>NC_059425.1:138608981-141250231 GCF_021028975.2 Sphaerodactylus townsendi
ATGGACTCCCCCCTCCTCCCGGGCATGCCAGAAGAGACTGCAGTCCCTGGCCTTGGAGACCTGGTTTTATAAGCACTGAGGCTGGGGGTGGGGTTGTGGAGCAGGAAGTCCCACACCTTCCTGCTCCCCAAGCCCGCACCCCCGGCCTCAGTGCTTATAAAAGCAGGTCTCTGAGGCTGGGGACTGCAGTCTCTTTTGGCCTGCCCAGAGGGGAGGTCAGAAGAGACTGCCGGCTGCCGGCTGGGAGCCCAGCCGGCAGGGGCAGTCTGGGGGGGAGTTGGGCACCCTAGACCTTGCCCATGTCCATAGTGACATGGGTGGGGTCGAGGGCACTTGGAGGCAGCAGGTGACACGGGGATGGGGACACATGGAAGACGTGCGAGAAAAACAACAATGTGTCACCTGCCTCCAAGCGGCCTCAAACCTGCCCATGTCACCATGGACTCCCCCCTCCCATGGACTCCCCCCTCCCCCTGGGTAGGCCAGAAAAGACTGCAGTCCCTGGCCTTGGAGACCTGCTTTTATAAGCACTGAGGCTGGGGGTTTGGCTTGGGGAGCAGGAAGTCCCCCCCTTTCCTGCTCCCCAAGCCCGCACGCCCGGCCTCAGTGCTTATAAAAGCAGGTCTCCGAGGCTGGGGACTGCAGTCTCTGCTGGCCTGCCCAGAGGGGAGATCAGAAGAGACTGCTGGCTGGGAGCCCAGCCGGCAGGGGGAGTCTAGGGGGGAGTTGGGCACCTTGCCCATGTCCATGGTGACATGGGCGGAGTCAAGGGCGCTTGGAGGCAACAGGTGACACGGGGATGGGAACACATGGACGGCGTGTGAGAACAAGGCAACAGTGGGGGGACGGAGCCTGGGGGCGTCCGGGGGGCAGGGCATGGGGGTAGACCCTGGGGGGTGTCCTGGAGACAATTTGTCTCTGGGATGCCCCCAGGCTCTGCCCCCCACACCCAGACTCTGCCCCAATGGACTCCCCCTCCCCCTGGGCAGGCCAGAAAAGACTAGTCCCTGGCCTTGGAGACCTGCTTTTATAAGCACTGAGGCTGGGGGGGGGGGTTGGGAGCAGGAAGTCCCACCCCTTCCTGCTCCCCAAGCCCGCACCCCCGGCCTCAGTGCTTATACAAGTAGGTCTCTGAGGCTGGGGACTGCAGTCTCTTCTGGCCTGCCCAGAGGGGAGATCAGAAGAGACTGCCGGCTGGGATGCCAGCCGGCAGGGGGAGTCTAGGGGGGAGTTGGGCACCTTGCTCATGTCCATGGTGACATGGGCGGAGTCGAGGGCACTTGGAGGCAACAGGTGACATGGGGATGGGAACACATGGACGGCGTGTGAGAACAAGGCAGCAGTGGGGGGACGGAGCCTGGGGGCATCCGGGGGGCAGGGCATGGGGGCAGACCCTGGGGGGTGTCCCGGAGACAATTTGTCTCTGGGATGCCCCCAGGCTCTGCCCCCCACACCCAGGCTCTGCCCCAATGGACTCCCCCCTCCCCCCGGGCAGGCCAGAAAAGTCTAGGGGGGAGTTGGTGACGTGGGCGGGGTCGAGGGCGCTTGGAGGCAGCAGGTGACATGTGGACGGGGATGGGGTCACATGGATGGCATGCGAGAACGAGGCAGCAGTGGGGGGCGGAGCCTGGGGGCATCAGGGGGCAGAGCCTAGGGGCGCCCTGGAGAAAATTGTCTCCGGGACGCCCCCAGGCTTTGTCCCCCATGCCCCAGGCTTTGCCCCCCACGCCATTTACCCCTGGTACGCTCTGCTGGTGGCACCTATTTATGCTGAAGTAGAAGATGGGGAAGAAAATAAAACCAGGTGCTACTACTCCCTTCTGCTTCTCTCCCTTGTTACCTACCCTTTCTAACCCCTTTGATAACAATGCTGATCATGTTAGGCTAGACAGTCTGAAGGAGTTTCTCATAAGACAGTAGAGTAGGGGGAAAGAATCAAGCCAGGAAATGATTCCCTGTTAAGGAAACAGTTAATCTTTCTATATGAATCCAGGTTGCCATGTTGCTTACATAATTATTGTTTTCACTTTTGTCCATCACATGGATGTTTAATTGTCTGCTAGGCTAGCACGTTTTGGTGCAGAGACCTCCAGAGCCCTTATCACTTTTTGCCAATTCTTTCAATTGCTTGTTTGGTCTCCAGAATATTTGAAACTTTTGGAAGGTTCTTTGCTTCATAATAACAGAATATGATATAGGTTTGATTCCAGATGCCATAATCTCTAGGAAAACATAAATATACATGTACACCCACTCTCTTCTTCTTACTCTCATGTGGAACTTGGCTTACAAGAATTTTTTAGGTTCCAGAAAGAATACTAGTATGGCAAGATGTTGGATGTATTTTGACTTTTTTTTTTTTGCAAAAGGCATGTGATTTTCTGGCAGGCATCTTACTTGAAGAGTCTAATGGTTAGCAAGTGATTTGTAGTGATGACCTGGAACATCTAGCATAGAAGCAAAAAATTAACATCTCTTTTTAATAATAAAACAATGGATCTTTATGGTTGAGAAAAATGTATGTGTTAAAATAATTTTAGGGCTGTTGCTGTAGAAATATCATCTGTAGTGATTAAAATATATTTATTATATAATGTTTGTATAAATGTATATTTTGTATAAAATATAAAAGATATTTGATTTTTAACGATGATTTTTATTAAAAGATTTCTGTGATAGGTTTGTGCTCAACATTCTTGCATCAAATGTGTGTTTATTTCTTATCATTTTTGTGTGATACATACTTTTTCCTACCTTTATCTAAAGGCTGGGGACAGGTCAGAAACAGTTGGTGTTACAGAACACGATCAGGAGATACACCTACCCAGTGTATGAGTGGATCCCACTTTTCTCCAAAGTTATTGGACCCTCAAAAGGGTAGCCCCCATCTCCTTAGCAAAGAATGGGGGATGGGGCACTCCCTTTGAGGGTCCATAACTTTGGACCTCCTAAACCAAACTGCACCAAACTTGGGGGGTCCCATAAGGACAGTTTCCAGATGATATCCTGAAATTTTGGTGTGCTGATACATCCAAAAATGCGTCCCCTGCAGGAACATCCCAGAACTTTGCCCAAGAATCTTCATTCTGCATTAAGTTTTCTGTATTGCTGTCAATGGGTGTTGCCGACTTTGGGGGGGGGGGGGCACATTTATGAAGGCACAGTATCAAAACTTTCAGGGTCTCATCAGGAGACTGCACTGATGATACCCCCCAGGTTTGGTGCAGTTTGGTTCAGGGGGGCTCAAAATTATGGACCCCCTGTAGCCCCCATCTCCTATTGGAAACAATGGGGGATGAGCACCCCTTTTGGGAGTCCATAACTTTGGACTTCTTGAACCAAACCTCACCAAATTTGGGGAGTAGCATAAGGACAGTCTCCTGATGATACGCTGAAATTTTGGTGCTGAGTTGTCTAAAAATGCACCCCCTGCAGGCACCAATGTCGTGGTGCAAAAGAATTTGGTCGTGGTGGAGTGGGGGGCATCCAACTCACGTTTTGTCCAGGGCTACAGTTTGCCTCGTTACGCCCCTGCTAGCATATTTAAGTGTTGAAATAATATCAAGCATACAGTAAACCTATACATCAATGTTCTAGTGTCTCCATTAAGAAACAATATTTTATATCAGTTTAGGGAGATGAAAACTAGAGACCAAAATGACAAAAAAGGATCAAGCAGCTGTTTATCCCAGCAGGTTCTAGGCACTGGTCTGAATCCTAGGTATGAGTCCCAAGTGCCTGGCCAGGCAATAAATTCAAAGGAAGGGATAAGATCCACACATGTAACGTCACAGCAGATGGGTATTTTAAAGCATGTCAGGAGAGTACAATACCAGGATCTGTTACGCTAGCTCAACAGTAAGAACATTTTAAAATGGCGGTGGGGAATAACTCAGCTTGGCAGCGAGGGGCTCTTCATAACAACTATACCAGAAAATGTGGATCCCATGCTCTACAGAGAATGCATGGAGACCAAAATGAATTTAAATATTTTTATAAATTTTTGGTGCAAACATTCATACAGTAAGACATAAAGAAGCATACATACCAGTTCTTGAGATATATAAGCAGGGAGAAAAATAGGTTTGGATGAGAGATTAGGAGGGGAGCAACAGGGACTTATACGTTACCTAGGTTCAGATGAGAAGTTCTTAAAGAAGGCAAGGATTCATATGATCAGCATGTGAATCCAAGTGAAGGACGATATACCGTGACTCAAAACCAACTGGACACAAGAGAGATTCAGGCTAGCAAAGAGCGCTGAGCTTAGGGTGCACTGTACTTTTATACCCCAGAACGCAGTTTGGGGCGGGAGTAGGGAACTCTCTTCCTGGATTTCTGGGATTTCCATGCTGGGATTAACAGCTTGTCTATTGATCTCTAAATATCGGGACCATTGAGCCAATTGTCTTTTGATTGAATCAGGGATAGCCTTGAATGGCTTATGCAGAGTTTCTTTTACGAGTCTCCGTCCAGGTATTCAGATTTGGCTGAGGTGTGTGTTATCAGGGAAGGATCGATTGTAAAGGAGATGGTTGCTAAAGGAGGGGAGATGCAAAACCTTGTGGCAGGGTGTTTCCTGGATCCTTTGTGTTGCAGCAACCTTGGTGGGGTGTGGTAATCAAAGACATGTCCGTAAGGCTTCCAGAGATATTGACTGGGTTAACTCTTTCAGTGGTTCAACCTTGCTGGCCTGCTTTAATATATTTTGCCTGGACATTCTGCTACACACACATATACATGGCTGTTGGCATCTGCCCATATAAAACTGTTATGAATCCATTATTCCATAAAGCGGGGTATAAAGGGTAGGGTAACAGATCCCGGCAATGACTCAAGCTGTAATCTAAACATCCAGATGGAAAAAGTAGCAAGGAGGTATAGAATGTGCTAGAGGAAGGAACTCGCATCTCATGAGACAGTAATAGTTTCAGGCCAACAAAACATCAATCTGTAATCAGATTCTGGCCTCAGTTTTAGAGCTGGAAATCTGAATTAAAGCATTTAGAAAGAAATGATGCCTGTTTCCTGCACTCAAATGTGAAAGAAATCCAGGTAATGGGTATACATCCTGATTGTATAACAATTGTTATAAGGTTTATCTTAGTACCCAGGTACACTAGAAGTCCCACTGTGATTCAATGACATTGTTTCTGTCCAAATAATACACGTTTGGGTTCTTTACTACAATTTTTGTTTTTTTAATTTCAGCTTCTATATTTTTCTTATCTCTCAGATGGCAAAAATCAAGCTACACGTAGTAGCATAGTATAGTATAGTAGCACAGAATCCATCAGTTTGCTGCTTTCTCTCAAGAAGCGAGTGGATACATTTAAGAAGTGGCTTGTATGAACCTAATTTCTTAAAATTTCATAATGTCAAAAAGTGTAATTGTACATGGTATGAAATTATAAATAATGTTCATGTTACAAAAGTAGTACAGTAAACTCAGGTTATATAGGAATATGAGCATTGCATATATTTCAATTTTCCTCAATTTCCATTTTAAAAAGCACCAGAAAAAAATCTGTGGTTCACCCCAATAGCTTCTAACTTGCTAGAAAAGTTTCATCTTAACTCACTGATTACTTTGTTTCCACTAAGAAGAAGAGTTGGATTTATATCCCCACCCCCCTTCTCTCCTATAAGAAACTCAAAGGGGCTTACAAACTCCTTTCCCTTCTCCCCTCACAACAAACACCCTGTGAGGCAGGTGGGGCTGAGAGAACTCAGAAGAACTGTGACTAGCCCAAGGACACCCAGCTGGCATGTGTTGGGAGTATACAGGCTGATCTGAATTCCCCAGATAAACCTCCACAGCTCAGGTGGCAGAGTAGGGAATCAAACCCAGTTCCTCCAGATCAGAGTACACCTGCTCTTAACCCCTGCTCCTAAAAGCATCTTGTTCCACCAAAACAGCAAGTGTCTTGTATTTCTTTGCTCCATCCAGGTAAGACTCCTAAGACTGTCACAGGGACGTAGGTATAGATTTTTTATGGGGGGTTGGGGGTGGGGCCACACCCCCACCTGCCCCTAGGGCATGGCCACGCCTCCCCAAGCCCCGCCCCTGGCCTAGCGCTTACAAAAGCAGCTCTCTGAGGTCGGGCACGGCAGACTCCCCTGCCCTGCCCCCTGCCCGTCCCCTATGAGCAGAGGCATAGAGGGAAAATGGAGCCTGGTGCAAAATCTGCCCCCCCCCCCCGGCAGCCGCTGTGATGCTGGAATCCACCCCCAAACAGCATCACTTTCAATGGTGTTTAAACTAGAGAGCCCAAATTCTCCTTTTAAATCCACCTTAAAGGGAGAATCTGGGGTCCCTAGTTAAACAACATTGAAAGTGGTGCTGTTTTGGGGTGGATTATCTCCCACCCTGAAACAGCATCACTTTCAATGTGGCGTAGTGGTTAAGAGCAGGTGCATTCTAATCTGGAGGAACCGGGTTTGATTCCCTGCTCTGCCGCTTGAGCTGTGGAGGCTTATCTGGGGCATTCAGATTAGCCTGTGCACTCCCACACACGCCAGCAGGGTGACCTTGGGCTAGTCACAGCTTTTTGGATCTCTCTTAGCCCCACCCACCTCACAGGGTGTTTGTTGTGAGGGAGCAAGGGCAAGGAGATTGTAAGCCCCTTTCAGTCTCCTAAAGGAGAGAAAGGGGGGATATAAATCCAAACTCTTCTTCTTTTTCTAAACTGAGGACCTCAGATTCTCCCTTTAAACCCATGTCAAAGAGGGTGGATTTAAAAGGAGAATCTGGGGAAATTTGGGGGATGTCTGCTGTCAGGGGTGCAATTGTTAAGCTAGAAGCACCACACTTTCAGGGTGTCTTTAGGAGTCTCTTCTAATGATACCACCCACGTTTGGTGAAGTTTGGTTCAGGGGGTCCAAAGTTATGGACCCTCAAAGGTGTAGCCCCCATCTCCTACTAGCTCCCATTGGAAACAATGGGGGATGGGGGCACCCCCTTTGGGAGTCCATAGCTTTGGACTCCCTGGACCAAACTTCACATAACCTGGGTGGTATCAATAAGGGACTCTCTTGATAGTACATGCCAGGTTTGGTGAAGTTTGGTTCAGGATGTCCAAAGTTATGGACCCTCAGAGATGTAGCCTTCATCTTCTATTAGCTCCCAATGAAAACAATGGAGGATGGGGCACCCCCTTTGGGAGTCCATACCTTTGGACCCCCTGGACCAAACTTCTCCAAACCAGGGTGGTATCAATAAGAGACCCCCCTGATAATACATCCCAGGTTTGGTGAAGTTTGGTTCAGGGGGTCCAAAGTTATGGACCCTCAATAGTGTAGCCCCCATCTTCTATTAGCTCCCATTGGAAACAATGGAGGATGGGGGCACCCCCTTTGGGAGTCCATAACTTTGGACCCCCTGAACCAAACCTCACCAAACCTGGGTAGTATCACCAGGAGAGTCCCCCAAACAATCCCTGGAGGTTTGGTGCTGCTAGCCCAAACAATGCGCCCTCTGCAGGCCAAAAAACGAAAAAGCACTAAAATGTTTTTAAAACCCACAAACGGAGGGGCGGAGCTTCGGACATAAATGGGGTTTTTTTTCCAAACCCAAGAACCCTCCCCTTACCTACGTCCATGGACTGTCATTATCATACATGAATTCCCAATAGATGATGTAATGCTCTAAAACCTAACCAGTTTTCTGGCTTTGGAAGCAAACATGTACCATATTTCTTAAACCACTTTGAAAAAAAATGATTTCGTTATACTGCAGTTTGTTCATGAGGCAAAGCTTCTAAGAAGTGCATAAAATATACATCTCATGCTGGGTAAACCAAATGCAATAACTTCCAACTTCAAATTATTGATTAACTTCTACTATGGGGATATTTTAATGATTTATGTAACCTAATTTTGTATATTATTCAAATTCTTCACAAATATAGCTGTAATAAGCCACCTGATGACTCAGCCATGTAAGATAAAACTAAATCGCACTGGTTGTGGCAAAGTTCTGACCAGTAAGAAGTATAGGACAATCTCCCTCCCAAAACTGCCCGACTTTTAGTAGTGGCCAAGTATAGTCTGAGAGTGGATGAATGCTTGACAAGTCTTCTGCCTTCATGGTGTATGCAATGCATGTTTCTTTCAACAAAGCGTAGTAATTGCAGAATATCAGATATTTAACAATGGCGACTCCTAATGCTCCTATGAATTGTTAGTGGTTTGACTCCAAGACCAGATGTTCATAGTTCGAAATCTCTGATGACAAATGTCTTGTTAGACTTTTTTCCAATACTTTTCCTATGCAATCTCTCAGAATTTCATTTTATAGGCATTTTTTATTAAGATGTATCTGAGACTTGTCTTGGGGAAGCTGTAAAGATATTGGATGAAGAACATTTTGTACATGTGAAGCATCCAGATTTACCTCATGCCTTGATGCTTATTTTCCTAGGACCCAGAAATAGAATGGACAAGTTAAGACTGGATTATCCAAAAACGTCTTGTACAAAATTGAAGTCTAACAATCCACAAGAAAATAGTTGCAGCATTGCTTTTTGCAATCAAGAGTCCAGAAGACATGTATAGACTAAACTGCCAACTACTGTTCCCAAGGGTTCTATACAAACGGAAGAAAATGGTTGTGGAGTCATTTATATCTTCCATCATTATGTAAATAGTTGCATTAGAACACTGTTTTGCATATTTATTCAAATAATACAGATCTCAGTCTCACCATTTTATTCAATCCTTTCCTGTGTCAAAAGCTTCCTTTTCTCATCCTAATAATTACTTTTTGTTGACAAAAACAAGTTGTTTAGGGACAAATGTATTTCTTTAAAAGGAACAAATTGTCAATGTCTGTGTAAAGTTCCATTTTTTTCTTCTACAAAATTTGCATATTTTAGTAACTATCTGATTAATTAAATATTGGCAACAGTCTAGTTCATTACCCCAAATTGATATGATGTGGAATAATTTCCATGATTGTGTCTCTGTCAGCATTCCTTTATGAGTATTTTTATCTTAGCCAAATAATAGAAACACTGGTGATTTAATGCCCTGTAGATCAAAGAAAATTCCTTTAGATGGCACCATTTGCTTCCACGAAGTCTTATTAAAAGACAGGTCTGCCTGCATGCCTGTATGCTGACAGTTAATTTAATTTTTAAAATACAGTCTTTCTTTGGACTAGACATGCACTTCAGAATGTCATGTTTAATGGAATTCCAGAATATGGAATGGCTGGTCAAGCAAATGAAAACACCTCTAGCACATTGCTCACTCACTCTGCTGGACTTTCTTTCTCAAGGCCTCTCTCACTCTATTTTGTACTTCATGTATGTATGTTACAATATTAAAAAGCTTAATGCCCCACCAGCTCTAAAAGGCCCATTATTTTTTCCTTATGTCTTTTGTTTGACAATAAACTTTTTGAATGGTGATAGAATCAAAATAGGACCCCACCTGCACATATTTTAAAGGGAACTATAGCCAATAATACGTTTGTATGTACAAAAATTCATGTACAAATCACCCTGTGTAAAACAATGGGGAAGAGAATGTTCTTCAGTAAGTCATCTCAAACAAGAATACATCTGAGTACTAGAGACTTGCAATGAGCTAGGACAGGTATGATATCAGAGCTGGAAGGCAGAAAATAAGCCAAAAGATCGTGCACAACCAATAAGCTGCATCTGCTTATTGGTTAACACACCTTTTTAAATGATGGTGAGTACTGACAGGCATTTAATGAGGCAGATCATTAACATCCTACTTGACCTAGAGTTTCTAAGCAATTGATCTTAATTTTGTTGAGTGAGCAGGAATGGCCATTGCTGTTGTCTTCATGCATTATTTTTACATTCTATGTTCGACTGATACACACTAAAAGCACAGAACATTGTATTTAAAAACACATGCTGGTTTGGGCATGTTCCAAAGGGAGCTCCTGAGTCTTTGTACCTTCCTCAGCATGTAGCCATCTCACAAAACATTTTTTTTGTTAACTCATGAAATTGCCCTAGGCATTGTTTATGAATTTGCTCATTTTGTCTCAAGAGCCTGTGTGTGGATCATTCCACAACAAACAGTTATTGTGGTCCACAGAAACATGTCAGATAGTGCCACCAATAATTTGTGAAGGCAGGTTGTGACATGCAACTTTTAAAAAAACACTTAGAAGTTTCTTAGACAAGGAGTGGTTAATCAATACAACCCAGTCAAATACACAATTTTCAAACATCAAAAATCAAATTTGCACAATAGATTAGGAAAAGTTTAACACACTGGAAGAGACTGTGCTATGGCCTTCATATTTTCTCGTTAGCTATCACTTTGATGTTTGTTATTCAAAAGGCAAACGTAGTCTCCTGTGCAAGCACTGGGTCACTACTGATCCATGGAGTGACATCACATCACAATGTTTACTAGGCAGACTATGTTCATGGGGTGGTTTGCCATTGCCTTCCCCACTTTTCTACACTCTACCTCCAGCAAGCTGGGTCCTCATTTACTGACCTCAGAAGGATGGAAGGCTGAGTCAACCTTGAGCCAGCTACCTGAAACTGACTTCCACTGAGATTAAACTCAGGTCGCAAGCAGAGCTTTGATTGCAGTACTGCAGCTTACCATTTATACGCCACTGGGCCCCTTTCTTAATGTTTACTTGCCCATTAATTAATATTCTTTTTCTTGCATTTAAGAATAGACATACAGTGTTTATTTAATTATATATGCATATAAATTTCTCATGCAAAATTAGTTGTGTTTATTTTTTAGTTTTATTTATACATTTTTATATAGGTTCTCACAGCTCTAATCTTGGAGAAGTTTCACCAAAATTGTTATTTGCTGGGAATTTACTCTGGAGTTCCAGCATACCCAAGTGCCACTCAGAGGGAGTGATGAAGAGGTGGCATATAGGTAGTGACAGGAGAACTAAGAGCTGCATGACCTAAAGGACACTAGAAAAATGGAGTAATGTGGGTACATGAAGGGGGGAGGAGGATGCTTAAACAGGCAAATACGAAGGGGTTGATATACAGGGATTTTGGACCAGCAGAATGAGGGATGATTCTGATGTAAGTTCAGAGGAATAAAATAAATTCAGCTCCTGCTTTTTTGTGGTTTTATATATGAAGCAATTTACAAAATCATTAACACTGGCACAGAAGCTCTTAGATTGTACAGAATTGCGAAAAATCATACTCTTAAGCCAAGAATCTGTGGCTCTTAAATGTCACCCCATGTCTGCCACCCAAAATAGCCACTGTTTAGGTCATCTGTTAAAATCATTCTTTCAGGTCTCCATGCAGCTTAGTGGATCCATAATAGTTCAACCTAAAAACAGCATGCATTACATTTGTTGACTGTTTTCACAAATCTCTTCATTTTGCAAAATATACCACTCGCTTTTCAAGAGAAAAACACTGGCTCTTTCCAAACAGACACTGGCAGGAGAATACTTACACAGAATGGGTCGAATAGAGAAGGATTCGATGCAAGAATTTTAACTAGGCAAAAATGTGAAGCCTCACTGGAGAAACTGAAAAGTTGTCTTCATTGCCTATTCAGTAGTCCAGCTTGCATGCCAAGAGTTTCATCACATTTCTGCAATCATAAGTGCTTTGCTATGTAAAAGAAAAAGGGGAAATTAAACTGGAGTGTTTCTATGGCATGCAGGCATGTTGCCAAGTGTTAATGGAGGCTCGTTCCAAGGAGAATGGTCAGTCTTTCATTATATGATTTTCCAGTCTTCTACCTATGCAAAGGATGCATCTGATCTGTTCCATTCCACTGTTGGATGTTGTAAGAATAGACAGCAGCAGTTTCTTTTATTGCATGACAAGACCCCTTCCACTTAAAAAAAAAATATTACCTGAACTTTGAGCTGAAAGCTGCTTTCTGCTTTCAACTATTCATCTGTTTATTTGGCAAACACCCAATACCTAGCATAGGCCTCTTCAATTCTAAATGTAACACGATAAAACAGAATATGAAAAGCAGTAAGAACTTTTCTTATATTAGAAACTCAACAAGGGACAAACAAATGTGATAAAAGTGTGACTTAACATGTGACATCAGTCAAAAAAAGAAAGAAAGAAAACATGGGCCATAAATACCTATAAAGCAGGGGGACAATGAGAACAGGCAGAAGAGGCAGGCACGAACTTCCACTCACACATCCTCCTTTTGAAATCATTGTCCAGTTATTCACTGGTGCTCTGCCAGCAGCAAAGGTAAGTTTCCTCCAGGACAGAGATTTCTATACAGATGCCCTCCCACTTACAGCGCAAAAAATTTAGGAAGTCCTGTGGTTTCTGAGGGTGGGGAAACCCCAATGTTTCCCCTTGATCTTTTTTGGGGGGTTCGCTCCTTCCAGTCTCCTTCCCCACCCACTCAAAGGGATCAATGGCCAGCATCCCCCCCTGCAAAAAAACCCCCAAAAGCAACAATAGTAATAGTAATATTGATACAAGGCATTTCAATATAAAATTTAAAGGGATTAAACAAAATATTGTGTTGGACAGGGAGCAACCAGAAAGTGGGGGCAGGCAAGTTGCACAGCAGGCAGTAGGGCACTTCCTTATGTGTAAACAAGGAAATGTGAGGAGGCACCACTGCGAAGGAACTGTAGGGCAAGGAGCATCACGGGAAGTGCTCTATGCATAATGGCCCATTTTCTCCTGAGCTGTTTTTCTCCCTGCAGGGACTGATTTGAATTATGGAGCCCCACCAGAAACAAGAACAGTTGGAAGAAATGGATAGGAAAGAAGGAGAATGTTAGGTCTCGGAACCTTAGGCCATTAAACTGACTCTGAAGTAATAATCAGCAGCGCTTATTCAAGCACCATAATTGGCAAAGTTCTAACGAAGCTAGCATTTAAGATCCAATATATTCCCCAAGGTTCCCCCCTCCTAACTTCCCAGAGGCAGCCTCTGGAACCAAGACTGCCCCAAGGTCAGCAACAGATAGCAGAGGAGCCACTTGGTCTTCTGCCCACAACAAGATAATTCTTTTCTCGTGGGATAGGCGATACAGGGAAGGTCAAGTTCACTACAAAGCATATGAAGTCATAAAACACAGGTGAAGGAAAGAATGCACAGATGGCAGTAGTTACATATATAACAAGCGGGTTACATATGTCAAGTAAGGTATTGAATGGTTATATATAGCAGGTTACTGAACTCAAGAACCACCCCTCTCACTCAGATAAGCATCCTCCTGATTTTGAGGTCATGGGAGGATTCTGCTCCTTCTTTCTGCCTTCCCTAATATACTTTACACCATTTCCTCGCCTAATATACCTTATACCATTTCCTCGCCAATGGAATAGCTTCCCAACGTAGCTTCCCACCCACAAGCAGTCCAGTCAAATCTATCATCCTCTTCTGCAACTTGTGCAGTCCAAATTCCAAACTGTCATGCATATACCAAACATCCAAGAAAGTGATCTAAGTCACACACTTAAAAGGTCAATGAACTCCCGGGCAGTATGTTGTTAAGGAACAAAGCGTCTAGAAGGCATTCTACAAAATAGTTATCTGAATTCCAACTTGATACAACAGTTTATTTCTTTTATTACACTTTTATGCTGCCCTTCTCCTCACGGACTCTGGGTGGCTTCCAACATGTTAGATTACAATTTAAAACACAGTTGCTACTAGAAACTATATCTAGAAGCACATTTACAGGCACATCTAGGGAAAATGTAAGGATTTCAGTGTTAAGTACTGTAGGTCTGGTTTGCAAATCTCTTTTGTTTGAGACATTTTGAATTGATGCACTGTTTTGGGGATCAGATTCTACCTTTAAAACCAAAGAGTTACTAGCAGGAACAATATGCAGAAATGTTGTCATTTTGATAAGCAATTTATGACAGTCAAGTCTGAAAGAGCTACTATTGCATGCAATGTGATAGAATAAGATTGACAAAACATGTAACATGTAACAGAGCTTCTACCAGCTAGAATTGCAAGCCCATGATGATTCATTCATTCGTATGCAGCTTTTTTGTACCCATTGTTTCTTATTTCTACTTTTCAGTTCAAACATCATGTCCTAATATACCTGCATTTCCCATTGTACTCCCCCTAACAGTTATAAACCATGACATAGCATGAGATATGCCCGTGGTGGCAAACCTTTGGCACTCCAGATGTTATGGACTACAATTCCCATCAGCCCCTGCCAGCATGACCAATTGGCCATACTGGCAGGGGGTGATGGTTCGCCACCACTGAGATATGCTTTTACTATGGTTGTACGTGCGACAAGAACAAGGTACTATTTTGCAGGGATTATTGTCGTTTCAATCTGAAGAATCATACAAAGTACCCATCCATACAAAACTCCACTATTAATGATCCAATTTTATTCTCTCTACAAACAGACTTTATGAGTGATCATCGCCACAAAAGTTTAAAAATATGCAAGCAATTTTAATAGTGCCTTTGCTATAAAGAGTAAAAGAAATAGAAAATAAATTATGATATTCAGGAAATCATGTGGAGTAGTTATCAAGTACTGAGATAGGTAAATTTGCCTTCCGCAGTAAGGAGCAGCAGAGCTTCTATTTTTTTGTAAGTGTTGCATACCAAAGTACCCGTATTTACTCGTTCTAAGTTGACCTGACTATAAGTTGACGCACCTAATTTTACGACAAAAAACTGGGAAAGCTTATTGACTTGAGTATAAGATTAGGGTGGAAAATGCAGCAGCTACTGGTAAATTTCAAAAATAAAAATAGATACCAATAAAAATGTTTTTGAATATTTATTTCAAAGAAAAACAGAATGGTATCAACCATAACGAAGTTCTGAAGTGGAATATATAACTCTCACAGACAGTATCTCTTCAGAGTTTCATAGGGAAGATGCTCAACAAGATCCCCTTTTTAAAAAGTCCCTACAGGTTCTCCTTCAACATGTATAGCTTATCATTACACAGTGGAGATGCTTGCGTGGTGATGGCAGCCGCTGCCCGAAAGCAAGTCTTTTTTGCAGGTCTGCAAGCTCAGCTGGACAGAAGTCCCACCTGCTTTCCAAAAACACTGGGTGGGGGCTGAGAAAGGTGCTGGCAGTGGCTGCACCCCAGGGCACCCTGTGTGTGTGTGGGATTCCTGCCACCGTGGGCTCCAATGGTGCGGATTTCCCCATGAGTATGGCTTCCTAGCATTCATGGAACTTCCTGGCCTGAACAAAAATTCTGTAACATATAAATATAAATTTTAATATTCCCACCTATTCACTGAATATTCACTGAATGTGAGTGCAGCAAAGCAACTGCCCAAGGTTTACCTGGGAGTTGCCTTTGTGTTCACAGAGCAGGGAGCAGGTGCAGAAAAACACCCTCAGCTCCCAGCCTTTTTTTGCTCGCCACCCATTCACTCGCGTATAAGTTGAGGGGGGCTTTTTTCAGCCAAAAAATGTGCTGAATTATACGCGATTATATAAGGTATGTTGGCATAGTTGCCATGGCTGGCTGCCACAATAACGAAAAGCAAGACTTTGTGGTGATGTTACCAGCACAGCTGGTTGTTTGAAAAATCTGTTCCATGGGCTCTCTTTACAAGCACTACAGTCAAAAGGTTTCCATGAGTCATCAGCATGTGGCTTTTAATCTATTGAACAACCATACAAATCCCTACTTCCACCTATGTTCGAATTACATATCAAGACAAAGTAATGATGAATAGAATGGACCAGTCAGTGGGAAATTTCTATAAGAGTTTTCTCAAGAATGAGAATACTCACACAAATTAAGATATGTATGAATCGTGATCACTGTGTTCAACTAAAGAACAAGGTTGCATGATTTTTCTTCAGCCTAGCCTTCTTAAACTTAAATTTATCTATGTGTTATTTGGGGGGAGGGGGACGTAACAATGAGTAACAGATGAAACTGAAGCTGGGTGTTAATTTCAATGCACATTTAAAAATCAAGCCTTCAACAATTACTGAAATAATTTAAACATTTTTTAAAAGCTAATTTCCCCTGCAGCAGATTTTTTTGGTTGATATTCTAGAATTCTATATTAATTGAAAATAAAATATTAAATATGGTATTTTCAGAAGATAGTTTTGATCCAAAGTTCATTTTCTGCCTGAGCAAAGGTATTTATGCTTGGTGTGTGGAAATGATATGCATAAATTCCCACATCCCAACACTGTTCATGGATACCTCCAAAACCAAGGACTGAGGGGCCACAGTGAACAAAGAAGGCTGGGAAGTTCTGTTCCACTCATGAGCTGCTGTATCCAACCTAATATATATTAGCATAACATTGATTAGTGTAAGTTCTACTTACTGGCTATATTGAAAAGACATCTTTCCAGGCATGATGATTTTCAGAATCTGACATCAGAATTTATCAAAAGTAAACACCAAATTATTTCAGATTAAGCACATGTTGTGTCTATGATGATAGTATTGTTTCTTATCAATCTTTATATTATTTCTTAAATGGCTATAAGCACTGTTACATGTTGGCAGTGGAACAGTATATGGGGAGTATGAATGGAATTACAAATAAATTATTAAACAATGGAAGGCCAGCATATATACTCAGCCTGGTGGATTACAACAGTTCTGGGGGCTTCAGTTGTTCCAGTGAAAAGAGAGAACGCTGAAACATTAATCAAATTATTGTGCTTTGCTTTAGTGCATCAATTCATTAAAAATGACTTTAATGCAGTCTACTGACTCAATTACATACGGAACCAACATTAAACAAACAAAACTGATAAGAGAAAAACAAACAAAACAATGTCAGATTTATACTTTACAACTGGCATCATTTATCCAAGCTAGACATAAGATGACTGATCCTTACAGCCTCTGAAAGAAACTTAGCTACAGCCAGGTAGTTCTGTTGCGCTTATCCTCTAGGAAAATCTTAATTAGTATTGAGGGTGGTTGGCTTTCCCACCTAACCAGCAATGGCATTATCCTTAACTGACATATTCTAAGACAGAATTTACAGAAAAGCAAAATGTGTGTCAGTGATTCCACCTCTGTGCCATTATAGGGTCAGACTCTCGCAGAATAGGGAACACCTGCAAATCTACCACAGAGCACCTCCCAGGGAAGCACGTTGAATCTGGCCTTAGCGAATAGTTCTCGATAGTGGGGACTCGATAGTGGGGAACGGTCAACTTTTACAGATAATTTGCTACACAAAAATAATTATTATAACTTATACCAAGGGGAATAGGAGAACAAGAATTATCAGTTCATTAAAACAACTGCTGAAATATCCCGGTTGAACATATTTAATGAACATAGCATTTCCTCCAGAATAGAGAACATGGGCAAATCACAGTAATTGGAAACTGCTCTTAAATAACTTGCTTGAAGTTTGCAATAGTGGCAGCAGCAGTAAACGCACTTCAGGCAAAAAATAACCCAAAGACTATGGCATTAACAAAATATAACCCGTAATGAATAAACCAATGTATTAAGCAATACAGGATGGAGGTCAATACCTTACGGTACAACAAACGAAAGATACACAATGTATACTATACATACAGACACTCTCTCACACACGTATAGAACGTAATACCTGAAGAATGCACCAAACGAAGCGGACTGCAGTCTACGAAAGTATATGCATTATAATGTGTCAGTATTTAAAAAAACTCCCAATTTTTGCGTCAGTTGGATAGTAATCTTTCCGTGGGGAAACCTGTTGTGCAAATGGGGAAGAGGGGATCCTTTCTCCATATAGCCACGGCAGCGTGGAGCGAATGCAAGACAAGTCCCGGGCAGTTCGATGTCCGCCACCTTCCCCCTTCCACCCGAGAGCCGCAACCCAGCCTGCCCTGCATCTGAACTGCAAGGACTTCCCCTCGTTGGTCTATTCCCCCCGCGTGGGAGGGAGGCAGGCAGGCTGGGAGGTGGGGACTACCGACTTGGGGAGCCAATTGCAAGCCGCAGCCGTCGCCTCCCCACCCCCACTCCACTCGCCTTCTCTCCGTAGCCGAGGGGGGCGATCGCAAGTGGGGGCCGCCGCTTTCTGGGGTGTCGCCTGCGGAGGGTCGGGCAAGCGCCAGGCGGCTCGTCGCGAGCAACGTGGAGATCTCGTGCGGCGGCGACCCCAGTCGCGTCGGCGAAAGCGCAGGGTCCTCTTCGCACTGCTTCGGCTGCCCGCAAAAGGGACATCATGCCGAAGAGAAAGGTAAAAAAAAGCATATTGCAAATATTATTTCTCGGTGCAGATTTCCAGATTGCGGGGACAGAAGGGAGGGACGGAGGAGAAGGATCTCCCGGTCATTTGCAACCCACCGATCGCGTTGCGGGGAGGCCGCGAATCCTGCCCGACTTTAGGGATTTTTCACTGCCTGTTGCGAAGGTGACAGTGTCTTGCTTGATACGTTTATGCCGACATGGGTCAACGTAATGTCACTGTGGCTCATGCAATACGCGTGTCGGAAAGAGAAAGACACATTTGCTGGTCGGTGTCCACAACAGGCCCGTCTGAGCTGTCCGCTTGGGTAGGAACGGAATGGCACAACTCTGCGCGGGTCCCCCTCCCCGCGGGCTGCGGCTGCAGCTTTGCCCTCCTCCTGCTCCTGGGGAAGAGTTCCCTGCTTGCAAACTCGCAGCCATTCGCTCTGCAAACTGTGTGGGTCCGCCTGGAAAAATGCTCCCCTCCAGCCCTTTTCCCCTTGAGGGACTGTGTCGCTGGCTTGTCTGTCTCTTTTGCAGCCTTGAGAATAATGGTGGCTCCAAGGTAACATGGGGCGGGGAGGGTGGGGGGTGGAGAGAAGCGAAAGCAAGACGAGAAAAGCCATGTTTGAACCAAACTACACCCTTCTCCTTTGCTGCGGTGACAGACCCGTATGTACCGACTCCGTTGTCAATCAGGACAGGGGGCCTTGTGCTGGCAGGGCTGAGGGATCTGCTTACATGCACTGTGGCAACAACGACAGAGTTTCTAAAGAGCACCAGGGTGGCAACTGGGAGGAGCATTTTGCACCCTGGAGATGGAGGGAGGGGAGAGAGAGGGCGTCGCGGCTGCCCATTTCCCAAGGGTGCCTTGTCTCTGAGAGTTTTCATTAGATGTCTGAATTTTCCGCCTTCCTTCTTTCCATTTGCCTCCATTCTTACTTCCTTTGCTGTGTTTTACTTGTCCTTATTCTCATGTTTTAGCTGTCCACTCTACACTTTTGGAAGGGGGGGGGGCGATCATCCAGTGGTGTGTGCCTTCCTCACCTCTCAAGGTGTTTTGAGTAGGGAATTTTCATTGCTCCCTTACCTAGAACTTGCATCTGGAATTGACTGTTTTATACACACTCAGTTGGAAGTAATTCTTGAGGTTAACTGTGAAGGGGCTGTAGACCAAAATGGGGCCAGTAACATAAGAGGCAGGGCTTCATGGGATAAATGTACAAAAAAGTATACAAGCCCATTTCCTCATCTGGATTGATGAGTTTGGGCAGTTGTAAAATAAAACTGTATCATAATTGAGCCTGGCTTTAAATGTCTCTTTAAATATCTTATTGATTCTGGTGACACAGTAAAGATTAGTTTACTTTCTGGCCTTTTGTACCTCCCTTACTCTTTTAACAGCGTAATCCTAAACAGAATTACATCCATCTAAGCCCCTTGAAGTTGATGGATTTAGAAAGCTATAACTCCATATAGGACTAATATAATTTGTAATTTTCCAGGATGATGATGATGATGATGATGATGATGATGATGATGATGATGATGATGATGATGATGATGATGATGATTTTACCTCTGTGATATTTTGGGCTTAATACCCAAATGTTACGATGTTGCTAGAAGCTTTTACATTATTTCAGTTTTACCTTTTGCTTTAATGGTGTAATATGGTGAAAGATATTTCACTGTAGCTGAAATAGTAGAAAGGAGTCTATATTATTTTTAAAAAATATTGGAGTACAACAGTATCTTTATGTCCATGTTATGTGCCTAGTACAGAAGTTCTTAACCTTCATTGTTCTTATCAGTGATCCAGTATTTCTAATCTTTTTGCATTCTGTGAATATGTTAATTTCAACCTTTTAAACTGCTCACTAACTTCAGTTATCAATAGATTCACAGAAGGAACTATTTGCATGAATTTTAAAATAGATTCACGTATTTTTAATGGGTTTTATTAATTCTAATAGATTTTGTGAATTCTGGTAGATTTTAATAGGTTTTATGGATTTTAAACAAGCTTTATTGTTATAGTGTTATATACTGTAGCTGTTTTTAGGTTTATTGATATTTTATGATTTTTTAATCTTATGTTCTAACCCGCCCTGAGACCTTTGGGAGAAGGGCAGGCTAAAAATACTTATGTACATATATAGAGACAGACAGGCAGACAGACAGACTCTTCAGAATTTTAAGTGTGGAAATTGTTCTACAATACATAGTGCGTTTATCATCATGACAACCTTATAAAGTCGGCCGCTGACCAATAATCCTTTTTTATAGTAAATTGAGTTATACAGTAGAACTGTGGGTATATTGCTGCCATAACAGTACAATAGCCTGTTGGCGGAACGAGATCTCATGGGTCTTGCTCAGGGAATCTGCATCCCCAGTTATTTTCATTTTGACAACGGTGTCTTAGGATGAACCCATGGGAAAGCAACTTAGGGGTGTAAAGGAAACCAGAGTTGTTGTAGTTCTGTACTTGGTTTATTTATTTAGGTATTTATATCTGAAATGCTATTCACTCTAAGGCAGGGTATGTGTTGTATTTCTGAATGCTTTCCAAAAAAATAGTGCCAATAGTTCCAAAATTATGTGTTGTAGAGAATAATATGCTAAATCTTCCTCTCTTATAATGTGCTAATCTCCTATATCATTCTCTGTAATGTGTAGAATCACTCTGAAAGCTAAATTGAGATTTTGGGTTTCCTAACTCTAGCACTGCAAGCTCATAAGCCTTTGAAAGCTAGTAGCAGCCCATCACTAAAATAATTTAAATCCACATAAAACTGAAGAATAATTTAGTTAACAGTGTAAGCCAAATAATCACTTCTTATCATAGCAAAATTGATAGACCCATGCCTATCAGCACAGATGTGAAATAGAGTCACCCACAGGCAAAGGTATGGAGTTCTGAATCTTTGGGGAATTTCCCAAATACTCCTGACAAAATGGTGTGATGAGGACCAAGCATGCTTGTTGCTTCTCATGAGCCAAGAAAGATTGAGGGCAGCTGCATGAGGGTTGGGGAACTGGCTGCCGGCACTCCTGCAGTATGAGACTGTTTTTCACTTAAGCTGTAATTTAATGTCAGCCAGGTCACCAATGAACAAACAGTTTGCTGTATGAGGCTTTTGTACTATGCATAGATATGAGCAGCTGACTCAATTTTTAGCTAAAACACTATAGTGACAGTCTAGCAAAACTTTTAATTCGACTTAATTGACTTAGAAGTATATATCTCTGCTTAGGATGGCAGTGTCAACCACATACACTTGAAGCTGACACTCTCTTTCCACTCAAAGTATGCATTTCTCCTTGTGATGAGTAGAGGAGCAATTTCTGCTTTTACTGCCGTCAGCTGCCTTGATTTCATGATGTTCCTAGGAGGTCCACTGATCCATGGATGCACAGTTTTGGGGATCGTAGCAGGCTGCCCTGGAGAACTATTAAATGGTTATGCTGCTAACCTGGCCACGTTGAGATTCTACCAAAAACTCCCGATAGGACTGTGCAATGTGTTGGGTTGCCTTTGCAGACATCTTGGATGCTCCAGGTCACAGGTGTCAAACTTGTGGCCCTCCAGATGTTATGGACTACAGTTCCCATCATCCCCTGCCAACATGATGCTGGGGATGATGGGAACTGTAGTCCATAACATCTGGAGGGCTGCGAGTTTGACACCTGTGCTCCAGGTGGTAGAGAATGCTGCAGCAAGTCTCCACTTTGGGGTTAGTCACTCAGAACTTGTATCTTCAGGGCTGCATTGACTACGCCTACCTATTTGCTTTCAGACCCAGTTCAACATGCTGGTTAGTATCTGGGCAGTCTGATTGACATGTTAGGATGGGCAGGCACCCTTTAGCCCTGTCGCCACAAAAGCTGGAAGTCACGGCAGCGGCTGAGCTTCATTGTTGTCTGGAATGGATGCCAGTGAGGGAAGGGTGGGCCAGGGCATTCCCAAGGCGAAGCTGACACCCTGTGTTTGCAGCCAGTTGTGCTGCAGCCGTGACCCTGACTTTATGCTACCCTTTTGGGGCAGCATGACAGCAACTCCAGCCCCAGCTGCCTCCACTGTCTGGATTGGACTGTTAAAGTCCTTCATGGCCTGCAACCCTCATACCTGTAGGACCACATTTACAAGTATACTCCTCTCTGCCATATATGGCCACCTCCTTAAGGTTCTTTTCCTTACCATGTCTGCACAGCCAAAACAAGATCATGTGCCTTTTCCAAGATGAGCCCAGCTCTTTGGAATGGCTTGTCAAAGCAGGCGAGGAGGGCACCTTTTGTAGCTAAAGTTGAGCAGGCATATGAGACATTTGATGTTAGGTAAACATTTTCAGCAGACCTTGTCTGAATTTGCTGATTCTGTACGTGATTTAATTTTGGGGTGCATTGTCTGAATCCTTTTGAATTAGCGTGTGAGTGTATTTTAATCTGTTTTGAGTTTGTTACTTTATGCCTTTGCAATTTCGTTGTTACACTGTGCAGTGCCTTGATTCAAAAGAGATAAGGCAGGATGAAAGATTTTCAATAAATGTGGGAATCCCAGTACCCTCAAAGGTTGTCTACTAGCATCACCTATGGCCCCTTATTACTATGCAGAACAATTCACTTTCAATCCACTTTCATAATTGTTTGCAAGTGGATTTTGCTATTCCGCACAGCTGCAAAGTGCATTGAAAGTAGCTTGAAAGTGCATTATTCTGCAGGTGCAGGAGGGACCTAGATCTTGTCAGGATTCTGTCTCAACATGTTTACTTTTAAACACTTGACAACAGCAGCCAGTCATGGACTCTGGATTGCTACAGGAGAATCAAGCACCAGATTTAAACTCGGGGTGTTAGCAGATTCCAGTTTTTTCCCCATTCCTCTCCCCCTACTTATTCTTTTGTCATATGATAAAGTTCATTCTGATTAAACATGACATCAGTGGTCAGGTAGTTTCATAAGGTATGTTGGACCCAAACTGGACATAAATGTCACCACCAGCTCCTTCTGTTGTGTCCAGAAACAGATTTAGCTCAGTGTAGATGGGCCAAGGCTGCAGTGACATGGTCCTGACAACCTATTCCAGTCAATATTCTGGCTGCAGCATTCTGTACCAGTGGAAGTTTCTGAACACTTTTCAAAGGCACCCACATAGAACACTTTACAGTAATCTAATCTACATGTAACCAACACAGTGGCCAGATCTTTTCTGATCAGAAAAGGCCATAGATGGCTATTTAAAACCAGGTGAAAGGCAGTCCTGTCCACAGCTTCCATTTACTTACCAACAGTTCTTCTGGAAGGCTTCAGAGCAGACTTAAGGGCCACAGTAGATGCCCTTGCCTTCTAGCAAATATTTCATTCTTGTGACCTAGTTCCCTAGTCAAAGAACTGGCTCAGGAGAACATTTCTAATACACAGAACACTTCAAAATTCTCTTGCAATAATCCTGACAACAATCCTGTAAGGTAAGACAGTGTTATTACTTTAGTATTGTTTATATTCTTTCCAATCTGGTTTTAGGCCTGGAAATGGGACTGAGACTCCCTTGCTCACTTTGGTAGATGACTTGGGAGTTGATCGGAGGGAGTGTGATTCTGTTGATTTTCCCAGGCCTCTCAGCAACTTTCAGCACCATAATTATTCCATCTTTCTGGACTACATACCTGGACTGGAACTGGAGAGGCACAGTTTTGCAGTGGTTCTGGTCCAGCCTGGAGAGTCGGTTTCAGAAGGTGGGGTTGGGAGACTGCTGCTCAGCCCCTTGGCCTTTGATATGTGGGATCCTGCAAGGTTTCATTTTGTCACCTATGCTCCTTAATATCTACAGAAATCCACTAAGTGATATCATCCAGAGACCTGAGTTGGGTTGTCAACAATATGTAGATGGCACTCAGTTCTACCTTGCACTTCTGGGTGACACCAAGGAAACTGCCAAAACTCTGAACTGGAACGTGTAGGCAGTTTTGGAGTAATACAGGCTAATAAATGGAAGCCGAATCACAAAACAGAAATGCTACTGATGAACAGAAGGTCTGCCCTCAGATTTAAGGCATCTCCCCTTCTGAATAGAGTGGTACACCCATTCAAAAAGGGGTCCATCATCTTCAGGACCCAGGCCTGCTGTTGGTAAGTAAATGGAAGCTATGGACAGGACTGCCTTTCACCTGGTTTGATTAAAAAGCCATCTATGGCCTTTTCTAATCAGAAAAGATCTGGCCACTGTGTTGGTTACAGGTAGATTAGATTACTGTAATGTGTTCTATGTTCTAATTAATATTTTTTCTTAATGAAGGCAGGAAAGTGATTGTTAGAAGTGGGCGTAGCCCATTCCTTTTTAATGTGAATCTCAAAGTATGGGGGAAAGATCTTATCAGAGGTTTCAATGGAAGGGAAATATTCTTTCTTTCCCTTTGGTCCAACCTTGATAGGTTTGGATGACTCTGAATCCTCATGATGCAAGTCTAAGGCTGCTGGGGTCTTAGCCAATAGATAGCTGAAATCCTCAGACTTGAAGAATCTGGCAGACTGCTCTGGAATATCTACAGGGACTTGTTTGTTAGTCAGGTGTGCTGAATATTGTAAAAACAACCACCTGGAAATTAACTGTTCCAAATCTAAAACCATGATTTTACCAAACTCCTTGAAGACCTTATAAGTGGTCACTGAAAGAGGAAGTGCCAAATCAGATTCAAAGGTCTTTAAATACCCTGAACTTAAATTTCCACTATCAAAACATGGAGCTGGTCCTCACACAAGAACAGAATGAATTTATATAGTAAAAATACATCAAAACATCATCTTTCATTTTCACTTTTTTTACAGGAAAGGTCCATAATTTCTAATATGACAACCTTAAAGCATTTAATGCAAAAGTCTGCCTGCAGCTTTTATATGGTGTTCCCTTATGGATCCCATCCTGGAATAGAAATATCAATGATTCAATCCCCTCTTTCTAGCCTAAAATGTGTTTGAGGTGGCTTTACTATGTTAACTATGCTACCTTATGCCTAGGAGCTGGACAAACTACAGGAGATGGACTTGGTGTACAACGTTCAAGTACTGGATTCAGCCTTTGCTTTCAGGCCTTGGGGTTTCTGAGAACCTCAATTACTAGACTTTAAGTTTTCAGAATGCCCTACCAGGCTGGTGGGCCCACATGGGAAATAGAGCTCATTTCCCTCAGGGCCTACCTCCAGGCAGTATAGCCATGAATTTTCCCAAGGTGCTTCCCTGATTCAGTTTCTCAGACACTATTTAATATTTTTGTGCCATTTAAAAAAAAATATTCAGCCATGTTATCAATATGTCAATATAAACATGCACAAAGGGGGTGTTGTGATGCCACTGATGACATCAGTACCCTCCCTTGAAAATCCTGATTAAGTTAAATGGAGAAAAAAATAGACTACTACTATTATGAAAATGCAGAGGGAGGATAGATGTGCTGCAGAACTGTGCCCAAACCAATTCCAGTGTTTGAGGATCTACCTCCAAGAAATTCCAAATTAATTTGAGAGTGGGAAAGAAATCTAGGTGTGTAGATGCAGCTTGACACAGCTAGTGGCAGACACTTGGAATAATCTGTGGCCTAAATGTCAGCTGGGACCAAAGGACAGGACTGTTTAAAAATTGCCACAAGCCCCCCCACCCCCCATGGCACAGTGGCACCATGCATTCCTTCCACCAAATTATGCATTTCATTTCCATTTATTGTTAATTCACTTGAGGAACTAAGGAATAAACTCTAGGATCTTCCTGTTAGATTTTTATGGGTGTGCATGTCTGCTGTGCTGCCACGTAATGAAGTAACAAAAGGAAATATTGAGTTAGCCTGCGTAAACCAGAGGGCCAGAATGATATTTATAGCATAGAACTTTTTTCCCAGACTCTTGCGGAATATTGTACTTAATAAAGAAATGCCCCATAAACATCTACAAGAGTAATGCATTAGTTTTGGCTATTAAATCTGTCATGTGATACAGAGCATGGAACATTGATTTGCTTTACATATATGGAAAATTTATTTTTAACCCTGTCAATTTGAAACCAAATTTGCAGGCCTGATAAGTGGGCAGTAAATGCAAGAAGAGTACACGTATCGTGCCCTTAGACAAGGATTTCAGTTGTACCCTTGTTCTTAAACTTTGTCTGCACCATTTTTACAGCTTTTAACGATTTGTTGTAGAGACTGTTTCCTCCCTCCCTCAACTTTATAAAATGCTCAGACATTGTAGGAATATTTTCTGAAATAAAGAAAATAGGTTGAATTGATAAGGCATTCTATTACTTAAAATGATAGCCATGATGGTGACGACTCACTTCCCACCAATCATCACGCACAACTCATTTCCAGCCAGTCGCCATGCACACATGGCTTGGGGGCTGGACTTACACAGAATGGGTAAAAAGCAACACAAACAGTGGATTGTGGTGGTTACTCGGTCTCTCTCGTGCGCATCCTTCTCACCCACTGCTGAATAATTACATTTACTGTACCATCTACAGCTGCCTGAGGAGGAGCAGGCGCAGGTGTCAGCCACTCCTTGTGGGAGGTTTGTGACTGCTGGCAGCCGCAACTGCATGTTAACTGTTGTGTGGTGATACAGGCATCTGGGAAGAGGAGCAGGTGTCCGGGAAGAGGAGGAGCAGGGAGCTGGTGACATGGGACCAAGGGGAGAAGAAAGGCAGGAAGGGTTGGCCCACTCGGTGGGTGCCGTTAACCCACCAACAGTTTTTAAGAGCCTGTTACATTTGTTTGTACAACAGGCTTTATTGCTAGTGTACATGTAATTGTCATGATTCTTACTATAAGATCATCCACTCTTTTAGTGACATTGGATGTTCACAGCCAAGTTGCACCCCTGTTTTCTGATTCTGAAGGATACCATTTCCAGTTTCCTGGATGCGGCTTCCTATTCATCTTTGCTGATTGCCAGCTAATCATGAAATTCCATCTTCACAGCAAACTATATTTATCATCACATCCCAAATGGAAAGTTATTCTTTGCATTTTCCTTGAAAATCAGTGTTCCATTCTGGGAATAAACTCCTGTTTGGAATCCTCTCTGACTAGTCATCTTTCAAGGCAATGTTATACCCTGCTGCAGAGAGATATTACCTGTGTTGCTACTCATAGGCAGATTCTTCAGCATTATTTTTCATCAGCCAGTCCCTGGGGGTACACCTTTGGCCAGTTCCAGACTCCAGAAGTCATTGGGTTTTTAACCTGATGCTGTATTTGACAAAGGCAAAATCATACCCAGTTCAAAATTCTTCCAATTATAAGACAGGACAATGCAGCTTCATACCTCTCCAATATCACCTTTTATAATCTTACGGTCATTTTCCCAGTTGTCTATATTCCGTCTGTGCCAACAGTGATATTAATAGGCCATTACATTTGAAAGCCTGTTGCCCAGGGCCTATGTCTCTGCTTTAGAACTGGAGGACCTTTCTATTTTTAATTCTTTACTTGGAGCCTGGATTTAAGTTCTTCACGGCCAGTACAATCAGTCTCAACTTGTGTCTGGTGAGCCAGTGTGGTGTAGTGGTTGAGACCAGAGGATTCTAATCAGGTGAACTGGGTTTGTTTCCCCACTCTTACAATATGAAGCCTGCTGGGTGACCTTGGGCTAGTCACATTTCTTCAGAACTCTCAGCTCCACCTACCTCACAAGGTGTCTGTTGTAGGAAGAGGAAGGGAAGGAGTTTATAAGCTGCTTTGAAACTACTTATAGTTGAGAAAAGTGGGGTATAAATCCAAACTCTTTTTCCTTAGTGGCAGAGAAACATTATTTTTTATCTGTACATTACTTACTGGGTATTATTGTGTGTCTGGCCACTATGAAAATTCAGGCTAGAGCTGTACTTGAGACCTAACCCGTTGCAGTACATCATATGGTTTTATATCTTTGGCTAGGATTTTCTATATTATTTTAATCTTTTAATTATTTTACTGCAATATCTGCATTTTATGTTCCTTTTATGTAATTTTTTCTTTTAATTATAAAAGCATATAGCCAAATGTAATAAGAACATAAGACCTACCAGACATAATAAACACAATAAACCTCTTTTAATAAAGAACATAATAAAGAACATAATAAACCTCTTTTCCTCAAAAAAAATTGATAAAAGTTAGCAATCTTGGGAATTGTTCCACGCTAGTCAAATACAGTTACTGTTTGTATATTAAATTATAACAGTGGGTCCAAATGTGGTCATCAACAATTCGTTATTGATTCTTGTTCTTTCCTTATGGCACATGCAGTTTTTCCAGGAACAGTTTTGTTTTGGACTTCCCCCCCCTCTAAAGTTAATTCTTCAGAGTAGAAGCACTGTCTTGGTAGTTCATGTGTGATCTTTGCACTACTAACATGTAATCAGCATGTTTTTTCATCTTACTTGTTAAGCTCTGGGTTGTAGTTAGCTGTAACTGGGAGGGGCAGGGTTATATAACAAAACACAGGCCATTTGCTCCATAGCAGCTAAATTCAGGGTTGGTGAATTTGAGCAATGGTGGTACAGTGCCATAGGGTATATTGGCTCACTTTAAAAAATAGAGAGAAACATCTTCTGCGTTGGTTGTTGTGGGTTTTCCGGGCTGTGTGGCCGTGGTCTGGTTGGTCTTGTTCCTAACGTTTTGCCTGCATCTATGGCTGGCATCTTCAGAGGTGCATCACAGAGAGAAGTCTGTTCCACACTGTGTCTAGTGAGAAGAGAATGTTCAGTGGAGTATATATTGTCCATGTTCCAGGGTGGGAACCAGTCAGTACATGTTTGGGTGGAACTTGCTATGCAAAGGTGTGCTTGAGTGCATTGTATTGCTGGTGGGGTTATCAGTCCATTTACATTTGTAGTTGCATTTGCATTCCCTGCAGCAGCAGCAGCAGTATTGGTGAGTGCAAATCCTGTGTCTGGGTGGAGTCCATTGTCCATGAACTTAGCATGCCCTTGGCCTTTAATTCTGGTGTTTTTAAGTACTGGTAGCTAATCTTTGTTAATTCTCAGGCCCTTTCCGCACGGGCCAATAACTACGGCAAAAACGCTGTCCCCAGGGAGCCATTCGCACAGGCGGCGCTGCCAAATCGCAGCAGCACCGACCTGGCTCCCTTCCTCCTCCCAAGGCCTCAGGCCGCCTCCAAAAACTCTCCCTCCCTGGAGGGAGGTTTTTTTGGAACTCTAGCGCTATTCCAGCTGGCGCATGATGCGAGATGGCACCCCGCCGGGAATGCGCTGATGTCCAAATCCTTCCCCACTCCCACCTCGTTTGCCCAGATGCGATTTGTAGCCAAGCCCACTGCACTGGCCTCTGAAGGCCCTCCCTGCGCTGTCCCTCCAGCCCCTGGAGGTGGGAGGTGGCGATGAAGCCCGGGTCCTACGGAGAGCCAGCAGGGTGACGGCGGCTGACGAGGTGACGAAGTGGAGTGGCCAGCGGGGAAGAGGTGGGTCAGCCGGGCGACTGTACTCCACGGCGCCGTCGTCCCAGCCGGTTCTGGGACCGTCCACATGGTCCCAGCGTCGTCGGGTCGGCGTTCATTACGCCGACCCAAGCCCTTCCGTCTCCGTGCGGAAAGGGCCTCAGAGTCTCTTCTTTCTTGTTAAAGTTGTCTTGGTGTTTGTGAATTTCAACAGCCTCCCTGGGCAGTCTGATATATTAACCTTCCAAATTGTCCAGAATTTCAGTGTTTTCAAATAAAATGTTATGTCCAGTTATGTTTAGAACATGTTCTACTACTGCAGATTTTTCAGGATGGTTGAGCCAACATGCTCTTTCATTCTCCTTAATACGAGTCTGAATGCTATGTTTTGTGGTTCCTATGTAGACCTTTCCACTGCTGCAGGGTATGTGATAGACTTCTGCAGAAACTTTAGGAACAAGACCTACCAGACCACGGCCACACACCCCAGAAAACCCACAACAACCAGTTGAATCCATCCATGAAATTCTTTGACAATACCTCTACTGCGTTGTTGAACACTGGAGGGGGCAGAGTCATGATCAGAGTATTACTACCCCTTTGGGTGGGTAGGGCAATCAAGGAAGTGATTGATTTTGACATTGGATCCATCACTGTTCTATTCCCGCACCAATAATGATACAGAAAATGAACAACAACTTTGCACACGGTTGTTTACAAATAAGAGGAAGTGAAAATAATAGTTTTGTAATATTTAGCCGAGAGAAGGTTCTCTGGGGCCGGAATCACTTGGGTGCTGTGTGGTTTCCGGGCTGTATGGCTGTGTTCTAGCAGCATTCTCTCCTGACGTTTCGCCTGCATCTGTGGCTGGCATCTTCAGAGGATCCTCTGAAGATGCCAGCCACAGATGCAGGCGAAACGTCAGGAGAGAATGCACTATATGCAACCATACAACCAATTTCTTTTCTTTCTAAATAATTTATTGGTTTAGTCATAACTGTAAACTGTGATTTTGCCACAGAAGCAAATGTTAATTCTTTACATGCAGCACCTGACAAGAGGATAGAGAGACAAAAGAACACACAAACCTGAAACTGAAGCCATGATTTGCTGTAAGATCTGAATTAAGCTGTTGTCTGTTTCACATTGTATAATGGGGAGGACAGATTTTATTTTAATGAGAGCTTAATTTTTTTAAAAGAGCCCTGGTTGTGACCAGTCACAAGTGACAATTTAGTAGGTGGAGCTAGTCACAAAATGGCAGCTAATACAAAAAATATAGTGTTTCAGAGCAGGTCTGCAGTGCTTGGGAGGAGAGACTATTCCTTTGAAGTTTTCCCAAAGCACCCCCTCCCCAAATTGTACCATTCCCTGTGGGGATGAAATACACAATTACTTCTATGTTTCCCTGGAAGAGGCAAATAGCAGCTTTGCTGTCAGCACAAAGGTACATGTGTGTGCATACATGGAGGAGGAGAAGTGGATGGGAGACATTGCTGCAGCTGTCATTTTCTCATGCAGAAAATCCACTCTGCACCCAAGGCTAACACTCATTACAAAAAGAGAGAGAAGAGAGAGAGAGAGAGAGAGATTTGTTTCTTTAAATATACAATTGTACAGATTCTCCAGCAAGCTTTGACACAGAAATAAGCTATCCGGTTTTTATTTAGACTCCAAAGTAGCATACTGCTTACAAACCAAACAGTTGTGACTGTGTCACTTTAAATGTTTCTAAACATAGTCTTGCTTACATCTTCACAGTATGATTTTTATACAGGCTAACCAAACTCTGGTAAGTTTCGCCTTGGAAATCCTTCAGCTTGCCCCAATTGCCTAAATATCAATGAATATCATTAAAATAGAGAATCATACACAATACTCCAATAAGATGTACTTAAAGTTGGGTCACTACACACTTGCAAAACAGCTTATAAGTCTCTCAAGATGTTCTATATTAACAGTGTTTAGCTTCTGCTCTCCTACAAGTAAACATGCAGGTTGGTATGAAAGTTATTCCATTAACAAAAAAGTCTTTCTAAGGAAACAATGTTTGGTTCCTGCTGTCCTACAAATAAACACATCAGTTGGTATCACTACTATAACACAATAATGCACAGATTCTTTCTATAGTTACAGTGTTAAGCTTTTGCTCTCATACAAATACATACAAGTTGGTATCACATACTTGTTTAACACAATAATACATAGACAGTCTTTTGTTTAATTTAAGCATAATTACCAGGACTGCGAAATGCTGCATTCTTTCTTGCTTCACATCTGCCCTCAAAAGGAGAGTGGTGCTGCCTTGCTCTGCTTCCTTAAGTAAAGGTGCAATTAGTCCATGACTTCATTTTTTCTTAAAGAAAAGCCTATGTTTGGGTTGAGCCCAGATGGCTCCATAGAATTTAATTTGAATATAATTTATCCTTCAAGTTGCAGTAATTTCCGTTTGATGTTTTGACTGTAGCCAAGGTTGTAATTTTGAAAGAATCTGGAGCATGATGTTTGTCCATAAAATGCTGAAACAGAGGCGCTTCATGCACCTGACTGCAAATCCTGGAGATGTGTTCTAATACTCTTATCCATAACTTCCTTGTTGTTTGACCAATGTGTATTTGATTGCATTCACATCATAATAAATAAATAATATTGTTTGTGTTACAATTTGAGAATATCTCCAGTTTATTTTTGAAGCCCAATCTCTATATGGTAATCTCTTTGCACTCCATTGTCAGCTTACAAATAGAATATGCACCAAATTTGTAATGTCCTGTAATATGTGGAATGTTTCTAGATACTTTCCTAACATTATCTCTCACCAGGGTATTTCCCAAGTTCCTAGTGCATCTGAGCCCTAACAAGTGGCGGGGTGGGGCGGGGGGGGGGAGGAGTTGGTACCCTGGTAATTCTTTAATCATTGGCCAGTATTTGAAAATTATTCCTCTGATTCTTTCACTATGTACTGAGAACTGATGTTTCTGGTTGTTTTAGGTATAAAGAGACTCTGGCCCCTTCCGCACACACAAAATAGTGCATTTTCAAACCACTTTCACAACTGTTTGTAAGTGGATTTTGCTATTCAGCACAGCTTTAAAGAGCACTGAAAGCAGTTTGAAAGTGCATTATTCTGCATGTGCGGATTGAGCCTCTGTCTCTCTACCCTGTCAGCTTTTCCCCTTGCTCTTTTTATAATTTTCCATGGGTACCATGATTTGGGAAGCCTTCTGGCAGCCTTTTCACAGTCCTTATGGGAAGTAGAATTTCATATGGCTCTCAAGAATATGCCATGTGGCAAATTGTTTTTTATGTAATGTGGATGAAGTGAATTATAATGTAAATATTCGTTTCTACTGTAGGTTTCTGGAAAAGAACCATAGCCACTGATCTATCTTTGGTAGTCCTGAACATTAAATCTAAAAAAGGATAGGATAATTTCTCATTGGCTTGTGAGGTATATGTAGGTGATATATGCCTTGAGATATATGCCATTATTTAGGAACAATGAGCCTTAGATTTGCCTAGTTTGAAGATTTGTAGCACCTGAAAATGACACATTTGGGCAGGGGGTTAAAATTTCCTCCATGACTCAGTTACAGTCTTCCTCTTAATTTTTTTATCAAATGTTATAATTTGGCATTTTCAATTTATACCACAAAAGCTAATCCAAATACACAGCAACTTCTGATTCTTTTCTATGATGTGTGGGTCATAACATCTGCAGATTCTTTTTAAACAAACAAACAAAAATAACAATTGTTTTTATGTCCCTATCACAACTTGGAAGTCTTTACCAGAATTTCATCTTTCCTGTGATCCAAGATGAAAGAAATGTTTTGCACCCTGATACTTCCACTTAACTTTTAAAGAGTGAACATGAATCATCACAACTACAACAATGAAATTGGCTAGACAACCATTAGTAATCTCCTTGAAATTTTTAAAATGTCTTCTGATATATATAGTATTTAATGCCTAATAGGTTGTCTTGTATATATATCAGGAGTCTGTTAGCTCTTGCTGGAAATTCTCCTTTGGTAGGTAGATTTAATATATACATTTTGGACCAGTCATGTTATCCTACCTTTCTGGCAACAAATTCTGAATATTATTTATGCACTTATGGGGTATATTTTGTTGCAAGAACATTGCTCAAATATCTAAGTGATGTGTCTTAAGCACATAAAGGGAAGTCATTTATTAATAGCAGCACAACAATATATTGCTTCTCAGTGGAATTAAGAATCACTCCACATAAATTACTGTTTTTTGAAAATTTGGAAAAAAGCAATAATATCTAAATTAATGTACCAGTATAGAAGACCTGAGCATGTTAATATAAAATCAGATTAATTAATGCAGAAATTGTCAAATTTGTAATAGCATGGAATTAAGTTAGAAGTGTAATTGGACCATATATGTTCTTTAGTATAATAGTAAAATATTTACTTCTGTATTTTTTTTTGTAAAAAAATAAAACTAAAAACTTAGAAGCTAACTAGACAAATAAGTTTGGTAGGGTGATAATCTAGGAGCAATTTTAATTCTGTATCCTTGAAGAGAACAAAAGGAGAAGAAACCTATACATATGTACCACATACACAGTGGAAGAAAAAGTTTAAAACGTTGCATATTTCTAGATATAAAGAGGGCAGACCATGGGAATGGTCAAACCAAGTACACACCAGGCACATTTAAAAAAATCATTTTTCACATCTATAGTTTCTGAGTTCCAGCTGAGCCATTGGCCTGGTTGGGGACTATTTTTCCCCCTTCAGTCAGCAGTAATGGTAATTGAAGCAGTTAATAAGGCAAGGCTTATCAATACATTTTGTCTCGTCACTAGCTCATAGCAACACTGCATTTAAATTCAGGAGATTCTGCAAAAGAATAATTTACAATTAGATAAGAGTGTCTTAGAGAATCCAATTTCACCCTTCACCTCCTTCAACTCATGCTCCCTCCCCCCCATTAAAAAAAACCTTTTGGCGTTTCTGCAAAATGTTTCCCACTATACAGGACTTACCGTCATTAAAATCTTTGTTGCTGTTTAAACAATCTTATAAGAGAGAAAATATAATACATTTTGCGTCTTAAGAGCTTTAGCAAACTTCAGCAGATTTTAAAATGTTAAACTTTTTCATGTTGAGCATGAAATGCATATTGAGACATGAATTTCTTCAGTAAAATTTCTGAAAAAATAATATGTAGATTCAGTAATGTTTAAACAAATACTTAAATGTGAGAGGATCTAGATTCTATATGCTAAAATTCTTTCAAAAATATCTCCTTCTTGAAAGGAGCATTTCAACCCCAGTCGTGCTTGTTTAATTCCTATTTTGTTTAACCAGTGAGACACCATGCTAGTAAGTATATGCACTGGCGCTGTGGCTGCGAAGGCATCCTGTTGTCACACTGCTACATTGGCATAAGGGGCATTTGAAATTGTGCTGGGGTCATGGTGCCTCCTCAACGGTTTGCCCCCCTCTTCAGGATTGCACTGTAAGTCTCCTTGTTTGATTGCAATATATTCTGGCCTGTCACTTATACCTCAATAGCAAGCCCATATGATATAATGAACAGAATGGTGGGCTGTTCCACAGACAGTCGGTTTCAAATTCCGCTGAGCTATGATGCTTACTGGGCCTGTCTGCCTTTCTGTGAAATATTCTTGTGAATCAAAACAGGAATAACACCACAAGTGCTGCATTAAGCTCCACAAAATAAATGTAATATGCAGACTTATGGCTAACATGGTGTAGTGGTTAAGAGCAGATGCACTCTAATCTGGAGAACCAGGTTTGATTCCCCATTCTGTCACTTGAGCTGTGGAGGCTTATCTTGTGCACTCCCACACATGCCAGCTGGATGACCTTGGGCTAGTCACGGTTATTCGGAGCTCTCTCAGTCCCACCCACCTCACAGGATGTTTGTTGGGGGGGGGGGAGGGAAAGGAGATTGTAAACCCCTTTTAGTCTCCTTACAGGAGAGAAGGGGGGGGTATAAATCCAAACGCAACTCTTCTTCTAACCTTGAGTTAGCAGTATGTCTATGCAGTGCTACATAAACAGCTCAGTTACCCCAAGAAAAATCAGTAGCAAACTTTGTTTTGTCGACTAGCTGATCACATGGACTGGATACAAAGCTTCCTTTTTTGCAAGCTAAAGCACTTCTGTTCAGTATTTCTATAGATCTTCCACTGTACCACTTTATCCACCTTCTGTGCATGGTAGGTTAGGAACAAAATTCTGTGACTTTTGGTCATCAGTAGGGTACCACGAATCCAGGCAAGTCATGTTAACAGTTTTCACGCAATGTCTGGGTAGCATGAGGAGAAAACTCAATATGAGTGCAACGTAATAAGCATGAAATGAAAAATACAGCGCGTTGCACTCTGCCGCTTAAATTATTTAATATGTTTATGTGTGTAAAACCTTATAACCATACCACTAATACAAAAGTGAACACAGTGCATAAAGTGCTATATAACAAACTCTACAATATACAAAATACATTAAACATAGTATATATAGTATTCTATACACATGTAGTTCCTAACATCAGTTGCATTGAGCGTAGAGCCTCATGCTTAACACAACTGATGTTAGGAACTACATGTGTATAGAATACTATATATACTATGTTTAATGTATTTTGTATATTGTAGAGTTTGTTATATAGCACTTTATGCACTGTGTTCACTTTTGTATTAGTGGCACGGTTATAAGGTTTTACACACATACACATATTAAATAATTTAAGTGGCAGAGTGCAACGCACTGTGACCCTCGACTTCATATGAATAATGAATAGCATGCCATAATGGCAGACATGCTTGTGTTGAGTAATGAAACAGTAAGACATAAGTTATAGAGCATATGTTTGAATTGTTCCTTAGTCAACTGAAAATGGGCGAACACAATCTATCCAATCCAATCTGCCATTGGACAAGTGTGTCCTCATGCAGACCTGCAGAACAGAAACTTGGGAGGAAGCAGCTAACACCTGTATTGGGACATTCCTAGTACAGGCAGTTGTCATGGAAGAACAAACACTTTTCCAAAACTTCTCCCAACATGGATTTTGCATGCAGTTGGTTGGGCAGGAAGTGGAAGCCACATGGAAGTCTCCTTCCACTTGTGGCAGGGGATAGTGCGTTTCCTGTTGTTTTCCGTTTATGAGTCAATAGCTAATCAACTTTTAGTTTTCCCCCCAGTGTGTTTCTCTCTCTCTCTCTGGTCTATCTTCCTTCTCCTCTTTCTCTCATATTATTGTTTCTCTTGAAAAAACTCAAATCTTAAAACAACAACAAACAGTGGGGAAATGGTGGTAGCATCATTAGCGAGCTGATGAAGGGCTGTCTGCTTGTGGGTTCTTAGTTGACAGCTGAAGCTAGCTTTAGTTCCGCTTGGTCCTATTTCTTATCTTATGATTCTTTTTGTCCTCAAACCTGAGGCGAGACTGAGCATTGCTATAATTGCGCTCCTCCGCTGCTCTTTTGGTCCATTAGTTTTGAGCAGGCTCTTTACAGGGTCTTCCCTTCCTGCTCCCAGACAGGGCTTTTCTGTGAGGACAGGTCTAGAGAAGGGGGCAAAAACTTTCCTTTCTTATTCTATAAATATCTGTTTTGTAAAATATAGCTTTGTTGTTAAATCTCTTCAATGGTGTTTTGTTGTTGCAAAATAAAGTGGAATGCTGTACTTGTGCAAATGAATTGTTTAGGCTACTTATGCCTCTTTACAGCACTCATACTTCTGCCAATGCCATTTTAAATGTGTATTTATATTATATCTTGAGGCTAAAACCTTTCAAAGTCTGGAGCACACCTCTTTCAAACATGAGATTCAAAAATCACATTCTAGGATTGTAGTTTGTAACACAAACATGATTGGATTTAGTTCGCTAGTATGCTTAAGGCTCTCAGTAGCTGTCAACTAGGTGCAGCTATCAACTAAGTGCAAATCTGTTTGTTGACAAATCTGTTTTATGAAGTCACCAACTAGATTAGCTTGGTTGAGAATGGAGTGATCACTTGGTGGCTGCTTAGCTAAGTCCAAGGCAGGAGGCCTCTGAAAAACAATTTCCTTAACTTGTTTTGGCCTGTTTATCTCTTCTGCTTGATTAGTCTCTTAATTATTAGTAAAGTCTGTATGTGTGGGAAGAGTAGTGTTTTATTTCCCTGTGGTTTTCTATGCCCTTTTGAAGTTCAGTCTTAAGGCTGCCCTTCATACCGTTTTCTTACCAGCTACTAACTACTTCAGCTCCCTAAAGAGCCAGGAGTTGGCCCTTGTTAATGAGCTGGTGATTGTCCCTGATGCAAGCAATTTCTTTTTGTTTTGTGTGTGTTTGTGTGTGTGTGCTACAAGGCAGCCAATCTAAAGACTTTTTAGCAAGCTTTATTTTTGCCACCCTAAAGTTTAATACACACAAGGAGTTAGCACTTATTTATAGCCTGGGAGTCTGGAAGCTTTAAGATGTGTTTGAGTGCAGTCTTGTAAATCTGCCATTTGTTTAAAGTGATGTGCTGTGCCATGTGTAAATGGAAGGGAACTACATATTTAATCAGCACCATTTTGTCTGCATATTGATCTAGAATTAAGGGATATTTAAATAATCCTTATATTACTCCATCTCAGTCTAACCAACACCATTGAACTGTTGGGCTATTAGTAAAGGCTGTAGGGGGCATGTTGTTGTTTACATTTACTGTTAAAACAAACTAGTTGTTCTATATTTATGAAAAATTAAAAACCCACTTGAATAAATATTTTTAAACTCACAGGGTCAAATCAGCTGTCCAAACTGCAGTTTACTGCTGGCCGACAGCAAATAGCTTATTAATATTTTTCCATGTAATCAAGGCTGCATTTGCATTTTCTTACCAGAAGTGACTGATAAAGCTTCATTTGCTGCTTGAAAAATCAATATGTATAATAAAATGGCACCAGAAAACATCTTTGGAAGTGTTAGCGTACAAGGAATTATAACATGAGGTTTGTTGTTTTCTAATTTTTTCTTTAATAGCTATTCTAATTAAGTAGAATGTAATGTGACCAATGTGCTTTTATCATTTTCTTTCTAGTCTCCAGAGGGTGCTGAAGGCAAGGAAGCTGCAAAACTAACGAAGCAAGAGGCAAGTGTGACTCCTTCTTTCCCACTAATTCCTTCTTTTATTGATCACTTCATAAATGTAATACTACAGAACTGCATAAACTGGGTTAAACTGCAACCAAAGCCCAGTTCAAAGCAGAGTAATACCAAACTGGTAAAGGGGGCATTAACCTGGTGGTTTTTGTGTACTGTGTCAAAGAGAAAGTTTAGATTTTGCAGTATGGTGACCTATATTCTGGATTTAAAAATTCAGGAACCCTGTCTATTATTAGTTTATGGCATTTGTAGCACAGACTTTCCATCTTGGAGTTCAGGGGTTTTGTAGGAAGTCTCCCATCCAGGCATGGATCAGATCCAGGCTTGTTCTGGTTCATCAGGACCACCATCATGTACCTTCAGATCAAGCCTCTGTTCTCTTTCCCTTTCTATAGCGAAGTGGAACTGGTGGATGTACATGACAATTATCTTCCCATTTTCCTTTCTCATTGATTATTCTTATTTATTTTTAATATTTTTTCTAGCCATCGTGGAACTCACAGTCACTTAGATGATGTTCCCAGGATGTTTACAGTCCTGTGTGGCTTCAGCAAGGTTGATGTACCATGTGCTTTCAAACCAAACCGGTCTATGATTTCTATGTGTTGCATTATACACCTTAAATTCTGTAAATTATTTTACAGCACTATCCTGCTTCTTTTTGGTTTTGGAGAGGGAAGGGGAGCTGTGAAAACATGGGAACTTTTTCTCTTGCATGGAGACCCTATGACTCCTGAAAGGTGACTGTTTTTGCCTTCACAATTTCAGTTTCCCTTTGCAACAATAAAAGCTAGAAACTGGTTTGTATGAAGAGGGGTGTCAAGATTGTTGATTTTGATTTCAGACGACAGCTGATGGTGTGTGAGAGACCGTTCAAATGTTGTCTGAGCCAGAAACACGTTAGTTGCTATTGGTTAAAGTTTAAAGTTAACCATTATTCTCTCAGCAGCATTCACTGACAGCACAGGAATGATATTTTGTATTGGTATAGTGATTTAAAATGCTCAGGTAATCTCATTCATTCTATCTCAGTAAATCTTACATAAAGAATCTGTAATTATCTCCATACTGAAGTGGCAGGGGAGAATGCTAAGAGGCAGTAGTTTACCTAAGGCTATTTATTACGTTTATGGCAGAGGCACGATTTAAACAGGGCATTTCCTGGTTCACAGCTCAATCTGTTAGCTGATGGACTGCAGTACTGATCCACTTTACAAATTCCTGTGGCATATGCAATGTTCGGCGTCTTGAACACTTAAAAAATCCATCTATATGAATACTAACTGCTTGACCAAAAATGTCTCCCCCACCCCCAATCAAGGCATGGACACTCAGTGTGCTGGGTTGTATTCCTTGTGACAGCCTGCTGCATTGCTTCCACACGTGCCTACATGTTCATAATAGGAGATGAGGGGGACAAAACAGTTCTTTAGGGTGTTGCACTAATAAGGGTCTGGATGAAGCCTTGATGATGATGATTTTATGATACCAGCGTTTACATTCTTGCACCTTTAGTTCAGTATAATGATAGGAAACATAAAGTGCTGTGTCTTGGCTTCTTTGTCAAATCTGATGCCCTCTTGCAAATCCAAAGTTATATGCAAATACACACTGAGAGCTGGACGATTCTTATCGCTGAGGGCATGTTGGCTGTGCAAATGAACTTTCTTTCTGGCAAAGTGTCAGCTCATTTCAAGGGACTGCTACTGAAGCCGCATAAATGTCGTGATCTGTTCCTCAGAATTGTCACCACTGGGTGGGATCCTCTAGGGCAGGAATACTTGAAGTAGTTTCTTCTGTCTATCACCATAAAATCCTGTCTGTTCCACTCCTTTTGTTAAATCTTTAGCAAATATTGTCTGATTTCACATTCTTTTGGGTTTTTTTTTAAATGTTTCCGTTCTTGTGGGACACTGTTGACACATTGGTAGAAATCAAGCTGGAAAACAGCTGTACCATCAAATTTAACAATTACCTTTCTATTGGATTTTTACAGTGTTGAATCATGGTGGCCATTGAGGGTAATTTTGAGCAAATTGCCATAGACTGTTAATTGTCATTGATCATCAGAATACAATATATTTTGTAACTGCAAATTTTTTTGTGGCAGAAACAGTATAATATTGGAGTAAAGGGCAAGTGTCTATAAGGCCCAGTATAGAATCCTGAGATTTTAAAGAAAATTTTTCTCTCTACTTGTATTAGGAGCCTTTAATAGAGGAAGCTTCAACATTAAATTATATCTTAGTAGATGAGACATGTTCATTCGAATTTACTTATGATTTTCTCTCATTTGAAAAGCTCTCAATTTGCAAGGCCAGTTTTTATACCTAGGACAGATACCTAGGACAATTAATTTAGAAATTGTCTGTCTTCCAAAGTAGACAGTGTTCTTCCAAAGGGATATTTGTATTTAATGAGGCCCATGAAGGTAGCTTGAAGCTAAGTTTTTTTTAAAAAAGATGCTTATATAGTAGAAAATGTTTTTGAGAAGATTAGCAACCGCTAGTCTAAGCTCTAGAAGGAAATGATAGTTACAGATTGAACAATTGCTTCAGCCTGAAATGGGTATAAAGAATACACTCCAGTGGAGCTTTTGTCACTTGGGCTATGCCTTTAACTGCTACAGAAGGGGTGCATCCATGCATGCAAAGATATTTGTATAATGTGCTAGCCTTTCTATTGAAATCAACCATTCTTCCTGCAAGATATTAGTAAATTAAGCTAGATGTATGTAGGGAGCTAAATATGTTTTATAATGCAATCCAGAGTGGGGTTTAGGAAGCTGGCTGTTGTGCCAGCACAGTGACATAATGTGGAACTGCTATGACCCCTACCCTAGGCTGGAGTGCTGCCTGAACAAGGCCCTGTGCTGGCAAGAGACAGGCTCTTGGCAGCAGTTAGTTGACTCCCTAAGCTGCCGCAGCCAGGGAATGCCCTCTGGAACCAGCAAAAAGTTATGGCAGTGAAACCCAATGGTGTTAATGGAGTCCATTGGTATGGCATAGCCCATTGGTGTTCATGGAATCCAGAAAAAAAACCTCCACCACTGATGCCACACAGAGGCATATCTAGGCAAATTGGAGCCCGTGGGCAAAACCTGAGTTTGCCCCCCCATGAGCGGCCCCCCCTGCCCCACCACGACCAAACAATGATTTTTTGGGATTCCTGTGGTTTTGCCACAAGTCAGCTGTGACTTCTCAGAACTTTCTACTACCAGTCCAGACCACGGAGACCAGTAGAGGGTGCCTCTAACTTTCAGGAGATAATAAATGCCTCTCTGTGGGAAGGCATAGTTCCATCTGCTTTGAAATAAGCAATATTGAGGCCCTTCCCAGAGAAAAGGCATCCTTGGATATGAATTACTTAAATAACTATTGTTTGGTTGCGAATGTTCTGCTATTGGGCAAAGATCTCAGTATGCGGCTGAATCAATAATGTAAATATGTTAATAGTTAAGGTTATAAATAATTGTTAAATTTGGGTGCTGTGTGGTTTCCGGGCTGTATGGCCGTGTTCTAGCAGCATTCTCTCCTGACGTTTCGCCTGTATCTGTGGCTGGCATCTTCAGAGGACAATACAGCCCGGAAACCACACAGCACCCAAGTGATTCCAGCCGTGAAAGCCTTCGACAATAAATTGTTAAATTGATATATATCAATGGCTGTTAATGAAATCATCAAAGAACAGAATGTTAGATGGGAAATAAAGGATAGAAGGTTTTCTCTCAAAATGGTATTATGTTTATATGTCATGTTCTGTTCTGTTGTGTCCTGGTTTTATGGTTATTGGTTCTGTTTCCTTTTTTCTAATTCGGTGTACAGCTATATTGAGAAAATTAATAACAATTATTTTTTAAAATCTTGTGGTGGCTGTGCAGCATCAGACAGTCTTGGAGGAGGATGATTAATTTCAGTCTGAATTCAGACTTGGGTTTGGGATGAGAATGGCCTTGGTCAGCCTGACTGATAATGATTAGAAAAGTGTTCGGGAATTGAGTCCCTGTTGATTCTCCTGGGCTCTAAGTGGCTTTTGACATTATTATCCATGGTATTCTTCTGGATGGGCTGGGTGGTTTGGGTGGGGGTACCATGCTTTATTGCTTCTGCTCTTACATGACTGACCAGTTCCAGAAGGTGGCCTGGGAACCTGTTCATGGGCTCCATGACATTTATGCAGGTTTCCACCTTTCCCCCCATGTTGTTTAATATCTGCATTAAACATCTATGTCATCTGGGGATTTGGACTGAGATATCATTAATATACAGATGATATCCAACTCTTTGTCCCCTTGAAGGTTGAGTCAGGTGGCTCTGTGAAGCCCTGAATGGATGTCTAGAGAAGTTTATGATCCCTTAATCAATGAGGACCAATAAACTGAAGCTTAATGCAGAATAGTCGAGATGCTGTTGGTCAGGGTAGACTGTCCTGGAGGGTACTGCATTCTCTTTGAAGGAGCAGGTTTGTAGCTTGGGTGTACTGCTGGATTCTGGCCAATGATTAGAGACTCAGGAATCCGCTGTGGCCTGTAGTTTCTTTTATGAGCTTGGCTGATACATTGATTACAAACATTTTTGGAAAGCATGACCTGGCTTTATCAAATCCAATTTAGATTACTTTAACATGGAGAAGTTTATAGGGCTGGCTTTGAAAACAGTCTGAAAACTTTTTATTGATACAAAATTTGATGGCCAGATTATTGTAACTGGTTGGTTATAGGGATTGTGTTACCACTGTTCTGAAAGATCTGCAGGGGCTACCCATCTGTTTCCAGTCACAATTTAAAATGCTTGTTCTTATCTTTGAGCCTTAAAAGCCTTGGGGCCGTGGTACCAGAAAGACCACATTTACTGTCCATACCTTGCAAGGTAGAAATAGAGCTTTTCTGTGGCAGCACCTTGTGTTTGCAATAGCCCTACACTTTGAAACTCACCTGGCAGCTGTCTTTTAGGCACCAGGCCAAAAATATTTTTTAACCCAGGATTTTAATTAGGGATTTTATCTTTCAGCTGTTTTATTGTCTGCCTCTGTGCCATGGAAAGTTTCACTCTATTTTTATGTCCCCCGGCTTGTTTTAATGGTTGTGGTTTTTGTATTGATAATTCATTCTTTTAATTATAAACTGGTAGCTCTTGTCTCAAGGCTCCTAACCCCCATTCGGAGGCTGGCAGAGGTGGAGTCAGGATCAGATGAGGCTGAAGGGGTTTGCAGTTCGCAGTTGAGGGGATGGTCCCTAACAGTGAAGGCTGTGAACTTGCACACACACATGCTATGTCATCCTGCCTTATTTTGACATGTTTGAGGTTGCAGATTGCTGTTAAGAAAGGACTCATAATTTTACTGCAATTCCTCAGCTTTTCCAAACAAGTCTATTGTTCAGCAGCAGTGATTGCTTTTCACGCTCATGGCCTGAGCTCTCACCCTATTTCTATTTCTAAAAGGTAAAATAAATTAAACATTAATGAGCACGATGTTTTCTGCTGTGAGTGTTGGATAGTGATCGCTTGAATCAAGATTCTTAATATTTTGTTTAAAGGGAATCCAAATTCTGCCCCAGCAAATTATAAATGCTTATGCATTAGCAGTTTAGTTGAACAATATAAAAATAGTCTAGATGAACTTCAGTTAATGTGCAGTAGTGGAGTTTCAGAGTATGATTTTTCTTTCTTTGAAAACTACAGATAATTTGCAAGGGAATATTATTTGGCTTGCAAAACATTGTTTTGGAATTTTGTTGTTGTTTGGTATTAACTTCTATTAACAGTGAATTCACGCTGTGTGAAATCATGTTTACTGGGCTGGACAGAACTGAGAAGTATTACAGGAATCCAAAATGTATTAAATGAATGAACTTTCTCCTTGGACAAGTGCATTTTGTCCTTAAAAAATGCAAAGACCTTTGTGTTTCATAACACAATACTTCTGTTGTCTTACAGGTACATTTTATTTGGTGGGAAATGAGTGACAGATTTTTACCTTGTTTGGATGTGAACTGCTGCAAATCTACAAAGATATTTTCTTTCCCTTTTTTAGCCAACAAGGCGATCTGCAAGATTGTCAGCTGTAAGTATTTAAAAGAGTTTGTGTAAATATGAAGGCAATGTCTCATTCAAAACAATACAAGTTGGCACTGCCATGCCAAGTGATGATTGGTAAGGCAATATGACCTTGTTGAAAATTCTATGGGCAGAGTTATCTATTAAGACTTTGATGGGTGTAATTGTTTAGGACAACAACTGGGAGTTTCTCTTTGATGACAAAAAGAGCACTGGAACGAGCATAGGGCTGTTTTAAACATATAAATATACAAGTACATCACAGTGGAAGAAGAAGAAGAAGAAGAGTTTGGATTTATATCCCCCCTTTCTCTCCTGCAGGAGACTCAAGCAAGTAATGTGCCTGCAATAGTCTGTAAAACCACTATTCCTGCTTTAAATTCCCAGAAAAGAACTCTGTGTCAACTCCAAGGTGACATCCCAGTTTAGTTAACTCTTTCTCTCTGTCTGCTTTTTCACTCAATTCAAATTAGACAGTTGGCTCCTGTGTCCCAACCCACCCTCTAGGTGAAAGTTATCACGTTCAACAGATACCAGGATATTAGAAGAACATCTCTGGATCTCAAAGTGTTTTTTTGGCCAGAGTCCCTTCCCACACACTGTTGCCTATTCACTGTTATCAAAATAGCCAAATGCACAAGAAACCATCTTTCATATTTTTGGATGTCATCAAGATTGGTAGCACCAGGGCTACGTTCTGTTACAAGTCAGTGTAGTGTTTGGGTTGTCAGTTTTCCAAAAGGTTTTTGGTAATACCTGCTTTGGTTGGCTGTTTCTTCATTTCCTTTTCAGGGAAAATATTCACTGTATGTTCCTGTGAATGTGTAAATGCAAAAACTCAGAGCAACAATTTCAAGAGGTTACTTGGAAAGGATTCTTGTAGTGTAAGAGATAGCATGAATAATAGACAAATGACTTTTCAGCCAATCTGACATAGATTAAGAGGGAACTTTGATTAAGATGTGGAAACATATCTACAGAAGTCATTTCTGGCTTCTTTGGTGTTACATGTTAAGAAACCTGAAAAGGAGGAAAGTGGCTGGTAACTACTAACTGTGGAACTATCTGAAACTATTTCCTAGAAACCAGCTCCGCCAAAACCTGAGCCCAAGCCAAGGAAAACCACTAAGGTAAAAAAAAAATTCTAACTCAAGTTTTTTTTAAAAAAAATTCTCATATCTACATTTGCTTGCTGACTCTAGTCTATATGAATTTAATAAAGATTCTTAATACTTATTTTTAAACCTGTTTACTTGGAATAGAAGAGGTTACATTCTAAAGTAAATGAATGAAATTATGGTTAACAGAAGAAAAAGAAACAACTGATTATCAGTAAATGCCATTATTCCACTGTGTAAATTCTGAAAAAGTACTTGAAATTTAGAATTGTATTTTGAGATTATTACAACATAATTATTTTATTAACCCAAGCAAACCAGGGACAATCACCAGCCATTTACACACTTGTGATTTGCATTCAGTTTACATTCCCTTTGGGTCTGATTCTCAGTTATGCACACATTTCCCCCTCTTTGGTATTCACCACACTCTTAGATCAGAGAATCTGTTTCAGAAACCTGCTAAAGTGTAACTTTTTCTGTCCCATCACAGGGAAAACACAGGAGGTATCTGTGACTTAAGCTTTCTTTGGGTTTTTCTGCTCCTCCCCACCTTTCCCCCTCGACAGAAAAGCAATTTTTCCAACTCTTCAGCCACCATTTCAAAACAATCAGAAGGGTTTTTTTTTAATGATGGAAGTCTATTGCTAGAGCAATAAACCCTGGAAACTGACATGAAATTTACATGGTCCACCCTAGACCTCCCCCCCAGACCTCCCCCTCCCACCAAAAAGGCAGCAGGCAACATCTACAATGGAGATTCCATGGAAAGAACAAGAAAGCCGCAGGCAGGCAAAATGGTCAGGGGAAGAATTCCTGTGTAAACAAAAAACCGCAGGAAAAAACCACTGTGAAGCAAACAGCCATATGTCGTGCATGCATAATTGTCTTCCATGTCCAGAAATGAAAACTCTATTGAATGCAGCATAGCATTCCCACAGGTCCCCCCTCTAATGGCAGCTGAAAATGCCCCCCTGAAATCCTGTTTGTTAAAGTTTCTTCTCCCCAAAAATAGAATTTCTGGGACTGTTTTGGACTGTGACAGAAAAGAAAACTTGTGATTTGTGCGTGGAAGTTTTTACCCCCATATAAATGCTATTCTGGATCCAACACTTAGGCTTAGATCTCTTGAGGCTAGTGAGAAAACAGTAAAGTTGAGGCTTCAGGACTTATCCGTATGAAATTGAAGGAATGAGAAGCTACTCCTGTACCAGCAGAATTTCTTGCATCAGCTTAAATATTGCTAAATGAATGAAGCGGAAGGAATGGGCTATTTTGCCTGGTTCCTCTCATAACTGCAGCTCTTTCCAGCATCAGCACTTTGAGGATCCAGGACTGCTGGGAAAGGTGGCGAGCATTTCAGTGTGAACTTCCTTTTGCACCATAAAATCCTAGCTGCTGTAGCTAATTATAGGAGTAAGAAAGAGAAGTCCTCTTCTTGTGTTGTCTGTGGATTATATTTAGTTACAACTCCAGTGTATATGTATGTGAACAAGTACATATATACAAACAAATTAACCATCACTGTTATCTTATATAATCATTATATTAACCATTTCTGCATCATCAGTATTACTGATATAACTGTAACAAATTTTGAACTTCACTAAGATGCAAGAATAAAACAGATTCTTAAGGGCATTGGCTGAGGAATATGTGATCTCTTGGGCACACTGAGTGAAATTTTTGAGTTATTTTCTTTAAACAGCAGCCTCAATGCTACTACTTCTTTTCTGACATCTCAGTTTCACAGCAGGTTTACCCTGAAGCATGGTGGTGATTTTTCCAAAGTATCTTCCATCAGATTTAGCTCATTCTACAGATATTGTCTGGAACTGTAGCGCCAGTACGCCAGTGTGGAAGATGAAAGGCGCATGTGAGGCCTGGTTGATAAATATTTAACAGAACTGGAACTAGCACATGTATCATCTGATGTTATGCAAAGCTGAGTCTATAGTGATAGATATAAAAAGATATAAAAAGAAACAAAAGATATAAAAAGATATATTTTATCTTATATAAAAAGATATAAAAAGAAACAAAAATATCTTTGATATCTTATATCAAAAGATATACAAAGAAACAAAAACAAACACATATTATGAAGTTTTATTTTTAAGGGCTGTGCTTTACAGTTTATTACTATAGTTTGTATAGCTCTCAATAATTTTTCACTTTTTCAAAACTCAGCTCCATATCATATTATCCTCTCTCCCAACATGGCAAAAAAATTACCTTTCCATAAGAGATGCTCTCATTCATGTTCATTGCTACCTCAACAGTAAGGTTAGAGAGGAGCAGAATAGGACATCTAGAATGCCCCAATTTTTTATTTATTTTACATTTCTACCCTGCCATATTTCAGTGACTCAAGGCGGCTTACAATAAAAACAATCCAAAAATACAATAAATTACTATAAATATAAACATTTTAAAAGCATAAATACATAAATTTGAAAGCAAGTACAAAGATGGCATAAAAATGCAACAATACAACAAAGAAGGCATAAAAATACAAAAATAAAATAAATGCTACACTATACATAGGGCAACACACTAAAAGCAAAGCAGTAATTCCTGATTTCATTCCTACCCGAATCAGGTTGCGTGTCACTGAAATTGTACAAAGTTGTACAAAAATTGTACAAAATTGATCACAGAGATCAAGTGTGATTACTTTCTTTGGGAATGTGAAATCAGCCCCGTTCTAAAAAGGAGGATAGTTCTTCTTGCATCTGGATTCCCCTCCATGTTATATGCAGGCATATACAATTAAGCATTACTCTAGATGATTAGAGGCTTCTGGTTTGCCCATTTCTTTCTGGGATATGTGGCTGTGTTTGTAATATCATGGTCATTATCAAAAGGAGATCTGAGTGTGACAGATACTAAAACAAGCAGCATGAAATAAAACTATTGGGAATCTCAAACTTTGTAAATAGGCGTTAAAGGTGAAGATTAATGATACACATGAATATGCATCATTCTTATGTACACATATCACAATAATCTCAATTGTCCATTTTAGTTGTTGGGTGGAGCTCCTTTTTAAGAAGTTGCTGCCCAAGGAGATTGGTTGAAGGAGTGGTTTTTAAAAGCTTATCCGCAGGCTAGTGGGTGCCTGATTTGGATATACCACGTGCAGACAATATGACAAATGCACAATAATATGTGGACAATTCCTGAAAATCTCATACTTGTTCCCTATCAGTGGCCAACAAGTGATGTGCAATCCCTGCTTTTTTGTTTATTGTTGGAAAAAACATCTAAGTGTTACTTTTAAAATTTACCGGATCCTGATCAGAGCAAGTTGTGTCCCTTTATTACCCCAGGAAGCCCCCCCTAGAAGCCTCAAACTCCTTCAGCTATCTGCTGTACTGGGGGGAGGGACACCTTGATTGTTACCATTTGAAAGCCCCCTTCTTTTTATCCTTTGAACTATCAACCTGAGCAGAGTTAAATGTTTCCCTTGCAAAAGAGCCTCCAAAAACAAAACTGACTTTTCAATAATAAAGTAACATTAAATTTATTAAAATGTACTCAGCAACTCTGCTACCGTTTAATCAATGAATCTAGTCAAAATGCTGCAAGTAGTGGATAGTTCTAATAACATGGCTATGATGATCTGATTTATATAGTGAAATTCAAATGTACATAGTACTTTACAAATTAAAATCTTGTAGTTCTTTAATAAGGATGGCAGGAGGCTGAATCCATGTTTTATAGAACCACTCATTTCCCTGTTATGTTTTAGATGTGTGAGACCAATCCATTTGGCCCATGTAATTATTTGAGTTCTCCAAAAATCTTCATCATTAAGTAAATCATTATCTCTAAAAAACATTCCATTCATTCCAAAAGAAAATATTTTATGTGAGCTTTTTTTAATGTCCCCCACATTTCCAATTTATCCTCTTGAAAAACTGGAAGAGAAGAGTCTTTTTGGGTAAAAAAACCAAACATGACTGATTTTGTCTGGATATTATACAGACCTTATACAGACATTCACATCTCTAATGATACATCATTTTAATTGTGTAAGAATCACAACTCTCCCTTTCTGTTTATAAAAATAGCTGGATTTCCCTCTTAACGGTTTATCATTTTGTGGAGACAGTTAGGGAATCTATGTTTCTATAGTAGCAGAAGATTTAAACATGGTGCAAAATGCCTGGAGATAATGGTCCTATCAAATGGTCCTGCATGGGTCTATATATGAATTTGGTTTATTCTCTACTCCCTTTAGTGCAGATACTGAGATCATGCTGGATGGGGGGTGGGTGATTGACCTGAGTATCATTTGTGCCCATGGACTTGGAGGATTCCTCAGGTTTGAAGGGTTTAATCCTCTCACCCACCATTTTTAATAACATGCAGGTGAGGAGAACATCGGCAGCCTCACTGAGCCTGGGTTGTTGTCATCAGCAATGCTGGGGAAGGGGGTGGGATTTCCCCCCAAGCAGGGGGAAGATTTGATTCCCCACCATGAGTTTTGTGCCCCCCTGTCATCTCTAACTCTCACCAGACTGTCTAATCAAGAGGTTTTAACACATTGAACACATTAAAGGGATAGTGTGTTTCCCTCTCAGTTGGGTAAGTCCAGGGTTGTTATGCAGAGGCAGGCAATGAATATATCTTATCTGGAAAACTCTGCAAGGACACTCACCATAAGTCAGCTGTGACTTGACAGCCCTTTCCACTACCAGTCATCTCTTCTAGCTGTAGTATAGCTGGTTCTGGACCATGATTTACAGAGTGGTTCACAAAATGAATGGTCAACCCACAAGCATCAGATTCCTTATGCTTTTTTTTTCTTCCTTACTCAATTCATGTGATTCTCAGTCATGGTGTTTCCTCATCATTTGCAACTGTACTTCTAATCTACATGATGGAAATATGCAGCACTTTGTTGACTTCCTCATGAGTAACAACAAAGAAGGCAGGAATGACTGTGGATCCTTCTTCCCACTTACCTAGATCCTTGCTCAGGAGGCGGGAGAAGGATAGATCTCCAAATCTCAAAACAATGACATATCCCATCTCACTGCAAGACGTGGAACAGTGGTGAAGGAAAACACTTAAGAATGTGAATATGTACATGACCTTCAATCTTGTAGCTTTACTGGTAGAAGCAAAATACTCTTTACAAATTAAAGCAGGGTATGCTTCAACTAGGATTTCTGGTGACCCTGAGGATTATCCTGAACTGAACTTAGATTCTTTAATTTGTAGCGTGGTGTTGGACTACTGTTTAATGGATGTTTGGAGAATTGTTATTAAGCAAGAAACCTCTGCTTAGTAACATATATGTCCCTGTCTTTGATCTGTTATCAGAAGGAACCTGGAACAAAGACTAACAAAGGTGCTAAGGGGAAGAAGGATGAAAAACAAGAAACTGCAAAGGAAGGTACTACACCATCTGAAAATGGTGAAAATAAAGCTGAAGAGGTACTTTACGCACAAAGCTCCTGCTGATTCACCAGTGTGTTTATATAATTCAGTTTTTCCAGCCATTGAAAGCATGTTCATAATATTTCTTTTTATTGCCCCATGATGTTATTACAGATTCGCATCTCTCGCTCCACTGTTAGTGTTTCAACATCCAGAGGTGCTATTTTATCAGTAAGGAAGGGTGAGATTAGAACAAGTGAAAGTTAAAGGGTGGGCCGAGCATTCTTAGCACTTGTACAGTGAATAGAAAATGGTAGTAAATTGGTGCTGTTGTGGTGAACAATGGAAGCTGGCAGGTAAGGCTTCTATGGCTTTTGCAAATTAGGAAACAAAACATTGGAGAGTGTTTATAGCTGTCCTGTCTGTATAAATATACCATTAAAGTAGCCTAAAATTGGGGGCATGCAATCATTGCAGCAAAAAGAAAGACCACTTGTGATGGGATTCTTTTTTTCATTCTGACTTTTTTTTGAGGAAAAGAAAGATAGGAATATGGTGTTAGGCTGTAAAAAAAAAAGCCGTAACACTTTTTTTCCTTATCTTTTATCAGGCACAGAGAACTGAACCTGTAGAAGACAAGTGCGTGTGAACGGACATGAACATTTGAGGATGATTTTATGCACCTCTTGGACAACTTTTAAAAGATATTTTTATCAAGTATTTTGTAAATGCTAATTTTTTAGGACTTATGATAAGTTGACAAACTGTATATGAACATTTTCCCTTCCACACGTGTGCTTTTAGAAATTCCCAATGTTGCCAAGGGTTTTTTTTTAAGTATCAACTTACTATTGGAAAAAGGTGTTTATAAGATTGGACAACCATTCCATATATTTGCTTTCCAGAAATGTATGTCTAGTGCATATGGTGACGTTTTTACTGTGAGTGTTTGGATTTTTCTTGCAGTTTTTCTAGAGCAATAATCTGTGGTGCTTTTGTACTTAAGGTTTCTGCGATTTTAATGAAACATGTATAGATATGGCCGCCTGATGACTATGTTCTGTTCTTTGCCATTGGTTTAAAACAAAAAAATCTCCTTGCCAGCAGATATAATTTCCCTATATTTTCTATCAATTTGAGAAATGCCTTATAAATACTTTGCTCTTGTTAGAAAGATACTAAGCACACTTATTTAAAAGTTGGTTTCAGTGATCTTAGGATCATTGTTAAAGGTCATGGAAAGTCAGAATTACACCTTAATACATGTACTTGGTAATAAGATCCATTGTTTAGAATCAGTGTACCAGAGGACATAAATGCTAATATTCCAACAAAGTGGTATGTAGGCAAATGGCAAAATGGTTTGTGCTCATTGCGAAGCATTTGTGACACATCCAAGTGTTTACGTCAGTCTCCTATACCATGGCTTGCCAGGTACCATAGGAGTCCTAAACTAAAGCCTCAGAACCCATCAGGCTGGGGCAAGTCAAGCAAAATAGGAAGTTTCATGAGCCCCTGGTAGACTACATGTGACTCATGGGCTGCATGAACTTGATGAGCCATTCTCTGTGAAAGGCCTGGCATAGAAATATACCATACCAATGGACTTTTTCTGTATTCTTCTTCAATATATCAACTTAAATTGTCTTTATAGTATTGTAAAAGCACAATTCAAATTGATCTATACCTTGATTGAGAGATACAGAGGAACAGCTTTGATTTCATTCCTCCATATTTTAAACTACCGTATCCTTTCTTTTTTTATTTTATCAGAGATGATTTTTATGTAAACATCTAAGTCTACAGAATCAGTCCTTTGCTTCAATTCTTCATCTAGATTTGGTAATTTCTCTTCTCCTTTATCGAACAATTGGTGATTAATGTATCAAAGCTACATTTTTTAAAAGCACTGTGTGTGGTACCTAGTAGAGATAATGTAGGTGAAATATATTTTAAGAAACTGATGGTTGTGCTGCTGGTGTTCAATTAGATAAATAATTTTAATGCCTATGTTAACACTACTCCAGCCCATTATAAGCATCTAGTGATTTCCCACCTGTTTTTCTCATTTTTTGCCTGGGACTTACATATTTTTGCTGGAGGGAGGGGGGGAAGATAAAGGAACCTATTTTATGTCCTTTGGTAACATTTATTTTTATTGCTAAACTGGTGGCCCTAATGTTTGGGGATATATGCATGTTTCAGTCAATAAATGAAGTAATTATCACTCAACCCTAATGTCCTTATTTGGTATTTGGCAAGAATTATTCCACCCACAATTGGCTCTTTCCATTTCCACTGCTTATCTGCACAACTGTTTCCAAAATTACATTAAAGAGGTGAATGAAAATGATAAACAATGCAAAAATAAGAATGTAAAATAAGAAGTCATAAACATTCAAGGCAAGTTTTATGCAAATGCATTATAGCTTCATTAGCCTCATTGATGACAAAGACCTGAGGCACTGGATTGTTCAAATGTTTTTCATTTTTTTTAAAAAGCACACGTGATTACTCTGTGATTTGCTTCCTACAGTAAAGCCCTATTGACTTAGTTATTTAGCTTCTATCACCAGAGTCTGAATCTTCAACACATGCACACACTAATGAATTTCTTTGCAACATCTCTTTGATGTGAGAAGGTATTATTATCCTCTATCTTACAGATAGGTAATTAAGACACAGGAGATTTATTGTTCAATCCCAAAAGCTGTGAACAGAGCTTGTATTGACTAACAGCTTGGAAGAAAAGACTGTTCAAACTGGGCAAATCAGGAATTGAACAGAAGGCTCCTGAAATGTTACGTTTGAATCTTTTCACATGCCTTCATTTGCAAAATTCTCACAAAGCCTAATTTCCTTATAATTTTTCAATCATGAATATTCCATTGTTGACCAAAGTGTCATTTATGTTACGTTTTAAAAGTCTAAACTGTTGCCTGACAAAATTGTAAAACACATTACACTTTTAAAGTGTTCTGTACAGAATGCTGGCAATATTCACTGTAACCAGCTACATACTTTAGCTCTTAGTCTTTAAGCAAAATCTGTAATTCTGCTGTATTCCTCAAACAAGTCTATTCCAATTCAGCAAGTCTATTCCTAACACCTGAGAAGGCCATTGCAAATCAATGTTTTAAGTAAAATGTAAAACTTATTCAAATACCTAGAGTTACAAAGAACAGTGGGAGACAGATCATGAAGTGTGTGAGAAACAGTCCAAACTATAAAAGAAGTCCATTAAGTTAACTCAGATGAAGGTATCTGGGAAATAAATCAGAGGAAACTGTTACCTATAACAAAAATTGAAATGTATAGGCAGATCCAACAAGTCCAGTAAAAAGTCGGAGACTTAATATCATAGGCAAAGAGTATATCTAACAGAAAGAATAAATGTTATTACTTAGGACTGCAATTGTAAGACAGCCATTGTGGTGGAACGTGGAGACAGGTACAAGATGGTCACAGGAAAATAAGCAAAAAAACAAAACACCCCCCCCCCCCCCCCAAAAAAAAAAAAAAGTTATAGGTAACTTTGAAGCAAAGAACAAGGATGAAGGCAGAGCGGGTTAGAAAGGGACCAAGGAGTAAAATTTGTATAAGTAAATGCTACTTACTTGTGTAAGTAAAATTAGTACCAGGCTTGCTGGGGGTAAAGTGACTAGAGAAGGCAATGGCATCCACAGCATAAGCAGTTTGCATAGTAAATGTGATGTAAGATTATTCCATGGGTCATAATGACCCAGTCTTCCGGCAAAGTACGTGAAAATGAAACCTGACAGTAGTTTGCATTTTGCAAGTGTAAGCATGTTTCTTGCAAGAACTAAAAGTTTCCGCCTCTGTGAGTGTCACTGTGGTATACCATTTAGAGAATGGCGGCCAACTCAAATGTGTAGGTAAGCCATAGGGGATTCCTGAGTGATATCTGGCTCCACTGTGGCCCAGTTTTGGATGGGGTTAGACTGTTGCCTTTCAGCAGGTCTGAGGGCTGAGAAATGGTATTCTGACTCCCCCCACCTGGACGTTTCTGTGTTGCATCTCAGAAGCTCACAAACATAAGCACTTGGAATACAACTGAGATTATTCCTGTGTGTGATGTGGATGGATTTTGTGTCAGAATGGCCCTCAAAAGCGGTGTGATGTATATCTGTCCTTGCTATGTCCATGGAATGTGGGAGTGAGGGGATGGGGAGGACATCACTTCTTGACGTTTTGAGATGTCCCCTGTGGAACCGTTCGCCATCCCCCAGCAAGAACATGACAGTGGATTTTGGGGGAGCAAGCGTGATAATAACTATTGGCCAGCTGACAAATAGTGTTCATATCTCCCCCCCCCCCCCCGCCCTTTCATTCAATCAAATCTTTGCTGTGGGAATTTGAAGGAAAGATTAGAATGTTGACTCTCACCTGGGAAATGTAATTCTGACTGTTCTCCTAGAGCCCGCATGGTGTAGTAGTTAAGAGCAGGTGCACTCTAATCTGGAGAACCAGGTTTGATTCTGCCACTTGAGCTGTGGAGGCTTATCTGGTGAACCAGTTTAGCTTGCGCACTCCAACACATGCCAGAGGAGTGACCTTGGGCTAGTCACAGTTCTTCAGAGCTCTCTCAGCCCCACCTACCTCATAGGGTGTTTGTTGTGGAAGTGGGGAAGGGAAAGGCGATTGTAAGCCCCTTTGAGTCTCCTCACAGGAGAGAAAGAAGGGATATAAATCCAAACTCTTCTTCTCCTCCTCTTCTTATTAAAACACAGCAAGGGCCTTTTTGGGGAGGTTGACTCCCTAAAAGTCAAGGTTCTGTTCTTCTCCCCTTATCTCATCCAAGAATCTTTTTTTGCGTAAGGTGAAAAGTTTGCGGAAGTCAATCTCAGTCTCGCCTATCTTACATGGCTTTTGTGAGGAGAAAATGGCAAGGGAGGAAGAGAGCTTTTTATGCCATCTTGAGCTCCTTGCAGGAAGGAGCTACTTACCTAGCTAAATGTGTATGCTGGAGAAATCACATAGCCAACTGTTACACCTCACATATAGCTTGGCTTGTTCCATGCAGAAATATAAAGTTATATTAGAAGATGACATTTTTGGTCCTAATTTTGATTGTAACATTTCGTTTTCAGACTTGCTAGTGTTCAGGATGCCTTGTGCGAAATATGTGTACATTTCATCTGAGTAGCTGAAAGTATCTAAAAACATTCGGGAGTAGACTTCTGGCCCCCTTTTTCCTAGGAAGAGTTATAGTTGCTTCTCTGACTTTTGCAGAAAAAAGCATGTGCCAAATGTTAGCATTGAAAACCCAGATGCACCTTAAGCACTGGAGTTACACAAGTCCCTCATGACATATTGGTATTTAAATGTTCCATTTTCAGCTTTTTCTATCATTTGAGTGCCAATGTGTATGAAATAAAACTTGGAACTCTAATTCATGGAGAAGTACCTCAGCAATTTTGATTTCATCTTAGTCAGCCAGTCAGACCATATCTGTACTGAAATGCTAGCTAGCTATTGATCTTTTCTTACAAAACAGAATGCATCTCTTTACTGTAGAAGGGGTTGACTGCCAGAATATATCTCTACTAGAAGAATTAATTATGCATTATTGTATATTTTTTTCATTGAATAGCAGATAATTTCAGGTTCAAAATCAATCATCATATACCATTAAGCGTTGCTTATTAATAAGGTCCTTTAGTCAATACAGAGTTTTGTCAGTATAGTGACTTTTGATTTGACAAATAAAGAAAAAAAATTACACAGGAAATGGCCAAATAATGTTCTTCTCCTCTCCCAAGTTTGTTGCGGAGGCAGCAAAGGTATCAGGAGCTCTTACTTGTCGCCACCTTGTTCCACAGATCCTAAGCTACCTAAGTTAAGGGAACAAGAATGCCTCTGACTTGCACCCCATTAGCTGCTTGTCTAATGAGGCAGCAGGTGCTGTTTATCTCTACTTTCTTGCCTGAAATAAGTCTCTAGCCAGACACATTAACGTTTTCAACCTGGGAACCACCGGGGAATGGACGTTTGAGTGCTACTGCTGCCTCATAGATGGTCTAGCCTACCTTTAATTAATCAAAAGCACAGACAGGCACATGAAACAAAAAAAAATACTTCAGCTCCCTCCTCCCAGGTAGCAACTGCCTCGCCTTTCTTTTCCACTAGGGGATTGTTTAAATATATCTAAATGCTATTTCTCAGGTTACATTCATATCAGCAAGTGGGGGGAGGGGGTGTTGGTGCAAACCGCTACAAACACTATGGAAGGAACTGATGCTTTTTATATTGTGATCAGCAATGATTATGCTCCATTGCCTGTTTACTCCGCAAAATCCAATATTTCATTAAGAGGTACAAGCTTTAATAGACCATCTGAACAATAGTGTTACCATCTCCTTTATTATTATAGCCTTTCATTTTATTTTTAGATCCGTTTGAAGAATTAACACAGGCTGTTACGGTTGGTCATCCACCTACACATCATGTTACCAATGCTGATTTACATGATTCAAAGCCCATCTGCTTCAGGAACCTACTGGAAGAAGAAAGTGGAAACGAATTAAAAGCGGATTTAGTTTGCTAATCGTGTTTGCTGTACCTCACAAGTATTTCATTGGCATTTTCTCCAGCAAACAAATCAAGCGTGAATAACACAAACATGCTCTTTTAAAATCATGTGCACACAGTTGGCAGTGGTGTCCCATCATGGTGCTTTAAGAAAGCATATTTATCATTCACACTTTATCTGTTTGCAGCAGATGCGAAGTTGTGGTGCTGTTCTACTTTTGAACAAGGCCACATAATAAACTTTGTATATGACATGCAGCGCAATCTTGGGGACCGGGGGGATGTTGGGGGGCACAGCAATACAGCAACCAGGCAAGCAATGATCCAGCTGAGGCACCTTGTAAGGGATTACCTGTGCTGTGGCTAGCCCTAGGACAGCACAAAAAAAAGCAATATAGAGGAAAAGGAGTATCAGTGCAGGAGTGCTGGTGTAGAGAGAAAAGGGTCATGACCAACAAGTTGGCCAACAGGCAGGGTGGGGCAGAGGAACAGGGGAGGAGCAAGCTGTTGAAGCCAGCAAAGGACAGGGAGGGGTGGGATTAGACAAAGAAGGGCAGAACAAGGGCCCACACTCACATGTCCCTGGAGGGGGCTGCATAAAGTGGGGGCGGGGCACCCCCAGAGAATGGGCTTCAGGTGATGGGTGGGCCATACAGGAAGAAGAGGACTGGATGCAGATTAGGTTCCCATGTCAATTTATTCCATCCTAATAGACTGTGGTATGCCAGGCAAGGGGGTGGAGAGGGTTAAATGATTGGAATAGGATTGATTTTAATTTGGGAAATTAATTATATATATTACATCATGTAAAATGTTAATTTTTCTAGTAGGGAATGGAGTTATGTGCTTTTCTGGAGGGGGGCAGGATTGAGTCAGGGAATCCAGTAGTGATGGGGAGTGGGAGATATAGCAATGGGAGAAGGTATGTAAAGAGAAGGGCCCTGAGATATAGTTATGCCTGGACCCCTTCTAATATTTGTCCCATCCCATAAAACGATGATGGGGCTAGGAATATACACCCTTCTCCAGTACTGATGCTGTGCAATGCCAGGTCCATTAATAATAAATGGGCTCTGCAGGACTCTCCCAAGCCAAGGTGGACAAGACAGTGGCAGCTGCAAACCTGACCACCTGCCCTCTAGATCTGTCCCCTCATGGCTGGTTAAGGCCAACAGTGATGATGTACGTCACCCCCATTGGAGATTGTCAACCTGTCTTTAAAGATGGGGACTTTCCCGGGGGGGCTGAAGGATGTGGTGGTGAAACCACTCTTGAAGAAGCCATCTTTAGATCCACCTCATCTAGCCAACCACTGCATAGTCTCGAATGCATTGTTTCTGGGAAAGGTAGTTGACAGAGTGATGGCAACCTAGCAGCGGATGTTCTTGGATGAGACTTTAATATTGGATCCATTTTAGTGAAGCATCAAACGTGGCCACAGGATGGAGAACATGCTTGTTCTCAGACAATTTCTGGTGCCAGCTGGATAGAGGCAATTGACCTCACAGCAGTGTCTGATACAACTGATCACAACCTTTTGACCAACCATCTCACTGTTTCCGAGGTCTGGTGAAAAGACTTGCAGTGGCTGACCTCATTCCTCTGGGATCAAGGACAAAGCCCCATAGATTGGGGGGGTGCCACAGGGGGAAATCCTCTCCCCAATATTATTTACATCAATATGTGACCCCTTGCCCAGCTGGTCTAGAGTTTCAGGCTGGGATGCCATCAGTACCCTGAGGACATCCCATTTCAAAGGCCAGACTCACATAGTCATTTTGCTGAAGCCATAGGTAGGTAACAGCATAGCATGTGACACTTCAGTGTTCATGAGGTCACTTGGCTGCTGCCTCCACTTCTTCTGATAGCTTCAGATACTCTTTTTTCCCCCTTTTGCTTCAACTGATTATATATATATATATTCTTTAGGATGAGCTGGTAACTTAAAGGCAGTGATGAGGGGAACTACAACTCCTGTAGTTTTATATTATATTTCCACTTCTCCAATCCATAGATCCACATCATTGCAACGGGGAAGGGAATAGAATAAGAACATAAGGCTCAGACCAGCGGTCTATCTAGTCCAGCATTTTGTCTTACATAGTAACCAACAAGCTATTGTGAAGGGCCATTAACAGACTACAGAGTTCAAGGCCTTCCCCCAGTGCTGTCTCTTAGCAATGACATTCAAAGGTGTATTGTGAAGGTTTCCTTTAGTCATTACAGCTAGTAGGCACAAATATCCCCTTTCTCTGGGAATGAGAGTCATGCTACATGCTTGATATATAAGCATATCTTACTATATCCTAATAACAAGCCCCACTGTAATAAAATAAATAATAAAAATCTGCACACACTGGGACCAGCCACAGCTACAATTCTAAGTTCTTTTATGGAAGGAGCAGATCACGGAAAAATTCCAAAGCATGCTCAGACATCAAGAAATCCTCCAGACCTTGGGTAGCAGATTGAATAAGGCAGAACATCAAAAGCTCCTTACAGTCAGGAAATTATAACTTTACTTGCCCAATCCTAAATTTATTCAAAAGTAAAACAAATTCAAAGAGATTTATAAGTCTCTTTGAACTCATTTATGAATAGATATACAATGATTCAGGCTACAAATTTTATTTTCACACTTTTGAAAATATGTAGCGTGGTTACATACAGTATCACTGTGCAACTTTACAAACAATAGATGTAACTAAAGAGTCCAAAAAGATCACCCCTAACACTGCGCTTTAATTTGCTTAAAAGCTAAATAGTGTGACTGCCATGAATATTTTCAATGCAGATTCAGGTTCATTCATAATTTTACACCAACTTACACATTAAGCACATGATTTGAAGATGTAGGGAAGTTGCAGCCATCCTAGAACAGTTACAAACGTAACATTGTTTAACATCTAAATGCAACCCCTGGCACAGCTTGTCTGGGGTTTTGGGCTGGGTTGTCACCAATATGCGGATGATACCCAGCTTCTTCTGCTGGAGGGCCAGCTGGCTGCTGCCCCAGATGCATTGGCACAGTGTCTGGAGGCTGTATGGATGATTGAGACAGAGTAGACTGCAGCTGAATCCAGTGAAGATGGAGATCCTATGGCTGGGTCAAAAGGACCTGGTAGGAGGGTTTCAGCTGCCTTAATTTGATGGTGCGGCAATACAACCTGCCTCGTCTGTCAAAAGCCTCAGTGTGACTCTGGAGTCCTTATCAATGGAGGCTCAGGTTTCAAACATGGTGAGGGCGGTCTTTTTCTATCTTTGGCTGGCCAGGTGGGCTGGCCCTCTACCCTCCTGTTTAGACCTAGCTACAGTGATCCATGCGACATCACTTCCAGGCTGGATTACTGTAATTTGCACTAGATGGGCATACCCTTGAGACTGATCCAGAAATTGAAAATTGTCCAGAATGCAGTAGCTAGATTCCTCACCAGAACAGTAGTGAGGGAGCACATTACACTGGTGCTGTGCTGACTGCACTGGCTACCAGCTGAATTCTGGGTCAGGTTCAAGGGTTTCATCTTGACTTCTAAAACCTTGTTCGGTCTGGGGCCCTCATGGGGCCTTCGGAACTGCATTTCCCCTCTTTGCCCAAGGAGAACACTACAGTCCTCTGATGGTAATTTACTGGTGGTCCCTGGCCACAAGGACATTAGGTTGGCCTCGACCAGAGCTAGGGCTTTTTCAGCCCTGTCTCCAGCCTGGCGGAATACTCTGTCAGCTGAGACCTTAAACAGTTCCACAGGACCTGCAAGTCAGAGATGTTCCACCAGGCTTTTGGTTGAGGCCACTGGTGGTCCCCATTCCATCTGACTGGCCTCCCAATTACCAACTACACTGATTAAGAATTGATTGACACCCCCCCCCCCTCCTGTTCTTGTCTTCTCTCCCTTCCTTTTTGGATGTGATGGACGTAATAGCAGAGGGAGAGATATACTGCTGGTCCAACTAAGAGTGCTGTTTCGTCATCAAGATTATTATATATAGATTGTAGTTAGAATGATATATTTTTGTATTGATTTTAACCCTTGTAAACCACCCCAAGCCCGACTTGGGTTGGGAATGGATGGGATAAATTAGATAAATAAATAAAATGTGTCTCGTTATAAGTGTGTGAAAACCCTCAGGAGCATTTATGGTTTCTTCTTATTGCACATTTCCTATGTGATATATTGATGGCAATTATCTTAAACAATTTTATATGCAACATCCTTGCTAATATTCAGTCTTTACTTAGTAGACTGATGGCATATTTATCAGTAAGGATAAATGTTAAATGGTACAGTAGGGAAACTGAGGCTGCAGTTCTTAACATTTCTGACACGATTACTGTGTCTGTAATACAGAAATGTTAAGTGACTCTTTTCTTCTAAAAAAATTAGGTGGAAGCTTTTATTAAACTGTAAATTCTCAAAAACAGTTTTGAGGCCCACTGATATATAGAATTGTCAAGAATATATAACAGAAATCTGACATTTACCCATTGCTGACCTTTTGAAAGAAGTACAAGGGTTTTCACTGATGTTTTTGGGTAAGCAGCAGGGGAATTATTGGTGGGTGATTGGTGGGAGAACTGGATAATAGTTTCCTGAGGAGGGGGGGGGGTGTTAACATGTTATTAAGATTGTAAATTATGCTTTTATTGTTACAGATACCACTTACCAATATTTTAACCACTTGACACCACGGGGAAGACAGGGTAAAAAAAGGAACATAAATATATTGAAAATGGAAATTTATTTTAAATTTGGTTAGGAGACATATGATTAATTGGTGGACAGCTCTTCATGTAAGCAAAACAATTCAACAGTATCAAGTGATAAGTCCCAAGAAAGGATACAGTAAAAGGATATAACAGAATGTTCTGAGCAAACAGGAATAATGGATCTCCTAGCCATATATTTTACTATAAAAAAAGAATGAAAAAATAGGTTTTATCTATTTTCAGTTCAAAACAGACATATGATAAGTGTTTGGAAGAAACGGTATGTTTGAGTACATAACTCACAAATCCCTCAGCATGATGCCCACCTGTACTTCCCTGGGCACTTTTAAACCCTTAATTTTTTTTTGAGCTCACCTAAATATATATGATGATGCTTTAGCCTACCACACCACTGCTTCATCTAGTCTAGTGCCACCTAGTTCAACTGGCAATGGCTCTTACATTTTCAAACAGAGATCTCTCTCAATGTGGTCACTTCAAAACTTTTCAACTTGAAATTTTAGGGTTGAACTTGGGAACTGTCAACATGATCTGTCACTATGGATCTTCAGAAAGTGCAGGTGTGGGAGCACCAAATGAGAGATTACTTGCAAGTCTGTATAAAAAGTCTGTAAATGGAACATTTTGGGAGGTAACTGGAACGCAGTAATGAGTAGATTAAATTCATGCCTGTTGACACAATTAAAAAATGTTTCCAATTTCTTGTATTAGTAAACTTAAACTAGAAGCACAGTTTTTTAAAATTTCCCTCTACTGGCTAGAATCACTTGATAAGCTGGGAAAAAAATGCAAGAATGCAATATCAAGGCATACCATTTAATTCTAACACTATACTGTAGTACTAGGAAGGCCACTTATTTGACTGCAATCCCAAATGAGTACTACATAGATTCCATTTTATCCATACAACAAAGGTGGGAGCTTTATCAAGGCTAAAATTTCACCAATCTGTAATTTGGGTTCATGCCCTATTTTTCCTTCTCTACTAACAACACATGTTGACAAGAAGTTTAACCTTATTGAAAAGTTCTTGCCTTAGGGACTGGGTATTTAAGTTCTTCAAAGCAGATATAGATTGTGAACCAATATCTCAAAATCCTTGAGAATGCTCCACTTCCAGTCCTTCTTTCTCCACTGCCATCTTGAGTTTTGCCTAAGATACCAAAAACCCAAGGTAAGAAAAACTGCATAAACAGTCTCTGTTGTTTTGGAGGACATTTCTGTATTGTTGCAGAAAGTTAGTTTGACTCATGATTTCTCTTGGTAATGTAATTGTGACCTAAACCTTCATTCCCTAGGAAAGAGCTATAAACTGTTCAATCTCCTTTTAGAAACAGCTAAAATGAATCTGAATTAAAGCTCCAAGAATTATTGTATGTTACATGAAAGGCTCAGTTAACCTACCTTACTTTTGTATTACAACTTCTTAGATGAGAAACTCAAGCTGTGTGACTGATACACTTCAATCTCCAGTTGCCTCTCAAGTTCAGAGGTAAATTTGAAATGGAAGGGATATAACAAAGTATGCAGAACAACACTTTTCACAGGTATGAAGGAATGTATTTTGCTGTCAAAAGACTGGATCATTCTGCATTAAGTCCCCATCCCAATATTAGGTTGTTAGCATTTGAAACCTGAGGTAATGTTACCGGTAGGACTGAAGTTAAACGCAGAGTTGCATAGGCATATAAGGAAACAATATAGATGTGCCTACATATTAAAGTAACATCATATACATTCATAAACACCACCACTACTTTGGAAGATAACACGAGAGAGTATTCAGTATTAGTTTATGTCAGGAAATGTTTTCAGTTTTGGATTAAAATAGCCTTTTAAAGAAACAAACTTTTACAAGACATCTCTCAACTATGGTCAGCTGTTTCTTCATTTCTAGTTACAGAATCTGCCCTTGTTTAAAAAAAACCTTTCCAATTGTTTTACACTCTTGATTAAGCAAATCTGAGGAAATATTTTCATTTGTAATATCATGCTTTCTGATTAACAGTTAGGAAATATAAAACAACGCAACACACAAGCTACCCTAGTGTTTCTCTTTCTCCACTTCACCAGGATAATAATTTTAAGGATTTCTATCAACACTTCTTCGTGCACTATTGCTGTAAACATTTTATGTGCTAGCAAAAAATTTGATGCAAATATTTTTATATTTTGGTAATACTTCTTTAACTTCATATTAACTATGGTATTTGACATTTAGGAGTGTTAATCTTTCCAAAATACAAATCTTTCCCAGTGATTTAATTGTAGGTCTGTTTACAAAACATATCTCAACTTGAAAAGAACAACTTCCTTGGGGGTGATGTTATCAGTGTTTTCATACGGACTTGCCCCTTCTGATGTAAGAGAATCAGCATTAATATATACTTAGGCACATCAATGTGTAGTTCTATTTTCAAGACATCTTTGCTATTTTGTTTGTGAAAGGTCAGTTTGTATTACTATATTTTGTTTAGTTCACCATAAAAAAGATTTCTTCCTCCAAAAGAAGGAAACTGAACTGCAGGTCAATATGCTTTTATTGAAGATTTTCTCATTTCTCTATAAATGGGTGGTGGGGAGGGAACACATCTTTCTAAGTTTCTTAAACTCTTTCACAGGGATTTAAGCATCCTCTATAGAAATCCAAATCAATACTACATGATAACAATGAATACAATATCATTTTTGTAACATTAAGGCCAATGTAGCTTTATTACAGACCACAGGTGCACATTTTAAACAGCCATTTTAATCTGAAAAGGAGCAGTCTTATTAAAAAGAGTGGTTCACAAAGAACCATTACATCTCAATGGCAAAGTGGAACGAAAATATTTCTCTTTAGAGATAAATCCAGCTGACACAAGGTATACTACTTGAGATAATGTGAACCTTCAGAAATCAATCCTTCCTGAAAAATGGAGCTAAACACATCTTATTGAGTTTAAATACTACATGCAACTAAAATAGTCCACTGGAATATTGTTCTTACTGAAATTTAAGAAAACAATCTATAAATGTAACACATTAGATAAGCATGTCTTCTCTAAAAGAAAAATGTGACTTCCATGCAAAACAGAACCAATGACCTGATTGCAGAAGAATAATTTTAAAATGAAAGAACGATAGCCACTGTTTGCACGTTTGGTGGGTAAGGATACATGGGGGGATTCAACCACCACATTACTTTGTAATATATAAACAGAAAAGTGGAAACTATGATAGTCACAGCAATCTTTTAAAAATAAACTTTCAGTCCTTTCAGATTAATAATAGTACAGCAAATATACAATACAGTGATAGTACAACAATTCACATAAGCAATCTGAAAGACAATTGGATTACCTTCCCAGATTTATTAGCACTATTCATATTCTACAGTTTTTTAAAAAGTCCATGAATAAAAAAGGGAATGCTTTGGGGGGTGGGGGAGATCAATGAATTAAAGATCTCTTACAATCCTGCAGTATATCACTTTAAGATAGCTCAAAAGCATACCTCAGAGGGGGAAAAACAGTAAAAAATACAGGTGTGATCGTAAGCTACAAAAGCTAGTAAAAATTACAAATTTCATAATTTATGTAGGTTAAATTAGTCCCATATTAATTTGTTAAACTGAACATTGCCAAATGGAGACTGCCTCGATAACAGCTTTTTAATTTTAAGTATCAGTAGTGGTAAATTGGCCAATTTTTAATAGATTTCTGGAGATACAGTACATTATAGTACATCTTTTTTCCTATTTTGAGCAATACATGAAGCTGAAACAGTACCTGGAGTTTTGTGTTTTAACAAGCATCTACACAGTCACTGCTGTTTCCTTGGGAGCCCAGGCCTCAATAACTTGACCTACAACTTGAAAGACTCTAAACATCACTGAAATGCTTTATGGCTAGCTTCAACTATATAAAGCCCATGACACTTTTGATCAGCAGAAAAAAAAATTCAGCCTACTTTAAAGTATGTTATCTGCAGGCTTGCCTGATCCATTTTCAACTGAGTTTACACCAGTCACTTCAATAAAACATGTCATTATTTTTGTCACAATATCAATCTTTTCCCCAGGATTTCCAGTCACCAAATATGGATATATTTTAGTTCCAACATTTACCATTTAAAGAAAACATTATTTGCTCCCTAACTCTTTTATTGGTCTCCAACCCTCATTGACATTTTTTCTATAACCAAGTATGTGATATTCTGCAAGAATGAACCCCCATTTCATTAACCAAAGAAACAAAAAAAATCCAAAATATTAATCTAACTAGGAATCGTCCTTCCCCAACGATCAACGTATAAGTCTTATCGATCCTACTGTAAATTATTCAAGTCACCCAACTATCACAATCTTTTCTTCCCTTTTGCTCGTCTTCATTTGCATAATAGTCTTTTCTCTTCAATTTTTAAAACTACTCACAGTAGCCAGGACAAACACTGACGTTAAAACTGAAGTTATTGAGAACAAAGCACGGTTAATCATACCATGCAAGTCATTTACCACAGCAGCGGGGAGAGAGAGACAGTAACAAAGGAAAACGCTAATAGACCTGGTGCTGGAAACTGCTTCGCAAAACGAAAAGGGCACTTTTATTTCTCATCCACGCAATTTTTTCCACGCATCATGAGTAACATTTAGTTAAACAAAACAAAACAACACATGACAGCGTAACTTACAAGCAGATGGAAATCTGTAGCATTTAAAGGCGACAAGTAGGGACAGGAGAACCCTGCTCAAACCCTCCCCCTCTCTCCCCCCAGGCTCTGATAAGGAGAACCAGCAGGGGCCACTCGAGCCCGCCTCACCCAGCGGGGCCTGCGGTCCCCGGGGGCATTTTTGCCTCATTCGGCTCCTACTTCAGCTACATTGAAACTGAGCCACTTCCAGCGCCACCACCGCCACAGGCCTCCCTTCCCTCGGTGCCTTCTCCCCTCCCCCCTCCTCTCCGTGCGTCGTATCCCTCCGCCTAGGCCCGCCAGCCCATCACAGAGAAAGCGCCTTTCAGCCGAGCCGCCCGCCCACCAACCCACCCCGCCTCTGCTGCGCCGACATCTTCTCTGCTCGGCTTCTCAATCCATCACCAGCCGCCTTCTTTTCGCTTGTTTCTTCCCAGCCCAGTGCGGCTAGGAGGACCTCTCGAGGGGGAAAGGCCGAGGGGGGGAGCGACTTTGGTGGGGTGCGGGGGGGGGGGTCAGAGGATAGGGGGAAAGCAGCGAGGGGGTGTGCGCGCCCAGAAGGAGGGAGGGAGGGAGGGGGCCGGGACTCTTTGTTCCGGCGGAGGGATCGCGCTCGCTAACGCGGTGTCTGACTGGCTGGAGGTGGCGGCAGCAGCAGTGAGCAGCGGCGGCGGGTTTTGCTGCGAGTTGTTGTTTCCTCCTCCTGCCTCCCAGGGCTTGAATGGTGGAGCTCCGACTCTCGGTGCCGCTGGACAAACAGTGACAGCTCCCTCTCCAGCCGCCGACGGGGGAGCTCGGCCTCCACCAAGCCGGGCTCCTCCGCTCACCATGTCCGGGGACGGCGGTGGCGGCGGCAGGCACACGGCGGAACTGCGAGCGGGTAAGGGGGAGCCGGTTTTCCGCTTTCGAGGGCGCCTCGCCTCGTCGTTTCCCTCACGCCGCGTGTGTCTTTTTTCTTCCCGCAGAGCTCTATTTCCTCATCGCCCGCTTTCTCGAGGACGGACCCTGTCAGCAAGCTGCTCAGGTAAAGCGGGGCCTGCGGGTCGGGGGGGCGCTTCTTTCGGTCCGGCGGCGCCTTGCGCGGATCGCCTTTTCCCTCACCTCCCTCCTTTATTTTGTCGTTACTGCAGGTCCTGATCCGAGAAGTGGCCGAGAAGGAGGTAAGTGGTGCAGCAGCGCGTCCTCGCCCCGCGCCTTGGTCCGCCTCGCCTGCCTCCGCGCGGCTGCCGCGGCCTCGCCTCCTCCCCCATGGCGCGAGGGCGGGTGGGCCGCCTCTCTCCTGGGGAGTCTTCTGGGAGGGGGCTACCCTTAGTGACCGGGGACCCTCTCTCTTTCTCTCCCAGCTGCTGCCCAAGCGCACCGACTGGACGGGCAAGGAGCATCCCAGGAGCTACGAGAGCCTAGTAAGAGAAGCGGCCGGTCGGCGTGGTTGCGATGCGATGTGCTAGGGAAAGTTTGCGAGCAGCCCTTTAAAAATTGAATTTCCCGCATTTTTTTAAACAACCAAAAAAAAGGGGGGACCTGTTTTAAAACTCCCAAATTCTGCTATTGGGCGGGTGGGGTGTGTTCAGTTAGGCGATCTGGTGTGTTTCTCGGAAGTGGTTTATCTGGGGTCTTGGAGTTAGGGTAAATAATAATAATCCTACTAATGCGAGAGCCCTGGAGTCACTGTGCTAGAAATAAAGGTACGTCATGGATGTTGTGCAGGGAGAGCAGAAGGCAGGGAGGGGAGGAGCGAGCAGGGAGAGCTTGCAAGAGCCAGCCGGGCCTGCAGGAGATGGGGGCGCTCGATTCCACTCACTCCTGCTTCGCCTGCGCGCGCTCTCTCTGCGCCTCTCTCACAACACACTCACACAATAGGACTCAGCAGTTATCGAGCAACTGTGAGCCATCTAAATGCTCAAATCTGCAAGATTCTGGCGTTCTTTTTTTAAAAATGGGGACAGGCTTAAATAAAAGCTATTTAATAGTTTGCCGTAGTAACTACTGTGCACCTGTTTGACTTATACTGTTGAGTGTAAGTTTCAGAAGAGAATGCTAACCTAAATTGATGTCTGCCTGGCACTAGGAACTTTATAAAACAGTTTTGTTGCACAAATTCTCTGCATTCATATATCATATTAATAGAATATTTTTCCTGTGCCTTAAATATTGTTTTTGCTTGTCAGTTTTGTTAGATGCAGTGGTCTTCTGAAATTTTTTACTTCTACCTTGAAACTGTTTTTGCTTTAAAGCAGTTATTTCTCACACTTCTGATATTTGAAGCTCAGTATTTTCATTAATTAAAATCTGTGATGCACTTGGCAACTGCAGCTCTAAAGGTGTTACTTTTAGAGTGCTGTACAGAAATGAGAATGTCTCACTCTGAAAGTAGTCTGTGCTGGTGAATTACTGATCCAGCTATACTTTCTGCCGGAAGGGGAAGAGTCCCTAGATTCTTGTAGAGGATTTTGGACAGCTATCTCTGAACATAGTGTTAGCTATATTTTGACGAGGCAGGTTATGAATGATCTAGTGACACAATGTATAGATGGACCAGAGCTACTTGTCTTTAGTAGTGGCTGATAACAAGTCAGGAAGGCCTGAGCAGTGATTCATACATAGACACAGCAACCAGCTTGCTCCGTAAGCAGGACTTTTAAGGCTCATAGAAGCGTAATATATTTTCATGGTTAATTAGCAGTTTTCTTGTGGCATGCAGCTCAGGAATTCCTAGTCTAAATACCTGTGTACAACAGTTGTTCAGCTCGATAAAATGGAACTGACTAATGAAGGATTTCTTATATGCTTCATAGATAGTAAAAAGATTTCAATCTTGAAATGTATCCTTATGTTAAAGCATTTTAGCTTAAATCCTCATATGCTGTATATTATCAGTGCATTGTGTGATAATATCCTGGAAGGGGTAGTTCCATGTGCTAATAATGCTGTTCTTGCTTGACTTAAGTCATACAGCCTTAAAACAGTAGGATTGATGGGAGTTAAATTTTTTATACCATCTTAGCTTACAACGGAATAAAAAAAGACATCCACTCTTCTCAACCTGGAATCTTCATTTATTGATTTCCCACTCAAGTTATACCTTTTTGTATGTTATTGTTAGTGTTACAGGAGACAGATCATGGCTTGAGATCACCTGTTCACATGATGACTTCAATTCTTCCAATGAGAAACTGAAGTCATCAGTAACAGGAATATAGACGTCTGTTCAGAGTGCATTCCTTTACTGACTACAACTTTAAATACTTTCAAGATTTCACTGATTGGGAACACTTTTCAGAGAACACTGGGGAATGTACTTCCTGTTGATAAAATTGCATATGAATATCACAGAATATTAGTCTTTGTTAATGGAGTTTATTATTTGGGTGTATATATAATACTGCTGGTTAAAAAGAAATCTCACTCTCCATAGGAATTGGACACTCACAACTGAAGACCTACTAGCTTGAACAGCACTCACTAGCTATGGGGGTTGATAAACTTCATGTTTTTGATACCTGCGGTGCATGCAAAAGCTGTGGCTGTTAGGTACTTGGTGGGCCACGTACATATTAAATGATCTACACTTACCAGCTGTGTTGCAGGCAGGGCGTGGTCAAAACCAGTCTCGCAGGACAGAACAGGCGGCAGACAAGAGTGTTGTCAGAAGACAGTCCAATGGGTCAAGGCAGGCGAAGGCGTAGTCACGGGTCAGTTCAACAGGTCACGACACAGGAGATCTGGTAAACAGGCTGGGAATCAGTAGTAGACCAGGCAAATGGAGGCAACAGGAAACACACTTGTTGCACCCAGGTAGAAACAAGCTCACAGTAAGGTTTATATAGAGAGCCTTGTCCAAGGGGTTGGGATTCTGCAAGGAGTTAATCCTCATCAGATCCAAAGACTTCTGACTTCCCATATCTTGCTGCAATAGGAGCACTCTTCCTTTGCTTTCGCAGCAGCTGCCTCTGCCTACTGTGCACAGCTGGTTAATTACTGGGTTCCCTAAGAGGATCTGTAGGCTCTTCCACCTGTGCATCATCAGGCAGGGAAGGGCTGGGAGTTGGCTCTGGTCTTCCTCAGGAGCAGCCAACTCTGGCTGCCCCATGTTGTCAAGTTCTGCCTCAGAGTCCTTTGTATCCTGGTAAGTACCCGGGGGCTGGCTTATGACACCAGCACAGTTTGCTGGATTATCTTCTGATAATGCTCATGGTAGGAATCTGCTGAACATCCATGTGTCTATGTTCAGGTGTTGAACATCCATGCATTAATGTTAAGTATGATCAACATATTTTAATATATGACTTGCATGAAAATCACTGATATTAGTCTCAACTTTAGAGTTATATGCATTTAGATCCATTGAAGTCTATGGGCTTAGGATTGTACTGTTAGTGCCATACCTGTGTTATTTTTAAGAACTGATACATTCTTAGTCATGAGAACAGGGATCAGAAATCCTTTTGTGATGAGCTGTGAAGCTATAGGCTAGAATGCTGCAATGTGAACTGGCTAAAAGTCTAAATCCTGCTAATTGGTGGATTCTGTTCATTCTTTCTCCTGACTGTACCATCTTTTAGTATTTTATTACAACTTACATTTCTGAACCTTACTGTTAACACATTTCTTTTCCTAAATGTATAAGTTTGGGGCTATATGAATGGAACAAGTGTCTGTACAGTTTCTCTTCCAAGAATAAATAGGTTAAAGTGGGTTGTTGCTTTGAAGGCAACCTATGTAAGTGATTGATATTTCATTGGTGTTGGGTGATTTAGGGTTTAACTTGTTCTTGGTGATTTAACCTTATAAATCCTGCAAATCCATTTCTAGCCTCCCCCCATTATTGCCAGCCTGGCTGTTTACATAATAATTTATTTCTGTCACATCAATAACCTGAAAGCAGAAAACAACTAGCTCTTAGACACACAGAAGTTTCCCTGCTTAGTTTCATGAAGGAGATTCTTGTTCATTGCAGGAAGCCTAGCAATGACTATTTGTAGTCCTGAATTAGTCAACATGCTAAAAGCAAAATTAGAATTCTCTTTCTCAGTCAGCACAGCTCTTTTCCTATTGAACTAGTCCACAATGTCTGTTATCAATATATTTACCATAGTACCTGTTTAACTTCCAGGAGACTGGGACTATAACATGTCCTTCTTTTGGGGGCAACTGAATGGGTTCATGACCTGGAACTGTGGACCTTAGTCTGTGGAATCAGAGAAACATAAAGCCTAAGTTCCTATTTTCTTGTTAAAGAACGGGGACAGGTTTAGATGTCATTGAACACTATTATTATTATTATTACTGTTATGTTTGATATGCCAGTTCTTTATCTGGTTGTTGGCCTTTCGTTATAGTTTGAGCCTCACCCAGAGGCCTAGGAAGTTGTAATGTATTGGTCCCAGCAGGGCTGCCTTCTGAATCTGACAGATGTTAATTTTGACGATTTGAAGATGTTTCAAGTGCTTCCCTAGTGGAATGGCGGCCAGAGTGTCGATTACCACTGGGACGACCTCAGCTGGTTTGTGCCTTAGTCGCTGAAGCTCTATTTTCAAATCGTGGTATTTTTATTATTATTATTAGTATTAGTATTCAGTTACACTCCCACCTTTCCATTGGGGGATCCTAAGTAGCATACATTGTTCTTTTCTCCTCCACTTTATCTTCATAACCATATGAGGTAAGTTACACTGAGAATATTATGGATTGGAGGTCACCCAATGAGCTTTTGTGGCTAAGTGGATCCCCCAGACCTTAGTCCCTTGCACTAGTCACTATGATGGCTCTTAGTAGCTGTCACAGAGTGAGATGAACTAGACATCGGATACAGTTTAGCTGTTAATATGACTAAGCCCTTGCCTGCTTGATTGCTTTAATCAACATTCCATAATTTCTTGTGCCTTTTACTTAATAGTATGTAAATGTTAGGCTCTCTAGTATTTGCCTTTATTATGGCACAGTGGACAGCTGTTGTAGATTCCTACCTGCTGAATATAGTGTGTTACAGTGTATGGCATTAATTGGATGCATGATAATGAGCCATGTTGCCTAACGAAAGCAGTGGAAATGTTCCTGTTGTACCTTCTTGGGCCTTCTATTTGGTGATGTTCTCTGCAGTGAGCCTTTGGAATGTTTTGCATTGTAGGTGTTTTCTGATGTGCTTCCTGTTCTAGCCATTTCAGCAGTTACCTGCAGAGGTGCAGTTGATGGGAGAGGGTGTGGTGGGCCTACTTAATATTTTCATTGGAGCTTTCTTCTCATGCTTTTTGTCTTGGAGCCCATTTTAAGTCAGTTATTCTGGTTATTCTTCTGATATTACAGAGTTTAGTACCTTAACAGGCACAAAGTGGGGGAATATAGCACTGTCAGTTAATTATTTTTATCACGAATTTATTTTTCACCTAATGGCGTTTGCCTTGGTTTTTGTGGTGATAGTTTCATTTTCACAGTAGAATGAGAACCCACTTTTCTGCTCTCATATATGTATTTAGTGTATGTGTGTCTCATATTCATGGTAGTGTCACCTTGTGTTGGATGTAGTGTTTTGATAAAAATAAAATAGCATATGTTTTCATAGCACAAGAATTATGAAATATGAGTGATTCTGCTGGGTTTGAAATTCAGAACTGATAAGACATTAAAAAGATGTATGTAATGATGAATGATTGTAACTTGCTTGTAACACTGTGCCTGACTCAAGTGTGCTGTGATGTCCACAAATGGGTCCTACATATGTGATGATCTTGGCGTCCTTCAGTTGTGGGGGGAAACAGAGGACAGCTCCTTATGCACATCTTGTTTGAGCTGTCTCTTCTTTGAAGTGAGTCAGTGGACATTATCTGTTGTGAAGGTTCACCATGCCAAGCATTGCATATCATGTCAATCCAATGCAGAGTTCTCCAAAGTTTGGTTTATGTGAATGTGTATGCTGTTTGCATTTAAATATGTATTTATGCATATTTCATACACATTCATTGTTCCCATAATGATGATATGTTGTTTGTCGTCTTTTCCTTTAAAATTTTCTGGGACAAACCAGTGGAAAATGGACAAAAGAAAACAGTCCATTTTGTGGTGTGAACACCTTTGACGACACCTTGGCAAATTCCAGTTAGTGATTACAGAGCATCCATAGTACTTCATTTTGAGTCTCAGTGGAAAAGGCAGGCTATAAATGAATATATAAATAAAGTTTGAAAGTTCTGTTTGCTTTTAATGGTTTGCATTGTTAAAGCATCATATTGCATATTGGAATTCCTGTTGCTGACAAAAATGTTCAAAAATAATGCGTGTTTAGTTCTGTAAACAGGAAAGGTACATCCAACTGATAAATTAGTTGTATAGGTACTTTCATTGATTCAGTGAAATAAAAATAATTCAAAGTAAATTTTTAGATGAAGTGTTCTCAAAATAATCTTGTTGCATAATAGAGAGAATCTGCACTGTGGTGATAGGTGAGAAGTTAATAGTAGTCTTGGAAATGGTTTACACAATTTTGCTAGTGATGTCCAGGTTATTTTTTGTACTGGTTTGGATCAAATATTTGTGAAATGAATTTCATTGAGGAAATTAACGCCTGATGATGCTTTAAGAAATTGTAGCATACCCACTAAAGAACTGTTAAATTAAGCTGAATTTCCAGATTCCTTATTAAAAAAAGATTAAAGAGGTTCGAGGAGAATACCAACTAAAAAAGTAGCATGAGTGTGAAGTGAGAAGAACATAGACTTTTAGATTAGGTGTAGAGGATGTATTGCAAGGAATTTCTTCCTCTCAGAAGTGAGGCTGATGATCACTAATTCCGCCTGTTGTGTGAAAGGCAAACTTTTTCCATCTTTCTGTAGGCCTCCTTTCATTTTTTACTTTTCTTTTGTTTTATGGCTTTAGTAATTCATTGTTGTACTTTTTTAATGTTAAGACCCACTTTGAGAGGTGGGAGAGATATTAAAATACAAGGATTAGAAGAGAGTTCTTTTGAACAAAATACTGGGCAATGGTGTTGGAAAGTGATTATGCTTGTACAGTTCATGTGAATGGATGAAGAAGGTTGGCGATTCCAGCATTGGTTTGCAAACTGTCATAGTTGTAGTAATTGGAATGGGAGACTTTGTTATGGCTTGGCAATCAACCAGTCCTTGATAGTTAAGGAAAGAGACTTCAAGAGTTCCATTATATGCTGTATATTTTGTGTACTGTTGTAATACTTGGAGCTTCAAAATTTCCAAAGCTATTTCTAAGTCTGTAAGTGATTTGAAAATACCACATCTTATAGAGCAGGGGTCTGCAACCTGCGGCTCTCCAGTTGTTCATGGATTACAATTCCCATCAGCCCCAATTGGCCATGCTGGCAGGGGCTGATGGGATTTGTAGTCCATGAACATCTGGAGAGCCGCAGGTTGCAGACCCCTGTTATAGAGCAACTTGACTACACAAAGGGCAGGATACATTTCAGTACCTTGGATGGTTTTTGTATGCTGACATGCACAGAAAGAGAGATAACTTGAACTGTGAGTAATTAATGCAGTTAAGGTGTATTAATGCTTCTCAAGGCAAAATGTTTCACCCTTAAAATGTATAGCTTGAAAAAGTCTTGACCTTTCCAATTTCTCCAGTGGAAAGATTGGGAAATTTGGCGGAGTACTTAAAAACAAACATTTCCTACAAAACATTTTCAGTTTTTAAGTAAGAAAAACCTTTTCTTACAAAGCATTTTGCTCATTCTAAATACTTAGCATGACTAAGTTGGGGACTTTGTTGAGCACTGAAAAAAATAGAATGTTAAGTTGGTTTTATTTAAATGTAATTAATTTTGACAACAATATGCTAAAATGTGTTTAATGATAATATATTATTAAAGAGTTCAGTATTTTCAGCCTTCTGAGATTTAGCTTAATATATGGACAGTAGCATTTTGTACCTTTGCCATGAAAATTATGTATTTATGTGGTAAAAATTCTTGTCTCAGCTTCTGACCCCAGTTGCAGAAATGAGATGGGTGTCAGACAGGGACAGGGCTTTTTCAGTGGTATCATGAGTTCTATAGAATACTTTTTTCTTGAGACTCAGTTGGTGCCTGCCCTGCTCTTTTGGGTTCCAGGCCAAAACATTTTTTTTTTAATCCAGGCTGTTAACAGAAGGGTTTGAACTCTTACAAAAGTTTTACAATCTATCTTGAAGATTGTTTTTGACAGTCATTTTAGGTTGCTTTAAATGTTTCACGTTGCATTTTAGTAGCTTGTTAATTTTAATTATTTTTGTGCAGTCTTTATGATTTTATTATGTTTTATTTTGTGTCCAAGTTGCTGGACACATTCATTTGCTAAATAAAAAATAAAGTATTGTTGAAAAAGTAAAAAGTTTAAAGGACTAACCAGTCAGAGCTACAACTTTAATCACTGCTTTAAAAGTAAATAATTTGAGGAAAGTGAGCAATAAAGAATTAATTTAATTCTTGATGCTTAAATAGTTGTTTCTTATTTACTAAGTCAGTGCAGTTTCTGACTAGTGAAGGAATTCTTTAACAGGCAATATTCTGATGGGGTTGTAAATGACTGATACCTAGAAGAAATAACTGTTGGTTGCCAGGCGCACAATTTGTGGGTCCCTATTCATGTACTATTTGATTGTAGTTAAATAAGTGGCCAGTTACAGTTAAATAGGTGATTAGTTGATAGCAGACTTTAGAGTAGTTTCCTGAGAAATATATCAGTTACCTCTAAAACAGTGATCCCCAATCTAATGCCTGTAGGCAGTTTAGTGCCTGCTGGTGTTTACCATGGCTGATTACGCACAATGTGCCTGCTGCATGATAAAGGCAGGTGTCTTGTCGCAGCAAGGTTTCTTGTACAGACCTGTTTTCTCAAGCCCCTCTTTTACTTTCCTCTCTCTCCGTGACAAGCGAGACAACTTTTAGCACGACTTTTGATTTGCTTCATTGCCAGAACAGAACAGATTTGCCAGTGGAACACACCTTTGCCTTGCAGAGCTTCTCTCTGCCCACAGCCAGTCTTCCTTCTCCCTCACAATACTTTGCATGTCTTCCCCCCTTGCCCACCCTTCCAGGTTGCCGCCTGCTTCAAGAAAGCTCACTAATCCAACACCAACTTCTAATTCTCTTGATATTTTAAAATATCAATATAAACAGAGCTTTGAAATAACAATCCTCCAGTGGTAGCAGCACCAACAGCAGGAAGTGTTGTGGGGAGGGGGAGAAAATATCTATTTTTGGATGGTCCCCTTCTTTAGCAGCGTGCGATTCAGGAAATTGTTTAGCCTCTCTTATGGGGGGATGGGGTGGGGAGAGGATTACTTTTGGAACAGTAATTTCAACATAAGTGCAGCTTAAAGGACTAAGCCAGTGGTTCTCAACCTGGGGGTCGCGACCCCTTTGGGGGTCAAATGACCGTTTCACAGGGGTCGCCAGGCTAGGATACATTTCTCAGATGCGGTTTAAATTTATAGTTGTTTTTTCATGTTTCAGCCTGCAGGGGGCGCGATTTTAGATGTATCGGCACCATAATTCCAGGGTATCATCAGGAGACTGTCTTGATGACACACCCCAAGTTTGGTGCCATTTGGGTCAGGGGGGCCAAAGTGTGGACCCTCAAAGGGGGTGCCCCTTTCCCCCATTCTTTCCAATGGGAGCTAAGGAGATGGGGGCTACCCCTTTGAGGGTCCATAACTTTGGGCCCCCTGAACCAAACTTCACCAAACTTGGGAAGTATCATCAGGACAGCCTCCTGATGATACCCTGGAAATTTTGGTGTCACTAGATTAATGCTTGCACCCCTGACAGGCATCCCCAAATTTGCCCAAGATTCTTTGTTCTGCATTGAATTTGCTGCATTGCTGTCAATGGGGAAATTCTGGGGGTGTCTGTGGAGTGCACATTTCTGAAGCCACAGTCACAAAACTTTCAGGGTATCTTCAGGAGAGTCTTTTGATGACACCATCCAGGTTTGGGGGACTTTGCTTCAGGGGTGCTATGGGTAGGTTGCTTGGTCACACAAGCTTCTTACTGTTGCCAGCTTTGGTCACCTAACCTTCAAGCACCTCCGGAGATGCCAGCCACAGGTACAGGCCGAACAGTAGGAGCAACCAACTGCTGCAAGTGTTGTGTGTGTTTTCTAGGCTGTGTAGCTGTGGTCTGGTAGGTCCTGCTACTGTAGTTTGGCCTGCACCTGTGGATCCTAATGATTTTTTCACTTGGTCACCCCAAAATCACCACCACATCATAGCTGGCATCTTCAGAGGTGTATCACAGAGAGAAGTCTGTTATACATTGTGTCTATTGGGAACGAAGGCTTCATGCCTACAATTGTTACAACGGTGGAACCCAGCAGGCTTCATGTGGAGGAGTGGTGAAACTTACAAACCAGTATTTTTAAAACTAGTATCACCAAAATTTCAGGGTATCATCAGGAGACTGTCCTGATGATACCCCCCCCCCAAGTTTGGTTCAGGGGGGCTTCCGAGGACAGGCTGGCTAAGACTAGTCACTTTGTCCTCGCCTCCCCATCCGTCTCATCGCCTCTCCACCTCCAAACTTGTCTTCCACACAACCCATCCCCTGCCTTCCGTCCTTCCCACTTTTAAACTTTCCCATCTGTTTCAAGCCCTCCCACTAATCCCCATGGCTTGCCTCTGACCCTGCCTTTTTGCAGTCAGCCTCAGGCTCCGGGGGTGAATGTCGGGACTTTTAAACTGTGCCCCGCCCCCTGCTTGGGGTTGAGTCGCTTTAACAATGCTAAGCATCCTGGCTCCGCCCACCTCGCTGTCTGTGGGCTCGTAGCACTGCCATTTTTGCTGGCTATCCCGGCCTCTCCTGAACTCCTGAGCTTTCCCTGTCATCTGGGCACCCTCTCAACTCTTGGCTCTTCCTCACCGGTGAGTTGGGGTGGTTCTCATCCCCCTCACAGGCAAGGTTGGGTCTGTGTCACCTGGCCCCGAACAGGGGGCTTGTGATTTTTATATCATCTTTCTCCCCCCTTCTCTTCCCCTCTCTCTATCTTATCTCTCTCTCTTTCTCTACTTACTTACCTAGCTATCTATCTCTCTTTATCTCCGTCCCTGTCTCTATCTTTATCTACCTCCCTCCCTCCCTCCCTCTTTCATTTCCATGGCCCCTCTGTATTTGTTAGATCTCCCCCCCCCCCCCACACACACACACTTGTTTATGTCTGATTCCATAGTGAAAAAGCACCTGGGTTTCCCACAAGTCAGAGTGGGAAACAGAAAGGGAACATCCAGTGGGTGAGGGAAGAGCCTCCATCCTGTTGAGATACATAGAAATAAGGGGCTAGGGGCAAGGAATTGATGAAAGGGTGGAGTGGGATGGAAAGGTTCCTTTTTGCCCAAATGCCACATAGACCCCTACAACCTTTGGACCATGCAGGCTTGTCATATGTATTGTACGTAATATCAATGATTTTGTTCTATTCCCATTACAAAAAGCACCGGTGGTGTATAAAGGAGCGGATTTTTTTTTTTTGGATTTTTGGGCCAATAACCTCAATTTGCTTTGACTTAATTAGATCTGTGGTGGTGCTCCAAAGACAGAACCTCCCCTATCCCTGAAATATTATTGTCCATGTTCCATAGAGTTACTTTCTTTATTCATATCTTTGCAGCAACAAGCCTGAAGGGAGGGGCAGCTGCTCCAAGCACAAGGAAGAGGTCGAGGCTAAGGGGGCTGTTGCTTGGGGACCCTGCCTAGCCAGGTCCCAGTGTACCAGGCATGTCACTGGCCCTGTTTTTGAGAGGAGGGAAGAGAAGAGAAGAGGAGGAGATCCTGGTTTCCTTTTTAGAATTAATTCATTTCATGCTGGGTCTTCTTTTCCTGATGCCTTCTGCTTTTTCTAGTATTATTGTCTTTCTCATCTTTTCCACTGAGTCTTGTCTTTTCATGATATGGCCAAAGTCAATAGCTTCAGCTTGGTTGTTCTTAGCTGCTAGAAAGCATTCAGGTTTGATTTGATCCTTGTGTGCATTATGTGCAGCCAAGTATCTTCCAGTTTATGTCAACCCTATGAATTAACCACCTCCAAAACATCCTGTCATTAACAGCTCCACTTATGTCTTGCAAATAGTGTGTGTGTGCGTGCAAGGCTTCGTTGATGAAGTCAATCTGTCTTGTGTTGGGTCTTCCTCTTTGCCTTGGGGGCCCGCCAGAGGCCTTCTCTCTCCCCCCACGCATCCCAAGAGGTCAGGAGCATTGGCACTCGCTCCTCTGGTCTCCTTGAAATTACCTGTGACCGGGACCTTCTTCTTGCCTCTAGAATTTTATTCGTTCATCAAGCACAACCTACAAGAGTACATCTTGTCCCTAGAGCAGAGGAGTATACTGGAGTGGACTCCAGAGCAAAAAGCAGGGAATCTTCTCCCGGTATTACACTAGAAATACCACTTGACTGACTAAAGCAGCTTGCAAAAGACCCTATTCTGGCCCCAGTTGTTGAGAACCTGGGGAGACAGACAGTGACTCAGACTCCAGAGAGGAGGAATAATTCCTCTCTGAGGAGGAGGATGGGTCAGAAGAGGTACAGAACCCTGAACAAGTTGTCAGGGTTTTTTTTTTAAAGTGAGGACTATGAATATCTTTTTAGCAAAACACTGGCAGCCCTGAAAATAAAGAAAAACTCTGCAGGGGAAGGTGAAATGCCAAAATCTACCCTGAACTCTACCCACATGGGTGACACAGAATTCTTACTCATTGCAGGGACAAATAGGAAAGTTTTCCCTTTACTTCAGAGCTTTGAAAGGCAACTAAAAGCTGAATGAGAGAAACCAATCTCACAACAGTTCCAACGTTTTGTCAAAAAAACCCTCTATGACTTACCTGCTTATGCCAACGGCATTTTAAAGGTACCACTGGTAGAAGCTCTAGTGGTAGCCCTTCAAATATCGGGACTCCTGGCTGAGGATGGCAAGGGACACATCAGAGGTAGCCTGGACAAGCACACAAACTTAGTTCTGTGCAGAGCACATGAAGCCATTGCAGTGTCCATCTGGACAACGGTCACAGCGTCTCTAATTTCCAGAGCAGCTGTTGTGTGGATTTGCAAGATGATTCATCTGTTACCTGAAGAAAACCACGGCCTCTATGAAGGAGCCAATCAGTTGCACAAGGCAGCTGCCTTTTCTGCACCCTGGATGCCCTTACCTTCACTTCTTGATCCATGGCCTCAGCTGCAGCAGGGTGTGGCCTACTGACTATCATTTTAAAACTATTGTCTCGACCTACCCTTTCCGGGGGGACAAGTTATTTGGAAACTCTTTAGACAAAATCCTGGTGGAGGGCAAGGACGAAGTCAAAGGCTTTCCATGCAATTTGAGACACCAGGACAAGCACCCTTATCCTCTCATTCCTCACGCACCCTACCTCTCTTCAGATAAGACCAACGTCAAGGGGATTGGCATAACAACTGCATGGGTTAGTTCCAGAGATCCCAGTTGAACAAAAAGTTCTCTGCACGTAATGAGACAGGATCAGGAAAATGAGTCCAAGCAGGCATGACTGTCTTCCCACTGAATTGGAGCTGATGACATTACCAGTGGGAGGCTGATTAACCAGCTTCAAGCAAACATAGATACAGTCTCAAGCAGACCAGTGGGCCATCAAAGTGGTCTCCACAGGTTATTTGTACATCTGCGCCCAGATCACCTGATCATACCTTCACTCTCACGACAACCAGAAAAAAAGAGAAAGAACCTTAGTGGCAGTTCACCACCTACTGGCTGTCAGAGTGATAGAATCGGTGCCAGAACAAGAATGAAGCTCCAGCAACTATTCTATATTCCTTACTGTGCCCAAGAAATATAAGGACCAGAAAGCCATACTTGAACTAAAATGCCTGAATTGTTTTATAAAATTGCGCCACTTCTGCATGGAGACTCTGAGAACAATATCAGAGCCCCTTCAACCAAATGAATTCCTGACCTCTTTAGACCTAACAAAGGCTTACCTCCATGTCCCCATCTTTCTTGGGCACCAGAACTTTCTAAGGTTCTGTGTGGATCAATCCCACTACTCATTCAGAGCCCTTCCATTTGGACTGTTGTCGGCTCCCTCAGTGTTCATCAAACTGTTAGTGAACATGGTGGTAAAACTTAGAGAAGTGATCATGCACCTGCACCCCTACTTGAACAATCTACTAGTTTAATTTTGATTGTTCCACTGAGCTCAATTGGATACACAGAAAGTTCTACTTTGCCTAAGCAATCATGGCTTTCTGGTAAACATCAAGAAGAGTTCACCTCTGTCAAAACAGAGACTAGAACATCTTGGTGTGCTCATCGACACTATGATTCACAATTTTTGTTGAAGTGATTAAGATCAAGGGTCAGCTCCTGTAGGTGTTAAAATCAGAATCCTCTCTATGATGTTCTCTTCTCTGTTGGGTCTTCTGTCCAACATGGATGCCATACAAAGGTGATGACATTACTGCTGGCCTCTGCGACAATTGCTTTGACAATACCAGAACCGGATTAACAGGTGTCACAGCATGTCACTGACTGTACCCCTGAAAGTCAAGACCAGCCTATCCTGGTGGACAGAAACCTCCAATGACCTCCAGGGAAGATCATACTGGACTTCAGCACCCAAAGAAATCTCCACGGATGCCAGCCTATCTGGCTGGGGAGCTACACTGAAGGGAGCTTTGGTCTAGGGATGATGGTCTACTCAAGAAGCATCTGTTCCAGTCAACTGACGTTCTTTTGATGTTCGGTACAAAGGTTCAGTGCTCATATATTTTAATTTATACAGATAATGTAGCCACAAAGGCTCTCCTAAATCATCAAGGGAGGTTGCATTTGCAATGTGCAGAGAAACTCTGAAAGTCCTAGGTGGAGAAAAACTTACTTTCCATTCATATAGAACACATCCAAGGCCTCAAGAACATGGAGTCAGACTTGCTCAGCCATTAGGGCATTCATGGGGGGAGTGGTCATTGAAGATAGACCTATTTCTCTGGATCTCTTAGCAATGAGGCAACCCAGCATGAATCTCTTTGCTTCCCTGGACAACGCACAGGCCAAGTGCTTCTTCACATGCTTCTGCCATCTTATGGTGATGGCAACATATGCCCTGACATCACAGTGGCTACAGGGGCTTCTATTTGTTTTTCCTCTCTTATCGATGCTTCCCAGGTTTCTCCACAAAATTTAAAGAGAGAAAGTGAAGGTGATAGCTACTGTATATAGGTGTATAAAGCTCCACCTGCATATAAAGTCACGAGGCACCTAATACTTTCAGGAAGCTTCAACTTCTATTGCACTTTGCGTATAAGTCGAGGGTGGGAAATGCAGCAGCTACTGGTAAATTTCAAAAATAAAAATAAATGCCAATAAAATTACATTAATTGAGGCATCAGTAGGTTAAATGTTTTTGAATATTTATTTCAAAGAAAAACAGTAAACTAGCTCTGTAAGCCCTGATTCTCCCTTTAAATCCACTCAGAAAGGGAGGGTGGGGGTTGAAAGGGAGAATCTGGGGTAAATTTGAGGATACCTGTCAGGGGAAGAATGTTTATGTTAGCAGTACCAACATTTCAGAGTATCTTTAGGAGACCCTCTTGATGACACCCCCCAGGTTTTGTGAAGTTTGGTTCAGAGGGTCCAAAGTTATGGACCCTCAAAAGGGTAGCCCCATCTACTATTAGCTCCCATTGGAAATAATGGGGGATGGATGCCTTTGGGGGTCCATAACTTCGGACCCCCTGAACCAAACTTTACCAAACTTGGGTGGTATCATCAGGAGAATCTCTTTGAAAATCCCTGAAAGTTTGGTGCTGCTAGCCTAAAAACTGCGCCCTCTGGCAGCCGACAAAGTAAAAACCCTAAAATATTTTTTAAAATACTCCTCACTCACGTATAAGTCGAGGGGGGCTTTTTCAGCACAAAAAATGTGCTGAAAAAGTCGACTTACATGCGAATATTACATGGTACTTATTGGCCACAACATTTGTAGTTTTCTACCAGGTTCCAAATGTCCACATGATGACCGGTGTGTCTCTCCCTGAGCAGGAACATGCTCCATCAAGCTTCTACATGTTTCATTGAGATAAGGTTATACTCCTCACAATTCCATCCTTTCAACCAAAAGTGAATTCTAGGTTTCACAGAAATCAGGAGATATGCCCACTGTCGTTCTGTCTGTGTCCCAAACTTATTACCAAAAGACTGACATACTTTGGACGTGTGCAGAGACTTGAAGGTATATATTTTCTGGACCCCATTCATCAGGAAGCTGGAGTCTATGTTCATCTCTATAGCTCCACCCAACCTGGGGAGAGACATCTCCAGTGTTACCATCAATAAGTGTCTATCATCATGCATCGCTGAGGCATACAAAGCACAAAAGCTGCCATCCCGATAGGCATCACAGCTCACTCTGTGCAGGACTCTGCACCAATGCCACTTTCTATCAAAATGCGTCTAGTGATGAGATCTGCAAAGCGGCTGTCTGGTCCTCAGTGTCCACCTTTACCAGACATTAAAAATTGATTCATACCATTCTTTAGATGTGGCCTTTGGCTGAACCATCTTACAACACATACACCAGTCTAGCTTACGATGACCCCCCCATGTTTGGGATACTTCTTTGGGAGGTCCCACGAGATGTCTTTCGCTTAGGAAAATGACTGTTGGATACTTACTGTGAATGGTCCCTCTCCTTTGAGCTAGGGCACATCTTGCCCTTCCCAAAAGTCATCAAAAGTCATGTACTGTACAAATTCCACTAAGAATTTATCTGTTTTTTTCCTGCTGATCCATTTATCTGTTGTATATTGTTTCCTATTCTCCTACCTTATAGTCCCTGTTACGTTGCTACTGTCCAGACTAGTGTTTAAGTCATAAGACAGATGGTTCTACAGAGTTCCCGAACTGAGAGAGAGAGAGAGAGGGGCAGTCTCACTCCCAACAGGAAGGATAAAAAAGTTATCTCCTGCTTCCCTGATTGGATGGTGAGAAACACCTACGAGATGCCCTCCTAACACAGAGAGGACTGTTCATGATAAGTATCCAATGGTTGATCTGTGCCTTTAAGAATCTCTTGATATGAAGTATCTTGATAAGATGATACATGAAAACCAGACAGGTTTTGTACCCAAAAGATACATGAAAGATAATGTATGATTTGTAATTGTTGCTTTGGAATTTGTTAACACTAAGAAATAAAAAATAGTGTTTATCTTCTTGGATGCAAAGAAAGCTTTCGAAAATATTTCATGGACATTTATGTTGAAAACATTAGAATACTTGAAATGTTGATCTAGATTTCTAGATTGGATACAGAGAATATATGCCAGGCAAAGAGCAAGAATATTAATCAATGTCATCTTAATAGAAGAAATTCAAATTGAAAAGCGAATGGGGCAAGAATGTCCATTATCACCGTTATTATTTGTCTTGGTTTTAGAACTTCTGGTGACAAAGATCAGACAAGACCAAAGAACAACAGGTTTAAAAATAGAAAAAGAATTCAAAATGAAAAGTTCTCAAATGAGATTGTATTGACAACAAGTTTTCAGTAAAATACCTGGTGGATCAAATAGAATTATTTGGAAATTTTGCAGGATTCAAAGTCAGAAAACCAATATTTTACAAGATTTCTAACTAAAGAAATAATAGATGTTGGAAAGATAACCGGTTGCGATGTTCTTGCCCATACAATTAAATATTTTGGGATCAATATGAATGGACAAAATGATCATTTTTTAAAATGATAATTACGGAACAACCTGGGAAAAATAAAGAAAGTTCTACTAAGGTCTAAACTCAAATTATCCTGGTTAGGAAAAATTGCCAATATTAAAATGAATGTCTTGCTCAAGTTGAATTTTTGTTTCAAATGTTTCCTGCACATATACAAGAAAAAACTTTGATTGCATGGCAAGTGCATATTAACAGTTTTTTTGGAGTAACAGAAGACCAAGAATACAGTTTAAAGTTTTATAATATGAAAAAAAGTCTATCTGTACCCAATATCAAATTATACTATCAAGTAGCAGGACTTGTATTAATCTCCAATTAGATATAAAACCCATTTCAGAGACTTATAAAATTAGAAACAGCAGACTTAACAATGGTGTACGTAGTTACTTATGGAGGGGAAAAGCTGGTCAAATGACATTTGATTAGGCAAAGCTCTTCTGTAATAAGAAAATAACTTTTTGAAACTTGGAAAAAAATTACTTATGTTTTAGTCCCCCAATCTCACGTTTAAAATCTTCCATGGAAGCTTTCTGTGATAAAGAAATACCGAAGAAGAATGATAATATACTTATAAAAATGATCAATAAGCAAGGGAAAATTAAATCCTGGCAAGAGATAAAGGAGGAAGGTAAGAGAATACAATGTCTGATACATTTTCAGTTGGTGACCTGGTTCAGGACAGATTTAAAACTACAGGGAGGAATATTACATGAAATGTCGAACTTTGAAAGAGAGATTACTTTGCAGAAGTAACATTTGATGGGAAGAATATATAAGATCCTGCTTAAACATGAAACAAAAATGGAACAGGTTAAGAACTGCATGGTGAAATGGATGCAAAATTTCAAAGAAGAAATAACTTTGTAACAATGGGAAACATTATGCTCCAAAAATATTAAACTTACTGCATATCAAATGTTAAACGAGAATTGGTATAAATTGTTTTATAGACCCTATTTTCTCGAAAATAAGACCTGCCCAAAAAATAAGCCCTAGGATGATTTTTTGGGATGTTTTGGAGGATGCTTGAAATATAAGCCCTACTCCAAAAATAAGCCCTAGTTACAGATTCCCTGGCGCAGCTGAGCTGGAAAATCATGGAAAAAAATAAGGCATCCCCTGAAAATAAGCCTTAACGCATCTTTTGGAGCAAAAATTAATATGAGACCCTGTCTTATTTTCTGGGAAACACGGGTATAACTCCTGAAGTTATGAAGAAGATGAGTAAACATAGTGATGGTCTTTGTTGGAGATGTCAAGAAGAAGTTGGATCTTTCTTTCACATGTGGTAGAAGTAAAAATACCAAGAAGTATTGGATAGAAAATGCGAAAATTTCCTTTTACTGCTAAAACTATGCTATTATGCATTTTGACTGAAAATCTTTCAAAGAAGCTTTATTATGTTGGAACTTATTAACAGCTTCAAGGGTAATAGTCACATCCTGTTGGAAAACTGAAAGATCTTAATACAGAATTCTCAGAAGATAAGAGAGAATATTCTACAATGGCCAAATTAACAAATCTTGTAAACAGTTGGTCAGGAGTTTGATGAGAGATGGGAATTGTATTTCTTATTTGAATCTGAATCAATTATGTTAGAATAATAACAATAGTAAGAATATTAATTTGTTATGAACTAAGATATAAGTAACTGCTCACTAGATACTCATCGCTGTTTATCAATTAAAAGTTAGATGGTAATGAATTTTAAAACTCTGTAATGTTCTCTTTGAATGATATTAGTGTTGTAAAATTAAGGTCCAATGTGTAACAATTTATATAAAGATAGATAAGATAGTGGCTATAATTTCTTTTTTTCTGTACTTTTTCTGTTCTTGAATTTGAGAAAATTAATAAAAATATTATTAACAAAAATAATCACTTGATAGGCGGAGTTAAGAGAACCAGGCCTGGAAAGCTCTCTGCAAAAAAACTAGGGAAAGGAGGGAGTGTCTCCTTGCATGTAAACAGAGAAATGTAAGGAGATCCTTTTGCAAGCCCACTGACAGCATGCCTTTCTTCCACTCTCTGGGAACAATCTAATAAAAAGGGCCTAAACCATTTCAATGTCCCTGTCCTGAATGGCTCCAAACTAGTCTGCTCTAATCAGGGTCAGTTCTGCTTAGTATTTGGATGGAAGACCACCAAGGAAACCCAGGTCATGATGTCTCATGATGTAGAGACAGACAATGGCAAACCAACTCTGTCTCATCTTGAAAACCCTACAACCTTTGGCAGTCCAGATGTTATGGACTACAATTCCCATCAGCCCCCTGCCAGCATGGCCAATTGCCCTACACCACTGCCCTACAGGGTATCCAAAAGTCAGGTGCAACTTGATGGCACTTTCCATCCTCACCAAATAATTTCAATACTGTTCTGCTTGGACTCTTCCCTCCATGTGTCTCAGCAGTATGATACAATTAAAAGCTGCTGAAAGGTCTAATACTAATAGGGATGAATTGTCCATCTATAGGTCATTTACCAATGTTGGTAAAGTAGTCTTTGTTCCAGTTAGTCCTAAAAAGATTCACGTGTAGATGTGTCTGTCCAGGTAACCCTGGAGTTGCTCGGTCATCAATGATTCCCAAAAAGACAGATTGGAAACTGACCTTCAGTTTGTAGGTAGTATCTTGCTATCTTGACCAGATTATTTGAAGGCTTCCCCATTGTTTCCTTTTGTATCCCTCACTGTTCTGGATTTCGTCTGCCATTTCCCCAGTGTTTCTTAAACCACCTCCATGCTGATGGGTCCCTCTGATAAACATCTGAGGGGTATTTTCCCCCTTTTTAATATCTGGTCTGCTTATCACAATTTTGTGTGACCAGTGCACCTTTAAAAAAAACAGTTTCAGCAGCAGTGATAGATCACTGTAGTAGTGTACCAGTCATGGCCGTTTAAATGGATACGCTAGGTTGCTCAGATTTTTTGTTTTGTGTGAAGGGAATTGATCAGTATATGGCTCTTGTAGTGCTGAAGCCTGAGGGTTCACAGATAAGGGATGGGGCTGGTGGAAAAGCAAACTGTTTGCTAGAGCTGTGGAGGTGGAGCTGGGAAAAGAGGGAAAAAGCACATCTGGGGAAATAAGTGGAGCTATGCCGTCTGCCCAGTCCTAGCATGGCTTTTCTCATTAGAGAGAGAAAGGCTTTCCCACCATTCTGTGTTTGATGTAACCTCAGTATGTGAATGCGAGCTCTCTCATCTTCTTCAGTAAAGGCAGCTCTAACACTTCTGTAAGTGGGACTGCTTGGGAGGAATATGAAAGATTATAGCCCGAAGTAATACAAGATGCCTTCCCACCATCACCGCCACATACACAATGGCACGAAACAGCTTAGTCACGAAGGCAAAAACCTAAAGGGGTGGGGGGAGCAGAAAGATCTAAGATACCTATCCAATTATAGCAGGCTAAAGAGGAGTGTGTGCCAGGATTCAAGCAGATAGAAATTGCTTTGTGAATGTATGCAAGTTTACTGAAGGATGAGCCATTGAGTTCAGCAGGACTTACTTCTGAGTAATATACAGGCCTGTAGCCACAGGAAGAAATTCAATATAGGTCAAGCTACATAATTACTGTCTTTGCCAGGTTCCGTGTGGAAAGGGCAAGTTATATGTTTACTGCCACTGCAAAGCTACCCTGTGGCTGCCACCAGACCAAGTGAGTCCTGCATCATGGGGGTGCAGTGAATGAGGAATGTGGTATAGAAAAAGGTGTGGCACTCTCTAGGGCTGATTGCTCATATACATTAAAAAACAAAGGAAAAACGGCATCCATTTGGACCATGTGTAAGGGGAATAAAAACAGAAATGGTGAAACAGCAGAGCACAACCCTCCATGTAGATCCCCTGTTGCCACATGTAGATCCTGTGTTGAAGCATGGGAACAATGATGCAGTGCTAGGCACCTTGGGGCATGGCAGTGGCTGTCCACCAGAGTTTCTGCCTCTTTACTGGGTTAGAACCCTGGGGAGGGCAAATCTGCTGGCATGTGCATGTACATGTACTAGGTTCAGCAGTGAGGCATTTATGATCTTTAATTCTATAAGTATGCCGAGTGGTAGAATTTTATGTGCTACCATATTATAAATTATGCATTTTATGTTGTTAGGGCGACAAAATAAGCTTACATTTGAAAGTATTGCATGTATTTCAATTTCCAGAAAATTTCTGATTCCCTACACAAGAAATCCCTTGTTTTTTCCCCTATGGCTTCAAAAATTATTGAAATTTTATACTTCAGTTTGCAAACTGTCAACCAAGGTTTGAATGAGAAGGTGTGGGTGATAGGCAGTCAAATGGAACATGTCTTTTAAATCTAGTCAGTGGGAAGCTTAGGGCAGAGAGCAGGAAGATGTTGAGGTGAGGTAATCTCCTCATAATTTTATGTGTGTTTTTTCCAAGGTGGATTGGTATAAAAGCGAAGGCTGCATGTTTTATTGTGTGTGGAAGCAGTAGTGTTCTTCCACCATACAACACTTGCAGTTTTGAGTACTGGCTAAATTCAGTCATAAGGTTTCTGCTTCCAAATCTGGTGAGATAGATTTTCTACAGTTCACTTACTTTCCAGTAGTCATTCCTCTTCAGCAACATAGATAATTTTCTAGTCACTGTTGTTCAAATCTGAGGGAATTCCTGAACACAGTAAAAATCTGTTTATAAGTGCCAGTTAGCAATGGTTTATTTTTTTCAATTGCAACTATTTCTGTCACTATTTAATGATTCAGTTTTTGCGTATCATATTGCAACAACATGAGGAAATTGGCAGGTTCTAGGATATTCATAACAAAAGGCTAAAAATCTCTTGTTTTGTAATTGTTGCCATGTGTGCTAATAATGAGGTACACCCATAAGATGTCTGTTGTGTGAATTGTGTTTCTTCATTGTGCAAAGTTCTCCAATGCTTTGTTGGAGACTGAAAACAAATATAGTTAAAAATCTTATTGATATTTTGGAAATGCAGAGATGTTTCCTCGGTTTTCTAGGTAGAGATATTGGCACAAATATTTAATGTCAACATGGAAAGAGACCGAATTAATTCTTAGCCAAACTTACAACTAACAAGAGTATATTAATAAATTAACATGATTATAGGTTGTTCTGTGGAGAAAATAAGTTATGTTTATTTTATCTATAGTTCTCTTTTCTGATTGAGACACAAGGCAAAGTATACATTTTAAAAAACCATGCTGTAAAATAGTATAATACAGTGTATTAAAACTGGATGACCCAATTAGAGAATAACATAAAATGACAGTATAATACATGCAAAAAACAAAGCTTGCACCATCTTCAACATGACATCCCTTCAAATATTTAAACATGGCTATTATGTCACCCATTCTTATTTAGACTAAACATACTATAACTGTTCCTATCATAAGAATGCCCTCCTTAACAGTTCTATTTTACACATTCTGGGGGATGTATGGGAGTCTTCCTGACCTTGTCATGCATGCCATTTCACTAAGAGGAAGCCCATAATGGAAGCTGCTTGAGAATGGGTAGTCAAATTCCTTTGCAGGGCTTTGCTTAAGGTGATTGAAGTGGCTGTATATCTAGGACATGCTCATATGTTAAGCAAGTTGATATGCGTTTCACTTTTTTTTTGGCATGTTACAGTTATAACCAAATCGAAATTTGCTTGAGGCGGCATTTTGTGTCAGCCTAGCATAGTTTGTTGCCGTGACAGGAGTGAATGCTATAGAGGTAAATGTTATGAAGAACTGAATCTGTCCGACTCTTATTACTTTGTTTGAAATGGACTTGATCAGTTAAACTTTTTAGAAAGTCTAAGATTAAAACCCAAGTTCAGATGTATGTTCAGTTTTCAGAAAACTGGGATGCAAGTACAGGTGCCAGTATCTATTCTTCCACCCCAACCCCAGTTTCTACATAACATTGTATTAATGTAGAATTAAGAATGAGCCATGGTTTGGGTTGTGAAGGGATCTGACAGTATGTATCAGAGGTATATGTTTTAAGATACGCAACGTAAAGGCTGGATTCTTGATAACAGCTGGTTTTGGGGGGTGGATATTAGTATGACTAATGAGTGTTACCTCAAAGATCAATGCATATGTTCTTGATGCTTAACAAACTAATTGCCTTGGAATTACTCTGAAAATTATAATCACAAGTGATGCTTTATGGATTTGAACAATAATGAATTAATAGAATTGATGGAGCTTGTCATGTTGTCAGGACTTCCAGTTTTCCAATACAGTAGGCTTCTAGTGGGTAGGATAAAATGAATTAAGTTGGGCAGCCCCATCCAAGGGGCAGGGTACCCACCACAGCCATGCTCTCCCCCCCCCCCCAGAGGTTCCTGGTGGCATGGGGAGGCTTAAGATTCAGAAGAGATTTGCCACTGCCGCCATGAAGCCCACTTTTCAGTGGTGTAAGCTCCTTCCCCGAAATGCCCCTGCTGCAGTGAGGGCGCAGGGATGCTAGTGTGTGGCATCCAACTGCTGGGGAGATTGGCAGTGGCCACATGCCAGCAGATTCAGCCATCTTCCAGGGCAAGTGCTCCAGGGAGAGCAAATCTGCCAGTGCCCCATGGGAGTCTGTCTCAAAACATAGTTTAGAATGTTAAATGTTTCCTTTGAATATATATGCCTCTCACCTTTTGATTTTTAAGCATTTCACTAGTTCTGCTCCTATATAAAGCTATGCGTTTTCATTTTACAGAAAGAAAACATGTGTTTTGAACCTTGGATATTAGAGAACCAACAGAAACTGCCCTGAATTTTAAACAAGACTATATAATACTAGGCCGTTTCTGCACGGCCAGGAGGCGCCCCCACGCCCCCCCCCCCCCCACCCCTCCCCCCGGACCCCACACCCCCCCCCCCAACTACCTCCCCCCCCCCCACACCCCCCCCCCACAACCACCCCGCCCCCCCCCCCCCCCCCCCCCACCCCCCCCCCCCCCCCCCCCACCGCCCCGCCCCCCCACCCCCCCCCCCCCCCACCCCCCCTCCCCCCCAAAACCCCCCGCCCCCCCCCCCGCCCCCCACCCACAACCCCCCCCCCCCCAACCCCCCCCCCCCCCCCACCCCCCCCCCCCCCCCCCCCCCCCCCCCCCCCCACCCCCCCCCCCCCCCCCCCCCCCCCCCCCCCACCCCCCCCCCCCCCCACCCCCCCCCCCCCCCACCCCCCCCCCCCCCCACCCCCCCCCCCCCCCACCCCCCCCCCCCCCCACCCCCCCCCCCCCCCACCCCCCCCCCCCCCCACCCCCCCCCCCCCCCACCCCCCCCCCCCCCCACCCCCCCCCCCCCCCACCCCCCCCCCCCCCCACCCCCCCCCCCCCCCACCCCCCCCCCCCCCCACCCCCCCCCCCCCCCACCCCCCCCCCCCCCCACCCCCCCCCCCCCCCACCCCCCCCCCCCCCCACCCCCCCCCCCCCCCACCCCCCCCCCCCCCCACCCCCCCCCCCCCCCACCCCCCCCCCCCCCCACCCCCCCCCCCCCCCACCCCCCCCCCCCCCCACCCCCCCCCCCCCCCACCCCCCCCCCCCCCCACCCCCCCCCCCCCCCACCCCCCCCCCCCCCCACCCCCCCCCCCCCCCACCCCCCCCCCCCCCCACCCCCCCCCCCCCCCACCCCCCCCCCCCCCCACCCCCCCCCCCCCCCACCCCCCCCCCCCCCCACCCCCCCCCCCCCCCACCCCCCCCCCCCCCCACCCCCCCCCCCCCCCACCCCCCCCCCCCCCCACCCCCCCCCCCCCCCACCCCCCCCCCCCCCCACCCCCCCCCCCCCCCACCCCCCCCCCCCCCCACCCCCCCCCCCCCCCACCCCCCCCCCCCCCCACCCCCCCCCCCCCCCACCCCCCCCCCCCCCCACCCCCCCCCCCCCCCACCCCCCCCCCCCCCCACCCCCCCCCCCCCCCACCCCCCCCCCCCCCCACCCCCCCCCCCCCCCACCCCCCCCCCCCCCCACCCCCCCCCCCCCCCACCCCCCCCCCCCCCCACCCCCCCCCCCCCCCACCCCCCCCCCCCCCCACCCCCCCCCCCCCCCACCCCCCCCCCCCCCCACCCCCCCCCCCCCCCACCCCCCCCCCCCCCCACCCCCCCCCCCCCCCACCCCCCCCCCCCCCCACCCCCCCCCCCCCCCACCCCCCCCCCCCCCCACCCCCCCCCCCCCCCACCCCCCCCCCCCCCCACCCCCCCCCCCCCCCACCCCCCCCCCCCCCCACCCCCCCCCCCCCCCACCCCCCCCCCCCCCCACCCCCCCCCCCCCCCACCCCCCCCCCCCCCCACCCCCCCCCCCCCCCACCCCCCCCCCCCCCCACCCCCCCCCCCCCCCACCCCCCCCCCCCCCCACCCCCCCCCCCCCCCACCCCCCCCCCCCCCCACCCCCCCCCCCCCCCACCCCCCCCCCCCCCCACCCCCCCCCCCCCCCACCCCCCCCCCCCCCCACCCCCCCCCCCCCCCACCCCCCCCCCCCCCCACCCCCCCCCCCCCCCACCCCCCCCCCCCCCCACCCCCCCCCCCCCCCACCCCCCCCCCCCCCCACCCCCCCCCCCCCCCACCCCCCCCCCCCCCCACCCCCCCCCCCCCCCACCCCCCCCCCCCCCCACCCCCCCCCCCCCCCACCCCCCCCCCCCCCCACCCCCCCCCCCCCCCACCCCCCCCCCCCCCCACCCCCCCCCCCCCCCACCCCCCCCCCCCCCCACCCCCCCCCCCCCCCACCCCCCCCCCCCCCCACCCCCCCCCCCCCCCACCCCCCCCCCCCCCCACCCCCCCCCCCCCCCACCCCCCCCCCCCCCCACCCCCCCCCCCCCCCACCCCCCCCCCCCCCCACCCCCCCCCCCCCCCACCCCCCCCCCCCCCCACCCCCCCCCCCCCCCACCCCCCCCCCCCCCCACCCCCCCCCCCCCCCACCCCCCCCCCCCCCCACCCCCCCCCCCCCCCACCCCCCCCCCCCCCCACCCCCCCCCCCCCCCACCCCCCCCCCCCCCCACCCCCCCCCCCCCCCACCCCCCCCCCCCCCCACCCCCCCCCCCCCCCACCCCCCCCCCCCCCCACCCCCCCCCCCCCCCACCCCCCCCCCCCCCCACCCCCCCCCCCCCCCACCCCCCCCCCCCCCCACCCCCCCCCCCCCCCACCCCCCCCCCCCCCCACCCCCCCCCCCCCCCACCCCCCCCCCCCCCCACCCCCCCCCCCCCCCACCCCCCCCCCCCCCCACCCCCCCCCCCCCCCACCCCCCCCCCCCCCCACCCCCCCCCCCCCCCACCCCCCCCCCCCCCCACCCCCCCCCCCCCCCACCCCCCCCCCCCCCCACCCCCCCCCCCCCCCACCCCCCCCCCCCCCCACCCCCCCCCCCCCCCACCCCCCCCCCCCCCCACCCCCCCCCCCCCCCACCCCCCCCCCCCCCCACCCCCCCCCCCCCCCACCCCCCCCCCCCCCCACCCCCCCCCCCCCCCACCCCCCCCCCCCCCCACCCCCCCCCCCCCCCACCCCCCCCCCCCCCCACCCCCCCCCCCCCCCACCCCCCCCCCCCCCCACCCCCCCCCCCCCCCACCCCCCCCCCCCCCCACCCCCCCCCCCCCCCACCCCCCCCCCCCCCCACCCCCCCCCCCCCCCACCCCCCCCCCCCCCCACCCCCCCCCCCCCCCACCCCCCCCCCCCCCCACCCCCCCCCCCCCCCACCCCCCCCCCCCCCCACCCCCCCCCCCCCCCACCCCCCCCCCCCCCCACCCCCCCCCCCCCCCACCCCCCCCCCCCCCCACCCCCCCCCCCCCCCACCCCCCCCCCCCCCCACCCCCCCCCCCCCCCACCCCCCCCCCCCCCCACCCCCCCCCCCCCCCACCCCCCCCCCCCCCCACCCCCCCCCCCCCCCACCCCCCCCCCCCCCCACCCCCCCCCCCCCCCACCCCCCCCCCCCCCCACCCCCCCCCCCCCCCACCCCCCCCCCCCCCCACCCCCCCCCCCCCCCACCCCCCCCCCCCCCCACCCCCCCCCCCCCCCACCCCCCCCCCCCCCCACCCCCCCCCCCCCCCACCCCCCCCCCCCCCCACCCCCCCCCCCCCCCACCCCCCCCCCCCCCCACCCCCCCCCCCCCCCACCCCCCCCCCCCCCCACCCCCCCCCCCCCCCACCCCCCCCCCCCCCCACCCCCCCCCCCCCCCACCCCCCCCCCCCCCCACCCCCCCCCCCCCCCACCCCCCCCCCCCCCCACCCCCCCCCCCCCCCACCCCCCCCCCCCCCCACCCCCCCCCCCCCCCACCCCCCCCCCCCCCCACCCCCCCCCCCCCCCACCCCCCCCCCCCCCCACCCCCCCCCCCCCCCACCCCCCCCCCCCCCCACCCCCCCCCCCCCCCACCCCCCCCCCCCCCCACCCCCCCCCCCCCCCACCCCCCCCCCCCCCCACCCCCCCCCCCCCCCACCCCCCCCCCCCCCCACCCCCCCCCCCCCCCACCCCCCCCCCCCCCCACCCCCCCCCCCCCCCACCCCCCCCCCCCCCCACCCCCCCCCCCCCCCACCCCCCCCCCCCCCCACCCCCCCCCCCCCCCACCCCCCCCCCCCCCCACCCCCCCCCCCCCCCACCCCCCCCCCCCCCCACCCCCCCCCCCCCCCACCCCCCCCCCCCCCCACCCCCCCCCCCCCCCACCCCCCCCCCCCCCCACCCCCCCCCCCCCCCACCCCCCCCCCCCCCCACCCCCCCCCCCCCCCACCCCCCCCCCCCCCCACCCCCCCCCCCCCCCACCCCCCCCCCCCCCCACCCCCCCCCCCCCCCACCCCCCCCCCCCCCCACCCCCCCCCCCCCCCACCCCCCCCCCCCCCCACCCCCCCCCCCCCCCACCCCCCCCCCCCCCCACCCCCCCCCCCCCCCACCCCCCCCCCCCCCCACCCCCCCCCCCCCCCACCCCCCCCCCCCCCCACCCCCCCCCCCCCCCACCCCCCCCCCCCCCCACCCCCCCCCCCCCCCACCCCCCCCCCCCCCCACCCCCCCCCCCCCCCACCCCCCCCCCCCCCCACCCCCCCCCCCCCCCACCCCCCCCCCCCCCCACCCCCCCCCCCCCCCACCCCCCCCCCCCCCCACCCCCCCCCCCCCCCACCCCCCCCCCCCCCCACCCCCCCCCCCCCCCACCCCCCCCCCCCCCCACCCCCCCCCCCCCCCACCCCCCCCCCCCCCCACCCCCCCCCCCCCCCACCCCCCCCCCCCCCCACCCCCCCCCCCCCCCACCCCCCCCCCCCCCCACCCCCCCCCCCCCCCACCCCCCCCCCCCCCCACCCCCCCCCCCCCCCACCCCCCCCCCCCCCCACCCCCCCCCCCCCCCACCCCCCCCCCCCCCCACCCCCCCCCCCCCCCACCCCCCCCCCCCCCCACCCCCCCCCCCCCCCACCCCCCCCCCCCCCCACCCCCCCCCCCCCCCACCCCCCCCCCCCCCCACCCCCCCCCCCCCCCACCCCCCCCCCCCCCCACCCCCCCCCCCCCCCACCCCCCCCCCCCCCCACCCCCCCCCCCCCCCACCCCCCCCCCCCCCCACCCCCCCCCCCCCCCACCCCCCCCCCCCCCCACCCCCCCCCCCCCCCACCCCCCCCCCCCCCCACCCCCCCCCCCCCCCACCCCCCCCCCCCCCCACCCCCCCCCCCCCCCACCCCCCCCCCCCCCCACCCCCCCCCCCCCCCACCCCCCCCCCCCCCCACCCCCCCCCCCCCCCACCCCCCCCCCCCCCCACCCCCCCCCCCCCCCACCCCCCCCCCCCCCCACCCCCCCCCCCCCCCACCCCCCCCCCCCCCCACCCCCCCCCCCCCCCACCCCCCCCCCCCCCCACCCCCCCCCCCCCCCACCCCCCCCCCCCGCCACCCCCCCCCCATGGCCCTCCAGATGTTCAGGAACTACAATTCCCATCAGCCTCTGCCACCATGGCCAAGTAGCAGGGCTGATGGGAATTGTAGTTCCTGAACATCTGGAGGGCCATAGTTTGAAGACCCCTGGTTTAAGGGATTGGCTAGGACCTGGTAAACTCATGTTCAAATCTTCAGTCATGCCATGGAAGCTTGCTGGGGTGATGTAGGCCCAATTTCAGCCCTAACCTTGGCTAGTATTTGGATGGGAGACCTCCAAGGAATATCAGGGTCATAGGTATATAGGTAGACAATGGCAAACAACCTCCAATTGGCAAACAACCTCCAAACAACCTTGCCTGAAAACCCTAGGGGTTACCATGAGTCAGCTGTGACTTGATGACAAAAAAGTCAACTGCTAAACCCAACCAACTGGTTGACACTAGAAGTGGTTCCAATCTGACTTCTGATGGCCTAGGTGCAGAAGGAGGAAGTAAACTTGGTAATTAAAGAAGGTAGGTTCCTACAGGACAGCCTGTTCTTTATACTGTACCTTCAAGCCAAGCTATGTGGGACTCTTTAAAGTGAACCTGGAAAATTTCCAGTGACCAGTGGTGGTAGGTTAACATTAGGGCAGTGGGTTCCCTTCTCCAGTAAATGACTAGATTATTGCATTTTAGTCTACCTGCTATTTCTAAACTGTGTTAAAGTATAGTTCGTTATAAACCCTACTGTAATAATCTAATCAAGACTTTTGGTATGATTGCTAACCATTAACAAGCCAGCTTTTCGCTGGAGTGGGCATAGAAACCCTGTCATTCTAATCTTGGTCCATCTATACTGGCTCCCAATTTAATTCCGGGCCAAGTTTCTAATATTGACTTTTAGAACCCTGTATGGTATGGGACCAATATATCTTAAGGATCTTCTGTTCACATACTAACCTACCCAACCAGTACAGTTTTCTGCTAACAGTATCCTTCAGTTGAAGTACTTGCTGCTAAGTTAAGCTTGGGTACGCATGCTTTTGAAGGTTAGATGAGTAGCAACCCAAGAAAGGGCTTTCTCAGTCAAGGAACCAACATTATGGAACCTTCTCTGTGGGAAGGCTGCCCTTTTCTGTCACTTCAACAAGCAGGTGAATATTTTTTGTTTCATTTGGTGATCCCTTAATGACCTCCCCTTTATTCTTTATGTTTTAATTGCTCTTTGATTTGTATATTTTAATTTTTGCCTTTTTGATTTATTTTGTAACGTTTGTTCTTACTATTATTATTTAGATTTATTCCCCACCCTTTATTACAGTCTCAGGGCAGGCTACAATAAAAGCTATAATAAAATCCCATACAATAAAAACCAATCCTAAAACCATAAAACATTCTTCCCTGTGTGCATGCGTGCGCGTGCCTGGTACACCAGGAGAGCAGGTACCTGGTGGACCTCTGGAGTGAGGGCATTGCATAGTGCAGGGGGCACTGTAGAGAAGGCCCTCCAGGCTTCCACCCTTCACCTTCAAAGGGGGTGCGACAGCCAGGGGGGCCGGACCCCCTGACTTCAGTGCCCAGGCAGGAATATATGGGCAGATGTGCTCTCTTAAGTACTCAGGACTGAAATTGTTTAGAAGAAGAAGGAGAGTTTGGATTTATACCCTACCTTTCTCTCCTGCAAGGAGACTCAAGGTGGCTTACAAGCTCCTTTCTCTTCCTCTCCTCACAACAGACACCTAGTGAGGTAGGTGGGGCTGAGAGAGTTCTGAAGAACTGTGGCTAACCCAAGGCCACCCAGCAGAAATGCAGGAGTGCGGAAACACTTCTGGTTCACTAGATAAGCCTCTGCCACTCAGGTGGAGGAGTGGAGAATCAAACCTGGTTCTCCAGATTAGAATCTACCTGTTCTTAACCACTACACCACACTGGCTGTATAAAGTTTAGGACTTTATAGGTTGGTACCAACATTGACCTTGATAGGGTATTGGAGGCTGTTGCAGACTCCACAGAATTGGGATGATCTACTTCCATTATGAGATACTAGTCAGCAGACGTGCTGCATTATTCTGCACTAGCTCAAGCTTCTGGACTGTCTTTAAAGGTAGCCCCAAGTATAGTGCATTACAATAATCCAGTCTGGTGGTTTCCAGAGTATCTGGTGGTGGCCAGGTCATCCCAGTCCAGTAAAAAGCAGAGCTAGCGTACCCGCCGGAGGTGTTAATAGGCCCTCCTAGTCATTGCTACCATCTGGGCTTCCAGAGACAGCGCCCCATCTAGGAGGACCCCAAGATCCCCCACCCAATCCTTCTGGGGTGGAACCACCCCTTTCCACATGGGTGCCCCTTTATTCCCTGGACTCTGGAGCTTGGCACACAGAGCACCTCTGTCTTACTGGGATTCAGTTTTAATTTACTGACCCACGTCCTGTCCATGACAGCTGCCAGGCAGTGGTTTAGCACTCAGGCAGCCTCACCTGATACAAATTGAACCAAGGGGATACATGGGTGCCTGGAAAAACCCATAGCAGCATACGACTTACACCACCATTTTTGGTGTGCTACTGAAGGGAGGTTCTCCTGGGGCAAACCGCCCCCTGGAACATCCCCACCAGCATGGGCTCCTGCATTGGAGGGGTGCTGGCTTGTGCAGCTGCATCTGGGTTCAGGCTGGTGGAGTGGACACTTGCATTGGTGAAACCCTGCACCTCTTCCAGAGCTCCTTTCAGACCACCTTCCCCCCTCCTCCGGATTGCACAGTTCGCATTGTTACTGTCTTTTTGCCAGCATTACCTCTCTGTTGAAAGCTGTTTCTTAGTGGGCTAGATTTTTTGCCTTTGTGTTACCCACAGATGTACTTGCAGTGCTCTTTTCCTTTGGCGTTGGGAACTTCTTGGAACTGTTTGACTTGGAGACAGCTAGTGAAGGGATACTTTCTTATGACTTTGCTTGAGGTGTGACTTGTAACTATGTTCATATAGAATGGTCTGCAACCTGTGGCTCCGGAGCCGCATGCGGCTCTTTCAGCCTTATACTGCATCTCCGCATAGCCTGGAGGTTGGAGGGTAGCGTGGGCATGTCCCTCCAGCCCTCCAGAGCAGCGCTGGAAGGAAAGGTGAGTGGAGAGGCCGAACTGGAGGTGGCTCGGTATATTCATTCATTCATTCATTCATTCATTCATTCATTCATTCATTCATTCATTCATTCATTCATTCATTCATTCATTCATTCATTCATTCATTCATTCATTCATTCATTCATTCATTCATTCATTCATTCATTCATTCATTCATTTACTTAAACTACAGTCAGAGACCGGCTCGGTAGATCTTTGGGGCCGTGGAAAATGGGTCCAAATGTCTCTTTGGGTGGTAAAGGTTGCCGACCCCTGATATGGAAGGACCACTTCTGTGATCCTTATTACAGCAGCTTACAAATTACTGTTCCTTTCTGGACATATATGTGAATGTGATGTGTCTGACATTCAGTAAAAGAAGATATACTTCATATGTATTTTAAAAATAGATCACAGTATTTGGAGCAGGACTGTATAATCATGACAGAGCTGCCAGGGGAGATTTTGGCGAAGAGGAAAGAAAACAGGTTCCTTATAGAGACGCTGAACAAGAAAAACATTCCCTTTAGATGGTGGCTACCAGAAGGACTGGTTTTTACCTTTAATGGAACTCAGCAGAAGATCTTTGATATACAAAAAGCAAGAAAATTTATTAGCAAAAGCAAAAAAGATTTCTAAAGTCCTTTAAAATATAGTATATCAAGCTCAAAAAGTTAGAGGTATAGAATAAATGATGGAAGGGGGAGGTACTAAAATTATTTACAAAATATACTGTTAAAAGCTGAGGCTGTCTAAAAGACTAAGGAGAGTAAGAAAGTGAATATACATATAAGTGGATTATTATTGGCAGAACTCTGATAAAGAGGTAATAGTTTAAAATAGATTGTATATAAATATTGGTTATCAGGTCATAAAATGAAAGTTATAAAGAATTTTTTTCTTATTTTAGTAAATACAAAGCTGGTATGAGAGATTTTGATTATTGATATAGAATGCGTGGTATATGATGAAGATGAGGTAATTCTGTTTTTTAAATCTATGGTCATAGTTTGCTGTGGTATTAAATGTATGGGGGACTAAGGGTGACAATCTATCTTTTCTTATTTTTCTTATTTTTTTGTTTATAGTCTTGGTGGAGTGGCTGATTCACCATCTGGTAGTTTTATAGCTATATAAAATTTAAAAAAACCCTTTGCATTGAAAAAAAACCCGTGAGTGTGATGTACAAAGTGTGACCAGTTTTGTCTTTTTTTAATAGCTGAAACTCTCTTTTCAAGAAAACTGAATGGAAAATACAGACTTGAACGCCTGATTCCGACTGCTGTTTATCAACACATGAAAATGCACAAGCGAATCTTGGGACATTTGTCTTCAGTATATTGTGTAACATTTGATCGAACTGGCAGACGGATATTTACTGTAAGTGAAATTCATGTGTATACTTTTGTGTTTTTGTACTGTGCTGATTATTATGGCCAAAAGCAGATCGATCATGGCAAGGGCTATGTGGTGTCTATTAGTGACCTTATTAAAAGCCTAAAACGTTTCATAGTCAAAAGTTTCCCAAGTCTCTTCCTGTTAGTGTTCTTGTTAGTGCTGCCCATGGGTTATCTTTGCAGTGCCAGTCTCGATAGTCTTTAGGGAGCATGTTGTATGATAGACTTTACTTCTCTGGAAATACCTATGAGAAATATTTTCTCTGGATTTGAACTGGGGAACAACAAACTGATATTTAGTCTGTGACAGATAAATTCTGGGAAACATGAAGGGTCAGTATTTAGATTGCCAGGATGTTGTTCTCATTAATGATCTTTACCTCAGAGTCAGAACAGGAATAAAAATAGTTATTTAGAATTATCCTTTAAATTCCCTCCTATATTGAAGTACCACTCATTGCATTGACTTGCATTTCTGCTAACCTGGCTTAATATCATCCTCCTCTGGTAACTTTGGAAATTATCAGCATCAATCCTGGCAGAGAGGGTAGTTTACTTTTAGACTCTGCCACCTGACAGGTTATCTAGAAAGTACCATGGTTACCAAAGTCTGTTCAGCCATAAAAAAGATGAGATATGGAGACCTTTCTTCATCTTGCTCATTTTCCTTCAGTGATTTCCAATTGCAGGTCTCTCTGAAGTCTATTAAGGAAAACATTTTAGGATGGTCAGGCATCGTTATTTTTGAATCTGGGATGAGCACAATCATTCCTCTCTGAAAAATATGGTTTTATTTTAGTATCAGGCACAACAGGATTTTTACCACATGTTCAATGGTTTCTGAGCCTTAGTTGTGTAAGTTGACTAAGAAGTGAAGTGAAAAGATTTTGGTAGCTCGGGTTTTAACAAAATAAACTCGTTCCCTTAGAATATTTTTGAAAATTTATTTAGTAAGTTTGAATCTTAAGGCCACGCTGAGACAGGCCTATTTCATCTTATATGGGGACTAAAGTTTTTTCTTATTTTTACATCTCTTCTTCCCACCAGCTTCTTTTGAACAAACTCATTAGTTGGAAATCACTCCATGGGAGTCAAAACCACCTGGAAGCTTTCAAATGAATTCTTTTTTTTTCTTCCCCAAAATCTTTTCCCTATATATTGTCTGCGCTTAAAATGGATACTCCTATGACTGGTCTCTCTTGTATGTAACATTCCAAGTAGATTGCAGTTAACTAGAAAAGGGGTGGGGACATGGATGACATGGGATAATTTGTATGCTTCCACCACAACCATCAAGATCTTAACAGCAGAACCTGTCTTTGTAAAGCAACCTTTCATGGATTAATTACCTTGCCACCTAATTACTTTCCTTGTGAAGCTATGCTTGGCTTCATCCTTGTGGCCAAAGTTGTTTTGGATTCCCTTAGATTCTTTGTTAGAGTTTTTGATTCCATGCCACAGGTTCAAGGGTCTGGTCGGTGAAAGTATCCAGGATCATTCTAACTGCAAAGCTGTTTCTTGGGGATATATATATATTGGCTTCCTGGAGTCAGTTTTGATGGAATTGAAAGATAACTTCCATTCTTTTTGAATAAGAGTGGGAAAGGATAACCAAGCTGCCACCTTCCCTTTGTGTTATCCTCTTGCCCTAGAAATGTATAATCTCACAAAAGTAAGATCTAGTCAGAAAGCGTTCTAAGGCATTAAAAGCCAGTATTACCAAGCAAGAGGGAAGCCAATGTGACACTGTTAATAAAGGTGCTGTTACTCTTTGTTGGGTTCAACTGTAAGCTGAGAGAAACTGAACCTAGTCTAGTAATCGTCCTTGATTAAATATTAAGTAATAAAATGGATTAATTTATAATTTTTCTTATGTTTCATCAGATCACATGAATATGCAGTTATCAGAGAGTGAGAGAGTAAATATATTATTGCTTCCTTAGAGAATTACCCAAATACCAATTTTTTTAAAGAAGTACCTTGAAAAGTGAGCGTATGTTTGCAATGAACTCAGTTTTGGGTTGTTCCCCCCAGTACTATCTGACAAAACATTTTGGAGTTGAGAACAGAGAACTATGGGTGCTTTTTGTAGATTCTCACAACTTCATCTGGGCCATGCCATGCATCTGAATAGGACTCCTTCAAGCACTACTGTGTTTCAAGTTAATTTACCTTCACCCATCAGAAAATTTCTCTTTCTATATTTTGCCTCCTTTTCTAACAGAGTAGTCAAATTTAAAATAGAGCACTTTGCAGTTTGGGGTACCAAGGGAGGAGGAATAACACTCCTAGATGTTAAGTACTAGATGTCCTTCAATATAATATTCAGTAAGGTCTAAAGTCTGCCATCAAGGCTTAATTCAATGATCACGCGTTGTGATGATTAAGGAAGCATTTTAATCTTCTCGTTCGAAGGGATACTTCATTATCCTAACACCTTTTAGAAATGCCTATATGGGGCTATCATTTGAATCATCAGATATTCCTTTGTCAGAGTTGTCCTGGGAAAATTATATATCTAGTGACAATATGTCTCTAAACTTGTTTCTTTTCCGTGGAAGAGGAAATGTGCATCTTCTTTAAGGGTAAAGTTGTCCTTTGTCAAACTGTATCCGTTCCAAATAGATAACTTTTTTTAGTAGTTTGAATATAATGCTCTACAATATATAAAAACACGATTCCAATTTTTTTTGGAACTATCTGTCCTTATAAAACCCAGAAGATATGCTTCTGGTTTCTTTTGTATATTAATCTTTCGAATCGTCTAAATTATTGCATGAATCTGAATCCATTTTTTTAGCTTCTTTACAAGTCCACCATAGGTAGTAAAATCTGACTTCCAACACTGATTTGAAATATTTTTGATACATTGTTGCCAATTTCCCAGGTAATTCCATCGATACATAATTTTATAAAAATTCTCTTTAAGACTAGAATTTAAGCTTTTAACCACTTGTTCTCCCATTGTTCCATTTGTATTTTAAACTAAAAATTAACAGTCATTTCATCATATCATGTTTTACTCATTCTTCTCGTTTAAAATCACGACAGAAGTTTATACATCTTGGCTGTATCAGGTCAATCATTTGTAATAAATCCTGTTCAAAGTCAGATTTATCATAGTCAAAATCATCAAGTCTTTTGTCTGCTTTAAATCATTCTAGTAGTTGTGCATAAAACAATCAATTTTCCCCTTCTGTTAGTAACTTCTTTCAATCTCAGTTTCCAGTCTGCCTGTGAAAAATCTAAAATATCAGATATGTTATCCACCTGTTGTCTTTTTTAAAATGAAATTTTATTATTTTTCCACAAAAAAGAACATAATATAGAAAAAGAAAGGGAAAAAAAGAAAGAAGATATGCAAAAAACACACAAAAGGAATAGACTGAAGAAGCCGGGGGAGAGTAAGAGAAGTGGAGAGGCTGCTTCTTTTGCTGAAAGCAAGCTTTCTGATCCTCGATGTTACCAAGACTAGTGGATTAAAAATGAATCCAAACTAGTCCACCTGTCAAATTGAAGGTCTCCAGAGCTTCTGGGGAGACAAGCGCTAGACCTATCTGCAATAATGCTGGCTTATTGCCTCTTTCAGTAAAGTGAAGCTGGGAACTAGTAGAAACTCAAACCAGTTGAAACACCATGTTCTCTGGAAGTCAAGCCACCTGTTTTCAAATATCATTTACCATCTAAAGGTGTTTTTTGGCATAATCTAGGTTTAAGTTTATTACGTAGTCTCAGAATGGCTTGCCAAATACACTGATTATTAAAAATCTTACTTACCTTAGGTTAAACATATCTTAAATAGACATGCCATCCAAATTTCATATCATATCCGTCTGCTTCCAGCAACCTTCTCTGTTTCTTAGCATAATCCATTCTTTCAACCATGCTAAAGATAATACAGCAAAATATAATTTCAAATCAGGTAAGCCTAGACCTCTTCTTTCCTTGCATTTTGCAAGATTTTATATTTAATCTGGGGTTTCTTCCCTTTGATGTATCCTTCTGGCATTGTTTGAAAAGAATGTCTGTTGCTAGCACCAATATTGTTTGAAACAAACATAGAATTCTTGGTAATATATTCATATTAATTACATAAATTCTCTCCAGCAACGATAATTGTAGTTTAATTTATCTTGGCAAATCTTCATTCTCTTGCAATGGGGCTCAGTCATCCAAACAGGTGAGGTCATGTCCCTTTTGCTACAGGCAGGGCTATGCAAATTTTTCTCACAGGCTTCCCTGGGAGTTTGGTGCCTATCATTCCAGTTTGGATAGCCCTGCTGCTGCAGACAGCTAGCTCCAGTGCAGACCATGATTACGGAGATGGAAAACAAAACCTTATCCAAATCAGCTCACAACATCATGAGTCAGGGAAAGGAGAGGGTCAAGTCCCCCTAACTGAGCCCTTCGAGTGCGAGACCTATGAAAGGCCAAATAGAATTGGCCAAGGTGGGGGCCTTTGGAGCTCCAGATGTTCCTATCACCCCCTGCCCCCAAGTGGAGCCATGGGAAAAGATTGAGGCGCTGCCAGGACCAACCACCGGGACAATCTCAGCTACCACTGCCTATGCTTGTGCAGGAAGCGATACAGGTAGCTTCCTGGGGGATTCAGCACCAATTCTTTCCCTCTGCAATAGGGGCCTTCTTTCCCACCTTTTTCAACCCTTCTGCAGACTGTGCAGCACAACAGTGGATTTTACCCAGACCAAACCCCTCCAGTATTCAACATCTGATACATCAGATCAAGCTACAAATAGAAACTGCAAAATGGACTCTAGAGGGTTCAAGATCCCCCCCAAGTCCAGGGAAGAAACTCCACTAAAATTGGAGTGGGGAAACCCTGGGAGAAATATATCTCTAGGAATTCTGACAAAGAAGTTTTACAACTATATCCAAAGATGGGGACAACACCCTGAAGGACCAGTTGGATAAGAAAAGTGAAACAGCACTAAAAAAGGGCTCATGAAGCAACATCGCTAATTATCAGGGCCTTGGCGGTTCTTTTGAACTTTACCAGGGCTATAATTGTTTGGACTGACAACATGCTCAGTGAACCAGAGATGGGACCCAGTGTCATACAAATGATCTTTATTAAAGACCAAAGAGCTGCTCAGTGTGCATCAGACACATCCCGGGATGCGATCCAATTCAACGCCAGGTCACAAGCAGAAATCTCTTGGTGTGCAGAAACTTCTGGCCCAAAAACTGGAGAGTGGACTTGATGACAATGGCAAACCTCTCTACGAAAAAATATGCTGGGGAACTGCTCTTTAGAGACGCCTGCTTGGAAAAAGTGCTTGTTCAAACAAAGGACAAAATGAAAGCCATGTCCTTCTCAGGGCCCACATCTAAAGAAAAAGACTACAAAAATAAGCATTTTATTTCCTTTCCTCCATAAATATCCCAAAGAGGCAGAGATCACAGATAGTTCAGGTACACAGGCACCAAAACTACAGAACAAGAGACTCAGGGAAACAGTTCCACCATAACAGGGGGTAATGGATGCCTGCACAAAAGGAACCTCAGCCTGATTGCATGATAGGAAGGATACTTGGTAATATGGTAATAATGGACTGAGATGTGGGCTTGGATTGCCATGTTGCTTTCAGAGGCATTGGCAGTAACAGCCTCAAAATTTATATATTCTTTTAAATTTTCTTCCTATGCCAGGCTTTCCTAGTGTTGAGTATTTCTGCCCCTGACTTAGACTTTTCATAACAGATCTAAGTTGATTAGGTAACATGAGTACTGTGGCAAGCAGTATAGGCTATGTGTAATGTTAAAAAGACAAAATAACCTATCAGTGACAAATGTAATTCAACCTTTGCATCAAGAAAATTGGAATCCAAACCATGTAATGTGCAAATTAAGCAGCTGTATGAATGCATTATTTGTTTTTAATAATTCTGTTTCCGTATTTATAATCTTGGGAAGTAGAATTGAATGTGCAGTACTGCATTCTGTGCCTAGAATGTGAAGACTGATCTCATGGTTGTGTCTGTAATTTCCCCCCCTCCCCCACCACACACATCTCTTACAGAAAATCCACCTAGAACATTAAATATGGTATTGAGTACTCTTTCTAACTTCGGAACCTACTTTTGCTGTGTTCTTATTTGTGTGTTTATTTTTGAGCAATACTTAGGAATAATTTTATTTTACCCTTAAAACAGTACTGATGTCAGTAAGGATGACAACATAATAAAACTGAGATTCTTTGGATGGGGCCAGGCCATTAGAGTGGAGACTGTACTGAAGTTTACATCAGGCATATTAAACTAGGAGGATGGCTATGTATTTATCAAAAATGCGGAGGCACTCGGGTATCAAGTTTAGTATTAATGAAATTCATTACAAGTTTGATACTGTTTTTTTTTAACCTTGTCAATACACAAAGAAGGTAATTACTTTGTTTAATGGAATGAGGCATAAATTGGAAAGGCTAAAAGTGGTAATTGCTAAATTTGTATCAGTAATTTTAGAATAGAATCACAGAAACATAGAATTATAGATTTGAAAGAGACCCCAAGGGCCATCAAGTCCAACCTCCTGCAATGCAGGAACACACAGTCAAAACACCCCTGAGAATTGGCCATCCAGCTTCTGTTCAAAAACCTCCAAAGATGGAGACTCCACCACACTCCGAGGTAGTACATTCCACTGTCGAACAGCTCTTACTGTCAGCAAGTTTTTCCTGATGTTAGGTGGAATCTCTTTTCCTTCACCTTGAACCCATTACTCCTGGTCTTTGGAGCAGCAGAAAACAAACTTGCTTCTAGATTATAAATTTCTTGCATCTAAATAACTAGAAGAACATACACATACTTTGGACTCCCCCCCGCCCTCCCCAAAAAATCTGTGCTCATTAAATTGCTTTTAGGTTTGGCTAATGGTTTGTTGGACTCCTGGACTTTGGAGGTACTTATGTTTGTCTGGCAGTTGAAGATGTTTCCTGGTTTTTTTTATCCAGATGACAGCATTTTTTAAAAATCCAGATAACAGCATTTTTTCCACCAGTAAAGGGTGGTATCCTTGTACAGAATTCATTTTCTTGCTTTGTAGATAGGGTATAAGCAATTTATTTTGCAAAGATTTCCACTATCCTGAGAGGTGCTGAACCTCTCTCCCAAGTCCACCCTTCCCCATTCCTTGGACAGACAAGCTTCCATAGCTCTCCCTTTGTGGGAGGTGGGGGCGGGCTGGCAGAAGAAAACACCAAACCCTTGAAGAAATAATCATCAGCTCCTTCTGCCTCTTTCTTGCTAGTCCAATACTCTTGGACTTATTAAACAAGCCAAGCTAAGGCAAAGCCACTGTGACATCGCTGCAAGAGAATTACTTGTGCAAAACGAGACTTTCCTGCCTTCTCTTGACCAATGGACCGCTTTGTCAATTGCATTCCTTCTGCCTCCCACAAAGGGAGAGCTATGGAAGCATGTCTTGACCAATGGACCGCTTTGCCAATTGGCCATGCTGACAGAGGCTGATGGGAATTGTAGTTCCTGAACATCTGGAGAGCCGCAGGTTCCCTACCCCTGGTGTAGTGTAATGGTGAGGAACTGCAGATGTGGGGGTGGCAGTGAATCAGTAGAAATCATGCAAACAGAAGTGTTTTCCTTTTTAAATTCAAACTAATGTACCTTTGTGAGGGTATTACCAACTAGCATAACCAATACGCTGTGGGATTTTAATTAGAAAATGTTTGTGGTGGCTAATATACTTTTAGGGGTCCGACGATTGTCTTGTGAAAATTTGGGCTACTGATGATGGAAGATTGCTTGCTACTTTAAGAGGACATGCGGCTGAAATATCTGACATGGCTGTTAATTATGAGAATACCATGATTGCTGCAGGGAGCTGTGACAAAATGATCAGAGTATGGTGCCTCCGAACATGTGCCCCTTTGGCTGTTCTGCAAGGCCACAGTGCATCCATAACCTCACTACAAGTAAGTCTGCTTCATTCTAGAGGGTAGCCTAGTGAGGATATAGCAGGAGATTGTGGAAAACAAATGAATATAGATATTCTGAAAAGTAGCAAAACAGATCCATATTCTAAAAGACCACTTTCTGAAGTGGTCTGTAGTATTTGACTAATGCAGTGTACCTCTAGATAGATGAGTTATTGTATGAACATTATTTTGTGTCTTGTCTTTGAGGTAATATAGGCTTTAATCTTAAGTAGGGAAAAGGATGGATCATTGTATTTGCATGATGATAGGAAATTTTGTACGTGTATATGTATAAAGGAAGGAAAAGAAAAAAGAGGGAACACAAACTTATGCTTCCATTGAAGAACTTTTTGGCATGTTTTATATTTTGTGTATGATTAAGTAACTTTTAATAAAGCAGTAATTAGATTAGAAATTTCCATTTTTTATTGAATAATTTGGGTCATGATTCTCTTGCTTGCTAAAATTCAAAGAAATGTAAATATCCTTATTTGTTTTTCAGTTTTCCCCACTGTGCAGTGGATCAAAGCGTTACCTGTCTTCAACTGGGGCGGACGGCACAATATGTTTTTGGTTATGGGATGCTGGCACCCTTAAAATAAAGTTAGTTTCTTTCTTGCATGTTTTTTTCTCTTGTTGCCACAGTTGGCTTCTAATTTACATTGTAAGTAATAGAAAAAAGTGGCAACAGATCAGGCTCTTCCAACTCTTGGAAAGACTGAATCATAATGCTGGGATTTATCTTGGGTGAAATAATCTGAGATCAATGAATCTCACACTACGATAGATAAGCGGGGTATTATACTCAGGGTGGATAAAATCAGTGATGTTTATTTCATTTCTAAAATTTCAGCGTTCTTTTTAAAAGTTTGTGTTTGTATACTTCAACAAATAGAGTTGATTGAAATTGGTGACATTTTGCTCCCCTCCCTTGGCATGTAAAAGTACATTAGAACAAAAGAAAGAACTTTGCTGGATCAGACCAGAGTTCACCTAGTCCAGCACTCTGCTACTCACAGTGGCCCACCAGGTGCCTTTGGGAGCTCACATGCAGGATGTGAAAGCAATGGCCTGCTGCTGCTTCTGCTCCCAAGCACCTGATCTGCTAAGGCATTTGCAATCTGAGATCAAGGAGGATCAAGATTGGTAGCCATAGATCGACTTCTCCTCCATAAATATGTCCAAGCCCCTTTTAAAGCTATCCAGGTTAGGGGCCATCACCACCTCCTGTGGCAGCATATTCCAAACACCAATCACATGTTGCGTGAAGAAATTTTTCCTTTTATTAGTCCTGATTCTTCCCCCCAGCATTTTCAATGCATGCCCCCTGGTTGTAATATTGTGAGAGAGAAAAAACATTCTATTTATACCAGAGAACTTTGGGTTCAGGCAGCTTTATTAGAGAGTAGTGACTATATGTATTTTGTAAAAGTAGTTCTGTTTGTTTTCCCCCAAAGCAATGTGGTAAACAGTTTCTTTATGCCTAATAATTTTATTGCTGAGCTGCTGATTAGTTTGGTTGTTTTGATGCTTATGATTTTCCCCTCTTTAACCCTGCAGTCCAAGGCCAACAAAGTTTACTGAGCGTCCAAGGCCTGGAGTCCAGATGATTTGCTCTTCTTTCAGTGCTGGTAAAGTCTCCTCCCATAGGCTCTTTGAATATTAGTAACTGTTGTCATTACTTTTTCATTACATTCCTTCAACGGAAGTATGAAATTATTTTGAGTATTGAATTGAGGACTGATGCAGTTTTTGAAAGTTTTATATATTGTACGTTTTAATTTTATTTGTACACTTAGAATATTTTAAAACAAAAACTGTCAGATATAATAGAATGCAAAACAATCAAAAACCTCTGCAAGTATTTTCATAATACGTTACTCTGGGCGTTCTAGATCAGGGGTTGCTAACTTTTTCTACAAGAAGAGCTACTTCTGAATAAAAATAAATCTCTGCTACTTACTGGAAAAGTATTCTAATCTACCATGGTCAACTGCCCACACACATTATATATATTCCCTGTACAAATTTGCCCACTGTCCTAGAAACAGAACATGGACTAGGAAGAGCACCAGTGAAGCTATTACCTAAGCAGTGCAGAGGAAAAAACCCTATGAAGTATGTTTTTAAAAAAATCTAGACTAGGTATGTAAAAACAATTATAACTATTGTAAAAATGGAAAACACTGGCTCCCAAGATTATAAAAAAAATCTGTGTAATACTTTTGATTAGAATCAGGCAAATTGGCACAAAACACTGCAACCTTTCAAGGGCTGTTCATCAGGCTTGATAGAGGGCAGAATTCTCCAGCCATTTTCTTAAGGTCTGATCTTATAGGCATCCTTTGGCAGGTGCTAGTAACCAGTTCTCCTTTTCACTTTTTTGCTAAGGGGTAAGTATACTCAGAGGCTAACTGTACTGTCTACATTGTAGTTTACTGACCCCCCCCCCCCTTGCCCCATTTCAGATATTCAAGCAGCGGAACCCCATGCCCTGTACCATAACCAGTTGAACTCTTTTCTCACATGAGGAACACTCTCCATTCTCATTCTCTTTCATGGTCATCTTGAGAAAGCAGGAAGAGCTAAGAGAGCAGTACTTCTAATTCCTTTCACACAGAGATCTTTCAGGCCATTCGATTTAGCCTGCATCTTTCTCTGGCAAGCTGCTGATAGCTTGTGTCTTTGGGTTTGATGTCCATGTTCCATACAATTTTATTGTATATCACAACTAAAGAATTTGGTGAATGGAATACTTTACAGAGAACATAGACAGTAGAACTCATGTTTCACACTAATTAGCAGTTTTCTTGATAGTTGCTGTTGCTTCTGCTGTTGCTATGTTGCTTTTGAATTAATGGCTAAAATATGCAAACTCATGTGCTGATTAGGAATTACCTTGCGCCTTGTAAAGAAATATAGGTTTAGAGAGTTGTCAAGTGAGTAAAAGGCAGCTTAATGTAAGCATTGTTTAGTCATGGGGTGCCACAAGCAGTACATTGGAGCAGATGTTGGGAACTGAACTGTAAGATTGTCAGATTATGAAACTCAGTAGTACTGTAATAACACTTGCTTTGTTCTTGCTTTTTGTAGGTGGAATGTTTCTGGCCACTGGAAGTACAGATCACATCATTAGGGTTTATTTCTTTGGATCAGGTCAGCCAGAGAAGATATCAGAGTTGGAGTTTCATACTGTAAATACCTCTCACAATTGCTTAGCTCTTTCTTTGAAATGCACTGAAATTGGGTAGTCATGTTAATTTTTTTCTTGTTTATGCAGGACAAAGTGGATAGCATTCAATTTTCCAACACTAGTAATCGGTAAGTAAGTAAACTGTTTTATGTATAATCTCTGGGGTGTTTCCCCCTTCCCTGCTGTAAAGATGTAAAAGATGTAAAGATTGTAAAAGATGATGATGCCCAGTGTACATTGAATATTAAGAATTCTTATGGTAGACTTGTGACTCAAATGAAACCTGAATTTAAGTGGAATGGCAGTGTGTTTTGAAATTGAGTTTGATTTGATGGGTTTCAATAATATTTAATACTGAAAGCAAGCATAGATTCCTTCCTCTTACTGAAGACGTTATACTCAACCCATACTCTCTTCCTGGAATTTCCTGTTCCCCCAAAAGATTCATTTTGAGCTAAAACACAAGGGGGAAGCAAGAGAGCAACACTTCAACTGATGGAAACCCCTTCTACCAACAGGAATGTCTAGTTCAGTGGTTCTCAACCTGGGGGTTGCGACCCCTTTGGGGTCGAATGACCCTTTCACAGGGGTCGCCTAAGACTCTCTGCATCAGTGTTCTCCATCTGTAAAATGGATAAATGTTAGGGTTGGGGGTCACCACAACATGAGGAACTTATTAAAGGGTTGCAGCATTAGGAAGGTTGAGAACCACTGGTCTAGTTAGTAGATCAAACCTTTGTATGTTAATAGTTTTATATGAATACACATTTTATATATAGTACATAATGCTGTGTACAAAAAGTAATCTGTGAACACTTTGTAAATGTTGTTACAGGCCACTAATTCAATGGTCTAACTCTTTCTTAAAGGATTGTATCAATTTTATAAATTACTCTAACCAAAATATTCTTTCTTCTGTTCTTCTGCCTACCTGCTTCCCCATTGGGAAGAGCCTGGCTTTCTGCTTCTTGACAATAACGTATTCCCTATTTCTTCACTGGTCCAGCAATTTTACCTAGCTTTTTCGCACCACCTTGGTGCCTCCTTCCCCCTAAATGTTTTTTCTCTAGTTCCTTTCACTTACAGTTTTGAACAAAGGGTATATTGCAGTCCTGGTAGCTGTTGTTTCTCAGGGTTCCATGAGCTACCAAGACAATTAGGTCACCAGTTTTCCTTATAGTTTTGTGGATAGAGTTTTCTTTCTAGTTAATGAATGGAGATATTTTATAAGAGTAGCTAAGTAAGGATTATATTGTATGTAGGAAAGTAGGTAACTGTACTTTATTTTCATGGCTCTTGGTGCATCTTGTGTAGCTTTCATCTAAAACTGATAGTTCTGGTTTTGTGTAAATTGTGTAAGAATTGAACACCACAAAAAGACTGAAGCCCGTTATCTGTGTACATGAAACACGTACACATAAAAACCAAAATATCTTGTGGAAGACGTGGAAGTGAATATTTTTTGTCTTTCTCTGTTAGCTTTGTTAGCGGAAGTCGTGATGGCACAGCACGCATTTGGATGTTCAAAAGAAAGGAATGGAAGAGCATTTTATTAGATATGGCTACTCGTCCTGCAGGGTAAGTATATATATATTTTTGTAATTTGCCTACTTCCTGTTGAAAGTTGAAATTTTATCTGTAAATCTCTGCTGATTATGTCTTGGAAGGACAAAAAAGCTGCTTCTAAAAGTACCATTCAGTGGTCTTTAGAGACCATGTGAGAGACTTGCATTACTTTATTTAGAAACCACTTCTTTAACTGAGCAGATTGTGGGCTGGTGCAAACATAACAACTCTTAACATTGGGGGAGGGCGGTCTATAAACCCAATAAATAAATAAACAAACAAACAAGCAAGCTAGCTTGTGGAATTGTATGTTCCCTGTCGCAAGGAGAGAGTCCTTTAGAGAGAAATGTGATCTTTCCCATTTATTTCTAGGATAGAGCATTTTTAGGGCCTTCGGAACTTCTACTGAGTGAAACTCAGTACTATAAGCAAATCTTAGGATAGTGAGAAACATCTGACTAATCTTGGGTAAAAGAAAAATGAGACCAGGCTATATAAACTGCATAGAGCAGATGCAACTAATTCCAGTAGCTTTGGCCTAGAAGTCTTTTAGTAGAAATATGTCAGCAAGCTATCTCATGCCATTCACAGCAAAGGCAGTGACCGTTTATATGGCGAGATGCAACTTAAGGTTTGGCCACTGCAACTTGGATGCCACTTCAGAGCCAGTGTTGCCACTGTGCCATGACTATGCACAGAGTTATTTTGAGATTTCCTAAAAGAAATACTAACTGAAACAACAAATGGCTATACCATTAATTCCTACAGTACAAAAATGTTAGCAAAGAAGATAAAGTTCTCTCTTTATTCAGATCAAGGGATTTCTAGCCTCCCTGGAACTTCTGGAGTAGGCATCTCCCCACAAATCTCAGCACACAGGGACATCAAATTAGGCCCAGCTGCAGAATAGGCAGCCTTCAAATGGACTTTCTTATGTGTTCCCCCATCTCCATAAGCGAATAGAAAAAGTAGGACTGTTCTCACACATGGGGGAAAAATCCTGTTTCTAATGAGTGGATATTGGAAGCAATTGAGTTGAGTTATACCTTGTAACTGAAGTCTTTCCATTTAGAATCTTTCAGGTCATGGGCAAAAGAAAATCAGATGCCAATGACCATTGGATACATTGCTTGTATGTTAAGCAGTGTCAGTGCTCTTCTGCAATCCTACAAATATCTCTGCCCTGCTTCTAGGAGCATAAATTTCTTGGAACGTACAGTTCTATCACAGAAGGTTACCCATCTGGGGATACTAATAGACATGTCACAAGGCCCAGTGCTCCTTGTGATACAGACAGAAGATAATTTTAATTAGAAAGATGTGCAGAACCCATGGGAAGATATGGTGTTCTTTGCTCAGTTGCATGGCATGATCATTTCAGTATAGGTCTTAGTTCTATGCTCTAGAGCCCATGCCAGAGAATTTCAGGGGGTTGTATCGCTTTTTCAGAGGGAAGTCCCATTCCAGCAGTGTATGAGGATTAATTTTCACTTGGATAGTAGTTAGGTTTTTCAGATGTGACACTTTTAAAGTTTCTTTAAAGTAGAATATGCTACACTCTGCCAGATATTTGGCTAACAAATGCCAGCCTAATGACTGAAAGAATATACTGCTACTGTGTTTCCCTGAAAATAAGACAGGGTCTTATATTACTTTTTGCTCCAAAAGATGCGGTAGGGCTTATTTTCAGGGTATGTCTTATTTTTTCCCATGATTTTGCGCCCCTCACATGACCAGATCAGCTGCGCTGGGGAATCTGTAACTAGGGCTTATTTTTGGAGTAGGGCTTATATTTCAGGCATCCTCCAAAAACCCCGAAAAATCATGCTAAGGCTTATTTTCGGGGTAAGGCTTATTTTCAGGGAAACAGGGTAGGTCCTGATGAATCAAGGTGCACCACTTACTACTGATTTCCTAGGGAGCAGAGTGGCTCTTCTGGCTTTCAGTTAACCAGCAAATAATCATCGTAAATGTCAGTCCCTCTGTTCTACAGATTCTTCCCACTTGTAGCATTCTTATTTTTTAACATGCTTGATTACTGTTTCAAACTATTAATTTTGTATTGGTTGCTGCAACGTTAACCTGATGGTTGAAGGGCAGTATATATACATTGCTAAAATAAACCACTCTCATATTTCTCGAAAGGAATGAATGTTAAACTACATTCAATACATAAAATACATCAAAACAGATGACCTTACTTTTAAAATGGTTCTCTCCTTTAAAAAAGTGACCAGACAGCTGTTCAGATGGCCTTAAAAAAATGAAGACATTAGACCCTGCTCAAAGACCAGGAGAGGGAGCAAAAGTCTATATGGATGAGTATTCTAAGCTGCAAACATGTCAGTAGAAAAGCATAGGCAGGATTCACACTCTACAGCAGTAAAGCCCCCTTTTCATCATTGTTCCTGCCACCCTTCACCAGGGAAGAAATTGCAGCCCTGCAGTCAGCCAGCAAGTCCCCCGACTCTTGTGCCTTTCAACTCAGAGCAGCTTAAAAAGGCAGCTATGAAGTTCATTGTTCCTTTTGGTTAGGAACTAAAGACTATATCTGTGGGGGATCCATGACATGCAAGGTTCAGTATACTGTCTGTATCCTCAACTATTACTTGGATGCTGAATTGTGACATTTGAAGGGACTTGGCTATACAGCTACTGAGATTATTCTGGCTTCTTGTGAAATCTCAAACATTTGAAGGCATAAATCATCTTGGAAAATTTTTACAAAATAGCAGAAAGGGAAGAAATTTGGCTCAACTCAGGTTCATATCTCTAACTTGCTGAAGTTATTCCAGCAGGTCAGTCCCAAAGGCTTCTAAAGAGACAGCCTACACTGATTTATTCTGTCTCTTCTAAGTTTTCCAGAGACATTCCCATGTTACCCTGTTCTGGTAAAGACCAGTCTTGTTAGCCATCCTTTGCAGTATTTTTCTTCCATGGATTTATTTTGTAATAATAAAATCGCCTTGGAGTCAATTTGCTTTACTATTTGATGCTCAATGCACATGGTACAGTCACTACAACTGGACACTCTGAAGAAGGAACTGTCTTGTCTTAATCCTAGAATTTTCTGTTTCATAGATCTCATTAACTTTTATTTTGTTCCAGTCTTTCTCACCCAAAATAAAAGGAATATCATGTTAGATATTCATGCAATGCTACACATATTTATTTATGAGTAGCAGAAGAGTAGCTGGGATTCAAAATTTACAATTTTAAAAATTATTTTGGGTGAAAATGTCTCCTAGCTGAATTTTGAGTTGACAAATTCAGGATTTTATCATATCAATAATTGGTCTTCACACCCCCAAATTGAATTTTAAACTCAAGATCAGCCACCTCAGTTGCACATAACAAATTCTGCTTTACCAGATGAATGTAGAACTCTCGCCCTTCACCAAGCACCACTTAATTGTTTGGACAAGAGGTCTTGGTAACTCTGTTTCACATCCCATTTCTGTACAGCATTGTATGGCTAAGAAATAAATGATAAACTTGAGCTGCCCACAGTAAGGTTCACGTTATGGCTAATCCTGTTGAAGGCCAGTACAAGATGAAGTTGAGCAAGTTAGCCATAATTATAATAATAATTAGAACATGGGATGACCAGTTTTCCTTAAATTTCCCTTTCTTGTGCTTTAAGCCATTATAAAATTCAGTGTTATAAGTTTACCGGTTACTTATTTTTTCAATTGTGGCCTCTAAAATGGAATGAATTGTTCCTTCCTTTGGGAGATTCCAGAGTGGCTTCTGAAAGCAGATGACTGGAATAGCCCATTCATTCAGGCTGATGCTCTCTCCTCGACTGTGTTGTTTTCTGTAAAACTGATCTGAATGGATCCATCTGTTCAAGAAGTGGGGAGTGGTAGCGAATGTTATTGCTTCAGGACATGTTGGTCATCCATTTTGTCAGATACTCATTTGAAATTCTGACCATTTTTACCAATTATCTTCTTCATTAAAGGAGCTTTTAAATGTTTTAATTTTTTTTGGTTTCTTCATCATAGCCAAGCCCTACAAGGTGTAGAAGACAAAATCACAAAACTGAAAGTTACAATGGTGGCATGGGACCGTCATGACAACTCTGTTATTACAGCAGTAAATAACATGACTTTGAAAGTTTGGAATTCCTTCACTGGTCAACTTATTCATGTCCTTATGGTAAGAGAAATGTGGTGATTATCTTTTTTCGCAGTTCTCATGGTCTTCAGGTAGGCTAATTGAGAATTTGTGTATGTGTGAAAAAATAATATAGCATAAGTTGAGATAGTTTGAAGTATTGAAACTTAGATTCTTCACAAAGGAAAATGTCTGAGAGAGCCAGTTATTTTCATCAGGGAAGGCAGAGCTTAGTAATTACCGTATATACTCACGTATAAGCCGAGTTTTTCAGCCCTGTTTAAAGGCTGAGAAAAGCCCCTCGGCTTATATGCGAGTCACCATTTTCTATTAATTACAAAGAGGCTGGGGGCGGGGGCGGGACAACCTCCCTGCCCCCGGAAGCCGCTTGTTGCTGCTCTCCTCTAGGGTGAAGGGGGAACATCGAGGCACCCTGGCTGGCTGGGCTTCCTCAAACCCCGGAGGCAGAGGGAGTTCCTTATTTGGGCAGTGACATCAGGAGGAGTCACTGCCCAAATAAGGAGCTCCCTCTGCCTGCCCGCTGGGTTTGACAAAGCCCAGCCAGCGGCAGGCAGAGGAAGCTCCTTATTTGGGCAGTGATTCCCCCTGATGTCACTGCCCAAATAAGGAGCTCCTCTGCCTGCTGGCTGGCTGGGTTTGACCAGTCGGCAGGCAGAGGGAGCTCCTTATTTGGGCAGTGACATCAGGGGAGTCGCTGCTCAAATAAGGAGCTCCCCCTGCCTGCCAGTGGGCTTTGTCAAATCCAGCCGGCAGGCAGAGGGAGCTCCTTATTTGAGCAGTGACTCCCCCTGATGTCACTGCCCAAATAAGGAGCTCTCTCTGCCTCCCGGCTTCCCACCCTCGGCTTATACCCGAGTCAATACGTTTTCCCAGGTTTGGGCAGTAAAATTAGGTGCCTCGGCTTATACACGGGTTGGCTTAAACCCGAGTATATACAGTAATACTATTTTTTTTTCAAGATGCATGAAGTATTTTTGCTGAATTCTTCAGGTTTTAAAATAATCCTTACATATTGCTAGATTATTTAACTGTTTTCTGTTTTTATATTCCCCCCCCCCTTTTTTTTTAATGTAGGGACACGAGGATGAGGTATTTGTACTTGAGAGTCACCCTTTTGATGCCAGAGTTCTGTTTTCAGCCGGCCATGACGGAAATGTCATAGTATGGGATTTGGCAAGGGGAGTCAAAATCCGGTCTTATTTCAATATGGTAAAGATTATATGTATTAAACATATTATAGAAGCTTTCTTGCTTTTGGTAATTAAATACAGTTGGACAAAATTATGTAAAATGTGTACCTGTGTACGTAATATAGGCATGCCATCACTAGTGTTTTTATATTATTCTACCTTTGCTAACATTTGTCTTGAACAGGTGATCTTGAAATTCAGTTTCAAACTAGCCATATTCAGGAATTTTAAGCTGTTCTTTCTTTGAATTAAAGTCTCCTTGTAGAAAAAATGTGTAACAATCCTTAAACCTCAAACACGGCAATGCTAAAATATATCCCATCTTGTAGGGAAGAACCCCCAGTTATGTATAGTTTATCAGTTATAGAATATTTGATTTCTGTTCTGGTAGAACTCAGAGATTTAATTGCATCTTTAGCTATACTTCAGAGATGCAATTACTTTTGTACTTTAAAATTAGTTAAAGTCTGCCTGGATATGTTTGTAAATTACTTATTGTTCTCTGAGTGAGTTTAGGGGCATATCTTGTTTCATTTTCATGTGCACTGGTAACAGTTGGGTGTAACACTGTAATTGGTTTAAAGTAAGTGAAGGAATTTGTAAATGATCATAAAAGTTACTGAATCGCTAGAGTTGGAAATCAGCATTGAAAATATATTGAAATGAATGTATTCACTCTATTCCAGTCTTATAAACAGGTCAACAAATGTTACTAGCCTACTAAAAAGCATTGACTAGCTCACCTGCCTCCATATTCCAGCATAAACAAGGTCTGACATATTAACAGTTTTTGAAAGAGAAAATATATTCACTTCATTATTGATTGAAAGCAGTTAGACATTGGAGGTCGAGTATCTATTTTACAATCTTGATTTATGCAGGAATCAGGGCTACTTGGCTTGTAACATGCAGAACTGGGCAGTTGCATCACTCTCTGTCTCCTTTATGGCAGATGTGTGTAAATTGCCATTCAAAAGAAGAGACTGCAAAATAAGTTGGGAATAGTTGATTCTAAAGGAGGTTCTGCTGATATTGTTCATTTTTTTAAATCTGAAGAAATCCAACTTTATAAGAGCATTCAGTTCTCTTGCCTAGACTCCTACTTGGATAACATCTCACTGTCTACTAATTCAGAGCAAATGGGTTTTTGTAAAGTGTGAATCAAGCAGATGTTAAAGTGTGTAAAGTTATTCCTGTCCCCTGCTCCTTCAGTGAATCTCTTGCATTCTTCAGTCATTGTCCCTGACTACAAAAGGAATAGATGAAGGTAAATTAGTGGAGACCCCCCCCCCATACTTTTTGTGGTATTCTCTTTTTTATGTTGTAAATGTAGTAGTCAGGTGTACAAATGTACGTGAATCTTAAAAGACACACACTCCATAGCTTTCACTTTATACTTTTGTATTTCTCATTTAACTTTTCAGCATCTTTCACACATCTGTAAGTTTACGTCTGCAGTCCTGTTCCCATTTACAAGTTAGTCCCATTGAATGTGCATAGGATAGTTGAAGATGTTCTCTTTAAGAAGCGTTAGTGTTCAGGAGACATGTCTGAGGAAAAGAATCTTTTAAAGTACAAATGTTAGGGTGTTGGTTTTGGAAATTTTACAGACACTTGAACCTTACATCAGTGTTCATTGAGAAAGCACTATATTAGGGGTAGGAAGAAGAAATAAAATTCATAATGGGTTTTTATTCTATTTAGAACAGTGTGACTTTGAAATCTGTATAGCCAAGCAGAATGCCTGTAATGAGATTCGTGTTGTGATAGAAAGGGTTCCACTTCTTGTAGAAGAGACTTATCTACCGTAAATGCTTTTGACTGGAGAACTAGACATGGAGTATTTTCTTATACGACAATGAAGAATTCTGTCAGTAGGGCTAAAGAAAAGTAGTCAGTTCCATACATGGCTTTTAAATGTACTGACAATAGAATAATCTGAGCTTTCATATATTCTTGCTTTTGGACTAGAATGGTCCAAACTACTGTTCAGTTATTATAAGTGCATGTCTCTGGAGAGGTGGCATATAGGGACTGTCTCTGCCCATACATCCCTACTCGGCCTCTCTGATCTGCAGAGGCAAACTGGTTGGTGATCCCCAGCCCCTCATTGATGTGGCTGGCTTCTACCTGGGCCAGGGCCTGTTCACTTGCAATTCCTGCTGAAATATTTTGTTACTGGTTTAATACCCCATTCTCAGGAAAGGCAAACTGGCCTAAACAATGAAAATCAGTGTTGTGTTGTACCAAAGTGGCAGTAATTTGTATCAGTTCCTGTTTTTTCTTTGCAGGAGGTACAACTAATCTTAAAAAATATGATTCAAAAGTTAGATTAAAGATTATTGTTACAGCTCCATTGGAACTGTACCCAAATCCAAAGGAAGCAATGTGTATTCTAAGAGGCTTTCAGGGTACTGATGGTATTTATTGCAAGCCATAACCTCTCATATCAGATGTTTCTTGAGAAGCTCCCTCCCCCTCACACCCATCTTCCAGAAACATTGTGATGAGGCATAGACTGTGGTGGAAAAGGAGACTTAAAACAGCCCTAGGGCGCACACAGAAGTTCTAGGTGTGGCCATCTCTTGTTCCCTGTATAGAAATTGGATGCTGGCTGTTTGGGGATGGGAGGGCAGTGGAGCACATGTTGGTATGTAGTGTATTTCATAGAGCAATCAGAATTAGCTAGTTTTTACTAGGATCATTGCTTTCTAGTTCAGTGGAAGGTTGGTGCCTTTTCCAAAGCTAACTTTATTTGGTAAGAATCTTAGTAATCTTTGGCCATCCTTTTCCATTACGATTGTTATAGATTTAAGCTTTTTCAGAATGCAGTGATAAATAGCCATTCTTATCCTGATTCAATAATGTGTCACTTGGAAATAGGCTCCATTGAAATCAGTGGAATGTTCTATCAAGTAATATCCTTTGAATTGGGCTACTGTTAAACACACCTCATTTTGGAAACCATAGTTATTGGGACAATCTAGAACTTGACAAGCAAACTTTTATTCATTATTTCTCAATCTACAATAGGGCTCTTTTCCCCGTTTTCAGGGACTTTCTTAGTTGATAGATTGTGGAATAATTCTTCCTCTCCCCCATTAGTAATTCTACGCTATAGCATTATAATTAGGAGCAAAGGATTTTCCCTGAAGCCATTCTGAAATTATTTTGCAACTGGAAATATTAGTAGAGTACAGAGGACATGAAGTTCAGAGTGGTGATTGGTCACCTGTGCTTGATTGACAGGTTACAGGGAATAACAAAAACCTATTTGTTCTGGATTAATGGAAGTGGAAAACAGAAAATGAGTATCAGGTAAAATTCTTTTTAAAATATTTGCAGTTCTTTAGCTGAGTTGCAAGCAATCGAAAACAGTGTCTGAGTTCAATTAAATGAACAGTTAGTTTGGAACCATATAGCTCTTATCATTATAGACTCAAAAGTTGAGTAAAAGGTACAATTTCCACTACAGTTTACAAGAAGGGGCAACAACTTTTTAGTAGCTGAAATCTGTTCAGTTATTTGATATATAAAACAGATTGTAGGGTAATGAAATAAAATATTTAGATGGCCTTTCTGATAGGACTATTTAAGAAGGATGCTTTTAGCAGCTTTTTATTTTAGTTAATTAAGAAACTGTTTACTTAGCTTGTTAATATTACTGTTGAAGCAAATGTTATTGTGTTTGACACCTGCTTGGTTTCTGGCTTAGTGTTGCGCTTTAAAATATGTGTATTAAAAATGAAGTTCCTTTCCCCTTCACTTCAACCAAATAAATGTCTTCTAAATGGATGTTGATTATTTTTTCCCTTTAAAATGCCAAGAGGTAGGAAATGTGTTTACATAATAGCACATCAGACTTTGCTAGCCAGTAAGCATAAATAAAAATAAATGACATCTTGAATATGATTCTCCTCTAACAGTATACTCTTTTAATATGTTTGTCATGGCTGTGTATTTGAAAATATACAGCTTTATCTGCCTATTTTCTCACAATCTATATTAATTTTATGTGCTACTGTGTTTCAGATTGAAGGGCAAGGTCATGGAGCAGTCTTTGACTGCAAATGTTCACCTGATGGCCAGCATTTTGCATGCACAGACTCTCATGGTCATCTTCTCATCTTTGGCTTTGGCTCCAGTAGTAAATATGACAAGGTATTGTACATAAAATAGTTTAAATGTGTTTAGTTTGCATTAACTGCAGTACAAAAAGAATCTGGTAGTCACCTTTAATCATCTGGTCTTCCAACTTCAAACTCAGATCCACATCCACATTCTTCATTTATATTCAGTGTTTAAGCTTAGTTTTTCCTATGTGCTTATGAACAGCACAGCTCATTTTTAGCACATGGATCCTTTTTGAAATAGCTTAAAGCCATACTTTACACTATTCTATCATACTTTGCACTATTTAAGAGAGTGCTGCTAAACTCTTCTCTAAAATATACCCTTAAACCATGCTAAAAATCATACAGTAATGCTATTGTACTGTTAACTTATTGATCATATTTTACCTGGGACTTGGTACAGTTTGAATAATGATTTTAAAGGCACCTTCACTTCTTCCCTAGAGCCAGTATTTTTCCCTTCAGTTTGCATTTATAGATTTTCCATATGGTCTGCTGCTAGGCTTAGCCCAAGATTCCTTCTTTTAATAGGAAAAATAAGAGAGATCTACACTGTTCTTGCTTGACTGAGAAACATTAAGGTTAAATAGTAATAAGCTGCTGGAACCAGCCTTACTTTTCGTCTTTGTCTTACTTCCCCAACAAGATAAACAACTAGACTGTATTTGAGGGCATATTTTGATTATGACTTCACTCCCAGATACTGGTCATTAATAGCTCGCATTTGGAATTTGGGTTCTGCTCTTCTATGGAGTTTTGCCCCAAATCCTTTTCCAGTGTGTCATCTTCCTCCTACGCCCATTTTGGTTGCTGCTGACCTCCCATTCAGTTATTGGGAGCCCTGCGTTGTGTAGCCCAGTTTTTGGCTTTGATCTACTTGGTGCTGGACCTGAGACATCTGTGGAAGTGCCTTCATATGAAGAATATCGTATTTATCCCTGACTACCAAATTATATTTATAATTACAGTTGCAAACTCTGTGTAAACAAATCTGTTCTAATTGATTACTTTAACGCATTTCTAACACTTATTTGAGTAACTAGGATCTTGTTTCTGTATTCTCCCCAATACGGATTAGAATCCCCACACTGATACATCAGTTATATGTTTAAAAAAGGAAATTTAATTCTGTTAATATTAAGTAAACATTCTGTTTGAGTTTAAAGTAAGGTAACTTGGAATTGATTCTGCTGGAAATCACATAACATGTCATAATTATAAGATTCCAATAAATGATATTGAGAATCATACTATGTATGAGTGTGCTTATTTGTGTATGCTGGTCTCTGTAGTCAAAATAAAAAATTAAATACTATGTATGTAATAAGTACGTTAGATACTCCCTAACAATGATGTGTAGAAATGCTTATAGAAATGAGTCTATAGAAATGCTTATCTTACAACAGATTGCACTCTGGTTAGTGGAAAGAATTCCAAAGATTCATCATTTGAAGCTTATCAAATCCAGGAGTTTATAAGCCCCCCCCCCCCCCCAAGGCAGATGTATTAAGGGAATTTGATTACTCTCTACCAAATAGATGATGAAAACAAGCAGGTAGTTGCTAGTAATTGAACTATCTTAAAGTGTTATGATTTTTTTAATAGTTTCTGATCAGTTACTACATGAACTACAGTTAGGATTGCCTGGCAAGATATGAAAAGGGTGTGTTTGCAGTGTATCCCCACAGTAAAATTATAATATTTGAAAGAAAGGCTCATGCGATGAGCCGTGTGTCTTCTGCAGATGAAGGCTAGCTAATACTTGGTAATATGTAATTTATGGAAATGTCAGAAAGACAGTTTGTCATTCAAACAGTTGACTAAAGTGACTTGTCTGCTTTATATAAATTACACTGCTGGATCCGATTCATGTTCTCATTCAGCTTGTTATTGAAAGAAACTGTGAAATGATAATTATTCTTAAATAATTTAATGTAGGCCTATTTAACACATATCTTGGATTTTGGTTATAGTCAAGAGCATCATATTTTTTGTGGTATCAGATTCCATTTTTGTGAAATTTTTTGAGGGCTGATATTGATTTTTGATGAAATATGTATTGATTAGCCTTGTGTTTAATTTTTTTTAAAAATGTCTTTGTTTATAGATAGCAGATCAGATGTTCTTTCACACCGATTATCGGCCACTTATCCGTGATGCCAACAACTTTGTGTTGGATGAACAGACCCAGCAGGCACCACATCTCATGCCGCCTCCATTTTTGGTTGATGTTGATGGCAATCCTCATCCATCCAGATATCAAAGATTAGTCCCAGGCCGTGAGAACTGTAGAGAAGAACAGCTTATTCCTCAGATGGGAGTAACGTCCTCAGGTATGCACAAAGTCAACTATATGCAACTTCAAGGTATATGTTAAGGTTTATTTATTTCTGCCATTAGTCATAACATATGCCATGATGTCTTTTGCTCTGTAGGTCTTTATAGGTTTGGGGAGCTGGAAAAATTCTTACTATTCTCACCAAGGAAATACAGTCAGATAATGTGTGACAGTGTAGACATACCGTCATGCTTAGTTTCCTCTTCCTTGCTTTACTTTTCTCTCCTGTTTTGTTTTAAATGAAGCACTCATTCTGGTGCCACATTACTATTATATGTTATCATATTTTACTATAAATAGCTATTTTCCAATTTGTTTCCTCCTATTATCACTAAATGCAGTTTTATATTTAAAGGAGTCAAGTCATTTTTCTGAAAGAACTTATGATTTGTAAAATTCAGTTAAGTATGTAATGCTTGAACTAGAAGAAGAGTTGATTTTTACACTCCACTTTTCTCTAAGGTCCCTTCCGCACACGCAAAATAATGCGTTTTCAAACCACTTTCACAACTGTTTGCAAGTGGATTTTGCCATTCCACACAGCTTCAAAGAGCACTGAAAGCAGTTTGAAAGTGCCTTATTCTGCATGTGCGGAATGAGCCTAAGGAGTCTTGAAGTAACTTACAATCACAATCCCTTCCTATCCCCACAACAGGCACCTTGTGAAGGTGGGGTTGAGAGCAGTGGTGGGATCCAAAAATTTTAATAACAGGTTCTGATGGTGGTGGGATTCAAACAGTGGCACCGCCGCACACACACACACCTCCGGTCCCTATTGGGCAGGGAGGCTTGCCTTCTCGGCACTCAGAAAAAATTAGTAACCACTTCTAGAGAAGTGGTGAAAACTGGTTAGATCCCCTCTCTGGTTGAGAGAGTTCTGAGAGACTTGTGATTGTGACCAAGGTCAACCAGCAGGCTTCATGTGGAGGAGTGGGGCATCAGACCTGGTTCTCCAGATTAGAATCAGCTTTTCATAATCTCTACATTGTATTTGGTTAATGAAGGATGTTAACTTCCAAAGATTTTTGCAGTGTGTTTACTTGCAAATAATGAAGATTGATCTTTGTTACATGACCTGTTCTTTTTTCTGGTTTTCCTTGCTAATATTAATGTAAGAACAATTCACTGAAAATGTTGAGGCTTAAAATATTTGTTTGTTAAATATGAATGTGGAATTAGACTTTGTGAACCAGTTGGCTTTTCATAAGAACTAAATTCAAGTTCTGCATTTCATAGGACTGAATCAAGTTTTGAGTCAACAAGTTAGTCCTTTGGACAGCATGATACAAAGACTCCAACAAGAGCAAGATCAGAGACGTTCTGGAGAGGCTGGAAGTAGCAACACTAACAGAGTTGGCAGGGGTAAAATGTATTTTATGTAGCTGAATAAGCAGACCTGTATATTGAATTTAGAGCATTGATCTGTCACATTTACTGGATTTATCCTGTTAAATGCTGTCTGAGATCTTTTTTATTAATGAAATTATTGAAATCGTTTATTTCTGTGATAGTGAAAAGAAATGGGTACCTCTTACCAGTGTAGGATATATTCCCCAAGTTGCAAAGCAGAACTCTTTTATGGTATAAGTAAAACAGAGTTTACTAGAGATTTGAGATGAAATGGACTGTGGGAAGGGAGAAGAGATGTTACAAGATTGTCCTGGCTGAAAAGATGTGATACTGGGTCTCTGCTTTGATTCAAGTCCAGTAGCACCTTAGAGACCAACAAGATTTTCAGGGTATCAGCTTTCAGAATCAAAGCTCCCTTCGTGAGACGCAAATAGGAGTGGAGTTCTGAGTCTTTTTATCCCAGCCAGAAGATCGGAAGTTGCAGTCTTAGTTTAAAAATGTATTCTCTGAGTATTATAAAGCTTGCATAAAATAGTTCAGCATTCTCATTTCTAGTTTCTGCAGGTGTCATCTTATTTTCTCTGTACAGTTTGTGACATTTTTTATTTAAGGCTGTTGGCTGATTTTTGTTTTCTTAGGCTCCGTAAATGCTACCTCAGAGGTACATTCACCACCAAATGTGGGATTGAGGCGGAGTGGACAGATTGAGGGTGTTCGACAGATGCATAGCAATGCTCCAAGAAGTGAAATGGCTACTGAACGAGACTTAGTAGCATGGAGCCGAAGGGTTGTTGTGCCAGAATTGTCACCAGGAGTAGCCAGGTAAATTCAAGCTTCTTGGTATAAAATTATAAAGTCAAATTGCTGAGTTGCATTGCACAGACTACATCTTGTGAAACCACATAAGAACAAGCCAGCTGGATCAGACCAGAGTCCATCTAGTCCAGCTCTCTGCTACTCGCAGTGGCCCACCAGGTGCCTTTGGGAGCTCACATTCAGGATGTGAGCTCACATACTGGAGTGTGCAGTTTTGGCAACTTAACCAGGTTAAAGTTTTCAAATGCACGTTATGTGGTTATTTGCATTTGGAGTAAGAGTAAATACTTACATACATTTTTCATTTTGTGCTTTTACTTTTCTAGGTAAATTAAAAAATTTAGTGTGCTATCGTAACACTTAGAGGGTTGTCTGGTACCCCGCTTTTGTGTTGAAATAACTTCTTTGAAATCTCATCATTAAACATTTTATTCAAAAATGTATACGTCTTTATCCAAAGTTCTGGACACCTTGCACTTAGTCAAGGTTATGTTAAAGTATGGTCCCTTCCTGCATGAATCATTATGGACTTTTAAAATTTGCCTAGAAATATACTGTAAAATACCTTTAATGTCCATCCATTCTTTTCCAATAGTAAGCAAGAGGAATGGCGAACGGCAAAAGGGGAAGAAGAAATAAAGACTTACAAGTCGGAAGAGAAAAGAAAACATGTTACAAGTCATGTTCCTAGAGAGAACAAAATACCTTCTTTACCTAAGGTAAATACTGAGGTATTACCCTTTGTGCATGGTGTCATATGTGTGTGCAAGTGTATTGTCTTTGATTTGGTACCTCTTTAATAATAATTATTTTATATATATGTGTGTGTGTGTGTGTATGTATGTATGTTTTGTTTTGAGCTGCTTTAATAGAAGAAAATAGTTCCTTGCTAATTTGATGACTTTTTGTACTGTTAAGATTTGTGCTATGTGGGTGGATAGGAAAGGGAGACCAGTGCTTACATTATTTTAGTGTATTATTACAGCTACTGAGTGATCTTCCAACTTGTTTTGAATGTATAGTTAAGAATGCTGTTGTTGAAAATTAATCATAGATTTTTCCATCTTCTATAATTTCTGAAACGGTTTGCATTGTATACAAAATGGCTCAATTGCAAAGTGAAGGTTTTGCAGGCTGTTACTACCTAATGCAAGTTGTTTGCATTACTGCCATACTGTCATGTTGTCCCATATTGCTTCCTTCCTAGTACTCAGTGGACATCAATAGGATGCCCAGGAAGAGAGAGAGCGAGCGAGCATGTGCGCACATGCACTCTCACTCTCTCTCTCTCTGTCTGTCTGTCTGTCTGTCTGTCTGTCTGTCTGTCTGTCTGTCTGTCTGTCTGTCTGTCTGTCTGTCTGTCTGTCTAGTATTCAGGTCAACTATTTATTTAGATAACCTGCTTTTCTAGTGAAAGCACAATCATTTGTATGTCATTATACTCCAGGCTACAGACCTCAAATTATCATCCTTGCATAATTCAGTATTTATGTAAGTTTTTATAGTGAATCTTGTTTGTGTGAGCAGCATCTGGTGAATTCTAAATGAGCGTTCAGATAACAGGATTCTGCTTTATTGGTATTTTGCTGCAAGGCATGTATACTTAGCAGAGTAGAAAACATTGCAGTTGCTTGAACCTATTTTTCTGTATTATAAAACATGCAACCTGCCTGTTAATTCAAACTGAATTTGCAATTTGTGGTTTCTTATATTTTCTTAACAGCTGTCTCTTGTCTTTGTAGAACCATTCCAGTGATCATGTATTAGATATTGCCGATTCGAAAAAGCAGCAAGCCAATCAGCATAACTACCATACTAGATACGCATTGGAAGAAACTTCTAGGCCAAATGAAGATCTGGAAAATGGAAGTATTTCCTCAGAAGTAAGATGTGGAGCTTTATATTGTGGGTGATGTTCATCAGATTTGTGATGTCAGTTATACAAAAGGTGGTTAGGCTGTACATACTAAAACTGACATTTTTTTATTCAATGCTAGTTCAAGCTTTCGTGTAAAGAGAATAGTAAAGTTACTGAATATACAGAAGGATATGCTAATATCCATGAATGATTTACATTTTTTAAAAGTTTTCATTGGGTGGCATCAAGAATCTGAGTTTTAGAACTTGAGGGGTAGCAGCAAGAGGAATTGTTGTCCTGTGTAAATTGTGAAATTGCTTGCCAAGTAATTATCACAAAGCTTGTTTTGACGTTTTGAGAATATAGAACTTTGTGTTCACCTGTACAGCTAGTTGGCTATTTCTTGGTTCAGAGCAATTTATCTGTATCTAGAGGGCCACTCACTGCACAAAGGCACTAGTAGATCTGCCGTTTGCAAATGCCTTGAAAGTATATAATGAAAATAATGATTTGCCGGGGCGGGTGGTGGTGGTGGTGTCTTTTTATAGAGTGTTTTGCTTGAAGTCTGTTTAATTGTGTATGACGGAATACTTGACTATCTTGCTTTCTTCAGCAGGGGTTTGTATTTTGCTTTTATTGTGGATTAGGATTAACAGGCTAAAGGTTGTATGGTTATTAAAATACCCACATCCCAGAGTTTATTTTTAGCTAAATGGGCACTGAAAAGTTATCAGTATTAAATTTCTTTGGATCACTGTTTTTTAAAGTGGGTAAGAGCACTATGAAACAAAACTCTAGTGGCGTTAGAAACATGTTTTTGCAGTAAATATTCATGCCAGTTTTTTTTAAAGTATCTTCATTTTGAGATAGGTAAATGAATTGTTAGTGTGGCAGAAACATATATAAGAACATGAGTTAACATGAAGTCCTAGTATGTTATTTATAACGTAAGAAGATGTCAATCATAAACAGTAAGAATAAAAAAAATTAACTACAAACAAATAACTTACTCTTAGGAAGGAGAAGTAGCTGTTGCCAGTGGTGGAACTTCTGAAGATGAGGGGAAAGTATGGCACAGTGATGGAAGTTCTAGGTAAGGGAAGAAATATAAAGATGTGCTGATCTTTCTGATAGAGAAAAACCTGTACCTATAAATAAAGTGTGAATATGTAAGAATTAAGGGAACCCCGTGGAAGGAAGTGCTGAGGGAACCTCAAGTGCTGAGAGCTTCTTAATAATCATATATCTAATTTCCATACAGTACAATTAGGAAAGAATGGGGGTGGTAGATTTTTCAGCACACCCAGAGGAGTCCCCCCAGGTTTGCAGAAACACCCCAAATAAGATACAGGTAATGCTGACTGGTAGTGCAGCTTATTCTGAGATTCCTTTGGTAGCTGCTACTTAGTTTCTGGGTCCAATTCTGGATGTTGTGCTTGCCTTTAAAACTCTTCATAAATCAGAAGAGCTACTGGAAGGGCCAACCAGAGGGAGGTCACTTACATTTTCTTAGGATTTTTCATTTCAGAGTGGAAAGTTATTTACTATGATGGTTGTTAAACTGATGTTAAATTTACTGTTTTATTCTTCATTCTCCTAGTGACTACTCTAGCGATTATTCTGACTGGACAGCAGATGCTGGAATTAATCTACAACCACCAAAGAAAATTCCTAAAATTAAGACCAAGAAAGTAGAGAGCAGTTCAGAAGATGAAGAGGGGCCTGAAAAACAGAGGCAAAAGCAAATCAGAAAGGAAAGGAAAAAAGGTATTGAAGATAAAGATGGTCCAACATCACCAAAGAAAAGGAAACCCAAAGAAAGAAAACAAAAGGTTGTATATTGGTTATAAAACACCAGCCATTTTTAAAGAGATTAGGTTGTTTTAATTTATTTCCATTTGTTTCAAAGCATTTGTTGAGTTTATTTATCATAAATATTTGTATGTTGATCGGGGCAGTGGTGGGATTCAAATAATTTAACAACCGGTTGTTTACGAGCACCATTTTAACAACCGGTTCTGCCAAAGTGGTGCGAACCTGCTGAATCCCACCACTGGATGGGGGGTGAGTGGTTGTTTACATTATCTTGACATTTTGTTCAGAGCATATGCTAAATACGTAGTGGCTGATTATGCCCAATGTGCTTGCTGCACAAGGGGGTGAATGTCTTGTCGCAGCAAGATTTCTTGTATGGACCTGTTCCTGGATCCCCACTTTCACTTACTCTCTCCGCGGAAATCAACACCACTTTTAGCATAACTTCTAATTTACTTCGCTGGAAGAGTGGGCAGATTTGCCAGTGCACTTTTTGCCTGTCATCTTCTCTTCACCCACAGCCAGCCTTCCCACTCTCTCAAGCCACTTTGCACGCTTTCCCCCACCATGCTGACAGGTCTTTCTTTCTTCTCTAAGTGCACATATCTAGAGATTGATATTTCAGTATTATAACATCAGAGAGGGTTTTTGCAAGGAACAGTATAAACACGGTGTCTTTTTGGTTCCCCGTCCACTTCCCTGCTTTGCTTCCAACCTCCCCGATGATTAAGAAAGCTTTTAAAACTTTATTTCAGACAAGACTCTGAACTTTATTTCAGACAAGACTCTGAAATAAAACAAGCCTCTCCTCTCCTCTCCTCTCCTCTCCTCTCCGCTCCTCTCCTCTCCGCTCCTCTCCGCTCCGCTCCTCTCCTCTCCTCTCCTCTCCTCTCCGCTCCGCTCCTCTCCTCTCCGCTCCTCTCCTCTGAGGCAGTGAGAGTGAGAATATGGGTGGGAAGGGAGGGGGAGAGAATATCAGCTCTAGTGTTGAGACTCCCAAGTTTGATAATATCTGTGCCTCAAAGGCTGTTGATGGGTGGAATTGAGAACTGGGAGAACCAGAGACCTATCAGAGTTAAGTAGAAAAGCTGTGCTGCAGGCTGTGGGCTGCCTCTTCATGTGTAAACGGACAAATGTGAGGCGATGCCACTACAGCCCCACTGCCCAGCTAAGAGGTCCTAGGTAACTGTTCCATACATAATGGGCCGATTAGTGTTTTGCTTTATACATTTCTATTCCATCAGCTTCACTTGGGGGCTTGCAGTGCAGTCCTATGCAGAGGTACCTCACTTTTAACCCATTGATTTAGCTGGGCATGGATGGGAGTAACTCTGAATAGGATTGCACTACACAGCCATTAAACTGCAGTACCAATGTCTGTCCTCCGTATGCTTTCTGAAGGGCAACTCTTGTTGTCTATCATTGCAAATGGGCTTTTGATCAAATCAAGTCTGATCTCTTCCTAGAAACTAAAACAACCAAACAGAGACTTGCGAAGACCAGAGTCTGCAAAAGACAATAATGCTAGAAAAAGTTTTAAGAGTGCCATTCAAAGGGGGGGGGGGGGGCAAAAGGGCTTGCGGTGGCACGCTTGCCCTTCTTGGGGCACGGGCCAGTGGAGAGGCAAAACTGCTGGCGTGCAGCTGCCACCAGCCTCCCCCAGTGCTGGGACATGATGCAGCATGCTGCACCAGGTTCACAAGACCCCTGCCCCGGTGCAGTGGGGGCAGTCTGGGGGTGTGGCTGGGGAACGAGCTGGGTTGCACCAGCAGCAGGAAATTTGGACTTGGGTGACCCTTTTGGGTCGCATAAATCTATTCAGCACCATAAAGGCTTTTTCAGTGGTGGGAAGGCTATACAAGCAGGATACCAAGTTTGCCGCCATTACAAGAACTTTTCTTTCTGTATTTTTTATGATGTCCAGCAAGAATAGTTTTCTATATGAATTTTTGTACAAGTCTATTTGGATATGCTGAGTCAGAGATTAATTCAACCTTATTTTGGATTTCTTTAGAGGTTGGCTGTAGGAGCGTTAACAGAAAATGGTTTGACACTAGAAGAATGGCTGCCTTCAGTGTGGATTACAGACCTTGTTCCTCGCCGATGTCCATTTGTACCTCAAATGGGTGATGAGGTATTTTTTGTTTATGCTGTCTCTCATCTAGGTTCTGTTTTAAAATAATCAGAATAGTTTAAAAAACGTTTTAAACATTTTTTTAAATGAGAAGAAAGCAAAGGGCCACTGAAGCAAAGAGATTAAGAAAACACTGGTGTGGCAAGAAAAATTTATTCCAAAATAACTCCTACATGTTTTTCTATAAAGCTTTCTCAGGGGATCTGTGCAATATAAAAGCAACAAGGCTCCCACTAAACCACCTTAAACAAAATTATCAGAATTGCTTTCTGCTATTTAGAATATGATTCTTTTTGTACAGAAGGTGTTTAATGGAAAGTAATTTGGAATTGTGAAACACCTATGGATGAAAATATATAAAAGAAAACTGTGATCCATGAATTAAAGAAAACCTATATAGGAAACATATGACTGAGAGAGAGAGAGAGAGAGAGAGAGAGAGAGAGAGAGAGAGAGAGACACGAGTGATGTTTGATATGTCACCGTTTGTGGATAACTAATTAGCATATATGCTAATCAGTTATCCACAAATGGTGACATATCAAACATCACAATGCTGTTTGTTTTGTTGTCTACTACTTTCTTTTGTTGTCTACCGCTTTCTGGCTTTTAATTCAGACTCAACTTTCTAGATCTGCATGTAAATAATAATACACAGTTGTACTTTTTGCTGTAGCGTGAATGAATAAACTTTGATTTGTCATAGACATGTTTGAATATGTCTTGTGTTTTATGAGATTAATTCAGTGTGAATGTATAATTTACAGCCCAATCAGGATGGAGGGGTGGGGGCAGCTCCACAGCAGCCAAGGATGTGCTCCTAAAGGGTTTCAGAAAGTACAGGAAGAAGGAAAATTCAAAAACCCTCCTTGTCGCTCAAATTACTTCATAGAGCAATCAGGCTTATGCCACAATTTCCCATGGCGTAGTTTGTGGCCAGGGAAGGGCCTGATGTTCCTGGGCCAAAAGCCCATTGGAAGTCCACTAAAGTCGGCTTCACTTCCAGTTGCTCCGTCATCCTCCATAATGCTGGTGCGGAAGACAGCCTCTTCTGGGTCGAGTTCTGTGGACTTCTATGGGCCCCACCAACCACCCTATTTACTCTTCCCACCAGCATAGGTGCCACTTGGGCAAATGTGTTGGCGCAAGCTGCCGCTACTTCCAGGTCATGTCTCCACCCCTCCACCCCAGGATTGGTCTGGTAGTACCATTGTAAAGAAATGTCTTGTAGTTTGAAGGAGCTGAACTGTTTAATTGTATATTGTTTTCATTTTAACAAACATTATACACAAGTTCTCTGTTGTATTTTTAAGGTATACTATTTCCGACAAGGCCATGAAGCATATGTTTTAATGGCAAAGAAGAACAAAATATACAGCATTAATCCCAAAAAACAGCCATGGCATAAAATGGAGTTACGGGTATGTTTTCTCCTCTCCACACCCCCCCCCCCCAATTATCTTTATATATTTAAAACAAATTAAGTCTTGTAGTGATACCCTCAGTGGCCTCCCCATATGCCCTATTTCATGTGCAAATACCACCAATGTTCTTTATGGTTGCCACTTCAAAAAGGAATTTGAACTAGCATTTAAAACCAATCAGCAAACCTTGGTGAAGAACCAAGTTGGCAACTTTTAACATTTGATATATTTTGTAAGCATAGTTGGATAAGACAAATAGAGGAAGCAAGGTCCCAGTTTTTAACCATGGTTAATTGGCTCTAAGTAGCAGTATCCATACATCTACCAGAATGATATTTTAATAAATTATGTTGCGTTTAAACTAGCACTTTGGAATACAGACAGTGTTTCTAAACTGGGTGCAGTTTGATTAGAACTGTGATTTATGATAGCTCCCTAATATTTTGAAAGGGATGAAACAGAATTGTCAGATGCATTATGACGAGAATATCACTGGGAACGCAGTTTTCTCTCTTGTATAAGAAAAGATACACTAAATGTAAGTGGATGAAGTGAAGTAAAGTGCCTTGTTTCTTTTCCTTTCCTCTACATTTATTGAATGATGTTCTTGCATATATGTAAACATTCAAAACACCATACAGCACCAAACACCAAATCACCATACAGTTTCATAAAGGAATCGGAAAGCCTTAACAGCCATTTTGTCTATTTTGCTATTTAGCTTTTTTTCACAGACAGTAAATTTAAAGATATTTTGTTTCCACCAGGAGCAAGAGCTGATGAAAATAGTTGGAATCAAGTATGAAGTTGGGCTTCCCACACTGTGCTGTCTTAAACTTGCCTTTCTTGACCCAGATACTGGTAAATTGACCGGAGGATCTTTTACAATGAAGTAAGGAAAATCACTGTTCACTGAGCCCCACTGGGGATAGGGCGGGGTGTAAATCCAATAAAGTAAATAAACATACAGATTTAAATTAAAAGGTGCTGATAGAAGGAAACTGACTTTAAAAGGACTATTTTAGTAACTAGATTTTTGCAGGTTCAGTTCTGAAATTCTGTGTGCGGGGGGTGGGAAGCCCTATTATGTCAGCTGAACTTAAAACCAACGGAGTTTTAACGGAATGCAATACAAAGATGTTTTCAGTGGGATAGCAAACTTGATAGACTTTGCTCATGTATCTGTGCTTGCAGAAGGGAACTTTTCTCTCTCTGTCTCAGATCTGAAAACCCAAGTAATGATCACTGGAGCACACTTTGTTTCATTGTGAGATCAGAATGACCCAACCCATCATTACTTCACTCCTATACAGTCATTTAACTGATGCTCTTAGGATTCCTTTAATCTTAGATAATCTTGATCCTTGCTTTTGTGAAAGCGTAGCAAAATATCTTTTAAAGATGATAGACGCAACTCTAGATGGATACTAAGCATTAGATTGCTAGCATCATAACAACAATAGTGTTGGTTACATTAACTATTTGCTGCTGATATACAGTGCCTACCTCTGCCAGTAACCTATAGGTTCACAGTCATCCAAAGTCAAATAACCTGTGGGTGACTCCATCTCACCACTCCTTCCTTATGTTCCTCCTCCTCACCAAGGGTGCAGCAAATGTAATTTTGGTAATAGAGCAGAGGAACAGTGGATGGGAAAAGAATTAAATGCCTCTTTCAAAATTGCAGTTTTCCCCATTGTTGACATGGATTCCCAGGCTGACTTAGCCCATTTTTTTTACATTGTTCTACAATGCTTTAAATTCTTATATGAATTTGGAGTGTAATGAAAAGAGGGTTTTTTTGCCACGAAATAGCTCACTTGTTCTCATCATCATTTTTGTTATGTCCAGATATCATGACATGCCAGATGTAATAGATTTTCTAGTCTTAAGGCAGCAGTTTGATGATGCAAGGCACAGACGATGGAACATAGGTAGGTGCAATCAAAGCTGACAAAGCACTTTTTACGAATCATAATTGATATATTTGCTGACATGTTGATAATCACCGGTTTAGATGACATTAAAATGTGATTTAATACATTTCGTAGAAGTGAGATTGTGGCTATTAGGTTGACGAGCTGAGTGCAATCTCCTATTTCACAGGGCCTCTTTGTGCCTCTTTACACCAGTTGCTGAGAAAGTAGTTTTGTAAAGCAGGGTTTTTATGAGTATAAAATGAAGAAATGAGAATTTTCTGTGCCCTGACCTTAAAGAAAGAGTGGGATAAAAATATTCTAGATGGATGATGGTCAGCAAATACAGTTGACCACTGTTGGAAATAGGCTGTTGGGCTAGATGGCCAAAAGTTGGTAGACTGGTCTAGCAAGGCTTTTGTGATGCTTCGTTCAGTCAATATGCCAGTAATCACAGAAAAAAATTCCCTTTGCTTTAGTGGTATCAGATTATAAATAGAATTCACGTAGACTGACATTCTTTTGTGTAAAAATAACTTGTAACTATGAATAAATTGGGTTATATCTGAAATACTGCAAGCAGATCTCTGTTGTATCCTCTGAACATTACCTCTAGGGTTCACAAGTCCCACACAAACTAATCCTGGGTGCAGTATGGGGTCTGTAGGGGGTGGGAAATTTTTTTAAAATGAATCTCCTAATTTGTGAGCCTATGACTATCTCTCTCAATTAGTATGCACAAGCAAGCATTCAGTTTGTTGATATAACTTTAAGCGTGATCATTATCTCATTGACTTTATAGATTTAGAAAGGTGCTGATTTGCTTGATCCATGTAGAAATCTTGGTTTTACAGAACTTGGCAAGTGTCAGTAACAATCCATGGATACTGGTTCTAGTGGGTATTCCGGGCTGTGTGGCTGTGGTCTGGTGGATCTTGTTCCGAACGTTTCGCCTGCATCTGGCTGGCATCTTCAGAGGGAAGTCTGTTACACACTGTGGAACAGACTTCCCTCTGTGATACACCTCTGAAGATGCCAGCCACAGATGCAGGTGAAACGTTAGGAACAAGATTCAGCAGACCACGGCCACACAGCCCGGAAAACCCACCAGAACCAGTTTAATCCGGCCATGAAAGCCTTTGAAAATCCATGAATACATAGCATTTTTGGATAAAACTGAATAAGGCTGGATTATTATTTTTTTTGCTATAAGGAATATGGAACCATTCTGTAAATGTTAGGCTGAGAGTTCAGGTTATATATTTAAAAGAATGAGGAAACCTTTCAGCAACCCTCTTTATTTTTTAAAATAGGTATATTGATTTATCTAAATGTAAATAATGTTTGTTCAAGGCTAGATGCTGAAATATATTCTGATGTGGCAATTTACAAATTATATTTGAGGAGTTGATTTGGCTCCTGCCCCATTTTGTTTGGGTACAAAACTGACTGACTGGCAGGATAGTCCCCTTTCCTAGCATGAGATGAGAAGTTGCCTCACAAGGCCTCTGTTGGGGTAAGCTACTACAGTTGCAGTTATCATGGGCGGGGGGGTGGGGGGCACGGGGCAGGTCTCACTAATGTTTTGTATCTTCTGACTGAACAATTAGTTGTCAACATGACATTTAGAATATTGGTAACATTTGCTAGATTTGCCTTTTTTGAGTAAACGTGGTTCTTTACATTTTTATCTAGGTGATCGATTTAGGTCAGTAATTGATGATGCTTGGTGGTTTGGAACAATTGAAAGCCAAGAACCACTTCAACTTGATTATCCTGACAGCTTGTTTCAGTGCTACAATGTCTGGTTAGTAATTTTGTAAATAGAATATTTATTTTACTCCTGTCACGCTTCTTTATTTAATGCAATTTATACCCCACTTTTCATCCACATTAGTTTCCAAAAGCAGTTTACAATCAAAATCTATCCCTTATATCATACCAGCATGCCATGCTAAGTGTGGGTGATTGAGGAGTAGAGGATTATTGGATGCTTACTCGTCTAGCTTCAGTTTATTCCCCTTTCTTGCATTTTAGTTGCTTTAGCCATTTGTCCTCTCCACCATCCCCCTTCCTTTCCAATTGATTCATTTTACACATTTTGAATTAAAGGTTGTTTCTGAAAGTCAAGATCCTATATTTTTCTCACACAATTAAAGAAGCTGCAATAAATACTGGAACATTGTTGAGGGTCTGACAAAACACTGAAAAGCTAGAACTGTCATTTCCTAGTTGTGATGATGGGTTGGAGTAATGGTCTAACATCTGGAATGTTCTTTGAGATTGTTTGTGACTTCTGTTAGCTCAATCCCATGATGTACCAATCCAAGAGCTTCCTTACGGAACGTACGTTTGACTACACAGATGCCCGTCCTCAAGTGAGAGCAGGTAGCCATTAATACCTGGGACAACATTGAAATATTTGCTCTCTCCCATATGTTTAATGGTTACATATTAGGTTTTATTTTTGGCATTCACTTTAAATATTTGAGGGGGCAGACATTCATGTAAGAAATGCTAATAATAGGAAATTTGACTGTATTTTTTTCTTGAAGTTGGGACAATGGAGACACTGAGAAAATGAGTCCTTGGGATATGGAGCCTATACCAGACAATGGTATGTGTCTACTTTCCCCTAGATGTACAGAAAGGAGACAGACCTTACTGTGTACGTATGTGATAAAGTGTAAAGGTGTTTATGTTCTAAAAGAAGGGGGAAAATGAAGCACGGTTTCTCTTTACTGTTCTAAATGTAATAGAAAATGAGATGGCTAGTTTCAGTCCAACAGAGCTCTACTAATGCAGTGGACATTTGCTCCTCAGCTCCCCCTTCCCTGTCCTTAATTGGGCTAGTTTTCTGACATTCTGCCTCTTGGATTTTATGAAGAATGCATTCTTTTATTATATTTTGCATTGTAAGCCACTCTGAGTCTGTCTTTAAATGGAAAAGGGTGGGATATAAATACAGTAAAATAAAAAAATGTAGTGGTTAGAATGGCAAACTAAGGTCTAGTACATCTGTGCTTGAACCCCCATCCTGCAACTAAAGTTTGCTGGGTGTCTTTGAGCAAGACACTCTTTCAGCCTAACCATAGTACAGTTGTTTTAAGGAAAAAATGGTGGAAGGTCAAACAGTGTTGTGAGCTGCTTCGTGTATAAATATTTAAATAGATGTGTGGAGATGATCAGTTACAAAGCAGCAGTGAACTGGAGGCCCCTCATCCATCTTCTGGCCCTGCGTTAGACTACTTCAGCTGCCTCTCCCAGGACGATGTGGACAGAATACTTGGAACTGTTGAGCCTACCATGTGCCTCTTGAATCCGTGCCCATCCTGGCTAGTCAAGGCCAGTGGGGGTGCAGTGCAGACTCCCTTACACAATATCGTCAGTCTGTCTCTTGAACTGACGGACTAAAAGAGGCCTTGATAAAACCACTTTTAAAGAAACAATCCTTAGATCCTCAAGATCTATCCAATTACCGGCTAGTTTTGAACTTGCTGTTTCTGGGTAAGATAATTGAGAGAGTAGTTGTGGAGCAGCTCCAGTCCTTTCTAAATGAAACCAACCCTAGATCAGTTCCAGTCCAGCTTCTGTGCTGGCCATGGGGCAGGGATTACTTTGGTCGCTCTTAATGACCTGGACTGAGGTGGGTCAGGGCTGCTGATACTTTTAGATCTATCAGCATCATTTGACTTGGTCAGTTATGACATCTTGACCAACCACCTTGCTGGCATAGGAGTGCAGCGGCTGCATTCTGCTTTCCAGGACTGGGGACAGAGGGTTGCCATTGGCGAGAGATCCTCTGCACTCCATGTGTTGGAATGAGGCATCCCACAAGGAGCCATTCTGTCACCAGTAGTGTTTCATATCTATATGCAACCTCTCACCAGGTTAATCCAGAGGTTTGGAGTAGGGTGTCACCAATATTCTGTTGACACCAAGTTGTATCTGATGAGTGGACATCCAGATGCCATTTTCAAGATGCCAATTGTGGCCAATTGTTTGGGAGCTGGTCTAGAATGGATGAAAGAGCTGTTCCCGGCCCCAAGGATGTCCAGCTTGCCTCAGCCAGGGCCAGCTGTTTTTGGCCCTGCCCCCTGCCTGGTGGAACAGTCACAGGTCCTGCGTGACTTAAGGCAATTCTGCAGGGCCTGTAAGACAGAGCTGTTCCACCAAGCATATGTCTAAAGCAGCTACCATTTATGATCTGGGCCTCCTCACACTAACCTACTATCCAACCAATTATTTAACATCTTTATTGTCATCCTTGACTAAATGTTTTACAAGTAGTCAAGATCTGCTCAATGCAGCAGTATTATTGCTGTGTTGATTGAACTTAATCTGCACTTGGGATATGTTGTTTTATTGGATGCTTAAATGTTTTATCATTATTGCTTATATGAATGTTGTACTCCACCCCCTAGCTCGAAAAGGGAGGCGTGGGATATTAAAAATAAAAAATTAAAAAGTAGATTAAGCTTCCTAAGAGTAGCTTACAGAAGTTGAATCTGCCCAGATACTACTAAAATTTTCTTTCCCAGTCCTAAAATTTTATCTTGCTCTGAATATTAGGCTTCAAATATTGGTTTTTTAAAGGCTCATTTAGACTGGCTAACAGCATCTAAGCTTTAGAAATGCTCAAAATCTAACACATCCCAGGCTATAACTGGTTAGTGACAATATTGTGTTTATGTAGTATGATGTCAGATTTAATTAAACAACAAAAACGTATAGTTAATTGTAACTTGAATAAATGTAAGGGAAAGAAATATGAGACTATCTAAAGAAATATGAAACTTGTCTAAACCAGAATATGATCCATCTACTTCAGTACTACTTACTCTAGTAGTACTTTTCAAGGATACTAGCAGTTGCTTCCCCAGCATTAAAACATGAAAACCTTTGATGTGGAAATATCAGAGATTGAACTTTTTGAATGGTAACTCGCTTATGTACTCCAAAGTTATAACCCCAAAACTTTCTGGATGGAAATGGTCAACTTGCAATTTCATGGAAGATGATAGGAAATGCAGTTTTAGTGCAAAATATATTTCATTTTTCTTCTGAATATATTTAGCACTGATTTACAAAGGATTAGTTACCCTGTACATTATTATTCTGTTTTCTTCATAGGTATGTAATCTCTACATTTGTAACAATAATTTTATCAACTATTAATATTGATCATTTGTTTTATTTCAGCTGTGTTTCCGGAAGAGCTAGGAACTAGTGTTCCTTTAACAAATGCAGAAAGTAGAGCATTGATCTATAAACCTCTGGATGGAGAATGGGGCTCCAGGACCCGAGATGATGAATGTGAAAGAATAATATCAGGGATAAACCAGTTGATGACTCTGGGTAATATTTCTTGTGAGAAAATATGTTAATTCTCCATGAGTGTCTGTGTAACATTTCAAGTTCTTGTGGGCTCTTAAATTTTGCTATATAAGTTTAATTATTTTCTTAAAGTGATTCTTGAAATTAAGGTTTTTGGGTTTGGGGGACTGATTCCCACATGGAACTTCTACACAAAAAGACATTTCCATGCAAATGAAAGCAAAATTTGTGTTAGTAATTGAATACAGTGGCCAAAGATCTAATCAGTAGTTGGTCTGATCTGCCACTTTTGCTTGACCCTGCTTATTGAAAAGCTTGCAAAATTAGCACATATCTAATTATCTTTCAAGTTTTTTTTTTTAGTTTTTTTTTTTTTTTTTTTTTTTTTTTTTTTTTTTTTTTTTTTTTTTTTATTTTTTAATTTTTTTTTTTTTTTTTATTTTTTTTTTTTTTAGCATGCACCGCTTCTAAAAGTAATAATGTATGTCGTGTCTCCAGTATTGTAATTACAAGGGTGTTTTTTTTAATTTTTAGATATTGCATCTCCTTTTGTGGCACCTGTGGATTTTCAGGCTTATCCAATGTACTGCACTGTTGTTGCATACCCTACTGATCTCAGTACTATTAAGCAGAGGCTGGAAAATAGGTTTTACAGGTTTGTTCTGAGTTATCTTTTTGACATTGTATAATGATTCTTCAGACATTTTTCACATAAAGGCAATTTCCAAGACTATTTTAAGCAGTACTGAAGTAGTAATGTTTTTGGCTGAGCTATGTACATCTCTGCTAAATGAGCATGCTATGGTGGGATAGTCTTAGTTTGTTTTTTTGCCATCAGGTGGCAGCCAATTTATGGTGACCCAGTAGGTTTTTAAGGCAAGAGATGTTCAGAGGGGTTTTGCCATTGCCTGCCTCTCTGCAGTAGCCCTATTTTGTTGGTTTCCCATCCAAATACTAACCAAGGCTGCCCCTTCTTAGCTTATGAAATCTGATAAAATTGGCCTAGCCTTGGCTATCCAGGTCAGAACTTCCTCTGGTTAGTGTTAATCTTGCTATGTATAACTTGACTTAGGAGGCCATAGCTTTTGAATAATCTTCTAAAAAGTCTTCTTGTTGCCTTGCGGACTGCTTAGTTACCTGGTTTCTTTTTTTGCTCAAACTCTGTTTGCATGGGCCCTTATCCCTCTGAGCCCTGTAGCTGTCTGTCCCAAGAAATATTACCAACAACATACATTCTTCAGTACATAAATATCTAGATGTAGGTATTGTGTAGGTTTCCTATCTTCCATTATCTTGTGACCTTGTCTCACATTTCTGGTTATGCAAGTGAATCCTATTGTATTGATTTCGAGTGCCGTAATTTGAGCCAGAATTAACCAGAGCATAGCCCCAGTACTTGATTTCTGTACTGAGGCATGACAAGGCAAGATCCTTAAAGCATGGCAGAGTACATTTTACATACTGTTTTAAATGTTATTTATTTTTTTAAAATTATATACTTGCCTTGTTATGAAGTAGCCACTGAGAAGGATGATACTGATAGTATGCCCTGTTGAGTTGAACAAAGGAAGACAAGGGCTTCTAAATATGCTTGAGTCAAGTTTACTAAATGTTAAGTTGTTATTACCAATTTGTGCCAGTTGTTGCAGTATGGATCAGATATTTGGACTAAATTTTAATATTTCACTATTTTTATTCTCTTTTCCATTTCAAAGGCGACTTTCATCACTTATGTGGGAAGTTCGATATATAGAATATAATACACGCACATTCAATGAACCTGGAAGTCCAATTGTCAAATCTGCCAAGTTTGTTACAGATCTCCTATTGCACTTCATAAAGTAAGCTAACAGAATTATTTTACATGGTTTTGTTTATGAGTAATGTGTAAATCAGGGGTAGGGAACCTTTAACTTTCAAAGAGCCATTTGGACCCATTTTCCACGGGAAAAGAAAACACTTGGTGTAGTAGTGCACTGCCGACCCGGCAGTGCCGTAGTAGAACGTTGGCACGCCAACGGACCTGCGGCCTTGCCGGTTGCATCGCACCCCCACTCCTCATCCCCCCATGAGTCACAGGTCGTGAACTGTCTGGCTCAATCACCGGGCGCAGGGACAATGATCTTGCCCCCAGGTGAGGATTAGGCTCAGACGCGTACGCTCTTCTCCGCACGTAGCCAGATGAGATCATGCATCACCTGATGATCTCCCGACCTCCCGCTCTCCCGGAACTCCCCCCAGTCCTCCCTCCTTCACGCCCCCGATAGAGTAACAATAAAAGGTGCCAGGAACCGGCAGACGGGAGATTCGCTAGGAACACGGACCTCCGGTCTCCCGCTGCTGGCGATCTCCACCAGATGTTATCTCCGCGTCTCGTCTCGTTCTTACGCTGACCGCGTGGGTCGACTACAACTTGGAGCCGCAAATAATTGTTGACATTTAAAATAAAGATAACACTATATATATAGGGTTTTTTAAAACCTTTTACTCCGCCCATTCTGAGAAGCGCATGGATGTGCCTGCCCTGCTGCGTGCAGGGTGGGCAAGGATGGGGCCAGTGGCTCGGCTCGTGGAGCCACAGTGCAAGGGCAGAAGAGCCGCATGCGGCTCTCGAGCCGCAGGTTCCCTCCCCCTGGTGTAGGTCTATAGCCTATATGCAGGACGATGCAATTGAGTCAGATAGCTTCCCTTAAATTAAACTCAAATTTAGGAGCTACAATTTACTTGGAAACCTTTATTCTAACAAAGCTGTTTATTAAATTAGGAAATATTAACTTTTAATTATTATGTATGTAAATACTTCATGCAAATGTGGATCCAAATAAATTCATTAACAAGCAGGGTTTTTGTATTGAACAGAGATCAGACTTGCTATGATATAATTCCGCTGTATAATACCATGAAGAAAAAAGTCTTATCTGACTCAGAGGAGGTAAGCACATTCAATATGTCATATAAAACTTTGGAACAATATGGTTTTATCTATGTATTATTGTTTGTATAATAATACAGTCACAGTAAGTTACAAAGGATGGAGAGATCTCCTTTGACCGCAAGCAAAGGCTGTGCCACATGAGTAAAAGCCATATGGGTTGGCAGTACAGGGGCAAGGGGAATTGGGTGAATCAAACCCTATATAATAATCCACTTGGCTCCTAGTCCAGCTAATATTATTTGAAGTCCAGTACAAATAGAAGTTACAATGCAGTGTAACCTGCCAGGGGAGAATTGACTTTAGGCTAGAATTACATCCAAATATAGTGGAATTAACCTTTTCTCAGTTTGGTGCGTTAACACAGATTATTACTAGCTGTAAGGTGAGGGAATTGCATAGACTTGGCACATTGAGTTCTCCATGTTTTTAAAGACAAGGGATGATATCCAGTCCCTACTCCATTGTTCTATTATGAAGTAACTATCAGTAAAGCCTATTAAATTATAAATACAATAGGAGCTTGAAAACTTGATGGGTTTGCACTCACTGAGGGGGGCAATCCCTCCTGCCTTTCTTCCTTCCCAGCCCCCCAGTGCCAGCTGCAATGCCCCTCCCCCCGGCTCCTATGCACTCCTACCCGATCACTGCACAGGATTCACTTTCAGCCAAACCATGTATCACTGCGCAGGATTCACTTCCAACCAAGACCCCCTGACCCCTGCCGCCCACAGCCAGTCTCACCCAGAGAACCTGCACCCCAAAACCCACCTTGCTGCGATGATGGGCAGCGGGCCAGTTGCCTCGCAGAGCTTCACTTCCTGTCATTGAGGCAGGTTTGCCACAAGCTGCTCCTGTACCACTGTTCTTCCTACATGTCGGCAACCCACCTTTCCTGCTACTTCTTGGCCCAGCTCCTCCTGAGGCTGTGGCAAGGTTATTTTGGGGTGCTGGTTCACCAGGCTGGCTGACTCTGTGGGTGGGTGGTTTGGCAGGGGACTGCCGCAGGACAGTGGCCAGTCACCCCACAGGACTCACTTCCAGACAAGCATCACACATGACAGCTTGATTGGAAGTGAGTCTTATACTGTGATTGGGTAGGAGTGTTTCGTTGCCACGCATTTCAAAGCTTAGGCAATTATATCTTAGGGTGGAGATGGATTCAGTATTCAACAGTATGTGTGCAAAAATATTTGAACATTTCAACTAAATTCTGTTGCAATTAAATATTTTTCAAATTGCAGTATTTTTCCATTGTGATGAATATTTTATTGCTTAAAGGAAGAAGAGAAAGATACTAACATGCCCGGAACTTCTACTAGGAAGAGGAAGGTAATTTGTTTTATATTAGTGATCTGCTCTGGAAATGTATAATGATGCAATAATTTGTCAAGGTTGATTTGTTTGATGACGTATATTTAAATACAGATTTTATACAGGTTATTGTGACCCAAATGGTGGGTCGAGCACTGCAGTATATTAGTTGTGGTTATTGAATAAAATCCAGTGCAGAAGCACAAAGGGTGTGTTTTGTTTCTTGTTTGAAAAGCTGATTCTGACAAGTAGATCTGATGATTACTTTTCTCAATTTGGTCCCCTTTGTAAAATGGTTATTAATCCATGTTACTAGTTCATTAGCTGAAGAAATACTTCCCAAATTAAAGGAATGATCAATTTCTTCATTTTTTAATTTGCTGAAATATCTATTTATTAAATAAATGAAGTTCAATCTTGACATTTCAGGATCATCAGCCAAAGCGGAGGTTGCGTAACAGGGCTCAGTCGTATGATATCCAAGCATGGAAAAGACAGTGCCAGGAGTTGTTGAATCTTATTTTTCAGTGTGAAGATTCTGAACCTTTTCGCCAACCAGTAGATCTTTTGGAGTATCCAGTAAGCGTTTGAAAAATTATAATTGCTGCCAATCATAGTGAATTGAAGGGTAGAGTGAATATGACGTTGCATTTACATATTCTTAACTTTTAACGAACTGCTGTGTTTTTGCATGACTAAATCTTTCTTGGCATCCACTGTATCTTCTTGCATCTCCTCCCGATGCTTGACAGACTCCAGGGAATGGTGTGAGGTGTGGTAAGGGCAAGGACCCAAAAGCAGGCTTTGAGGATTGTAACTTTCTTCGAAGTTTCCACCCAGAGTTGCTGCCTTTGATAATGGAGATTCTGTCTATTCATTGTGAATAGTAGCCAAGGCCACAGAACATTTCCACAGATTGAAGGATTTATGAGTAGTTCATATATTTAATCTGCTGTTGTCTTCCACTGCATTTGGAATGTGCTCTGAAATTCTACTGAAGAAATAGCATTTTGGGTGGACATTTTGGGCTGCAGCAAGAGGTGCGGTGAGAAAGTCACTTGTTGCTGACAGAAATCAGTAAGACAGTAAGAACTACCATTGCCACCACGTGGAAAATGGAAAATGTCCCCTCTTTTATTTTATCCTCCCAATCCTCGAGAGGGGACATTTTCCATTTTCCACGTGGTGGCAATGGTAGTTCTTACTGCTGTTACAAAAATAGTTCTTGTTGCTTTTTTGGTAAGTTGTCACTGTAGTAACTTTTCCATCACCCCCGGCCCAGCCCAATCATCTTTTTGATAAATTACAGGTGGCAACAACTAGCCTTTGCTTGTGGGATATAACCATTTTGGATGCCCACTCTGCCAACGAGAATGGTACACAGTATTCCAAATGTGGCCAAATAATTTACGTATGTAGATGTCTTATGACACTGGCCATTTGTTTTATGTACTTTTCCTAATAATCACTAGAAATTGAATTTGCTTTTCCCCACCACTGCTGCACACACTGAGTTGACATCCTCATTGAGGTATTCACCATGATCTCAAGGCACGTTTCATAGTCAGTACAAATTCAGACTCATCAGTGTATATTTAAAAGCTAGGAATTTAATCGGTATTCAGAACCTGTATAAAGACACTATATTAACTCCAACATAGCCTTATCTATCCTGTCTATAATTTATGTCATTATTTTCAGATATCAGTAATATACTCTCAGATTATTAAACAGAATTATTTACACTTTTTTTTAAGGATTACAGAGACATCATTGATACTCCAATGGATTTTGCTACTGTTCGCGAAACACTGGAAGTGGGGAATTATGAGTCACCAATGGAGTTGTGTAAAGATGTGAGACTGATCTTCAGCAACTCCAAAGTTTATACACCATGCAAAAGATCAAGAGTATGGCTTTACAATTTATTCCTAAAAATGTAAATGATATGCTATCTGTGCTTTGCTCATTCTTGGAAAAGTTATGGAAGTATAGATTGTAATATGAATACTAAAGGCAGCTGTAATGTTTAATTTCTAGACCCCTTTTCAAGACCTAGTAAGTACTTTTACTGGGAAGGATACCTTATCTGGCACAAAGAAAGACTATGGAAACTGCAGCTTTGGCTTTCAAGGGCTGGATCCGGACTTTCCACAAATACAGCAAGCTTGCTGAAGGGATCACTGCCACCTTCTCAGCCAGGAAAAAATGGACAACTTATTAAATTTGGATAAGCATTAGATCCATCCCAGCTTATAAAGCAGTGGTGGCGAACCTATGACACTCCAGATGTTCATGGACTACAATTCCCATCAGCCCCTGCCAGCATGGCCATCTGGAGTGCCCATAGGTTCGCCACCACTGTTATAAAGCATGGAGTGAAGTGGAGCAGGATATAGGCAAGGCTGATGCAGAGAGAACTCCCATTTTGCCAACATCTGGTTGTATTGCCTGAAAACTCGCCCGATTAAGCCCTGCTCATATCTTCAGTACGCAGGCAGTGTTCCTGTGATTCCAGAGGCTCTGGCTATATGCAGTGATTTATACCACTTAATACAATAAATTATGTCAGCAGAAAATTACATTTTGAAGCAAACTTTGTTCAGGATTTACTTGCATATAATAACAGAGTTCTAATATTTTTAATAGATTTACAGCATGAGCCTGCGTCTGTCTGCCTTCTTTGAGGAACATATAAGTTCCATTTTATCAGATTACAAGACTGCTTTGCGTTTTCATAAAAGAAACACAATCAAAAAGAGGAGGAAGAAAAGAAGTAGAAGCAGTTCTCTTTCTAGTAGCACTGCATCAAGGTATGATGATTTATATAGTGTATTTGAATGTAGTAGAATTGTTTACATTGGTGAAGGTTTCTCAATACCTTTTTAAACTGATTCCTATAATGCATAGAAAGGTTTTATCATCTGAGTCTCTGATCGTATCCAGGGTTAGTCCTTATTCCTTCTTTCCAGTTATCCCAGGTGTCACAACCATAAAAAGGTTGCTGTTTATAGTTCTCCTCTGCTTTGAGGAGTTCCTTATTCATTGCTGAGCCCAAATCACCTTCTATGGAGACTGTATTTGGGGTTGCATCAATACTTTTTAATAGAAGCAAGTAAGAACATAAGAACAAGCCAGCTGGATCAGACCAGAGTCCATCTAGTCCAGCTCTCTGCTATTCACAGTGGCCCACCAGGTGCCTTTGGGAACTCACATGCAGGATGTGAAAGCAATGGCCTTCTGCGGCTGTTGCTCCTGAGTACCTGGACTGTTAAGGCATTTGCTTTCTCAGATCAAAGAGGATCAAGATTGGTAGCCATAAATCGACTTCTCCTCCATAAATCTGTCCAAGCCCCTTTTAAAGCTATCCAGGTTAATGGCCATCACCACCTCCTGTGGCAGCATATTCCAAACATCAATCACATGTTGCGTGAAGAAGTGTTTCCTTTTATTAGTCCTAATTCTTCCCCCCAGCATTTTCAATGAATGCCCCCTGGTTCTAGTATTGTGAGAAAGAGAGAAAAATTTCTCTCTGTCAACATTTTCTACCCCATGCATAATTTTATAGACTTCGATCATATCCCCCCCTCAGACGTCTCCTCTCCAAACTAAAGAGTCCCAAATGCTGCAACCTCTCCTCATAAGGAAGGTGCTCCAGTCCCTCAATCATCCTCTCGTCTGCCCTTCTCTGCCACTTTTTCTAATCCTCCCTCAATATGCTTTTTTGAGATGTGGTGACCGAGACTGAACACAGTACTCCAAAGTGCTTGTGGCTGCTAACCACCTGCCTTTATATAAGGGCATGACCAATCTTTGCAGTTTTATTCTCAACTCCTTTCCTAATTATCCCCAGCATAGAGTTTGCCTTTTTCACAGCTGCCATGCATGGAGTTGACATTCCCATGGAACTATCAACTAAGACGCCTAAATCCCTTTCCTGGTCTGTGACTGATAGCACTGACCCCTGTAGCGTGTATGTGAAGTTTGGATTTTTTGCCCCTATGTGCATCACTTTACATTTTGCTACATTGAACTGCATTTGCCATTTCTTAGCCCACTCACCTAATTTATCAAGGTCCGCTTGGAGCTCTTCGCAATCCTTTGCGGTTCTCACCACACTACATAATTTGGTATCATCTGCAAACTTGGCCACCACGCTACCCACCCCTACTTCCAGGTCATTTATGAATAAGTTAAAGAGCACTGGTCCCAAAACGGATCCTTGGGGGACACCACTCCTTACATCTCTCCATTGTGAGAATTTCCCATTTACACCCACTCTTTGCTTCCTGTTTCTCAACCAGTTTTTAATCCATAGGAGGACTTCCCCTCTTATTCCTTGATTGCTGAGTTTTCTCAATAGTATAGGGTTTTCTGTTGTAAGACAATCTCTGTTTTTTCCGTGCCTTGCTCTTTTATTGACACTTTGCCCCTACTGTGGATTTTTAATCCCTTCCTTCCACAGTTCATGCAGTTTTTGTTTTTTCAGGAATTGTGTGGTTATCTATTTAAGTATTTATTTCGGATTATCTCTTTAAAAATTGAAGACAGATTTTACTTGGGAAAGTGGTATCTTTGTGGCTTTCACGAGGGTCATTTAGTAAACCATCTGCCCAGCTGGCCGGTGCTGAAAATTGAAAGAATTGTTTCCTTCTGAACCAAGAACAGTTTGTAAGTTTATAAGCTTATACATCTGTTAAGAAGAGGCTGTGGATTTGCTACTCAAAATATGTTCATCTGTACATAAATTGTAGGGACTGAATCCTATGATTGACTAAGTAAGACATAAAGCTAAGGATATGGAGAAGCAGAGGCAAGGAAAGAGAAAAGAAACAACGATGTATTTCATCCCTCTCTACCTTAGTCGGTACAGAGAAGCCTGATGCTGAGCAAACACTCAGACCTCCTGAACTTTCATGACTGTTTGAACTAAACAAATGTCTGGCATTTTCCCATAAGGAAGGAACTTCTTCTAACTTCATTGGGGAACTTGCTCCCAAGTATGTCACACACCCAGTTGCTATAGGCAGAACATTTTCCCCGTAACTCCTAATTTAGTATCAATTAACTTTTCATCTGTATTTTTTCAGACCCTCTAAATGTGGTGCCTCACCAATATAAAAATTCCAGTTGGTCAACAACTTGGTGTCCCCTTGTCTAAATCCTGACAACTCACTTTTTGGCATTCGTTCTTCCTTTTCACACTTTCTGAAATAACTCCAGGATGGAGGGGAAAGAGAGGCAATTCATGTGCTCATGCAGGTTGTGTTGCTTTATTTTTTTTTATCCTGTAAACTAACACCATTCACCAGTCATATCACTCTGCTTTTAGTCCTGATAGAAAGCGACGGCTACTAAAACCGCAGCTGAAAGCTGAATCCCCAGCGGTGCCTACAACCTCTACACCTATGCGTTTAACATCCTTGAGAAATGTTACGGCTCAGATGAATGGAAAAGCAACTGAATCTGCCACTTTGGTCCGAACTAGGAGCACTAGGGCAGTAACAGAAATGGCTGTGAATGAACAGCCATCTACATCATCAGGAGGGAAATCTTTACCTGTGAAAACTACTGCTGCTGTTGCATCAGGGAAATCAGGTTGGTCAACACTGTGATTATCATTAGTTTCTGTATCTATAATATCATGATTCCTATTGCACTCATAATGGATTACATTTTCTACTGATGAAAAAGGGGAGGAAGGGTTTCCCTTCTCCTCTCCCCCTCTCCCAATCATGGGATCTGCATGGACAAAAGCCACGTGAAAGGGGACTGGCCTGATCATGACCTGGACTTCTGGTTGTACGTAGCCTATATCACTAGCATTTGAGTAGAAAAACCTAATGATGCAAATTGTGCAGCTTTAGGAAAACCTGGAGAAATAAAAATGGATGGTTCAAATAATCTAAAATGGGACTTCATCAGGTTGTTTTTTAATTCAAAAATTATTTTAGTCCTTAACTGAAAAGGTATTTTGCTAAATGTTCTGCTACAATATTGTGATGAAAACCATTTTTTGATCTTACAATTTTGTCTTCTCAGTACTGGAGAATTCCAGCAAACATTCTAAGAACCAGAATCCTTCATTAGTCCCTGATCAAACCAATTACACTCACAACACCAGGAATAATACTACAAAGGAAAATGTGGAGAGAGACAAACCAGTCAAACGGAAACCAAAGTTATCTGCTCTCAGCCCACAGGGTAAGGGCCTGTTTATTAATTTTTAATGGTAATGGGTACAGTCACTAAATCTGTACACCTGGGTTCACAGAGAGATGTCTCTGTCAGAGCATTAGTTGATTACCTGGAAGCTGGTTCCAATAAGTGAGACCTTCCCACTTAAACAGATGGAATATTCTTAAATATTGCATTCGATGGAGCTTCTAGTGATGATGGTGGCTAAACACACGAATGGGGAGCCTCTGTCATACTTAAGCTTTCTGCATATGATGCTTGTGCTCAAAAGGTAACTGTAGAAAGCAGTTGCTCACTCCATGTACTTAAAATTTTTAAATATAATCTTCTATTTGTATCATACTGTTCGTACAAAGAAAAAGGTGGATATAACTCACTTATATGTTGCTGTCTCTTCATATTAGATTGTAAGAATAATGCTGTGGTGTTGGCATCAGGAAGCATCCAAGTAAATGGACATGGGGGACAGTCTTCAAAACCTGTATTTAAGAGAGGTCCTGGTCGGAAACCCAAGATTGAAACAAACAACAGTACCTGTGAAGTGGTACATAAGAAAAGAGGACGGAAACCAAAAAATCTTTTACTTGTGCAACAAAAATTAGTGGACCAGAATACAGTCCCAGCTACTAAAGACTTGCCAGTAGAGGAAGCATCTGTTTCTACTGCCTGCAATTCTGTCTCTGAAAATAATGTGAAAGAGGACTTAATACAAAGAAAAGGCCGTGGAGGCAGAAAACCTAAACGGAAGCTAGAGGCACTACCAGCAGAATTAGAACTTGCATTACCTGCAGATCCTAAAATTCAGACAAGAAGTAGGAGGAAAAAACCAGATGAGCCTATTGAAGAAGAGTCTGAAGAGCTTAAAGATTCTGAACCCCATATGAGAACTAGAAACCAGGGCAGGAGGACAGCCTTTTACAATGAAGATGACTCAGAGGAGGAACAGAGACAGCTGCTATTTGAAGACACTTCTTTGACTTTTGGGACATCTAGCAGGGGCAGAGTCCGAAAATTGACTGAAAAAGCAAAGGCTAATCTTATTGGTTGGTAACTTCAGCATTTAAGAATGCTGATAAACAGGTACAATTGAGGGATTAGTGGAACTAAGGATATCTGCTTGCTCTCTGCTGCTCTTTACAGACAAGAATATGTCTTGAGTTGAAAGAAGTATAGCAAAAACAAACTGAACAGTTCTTTGAAAGAAGTATGTATTTTAAACTTTTGCTATTTATTGCCCTCCAAGTAGGTTATGCATTTCAATTCACTTTGTTCAGTTGATATTGACAATTGTATAAATAAAATTCTTGATTTACAGAAATGTTACTGTAATTTTCAACAGTACATTATGTCTATTTGATTAAAAAAGGTAATAGAATTTTTAATGTTACATACTGAGAACAGAACTCCTATTTTTGAATGAGCAAGGTACAATACATTTGTATAGAGTGTAGTATTTGTGTTTTACAGGATATTAGCAAAGAGTGGCAGTAAACGCCACGGAGGAAAAATGCAAAATTGCCAGACTTCGCTGTTATGATGAGGACTAATTTCAGCAGAGATTGGGCACACAGCTTTGTACAAACAAACCTAGTGCAGTTTATTAGTATATCTAGGTTCTGCCAAACAGAGAGAGAAATCACTATATATATAGAGAGAGATATATATCCACATTGGAAAAACTGTGACTAATATGTCTAATTTTTCAGACCTTCACTCTTCTATCAATCAAATCTCTGTTTATTGTGCCAAAGACTGAAGAACAGGTGCAGTGGAAAGTTTTGAGTGTCAGCTTTCAATTATGTTTTAAGACTCCATGTTCTAAATATCCATTGTTCTGAGAAGCTCTCTCTACTAGTACTTTGTAGTAGAAAATAATTAATGCACTGGTAGGATCCTTTAACAGTTGTTTAGATGAGACGTATAATTGGGTTAAAGGATTCAAAGAAGCTGCAGGAAAAGTGTGGGATTCTGATGTTTATGTTACAATTCATAATTGATTGTTTTTACATATTGTGTTAAACTGGCTAAAATTACTTTTGGAAGAAGTGTATGTGTATGTATATATGGAATATGTACTCACGCACATAAGCATATACAATATTTCCCAGGTATAATTTTTTCAGGACTTTTTAGGTAGTACTAAATTTTAAATTTGTAAAAAAAATCATACTTTAATTTTAAGGGAGAAAATTGGTTATTTTCAATTACTAAAGATAAAAAGGCCAAATCACTGTTTATGCAATCATGTTTTATACAGTGTTCTCATTGCACAGTTTTTTTCTGCACTTTTTACAGTATGCTTATCAAGCTAACAAGTCAATATATACCCGTAAAGGAAAATCCCACTTAATGATTGTGCCTTGTATTCTGTTATTTCATACATCTTCAGTAAACTTAAGTTGTCTATTGTAAATGACTATATGACTTGGGGGAATGTATTGCTGTATGTACTGCTATGGTAAAGAAACAGTTATTTATTTGTTTATGGTACATTCACTTGTTTTATACGTTAAAAACAAACTTTAATAATACAGTTTTATTGTTTAAAAGTATAGTCCACTTTAAAAGGAAAAATGCATTACAAAACAGTAGCATGGTACAAAAATGTAACCACTCATTTTAATTAATACACTGTTTTGGGAAAACAAGGTGGTGTGTGAAAGAACAGTGGTCATTCTTTTACAAGCACTCTGAACTGGATATGGAGATGCGTGTGGTAGCAGTTGGTTTTCTTTCTGCCAGGTTTCCTGTCCCCTAAAACTATTGGTGTTTTCAGGCTGAGAGGATGCTTTTTGTTGATGAGAAATTTAATATAGTGTCCTATAGCTCCATGTTGGTGGGAATGGTGGGGGCAGGGTGTGCTGAATTCAGTTTTCAACTCCTGTAATAAAATAGACTCAACTGAACATGGCAGCTCTCACAATCTTTTTGGGGCCGTTTGTAGAATTTATTTTTCAGTTTAAAAATCTGCAGGTAAATCCACCTCCAAAGCCAGTCTGTCCCTTTGTGTATATGTGCCTCAGTTTAGCACAGTGCATGTGCAGCAGTGCTTTAATATTCAACCTCAGCTAGCTTAAAAAACAACATTCATTCATATTAATTAGTTCCTAAAATGCATAGTTGATTTTAGTACAGAATACTCACAAGTACAGAGACCATCTATTTCTGTCCCTATTTCTGTTGCCTTAGGGTTCAACTCTTTAGGCCCTTTGAGGGTATTCTGGGGGTATGGAAGATTTTTTTTTGCTAGCAGTTGAACTGTTCTCATTAATTTTAGATTTAAAAAATCATTATGGTTTGGCATTTTTAAAAAAGTTAAACTATTTCATATACTTTCATCTATCAGACTATCCCAAATGGTGTAAAGGGCAGTCATCTAGATTCTACTGACATCACCCTTCCCTGGCCCAGTAGAGCCAATTTTTTAATTAGCATTTTCAAGAAAAGTGAATGAAATGGCCTATGTTTAAAAACAGGAACCATGCATTCCTACTTGTAATGTTGTGGGCATTAAACACAGTGTGCATTAATACAGGCATCAGAATAAGCTTGTTTCACAATGGTAGTGTTATACATTTAAATTGATCATTTTAATCAACAGTTGATGAAGGCAATCAATTTCAAATAAAATGTTCTGATGTACTCTGCATTGTAGTATAAAAGAAAATGCAAAGCAAACCGGAAACTCCAATGGTTATATTTACCCCATTTACAATTATGTCCCATTTGGCATGTTTATGTATATACTTACATGCAGCAAATATTTGTATCTTACGTTGGAGAATGGAATAATCAGTGTCTGAAGATTTGTGGTACACTAATGTATTCACCTTTCACAAATAATCTGTACAATTAAGAATTCATGTTCATCTTATTTTTCTAACATTATGGTGGTTGTTCATTTGTCTAGAAATAACAATTTATAAAATACAAATGTGCTACATTTTCTAAATAAGTGCTTTAGATTGCATTTCTTTTACTTAAATTACTATCCTTGATTAGATTTAACTGATTTACAAGATGCTCATTGTACTGTGTATGAGAGGGAGAATGTTTGATTTAGCACATTTTAATCTAAGCAATAAATACTGGTTCAGTAATTTAACTGTTATGTGTCACAGATAATACTGTTTAAAGATAAATGCAATATTTATTTTTATGGCACATTTTACATGTAAAATACTATGTAGATTGCCTTTTCCACTGGTAATTACTGCTGCTCACCCAAGTTAATATTTTACGGACTGGGCAGTAATGAACAGACACATAAAAACGCAGTCGGCTGACATGGTTTCTCATATGGGGTGGTCCATTAGTTCCTTAATGCTGTTTATGAAATTCCTTTGATACTATCCCCTGGCTATCATGATAATGTCTGAAACTAAAACATTCTTCCTGTTTTGGAGCATTGTTTCTCTTATATTTTTCTTTTTTTACTTCACTAATTGAAGCCCCTCCCCTTCAATTCCTGTGTGGTTAACCACTGGATAATGTTAATTGTGTCCCATCAGTTTAGCATGAATTACATCTATCAAATATTTTTGATATTTAAATCGTTTTGTGTGACAATGCAACTTCATAAGAACCATCTTCCAATAGAAACTAGACTGCTTTGATGTATTCTTGCCTACAATGATTTGTACCATACTGTTGGTTTGTATGCGTATGATCATTCTTTTGTTAGCATTTAATATAACTTTGGATTAATATTTTGTAAAATACAGGTTGAACAGTTTATTCAGCATGTAGAATAGACTAGCTTCTTAAAATCAGTGGGCATATGTGTATTTAAAGTACTTAGATCATGTGCTGTATCTCTATACAAATGTTTCAAGGTACTAATTGGACTTTTGTTTCAGAAGTAATACATCTGACTTTTTTAATACAATAAGACCCCAATTCATAACCATGGGTTCTCACAAGTTCTTGCATACTGAGGTGTACCTATTTCTTTGAATGGAATAGAACTATCATTATATTCTGATCCTGCATTGAACTGAATGAGAGGGGTATAATACAATTTCTCTTCTTTCTAGTTTCTTGAAATAATTAGCTAGCAGTATGATCTGCAACTGTATAAAGCTGGAAAAATTAAATTAAACTAACTGGTTAAGGATTGAGTCCCACGGCTTGTATTTTAGTAAAATATCAGCTATAAATGCTTTGGGGGAAATAGAGCAAATTGAGCCTCAAAAACTTTGGTTGAGGCAAATTGAGCCTCAAAAATTTTCATGATTGTGGATCAGGTTTTGTGACATTGTGTGTTTGAAGGGAACCCTGAGCATTAGTCACACAGTTATTCTTTGTATAAGTCTGTACTGATCATAAGTTCATTGTTCAACATGAATGGATTAAATTGTGCTATATTTATCAGGGACTGGATCCTAGACCTCTTTTCACTCATACCCACTGGTGAGTGATTTTTCCTTTCCATTGTACATTTCTTTGCAGACTCCACTTTCCTGTGCCCAAGTATTCACCAGCCCTCAAGAACCATATTGTGAGGAGCACAATGGCCTGTTAAAGGGAAGGTGGAGTCAAAAAAGGTATATTGTGCTAAAATTGTATAGGTTCCAACACAATAGCTGAAATCTGCTAGGTTTAGGTAACTGCCACTCATTTTGATGGGAAATACGTGAAAATATACATGTCAATTACTGGTGCAGAATTGCCATTGCTGATCAGTTACATCAAATGATGATAGAAGGCATATAAGCAATAGTATATATATATTTTTCCTGATTCATGGTTTCTTTTCAGTATGTTTACTCTCAAGACAACCCAAATTTGAAGAATTGGCGAGTGTGTGCATGCAGCCTGTGGTCGATGTTTGTAAATATTGCTTTGTAATAATCATGACAATCTTCATTGAAAGAATATTATAAACCTCAGCTTTGAGACAAAAAAAATCATTTTCTCTCTGTGTTCTACCTAATGATGGTTTAGGGCACGATCCAGTTGGCACTAACATTCTCTGTGCAAGTAGAATTTGCAGAAGTTTGTCCCTTCTCTTAATGGAGAGCTGTATTCAAGGGACAGCTGCATGCACTTCACTGTGCACACAAAAGACTAACTGGATCTGTCTGTATATTTTATGATGTATCTCTTAATCTTGCACTTCTTGTAATTGGATCTAAGTATTCATCTAATTAAAGGGCTGTTGAATTTTTTGTAAATAATGTACATAGATGTTTATACTTCAAAGAAATGGTGTACATTTCATATATAGTGTCCAAGTCTGAAAATTATTTCTAATATAACAAATGGGTCATTTTTATGTTAATGTTATATGATTTGTATTTTAATCAAGGTTGCTTTTAATGGCAATTGGAAAAATTGTGAAGCAAAAAACATATTTCTATAACTCATGGTTTGTTTTGCAGTATTGTTCATAAAGTTGTGGAATAGAGAGTATCTTTGATTTTAAAAAGGTTACATTTGTTACAAATTTATTTTAAAGTTCCACAGAGGGAAGCAAACATTTTAAAGACCTTAATATCACTTTGGTTTGCAAAGACAGAACCCTAAATCTGTTTTTAGAAAAGTAAATAATTCAGTCACTATCCATGCCGACTTAAATGTAATTTAATCCATTTTGGTTACAAAACATGCAAAATACTTAATAGCTGGGATTTCTAAAAGATTAATGCAGGTAATTATATCAGGAAACTTAGATATGGCCTAAACATTCATTTTATGTCAAATTATCTAGTTGGCTAAAAATTATTACCTCTTGAACAAAATACTGACATCAAATTTGTGCACAGGCATTCAATGTAATGGGTGCTCAATATAAGGGTATTCAATGTAATGTAAGCATCTGAAATACATTTATTTTAAAGGATAGGCTGTGAGAACCTTCAAAGTTACATTTTTGGACCATAACACTGCAAAAACTTGAAAAGTTCTTGAGTGAACTGTTTAATCTTGTTACTTAAAATGTTGATGTATAATACAGCTCAATTTAAGGACTGTCTGGAAGATTGCATTTTGAAACTGACACATTTTTAAACTCCTTATTTTGTACAGTACGATGTAAATTCCCAAATCTGTCTGTGTAACACTTTAGATTTATCAAGGTTTGTTTCTCTTAGAAAAATGTTTTTATCATGTTACGAAGTGTAGTTCTCACACATGGATGAAGAGTGCCCTTCCCTTTTGTACATATTGGTTGAAACTTTATTGTCATGTGAAACACCTATGTTGGTTTTGATGAATAATACTTGGAATCCTTTTATACAAACTAGAATGTACGTGTAAGAATTACTGTCACTGCAATGTAGTAACTACAAACTTATTTTTTAATAAATAGAAAACTCGTTTTTCTACGCTGCTCTACATTCTCTCTTTTCTTGCCTGATGAATGCTTAATAAAATACAAAAAAATGATTCATTAAACTTTAATAGATAAGATCTGATGTTGCAGTTGTCTGTTTCTAGAAAGGATTTGTTTATACAGGCTGCTGCTGGTTTTCTGGGCTATGTGGCCATGGTCTGGTAGTTTTAGCTTCTATGATTTTACCCACATCTATGGCTGGCAATGTTAGAGGCATGTCAGGGTAAGATGTGTTTCTCGAAAGGACCACCTGTTTCCATAAGAATCTACTTTACCATTACAGTCCCCTTTGGGAACCTTCATCTACTGCCTTTGAGTGGTAACAAAACTGTAGAATTTCTTCCCCCAAAAGAGTTGTTTTATATATACTTATATATATTTATTTTACAAAGTCGAGACAGTGTCTTTGCCCTCAGAAAGGCCCCTGTGGCCAACAAATTAGAAACATAATAAAACTCCATCTTAAAAACCATTAAATTCGACAGAAAACATCATGAAAATAATTCGAACCCAAGCGAAGACAAACATACAGAAATATCAAAAGGATCAGAATACTGAGCAGAAATGAAGCATCGCTGAGAGATTGTCAAATGAAACAGAAAAATCTTCATTCACTGGCAGAAGATGGCAACTTAAGGGGTAACTGGTGAGTCTCAATGGAGAGAGAGTTCCAAAATTTTGGTGCCACAATCATTTAGTTTCAGAAGGTGGAGCACTTGAAGCTGGGCCTTGGAAGATGTCCACAATATATATGTGTTTTTAAAATTGTTTTTTAATGCTTTTATGGCACAATTTGGGCAGAATTTCAGCATTAAAATGTTCTAAATAAAGTTCTGTGCTGCTAATTCTGCGCCTTAGAATCACCAGAACAGCTGAAAGTTTAACACTATTGATTGGCTCACAGATATTTTCTGCTGATTTGCTAGTTCAAGCAAAAGTTCAAGAACTGCAGTAGAACCTACCTAGTTATTTAAAACATTTCTACGCGCTTTCCCCTTGTAGTTGCAAACATTAAAACATTTAAAATGGCACATTACACAGCCAGGGAGGAGGGCTAGTAAAAGTTACTGGGGATACTAAAAATCTCATCTGTTTCAGGAAGATGGTAGAGGAAGACAGATGGCTATACTGGAGAGGGAGTTCCAAAATTTCAGCTCTACAACTGAGAAGGCCATTTCTTGGGCTGCAACCCATCTAGCTCTAAATGGCAGGGCCAAAAAAGCAGGGTCACTGGAGTTTATTGGAATGGATGGATAGGTTTGTATGAGACAAGTTGATCCTTCAGATATGTTGGTCCAAAGCCATATAGCACTACAAGCACCTTGAATTAAGCCTGGAAGCAAACTAGGAGTCAGTGTAGATGGAACCAAGATGTGAGTGACATGTTCCCTATGACCTACTATACCACTCTGGGCACAGCGTGCTGTACCAACTGTAGCTTCTGGGAAGTCTTAACAGACAGCCCTATGTAGCATGAACTGCAGAAATCTATATGTTAGCAGGGATAATATATATTTTCTGTCCAGGAAGAGAAGGTCACAGCTGGCTCACTAGTCAAATCTGGTGAAAGAAAGTGCTGCCACCTGGATAACTCATCCAACTGGATTCAACTCATACTGTACAGAAGATATGCCAATTCCTAGGTCAGATCTTCCACCCACGAATAGCCAAAAGTTTCCCCCTAAAACTTGAAACAGTTTCCACAGCCCCCCTGGGATCTGTTGGAAGCTTGACATAGAACTGAGGATCATCCACATATTTGAGCCAATTTGGTATTATGAGTCCAGTGGTGAAATGTGAGGATACCTTGTTTCAAATCCTTGCTCCACCTGAAAATTACTGGATGACCTTCATCCACCACCATTCCTCAAGGGGAACTGAGGGAGAAAGCCAGAACAGAGACATAACAATCAACTATACAACTTGAACATAGGAAAGTTTCTTCATGAATTTCTAACTTCATATGAAATGGCTTTCATGTTGATGATAGAGAATGAAGGCAAAAATATCCTGAGTCATGCTGCTACTAACAAGCTGATTCTGCGGTACTAGGTTTGCTCTGCCAGTGTTTACATTACATTACCTCACCTTTGTTAGTCTGTGCAGTATTGTTAGTTTAATAACAATATTAAATGTATGACACAGTATATAAAAATGGCACTATTTTGTGATGCTTGAGCAAACTGAAGTGTAGAGTATTTCAGAGGGGGTTGGAATTAGTGCTCAAAGATACGCATCATAAATCATATCGATCAACCTTAAATTCTTTCACAAACCTCCCAGTTCAGACAAGTTTCTGAGGAGCTGAACTGTTCTGAATATTTAAAAAAGGCTTTGAATAGGTTTATTAAAAATAGGGGTACTGATCATCTTGATTCTTATCACCACCCCCAATTCTATTTAATCCTATATTGCATAAGGAGATACATTTTATTAAAACACATTATAGCATATTATTCATCCTTTAGCATTCTGTGCAGTCCAACTGTGGATTAGCCAGCCTGCCTCAGATGATGTTCTAGCTTTTATATGCTAGGAGTGTTAGACCTCTGTTGCAGCTGTTTCCCACTCTAATGGTCACATGTCCGGCCATCTAATTCCCCCCTCCTCAGTTTTTTGTTCACTGCTGATTGAGTAGGTGTTCTCTAGCTGTTCGTTGTTATTTTTGTGGAAAGTTGTGCATTTTTGTGAATAGTTTGGGCTCAGTTTCTGCTTTCTCTGCTGAGTAAATGAAAGAAGCAGAAAAGTTTATTTTAAAAATGCACAGACAAACCCGAGTTGCCTGCTGTGTTTGAGATAAAAAAGAGCGTACTATAGTGGCCTGCAAGGTTTGCCGAAAGTTCACCCCCAAGGCACACTCTGAGATGGCATCAAAGTTAAAGTCTGCTCTGTGGGAGAACGTGCTGCAACTGGAAGATGCTCTGACCCTGAAATAACTGCCTCTGACAAAGTCACCATCTTCTGACCTCAGCCAAGTCTGTCCCAAGACAGATAGAAAGCCATTGCAGTCGCTGTAGGAGCTAATTGGAACCATCAGTCAAGAAGAGCAAGGGGAAGGCTCTGGCTAGATGGAATCTAGGAAGTGTACTATGAAGTATACTCTTTGCATTGGTGTTAGTCAGGATTTCTTTGGATTCACCTGCAGGTTCAATTCTTGGATTACCTGTAGGGTAAAAGTATAAGCGCAGCCTGAGTTTTTGGCTTGGATTTTGCTACAATTACCCTGATCATCACTGCCCCTTTGGCACCATGGCAAGACTGAATGGAAAAACCATGTATTGGAAGTGGTGGAAACTGCACTGGAAGTGGAGTAATTTGTGATTACCTGGTCTTTTCTCAATGTTTAGCAAATCAGTGTTATAATCCATACACTGGGGTATAACAGGAAGAGGACATCTGGAACTTTTTAACTGACAACACTTTGTTTAGGCCTCTCAAGTATAGGATGGGTATCATCACTCTTCCCTTTTGAATCAATCTAGCCAATATAGCATGCTTTCACATTCAGGTTGATGGAAATTATGTTTGCATAGAGGGATCCAAATTTTTCAAGGGCCTCATTAATCATTTTTCCCCAGTTCAGCCTTTTAGCCCTCAGTGGACCCTGCTTACCATGAAAGCCATTTTTCTACAGGCAGCAACATCAGCCACATATGTCAGCAGTGATGGACTGCAAGGAAAAGTGTAATTTTAAACTGCAGTTCCAGGAAAAGAATTGTTTACCTTCAGAGTGTGACACAGGAAACCTAAGAACAGAAGGAGCCATCTGATTAGCTGTGGCTTCCTGCACTCTGATTGGGCAAATTACAGTGTGATGCAGCAGAGGGAGGAGATTATATCCCTTGTAAGTACAACCTGAAATCTGAATCATTCCTTCTGTTAAGAGCTGATTGCCTTAATTGAGTGAAAACTGAAGACCTCTGAAGGGAAAGTTCTGTCAGTCTGTGACAGGAACTATTGTCAACAGCCTGAATACTGGAAGAAAGCAATTATACACTGATCAAGTATACTGATGTGCTAGGTTTATCGGAGGACCACGTGAAGGTCATATAAACCAGGATAGGAACTCTTCTATGCAGATAAAACTTCCAGTATACCAGTGAGTCTGGAATATAGGGATTTGCTTTAAGTTTACCTCAGTGGAGTTTATATTTTTGAGGGTTTATCTAGCAGTTTATGAGGGTTTATCTACACACCTATCCTGTGTGTAGAAACCATAAGCCAGTACCATCTAAGGTAAAGGTACTGTGCAAACTGGGTAACAACTAGAAACCAACATCTAAGCTGAACTATCACTGAGTAATCTTAAGTGCTGCGCTGAAGAAATAAAAAACACGAAATCTCTGTGCCAAGCTCTTGTGTAGTGTGTGCGTATGTATCTATATCAGTGGTGGCGAACCTATGGCACGGGTGCCAGAGGTGGCACTCAGAGCCCTCTCTGTGGGCACACGCAAACAGTCGCCCCCACCCACCATGCACATCTAGGCTGGCCTGGGCCGCTGGGCTCGATTATTAGCATTGAACCTAAGACCTAGTTTTGGGGAAGCAGTGAAGGTAACCCTGTTAAGAACTGTTAAACCCTACTGATTTCCATGCAAAGAACTAAAGCGTGATCCTTTACCTGGGAGTAAGCTCGGTTGCTGGCAACAGGGCTTGCTTCTGAGTAAACCCTCCTAGGGTCATGATTCACCCGTTGGAAGAGTTGCACAGTTGCTTCAAAGCAAAGCCACTGACTACCACCAAGCTTACTCCCGAGTAACACACGTCTTGGAGCCAACCCTTTTTCTAAACTAAAACCTCAGTATTCAGGTTAAATTGCCATGTTGGCACTTTGCAATAAATAAGTAGGTTTTGGGTTGCAATTTGGGCACTCAGTCTCGAAAAGGTTTGCCATCACTGATCTATATGTTTCAGGAATATCTTCTAGGTAGTTTACATTCGCAAGCTGCAGACATTGAGACATAACCCTTCCTTTGTGAAAATATTTGACACTAAGGTAGTCCTCTGCACTTTGCTAGTTCTCACCCAAGGTTCCACCTAAACCTATTTCACGCTCAACTACAGACTAGTAAACGAACTCTCTATCCGTTAGATGTTCCAAAAGTATTCCTCTCCTATTTAGATAGAACAGAATCCTTTCGAAAAGAGGACAACTTATTAATTGCTCCAGTAGGCCCTAAGAGGAGCCAAAAACTGCAAAACTGCAAAAATTATTTGGGAGGGGTTTGTATCACAGCTCTTGGGAAGAGCAGTTCTAAAATCTCTGTTCAATTGAGAACTCACAGCTGCTTGAAGTCAGTGCAAAAGTACCACAATGATGAAAACAGGGTTGCACTTACTTGTAATCTGTTTGAGGGGTCACGTCTGCAGTCACACTGCCCTGCTGTAAACTTTTTCCATAACCTAATAAACTTACCTCACTCCAGAAGCAGCAGAGAGAAACTGAGGAAAAGGCACTCCGTTTCCTTCATGCAGTAAAAGGCAGGAAACAATGTTGGGGAGGGAGATGGAGCATATGTAGGGGAGCTGAGCTTCAAGATTATCACTCATGAACAACAGCCTCAGTTAAGTGCAACACTGTTGTCCACTAAGATGTTTTAGAAATGTGAGTTCTATCCTTGGCTGCCAGGAAAACCCATATGCTAATGTGGACACATGAGCCAGGATAAAGTGTATAGTTTCCAGAACTGGGGCGCAAGACCAGATTAAAATTGTCCTTTGAAATTTTAATCAAGTATGTTTAACAGCTTTTTGAAATGTTTCACATGCAATTACAATGGATATGGTACAATTTTCTGGAGGACAGATGGATGTGTGAAAGACACCTGCCTTCTTCATTTCCACTTCCGAGAACTATCGGCATGTGCAAAAATAGCCCTAATTGCGCTAAAATGGGGCATGAAACTTCTGAAAGAAACAGCACCATGCCTCTAGAATAACACAGGGAAGGCTGATCTTATTCATCACAATACATCAGCCTCCTCAAAAAGGAAGACATGGAATCAATGCTCAGCTAGGACTTTGACCCCACAATATGCAATTGCAGTACAGTAAACAACTTGATTTCTTACTACAGTTGTCCCTTTAAATTTCTGACAATGAAAAACAAGCAGAGTTACCTACCAAAAACTTTTATTCCCCAAAGGAAAGAATATTAAGTCAGATCTTTAGTAATAAAATCAGTTCGTGTTTAAAAGAGCTGCTTGTTTTCTCTTTTTTTCTCCCTTTATCTCAAAGACAGCAAACATCTTTGAGGAAACATAAATGGTAGCACTTTGGAGTCTCTGCTGCAAACTCATTGAGTCTGAGAGATCGGTGACATGTTTTTCTAGGTGGCCTTCCCATTCCTTCATTTCTTCTTCCCTTATTAGCAAAGGTTTCCCCAGTGACTGGCCAAACAATCGGCAGACCTGCTGGGCTTTTTGCTGTGCACTTCCAACTGCAGCAAGGCATACCTCACGCCTGGAAGGAAACAAGTAGGAAGATTCCGTTAATTAAATTACCCGAAGGTGTTTCTATCAATCAAAGTCTTTGCAACAGCTGAAGACCTGTAAAACACTGTTCAATGTTATGAAGTTAAAAGCAGGCATGTCTACTATGACCACTACTATGACTGGTTAAAGGAAACAAATTAAATCCTTTAGCAAGGCCTTCTTGTCTCTTCCTCTTTAATAAAGGAGGACTGTTGAAGCAATCTCATCTCCTAGCAATAACTTTGCTTAATTACACTATATGTACTGTAACCTAAAGGAGCACATTTCAATGTAGAACTTTAAGAAGAATGAGGTAAAATAGTGTGTAACATAACTGCCTTTTCAAATTTAATTATTTGCTGAGACAGGCAATAGCAAAAGTCTCTAAGCACCCAGTCCCTGCCTTCACACTACAATTAATATTTACCGTATATACTCATGTATATGTCGAATTTTTCAGCACATTTTTAATGCTGAAAAAGCTCCCCTTGACTTATACGCGGGTCATTAAAATTTTTTGTGTGTTTTTACTTTGCCGGCCAGCAGGGGGCGCAGTTTTTATGCTAGGACCACCAAAATTTCAGGGTACCCTCAGAAGACACTCCTAATTATACCAGCCAAGTTTGGTAAAGTTTGGTCCAGGGAGTCCAAATTTATGGACCCCCAAAGGAGGTGCCCCCATTCCCCATTGTTTTCAATGGGAGCTATTAGTAGATGGGACTACCTTTTTGAGGGTCCATAACTTTGGACCCTCTGAACCAAACTTCACCAAACCTGGCTTGTCTCATCAGGAGACTCTCTGTATGATACCAGCCAGGTTTGGTGAAGGTTGGGTCAGGGGATCCAAAGTTATTGATCCCCAAAGGGGGTGCCCCATCCCCCATTGTTTACAATGGAAGCTAATAGTAGATTTTCCATTTCTGATAATATCCCTCTTAAAATATAAGTTGGGTTACATTTGGACATACAGATGATGATGAGGAATCCAGTTTTGAAGCATTTTAACTCTTGTGTTTTAGCTTGGTTGCTGATTGAGCTAAGGTTTTTGTGCTTTTAAAGTTATTGTTGATACCATATTGTTCTTGTTGACCCTCTTTCCCACTTAGAGAGCCAGTTTACTGTTTTTCTTTGAAATAAATATTCAAAAACATTTAACTTACTGATGCCTCAATTGATGTAATTTTATTGGTATCTATTTTTATTTTTGAAATTTACCAGCAGCTGCTGCATTTCCCACCCTCGACTTATATGCGAGTCAATAAGTTTTCCCAGCTTTTTGTGGTAAAATTAGGTGCCTCGACTTATATGCGGGTCGACTTATACACGAGTATATACGGTATTCATGTAAATAAAACCAGACAGAGCTCTAGGGACAGTCTGCATTCACAGTGGAGTCTACATGATAACAGATACCAGTCTTTCCATCACAGTAGGATGCTGAAGTTTGTATTTGGTTATCTTGGGTGCCCAAAATGCAGACAGTCTCTTACTACTTGCAAAACATCTGCTGGATGATACTATGCTGCTGCAACAATAGATGACAAACAACCCTTTTTCGCTGTCACCACTGTCACGCATTAGACCTGCAAATAAGTTCTAGACTTGCACCTGATCAGACTTTGTTGCAAATTTTCTTCCATGGTGTTCTGTCTGCTGTCCCTCAAGTTCCCTTGGTGAACATCAGAATTACTGTTTTGGTATTCACCAAGAGCGGCAGATAAGCACTACACTCGGTGAGGCTAGAATGTAACTTACCGAAGTTTATCTATGGTCTCCACTGTGTGGTAAAAGTGAGGTGGGCTGATGATGACAGAACTATCTAGCTTCTCAACAAGGAAGTTACAAACATCTTGCATTTTCCCAAAATCACTGAACGTAATGCAGATCTGTATGTGAACATAAACATTTGAAAGCAGCTCCTTAGATATAACTTGACCAAAATTGAATGTATTGAATAATAAATTAATCTTGTGGAAAGTGCTGAACTAATGAAAATATTAATGTCACAGAGCAGTAAAACAAGTGACAAACCTTACTAACAATGAAAAGTACTAAAACGTTACAAAAATACTCAGTGAGACTTGTTAAGTAAATAGTTCACAAAATGACATTTGGAAAGACTTGCACTGTTCATTGCCTGAAACACTGACATGCTCCTGGTTCAGTCTCACCAATTAATTTCTTCTAAAAGTAAAGATATTCCCCTATGCAAGCACCAGGTCATTACTGTCTCATAGGGTGATGTCACATCATGACGTTTACTAGGCAGACTATGACCCCTTCTGCACATACAGAATAATGCACTGTCAACCCACTTTCACAACTGTTTGCAAGTGGATTAGGATATTCCACACAACTGAAAAGTGCAATGAAAGTGCATTGAAAGTTCATTATTTTGCATGTGCGGAAGGGGCCTATGTTTACAGGATGGTTTCCATTTTCCTCCCCAGTTGTCTACACTTTACCCCCCAGCACGCATGGTACTCATTTTACTTGGAAGGATGGAAGGCGAAATGAACCTTGAGCTGCCTAACTGAAACCAACTTTCCATGGGATACAACTCAAGTCATGCGCTGAGCTTGGACTATAGTACTGCAGCTGACTACACTGTGCCACTGAACTATCTCCTGGAACTTTCTTATTTTAGGACAGTTTAGACACCAATCCTAATCATGTGCATTTGATGGTTTATTGAACATAATTTTCTAGTAATCATGATTAGGAACTGGAAGTGTTAGGAAATTAAAATTAAGTTTTACACACAATTAAATCTAAAATCCTCAGGATTTTGATACTATCCTTTAATAATCTGCTTGCCATTTCTAAGAGCATCAGCTGATGAAGAATTGTTTGTAGACAGAAAAGAAACCTTCCTGTGCTATATTTATGTTCCAGATAACATCCTGTCTGTGCGGTGTTGAATAGTATCGTGATGGAGATGTGATTCTATTACCATGCACGGATTAACTTCTTCTAAACACAGCTAACAAGGGCAGAGGCGTAGCTGGGCCAGAGTGCGCCTGGTGCACAATCTATGTCTTCCACACGCCCCCCTCCACGGCATCCCCCCACACTCTTACCTTCGAGCCCCAAGGTCTCATGGGAAATGTAGTTCCCACCAGGCTGTTTTCAGCCTGAAGGGAACAGGCTGCTTCTCCGGCCAGCATTGTTTATCCAAGGTGTGTGTGTGTGGGGGTGCTACAGGGGGGGAGCGATTTTCCACACCCCACCCCTGATAGCTCTGCCTCTGAACAAGGGTGGACAGTGATATCAGTATATCACATTACAATCTGAGGGTGTCAGTAGATTCTATAGTTTTGATATCAAGCATACATAAGTACCAACTAAGCTATCTTGCAGTTGTACCATAGGTCTCCTGTGCTGTTTTACTAAGGTGCAAACAAAGGCATACAGAAAAGTGCCCCAAAATATTCAGCAGGTAACTGAAATGCTCACCATCATATATCTATATTTAATTGGCTAAGTGGCATCAAAAAACTTCTAGCCAATCACTCTGCACTGATGAGGCATGCAACGGCTTCAGCGCACACAGCTGGGGGTGGGGTGTGCAATGGCGACAGTTCCAATTGTTGTCCTCCCTCCTCCACTTCTCCATTACAGTTTCAGTAGTTTCAGTATTTCAGTAGCCCAGCTCAATATTAAGAGATATACTGTCATAGTTTGTGCTTCAATATTTACCTCTGCTTCCATCTTATAAGCATTATCTATTCTATTGAAGTTCTTTGTTACAGTCACATTTTCCTCCTAGAATAAAAGATAACAATTTAAAATATACTAATGAAAAAACTCTGTGGTGACAATATGAACATGTACACTATATTGAGCTGATCAAAGTTTCAAGGTTAAATTAACTACTTGTAGCAAAAGGGAGTTAATTGTTTTTCTTTCAGGATAAAATGCTATTCCTGTTTGTGTTAATAATTGTTGCTTTTTGGCATGGGATTATTAATCAGATTGTTTCACTGGCTATATTCATCCTTCTATTATACATTATTTTAAAACATCTTGATTAACTATCATAGAATGACTTGAAATACTAGACTATCTGTAGCAATCTGAAACATCTTAATAAGCAATAAAGATTTGTATAAACATAATTTGGGTCACACTGAAAAGTTATTTTATTAGAATAGTTGGGAAATGTAATAGAATCAGTATCATGAATTGTTAGAGTATTATCAAGCAGAAAGGTTGAATTTTTAACTCCAAATTGGTTTTTTATAATGGACAAAATGCTGCCCTCTTGTGGTTTTTGACATTACTTTCCTGTACACACTTTTCTACCTTGGTATGGACAGACTTTTGTGGTGGAGAGAAGCAGCCTTCACTGGGACTTGCTTTCCTGGTGAGCGTGAGAAACTCTGACTGAAACCCAGCCCAGAGTTCAAAAAGGCAGCCATTTGAGGATGGACTTCCTGCATTTCTCTGGCAGGCATGGCCAATGGGATGAGTGGGCAGATGGCCTTAAGCAGGTGTGTTTCAATACCTGCTCAGCTTCCTTGAGCTTATCAGTCAGCAGGGTCAGGTAGAGTCATTAGAAATGGGCCAGATCTTCCAGAAAAGTAAAAATGCAGTACAGGTGTGCATTAGAGAAACACTTTGATTCAATGGCTTGAGAAATTTTGAGAAAAGAACATGGAAAAACCACCTCAAATGGCTGCCTTTCTGAATTCTGGGCTGGGCTTTCTGAGTCAGAATTTCTCACTCTCTCACTCACCAGGAAAGCAAGTCCCAGTGAAGGCTGCATGTTGCTAACAGAAACAAGCATGGAGAAAAAAGTGAGTTCCCAAAATGTTATGCTGGGGACCATTTTGGCTCTAAGGAAAACAGTGTTGTTGCAGTCTGAAAGTGGCCGAAGACATGAAGCAGCCAAAGGGTCTTCCGAGGGGGAGCCTGGAGTGAGGGGGAACTGCGCCAGGAACATGTGTGCACCCTGCACCCCCGCCACGCACCCAGTTTATCGCCCCCATCCCCACGGCGCTATACCACTGCACACACACAATCTAGAAGAAGAGTTCGGATTTATACCCCACCTTTCTCTCCTGTAAGGAGACTCAAGATGGCTTACAAGCTCCTTTCTCTTCCTCTCCCCACAACAGACACATTGTGAGGTAGGTGGGGCTGAGAGAGTTCCAAAGAACTGAGACTAGCCCAAGGTCACCCAGCAGGAGTGTAGGAGTGCGGAAACACATCTGGTTCACCAGATAAGCCTCTGCCACTCAGGTGGAAGAATGGGGAATCAAACCTAGTTCTTCAGATTAGAATCCACCTGCTCTTAACCACTACACCACATTGGCATTCCCAAAAGGAAAAAATAAGGACCAATTAAGTGAGCAGATTCCCAAAATAGGGGCTGGTCTTGGAAAACAGGAGTGCATGAAGGTCTTAAGAACAAAAACTGTTGTAGAAACAGCAGCAGAATATGGCAAATGGTTAATGAAAAAGTTATGCAAAGACAAACGTTTTGGAAAAGCTAATATTTGATCATTACACAACACATTTAAGGTTTAATTTGAATTAGGACTCAGTCCTCTCAAGTTCTTAAGCTCACCCTTGGAACTGGTCTTGTATGTTTGTATTTAATAATCTAGCCCTGACCTGGATATCCCCAGTCTAGCCTGATTTTCCTCAGATGTAGGAAGCTAAGCAGGGTCAGCCCTAGCTAGTATTTGGATGGGAGACTCCAAGGAATAGCAGGGTCCTGACATGGAGGCAGACAGTTGCAAACTACCTCTGAACACCTCTTGCCTTGAAAACGAAAGCCAGCTGTGACTTGACTGCAGAAAATATTACTTATTAGCATTTGCCCACTTCAATTTCTCTTACCTCTCTAGTTGTTTTTTTTAACTGAGACTATAAATTCCTCTTAGGAGTGCCAGATGCCCGGAGGGAATAAAAAGCTTCCAGTCCTTTTTAAAAGAGGCTTAATGAACAGCTATTTAACAGATGTTATTTACCCCTATGTCATGAAAAGCTTCAGCTGCCTGTTTACACACATTAAGCCTCTATTAAAAGGCAGGGCATTTTCTTCCAGTCTTTTGGGAACCCATGCTGCCAGACAGAGAACCCAACACATGAAGTCATTCTGATGGCGCCTCAATCTTAATATCATCACATGTTGCAAGTAAGTACCAATCAGTTAATTATACATTAAAAACCTCCCAAGGCAATCCTCCCAAGGACATGGTCAGTATTAATGGTTCCAGAAAAGCAACCCTATTTTTCTGTTGCTGTAAAAATGAACAGGAGTCTTACAGCACTGTAAGCCGACTGAACTTATTCCAGTATAAGATTTAATGAACTAGATCCCACTTTGTAAAATGCATGAGGTCAGTTGGTAAGCATATACAATATAGCTTACCATATTTTTATTGATAACATCTGCCCAGAATCTGATAATCTTACACCAATTATAGCGCACTAAGGATTTACACTAATTGTAGCATAAAGTTTTGTCCACTACATGTGGACAGTTCTTACTGGGCAGGCATACCTATGACAGTATAAAGGGAAAAATTTAATCTATGATGCATATTTCTGATTAAGTGGGCTCTACAAGTTCAGGAAAACTCTATGCCAGAATAAGGTTTTGCTAGACCTGTTCTGAAGCTCTGAAATCTTTGGAAGAGGAGTGAAATAAAACTGTATGAAATACATATCAGGAGAGGGAAAAGAACAGTTAAGTTGTTCCAGACAGCACACCCTGCCTGCAGAAGTTCATCAATCAACTGAAAATACATATAAAAGGCTTAAACTTAAGACAAGACTGTATAACTGAACTTGTTCCTTTGCCTGTGCAGCATGATAGAAGGGAAATCACACGGGGAAAATATATATTAGCAGAGTAGAACAGAAGAGACAGATTCTCAGTTGCTTTTTTGAGTTTACTAACTACTGTATAGGATGGGGTATAAATCAAATAAATAAATAAATAAATATAAAGGCAAGGTACCATGGAGATAAAATAAGAAATCCTTTCTTGTTACACATCTACATTACTGTACGTTTGGTACATCTTGGTACCTATCTGCTGTGTGGAGCTCATGGTCGTGGACCAATGGTGATGTCTTGCCTTCTCAAACAAAGGAACAGAGTTAACTTTATAACTTCAGCTGTACTTGCCCACTAACATGCAAACAAGGGGTATCTGACTGACCCATAGCTTATCAATAGATGATCCTCATCAGGTCATAAACAGCGACTTCAACAACTTGTTTACATACAGTTAACCCTTGTATAACCCAGTTGTGACAGACACTTGCAAAACCCCAACAAGCACGGCGGCTCTTCCAGCCCGTGCACTTTTCAAATGGGAAAGCCATTGAGGCGGCGCGAAGGCCGGATTCTTTCTCGCGCGCTCACCGACATGCCGCCGCGCTGTCGGGCGGTCTGGACGATGTAGTCCAGGCGCCGAGCGACGCTGGTCCGCGCCGCCGGGGCCTCCGCTTTCTTGCTCCCGAGGTGGACCGTGACCTTTGCCCGATCCGGGCCTGCGCTTAGTTCCGCGGTCCCACTCACGTGCACCTCCCTGCCAGGAGACTGTAAAAATCCCGGAGTCTCGTTGGCAGCGCCGGGCGAATAATTTTCCGCGCCCTTCGTCTCGACGGTTGGCGGGACCAACTCTGCGAACACTCGAGCGAGTGAAACCGGCATCTTGGTCATAGGGACGGAAGACACGCCGTTAAGGGCGTCATGGCAACGAACGCGGCGCCATCCTCCCTCTTGCCCCCCCCCCAATGATCGGAGGGAAATCACGCGGGGGAAATCGCGTGAGATGACTGGAGCACGAGCCTTCTCGCGCGCTGTCGGCGTTGGCGTCGATGAAAGCTATCGAAGCGCTTCTCTGTCTCCGCCCCCCGTGGACTTTTACATTAGTTTGTGGTCTCCTGTGAATGTGCGGTGGTTTTTAGGACTTTTTGTAGGACTTACAATCAGAGTCTCTGCTTGTTTGCTCGGAAGTGCATGTATGTGCATTTTTGCAGAGGTTGCTCCCAAGAAGGCGCGCGCAGGGGATATCGGTAAAAAGTTCTGGAGCTGCTTGTCACGTTAATATAGTTAAGTTCATATAGTTTATCCGGCATATTTTTATTTCATAGCTAATTGGCAAATTTATGAGACTACTAAAAAATAAACGTCAAATGCAGTAAAAACGGTACAGAAACCAGCGTCGAAAGTCATTGAACATATTTCTGTCAATTGAGCTTGGAAGGCTTGGATTCTGACAGTTTCCTGAAAATAATCCGCACAAACTGTATGAAATGGAGCCTACTTTTCAGTAGATCTGCTTAGGTTTGTTCCCAAAATTCTTATCCAAGTAACACAAATTCATAAAGTATGTGTGTAAATAGGAAGATTGTATTGCAGCCAGTTTTTTGCTGGTATGAACATTTCACATGGTGCAAATAGTCTAGTAAAAAAAAGTGTGTGATTAATGAGCCAGGCCACTTTCAGATTTTGGCAAGGCAGCCCTTATAAGCTACAAGAAAGGTCTAGAAGTAGTTTATTGCTGGTTGTGAAGCTTGGTGGTAATAGAACCAAAGTATGCCATGTATCTCCTCTGATGGAGTGTGACAGTCACATGAGGGGGATGTATGCTTCCTCCTGTGTCACTCTCATTGGTTCTAAGGCAGGCTGTAGTATCTCTGTTGCATGTGTGTGGGGGTGGGTGGGCGGAGGGAGGCTAGATGACTGACACAGGTCTGGTAGGAGGGGACAACTGGTGCAAGATACATTGGTCCATCATTCTAGCTGCCAGGGAAGAATTTTCTAGCTTCATAGTGTTGAAAGATACCCCTCCCTTTTGCAGTGTGAGGCAATGTTTCTCCATCAAAACTATCGCACCCTGAGAGGGGAGGGCACCATTTCACTTGCCTTCTGGCTGCTGTTCAGAGAGGATGTGTTCTGGCTTTCGAGCAACTTTTGCCTCAGAATTCCGGTGAAGTTTTATTTTAGGTTTTTTTCTTGTTTTTTCAATGAGTTTCTTCAACTCTTTGTTCTTTTACTTTGTTTTTGATGGCTTTATTTAAAAAGTTTGCCCAATATGGCACAAAGATGACACATAGACTGATGAGGCTTCTGTTCTCCTACAGTGGGACTTCAGTTATCCAAGCTGGTTAGATTATGCCCCAGTTGTTCAGGCAGGGCTAAGCAAATTTTTGTGTAGACTGTATTATATGACAGGGGACTGCCTTCTCCAGTTAGGATAGCCTTTCTTATTCAACCAGGAGCTACATCCAGTTTTGGGCCTTCAGGAACAGTTCTTCCATTCTGCTTACCACGTAAGAGGAGAAATCTCCAAAAGGCTTTTCCAGAAAAGGTCTTGAGAAGGACAAAAGAACAACAAAAAAGAGAGTCTCTCACCCAGAGGACTCTGATCCTAAACATCACAAGACCAGCAGTAGCTGGTGAAGATCAGGCATCCAGATTTTTTGAATCTCCCAGTTACTTTGATGGAAACTCAGGAACTGCAGGAAGCATATCCCAGCCTCCTTGATACTACAAGTAGCTGCACTGTTGACACACAAAAGGGCCACCTGTCTGGAGGCGACTTCATCAGAACCACATCATGCTGCTAGCACAGAAAGCCTTCAGCCTAGGCTCTGGGAGGGATTACAAGGTTATTATTATTATTTTATTAGACTTTTATACCGCCCCATCCTCGAAGGGCTCTGGGCCGTGCACAGCATATAAAATACAATGTAAAATAGATAAACATTTAAAAGCAGCAATAAAAATTTTCAGTTCTTTTCCAAGTATAAAAGCTCAAATTTAAATTTAAGGTGGCGTCCAGCATTCCAATAATATAAAGTCCCTCCCTCCCCACAGAAAAGGGAGGCATGGCGAGTCTCATTAGGTGATTAGCGGCCCAGATGTTAGGGGCCAAGGCGATAGGGGCAACCCATTAGCGACTGGAGTTCCTCTCCAAAGGTCCCGGCCGGAACAAAGCTCCGATCTTACAGGCCCTCTGCGGAACTCCCTCAAGGTCCCGCTGGCGAGGGCCCTCGGGACAGCTGGAGGAAGAGGATTCCACCAGGCCGGGGCCAAGGCCGTGGAAGGTCCTGGGCTCCGTGTGGAGGCGCAGTCGCATTTCCACCTCGAGGGGGCCAGGGACCACCAGTAGATTGGCCTCCGCCGATCGGAGAGGCCGCGCGGGGACATATGGGGTAATGCGGTCTCAAAGACACGATGGTCCCAGGCCGCGAATGGCCTTAAAGGTCAACAACTTGAAGATGATCCGGAATCAGCACACAAGGTCTCTCTGGATCTAGCCAGTCTCCCTTTTAGGCAGGCCCTTCCACAGCAGGGTGCAGGCTTTTTTTTTTTTAGCATGGCAAACTTGCCATGTTTTCCTGCTGGTTTTTCAGGCTCCAGGTTGGGACTTGGACACAGCTCAATGGTGGAGGCCATGGCAATCAGCTCCCTTTACCAGGGGAATTTACAACACTGCAACCCCCTGCTGGCCAGCTCAAGCAACCATTGGGCAGGAATGGGCCAGATCAAGTGCAGAGGAGCAGAATAGATCTGAGTTGCATTGTGACACTACAACCTCCATTTCCCCCCTCCCCCCAACAAAGCATGGAAGTGGCTCTGAAATATGGCACATTGGGCACAGAGCTTTAAAGAGGTGGCAATACTCTCTTGTGAGCCTGGGAAAACACAGCGAGGAGGAAGAATCACTTTCTTTGGCTTCAGAGTCCCCCAAGTGACCTGCATTGGCACATGAAAGAGCGAGGCACCTCCGAGGGAGTCTGAAACCAGATGCAGAGGACTTCATGTCCTTAAACTTATCGGTTGTTATAGGATCAGACAAGAAGGTGAATCGTCCAGGATGACTAAGATCATCAAGAGGATTCTACCTCCCTTTTCCAGCCTGAGCATTTTAGCAGGCTGCTAAAAAAGTTATCTCCACATGAAATATGCAATCTGAGGAGTCAGAACTCCACCTCCAGTAGTTAAGTTGGACTAACAGCCAGCAAAAGCCATATCAAACGGCCCCTTCTCAGAGATCTTTGAGATAGCTCTCAAAGCTGAATGGGCTACCCCAGTGGCTAGCACATCCTGGGTGCTATAGGAAAAAGTTTTTTTACAACTTGCCTAATGCTACCATGGAGGACTTAATACAGGTGTTCCTCGGGGATGCCCCAGTGAGATCCCTTCATTTGGGTACCATATTGACAAAGGAAACTATATTAAAGGATGCAGTGGATAGAAAGAGTGAATCTGTCCTCAAAAAGTCCTACAAAGCCTGTTCATCAAAGCTTCAGCTTTTCAAGGGCCATAATTATTTGGACTGGTGACATACCTCAGGGTCCAGAACTAGATCTGGCCATTCCGAGGCACTCTCTGCTCAAGATTCAACAGGCTGCGTAGTTGGTGGCAGACGCGTTGTAGGGTGCAATGTAGTTTAGTGCACAAGCCTAGGTGGCAGATGTCTTAGTGAGCTGTAACCTCTGGGTGAAAAATTGGAGAGTTGATCCCCTGTTTAAATTAAATCCAGGTCCACTCTCTCTGGGCGATGCATTTAAGATTCCACTGACACAGAGGTTCTTTTGTGGATTCCTGCCCACTCCAGTGCTACCTAAGGATCTGGCCTGGATCTTGCAGTTCAGAACCCATTGTATTCTAGTCACATTTCTTTGGCCATACCAAGTTGCAACTTGTAATGTATATGTCATGAAACAACTACATATTTTCCCCTCTGGAACGAGATCTATTACATAGGAGGGAGGTCCTTTATCATGATATCTGCAGGTTGAAATTGAGAGCATGACTACTCAACCCTGTCACTTAGGATTCTCTGCAGACACTTTGCTAGTTCTGTTGAATGCAAGTAAATTGTCTATGATTCCTATGATTATAAAAGAGTTAGATTTATCTGATGGGTATCAACTAGGAGCTTTGCCCTTTTAATAGCTCCCTTACCAATCATTTTTGATTACTTGATTTCCTTAACCAAAGCTGGTTTAGCACTTTCTTCAGTTAAGGTGCATCAGGCATCAGTTTCAGCTTTTCATGAGTTAATTAAAGGCCACTTGGCATTTTCTCTTCAGATCTCTAGACAATTTCTGGAGGGTGTTAATAACTTATACTGAGCTCCTCTTCATGTAATTCCACAATGGAGCTTTTCCTTAGTCTTGGCACAGAATATGTGACTACTGTTCGAAACTTCAGCCACCTGTTCCACATTCTTATTGTACATGAAGGTATGTATTTTGGTGGCTGTTATCTCTGTTAGGAGGGAACGCGAGCAGCGCTCATGGCAGATCCACCCTTCCCTATCCCCCCGCCCCCCCAAAAAAAGTATTTTATGATCTATCAGATTTTACCTCACGGGTGTCCTCTCCAGTTCACCTAGCTCAGACCATTAACCTCCCCAGTATTTTTCTCCCATCCAGCTACAAGCAAAAAATTATTAATTAGATGTTTTATTTGAAAAGGTCTTATTATTTTTGTACAGATAAGACTTTGTTCATTTGCCATGGTCGTCCTTGTAAGAGTCGTATGGCCTCTTCACAGATACTATCCATTGGATAGTTAACAGCATTAACTATCTGCTAATTAGACTCTGCTAATGTTTTTTTTTAGGCTGAAAATATTTTGTTTGTTCATTGCATGACATCTTGGCCGAGATTCTTTGCCATAGTCTTTTATAATCACACAACTGCAACCCACAACTTGGTGGGGTTTTCCTTATCTGTTTATCTTGCAGAGACCTACCTATTCATCTAGTTTCCTGTTGTCATCAACCTTTGTAAGATTGATTTGGTGTTCAGAACAAAGTATTTCAACAAGCTTGACATGCATGGGCTTATCACAGTTGGATGCAAGAACACAAAGGTGGGCTTGGGATTTGTCTTAGCTTTTGTTAGCTTCCCAGATTCCATGGGCTAAATCATCATTGATTGGTGTAGTCTTCAGCACTTCCTGAACGGTGGTGTTAATATTCATTATACTTCCAGCAGCAGTGCCTTCCTCAGCCATATTTGGTGCTGATGCTCCTGCTTACAGCATCCCCAAACTCTGGTAAGGCAACTCTGCTATAATGTTGCTGGAGCCTCTTGTCTTTTATCTGTCTGAGCTCACTTAATGAGAGCACAAGCTTCTGCTGACTTTCTTCATGGTGTACCATCGATGGACGCCTGTAGGGCCACTACCTGGTCTTCAGAGATATTTATTCAACATTATATGATAGAAATTGATGCAAGAAGGGATTCAACATTTGGGAAAGCTGTCTGTATTCTCTTTTTGATTAAGACTCACCCCTTCCCCTGGTGAGTAGCTCACTAAACTCCCAGTGTGGGACTGCATAAAAGATCAGTGATAAAAAACAGTGTTGCATTTACCTGTTGTATCTGTTATTCATCGAGTGTCCTCTGTGCAGACCCTGCTTCTAACCCTGCTTGGAGTTCAATAGTTTCAGTGGAAAAACATCATCTTGTGCTCCGCAAGGGAGAGGTGCCTCTTCAGCAACATGAAGCTAGAAAGTTCTTCCCTGGTGGCTGGTCTGCACATTAACAGTTCCATTGTGTGCTTGCACAGAAGGAACTCAATAAACAGTTACAGATAAGTGCAACACCATTCTTCATCCCTTATAGGACATGCTGATTCTCCCTACCAGTTTGCCACCAGTCATTCACAGAAGGTCTGAACTAGCCTTTCATAAGGTTCTGGTTCACCAGTTTTTCACTGACATGACTAGTCTTTTCTTCTGGTTGCTGGCTGACGTTATTCAGGTAATGGAGAAAATAGGAGAGAGACCAGTTTTTGTTTAGCATCTCTTAAGGCAAAATAATTTGTGTGGCACACTTAAGTCTTTTGTAGAACAAAGCTTGCTGTTTTTTAACTTTTAACTTTCACTATTATACAAAGTCAGAAGCATAGCAAGGGGGAAAAGCGCCCGGTACACTGGTGCATCCTCCGCCCCATCCTGGAATGCCCCCGCCACGCCATGCCCCTGCCACACCCCCGGAACACCACAGGGGTGCGTTCCCAGTGCGTCGCGCACCCCCTGTCCCCTTGGAGTAACGCCTCTGTGCAAAACTTTTCTGGGACTCCAAGGTAGTTCTCTAAACAGTTTAGCTCTCTTGGGGTGCCTCTACTATTTCCCTTTTTATCTTGGGACCATCATTTGACAGACAAATGTTGTGCACTTTAGTACTTACTACTGGCTCTACTCCTGGATTGGTGGACTCATGACTGGACTCCTCCACTAGTTGAGGCCATTAACTGGCCAGATATTTGGCTTTCAATAGTTGGCAACTGTACCATTTCCCTATGCAGCTAGTATCCAGAAAAAAATATTTTTCTAGACGTTTGTGCAGTTATTAAAACATAATACTTTGAATTAGCTTTTTTTTGTTTTTTTTTCTTGGCTTCAGCTCCAGCAGTTGAGAAATTTTAGGAATGACTTCAGGCCTTGGGTAGGGGTGTGTGTGAACCCATTTTTAACTAGTTGTCAAGCAAACGGCTATGACAATAAATTCCAACATGATGAGAAATGAGAACACACAAACTCCTTTCTTAGCAGGACATTCCCAAAACAAGTTTGCTCACTGTGTATTATCATATACACAGCCTTACCTGTCTTGTGTCTTTATTACAGTGTTCCTGTGTGAGCAAGTTGGGTAAGTTTAGCAGAAAACAAAGAACAATATTCATTTACTTATTTATCAGAATATTTATAGTTCACTTTTTATTTCTGCACAAATAAATTTGCAGTTCCATTTTTTAAAAGTAAAGCCTCAAGTAACTTCCTCTCCCCCCAGTGCCTGCAGTTTACAGCCTTTAAAAGGCTCAGTGAATATAATGTCAAGAAGCCTTACAGTACCTTCTGATATTAATCCCTTTAGTCCTCAATTTAAACTATTCAGTAAGTGCAGTGGAATTCACATACAAGTAGAAAAGTATCTTTTCCTTTCTCTGACATTCCTTTTATTTTTTGGTTTAGGTATGTATTTAAATCTCCAAGTGGCCACTAAAAGATTTTTCTGAGGGCAAATTTAAACTCTCAAGTTCTTCTAGCCAGTAACATAACCAACAATTACTTGCATTTTGCAGTCAAAATGATTATTCAGTATGTAATGCTTGTTTGATAGGGTTGTCATTTAGAGTGATCTCTGAAGTGTATATAAGGATAAGTTACTGTAGTACATTTCAGACAATCAATAGCAACAGTCATCTTGTCTGCATTGAGCTTTGGTTTAAAGATGTCTGCAAATGCTTAAAGGCAGCATATTAGAGAAAAATTGAGCTAGCCATTGATTGCTTGGAAATAACAAAATAAAAATTGTGGAGTATGCACTGAATGAGAAGGCTTGTTGATTTTATTATATTGAGGATATAATTTTGTTGTTTCTTTACTTTTACTTGAGTAACCCATCATAGTTTATTATAAGACTGGAAAGTTTGATTGTAACCACATTTATCAAAATAAATTCTTAATGAAATTTAAGTTCTAAACACCCTTGCTAGAAATTAAAATGTTAATACAGGGGAGATGTACCCTTGAGAACCTGTGGTTCTAATTACAGGCATTGTATCAGAGTTGAGAATGATCTTTTGGGGTTTTTTTGAGGTATTTGGCTTTTCAGCCTACAAGAGCTCAGAACAGGTAACAATGAGGTGATGAACATTTTTCATTGTATTATTTTAAGACTTGTGATTATCTGAAAGAAAAAAAGTTTTGTGTTGAGAAAGCTAATAGGTGATTGCCTTCAATAGAGCAGGGTCTTAGTAGCTGTGAAGAATATAACATTTTGATAGGTTCAGCCTATTATGTTTTAGTGCTACAGAGTTGAGAAAAGGTGAAGCTACTGAAATGCTGGGTTTTAACTGTTTATTAAAAATACAGAACTGCATGCTTTTCTTGTTGTATCTAGTAATCTTAAGCACTGCTGAAAACTGTTCAGAAAGCATGTAGGCTGATGTGCAGTGGCAGAAAAATCACATAAGGTGGCAGTAAGATATTGCAATATATCTAGTCTGTTAGACCGACACATTGCGGTGAATCATCCAGTGGGTGAAATCAAGATTACATAATTTCTGACAAAGAGGAATTGTTCAGCTGCATCTGTACTTTGTTTGTATTTTGTTTTTCAGAGGAATAAAAGGTTCTGCACAAAGAAGGATCAAAAGCATTATTTTTGTTCCTGTGTGTAAGAATCAGGATTATGCAATCAAAAGCTAAATTGTGGTCATGTGTTGTAAACATACTAATCTAAAATGGAATATTTAATATTTACAAATAATGAGGTGTCATTATCAGGAGTCTCAGTCATGAACCAAATAAGTCTTTGGTTCAAATGTCATATTTGCTGTGAACTCAATACCATTTGCGGGCAGAGGTGTGGCCCTTCTTGCTCGGTAACCAATTAACAGAATAAAAATGCCAGACAAGATATATAGTGTAAGTAATTAAAAAACTGGCCATAGCCAAAGAATTTATTAACATAAGGCACAGGAAAGCAACTTGGTGCAGCATGGGAGGTGATCCAAGCATCTGGGCAGCCCGAGTGCTGTTCCCCAGAAGATAACCAATTCCTCCAGCCCGCCTGCTGGAGGAATGTAACCGAGCGGGAGGTTGGAGTGCGACATTCCAGACCGGCAAAGTGCCCATGACTGGATCCCCTTCTCCTGTCAGGATATTGAAAATTGCAAGGTGGTCATATGCTGGTCTGGAATGCCTGGAATGTACCAGTCAGCAGAATTGTAAAGGTCGGAGCCTCTCTGTCTGGGTCTGGAATGATTGACATGTAACAGTCAGCAGAAATGAAAAGGTCACAGGCCAGGAGGATGAGATCATCTAGCTAATGATTTGCTGGACAAAACTATATAAGAAGACTGCATACCCAATTCAGTCTCTTCACCTTCAGGTTCGGGCTCAGATTGTTGTTAGAGTAGAGAGTGGATAGTTATTAGATGAGTAAAACATTGTTATTTTGTTCCTTTGAGAAAGAAAAGATAAAGTATTCCTGTTGGAACAAAATCTACTGTCTGAGTGTTTTTATTTTCTTATACTGCAAGCAGTTACCTCCTGAACTTTCTAGCAAGGGTGAGTTGGCACCTAGTCCTTTCGCTGTGCACTAGGCCAACAATTTGGTTATGGGCCCAGTATCCTAACCACTGAAGCTAGAGAGTGTTGAGGCAGTGTGACGATGATTATCCACCATGTGCAGTTTGCCTTTGAACGGGCTGACTGCAGGGAACTACTCAGCATGGAGTGTGAAATTGCAGCATTTTCATAATGCGGAGGATTTATGGGCTGTAGTCGAGACCCCAATCGAACCCAGGCACAGCAGCAGAGCAGAGGGCAGATGCACCAAAGCCAAAGGCGCCCATAATGTTGGTCAGGAAAACTCCCAGCTAATCTATCTACGGGCTGCTGAGAAGGCTTCTGACTGCTGGAAGGTGTTGGCTGACCTGTACCAGACGACCGTTGGTTCCAAGGTAATCTTGACCAGATGTTTATATAATTTGAAGCTGAAAGGGGAGGTGAAAATGTGCCAACCATGTCCAACAGCTGCGCATACACTATTCGCCGAGCTGGAAGACAGAGGGCATGACTTTCATCACTGAACAGCATAGGGCCTATATTGTACTATCTTCCCTAGATGACAGCTGGGACAATTTTGTCTATAGTATGCAGAGCATAAAGGAAGATGATTTGACCCTAGACTATGTGACTGCACGGCTCTTGAGCTCCAGAAACAAAGAGAGTTTTGCCTTGAAGCCACAGCCAGAGAAAAGCCTGCTGTTTCCAGAGGCAAAAGTGAAACCCAGCTTTCCCCTGAACTGTCCAAGGTCATATGCAGTTCAGCATTGTTTCCCGTTGTGGCTCTACTCAATCATCTTCTCCGAGAATGCCCACAGAAGGGGAGAAGAAGGGCCAGCTAAAGGACAACGGGGAAGAGGAAAGAAGGAGCACTACTTGATGGCATTGCTGAGAACCAATGTCCAGAGAAACCAACCCATCTGGCTCTTGGACTCTGCCTGCTCAGGAGCACGCCGTGAAATGCTCATCACCTATTGACTGAGGAGTCCAAGGCAAGTGTGAAGCATGTCAGCTTGGCCGATGGATCACCAGCTGCTGTTACGCTTGCAAAGGAACTGCCTACATACTACGCCTAGGTAAAAGTTGCAAAATGTGTTGTGTGTTCCTGGACTGGATTTTTTGTTTGCTGAGCGTCCCAAGTTTAGCTGAACAAAGGGTACAAAACTATATTTGATAGACAGGTTGTTTGTACAGTATGGCAAAATGACATAGAGTGTGCAAAATGTACACTCTGCTTACTCAAAATGTATGTTATGACTGATAAAGGGCAAAATGAAAAAATGTAATGAATGTTTCAAGCTCTAGCCAATAAGCCTATGCATGATGATTGTGTGCACTATCTCCACAGAGCTCCTCACGACATGCAAGTTTTGCCACCACTCAAGTAGTTGTGCAAAAGTATGTGATTTGAGTGTAAAGCCTTGCAAACACATTCCTAGACTGTCTCAGTCTGTAGTGGGGTTAAGGTGAAATCCCATCCAATCCCCAAAAAAGAGCTACTAAGGCAGACAAATGGAAAGACTACTTGAGCTTGGGGTCCATGCAGACTTAGCTGGTCCCTTTTTCCAATCAACTGCCAAGGGAGTTGCACTATATATATTTCTGCTGGTTGATGATTATAGCAGATGATATTCTTACTGCTCGCTGTTGAAATCTAAGGATGCAGCGTTTACAAGGTTTAAGGCATGGGTCTCACTGATTGCACGGAGGTTCCCTCCCAAGGTGGCTTCTGCCCTGCAATCTGACAGAAGGCGTGTGAGTTCATGGGGGGAACAAATTCCCAAACATGGCTGACACAGAAAGGTATTAGCCACAGGAGAACAAATCCATTCCAGCCCGGCTGAAAATAGAGGCGCGTATTAGAGGAGACTTTTCATTAGAGCATTCTTCAAACAATGCGAAATGGATTGCATGATAAATGATGCCAAGGTTCCATTCCATTTTCCTGGGGAGAGGTTGTCTTAGCTGCCACAGCCATTACGTAATAAACAGGTTGTGGAGTTCAAGTATCAATGAAACACCATTTTTCAGAATTGTTTTGGCAAAAGGGCTTCCTTTGAAACACCTTTAGAATATTTGGGAGGCTTTTGGCCAATAGTCCCTCATTCCCAGACAGCAAATCTAAAAAAAGGACAAAGTGAGAAATGGCAGAGACCAAGTGCGTTTGTAGGATATCGCCGAGAATACCAAAGGCTATAGGATTTTCATTGGGTGCATGGAAGAATTTGCTATCTCAACGAAAGTGCAAACTTCTGAAAAAACATACACAGGTTGGGGAACATGTGCATCAAAACTCATGAAGTGTTCTTACCACCAGTAAGCTCATGACACAGTACCTAGTGATAGCACACAACTCCCTACCTTCCCCTGTTCAAAGGTCACACATCTGCTCCGAGGCCTCAAAGCAAAAAAACAATATACGAACAGTGATGGCATTGATCAGGAAGGAAGCCAGGGAGAGGAGGGGGGCTGGAGCAAACCTGGAGAAAATAGCTAATACCACGCCAGATCATCAGAGAGAGCACATAAGGCATACCACCAAAAAAAAAAGGCTTCTATGGTACAAGAAGTGAGAGTAGTGTCACATACTAGGGGACAGAACCACAAGGTTTCCATGATATGTTGAAATGTCCACCTGAGGAACAGGAAAAAATGGAATCAGGTTATGGACAATGAGTTTGAATCCTTGGTGAATCTTTAAAGAAGTGTTTAACATTGTTGATAAAACCCAATTGATAGGCCGATCCATAGGTGCAAGATGGGTATACAGGCGAAACCCATGAAAGTGCCGATGGGACTTTGCAAATATATAAAGCAAGATTAATTCATCGCATTAAAGGCTTTTTCGCCGAAACAAAGTTTGATAGTTATGATCAGATCTTTATGCAACCCACTGCAAAAGGCAGAATCCATGAGATTAGTGATTGCTCTGGCTGAGCAAAAGAGACTTTTAAAATGAGGCACTTTTGATTTTGAAACAGCTTATTTAAGAAATGCAGATTTGCAAGGAGACCATATACATGAAGCAAAGCAATTCAGGTTATGAGCATGAACAAGTTGATAAAAGTTTATAAGCTAAACAAAGTTTTGTATGCGGGCTGGAAACAGTCAGCCAGATGTTGGAACAGGTGCATACACAAAGCATTATGTGAAATGAAATTTGACCAAAAGTGTGGCCGATGCCTGTATATATATACCAAGAGGTACCTGGTGATGAATGTATCATTTTGATGATTTATGTTGATGATCTCTCTGTGTGGTTGCAAAACGAAGACAACCAAATCAAGAAACAACTTTACACTGAGTTGGAGTAAACACTTTAAACTTCGAAAGACTTGGGGTATCTAAAGCAATACCTGGGCATTCGCTGTCAGTAAATCTGAAGAAGGGGATGTGTTTCTGACACAAAAACAAAAAAGATAGAGTGGTGGTCATACAAAAAGCTGGTCTGCAAAGATGCCAAAGTGGCAAACCCTAATGGCAGCTGATTTTGTAAGCAGGATAACATAAAGCATTTGAAAGTCAAGACTCTATATCGCTCCTTAATTGGTAGCCTGGCTGCACATTACTAACTGGACAACAAGACCAGACATAGCTTTTACTGTAGGTTTATTAAGCAGAACAGTTGCGTAAACCTACTGAGAAAAGACTGGCAGGGGCTAAAAAGAGTCATTCGCTACTTGAAGGGAACTGCTAAGCTATGGCTTTACATTTTCTAACCAAAACAACAAGTGACTTGAGTGAATTGCATGCGCAGACGAAGCTCTCATTTGCAGAAGACTCGTATTGTAAAGTCAGTGAGCGGTTATTATATGCAATATGGCAGCCATCCTGATTTGTTTGGAGATCTCGAAAACAAACAACGGTTGCCACTTCAACTGCTGATAGGCAGAGTATGCAGCTCTTTAATGAGGCATGCAATGAGCTACAATGGGTCATGCAGTTGCTAAAAGACCTGGGTGAGAAATGTGGAACAACCTATAAACAGTTTTTTTTTGAAGACTCACAGATGCATGTATAGCCATGGCAGAGAATGAAAACCTAAAAGGTAAAGCATTCAACATGTAGCTGTGAAATTCCAAAATGTGAAACAACTGATACAGTCCAAATATGATTAAGTTGTAGTACTGTGAGATCATCTGCAAACATAGCTTCCACATCTTAACAAAGCCATTACCAATACAAAAAACATAATGACTTGAGGCGTTTGGTTTGGGTTTAGCAGATGTACAATTTGGCGAAGGACTCTGGTACAAAGTGAGTGAAATAAGCAACTCTGGTGTAACTGACTATGTACTAACGCATGTAATGAGTGTAAAATAATGTGAATGATTTTTTGTTTGTGGTAATTATTTTGTTTGTAACATATTATACAATGAGGCAACGCTCCAATCCAGATATGAGAAGGGGTGTCAGGATATTGAAAATTGTAACGGTGGTCATATAAGCTGGTCTGGAATGCCTGGAAATGTACCAGTCAGCTTAGAATTGTAAAGCTGGTCGGAGCCTCTGTGTCTGGGTCTGGGAATGATTGACATGTAACAGTCAGTGCAGAAGTAGAAAAGGTCACAGAGCCAGGAGGATGAGATCAATCCTTAGCTAATGATTTGCTGGACAAAACTATATAAGAAGACTGCATACCCAATTCAGTCTCTTTCAATCTTCAGGTTCGGGCTCAGATTGTTGTTAGAGTAGAGAGTGGATAGTTATTAGATGAGTAAAACATTGTTATTTTGTTCCTTTGAGAAAGAAAAGATAAAGTATTCCTGTTGGAACAAAATCTACTGTCTGAGTGTTTTTATTTTCTTATACTGCAAGCAGTTACCTCCTGAACTTTCTAGCAAGGGTGAGTTGGCACCTAGTCCTTTTGCTGTGCACTAGGCCAACATCTCCATCCCCCGCTAGGGGCGCAAGCTCCTTAGCCCCCCGCGGGGCGTTCCAACCGTGGGCTTGCTCCACGCCTCTTAAGGAGGTGTAATAACTGGGGAGCTCCCCAGCTCCCCCTGCCAGCAGATCATCCCCATGCGCAACCTGCAAACGGCTATGACAATAAGAATAACATTTAAACATTCCAAAACAGGGATCGGGTGGGTGGGAAAGTCCCTCGCCGTCCAGACGCAGAGTGGGCCCAGGACCACGAGGCAGGGCCTTTTAAATGCTCTGCCCCTGGCCCACTCTGATGATGTGCTCCCGCTCTCGCGAGAGCACGCCTCCACTAGGATTCAGCCCCCTGTGTATGCGCAGATCGGGCCAAATCTACCGGGCCCTCTGCGCATGCGTGGAGCGGCCGCACATGTGCAGAGTGGGCCATGAAGCCTTCGCCAGGCCCCTCATCCCTCCCGCAACGGTGGCCACGTCTTAGGCGTGGTCGCGCTTTTCTGAGATCGGTATTATGGAAGTAGTAACACTATAGTCTAGGATTATTTGTAGGGATTAAAAGTATGCAAAGTACTCTGAACACTCAAAAGCACATGCCTGCATTCAACGGGTGAATCACGACCCTAGGAGGGTTTACTCAGAAGCAAGCCCCATTGCCAGCCACCGAGCTTACTCCCAGGTAAAGGATCGCACTTTAGTTCTTCGCATGAAAATCAGTGGGGTTTAACAGCATTTAACAGGGTTACCTATACTGCTTCCCCAAAACTAGGTCTTAGGTTTAATGCTAATAATCGAGCCCAGCGGCCCAGGCCAGCCTAGATGTGTGTGTGTGGGGAGTGTTACTCTGTTTGCGCGTGCCCACAGGGAGGGCTCTGAGTGCCAACTCTGGCACCCGTGCCATAGGTTTGCCACCACTGGCCTATGAGAACCACTGATGGGTGGTTTTGGAGAAAAATTGCCTGAACTGGTACCTGATGAAGAGGAGCCCTGGAGCCCCCCATTCATCAGAGCTACCCCTTCCCAGAAGGAGGGCAACTCCCCCCTGCTCCAGGTGCAGCAGGTGTAATGCTGAAGCCTTCCCTGGCTGCACTGGCTTTGGTGTAAAGGAATCTGGGAGAAAAATGGAATCCATTGGGGGGAGGGGGAGAAAGTCCTGAGTGAGCTGCCATAGCACATGGGAAGAAAAAATAAAATTTCCTTTTGGGGACTGCCTCCCCACCCCATTTAGGTGGATGTTGTGGTGCCTGCCTTGCCATGCACTTGCTGAAGGGCCAGAGTCAGAACTTGGACTGGCAGGGGTAGTAGGGGTTACACAGCCAGCCTGCATTTGTCTGCACAGTCAGTGTGCATTTGTCTGGGGTCCTGTAAGGTTCTTCCATCAAGTAGGCTCTTCCATCAAGTTGGCTATCTGAGATTGGGTGGGGGGCCTCATCCCAGAAGCACTCCACTGGGCCAGGATCTGTCCCATGGCCCTTTCTTAGCAGGGTGGTGTTTCCCATTGGAAACAATGGAGAGGCTTGAAGGCCCACTGGAGATAATGGGAGTTGGGAATGCCAATTAGGTTGGATGGGCTCTACTGAAATATATTATAGAACAAAAAATTGCCATGAAAATTCAGAATGAATTTTCAGTTAAGGTCTCTGAGTCCAGATATATGACTCTGGGAATGGAATGACAGGTTACAGCAGGAACAACCCCTGGAAGCAGCAGAAGAATTCTGGGACTGGAATGATCAGTGTTCTGGGACTAGAAAGTGTCTGTTGTGGGGAGAGGAAGAGAAAGGAGCTTGTAAGCCAGCATACTGGGACAAGCATGAGTAGTTAGAGAGTGGAATTATTGCTTCTGGAAATAGCAGAAGTGTTCTGCTATGGAATGACAGGTGGTATGAACTTATTTCCATGACTTGAGTTTGTGCTTAAAACCTGGCTGGGTTCTCTAGGTGGGGCTCTATTTTCAAAATTTGTGCTCCTTCCCATCCTGTCAACCCTTAGGGTACCTAGCAGTGCACTGCCAAGATGCGGTGCCCATTCTCTGCATTAGTTTATCTCCCAAAAGGACAGTAAAACCTGCCTGGACTTGCCCTCACTCATGTCAGCCTTGCAAAAAAATCTTGCCTTACCCCTTCCTAAAGAGATTAGGAAGAGACAATGACTTTCAGCATACAAGCCAGTTCCCACCTCCAGCCCTGATCTGTCTGTCTTCCTGAGACAAAGAACATGCTAATGTGATCCCATCAATAAGTTTCCTGCCAGCCATCCTTCAGCAATATTAATCTTATTTCTAATCTCTGATTAACTTATCTCCAAGATTACCTTATTTGCATTGCCATTGTCTTATAGCTGTGATTAAGTCAGCTTCCTTCCTGCCTTTGAGCATGTCTGAGCTTAACCCATCAAGCCAAGTGCTCAAATCATTAGAATAACTACCCCAGTACTAAAGTGTAATGTTCTTCTTTGTCTTCCCCAGGAAGACAACAACTCTCCTTTGTCTAGAAAGATTAAGTTTTCTTAGCATGGCTAGAGGACCTGGTGGAAAGATGGCATCAAAATATTCTAAATAAATAACTAATAGTAAATATATCATTCTGATTTTAATATGGACAGAAGTGGTGGTTTGAAGACTAGCAAACTTTATTCCAGTATAAGCTTTGTGACTCACAGTTTACTTTGTCACAAAAGCAGGAATAAATGCTATTAAGTCTTTCATGGGCCACTGGACCTTTCTTGCTGTCATGGGCTAACATAACTTATGTTTTGGAATTAATTTTATTTTGGGTTCTCCTCAAAAAGAACAAATACATGAAATTAAAACTTGGATTTGATCTTACCAGCTTTTTACTTGTACAAGCAAATGTTTGAAAAGGTTATGATAGGAATGGTGGGGCCTATCAGGACAAACAGGTGCACAGGTCAGGGCTGCCGAGTGGAGGCGAATCAGGTAAGATCACCCTTCTTCTGTCTCATGCAGAAAAACTGGCAAGATAATCTGTCATTTCCTTGCTTTTTGTGTTTATAATTGAGCCCTCATATCAGCCCATGGCTTTTAAATAGCATTACTTCAAATATTCAATTACAAAATTGCCCATAAGCTATTTTACACTGTTGTGCCTTGTCACCTTCTACGTTGTGTTTGATTTTTTTGTTCCTGTGATGATTTTTAAGTGGGACATTTCAAAATAAAATGCAGAAACAATTAAGGGGTAAGAAAGACACTGAAGGACAAATCAGCAAGGAGAGGGGCAAGTAGTTGATGTGTTCATGGCTAGGTATGCCAGCCTTCTGCTTAAAATGAAATGTTCATGTTTTGGATTTTTAACAAGTTGCAAAAGGGATATGTTTATCTTCACCTGAAATTTATGGAAGTTAAGTTAAAATCTGGTCATTTAATGCATGTGTCACTTGGTTTTGGATTTATTGATGAATGTCAGATTTTCCTGTCAGTTTTTACTGACCACCTACAATATCTACTGATGTTTGCCACATTTGATGGGGTACACAATTTCAATCCAGCTAGTGGTGAAAGGACTTTTGGGATGTTGAATCACTCCAGTTTCTACCTAGAAGAATGTTGGTGTTTGGTGAAAAAATATGGTAGAGCTGGAAAAAAGGCGGAAGATAGCAATCAAAATGATTAAGGACTAGAACACCTTAACCCAGTAGTGAAGGCTGGTCATGGATCTTTGAGTTCCAAAAAAAAAAAAAAAAGATGAAAAAGTGCAGAACAGTATTCTGCATTCATTTCTACAGTCACTTTATTATTTCTTTCACTCTTGACATTCCACAGGTACTGGTACATATATTCCACTTGCTTTACTACCATCAGATCCTCTGAAGATGCCAGCCACAGATGCAGGCGAAATGTCAGGAGAAAATGCTACTAGAACACGGCCTTACAACCCGGAAAACCCACAACAACACCCTAATAATTTCGTCTGTGAAAGCCTTCGACAATCAATTTAATGTTCCCCATTTACAAGTGCAGTTTCTGGAGGCTGCTTTTTTTGAAGGGAAGAGAAGTATAGAGGAAGAAAGCTGCTTTTACCCTTTTCTTCCTATTAAAAATGCCAACACCAAGCCGGGCCATTTTTTCATGGCCAAATTGTACCATTGTTAGCACGGGGAATATTCCAGTGCAGCCTGGAATTCTTCACGATTCTCGAAGCTGCACTGGGTCTGCCCCTCTGTTGCACCGCCATTTTCCCTTTTTTCCGCAGCTTTCAAAAACCACCAAATTGGAGGTTCATTTGAAATGCCCCAGTGTGACTCCCCTTGCTTCATGTGCTTCCGCTGCTGTACAAAACACCACGGCATCAGAACCAGGGCCATTTCTCCCACCTTGTCACTCTGGCCCACCCCACCAATCAACAGGCACACCCTGCTTTTCTGGCTGAACTTGTGTGTGAGAGAGAATTGGTGCCCTGCCGTTTGCGATGCCCACACACCCTGCTTTTTTGACTGAAACTTTTGACTGTGTGAGAGAATCGGCGTGCTGCCATTCACAGCACCACCACACCCCACTTTTCCATCTGAGACCCACAGTTTATCCCTCTGTGTTTTTCCCCCCACTGCAATGAAAGCCACATCTCTTATCAATAGGGAAGAAGTTTTGGGTTCAGAGTAATTTAAAACTCAACTAGTGAAAGTGAGTGGGGGAATGGGGGCGGGGGGAGAACCAGCCAATCAGAACGCAGGAAATGGAGGTTGTCCGCACATGCATGGAAGAGATTGTGGAAGAGCTCACAGTGAAAATGGGAAAGCCCTAGGCTCACATGAAAACAGCTGGGGCATAATGCACCGGCCCTGCCTCAACTCCCAGGAAGAACCGGGGAGCTGTGCAGAACCAGAAATGGGAAAAAACGCCATGGCACGTAAGTTCTGGGATCTACCGTGGGACATTTTGACTGTGAAAAAACAGCCCTGCTGTGACCACACTGTCAAAAAAGCACATGAATACCTTAGTCACAGCAAGAGAACCAAGGCCTTATAGATGGCTGTACCCCTTCTCCCCAGTGATCACATGCCATTGGACAGTAACTCTTTTAGGAATGCTTGAAGAATCTCAATCATATTATTAATGTGTGTAGGAATGATAATTGCATGAAAGGGTTAGTTAATCAGTAAAAGTTTATTCATAAAAGCTTTCTGTTTGGATATAATTAACTGTTTACAAATATAATTCAGCATTATGGAAACAGCATAACTTGCTTGGGTTAGATAGGTACTCTCCTACCTCAATACAAAACCAGCAAGGTGCCAAATGACTTATTTATTTACAAGACTTTTATAATGGCCTTTTTGTGTATTTAAGATGCTGGAAAGCACTTCAGGCTGATCTGATTGGATAGGGCAGACCTAGAAATCAAACAGGAAAAGTATACTTTATTTCATGGAAAATAGCAGTCTAATTGATTTCAAAGAGTTTTTCTCATGCAGCTTTTTAACAAGGCTAAATCAGCCACCACACAAGATGCTCTCTGTATGAAATGTGTCAGAGAGAGATTGCAGTAAGTGGCCTCCTAATGATTTCTTTCAGTCTCTGGATAAGTGCCAGTTTTTAAGGAGAGGTTCTTCTCAAAATGTGAAAATCACAATTGAATATGCTTGGTCTCCATATGAAGTGCAGGTGTAAATAATATCCATAGCTGTAGGTTTGTGTCCATGTACCTACAAATCCCACTAAGACCAGAATTCCTGTTTGAAGAACAAGTAGAGAGGTCTGTGTTGCAGGCCCAATCCACAGTGATTCTTTTCTGGAAAGAAAATTTTTTTGCTGGAAGCTTGAATGTACAAGAGTTTGATCTGTACATGTTTCCCTAAAAATTACCTCTCACTCATTTTACAGGGTTAAGCATAGGCACTGAGAAAGAAAGTCAGGGGTGAACTTTAAAGTTAATTAGAAGAATACAGGAATGGAAGCTAAGAAAGAAACAGGTAACATGAGGATAGAAATGTTCTCAGTTTAAATAAGAAATATAGAAATAAGAAATATAGAAATGTTCTCAGTTTAAATAAGAAACCAACAATACTCCCTAATGTACTTTGGTATGTGCAGGAAAATTAGAAGAGTGGATGAACTTCTGCTTTGTGCAAGATCCCTGGGAACGTAAGAGGAAATGCATGAAGGAATTAGAGTTGCCTACTCATCTATTCAACCAGCTGTGCAAAGTAAGGTCCATAATGTGGTTAGTTGCTGATTTTGCACTAGAGTTGTCAATCTCCATGTGGGGCCTAGAGTTCTCCCAGAATTATAACTGATATGCAGGCTACAGAGATCATTCCCCCTAGATAGAGAAGGTCTTTTGTGAAAAACACTTATTTTGATAGGGCTTGCACATAGGAGTGTTTTTGGTGTATTGAGGCTGTGGGAAATACATTATGGAGTTTATGCCTCAGAAATGAACATTTCTTAGGTTGACTTATGCTTTTTCTATAATGTCACATTTTTCTTCAACCATTTAGTTTTGGTATGGCCACCAAGTTTACATTTTGCACTGTTATTATTTATTATTCAGCATCAGGCTTACCTATTCTGTTGAACTGAAATCCTTTGAGATTTAGGTTAATATGTAAGCTGAGTGATTTATGATTCCATTACAAACAGATACCTAAAGTATGCTCATAGGTCTCTTGGTTCCAGCTCTAGAAAAAAAATAAAATTGATATATCGAAGTAAACCCTCCTCATATATAATGGATTGTATGTCCATAGGAACATAAACTTTAAAATAATGACCTAAGATTTTTGGAGAGGAAGGTTAAAAACCAAATGCAAGTAACTATTTAAAATAAACCAGAGAGGAAACGAGCGAGTAAATGGCCCATCTTTGTTGACCTTGAGGAAGTTGCTTTCTTTCAGTTTCCGATACGTAAAATGAGATCATTAATAGCAGCCCATCCTGTCACAGTGGAGACTGGTCTGAAGATCAAGTTCAGTTATTTATTAAATATTTATTTTAAGCATTTCAATGTTGCTTATTGTTTTAAAAATGATTAACAATCTCATTTGTATACTAAAAACAACACACATACAAGATTTGAATTCTACAAGCAGAGGACTTACAAAGACTCACGGGGGGGGGGCGGAGGTTGAACTAATTTCTCCATTCTCTCCCTCCCTCCCTCTTTTCCTCTCCATCCCACTGGCAATTCCTGTAGCCATTTTTCTCTTCTCTTCTATTCACCCATGTATCTATCTTTTACTGTTTTTCACCCTAGCAACTTCTGGCCGTACCCTTCCCTCATCCACCTACTCAGCTTTTTCTGTTAGGTCTTCAGTTAACACTTTCCCTCATTTTTGTTTTCATCCCCTCCAGCTTCACATTTCCACTTTTACTTTTTTGGGGTCTGCCTTTCTCCTCTCTCCCCAACAGTGACTCTGATGCTTGGCATCTTCAGCAGTGTAGTTTGCATCCCTCCAAAATGGCCATCGAGATCTCACATGAAATCTCAGTGACACACTTTTCGTAAAGAAGCAGACATTGCTTCTGTGATTTAGGAGCACCCAAAGCAGCCGCTCCACCCTCAAAGCTTCTGCCAGGAAGCCTGGTGCAGCTCCCATCCCCACAGCCTCTCCCACCAACACTGTGGCCAGCAAGCCCATGACAGATCCAGGTGTCTACTGCTGAGCCTGCTGTGTCTCCCCAAATGCTTCTGCCCTCATAGCTGATACCAGTGAATCCAGTGCGGCTCCTGGCCTCACCCACCATGGTTCCCCGCTGCCGTCACTGCCAAGACTCTAACAGATTCTTTGGGGAGAATTTAAAACTCACAATGTATTTTTTTAGTAGTTCTCAGATTTTTCTGCAAACTGAGAAAGTATCTCAAGTTTGAAAAAAAATCTCCTTTCTCTCAGTGTGGGCCTAATCCGTGGATTTAAATATCTGCAGATCTGTCCCTATTGCAGAAATATACAAATGATCACAACAACTCATAGCAAAATTGCAACTGGCAAAGCAAATTCAGGCAAATACTGCACTGAGGTGAATGACTGCAAAATACATTAATAAATGAATAAACAAAATTAATACACAGAAAATTCATAATGTTGCAAGTAAACACTGTGAGGTTATATAGGAACAAACTAATCAAGGTGTTTTGTTACTTGCCAGTTAGGCACAATGTGCTTGCTGCATAATGGGGGCAAATGTCCAGCAAGATTTCTTTTACGGACCTATTTCCTCAAGCCCCGCTTTCACTTTCCATTCTCTCCACAGCAAGTGAGACCACTTTTAGCACCATTTTAATTTACTTCACCACCAGAGCGAGGCAGATTTGCCAGTGAGCACAGCTTTGTGCTGGAAAATCTTCCCTCCGTCCACGGCCAGCCTTCCCTCTACCTCATGCCACTCTGCATGTCTTCCCCTTTGCCCCCTTTCTATGTTGCCAGCTGCTTCCAATAACAGACAAGAAGCTCATTCATACAATATCAACCTAATTTTCTTGATATTTCTAGATATAGATGTAAAGAGAGCTTGGAAATGACAAGCCTCTGTCCTCTGACAGTGACAGCACCAGCAGCAGGAAGTGCTGTGTGGAGGGGAAGGGGGAGAGAATATCTCTTCTAGGACTCTTCCCTTCTTTAGCAGCCTGTGATCCAGAGAATTGCTTTGCCTCTTTCATTGGGTGGAAGAGTTTCTTTTGGAACACTAATATAGACATAAGTGCTGCTTAAAGGGCTAAGCCTGTAGTCTTGACTACCAGATGTAATGAGATCTGTGCCTTTAAAAATCACTTAATAGTCTGTTAAGAGAACCAGGCCTGGAGAGCTCTGTGCAAAAAAACTCCAGGGAAAGGAGGGAGTGCCTCCTAACATGTAAACAGAGAAACACGTGAAGAGCCCTCTGCCAGCCCACTGCGCAGAGAAGAGTCCCAAGGTAAGCTCTCCTTCTCTAGCATTTCATGTGTAATGGGGCCACAGAGATTCACCACTTTTAAACTGCAGGTGACACTAAGAACATATTTTAGTTTGAAATGCATTGCTTGTGAATGTGGCAGAACACTCTGTTGAGTCATAGAGAGGCACAATTGTTTAAGAAGTATCTTAGCAATTTGTGTGAGTCTATATCACTGGCCACCAGGTCAGGACAGGCTGCCTTCTCCTGCCCAGAACGTTGTTTTTAAGGGGCCATGCCACCCAATACCAGATGTGGTGCTGCCCTGCAGATCCCCAAGCTTGAATACCATAGGGGCTACTGATGCCAAGCCCCCAAACTTGGAAGGCCACTGCTGCTGAAACTGGGAACTGCTTCTCCCACAGTGCTGGTAATGTAGCCACTGCCAGAGCCGGCCACCACATCTGGGGGAAGGTGAGCACTGCTGGCGTCATGCTGAAGTGCTGGAGCTGCTTCCTCGCCTCGCTGACACTCTGGTCACTGCTACCAATTACATAGCAATGCAGGCAGGAGCCACAGTGCAAAGCAGCCCAAACTCCAACTGTAGGCTGGCACACACAAACAAGGTGGAAAGAAGCCAAACAACGAAGTCTGGCCAAAGATGGCAGGGGCGGAAGCCAAAGAGGGTCAGCAGCCACTTTATGTGGTCTTAAGTAGCCTCATGTCTCCTGACTCCTTTGCATGCCAGCCCAACTGAACTGCTTAGAGGCTGAACTGGTTAAAGGCTAGTTAAAGTCAGGCAGGTGTCTTTAACCAGCCTGGCCTGTGAAGGGGCCAGTGGGCTGGCATGGCCAGGCAGACCAGCCTCCCGCCATTCCTAGGCCAGCAATGGCAGGCACAGTGTGAGCAGAGGCGGAGTTACCAGGTGGCGGCGGGGTGTGTGTGTGAGAGTTGCACCGGGCGCACACCTGGGGGGCGGGAAATAGCCCTCCCCCACAGCCCCCCCCCCCACACACTTACCTTCATCAAACAGCACAGGCTGGAGAAGTGGCCTGTTCCCTTCAGGCTGAAAATGGACTGGTGGAAACTATACTTCCCAGGAGACCTTGTGAGCCTCAGGGTCTCATGGGAAGTGTAGTTCCCACAAGGCTGCTTCTCCAGCCTGCACTAAGGTAAGGGCACCGCAGAGGGGGAGTGGAAAACACAGAGTGCGCACCAGGCGCACTCTGGTCCAGCTACGCCTCTGAGGGTAAGTCCAGTGCTATGCCTTTGTGTTAACAGTCCTACAAAGGCCTGAGAGGGGCGAATCATAGAGAAATAGAGAGAAATTTGCCTATTAAATCTGGAGAATGAAAGCTTCCATGTGCAATGACCTATTTTTCCTCAGAGGATTGTAGGCCACTAGTACAGATTTTGAAACAAGAAGACAGCATAAATCTCCTATCCTCTTTAAAGGGGACGAATTGTTACATAGCAGTGCAGGCAGGTTTCTCCCACAGTCCCTGAAATACACTTGTGTTCTTTATTTATCTATTTTATTTTACAAAACCATATCCTGCCTTCCTAAGAGCCACCTTTTTAGAGCTTTTACAGAAAGAAAGAAAGAAAGAAAGAAAGAAAGAAAGAAAGAAAGAAAGAAAGAAAGAAAGAAAGAAAGAAAGAAAGAAAGAAAGAAAGGAAAAGAAAATTGGCTGGAGATGGACATTATTACCCTGTTGGGAGCTTCAGATCTGCAGTTCACCAGACCCAAAAATTAATACATTTTGTGTTTGATTAGCACCTCAGAGACCAAAAAGATTTTCAGGTTATAAGCTTTTGTCAGGGAAGTTGGACTCTGTAAAGTTAATAGACCAAAAATCTTGTTTGAACTTAGTTCTTCTGTTGCAGACCAACATGACTACCCTTCTGCAGCACATTGTGCCTATATCTTTTTGTCTTTCAGATGTCATGGCAAAAGGTGCAGCTATGGATCTGAGGCTCATTCCGCACATGCAGAATAATTCACATTCGAACTGCTTTCGGTGCTCTTTGAAGCTGTGCGGAATGGCAAAATCCACTTGCAAACAGTTGTGAAAGTGGTCTGAAAACACATTATTTTGCGTGTGCGGAAGGGGCCTAATACTTTCTAGTAGCTCATATGGATCTGCTGAAATTGCCACAGCCTAATTTCTTCCTCACACCTCTCCTTTTACTATAATATACAGCAAGGCTAGAAACTAGTTAATTTTCTTATCCTTTCTTCATCCCTTCCTCAGTAGAAGTAGTTTCCATCTCCTCCCAAATCTACAGTGAAAGAAGGGGAAAAAAGACCAAATGAGTTGGGCTAATGGTATCCTAAATATGTTGCCCCTGCATGTGGAACACTTTCATAGCAATTCTGTGCAGTTTGTCCAGTCTATTGAAATTAATGGGTTTATTTGACTAGATCAACTGTTCATAGGATTGCACTGTTCATAGGATTGCACTCTTTAAAGGATAGTTTTGCTGTGTTTAACTGCTGCAGGGCAATTGGTATGATTAAAAGGCTGGCATTTAGCATCTTTCACATATTAATGAGGTTTGAATAATTTTATGGAACTCTTGTGTCTGTTATAGCTGTATAGAAAGCTCACTCTTTGTCTGTTGTGTCATATTTAATAGGATTTGCAACAAGATAATTATTCCTTGCATGCAGCTGAAGGTGAATTAAAGGCCGTGCTCTTTCTGCAAGTTAATTAACAGCAACGTATATCTTCTGTGTGTGACCATTTACAAGCTTGCTTTAGGATTAAGAATTCAGTTTTTGTGGTTATAAAATGCAGGTTTCCAGCTGTTTTATTAGTTTGGGTGTACTGACAAAAGCACTCAATGGTAAAAAAAATGAAGAATTTATCATGTAATAAACATGAAAGATATGACAAATAAGACTATATAGGGATTCATATTGGATATGCTCATGAAACCTCCAGCATGTGTTTAGATCTTGTTCAAAGAACCACATGGAAAAGAGAAACTTCCAGCAGAGAAACTTCCAACATAGAAACTTCCAACAAACTTCCTAGCACCTGACTTTTAAAAATAATTCTGTTTGTGAATAAATCAACATTGGGTTGACCCAACTGTTCAACTTTCCAACATATTTTCTACTCCTCCTTAGGCAGTATTCTGTTGTGTTTCTACAGAGTAATGTTTCAGAAATTTATGGTGTGACTGAGAGAAGTTCAAGTACTTTTGTAATCTTACATAATATTATGGAAATGTTCTTTTCAGCTCGGTCCTCAGAGCTGCAGAACTCAGGCAGTTGCAGGAAGGATTTGGAATTAGGTTATATTTAGAAATAGTCACCCTCTGCCTGCAGACTCATTCTCTCCTCACAGGTTTTGGAGATTTTTGTAGCACTTCAAAACCTAGAAGAACCTTCTTGACCATGAAGGAACTGGGACAAATAAATGAAATAAGTAGGGGCTCTGCAGGAAAAAAAATTCTCTGCAAAAAAGTCATTGGCTATCTTCAACTGTCGTTACTTCAGCTGCAGATGTCAGCTCAAGTAGTCAAACTGCATATCTGATCATGAATAGAACAGAGTGTGACTGACTCTGAGTGGAGGTGATAAGGATGTTATGATAGTGGCATAAGTACTGGAGAATTGGTGAATTGAAAAGATTTAGACATAGTAATTCTTTACTCAAGGATGATTCTAATAGATAGAAAACACTGTCTAATTTGGGCACACTTACTGAGCAAATGATGGCAAAGCCACTCCAGGCAGCCCTGTCTTGACACATCTGCTCTTGACCAATTTCAGTTTGGCTTAAGGTCCTGTTCTTAAACAGGGAGGGATACAATGGCCTGATGGCTGACAAGCAATGTTTGTTGATCTGTCTTGATAAATTCAACAGTAGCTTTTGATACAGCAGTCTGTTCAAAGTTGCTGACCACTCTGCGCATGAGATTAGTTTGAGGAGTGCAATGCTCCAATGGTTTGAACTTTTCTGTTTTATTATACTCACAGTGTAGCAGCTGAACTGGTTCCCTAGAAGTGGCTTCGAGCACCGATCCTCTAATATTTTTGTTGAGTCATTGCATGAGAAAGTCCAGAGCTTTGGGTTAGGATGTCAGCAGCTCTATATTCTGTTAATTAAACAGGATAGGCTATCATCTCTGCTCTAGGTCACTGCCTGAATGCAGCCATCCTAATATCCATACTTATGATTTCATGAAATATAAATTTTCCTGTAGTAAAGAAAACTATGCTATGGTTCAAAAAGCAAACTGAGAACTTCTATGACAACCGTAGTCCCTTTAAGAAAGAGAGGGAGGGAGAGCAGCAAAAAACCTGGATCTCAGGTTTTGATAGACTAATTCATTCTGTTTTGGCTTCTCTCCTGCCTCTGAAATTTTCATGCCCATTGGCCACATTAATGTGTCACAACAAACCTTTGTATGTGACATGCACAAAGGTAGGTTGTTCTTGTGCTCGCAGCAGGTTCCCTCTTGTCATCCTTCATGTTCTGCCCCCAAGTGAATCTATTTTTGGTACCCTGTACTCAGGGACGTAGGTATAGATTGTTTATGGGAGGGCTCAGGGGGGCCACACCCACATCCACCCCTAGGGAATGACCACGCCTCCCAAAGCCCCACCCCTGGCCTAGCGCTTATAAAAATAGCTCTCCGAGGCCAGGGAGGCAGACTCCCCTGCCCTGCCCTCCCCTGCCCCCCATCAGCTGGACTCCCAGCTGGCAGCCATCAGTTTCTTCTGCCCTCCCCTCTGGGCAGAGGCATAGAGGGAAAATGGAGCCTGGTGCAAAATCTGAGTTTTGCCCCTCCCCCCCAGCAGCCGCTGTGATGCTGGAATCCACCCCAACAGCATCACTTTCAATGGTGTTTAAACTAGAGAGCCCAAATTCTCCTTTTAAATCCACCTTAAAGGGAGAATCTGGGGTCCCTAGTTAAACAACATTGAAAGTGATGTTGTTTTGGGGTGGATTATCCCCCACCCTGAAACAGCATCACTTTCAATGTGGCGTAGTGGTTAAGAGCAGGTGCATTCTAATCTGGAGGAACCGGGTTTGATTCCCTGCTCTGCCACTTGAGCTGTGGAGGCTTATCTGGGGAATTCAGATTAGCCTGTGCACTCCCACACACGCCAGCTGGGTGACCTTGGGCTAGTCACAGCTTTTCAGAGCACTCTCAGCCCCACCCACCTCACAGGGTGTTTGTTGTGAGGGAGGAAGAGCAAGGAGATTGTAAGCTCCTTTGAGTCTGCTACAGGAGAAAAAGGGGGGATATAAATCCAAACTCTTCTTCTTCTTCTAAACTGAGGACCTCAGATTCTCCCTTTAAATCCATGCATAAGGGGGTGGATTTAGAAGGAGAATCTGGGGAAATTTGGGGGGGTGCCTGCTGTCAGGGGTGCAATTGTTAAGCTAGAAGCACCAACCTTCAGGGTATCTTTAGGAGAGTCTCCTAATGATACCACCCAGGTTTGGTGAAGTTTGGTTCAGGGGGTCCAAAGTTATGGACCCTCAAAGGTGTAGCGCCCATCTCCTATTAGCTCCCATTGGAGACAATGGGGAATGGGGGCGCCCCCTTTGGGAGTCCATAGCTTTGGATCCCCTGGACCAAACTTCACAAACCCTGGGTGGTATCAGTAAGAGACTCTCTTGATGATACCTCATAGGTTTGGTGAAGTTTGGTTCAGGGTGTCCAAAGTTATGGACCCTCAAAGGTGTAGCCCCCATCTTCTATTAGCTCCCATTGGAAACAATGGAGGATGGGGCACCCCCTTTCCTCCCAAAAATCCCTGAAAGTTTGGTGCTGCTAGCCCAAACAATGCGCCCCCTGGAAACCAAAAACCAAAAAAACCTAAACATGTTTTAAAAACCCACATACGGAGGGGCGGACCTTCGGACATGAATGGGGGGGGTTGAACCCGAGAACCCCCCCCTTACCTACGTCCTTGCTTGTACTTGGCTGGGACAGAGTGGGGGAGACACAAGCTAGATCCAACAGTTCTTACAATAAGTTTGTTACTTGAAACAAGACCTTAACTCCCCTCTTAGGTCTATCTAAATCAGAGTACTTGCTTGTCTTGAGCAGGTTTGAAGCTGTAGACTGTGTCTTCTCTTGGCTGCTTTCAAGAAAGTCCACTGTGTCTTGTTTCCTTTCAATTCTTTCAGTCTTTGTCTAGTTCTAACTGCTGTTAAACTTAACTTGTGCTCTATGGACCACATATACTAATAGGGATGTCACAAATATTCCGGTCTGCAACTACCCTTGGCACCTCACTCTGACTGGCTGGCCAGAACTAAAACAGGATATTGCTGGGTAAAGAGGGAAACTGCCTATTGGAAAATACCCTCCCTTAGAAGACTTAACAATGAACTAAACCCATGCTAACTATGGGGAAACTAAAGCTTAATGGGGAAATACAAAAGCCTCTGAGGGGGCATGATACTTCATGTGTGGAGCATAATTGAAAGCACCTTAAGTTGAAAAGTTGGGATGGCTCAGGATTCTGAATTGTGAGAAGGAAACAGATTTCAATTTGTCCATCAAGGCAAAGCAGTGTTTAACTGAAGGCTTCACAGATCAGGAAGCTTTCAGTAATGCTCTGTATGAAAGAGATACAGGAAACAGGATGCAAGAAGAGGAAGGGGACTTCTGAGTATGAGAACAGGCCATGCTCATGCACCATAGACAGAGTTTTGCCATGTTAAGTGCTGCCATTAGTTTCAAATGTCATTCATGTCTCAAAAAGTACCACGTGGAATCTAAATGCTCACAACCTGTATTATTCTAGAATGTGGGCAGGTTTTCAGAACTTTCAAGCATGGAGAATGTTGACTCATTGAGAGGAGCAGATAAATAGCCTTGTAACCATTTCCAGGCTTTACTGATATGCAAAGTAAATGTTAAAAATAATCTGCATATTAGTCATGGTAAATCAGGTTTAAGGCAACTTTCATCAACATCCGGAAGCAAATATGAAGCATTTTAAAGGCTGCTGGTGCCTTCAAAGCACTACATGGCATAACCTAATTAATTCATTCACAAGTACTTAAAATGCTTCATCAAAAAAACTTGAGGAAGATGATATATGATCAAGGAGAATCAAGGTGATATTTCAACCTGGATTATTTGAAAACAGAAAGCCCTCAATATGTCTAAAAGTGAAACATTTCATCAGTATAAAGTAATCACAAGGAAAATTAATTCATTTCAAAGCTCTTCATAAGACCTCCAGTGAAAGCATGCTATTCATTTGGGATCCAGATATGAAGAATCATGAACAGCTCACTGAATTTAATTGTGTATGAGCTATCTGTATAGAATCTACATTTCCTGACATTAAGGTTTTTTGTATTATTTATTCTGGGTCTGTCACAGAAACTGATTTTCTCATTTAACTCAGCAGAGCTGAGGATTTAGCAGGCAAGGCTCATCCCAGGATTATAGGCCAGGGCTGACCCCAAGTCCTGGCTTGCCACTGTATTTCCTGGGAGAGATGTTAGATATTCAGCAGTCATATGAAAGGCAAAAATTCAGCAAAGGCACACAGAGATGGTGCGATGGGGAAAGCAATTCCTGTTAAATGCCTGCTTTCATGCAGCTATTAAAGGTCGATCAAGAAAAAGTGAAAAAATCTTTGCAGTACTGAGGATAAGGATACTGAGAAATATCGAACGAACACCTTTCTTAGGCATATAAAAACAAAAGTACAATTATTGGCAGAGAACAAAAGGGTGTATGGCAAATATCTAAGTAGAGTTAGCACAGGAATCGAGTTCTCTTAAAAGAAAACTTGCAGTTTTTTTGAGTACTTCGACATCATTGTTGTTCAAAAGAAATGCAGTTTTCAAATGACCTGGGCCATCAAAGGAGTTAGTGGAAATATCCTTATCCGTGGGATGCAGGACTGGCTTGCAGACTGAGAATCCAAGTAGACATAAAAACTCCTAATTATTTAACTAGAATGATTATTCAGGGATTCTGATGAAAATGTTTATGTCTCCATGCCTGCAACTGAATATCTTATATGGAATGGGGACTCCTGAGTGTCTAAAGAGTGCCATCCTAAACGCAACCTGTGAATTTATGAGGACAGAAACAAAGTCCAATGCTTGGGGACAAATTGGAACAATGCTCCACTAGTTCCACAGTCTGCTGTCCTAGTAAAAAATTTCCATTCGCCTAAACTGGAAAGTAAGATGAGGTTTCGGGGAAATCACAAAACTTACAGTCCCTTCCTGGGTATGGTGGCATATCCACCAATGGAAGCAGTGCTTGGCTGCTCTGGTATATTTTCCCTCCCTGGGGCACTTGCCCTGGCAGAGGTGCAAATCCCCCAGCATGCAGCTGCCACCTCTCTCCCCAGCAGTAGGATGCCGCGCAGGATGCTGCACCAGCATTCCTGCATTCCCACCACCACTGCTGGTGGCCTAGGGGGTGTTCTAGGGGGATGGCTGGGAGAGGAGTCGATTTTCTCCTAGCTGTTCGCCCTGTTGAGCTGATGGCCAGGACGGCTGACTTATGCCACCAAAAAGGGACCTCAGATAGGATCCAAAGATCATCAAGAATTACAAATGCTCTCTAGATGACAGAAATCTTTTCCCCTGGAGAAAATGGCTGTTTTGAAGGTTGAACTCTATGGTATACTCTGCTGAGGTCACTTTCCTCCCTAAACCTTGCCCTCTCAAGGCTCCAACCCCAAATCTCCAGGAGTTTTCCAACCTGGATGTGGCAACCATCAGGAGGAACTAATCTCTGTAATCTCATCACATTTTTCTGTTTATACATAAGGAGCCATTCTCTGTCTGCCCAGAAACTAGCTTGCTGGTTTCAATGGGTCTTTGAAGCTTTTCCTGGTTCTCTTAGCTCTGCCCATCAACTCCTTTTAAAGGCACAAATCTAATCACTTATGCAACTACAAGATAAAGGGCTTTGTTAAAGCCCTTTAAATTGCATTTGCAATTTATATCATTGCATTGCATTTATATCAATATACCCATGATAGCAAGTATATCAATACTGTAGCCTCTTTACCAACATAGCCTCCCCCGCCCGCCAAAAAAAAAGAAGAAGAAAGAAAGAGGCAAAGCCATTCCCTGGACCACATACTGCTGAAGAAAGGGATCATGTGTCTGATTTGTGAATAATCCTCAAGTGGTAACTTATTTCAGGAGTGTGTTATCACTCCTGGTCCTGGGGACAGAAGTGGCAGGTGTCATCCACCACTGAATGTTGTCTTTTGAAAGATAATGAAGAACTCCGTATAGGTTTCATGTAAGTTGCTAAAATAATACTTCAAAGGCACCTTCTATTTTTATGTATAGCCATGCCTCAAAAGCTCCTTTGTTTGGGGATGTGATAACATGCTTACAGTGAGAGTATCCACTTACTCAAAGGAGAACTCCCACTGACTTTTGTGTGTTCTCTGGTCTTTTATTATGTGCTTCATTGAAGTGTTGGAGCACGGTGGGCTGGAATAGCTGGTAGCATAGCTTGTAGATGGGCTTAATAAAAAGATAATGAAGTGCAGTCATAATAGGTCAGGTTTTCTATGGCAGTGAATTAAATAAAAATGTCCAAAGATCTGGATTCAAAGCTTCTTCTGTTAACTTCAGTATTTAGATAAAAGATGTGCTGAGTTAAAGTGGTACTTTGGAGAAGACATGGGAACCTGAGAAGGATAGCGGCCCTTCACAGTTCTGGGAGATGTGGAAGGCAACGAAGGGTAAGAGATGAAATTAAAGGTGTTCAGTTTTATTTTCTATACTAACCTAATTATGTCATTTTGAGACTTTATATACTATAGCAAATACAAACCTGTGTTTGCTAAGATCCTAAATAGAAGGATTGTGGTTTAGTGCTGGAGCACTTGAGTTTTATGCTGTAGGTCTCTGGACAATCCCTGTCCACAGACCTGTAGCTCAGACCAAAGGGTTGAATCTGCTGATTCATTCTGTTAGTGGTGGAAACTTCAAGGAAAATATATTTCTCTGCCTGAGAACCAGAAGAACTATTGCCAGTCAACACTGAGCTACATGGAATGGTAAGATGATAGAAGGTGGCTTCATATAAGATATAGTTGATTGAATGCAAACCAGATATTCCGTTCTGCTCAGACTCCTTCAATTACTGAAAGACCTTTATGGTCTGGGTCCAAAGCAATATGTTATTAATCGTTTATGCTCAAATAATTGTAGCAAGAAAACATGAAAAAAACCCAGATAATAGTATCAACCACCTAATGTATCATTTGATATTCTAATAGCAAATCTTTGGATATTTAAATCCTGTGACTGGAACTGTGGGTGGGTAGGATGGATCTTTCTACAAAGCTGAAAAGGTCCCCATTTGTAGGAAAAATGAAAGAAAAAAAACTCACTGAGAGTTTAGAAAGCCCAAAAATGATAAGAGAAGTGCCTACAGCTTTAAGCAACAGATTCCCTCAGTGGTCATTGCTGAACAACCACAATATTCTGGAATGGGTCTCTGTGTGTGAAAAGGCAGGGGGAGAGAATAGATGTTTTTCCAGGCCTCCAAGCAGAGGGCCAGATAAAAATAGGTTTACTGTCAGGTGGAAAGGTGATAGGATTGCCAACTCCAAGTTAGGAAATATCTAGCTATTTGGTGGGTGGACCCTGGGGAGGGAGGGACTGTAGGGGAATATAACGCCACCAACTCCATCCTTAAAAGCAGCCACTTCTTTCATATGAACTAGGGTTGTCAGCCTCCAGGTGGGGGCTAGAGTTTACCTGGAATCACAACTGCTGTCCAGAGGACAGAGATCCTCTGGAGAAAATGACTGTTTTGAAGTGTGGACCTACCAAAGTTGCTTCCCTTTCCAAACCTCACCTGCCAAGGCTCTACACCTAAATCTCCAGGAAAGTCCCAACTGGGAGCTAGAAACCACAAGGGGGAACTGATCTCTGTAGTTGGGACATCTGTTGTGATTCTAATCTAGCAGGTCTTCAGTCCCCACAATGACAGTGGAATGTACTACCTCAGAGTGTGATGGAGTCTCCTTCTTTGGAGGTTTTTAAACAGAGGCTGGATGGCTATCTGTCAGGAGTACTTTGATTATGCGTTCCTGCATTGCAGGAGGTTGGACTTAATGGCCCTTGGGGTCTCTTCCAACTCTATGGCTGATTTTGCACTTTTTAAATGCTTCGTGGCCAGAGACGGAGTGAAGGGAAACTGCGCCAGGGTGCGTGCAGTGAGCACTACTCCAGGGCGCGAGCAGTGAGCACTACTCCACTATCTGTGGCTTAACCAGGGAGCATACCTGCTGCGGGGCTTCTCACATTACTTGTAGTTCCCCACTGCTGCCTGGCTCTTTCCTTCGCTTGAGGCAGGGCCGGTGTGGGAAGCCCCAAATAGTTGCCCACTAGCCCAGGCTTTCCCATGAGCACCACTTAAGCACAGCGAGCTCTTCTGTAGTCTCTTTCAGGCATGCGCAGGCAGCCTCCGTTTCCTGCATTCAGATTGGTTGAATCTTGCCCCATTCCCCCAACTCACTTTCACTATTTTCCTGGCCCTGGCCCTGTTTCTGCTATGAAGGAGTTTGCACAGCAGTGGAAGCCTCTGGAGCAACAAAGGGGCATTTCAAAAGGACCTCAATTTTTGTGGTTCAGGAAATTCATGGAGCAAAGCCATTGCTGCTGGAAGGACGGCTCCAGGGCAGAAACATGGCAGCCAAGCTGCAGCACCAGGGGCAGTGCAGAATTCCCGATTGCATCGGGGCATTTCCTGTGCCAACAGAAGGGCAATTTTGGCATGCAAAATCAGCCTATGATTCTATGAGGTTGACAATCCTAGAAGCAGGGAAAAGGAGAGTGACTACTAAGAGCTTTCATGAAAGGGAAAGTGGAAGTAGTGGGACAGGGAGAAATGAGATGCCTCCTGCAAGTTCTTGCATGTTACCTTTTGTAACATAAATCATACAGTCCCCGTCATGCAGTACGCAATAAAAGATGGTACTCAAATAAGCTGACATCTTAGAAATTTTTAAAATTTATGCTCCCTATTCTGGGAGATGGACAGAGAAAGTGCAACAGTGTTTATTCCTCTGCACCTCTTGATGGCTTTCAATACCATCAGTCATGCTGTCTCATTGGAAAAGCGACCATTCAGCTGAGTCTATGGGAGGGCATCTCTAGCATCCAATAACCTTTCAGAGACAGGCTGGAATATTGGAGAGAAGCACAGCAGGAGGAGAGAGCAGAGAGCAATGAAAGTTTTGGGTCCGCCTCAACAAAACAGCAGAGAGTTTGAAGGGTAGCTCGCCCTGGTAGCATGGCAAAGTGGTTTAACTCTACCTCTGGGAAAAAATAGAATACTCAATAGTTATGTCTGTCTCTGGTATTGAGCATTTAGGCCGACTTGGAAAAGGGCATGGTGGTAGGCATGGTATCCTATGCGTGTGAGAGTGTCCAAACTAGGGATTAGTCAGTAGAAGCCTGTTTGTGCCTGGAAGCATTAAAGAGAATTCAGACTACACTCTGAAATCATATTACTTCAGTTTTGTTCCATCTGTACTGGGTCCTACTTTGTTTCTGGGCCCAATTCAGGATGCTAGTGTTGACCTTTACAGCACGATGTGGTTTGGGATCAGCATGGCTGAAGGACTTTCTCTGTCAAACCATGGTGGATATTTTCAGCAGCTTTGATTAAGGTGCCCCCGCTGTCTGAGGCTAGGCAGGCATCAACTTGAGAAAGGATCCTCTAAATTGTGGTGCCAAAACTTTGGAACTCCCCCCTCCCCCCAGGAGATTTGTTTGTTTTTTGCCAGAGGATAAAGACTTCTTGGTTTTATTTGGTATTTCCACACTTTCCAAAGTCAGCTTTCTTCCGTGTTTATGTATTTTATGTATGTATTTGTTTTTAGTTTAAAATATTTCAAATAATTATATGTGTGAGCATTTATTTTAAATGCTTTTTAGTGTCATAGTTGTTTTGATGTTTCACTTTTATGTTTTAATGTTCACTATCTTGGGGATCTTGAGTTGGGTGGAAAGGTGGCATAGGAAAGGTGCAAATCCAGATCAGAAAATCTTGACAAATGGGGCAGTTTTTTCAGAAAAAAGAACCACAGCTGCAGTGACCAACCAAGGCAGGTTGAGGGAAGTCATGTGAATAAATTAGCATGATAGACTGCATCATCACTAGAGTGCCTGTGTCAAAAAAGAGAAAAAAATAGCATAAGGGGGGGCGGGTCTAGTGCAATCATCCATCACACCACAACTGGTGCCTGTACTGAACCAATTGCTTCCTGTGCAGACAAGATGAAACTAACAAAAATGAACAAAAACAACATTGCAAAGGAAGGAAGGGAGGTGTGCAGACAAAAATAATGGAAAACTATTCCAAATCTCTGAGATTGATACCATATATAATAGGGGGTAAGCTCTGCATGTGCAAAAGGCCTGGTTATGCTTATCTTGATTAATGTTTATTAGTTATATGCAAATATACTGGTCTCTCTGTCATTATGATACCAGAATCTATAATTTCCTAAACTGTGCTTTGAATCTTAGCAACTGCTGTGGATTCCCTTGGATGTCAGACATTTGTCTTAATTAATCAAACAAAATAGCAATTTTTCTAGAATAAAAGACTTAGAATCTATTTGTTATTTATTGGTTAATGGGTTCCCTTTATTTGGAGTTTATTTTTCTTGTCAAAGCACAGTATGATGGGGGTTGGGGAACCCCTTGCATGTGTTTTCCACTCAAATTGCTATTCAGCGCCATGTTTCTACCTGTTGGTGTCTTAGCCCAAATTAACCCCTCTGTGGGAAAATGGCTAAAAGCAGTATGAGCCGGAAAAGAATCAGCGTCCTTCCTTGCACTTTAATTCTCTCCCCATAGGGCAGAAGAGATGTTTCTGCCCACAGGTTTGCCATTGTCATGTCTCATTTGGCCCCAAGACACTTATGAAAATAGGGCTTCCGGCAGGGGTGTGAGTCAACCTGCAGTCTCAGAATACATTGATTCATCACCTGCAGTAAAGGACACAAATGACTGTTTCTCAGAAACAGGGAATCCCTCACATTTCATTTCCTTGTCTGCTACTGCAAAGGTGAAGCATGTATGGGTTTCTCTTGCGATATGTTAGAACCTGTAATCCACCGCTGAAGTGAGATGGTGGTGGTGGTGGGGGACACAACGCTAATTGATTTTTCTTGTTCTGTTTTCAGTTAAAGCATCATAAAAGCTTCTGAAATCATTGGGCTTTGGTATTGATGTTCTTTAGAAAGGACTGCTGTTTAAGGCTATTCCCCATTTCTCTGTTCCTCTTTGTTGGAAACAAAGAAAACATCCCTTTTTTTAGAAAACTCAGAAAGGGCATCTATATGTACTGTTGCTCAGAGAATACATTTCCTTTCTAGCTGTTCCTGTTTTTTCCCCATTGTAATATGACTTTCTATGTCAATCAGTAAAACAGTACTGGTTATTCCCAGCTCTGTAGTGGACCTATTACCACTAATGAAACAAATAAATACTGTTCAAATTGTAAAAGAATTACAGGACTTACAGACCAAAAAAGAGACTTTCGAGAATTTTTAAAAACTGACATAACAAAGTACCTGTGCTTTTAAACTATTTATTCTTTTTCAGTCTCAAATCCCAAATTTAGATTTCGTTTGCACTTTTTCTCATGCAGCACACTGCTGTTTTAAACCAAATGAAATATTTCCTACATGGATAGCACTTAGGTGTAGAGAATAGTGTATCTTGTGCCAAAAATGAAAAGGGCTGTTTCCATTACCACCTCTGAGCAGTATAACCCCAACACTATTGCAAAAAGGAAATTGTTCCTTAGATATTTTTAGATGAATTCCAGAAGAATATCCACATCACTACAAAAACAACAGCCTGTTCTGTGACACATTAAAGCCTAACACATTCACTGTGGTATGAGCTTTAGTAGTTCAGGGGTTTTTTTTGTCAGATGCTCACAATAAATGCATAAGGTTCAAGTTAGGACAGAGACAGAAGTTCATAATTGATGGTAGTATGACAGAGCCACCATTACCTGAGGAGTAGAGGGGTTTTTTGTTCATTTTTGTTCCTGAATCATTTCTGGTCAAGCAGCTTTTTTGAAATTTGAAACACTGTCTACTTCCAGCTTTATGCCCTAAATAGGCAATCTCCCTCTGCTCCTTGACTCAATTCCTACTGGTAATTCCAGGGGAATTGGGAGCATAGCATCATGCAGGCACATAGAGTCACTTCCAGCTGAAGTGATGTCATGGCAGTGCTGAGCTTTCTGAGCTTTCTGTTCAGTGCTGTAGAAGTCACTGTAGAAGTTTTTTGAAGTGCTGTAGAAGTCACATGACTTCTACAGCACTGAACAGAAAGCTCAGGAAGCTCAGCACAGCCATGACATCACTTCAGCTGGAAGTGACTCTATGTGCCTGCATGATGCTATGCTCCCCAATAGTAATGGAATCCCAGTGATTTCAATAGAATGGAATTAAGCATGTAATTCCATGTAACCATTTTTGAATATAAAATGGAACATGCCTTAGATAAAGGCATGATTATTGTTCTCTGCTAACTTCTTAAGTGTTCAGACATTTTTTAAAAAGATGACTGGCTATTTGTCCAGCTGCCAGTGACAAGAAACACAGTTTCTTCTGAACATCTTCAAAGACAACCAGGTCGCAAGATAAACTTTTGTGTTTACCTTTGAGTTTTTTTTAATAAATGAGATAAAATAAATAAGTCAGAAAGATTTTTTTAAAATGTCCATAAATGATTTTTTTTTCTCATGGATTCTAAAAATGAATCCATAAACGATTTCATTCTCACGTAAGATGAGCATTTAAAACAGAGAACTTAAAAAAAAAAGAAATGCAAGAAGAAAGCAGCTTAATTTGTGTCAAGTGTTGGGTTCTTTTTAGCTTTCCAACTGTTTTTTAAAGCTCCAAGAGGAGAAAATTTTGACAAAAGAAAAAACGATTTTAAATTTTGAAAGGAAAGAAAGAAAAATAATAGCATACCTCTTATTAAAATGTAAGTTAACAGCTACTGCTAGTGAAGAAGATTAAATGGTGTGGCAGCACTTTTCAAAAAGAAATAATGAAAGAATGACAAAAAGAAAAGAGAAAATGTGATTTTTGAACAACTCTTTTATTCTTATCAATAGTGGCATTTTGCAGTGTTCTATAGAGGACTAAACAGTTGCTCTTACTATATTTGGCAGAGTGAATGCTCTCCATACACCTGAGAGGTTGTATTTCTTTTGGTATCAAACTTGTATCTGTTCTGGGCTTGTTGTGGGAATACCCACCCACCCACCCATCCACTCTCTCATAAGTCATAATACTTACAAATCAGAGGTAGCAGAAAACAGAAAGGGCAACTCAAGTAGAGTAGCCATTTGTCCAATAAGGGGGAAAATGGGGGAGGAATGGGGGAAAGTGGGTGGAAGACAATGACATGATGCAGTGACGTGACATCACTACCAAGTATTTTTTTTACTGAAGAGATAAGGAAAATTCCTAGCATATCCCTCAGTGTAGTCTTGCCATTTCTTGGTCTTCACCTCGAAGTGATGCTGTGTCATGGCCCCCCTCCCCATACTTCACTCCAAAAAACTCTGACTGTGTCAGACCTGCTCCTGACCATTCTCCCCCCTCCATTTCCCAAGGCCTGCAGAGCCTGGATGACAGATGGGGAAGAGACATATTTCAATGCTGCAGAGTTCAGATCTACCTCCCTGCTTTCCAACTCCTTCTTTTCCTCTCCCTACAACAGACATCTTGTGGGGTAGGAGAGGCTGAGAGAGTTCTACAAGAACTGTGACTAGCCAAAGGTTACCCAGCAAGGCTTCACGTATAAGACTGGGAAAACAAATCCAGTTCACCAGATAAAAGTCTGCAGCTCAAGTGGAGGAGTGGAGAATCAAACACAGTTCTCCCAATTAGAGTCTACTGCTCCTAACTCCTACATCATTAAAGCAAGCAGCAGTCAAAAACCATTAATACAAAAAGTCTTATAAATGGTGCGTAATCCAGCAAAAGAAAAATAATTAAATAATAAGACACAATATACAATGAAAAAAAAATCTCTGGATAAAGATTATTTATATGGAACAGGACATTTTTAGTAGTTTCCAGTGTTCCAAAATCAAGAGTGTGTGGTTGAATTCTTGAGACAGAAAATTCTGTGTAATGTTCTGCATGCCTTCCAGCATAATCTTCATTACTTGACAGCACCAGATGCCAAGCTATGGTATCCTAATCCTGAACAAGTTTTCCATAAACATAAAGAAAACACAAGGCTGACTGTGGTTCTCTTTCCTCTTTTCTTGTCTTTTTCTTTTGGCATTTCTTTCTGAAATGCAAAAAATAATAGCTACTCCTGTGGGCATAATTTAGGCTTACCGTTACTTCTGTTCTGGGAATAAGTACTTTGGAACTGATTCAAACCTATATGCATGCAGCAGCAAATGGGGCTACATGTCCACAGCCCTAATTTGAATAGTAGTAGTAGTAGCAAAATGTTATTGTTTTTAGCCATAACAATCTAAAACACATAGAAATATATTTAACGTATAAAATGTACAGCATGATTGCAGTTTTACAGGTTTAACAATATAATCAACTAGATAAAATCAAATCAAATAAACTAATCAGTAGAGTTATTTCTCTTGCTGGATGTAATTCTGGCCTACATCTCTGGCTGCCAGAGCAAAAAGTGATGCCCTAGAGGAAACGGTTGAGTCAGAGTCAGAAGAAAGGACAGTTTTTCTGAGTCAGAGAAATGGTTTAAATCCATCAGCATCTTTGTGAGAAATTTGGCTCAAGGTTCTAAATAATTATAACAAGATAGAACATAGCAAAGTAAGTCCTCAGGTATGGGTGCTCCACATAGTTAGAGTTGAGAGGCCAGCTGTTTGTGGGTGTAATGTCCAGCAAGTAAAGTTGGCATGTGATGTTTGATGTTATTAATTTTAAAGGCTCTGACATGGTGGCTAAGATGTTACGATATTGCGATTGTATGATATTGTATTGTATTGCTATGGAAGGTTGTCATATTGACTATATCGTGTTATAAAATGTCATTATATTGTATGATTTAGTGTTATTGTTACTATTGTTGTTATTGCTGTTATGACTACTACCATTGTATTGTTATGCTTATTGGATTTTTAAAATATTGTTGTACACTGCCCTGAGCCCTTTGGGGAAGGCGGTATAGGAATTAAAAATCCAATCCAATAGTCTGAAAGTGAACTGAAGTGAAAGCTACTCTATTGATCAAATAAGGAGTTCCAGCATGGTCATTTTTAATCAATTTGAACCAAGGGGAGAATTTAGACAGGGAGATTGCTTGACTATCTATTGAAGCATCACCTTTAAACATCCAGCCATGAATGCGTTAGCCAGCTATAGGAGCATCCAAGGAGTTGTCTGTCATGGAGCAGCATTGTAGAATACCCTAATTTGAATAGTACCAATCAACTTTTTACAGAGTGAAGACACTCCCTCCATTCAACAGCTTGCCATTCCTATTTAAAGTTTCTAATGGGGTTACAGCAGCACTTGTCGGTGGACTGAACAAGAGAATCCTGTATATTAGCTATTTGCTAGTGTGATTCCTCATTCAACTAGGGCACGGGTCGGCAACTCATGGCTCTTTCGTACTTGTGGTGTGGCTCCCGGCGTGTCTGCCCATTCCTGGGGAGCATGTGGAGAGGGGAGAAAAAAGCGGCGCTCAGGTCAGGCCGGGGCTGCCAACTGCATTCTCTCCTCTGGAGTGGAGAGCGTGGAAAACCCCCTCCCTTGCAAAGGGGAGGAGAGAAGAAAGCAGCTCCTGGTTCAGGCCGGGGCTGCCAACTGCATGCTCTCAACTGGAGCAGAGTGCGTGGGGAACCCCCTCCCCTGTTTAAAGGTAAAAAACAAAAATACACAGTGTTATCTTCCTTTTAAATGTCTTTGCGGCTGTCTGTGTTTTCTTTTACGTGGAAAATGGGTCCAAATGGCTCTTTGAGTGTAAAAGGTTGCCGACCCCTGAACTAGGGACAAGTGCATCAAAGGCTGCTTCCCTGCATATGTGGTTTCTACCTAGGGTTACCACCAGTCTCCAGGACTTCTCTTGGAATTATAACAGATCTATAGACTACAGAGATTGGTTGTAGCAAATTCAGAAAGTGGACTTTGTAGCATTACATCCCTGTTAGCTCTGTGTCCTCTCTAAACTCTGTCTTCCACAGACATTGTTTCTCAAAACAATTTGCAACAGACAAGGAATAGTGAGAGAAAGTATTGTTATGGAATCAGAGCCTGCCACAGACTCCCCCTTAGTCCCAGAAATGGGTGATAAAAGGAATGTATGCCTGAATCACTAGTTACAAAGCAAAGCAATAGAGAGAGCCATCCAAACCCCAAGCGGTGATAACAAGCCAGGTGTGGCCTTGGGCAAGTAGGAGGGAATGCCAGACTTGGTGGAGGCTAGACAGTCTTTGGGATGCCAGGCCCAGCAGGAGCTGGCCCTAACACACAGTGCCCATATTTTGATGCAGTTTGTCCTCTAAGTACATAAGAGAAGCCTAGCTAAATCAGACCAGTAGTCCATCTAGTCCACCACACTGTTTCACACAGCCGACAATCAACTGTAGCAAAATGCAAAGTGATGCACATAGGAGCAAAAAATCCAAACTTCACACACACGCTACAAGGGTCAGTGCTATCAGTCACAGACTAGGAATGGGATTTGGGCGTCTTAGTTGATAGTTCCATGGGAATGTCAACTCAATGCATGGCAGCTGTGAAAAAGGCAAACTCTATGCTGGGGATAATTAGGAAAGGAGTTGATAATAAAACTGCAAGGATTGTCATGCCCTTATATAAAGCAGTGAGTGCTGCAACCGCACTTGGAGTACTGTGTTCAGTTCTGGTCGCCACATCTCAAAAAGGATATCGAAGAGATAGAAAAAGTGCAGAGAAGGGCAGCGAGGATGATTGAAGGATTGGACCACCTTCCTTATGAGGAGAGGCTGCAGCGTTTGGGGCTCTCTTTTAGTTTGGAGAGGAGACGGCTGAGGGGGGATATGATTGAAGTCTATAAAATTATGCATGGGGTAGAAAATGTTGACAGAGAGAAATTTTTCTCTCTTTCTCCCAATACTAGAACCAGGGGGCATTCATTGAAAATGCTGGGGGGAAGAATTAGGACTAATAAAAGGAAACACTTCTTCACGCAACATGTGATTGGTGTTTGGCCTATGCTGCCACAGGAGGCGGTGATGGCCACTAACCTGGGGCCACTCCCCACTCCCCATAATGCGCGAGGTCACCTCTCTAAAAGACACGAGGAGGATGGACGCTCCCCACATCACCAGCGGCCACTGCACAGCTGCCCTTAATTTGCCGCTCTCCCACCTCCTTGCCGCGCGGCAAATTAGGTCCTCTGAAAACAGCAACATTTTCAAAACCCCCGCAGCTGCCGCAGGGGGTGGGGAACCTCGGCTGTTTACGTGCGGCTGATTCGCTCTGACGTGGAGCTTCCGGCCAATCAGAAGACAGGAACCGCCATTTTCTTTAGGGAGGGTGTCCCCGTCTGAAAGTGCACGTGGTGATGATGTAGTCACAAGTCGACACCCTCTTTTCATTGCACGTTCGCGGAAATTGAGACGTGTGCACAACAAGACGAACCAACATTAATCTTTTCCTCGAGCTTCACGGTTGTGCGGCTTGGCAGCGCCCATTCACGGCAAAGTGCCGTTGAGCATTGGGTTGTCGGCAGTGTGAACGGAGACTGATTTTTACTTTCCTTTTTCTACACAAGATTTTCGCTGCAGGTTGGCGTGAAACAAGCGTGTCCGGCGATTTCATACTGACGTCAGCATGTGCCAACGTCTCTAAACAATGCCTCCAGCCTACCCAAAACAATTTCTCGTCTCAGCCAATCAAAAATTAGGCCCGCCCTCGGCCGGCCACAACCTCTGCGTTAACATGACGTACACGCGTGCCAGCCAATCAGAACGCTCGATTGTCATGAGAGTCTTGCTGTGGAACCGCGCGGTAATTCCTGAAAGGGAAATGAGTGGGGAACAAATGTCTCCGTGGTCAAAAGCCGCGGAGGCTTTTCTACTAGGGGTCACCGCGGGGTTGCACTCAAAGAGGTAAGTGGGGAGTGGCCCCTGGGTAGCTTTAAAAAGGGCTTGGACAGATTTATGGAGAAGTCAATCTATGGCTACCAATCTTGATCCTCCTTGATCTCAGATTGCAAATGCCTTAGCAGACCAGGTGCTCGGGAGCAGCAGCAGCAGAGGGCCATTGCTTTCACATCCTGCACGTGAGCTCCCAAAGGCACCTGGTGGGCCACTGCGAGTAGCAGAGTGCTGGACTGGATGGACTCTGGTCTGATCCAGCAGGTTAGTTTTTATGTTCTTATGTTCTTAACTGCCCAAGAGGGCCAACAACCATGTCATCGAATGGAAGGCTGTCCCCTAATACTTCCTTTTAGGACAAATCTTCAGAGGTTTTTCTGCATGTGTTATTTGAAGGTTCCATTAATTCATCATGGCTAGTAGCCATTAATGAACCTATCCTTCGTGAAACTGTCTGTAAAGCTATCCATGCTTATAGCTATCTCTACATTCACGGGCAGTAAATTGCACAAATGTAATCACTTGCTGAGTAAATGTAATCACTTGCTGAGCCCTTCGGGGGAGGGCGGTTTATAAATACAATTAATAATAATAATAATAATAATAATAATAATAATAATAATAATAATAATAATAATAATAATAATAATAATAATAATAATAATAAATGATGTGGTAGTCAGGCTGAATTAAACTCAGCCATGCACAGACACACAAGCTGCAGCTCAGTGCCTGCCCTTTCCCCAGTTTTTCCCCCAGACAGTGGAAAACTGCTCAAAGTGCAAAAGACAAAGAGTGAATACCGTAAAAATACACTGCAAAGCAGAAGAGAAAACTGGCAAAAGAAGGCTCTCCATGGACAGTTCCTAGAAAAAATTGAGGACAAAATTGACAAGGAAAAAACCTGGTTGTGGCTCACAAATGGAACTTTGAAAAAGGAGACTGAGAGCTTGATTCTTGCAGCCCAAGAACAAGCAATTCGAACAAACGCCATCAAAGCCAGAATTGAAAAGTCAACTACAGATCCCAAGTGCAGACTCTGCAAGGAAGCAGACGAAACAATAGATCACATACTTAGCTGCTGCAAGAAGATCGCACAGACGGACTACAAGCAGAGGCATAATACTGTTGCTCAGATGATTCACTGGAACTTGTACCACAACTACCATCTGCCTGTGACAAAGAACTGGTGGAATCACAAACCTGAAAAGGTCACTGAAAATGAACACGTAAAACTACTCTGGGACTTCCGAATTCAGACTGACAAAGTTTTGGAACACAATACTCCTGACCTCACGATTGTGGAAAAAAAGAAAGTGTGGATAGTTGATGTTGCAATTCCTGGTGACAGAAGGATTGATGAGAAGCAACTGGAAAAACTTACACGATACGAGGATTTAAGGATTGAACTACAAAGACTCTGGCACAAACCAGTAAAGGTGGTCCCAGTGGTGATCGGCACACTGGGTGCAGTGCCTAAAGATCTTGAACGGCACTTAAAAACAATTGGCGCTGACAAAATCACCATATGTCAGCTGCAAAAGGCCACCCTACTCGGCTCTGCACGCATTATTCGTCGATACATCACACAGTCCTAGATGCTTGGGAAGTGTCCGACGTGTGATGTAATACAAAATCCAGCATATTGATCTTGTTTGCTGTGTATAACTGTTTTGTATCAATAATAATAATAATAAAATAACTATTTTATTTTGGCTGTACTGAATCTGTGTGAACTTCTCAATTTATGTTTTCTTCAATCACAACTATTCTGTTCTAAAAAGGTCTGAATATGTACTGTTGCACTGTGCACTCATATGTACTTTAGATCATATGATAGGACAGGTAGGGGAAGAAGGGAGGAACTTGATTGTCAAAATATGCTTTCATTTAAAATATCACAGGCAGTGGCAAAGCCACCAGGGGACGGGGGTGCGCGACGCACCGGGCGTACCATTTCTAGTCTCATGGGGGCGGAAAAATCCCCCTTCCTGCGGCCCCCCCTCGTGGCGCTCCTCCTGCAGCACCCCCCGCGGCGCACCACCTCACTTACTTTTAGGAATGGAGCAGGCCAGAAGCCTGCCTGCATTGCCTGGGCCTGGTGGAAACTACCATCCCCAGAATGCGCTCTCCATGCTGGTAGAGGCTCCGATGATGCAGATGTAACAGGGTGGGAACAAAAATCCCAATTTGGCACCGCAGTGTGCACCAAAGTGGCACCCTGCACGACGCACTGTTGCCAAGTTAAGTGCCTCTGCGGTGACATCTGTGCCACTTTGTGTGGTGCTGGTGGCAATGGCGCCAGTGCAGGGGTCATGCCACTTCCAATGCCCCCCCCCTTGGATTTCACAGTTATTTTCTAGAGCTGGGATGCCAATTCCTTGGCCCATTACCTCTCACAATCGCTGATGGAAAAAACCTTGAGGAATACAGACTCAAATATTTCAGTTGCTTAGCTGGGGAACTGAGTTAAATCAGCAAAAAGCACCATAGACGGAGCACAAGCACAGAACAGTTAATATGTCGATGGCATTTATGGATTATGAAGATACATTTCCATTAATAAAAACACTGTTACCTCATTCTGGTGTCTGCCAAAAGTATTAAATTGCTGCCGAATAGCCTTGGATTACAGCAGCCTGTGATTAGCACTTGCCATGGTCTGCATTTTGATGTGGTAGTCAGGCTGAATTAAACTCAGCCATGCACAGACACACAAGCTGCAGCTCAGTGCCTGCCCTTTCCCCAGTTTTTCCCCCAGACAGTGGAATCCTTCACTATGATTCTTCCAATGTCTCTCTCAGCTCCTTGATTACACTGGCACCATGGATTTCAATGGAACATCACACTGGTAGAGAAGAATGAAATTTTCTTCTTAAAATACTCATGATTGATGTACTCAGGCTTTGAAAAAGCTTTGATGCTTGTTATTATGCATCTCTGGCAAAGCTGTTTGACTACTTCCAGTACTCAAAAGCACCCACACAATTTAAATTTATGTCTGTCTGTCTGTCTGTCTGTCTGTCTGTCTGTCTGTCTGTCTGTCTGTCTGTCTGTCACCTAAATGTTTCCTATATCCTGATCTCAAACCTTGGCTTCTAGACATGTGTGCTTGAGGTTCTAGTCCTAAGCATTTTTATTTGAAAGGAAAAAAAGAAGTTCTTAGCAGAATGCCTTCCTAGAAAACAGGGGTGATGACAGGTAATATAAAACCTCTGTGTGTAATGGCTTTGACTGTTTAAAATTAGGATGTTTTCACTTTATGTTGTCATCGTTGTACAATAATCTTCCCCACTGCAATCTAGGCAAGTATCTTTTATCAAAAGATCACTTCTTTTACTGTTTAGACTTCTCCTTGGTGTGTATGTTTTGTACATTTGGAACATGTTGATAGAGTGTGAATTTTTTTCACTCAAACAACCTTCACATGGATTATGAATTAACATAGACACACATGAGAGTCCTGCACCATATCCAGCTCTGGGGGGTGTTTTTAACTGCACAGTCTGTCACGGGGTTCTTAGGGCCATCCAGTGGCAAGACCAACTCAGACTTTACTTGGGCTGCAAAAATGGGGGGGGGGGGGCATTGTCAAGTGCCCAGAGGGTTACAGTGTTTGATGTGGATCACATTCAGCTTCATGGATTACAACTTTTGCAGGACGGATCTGATCTAAGCTAACAGAATGCCACTATTACCATGCATCTTGCTGAAATCTATAATATTAGTGAAGGTGCTGTCAAGTTACAGCTGATTTAAGGTGATTCCATGGGGTTTTCAGGGCAAGAGATATTCACAAGTGGCCTGCTTCTGTGTAACAATTCTGGACTTCCATGGTTGCTTCCTGTCCAAATACTTAGGGCTAACCCTGAGTAGCTTCTGAGATCTGATAAGATGGTGCTAGTGTGGTTTCTCCATAACAGGGTTAAATAATTGTTGGCACTATGGCTAACAAAACCTTGTCCTCTTATGCCCTTACTAAAAGAATATGTTCTGCCAACCAGTCAGCTGCTAGAATCCTTAGAGTATTTTAAAAGGTCAACTTCTTTTAGTTCTGTTTGTTGTAAAGTTATATTCATGGCAGATCAGTGTTCTGAAACTTGATAAAATGTTTGCTATTTTTAACTCTTACATTTCATAACAGTGCTATTCTTGCAAAACTATAAATTTGTCAGCATGGCTGTCTGGGGTCACTGGAGCTCCAAGCGGGAGTGAGTGTTGCCTCTTGTCACTACCTATAGTGGAGAAACTGAACTTGCATACATGCACAGGAATCAATCAGGGGACTGCAGTAAAGTGCATCAACACACAAAGGAAAATCACTAGCATTGCTGATGACCATTCAGCCCAAAGTAGATTTGATGGAAATATTTTTTAAACATCTGGGGATTAAACGTTCACATCCAGGACCACCTGTCAAGTACAACCCTCTTGACTAGAGTTGGATCTAGTATGCACGTAGAAAGTGCCAGGTTTGATCCCTGGAGTCTGCAAATTATTGGGTAATAGAGGATGAGAAAGACCTCTACCGGAGACCCAGGATTGCTGCTGATGGTACTGATCTTGATAAACCAAGGCCACTTCAGCCATGATAAGTGAGTTTGTCTAATACGACATATTTTGGTTAATAAAGTGCAGTTTTACTTGAAAGATATTCCTCCTTGGTTTTCATGCTCCTTTACTTTCTCAAACATCTGTATTGCAGTTCATGGAGAATCATTCTCACCATTAATCCTCCCTAATTAATCTCCCTGGACTAAGCAGTGAACTCAGTATTTATTGAGCATCATTTAGGAAAGCAGAAAGGAAAAAACAAGATAGTGTAGTATACTATTTGAAGCCTGGAGCAATTTCTGCAGTAAAATACATGGACATTAATTATGACAAAATTGTTTGACATGTTTGGATATGAACCAGCCACATACACATACCTTGATTTATGTAACATTTAAAAGGAAGCTGTGTTGTGACCATCTAGGATTTGTTATTCATCTCCAGTAACTGCAACAATGATCCAATTAAATTCAAAGTAGAACAGTCAACTTCTGGTGTTTTGAAATTTGGGAAATACAGGCCTGCCATCAGCCTTTCCTCCTGCCGTTGGGTGCTAGTCACCCCACACCCATCAGCTCCCTACTGGATCTGGCTGCCCACCTTGGGGGCCTCTTCCACTGTGAGCTTGCTCCAGTGGCAGACCAATTTAGGCTGGGTGTTTCTCTGGGCCATCTCAGGGCCTGGTCATCAGCCATTGCTGATCTTTGTTGTCTGACACCCACTTTCCAGCTGGCAAAATCCTCTCCTTGGAGTTCCAGCTGGGACCATAGGACAGAGACGTAGCAGGGGGAAAAGTGCCCGGTACACTGGTGCATCCTCCGCCCCTGCGCCACCCCGATATGACCCCACCCCACCCTGGAACGCCCCCACCATGCCCCCGGAACGCTTGTGTACTGTTGCAGTTCAACCTAGGAAAAGTTCCCGCTGGAGTTTCTGGCGGAACGCCCGGGAAGGGGAGTTTCACTGCTGTGGTTATCTTGCTTTCGCTTGCTTGCCTGTGTGAAACTGTCTGTGTGAGATTCTGTGTGAGAACCTGAATTGTTTATCTTCTTTTGGCGGGAGCTTGTCCGAAGCCCGTATAAGCGGCTGTTTGAGATTTGGGAGTTAGTTTTCGCATTGCCTGTATCTGACTAAGAATGCCAGCTCAATAAAGAACTTAACATGGTTGCTTTTGACTGGACTTTACTCATTCATTACACCTTGCCACACCCCCACAGGTGCGTGTGCCTGGTGCGTCACACCCACCCTGCCCCCTTGAAACTATGCTTCTGCCACAGGGCCATGCCAGGGCCCGGACAGGAGTCTGGGGACAAGGTACCCAGACAATGTTCAGATCTGACAACCTTTAATACTGACATCTTGTGCTTCTACCATCCTTCAGTTGAAATATTAGCTCTTCTAATGTGCCTTATATACAATTTAAAACTTGTTGAGAGGTATAAAAAAGAATACCGTAATCAATACTTAAAAATCGTAAAACTTCTGTGGGGCTGCAATGTCAAAACCACCAGCCAATTAGTGCTTTGCACATCTAGCTTCTACAAATCCACAGAACCAATCTTTTTTATGATACTTCACATATTATAGAGTATTTATTATACCTTATGGATTACATCTAAAGTAAATAAAAACAATTGCACAAATTCTTCAGTTCCAACTGTGATGGCCATTTTAAATTGGTGATATCTTATAAAATATGCATAATGCACATCTATAGAAGAATTCATTATGTGGTATTAGTATGCTAGATGAATATTATGTTGATTATAATATTTATAATCAGTATTGATACTGAATCATTCTCTGTTGGGCTTTAAACACACCAAAGCTGCATTTATTTATTTAGGTAAGTTGTATAACCAAACAAACTATTAAATAATGTTGTTAGAGAGAAGGACATGAAAACACATCATTTCAAATTCAGAGGCATCATCAGACAACAAAAATGGCATGAAATTAGGGAGAGAAAGAGCAAACTATTTTCCTTATTGTGGCAAAGTTAATTTAAAAAGGGGGAAATACATTTACATTTTCACCTCTAAATTAAGTTGATAAAATACTGTTTACAAATCGTAATTGGTATATTTGCATACAAATCTAACTACTGAGTAGATAAGAAAGTGGTTTATTTTTTGCATATTTCATCTTAAAGTTAACAAATAAGGCCAGCTATTCCCAGCTTGATATTGAGTGCACTTACATTCCTTTTGAAAAGAACGAGCAGGCCAAGCTGTAATGCAGTGAAGTCTGAACAATATAGGTTTATGGCAGCTGAGTGTCACACATGTGGGTTCTGCTTATACGGGTAGGCAACGTGGCAACTGGGGATGAGGGGATCCTGTTGTTTCTTCACATGCTGTTGGAGGCATTAGTCTAAGATGCCCTGCCAACTGTTTCTGATTAAAGAAGGGGGAATGAGAATTTAGCCCAAGACATATCCTTTTCTTGCCAACCAGCTGAACTCAGAAAGTTGTTATAGGGGACAGGTTTTGTATAGTGTGTAACCTGCCTTGGGAGATTCCACGTAGTTCATTTTGGTTTCCCAGTCTATATGTGAAACCCCTAGGAGAAATCATATGTGGTTTTAGAATTGGGTGCGTCTGCCATCGATATGCTAATGACAGCCAATTATACACTTCTGTATCCCTTTCTGTATCCCTGGTGATGCTATAGACTTTATAACTCAATGGTTAAAGGGAAAAAAACCCTAGAAACTGAATCCTAATAAGACAGAGGTTTTAGTAGGGTTCAATTGTCTTTTGCTAACTCAGTTAATGGCCATGGGATGGTTCTGGATCCAGCTTTATTGTTGGAAATGCAAGCTGCTGCAGCTGCAAAAAAGGTGGCCTACTGTAACGGACTTGCCCCACACTGAAGGGCTGGTGTGTGTAAAAGGCCTAATGAAAAGGCCTTAGTAATAGCCAGAGTTAAGGCAGCAGGCTCCACTATACTAAGGACCCCATTTGATTGGTCAAGCCAAGGCACAGTTGCCCATGGCCAGGGATAGGGGGAGCCAGAGTGCTGGCAGTATAAATAGACAGAGCAGAGCCTGTCAGGAGATACACTCTCTCTGAAGAGATTCTGATACAGAGATCAGAAGGAGTCAAGATTGGGAGAGAGATTCAGAAGTAGTCAGAGTTTGAAAGAGAGCGGTCTGTTAGGTCTGAAGCTGAAGGATTCTGTCTCAGCTGAGTTAGCTGGCAGAAGTCCAGTCACTCTACAAGCTGAGGAGGCTTATCAGAGAAAGGAGGCCCTGAGTTTAGTGCAAAATGACGCGCCAGTCAGTGGTTTGACAGTGAATACTGTCCAGACCTAGAGTCTGCCCTACCCCTGCTGTGTAACACCAGTCTGGGAAAGCAGTGAGGCCAGTTTGGGATTAGTGTGAGAGAGGGAGGCTTTGTATGCCAGAATGAATCTCACAGGGCATAGGCTGTGTGTGTGTGTATTCAGTGGGTTGTGGATCAGAAAGGACTAGTGTCTGTCTGTGGCCCTTTCCCCACTTTCCTTAAGCCCTGCGCTACTCTCCTCAAGTAGTGCGGAGTCCAGCTGCCTTCCCCACTTCATTGGCGGTGAGAACACAGCCGCCCCGACGCTGCCTCTCTCCTGCCCCCTCGACGTGCGGAATTCCTGGCGCCTTTTGAAATGGCGCCTTTTGACGACCCCGCGCAGAGTGCGGGGTCGTGGGGAAGCCAGGGCGCGCGCCAGGAATTGCGCCCGCCGGGAATTGCCCGCAGCAACCCTCGGGCAAAGGTGAGTGGGGAAAGGGCCTGTGAAGAAAGTTAGTAGATCTAAAGCAAAATCATTTCTGAAGAGACACCTGCGTGTGTATGTGCGTGTGTGTGTGTGTGTGTTTGTGTGTGAAACCTAAGTAATATATGAAGCTCTGTAACTTTTAAGTGAAAAGAACCTCTCTGAAACCATCAAGCGTTAGTACCTCTCTGAGCCAGTTTAAGAAGCCCTTCTCTTGAGTTTAAAATAAATTTAATTCGTTGTGTTCAAGTTACCCTAGTGCCAGCCTGCTTTTGTGTGTGAGAGTTTGAAGAGTGCCTGTTTGTGTGGCTAGAATCACAGCCAATTTTGAGTTCCCTCCATTTTTGTATATGGGACTCTGAAGAACATTCCCTTCAAACCAAGAGCGAATGTGAGGTGGGATCCTTTATTATATTTGGCAGCCAGCAGCAGTTTTGGGATTCCTAGTTCCTTCACTTTTATGGTGGCTGCAGAGTAAAAAGAAGATCCCTGAACACTAGCCTGGGATAGTTTGAGTGGCCAAGGAAACCCCACTGGTCAGTTTAGTGGGAACCTTGATTGTAGGCCACACACGTCCCGTTACAATTGGTGGCTAGTGGCAGGATAATATCTCTCCCTCGCCCTTGAATATAAGCACCCCGTTACACCTACCAAATCCATTTAACTTGGAAGATGCTCTCCTACCTTGATTCAGCTGAGCTGGCCATATAGATCCATACAATAATTACCTTGAGCTATACTACTGTAATGAACTTTATATGAATCTGCCCTTAAAGACAACTCAGAAACTCCAGTTGGCATAGAATGCAGCAGCTCAGTTACTATTGCATACTAGGCAGAGTTTGTGTATCACTCCCACTCTGCAGATGCTCCATTGGTTATTAACCAGGTAGTCATCACAATTCCAGTTAACTATCACTTGCAAAGCCCTTCGTGGCATTGAGCTCAGGTAACTGCAGGGCTGCCTCTACTGCTGTGTTCCACTGTGACAGCTTTGTTCATTAGAGCAAAGCCTTCTGAAGGTGCCACCCTGCAAACAGGTAAAAACAACCCTTTGAAATAACTGCTCTGATTGGGCAAACAAAGCATCACAGTTCCCCATAATGTGATCTCCTGCTTGCCTAACAGAAATGCCCAATCCCCCTCCTTCCTGTTCCCCTCAGACCTCCAATGGTGAAGAAAGTGCAACTTTGTAGTTCTTTAACAGCAGTTATGCATTATATCGAATAATCTTTTCTGAAAGAAACTGGTTCAGTCAAGGACACAGACTGTGAATCATGGTCTAAGAGAAAAGGGCCAAGGCCCCTATGGCTTTCCCCAGGCTAAATACCGGCACTGTGGCTGCTGTACTTATCAGGGGAGGAAATAACGGGGGGAGGGGGGATATAAAGACAACACATGAACTGGACCTTTGTCTTATCACTGACAAATATTAAGTTGTATTCCACTTTGAACAGATGGCTTTGCAGACTACATGGGTGAAGGAGGTAAGTAAAAATGTATAATGTGAAAAAGCAATACACATATTAAGTGGCCTGTACCATACTTTGTTGAAGATAACATTTTTAAACAGTGTTCTAAGCAGGAACTTAGACTATTTTTGGTAGGTGCTCTTTAAGAACAGGATGTCCTTTTGTTTGGAACATCACCTCTGGCAGAAAACACTGAAAACTGCACAAATAATCTAGGGACTCTATTTGCAAGTAGATGTTTGTTTCACTTTCTAAAAGGCTAGTCTGCACATGCAACTTCGTTCAAGTTTTAGACTTCAGGGACTTACACCTGCATATGAGCAGTGGCCTCACTGAAAAGAGGCAGTCCAAGAGTACAAAACTGAGTTGATGGTGTTTGGTGGAAATTGCTTAAACTGCCCTCATAAGTATTTCTATACTTATTAGCCCCAAATGGCTTATTGCTTATGGCATGCTATTTTATATGATGCTTTCCCCAGATGGAAAGACTGAGGAGACCATAAGTTCAAATATACTGTGAGGGATAGACCAAGATGGCATAAGTGAAATGATTGTCATTATGGCTTCTCCCTTAATTGCTACAGTGCAAAATACAGTACAAATACTACAAACAAGTAGGAGATGTTGACTTGATTGAAATGATTGCATTAACTTGGTTGTGTCATGTTACAAAAAAGGAGAAACTTGAAGAGTAAGCTTTAATTCTTGATACTGGAGTTACTAGTCAGCTCTAAACTGCTAAGAAAACAAATAGACAAAAGAAACATTGCTAGAAACCATCACTAACTTCAGGGAGCAAGGTACAATAGAGACAATTTCTTTTAAAACAGATCAGAAAAAATGGTGCAGGAAAATCTTATCAAGACCAGTAAACATTGACACAGGGAGGAAAACATAAGGGGAAGAAGTAAAGGAATCAGTTCAGTCTATTGAGAGAGGGGGACAATAAATAAGGGGATAGGTTAGCCAGGTAAGAGAGCTAGAAGAATGGGAAAGAGGATCCACAGAACAATCAGGGGACATCTGCAAGAGCTTGGTGAGACAAAAATGGTGCTGTGCTCATGAGCAGAAATCAGTGCCAACTCAGGTCAAAATAATGTTTAGTTTTGAACCCAAACATGTTATCTGCCCTGACCTGGAGAGCCCAGTCTCACTATAATTTAGAGGTTAAGCAAGGTTGGCCTTGGTTAGTACTTGGATGGGAGACCACCAAGGAATACCAGGGTCAGTACACAGAGACAGGCAATGTCAAGCCACCTTTAAATGTCTCGTCTTTAAATCCCTGTAGTGGTAACCAAGTCAGCTATGATTTGATGGCAAAAAAAAATGTAGTGCACAAAAAATAATACTTTGGGGAATAATTTAAGAGTCGGGAAGTGATGGGGAGGAAATTACCCGGTAGAATGGGAACTGGGCAGGATCAGGAGCTTCTGTTAGATGAGCGATTGATGAAGTAGGCCTTGATGTGAAAGTGGAATATTTGGAATAATGGTGTCAGAGAAGAGAATGAGGAGGTTGAAACAAATTTTTGAGGTTTTTTTGTGATGGGGGTAGATAAGATTACAGTGGCAAAAGGATTGGATTCTAAGAGCCTAGGATTATAGGTTGATCAATATTTTATTATGTGTTACTCTGGCTGTGTAGTTCTTGAATGTTCTTTTTCATTATCCAAGCTTTAGGTAAAGGAGGGGCCTATAACTTTAATGTATTATTATGCATATTATTATTATTTTAGGGGGGGAAACATATTATGCCTGTAATTAATTTGGGTTTCCCAAGCAGATCAAATTAATCCTGTGAGAAAGCAAGGAGGCAGAAGAAAATGAAAACAAGTCAACATACTATGAAAGAAATACATCTAGTCAGTATGTCTGCAGAGGAATATTGCTCTGCAAAGTCCCAGAAGACAGAAATGTTCTTGTGTTGCATGTATTTTGGGGTTTAATGTGACAGGCTGACACTGCCAAGTGACAAACTGGAAACATGGCAAAAGCATAACTGTGGTTGCTTACATAGCTTTGCCTAAAGGATTTTTGTTGCGGAAATACTAATGATCACATCATTTTGCAGATAGAGAGCACAGACAGGCTGACATCTTCTCTGAGTTAGTAATATGCCTGCCTGACATCCTGACAATTGGTTGAATTCAGCAGTCATTTTCCACTGATGAAAGGACACTTCTGCTTGTGGAGTAGGAGAACAATTTTTGCAGATTCTCTTCCCACTGCAGACTCTAACAAAATTTATTCCTGGTGGCTTCCTCAGAGGTGCAGTGGTAGGTGAGAAGATATATTCTACTTGGAGTTGGTTTGATGCAACCCAGGTCACATGAAATGCAGAGTTTCACACCCACACTCTGTCATGTCTGGAAACAAGACATACCGTATAAACTCGTGTATAAGCCGAGGTGCCTAATTTTAGTAGCAAAACCTGGGGAAACGTATTGACTCCCATATAAGCCGAAGGTGGGAAGCCGGGAGGCAGAGGGAGCTCCTTATTTGGGCAGTGACTCCCCCTGATGTCATTGCCCAAATAAGGAGCTCCCTCCACCTCCGGGCTGCCTGGGCTTCCTCAAACCCAGCCAGGAGGTGGAGGGAGCAACAAGCAGCTTGTGCAGCTGCAGGGAGGTCATCCCAGCCACGCCCCCAGCCTTGGCAGAGGCCTGAAGAGCCGGCTGGTAAGCAGGACTCATGTATAAGCCGAGGGGGCATTTTTCAGCCTTAAAACAGGGCTGAAAAACTCGGCTTATATGCAAGTATATACGGTAATCAAAGGTATGGAGCTGCCACACACACGCACCTCCAGTCCTTATTGGGCAGGGAGGTTGCTTTAGTAACCCCTTCTCGGCACTCAGAAAAAATTAGTAACCACTTCTAGAGAAGTGGTGAGAACTGGTTGGATCCCACCTCTGAGTATTATCTTTCTCTCCCCAGATTTGTTCCAGACATGAAAGCCTTGGTTGATACTGTTCAGCATCAAGAGTGTCTCCTCTCCAGCCATCCTACTGCCCCAGCAATTAATAGGCTGGTTTAAGAACATCCTTAGAGACACAGGGTAATCACTCATTGCCTAGCCAGTTTAGTTATGGCTTAACCAGTCTAAAAAACAGCCTGCATTAATTTTCACTTTGATCGTGAAAAAATGAAGAATGGACAACAACTCTCCAAATTCCTGCTTAGGCCCATCTGTACAGGTGAATGACAGTAGGGTTGTTAGCAACCAGAAGATTTTGAAAAAGAAGGTTTGGGAGGATGCGACATCACTTCTAGATGATACTCTAGGAATTTCCCTTAAATTGTATGGTATAAATCACAGAGACAAAGGGAAGGTTCTATCTAGAGCAGTGGTGGCGAACCTATGGCACGGGTGCCAGAGGTGGCACTCAGAGCCCTCTCTGTGGGCACACGTGCACAGAGTTCATCATGTGGGAGGCAGAAAATTCCCCCCCCCCCCACACACACACATCTAGGCTGGCCTGGGCCGCTGGGCACAACGTGTAGGTAACCCTGTTAAGTGCTGTTAAACCCCACTGATTTTCAAGGGAAGAACTAAAGCGTAATCCTTTACCTGGGGGTAAGCTCGGTTGCTGGCAATGGGGCTTTCTTCTAAACCCCCCTAGGGTCGTGATTCACCCATTCAAAGTGTTGCATGGTTGCTTAAAAGCAAAGCCACCGACTACCACCAAGCTTACTCGCAAGTAATGTGTGCCTTGGAGCCAACCGTTTTTTTCTAAATTATTTTCTAAATTATCAGTATTCAGGTTAAATTGCCGTGTTGGCACTTTGCGATAAATAAGTGGGTTTTGGGTCGCAGTTTGGGCACTTGGCCTCTAAAAGGTTCACCATCACTGATCTAGAGTATTACTATGGAGGGTATTTTCTGGCCATTTTTCTATCTCTTCTAAAACAGTGGGAAGGCTAATGGTAAACCTAGTGGGCAGACCAAAATGACTTAAATAGCCACTCCAACTCCTTGCCCATTGGACCGGCAGGATGCAGCTTTGCCAATCAACTCTTCAAGCTTTGAACTAAAGAGATTATCACAAAATGCATACCAGCCTGTTAAGCTGTTGATTGACAGGTAGTCCCATCTACGAGCTGGGCACCCAGTCGTGGCACTGTAGCTGCACCTGGCTGCTGCCTCCAAAGAAGCTTCCTGGTAGCATGGGGAGGCCCAAAAGTCAAAATGCTTCTCACCACAAAGAAGTATCCATGAGTCCCAAAGGACTGACACCGCCCAAAAGGATGGCTTAAATCTGAGATACGGGCTGCTGGCACAATGCTGGCAAAGGCTGGAAGGAAGCTGACTAAAGTTGGCTTCTCCTCTGGCCATGCCCCTGCCCTGGCGCTTCTACACTGGTGGGGATGCCAGATGTGCTGGGATGTTGGCATGGCGTTCTGTGCTATGTTCTAGCACCAGTGGGGGACAGAGGTAGCTGCATGCTGGCGGGATCGCCTCCTGCTCATGTAAGTGACCTGGTGAGGGCAAATCTGCTGGCACAGCAGTGCACTGCTACCAACAGCAGATTCATCCCCCCCCCCGCCTTTGGATGGGGCTCTTAGGGTCATAGGGCTCCTGTTTATTAAAGGCCCTATTTTCTAGAATATAATAAAGCAACAAAACCATTACTATATATCTTGAAACAATGCTACTACATCTTTAACATGGACACATATATTAATCAAGTAATGAGAAATCTCTACGTGTACATTCAACTTAGTGTACATTCAAAGTTTTGCATTGAGTTAAGAACATAAGAACATAAGAACATGCCAGCTGGATCAGACCAAAGTCCATCTAGTCCAGCTCTCTGCTACTCGCAGTGGCCCACCAGGTGCCTTTGGAAACTCACATGTAGGATGTGAACGCAATGGCCTTCTGCGGCTGTTGCTCCCGATCACCTGGTCTGTTAAGGCATTTGCAATCTCAGATCAGAGGATCAAGATTGGTAGCCATAAATCGACTTCTCCTCCATAAATCTGTCCAAGCCCCTTTTAAAGCTATCCAGGTTAGTGGCCATCACCACCTCCTGTGGCAGCATATTCCAAACACCAATCACACGTTGCGTGAAGAAGTGTTTCCTTTTATTAGTTCTAATTCTTCCCCCCAGCATTTTCAATGAATGCCCCCTGGTTCTAGTATTGTTCAGTTCAAAGTTTTGCTAGTATTGTTCAGTTCAAAGTTTTGCTTACTTTGGCATTTATCAAATAACATTCTGGATCGTGCCCTTTTCTTCCCTTATTGGAGTTTATCTTTATTAAGAACCAAACTAGATGTAGTAGTGTCCTCATGGCCAGCATGAGGACATAGGCACCATTTGGAAGTTATTTAAAAATGCCACAAATGCCACAAAAATGCCCTGCAATATGGCAGACTGAGACATACTTGTCTTTCCCACGCCCTCTCAAGTGCCACACCTGCCATATGGCTGTTTTGGCACTTGTAAAGGCACAGTGGGGAAATGAGTGACATTCTTTGGGCAAGGCCAGAGCAAGGGGGAACTGCACACAGGGCATGCCCTGGAACACGCCCGCCATGCCCCTGGACTGGCACGTGCATGGTGCATTGTGCACCACCGGCCTCCTTGGTGTTATGACACTTGCTGTGGGCCTGATCATGATACTGCCATGTCTACTTTAGCCTTCTGATAATGCATTTCCTCATCCATAACAAATTATTCATGTGGATTTAGCCAGATAGTTACTGTTGAGGACAAAAGATTGCAACAATTCAGTAGCAATTTCAGACCATGTCCGTAGTAAGATTAAAATGCTCTATTAAATCTTAAGCTCTAAAAAAAGAAACTCTTGTAGCTAATTTACCAACACCTGCTTCCAAAGCCATAGCTGGGAGCAGACCACAACATGCACATCATAGTATATGGGTGGTTTCAACAGACCCTTCAACAACCAGACCAAGAAAGATAATACTTGCAGTAAAAGTTCAAAACATACAGACCCCTGTAGAAGAAGTTCGAAACATACAAATCCCCACATATTTGTGTGGGAAATGTTGGGGTAGTGTGTGCTATGATCTAAAGACAGGCATAGACTGTCCTCTGAAAAAATGACATAGTGTTTGCTTGTTTGCCAATCTAGGCTGAGAATCAAATATTTTTAATTCATATAAACGGTATATTTTTCATTACTGAACACTGAGGCTGAAAAAAAACAAGGTCTCATTGCAAACAACTTGCAAAATTATAGGAGCTGGTTTAAAATGTTAGATGAAAACTTTCAATGGAAAATTAGGTAATCTTCCTGTTATACTGTTAAGATGGAACTTCTCTTCTAATCTTTTATTTGTCTGGTAACAGTAACATTGCTCAAGGGGCTGATTGTATAATCAGCAGAAGATTCCCCAGCTTACCATATATGCAGGCTCTGATTTAACGCAATCTTTTATGTCACACTGACAATTGCTGACGGACAGCACTGGACTTCATGGACTTCCAGTGTTTGCTTGTGTGAAATATCCAAGCTAGCTTTCAGGCTCACAACCACAGACAGAATTGGCACTTCCTCCTATCCATACCACAGTACTGCCAAACATGTTTAATTCACAAGATGTGGTTAAATATTTTGGCAAGATTTTTTTAAATGATTACTGTTTTTTTTAATTATAGCTTTTCAAACATGATCATCATTTTTTGGGAGAAGGCAGTTCCTGGAAAAAAAAAACCTTATGGTTTTAACTTCAGCATTTATGTCTATATATCAAGAATTATATTCAGCTGAACAGATGCTAGATCTTGGCAGTGTGCTTAAAGTCACATGCATCATTTCTGGCATGCTGTAAAAGTCAGTTTGAGAAGATGGAGTTCTGACAGTGGATTTGGCCTAGCTTAGCAATATCAAAAATCTCTGTTAGTATATAACAGAAAACATTTCAATGAAACATACAATTTACACAATGAAGTTGTCAAACATCACATAAGTGACTAGTTCAATCACATGTACACAGCTTTATAGGTATCTTCCATTACTTTATGAAGCTAGTGTTATGACTGGTATTTTAAGATTGTATTTGATCCCTGATGTAAAACTGAACAATGTGGGAAGAAGCAATTTTACATCAGAAAATGTGTTAATGTGCTGGCACAGATGTAAAAATGAAAATATCAGTCAAACTAAAGCCAAAACAAAGTTTGGAAGGACTGAGCCTTGTTCAATAGGGAGAATCAAAATAATAGACGCAGTAGGAAGTGGAGATATGGGGTCAGATGCAGCAACCTGTTCTATGCAATCTTTCCTAATTTTCCTTCTTACTATAGGGTTTCCTCCTTGCTTCGGGTTGCCAACAGTCAGGAGAAAAAACTGCCCTGACCTTTCAATAGAGTCTTGATGTGTGGAAATGGGCAGCTGGAGCATTTCATGGAATGGAGATAAATAACATCACCTGTTGTTTACTGCCAATAAAACTGATATTAAGGGGCCATCTAGAAGACCAATTGAAAAGTCGGCAACCCTACACTCTGTTCCACATGGCATTTGTCCATGTAGGTCCTATGATCCTCAGCATAGCATTTTTGCCTGCTCAAAGGGGGGTGTCCCATTTTCACCATACAACACCTGCCAGGATCCAATGTATGAACAGAATACGAATCCAAATGGTTAGCAGAAACAGGGGACTTGGCACCAACCAGTGCTGGCTTGGATGGGGTGAGAAGCAGGAACCTAAAAGAGGGGATGAAACTATTGTGACAACAGGCCACCAGAAACACAGTGAGTTTCTGTAGGAATTATTTATTTACACATCTATCAGGAATGTCTAGGACGACAATTAGACTGTGTAAAACAAATGATTTAAACACTAATTTATTCAAAGATTATCCTTTGCTCACCCTGTGACTTTTTTGTGGGATTTTTTTGTTGCCTTACAGTACAAAAGCACTGTAAAGCTAGCAGGAATTACATTGCCATAAAGGGTACCTATTCATAACATTTCACTTCTGATGAAGTCCAGGATGATACCTGTAACCACGAACTACCTGTCTAGTGCATTTTAATCCCACCTTGCCTCTAAGGAGCTCAGGGAAACTTACATGACTTTCACTCCCTCATTTTACTTTCAGATCAGCCCTGCAACCATCTCAGGTTAGGCAGAGAGTGTGTGAGGCTATTCCACGGTTATCCAGCAAGCGATTTAAAGGATTTAGAGGAGATGCTACATCTGTGACAAACAGTTTGATGAATTATTTTCAGTGCAGTCTTAAACAAAGTTGATTTCAGTGGGTTAATACTGAAGTGCACTGTTCACCACCTTCCCCACAACCGATCGGAAGGAACTGGCAGACTATAAGTATAAGAGGGACTGTAGCATCGTAGTAATTGGAGGTGGTCTGACCTTTTTTGGTCCCCAAACAGTCTCCATATTTTCAAAGAGTTTTGAGTCATAATGTTAACATTATCATTCGTCTCTCAGTTATAATCTTGTAACGTATATTACCTACATATTAAATCGGCAGCCCCTTCCAAGAGGCCAGGCGGCTGACGGTGGCTCTGTGGTTGCACTGCCCCGCCGCTCCCATAGGGGCTTCCCTGCAGCTTGGGGAGGCTTGCAAAGCGAAAGACAGGCATATTGGCTTCCCTCCTCCTGCAAAGATACCAGTTCTCTTCACGCATGGGTTGCTGTACTGCCTTTGAAAGAGATGAGGAGAAGAACCAATAAGAACCACTGGCTTTCAGTTTCAGGCAAAAACAAGATGGCGCAGATGAGGGCTGCCTCGGTGGAATGCTCTCAAATGGCTTCTACATTTTCTACTATTTCCTGCAATTTACAATGAATTTCATACTCCAGAGACCTTCTGCTAAGAATTAGGGAACGTTTCCTTAAGGAGTGGCTCTCTGCAACTTTACCCCTATCTGTCTTTACAACCACGGAGGAAATTTCAGCACAGGAGGCAGCCATTTCCCGGCAACAACAGATCTTTACAACCACAGAGGATTGTATGACTATAGCCTGTGCTGACATTTTATTTTATTTTATGATTTTACATTTTATGTTTTCATTACTACTGATTGTTTCCTGATTGCTTACTAGACCTATATGACAATCATTAAGTGCTGTACCTTATGATTCTTGACAAATGTATTTTTCTTTTATGTACACTGAGAGCATATGCACCGGAGACAAATTCCTTGTGTGTCCAATCACACTTGGCCAATAAAGATTCTATTCTATTCTTTCAGTTTCAGGCTGTTCAAGAAAGGACCTAAAAGATGAGTAGGATGCTGCTGAGGCAGAACTCCCTCCCTTTCCCATCTTAGCCTACAAGGGAGGACTGAAGTGGCTGAGAGGTTGGGATGGACATGTAGACTGTTGGTTTGATTTCTACCTGAAAATAGGTTTGCAATCTTGCATGTATACAATCTTGCATGTACATATTGCATTGCATTGTATTGCATGTATACATATATACATGCATTTGTTCCTATGTTTATTAATTTCAGGAAATGGCAAGAGATGCAAATTAGTGCAAAAACAAGGGGAGGAAATATAATGAACCGATCCCAGATTTTACATTATAATTTTCAAATACTGATTATATGGCTGCCTTGTGGAATCCAATATAAAACACTTCTATTTGAAACAGTACTTTAGTATGTCTGTTTTGTTTGCTGATGGCCTTCTTACCCTCCATACTCTGTTTCACTTGGCATGAAACCTGGCTGCATATGAAAATGTAGAGTAGTTCTGTGCTGGGTGCATCAGAGCACAGAAAAGATAAAGAGGCCTCAGAAATTAGGTTAGAAAACCCCAAAGGCATTTTAAGCTTGAATGTTCTCTTTCTAAAATAGGAAATCTGATTTCATACTGGGTTACTGGGCCTTAATTTGAGGGACACTCAGTGGTGGAAAGCTCAGCTTCCACACTCGTTGGCAGGGTGAAAGCAGAACCCTTCTTTGCTTCCACAGTATTTCACATAAGTATATTAACATATTTCAGCATCAGAACTGTGGATGATTTTTTGCCTAATATAGTCCAAAATGTCAGTCACTCAACAATCTTTTTTAGAATAATATAATTTTTTCTGGGGTGCACTGGCAGGCCCTTATATAAAGCAGTGGTGCTACCGCACTTGGAGTACTGTGTTCAGTTCTGGTTGCCACATCTCAAAAAGGATATCAAAGAGATAGAAAAAGTGCAGAGAAGGGCAATGAGGATGATTGAAGGATTGGAGCACCTTCCTTATGAGGAGATGCTGCAGCATTTGGGACTCTTTAGTTTGGAGAGGAGACGTCTGAGGAGGGATATGATTGAAGTCTATAAAATTATGCATGGGGTAGAAAATGTTGACACAGAGAAATTTTTCTCTCTTTCTTACAATACTAGAACCAGGGGGCATACATTGAAAATGCTGGGGGGGAGAATTAGGACTAATAAAAGGAAACACTTCTTCACACAATGTGTGATTGGTATTTGGCATATGCTGCCACAGGAGGTGGTGATGGCCAATAACCTGGATAGCTTTAAAAAGGGCTTGGACAGATTTATGGAGGAGAAGTCGATGTCTGGCTACCAATCTTGATCCTCCTTGATCTGAGATTGCAAATGCCTTAACAGACCAGGTTCAGCAGCAGCAGAAAGCCATTGCTTTCACATCCTGCATGTGAGCTCCCAAAGGCACCTGGTGGGCCACTGCGAGTAGCAGAGTGCTTGGGAAACAAACTCAAATAATCAGATAAGAATCCGCCACTAATGTGGAGGAATGGGGAATCAAAACTAGTTCTCCAGATTAGGGTCCACCTTTCTTATCCATTGCACCACACTGGCTCTTTTTTTAAGATAATGGCCTATTGACAGCCATCCTTATTTTATTTCTGTTCTGTATTTTCATTGGTTGTACTGTATATAATATAAGGAAGTTGGTATGTGTACAGAGGTTTCTGTGAGTTTCAAGAATTAAGGTTCAATCAAACCAGGAATATCTCCTGTGCAAGTTGTCGGTGAAAGTAAAGGCCCAGATGATTTCTCACCCAGAGAATGTTTTGAACAGGCATTATATATTTATTAAGAATGCTACTTGCTTTTCTTATAAATAAGTCAGCACAACATACCACCTGAAAAAAATATGAGGCTACTGCAGCCAATGAAAACACAAAACAGAAACAAACCAGTTCTAGACACCAGCAGCTGGTGTTGCCAGGGGTAGGCCAACAACCAATGGGACAAGGTTATGAGGGAGCTGCTGTCAATGGTGTGGTAAAACTTTAGAGCTTTGGATGATTCCCAGAAAGGACTGACATCTCTTCCAGTTTTTTTCCCCAGAAATGATGGCACATTATCAGGTTGACTGCCATTTTATATCTCTGCCCCCACCATTGCTTCGAGCAGTCTCTTTAATAAAGTGTGCCACTGAGAAAGGCTATTTGTTGAAATGTGTTTGACTTTTTAAATGTTATATGTATTACCATTTTGGCTCCACATTTTGGCATATGTTTTCAATCTTCAAGTGTTTGTCATTATTGTGATACATTGGTTTGGATCTTGTAGTTAATTGTATTGTTTTTGTACTTGATACATATATGTAGTGCTTGAAAGGTACGCTTTAGACTTTTTTGTATGATGGGGTATTCTTGAAAATCATTAAAGATATTAAAATGTACAAATCCATATATTTATAGACACTGCAACTATTTTGATGGTTTTTTGCCCTCTCACCCCCCTGGATTACTGTGATGACATCCTGTTTCCAGACTTAGAAACAAGGGACTTAAATTTCATACCCCATAAACTTATTTTTCCTTTTATACTTTTCTTTTTCATAATAGAGGCTTTTGAGATTCCTTAGTCTTTTAATCCTCAATGAGGAAAATACCGAGATTTAGGGTGCCACCTGCATTCACTTGGCCTATTATAAGGTGATTGTTGGCTTGAAGGGAACAATGGCCAATGGTGCTTTGCCACAAACTGAAGAGAGATTCCCTTCAGGGCAGAGTTTTTGTTATGAATGCCTTTCTCCGCCACTCACACTCACTGCATGGCAGATCTGATAATCTTCACTGTTCGTGAGAGTGGAGAAAAAACAACGTTTTCCTATGCTTTGCCGGGAAGACGAAAGAAATGGCCCTGCATTATTCTTTGCTGCTGACTTTTTTTTGGCTCCACCCCACCACTCTTTCTCTGCTTCCACCTTCCCTGATGATTGGGAGGACTTTTTAATCCCCCCTCCAACTTTAAGCATATTTAAACACTTGCACAGTATTACAGTATTAGATCTATCAAAATAACGATAGATCTAACAAAGCAATATCAAAATATTTGGGAGGACACGGGTTAATGCAGTAAAAGGAGAAAATGCAGTTCCTGTCAAGGATGTAGGTAAGAGGGAGGGTTCCCGGGTTTAACCCCCACATTACATGTCTGAAGCTCCGCCCCCCATTTGTGGTTTTTTTGTATTCTTAAGTGTTTTTCAGTTTTTGGCCGTCAGGGGTGCAGTTTTTAGGCTAGCAGCACCAGAATTTCGGGGATTTTTTGGGAGACCATCCTGATGATACCACCCAAGTTTGGTGAGGTTTGGTTCAGGTGGTCCAAAGTTATGGACTCCCAAAGGGTGTGCCCCATCCCCCATTATTTCCAAAGGGAGCTAATAGGACAGGGGTCGGGAACCCGCGGCTCGCGAGCCGCAAACGGCTCTTTTGAGCCTGTGGTGCGGCTCCCGGCCCCTTCCTGGGCAGCGTGGGGAATTTGCCCCTTCCCCCCCTCCCCCGCAGAGAGAAGAAAGCGGCATCGGCCGCAGCGCCACTGTGCGCTCTCCCGCCTCGGGGGGGGGGAGAGAAGAAAGCGGCGTCAGGCCGCAGCGTCACTGTGCGCTCTCCCGCCTCTGTGGGCGGGAGAGTGAAGAAAGCGGCGTCGGCCGCAGCGCCACTGTGCGCTCTCCCGCCTCTGCGGGCGGGAGAGAGAAGAAAGCGGCGTCGGCCGCAGCGTCACTGTGCGCTCTCCCGCCTCTGCGGGCGGGAGAGTGAAGAAAGCGGCGTCGGGCCGCAGCGCCACTGTGCGCTCTCCCGCCTCTGCGGGCGGGAGAGAGAAGAAAGCGGCGTCGGCCGCAGTGTCACTGTGCGCTCTCCCGCCTCTGCGGGCGGGAGAGAGAAGAAAGCGGTGTCGGCCTCTGCGGGGGGGGGAAGAAAGCGGCGTCGGCCACTGCCGCGCCATCCGCCAAAGCAGCATCAATGCGCCCGTCCCTTGTCGCTCTTCCAGCGCCACGTGTGCAGAGACCACGAGCGGCAGCGTAAGCGGAGCATGTGCACAGGAACGGCCTCTGAGCACGTGCAGAGCGCGGTCACGCTGGGGCAAAACCTTCCCACAGAGGGGTCGCTGGCCCCCTCCCCCCCACTCCGTGCAGAGTGCGGCCGGACAGCCGTTGCCCTTCCCGCCGTCATGTGGCTTAAAAGCCCCCTCCCGGCAGTGCGGGGGTGGCGGCAACAATGAGTCACATTCACGTCCCTCCCTCGGTCAGGAAAGCGAGAAGAAGTACAGGGGGGGGGGGCTCCTCGGTCTCGGTGCAGCAGGTCAACCTGCTCTCAGAGGGGCATCGAGGGGGCCATTGCAGACATTTGGAAGAGAAGCCACGCTCCTGGGGAGTGTGTGTGAATGAGTGACCAGCAGCCTTTGGTTGACTACAGCCAGTGTCCCCCCCTCCCCTGATTAAGCGAGGTGGTCCTCCATCCCTCCACCCCCATACTGGTGCTGGCGCCTCATCAAGAAAGTGGCCGCCGCGCCACCGTCCCCCCCCCCCGCAGAGGCGGGGGGAGAGAAGAAAGCGGCCGCAGAGGCGGGGGCCGCAGAGGCGGGGGGGGGAAGAAAAATTTATTGTCGGCTGCCGCCAGGCCGCCAATGACTTACATGGGGAATTCCCCCCAAGGGTGCGGCTCCATGAATTTTCTTTTCCCGGGAAAATGGGTCCAAATGGCTCTTTGAGTGTAAAAGGTTCCCGACCCCTGTAATAGGAGATGGGGGCTGCACTTTTGAGGGTCCATAACTTTGGAGCCACTGAACCAAACTTCAACAAACCTGGGTGATATAATCAGGAGAGTCTCCTAAAGATACCCTGAAAGGTTGGTGCTGCTAGCTTAACAATTGCACCCCTGACAGCAGGCACCCCCCAAATTTCCCCAGATTCTGCTTTTAAATCCACCCCCTTCGGCATGGATTTAAAAGGTGAATGTGAGATCCCCAGTTTAAACATTGAAAGTGATGCTGTTTCAGGGTGGGGGATAATCCATCCCAAACAGCATCACTTTCAATGTTGTTTAAACTGGGGACCCCAGATTCTCCCTTTATGGTGCATTTGAAAGTAGAATCTGGGCTCCCTAGTTTAAACACTATTGAAAATGATGCTGTTTGGGGGTGGATTCCATCATCACAGTGGCTGCCCATGGGGTGTGTGTGTGCAAAAGATTTTGCACCGAGCTCCATTTTTCCTAGCTACACCTCTGCCCGGAAGGGAGGGCAGATGGGGCTGCCGGCTGCCAGTTGGGAGCCCAGCTGGTGGGAGGACAGGGCAGGGCAGATGGGACAGGGGAATCTGCCATCCCTAGCCTCAGACATCTGCTTTTATAAGCACTGAGGCCAGAGGTGGGGCATGGGGAGGCGTGGCCATGCCCCCAGGGAGCATGAGTATGGCAAGCTGCAAGGAAACCCCAAAGCAGACTGTGGTACCAGTCATGCCTGCCTAATGGATCAAAGGTAGGGCTGACAAGAACAACTAGGAAACAGGTTTATTTCAGTGGTATGTATGTTTTGGTGGGTTTTTCCTTCTTTTCTCCAGCCCTCTCAGTATCATGGTAACAAAGTTACTGGAACACTGAGGCTTGAGAAAAGCTTACAAAGCAAGTTTGACTGATTCAAACTTAAAATGTAGAACACAAAGGCATTCAACCTTTTGTAGTTTTTGACAGGAACAGCCTTTATAACACCAAGCAGATAGACTCTCCTTTTAACTGTTTTTGACAGGAACAACACACAAACCTGCCTACTTTCAAAATACTTAAAAGATTTCCAGTCTATCTGAAAGACCTCCTAACCCTTCTCCCATTAACATCCAACAACCACAACTCTGTTAGGCAACAGATAAACTGCCAAACTTCTTTCTTTCTCTTCAAAATTCCAGTCCACTGTTTGAAATTGACTGAGGCTGCTGGGCAGGACTTGAAAATTCCCATCAAAGTTACCTAGAGCCCCTTCCACACATGCAGAATAATGCCCATCCAATCCACTTTCACAATTGTTTGCAAGTGGATTTTGCTATTCCGCACAGTAAAATCCAGCTTCAAAGTGCATTGAAAGTGGATTGAAAGTGCATTATTCTGAATGTGCGAAAGGGGCCTAAATAAGTTTTTCCTTTGGATATCCACCTTTCCCTTCTTTGTGACAGCCTTTTGATTCTGTTCACAATTCTTCCTTTCTATAATAGGGAGGCATATAGCTGACAACTGAAGATGTACTCCATGGTCCTGATGAACTGTGCTGTAGTCTACAAAGTGTATGCCCCAATAAATCTGTTAGTCTTTAAAGTGCCACAATGAAATGGATGGTCTTTAAAATGCCATAATACCCCCCCCCCCCTTACTGCTGCTGCTGACTGACATGGTTTATTCCTCTAAGTTTAATTTTGGTGCTCTTCTGTTCCAAACAAAAGAACTCCTTCTGGTCATTAAAAGGGGAAGAATGAGAAGAGACAGCAAAATTCAACAAGATCCAAAGCCTTGGTAAGTTTTATCCTAAACTCTCAGGGAGCACAAGCAAACTTTCTTCCAGGCAGCCTAAATGATCCCACCAAATTCATTGCAGCACTAATCTTCTCTGAGACAGTGTGATAAAAATGAGCTCTACACGTTCTGTGTCAGTTATGATTTATTAAAAGAAAGTTCAAGCATTATTTCTTTTCATTATAAGGCAAAAGCCTCCCCCTCCCCCCACTTCCCAAACCTTATTAAGATGACCTGGGAATCAAGAAGGAAAACAATGAATCACTAATCAAGAAGAAATGATTTTTCAAGAGGATCCTAATAAAGGAGCATTTATCATTCTTTCTTTTTCATTTATCTTCCGAGCCTCAAAGCAACAATACCATCATACACGTCACTGCTGTTGCCCTGGAGCAATTTCTTTCCTTGCTCCTGTTTTGTGCCCCCCTCCCTGCCCTCATCACCTTAATGAATGGGATACAGAGACAGAACAGAACATTCCCAGATAATCACTCTCTCCTCACTCCCAGGCAAACAGTTTTAATCAGTTTAGCAACCTGAACATTTTAGGATTTTTTTTCTTCATGCTTTTAAAAGCTCCATTTTTATTATTTTCTATGCTTATTGGGAAGAAGGGTAAAAAAGTGTTTGCTTGTTGAGCAGAAATGCAAAATCATGCCTTCACTCTCAGTTCTCTTAGGCATTGGCTTTGTTTCTAGGGACAGTACTTGCTCTTAACTTTTGAGGCATCTTTTCTCAATGTGCTTTATGTTTGCCCCTTCTGCACATGCAGAATAATGTACATTCAGTCCACTTTCACAGTTGTTTGCAAGTGGATTTTGCTATTCCACACACTTTGCAAGTGGATTTTGCTATTGGTACACACTTTATGTTACAAGAGGGAAGAAGTAGAGGAATACCCTGAACCCAATTACTTCATCTGACATTCATGTAGCCACCATCCAGGACTCATAATATTGTTGTAAACTACTTTGGGACTTCAGTGGGGAGAGAAGCATATGTTTAAATAAAATAAATAAATAAACCTGTATTTTGGAATAAAGTCTTGTTCTTGTTATAAGTTCCACAGTGCTCCTGTTTATTTCTAATAGTCAGACCACTCATTTGCATTTTGATTCTCTGAAGTTTCTTCCAGTTTACACCGAATTCCAAAGAATGTTGGAGCTTGAACTTTGAGTAATATACTTAAATATTCTGAGCTATTTCAAAGGGACAGTTTCCACTCTTTGTTACTCTGGGGATATTTGGCTTTCAATAATGTTTAGCCTGGATTTATATCAGTGTAATTAAAACTAGAATATGCTTTTTGAAGAACTGAGCAGGCAAGAAATGTGACACACTCTCTTAAATTCCTTTGAGGAGGAGAAAAAAAAATTACATTGTGCAAGTACCAACAAGCTATCCCAATGTACATTTAAAAAATGTGTGGGGGGGATCTGAAGGAGCTTCCTTCTCCAGATGTCATATTCTTGTTGTATGTTTAAAAGACCTAATAGTGGGCACCTTGGGTTTAACTATGGGAAAGAACACTTTACATTTACTTGCCATCGTCATTTCCCCTAAAGTCTGTAGGATAGAATGAGATAAAATTCATGAACTCCTGCTGAACTGGCTCATGCAAAAAGACCTTACCACTAATACTATGAATTCAACCACTGAAATGTCATACTTTCCCAAAATTCTGTTCCCAGGAAAATGCTGCCAATTGCAGTAATTATTACATTTGTAAGACACAAAGGAGACATAATTTGAACAAAGCATGGTGATTTAAACAATTAATAAACAAAGAGATTAAAGCCAACCTGAAGAAAAAATGGAAATAAAAACACAGCCTGATGCGTGGAATACCAGTGGAATGTTCATGGTTTGCTGTTCTTCCTGCAAAACTAGACAATGTACACCAGCAGATGGCAGTCTAGCTATAGGTCCCTAGAAGTGATTTGCTGATCATATTGGTTATGCTGGTTTGCCTCTCAGTAGCTGCCCTGTTGATGCATACCAGTCTTTGGCTGCAATCTTGTTCCACCCAATAAGCCTTTTTGAGAATATCGTTCTTAGTGTTTCCCCTTTCTTTGGGTCCAGCAACATTTTCCCTGGCACAGGATCATAGGTAAAATATGCAACTTCACTAGACAAGGACCCTAATACTAGCAGTTTCTTCTTTCCTCCAGTTTTTGCAGGCATTCTTATCTTCAGACTACCCTTCCTCATGAATTGGTATGCCAAACCTATACACTGGAGAGGACTCCAAACCCTGGAACACACGTCCGTTTTCTTGCCCATTGCCTGGTGTGAAATAACTGTGCCCCTGACATTGCCCTGTGACTCTTCACAGCAGGAAAAGATGGGTAATGCAACACAGTGTGTTCTTTTATGAGTCACTTGTCAGCCACTGCTACAAGCTTGTATCCTACCATTCCACTAGGCAAAGTTCCTCTTCTGCTGACTTATAGAACCTTCCTCCAATGTAATACCTCTTCCTCTGATGGAAGAGCCACCTCCACCAAGAAGGCGCCAGGAAGATTTGAAATTTTACCAAGGAGGTAGGATAATAATTAAAAATAGTTTAACTGGCTCATGAAGAAGCCTATTTTCTGTGGACCACACTGTCAGCATTCTGGCACATGCCCGCTATGGTTAATAGAAAGAAAAAAGAAACTGCCTATCAAAATAGAAGACAAGATAGAGCAAAGCACATGAATTTCGACAATGTCATGCCAATTGGTTGTCCTATTTTTCTCATTAAGGCAAGATGCAAACTTTAAATAGGACAGAGATTATTTTTAAAATGGTGCATGATAGCCTTTTGAGCACAATGCACCTTGTAATTTGCTGATGCTAAACAAGCAATGAATGAGGTTCATTTGAGGTTATGTTTTGACAAAGGCATGCAGTGTTATTTCAAAAGAGCAATTGCATTTTGTGCATTGGCAGGCATTTCAGTCTTTCATTGGTTTGGTTAAACAATGGAGCAACAGATAAAACAAGCTGTTTGCTTACTGCATGAAAAGATACGTAATATAAAACACATTTGAAATCTGCTAACAAGCATCTTCATTCTTACATTAAAGGATCCTGTAGTCTGGTCATGCAAAACGTCACTTATCTGCTCAACAGAAAGGCCCAAAAGTTTATTTGAACAAGCAAGACTAAACAAACAAAAACAAAGGACCAGAAAATCCTATAGGGACCAAAGTCAAATTTAAATTAACAATAAAACTGAATGAGCAATTTTTACCGCCTTTCAATTTGGATGCTTGAGTGGTTCAATAATTTTGACCTCCCAGCTTTCTTCAGTCTGACTTTTTCCCCTTGTCCTATCTTTTGTGATTAGACCCTGGTGAGAAACTTGTTCTTTTGTTTAGGTCTCTTTAACTTTTTGATTATTTGAGGGTTCTAAGCAAAGAGGTTGTTCCATCTTTAGGCCACAATACAGGTGATACATACATTTCAACATTTATCAAGAAAAAAGGAGAATACACTTCATGTTAATTGAAAAAGTAGCTCAATGTACTTCATAATTAATAAGTGGTAGGAGTAATACATTGCTACAAGATCCAGGTGTGGACTACACTTCCAAGCAAGGACGTAGATAAGGGGGGGGGATGTTTCCCAGGTTTAAACCCCCTGCAATGTTGTTTTAACTGGGGATCCCAGATTGTCCCTTTAAGGTGGATTTAAAAGGAGAATCTGGGCTCCCTAGTTTAAACACCATTGAAAATGATGCTGTTTGGAGATGGATTCCAGCATCACAGTGGCTGCTCATGGGGGTGCTCCGCAAAACTCAGATTTTGCACCGGACTCCATTTTCCCTAGCTATGCCTCTGCCCGGAGGGGGGGCAGGCGGGGCAGGGGAGTCTGCTGTCCCTGGTCTTGGAGAGCTGCTTTTATAAGCACTGGGGCTGTGGGCAGGGCATGGGGAGGTGTGGCCATGCCCCCAGGGGTGGGTGGGGACATGGCCCTGCCCCGAACCCCCCCATAAAAAATCTATATCTATGTCCCTGCTTCCAAATAAGGTGGTCTTTAGGTAGGGTCTGGAGATGCCCCAAATTACAACTGATCTCCCCTCCCCAAATCCTCCCCTCTTCAGATTCCACCCCCACAATATCAAGGAAATTCCCAGCCCACAGTTGACAATTCTACTTCCAAGAGAATGAAATGGCTTAGAATGAATGGCGATGCTTCTGTCCGCAAGTGAGACATGTCATTTTTAACACTCTCCTAAAAACAACCAACAAATAAATCAAAACCAACAGAGCAGGTGGAAAAGAAGTCACAACCGACTCCCTGCTGTGTTAGTTTACAATTTGTGGGAAGGTTGGAGTGTGTCCCCCCAGCCCCTTCAGTATGAAGTGGTTCAATACATTTTACCTTCTCATACATATTACATTCTGCTGCATGAGTACGGCTTAGTCAGACATCGGTCCTGGCACTACTTGCCAATCTTCTCAAACATTGAAAATATTATTTTGGCAGAAAACTTTTTCTGATATTTATCGTGTTCTGTATAACTACTGGTTTGGATTTACTGGGATTTGTAGGGATGGACCACAATGAGTGATTTAAAAAACCCCATTAATTTTTGTTTTAGAAATATAAGGTGGGTGATTGTCACTTGTTCCCCTCCCCCCCCCCCCCCCCCGGCAGATCTTTGTCTGCTGTTTCTTGTGTTTCATGGACTCCAGAACAGAATTTAGGAGGATATTGTAGGCTTCAGCAGGAAGGGAGAGGTAAGGAAAATGTTCTCTATGGATAGAAATCCAAGCCATTTCTGTTCATTAAATGTCATAATGGTTTCCTATTTATTGCACACTGTCCTCAAGATGACATTTTTGTAGAAGGATGTTGAATATTTAAGTCTTTAAAAAGTGAGTATTTTGTATTTCAGAATTACTTTTGTATGGTAGTATGTTCAGTACAACTGTGATTGTTGTATGCAATTCAAAAAGATCACTGCCCCAAAACTGTTTATTTCCAAATAAATGTCATCATTTGTATACCAGTACCAGGGAATGGGGCTAATACCCCATATAGATGTGAAGTGAAAGATCTCCCTACTTACAGACATCCTACCAGATTATGTCTTTTTGGGAAGCAAGCTGTCCATTTAATGATAGTTGATGTCTTACGAAGTGTGGTCCAACAGTCCTAGAAGTAGAAGAATGCTTAGCTAGTTCAGAGCATACAATTATATTCAGAGCGAAACCAATTTACTATGAACACAGCCTCCAGATTAATCAATCGGAGTTAAGTAGAATGCTACTGTCACAATCAAGTGGGAAGGGGGGGGGGGTTGTGTTTCATTCTAGCTTGTTCTCAGCCCTGTGGTGGAGTGTTATTGATCTTGTCTGATCTTCACTTGGCATTCCCTCCTGTCCTGTTGCTCTCTATCATTCACAGTTTTGCAGCCCTCTTTCTCCTTCTCTTCTTCTTAATGGCTCTGTCGGGTCTTTTTCCTGTTCAGTGTGCACTGATGATCTTCCTCATGGCTGGTGGGGAAACACAGTATCTCATTAACTAATCAGCAGATCTGTTCCAATATGTCAAGCAACCTCTTTCCTCTGAAATCCCACACTGAGGCTCTGACACAGCAGTGGCAACATAAACCTGTAAACCAAAACATACATTTGAACTAAATAATCAGATTTATCACACAGGAGTTCAAACTTTTGTGGCTAAGAAGGGTAAAAAAGAAATTGCTTTCCATGCTTGCGCTTCAGAAAAGCTGAAGTGTAAGAATGAAGGGGGGGGATCCCTAGAAAACTTGTTCCTGTGAGGAGAAATTGTTTGGGTTAAAAAGAAAAGGTAGCAAATGTATGATAATCTTTGGAAGAAAATACGATACTTTGTTGGGGGAAAGCACACCAGCTTGCAAGTTCTACCTTACCATGTAAATGAATCAATTCAGACAAACCTCAAAAAATGTGTAAAGTTTCAAACCAAATTAAATTGGTACAGATTTGTAAGTAACATCTGTAAAAAAATGGTAGGAACCACTGTCTGCTAAGAAGTATCCAAAGTGGTGAGCTGCGACTCATGAAAACTCAGACCCTGCCCGAAGTGTTACTGGGCTGTTTTCTACTGTCCAATAAGAGAACAGTCACAGTTGCATTCTTACTCCTACAACAATATCTGATTCAAATATCATATGTCAGTGATAATTTTTATCTCAAATTGCAGCTGACTTAATGGTAACCCTGTAGAGTTTTCAGGGTTAGAGAGATTCAGACAGGGTTTGCCAATGCCTATTTCTACATCATCACGACTCTTGTTTTCCTTGAAGGTCTCCCATCCAAATACTAGCCAGGGCTGACCCTGTTTAGCTTCTGAGATCTGATGAGATCAGGATAGCCTGGGGCTATCCAGGTCAGGGCCAGTGATAACTACATAATTTTATCAGCTTGCTGTATACAATTATTTGAATTTTTCTTTGGTAATAGCTATTTCAGAGTACAGTAGCTGACAGTAGTTAAGGGAGCATTCCCGGTGCTATCTTTGCTTAGGTCTCTGTAGCCAGTAATTTGAGTAGGGAGGATAGAAATAGAAGTAGTCTTTTCCCCTGAGGCTTACTACTCCTGGATTCAGCTGGGATACCTAGAACCTCTGCTTTCACCAATAACTAAATACTTTTAATACAAAACTACTATTGTAATAATCAGAGCTTGATGTGGCAAGGCTACTTACAAGCAACCACATTTAGCCCCCAGTGACATACTAGCCTGAGGATTTCCTGAGGTCAATGTGCCATAGCTGTTGTGCTATTTAAAATGGGTTGTTGCTCCTCAGTCTTGACCTAGGAAGACAGTATTTAATCACCATTCAGTGGAGTGAAGCAATGTGGTATTTTAAATGACTTTGACATGAGAACAGATAGAGAATTCAGAGTAAGCTGCAGTTAATGTTGCAAGGCAATAGACAATGGAGAAAATAGTGAATTTTGTTATTAATACTAATTAAGAATGAATTCTATAGCTGTTACTAGACAGCAAGAGGTAAAATTTTTATGGTGTTCATATTCGGCACAAAGGATGTCAGGAGCTTTTCCTCATATACTGTGATTTTTGTTATTGTTTGTTGCTTTTTGTTTGTCTTTAAAAAGTCTTAACAATAATAAAAATTCATTTGGGTGCTGTGTGGTTTCCGGGCTGTATGGCCGTGTTCTAGCAGCATTCTCTCCTGACGTTTCGCCTGCATCTGTGGCTGGCATCTTCAGAGGATCTGATGTTGGGAAAGCAAGTGGAGTATATATCTGTTGGAGTGTCCAGGGTGGGTGGGGAAACCTTGCCTGTGAGTAACAAAGGCGGCAACCAGGTCAATGGTTGAGGGCATCTGAATAGAAGTATGAGTAACAATGAAGACTATAGCCTGGGAGTAACCCTGTAGATAGCAAGGTCACTGGTGGGAGCATCTGAATAGAAGTATCTTGGCCTTTGTTTCTTTGTCTATGGTCATCCTGTGTTTGTGTGGAGCTGGTTTGACACAGTCTTGACCCTAGTATTTTTCAACACTGGCAGCCAAGTTCTGTTCATTTTCATAGTTTCTTCCTTCCTGTTAAAATTGTCCATGTGCTTATGGATTTCAATTGCTTCTCTGTGTAGTCTGACGTAGTGGCTTTCAGAGTGGTCCAGAATTTCTGTTTTTTCAAATAATATTCTATGTCCAGGTTGGTTTATCATGTGTTCTGCTATTGCTGATTTTTCTGGCTGAAATAGTCTGCAGTGCCTTTCGTGTTCTTTGATACGTGTCTGTGCACTGCGTTTGGTGGTTCCTATGTAGACTTGTCCACAGCTGCATGGTATGCGATAGACAGCTCTATCGCATACCATGCAGCTGTGGACAAGTCTACATAGGAACCACCAAACGCAGTGCACAGACACGTATCAAAGAACACGAAAGGCACTGCAGACTATTTCAGCCAGAAAAATCAGCAATAGCAGAACACATGATAAACCAACCTGGACATAGAATATTATTTGAAAAAACAGAAATTCTGGACCACTCTGAAAGCCACTACGTCAGACTACACAGAGAAGCAATTGAAATCCATAAGCACATGGACAATTTTAACAGGAAGGAAGAAACTATGAAAATGAACAGAACTTGGCTGCCAGTGTTGAAAAATACTAGGGTCAAGACTGTGTCAAACCAGCTCCACACAAACACAGGATGACCATAGACAAAGAAACAAAGGCCAAGATACTTCTATTCAGATGCTCCCACCAGTGACCTTGCTATCTACAGGGTTACTCCCAGGCTATAGTCTTCATTGTTACACATACTTCTATTCAGATGCCCTCAACTATTGACCTGGTTGCCGCCTTTATTACTCACAGGCAAGGTTTCCCCACCCACCCTGGACACTCCAACAGATATATACTCCACTTGCTTTCCCAACATCAGATCCTCTGAAGATGCCAGCCACAGATGCAGGCGAAACGTCAGGAGAGAATGCTGCTAGAACACGGCCATACAGCCCGGAAACCACACAGCACCCAAGTGATTCTGGCCGTGAAAGCCTTCGACAATACAATAAAAATTCACCTAAAAAAGAGAACATTGAAATCATGTTACTTTTCCATTCTTTAAATTGCCTTTTGAAATTTCACAGTTTCATTTAACATGTTCAAACATACAACAACATACAAAACTGATAACTTAATTCAGGAAATCCTAACCCCAAATAAATAAATAAATTACTGCTAAATACAAGATATGTGGTGAAGAGAGGTAAGCTGCAATACTGCAATCAAAGCTCTGCTCATGACCTGGGTTTATCCCAATGGGAGTTGGATAAAGGTAGTTGGTTCAAGGTTAGCCTGCCATCTGTCCAAGGTTGGTAAATGTGAATATATGAAGTGAAAGAAAGACTGAAGTTTGCTCAGAATTAAGCACAGCAGCTGATATCCTTCTTCAAATCTGAAAAACAGCTAAAATAGGCAATTGAATGTCTTACACTAAATGAGACCATTCTATCCAACACTTCCACTTCTACTTTGCTGGCAATGGTTCTCTACAGACATTTTCCAGTTTACTGCTGAGCTCCTTGTGAGTTTTCTGTTCACATTACTGTGTACTATACATTTCACTGGAGTTGATCAAAAGAGAAGCAGTAATATAGATGCAACATCATTTTGTCTCCCTAGTCTGGAATGAACGATCTGCATTGCTTGTCTTTAATTTTAATGACAACAGAGTGAATCACAGGAAAGCAATAATGTTACATAAAATACTCAAAACTATCATACTAAAAAAATTACCCAATCTTCATCAAGGAAAGTTCAGACATTTTTTTCAAGTGTGAATTACGAAGAACCTGTGCATTATAATGTAAAAAGGCTCTGCATGTCATTCATTCCTAGTTGCCCCAGTCAGTATCACATGATTTGGAGGATGGCTGCAATGTATTTTCTGCCCTCAAGTGCCCTGAAGATATTTTTTTCCTTCCAAAAGTTTAACAGCCTGTCTCTTCGGGCTCTAAACAGTCCTATCAATATGTTTATTTAAAAAAACATAGACTGTGAGTGATTTATCATTATAATAATTTGATTTCCCCACCTTCTTAACTAAAAATCACACACACACACAGACACAGACACACACACAGACACACACACACACACACAGAGAGAGAGAGAGAGAGAGAGAGAGAGAGAGAGAGATATTTCTAGGTTTAGTGGGCTTCTAGGCTCAGATTCCAGGCAAACCACCCAGAAAATTTTACCCTTTCTAGTCAGAGAACAATAAACAGGCACAAGGTAAAAAAGACAGATGAACTAGATGACATTTCTTGAAAAATAATATAGGTGTTTGGAGAAGTAAATATAAATAAAAACAGGTAAGTTCATAAGACACTACTTGCAATTAAGACATGGTTAGTATCTTTCACACTGCTTCAAGCTAGTTCAGCTAGTTAGAAGGGATTTCAATTTTAAAAATTATTTTCAGTTGATTCCAAAGATGTTTTACTTTCTCGATACTTAAAAATATCAGTCAGGTTTTTACAGACCTTTAGTTTTTGTTTCACAGAATACTTTCCTTCTTTTATCTCTGAAGAGAGTCTCTGTTTACCCTCAGGCAAAAGATATTTTAGCAGATTTTACTTTATACTAACTTAGGACAATCTGTCCTCATATATGTCCCTCCACACACTTAGGCTGATTTCGCATGGGCCAAAAACAGTGATGTGAAAACGGTGTGAAAACAGTATAAATCCTTTTACACTGTTTTAAACCCTTTTACACCATTTTCACACTGTTTTCACACTGCTGTTTTTGGCCCATGCGGAATCAGCCTTAGATTTGAGTAGGATTTCTCTTTTCTGACTCCCATCAGAATAAATTCACTACCTTCTGTGTCTACCACTGACCAATAAATCTCCTTACTTTATTTTCCTTCAGTGTACTCCCCAGAGATAAAACAGTAACCAGTGTGTTTTTCAGTGTTATACTGCTGAATTGGAATCTCAGAATAGACCATCTTGTCTGCCTGATTTGTCCCTTCATAATTTTTTTCACTCAGAGCATTTCACTCCCCCTACTGCCTCTCAGCTTTCTCTGCCTCAGACTGACTTACAATCCTCACAGCTCTAACTAAGGTCGATTCCCCTGGTCAATTAATCGCGTGATACTCATGCGAAATATCAAGGTTTCAGCAAGAACTCCCCACTGCTTGAGCGACGAACAGGGATTCATCCTGTTTCTGGCACTCATTCTTCCCCTTATCCCGCATCCAAGCAGAACCTGCTTGCAAGTACAACTTTCCCTCTTAGCACGCTTTTGATCCAGTTTTGAGGGGAGGAACGGGGTCCAATCTGTGTTTAAAATTCCCGCCGTGAAGCGTGATGCAAGCAATCAGCTCTAGGCAGACGCTGAGCGATGCGCACGCAGCCTCTTCTGGGTTTCGATTTTGCTCTATGTCTCGGCAAGAGACGTTAACATAGCAGAATGAAAAACCGCTTAAACAATTAACTGTTCACCCTTCCAAACGAGCGAAAACCCGCTTAAGCGCCTAAATGCTTAAACGTTCATCCTTGCAAACGAGCGAACCTCAGGTTGCAAGTAGCAGGGAAAAATTTCCGACCCCCAAAAGGTCCCATCCCAACATGGCACACCAGCCAATCAGGAGAGACCAGCAAAGGCGATCGCGTGGTAGTGGGGATTGCTACATTTCTGGAATCCGAGATAGGCCTACATGTCTTCGCTGAATACATGCTGCAGTGGGGAGGTTGAAACCCCGATGAAAAGGTGCGATTTCTTTACAAACTTGGTTTGATCTAGATAGAATTTCCTCATGGGGAATCGACCTAAGTCTAGCTGCCAGTCAATCATAAGCTGCTGAAGTCAACTCCTTTACAGGAACCTTTGCTCTTACACTCAGGAAAGTCCTGGAATCCGTCCCAACAGCCTTCATGGTTGAGATTTTCCCTTAATCAGTATCACTGTTTCCTAGACTTTCTTTGTTTCAGATAGAGATGGCAGAAATAGTTTTGCACTGTTAAAACATTTCTTGTCTGGTATTTGATATAACCAGTTTTAAAATTTGTTGACTGGAAAAGGAATTCAGAACAGCTATGATAGTATAAGTTTATGAGGGACTAGTATGCATTTTGTATGTGATAGAGTGAAGATTGATACAAAGTCCCAATGTCTTCCAATGTAAGTGTTCAAACACACGTACACATAATATTGATTTTCCAAGTACTAACAGCCCATTGGCCTCCAACGCCTGCCTAAGACTATTTCACTTGGACCAAGACCATTTTAGCAGCTCCTGGGTGGGCAGTAGAGTAACAGAATCACTGTTTTGACTTTGGTACGAAAACAGAAGTAGACATGATTGTACCAACGCTGTATGTAGTCCAGCATTGTGTTTTCGACAGTAGCCAACCAGATACCACTGAGAAATCTACAAGCAAGATTAACAAATCCCACATTGGTTGACTGCTGCTAAGCATGTGACAGTCAGAGGCATTCCTCCTCTGAACATGAGGTCCCATGTACTATCACGGCTGACCTCTTCTCCATAGATTTGTCCAACTCCATTTGAATCCATGTTATCCAGTGGCTATCTCCACATCTCAAGGAACTTTGTTCCCAAGTCAACTATGCACTGTATGAAGCAGCACTTCCTTTTGTCTACCCTTAATCTTCTGCCAACCAATTTCATAAGTTTCTTTTTATCTGCTTTCTCTACAGCAGTGGTTCTCAACCTGGGGGTCGGGACCCCTTTGGGGGTCGAATGACCTTTTCACAGGGGTCGCTTAAGACTCTCTGTATCAATGTTCTCCATCTGTAAAATGGATAAATGTTAGGGTTGGGAGTCACCACAACATGAGGAACTGTATTAAAGGGTCACGGCATTAGGAAGGTTGAGAACCACTCCTCTACAGCATGCATAATTTTGTCAACTTCTATCATGTCATCCACTGGTTGTAGATACTTTAGCCTTGATTCATATAGGATAGGTCTCCCTAACTTTGTGATAATTTTACTTGACCCTTTTCCACATTTTAAAACTCTTCAATATATTTATTGAGATGTGAAACCAGAATGGTACACACTATTCCAAACATGACTTCCCAAGGATCTGTATATGATTGTTCTTTTACTGGAGCTTTATTCTCAATTTCTTTCCTAATAATCCCTGAAGTGAATTTGCCTTTTAAAAATTACCATAGCATACTGAGAGAAGATTACAGTGAGCTTTCCATTACACTCTTAAGGTTTTCTACTGCTGGTCTGTACCCAGCTTTAGGAATGTAGAATTTGGACACTGTTTATCTTCTTAAGGAGAAATCTCCTCAAACTAAATCTTCGGATTGAACACTAGATAGAATACCAAAATGGGATTTGTTGAGGCAGACTCAGACTGTTCAGTTGATCTGGAAAAACAGTTATAAATGTCAGGTCAGTTACCTTTTCCAACACAAAATCACAGATGAAGGATCCCCCCCCCACTAAAATCAACATCCTGATAGAATCACAAGATACTGATCCTGCTTCTTTCAAACTTGGAGACAAGTAGAAATGGAGGTAGAGCTCACTAATGTCTATACCAGGGGTAGGGAACCTGCGGCTCTCCAGATGTTCAGGAACTACAATTCCCATCAGCCCCTACCAGCATGGCCAATTGGCCTTGCTGACAGAGGCTGATGGGAATTGTAGTTCCTGAACATCTGGAGAGCCGCAGGTTCCCTACCCCTGGTCTATACCTTACTCCTTTGCACTCTCCATCCCACCTTATCCCTCTGATCACGCAGTATGCATATCTCTGCCAAATCTTTTGTCCAGACAACCACCCTCTCCGTCTGTAATTCTGATTAATTCTAATTAGAGAACATACTAGAGGGACAATGCTGTCTGATCCAGTATAGTATAAATTGTGCTGGTCTAGGAACTGGGAAATTCAAATCTGAACCCCCTACTTTGCCATGGTGGATGGCTTTGGGTAAGTCATTCACTCTCAGTCTATTTAACTTTACATGGTTGTTGTCAGTACTTAGAGTCTCCATTGGGGAAAAAACCTGGGATTTAAATATCTAAATACTTATAATCTGTCATACCTGTAATACCTTCTGGCAATACATAATGGCACTGCTTTTCAAGTGGTACCAACAAAAAAAGAAAACCCAGTAGGAAGTGGCTGCCCTTGAGCCAACACGGTATGCAATTGCCATCCCTTTTGGATCTAAAGGCTCCCAATCCCTGCCACCCTTCAGTCTATCCACTCAAACACCACAGCAAAACAGGATAGATGATACTGTAGGGGATGACTGGAATCCTTGGTCCAAGGTTCCTACACCCCTCAGCAATGTTTTTAGTGCTGTAAATATCCTTGTTACTCAGCTTCTTATGTCATGAACCAGGTTCATTTTGAACTCTCTCCCCCTTCATACCTGACAGAGTATTTTGTCTTTCCAGAGCTTATACACAGAAAATCCTGTTGGTCTCTATGGTGCTACTGGACTTGAACTTAGCTCTCTCTCTCTCTCTCTCTCTCTCTCTCTCTCTCTCTCTCTCAGTGTTTGGCCATTTTGTATTTTACAAATCATTATTTTTTGGTCACAATGTAAACAGGTGTGGTGAGGGACTGATGTGAATAGGAAATACTCTGCAAAATGAATTAGGCTATCTCTAAGAAAGTCCCCTGAGAAGTTCATAACAGTTGCAATCTGTTTGGATCCCTTTTCCAGCTTCATTCTGTGCTTCATTCTACTCTCTGTTCTCTTACCTAAAGAGAGACCTGCAGAATTTGTTTAATGACTCTGAAATAGCTGAGGTAATTTCTCACCTCAAATGAAATGTGAATGCAGCACAAGTTCTCTGCGCTATCATTGAATCAACCTGTCAGCCTTTTTTGGTGGTTCTCTTAAATCCAAAGCCTTTTATTTTCAAAGACTATGTCTTACAGGTAAAAAAAAAACTTGAACTCTGAAAGTGCTGTCATAGCAGAAGAGTATTCTTCCAAAAAGAATTTTCATAGGGAACAGCCTTTTGAAGGAGTTTTCAGCATGGGGAGAAGACCTTCAGTTCTGCTCAACATGGATGCCATGGGCAGGAATTGGTATGCTTAGAAGGGACATTCCTGCCACACCTCAAACAATGATCTGTTATGCCCAGAGTGTCTGCTGTGCGGCAGGCAAATGGCTGTTGGGGAATGTTTTCTGCAGTGGTGGGATCCAAAAAATTTAGTAACAGGTTCCCATGGTGGTGGGATTCAAACTGTGGCGTAGCGCCAATGGGGCTGGGCGGGGCACAATGGGGGTGTGGCCGGGCATTCCTGGGCGGGGCTGTGGCAAGGACGGTCCTTGTGCATTTGTGCATTTGCTAAGACCCTGGGAGGAAGTACTGTCTTCAGCAGTTGGCCTCCTTTGACCTACCAAAGCCTGGGGTAGGACTGCTAGCTCCAGATTGGGAAACACTTGGAAATTTGGGAGGTGGAGCCTCAGGAGGGTGGAGTTTGGGGGGAGAGGGACTTCAATGGGACATAAGGCCATGGAACCCACCTTGCAAAGGTGTCTACTGGAGATCAATCTTTACTCTACCATCTGGAGTTTGGGAACCCTAGCTCATGCCTTCTGCCACCACTTAGTGGGAGAAGAGCATGAGAGGTTACACGCCAGGGTTGACTTCTGCTCGACTGAGGCTTAGTGGCAAACTCAGGGGCTGGTGGAATGGTTCCAGGAGCTGGCTGGGTAGCCTCTAGGGCTGCTGGCACATTCTTAACAGACATCTCTACTGGGGTGGTCCTTCCTTGGTCCTCATCAGCCACTGACCTTGACTCCTCAGGCTCCTTCTCCAAAATGCTTTGGTTGAATTTACTGGGCTAATTGAAGGAGATAATAAAACTAGTGGGTGGGAACCATGTGGCTCATCTAATGAGGGGAGAATTATGAGAACGCTGGAGAGAGTTTTCTTAATTGTGGCATTCACAGTGTAGAATTCATTGATCTGAGCAATATCCTAGTATTCTTTTGTTTATTTTGTGGGAAAGTTAAAATATTTTTATTTGGGGTAGCCTTTTAAAAAATACTGACTGTATACTGTGGCAATACCCTTCATCCTACTAACTGTTTATGGGAGGCTCAGGCAGCATCCTAATTATGCTTGGCAGGTTTTCCTGCCTTTTCAAGTGACTGAGCTATTTTGATGGTAATGTTGTGTTTAAAACTGATCTGCTCAACCTTAGGAACTATATAAAAATGAAGACTTTGCCCCTTATGGTAAATCTCCCTTTTCAAGGCCCCAGAGAACTGAGGCAAATTCAACAAACAGAAGTAAAATTTATTGAACAAACTAGATGGGATCAGAATACATTTCAAATGGATTGAAATCAGACAAAATATACAAATATTGTTTCTCACAGTGTACAGAAATACATCTTTCAGAAAAAAGAAGCTGACACTTTTGCCCTAACCAAAAACATTGAAAAGATCAACCTTGTTCCAGAAAACCATTCTCCCATATACCTAACTCATCTTCTTGCAAAGTGGACCTATTTTTTGTGCACATTTTTTTAAATTATCTGGTAAAGATTATTATTTTTAACTAGCGGACCTGGCCATGCTTCGCTGTGGCTTACATGGGGGGGGGGGGGATGTTTAGGAACAGAAGGGAGGAGGAAAGGGAGAGGCATACTGGCTGTCCCCTGCAGTTTGGCATGGGACAACCCGCCTTCCTCTCTGTGTGTGACCTCGGTGGTTTGGAGCAAGGCAGGGAAGGGAGGAGGAAGGGCGTACCGACTGTTCCAATGGGCTTGGGTTGGCATGCTCCTCCTTCCTTTCACGGTGATTGTCCACGGCTGTTTCCCTGCGCACTGAGGGTGGTGAGTTCAACGTGGAAGGGAGGAGGAAGGGGAGAGGCTGACTAGCGGTTTTCATGGTGCTTTGCTGGGAGCGCTCCTCAGCAGGGAGCCTCAGCTGGCGGGAGTGCGCACAGCAAGGTGAAGGCGGACAAGGCACGGCCCCCTGCGATACGACGGCCCCTCATTGGTCCAGCCCTGCGATACGGTGGCCCCTCATTGGTCCATGGTGATGTTCCCTAAACGTGAGTTTTACCGGGCTCCAGTGTGACCTGGGAGCCCGGTGATGGTCCAGAAACCTGCCCAGAATGGAACCGGACGTTGTCGCCAAATTTGGTGGTGAGCCATCCAGCCGTTTCCGCATTAGGGCGTGAGGAACAAACGCACGGTTAGCTTTTTATATATATAGATAGATAGCCTGTGAATGGTACAGTTTGCTGATCTGTTTGATGGAAGGTGTTATATAAATAAAATTGAATTAGATTGGATTAAATGTCCTTTAGTGCTGAGCTTTTCAGAAGTGTGTGTTCCTAATTGCCACCAGTAAGATTTGGGCAAACAAAAAATGGGTTGCCTGCAGAAGTGAGTTTCCATTGTTATAATTCCCTGACTAATCTTTGGAATTCACTTTAGTTATAATTGTGTAACATTCTGTAGATTGGGAGATAAGGCAGATGTCTTCCTGACACAATTTTTTTCTTAGAATATTGTCTGCCTCCCCACGCCCTCCGCCCAATCTAAGTCATAAATATGCACAACAGAAAATCCATAAAAGTGTTTAATCTGATACAGCAGTTTCCTCATTTAATCCACCAGGGACCGGCTAATACAATTTCCAGAAAACAATGTGACTGAAATTGTTGCTTCCTTATATTTCTGTCACCTTCCCTTTAAAACATCAATTTCCTCTATTGAAAATAATTTGGATGAAGTGCTCTAAGCACAGGTTTCAGAGCATTTTGTGCATTCTTCTATCACCTTTAAAAAAGCATGAAGATTTGGGCCTGTGCTGCCAGCCTGGGGCATGCCTTTCATATGTCAGATTTCTGACACTGTTCTTGGCATCTCTGATTACAGGGCTTATCTGATAACAGGACTGGGTTTTGCTTGATGCCTTGAAAAGTTTTTGCATATCAAAGCAAGCATTACTGACGGCTATGGACCAATGGCTTGACGTAATATGAGAAGACTCAGGTCTATTAGAGTTTCTTAATTCTAATTAAGTAGCTTCCAGCTGATTAAGCCACAAACCAAACAGGATATGTATAGTCGAAGGCTTTCACAGCCAGAATCACTGGGGTGTTGTATGGTTTCCGGGTTGTTTGGCTGTGTTTTAGTAGCATTTTCTCCTGACATTTCACCTGCATCTGTGGCTGACATCTTCGGTGTGATGGCCATTATTGTATGCTGGAATCTGACCCAACTTACCTTGAGCGAACTCCACCATTCAAAATGGTACACAATGGTTACAGCAAAGATTGGGGAACTGGGTTATGACAGTGACTCCTTCAATATGCTAACCTTCACTGAAATTTTTGCCCTCATTAAAGAGAGGTTGTTAGCAATGGACTATCAACAACTGCAGAGCTTGGCAAATAAATCTTGTTCGCCATTGAATATGTCAATTCCTTTCATGCAGGGATACCCAGCCTATTATATTACAGCCGCCATTAAACTCCCATACATAATAGAGAGCCTATGGATGCTGGCTAGATTTAACATCATGCCATCTCCGCTTACACAGAGGGAAGGCTTTAAAGGTCTTCCAAGCGACAAGAGGTTTTGTCCCTGTAGCATAGGACAGCTGGATTCCATCCCACACATTCTCCTGAACTGTTTATTATACCAAGAACTCCGATCCAGTTTGTTATCCCAAGTTATAGACACCATGATTGATTATACTGAATCAGATAAAGTAGTCATGCTTTTAAATTGTCAGGATTTTCATTGTTGCCTTATAGTGGCAAGGTTTTTGTCAGAAGTTTGTAAACTGAATGTATGTCAAACGCGAAGTCTTTTACCTTTCACTTTTTAACTGGAATTGTAGTTTATACTATCGTGTTATATGCCAATAAAGGCTTATTGAAATTGTATGCTGGAATCCACCTTCTTAGCATAAGCAGTTTCACATTCCAGCACAGGTTTTTTTGCATTTCTAAGCATCCATTTGAGTAGCACATCTTCATTGTAAGTACAAATAAGTTACCTGTTGGTTATGAACTATCTGTGTGGCCATGACACTTAACAATGCCTGTATAAGAAACTGCAACAAACTCTTCTTGCTGTCCTTCATTTTATTCTGAGGTCAGGCAAGTATATTTGGGTGTTTTGTTTTACATTCTAGACCTCATTTTTCTACAGGGTTTAAGACGGCCTGGATAGTCTGCCCCTTTAGCTTTGCTTCCCTAGAGAGAAGAACTTCTTTTTCTGCAGTGTGGTTGGATTGCCTAGAGGAAAAAATGTCCGGTCACTTTAAATAGAGGCTTAATAGGTTGCTATTCACCTGGTGGTATTTACCTTCATGCCATGAAAAGCTTTAGCTGCTCGTCTCCACATTTTAAGCTTCTATTAAAAGGGCATGACATTTTTCTACCCGCTATTGACAAGACTAAGTACATGGTACTGGGTTTAATGCTTCCTGAATATAGTGCCTCTTAAAGCCTTTATATCTTTTAGTCACTGATTTTGAAGGGAGTGAAAGATATTTGCTGATCAGTAAAAGGTATTTTGCTCATTCTCAGCAGCATACAGCCCAGATCTTATAGTCAATATGCTTATAATTAATTACTCAAAGCAGGCAAGTTTGCAGCCTAAGAGATATTGGAAGTGGGAAAATGTGAAAATCCCATCTTACTTGGATTCTTTACCTCTCAGAGACTTGAGAACATTGACGTCATCTTCCCTTTTAATATGTACTCAGTTGCTTTCAACACTGTCTTTTCTGGAACACTATTGGTCTTTATCATGCTGGGCTTTTTAAAAGGGAGAATTTCTTTTAGTTAATTTACAAAATCATATTTTTCTGCACATTTAGCAAGTCCTTTGAGTATGTAGATATCTAACTATCTTGCAAGGTTTTGTTATTTTCACAGGGGCCAGCCGCTTTGCTATTGAGATGCTATGATAGTCTTCCTTTCCCTTTCACTCCTGAGGCAAATTTCTTACTGCAGACAGACTAGGCAGCCTCAAAATCTCACTCAGATTTTTGTACACAACTCTCACATGCTACTGCTGACATTAAAAAAGAAGCAGAAGAATACAAGAAAAAAGGGAACGAATCATGAGCAAAGAAAAGGTTATTGTGTAGTCAGATGAGAATGCATTTAAGAACATAAGAACATAAGAACAAGCCAGCTGGATCAGACCAAAGTCCATCTAGTCCAGCTCTCTGCTACTCGCAGTGGCCCACCAGATGCCTTTGGGAGCTCACATGTAGGATGTGAACGCAATGGCCTTCTGCGGCTGTTGCTCCCGATCACCTGGTCTGTTCAGGCATTTGCAATCTCAAATCAAGGAGGATCAAGATTGGTAGCCATAAATCGACTTCTCCTCCATAAATCTGTCCAAGCCCCTTTTAAAGCTATCCAGGTTAGTGGCCAATATATTTTATACAATCTTTTCATCATCTTTTTTTAGTGGTCAGGTTCTTGTGCCTTTAATAGTTGTAGGACAGACAGCTGGCATAGTTCTGGAGCCCTTTCCCACCACTGCTACTGTATGCTTGCCAAACAATCTGTTGAACCTCTACTTATCTTCTTGCTGTGAAAGGCATAAGAATCTACCTTACCTGCAGGTGGTCACATTTTACAGGTCTCTTAGTAGGTACCTAGCAAGTTTGCTGTTACTATGAACAAGCTAGAGATACATAAGGAACAGCAGGAAGAGAGTGAATAAAATGAGAATCTCACCCCACACACAATGCAATGTGGCTGTTGAACTCTTGAGGACTGAAAAGCAGCCTCCTGCCCACTAATCCTAAACCTCAACATGTCAGCTCTTTGGGGAAGGATTCTGTGGCATCATGTCATCACTGAGTTTTCTCCCCTCTTTAAAATAGTGTCCTAGGCACTGCCCCCAAATGTTCAGAAGTTAGCAGCCATAGAACCTTCAGTTCTGTTTTTGTTTGTTATAAGCTACACTTCTGTTTTTGTTTTCTCTACCACAAATTTTAATTGCCCAATAATTTCTTTTCTGCACTGAAAACACCCCTTGAAATATTAGTTCCATTTTATGGCTAATGGTGATTTTAGATTGCTATTGGTAACTATGGTTTCCTGCTGGGAAATATTGCCGTTTATATTTAATGTTTTGACTCAGACTTTTTTTTCTGGTCAGTCATTGTCCATTCTGGTTTACCTTCTCTCTCCTCCCTCTACACCATCAATCATCTATCATTACCTTTAGCAAAAGGGAACCAAAGTAATGAAATAAACCAGGAATATTGATACAAAAGCACAATAGCCATCATCATCAACTTAATATTTCCCCAGCAGCTCTTCAGCAGTTGTGTCAATTATTATTTCCTTAAACTGCAGGGGCTAGCTGTTGCTAAATGCTGACTGTATAAAAGGATAGCTACTGGAAAAAGAAAGCTATTTTCTGCACTATTTGGTCTCTTGCCAACCCTTTAGAACTAATGAAGTGCCCAGGACATGCAACAGACCCTGTTCAGTGAAGCTTGTGGGCCAGGAACCACACAGCTGTGCTGCAAATGTCTCACAGTCTTAAGTAGAATTTCTGCTTTTGTGGTTTCATGGTTCAGTCCTAATGTTATTTTAACCCACTTTCTCATCCATTCTAATTTATTTATTGACTGCAATGATAGACTTGGAGGCTTACATGTAGATAATATTAAAGTCTCAGAGTTATAATAGAAGAAAGCAATTATTGTTTCACCTTAAAAATGTTTTAATTAAATGGAGTTGGCAAAACAGACATTAAGAAATCATATTGAGTCCAATTGTGGGTTTGGGGCAAAAGAAGGAAAGATATAGTGAAAAGAAGGAAGAATAACACTGCAAAGATTGTAATGCCCTTATATAAAGCAGTGGTGCGACCGCACTTGGAGTACTGTGTTCAGCTCTGGTCGCCACATGCAAAAAAGAATATCAAAGAGATAGAAAAAGTGCAGAGAAGGGCAACGAGGATGATTGAGGGACTGGACCACCTTCCTTATGAGGAGAGGCTGCAGCGTTTGGGACTCTTTAGTTTGGAGAGGAGACATTTGAGGGGGGATATGATTGAAGTCTACAAAATTATGCATGGGGTAGAGAATGTAGGCAGAGAGAAAATTTTCTCTCTTTCTCTCAATACTAGAACCAGAGGGAATACACTGAAAAAGCTGGGGTGGTGCTGATGGTGGGAAGAATTAGGACTAATAAAACGAAACGTTTTTCACGCAACATGTGATTGGTTTTGGAATATGCTGCCACAGGAAGTGGTGATGGCCACTAATCTGGATAGGTTTACAAGGGGCTTGGACAGATTTATGGAGGAAAAGTTGATCTATGGCAGGGGTCGGGAACCTTTTCCCCTCAAAGAGCCATTTGGCTCACCCTCCCCCGCTCCCCCGCCCACTTGCTCGCTTCTCATGCGGCCTCTCACCACCGGCTCACCCACCCATGCAGGGCCTTGGTGTGTAGCCAGATGGGTCCGGGCGCTCCGGCCTGGCCGGCCACCCGCGAGTGCGGGAGCGCTCAGCCCTGCTCCTTGCAGGGCGGGCTGAAGAGAGTCCCGCTGCCGTACCGACTGGCCGGCCGCTGGAAGCCAGTCAGCTACCGCCCTGCTCAGCAGGCGAGGGTGAAGATAAGACCGCGGCTAAAGCTCATGGAACGCGGAGAACAGAAGCAGAAGAGCATGGCGGAAGCGGCTTGCGAGGCAGCGGAACGACCCCTGATCTATGGCTACCAATCTTGAACCTCCTTGATCTGAGATTGCAAATGCCTTAGCAGACCAGGTGCAGCAGCAGCAGAAGGCCATTGCTTTCACATCCTGCATGTGAGCTCTCAAAGGCACCTGGTGGGCCACTGAGAGTAGCAGAGTGCTGGACTAGATGGACTCTGGTCTCATCCAGCATGCTCTTTCTTATGTTCTTATGTTCTTTTATTAGCACTGAAGACACAAGAGGAGAAGTTAGAGAAGAAAGAGCAGTAAACTCCTTTACAAACTTTGGAAAATATACCACCCCAAATAATTTTATAATTAAATGCATCTTACATTTGGTGTTTTGGTAGTAGAGCAACCAGTTCTTAACAAAACCAGAAAGGATTCAAAAAGAACAAATTAGCCTTTTGGTTGGCCAGCTGTATTTGGTTATGTGATACACAGTGTTGCTTTTTTTAAAAAAAAAAATTTCTCCTGTGTCTTTAATAGCAACCTCACAGCCATTTAGCAAGGAAATGGCACAGTGATAGTTGCTAGGATAAGCTTCTATATATCAGTCTAGTGTTAAAGACATGAGAGGAGAGCCAAAAAGGAAAAAAAACACCATAGACTATAAAATTTGCCTTCCCATCCCAATAAGAATTGTGTGTATGTATAATTTTGGTCCCACATCAATGTGTATAACATAAAGTATCCTCAATATGAATAAAGAAGCAAGAGTTGAGCTTGCTGTTTAGGAGCATGAAGTATTTATTCTGTTCTGCTTCATTAGTAGATTCTCTTTCACAGGCTTGGAGGAAACACTTGGAATTCTTGGGATCTCACCTTCCTTTCTCTACTGCCAGGGTGGGGACACTGTAATAGGAGCAATATACATTAATGGATACTGCTTCCTCTGGGCTTTAGGCACCAAGTGGAGAACTACACATTGGAAACACTGTTGTAAATGCGTGTCAGGTGGCCACCTCTACTTTCTCTTTTCTTTTAACCCTCTCTTTTTTCTTAAAAAGAAAAAAAAAACTACTACAGCGGTGACAATGACTGAGTCTGACAGCAGCTGCTATCTTAGAATCAAACTAGATGAAATGGGCATCCCTAAAGTTGCCTCAGGGATGCATTGCCATTTTTGAGAGTCAATATCCACTGGGGAAATTCTTTGAATTATATTGCAGGGCTCCAATTCTGATTGAGACTGCCATGGCACAGGGGAAGAGGAGATTCTGTTTTCCTGTGCACTGTTTATCAACCCAAAATGGTGTGGTGGTGGTGGTGGTGGTGGTGGTGGTGGTGGTGGTGGTGCAGCTATGAGCTAATAATACCCCAATGGCATTTGGGTCAGATAAACAACATGGGGGGGGGGAGGGCAATACTCCCAATCAGAATCAGAACCCCGACTGGAATCAGTTGAGCAGTCCAATCCAGGAGGAGGGTATGTGTGTGAATCAGGGCTGACAGGAGGCACTTCACAGCTCTGTGGCACCCAACCTTGAAGAGGCTGCCTCTCCCAGAGCTGCACCAGCATAATGGAGGACACCTGCATGAATGAGTATTCCTGGACATTTGGTTCAGAAATGCCTACCTCTCTGGCTGCAGACTATTCGGGCAGCAGGGGCTTTTCAGTTTCTGCACAACCTGAAATCCCTTTAAAGGCAGCCTGGCACCACCTTTGCAGTGATCCCCACAGCTGCCGTGGAGTTTTGGGATTGGTCTGTAAAAGAGACACCAAGTGAAAATTTACTCTTTAAAAGGTCCTCCAAAACAGCGGAGGGAGTGTCCATTGCTGGCAGGATCCCACGTCCAGAAAAACGCCACCCCAGCCGAGACCGTGAGATCCCCCTGGCCGCATGGACAACCTTCCGCTCACACCCACCGTGGCTAGCTCACTCACGACCTGGTTCAGCAAGTGACCCCCGCTGCTCTTCCTCACCGCCATATTGCGCAAACCACACTCAGGCTTCCTAGGACTTTTTCCCGCCACCTTCCAACAGCTAAATTAAGTAAGAAAAAAAGGAGGGATCACACGCATATTCCATTGCTCCAATAACCAAACCCTAGCCTTGCCCTACGCAGTCTGTTTAGCAACGAGCACCTCTCAATTTTGCTCCAGGTGTCGAAGGAGACTGGAGCAACCGCTTGCTGCCTAATATATAGGGAGCATGCTCCACCCTTCCAGCTCGTGTGTATCACGCGATCAGGGCAGGGTGTGGCTCAGCTGCCCAGCTGGCTCAGGGCACGCATGCTCACCCACTGGAGCTCACCATGTGCCCTGCCCCCTGTCGCAATTATGGCCTAGTTGATTCTAGGGCCGTTATTTCATTGGAACTGCTTCATCTCATCCAACTACAGTGAGTCTCAGCTAACAAATATCCTGTGTGAAATTTGTATTTGTTCTAGGAAATGTTTCTTTTATTAGATGGTGGATTTGACAGGAAGCATTTGAAAGAGACTATCACAAAGTTTACAGGTTTTGTTTGCTGTGGTGAAAAGGCTGATAACACAGATGCTGGCTCAAATTCAGCATCCAATTCAGGTTCACAATAAATTGAGAACTATTGTTCAATCCCCTGACAGCAATATGGCAGTACTGGGTTGTATTTTTCCTAGAATCAGGAAAATACCACTCTGTTTATCTTTTCATGAATTTTACAACAAAATGGAAGGCTAACAGTGCACTCCTAAGCAGAATTACACCTTTCTAAGCCAATTGAATTCACTATAGATGTTTTATAACCTGTATGCTCTGGATTGGAATGATGCTTTGTTTACTCTCTGCCCCAGAATCTCTTTCACTAGTCTATCATAGTTAAATTATAATAACTGAGAATCACATTTATGACTACTCATTCATGTTAACTTGATTGGTATAATGAACACATATTGTTACCAGAGGGCAGGGCCGGAGTGAGAGGGAACTGTGCCTGGGGCACACGTGCACCCTACGCCCCAGGAATGCCACACCACATCCCCGTAACACCCCTGCCATGCCCCCGCACAAGCGTGTGCCTAGTGCATTGCACACCCCTTTTCCCTTGGCGCTACGCCACTGCCTGAAGGTCTGACATCTAAATTTGTTTACTGCAGTGTGCTGTCCATGGGGCTACCCTGGAAGATTGTCCAGAAGGTACAATTGGTCCAGTTTGCTTCAGTCTGAACACTGACTGATCATTTCACTCCAGTCTTGTTCTATCTACCCTAGATCCCAATTTACTCCTTGACCCAATTCAAAGTGCAGAATTGACCTTTTAAATTCTTATATAACTTTGGGGTGGGGGTGGGGAGGTAGCTTATCTTAAGAACCAGCTATTCTCACATGAACTGACTCGACCACTCTGGTCATCTGTAGAAATCCTAAGTCTCCCCTCCCCCCATCATGTTAGTCTACACAGGAGACAACTTGAGAATGGCCCTTCCTGATTGCAGTGCTAACACTTCATAACTCTCTCCCCAAGCAGAACCATCTGTCTTCCTCTATTATTGTCTTCTACCAGTGGTGTCTTGTTTGTCTTGTTTAACGTTCCCTCCCTATCTCTTATTAATCCTGGTCCCTGTTTGTGTGTTTCCATATTTCATGTAATTGGTTTAATTGGGTTTTGTTGCCATAAAGTCACAGCTGACTTATGGTGACCACATTGGGTTTTCAAGAAAAGAGAAATAGAGGTGGCTTGCCATTGCCTGCCTCTGTATCATGACCCTTGTGTTATTTGGAGGTCTCACATCCAAATATTACCCAAGAGCAGAACTGAAAGTGTGTGACTGGCCGAAGGTCACTCCCTATTTATTTATATTCAAGATTCTGTTTTGGGGTGTGGAATGGTACAGTATAGCCAGATCTCATCAGATCTTGCAAGCTAAGCAGGGTCAGTACTTGGGAAGGAGACCTCCAAGGAAGAATCTGAAGAGGAAGGCAATGACAAACCTCTTCTGCTTAATCACTTTTCTTAAAAACACCACCAGGGGTCACTATAAGTTGGCTGCAACTTGATGGCACTTTTCACACGCACGCACGCATGCACGCACGCACGCACGCACGCACGCACGCACGCACGAAAACGTTCTAGGAATTTTTGTCTGAAGCTAATAAGTATTCTGTTAATAACTATTGAAGCTATTTATCACTGTGTTGCAGATTTTTACTTGGAGAATTTAGCCATTTAGGACAAATATGATACCTCATTGTTTACTGTGTTAGCCCAAAGGCCTCAGAATAGGTCCATGGCTGGTTAACCATGTTTTGATTTGCAAACTGGAAAACCAAAATAAAAATTAGCAAGTATGTGCATTAATTTGAACTTTCTGCCATGTACATTCACACATTTAAACTGACACATGGGGGGGGGATCCACCTATGGGAATGGTGCATGACCACTCTGGTGAATTTGCCCTCACCAAGACACTTACCCTGGCAGAGAGGCGAAACCACTGGCATGTGGCTGCATTGCTAACCCTGACAGTGGGACGTGCTGCAGGATACTGCGGCAGCGTCTCTGCCTCCACCACTGCAAGTGCAGGGGAAGTGGTTCAGGATATGGCTGAGGGAAGAGCCAACTTTAGCTGACTCCCTCTTAGCAGTTTGCTGCCTTACACTGATGGCTGTTAGTTTATACTTAAGCCACCAAAAAGGCAGTGTAAGTCAATAAAACCTGACCAGAGGTGTAGCAAGGGGGGAAAGCGCTTGGTGCACCGGTGCATCCTCCACCCCCGCCCCACCCCACTCTGGAACGGCCCGTCCCACCCCAGAAGGCCCCTATCCTCCCCCTGCCACACCCCACAGAGGGCGCATCCAGTGCATCATGCATCCTCCTTCTCCCTTGGAGCTACGCCTCTGAACCCAACAGAGGCTTTGGAGTGGTGGAGAGGCTTTTTCTCTTTGCAGGCCTCCCCAAACTGCCAGGAAGCATCTTTGGGAGAAGTGGAATGGCATGACTGCGATGCTGTGGCTGGCCTGGTGCACCGGTGCGTCGTCCACCCCCACCCTGCCCCGCCCCAGGATGGGGCTGCCCAACTTCTAAATTTGCCACATCTTGTAGATCTTCCATTGCACTTACATTATGGACAAATAGTGAACCTTGTGCCCTAAAATAAATCAAGATTCTCCACTATACCCTAGGGTCTGCCTACTCACACAATGCTATGCAGCAGGTTGCTATTAGTCTCTTTATTTTTGAATTTGCCTATCTATTTTACTGCTGTCATTTGTGTGATATCAAGGAAGGCATGCATTTGAAACTTCTTTTGTACCCCTCCTTTAGCTTCTCCAGAATTTCTGCAATTAGTAATGAGTCTCCAGATGTCCCACTTTAAGAAACTGTGTAATTTATTTATTTATTTATTTATTTATTTATTTATTTATTTATTTATTTATTTATTTATTTATTTATTTATTTATCAGATTTAATATATCACCCCATCCCCAAAGGGCTCTGTTAAATTATTGTAACTTTTATTAACTTCCTTATTTTAATATAAGCTCCTTACTCCCTACCCCCATTTGGCAACTTTAAAAAAAGGTGTTCACAATGACAGATGGCTTTTGCAAAAATACATTTTTTTCCTCATTGTATTTACATGAGTTTTATTGGGATAGGGAACAGGTTTAGAAACATATGGAGATATTTAAATCTGTACCTTGCCTGCATAGTTATAATTTAAACACAACTAAAATGGCATAAATTAAGAGGGTCCCTAGAAAAAACTGCCTTATGAAGATATTCTATATCTGAACTTCAGTTAATAGTTCTGAATGGCAAGGAATAGCAAGCAGTTGTTGGATTACATGTTGAATGTAGAAATATTAGAATTATCAGACTATGCATGTTTGTATATGTGCATAAACATACTGTCAATAAAATGTGAATAAGATATAGATCTGTTAGGTGGGCTATTATATTAGAAATAAAAAATGGTGAGAAAAGTTTGTTAGTAGACTTGTTAGTGTTGCCTTCTCTCATCTTAAGTTCTTTGTTCAAAGTGCTTTAGTACACATACTGGAAAAATCCTGCTGTTGTATACAGATTTTAATTAATATCCAACAGGGTGGTACTTTTCAATTAAAATTATGGGCTTCAAAATTAGAACATCTGTGCCAGCCCATTAAAAACAAATTCTTCATAACTATACTTCATTATCCCAATTTGCATTCTTCACAGTCCCCTCTAGTATTGTTAGGGTTCATACACAGTGCAATCAAGTTGAGCAAATAGCTGAAACTAGCAAAGGAATATTAATTAACAATTTGCTAGCAACTCAGACTTTACATTTTCAAGTTGTATGGCATCTTAAAGGTTCATTCATAATAGTTCATCTGACCAAGTATTGTTAAGTTTTGTCCTTTCTACCTGTGAATTCAGTGTATATTGAAGTTCCTGAGATTGTGGAAAAAAAACTTTGGGTTATGCTTGAAATTTAGAACATTTTTCTGAATATCTCATTATATCTGTATTATGCTTACCCTTCATGCAGATATGGTGGTGACCTGATATTCAAGATGAAAATTGTTTTTCTAAAATATACAAATATGAATAAAATATCAGTAGCCCTTATAATTGTGGTAAAATTAACCTTACCCAGTATTCTGAAAAGTACCGTATAGATGATTAAAAAAATGCATATTAGATAAAGATTCAATACCTTGAATGAATTCTTGAATCCTGAGATGTTTGGGAGAAAGGTGGACACATAAATATTTTAAATAAATTCATGACATACTTTGGGAGGAAATGTTGTTATTGATCACCAACTACATCTTTCCAGTTCTGTACTGTCTTGTTTAGCTTCCTTGTTTAGCTCTTGGGGTTCATATGTTTCCCTATTAGGCAGGAAGAAAGGGGAGCTAGAAAAAAGTCTGAAAGGGGAAAACAACTGTCTACTCTAGATTGATCTTCTCTGATCTCTGGCATTTGATTGATCCTGTTGCTGGATATCTAATGGAACTATTTTTTTAATGCAATTATTCTGTATTCATCTTAGGATGTACATAAATCATCCTGGTTCCACAAAGAACTTCTTAAGTGCCTGGCTTACTGTAAAAATATTTCTGTTCTTATAGTTAAACACTATTATTGAAAGGTATAAGCGTATGGACATTTCAAATCACCTAGAGGTTACCCCAGTATGGATTTTTCAACTCAATCTTTCCATATGAGATTTTGCCATTTATGTGACACTCCACAACACCCCAATACATTTTAAAAATATTGTAGTGATTAAGTAATACACTGATGATTAAAACTTTTTACCCTTTACTGAGGCCCCTTCCGCACACACAAAATAATGCGTTTTCAAACCACTTTCACAACTGTTTGCAAGTGGATTTTGCTATTCCGCACAGCTTCAAAGAGCACTGAAAGCAGTTTGAAAGTGCATTATTCTGCATGTGCAGAATGAGCCATAGATTCCTTTCTGATATAGATGACTAGTTCATGAGTTACAAAAAACACAAATACAGTTTCTGTGTGGGCACATTAATATGGTAGTTGGGGAGGAAAGGGGCTTAACTTTCACTGGAATTTGCTGCTACTAAGCAGTAAGATTTTGAAGTACCCCAGTTGATTTGGAGCATAGATCTTCTTAAACTTAGAAATTTTATAGCACATGCAAATGACAACTACTCCAGAATCATGGAGAAAATGATTGGGACCAATGGACAGAGTGAGGAATCTCAAATAAGTTTAGCTAGGTGAAGAATGACCCATCCATGATGTAATAGAATTGCTGTTTCACAACATTATGCAGATGCTGGGGCCACAAAAGTCCTTTTTAGTCCACAAAGGTTGTGCACCAAGACTTAAAATACATTTCCCTTTTTCCGACAAAATGGTGTATGGACATATTGGCAGGAATGCACGCAGAACATTCTCCTCATATGCTATGCTATTAAAGGCAGTCTTGCCTGCTTGTCTGCCTGTTTCCTCATACACATATAACAACTGAAAAGGGCTAGAGTGATGTTAAGAATAATGACAGTTTTTTAATGTCAAGGATAACCAGACACATAGTTGGAAGACGATTCCTTCACTAACTATTACACAAAAGAGTCATTAATTGAAAGCTAGAGCTTCTTTCACCCTTTAATTCACTAGAATGAAATGACTGGGAGGCAATTAATCACTCCATGTTTACTTTCTGGATTCTACCACCTATTTCCACCATTTTTGGATACATCCCATGTCATCTGTCACTGAATACAAGATCAGAATCTTGAGCTGGATGGATCACAGTTATGCTAGGAAAAAGCTTGCACTATTTATGTTCTTATTAATAAAATTCACAAAAATCCAAAAGACATGAAAATGCATAGAAATTAAACTGAACACCCTTTTGTGGTCCTCTAGACTCTACCAAGAAGTCTCATTTTCTTTTTTCAAGGTCACTGACACTTTTTGATTACTTTTTCAGAGCCATCCAGTTCTTTAAAGCCCTGATTTGTCTTCCATTACAGTCACTCACCTCTGCACACAAGACTGCTAATCCCATCTCTCGTGCAATCTAGCCTGTGTTGCTTGGCTTTATGGTCTTAAAGAAATGGGAAAAGAGTAAGAAATGAAGAGCTTATTTCAGCTGTACTTGGGTCTGATTGCATAAGTTCTTTATAATAAACCTACTCATAGAAAAAATTAATTTACCCACCAGTCCTGCTTGCAGTAGAAGAAGTTCATTAAGCAAACTCTTGGAAAGTAATAAGTAACTTTAGTCTAAATCTAAACCTATCTCAGATCTCCACAGAATTCAGTATTATATATGCCTGAAACTTATGAAACAAACCTACTAAAGAATACAGTTATTGAAGACTACCGTTTCTGCATTTCAAAGAGCTGCAATTTGCCCCCTTTTCTTATTAAAATTAAAGTTCTAAATATAAGCACATTGAGATCTACTGAAATAGACAAATGAGGTTAAACTCAATTTTCCCAGCTTAACTGGTTTGGGACTGGAATGTAGTGGAACAACGTAGCAAAAGAATTTTAGATGGACTGGGGGAAAATGTGTCTATTCCCACAAGCATAGCATAACATTCTGTAAGAATTTCTACTGTTGTAATGAAAACTTTTTCAAACACTGAATTATGCAGCAAAGTTGCCAGGAATAAAAGACAAAAATGACAGCTAAAGGAAGCCCAGAACCGTTAGCATAATGTGTTTTACTCATTCAGAGAGGATATGTATTTAGGAGGGTTTCATTGATTGAAGAAATCAATGCATGCTTTGTGCTCTTGACTTCCTTGTTTATGCAGGTGACAGTCCTACTTAAATCCAAGTACTCTGTACCACCTTGGCATAAAAATAGGGTTCTTATATGTGATGAAACATAAAGTATGTGCTTGCTTCAGTTTTGATTTGTCACTAGTTAGATTATCTGAACTCTCTTATGCCATCAGGGAAAGAAATTAAGAAGTACTGCATCTGCTAAAACTTTTGAAAGTGTCTCTTGATACTTCTGAGCCACAGTTCCCAACACAGTCCATGAATGCGGCTCTACACAGTAAGATGCCTCCAGATAATTGGAGCAGCTACCTAAGGACAACGCTCTTATAACAACCTTTTCTACAACACCCACTCATTTGCTTCCTCACTTGTTTCCTTTATCTGATAGCACCTGGATTATCTTCATAGAAAATGGCTGCTTACTAGTTGTACAAGTCCCCTATAAGAAAGGACCAAAATGATGCTCTCTCCAAGTGTCTGCATTAGCTGTCAAACCCCACAGTTGCTAAAGTATCTCAGGAACTTCTCACTTCTGAGTAGGAATATAATGGTAGATTAGGGAAAGAACCACAGGATAATATGAGATAAGCATAAAAAGGTTTTTATGGAATCTATCATATAGATATCAGAAGAAAGCATTATGGGCTTAATTATCAGAGAGATGAATAATTTGAACGGTGGAGTTTGGGATGGGACTGAATGGACTGCGGAGCAACAGGGGAAGATCGAAGCAAAGGATATAATAGCAATCAACTGAAATATAAGCATAAACAAGAACTTTGCTGCATTTTTGCCTCCAGTAACAAAATGTTGTCCTTTGAGAGATGGGAAATGTGATTTTCCTACAGTAGAAGTACTAAATTCAGGAAAAACTTATAGGAGTTAGCAGACCAGGTGCTCGGGAGCAACAGCCCGCAGAAGGCCATTGCTTTCACATCCTGCATGTGAGATCCCAAAGGCACCTGGTGGGCCACTGCGAGTAGCAGAGAGCTGGACTAGATGGACTCTGGTCTGATCCAGCTGGCTTGTTCTTATGTTCTTATGTTCTTATGTTCTAGGCCAAGATTTAAACTGCAGGCTTCAGAGATAGATCTCTGTCTGTTTTACTTCTGATGACCACACAAACTTTCTCAAAGTTTAACAAATACATAATAGCATTTTATTCACAACTTCAGGGGACTAGGTTAGAAGGAAATATTGTCAACAAGGAAAGAAGCAGTTCTAAATTTACAGATATTACGATGTTTTCAGAGTTCAGCATAGATAATAATTGGATTTTTGAAAAAATGTCAGTTTGTCCAAGAGTTTGTAATGCTTCTAAAATATAATACTTTCAAGATGTTTGACAGATTATATCCAAGCTAGCACCCAGAGGTTTATTTGGTAACTGTGGTGATTATAAACTATATGGAAAGGAATATATATTTCCCACAACTTGCTTTCCCTTCAGAATCCTCAAACCTTAGGATTACCTCACAACATTTGAATTAAATCCTACTAATTAGAGATGAAAAATTCCTTTCCCCCACACAGTGTGATTTCACATTCTGTCAAGAGAAGGATCTATGACACAAACTCATTCCAAGTCACTGGTGGTTGTGGGTTTTCCGGGCTGTGTGGCCGTGCTCTGATAGATCTTGTTCCTAACATTTCACCTGCATAAGTGGCTGGCATCTTCAGAGGTGTATCACAGAGAGAAGTCTGTTATACACTGTGCCCAGTGAGAAGGGAAAGTGTAGTGTCCTAGGGTGGGGAACCAATCAGTAAATGTTTGGGTGGAACTTGCTATGCAAAGGTGTGGTTGACTGCATTGTAATGCGGGTGGGGGTTTTCAGTCCAGGGAGTGATTCACATTTGCATTCCCTGCAGCAGCAACAGTCTTAGTGAATGCAAATCCTGGGTCTGGGTGGAGTCCATTGTCCATGACCCCAGCATGCCCTTGGCCTTTGATTCTGGTGTTTTTAAGTACTGGTAGCCAAATTCTGTTAATTCTCAGAGGTCATCGCTTTCCTCAAGACGGGCATTAAAATGGCGTATGCCTGGAGACGGCGTAAACGCCCGCTCTCCAGGCCGCCGATTCGGCACAGGGCGCAGCTGCATTGCCAGCCGCGCCGCCCTCGCGCCCACCGCTTCGTGCCCGGCTCGAAGTCGGCGTTTACCCAGAGCGCTGGGAAGGCTCTTTTGGGGAAACGCCCACGCTGAAGCTTTTCGCTGCTGAGCTTAACGGCAGCGGCTTCACGACGCCTTCCCCACCCGGCACTTATCCTTGTCCCTGGGCCTTCCAGTCGTTGCCGTTGAGGCCTGGGGACACGCCGCCCTGCCCTGCGCCGCTGGAGCAGGTGCGCAGGGCCAGGGGCGTGTCCTCTCTCAGGCCTCGGCGACGCGCTTCGGAGGCCCAGGTACTGCCTTGCCGAGTCAGCCGGGTGCACGGCACTCCTTGGCGCCCGGCTGCCCAGCTGTTTTCAGGACCGCCTGTGTGCAGACTGGTCCCAAGCGTCGTCGAGGTCGCGCTGAACTCGCGCCGACCTGGCCGTTTCCGCCTCCATGCGGAAACGGCCAGAGTCATTTCCTTCTTTTTGAGGTTTTCTTGGTGCTTGTGGATTTCAATGGCCTCCCTGTGTAGTCTGACATAGTAACCTTCCAAGTTGTCCAGAATTTTAGTGTTTTGAAATAAAATGTTATGTCCAATTTTGTTTAGAGCATGTTCTGTTACTGCAGATTTTTCAGGATGGTTAAGCCAACAGCGTGTCTTTCATGCTCCTTAAATACGAAAGTCTGAATGCTGCATTTTGTAGTTCCAATATAGACGCTTTTCCACAGCTGCAGGGTATGTGATAGACTCCTGCAGAAGTGAAGGGGTCTCTCTTGTCCTTTGCTGAGCATAGCATATGCTGTATTTTTCTGGTAGATTTGAAGATAGTTTGTAGCTTATGCTTTTTCATCAGTTTTCCTATTTGATCTGTGATTCCGTTGATGTATGGTAAAAAATATTTTTCCTGTGGTGGGCTGTTTACCCTCAGTCCTCTGGGTTTCTCTTAGCCTTAAAGCTCTTCTGATTTCTGTTATGGTGTAGCCATTAGCCTGCAGAGCTTAATCTAGGGGCGTTTTCGCACACACTGTTTGTTGCAGATCTGGCATGTGAGGTCGCTAAGCCGTAGATCACACATTTGTTTGTGCACACACTTAAGCCGAAATGTGTTCCGACTCTTTCTGTGCCACATTCCAGCCCGTTAGAATCTCCGCAAGATTTTCTTCCTTGTCGCCGATACTTGTGTGCAACTTCTTCTTGGAGTAAACGCAGTTTTCCCCACAATTTGAGGTGCTGCCTGAAGTTACGTAAACAACAAAAAGTGGAGCGAAAGTGGATCAAGCGCGGCAGTAAAGGGTTTACGCCCACCGTATGTGACGAAAGATTTGATCCATCCAATGGAGAGTGCGACTGATCATGCTCTGGCTACGCCAGCCCAAGCTACATTCCTTTTGTTCCGCTTTTGCGTCTCACCTCGACTTCCCCCCCTCATCCCGCTCGGTCGTGTAATGCGCCTTTGTAGCTTCCGACCACACGATGGCCACCTCTTGAAGTGGTGCTGTAAAGAAACCGCTGAACCACCTTTCTGCTGTTCTCTTTGTCCCGCCCAGTGTCCGGAACTGACTGGAGGGCGGCTGAAAGAAAAAGCCTGCTTGCTTTGGCGGCGCCTAGGAGATGTTAAGCTTAAAGGATGCGGATTTTCAGCGAGTGGCTTGGAAAGAGGCCCGGCTTGCATCTTTGAGAGGAGCAGAGAATATTCTCTGTGTGCTTGTCATGCACAACGGTGCCTTATTTGCCTGCATACCTCCTTTGGGGGGTGGGGTGGGATGCGTCAGTGGGTTTCCCCGTTTCAACCTTCTCATCCTGCTAAAGTAGGGTGGTGAAGAGGGCATTCCACTGTTTTCATCCCCCTCTCTTTCTCAAGCGATCCAGTGCCTAAAAAAGTCCCTCCTGGGAAATGGAACAAAGGTATTCCTGTGCCTTCTCCCGAGAGCCGGGAGAAGAGAACCACCTGAGAAAACACCCCGGCCAGTGAAAAGCCAGGGGGTTAAGAGCTCGTGTATCTAATCTGGAGAGAAACTGGGTTTGATTCCCCAGCTCTGCCGCTACCTGAGCTGTGGGAGGCTTATCTGGTTCGGAATTCAGATTAGCCACTGCACTCCCACACACATGCCAGCTGGGTGGCCAACTTGGGGCTGAGCACAGCTTCTCGGAGCTCTCTCAGCCCACTACGCCTACTACAGGGTAACTTTAGGCCCCACCTCGACTGCCCTTCCCAGGGACTGCAGCCAGCCAGCCAATCAGATTCGCCGCTTTCGCGCCCGCGATTCCTGAGGTGGATGCAAAAACCCGGAGCCAAGTTGCGAAACAAGCGGAAGATGTGTGACTACCGGGCCGTATGTGTGAGCAGATGCCATCGAAAGTGATCGGAAACTGCATTAAAAAGATAAGGAATCAATGCGGTTCGCTTTTATTCTGGAATAAAAAGTGTGTGCGAAAACGCCCTATGTGACTGATTTCATCAGGGAGCAGATGAGGTTCAGAAATTCGTTTTGCATGATCTATCAGAGTTTTGATTATACCCCTTTTTTGTTGTGGGTGGTGGTTGGAGTTTTTATGTAGATACCGGTCTCTGTGTGTAGGTTTTCTGTATACTGTGTGGCCTAGTTGATGGTTGGGTTTGCAAAAGACCAAGACATCTAAAAAGGCAGTTTTCCTTCTTTTTCACTTTTTCATGGCAAATTGGATGTTTGGGTGAATGCCGTTAAGGTGGTTCAGAACATTCAGCAGTTCTTCCATGCCATGACTCCAGATTGTGTCATCCACAAATCGGAACCAAGTTGTGGGTTTTCTGGGTGCTTTTTCGAGGGCTTGTTTCTTGAAGTGTTCCATGTAAAAATGTGCTATTACTGGGCTGAGGGGGTTTCCCATGGCTACCCCATCTGTCTGCTCATAGTAATCATGTCCCATTGGAAGTAGCTGGTTATTAGGCAGTGTTGAAACAAAGCTGTGATGTCGCTTAGAAAAATCTGGCTGATGAGTGCAAGTGTGTCTTTTACCAGAACTTTGGTGAACAGTGAAACAACATCAAAGCTGATAAGTCTGTCGCTAGGGTTGAGGTGAAGACTGCTATTTTTTTCGATGAAGTGGGCTGAGTCTTTAATGCATTGTGTGTCCGATGTGGCTTTGTAACTGTGAAGTCAGTAATTTTGCCAGTTCATATGTGGGGGAACCAATCGTACTAACAATAGGTCTGAGTGGGATGGAGTCCTTGTGAATTTTTGGGAGTCCATACAACCGGGGTGGAAGAGCTTCTGACTGTCACCCAAGGGCACCATTTTAGTGATGTGCACATCAACTGGGCTTGCTCAGAAAGTCAGAACTTTCCAGACTCAGGAGACATTTCTTTGATGTGCCACAAAAAACACAACCCTCTTAAGGACAGCAAATCTTAATATCATACCTTTTATTCCTAATAGCCATCTGTGTTATTTTTAGATGATTAAAAGGGTATCATCAATGACAGAGTCTAATTATTATTAATATTGAAGAGGAAAAGCAGTCTATATTAATTTGCAGGGAAAATTGATTAACATTTCCCATTAATACTTTATTAAATACATCTTAATGTCAGCTATCAGATGGATGTTCCACGTACTATATTTATACTGGTGATTTTGTCAGGCAGGCCTGACAAACTGGTGAAACCCTTTTAAAAACCACCGTCATGCTGTCCAATTCTGAAGTGGCTTTTTTCTTTAAACTTATCTCATTGCAGCAATTCCATCACTCCACTGTGAACAGCAGCAGGGAAAGGAAACCAGTATTTTTGTAAGCATCACATCACAACAGGTGCCGGCAATCATGGATGTCAATGGTCCAACCCCAGCTTTGTTGTTGCCAGCATGGGATACCAATGCAAATAAAAACATGGCCCTGCTGCTTTGTAGCTTGGTTGGAAAACAGATGACCCTTTATTTCTGCTGTGTCTGCTCCTGCACAACAAACAGTAAATAGGGGTGCTGTGTGGTTTCCAGGCTGTATGGCCGTGTTCTAGCAGCATTCTCTCCTGACGTTTCGCCTGCATCTGTGGCTGGCATCTTCAGAGGATCAGATCTAGATCAGATCTAGGATTTAGATCCTCTGAAGATGCCAGCCACAGATGCAGGCGAAACGTCAGGAGAGAATGCTGCTAGAACACGGCCATACAGCCCGGAAACCACACAGCACCCCAGTGATTCCGGCCGTGAAAGCCTTCGACAATACATTAAACACTAAATAGTTGCTGTTTAAGCAACTAATCTGTCACACAAATGGGTCCTTAGCTACAGCTAACAGTCGCTAAGTGTGACTGACTTAAGAAAACTTCCAACATGTCAGTTACCTAAGTAGCCATGTTTGTTTTAAAAATATTCTTACCCTACTTTTCTTCTATCTTGGAACTCAATTCAGTGTACGTGGAGTCTCAAAAAAAGTCTCCCCTCCAGGGCCAGACTTGCTTAGCATCAGCAGGTTGTGACATGAGAAAATATTGTACAGTATCCTTTTCGTTATGATTGTGGGTCAAAATGTTGGCACTGGAGAACAGTCTAACTTGCTTCATACAAAACTTGACTTTAACCATTATAGAAAAAAGAGAGTTCCTTGGTTAGTTGCATAACTACCAGGGTCTGCAATGGCAGCTTGTTTAAAGCAATATTTTCTGCACAGTGCCAATGATTTAATATCATCTCATACTGGGCGTAAATGTGAACTAGCATTGGTCAAGTTGAACCTGTACAAGATACTGCACACAAAAATCATACTTAACAGCACTCACACAGGTCTAGTGAACTTATCCAATACTCCATTTGTCAGATTGCATTTAAGTTCAAACCACAATAGACTCTGTTGGCACACGTCAAAGCAACTTGAACAGTGAGTACTTGTGAACCATGAATCAGGAATAATAAAAAGAAACAGCATCTTGGATTCTGCTACTCAAATATACAGTAATTGTTAGAATAGCAGGGGCAGGTGTGTTGGATGAAGAGATCGTATTTAGATAGTCCTAAGGGATAATTAGTATACACAAAGTAGCCTGATGAAACCATTTTTCCAAAAGGAGCTTTGAATTGTTCATTTCACCTGTGCTGTACCACCAGTGTCACTTGCTTTAATAATTCTTCTTGCAAGGAAAAAGGGCAAAAAAGGGGGGAGTAGGAGTAGGAAGCAGCATGCTTGAGGAAGGGAGGATGATGAGTGAAAATTAATAGGCTTTTTGGCTGTTATTGTACTAATTCAAATATAACTTCCTGTCCTCTGGGACTGCTAATAGGATATTGTACATTTCCAGAGAAAGGACTTAGAGGAGCAGCTGGGCACTACCTAGTAAATAAGGAACTTTCCTCCAGACCTCCCTTCCTTTTTCTCTTCCCTTGTAGTTTGGAGCTGCCCCAGCAAAGCTGCTTCTAGCACCCAGACCCAGTAGCATGGCAGCCCAGAGGAGGCAGGAGCTGTAGACCCCTGCCACCATGCCCCCCAGACACAAGAGGAATTTGGTACATGGGGATTGGCCTGGGGGAGGTGCCCCAAGTTTTTGGCTCTGTACTGGGCTGACAGCTCTTATATGGGACATTCTCCTTGGACACGGTGCAAGCGGGAGGGGGGCAGAGCCCCACCATGCTGAGTGCAGTGAAAAACCACACAATCCTGAAACATTTGCTTTCAGGAGCAGAGCCCTGTGGACTAGCTGCCAAGATGGAGGTACCATTGGCTGCAACTGTGGACACTTATGCTGAACAGGTGAGTGTGTTTTGGATGGCACAAGCTGCTGCCTGGATTGGAAGTTGCAGCAGAATAGCAGCTCATGGCCCACAGAGCGGACTCTGTGTCACAAGGGCACTCTTGCCCACTTGCTGTAGCTGCAGGTCTATTTTGTTATCCTGCAGGTGAACATCCAATAGAACAAGCACTACATCAGACCATTTTTAGCCTGGCCCCACCATGTGCTAGCCACAAAGCTGCCTTTAGAAGATGACAATTGTTATCAGCTTGCTGCTCCTTGTGTGGCCCTACCTCATTCAAATATTGCTCCAGAGAGCAATGGAACTGCAGTTACCAATCCAATCCAATCCAATCCAAAACCTTTATTAGGCATAAAACCCGTGTGTGCCAAGAATTCCAAATACAATAAGAAGGTCATTATTGCATTTCCATTAAGGTGATTTCTGATTCCCTCAGACCCTTCTTCCAATTGCCTTCAGGTTGGGACTTTTAGAACACACACACCATGTCCTCAGTTCCAGTATTTATTCTATTTACAAAAACAGGCATCAACTAATCAACTTTTCCCTCCCCCCAGCTCCTGGCCTCTCATTGGTTCTGAAGCTCCGGTAAGATGTAGCTTCTCAGTTTGTTTTCCCACTCTTTTTGGAAAAAGGAGGGAACCAATGTATGCTGGGAGTTGCAGTCCTGACAGAGATATCTACTTTGAAACCAAATCAGAAGTGTTATAATATCAAATCCAATTAATACTTCTGCTCTGTGAGTGTGATATAGTGTCAAGTCAACTCATTCAGAGTCTATCTCCATTATCCTGTTTATTGGATAACAAGGCCAAGTACATGACATTTGTAATTTGGGTAATCTTCATATTTGAAGAGATAATAATTTAGATATGCTAGAATAATTAAACACTGATAGGATTGTTTTGGAATATAATGAAATAATTTTAAGAATGGGGGGGGGGATAAATCTCCACTCCTCCAGTTTCTTTTTCATATCAGGCATGTGATCTACGCACTAGGAAAATACAATAGGCTTAATCTTCTGAATCTTTAATTAGTGCCCAAATAATTAAAGAACATATTGCCTGAATATATTCATTCTTCATAAATTTGGTTATAAAATAATAGGTCCATTAAGCTTTACAAAAAACAGGGAAAAGATTTACAGATTTACAGATTAATATTAGTCTGGAAGAACAGGGATAGATCTGGAAAAATGTCCCCAGATTAATCTTGACCAGTCTTAGAATTTATTTAAAACACTCTTCCAACAGTCTCTGACCTCCTATAAATTGGTTCTTATACACAGAGAGTAACTCAAGATAAATACTGGAGGTCTGGCTTATCGCATTTGGACACATTCCATATTTTTGGTTATATCCTAAAATTTAGCTATTTTGGAGAACTGTGGTTTATTTTTTTAATGAAATATTAGGTATTGATATACATTTTGAGCCTAAAATAATTCTGTATTCAGGCATGGAATTACCTTTTGTTTGTATGATGCTGCTAAAGCATGTGTTGCAGCGCAACGGAAGTTCGTCCTTGTTCTAGTGAGATGTTTCAACTGCTATTTACCTTTTCTTCCCAAGTTTTTTTTGGCTTAGGCAGTGGGCAATCACATTATAGGCTAGCAAATAGAATGTGTTGGTCCCAAACCATATGAGGCTTGGAAGGTCAAAACCAGCATCTTGAATTGTGCCCTGAAACAAATTGAAAGCCAGTGCAGATGGACCAAGACTGGAGTGATATGTTTCCTATGACCTGTAGCAGTACACATCCTGCCTGCAATATTCTGTACCAATTAAAGTTTCCAAACATTTCTTAAGGGCAGTTTCATATAGAGCTCACTGAAGTAATCTAATCTAGATCTAAGTCATACACCACATTGCTCAGGAAAGGCTGCAGCAGACTAACTAGTTGAAACAGGTAAAATGCATTCTTGGCCTCAGTTACCACCTTCTCATTCAACAGTCCAAGAGCACCTCCAGACTATGAAACTGTTTCTTCAAGGTGAGTACCACCCCATCCAGAATATACAACATCTTAAATCTCAGATCAGACCTTCCACTCACAAGTAACATTTGTCTTGTTGGGAATAACCTTCAGTTTATTAGCCTACATCTACTCCAATACTACTTCTAGGCACTGGTTCAGCCTTTTTGGGATCATCTGGAAGTGTGAGATTGAGTTTTGTATCACCCCCATATTGATGACAACCCAGTCCAAATATATAAATGACCCTACCCAGTTGTTCCATGTAGATGTTAAAAGTCACAGGGGATAACATGGAACCTTGTGGGAACCCACAGGCCAAATACCAAGGAACTGAACAGCAGTTTCCTAGCACCTTCTTCTGACAATTACCATCCAGGCAGGACTGGAACTACTGCAGAAGAGAACTGCCTCCCAGCCCAGATAGGTCATCTGGAAGGATACCATGTTCAATGGTATTAAAAGTTATGGAGGAAAATCAACAAAGTCAAACTCTTTGTGCATCTCTCTGTGCAGGTCATCCTCCAGGGCAACCAAGGCTGTTTCAGTCCCACAACTAGGCCTAAACACAGACTGAAAAGAATTTCTCTCATCCAGGAAGACTTGGAGTTTTCTAACCACCGCCTGTTCAATCATGTTGCTCAAAAATGGAACATTTGGGACTGGCCAATAATTATTGAGATTTCCTGGATTGAGAGTAGGATTCTTTAGAATTGGATGAGCCACAACCTATTTCAAGGCTGGGGCAACCACCCTTTCTGTTAAGGAAGCATCAACTACTTCTTGAACCCAGTCAACCCCTGGCCCCTCTTCCTCATGGCAGATTTAAGTAATCAGGAAGGATTTATTATTCTAAGAATTCACATGTGAGTGTTTATATACCTGAAAATAAAACAATTTATTACCCCACCAGCTTGTCTCAATACCTATCCTCATCCTCCCAGCTAAATTCAGCAGCTGGAAAGATGGTAAGGGAAAGGGAAGCAACTGGGCTGCTTCAAGCTTCAAGCTTTCTAGATCTCACCTGGGAGTCTTGTGTTTTTCATGTGATAGCAGCAAGATTACAGCAGACTGGGAAAAAGACGAAGAAGAGACAGCTTGTCTGTCTTTCAAACTGAGTTTATTTCATCAGATCATGGTTATTGATTCAGTGCATCCAGACTGCACTTCACCAAATTCTCACAAAGTGCATTATGTGAAGATGTCTTGAGTTGTGTCAAGGATATATGTTGAAGGAACACGTTTGGTTTACTATGTGCTGGAATCAGCTAGGGTCACCTTTTATACATAAACATTGAATTGGAGATGGTTATATAAATCAGACTTGAAGTGCTTTGCATTGGCTAAGAAGAGAACATATTTTTCTTGGTCCCAGGTCTCTTCATAGGGATGTTTCTCACATTTCCAATCTGCCAAATGGTTACAGTATGCCTTTCTGATAAAACGTATAACCTGTGGGAGATGGTTACATATAATGAACTAACATTACAGATCGACTAACATACAGATCGACAGACGATGCTGTTAATATGGCTTTGCACTATATCCTACAGCATCTTGAATCGCCAAAGACCTATGCAAGGGTCCTCTTTGTTGACTTCAGTTCAGCATTCAATACTATCAGACCGGACATTCTTCTAACCAAACTAAATCAGCTAGCAGTACCTGAGCATATTTGTAAGTGGATCACAAGCTTCCTAACAGATAGGAAACAGCAGGTGAAGCTAGGAAAAATTACATCAGACACCTGTAAAATGAGCACAGGGGCCCCCCAAGGCTGTGTACTTTCACCACTTCTCTTCTCTCTGTATACCAATGACTGCATCTCAAACGATCCATCTGTTAAAATACTGAAATTTGCAGATGATACAACAGTGATTGGTCTCATTCGAGACAACGATGAAACCGCATACAGACGGGAGGTTGAACAACTAGCCTCGTGGTGCCACTGGAACAATCTAGAACTGAACACACTTAAAACCGTAGAAATGGTGGTAGATTTCGGAGAAACCCTCCCATCCTACCTCCTCTCACAATACTAGACAACACAGTATCAATAGTAGAGACCTTTAAATTTCTAGGCTCCATCATATCTCATGACCTAAAATGGTCACCTAATATCAAAAATGTCATCAAAAGCACAACAAAAGAATGTTCTTTCTCGCCAACTCAGGAAGCTCAAACTGCCCAAGGAGCTGCTGATACAGTTCTACAGAGGAATCATTGAGTCTGTCATCTGCACCTCTATAACTGTGTGGTTTGGTTCTGCAACCCAACAAGATCGACACAGACTTCAGAGAATAATCAGAACTGCAGAAAAAACAATTGCTGCTAACCTGCCTTCCATTGAGGACCTGTATACTGCACGGGTCAAAAAAAGGGCTGTGAAAATTTACTGACCCCTCGCATCCTGGACATAAACTGTTTCAACTCTTACCCTCTAAACGTGGCTACAGAGCACTGCACACCAAGACAACTAGACACAAGAACAGTTTTTTCCTGAATGCCACCACTCTGTTAAACAAATAATTCCCTCGATAATGTTAAACTATTTATTGTATACTTATTATATAATTACTGCACTACTTTTTTCATCATTCCTATTACCCATCTCCTCCCACTTATGACTGTATGACTATAGCCTGTGCTGACATTTTATTTTATTTTATTTTATGATTTTACATTTTATGTTTTCATTACTACTGATTGTTTCCTGATTGCTTACTAGACCTATATGACAATCATTAAGTGCTGTACCTTATGATTAAGTGCTGTACCTTATGATTCTTGACAAATGTATTTTTCTTTTATGTACACTGAGAGCATATGCACCGGAGACAAATTCCTTGTGTGTCCAATCACACTTGGCCAATAAAGATTCTATTCTATTCTATTCTATTCTATTCTATTCTATTCTATTCTATTCTATTCTATTCTATTAACATCTTTGTTCAGAAGTTAGTGCACGTTCAGAACTTGTGTACAGCATACACTTGAATTTTCTTTGTATATGAGTTGAGTTGTATAACGCTCATATTATAATCTACACATGTCTGAACATGTAATGTAAACACTACATTCATCCAAGTACTGGTCTCCAGTTTCATTGGTATTGGCTCTTTTTTACAAACATACATATGCATATATGCATCCTGCACATGCTTGTATGTGCATTCATTGTAGCATGTGAACAGGACTGCCATTTTTTTGACTGTGAACATATTATAGTGTTTTACCAAACTGTTTTAAAAATATTGCTCATACATCTAAAAGTTTTTTTCTATCTGTGCATAATTATGAATGGTCCAAAACAAACACTGAGAGATAAGATATTTGAAAACCCAATTATGCTAAACTTAAAATGTGTCCAATGCTTTCCTTGACGAGAGAAGACATTTGCAAGACAACCAACAATTGTACATGCATTAAAGCTGAAATATTGAAAGGTAGGACTGATAGATCTGTAGAAATGAGAAAATGTCAGGGTGGCTTTTGAAAACTATAATGGTTGGATTTTTACAAGTATCCTGGAAATGTGTGGTGGTAGAAAAAGCCCTTTTAGCGCGTCACATTTCTATATATTTATGTGGCATATTTTGCTTCTTGTCTTCCGTTTGCCTACTCACTCCCATTTACTTTTCATCTTCTCTTTGCCTGAGAGCTCATTTAGCTGTCTTTTTCAGAGAAATAAAACATTTTGCTCCCTCGGGACTGTTTTAGTTCAATCTACATTTTGAGAAACATTTTGCCTCAGACTTTCCATACCTTTTGCTGTGCCTCTCAAACGTTCATAGGATTTTGGCCATTTCTTGTGATGTGACTTGTGGCATCTTCTCTATGGTTCACAAAGATTGATTCAAGTAAGTTGATAGCTGAACTGAGAATAAAACATGAAGGATATCATTAAAAACAGATGTGAGAAACAAATATTGAGAGACAGATTCCTGAGATTATTTTCCTAGAATATCTATCTCATCCATTTGTCTAGAATATCCATTTTATACTCCGATCTGGTTTATTTTACTTATTAGAAAGGGATTGTTTCATGGCTGCTTTAAAACTGTTTGGAAGGCAGGTACCAAACTAGGCACAAAATCTTTGTTCTTTAATGTCAAAAGGGATAAATGCAGATGGCTCCTGGTGACATTTCAGCAGGGCGTTGATCTGTAACCAATAGTTATATCTTTTATAAAAATAGGTTACATTCTAACCACAGGGTGGGGAAAAGGTCACAGGGAATGCAATCCTAGATGACTTTTCTAAATCCATTGAAGTCAATGGACTTAGGAGGAATATAACTCTGCTTCAGACTGCAATGTTAATCTTCCAATCATCCATCGCTTTAAAAGCTCAAAATCTAATTCTAAGTGATCTATCTATTGATACAGTATGTGTTCAATTCCTTGTGTATATTCTTGCTACTAATAGCAGGGAGTCTGTCACATCTTCTATTCAACCAGTCCTCATCAAGTAATGTTTTATGGATTCTTTTGACTGTTGCTCAGCTGAAGTTTCAATGAGCTGCCTAGCACAAGTTTTTATGTATGCATTGATCTAGTGAATGACGTATCTTCTAGTATATGCAGATTCTAATGGCTGTGAAGGAAAACTTCAGGATCTAAAGACAATGTCTACATGTACAGTTCAGAATTGATTGTGTTCTTCAAACTTGTCTCTTAATCTCTGTGCCTACTGCTGGTCCTTTCCTTTTTTTTGAACTCCCTCCATCAACTAATTTACCAATAAGAAAACAAGAACATTACAAATGGACAGAATATGTAGAATCTCACCATTTGTATTGTTTGATACTATTTGTGGGATTTGAAACTGAGTGCTTTGCCCTAAATCTACCAATACTTTCAGTGCAGTCCTAAACAGAGCTACACGTGTCTAATCTCATTGACTTAAAGGGATTTAGAAGGATATAACTCTGGTTAGGATTCACAAAGTGCACTTTACATCCCCTGAGGAGATGACAAACCGACAGTATTAGCTACACCTCTTGCCATGCAGATTAGTTGGTTCATTTTTAATTTTTAGTGACTCAGCAAACAAAACCTGATTCAGTTATGCCTGATTCAGACACTTAAGGTTGTAACTAGATTTAATTTAAATGTCAGCATCAAACAATATTGTGTGTTGCAGAATGAAATACTGTAGCAACTAGAATGTTTTACTACAAGTCTTTTGTGCAAAATAAAATTATAATGTTAATGAAATAGGAACTGGGATAATAGCATATGATTTATTTCACAATTAAAGTCTTAAATCACTTTTGCATATTAAACCAAGATGACAAGCGATGAATTAGTACAAACTGCTTCAAAGCCTAATAAAAAATATACAGCAACAAAGATGAGCAATGGTAAGGGCAGCCTTGCCAGAGCAGTGAATTGATAAACAATTTTTTGTGGTTTACAGCAAAGAAAGCAGGATGCCTTTCAAATGATAACAGTCAATAACTGGGAAGGAATGGGAGCTATGCAGAGGTGGGATCCGGCAGGTTCTCACCAGTTCCCGAGAGTGGATTACTAATTATTTGTGTGTGCCGAGAGGGGGTTACTAATTGGGTCCACTTTTCCGTCTCCACGCCCTCACCTCCCCCTCTCTTCTTCTTTCTTGTAACCTCCATTGGGTGGATCAGGCGACTGCCCAGGGCATGAGTACTTTGAGTCACGTGTGGGGCATGGGAACAATGGAGTCATGTGATTTTGCCACGTGATTTTTGCCTTAGTTACGCCCCTCCTCCTCAGCAGTAGCGTGCAGAACTTGAAGCAGTCTAGCAGGAGGTGCACCGGCGTGCGTGGCAGCCTGCGCCTGCGTGCATTTGTTTCCCGCCCAAGGACTGACGCAGCGGCGCTATCCACTTCCAGTTCCTGCTGAGTCCTGAGTCCATGTGAAAAGCTGGCGGCTGTGCACCTCTCCATTGTGGGAGCGGGGAGGCAAGGCAACTTAGCAAGGCCATGGGGTCGGTTGCTGTGGTGACTTCTGTACTGGGTGTGGGGCAGTCTGCAGGCGGGCAGGGTGCAGAAAAGTCACATCGCCAGCCATTACTTTACTCTTCCCACAATTAATTGGCAGTTCCCCTCCTCTCCTTGCCGTTTCACTTGTTCCTTCGTAGAGCTGCATTGCTTTCCCCCTTCTTCCACTCCATGGACACTGGCAGGCATTGACCTTGAAGCCTCACATGCACCCGTTCCCAACCATTCCAACCCCCCCCCCAAGCCAACCAGGAAACGAAGCCAATTCTGGATCTTGCGCCCTGCTCATCTTCTCCGAAGGGCTTCCTACACCCGGCCCCATTCACAAGCGTGAAGCCCGCAATGTTGTACTATACCTTTAAGGCACGTGAGGGAGATCGCGTGAGAGAAGCCCTGTCAGCGCATCACTAAAACCCCCTCCATTAACCACTGCCAACTCACCTTCTCCAGGGCTAAAGGGCGTTCGGGCGGGAGCACTACTCCTAAAGGGGGAGTTAATGAGGAGAGCGGGAAGGACGAACAGCCCAGAGCTTGCCAGCTAGTAAGAGGAGGGACCCTTTAACTACTGTTGGGTCCAGGGGACTCTGTACTTGCTTGGTAGGCTATTTATTTTGGCACTCTGTTCATTTTGTGATAAATTGTGATTTACCATGATGCTTGGCCACTAAAAATCATTTTAGGATATGCCCACAAATTTACCACTGATCTCAACTTTTTTTGTACTGTCAAGTCACAGCTAATTTATGGTGAGTCTGTAGGGTTTTCAAGGCAAGACCATAGGTGGTTTGCAATTGCCTGTCTTTGCATCACAATCCTGTTTTCCTTGGAGGTCACCCATCCAAATATTGGCCAGGGTTGACCCTGCTTAGCTCCTGAGATTTGACTAAATCAGCCTTGCTTTGGGCTATCTAGGTCTGGACATCTGCTTTGCACATGATATATTCGTTCATAACTTCAGCTATACAGCAAGTGTGGTTGGAGGATAATAGAAAATGTGAGGTTAGGAGTCAGGATCTTGGGAAAGGAAACAATAGGTTTGTATCTATCTTATCTGAAAGATGCCAACTCACAAGAAGTCATGAGATACTATTCCTTAAACTGATTTAGAAGGCAATTAAAGCTTGGGAATTTAAGCTTGAAAAGTAGAATACTTAGGCAAAGCACCAAGATGGCTCAGACTATTATATTGCTGCTGCTTATCACCCAAGATTCTGTGAGGAGCAAAAGTATTTTTCTTTAAATGGCAATGAGGGAGGAGAGAAGAATGTGGATTTTCCTTCATATTGTTTAGTATATGTAAAAGAAGAACAAAATAAATAAAATATATGTTTCCCCTATTTCACAGTCACAGTTGTGACTCCATTCTGTAGAACTGGTTTGGATCTAATTGAAAAATTGGGCAGAATATTGGCAGAACATTTTGTTTCATATCATATCTCTGGATATGGGCCACAATTGGTAGGATGTATAGAATCCCATCAAAAACCCAGCTAACCAGACTAGATTTTTTCTTTCTTCTGTACAATACTTACTGCTACTGCTACTACTGCTATTAATTAATTAAATTATTATTTGTAAAGCATTTAAGTGGTTAATTCATGGTAGTTGTAAAGGAATAGATGCTGTCATCTTGATCTCATAAACATATTGATGGCCTAGAAACCCTCTATGTCTCACCATAGTATCATTGGATGTAAAACATGCACGTAGGTGCACATTTTCTTCTGTTAGAAGGCGAAAAACAGTAGGAGGTGGTTCTCAGTTTCATTTTGTGAAACCAAATGGAGGTCAGATGATGTATGCAAGGTTTGCATTGTAGCTCAAAGCGGCATCACCAGTCAGAATGCTGCCTGCAGGAGATAATGACCATCTCCTTAGAGTGAAAACGCCTGGTGCTGATATAACGAAGTTCAGATAAGCAGAAAGGGAAGGAGAGGTAGCTCTTTTTTTGGTCTCTTAGTAACTAAGTTGGGGCGAACAGCCCTTGTTCTTCAGTATACTGAAAAGGGTTTTTCTAATCAGCTGTGGAGCAATTTAAGGGATTGTTTTCTTTTCCTGTTTTTTAACTACTGTAAATAAAAGTTTTGGACTTTGGTATTGCCAGAAGTCAGCCTTGCTTACTTTCCTCCATGTTCTGAAAAGTAAAAGCATTTCACAGAGATGGTTGCTTCGGGGGAGGCAAGAGGAAAGCTTTCTGGAGAAGCTCATGAGCCGCTTGTTGTCTGGCTTGCAAGATTGCAGGAATGCCAGAATAGAGGGCCTGGGCTCATACAGATGATAAACCACCTTTCCAGATAGTCTGTTCTTTGAATGTGGCCCTACAAATGAGGTGAGGGATTGATTTCCCAAGAACCTCAAATGTATGCAAAGACATATTGTTTTACAGATCTAAATGAATTTCTGGATAAATCCAATACAGACATTTCTTAACAAACAGCCAGCAGGGGTGATTAGGTGAAATTTCTGCCTTTTGGAATTATTATTATTATGGCTGCATGGTTATTTTTATTTATTTCAATATTTAAATAATGAATTTTGTAGCACTCAGTAGCTGGACACAGGTCAACAAATAAACAGGTTAAACATATATCCTAAATGAACAATCAGTGCACACCACAAATAGCAGCACGGGGACTACTCATACACAAATTCACCAGAAGGTCCTGCAAAACAGAACATTCAGAAATCAATGTGAGTGTTTTGAATAGTTGCTCTAACATTCTACAAGGTAGGTGAAATGAAGAAAGCACAAGTCCTAGTAGAAACAATATCAATCTGCTGGATAGAGTAAGGCCCAAGGAATGAATTTGGGACAGTATGTAAGGATCTCAGTCGTTCTTGTTTCCCTTACAGCCAAACCTGGCCTTGACGGAGATTCTTTTGGCCGGGCGTCCGGCCAGGACCTGCACCAACCTTGTGAGAATGCTTATCTCGCTTTCGCATAGTAGAATTCCGTTCTCATGAGAACGGAGCCGGGGGGATGGGTTAGTCAGCATTATAACCTGTTGTTTGAGCGGGGTTGCTCATTCCTGCCATGTCGTGTGTGTGTGCTTTCCAGGATGTCTGAATAAACGGACTTATAATCGAAAAGCCTTTTTATTTCTGCTCTTTGGAATTCCTTACACAGTATGCATCCTACATGGGAAGAGAGAGTTGTTCAAATATGTTGGTCGCAGGTCCTCTTGAATACCCTTATGGAATTCAATAGAACAGTTTTTGCACTGACTGTATACATCAACCAACTCTTGCAAACAGTTGGATGGCAGTGTAGCTTCCAGATTGCCCTCAAGGCAGTGCTATGTAGAATGCATTATTGAAGTACAGTCTAGAAGTTGCAGAAGTATAGATCAGCATGATCATATAGAAGGATGAATAATATATAACCTAAATATAAATAAGCACTGACCTGGATAGCCCCGGTGTTACCCAGAGTGGTGGGAGTCTGTCCCTTTTAGTGTAGGGGATTAGCAAGAGCAGACCTTTTGCTTAGCGAGGGGTCAGGCAAGCTCAAAATCTTGGTTGTCTATGTTTATGGAAAGTTGCTTTTGTAAGAAATCCGCAGGAGAACTTGAGTAAAAGTTTAACAGATTGTATTAAAATAAAATAATATTGAGGGGGCAAATGTGTATATGGGGGAGCATCCATCACTACTGACTATATTTATGGAATTATTTTCTACTTGAGACTCAAGGTGGATTAAATGATATAAAAATGTAACCAAATAATCAATGAGAGATCTCTAAAGCAATGCAACAGAACTAGAGTTACAATTTTTTTGTTTTAAGTTTCAGACACACAGTGTCAAGGAATGCAGATAATGGAATGAGAAAAAACATGAAAACAATGCTGTAAGATTATGATGGGATACTGTGCATTGTGGCATAGACTGCAGTTTGTTCTCCAGTGGCCTTATAAAAATGCTCTCCCAAGCAAGTATTTCACATAGTTTGCAGAATTAAAGACATGTGGAAACTTTTCTTCCAATTATTGACACCTGAAACTGCAAATACAACCTTTTCTCCATAAATTTTCTGTAAAGGAAACAGAAAACTCTTAGCTCAAAACCAAGTTTTCAAGCCAAGAATGCCTATTATATCATCTGTAGCGAATTGGTCAGCATTCTTATTTTGTTTTGGGGTCAGCAAGATGAGCTCATGATTTTCTGTACCTCAGTCTGGAGAACAAATTAATTGAGTTCTCTAAAAACTCTTGGTCTCTGCTGCAGTTCTATGCTTGAAATTTAGCTACTGTTGGGTTATCGTCAGGAACCTGTCCATTTTTCTTACAGGATTAAGTTATTAAACTGACGCCAAATGAGACTCTCAAAATTCAAGTTCCATTTGTAACAACTTTTAAAAATGATTTGCAAATTGTACACAAAACTAAATCGTTAGCTCATGACTTCTAATGCGGCCATCCAACAAATGCATAAGATTGACAGCTGCACATAGGCATGCGGTTTCTGTGGAATGGCCTTTCTGAAGATGCCAGGAAAGCTCCTATATTCCTGTCTTTCTGCAAACTATGTAAAGCAGAATTGTTCAAGAGGGCATTTTTTAAAGACAACAGAGCTACATAATAGTGGAATCATTTAGTAAAAGCACTGTATGTTATGTACTATCTGCTTGCTATATGCATTATCCTGCTGTTACTGCATTGCTTTCTACCTTTGTAATACCATTTTATGCAGTCAGGTTATGTGTAATAATGTTTTTGCTTTGTCTCAATGAACTATTGCATTGTTCATTATATATCTCATATGATTGATTGCATTGATTTTACACTGTGTAATCTATTTTGAGTCTCATTAAGAAAGGTGGACCATAATTAAGGTAAAATAAATAAATAAATAAAATGCATAGGAACAAGCTGTGAGTATGATTCTTTTCTGAACAAACGCAGACACATCAAGCAACAGTGGCATGATTCCTGAGCTGCCCACAGGTAAGGAATCCTTTCCCAGCAACTTTCCATCTTCAGAGCAAAAACCACAACCCTCCCCTGTGAATATGATTCATGTAGGGTCACATTAATTAACAAAAGATTTGTGAACTCTTACCTCTATGGGTAAATACGTTATTGTTTGTCTGCTGTCCTGTCAAAAATAATTTCCCCAGCAGTAAGATTTCTTTAGGACCATTGTGGAACACTGTTCTGTTCCCTCTGTCTTTTTTTGCTGAGTTCAGAGTCTAGTACAACATGATTTTTACCTCTTCTTTACTTAATCTCTCTCTCTGTCTCTCTCCCTCCCCCCTCCAACATGATTTTACTTTACTGCTTACAGACTTTTAAAATCAAGACTCTTCAGCCTTGGTAACTATTCATTCTGTTCTAGCCAATTGTGTAGAGAATTCACTATTAGAAAGATTTATGAAGGATTCACACATTTTGCCTCAATTCTTTCCTTTCCCCTTTACATAGAGAATTTACACTTGGAAGACTTGTGACAAATTGGGCAGGCATGACAAATGACTTATGCAGAAGATATTAATAATTAAATTACTATCAGACCTGAAAAGTATGTTATTAAATAAGCTGCCAAGTAGTATACCAAAAAGATAGAACGAACTATTAAAATATATGGTGACTGCTGCCAGAGTGGTATATGCCTCAAAGTGGAAAGCAGGCAAAAATCATGTTTTGGATGAATGGATAAATAACACAACATACAACAATGATGAAACTAATGTCTTTAGTGCATACTAGACCAATTACAGAATTTCAAAATAAAGGGATGATATAACAATTATTTTACATAAACTTAGGATAAGAGAACTATAGAATTAGAAACTCATAAATAACCCTGTTTCTCCAAAAATAAGACATCGCCTGAGAATAAGACGTAGTAGAGGTTTTGCTGAAGGGCTAAATATAAAACATCCCCCGAAAGTAAGACATAGCAAAATTTTTGTTTGGAAGCATGCCCGTCGAACTGAACACCAGAGCATGCAGCTGTGGAGCGGAAAAATAAGACATCCCCTGAAAAGAAGACATAGTGCATCTTTGGCTCATTCTGCACATGCAGAAAAATGCACTTTGAAACTGCTTTCAATGCTCTTTGAAGCTGTGCGGAATGGCAAAATCCACTTGCAAACAGTTGTGAAAGTGGTTTGAAAACGCATTATTTTGCATTTGTGGAAGGGACATTAGGGAGCAAAAATTAATATAAAACACTGTCTTATTTTCGGAGAAACACGGTAAATTATTAGTGGGTACAAGTAAAAATATATAGTAGACATATGTTGTTGAATGATCAAAATAAAGAGTAAACTAAAATGTTTCCTAAACATGTAAATATATCAAAAATTTAATAAATATGACTCGTAAGTATTGGAAAAATGTAAGGCAGCAAATTTTATGTAAATATTTTTTCTCTTGATTGTGCTTTTTGTCAACAATGTTGAAAATTAATTGAAAATGTAAAACAAAAAGGATGAATCTCTCAGGTGGCGACCATATCCTGAGTATTTAGGCTTTGGAAGTGCCCTTGCCCATCTACCAAGAAGACTGTCCAGCAACAGGATTCTCTGCCCCTCAGTACTGCAATCCTCAGTTACCACCAGTATCCTCTTGCTTATTATCTCCATGGAGATGTCCAAAAGTGCCTCATTACTGGAGGAAGAGTGGAGAAAAGTAAGGGATGGTACAGAGGCTCCATATATACCTTATGAAGTCCTCATGTTTTCAGAAGTCCTCATATTTTCAGGAACATCACAAGGACTTTGTATAGCATGGGTGATGGGAGTTTTATGCCTATCAGACATAGGCGGATTCCGCATGGGCCAAAAACAGCAATGTGAAAATGGTGTAAAATGGTTTAAAACTGTGTAAAAGGGTTTTTGCCCATGTGGAATCCGCCATTCACTGACTCTTTTCTGTTTGCAACCACAGCATACTGGGAGAAATGACTGTAGCTTCCTCTGCTGCAATTTTTGCATCCTCTGATTGCCCCTTGGTGCCACCATTGGCTTTACTGAAAAGATCACACAGGCTCCATGGGGCAGGCCGACTGGGGTGAGGTGGGGTGAGGGGTTCAGTTGCTTCATTTTACCCTGTGAGCTGTGGCCACGAGGAGAAAAGAGCAGATTGTCTGAGAGGCACAAAACTTCCACCACATATGTAATGCAATGTCCTCATGATGTTCTCCAATGAACATAAACGCACATGAAGCTACCTTATGCTGAATGAGACCGTTGGTCCATCAAGGTCAATATTGTCTACTCAGACTGGCATCTGCTTTCCAGGGTGTCCGATGAGATCTTTCATGTCAACTGCCTGGTCCTTTTTAACTGGAGATACCAGGAGCTCTTCCACTGAGCCACAGTCCCTCCCCTATGTGGACTTTGTAATGTGTGGGTGCACCTTCTGTATGTGATGGCTTGGAGGAAGGATGAAAAGTGAAGGTTTGAAAGTAAAGAAGAGAAATAACAAAGTGAAGAACAAAGAAGAATAACAGACATGTTAGAGGAGTAAGCTGAGAAAAGGAGAGGTGTAAGGGCCATTTTCTTCCTTTGCTTGGCATTCCTGCTTCCTCAGTTAATTTTTGAAGGGCAGTTGTTTTTATGTATGAATAGAAGCGTAATTTACTGTTGTCAACTACTGAGTTGCTAGTTCATTATTACCTTCAGCAGAAAAGAATTAACCAGTTCTTCACTTAAATAGGTTTGCTTCAATGGACATCTTTCATTAATATGGGTAGAAGATGAACAGAAGCATCTTATTGTCTTTATTTAAAGACCTATGTTTTTAATCTACTTCTTATCATTTCCTTGCATCACTTGTAGTACATTCTGTGGTCTTACTAAGCCTTAGGCTCAGCTAGAAGTTACTGTGCAATATCTGATTGCTCAGTGCTTTTAGATGATTTATTAGCTGTCTCGTTTACATTTCCAGGTGCGTTCATGTCAGCAATTCATCATCCTGCAGGTTCCTTGAAAGGGAAAATTCTGAAAGTATTCTAGTCTTGGAGCAAAGTGCAGTAATTACATAATTTTCTAATTTTAAGTGATAGACAATTTATTCATAACCAAAGATTTGAGCTTGATGTGGGCTCAAAATTTGGGAGAAATCCCAATGAAGAATTGTATGATTATGGTCTCAGTGCCAAACAGGACAGAGACCTTCATGTATGCACACTCATATCTAAAGTTGAAATAAAGGGTGTCTATTTTTAACAGTTATAGTGAGTGGATGAAAAATACTCAACCCTTCTTTTCTGTTCCTTTTTTTACTGTAAGTAAGTTTATTCAATACAGTCTACAGACCCAAACAATAAGAAAACACAGTATACAACATACGGAAGTAGAACAGCCCATACCATATACATACACAACAGGGGAAAATGCAGTACTTTCATATATCTTTGTTAATTTGTTCATGGGTTCTCAAGACCTCAGATAAGAACTTAGCAACTGATATTCTTGGGTTCTTATCCTCTAATAAAAACTGCACATAAAATTGAGTTGACTGACTGGGAGCATACTTCAGCAAGGAATAACCTGAAGGAATCACAACATAGAAGAATATGCTCCACTGCAGTGATTCCCAACCAGGGTTCCGTGGTACCCTGTGGTGCCATGAGCATGTCCCAGGGGTACCATGACAATGCTACCGCCTGCCCCCCCCACCGGAATCAAATGGATTTTGAAGGGGGGGTTTGGAAGCCTCATGGGCTCCCTTTAAACAACATTGAAAAACAGCATTGTTTTATTTGCCTAAATTTGGCGTGGATGGGGGGGGGTAGATTTAAAGGGAGCTCTCCCTTTAAATTCATGCCGAATTTAGGCAAACAACACGGCTGTCAACACTGCTTCCTTCCTCCCCCTGCTTGCCACTCCCCCCACCTACAGGCCAAAAACAATAAAAAAAACCCCTAAAAAGTGCAAAAAAAAAATCAAACCAACTTCAAGGATACCCTGAGATATGAAGAGCGAGGTCAAGGGTACCACAACGTTGAAAAGGTTGGGAAACACTGCTCCACTGTATCAATATCCTTTTTGCATTGGGGCATAGTCTAGAGGTATAAGGAAGAAGAATAATAATTTGGATTTACACCGCATCTTTCTCTCCTGTAAGGAGTCTCAAAGTAGCTTACAAGCTCCTTTCCCTTCCTCTGCCTACAACAGACAAATTGTAGGTGGGGCTGAGAGAGTTCCGAAGAACTGTGACTAGCCCAAGGTCACCCAGCAGCAGTGTGGGAGTGCAAAAACACATCTGGTTCACATCTGGTGAACCACATAAGGGATGTCTGAGAATCTGCCTGGAGCATTTCAGGGGGTAATACATTGGATCTGGCCTTAGCAGAGAGGATGCAATACTTAGGAACCTCAAGGTTCTTTAAATACTCAGCAAGCTGGAACAATTGACTGATCTTAGGGCAGTGTCATATCCCACATGCAAAAGAAATGAAGAGGATAGTCCAATTGAGGCAGCTTTACATTCCATTGCTTTGTACCAAGGACTGACGTAACTATCCTGTCTTCTCAGGGGCATAAAGCGAAACTCTTCTTCTGCACGGTAGGGGCACTGACCTACCACAAGATGAACCATTAAAATACAGAGTATGTAATTCTGTTAAACTGGCATGTGAGAAACAGCTGATATTTATTCAGACCTGGGGGAATACAGTTGTTTCCACCGGCAGAGAAATGTCTGAAAGCTTGGACATGGGAAATAGGGGCAGGTTTCTAGAATGAAATGTACAGCGGAAGGAGACACTGAGTAATTTTCTTGCATTTGAATTCTGGCTCCCGCCTCCCGTCCTCACAAACATTTTTTTAAAAAAATGTCAGCCCATTGGAAATAAAAGTTTGGCACAGACTCACTCTCCTGCGCTGTCTGAAGAAGAAAAGATTTTTCCCTGGCCGCTTTGCTTTCTTCTTTACTTTTCCCTACAGGCCCATAGTCAGAAAATTTTATCAGGGGCAAATGAGTATCACTATTTACTACATTTACAGCCCTATTTTCTACTTGAGACTAGGTGAATTACATGGTAATCTAATAGCATGAAATATCTCTAAAGCAATGTAACAGGACTAGAGTTACAAAAAATCAAAAAGTGCAAAAAAGTTATCAGACATGCTATGTTAAGCAATGCAGGTAATGGAATGACAAAAACTGAAAACAATGCTGTAAGATTATGATGGGATAGCATACACTGTGGCATAGACTGAAGTTTGTTCTCTATTAGTTTTATAAAAAATGCTCTTCCAAGCAACTATTTTACATAGTTTGCAGAATTAAAAAAGCATAAAAGCCATTCTTTCAGTTGTTGACACCTGAAACTGCAAATACAACCTTTCCTCTGTAAATTTTCGGTAAAGGAAACAGAAATCTCTTTACTCAAAACAGAGTTTTCAAACCAAGAATGCCTATTATACCATCTGTAGCTAATTGTTCAGCATTATTATTTTGTTTTGGGGTCAGCAAGATGAGCTCATGATTTTCTGTACCTCAGTCTTGAGAACAAATTAATTGAGTTCTTTAAAAACTCTTGGTCTCTGCTGCAGTTCTATGCTTGAAATTTAGCTATTGTTGGGTTATAGTCAGGAACCTGTCCATTTTTCTTACAGAATTACATTTTAAATTGATGCCAAATGAGACTTCCAAGTCTAGTACAACATGATTTTTACCCCTTCGTTATTTATTTTCTCTCTCTTTACTCCAACATAATTTTGTTTCACTGCTTACAGTCTTTTAAAATCAGTACTCTTCAGCCTTAGCCAATTGCACAGAGAATTCACACTTGGAAAGATTTATGACAGGATTCACACTTTTTTTGCTTCAACTCTTTTGTTTCCCCCTTTACATAGAGAATTTACACTCAAAAAAACTTGTGGCAGATTTCACACTAACCTCTAGTGCTGATTGGAGGGGCATGACAAATGATTGATGGGGCACTGCCCCCTTTTGCCCCACCATGGCTACTGGCCTGTTTCCCTATAGCAGTTAATAATAAAACTAATTGGCTGGGAGGAGGCAGGGGAAAAGAGAGAAGAGCAGAGGCACTGGGAACTTCATGGTGGAGATAATGGAAGCCTCAGAGGGAGGTGTGCGTAGGCCTGGGAACAGATGTGGACCATAAGCTGGTTCGAATCCACTGCTGTCACTCTCAGGGAGTGACTGGAAAGGAATGGACTTGTAGCTGTCAGTCAGTTTGGGTAGCCTTTCACAACAGCTTCTCCAAGGTGAGGAATTAAAGAGATGTTTATTTCCTGCAGTTTCTTCCCGCATTTTGGACTTGAATTTTTTTGTGCGTGTGTGCACTTTCTTTTTGCAATTGCATAGAAAGCAGAAAGAGCCACCTGAGAGAGAGAAAAAATTGAACTTTGCAGGCAGTTTGGTGGCTGGGAGAGGGCCAGAAAGTAACAAAAGCCAACAGAAGGAAAATAAAAGGAAGTTCTTGCAGCCATCCTCTCTTTGCAATGGGATCAGGAGTGATGCTGGCTGACTGTAGTGATAATTCAGAGCAAGAGCATTTAGCTTGGTCATTCGTTTCTTTTTATGCATGCGCAGAGTTCAGTTCAGGTCAGAATTTTGCTTGCTCTTTGTGCAGCCCCCCTTTGCTATGGAATAATTGGGGGAGGAATTCTTGCCCCTGGGGGGTGGGAGGGCAGGCAAGGGGTCTGGTGGGCTGGGGCTGGGCCCGGCAGGGCAGGGCAGTGGGTGGCGTTTCGATGCTGCCTACTTGCCTGGTTTGCTGTTTAGGTTTGGGGAGAGCAAGTGGGGGAATGGAACACATGCGATTGGTGGAAAGTGCGTAATCAACTCACATTCCATTCTTAGGCAATTATGTCTAAGGATGGCAGCTGGAACATATTGGCTACCCCTTGTACAGAAAAAATGTAAGATGGCAGATTGGCTAGTGTCCACTTTCCAAAGAATAATGGATCTATGAGTTGACCAGAATAGTGTGTGATGAAGATAGAGGCCAAGGTACTGGAAATTTTTGACCTGTTCTAACACATGTCCTTCATGTTGCCAAATACACTGGTAGAATCTCTTTTCAAACACCATAATTTTGGATTTTGTATAATTGCCATTTAAATCATTTGATGCACAGTAAGACAGAAACTTTCTTAGAAGAAGTCTTCGTCTGGTTCTGGTACACGATAAAATAGTAGCAGCAGTGTATAAAAGAACTGGAATTTTTCTATCTCCAATTTTTGGTATATGTCCATTTGGATCCGATAGGGTTTCTGGAAGATCATTAATGAATAGATGAAAATGAGTAGAGACAAGAATACATTCCAGTCTTATCCCTAGTCAGCTTCTCAAAAAATACTACCAATTTAAAACTTCTTCTAACCCACAAAAAGAGACAGTGGGAACATCATCAATGGTCATTGCTGTTAAATGCCTTCTTTACTGCATTTTATCGCTTTAAGCATTTTCTTGCCACTCTAGTTCTGCTATCAGTGATCCAGGATAGAAGAAAAGGAGATTCAGTACAGTCAAGAGTAAGGAGATTCAGTACAGTCAAGAAAAAAAATGTCACATGGCCTTCCAGGGACATTTCCACTTTAAGCTGCCTGTGTGGGGGACTCATATTTAAATATTCCTGGATCCTACCCTGAAGCTTTAACCCACACTGGCATCAATAGGATGGCTGTTGTTGGACAGTGGCAAGCAGCAGGGTATAATGCCATAGACTCCACCTTACAAAACCATTTTCTCAAGGGTTAACTGATCTTTGTCAAGTGTTGTAATTCTACATAGTCTCCAGTCCTCACAGGGAGGCTGGCAACATTAATTCCTCTGGAAGAAATGGCTGATTTGCAGGGTGGTGTCTATGGAATTATACCCTTCTGAAGTCCCTCCTCTCCTCAAAGTGTATCCTCTCCAGGTCCCAGCTTTCAAAACCTACTTTTATTTGCCCCTGTGTTCCATCTCTCCCTCTTCAGTATCTACCTTGGCATCTATAATATTTCTCCACGGTGGAAACTAAAGCAGCTTTCAATAGCCTCCTCTCCTTTTTATCTGCATAACAACCTTGTGAGATAAATTAGCATCAAAGTATGTATCTTGGCTGAAATCACCCAGTGAGATTTCACAGCAAAATGCGGACTCAAACCTGTGTCTCATAAACCCTGTTCTGAAGCTCGAACTACTAAACCACACTGGCTCTCATAGAGTGGCAGCTGTTGGACAGTAATAATCATTCAGTTCCAGTTCAGTCATGCAAGTCAGGTGGGATCAAGTGGTTGATATCAGGCCTAGAGTTGCCAATTTTCAGGTGGGACCTGGGAATCTCCTGGAATTACAACTGAATTCCATACAGCAGAGATCCATCTCCCTGGAGGAAATGGCTGCTTTGGAGGGTAGACTCTATGGTATTATGCTCCACTGAGGCCTTTTCACTTTTCAAACCCTGCCCTCACCACAAAGTCTCCAGAAATTTCCCAACCTGAATCTGGCAACTCTAATCCTGACCCCAGTGAATCTTTCCTCAAAGAACAAAATAGGCCCCTCCTCCTGACTGTTGCTCAGAGAAATCAAGCCTTAAAATGCTGTGGTTGCTTAGCAAGAGCCACCAAGGAAATCCATTAATTAAAGCTACAGATACTACTGTTATCATTTTTTGATTTTCTGAATCCCCAATTTTATTTTAATTTTTAGGTTTCATTTTTTTTTACAAACTACAAACTTCAGGTTTGTAGAAAGATCTGTCTTGTCCATTCACAGCTCTAATGACTGGATTTAAGTACCCCCAGAATTGGCCAATTTTATTGTTAGAACCTAAGATGATGTTGCTACCATGAAGCAGTGCCTTTCAATACTGGGCATAACTGCCTAAAATGGCACCTGGGGCAAGCACAATGGTTTGCCATACCTCAGGCACCACTTGGGCAGGTCATGTGGGGGTCATGTTGCAACCTATCCACTCTCACAACTGCCCAAAACACCTCCTGAAACCAAAGCAGCTTACATTAGTCTCCTCTCCTTTCCATCTCCTCTTCTTTTTATCTGCACGTTTGAAGTCTGCAGTTTAAAGCTGGACCAAGCCAATCCAAGCCCAGAATTGAACAGGTTGGTACACTTCAAATTCCTCATGGAGTCCATTCTGGCCAGCTCAGTGTTCAACAACACCCCTGCTCCTGAACTCCCTGTGGAGTTTGGGAGTGGGGTGCAGTTGCAAGGTGGGGTGGCTCAGCAAACCCCCCCCCCACCATGTGACCTGCCCAAGGGGCACCTAAGCCTCCAGTCCTTTGCACCTCCTTGTTAGGCTACTGTTTCAACAAACAGCCTAATTAATTCCAGTAACACTTTAGAGTCTGTATCTTCCTACTGACAATTGCATACTCACTGGAATGATAAGAACCAGTAGGCACAGAGGCCTCTTGCTTATAAGAAGACTAAATTAATATCATTTTTCACATGACACTGTTTTATTCAAGAAATGGGCTTCCCACACAGTTTCAATTGTGGACTAACACATGCACCAGAAACATGAAAGTTTTATATGGGAATGCTTTTTGGGTATAGCAGCATACAAAGAAAAGATAAGTCTGAATTCTTTTCTGGAGCCACTTCAAATAGATGCAACAGGAGACGAAGAGTTCATGCTGCTTTTTGAAATTAGTTTTTCAAGGCTTGTATTTTCTTTAAGGAATTTCACAAAGGCAGGTATTGCGGTTTGCAGGCAGGAGTGGAAACATTGCCTTCTTCTGAATTTCCAAATGACTCCTGTATTATTCACATGGGCATGTTCTGTATAAATGAAAGAAGGTACAAATTGATACCCCATGAATAGCACTTCAGTGTTTATATAACATTCTACCATGACATTATTTCAATTAAGCTAGATTTGTTATTATCACTGACATATGTTCTACTGTTATTCCTGACTTATGTTCCAATGGTTCATGTTTACCAGAGAAAATAACTTTCTTGTCTTTGTTTCTACTCAGTCAGTAAGTATCTCTATTTTGCCTTGTTAAATGGTCATTTATTTATTAATTAAAATATCTTTGCCCTGCTTTTCTTCTGCATTTCATCAGCTTTCACATTTAAATCCACAAATTACCATTTAAAACAGAGATACACAATAAACAGTGTTGCCATTGTCTTAACTGGCTCTTAATAACAGAAGGTCATCAGTGGATCCTGTGCAGCAGACACATAATGGAAAGTCGCATGTACCTTTATTTATAAGAAGGGGAGTCAAAAAGACTTGTAAGAAACATGTCATTTCCCCCCAGCCAGTACTGTCTCTTTTACTTTTCTAGCATTCCATAGCTTCTCCCCCTTTCCTGCTTCCTTCGGTTCTTCCCACCCACTAGACAACCCTCCTTTATTTGCCCCTTTGTCTTCAGCTTTCCCTCCTGCTTTCAGCCTCTCCCTATAAAAAGCTCGGCTGAGTTGTAGGGTGGCCATTGGTGTAACCAGGTGTGATTGCACAGTAAATGTCAGCAGGACTGGGATGAGTTGCATGGTGACAGCTCCCTGTGGACCTGGTTGTGCCCACTGCCAGGCTAGCCTATTTCTGTGGTCATATTCCAGCACTATACCTTTTTCATTTTGGATTGTCTCATCATGGGGTTTTCAACGTAAGGGTTACTAGTCAGAAGTGGTTTACAATTGACACCTTCTGCACAGTACTAATCAGGGTTAGCAGGAGTGGCACTGCCATTGTCTACAAAAGATCCTCCATCTGTGTCACCTTCCACTACTACTGCTGCCCAGTACCTAGCCTCTAAGAATTCATCTGCCCCCATAACCACTTCTGCTGATGTGGCCACTGATTCATGAAGGTGGTGGACACATCTTAGACTGGTATCTTCAGCTGGGACCATTCCACCTTGAGTGACTCTACTAGGAGTTTAGCATCTTGACAGTGTCTAGCTCTCTTGTGGTATTGCTCTCAGCTTCACTGACACACACAAACATGTTCACCACATTAAGGTGTGCATCCAAAAGAGGATGTGTTTGTGTGTGGTGTGTGTGGGTGTGTGTATAATCAGCCATTTTGTGTGGGTATGTTTTGTTATTCTTTACTATAACTTAATGGCGTTTGTTATGCAGGATATGAAGTTAGTATATGGTTCTTTACTTTATTGTGTAGTTGATTTTTTCCACATATGTGTATATATGTAACAACATTTTTAAAAATAATGTTGCTTATTAGAAGACATTCTGCTGTACAAACACCACTGTGGACATTCTAATTGATATGAATAGCAAAATTGCTATTTGTACACATCCAACAACATAGGTAATGCATTTATTTGTTATACTTTAGTGAGGAGGAGTGGGGGTTTTTTTGTGCAAGCATGCTGGACCATCATGGAGTAGTGGTTAAGAGTGGCAGACTCTAATCTGGTGAAGTAGGTTCAATTCCCCACTCTTCCACATGAAGCCTACTGGGTGACCTTGGCCAGTCACAGTTTTCTCAGAACTTATTCATCTTACACAGAGACAGGCAATAGCTGAACATTCTCTTGCTTTAAAAACCCAATGAGATTGCCATAAGTCAGCTGTGACTCGATGGGACACACGAACAGAATGGTTCAATAGAATTTTCATGTTTTTCGCTTGCATTCAATAATCAAAATGTTAATGAATGCCGGGTGGTTTATAAAATAGACTACAACTTCAGTGAGGGAGATGCTGACCAGAAAGCTAATTCTACTCAGTACGTGGACCTGCTGCCCAGTACCACTTAAGTCTAGTGAGGACCTATGTTTGCCATTTTGTAACTAAGAATCCTATTGTCTTCTCTTCACTCTTACTCCCAAACTAAATGTTCTGTTAAAAGTTCAGAACACTTTTTCATTGCATTGTGTCCATCTTGTTTGGTTTCTCTCATATCCAACACTTCTATCCTCATTTCATTTCTATCCAGTGCTATTTTTTCCAGACAGCTGTGATCACACCTTCCAGTTCAAGACTTTGAAGTATTATGTACACACATGGCACTGCATGAAAAGTTGGCAGCTGTATTCATTTTTTAAGCTTAACCCTTAAATAATATAAGCCCCTGGGTATTTCAAATGGCAAGAGAAAGCAAAGTGCTCAGAGTCGACGGGAACCAGAGAGAGCCCCTTGCCTGACTTGTTGGATAATGACAAGAACAGCATTTTCAGGCTGGTTTTGAAAGCTTGTTTTACCTGATATGCTAATGCAGAATTGTACAGGAATATGAAAACAGCTTGGTGACTGGAAAAAAAATGTTCGCATTTATTTTCTTGTGCCTCTGTAGTCTCCTTCGCCATTTATTTTTTGGCTAAGAAGAATAAAACTTCTGTGGTCAGTGACACAGTGGGCATTACACAGTGGCAACATCAAAGACTTCTCCCAATATGTCACAAGCATTTGCACATACAACATCAAAAACAATTGGGGAGGTGGTGAACAACTCCTCTCTTGGGGCTCCTTGCCAAAGCATGTCTGATTTTGAAAACAGCAGTGGGATCAATGTTGCTAGCTTCATCCTTTCCATAAAAACTGGAGAAGCCCAAGCTTTTCTTAAATAGCATCAGAGGGAGAACGCCTGCCAAAAGTTGCCCAGTGAAGTACACGAAGAGAGAACAAGTGACATTTACATCCCAATCCAGGCTAGGTGGACAGGGACAGTGCTTCTCCGACACCTCCCCGCCCTCTCCGAAAGGCTTTCCCACAGAGCGGAAAGTCCAAAAATGGAAGAAAAAACAAACAGGAAATGCCTGCAAAAATCCCCCATAGGGGATAACAGAGATATGCCATGAAAAACATGGCACATCTCAGAGGCCTGCTTGCTGGGCAGTGGAAGCCAACTAAAACTAGCTCCATCCCTGCACCATTCCCCAAACACCTCTAGCCACACCAGCACAGCTTTCTGTACTGGTGGGCCTAGGGAAGACAGTGGCTTCCAGGTTGGGTGCTGTGGATCAGCATGGTACCCACTCGAGCAAGTTACCCCTCTGCTGGCACATTTGCCCCTTGCACTGGCAGAGTGAGCACCCATGCTGGTGCAGAGCTGTGCTGGCTCCAGAGGTGGATCCATGTCCCCTCTGGATTGTGCTGTCCATATTAAAAATATTAGTACCAGTTGCAATTCTATTGAAACAATAACACCCACTGAAATGAAAATAAATTTAGTGTTTAAAATCTAGTTACAATGTCATGATGGAGGAAGAATTTAAACAATTGCAGGTTGTTGTTTTTTTCCCAAAAGCCTACTGTTAATGGCTCTATTGCTTATTTGGCTGATGAGTTCTAAGGTATGCTATTTTAAACTATATATTGGTGTATCTGACAGCATGTAATAGAGAGAGCTTCTGCATCAGTGCTTTAAAACAATTGAGAAATTGTTCCATACATCAAATACAAATGAAAGCTGTTACAGATGCAATTTATACACATAAGGTTAGGAGTAAAGGAACACATTCAGCACAGTGCTACTTCAGTGAACACACAAACAACATTCCAGTGCTATCTGGTAATCTGTACAGACTAACTGAACAGTGGAGATAAGAGACAAGTGAATTAGCAGATGAGGGTTTTTTTTACCCAAACAATAATAGCCTCTTAACAATAACAGCCTCAGTGGAATCAAATTAAGTCTGTGTGAGTTTTGGAGTCTGTCTGCATACTAAGCAAGGTAAAGAAAAAACTGTAGGAAAAAGATCCAGACTTTAATGAGTGAATAACAATGAAACTAAATTGTTTCCCCCTTAAAAGTACATCTTAATTCACATTTGTTCTGAGGTGATATTTTACCTTCTTGTGTACTGAGGTATGGGTGGGAACAGCCCTGACGAGAAAATGTTTTAGAAGATTGTCAGAGAGAACATTAGCTTTAAATTATCTTTCCACAAGCAAATTCCATAAGGATAGCCATGCTGCAGCAAAAACAACAAAAATTCTTGAGGCATCAAAAGACTATTACAATTAAAAGCAGAGTAACTTCTTGTTAGTTATATCCCACTTTGTAATGTTAATGAATAAGAATCATTTATAGCAGAAGTGGTTGTAGTAACTTCTGAGGTGTGGTGGTGAAGGGTGGGCTTACCTATCCCACTTGAGATCTTCCTTCAGTTCTTATCTGTAGTCCACATACAAAAGTCTCTGGTATCTTCAACAACAGATTCCTTTATTGCTTTTAGCTGGTAGAGAACATTTGCAAATGGAGAACACTAATATATACACAGAGTTGTATGGGGGGGAAGTGGTGCCCGGGGACAAAATGTCCTCCAGACGCCCCCCTGCGGGTCATGTAGACCCGCCCCCACACATGGAATAACCCCGCCACCTGTGCGTCCCTGCTGCCAGCTCCTGCTGCTGGCTCCTGCTCTCCTCAGGGCCTGGGGAGGACAGAAGCCTGCCTGCATGGACCCCAGGAGGGTGGAGCACAGGCATATCTAGGGAAAATGGAGCCTGAGGCATAGTATGAGCTTTCCGGGGGGGGGCACCCTGCTCCACTAGATACAGTGATGGGGGGGAGAGAAATCAAGCCATCTGCCGATCTCACGGAGGAGCGCCCAGGTCTACTGCTGGGCAGGCAGCAAGGGGCCCAGGCTTTGGAGGGTCAGCGTCTTCCCTCGACCTGTGGCTCCCATCTTAAAGGGAGAATCTGGGGTCCCTAGTTTAAACACCATTGAAAGTGATGCTGTTTGGGGGTGGATTCCCCCCCCCCAAACCCCCAGCATTGCTTTCAATGTTGTTTAAACTGGGGACCCCAGATTCTCCCTTTAAGGTAGATTTAAAAGGAGAATCTGGGGGTCCCTCAGGGGCGTAACAAGGCAGCCCTGGGCAAACTGTAGCCCTGGGAAAAACCTGAGTTGGATGCCCCCCCATGGGCGGCCACTCCACCACAACCAATTTGTTTTTGCACCAGGACATTGGTGCCTGCAGGGGGTGCATTTTTAGATATATCAGCACCAGTATATCATCAGGAGACTGTCCTTATGCCACTCCCCAAGTTTGGTGAGGTTTGGTTCAAGGAGTCCAAAGTTATGGACTCCCAAAGGGGGTGCCCCTATCCCTGATTGTTTCCAATGGGAGCTAATAGGAGATGGGGGCTACAGTTTTGAGGGTCCATAACTTTGGCCCCCCTGAACCAAACCTGGGGGGTATCATCAGGGCAGTCTCCTGATGAGACCCTGAAAGTTTTGAGACTGTGCCTTCAGAAATTCTCTCTGGTTGCATATAATCAGAATTCATCAGAACAGATTTGGCACTTGGGATGTTCCTGCAGGGGGCGCATTTTTTGATGTATTGGCACCAACATTTCAGGATATCATCTGGAAACTGTCCTTATAGTACCCCCAAAGTTTGGTGCAGTTTGGTTTAGGGGGTCCAACTTTATGGACCCTCAAAGGGGGTGCCCCATCCCCCATTCTTTGCTAAGGAGATGGGGGCTACCCTTTTGAGGGTCCATAACTTTGGACCCCCTGAACCAAACTGCACCAAACCTTGGGGGTGCCATCATGACAGTCTCCAGATGATACCCTGAAATTTTGGTGCTGATACATCCAAGAATGCCCTCCCTGCAAGAACATCCCGAAATTTGCCCAAGAATCTTTGTTCTGCATTGAGTTTTCTGCATTGCTGTCAATGGGGGTTGCAGGCTGGGGGGGGCACATTTCTGAAGGCACAGTCTCATAACTTTCAGGATCTCATAAGGAGACTGCCCTAATGATACCTCCCAGGTTTGGTGCAGTTTGGTTCAGGGAGGCCAAAGTTATGGACCCTCAAAACTGTAGCCCCCATCTCCTATTAGCTCCCATTGGAAACAATCAGGGATAGGGGCACCCCCTTTGGGAGTCCATAACTTTAGACTCCCTGAACCAAGCCTCACCAAACTTTGGGGGGGGGGGTATCATAAGGACAGTCTCCTGATGATACGCTGACATTGTGGTGCCGCTAGCCTAAAAACTGCGCCCCATGCAGGCCAAAATAGAAAACCATTAAAAATACCCCAAAACGAACCCAGCATTTTGATGCCCCCCACAAGGTGATGCCCTGGGCAGCTGCCCACCTTGCCCAATGGGCATTACGCCAGTGGGGTCCCTAGTTTAAACAACATTGAAAGTGATGCTGGATTCCACCCCAAACAACAGAACTTTCAATGGTGTTTAAACTAGGGACCCCCAGATTCTGTGTGTGTGTGCGCGCCCAAAGATTTTTTCACTGCAGGACCTTCCACTGCGAAATCCAGCTTGTTCCTCTCTCAGGGGGGCAACTCTGCAATCGCCAGAGTAGGATCATGCAGAATGCTTTCCCAGGGACTGAGAGGAGTGTGATGCCCCAGCAATTAGTGCATTCGGAACTTGCCTATTGCACCTCTTCATCAATCTTCTGGGACTGTACCTCTTTGCCAGCAGTTGTTGAACAGTGACATCAATGCTTCTGCCATTTCCTGCCCCCCATGTTTCAAGATACCTACAGGTATTTCATACAACCCAGTCACCCACCTGTTTATAAAGACAATGGCACAAAATTTTTTCCTGAACATACTCCTCCCACCAACCCAAAGACTCTTCCCCCCAATTTCAAGTGAATGGGACCAAGAGGCTCAATTTTATTTCATCCAAAGTAGATGCCTCTTCCACAGACCTCTCTACTTATTCCTAAACTGGCAGTTGAGCAGGAGAGCTTTGGTTGGCCATGGCATTAACAAATATTAAAATATTTTTCTCTCTCCTTATAATGTGTGGGGGAGTTTGTATGGGAATGTGTGTCATAAACCTTTGAGGTAGCAGCTTGAGGCTTGGGCAGGCTAATTTCACCTCTTCCCTTTGCTTTCTGACAATTAATCAATGTTGAACTATCCTCCACACTGCATGTCTCCTGGACTTCAATGATAACATTCATTTCTCATCAGGACATTTGAGGGAAGGGGTTTTTTTTGTTCGTTTTTAAAAATACAAACTAATATTTGTCCGAAGGCTTAGGAAAACCTCAACTGCATTAATGCAATTCAATAGCAGAACTAATAGAAAATAGTTATCCTCAGTCAAAAGGTATCAAAGATGCATCCAACACCCATAGAAACTTTTGAAGTTACTCTATCGTGCAGTCTTACACAATCTGTGGGTGCTGTACATATAGTTCAAGGCAGTGAGACTGCTGGTTGTGTCCTTAGTGTTGGACTAGGTATGTATGAATTTTGACAGGGCACTGTGGCTGCCTTTCCTCACAATTCCTTATGCATTTAAGGCTGTCTGTTCTTGGGTAGCGACCTCCACTTTGTGTAAAGAATTCAGAGAAGGCTTTCCAACTCATCACTGCTACATCTGATCAGCACCTTTAACTGATACTGCTGTTAAGACATCCTGCTGTAGTTGTGGTGTCTAACCCCTTGGTAGAAAAGGCAATAATGAAGCTGAACTGATTTGTTCTCAATAACTCAATTAGCTGCTAATGATTGAAAAGCTTTCCTTTATGTGCTTACATGTGATGTTTTGAAATATTGCAGTTTGTTCCATCAAAGATTTAGAAGCCTGGTTTTAGCTTGTGACATTCAATTTAATTTTCATATTAGTCTACATTGGTATGTTCACTCTGAAGTACTTCATGGAATTTACCTTACATACTCATAAATGCTTATGAGAATATGGGATTTATTAAATATCTGCAACAAACTGTTCTGAAATATGGTAATTTTGTTTAAAAATTCAGTGCTATACTCTGTAGGTCCTCTTTGGTGTGCAAAGGACTGGAGCCTAATAGATCATTTTTTTGTTTGTTTTCTTACATCACATTACAGATGTCTCCTTGGACAACATGGAGACTCTTTACCTTTCTACCAGGGGCAAGTTTCTTCCAGGCAGATAATTTGCTGTGAATGAGAAATTTGCATTAACTGTACGGAGGTACAATTTAGCAAAATATAGAAAATTGCATGGATACAGCAAGGGTAATTGGCATGAGAAAGGGCAAATTAATTGTCATAGCTTCTGTACAGTCCCACACGGAACTGCTTTAGCACAGGCTAGCCATGGAGTATTTTTGATAGCAGTTTAAGAGCTTTAGCTGAATAGCAGGTGTTCCCCTCCCCCAGTCCAAGACTGGGCCAGCCTATATCCATGCCCAGTCCATGCAACTGGGGAGGAGAGGAACACCCTTTCCCTCCAAATTTTCCTTCACTGTCATGAGAAGCAGAGGTGTTTCTGACCTGATGGCGGAGCTGTAGCGTGACCTAGCTATTCTGTAATTGTTTTTGGTTTACTTGCATGTTACTTAGGTCGATTCCGCACTTGCGTTATCGACTTAAGTTCGAGCTGCATTCGACCTAAGTGCTCCGCACAACCACTGGGATCGACGTAGTTTTGTACCAGCTTCGCCCCGTGTAACAGTCAAATTTCTGACTCCAGTTGGGAACTACTACTTTTTCAGGGAACCACGCTCGAACTCAGCTCAATTCCAGTAAAGTGCGGAATCTCTGGTGCCAGGAGTCTCCCATTCAGCCAATCACAGCTGAGTGTTTCAGGCATGCGTACAGCTGGCCAATCAAAAAACGCCACCTTCGTCCCTCCATTCCTGTGGCAGTTTTTTTTATAATGTGTGTGGGCATAGATGGAACATGGCCGTAGAACAGTAGCCAATCAGAATGGAGTGGCGAAGAGGCACAGGATGATTCCGCCCTCCGAGCTTGGATCAAGCTGGTTGCAGTGGGGAACAACTATGACTTTGACCTAGGTTAGTTCCCCTCTCAGGGAACTGGGTCGAACCTATTTTACTCGTGTGCGGAATCGCCCACAGTGTACTATAGTATTGTAGTAATAAAATATATGGTAATAAAATACTATAGTATTTTATTTTTCTAGGCAATAGTCAACAACTAGATTTTTTGCTGTGTCATTGTGCCTCAGTGACAAAATGGCACCCTCCAAAATGTGCTGCACTTGTGGCTCCTTCCTTGCACACAATGATGACCATGCAGATTGTGTGATGTGTCTCAGGGAGAGCCATGTGCAAGGAATGTTCCAGTTCTCAAACAAGGTCACAAACACAGACAGCCTAGCTCAAGGCTGCCCTGTGTACTGCAGCACTCCATATCAGCAGACTTACAAGTAGAGAAGAAGGTCTAGTAGACTACAATGCTATACAGGTCTACTAGACTACAATGCTAAGTCTACAATGCTATACAGAACACTTCAGCAATACTATAACACTAGAACAGACTAGAAGACTAGAATAGAAGAGAATATTGCATATATACAATGCACAGCTTTCTTATTCATTCAAGCTAGGTACTTATCCCAGCAACAGTCTCTCATTGGACCAGAGTCTCAGTTGAATGCACCAATCACATTAAAGGTCAAGATCCTCTTTGATTTGAGATTGCAAATGCCTTACCAGTCCAGGTGCTCGGGAGCAACAGCCGCAGAAGGCCATTGCTTTCACATCCTGCATGTGAGCTCCCAAAGGCACCTGGTGGGCCACTGCGAGTAGCAGAGAGCTGGACTAGATGGACTCTGGTCTGATCCAGCTGGCTTGTTCTTATGTTCTTATGTAGCTGGTTGCCCCCAGACTTCCCAGCTCCTGGCCCTTGTTGCTGGGCAAACCTTTTTGCTGCCTAGAAAATGACCTCGTGTACCTTTGTTTTATATATCATGACACTCCAGCCTGAGGGTGGGCAGTTGGCACAATCAAGAGATAAGGTGCTCTTGTCTTCAGCTGTGGCCCAGTCTCTATGTCAAGCCTCCCAAGAAGACCAAGAGGAAGACAGGCACCTGCTGACATTGGCAGAGAGTACATCACTCCCCCTTGTGGGACGATGTTCCCTCCTGAAGGCACCCGGTCCCTCCCCTGGACAGACAACAACCTGCATGGGCTAAGAGAGGGCGCTTCCCAGGGCAGAAATCCCACCATTCTACTTTAGCTGCCAAAGGCAATGTTGGTTACTGCTCACCAACACTGTCTTTGGGAGACATCCAAGACTCCTTCATTCTTTTACAGTGCAGTCCTGTGAGAGGGAAGTCAAAACTGCTGAGGAGGAGGCATTACTCTGGCATAAATGTTCCTTGCACTGGGATGATGGACATTTATGCCAACACGTGGACATTTACACAAGTGCTCAGAAGCTGGGTGGCAGTACAATGCCCAGGCATCAGTGCAGCCTCAGTGGCAGCACTCCTCTGGCACAAGATCGCAGAGGTTTTTCTACCCCAGGGCGTGAGGGGGCTTGAGTTCAGGTGCCATGGGGATGTGTTTGATCACTTTCCTCCTCCCCTTGGAAGCAGTCTCTGGGCTATGCCTGACTACCCTCCGCTTCCTGCTCTGCTACTTCCACTACCTGCTGTCTGGTGTCTCCTCTGTGCTCAGAGGTGCAGTGCGCTAGGATCTCAGTGAGCATGAGCAGGGAGGGTGAGGGGTGGGGTGTGGATGGCAGCAGCCTGAAGGCACTGAACTTTCTTATTTGGGATGATTTCATGCAATTGGCCATAGACTGGGGGAGGAACGAAGGGGGAAGCTCACATGGTCTTCCCCCAGCCAATGAGGAATGACTCTGGTAGTTATGTGGGCACTTTATTCACACCTTCACACTTCTCACTCTTTGCTTGTAACCAGAGGTACAGATAATAATTATTTTGTTTTAATATAATTTTTGATAGACATATAGTGTTAGTAAAATTTAGGTTTATTTTGATTTCCTGTAAGGTTTTCCTCCCTGAAACCGTTGTCTAAGTCACAAGCTTGCTGAAACAAAAAAATAAATAAATTAGATTATGCTAAAGGTGGACCCAGAGAAACAGGATGCACACAGATAATGAATCAGGCAAACCCATTTTTCATTTTTTCATAGCCCCGAGTACTTGTCACACACACCCAAGAGAAGAGCCAGGGGAGCCAGAAGAAGCAAACATCCTCACCAAAGATAAGACCTGGATGTCTTGGAGGAAGAAGCTTGATGGCCCCTGATGGCCCTGGATTGCCATTGTATAACTCAATCTATGATGTAACCTCTAAAATTTACTATATGAAGTCTGTACTTTTCTGTGTTGAGGGTGCCTTTTGCCAAACTTGGCCATGCGTCTTGCTTGGTGCTGACCGAGTTGCTGAATACACTTCTTACTGAATGAAACTCTGTTCAACCGCATTAAAACTTTATTTTATTTTTTCAATTTGAATTTTGTGGCTTCAATTTTATTTGCTGCCAAGCTGAAATCACTGAAGTCACTATTAAAGTTGCACCATGCCAGTGTGTAACATGCTTACTCCTCCTCCTCCTGCTGGCTGAGTAAGGTAGTCTGTGTCTGGCTGCTTTGAAGGGAGTGGCTGGGTTGGGTGGCTGAAGCCTGGACTGGGCCCTGGGAAGGGATTTGTGTTGTGGTGGGGCTAGTACAATCAGACAGGCTGGGCAGAGGCAGAGAGAGGAAGCCATACACCAGTGGCATACCGTCAATGGGGACATGAGCGCAAGCCATTTTGTCACGTGGGGGGCACCCAGCGGTTCCCCCCATGCCAGGGTGCTGCTTGCCAGCCGAGCTGTTCACCGTGGCTGTAGGCCAACTCCTGCCCCCCCAGGAGGCCGGGGAGAGCAGGAGCCAGCCCGCTGCTGCGGCGCCCCCCCAAGCCATCTGCCACTGAGCTCCATCCATGGTCTCCCTGCAGGCTGGCTCTTGCCCTCTCCAGAGAGGGCAGGGCCTGGTGGCAGGCAGGGCTTGGTGAGGGGTGGGGCTCAGCATGCCCCCACTCCCACCTCCATTGGAGGTTGTTCTGGGTAGCGGCATCTAACTTCCTGCAGGGCTGCTGGTGTGAGTCTCCTGAAAAGAACCAGCCAACTTTGCTAAAGTTTGGATGGCTGGGCACTTGTTCTGTGGACATCAGATTTACCTTCAACTGGGTGCCCACAGCATTTGCTTCTCCCAAGCAAACTAACGAAGTTGGCTGGTTCCTTTCAGGAGACTCACACCAGCAGCCCTGCAGCACATTAGATGGCCCTACCCAGAACAACCCCTCCCCCCAGAGCCTCCCCCCAAATCTCCAGCACAGAGCCAGCTGGGCATAACAGCAAGCCCCATTGAAGTCTATGGTGGGAAAAGTTAATTAATTTTTCCCACCATAGAACTTACTGAAGAGCCTGGCAGATTCTGTGTTCTGTAGTGGCTCCATTGTACCCAATGGGGAATTTCTGTGCAGGCTGCACATTTTTGAAGATAGAGGCACCAGACTATCAAGGTGGCTCCAGGAGGTCCTCCTGGTAATAGCATCCAGTCTTGGTGAACTTTGCTTCTGGGGGCAGTGGGTGGTGGGTGGGTTGAGAGAGTTCTGAGAGAACTCAGCCAGCAGACTTCATTTGTAGGAGTGGGGAAACAAAGTAAGTCTTTTGGGGGCCCATAAAATTGAACCCTCAGAAGCAAATAACTGTAGTTTGCAGCTATTAAGTCTAAAGTAGGAATTCCTTGCAGCAGATGGGCTGAGAGAAAAGAGACTTGAACCAGAAGGGGGTTATCAAGATGCAGTATTGTCCAAAAGGGGAGATGACAGCTGACATTTTTACAAAGCCTCTTCCAAGAGACAGTTTTGAAAGACTAGGAATGAAACTAAATTTGGTCAATTAGGCTCATTGTTGGAAAAAGCAATGAGGCCTAATTTGGATTGAATGTTTACTGTTAATGGGTTGTTTGCTCAGGAATGTTCACTCCAGAACTAGCTCCTCCAATCTTGTGCCATTTCAACTGTCAATGAGTGTTATATTCTCCTCTCTGTGTACTGTTTTTACTGTTGTGTTTCTGTAAGGTTGTTATGAAATAAAGGTATTATTTTTATTTCAAAAGAAACACTCTAACATGTGCATGAATAACACTGGATTGTCATAACACAACACCTTTACAGCCTGAAAAATCCCATCCCACTGACCTAAAAGGCAAACTATTCCCTTCTGTCACGTTAATTTCTGCAAGGGATTGACTACTTGCAGGAATAAATTCATGGAAAAGTAACCGACTAGTACTTCCCCAATTATGCTGCTTACCCTTCAGACATAAGAGACTGCCAGTATCTTGCCCATTAGGATTTTTGCAAGTTCATGTGAATTTAAATGGATCAGTGATACTGTGGATCGCTTGGCAAGAATAATGTTCTGAATAAACAAATGCCAGACCAGGAAAACATGACATTTATTACTATGACATTAGCTTTATGCTGAACTTTTTTTCTACATAATTAAAATACCCTATAGTCCAATAAAGCAATTTATTTCTAAGATACAGCAGGTAGTTACATTTATAATTTGTTTCCTCACCATAAGCTTCTGCATTCCATGAACTGCTTCATCAACAAACATTTTAATGGTGTCATAATAAAGTAACAAGGTTATGGCTCTCTTTACTAATAGAAAATAATTCAGCATATCACATACTAACCCAGGACTATTTAATACCATAATTATATCTAATTAAGATACAGTGGCTCACGCATCAGTGATAAAACTATTCTGCTTTGTTGTAATAGATAACAAGCATTGTTAATGGCTGCTATTTTGTGTATGTGTCGGTTCCACACACATCGAATCCTTGTGGAGACTGATAATGTTTGATGTACCTCCTCATAGGTACTGCACTGTCAAAGTCAAGGTCAGTATCTGCAGTGTATATAATCCTAACGGATCACTAATGAATAATTTACAAATGGATTTACATACTTTACAGTACAATCTTCAGTAGAATAACATCTTCCTTATTCGATTAGCTTCAACAGACTTTGAGAAGTGTAACTCTGTTTAGGACTGCACGGTGAATCTCTGCCTACTTCATACCCTTGCTGTATAAAAGCTCTGCCTACTTCATACCCTTGCCTATAGAAGCTCATGCTCTGATGTACCATTTGCGCTCTAAAGTGATAGGATGCTTTCTTTTTCAAATCAGTCTGGTTCAGCAGAGTACCATTCAGAAAAGGTGATACCACAAGGCAAGATGGAATAACAAATTGGGTGGCAAATTGTGAGCGCTTTCCTCAAGGATACCAGAGTGGATTGTAATTCATAAGGTGTACAATCAAATATACATTTCCTCTGAGTGAGGCCCAAAAACAAAAATAGGAGATAGATTTTTACTCTTTCTTAGCTGAAGTCAGATAACTTCATGTATGTATCCCTTTTTATGAAGAGTGGGATACAAATGTAATTAATTAAATGCCAAACAATAACAATAACAAAAGGAAAGTCTCCTAGGGCTCCAGCTTTCCAGCTGTCTTTCACTAATACGTGGTCAGGTCTTGGAGGAAATGCCAGAATGCACAACAAGCTGCTGGGAGCTTTGATGGTCAGTGTACTTACGAACAACACATAATGTCAAGAAGTGGCTTAATCATTAAGTTGGCTTAATCATTAATGATGGGCAGCCCAATCTGGGGGGAGGGGCAAATCTCCCTCTGGAGGTGGTGACCCCTGTGGGCCACTCAGCTAGTGCAAAGGAGCAATTTACCTGACCTGGAAGCGGCTTCTGTCACCAAGGCCCATTGGTCCAAACTCTGCACTGGGGTGGCTGGGGCAAGCCAGGGGTGGGGCTTACCTTCGTTGGCCTCCAGTGCCTGGTCAGCTCCCATACACCAGCAGAGTTGTCAACAGAGATACTGTTATGCCTCAACCTGGTTTGGCTGGGGACCCCTGGGAGGAAGACTCAGATGGAAAAGAGGGGACAGTTTTGGTTCAATTCCCCGACCCTGTGTCAGGAGGCCTGTTATTATGGGGATTTTGCTATTGCTGCTTTCTGTATGCTGGGGGTGGAGGAATGGGTTAATTGCATTTCTAACTGACTTTCAACTGTCTTCTGTATGATATTATACTGTACCAGGTCCTGCTCAAGGTCAGTGCCTGGCCATCTCTACTGTTATCTCTTTTTCTAACAGTTCCCTTTTTTGGGCTTGACCCTCTCCAGGGATGGGGGGGTGCAAACTGTTTTTAACATACTGGGTTTTGCGCAGGCAAACCCTCAGTTCTGGTAATAAATAATAAGGACCAGAGAAGCATCCCCTCAACAATACTCAATAAACTACTGTTCTTATACATGAGTTTGTTTCAGTTTTTGGGATTCTGACGCACTGCCTGTAAACACAGGACCTGAGCAGTCAGTAGTTTCTGCAGAACCCAGTCCAGAGGCTCAGGCACAGCATTCAGACTGGGATCCACAGCCATGTCCAAGCTGTGAGATTTCCCAGCCAGGGTCCAGTTCTGAGGCTTGTCAGCCTCTTGATACTAAGCCAGAGGGGACTCGCCCCCCCCCCCGCATCTCCAGGAGCAACGCACGAGGAGACCGCATGCTAGTTTACAGCAAGGGAGACTCAGCTGCAGGTTAGCAGCTATGGGGCGAGCTGGATTAGATGCAAAGACTTTTCAGGAGCCAGACTAAAGTAACTCAGCTGCAAGAGGTTATTGCACTAGTGAATGGAAGGCTAGTTATAAAAGAGAGGGTTTTTTATAGCAGCTGAGCTAGTTTGTGCCAGCAACATTGTGGTTCAGTTTGCAGGACATTGTTTCTGCTTCTAGCCTTGTCTTGGTTCCAGACTCTGTGTATCCACTAACCATCTGAACCCGTTAAGAACTGTGTCCAGACTATCTGTTGGTTCCTGAGGGCCTGGCTCCTACAGATAAGCCATGATTTTTGTGGTGAATCTCTATTCTCCCTTATGAGAGAGGTCAGGTTTTTTTTTTTTTAAAAAAAAGCTTTTTAAGGCTTCCTGTGCTGCAGAAAAGCTGGGAGGGAGGGAGGGTGGGCATGGGGGGGGGCACCGGAGTTGCACCATCCTTGCCCCCTGACCCATTCAGAATTGGGCTGTAAGGTTGTTCTATTCAGTATACTAGCTAATGTTAATTTATTTTACGAGATCATAAAGGCAGATCCATTCTAATAATTTTTGAAGAGCAATCTTATTCTTATAATTATTGTTACCTTTCTCTTCATGTAATCTTTTGCTGATGAAATAAAAATTATTTGGAAGACAGTGTACTGCTCTCTTTCTACCTCTCTGCCTTTTCCCACAGCAGGTAAAAGGGAGGAAGGGTGAGCTTATAGCTTGCTGGAGATCTGTGTGACTTATCCTCTTTCTTCAGTTCCTGTCATGGACACTGAGTGGGGCACATGGAGGGGACCATAGATGAATCAGTTGCAAGAAAGTTTTCTTGATAACTTTTTGATCCTAAACAGCAACCAGCTATCTTCTTCTGCAATATTTGGCTTAGACCTGTCATGTATAGACATTCCTGAGAGGTTTTAAATATCCAATGAATGCTAATTTTGCATTCCATTGTGAAATCTCACTGAAATGAAAGAAATATAACTCTCTTTAGTGAGTGCCTCAGAAAACAGAAACCCTGGAGTGAGCACCACCAACCTGTTTTACATCAATACCTGAGTCTTTCTTCATGCATTTTATTCAGACTCTTATTGAGATTGTTTTTATTTAGCCCACATGGGCTTGCTGAGCACACAAATAATTTATCTGTACCAACTTTTAAATATGATCATCTCCACCTGTATATTTCCAAATAAAAAGGAAGCTATGAAGTGGAATCAGTTTAGTTGCAGCCGCTGTTAAATTTAAAATAGTATTCTGTAGCATTTTTGTGCTCCCAGCAAACAAGATTTTATCACCTTTAGGATTAAACATGCATCTTTGCCTCAGATATTCTTTTTTTATATATAACTGTCAGACTCTGGCTTGCTAACAAATGAAGGAGATGTGAAAAAGAAAAGTGGGGTCTCCTAAGGACAGACTTTCAAGATATTAAACCGGCTCCCAAATTATTTATAACTGTGATTAGCAGATCACACTGCTTTAGGCCAAATGAGCTTATCCTAGCTTGTGAGGTTTCACAGCACTGTAACCCAGGAGGGGGTTGCCACACATTTTTGTGCTTTGGGATTACTTCAGTAAAAGCCAATCCATTAATTATGGTGATTCTATTTGTTTTAAAAAAATGTATACCTAAATCATTTTCAATTGTATATTTAAAAGTGCAAGATTTGACTCCAACAGCAGGGCTCAGGGATATCCAACCCTACTCCTATTTGACAAAGGCAGTTTGACTCTTGAAAGCTTTGACCCCAGAAATCTTGTTGTTGTTTAAAGTGTTATTGGACTCAAATCTTGCTCTTCTACTGCGGACCAACATGGCCACCCTGCTGAAACTATGATGAATCGCGTGGATGAGACAAATACATAATTGGAAAAATAAGTGTTATACAGGTATACTCATCAGGGAAAAAACAAAGAAGAGACACAACTCTTTGTGGAGTGTACTCTTATGTTTACAGCCAGATAATGCGTGGAACAAATGTTTGGTGAGTTTGGGGTATATACTGGCTCTCTAATTCCATATTACAGAGCACTAAGGCATCTTCCACACCTGTAGAATAATGCACTTTCAATCCACTTTCACAATTGTTGAAGGCTTTCAGGGCCGGATTCAACTGGTTCTGGTGGTTTTTCCGGACTTTGTGGCCGTGGTCTGGTGGATCCACAGCCACACAGCCCGGACAACCCACCAGAACCACTTTCACAATTGTTTGCAAGTGGATTTTGCTATTCTGCCCAGTAAAATCCAGCTTCAACGTGCATTGAAAGTGGATTGAAAGTGCATTATTCTGCATATGTGGAAGGGGCCTAAGATTCTTAGGTTGTGTTTGATCATTTTCTTCAAATGTTCAAATGCTGGCAAGAAACATTTGGAAAACTTAGGATTGGCTTCTCATAAGTACCATTCTTTGCACCAAAGCAAACAGTGTTCTTTGAAGCCCATGAGAATACATGCAGAGTCCAGGTTGTGGTGCATCAGTTACATAAAGCACAAATCAGCTTCAGATTTTGTATCATGATACATTGTACAGTTTCCCCTCCTTTCCCTTGTTGCTTGAATATCAAATGGAAAGTTATAGGAGGGGGGAGGGGAGATCACTTACTTTCCATGATCTATATCTACCCCCACAATTATGCCTCTATGTTCCCTAAGAAATCTCTCTAGAACTATAAAAACTTCAGCATTCTGTTTTAAAACAAGCCTTTTGTCATTAAGACTGCAAAATACAACCCCTTTCCCTCCTTTTTTCACCAGTGGGAGACCTAAATTGGCTTACATTGTTCTCTTGTCTTCCATTTTATTCTTGCAGGTGACTGGCTGTGTGATTGACATGAGGTTACCCACAAATTCCATGACAGAGTTGGAATTCATATCAGGCTCTCCCAGATCCTAGTCTGACTTTCTAACTATTAAACCACACGGGATGTTATTAGGACTTGCACATAATAGCAAGGTTTTCACTTTTCTAAACAATCACAAGAGCAGTGAGTGATACCAGATGGATGACCACAATTTGGAAAGTAGAAGACCCCTTGTGTACACAGGTATCAGTTTTTTCTTGCACTTTATATGTGACTTTTCTATTTCTTAGTGTAACTGAGGATCTCTAGAAATAGTCCTCTTCAGATTCATTTGAAATTCTGCCTTGACTTTTAAAAAAAGTTTTACCCTTCTATCAGCACTGTCCTCAATCTTTGTCATCACTTCTGGATGAACACACTCTCCATCATTATAACTTATAAGCTGGAGAATGCTGATCAAACATTTGTGCATCACTGCACACAAACGTTTCCCATCTTGCCGAAGCTTCAAAATTCTTCTCATAGTACTTCTAAATCAGTTATTTGTAGCTTCTGGATTCTTGTAGCCATTCAAAAAACCAGGGAAGTATAAGCATGTATGTGCATATAACAGATTAAACTTATCACATATTCACAACCTAGGTTGTTTCTGCACAGCATAATAATAACGAATTACATCCATCATTTTTGAATCCAGGTCTATTTAATTCCATTTTTGTCCTTCACATGGGTGCCTGATTTCCGTGAAGGAAATAATCTGGGTTTTTTTGGCCGATTTTGTGCCCCCCCCTGCTGTTGCGCCCAGCGTTATTTGACCTCCCCTATCCCTGTGGGGGTATGCCACTGCCTTTAACATTACAAATGTGGGATTTCTAAATGCAGGTGGACCTTGACTTGATTGAGTAAGACCCTTCTTACAATTATTATTATTAAAAACTAGCTGGGCCTGGCCACACGTTGCTGTGGCAATTGTCCTTCTCATCACAGTCCGCAACCCACACAGATGTCCATTCAGGTCCAATGATCTGCAGCATAGCCTTTTGGGGTGGTCAAATGGAATCCCTCTTTCCCTTTTCAATTCACATTGTTATATGGTGGTGTCTTTTTTTTTGTATAAGGTAACCCTTTCCATTCCACAATGGAACTGTGTCCAGAGTGCACGAATCCCATCTGGCCATCCCATGAGGCTGGCTTGACCACGCAAGACAGTCCTGGCTTGGGTAAGCTGGTAGAATCAGGGCAAGGAGGCTATCCCAGTCAAGCAGCCAAGGCAGGGTGGTGAGGGGCTCAGATCAAGGCCAGCTCCCTGGGTTCTTAAAGGGCCACGTGGAAAAGAAGCGGAGGCAGCAGTGTTGATTCGCCCCCACCCCATGTGGATTCTCTTCTCTTAGAAGAGAAAAAGGCAAACTCCAGCCTCGCTTTTAGTAAAGAGAGAGCCAAAAAGTATGGCGAATATATAAGGTGAGGAAATTCTGGGTAAGCTTGCAGTGGATTTGGATGTGAGAGGAGGGCAGAGGATGAGGGTGTGTGAGGATGAGCTGGGATGTATGAGAGTAGCATGTGTTGTGTGGTAGTAGTGGGTGAGGCACAGAGAGTGAATTAGGGTTACTACTCATGCCGTTAGCCCGAGGGGGGGGGAACCCCACCTGACGCCCTCACACGGCGAAAGTGCGATATGTGTTTCACTTCCACTTGTATTACCCTAACAGGCATAATACCTATTTTACTGTTTTCAGTGCTCATCTCTTGGCCATCTGGGTAATCGTAACATTCTAAGTAAGCAATTTTTTACCAATCCCTCAGCATGGAGCTGCACAGACATTGCTGTGTAACGAGACATTCTAAGGGTGACAGTTAAACACAGTCAGCTTCATGGCCTGGTGCGCCAGGAAAAAGACGTTTTACCTGGCTCAGGTATGGACTTTTGGCGATCTGAAGGACCGATTACCTGCCCGCAACAGGGAGGGACGTCATGTGAAAATTTGGGGGCGATCCGTCCAGTCGTTTCTGCGTTAGGGCATGAGTAACAAAGTCACTGTTAGCTTTTTATATGTATATAAATCATTATTATTAAAAATTCCTCCAATTATTATTGTTACATTTTTTTATTATTTATTTAATGATCTTTTATACTGCCCTTTTCCCAATGGGCTCAGGGCAACTCACAACACTTACAAATACAAAACAATATAAATATATTTAAATCATTTAAAACTTTTCAGTTGTTTCTTTTTTGGGGGGAAGTTTTTTATCAGTCTGGTCTAGCTGCTTCATAAATTCTAGACAGATCATTACCCCAGATTTAATATTATTTGATAGAACAATATTAGACAGATATATTTTAGCATTATTTACCTTAAAATATGTATTCATAACTCATCACATATTTCTGAAACATTCTATATCAATATGTCATGTGATATATTATCATTTAACCTCATTGCCTTATATTTGCATTCTTTGTTATTTATCTATTGGGAAATCATTTTCAATAAAAAATGAAAGTGAAAGCCAGTAAGTTCTAACTATCTTTAACCTTCTCACCAAAACATTATCTCTTTTGTCAACTCTGATGTCTGAATAATGCCGGCAAATAATTAAAAAGCTGCCTGCCTCTTCTTATTTTCTTTTTAAACATGTTGTCTGAATTAGAGATACTGGTTTAGTACAGAGTGGAAGTGATATAGGATTCTGTCTGCTTTCTCAAAGATTTAAGGAAGGCGGCTCGCTTATTCGACTAGACTGAAAGAATAGATTCTTTTGGACTCTCCTTCGGTGCTCCTTTAAATCAATAAGAATGTGGCAAACAGAATGGAGTCATTGCTCATTTGTAGCCCAGTGTGCTGCCATATCCAACTGAGAATGTATTACAGTTGCAGATTAATTACTCAAATGCTGCAGAACAAAAGATTCTAGGAACAAAAGACCCTAGGAAACAAAGAAATTTTTTTTCAGACAGACTGGACCAAATATGCTACCGAAATGCACAGTTACAAGTCTAACACTTTAAAACATTCTGATTTTTTAAAAAATTCTAACACTTAAAATTAAAATAAACCTTGGTAGATGTGAGTTTGAAGAGGATAACAAGGTGAAAGGGATGAAGTGTTCCCTTCCTTCCATTTGCCTATTCAAAAAGCTTTCTCACCCACAGAAGGTAAAATGCAGGGGCTTGCATCTTTTCCCCTGTAAAAGAAAAGGGATGGGTTGAATATTGAATGTGCAAGAAAAATGGCTATTTGGGCTCCCTGTCTGCTACTCTTTTGCTCCAGTGATAGCCTCAAAAGACTGCTTTTCATTTAAAAAAAAATATAAGAAAAAAATGCATGATGCTCACAGTTTGGTTTTTCCTTTAAGCTTTTCCTAGGTATGTCAGTGCTGTGTAGAATATGATAGCAAATAAAATTAAAATGTCATAAAAGCAAAGTTAAAGGAGTGCAAGCATTGGGTTATTACTGACCCATGGGGTGATGTCATATCACAACATTTACTAGGCAAACTATGTTTATGGGGTGGTTTGCCATTTCCTTACCCGGTCATCTATACTCTACTCCCAGCAAGCGGAGGACTCATTTTACCAAGGATGTTAGGCTAAGCCAACCTTGAGCCAGGTACCTGAAAATTACTTCAGCTCTGAACTCAGGTCATGAGCAGAGCTTGAATATAAATGAGGATAGCTACTAAAACATTATTCTGTGCCAGAGCTCAAGAACTAAAGGTTGTGGGCAAGACAGGTCCCATGAATGCGTTGTCTATATTCATGATTGGCTGTAATAGTGTAGAGAGAAGTTTCATGAATGATCCTTGACTTAGAACAATGAAGGACTGCATGAACCAAATAGCCCAGCAGCTCCTCTTTATAGGGCCTTCACTTCTGTGGGCCCCCAATGAATTTTGTTTAAGATTGCATTCTGTTTCCTGAATGGTTTGTCTTTGAAAGGTGATTGCAGTTTGCTTTGCCAAGCTGGGCATGGATCCTATATTTTTCGTTTGCACTATGCTGCCTTCCTTCATAGGAGCTGCGTGGCGTAGTGGTTAAATGCTTGCACTGCTACTCACATGGTCAGGAGTTCAAGCCCCTTGTGGGTCAGATATCCTGGCAGTTGGCTCATGGTCAACTCAGCCATCCATCCATCTCTTGGTCGGTAAATGAGTACCTAGCTCATTACTAGGGGATAAAGAATAGCCGGGGAAAGCAAAGGCAAACTACCCCACAAAAGCAGCTTGCCTATAAAATCACTGCTTGCAGTGGTACCCCTGCTTGCAGTGGTCAAATAGGACTGAAGGGGAAACTTTACCTTTGCCTTCCTTCATGAAGGTGGTAGTCCACAGCACAATCCTCCAGAGCTAGGAATAAAGCAGAACTGTGCTGCACAAGTGAAAGGAAATTGTAGTGACTTTTACATGGTTGTAAGCCACCTGAGCTAGAAGGATAGGGTATACATATTTTTGCAGTCAGGGTATGCATGTTAAGAGCTTGCATGGTGTTGTGGTTAGAGTATCAGACTAGGATCTAGGAGACTTGTGTTCACATCCCCATGAAAGCTTGCTGAGTGATTTTGTACCAGCCACTCTCTCACACAAGGTTGTTATTGTGAGGATAAAACTGCAAGTGAAGGGAGAATGATGTGGTAAACTGCTTTGGGTGAGCACTGAGGAGGAAAGGAGCATACCAGTATATCTAATTCTCAATGTGACCTCATCTGTGGGCCTTTCCCCACTTACCGTAAGCCCCGCGCTACTTGAGGAGAGTAGCGCGGGGTTCCTCCTCCCTCCCCACGGCAGGGGCGGCCACAGCGCAGCCGGCCCGACGCTGCCGCTGTCGCGCCCCCTTAGCATGCGGCATCCCAGGCGCTCTTCCGAACAGCGCCTTTTGACGACCCCGCACAGAGCTCGGGGTCGTGGGGACGCCTGGGCGCGCGCCTGGGATGCCGCGCGCTGAGAGCAGCGCGCGGCATAGGGGGGATGGAAGGGAGTGGGGAAAGGCCCTGTGAATGCTTAAATTTGGAGACTGGAGTCATGAACAGACAAAAACATCTTTTTACAAGCTTGAAGAATATCAAGCTTTGCATAAAATCTGGAATCTTAAACACAAAACATAACATTGTATGCCAATTCCCCTTTGCGCAAAACAAATCAGAGCTTGTAGAATTAAGAAATGAACGCACTTTCAATAGTTATTGTGGCAGTTGCTAGGCAATTGCACCAGTATTTCTAGTCTTCAAGCTTTGGCTTCTATCAGTAAAAGATAGGGGATTAGGGAACCATAGGTTGCTTCCCAGGACTGTTTTGGTCCGAAGGAGGATTCACAGGGGCCATGCCTGGCAGCAGCTACTGAGCAATTTGATGCCACATTACCTGCATGACCTACCCATGACTGACTGCTTACTACTGTCTATCAGCAGCCAACTCATGAAGGACTGGCTTTGGGGGCAGGATGGGCAGGGCTGTGCTGACTGTGTGTGGAGAGGTGGGAGGGCTCCATGGGCAGGAAGCAATTGAATGCCTTGACAGCGACTCCTCCACCAATGGACGATGGTTCGTCATTGGGACATTTGATTACTTAGTGCTTTATTGTTTAGGATAATCCAGAGATTCCATGAACCACAATTATCTGTCAAAACAATGACTATATTCTAAAAATAAGTTATTTAACTTCATATCTGAATGTTAACCACGAGAGGACAAACATTGAGAATCATTCAGGTTTTTTCCCAATAAAATAAAACCAACATGTTTTCATTAATAGGTTTTGCTAGAGACCCACTGGAATTTAGTGCTCCAGTTGTCATACCATTTCCTCAGCATCTCAGAATATCACAGCTTCATACTGGTACCAGTTTCACTCTCCACACACATTCATCATGTTGCGGTGAACCTCAGCAAGGTCTATTTAGCTATTCTGGAGATAACATGCTGACAGATGAGATCCCCCCCCCCCCCGCCTGCCCCAGAAGACTGTTGTGCCTTCCCTGGTGGAAAAGCAAATAGACTTGCTTTCATATCAGTTGCATACAGAATATAAACAAAATGTTTTGTACTGCTTTCAATAATTTAGGGAGAAAAATTGCTTATAGCTCATTCTCCATACTGTTAGATTGAAGTAGCAAGCATATGTAATACAATCTTCATCAATTGTTCATAAACAAAGATGGATTTTGGCCCATTACTAGCAACTGCAGTAGCAAATTTGTCATAATGTCCAATCCAGCAACAGTAGTGAACGTGAGATGAACTTTGAGGGTATTGGGCATGAGGTTATACTTTGGTTAGATACCCTCAGTGTTGTAAAATAGACTGTAAAATTAATAAAGGATGAAATAGGTTTCCTCTGTGACCACCCTGCTAGAGGGACAGAGTTATTCCATTCTAAGATCATATAAATGAATGGCTCAGACTAGCATGACTTTGCATGAGACTGAACTGCAGAAGCATATGGGGGCCATATGGCACCTGGAGACAAAACCCCCTCCAGGCTTGGTGTGGTGCCCAGGCGTGGTGCCCAGGCAACCACGGAGCCCCTTCCCCTTCACCCCTCACTTACCTAAGCTGGCGGGTGATTCTTTCTGCCAGGACTACTGGGCAGGGAAGAGAAGACGTCTGCGCTGCAGCGAGCCCCTCTTCTCTGCCCCGGAGCACCAGACCGGCGGTGCAAGAGGGGCGGGAAGGGAAGCTGGCTGGCCTTCCCCATTCCCCTTTCCCCAGAGCGGGCTGCCTATTGGGGAGAAGGGAAACAGCTGGAGGGGCACCTTCCCCATTTCCCTTCCCCCAGAGCGGACTGTCCATTCAGGGAGAAGGGAAGCCACTGGAGGGACGCTTTCTGCTGCTGGAGCTCCAGCAGCCCTGGTGCCGTTTCCCTCCCCTCTGAGCAGCTTGGAAAGGAGGGAAACGGCTGCTGCTGGAGGCACCATGCCTGCAGTGCCAGCAGAGGGAGCTGTTGGAAGTGCCGGGGGAAGACTCACTGGTCATGTGGGGAGCAAATGTTGTACCCCCATGTGACCAGATGGCATGTGCCCGGCGACATTGGGTACCCCATGTCACTGGGTTGATACACCTCTGCTGAACTGTGATCATTAGTGCATGTAAATCTTTGCTTCAGACACTATTTCCGTCATTGTTGTGCCACATGCACCAGGGAACTGTGGGCATGCTGTTGATTTAAGATGTGGGTACAATTGTAACTGCCAATGGGGTTGCTTGGACCATGCCAAGTTGGTGGGGAGATATATCATCTGATTGGCCAACATAAGTTTGCAGGAGTTTTCCCTCTCTCTCTGACATGCATGTGCATACTTTTACATGTTATGGGCAAATAATATACTCCTATTGCTACATGCCTTCTACAAACTCCTCAGGTACATGGGGCAAACTGGGTTTGTAACTGATGGTGATGTGTCAGAGAAAGTTGTGAATTTTTGAAGGAGAGGAGATGAAAATAATCAGAAGATATGTCCCACAGCCATTTTGGGGGAAAATGATTGTACTTGCACAATTACCAGAAAGAAGCAGTGTTCCACTCAAAACTTAAAAGAACGGTAGTAAAAGTATAATGCTACTTTGGGTTTGATTTTAAACTTTTTTTAAAAAAAAAAGATGATAGGCTGTCCTTTTGAAAATGGCAGTATTTTCCATTTCAGTGCCATGTCCATAATCTGACTACTAGTCAAATTTAAAAGCTGTCTCCCACTTTACCAACTGCCAAACTAATGATCAACACTTTCAAAAACAACTTATCGACATTTTGAGTCCCTTGTTTCTTTGAAAGCACTTCACTTACACTCAGACATCTTTAAAGAAATGATGAGCTATTCAAGCTTCGAAGTGCCAGATCTGTTCCTGTCATACTTTTCCTAGACCAACTTTGCAGGGATAAAATTTTTTTATAAAAACCAACCTGGCTGTCTGTTCTTTAAAACCTACATCTTCATGTATGCAAAGAGCTTTACAGGAACAGAGAGCTCAGAAAGCTTTGATGAAATAAGACTTTGGGACTTAAGTCTGGCACCAGGAATTATGATGGCGTAATTTGGTGGAGAGAACCAGCATGATGTAGTGGTTAAGATACCTGAGTAGGACCACAAAAAAAGCGCAGGTTCAAATCTTCACTTGTGCTATGGAAGCTTGCTGGGTGACCTTGGGCCAGTCACACACACTTAGCCCTGATCCTGGCTAGTATTTGGATGGGAGACCTCCAAGAAACATCAGGGTCATGACATGGAGGAAGGTAATGGCAAACCACTTCTGACAGCCTCTTGCCTTGAAAACCACCCACTCCATTTAGAGATTTAGACCTCTGGTTAGCTTTCCCGTTTTTACACTGCAAAATGGCAATAAGAGAAATGCTGAGAGGTTTTTTAAAGCTAGAAACATACATTTGTCTATGATAATAATAGAACTGTGATGATCTTTTGGTTTCTTTCACCCTCTGGTAGTTATTATTAGCTAGTAATTTATATATTGCCATGAGTGAGCAGGGCACTTTACAGACTACAGTCTTGAAGACAAAAAGTATATAAAAAAATTTCTAGCAGTGCCCAGGCCAATAAAAATGGAGACAGATTAAAGAGACCAGAGTGAATACCAAATATTTGTAGTGGCAATTACTGACTCATGGGTTGGGCATTATTCTACAAAAAGGTTTGGGATTTTCTCCACCCCTTGGTTGTTTAAGGCTGTGATCAAAGCATTTTGAATCCTTTGGCTCTGCTATCTTAAACACACACATGTGCACAAATGAAAACGGTCCATTGGTAGACTTACCCTGAAGGGGCCTTCTCCTCGGAGGCGACAAGGGCATCCTGATTGGGTGATTTCCAACCCTTGCTCAGGGAGGCAGGACAGATTTGTTTTGTCACTTCCTGTAGAGGGTTGGTCATCCATTCCGGACCCAGTAAGTATTCGACTCAGCAGTATGAAAAAGATAAAGAGTACTCGGACACACATGAGGTAAACAGGAAGTAACAACCATGAACAAACAACTGATTTAACTATCTTAACACAAACTTTTTACATGTCTACTGATAAAAAGAAAAACAAATGACCCTGACCTCGGGTAGGTAAATGTGTGCTGTGTTAGAACTTCTAACGGGGGGGCCAGGATGCCCTCGTCGCCTCCGAGGAGAAGGCCCCTTCAGGGTAAGTCTACCAATGGACCATTCTCCTGGAGGTGACCTCGGGCATCCTGATTGGGACCTCCCCGAGCAGTGTCCCCCTATAGGGTGGGTTCTCTATTCTCCAAAAAATGTTCTAGCATGCGGTGGCCAAAGGCGGCTTCGTTGTCCGCTATGGAATGTAAACGATAATGTCTAATGAATGAGGTGATGGAGGACCATGTAGCTGCTTTACAGATGTCCTCCACCGGGATTTGACGCCTAAAGGCTGCGTTAGTGGCGGCACTGCGTGTGGAGTGTGCTGTGATTCCCACAGGAATGGGAAGGTTGGTTGCTGTGTAAGCTTCAGCTATGCAAGACCTGATGGTCTGACTAATGGCAGCGCATGACATTTGGGCTCCCAGGTTTGGTTCGGACACGTTTATGAACAGGCTCTCTGTTTTTCTGATCTGTTCAGTGCGGATAATGAAGGCCTTGAGGGCTCTGCGCACATCTAGGGAATGCCACAGGCGTTCCTTGGGATGCGACGGCGATGGGAAAAAGGAAGGGAGTACTATTTCCTGTTTAAGATGGAATTGAGACCTGACTTTTGGTATGATTGTTGGGTCTAACCTGAGGACAACTCTGTCTTTGTGGAAGATACATAGTTGTGAGTTCACCGACATGGCCTGTAGCTCTGATACTCTTCTAGCCGATGTTATGGCTACCAGGAAGAGAAGCTTCATGCGAAGCCACTTAAGTTGTATCGATCGCACAGGTTCGAAGGGGTGTTTAGTGAGGGCGGTAAGCACGGTGTTTAATTTCCATGATGGGAAGCGATGTACCACTGGAGGTTGTTTTTGCTTCACCCCTTTTAGGAACCTGAGGACATCCGGATGTCTGGAAGGTGGAGCTCCCCGTACATGAGGCCATAGCGTAGATATCGCTGCTAGTTGTCTTCGTAAGGTTGCACTTCTAAGGCCGCGTTCAAAACCCTCCTGAAGGAATTGAAGAATCTGTGGAATTTTAGCTTTTACTGAATCAACCGCGTTCTTGTGTGACCAGGTCACGAAAGTCTTCCAGGATGAGTCATATATTCGGTTGGTTGAGGCCTTGCGCGATGCTATGATGGTGTCGATCACCTTTTTGGAGTAGCCCTTTTCCTTTAGTGACCTGCGTTGAAGTGCCAAGCGGTTAGGCACAGCCACTGAGGTTCTGCATGTAGTATTGGGCCCTGTGACAACATATGTCGGGGAGTTGGCAGACGCATGGGCGGAGCTTTGGACAGTTGTAGTATGGAGGAGAACCATGGCCGTCTGGGCCACCACGGAGCCACTAGGATGACCTCCGCTCTCTCCTTCCATATCTTCCTCAGGAGCTTGGGCAAGATGGGTACTGGAGGGAAGGCATAAAGCAGTTCCTGAGGCCAGGATGTGACTAGAGCGTCCGTCGCTCTGGCTCTCGGATGGTAGTATCTGGTAAAGAAGACTGGAACTTGATGATTTTTGTCCGATGCAAAAAGGTCTATGGCTGGAGTCCCGAACTGTTGCATTATCAGTTGGAATATGGTTGGATGAAGTTTCCATTCCGCCTCCAGCACTGTTTGACGGCTTAGCCAATCTGCTTGGATGTTGAGGTTCCCGCTGATATGGTCTGCCGAGAGGGAACTCAGGTGGGATTCTGCCCATGTCAGGATGAGCACCGCTTCCCGATGGAGTCGTAGAGATCTTGACCCTCCCTGATTGTTCAGATGTGCCTTGGCTGCCACGTTGTCTGTTCTCACGATGATGTGGTGACCCTGTATGTACTTCTTGAAGTGCTGTAGGGCGAAGCGAATTGCTCTCATCTCGAGGAGGTTGATGGGTAGCTGTGCCTGTGTTGGTGTCCACAGGCCCTGCACTATATGCTTCTGGCAGGCAGCACCCCAGCCCCGGAGACTGGCGTCTGTGAATACCTGTAGTCTGTTCTCCTGTAGGTAAATCTTCCCTGTGGAGAGATTCTGTTGTTTGCTTCTGGATCGAATAAGAATGTCGTCCAGGTAAGGGTGGACATGAATACCCTGGATCCTGAGGGACGTGAGAGGAACCAATAGGATCTTCCAGAAGACTCTCGGGGCTGTGGCTAGCCTGAACAGAAGAGCTTTGTATTGGAAGTGGTCGTTGTTCACGGCAAATCTGAGGAATTGACGGTGCCTTGGATTGATGGGCACATGTAGATATGCTTCTGTTAGGTCCAGCGATGTCAGATAATCTGCTGGACGAAGGTTCTCTACTATGGATCTCAGGGTTTCCATTTTGAAGCAGCGAAGCCGAATGAATTTGTTCACATATTTTAGGTTTAGGATGGCTCTCCAGTCCCCGTTGCATTTGGGCACGGTAAAGAAGTGGGAGTAGATGCCGCAGAAGCGTTCGGAAGGAGGCGCTAACTCTATGGCTCGGATCTTGAGTAGATGAGTGATTGCCTCCCGAGTTCTGTGGATCTTGTCTGAGTTGCAAGCGGTAGGAAAGAGACGAAATCGGGGTTTTGGGATTTGGAAGAATTCTATGAGGTAGCCTGAGGTGACCACCTCCTTGGTCCACCGGTCAACGTTATCGCCTGTCCAGAGATGCTGAAAATGTTGCAGCCGTCCGCCGACCGGGATCCCGTGCTGGTCAGGATCTGTTGGAACGCTCATCGGGAAAGGATTTCCCTCCTCTGTTGGCTTGACGGAAGTTGGAGGGACGAAAGGAAGAATAATTGTTTGTGTTATTGCCGAAATTATTAGCAGAGTAATTTCCCCTTTTGCGAAAGGTAGTGTTGTTTTGCCAGCGGCGACCATTCCTGGGAGCCCTAGTAAGAGTGCGCTGAGATCTAAATGTAGTGTAAGATCTAAAGTTAGAGGACCCCTGCTCCGACCTGACATATCTGGGCATGGTCTTTTTATTTCCCTTGGACTCAACCAGGACTGCGTCAAGTTCTTTGCCGAAAAGGCGGGACCCATGGTAGTCATATGTGGACACTACCTGTTTTGAGTGATAATCAGCTGACCACTGCCTCAGCCAGGCTTGTCTGCGCACTACGACCCCTAGAGCTAGGATGCGTGAAATCAACGTTAAGGCATCGAAGGTGGAGTCAGCCCAATAAGACACGGCCATTAGCATCCTTTCCATGCCCTCCCTGATCCCCTGGAGTTCTGGGGGAATGATGGCCAGTATTCGTCTAGCCCAGACGATGGCTGCTCTAGCCATGGTGGAGGATGGGGCTAAGGCTCTGATGGTGAGAGCCAAACGGTCGTGGATGCGCTTTAGGAACACATCTGCTCTTCTATCTGAGGCGTCCTTGAGGGAACCCTCCCCATCCTTAGTGACCAGTCCCCCTGATTGGAGGGTGTGGTGGAAGGTGCTTAGATTTATTACTTTTCACTGCCACCAAAAATAAACTAAAGCCCACAAAAACTGATTTTTAAATGGACACCACCCGGGCTGGGGGAACACAGACACACAGACCAAAACAAAAAGAACTGGAACGGTGTTTAAAGAACAAAACTGATAACTTTTATTGTTGGCTTCACAAAGGCTTCTCAGGTAAACTGGAGAGGAAATAAGCATATTGGTTGCAGAGAGTTCGCTTAAGCTTAACGGTTTCAAATAAAGATTGCTTTCAAGCTTAGCGGTTACAGAGCAGTTTTTGGTTCTTAAAGCGTAATGGTTTCAGGCACTGTACTTCACTTAAGTTTTGTTTCACACCAAGATGTTTCACCAAAGATGTTATCGTTGAGGGCTTCCACTCCCTCCTAAAATTAAAAGTCAAAAAGAAGAAACCCCTGAGGGCGGACACAAGCCTCCAAACTCAGGGTTTGAGAACACTGAATAGCCTCCTCAGCTATTCCTGCTACCGCAGTGAGAGATCTCTCCGGATTCTCCTCACTCTGTCACTAGAAAGTACCCGAGGGCACACAAGCTCAGTCAGAGCCAAAACAGTCCGAAGACTAAAAATCAAGAGCCGTTCAAGGTAGTGAGAGACCTCTGCGGGTTCTCTACACTCTGCCTCAAAAAGTACCCGAGGGCACACAAGGTCACACAGAGCCACACAGTCCGAAGACTCAAAAGCAAGAAGCCCCCTTCAGCACGCAGGCTGACAGAATTTATAGACTCTGCCTTTTTTTTCTCTGGTCAATCAGGGCTGGCCAGGGCTTAACTCTTTAGGGGGTGGGTCCACCCTGGAACATGAATGCAGGCTGAATGCATTCGTCACAGAGGGCAACTACCGGGGCATCCACAAGAGGTGTCTGGATCATGGCATGTATGTGATCTGGTAAAACATAGAGCTTTTTTAGGAACGTTGGGCAGCTTCTGCTGACCTCTAAGTTCAGCCACTCTCTCTTGATTCTTCTTTCAAAGTATTCTGGGAGTGGGAAGGCTGGGGGGGACTCCTCGTCCTGAGGAAAAAGTTCCTTCTTTCCCTTAGGGCACCCTTTAACGGGCTTCTTGGAACTGGAGGAGGTGGAGGGGTCTTCTGCATCTGCAGTGTCCTGCAATTCCAAGGCTGAAATTGTTTTGGCCATCATTAAGGCAAGGTTCTCTTGCTTAAAGAACCGCTTGCACTGCTCATGGGTCTCAACGGGGGTTTCGTCCACTTCGGAAAAATGGTCAGTGTCTCTGATTTCTCCCTCGCTCTCCTCCTCATCCTCATTTAAGTTGAGGGGGTCTCTATATGCGGAGATCGAGGTGTGTGGGCTGCTGGAACTAGAGGAAGAAGAGGGGGATCTATGTCTCCTCCTGTGCCCTGCTCTAAGCCGGGATCTACCTCTCTTTTTATCCTTAACCTGCTTTTTCTTCTCATGCCTTTTAATCTCTTGCCTCATAGCCTTTCTAAACATCTGCATAAGCTGTGTGGGGGAAGAATTAGCCCAAGAATTAACATCTCCCAAGGAGGAATTGGCAGTGCTGGGAGAGATGCCCCTCCCACCCCTAATAGCCAGATCTTGCCTGCGTTGCTGCGAGGCTTGTAAAATGGCGCCCTCTACTGCTGCAGTGGAGGCGCCGGCTGAATGCGCACCCTCCGGCCGTTCGTCGGTCTGGGCATGGTCGTTGCTGTCGCTAGCCCTGTCTTCTTGCGGCCAGGGGTCTTGCGCGGGGCCGGGAGCTGCACCTTCCGTGGCCCGAGACGGGGCGCTGGTGCTCCGTTGGGGGCTCTCGGTGGCCTGAGGCTCGGTGCGCTTCGTGCGCTTGGGCTCCTTACCTTTCTTTCCCGCCTTCTTCGCGCCCTTTTCGGCTTTAGGTGTTGGCGCTGTGATGGCCATGGACGCCTCCGACGAGGCGCTGGGGGACTCGGGCCTCCGCGACCTGCCACGGGTGGCTGCCCTGGTTCCCTCAGCCGCCGACCTTCCAAAGGTCTCAGGCGGTGGGGAGAATGATCTGTAGGCGGCCATTTAGTGGTGCTGTTTTTTGGCGCCCTTTTGCTAAAAGGGGGGGGGGGTCGGAGACCAAGACCAACACACAAAAGACTCACGTAGGAAATAACACTCAGTAGACAACAGAGGAACGATGAAGGAAGGAAAAAATAGCTTTCTCGGCTTAAAAAATACCCAGGCTGGAGTTTTGGAGGCCACCGAGCAGGTTGCCGCCGCCGTTTCCCCCTCTGCCCGAGGGAGAAATCAGCCACCATCTCCCTGGGGCAGATGGGGTTCCCTGCTCAGCGCCGCCTGCCCCTGCGCCGTGACAGCAGGCGGCCCTGAGCAGGCCAACGCCCCTGCCATTCCCCCTCTGCCCGAGGGAGAAGGCAAGTACCTTCTCTCTCGGGGAGAGGGGCTCCCCTGCTCGAGGCTGCCTGCTCCCGCAACGCAAGAGCAGGGCTTGCACTCCCAGCAGGCCAACTGCTTCCCTGCCATTACCCCCTCTGCTCCGAGGGGAGGAAGTTGCAAGCACCTTCTCTCTCGGGCAGAGGGGCTTCCCTGCTCGAGGCTGCCTGCTCCCGCAATGCAAGAGCAGGCGACCCTGAGCAGGCCAACGCCCCTGCCATTCCCCCCTCTGCCCACGGGAGAAGGCAAGCACCTTCTCTCTCGGGGAGAGGGGCTCCTCGCTCTAGGTCAAGCCTGTTCTCAAGAAACGCAAGCGAGCAGGCGGGCCCTGAGCAGGCGCCAACGCCAAGCAAGCTATTCCCCCTCTGCCCACGGGAGAAGGCAAGCACCTTCTCTCTCGGGCAGAGGGGCTTCCCTGCTCGAGGCCACCTGCTCCCGCAGAGGGGCTTCCTTTGACTCTGATCAAGCAGAAATCACCTTAACTCTTTCATGTGCTGGGTGGCTCCTGCTTTGCAGAATTCCTGATCCCTTCTTCATTGCCAGGCTGTTCCCCCCCTGCACCCCGACATGAAGACTCATTAAGCAGGCGCAGAAACCTTTTTAAAACAGAGCCTCTCACCACTAACTCCCATGGAGGGGAGGGGGATTAATCATTAACAGACTTGCTGGGTCAGTTGAAGTTGAAGTTAATCATTAACCCTGAGGAAGATTCATCAAAGGAGTTGAAGTTAATCTTCAACAACCGGTTCCCCGAACTGAAGAAAATTTAACAACAAACTGGCTTCAGCCTCCAAACTCGGGACTTTTTAAAAACGCCTCAGGACGCGTGACTAATTGTTAAAAAGCGTGAATGTCCCACCGAAAACAGGTGGTCACACTACCCATGGGAGGAAGGGCCAGGGCACATAGGTGGGGGCTGGAGTAGAACTTGGGGGCAGGGAAGCACAAGAGAGAGGGAATAATGATGCAGCAGGTCCTGATGGCTGAAGCCAACAAGACTAGCTATGTTCAACAAAAGGAACCAGTAAGTGTCGTCATGCGTGCTGAGGCAGAAGTCAGAGCAGCATGCGTGCCCACAGTGCAATGTAACCTGATTCTCTTGGAGCATTTTAAAATCTTATTGAAGACCTATACCAGGGAACATAGCAATTAGATAAAATAGCATTTATACTGCTCCAAACACTTTTTATTGAGACTTCCCTTTTTGTAAAGTTTCACCTGCCATTTTATTTCACATCCCTGCTAGGTCCTAATGAAGCATTCAATATAAAGAAGAACCAGAAAGATGGGGAGAATTAATTCACATATCTCCTGATTTCTTAATGTTGAAAATGATATAGCTGAAGCCCGTGTCAGGGCCATGCAGCAGTAATCTGAATCTCTCTTTCTGACTGAAAGAAACTCTTAAGGCTCTAACTGAGGCCAGAGGATTGCCCTTGTGGGCCAAGGTGGCACAGTGAGCTAAGGTAGGCAGAGGGACATGGAGCCCTAGGGCCAAGGGCTTGGCATAAGCAAGAAAAGTATTTTTGCTGCTTACAGGATTCATTTACCAGTGACTGACACACTTGCATCAATAAATGCCTGTTTTAATGTGCAAATCATGATTTTCTACTGAATGGCATCTGCAGTTGCTTCTTGCTAAGATTGCCACACAAACTTATGTGGGCTGATCAGTTGGTAGCAACAGTGTTTATTGCTGAACTTCATACTAGTATGATCGATCAGGAGCAAACTGATATATAGTGGTTCACTTGAGTGTCAGTCTCAAAGACCAACAGCCATGAAGAGAGCAATGTTCATCTATCTGTCAAGTTGAAACTCAGTTTTTTAAAAAAGTGTACCTGACTTGATTGTTAAAAGGTGGCTAAAATGCCTTGATTACTATGAATCAGGAAGCCAAGAAGGTCTGTTTGGATAAAAAACCTTAATCAGTTCTATCTGCCTGATCTGAAGAAAAACAATTTAAACTCTCTCTGAATGCTACTAAGAGTAGCTGGAAATGTCACAGATTATAACATACAATTCTAATCTTCTGGACTACTGAAGAATTACACCATAACAATTATAACCTTTTCCTTATTCCTGGGCATTTTCTAGTTTTATTTTCTTGTACAGTTCTGCAGTATTAAAATACTTTCCTTTTCATGGCTGATTCTACAGAATATAAATTAACAACATCTGAATCTCAGATGTAAACATCCGTTCCTGTGTTTCTTTCCAATGCCTTCTTAATTTCCTTGAAACATGAGGAAAAAATAATGGGTTGTCACTTTTTGTGCTAGCTGATATCAGCATAAGTCTTCTAAGCATTCATTTGTGGATTCAACCACTGCTACAATTGTATAGTGGGCCATAAAGCTTTGTTGGATTCCTAAAGTTATCCCCCTTTCTACAACTGAATAATACCATGGCAGTTATGCAGCACTGGTACCCCATTTTTTGTGAAATGATAGGCTTCCCCACCATAGGGCCATTTCAGAGTTTTCTAAAACATAAGAAATTTATTTCTCACTGAGCACGTACTACACAGGGAGGGCTACAGCTGATCACGGGTCCCCGATCTGTGAAATTCCCAAAGTGTGTTTGTTACAAACAGGTTTGATACGTCAGGCAAAAATCCCCCACCCCCGGCAATTTGGTGGCACTGCTTATTAATACATTGTACATCAAACCCAAGCTATATGATGTAAATATAAAACTTTGCTTGCTATTTGTTCTGATGCTCTTTGTTTTGCAGCTGAGGAAGGAAAAAATGACTTATGCATACAAAACCACCTAAATCCCACCTCAAAGTCAATCAGTCAAAATTAAGAGACAAAGAAGTCTGATTTGATGGCTCACATATATCAGGAGTGAAGATTTCATTACCCACTTTTGAAACTTTTGAACTTAATCCCCACTGGGAAAATAAACCTTGTTCCCCCTGGTTCCGTAAGATACAGCACCTTCTCATCCTGGTCTCTTCCTCCTTACTGCAGCTTGTGTCTGTTGAGGGGGTCAAAGCTAATCCCAGGATAAAAAACTGTAACTATTTGCACAAGCCCGCGATCTGCCCTGCAGCTCTTTCCAATTGGCTGTTGTGTTGGGGCAGGAACGCGACCCCACAGCTCCTCCCCTCTGCTTGAGGAAGTTTTTGTTTTTTAAAATCTGGCTGCGCAACTTCGTAGAAACATAGGAAGTTCTATTTTTTGAACTTTTTGGCTGTGCAGCTTTGTTGGTACACACACTCAGTGGTAGCTCTCCTTCAGAGGTGTACTGAGGATAAATGGCGCCCGGAGACAAATTGTCTCCAGGCACCCCCCCCCGTTGCCTGGGGGCAGGGTGGGGGTCCACACCCTGCCAACCCCCCTTGTGCCTGGAGGCAGGGCCCTGCCCCCCATGCCGGCTGGGCTTCCAACCAGCAGTCCCTTCTGCCAGAAGAGACTGCCATCCCAGCCTTGGACAACTGCTTTCATAAGCACTGAGGCCAGGAGTGGGGTTTGGGAGGCATGGCCCCACCCACAGGGTGGGGTGGGGACATGGCCCTGCCCCCTGAATCCCACCCCCCGGGCTCAGTGCTTATAAAAGCAGTTCTCCGAGGCCGGGGACAGCAGTCTCTTCTGCCCCCCCAGAGGGAAAGGCAGAAGGGACTGCTAGCTGCTGGCTGGGAGCCCCGGGGGTCATGAGTGGGGTCAAGGGTTCTCAAAGACAATGAGGCAGCAGGAAGTCCTGCTGTCTCATGGTCTTTGAGCGCCCTTGGCCCTGCCCACATTGTCATTGACATGGGCAGGGTTGAGGGTGCCCAGCTCCACCCCCCGTTGCCATCTTCCTGGTCACATGGGGGCCAATTTTGCACCCCCACATGACCAGAATAGTGGCGCCCGGGGACAAGGAGTACCCCTTATCCCTAGACAAATACACCACTGCTATCCTCTTTGTAGGGCCATGTCTATGAAGCCACAACCAGCACAAAACAAACAAAAAAACCCCATCACGTGCTCTGTGCCCAGCCCACTGCGCTCTGATTTGTGTGTGCCTCCTAGGGTGGGAAAAATGAACCATATTGTTTTTCTCCTCACCAATGCGGCCTTGGCCTGGTTTTTTCAAAAAGGTGTACCTTCTTGCTGGTTTTTGAAAAATGCAGGGTGAGGGGGAGAGCATGCGCCAGGACTGAGATGGAGGCGAGTAGGGCACTGAAGCTGTGGGGACTCCTTGCCCAAACTGGGACTTTTACCATATCACACACTTTTTTTGACCATGGGGAATCGCCCATTGTTCCATTCCTAGTGTTGTTCAGATGCTTACGTGCCTCAGGAATAGCACATTTCTACATTTTCTACTTTCATTTTCTCTAAATATCTCTTGTATCAACCTAGGATACAGAAGCATCATTTACAGACTTTTTCATAAACTTCCTGGAAACAGAAAACAATCAGGAGAAAACATTTCATGCTTGAATCATGGAACGAAACATTTCATGTTTAAATCATGGAACAATTCAAGTAGATACTGCTATGTGAGGGTTTATAGGACCCCGAATATAACCAGCAAAAGATCGGTGCCTGATTTTTGAAAGTGTGCAGACAGACCTGTACTTAATGGTATAGTTCAAGAGAAAAAAAACACCTTAAGTTCTTTTGAATGTATAGCTTGGGACTTACTTCCAAGAAAGTATGTTGAATTCTCAGCTGTAAAGCTTTCTATTCATTTACATCTGAGATGAGCAGTATATCCAGGCTGGGGAAATTTTGTTACTTGTTATATGGTTCAGCTGGAATGTAAAAAAAAAATCTATCTTCATATGATTAAGCATTTTCAAACCTGAAACTGTTGCTTGAATTTTATGTCAGGAGCCCCAGATGCATTTCTGTGATAATTCGAGTTCTACAGGCCACATAAATTGCATGCATTGAAACCCACAAGTTTGTCTACACAGTAGCCAGGGATGATTGCCTATGTTATCGAGCTGTTACAAAAATTACAGGAATAATGAATGTGACACATTTTGTACACTTGAAGTGAATTATATAAATGCTGAGAATGCTGTGGATGATGAACAGCATTACACGAGCAATTATTATTCACGGCTTGGTCTTCCTGTTGCAGGTGAGGTACCTTGGGGAAAAAAATCTACCTTTCTTTCCAAAAAGAAATTCCAGAAGGGCAGAATGTATGCACTGCATCAAACTGGACAACAATTGTCTGCAAGCTTAAAATTATACATTGATTTGATTTTAAGCTGCTAATCTCCCATCAAGGATAGCTCCAAGGTAGGCTGTCTCACATAATCTCTTTCTAAAACTGCTCTTTTGAATAGATGATACTTGAATTACATAAGTGCCAGGCTGAGGGGAAGGGGATTCTGCCATTTTGCAGGCTTATGGTCTTGTGTGATACTGCCAATAAAAAAATAACAGCCAATCAGAACGTGGTACACTGAGCATGCTAAGTGCTTGCAGCTGCCCCTCAAAAACAACAGCCAATCAGAACGTGGAACACTTGCAATGGGAATACAGAAGTCCCAGGCTTGTGCAAAACAAAATGGAGTATTTCATCTAGGTCTCAACTCGGCTTCTTCACAGAAACGGGTAGCCATGCGAAGGGAGAAATCAAGATACAAACATCCTGATATGTATGATCTCGGTTTTCCCCTGGGATATTATGTCTGTCTGGAAAACGCCCTTGACAACCAGGAAAGTATCCCATTCCATTCAGCTAGTATGTAGCCAGCCATGAAGTGCTGAGCACATTATAAATGGGAAAACCAATGTTGAATGGATCATGCAGAGGAGAAAGAGAATTTGAGTAGCATTGAATGAATAAAGGGTTATGAGTGGGTGCAATGGCTCTTGGGAGCCAGAGAAAAGCTGCTTATAGTTATTAAAATAGGAGATAAGTAGTTTTGCAGAATAAACTGCAATAAAATGCATGGAGCCCTTGAAAATAAATAGACAGGCTTTAAAGCAAGCTTCCATAGACCCTGTAAGTGAGAAGGCAAAGCTGTAAAGAATGTATAGGCTGTCCAAAAGGACAAGGCAAACAGAAATCTTACTTTTCTCAGTGACAAAAATGAGAGGATGTAGAAGAGAGAACTTAAGAATAAAACTCTAACTCTAATTTTTAGACATGACATTGCAGGGAGGGAAAGGTAACTTTTTCAAAAAAGATACATATAGGTGTTTTCCGCACACCACAATTACCCCAGGATAGAACTGGGATCATACATACCGGGTTGTTTTTATCTCGGTTTCTTTCTTTGCATAGCTGTCGTTATTGTGTTAAGACTGGGATGAAGTACTCCATTTAATTTTGGGCAAGCCTGGTTTATTTGCATTTTCCATGCAAACGTTTCAGTGCATGTGCAAACATTCCTGTTTTCCTCTCGTTCTGATTGTTTGTAGCTGTAGGACAGATATTGAATGAAAGGGTGGGCTGCTAAGGTCACTGGGAGAGAAGAATGTGATGTCAGAAGGGGAGACCAGAGAGGTGGGAGAGCAGGCGATGAGGCAGGAAAAATAAACCAGTCCTTCTCCTGTGGGGTTTGAATGGCAGCGGGATCAGTGCGGGGTCTTTGAAAAGAACCACAAATTTAGCAATTTTTGAAAACCCCGGGGTAAGGGAAATCTTGCAGGGCGGGTCTGATTTAGGACCAGAAGCCATTCGAAAATCATGCACAGACCAGGATATTTCATCTCCCCATCCCAGGATATTTGCTCTGTGCAGAAAACACCAAAGAATACATATGGACCCCATAGAGATGACCATTGCAGTGCATGTAACTGATACAATTTTCTGGTAAATGCTCCTTAGCATTTGGTGGCTCAACATCTAAATGGAGCCACAAAGAGTCAAAAGAACAAATATAAGGATTTCAAAGGAACCCTCTGTGCATAATGGAAGTGCGCTAATCTCTGAATGATTACACTCATAAAACACTGTCCAATGAGCAGGCAGGGAAAAAAGCAGGACTGTCTGTCCCCACTGCCCTGCAAAATTTACAAGATGATCAGTGGTGATTCTTCCTTTTTATAGACTGTTTTTTGCCTCTTTATTAATAGCAAATATTCCTTCCTCATATCACCTATTCATAATTCACAGCAAACATATAACAAAAATTAACAATCCTGGGTATATAGTCATAACAGTCCTTTGCAATGCCTTTGGGTGTTCCTATTACCTCACACACATTGTCTTGCTATATTCCTTATTACAACCATGTAAAGCAGGTGTTTTTACCTCCCTATTGCAGACTGGGGGCAGACCAAAATTGCTTAGGATGTTACTACTAGTGACTTCATGATCAAGTAAGAATTCAGATCAGGAACTTCTAGTTTCATTGTTCAGTCACTTAGATGCTATGATACTGTAGGCTGAACATCTGAAATATATATATAAGATTGATATTCAGCTACTTGAGTTGCTCAGCATGAGGGTACTTCAAAGTCAGTGGCAATGTCTGTGGCCTCAAATTGTAATGTCATTTGTCCCTGTGATTTCCGTTTCTTAACTTTACTTCAGTTGCAAAAGGGCATGAAGCATTGCATGTATAACTGCAAGGTTGGGTTATAATTGATTTCTGTTTCAGGCAGACCCTTGTGCAGAAACAGGAAAAGGATAATAACAGAGGTATGTGCAAGCCATCAATTCCCCCCCCCCCCATATACTTTCCATTAACTTTGTATCAAAGTCATTTTATGTTGTGTTAGATGTACAGAAGCTAATTGGCCTTTCAGGAACTCTCCCCTCCCTTTTAAAAATTGATCTGGACTACTCATGGAGGCTTACTGTTTATTACGATAAATATGAATATGAATTTCAGTAGACATCCGCCTCATGGACTTGCACTGAAAGGAAAGGGAAATATCACTGTTCTGCCCCACTGAATGACTCCAAGAAGGGTACTGTGCAGAGAGCAATTCATCTGCATCACATCGCACACGAACACCTGAAGCTGCTTATACTGAATGAGATCATCAGTCCATCATGGTCAGTACTGTCTATTCAGTCTGGAAGCAACACTCTGGAGCCTCAGGCAGAGGTCTTTCACATCCTCTCCTACCTGGTCCTTTTAACTAGAGATGCCTGAGACTGAGCCTGGGACCTCCTGCACGCCAAGCAGGTGCTCTACCATTGAGCCGTGGCCCCTTCCCCACGTGAACACAGGGATTCATGCTGGCAGCACATTTCCTCTTTCTTGTTTGCCGTGAGTGGAGATGCAGAACGAGAGGCAAAATCTGCTTCTCTTCTAAAACCTGGAGTGAAGTCGGCATTTTTGCACCCCAATTAATAAATGCAAGTGACATATTTTCAGAAGAAAATGGGCTATATTTGATTAAATGCTTCAGAACCAGCAGGGGGGACAAATAAATGAGACAAACAGAACAGTAAATTCCTGTATTTGCAGTAAACCCTGTAAGTAAACACTGAACAACAGAAAGCTAATATCATTATTCAAGGCCTATTGCATAAAAGTTTGTAAAACACCTCCTTAGCAGAAAATGCAAACCATCTTTTAATGAGCAAAACATAAAATTAAACTTTTGCATGTTCCAATTAGATGCAATGTCTTGTGAAAATCTTTACAACACTCCTATAGACCAGAATTATTATTTGTCTGCATACTGCCAGGGTGGTGGTGGTTGAGAAACAGTGGCTTGTCAGATGTCACCTTCTATACTTCTATACTTGTGTCAAAGCCTGCACAATCCAGCAGTGGTATACCATAGCAAAATAGCATCTGGGGTTTGCCCTGGGTGTTATATCCTCACTCTCTGTGCCCAGCTTGACTGAACTCCCCCCCCCCCAGGCTTCTGTCCGGTAACCCTTGCCAAGGCTCGCCACCGAGGTCTCCTGCCAGTGGCCCAAGGCTTTTGGTCCGAATCCAGGAGCTGCAGGTGATGGGGGAGGAGGGAAGCACCAGCGCCTTGGTCAAGATGGGGAAGGGTGCTCTTGTCTGTGAACTTTAACTGTTAGTGTTTTCAGAATCAACATTCAACATCAGTATCAAGGTTCTTGAATATTAGGGATAGGATTATGTAAAAACAAGTGGAAACCTGCAAAACGCTGTGGGATGTATCCCTGTTCCCCTTCACCACAATTTTACCCTTTCCCTTTCCAGAAAGTCCCCATAGCCAGTCTCTTTTCCTGCTTCTGCCCTTCCCAACCAGCAGACAATCTACCTTTATCTGCCCCTCTGTTTTAAGTTTTCCCTCCACCCCCCAAAAGCCTCTACCAGGAATATCGTGACCAACGTATGTGATACTGGCTAGGCCAACTTGCATGGCAGAGAGCCCTCAAGGACTTGTGCGGTGGCAACTCACTTTCCCCTGTATTCTTCTCCTTGCACTATTTTCTTTTTCCCTCCTGCTGGAAATCCCCACATTCTCTCACCCTTCTCAGCTTTATTCTCTCCTTCCCAACAATTCACCAACCTATCTTTTATTTGACTTCCATCCTCACCTTTATTTATTTATTTGCTTATAAATTATAGCAACCCTGGACCTCAAAGCAGCCTGTAGGTGTTTTCCATGGCTCACCTAGGTCTGGCTACCTGCTAGTGTGATGTTAAAGTGTCAGAGTAGGAGACTGTGGTTCAAATCACTATCTTACTGTGGAAGCTTATGAGGCGATTTTGGACAAGTTATAAAATTTCAGCCTAACCTATGTCATTAGATGGTTGTGCAGATAAAAAAGAGATAGGAAAGTAACATAAACAACTCAAAAGGTGCTTTGAAGTCTATGGTTGCCAACCTCCAGGTAGGACCTGGGGAATTTCCAGAATTACACTTGAACTCCAGGCAACAAAGATCTGACCACTGTAGAAGATGACTGCTTTGCAGGATGGCCTTTAGGCTATTATATTTGGCTGAGGCCTGTCCTGGCCTCTCTTCTTCCCAAACTCTGCTCTTCTTAGATTTTATTCAAAAATGTCCAGGAATTTTCCAACCTGGATCTAGTAACCCTAGTCAGGCCTGGTCCCAAAGGTACCTTCCTTCAAGGTCCAAAATAGGCCTGGAAAGGGCTCTTTCTCCTCCATCTGCCTTTTACTGACAGACAGAACCCTTGGAACGCAGTAGTTGCCAAGCAACAGCCACAGAGGGCATCTGTTTCTTAAAGCTACAGGCTGTCCTTTTATCATTTTTTAATTTCACTTTTTTTTTTCTGCAAATCTGGGGCCCTTTTCAGGTTTAAGAATTTGGCTGAATTTGCTATTGCGTGGGTTAACTGTCATCAAATCGCAACCAACTTATGACAAATCCAGCAAGGTGCTTTCAAGGCAAGTGAGAAATTGAGGTGATTTGCCATTGCTTTCCTTTGCGGTCTCTTCCTTGGGGGTCCCCCTTCCCAAGTAGTGACCCTGCTTAACTTCTCAGATCTGATGAGATTGAGCTACACCATGCCACCTCCCCTCCCCAGCTTTGCTATTACTATATAGGTATTTCTTTTCAGGATTTTGGGCGCAGCACTCCAGACCTGAGCTTCTCCATACAAATATATTGAGGGGTCACCCAATGTACTGAAAAGGAAATTGATTAAGTCTTTCTTATCCACTAAAATGTAAACGTTTTATGGATTTAAAATGTGGAAAATACCAGTATTAGCAGTGGAGGGGGAAGCAACAGTAAAGTGCATGAAATGTACCTGTGCAGCCAACATTTCTCCACCACCAATGGCACAGAAGATGTGTTTGAATATAGGCATGTTGAAAGTTTGACTGTGCTGACTGCAACTTGCAGGAACTGTATGGACTCAACCAACCATGTCCTTTGTTCAAATGTGAACATTTGAAAATCGGTGAGAGGAAATGAAACACAGGGAAGGCATGATTTGGATCAGAATTTCTGGTCAGTTGGCTATATTTGATAAGGTGATAAACATCAAGAAGAAAAATCTGATAGGGGAATGCAAAGTAAAATAAAACAGTAAGACCTTAAGCAAGGTGAATTTAGACAAATTTAGACAATTTGAATGTATTTTAAAATGGACAGATATGTCTGTGTCCTTTACCTCTCGCCTGTCAAATGGCACAATTGCATTTAATCTATCTCACAAAAATATGATAATTGATTGTACCTGCATAGATCACAATATAGAATTGAAAAAAATTCTGCAAGATATCCTTGATTGCATTATACTTTATTGTACATGAGTCTGAGAATTCTATCAGTTATTAACAAAGTGAAGGAAAGCACAGCAGGTTACATGACTGGCATCTTGTTTAAAATAATTGGCTCACTCACCATTTAGATACGCTGAACTTGTTAAGGTCAAGTGCAAGGAGAGATTCAATCAGTGTAAGTATGCATCACTTTATGTGCAACCAAGCATTGGCCATTTATTCTTTCTCTGTGAATAATCACACTGTGAAATGGCACCCTTCCTCCCTCTAGCTCAGGGTGTGCGCGTGTGTGCACGCAACAACAGCTGGATAGTATACCCGAGAAAAAGTAATTGAAAAGAGATGTGCAAAAGAAAAATCCAGACTTTAATGCTTACAAATAATCAGATTCAGGTCATGGATAAATTAATTAAATCGGTGCTCTGACCCTAACTTGTAAAGCAGTGCCTGACTGGCCATTAATTTGTAACTGTTATAACTTTATACCAATAACTTAACTTCTGGCCTGAATGTGCTTCTCAGGACTGTTCAATGAGGGTACTAACTAGTTACTAGTAGACGTTTTCTTGGATTCATGGTTGCCTTTTGACTTCTATATATACAAACGACCTTCTGGCAGTTAATTGGCATCTACACCTAGAGCAGGGGTAGGGAACCTGCGGCTGTCCAGATGTTCAGGAACTACAATTCCCATCAGCCCTACCAGCATGGCCAATTGGCCATGCTGACAGAGGCTGATGGGAATTGTAGTTCCTGAACATCTGGAGAGCCGCAGGTTCCCTACCCCTGACCTAGAGATTAACCCAATCCATTCTTTTCTTACATGATGGAAATGACATAATGTTGCTGAAAGCACCTTATAAAAATGAGGTCTGGTTTTTAAGAACTATACTAATATCTGCAAATTGCCAGAGATGAGTAGAAATAGGGTATGAAATCATTTCTACCATGACTACCATTAGGCGTCCAGATCACAGTACTAGAGAGAGTGAATATCACCCTTGCACATCCACTGTCTTTTCCATTTTGTGTGAAGGACACTTGGTCCTGCCAATTAAGAATCCAGCCTTTGATCTATTTCCATTTCAGTCAGTGCCTTGAGCACATTTAAAAATCTGTGAGAGGGAATGAGTCACTCAGGGAGAACATGATTTGGATCAGGAAAATGGTGAACAAGGACTGAATTAAGCACCCATGCTCCTACTTCTCTATTCCAAGTCACACATCAAAAACAGTGTTTCTAGCTCAATATGGGTGGTCAGCCTTACATATACTTCTTTTTCATGTGTAGTTATCTTGGCCTTGCTTGAATTCTTGGAAGCTGACAGTAAGCAGTTACAAACTCTATGATGTCCATAGTAAGGTTACTACTGGGAGGACCGGGTTACAGGGAACTTGCTAACAGGAGTCACCTTAATGATAAGAGACTATATGTTTAAGTTTACCATGGAGAAGAGGGGGGTGTTGGAAAAAAATAATGTTAATTTCAGGCTTGCAGGGAGGGGTGGTTAACCATGATTGCTTATGTTCAGGTATGACATTATGGATTGGGGATTCAAAATTTTGGAGTTCATGAGCATTGCTTTCAGTTGGGAATGTATTTAAAGATAATGGCACCAAATTTGCACAGAATATACTCCTTGTTCTAGTCTAAAGATTCCCAAGTTTTAAGAAAATTGGACCAGGGGATTGATTTCACAGACATGAACAGGAAACAACATGGCGTGCGCAACTTTATAACAGGCAAGTCTTGCTAAAAGCCACCCAGGGCAATATAATCTTTTTTCAAAGTTCTATGTTTGATACTGCAGGCAATAATGGTTTTCATGAAAGCAGCACTTAAATACTATCCTCTAAGCCTAAAAGAGAATTGGAATGAGAGGGGGACAGGCACTGGGACCCAGTGGACCATTCCTCCACAGCAAAGGTCCAGCAAGATGTGGCTGTTTAATACACACATCTCCTTTGATCTTTATGTTGAACAGAGTACAGCGTAGACCACACTGTAAATGTATAGTATAATCCAAATTAAGTAAATAGTATATTCATTCATGCTTCAGATTTTGGAAACATATTCAAATATGGGCTTGTCCAGAAATTAAATGTAGTACAGCATGTGATCCACAGGCTGAAAACGCAAGCTACCACTTTTTTTACTGCCATTCATTTAACTTGCACTATTATGGGAAACAGCCACTAATCAGTTTCCTATTCTATGTACATGCATTGAAATAAATGCAAATGTGTGTTTACAAGCATTGTTTCCTACTCAAAAGTGACACTCATGTTTGTTTGTTCGTTTTTAAAAAAGGAATTAGCTCAGCATTGTAGACACTTTGTTCAGCATGCCCACCAAGCTTGGAGAAAGACTGTGTTGTCTGCAACCTCACAGTGAATGAACTACAATCTGCAGTTTCTCAGTAACTTGGTTGGCTTGATATAAATACCAAACATAAAATATAACAGCAAGGATGCGCTAATATATTTCCCTGTACTGCCCTCTGGGTTCTCTGAGAGAAGTGATAGATACACTTAAGGAGGCAAAGGATCTCTGCAGTGTCTTGCCACCTTTCCCACAAAATGATAAATGGTAAGTAAAATTTGATGAGGATGAGACACTAACTGCTACCATAAAATATATATATTTCTACCATCTCTCTCATCCATCCCCAACAGAAGGTGACACCGTATGCTGGCAACTCATCTAAGAAAAAAATTGATGAGAAAATTAATTTAAATTGCCTCAGTTGTGTGGGGTTAACATGACAGTTTCTCAGCATCTGATTTACCTTTCATAAGGAAAAAAAAATCAGAATTTTGTACTCTTTAATTAGTGTGTTAATGAGTTTAATCAACTTAAAGCTCTGCAAATCAATTTAAAATGTCCCTTTGCTTTGTATTGGAGAAAACTATCAATGAAATTATTTTTCCTGAAGGGATGTGGAAATTAAATGTAGACTACATTGATGATTTGAATAAAAATGTATTAATCAGTTTATCTTTTTGTTTTCACAAGAATGTAGGCAATAGATACAGTCTTTACATTCTCTGGCTTGGATTCCAAGTAACATAAACAGAATTGATCTCTGAGAAGAGAAGTTCTTTCCTGCTCCTTCCCCATGAAGCCTTCTTTGCTCCCTACAGCTGTGACTTTGCAGGTCAGTGGACACTTATAAAATCTCTGAAAATTTCTCCAAAGGACTGAGTTCTTTGTCTAAAACATATCACTCTTTCTTCCAGCCTACCTGACAGAAAATTACTGGTGTCTTTTTTCTTTTATTTTTATTGCTAAAAACTGAAAAAAGAAACCTGAATCAAGTTATAGTTACAGTTAGTTGCAAAGACAAAGAGGTGAAACCAAATTCTACATATAAAATTATATAGAAATAAAAAACAATTACCAATTACTAATGATAGCTGTTCTTAAATTAAATTCTCATAATTCAAAAACACTGATAAATGCCTTGTGTTATAACTTTCCAAAATGTTTCTCGCATAATAAAAGTTGTTATTATATTATCTTTTCTCCCATTTTTGTGTCCCTTTTCAATCTAATATACAATATATCATCAAGCATCCCCCCCCCCCGCAACTTACTTTGGCTGGGTCTCTGCTGGGTCTCCAGGTGGTCTCTGCAGAGCTGGCAAATGTTCTCCTCTCTCCTGGATTGCTGCAGAGAAAGCAGAATAAACATTCCCTGACTCTCTTCTAACTATGTGGTACCCAAGCAACAAGAGGGACACATTCTTGAATGACAAATAGGAAAGCTTGGTGGACCTTTCCTATTTGGTCAATGGTTGCCATGCATTTTGCAATTATATGACAGCCTAGAACCTCTAGAGAGGAGCAGGTAGAAGTGGGGGAAGAAAGTTAGTGTGGCTAGTGGGGTTTCAGAATAGAAACAAGGCTGCTCTTTGACCAATCACAGAAGGTTTTTTCCCCCTTTGGATTACTTTCAAATTTTTCTGTGCTTGTCCAAGACCTATAAATTGGAGGGCTGTTTCCAGCACATGCCAACCTGATCCAGCAAAAAAATAAATAAATAATTTGAATAATTTCCCATGCCACTGGAAAGTCTGTTGGAGGCAACACACTCCAGCCACTGCAGTGCATTACACTCTTAGGGTGTTCATACTACTCTGCCAGCTGCAAGTATCAGGTTACAGCATTTTGTTTGGTTCTTTGAAGCTGTAACAATAAGAGATGTTTGTTCAAAGACAGAATTGTTCAAAGCAGAGGTAGAATTGTTTACAGCAGAGTTCAGATTTTCAGAGGAGAATCAAACAAGCAATCTGTTTTGGTCCAAGGTTTTCAGTCAAAGAAGTGGCAGTAGTTCAGCAGTTGCTGTAATCATGGCGAGCAGTGTTTGTGGTAGTCTTTTATAGCCCTGTTCCTAATGCTTCAGCCAGTCCTGCAACTACTTGTCTTCACAGTCCGCATGCAGCTGATGCTGGACAAGGAGATGAACAGTGCGCCACCTACCTTGCAGTTCCATTCTTAGCCTCTGCCTACATTGTTCCATGTGTAGATGATCTTGGAGGGCTGGGAGCATCTGTAACCTCTATCTGTGGGTTCTGTGGGGCAGAACGTGGAATGAGTTTGCAACAACAAATTTTTAAAAACAAAATGGTTTACTTTCTTAACATATAACATCAACATTTAACATCACATTTCAAGGTCCTGTTCGGGGTTGCATTTTCAAGTCCTTATATTTACAGTCTACTGATACTGCCAAGTCCAATTCTTCTTTGCAAGTGGGTTGGCTCCTGAAGACTCCAAGGGCTTGATGAACAGGATTCAACATGATGAAGGTTTCCAGGAGAACTCTCACCCATTACAACCACAAAAAGAAACCCTGAAACAATAAACTCCAACATTTACAACATAGCAAAAATAAACAACTACCTTCCCAGTAGTTCCCAACAATATTGCAGTTTACCTTAACAAGGTATTAAGGGCTTATACAACCAAGGTCCGAGTCTGGTAGCCTTGTCTCCTCCAAACTAGCTCTGCAGCCTTCTGCTGCTTTGAGTCTCCACCCCTTACTGGGTCAACCCATTCTGAGCATGGGGGTTACACATCCACCTATTTTTCATTTGCTGGCTCAGGCTAGGGGGTGGAATGATTCTGAGTCCATGTCTAGCTGTACCTCGCTGCCTTGGTGGCTGCCTTCTGCTAGCTCTGGACAAGCTACACAAGGTCTCTCTGTTTCTAGGGACTCTCCACTGATCTCAGGTCCTGGCTGACCCACAACACTGGTAATGCTAATCAATACAATCTTCATTTTATCCAGTTTACTTGAGTGCTGCAGCTTGGTCTGACTTTCCTTCTTTGTCTGCAGCTCCTTTGATTTTCTTGCTTATTTCTGATTTTGGTGAATTCTCTGTAGAGTTAGGTGAAGATTTTCTATTAGGTTCTCTTCCAGATTCTTTAGACATAGCCTCAGCTGATACTTGTTTTGCAAGTGGTTTCGCTTTCTGTTTTGCTGTGATTATTTTGTTACCCTCTGGTCATGCAACTTACAAAGCAAATGGAATCTTCCAGCGTTACCTTTTCCTTTGCAGAATCTTTTTAAAGGTATCAAAATCCCTCTCAAAAGAGTAGTTGGCAAGTTATGGAAGAAATGCACTTCTTTTTCTGCAATTTTATGTGGGGATTCTGTTTGTTAATGTATCATGTTTCTTGTGCATAAATCTGTTTAAGTTATCCTGTGGTAATTTATTCTTAATTGCAAAGCTCGAATTTTGAATAAATGATCAAAATCTCCTTGAACCTTCATGTAGTCCAGTAACAGCGTATGAAAAATAGCTTCCAAGGTTATCTTCTGAGGATTTTCTTGATTTTCTCTAAATCATAGTAGACTGTTACTTCTACTCTTCACTTCCAAGGCTGCAGTCCCTTTTCCATCCACAACTCCTGTCCTTCTAAGCATAGTTCAATCACTTCCTGCTTTTCTTTAATTTTCACAATTCCTTGTGTGTTTTCTTGTCTACTTTTAAAATTTAAAGTAATCCTGTTGATATGTCCTGTCTCACACTTTGCACTTTCTTCTTAATCTTTTCCTGTGCTTTCAGTTTCTTGCTTAATTCTTTTTTGCATATACTCTTCAGCTTGTCTAATTTTTTTTCTCGAGTTCTTCTGATTGCTTAATTTGCTGTGTTTATGTTAATTAAGCCTGGTGTTTTATCATGAGCCAATAGTTGCTCTCTTGTAGTTCTTGTTCTCTGTCTATGTTCAGAGACTTGGGCTAATTCCGCATGGGCCAAAAACACCAGTGTGAAAACGGTGTGAAAATGGTGCAAAAGGGTTTAAAGCGGTGTAAAAGGGTTTATACTGTTTTCACACTGCTGTTTTTGGCCCATGCGGAATCAGCCTTCGTGTCTCCAGGCTTCTCTCTCTATTAAACTCTACTTCTGTCCTATGAGCATGTCTGAGGATTGCTGTGTTTGCTGCGATTAACAGACATTACAGTCGCCATGTCAGAGGCCTGGCTGTATTAATTAGTTAATATTAGTATACAAACAGTGGTTAATATTGTCATATTGATTGTAAATTTTAGAGATTAAAGTCCAACTGCAATTTCTTCTCATGATCACATTCCTCTTTCTTCTCACATCAGTGTTTTATTCAAGTTATTAATTTTTCTGTTTTATTTTTAATCTATATAAGTCAGGGAAAGTCCTACATAATCTTTTTTAATTTCTTCTGAATCAGCTGTTTTACATGCCAAATAAGTATATTATAACAAAAAAGAGAAAAATATCTTTTTTGCAATCCATTTGAAAGCAATAAAGCAGCAGAAAAAAAGAGATGGGGGTAGAGATCTTCCCACAGTTTAACATCTTATTAAATCCAGCTATGCATTCATTAAGATTCTGGTATTTAAAGTAGCTTCACTATCCAAGCAAGCTCCAAAGAATCTGGCATAAGATTAATTTAAATCTTTGAGGAAGAGTACATCAAACAAGTTTTTCACCAGTTGGTGACTGCTACTCCTCCCCAAAATGCTGGTCAATCTTTACTCTTCCCTGCTCTCTTTCCTCTCCATCTCTCACCCATCAGGGCTAGATAAATCATTTCAGAAACCATTTAGCCTGACAGTAAATTACAATTATAAAACACAGTCATAAAGAATCTCACTTTCTGGCTAATCCCCAAATTCTGGTATCCTGAATGAATATTTCATTCAATCTCGTCATGTAATTCAGTGTGGCTCCTGGCAAATGGAACTAGGAAATATTTTTGCCGTGAGTTGCAAATTGTCAGAGAACACAGTTTATATTTAAAAAACAAAACTAGGAAAAATTTTAAAAAGAGAAAAAAGAGAAGGCTGAGGTTTGGACTAGCATTAACATAAGATAGTATTACATTGTCTCTGTGTTCTTGCTGAAATCAGAAGTTCACAACTCCAGGTCACGTCTGTTGAATTCTACCTGGCAAAAACAGTCCCCAATTCACTGGAGAAATGAAATATGTATATGTATGTATATATATGTATGTATATGTATATATCTGCCTGCCTGCCTGCCTGCCTGCCTGCCTGCCTACCCTTCTCAATGAATGGTTCTGTCTTCATAAATGCCCACAGAGAGATAAGCCAGGCGATCCTAATCAGGGCTCCATCCAGCCCACCATTTCCCCCCATCTTCAGAAAATTACTAGCTTTAGGAGATTCCTCAAGATGTCTTTGGCTGATTATATACTTGTGCTCTGCCATGCACTGAAGGGAGATTCTATTCAGGGCAGAGCTTCTGTTACTGACTCCCCTTTCACACTCACTGGCCAACAGATCCCATAATCTCCACTGTTTGTGAAAATGGGCAAAGAGCGGCCTTTTCCTCTTCACAGTATTCCCTTCTAAGTGCTGACACTCCTGCCTCAGTATGGCCCATTCTGTACTGGCCAATAAACACGGGGGTAGTACGGTAAAAAAAACCAATTTGGGAGGGAACTTCACACAGATCCTTCCGCTAAAACAAGTCTGTCCAGTGTTATTTTCCCCAAACCAGTTTTTTTTTTAGAATTGCGCTATTAGTGAGTCTTTTAAAAAATCCAGAATTTCAGCTGCTTGAGCGTGAACGGCCAAGCAGGAGGCATTCTATTGGCCTCTGTTTTACTTTTGAAAAAATTTTTGCGGCTTACATCTGCGTAGCTACGCAGTGCAGATAGTAATATCATGAGACATCAGCATGACTGTGGGGTTCATTTGTGCATGCCTGTGTAGCTATGCATCAGTGACAAGTAAATAAAAAAGAGATGTATTTACATGTGAAGGCGCAACAGCAACCTGGATTATTTCTGTGGGCTCCAATTGCAGCCTGCACAGGTGCATGTGAACGCGAAAACAGGAAAATAGGTTACTTTATCCTGACTGCAACTGGTTATGCAGTTTCTGTGCAGAGGGGGCCTCAGTTCATTTTACTGAGCCCAATGTGGTGAGTCTGAGAGGGAAAGAAGGAAAATAAAAGTTGACAGTATCTCTTTGCCTTCTGGTGTGAGATAACAGGGCTGAGAAAAAGTGGCTATGTATGTCACACTGCCATATTTTTGAGTCACTTCAATCCCTGAAGTAAAAAGACAGATAAAATCAGAGTCAGTGGTTTCCCTGCCTTGGTGTTATAGAAGGCTGAGTGACTGTCTATTGCAGGGACGTTTTCAGACTGAAAGGGCACTGGAAGCTGACTAAAGTCAGTTCTACCTCTGGGAAAACCTCCAGAACATCTTCATCCACACCAGCACCGGCTCCTGCAGTAGAGGGGTGTTGGAGTGCATGGCAGCTTCTAAATTCAGATGTTGCACAGTTGTGCAGCACCCTGCCGGCAGAATCACAGCCTCTCCACTGGTTTATTAGTCCCTTATAATGACAGAGTGGGCACCTGTATCAGTTCAACCCTGCACCACTTCCAAGGCTCCATTTGGCCTCCCTCCTTTGCATTGTACTCTTAGTATCTGTAGCTCAGACTCACAAGTTGGGGTTGGGGGGAAGCATGAGATTATTTTATCCTACAGACAGTACCAGTACAAGTTTACTATTTATGTGTTTGTGTGATCTAAATTTGGTAGTTGTCTTTATTCTTTTTAAGCACTACTTTGCTAAGTCCAGTCATTCATTTTTAAAATCTGTGCTGCAGGATAGCCTCCCTAAAGCTGTGGGTATCTTATCTCAGAATGGGTCCTGGGCAATGGAGAGACAACATCTAAAAGTTTTTAAAGCCAAAGTGCAATCCAACATAATGCTGGGCCCTTTCCGCACGGGCCATAAACGGCGGCTTGGGAACGGCAAAAACGCCTTCCCCAGGCCGCCGTTCGCACAGAGGCGCAGCTGCATCGCAGCCACACCGCCCTCGCACCGGCCGCCCATCCTGACTCCGGCGTTTCCCCAGTGCGCTTGGAAGTGCACTTGTTGAGGAAACGCTGGCTGGAAGCTGCTGCTGTGCGAACGGCAGCGGCTTCCCGACGCTTCCCCCCCCCTCGCTCCCTGTACTTACCTTGTCCCCGGGCCTCCGGTGCATCGCTGAGGCCTGGGGACACGCCCCCTGCCCTGCGCTGCTGGAGCAGGCGCGCAGGGCCAGGGGGGCGTGTCCCCAGGCCTCGGCGACATGCCGGAGGCCCGGGGACACGCCGGGTCGGCCGGGTGCTGGCGCTCCACGGCGCCAGCTGCCCGGCTCTATCGTCATCGGGTCAGCGTCGAGTACGCCGACCCGACCGCTTCTGCATTCGTGCGGAAACGGCCCTGGTGAGAAAAGGATTATCTTGTTTTTTTCCTCACAAAATGTGACTAGTCCATATAATTTCATCAGCATATCTGATGTAAATCTAAAAGAAAAAAGGAATAAAGAACAGGTATATACAACACACAGGTCCCTTCCACACATGCAGAATAATGCACTTTCAATCCACTTTCAGTGCATTCTGCACCTGTGAGGAATAGCAAAATCCACTTGCAAACAATTGTGGAAGTGGGTTGAAAGTTCAATATTCTGCATGTGCGGAAGGAGCCATAAACCTGCAAATGGTTGAGAAAATTTGATGGTGACTTCTTGATGTATATGCAGGAATGACAATGATTTAGCCTTTTTTTTAAATCCAGCAAGTGTTTTCAAAAGGTGCTACAGCATGCTTGTAGTAATCTAGCCCATTTGAGAACAGGGATGATATTTTAGTTATGCAGATAAGGCAAATGATCGAAACTTATTTTCAGGTGATATTATATCAGTGTAATTTGTAAGGAAGATGCCACAGTTTTGATTGAGCAAGTGAAATAAATCTATTAAATCATTTGCTCTAAAGAAGATAGGAACTTATACATGTTGAGAGAGTGAGAAATTATATCAGGCATATTTATCAGTAAGATAAGAATAAGTCACCTTCAAACTAGCTTCATGCTGTTATAATCTGTAAGGCTGCAATCCTATGCATACTTACGAGGTAGCAAGTCCATTGAACTTTTTTGGGCTTAATGTTTTTTCCTGATTAAAGGAAACATAGTCATGGAATAATAAAACTATACAGGAACTTAAGTACCATTGATGTTATCCCTATCCTTAAGGCAGGAATACAAATTCATATGAGATCCCACTGGCTTGCTTCCTCAAGTAGCCCAGGGAAGTGCTTTCAAGACAAACAAAAACTGAAAAAGGAGAGTTTCTGTTTATACCGTCTTTCTCCCCTATGAGGAGACTCAAAGTGGCTTACAAATTCCTTTCCCTTTCTCCCCCCAAAACAGAAACCTTGTGAGGTAGATAGGGCTGAGAGAGTTCTGAAGAACTATGATTAGCTCAAGGTCATCCAGTAGAAATGTAGGAGTGGGGAAACAAATCTGGTTCATTCATCGGATAAGATTCTGCTGCTCATGTGGAGGAGTGGGGAATCAAATCTACCTGCTGTTAAGCACTATACCACTTTGGAAGTCTATATGAAATAAATACTTTATAATTTGGTGAATTTCTGCTATTGTGTATGTTATGGACTTTGATTTTGAAGTACAATTTTTTTGAAAAAAATTGAAAACAGAAGATAGAGTGTAAACCTGAACATAATTTCACCCATCTAAACCTCTTTGGCTTCAATTGACTTAAAATGGTTTAATTCTGTTTAGAGGTGCACTGAAATTCTGTTGCTCTTATTCCTGTCCCAAATCCCTTGCACGAAGCAGCTGCCTCACTTATTATTGTTATGCCCCCAGAGAAGCTATTGTTATTTTCTTAGTAAGCATCAGTTATCCCTATAGTTATAATGGGTTTAGTTCCTTGTACAGTGTTCTAAGGGAGGGAATTTTAGTCAAACCCTGTCCTTTTAAGAAATTGCCCTAGAGGCAGTCTTCCTTAATTACCCAGCAAGGGCCCTGTGTAGCTCAGTCAAGGGAGTTGGAAAGCTGCAATATCTGTTACGTTTATGGTGCATAGACTAAAGTATATATAGTCTAGAGAACAGAAAGTTAAGGTCTCAACAGAAATAGAATCCAGACAAAAGACTGAAAGAACCAGGAGGAAGCAAGACAAGTGGAATTTCTTGAAAGGAAACAAGAAAGAACAAAAGTCTACAGCTTCACGTTTGTTCACTAGTCGAGCAAGTACCTTATCTTAGTGAGACCCTGGGAGGAGTTAGGGTCTCAATTCCTCAGCAATAAACCTTGTTTTTGAACCTGTTACACCTTGCTTGTGTGTCTCCCACTCTGTTCCAGCCAAGAACAGGGCACCTTTAGATTGTTTTACTATGGGAACTGAACATTTATTTTATGGTAAGTTGCCATTGTTACATATACAATGTATAGCCAATAAATCTGGTAACTGATTATAAACTGGAAATTAAATCGGACTCTCTTACCAATAATGATACAACAAAGATTATATGGATATTCACTTGTGCTGGGAAATTTATTTTTTCCCCTCTCAGCTTCTTCTTTTTCGTTTTAAATGCCCAAGCACACTTTGTAAATACATCCTATATAAAACCTCCAGTGATTTAGTGGGATCAGTAATTGGAGTTCCTGATTTTAAATAAGATTAGCCAGGGTAATGGTTAATTTGTAATTCTTAAATAGTGCTCAGCAGCAGTACTGTATTTGTTTCAAGCTTTGTTCGTGCTAAAATTTATGGACCTCCTCTATATCTTTTGGGGATGGAAGAAAAAAGGCCACACTGTAAGCAATGCACCTTGTTCCACATTCACTGCTTAATTGCCAGCAGTCATTGTTAGCATGCCAAATTCAATGACCTCTTAAGTAATTGAAACATTAGTAGGAGACAGAAGATCAATGTTATTCTAATAAGCAACAGGAGTTGTGTACTATAAGCATAACAAAGTGAGTTTAGCTTATTTGACTGTCTACTGAATCCTTATTCCATTGATCAGCAGTTTACTGGCTCATTTCGTATAATAATGGAACAGTTTTGCAATAGATTAGGCTTTTACACACACACCCCCCCCCAGCACTAGGTATTTAATTGTTTTTTTCTTGTGGAATGCTATGAAAAAATAAGTTCAGTTGCTGAAATTTTAACTTGGTGGCTGTCAATTTCCTGCTTTAATTAAAAATAGTAATAGGCATTATTGATCTTCATTAATGCACTGTATGAGGTAAACCTTTTGTTCTCATCCATCCTAAGCATTTCATACATTACTAACTGCCATGGCATAACTTTTAAAATTCTTTAGTGACAAATCAGCAGCATTACAAAGAGCTGCTTAAAACCTGCTTGAGGCATTTATTTGTGATAGTACTCACTGATACCTTTTCCAGGACTCTTTCCTGATCCTCATGTACTGACCTGCCCCACTCAGTGAGGGAAATAATGGACCCTTAGGAATATGCTAGTTGGAATCTGCAGGGGAGAATTGGTGGAAATTGGTACAACCTTATATATGACTACCAGGACTTAAAAAAACAACAACCAAGAAAGTACTGATAGAATTTTCCTGTACTGAAGTAGTCCTTCCGCAGGAAGGGCACACTTGAATCCAACTCAATGTGCAATTGAAAATGCCATAGGTCTGAACACATTTTCAACCCTTTGTACTAGCAGAGCAATCCTAAACAGAACAGGGGGATGACTTTTTTCATGTAGATGAGGATTTATTTTATTGCCCTGCAATCAGTTTTTACACCACAACTTCCAACTGGAAGCTGCTAATATTAACCTGTGCATGGAAGCTGCTAACATTAACCTTTTCCCATAAAGCAAAAGGCTTCCTTCAGGGAGAAATTCCAGGTTCTCAAAGAAGACACTGCCATTATTATTACTATTATTATTACTATTACTATTATTACTATTATGGGGTAAGAAGGTCTTGCAGGTATGGGGCCCCCCAGACGTCAAGGGCCTTAAAGGTCAATACCAACATTAGCAGAATGGATCCATGGGATTCTAACCATTGTGGCCTGAGTCAGATATCTTCACTATCCATGAGGTTTCTTGTACATTTCTGTGTTCTGAGTTCAGTTCAGTATATTGTTTTTGGCTAATTAAATTGGGAATGATTTGGGGCCCTCAGAATCAAGAGACCATTTCCCCTTTACCCCCATCAAATTGTTAGAATCTGCAGCTAATTTTTTTATAGGAAAACATAATTTGAACTGGTTCATAACTGAAGGGTTGGTAACATTGATGCCACCAACTGAATCATGATCTGACACAGGCCAAGAGATCTTATGTAATTCAGCCAATTAACCCCATTTCTTTTGTCTTGGGTGGTGCACAGAAACCAGCAGTTCACATGCATAATCGAAGAAATGTGCTGAAATTATGCTTTTGCACACTAAAAGGGTTCTAAAAGCTCTGCTTTTATAAAAGAACACATCTGAAGTGCTTAATGGGGGTCCGAAAGTGGGTTATTCTGGGAACAGCAGCAGTCTCTGGGATATGGTTCAGGTTTATCTCTACTTCAGGTTTATCTCCACTTGGGCAGTAGATTCTTTACATGCAGAAAATCTCAGGTTCAATCAGTGGTATTTCCATCTTTTTTTTTAAGCTGGTAGTAGGTTGATATTCAAGACCTCTACTTGAGACTCTGGAGAATCACTGAAAGTCAGAGTGAATGATTGACCTTGGTAGACAAATCTTCCACCTAAGGCAGTTTTAGGTATTGATGTGCACCAAATTTGAACAGGGGATTGTAAAAAGATTCTCTCAAACTCTTTTTCTTTCGAGAATGTTGAAGCCTATCACTTGGCTGAGTTTAATCTGAAACAGAAAAACTGATCAATAGTTCTACTAGGATAAATATGACTGCAATAGAAATAATATCCTTAAGAGCGGTCAGTCTCTGCCATAAACATGTTAATTAGACTACTTGGATTTAATGTTATGTTTCAGCCCACTCTACTTGCATTTGTTCAGATAGGCAGACAGCTTGTATATCTGTTGAGTTTCCCATTCATTTCAAAGGATGCAAATGTGATGCTTACATTGAAATGAATGGGCAGCTCCTTCTAATGTATATTTTTCTAACCATGAAAATTTCTGCATGTATCTATAAGAAATCACTGTTAAAGTGTAATATCAGCAACAGAAAGCCAAAAATGATTACAGCCACCATCAACAAACCAACAGATCAGAAATCCATCCAAGATGGCAAATTGTGATCAATAGTAATTGCCAATCCCTGTATGTACTTTTAAAGAGAAATTTTTTGTATCTCTGGCAAAATATTCCAAGGCTGGTACCCTGCAGACCATTTCTGGCAGACTGGAGTCACAGTTAATAGTTACCCCATTTTAGCCAACCACCTGGTAAATAGAAGGGTCATGAACAGCTGCTGTGAGAACAGAAGATGGTTGGTAGATTTATTCAGGGAGAACTGGACCTTCAAGTGTGTGTGCCTAAGGTCATAAAGGGCTTGCTTCCTTCCTTCCTTCCTTCCTTCCTTCCTTCCTTCCTTCCTTCCTTCCTTCCTTCCTTCCTTCCTTCCTTCCTTCCTTCCTTCCTTCCTTCCTTCCTTCCTTCCTTCCTTCCTTCCTTCCTTCCTGTTCTTAGATGGAGAACTTGAACAATACAACCATAAAACTTCAATAGGACCCACCTGTAAAAACACTTCCCTTCAACTCTTCTCTGCACCATCTAAGTCTAAGAAATAAGCAACAAAACAAGTACAATGAGGATCAGAGACCTCTAAGAGGAACTGAACCTTTTGCTCTAAAGTTGCTCAAGAAAGCATGGATCATCTATTAAAAGATGGTACAATCCATTGTATCCTCATTTGGGACATATAAGGGTATTTAAAAAGGATATGTTCCAAGGACTGAAGGGGACATATAAGGGTATTTAAAAAGGATATGTTCCAAGGACTGAAGGGGGCAGGGACACCACCTATCTGAAAAAGGGATCCTTAACAGAAGACCCAGCAAAATCATGGCGAAAAAGGGCAACCATGGCGTTTTCTCCATAGATATAATATCCCGAGGGTGGTTTGTATCTCGGTTTCTTCCTTCCAGCGTGTTCAGGCTGGGAGGAAGAACTCCAGTGAATTATGCATAAGCCCCCAGATTATTTTCATTTTCCACATGAACATTCACATTTACGTAGTTTATGTATGTTTACATACGTTTACGTAGTTTGCATAGTTTATGTTTTCATAGATTCCTGTACATGCGTGAACATTCCCATTTTCCTGATATTCTGATTGGCCATAGATACAGGCAGCAAGGCAGGAAAAATAAACCAGCCTGTCTCCTGCGGTGTTTGCATGGGAGTGGGTTCGGCCCGGGCTTTTTCAAAAGAACCTCCAATTTTATCATTTTTTGAAAGCCGCGGGCGGGCCTGATTTAGGCCTGGAAGCCATGTGGCCGAACTGGGATGTTTCACCTCTTTATCCCAGGATATACTGGCTGTGTGGAAAACGCCTAAGTCTTGCAAGCATAAAGGTTCTACATAGCTCCAAACTAACCAGAGAGTCCAAATAGGGACCTTAGACAGAAAGCCCAGGCAAGCAGAGAACGTATCATCCAAGCATCAAAATGAGTGTATCTCTTATCTCTTATTCCTAGCATAGATGAATTTGGCCACATGTTTTTTTACATTGGTATACAGAAACAGAGAAAAGATCCACCACCCTCAGATTTACAAGTGATAACTTGGGTTCAAAAAGCTGGAGCCAGGGAACCGTATAAGAATCCCTGAGGGTTAAGCTTATTAAGCTTCCCTCCTGGGTCTCAAAGAATAGGTGGAACCAGAATTTAAACAGGTGTACCCAGAAACAAACTTTTATCAAGACTTTTATCACAATGAAAGCCCAATGATGAAATGCACCTGGAGCCTCCCCCCCCTTACACACATTGCTTGAAGGAACAAGGACTGCGCTCTGTTTACAGAGTTGTCTACAGCAGAAATCCATAAAGGGTCACCATGCAAAAGTTGTGAAATTGCTATTGAGTTAAAATAGCTGCTGGAACATAATGTGCCCCATTTGAAAATAAAAACTGCATAATCATTTTCATCGTAGCCATAGACTTGAGTGGCTGGGGAGAGCAGGAGATTTTTAAAGGTATGAAGTCACACCTTAAATTGAACAGTGTAACTGTTCCAAAATTAGTATCATATTGTGCCTGACGTTTGGCAGGAACTGAAGCTCCCAGGATGTCTCCAAGAGCATATTAACTAGTCCAATCCTGAAATTATAGAATGACCCCATGTTGTCAGAATCAGAAAGAAGGAAAATTTATAAGCCACATGAAAATGACAGAAGGTGCTCCTAGTAGCAACACTAATCTACTTCTCTAAAACCAAAGTTTTGTCCAAAAGCACAGCCAAACTTTTTCCCCAGTTTGATAAGGACAGTTGTCTTCTGTCAAAACTAGCTTATCAATAGATGTTTAAACTATAGATGTTTAAACTAGTGAAGGACGATTCCTTGGAGAGCACCGCACATTAGCTCTTGAGATGATGACTCAATTTCTCCAATGAAAGCTGTTTGCAATCTGTCTCAGAGAAAAGACTGAAGCCACTGGAGAATGGTTCCAGAAACTACAAGTTCCTGCTTCAATCAGTTTCATGATGACATGATCCACTGTGGGTGAGACTGCAGACTGAAACAAAAGGGAATGAATCTGAAACATTTGGCTTGACAAATGTAACCACTAACTGCAGTGCAATATTACATATTTGACACTGCGGTGGATATAACTATTGATGGGCATTAACTTTTTCATGGTTATGAAAACAAGTGTTGGACTGTAAACTGCTTAAATCCAGTCATTTTAATATTTGCAGTTTATATGTCTAATTTTCATAAAGGTTTCAATTAGTTTTGGACAATTTTATTTACATTTTACATGCTAGGAATCTATGTTAGGAAGGGTTAAAACGTGGCATGATATTCTTGTTTAGATAATGTTCTTAAAGCAGCTGCTAAAATTCTTTAGAAGATGGTATAAATAATATAAATCTTTAAACATTTAAACATCTTCATAGATGAGCATTCAGTACTTACAGTATAGTATAGATATGCCCCACCCCCCCTGCTAGTAGGGTCCCCTAACATCATTGGGACCCCTCCTCATTTTTGGAAGAGGGTGGTATATGGGTCTCGCGGGCCCTATTGTAGAATGTACCTGTTTTAAGATTTTTATGTTTTTTGTATGATTTTATGTTGTTCACTGCCCTGAGCCCTCCGGGGATAGGGCGGTATAGCAAGTTTAATAAATAATAATAATAATAATAATTTGTAAACAATGAAGAGACCTATCCCCAGTCCGGTTTAATGATTATGATTGTGAATAAAATCAGTATTTATGGATGGAATCTGAGAAAATTGCAAGGCCACATTCTATAGAAATAAGCAGGCTATAAGGGTTGAAGTGATCTGGTAGTTTAATGATGTTGCTCCCAGATGGTGTCCACGCAGCAAAGACTCAGGTGGGCTGCCCAAGTGGGTGTGGTGGTGGGCTGGCTCTTGCCCTCTCCAACCTCCCTGGGGGGGGAGGGGGGAGCCGGCCTGTGGCTGCGGTGCACAATTCAACCAGCAAGTGGCGCCCTGGCACAGGGGGAGCCACTGGGTGCCACCGTGGAAGAGGCTGGGCATGGGGACCCGGCTGGTGCACAACACTTCCCCACGTGACGAAAAGGCATGTGCCTGGGGACATGGGATACTCCATGTCCCTATGGGCGGTATGCCCCTGTTAGCTTCCCATGGTTGTTCAAGCATTTTCCCTGTGAAGATAAATGATGGAAGGATACTGGGAAATGTTTTGAGTAGTGCCGGAAGAAACAGAAAGCTATAGATGAGGGAACATGGGACAGAGATATGACATTAATATGATACAAGTTGTGTCCAATCTTTACATAACAAAAATCAGTTCATCCAGCTCTAAATATTTGTTTCCAGAAGGAAGTCAAAGTCTCTTCAATATCCCTACTCAATTTTGCCCTCAACTCTTGTCGCCTTTCTTTTATGTGTGACTCCTTCCACTGGGGAGATGTTTCTTCATAGTGCTTACTATGTAAATTGAATTTTTCTCGCATATCAGAAAGAACAATGTAACAGAACCCACAAACTTGAAACAAGTCTTTTATCAATGCATTCATCTTAGCAGAAGCCTTGGACCCTCGAGGGGGATAGCTAATCCAGCATCACATGTGGAGGTTGGTTAACGTTGCCATACCCTCCCCCACAAACACAGTATGGATACAGATTACTATTCTACTGTACATTATTTATTTATTTATTTATTTATTTATTTATTTATTTGATTTTTATACCGCCCCATCCCCGAAGGGCTCTGGGCGGTGTACAACAATTAAAACACAATATAAATAAATAAACATTTAAAAGCAGCGATAAAATTCCCAATGCATTTACCGAATATAAAACTCAAGGTTTAAATTTAGAGTTAAGATCAAGATATAGGTGGCGTCCAGCATTCTAATAATATAAAATCCCTCCCTCCCCACGGTAGAGGGAGGCGTGGCGAGTCTCATTAGATGTTTGGTGGCCCAGATGTTAAGGGCCACGGGAGGGGCACTATTGGCGGCTGGTTCCTCCAAAGGCCCGGCGGAACAGGTCCGTCTTACAGGCCCTGCGGAACTCCCCAAGGTCCCGCAGGGCCCGGACAGCTGGAGGAAGAGCGTTCCACCAGGCCGGGGCCAAGGCCGTGAAGGTCCTGGCCCGTGTGGAGGCCAGCCGCATCGCTGAGGGGCCAGGGACCACCAGTAAATTGGCCTCTGCCGATCGGAGAGGCCGCGTAGGGACGTATGGGGTGATGCGGTCTCGAAGATACGATGGCCCCAGGCCGCGAATGGCCTTAAAGGTCAACACCAACACCTTGAAGATGATCCGGAACTCTACTGGAAGCCAGTGCAGCTGCCACAGCACAGGCTGGATGTGTTCCCGAAAGGCGCTGCCTGTAAGCAGACGTGCTGCTGCATGGTGGACCAGTTTTAATCGCCGGATCAAACGCAAGGGAAGGCCCGCGTAGAGCGAGTTACAATAGTCTAGTCTGGAGATGACCGTTGCATGGATCACAGAGGCTAGGTCCGTTCTGGAGAGGAAGGGGGCCAGTCGCCGGGCCTGACGAAGGTGGAAAAAGGCAGCCCGGGTTGTATGGGCCACCTGGGTATCCATTGAAAGAGACAAATCCAGGTGGACCCCCAGGCTGCGAACGGAGGGGGTCGGCGCCAATGTGACCGCCTCCCACACCGGCGGCTGGAAGGCCCCTCCCCCCCTCACGGCCAAGCCAGAGGATCTCCGTCTTCGATGGATTCAGTTTTAACCTGCTCTGTCGCAACCAACCAGCGACCGCCTCCAAGCAGTGCTGTAGAGCCGCAGGGGCGGCGGCTGCTCCCCCCTCCATCAACAGAATGAGCTGTGTGTCATCAAGTAATATTTGCTAGGAAATTAGTTTCAGGTAGCCGACTCAAATTTGTCTCAGGCTTCCATCTTTCTGAAGTTGTTAAAATGGGTACCCAGCTTGCTAGGGATAAAGTGTGGAAGGAAAGGGCAAACCACCTTCTAAACAAAGTCTGTCTAGTAAGCATTATGATGTGACATCATCCAACGGGTCAGTAATGACCCATACTTTCAGAGAGGACTACTTTTACATTTTATCATCACAATGGATTTTTCGTTTTTAAGATTTATTAATCATGTATTCAGATGGTCCCACTTCTGAAGGAAATAACAGAAGTAACAAGACTGCTAAAATATTCATAGCATATTAGCTTAATACCTGTGGTCAAAAACCAGTGCCCTTCCCCTCTGGAGCACTGATCTGAAAGATGCTTTAGGCCAAACTACATCGGATATGCGAGATCTGTAATTTTATGCCCAATTCTAATCATTTCACTTTATCTGTAAAATAAGAGTGTGCATTTGAAGATTTTATAATTCTATATCTCTGCATGGGGAAGGAAGGCAGCGTGGTATATAGACCAATATCATCAGGTCTCAAAAGTGAAGTAGTAACTTTGAAGAGAGACCTCCAAGGAAGACTCTGCAGAGGAAGCCAATGGCAAGCCACCTCTGCTTTTCATTTGCCTTGAAAGCCACTTGTTGGGTTCGCCATGAGTTGACTGTGACTTGATGCCAGTTTATACACATACATCTATTTGATTTAAATTGCCCCAATGGCAGTATATGTTTTATTCGCACTGCCAAACTAGAAGCAGCTTGAAGGAAGCAATTTAGAACAGGGGGACCACCTTTCCTTTTGTGATGATGTGCCCATCAAATATGAAAACTTCCTTGGCTAATTTGGAGAAAAATTAGCTGGGAGAACCCAATATGGATTTCCTTCATCATATATGGAATATAGCAAAGTATGCATATGATTACATCTTTAATTTGAAATGTTGCTTTTACTGGTCTGTTTCACAGAGGAATTTTTAAAGTGCAAAGCCAGCATGTTTTAATTGTACATCTAAAACTTGAAAGTGTAAATATAACTAGAAGGTGTTTGCAAACATGTGTATCATGCACTCATACTCACCAGGGAACCAGAATTGACTGCAGCTCCCCACTGAGCATGCAAACAAATCTGTGGATTCCTGCCATGCACTGTGTGAAACAGCCCTTGAGAGATAAATATTTAATTTTCAGTCTAGCTTTTAAAAAATATGACAAACAGAATGTTTTTGGGTTTTTTTTTTTGCTAAAACTCATGAAAATGTATCAGCAAATTAGAAAGTTTAGATTAAGCATATTTATATGCTTGCCCTCTTAATATTTGATTTCTTGCAGCAACAGATTTGGTCTGCCTTGAGTCAATGAGTCAATTGGTCTGCTTTGAGTCATGTTCACTATAGTTATTTTAAAAGACGAGTACATGGGCCTGCCCAGCCATCAAGTAGGATCAGGTGTCCTGCTCCAAGCAGCAGATTTTAGGGGTATCCTTAATGGACAGCCAATTGACAGAGAAGAAGCCATGATCCTGGACTTACTTGGGGCTGTTTTGTGGCTGCAGGGTGAGAAAGTGGGGCTGGAAGGTAGTTTGTTATGTCCATATGGCATCAAGCTGCATGAGCACAGCCATGATCATCTGAAAGGGCTTAGTAGAATCCAACTAGGGTTGAGCAATACCGAAAATATCCGATAAAATTCAGATTTGGCTTTATTTGGGTGTAAAATTATTGGTATACTCAAATAAGTCGAATACTATGTTCGATATACCTGGATATAGTCAAATATCCTGAAAAATTCGGGTCTGTCTGATTTTTTGGGGTATTTTAGGAGTTTTTTCTGGGTTTTGGCCTGTAGGGGACACATTTTTACAGCTAGTGGCATCAACATTTCAGGGTATCTTTAGGATACTCTCCTGTTGATACCACCCAGATTTGGTGAAGTTTGGTTCAGGGGGTCAAATGTTATGAACCCCCAAAAGGGGTCCCCCATCCCCCATTGTTTCCAAAAGGAGCTAATAGGAGATAAGGGTCCATAAGGGTCCTTTGAGGGTCCATAAAATTTGATCTACTGAACCAGACTTCACCAGATTTGGGTGGTATCATCAAGAGAGTCTCCTGAAGATCCCCTGCAATTGTGATGCTGCTAGCTTTAAAAATACATGCCTGATAGGCACCCCAAGGTAAGTTTTGGGGAGATTGTCTAGTGGTGGATTCTTTAGTTTTGTATTTATTTCTTTAAAATCCAGGGGGGCATGCAGTCGGTTTGTGGGGGGGAGGGGCAGAATCTTTAGTTTGTTGTTTTCTGTCTTTAAACATTGCTTCAAGGGATTTCACTCCCTTGAAACAATGTTTAAAGACACAATACACAAACTAAAGAGTCCACCCCCCTTCCCTGGGGAACCGGCTGCATGTGGGGTATCTTATTGCTGGGGAAATTATTTTTGAGAGGACAGGAGACAAATAATAAGGCATTTAGGCCCAGAAATAAATGAGCCCAAATCTTTTATGTGATCCCACAAGAATCTTATTCACAGGGGAAGATTGTGTTTTTGCTCAGGGATCATGCCACTGTTGCTTGATGTGTATGTGTTCACTTAGAAAAGAATCCCACTCACAGCCTGTTCCCATCCATCCATCCATCCATCCATCCATCCATCCATCCATCCATCCATCCATCCATCCATCCATCCATCCATCCATCCATCCATCCATCCATCCATCCATCCATCCATCCATCCATCCATCCATCCATCCATCCATCCATCCATCCATCCATCCATCCATCCATCCATCCATCCATCCATCCATCCATCCATCCATTCAATAGTTACTTTATAGTCAACCTTTCTCAATGAGACTCAAAACAGGTTACACAGTGTAAATCAATACAATCAATCAGATGAGATATCTAATAAAAAATGCAGTAAGACTAGGATCATAGCAATTTGAGCAAAAAATTATTACACATTACATATCTCAATGCAGAAAATGGTATTACAAAGGTAGAAAGCAACACAATAGGAGCAGGATAATGTAATCCACAATTCTGTTGCTCTTATAACAGCTCCTTATTTAATTATTCCATTATGTTGCTCTATTGTCTTTATAAAATGCCCTCTTGAATAATCCTGCTTTATATAGTTTGCAGAATGACAAAAATGTAGAAGCTTTCCTGATATCCTCAGGAAGGCCATTGCACAGAAAATGCATGCCTATGTGCAGCTGTCAATCTTACAGATTTATTGGATGGCACCAGTGGTGGGATTCAGCAGGTTTGCACCACTTCGGCAGAACCGGTTGTTAAAATGGTGCTTGTAAACAACCAGTTGTTAAATTATTTGAATCCCACCACCAGAACCGGTTGTTAAATTATTTGAGTCCCACCCCTGGATGGCACTATTAGAAGCCATGAGCTAATGATTCAGTTTTGTATTTAATTTGTAAATCATTTTTAAAAGTTTTTATAAATGTGACTTGAATATTGGGAGTCTCATTTGGTATCAGTTTAATAACTTAATCTTGTAAGAAAATGGTCAGGTTCTCAACTATAACCCAACAATAGCTAAATTTCAAGTATGGAACTACAGCAGAGATCAAGAGTTTTAGAGAACTAAATCAATTTGTTCTCCAGACACAGGTACAGAAAATCACAACCCCAGCTTGTTTACTCCCAAACAAAATAAGACTGCTAAACAGTTAGCTACAGATGGTATGATAGGTATTCTTGGTTTGAAAACTCTGGAAACAGAGCTTTCTGTTTTTGTTGCAAAAAAATTATGGAGAAAAGGTTGACTTTGCCGTTTCAGGTGTCAATAACTGAAACAAAGGCTCGCACACTTCTTTCATTTTGCAAACTTTGTAAAATAGTTGCTTGGGAGAGCATTTTTATTAAACTAATATAGAACAGGGCTGCAGTTTATGCAACAGTGTATGCTATTCCATCTTGATCTTACAGCATTGTTTTCATTTTTTGTGATTCCATTTTCTGCACTGCTTGACATAGCATGTGTGCTACTTTTTTTGGTACTTTTTGAATTTTTGTAGCCCTTGTTCTGTTGCATTGCTTTAGAGAGATGTCATGCTATTTGATTACATTGCTTTAGACCATGTAATCCACCTTGTGTCTTAAGTAGAAAATATGCTCATAAACATAGCAAATAGTGATAGATGCTCATTTGCCCCCTTGATAAAAATTTTCTGGCTACAGGCCTGGACCATGACCATCTATCTGTTAGTCATCTTATTTTACAGGAGGGCCTATGACTTCTCAGTTCCCTGCTGCACCTTCACCACTCACTGGGTCTTGGAAGACTGGCAGAAGCCATCTCCCTGTGCACCAGACACAAGAACAATCACATTTCTCTTCCTCTCTGGACTCATATTGCAACTCCCTAAGATTTTGGGGCCTCTTCATTCCACTCGGCCTTCAGATTGACCTTCTTTGGGGCCCTCAGGTATGGTGAGATGCACTGGCATAATGGGCCTAAATGGCGCCCATGGGCATGAAGCTAGCCTGTAGCGAGGCCAGGAGGGTGGGGCACCATGGTGGGTGCCCCTCTGCCCAGCTCCCTGCGCCCCACTTACAGGAGGCCTGGGGAGGGCGGGGCTTGGGAATGGCTTGGATAAGTTCTGCTGCTCACTGCGGAGCCCCATCCCCCGTGGCCTCACTGCAGTCCAGCTCCTGCTCCCCCAGGCCCTGGGGAGGGCAGAAGCCAGCCTGCAGGGAGCATGGGAGGGCAGAGTACCATGGCAGGCAGCCTCCCCATGCCCCCCCTGCTCAGCATCCCATGCCCCACTTATGGGAGCCAGCAGGGAGGCCTGGGGAGGGCAGGGCTTGGGGGTAGCTCATATGGGCGCCGCTATCTGCTGCGGAGCCCCACCCCCTACAGCCTCACTGCATTCTCTGCCCCCAGAGGCTGAAAGGGGCAGTGCTCAGCAGTGTGTGGCTCAGGTGCATGCCATTTTGTCATGTGAGGGGCTTATCTCATCACCCTCTCACGTGATGAAATGGGGTGTGCCTGGGGGCTATGTCCCCGTTAGCAGTACGCCACTGGTGAGATGGTCTTGGCCTCTAGCCATAATTGGGCCCTTAGGCAGAAGGATATTGGATATTGGCCTCTAGCCATAGTTGCTTCTTCCAAGCCCTTAGGCAGAAGGATATTGGATATTGGCCTCTAGCCATAATTGCTCCTTCTGGGCCCTTAGGCAGAAGGATATTGGAGTCAATACATATCAGCAACTGGATGGAGTGCTTCCTTGGAACTCAAGGGCAAGCTTTGGATTTCATGGATGAGGCAAAGTGGAAGGCCATGGGACACCTTTATTCAAGTGGTTTGGTGCTCAGTTGCCTGCTAACCCCCCCCCCCCATGTAATTGTAACCAGCTGGGTGGCAAAGACCTTCCCAGTCAGCAGGATGTTGACATTGCCACTGTCATCAAGTCAGCTCTTCAGACTCTTCACTCTCGACTCTCAAATATGTGACTATTTTGGTCAGAGCTGCTGGAAGGTTGGGACTAGAGGGCGACCGCCTTTTCCAGCAAGGGGAATGGCACCAGCGGGAAAGTAAGTGAGTTTGTTGGACAGGTTGTGGGATCCATGACAGGATGGTTATTCCTCATATAGACATTTATTTTAGGCAGCAGATGATGTTCATTTTTCCTGTGGGGGACAAGACCTTTAGCTCCATGGTATTCAGATGTTCTGCTCTCTTTGTTGTAGCTTTAGGAGTGTTGGTGAGAGCTAGGCATCTCCTCAGGCTCTGTTGGTAGTTTTAGGCATTAGGCTGAGTCCATTTGTGGGGGGAGGCTTGGCCTGCATGCTTACCACCCCCCGGTGGGAATCCCCTTAAGGATCTTGGGAATGGAGCCTGATGACATCATGTCCATCTTGGGGAATGTTGCTTGGCTGCACAGGTGGCAAGGGAAACACAGAGAGGCTTATGCCCATGTGGGATCACTGGTTTTGCCATTCCAGGTATACCCTCAGCAGATGGGATAGCGAAGGAGTTTTTTTCAGCTGGCTGGCAGGCTGCCCATGCCATACCAGTTCTGCAGCACTGTAGGCCTGTTTCATCCCATCTTGATTGTTGCATACATGTTTTCTTCCCCCCTGCCCCTTCCTGCCTCCCTCCCTGCCCTTAGGACTGCAATATTACTTGTTTCTGGCTTTGATTCTAGTTTAACACAACACTCCTTTTGGACATATTTTTGCTGACATTTAGGTGTTTAGAGATCATCCTAAAGCACGAGAAGGGTTTTTTGGAACCATAAACTGGCAATTACTGACTGTCTGGAATTCCTTGACAGCTAGTGTGAGGGATGATGAAATAAATGCTCACTGTTCCTTAAGATTGTTAGAATGGTCTTGAATTCAAGGCTGCATTTGAAACCCTGCCAGGCTTGTACATTCCAGTTCTCAAAGTTGAAGAGATGACATGAACAGCCTCTTTAATTCTCATCACCTCCATCTTTTAACCATACCTCAAAAAAGCTGAATGAATAATTCTTCAGGAGTCATTTAAAAATGGACTTGAGTCAAAGAAAATATTGTCGACTTAGTTGGCAAGAAACATTTATTTGAATATTAGCAGTATGTCTATTAACTTGTTTATGGCATGGGATTAGCCAGTCACTTCAGGGCCAAGCAGGAAATTTGTGGGACTGTCTTTAACTGGTAGTGAGAAAGTCATTTTTTTTTAGCCAACTTCTTCCTATATTAAGCAAAGAGGCCTATGTAAACAGACCTGATTATAGCAGACTGGTGAGGTTCTCTTAACTAGGGTGGCAGGCTGTAATTAATAAATCATTAATACACAATAGGTAGGCACCCTGAAGTATCAGAGAATAAACATCTTTTGCAAAATTATTCCATTACTGGCCCAAATGGATAGGTGGATTGGGGACAAGATCAGCATCGACTGCTGAAACTGCATTATAAAGAAGCGGGGGCGGGAGGGGGCGTTATCTGGTCTAGATACCAAAACCCAGAGCTCCTGTAAACCACTAGTTGCTATAAGACTTAATAACCTCAACAGATGGTGAACTCGAAGATACAAATTGCAACTGTCGATAGAAAATCTAAGAAAACCCACATCTCCCAGTGAAGAAAAATTATGAAGAAAGGCAAGAAGATAATTTTTTTTAAAATGCCAAACTGGATTCTTCTCCATTGTCTCACTTTAAATCTTCAAAACAAGTCTGCCCAGACAGGCTTCTCAGTAGTGTTCTGAGAGTGTCCCTGTGGCTGATTATAAATCCAATATTTTGCAGCAGGCAGAACAACAACCTGTATTTGAACTTGAGCACCACATGTACTGGGTACACAAGGGGAGGCTATGAAAATAGGGAGGATTTCATTATCAGTTTACAATCTCCTGCCTCTGATGTTGACAAAAGAATTTATAGAGCAGATTTAATTGCATTGTTAGGAGACCAATGCCTTCTCATGACTGAAACAGTAGTGGAAATATTTAAATAAGATCATTAGTAAGTTGGATACTCTAAATGGGCTGTAAAAAAACACTGTAAGATAGGCCTTTGTGGAAAACCTGAATTTCACAATTGGGCATACAACTAACACACCGTGCCTATCTGCCAGGCTGTCTACTAATCAGGCTAACACCATCAGTATCAAACTAGAATCAACCAAAGCAGATGATAATCTGAAATTTTAAATAACAAAGTTGCCTTTTATTTTATACTAGCTGGGCCCGGCCACGCGTTGCTGTGGCTTATTGTGGTGAAATGGAAAAGGAACAGTAGCAGCAAATCAATTGCAGAAGCTAGCAGTATGTGCTCATGCAAACACGCAGCCTGATACTGTGCGATGTCATTGATGTGTGTGCCCGCATTCCTTGGCGGTGGGGGGGGGAGGAATGGAAAGGCACCTCTCCCACTCATCTAGGCTGGCTGGTCATGATCCTTTACCTGGGAGTAAGTTTGGTTGGTGGCAATGGGTGTCGCTTCTGAGGAAACCCTCTGAGAGGCGTGACGCAGCCATTCAAAGTATGTCAAGGTTGCTGTACCGAGCTTACTCCTGAGTAATGCGTGCCTGGTTTTCTTAACTGTAACCACAGTATTCAGGGAATCTAGGGTGCCTGGCCCCTCCCTCCCGTCCCTTTCATGTCGCCCCTCACTCTCTTCTCTCCCTCATTTCTCTTCCCTTGCATGCCACCCCTCCCCCTCCTTCCCTTCCCTTTCCCTCCACTATGGTGGGTGGGTCATATCAAGATGCTGGGCCCCCTGCCTCCCCTCCCTTGCATGCCACCCCTCACTCTCTCCCCTCTCTCACTTCTCTTCCCTTGCATGCCTCCCCCTCCCCCTCCTTCCCTTTCCTCCCACTTTCTCTTCCCTTGCATGCCACCCCTCCCTCTCCCTCCCTTCCCTCTCCCTCGTGTGTATGTGTGTGTATGTGTTTCACTTCCACTCGAGTGACTGCCTATGTACTGTTTCCACTGCTCATATCTGGCCATCTGAGTGAACATTCTAAGCTGTACGAACATTCTAAGGGTGACAGTTACACACAGGCAGCTGCATGTCCTTCACCATGGAGCACCAGGAAAAAGGCGTTTTACCTGGGCCAGGTGTGAAATTTCAGGTATGTGAACATCTAAAAACACTCTCGCCTGGCTGACTATAGTGGCTGGGAATTTTCAGAGGAATTGGCCCAGCAGTTACTGAGTTATACTGTCATCAACAAAAACACTGTTAGCTTTATATATATATAGATTTATACCCCACCCTCCCCGACAGGGCTCAGGGCAATGAACAACAACAAAAGTAAATAACTAATAAAACAATAGTAAAAACAACAAAAATCATAAACAGTCTTTGGGATTACAAAGACTTCTATGAATTGGAAGAGGTGGGTAAGTTGGAGTGGGACTGTTTGTTCCTTAAATCATCTATTATGGTGGGATCCACCCAGTACAGACATGGTGCATACAGAGAGTTTTCTTTTTCACAGGAGGCTAGTTCTTTTCTTCAGTAAATCTACTATACTCCTCAAGCTGCTAAAAATGAGGGCATTCCTCGCTTCCTTCCACATTTGTTCCATCAGGTGTTTCAGGAAGATGGCAGGCAACCATTATTACCCTAAGGATAATACATCATAAATTTTTTGGAGACATTTCAGAAGTCCAGGGCAGTACATTCCATTAGTGCATCTCCAGGAGGTAGCACGTTAAAGTCCCATTAAAAGACTGGTATAAATTTGCTACAGGAAATGAAAAAGTTATCCCCTGGCTTACTCAGTTTTGTTGAGCCTTTGAAGGTTTTTGTTCCTAATGTTTCAAAAGATTCATGTTCTCCATCAGCTAGGAGGTATCAATTTTTCCCAAATAGGGGCCAGGATGTGAACCTTTTCGTGTCCTTCCAAAATAATAACAATAACCTGGTAATGGATGGGAATCTAGGATGATGGGAATCTAGGATGGGAATCTAATTATTTAGCACAGATGCTAAATAAAAGTTCAATGCTGGGCCAACTAGAAGATCTTCTAACTTTTGCAGTTACCTGTTGATTCTAATAACCCACCTCTGAAATCAAGTAAGCCTTATAAGAGGAATGTGTTGTGGGCCGTTGTAGGAAATATGTCAGATATAATTCTACAGTGTAGTGATATGAGAGATCTGATTCCATCTCAAGACACCATAACAGGGCACAGACTCCTCAGTAATCAGAAGTGATGGACAGAGCAAAGAATGTTGCCCAGGAAGTCCAAATGAAAAAACTGCCATGTCCTTTTTAGTGGAATGGGAGTCTGAAGCCATCAAGAGTCATAGGATTTTAGTACCAGTGAGCTCCACTTGGGTATAATGAGGACTAAAATAAATTGGACAACAATGCTAATCAAAACCTTTTTTTAACTTGTCACAGGAATATTGGACAACTGGGCCTTAGAGTAATGATGCCAGGGTTATTATGTAACCCTAGGGTAATGCGGCCTGGGTTATGTATTTAGTTCTGACAGGATAAGAAGAAATTAGGTGTACTCATCAATAGAGGGGAGAAAGTTTGATTTGAAGATCTGAGCTCAGTTATGTGATGAATTCCTATATTTCTGACAACTCATTAATCCTTCTTTTGGAGCAAAAGATTATTATAAATGGAATTTTACCTAGGACTGTTTGTTTCTCTTTTAGACATCTAAGTGTATTATTATTTGTTATCTTTTCTGTTATGAACTGCCATAAGTTTGGAGAAATCTGTAAATCTGTTGTGTGGTTGGTTTCCCTTTTTTCTTTTTCAACCCATCATTTCTGAAATAAGTGTTGAAAATTAGAGTGGCAATAATGCTCCAGTAGATATCTCCTGAAGGTAATGTATTGCACAATCCAGAGGTTAATCTTCCAGAAGAAGTCTATTATTAGTTGTATATCTGCATTAAACTATATATGTAAATTTAGTTGGACCAAAGTGGGTTGCAGAAGGTTTCAGTAGCTTAAGTTCAACTGATAAAGTATATTGGCCCCTAAGATTCTTATGAGTCGGGCAGTCCAATCTGGGGGTGGGGGGAGGTGAAGGGACTTGTGGAATTAGTGCAGGCTCTTGTCGATATGGGTGCACTGGTAGAGGGGGCAAAGAGGGCAGTAAGTGGGCACCACACACCTCATCAGAGCCCAACCCAGAAGCAAGCTTGGGTCTTAGAGCTATGTAGGCATAAACCTGGCCATCAGTGCAGCTCAGGGCAGGGTAGGGGCATTCTCGGGGTGGAACTGACCATAGTCAGCTTCCATCAGGCTTTCAGTCCAGGAATGCCCCCCCCCCCCCGAGTCGACCTTGGATTTACACCACCCAAAAGTGTAGTGTAGGTCTGTTTTGGACTATGGAGGGCGTTTAGGCAGCCAGGGTTTTTTTTTAATTGTCTCCCGATGCTTTCTGGAAGCATCCTGGAGGCAGTGTGGTGGCTTGGCAGCAATGTGATCTCTGACCACTGGAGCCTTCGGGATTGGGCTGTCAGTCTAGTGCAGGGGTAGGGAACCTGCGGCTCTCCAGATGTTCAGGAACTACAATTCCCATCAGCCCCTATCAGCATGGCCAAGATTGGCCATGCCAAGATTGGCCATGCTGGTAGAGGCTGATGGGAATTGTAGTTCCTGAACATCTGGAGAGCCGCAGGTTCCCTACCCCTGGTCTAGTGCCTTCCCTAATACATTTTATCCAAGGCAGGGCTAGAAAATGTCCTAGGTATTATGTCATAAATGCTGTTTGTTGTTCATTGTTTATACAGATGGGAATGTTAGTATTAATGAATTAGTGGACCCCTTGGTTGGATCCATTTTTAAAGTATCTGTACCAACTTTCTTGGACTTTGTCTTAATCTAATAAAAAAGAAGGGGGAAGGCAATCTCCTCGATGCTTTTTTGTCAGTTTTAAAGTTATTCGTTTATTTAAACATTTGCATCCTGCCTTTCCTCTTGGTTCAAGGCGGCTTACAATGTATTGGATTTGACTGAAATTTGATCTGAATGAACAAGGGTTTACTTTTTCAGAGCATTTTCAGGATCAGAATCTAATTTTTGATGGTTGTAGTTTTGGCTTTTTGCCATATACCCATTGGCATAGCATGTAACTAGAAGAATAATCATCACTGTGCAGGGTTAATGATTTAATGTGGCCTTCCAGTTAATCATATCAGTCATAAAAATGGAAATATAATGGAACGAATTTCTGACATTTAGGGTATTTTGCCAATGGATTTGCATCCTGACTGCCTCTCAGTTAAATACTTGAACCTTGTTGACATATTAACATTTGTAGACATTTCCCAAGCTTATCCTCATAATGAGATTTGTTTTGGAATCATTTAATTTATTCATCCTGCTGTTTATTTTCACCACCCTTCTGTCATGATTACTTCTGCTTTTACAGTTTATTCTGAAAGACTGGGATTTTAAAGTATGCATAATGTTAAGAAAAGTAGCTTAGCTTCAGTGCTAGAATATGATGTGACTGTTAGGTTAAATAGCTCATTTAGCAAATTAGCTTATAACAAATTAGGTTATCATCATGTTACAGCTGGAGCTCTGTGTGTGTCCTCAGGTCAGATCAAGATTCAACACATCTCAGGGTGGAGAGCTGGTCTACCCATCAGTTTCACAGAGTGGATTGGCATCATTGGGTGATTCATCCACTCCCAGAGTTAGCTTGAAACAATTGCCCACAGAGATGAGGGCCATAATTTCCAGGCAGTGTGAGCATATGGCAGCCAATATGACTGAGGCTGGCATTTTTCTCAACAATGTTTGTTGCTAGTGTGACCTTTTGAATGCTGAACAATAAATACAGTAGACAAGGATCTAGAGGACTTACATCCCATTTATCCAGGAGTACTGCCAACTTCATGACCTCTGGAAGAAAATGGTCCAAGAATGTCTGGTCCCTGACACAAGCTGTTTCCACTTGAATAAAAGCAACAGTTGGTTGGGAAACTTTGGACATATATGATTTTGGATTCTGACTATAACCATGACAGTTTGAGAAACCACAGAAAAGCAGCTCTTGTGTTGTTTAAGGACCTGCAGAAATTGTATTTATTCACCAGAAATGGAAAATGGATATCCACTGGATGCTTAGAATTAAGCAGCCACTTGGTTAGACTAGGTTTTAGTGTGTGTGTTTTCTGTCCTTGCAACTTTGTTGCACTTTGGACTCTTGGGTCCAAAGAAAAAAGGATGTAAATATTTGAAAAGAAAATAGGGTCGGGTCAGGGCTGGGATGGCTGCGCACCACGTGGGGAGGCAGCTGGGCCGGTCGTCTCCAGCGTGCTCCAGCGAGCTCTCTCCGGGGATGACCCAAGTGGAGCGGATGCCCAGCCTGGGGATCCAGCGGTGCCAAGCGCAAGTCACTGTCAAGTACAACCACCAGGATTTGCAGCGGCGCCTCAATTCGGAGAAGTGGATCGACAGGCGCCTGGAGGACCTCTACCAGGGCAGGGAAACAGAGATACCAGATGAGGTAAACATTGATGAAAAGAAAATACTATTCACATTTAAAATGATTGCTCCCTATCTTATGTGCCATAGCCAAAATCATAGATTAAAAGAATATACCTCTTTCTCTAGAATTAACAGTAAGCATCCTTGACAAATATTGCATCAAGTTATCTCAAAATGATTTAGTATAGCATAATGGCTAAGATAATGAGATCAGTCATGGGGTCTCCAATTTGTATCTCACCTGTGCCACTCCTTTGTCTTGGGCAAGCAGTTTTCTCTCAGTGATAACCTCTCATTCTTGCCCCAATCTGAAATTTGAAGGTAAAACAGCCCGCTGTGCAAGTATTGGGTCATAACTGACCCAGAAGGTGACATCACAAAACAACATTTAGTAGGCAAACTACTATATTCACTGGGTGGTCTGCAATTACCTTCCCTAGTTGTGAACACTTTACCCCCAGCAAGTATTTGCCCAGCATATAAGGTTATTAGAAGATACATCAGAGTGACACAGAGGAAGTATGTTGACCACTTAGATGAGCTAGATAAATGTGATGTAATATAATACAGATCTGACTAAAGTATACTGTTCAGAACTGCGTCCTCCCTCCCCCTTCTTTTGGCTATATTAGGATTTTTTTTTTCATTTTGTTTCAGACTTGGCATCCAAGGTATTAAATATCAGAAAGTGGCTATTTGTAGTTTTTGCTGGTACATTTCCATGTCTTTGCACAGGGCTCATAGCTCTTGGTTACAACACAGCAGCTGCTTTAAAGTCCAGATGTAATTCTCTGCAGGTTTCAGTAAAATTGTAGCGCAGAAAAAAGCCACAAGTTTTAAGTAGAGATCTTTTTTCTAAAATGACAAGGACACATTGTTGATTAGCTCCAGGCAAGTTATATTTTCTCCACATTTTGTTTCTACAACTGCTGTTTCCTCCACTGTTTTTAATGTGTGACCAAGTCAGAGCTTGCACAATCTAGAGAAGTTAGGAAAGGTGCTAAGAAAAAAAAGGCAGAATTATTGTTTTTAAATCTCAGATTTAATCAAGAGAATAGGATCCAGTTGTATCTAAGAACAAGTTGCTACAATGAAAAGGGTTAAATACACATATTGATCAGAATACAAGCTTTTAATTTTTTTTAAAAAAATTGTACATAGCCCATCTTTAGCAGCAAGCTATTGAAATATGTGCATTCATTTAGATCTTAACACTTTCAAAAACAACAAGATCCAATTTTCTCCATTTCTGTTCAGTTTTAAATGTATCAGAAATGTAATTTGAGGGAAAATAAAATGTTATCCAAGGTCAGACAGCTATTATATGAACATTTACAAAGACTTTACTCCTGGGATCCTGGGGGATTTGAGGACAGCATTAAAACAACAGCAGCAGCTAGACAAGCACCAGCTGAGATGAAATGTCTTCATTCCTGAATGATACTATGCATGCAACTAATGTTGAATTTGTAGTCTATGGCCCCTTCCACGCATGCAGAATAATGCACTTTCAATCCACTTTCAATGCATTTTGCAGCTGCATTTTAATGTGCGGAATAGCAAAATCTGCTGGCAAACAATTGTGAAAGTGGATTGAAAGTGCATTATTCTTCATGTGCCGAAAGGACCAATAATATTGGTTCCAGTGGTTTAAAAAATATAAATTTTTAAAACATGAAGGAAATCTAACTGATACAGAATACATTCCATTAAATACATCAGCTGTTTTTACTAAACATAAGGCCTGATATTATAGGTCTGTATTAGCTATGAGGCTGCAAAGATTTCTCTCTCTCTCTCTCTTTTTTTAAAAAAGAATGGCTTAAATAAAAGTTATTATACAACAAGCTATTAACCCATTCAAAGGGAGGATCATGAACCAAAGCTACCAGATCAGAGTGAATGGGGACATGAAGGATATTGACATCTGATTTTCTCGAACAATGTGAATAATTGTACCTAATTGTTCTCATTAAAGACTGTGTACACTGGGTTCAGTCCTCTGTCATGAATGTGGTCTGTATTCTGCATTGTTAGACAGGTATGATGCACCTTCCCTGCCCTTTACTTGTGACATACTGTATTCAAAGGGTTCAGCAATAAGTCCATATCCTGCATTGGCCTCCAATGAGCAAAGTGGAGCATCTTGCTTCAGTCCGAGAGATTATTTGTAATAGTGGGTTTCTCCAACTTCTGCCCAATAAGAGATTCTAAAGTACTGTATCTATTCGTGTATAAGTCAACCAACATATAAGTCGAGGCACCAAATTTTACCACAAAAAACTTGGAAAACTTATTGACTCGCGTATAAGTCGAGGGTGGGAAATGCAGCAGCTACTGGTAAATTTCAAAAATAAAAATAGATACCAATCAAATTACATTAATTGAGACATCAGTAGGTTAAATGTTTTTGAATATTTATTTCAAAGAAAAACAGTAAACTAGCTCTGTAAGCCCTGATTCTCCATTTAAATCTACTCAGAAGGGGGAGAGGTGATTTAATGGGAGAATCTGGGAGAAATTTGAGGGTGGCTGTCAGGGGAGGAATGTTTATGTTAGAAGTACCAACATTTCAGATTATCTTTAGGAGACCCTCCTGATGATACCACCCAGGTTTGGTGAAGTTTGGTTCAGGGGGTCCAAAGTTATGGACCCTCAAAAGGGTAGCCCCATCTACTATTAGCTTCCATTGGAAACAATGGGGGATGGGAACACCCACTTTGGGGATCCATAACTTTGGATCCCCTGAACCATAACTTTGGATCCCCTTTGGATACCCATCACCAAACCTGGATGGTACCAGCAAGAGATTATCCTGATGATACCACCCAGGTTTGGTGAAGTTTGGTTCAAGGGGACCAAAGTTATGGACCCTCAAAATGTAGCCCCATCTACTATTAGCTCCCATTGGAAACAATGGGGGATGAGGGCACCCCGTTTGGGGGTTCATAACTTTGGACCCCCTAAACCAAACTTCACCAAACCTGGCTGGTATCATCAGAAGCATCACCTGATGATACCCTGAAATTGTGGTGCTGCTAGCCTAAAAACTGTGCCCCCTGGCGGCCAACAAAGTAAAAACCCTAAAATATTTTTAAAAATACACCTCACTCGCAAATAAGTCGAGGGAGGCTTTTTCAGCACAAAAATGTGCTGGAAAATTCAACTTATATGTGAGTATATACGGTAGCTCACAAACACTCAACTTTGTTGGACGCTAAGGCAAGTTGATAGTAAATACCAAATACTGTTTTGGCTATTACCAAGCATTGTTAACTACGAATTCCATAACAGAATGTTACTATGCTTCATTACTGTCACACTTTAGCTTTTTGGCCAGGCTGCAGGGACTTTTGATCAACCAAGAAGTTTCCCCCAAAGAAAAAAGACTATCTGAAGGAAGAAGTTTTTCTAATTCAGGTGCTGCATATCTGTTACTTAAAAGGACCGCAGAAGAGTGTTCCCTTGAAACATGATTTTGTTTCAGTTCTTAATTGTTTTGTTGGAGGAGCTGACCCAGAACATGCATGACTTTGCTTTTTATATGTCTTATTAGACAGTATAGTAGCAAGCCTCTCACTGTCTTATGGCCAACTCCTTGCACCTGATCTTTTTGTCTATTCCCAAATTCTTTCGCTCCAGAGATAAAAAGCCAGTTCTTGAAAAAAAATCAATTCCAGACAAGAAGGATAAAGTAGACTTAATTAAATTCTAAATGACAGAGATAAAATAAGGAGTTGGGGAGCTAGAAAAACAAGTGCAGCTAGTCTGATGCCATCTTCGCTCCTCTGAGACTTGGGTATCATTTTGATGGAGTCCTACTTGTTCTAGATTGAAATCTCTCTGCTTGACTATCCCCGCCCCTCCTCTCTCAATTGTATACTAATTCCTCTACAGGAAAAAAATGAGACAAAAACAAGAATTCAAAAGCTTGACCATTTTGTTATCATGTGTTAAAGCTCACCCATCACCTCCTTTAAGGAACCTATTGTTTCTTTATTCTTCCTCTTATTCCTGACATAATTAAAAAACAAACACCCATCTATTGTTATTTTCCGCCCTCACTAACCAAAGTGGATTTTGAGCCTTATCTTTCCTGAATCTCTACCTTAGCTATCCTTATATATTTGTCCCAAGCAATGCATCCCTCCTTCCATTCACTATACTTAACCCGGTTCAAACTCAGATCATTAAAAAAAAATCCCCCTATGAATTCAGTCTCATTTCCAGCAATGATTTCTATTCTTTTTCCTCATATGGATTGTGACTGTGCCTTCAATATCTCACTTTTAAAAACCCCATTCCTCTGAACCCCCTTCCCTTGAACCATTTCACTCAAGGATAGGAAAACTTTCACAGCTATGTATTTTTCTTCTTGCCCCACACATAATGGGGTGTATGAACTGTCTATGTGGAATTTTTCTCGATTTCACTAGAAGTCCAAGTGGCCCTGATGCTCAGAGTTCTGAGCGTGAAAATTGATATCAGGACAAACAACAGAAATGGAGTGGGATGTTTAATCCATCAGCTTTTTATTTATTTATTTATTATTAAATTTTCTATACCGCCCCTCCCCCGAAGGGCTCTGGGCAGTGAACAACATAATAACAATCAATTACATTAAAACCCAATTAAAACAGCGAAATTAACAAAATTACAGAGGCGTCCAGCATAACTTCATAAAATGTAATAAACCCACCCTGTAAAGAAAACAAACCCAGAGAGCTGAGGGCCCTACAAAAATTAAGGGCCCAAAGTGTAAGCTGGGGGAGAAAGAGGAAGGGGGCGCACATCAGCGGCCGGCCTCTCCAAACGCCCGGCGGAACAATTCGGTCTTGCAGGCCCTGCGGAACTCTCCAAGGTCCCGCAGGGCCCGGATAGCTGATGGTAAAGTGTTCCACCAGGCAGGGGCCAGGGCTGTAAAGGCCCTGGTCCGGGTAGAGGCCAGCCGCATCATCGAGGGGCTGGGGACCACCAGCAAATTGGCCTCCGCCGAACGCAGAGGTCGCAAGGGGACATATGGAGTAATACGGTCCCGAAGGTATGAAGGTCCCAGGCCGCGTAAGGCCTTAAAGGTAAGTACCCACATCTTATGAATGATCCGGAACTCAACCGGCAACCAATGCAAGCGACATAACACAGGTTGGATGTGTTCTCTAAAGGCACCGCCCGTGAGCACACGCGCCGCTGCATGTTGTACCAGTTTCAACTTCCGGATCAGACGTAAGGCAAGGCCCGCATAGAGTGAGTTACAATAGTCTAACCTGGAGGTGACCGTTGCGTGGGTCACAGTCTGCCTGGGAGAGGAAGGGGGCCAACCGCCGGGCCTGTCGAAGATGGAAAAATGCAACTCGGGTTACATGGGCCACCTGGGTCTCCATTGAAAGAGATGAATCCAGGTGGACCCCCAGGCTGCGGACAGAGGAGGCTGGTGCCAATGTAGCCCCCTCCCACTCCGGCGGCTGGAAGTCCCCCACCTCCCCCGGCGACCCAGCCAAAGGATCTCCGTCTTCGATGGATTCAGTTTTAACCTGCTCTGTTGCAACCAACCAGCAACCGCCTCCAAACAATGCTGTAGAGCCGCAGGGGCAGCGACTGCCCCCCCCTCCATCAACAGAATGAGCTGAGTGTCATCAGCATACTTGTGACAGATCAGCCCAAAGCTCCGCACCAACTGAGCAAGGGGTCGCATATAGATATTAAATAATAGCGAGGAGAGCAATGCCCCCTGAGGCACACTGCAATGAAGCGGGCACCTCTGGGAGGCCTGGTCCCCACACCACACTTGCTGACTCCGGTCTCGAAGGAACGAAACAATCCACTGAATGAGACAATCCACTGAAGGAACGAGACAATCCACTGAATGGTTTTCCTTTTGAAACCATTCACCCCAGCTTCTTATTTGCAACTATTCCCACAAACTACTTTTGTCTCAACTTGGTTCTGAAACAGCACTTCAGGGCAATAAGGTAGGCAACAGGTTGAGCTTCAGGTACACTTCCACCAGTCATCTAGTGCTCCTCACCTATATTTGCAGTGCAAAGCCCACACACACATGAAAATTCAGTGTTATTCTAGGGAGCCAACCCCATGTCCAAGCATGTACATGGAGCACTAGAAATCTGGCTGGCAGGGCCATTTAGTCGCCAGGCAGGAAAAGAAAGAAGGAAAGGAGGAGGGAAGGCTTCTGCCATAAGCACCTGCAGAGAACATTGGAGGTTTGGGGAAGACTGTGCCAGGCAGAAGACAGAAAAGTTAAGTAATTGGTGTGTGGGTGTGGGTGTGGGTATGTGCATGGGGCAGTGGCATACCAGGGGTAAATGGCACCCGTAGACAAATTGTCTCCAGGATGCCCCCAAGCTCTGCTGCCCACCCCCAGGCTCCAACCCCCTACTGCCCTCGAACTGCCCATGTCACCATGGACGTGGGCAAGGTCTAGGGTGTCCATCTCTCAGCCAGCAGCCTGCAGTCTCTTCTGACCTCCCTTCTGGGCAGGCCAGAAGAGACTGCAGTCCCGGCCTCAGAGACCTTCTTTTATAAGCACCGAGGCTGGGGGTGGGGCTTGGGGAGCAGGAAGGGGTGGGACTTCCTGCTCCCCAAGCCCCACCCTGGCCTCAGTGCTTATAAAAGAAGGTCTCCAAGGCCGGGACTGCAGTCTTTTCTGGCCTGCCCAGAGGGGAGGTTAGAAGAGACTGCAGGCTGTTGGCTGGGAGCCCAGCCAGTGGGGGGGGAGGCCAGGGGGTTTGAGGGTGCTTGGATGACTCATCGTTTTTGTGTGCCTCTGTCAGGGTGCATGAAAACGCAGAGACAGCAGGACTTCCTGGTCACGTGTGGGAAGATCAATTTTGCACCCCCACATGACCAGAAGAGTGGCGCCTGGGGACAACGGGTATCCCTTGTCCCTAGGCAGATACGCCACTGGTAAGGGGGATATCTCTGAACCTTCCTGTGTGAAAAATTGAATCTTTACCACTGAGATAACTGGCCTACTTGTCCTGCTTATGCACTAAGGAGCAGCAGTGGCGTAGGAGGTTAAGAGCTCATGTATCTAACCTGGAGGAACCAGGTTTGATTCCCAGCTCTGCCGCCTGAGCTATGGAGGCTTATCTGGGGAATTCAGATTAGCCACACACGCCAGCTAGGTGACCTTGGGCTAGTCACAGCTTCTCGGAGCTCTCTTAGCCCCACCTACCTCACAGGGCGTTTGTTGTGAGGGGGGAAGGGCAAGGAGATTGTAAGCCCCTTTGAGTCTCCTGCAGGAGAGAAAGGGGGGATATAAATCCAAACTCTTCTTCTTCTTCTTCTAAGTATGTGCACAAAGATATGCAGAGGGTCTTGGTTCAGTTTCTTGGTTCACACTCACAAAGCTTTGTTTAGGGTTGCCAACCTCCAGCTGATGAGAAAACAAAAAAAAAAGGTAACACAGCGTAAATCTAAGAGTAATAACAAAACTTGTGTTGAGGCGTGATAGGAGTTGACCCAGTTGAAAATAGGTTTCAGAAGTCAATGTACATAAATATTTATACAAGCAACAGCATTAATTATTTTAAATAACCAAATTGGTTTTCACAACAAAATGTGCTTTCCAAAATTTATAGTCTGAATGGTGCTTATATAAGCAAAATTATAGTAATAGTCACAACTTCTAGAAAGGCAACAAGCAAACATTAGCTTTATATCCAAAAGGTACAGGCAATAGGCAATTATAAGCAAACAAACCAAAAGCTAACTATAAACTGTTTCATAAGCTTCATCAGTATTTGCCAGTAAATGCCCAATTAGTTTTTAATGCGGAGAAGGAGAAATGCACTTGCTTGCACTTGAAGATCCTCTTGCTCAGTGCTGCGCAAGCCTCCTCCAACTGCTAAGCATCGAATAATTAAAATATTAAACAGATCATTAGAAAAAATCTTAATACCAAAGAATGCATTAGAACTAGAGTACATCTTACCAGTCTATCAGGAAACAAGGTCTCTATGCACATGTTTCCCTGGACTGCACTAACCACACACATATTCCCAAAGGCATCCGAAAAGCAGCACATTTTCTAGCACATTTTAAAGAAACCTGGTGAAGCTATGATTAGTATTAACTTCAGCTATGTTAAACACACAGAAAGTCGAAAACCTGTCTGTAAACATTTTGACAATATAATCACAATAGCCATCTGTATGAAACAACTATAATCTATATTTGCTTTTAATCCTTGTGGAGCCATCATCTTAAACCAGTGTATAAATTTAACTTGCTGTTAAGCAGTGATCCTCTGTGTGTACATGTGATTATAATGATGGGAACTCAGAGTCTACAGCACCAAAAAATTTCAATCTTCAGAATGTCCAGCCTCAATGTAACATCGCACAAGAGGAGTCCTGAGGACATGATTCTTCAGTCTTTATCTGTACTCAATAAATATAATTTAATGGAATGTGCCTGGCGCACCCAAATGAGAAGGCCCTCTCCCCAGCCAGCATGCCCTCCGCAGCTCTGGCCACACTGTCCCTGGCCCTGGCCGTGCCAGCTGAGCCTTCCCCTTGGCTGGGCCTGGCTGGGACCCTGTCTGGGTGCAGTGGGGGGGGGGAAGGGAGGAGCAGTGGGGGGGCAATTTTCTGCCCCCAGTGACCCAAATGGTCTCCGCCCAGGATATGTGACCCCACATGTCCCCATAGGCACTACGCCACTGGGATGAGTGAACATTTTTATAATGATCCACAAATCGCAGACAGAGCATCCTGATAATGACCCTTACTGGAGAATCTAAACTATGTCTGTGTGAGTGTCCCTTAAGGATTGAGTATGTTTAAAGCCTAAACACCAGACAAAAGGGCTAACCAGGCAAAGGGCTAACAAAGCTGCCAATTTTTAAAAACGATCTTCGTAATGTCGTAAGGTAATTGATTAAACTCAAAAGAACATGTTAAGCATTTTGACTTTTTTTGGTTAGGTTCTAAAAGAAATATTCTGGTAATATTCTGAACTTTTATTTTGGCAGAATTAATTATACAACTGGGATATCAACGTGATCATATTTGTAATGTAAGCTGGTGAGCTGCAAAATCATAATCCTCTTTTGTAGTGGAATTTCTTTTTAACCTAAGGAATTGATTGAAGGGCATGTTGTTCCATAGTTGTTTTGGATGACAAGAACCATAATGTAATAAAATATTTTGGTCCACTGGTTTTTTAAAGGGGTAGGTCTGAATTTTATTATCAGTTTGTGTATACTTGACTATCCAAAAAGGTCACAGTTTGTTGACTAGCCTTGCCTGATAGTTTTACACAGGGATGTTGAATATGATCCATTGAAGAAAACTGAGCATTGTTCTCCGATGTAAACATGAAAAATAAATAATATGCATGAAAAAGGCTAGGATTTGTTCAAAAATGGGTTTATTTCTTTATCAAAAACATATCTAGTCTCCCAAGAAATCATAAATATATATGCTACATTGGAGAACAACCAGATTCCATAGCCATGTCAGCCTTTTGCACACTACTTGCAGTTTGTATTTTGTTTTTCTTGTAAGTCCCCTAGTGGGTCAGGCTCAGACAAAACATGAGGGCAAATAAAATAAATTCAGTGCCACCTGCTTTTAAGGTTTCAAATTATGGTACCCATTCATCTCAGGAGTAACTGTAGCTTAACATCCAAAATCTTCATGAGTATGAATCTGCAAACAATCCTTTTACTACAACTTGATTAAAACTTGGTAGGTCTTCTAGGGATCTCATCAAATAGCTTAAGGTCAATCTAATCCCTGGTTGGCCATCTCTGTCCTATGGAAGTGAAAATTTGCCTTCTTGCAATTTCATTACATTTCTCCCATAAGAATTGTAAAACAAAAACTTTCCAAAGCCTCACATACAACACAAAGCAGACTCATGCACAGCATAAACAAACTGAATTGCACTTGGTGTTGATATGTAGCTATTCTCCCTTTCTCCTAATTTTCAAATCAATAGAGATTATTATTGATGCGGTGTAGGAAAGTAGGTGATTTTTTTCTCAAGGAAAAAAGATACTTAATGCCTGTACTAAAATTGTCAGATGATTACTTTCTTCCCCATCTTCTTTCTTGTTGCTGATTTTGATAAGAGACCCACATAATAATCACAAATATAAAAAATGGATTAGAACCATTATATTTATCTGATTGTGAAATAGCTCATGGAAAGCAAATAATTCGAATTCTTGGTTTCTGCTAAAGCCTGTCACTTGAATGAAATACAATTATCAAAACTATATCCTATGGAATATTTTTTTAAAAAAATATGCTTATCTCAAAACAGCATAGAAGCTATTATTTTAAAAGTTTCCTACACTGGAACAGGCTGGAGCGAAATTTTATATATATGTTGAATAAATTTTATATATATGTTATATATACATTATATATATAATCAACAATGCTTTTAAATGATAGAATAAATTGTGTTGCTCTCTATGAATTGTTAATTAATAATTATACTTTTACATTATCTTATCTATTATCTATCAATAATAGAGGCTGGAGGATCAGATTGCTACTCTTCATTAAATCCAAGACAGATAGAATTTTATTAATAGCAACCCCAAGGCCCTGCACAAGTGCACGGAAATCAGAGGGACAACTAAGTGGATGACTTTCCTACTAAGAATGGGTAACTAATAGCTCTATCCAGTTCATTGTGGTGTTTGGAGGTAGTGCCATGCTGCCTCCAAAGGGGTTTGGGTGGCATAGAAAGAAGGGAAAACAACCCCCGCTCCTGCCACCTGAATTTCCCATTACCGCAACAGGCTTACACTGCACAAAAAGTGTGGCATAATCCTGAAGGTCCAAGGACCAGTGTTCACAGGCTAGGTCACTGATGGAAGACAACTAACTCCATCCCCAGGAATGCCTCAGACCACCCCTTTCACACCAGCATCCAATTGGGATGCCAACACAGTTCTTTGGCAATCTGGGCTTCAGGAGCTGAAGGACACCTGGCCATTGGCAATTCTGCCCCCTCCACTGGTGGGGATACCCCTTGCACTGACTGAGGGGGCAAATGCATTGGCACAACCCTCCACTGGTTGCACAGCCCAATCTCCTCAATCTGGATTGAGTTAATATTAACCAAACAGGCTAGAGAGATGGTAGATGGGGTGAAGGGGGTGGGAATTTTAGGGGGAAGATACCATGTCTTCCTAGAATTCTTTTTGCCATAGGGAGACAGGAAAATTCATAGACAGACATGTATGCTAGATTTCAGGAAGACCAAATTTAATGAACTTAGAGGCATGATGAGAATCATTCCATGGTAAGGATGCTGGAATAGAGAGAAGCAAGTTCAGGGTGGGCTCCCCTAAAATAAGAGCCCTTTCAAACTCAGACCGTTAGTATTCCAGTAAGATGGATATGTGACGGGGAATTCACCACTGTGGTGACCACACTTGCCCCTCAACACATTTTATCATTGTGTGGCAGATTTTCCTGCTTTGTGCCTTTTTGGGACCCTCAGAGCTGAATTGCCTTTCTGGTAGCATGTGATGGTTTCAGGCTATAGTTCTAATATTGTACCACCCAAAGTTGTAGAATGTCTATTTTCTTTTCAAACCAATTCCCTTAAAATGGCACTGGAGAACTGAGGCAGGTTAAACAAGTTAAAAGAAAAAAATTATTGAACTAACAAATATTTATTTATTTTATTTATTTATATTTTAGATTTATAGGCCGCCTCTTCCCCGAAGGGCTCGAGGCGGCTCAACAACATGGCTGTTATTAACAGCAACTCAACAACATAACGTAAACATTAAAACTCCGGCAGCAATTACATATAATTAAAACAATCCAAGCCATTCAACCCGTATAAAACAGTTCAAACAGGCGCCCGTTCCTAAGGCTAAAAAACAAGGGAAAAGAGGAAAGAAGAAAGGGAGGGAACAGGTGGGCCCAGATGGAGTCACAGCAGGCCCAACCGAGATGACAAAGATGGAAATTCGGCAGAGTTTCAGTGGGGGGCAGTAGAACAGCGGCCAGCCTCTCCAAAGGCCCGGTGGAATAATTCTGTCTTACAGGCCCTGCGGAACTCACCAAGATCCCGCAGGGCCCGGACTGATGGGGGTAAGGTATTCCACCAGGCTGGGGCCAGAGCCGTAAAGGCCCTGGCCCGGGTCGAGGCCAGCCGCATCGTCGCGGGGCTAGGGGTCACCAGCAATTCTGCCACTGCCGAGCGCAGTGGCCTATGTGGGACATAAGGGGTGATGCGGTCCCGTAGATATGAGGGCCCCATGCCGCGTAAGGCCTTAAAGGTTATTACCAGCACCTTGAAGACGATCCGGAACTCCACTGGGAGCCAGTGCAGACGGCGTAGCACAGGGGTGATATGGTCTGAGTAATCACCACCTGTCAGTAGCCGTGCCGCTGCATTCTGGACCAGCTTCAACTTCCGGATCAATCGCAAGGGAAGGCCCGCGTAAAGCGAGTTACAGTAATCTAACCGCGAGGTGACTGTCGCATGGATCACAGTGGCCAGGTCAGTCTGGGAGAATTATAAAGAATATAAAGGCAGGAGGAAGTTATGTACAATCTTAGGTTTCTGTCTCAGCCACAGGATTTTACCAAGCTTTCTAAGTTTCTCAGTTTCTTATCCTATTATATTTCATATGAAGGTTTGGGTTTGTCTTAAATTACTCTTAAACGTTGCTGACTTATGGATTTTTTAAAAGTCTGGGCTCCAACAGGCTGGTATCTTTTCTTTCAGTACACACAGCCTCTCCCCTGTTAGACACTCACTTTTCAGAAATCTCCCACATGAGGTAACTTATAATCACTTTTACACCTGACAGGGAATCCTCCTTTGAATATAATTAGGAAATTTTCTATTTCCCAGAAGATATTGTCCCCTCACTCTTTATTTATAGTCATTGTGGAATGTCTGCATCACTATTTCACCTCTACCTCAACCAATAAATACATGTCCAGTTCTTTTTCAGTGTATTTCTACTGTCAGCATATGCCGCCACATAGCATATTTCAAATTATATTCACTCACTGACTGAAATCCTCTCAGGATGGATCCTCCCAGGGACTCGATGTTAACATGCAGGAATCCAAAAGATGTTCAGTCTTTTCCCTCTCAGAGAGATACCTTCTCACTATCTTGCTGGTTGTTCTACCAATCAAAGTGCTGGTCAGTTTACCTACTAAGAGTGCTGTTTAGTTCCTATGAATTTTTTCACCTTGTACTCTGGCTGCACTTTGTTTCTGGCTGAACTTCCAAACCTTATTTTTCTGTGCAGTCTGTCACAACCACAATTGAACTTTATTCACTTTTTCCCTGCAAAACTTCTCACAGCAGCATCATAATTAATATTATTTTCCACATCACATTTGGATATGCTTTAGAAGGAAAACATGATTTGCACCACTTCTTCAGCAAATTCTGGAGTGCATCTGAATCTAGTTTGTGCACAGAGCATAGCTGCCAATTATTTTATTTTCCTAACTAGTTAAATGCATTTGTGAAAAGAAAATCCAGAAAGGAAGAAGTAGGACATGTTCGTTGACACAACATGTTAATGTTACTTTTGAAATCCTTTCCCAGTAGGTTTTAGCACAGTTTTTACATAAAATATATAGGAAGTTTAGTTAACAAGCCAAGCTTTTAAAAACTGTAGTGCTTTTAGGGGGGGAAATATATGCAGAAAGAAATAGTAAGAGAAGTCTTATAAATGGAAGCAGGAACTTTTATTGTGAACTCTAATAGATTGCCAAAGGGTTGCAGAATTCTGTGAGAAATAACAGCTGTAATTGACACTGGTAGAATAGTTTGTTTCAATGAGCCCCAGGGGCGTACCAGGGGTAAATGGCGCCCGGAGACAAATTGTCTCCAGGACGCCCCCCCAGGCTCTGCTGCCCACCATCCCAGCTCTGCCCCTGGTGCCCCCAGGCTCCACCCCCCGCTGCCCTCGACCCGCCCATGTCACCATGGACATGGGCACGGTCTAGGGTACCCAGCGGGGGGCCGGCAGGGGGGTTGAGGGCGCTTGGAGGCAGCAGGAAGTCCTGCTGCCTTGTCATTTTTGTGTGCCTCGGGCAGGGTCGAGGCGCATGAAAACGATGAGACAGCAGGACTTCCTGGTCACGTGGGGGTCCACTTTGCTTCCCACGTGACCAGAAAGAGGATACCAAAACAAGGGGTACCCCTTGTCCCTAGGCAGATACGCCACTGATGAGCCCTTCAGCTTGGTTTTGGAGTGATGTGGTATCCCCCCCCCTTTAAGGACACAACTTTAAATCAACCCAAGTGTGGGTGGATGATAGATTATCATTTCTTTATAAACTTTTGCCCAGTGAACCGATCTAAAAAAGAAACAGGGAGGGGTCAAAACTCTTTGTAGGGACAGAGAGCAACTTCTGGCAACAGGAGAAATGAACGACAGAGAGAGTGTGAGAGAGAAATACTGGTTTGGAAAAAAGAGCTGCAGCTTTATTATTATTCAAAGAGAAGTCAAGATCTAAAGTCAACCTGGATACAGCTTACAAAAAACTGGAACTATAGCATGCATGTGTGTGTGAAAATGAAGCTGACGCTGAAGTTGGCTCCATTAGCCTCTTTGCATGGGGATGTTTGGAGACTCATTTCATCAGAAAGAATACTAACACAACTTGTTGGAATAGAAATCGGCCGCAGCCCAAAATTTATTTAACACATAACCAAGAAACCTTGAAGCTGGGCGAGCATACCAGAGCACATCCTGGCCCCCAGGTAGCAAACCGCTGAACCTGGTTATAGGGCAGCCCAAGCGACCCCTTAGGCCCTTCGACAGAACCCTGTCCGCACATCCCCTGAGGAACGGAACAGAAGTTACTAGGTGCCACAAGGACGCAAACCCAATTTAGGACACCCTCCCGTGTTGGCAGCGAAGCCTTCAGCGCGAGCCCCCCAGGCTTGGCTTTCCGAGCTCTATCGCCACCACGGACCTCATAAGGAGGCCCCCCGAGGGTGGGAAGGTCCGGCATGCAAGCTTCTGCCTTCCCCAAATAGGATGTGCTCTTATGCTCCTACCGCCACTGAGCTGTCACTCCAACAGCTTCCAGCTTCAGCAGCAGCCCAGAGTCTCACAGCTCAGCGCGCGGCCAAAGTCACTGCAACAGAGCAGAACGATTTCGCCAGCTCAATGCGGAGCAGAGCATGGCGGACATCGCGGCAACCAGATGTCCTGGCCCCAATCCGATAAGTGGACTTCACGGCAAAACAATGCTGGCAGAGCATGAGACAAATCAACATGGGGAATAACATCCCCTCCCATGCTCAGTACCAGCTGGGCTGCGGACCGACAAACCTTGGACCTGACTTTGTTAACTCTGGCCGGAGCCATGGCTCCTCCAAGTCCTCCTCCGCTCCAGCAAGCACGACCCAGAACAGCTTGGATTTCGCATCTTGCGCATCGAAGCAACTGTAAGTCTTCCCTCATGGCGCGTTCTGCAACGCTTACTCCCTTGAAAGCCGGAATGTCATTTTCCCCAGCTGAAGAACTATTAAGCGCCTGGGAAGCCAAACTGAAGCACCGAAGTTCCGCAACTCGAAGAGCAGAGAAGACCACCGCATGCCTCGGCCAGCCAGCCAGTGAATGTCCAGGGAGGTGTCCAGTCAAGGTGTTGTCCCCAGCCCGACTTCTTCGCGATAACGCCCAGCCCAGTAAACAATGCTGTGGCCAACCATCCAAACAAGGTAAATCGACAGGCCAACGGAACTATAAAGAGAACAAAGTTACAAGGAAAGGTGTGAGGCCGACATAAACATCGATAAGCTAAAGATCTCCAGCGGCCTATAGCCTGAATTTCGGTTGCAGATTGTCCCTCTTGAGAGGCCGCGGTAGCTGCCCCAATCCGAAAGGAGTGGGAACCGAACTGCTCTGCTGGGAGTCCTAAAATTGTAAACACAGCCGCAACACAGCCCGTGAATTGAAATCTGGACACTGATGCTCCATCGTTGTGGATAAACAGGGACCCTGCCACTTCTGCAGGGCTGACAGCTAAAACGCAGCTATCCTAGCGACCGGACAGGGTGCCCCTGGTGGGAGGGGCCAATGTCACTTCCGCCTCGACGCTGGTCAGTCTTGGACCCCGCCAACCATATGAGTAAGTTCCCATCGGCCATGGACACATCAGCCCTTTGCAGAGCCTTTTAGGAGCCAATGATGTGGTGGACGGGGCCACTAGCTCACCACAATCGAAAAGGCCCCATAAAAGCCAAGGTAAACAAGGCCTGGAACAGTGTAGACTCATAGGCAGAGTCACAGACTGATTCTGTGGCGTTAAGTAAAGTTCCCAGGAGCTCCTTTGGTGATGGGACGCCTACTATCTTGGCGGTCTGGGAAGCTGCTGCCACCCGGCCACTGCCCTTCTAGCTCTAAGCAGCCGGGAGTGGTCAGTGATCCCCAGGGCCTGGCTGAAAAGGAAATGGTTAGCTAAATGGACCTTAATCGTCCTGGCAGCCAATTGACGGTCCCTCGTCAACCAAATGTACCGGAGCACCAAATCCTTAGCAAACCTCTGTCGAACAGGCTCGCCGATGGAAGCCGCGAAAAGCAAAGAAGGTGCTCAGGGCCCCTTCCATACGCATCGACGGGTAGCTGGCGCCAGTGACTGCAAGACACCTTCGCCTATTGACTGCCTCCAAGACGCCACAGATGGTCGGACACCTCTCCGAAAGTGGCTGGCTTCGGGAGCTAGTGAGCCGAAAGCGGCTGACCTGACGACGGCAGACAAAGCTAGCCAGCTATATTGTTAGTTATACCTGGCAAGAAAACAGCTTTAAAGGAGATGTTATTAATCAGGCAAACCATTACAAATTCCCTTTACTAGCCGCGATCACCCTCGCTCTGACCGGCTGGACTGCCGATTTACCACCCTGACCACAGCCTGGTTGTCACACCAGAATTTTAACTGCATGGTCACAAAACACATCCTTCCAGATGTGAAACCACGCCACCAGAGGGAACAACAACTCCAGGAAAGTCATGTCCCTCAAAATTCCCGCCCGAGACCACGCTGGTGGCCACCCCTGCACACCACTGGCCCCCTGAAATAAATACCAAAGCCTATCGAGCCAGCTGCATCGGTGTGAACTTGAAAATCTATCCTGCAGCTCCCAAGGAACTTGCCAAAGGAAACTCCGCTATAACGCCTCCAGAAAAAGTAACCATACCCTTAAGTCTTGGCTAAGACCAGAAGTAACCCTGACGTGATGATGGGGAACTGAATAGCCCGCCAAGGACCTTTGGCGAGGCGGGAACAAAAGCCCTTTCCCGAGACAACCCTGCAGGCAAAGTTAAGGTGCCCAAGCAGGGACTGTATTTCCCGCAACCTGCATTTTTTTTGCACAGGTGTTCTGCGATCAGTGCACGTAATGTTGTCAGCTTGTCGAGGGGCAGGGAAGATGTTCCTGCCACCGCGGTCCAATTGAATTCCTAAGTAGGTTAAATACATTATTGCGTCCTTCAGTCTTACCGGCCGCCAGCGAAACCCCAAGCTCCGCCAAGACCTGAAATGCTGACAACATCATCTATTACTGGCCAGAGCCAGCTGCACCTACAAACAAAAAATCATCCAGATAATGAGTGACTTTCGCTGATGGCATGCGATCCTTGATTGCCCATTCCAAAAGGTGCTAAATTTTTCAAAGGCTGCACACGCTATAGAGAGCAACCCATGGGCATGCATTTATCGGAAGACATACCAATGTCCTTCAAATTGAAAACCTAACAGTTCAAGTCCTAGTGTATGGGCAGCAGACGAAAAAGGCTGACTGTATGTCACATTTTGCCAACATCGGTAAGCAGTTCCCACCTCTCCGGATGAGACTCACTGCTTCATCCACAGTGGCATACAATCAAGAGAGCAGATGCCTGGGTCGATGGTAAGTCGCTTCAACGACTCCTGTGGGTAGGACAAATGTTGTATCATCTCATACTCCCCGGGGCCTTTTGGGTACTACCCCAATGGGGAAACCCGGAGGTTGGGTAACGGATAAGGCTGTGCAAAGGGACCTGCAATTCTGCCCGCCATCTTCTTTGCAATTTTGGCAGCCACTACCGCAGGCAATTCCCTGGCTGATTTTAAGTTGGGAGCTGAGGTTGCCACCCTACACCCTAAAATGGGATGTGAAAACCAAATTGAAATCCCTCCTTTAAGTACAATGCGCTCTTCCTGACACGGATACCTGTCCAGCCATTGGCATAAAGGTTGCACACGCATCGAAGGGGCTTAGACTCTGCAGAACCTCCGACTTCAGGCCTTCTGGACGGAATGATCCTCCTGGCCGCCACCGCCCTTCTTAGAGTTGCCACGGAGCCAGGGTTCCGCCACGCCGAAGGAGGCCGAGCCAGTTATGGCATTGTACTCTGGGTGGACCCCAAAGCAACGGGAACAGCTGTGCTCGAATCCCATTTATCCCTCTTACAGGAGCCTTGGTTAAAGGCCCAGTAAGCTAAGCGGGCGGTCCCGCTGACTAAACCTTTTTTTCCTCGGCCCATCAGCCCCAGTTGACGGCAGCACCAGATGACGCAGTTTTAATTACATTTGTCATCCACGCCTGATCGCAGTATTAGATCCCACCTGCGCCCGGACGATGTGAGGCACTCTTTATGAATGCCTCATCGCATTCTTGATAGCAGCCGCGATCCCCTGATAGGGATCGTGCTCCTCAAACATTAGCCCAGTGAGCAGACAGATGCCAAGCCCTTTAGTGGGTAAGCAGCCCTATCAGAGCCATATATTCCAGCTTAACCCTTTCAGCCAGTTAATGAAGGAACGCTCAGCTCTTTCTGGTTCCGTGGCCTATCTTCTCTTCTTAGCTGACCCGGGGAACCTGTCTCTTCTGGATCCTCTTCCGGCCGCCAGAACCGGGTGAAGATATCTTACATGAGCACCCATCCAGGCACGCTCTCTAATCCCCTTGGCAAATGGAGCCCAACCCCAGGGTCCCCATACGAAAGCAAAGGCTGAACCCCCCCTAAGTTCCCGTCACACTGCCCTTCTCCACTGCCAGCTCCCCTTTTCTCCTCTGAGTAATCCAAAGGGGAAGAGCTGGCGCACCTATCCCCCCTCTTTCCCACCAAAAGGAAACTCCGCTATAACGCCCAGAAAACGTGAATCTCATACCCTTTTAAGTCTCTATGGCGAAGACCAGAAGTAACCTCTGACGCGGATGATGGGGAACTGAATAGCCCGCCAAGGGACCTTGGCGAGGCGGGAACAAAAGCCCTTCCCGGGAGAGACAACCCTGCGGCAAGGCAAAGTTAAGGTGCTCCAAGCAGGGACTGTATTTCCCGCTTAACCTGCATTTCTTTTGCACAGGTGTTCATGTATCAGTGCACGGTAATGTTGTCAGCTTGTCGAGGGCAGGGAAGATGTTCCTGCCACCGTCCAATTGAATTCCTAAGTAGGTTAAACAAGACACAGGCCCTTCAGTCTTGTCGGCCGCCAGTAAAGGGAACCCTCTCAAGCTCCGCCGGCCAAGACCTGAAATTGCTGACAAACATCATCGCGATTAATCTCGTCAGGAGCCAGCTGCACCTACAAACAAAAAAATCATCCAGATAATGAGTGACTTTCGCTGATGGCATGCGATCCTTTTGATTGCCCATTCCAAAAGGTGCTAAATTTTTCAAAGGCTGCACACGCTTATAGAGCAACTCTGGTATGGGCATGCATTTATCTATTACACTACCAATGTCCTTCAAATTGAAAACCTAACAGTTCGAAGTCCCTTGGGGTGTATGGGCAGCAGACCTAAAAGGCTCGACTGTATGTCACATTTTGCCAACATCGGAGGCAGTTCCCACCTCCCGGATGAGAGACTCACTGCTTCATCCACAGTGGCATAACCGAAGAGAGCAGATGCCTGGGTCGATGAAGTCGCTTCACCCACCCCTGTGGGTAGGACAAATCGTTGTATCATCCTATACCCCCCTCGGGCCTTTTTTTGGGTACTCACTCCCAATGGGGAAACCCGAGGTTGGGTAACGGAGGTTGTGCAAAGGGGACCTGCAATCTCTGCCCGCCAAGCATCTTCTTTGCAATTTTGGCAGCCACTACCGCAGGCAATTCCCTGGCTGATTTTTTAAGTTGGGAGCTGAGGTTGCCACCCTACACCCTAAAAATGGGATGTGAAAACCAAATTGAAATCCCTCCTTTAAGTACAATGCGCCTTCCTGACATCGGGATACCTGTCCAGCCATTGGCATAAAGGTTGCACACGCGACCGGGGAAGGGGCGGTAGACTCTGCAGAACCTCCTCCGGGACTTCAGGCCTTCTGGACGGGAATGATCCCTCCCTGGCCGCCATACCGTCTCTTCTTAGGAGTTGCTCGGAGCCAGGGTTCCGCCACGCCGAAAGGGGAGGCCGGAGCCAGTTGCGGGCATTGTACTCTGCGTGTGGACCCCAAAGCAAATTCGTGGGGAACAGCTGTGCTCGAACCTATATTTATCCCTCTTACAGGAGCCTTGGGTTAAAGGCCCAGCAAGTTAAGCCGGGCGGGTCCCCGCTTGACTAAACCCTTTTTTTCCTCGGCCCATCAGCCCCAGCGTTGGACGCAGTAGCACCAGATGACGAAGTTTTAATTACATTTGTCATCCACGCCTGATCGCAGTATTAGATCCCACCTGCGTCCCGGATTCGATGTGAGGCACTCTTGCGGAATGCCTCATCGCATTCTGATAGCAGCCGCGATCCCCTGATAGGGATCGCGCTCCCTCAAAACATTGTACGCCCAGTGAGCAGACAGATGCCAAGCTCCTTAGTGGGTAAGCAGCTCCTATCAGAGCCATATATATTTTCAGCGAACCCTTTCAGCCAGTTGTCGGGCTGAACGCCAAGCCAGCTCTTTCTGGGCGCTCTCTTCTCTTCTTAGCTGACCGGGAACCTGTCTCTTCTGGATCCTCTTCCCGGCCGCGAGAAACCGTGAAGATATCTACATAGTGACTCCATCCAGGGCACGCTTCTCTTTAACTTCCTTGGCAAATGGGAGCCTGGGGGTCCCCAGGGTCCCATGTCGGAGCAAAAAAGGCTGAAGCCCCTAAGTTCTCACACCGTCTCCTCCACCTCGCCAGCTCCCCTTTCTCTCCTCTTGAGTAATCCCAAAGGGGAAGAGCTGGCACCTTCTCCCCTCTTTCCCAGTAATCTCCAGCTGTTTAAGGAATCCTCATCTGTAGACTCACCTCAGACGTAGGGATGAGCTATAGGGAGACCGGGCCGAGAAGATCTTAGCACGACGAGAGGCCTTTTTTCTTCCCTCCGGCCTGGTTCTGGCTCTGGCCCCGGCAGACTGGCTGGCAGAGCCTCAAGTTGCAGTTTCCCAACACTGCCCGTTGGTCCAGGCAGAGTACTAACCTCCCCAGTCCGCCGGGCGTTCTGGGACCACGAACTATTGGGGACAGCGTGGTCCCGGGCGAAATCCCATCAGCCCGGGTGCTCTGGCAATCCCAAAGCTCCTGATGGACCTCTTGAGTCCCCCTGTAATTGGGGGCTCAGGCAGAGGGAACCTAAGTTCTTGTTGGACTCTATGTGCTCCTTAAACTGACTACCAAATGGAAGAACTTTTGGAACTTGAGGAAGGGCCAAAAAATATAGGGGGTTGGTTCCCTCTATGAAACCCCTCCTGGGCCATTGCCCAAAACCAGGGAGGGGTTGAATTGGCCTGGCCATCCCATACCGGGTTAACATTCATGCCCATATAATGGAGAATATGGATAAGTATATGGCATAAAACAGAGTTTCCGGTAGATATGGGCAGCCCACCTTTGGCCATGAGGAGGCATGAGCACAGAGGGACTATTCATCCCGGGTCTCTAATAGAGGGAGGTACCTGAGACGGGCCTGGAGTTCCTGCCGGCCCAGGCTGCTCCCAGCACCTCCTATGCCGGACTCCCTGCTTCCAATCTTACGGGCCCTCTGGGCCGGGATTACTGTAGGTGCTCCAGGGTACGGTGGCAGGCTCTGGGCGCTGGGAAGAGGAGGGGATTGCAACCTGTTGGAGTAAAAGAAACGGCCAACTCCCCTGTCAGGGTGCGTGGCATGGCTGACTCCAAATTCCGGAAGGGGGGGAGGAGTGGGCCCCACTCTGCCCCTGTTCTGAAGGCCTGAGTGGCATGGTTTGGGCCACCCTTCCTTGCTCTCTTCTTTGTGCCTTTAGGCTTCGATGCCATGGTCCCTGACTAACTCCACCAATAAAATTGCTTTTGTTAATTCAAAACCGCTCTCTGCCCTTGTTTGCTGTTTGTCCCTTTTATATATATATCTTAATGACTATATATATGTATATTCCAGTTTGACACAAGTGCAGAGTTCTTGCAGCTAAAGTGCTCTAAAAGAAATCACACCCGCCATTGGACTTTCTGTAGCAGCCCTGTAAAGCAGCCCAAAAAGTTTTCCCTGCAAAATGGCCGCTGCCTATAAGGCGGCCTTTAAGCTATCTTTGAAGAATACTCAAAGAAAATGGCTGCTCCTTCCAGTCCCTCCCAACCTGGAAGGGGACAAATGGTCCGCCGCGACTGCCTCGCGGCGACATGCTGGCCTAAAGATTGTCCTCTAATGAGCTCACTCAAACTGCCGGGTCAGCAGGCAGCCCCTTGGTGAGTAGTCCCAAGGGAAGGACAATGTCGCCTCGGGACCCTCGTTTCTAAAACAGACGCCCAGGTCCCTCCGGGAGCCGCTTTTCTAATTAACACCGGGAGACTCCAACGAGCAGCAAAAGGGAAGGTGGGTAAAACTGGCCGCTGCGCTTGCGCTGGCAACCTCAGGGGAGGGGAGTGCCGCCTGCCATTGAAAGGCAATGCCGCTGGCTCGGCCTAGCGCCGAAGCCCTTTGATATCCCTGCAAGCTCTCTCACGGCCGGGCAGCCAAACGGGCCGCATTTATCGCCGTGATGGACGGACGGGTTCCGATGAAAGCCTCCGGATGAAAGCCCTGGCGCCACTCCAATATCTCTCCCCCCGCCTGCCTGAGAAGCGCTTCAAGGAAGATCGCCCAGTCACAAAAGACGCATCAGCCGCACAAGACTCAGCTAAAGTTAGGCGCAGCAGCCAACGCTACTTCTACAAAACGCTTCTGTCCCGGTGAGTGGGAGGGGGTGAAAGTCCCTACGAAGTCTCGGTGAGGCCGATCCTCCTCTCACAAGGCTGCAAGGAAGCTCCGAAAACAGTCTCCCTTAAAACGATCTGGCCTTGAAAGAGGCCCAACCCCCGCCGACGCAGCCTTTTAAGGCTGCCAGAGGCCCCTGTCACGTGCCGGCACCCGGCCACGTGACCGCCTCATCCGGCCAGCGGGAGGAGGTAGAAGCCTCCAATCGTCCCTCCCCCCTTGCAACGGCGCCTCCAGGCTGAAGCCTGGGGCGCGATTTAGCTTCTTATGTCAAATTTCATTTTCTTGGCAGTTCTTCTTGTGACCCCCTCCATTGGGCCCAAATCTTTTGACGCCCCCCCCCCCCCAATAATTGCATCTCAGGACATACAGTAGACATCTGTGGTGGATTATTTCCTTCTGTTACTGCTTGAGGATTGATGGGGTGTACTTGGAGACTGGAGAAGCTTTCGAAGGCAAGAGAGTGATGCCAGCCATTGAGATCAATATGCCAAAAATTATTAATGCCACTGCGCATTTAAGGGGGCAGCAGGGTTCAAGAGCCACTGTGGTGAAGAGGTTTAGAGCAGTGGACTCTAATCTGTGAAACAGAGTTTTATTTCCCCTCCTCCACATGAGCAGTGGACTCTTATCTGGTGAACTGGATTTGTTTCCCTGCTCCTACACATAAAGCCTGTTGGGTGCCCTTGGGCTAGTCACCCAGACGGCCCCAGAACAATCTTGCAAGATCTCAGTAGGCACTTATTTCTTGCATTTATTATTTTGAGCCTGGTGGAACCCTCTGTTGAATGAGTCCTGAGCCCTGCAAAAACCTGTTACAGTTCCACAAGGCATGCAAGACCTGTTCTGCTAGGTCTATGGTCAAGGGCAGCAACAGAATCCATCATAGCTTGCCTCCCTTTACTCCTCTCTGACTCCTCTCTTTCCCTTTCCCTTTCCCTTTCCCTTTCTTACTTCCTCATTTCCTTTTAGTTCATGTCCCTTAGTCAGATTTTAAGGTGCTTTCGTATGATATACTGTGATTGTCTATAATTTTATTGTTGTAATTTCAGATTTTTACTGACTCCACTGGGATTTTAAAAAAGAAATCCATATTTTATAGTGTGGTTGCGAATGTGCTCTTTCTCTCCCTCATTTTAATAGCCATATTGTGAAATAACAGGAGCTTACACTCAGTAGTTAGAAAGCAGTCACTGACCAACCTTCAGCAACAGCTGAGTTGTCTAGAACATTGAAGCAGAGTCTATACAGAAGTGGAGTCTTCCTGAGGTGACATAATGGATCATACTACTGTACAATACAGAAGCTGGTTTCATTTTTTAAATTCTTTCTTAAATTCCCCCATACCCCCCCCCCCCCCAGTTTCAAAAAGAACACTACAGGAATATAGGTTTCAACATGCAAGTTCTTTTTTTAAATGTAAAGAATATTTTTAAAAAGGCAATTCAGCCACTCTTTGAAGCTGTACAGTCTATTCCACTACCTCAAAACTGTACCATATCATCCTGACCTCATACTATTGAACATGTAGGACAGGCATTGAGTGGATTGTCTTGTACCACTTTCCTGTCTATTCGTAAATTTCTGTCAGGGATGGCACCTAGTTGATTGAGGTGCATTCCTAAGTCCATGCCTTGGCTACAATACAGACAGTGATTGTATCTGGGTGATTGAGATGCATTCCTGTCAACGTAACTGCCTTTAGATATATGTACTTTGCCTGCTATGTTATCACTATGGTAATGGAACATTCTTTCCTTGATCTTTCTTTCATGATTTCACATGCTTAGAAGATAATTAGGCTTATTCCTGACACTCTCCACTCCCATGGGAAAAAGGATTGTTTCCACTGTCCTGCGGGGGTAGGAGGCCAGGTGGCTTTATCTGCTGCTGACCTTGGGGAACTTAGGCTCCCGATGTAACTCTTTTTCACATTCTTTGGGGAAACGGGAGGGGAGATCATTTGTGGATAAAGTGGGTCACAAAAGCCAGGTCTGGCAGAACTGGCTTCTTGCAAGCTGGCTGCTTTGTTACCTTTACAATAAACACTACTGATCAGCAATTGAGAGTCCGTTTATTGATTCAAGGATCAAGACCTAATGATTTCCCCGCAGGAATGAAAAAAGCAGATTAGTCAGTACAATTTTCAATGGAAAAATGGTGCAAAGGATTAGACAAATTTAATGAGTACAGACCAGCATTAAAAATATAATGCATAAAATGGCTAGCACATAACCACTACATATAGTTAAAATAATCATCAAACTAAATACAAAATTTACAAAATACAAAAACAGGCCCAAAGGATTTGAATATCCTTTCTGCACCACATTGGTCCCAATGGATGCATTTTATATAAAATAAAAACATCCTGTTAAAGCATCATAAAACTGTAGGTGATATGCTGTTCTGGGCTCAGCAAGAACTAGTAATAAGGGTCAGATCAGATTTGGAAGAACTGCAGCTGGATTTCCAGACTTTCCCCACCCCCACCCCCACCCCCTTAGTCAATAGCAGCATATTGTTCAAAAGGGCTCTTGATTTAGATTGTGGCTACAGGTGATGGGAAAGCAAGAAGGGAGATGCTACGAAGAACAAATATGCTGTGGATCCAATCATGAGTGGATTGTCTGGTCTCTTTTGTCAACTGGTTTAATCGTGTTTCTGCCTATTTTTGCTTCTTTTAAACATTTCATCTGAAATTACTTTCACAGTGGTGATTCTGAGAACTTTCTTCTTCCTCAAGTTTCTGCTTCTTTAAAAAGCAGCAACGGATATATATGCTTATAATGGGGAAAGAAAAACTCAGCTTCTAGCCTGGAACAAACATGTAAGACATTTTCACTTTCATAGCAGTGATAGTTGAGGGTGTGGGGAGGGAATCAGGTTTGCACAGGTCATTTGGCATTCCTTCTTCCTCTCTGACACAGGGAAAACACTTTCCATTTTAGGTTGCTGATTGATGCTTGTGAATACCAATCGACAGTTTTTTAAAGAAGACCCTTGGGAAATAAATGGGACAAACATTTAAATTTTTTAACAGAGATAATAAATACTACCATGCAGGATGAATGTGATTGATTAATTTGTTGAAGGATCATTTGAACATATGAAACAGTTATCATAGGTGAGCTGTTGTAAATGTGATTATGATAACTGTGGGATATTTTGGCTCCTGGGAAAAGATTTCTCAATGACAGATAGACATATACATGCATGTACAGTTTACCTTGAAGGGCATAAAGCAGAGGAGAGGGTAGACAAGGTCATGTGGAAGTGGGCAGAGTATGTCTTTGTAGAACTCTGCTGAATACTTTGGGGCTGGGAAAACAGTATCGGAAACAGAGGTTCTTTGGGCAGGAGATAATGCACAAGACTAATCCAAATGCCATATTAGTGACCTAGCATTAACATCATAACTTGGTTTTGCTGTGAACAGACTCAGACACTGAGGCTGTCTGATGGATGTATACTTCCTGCCTCGATCTATTCCTATATACTGAGAGAAGCCATTAAGTAGCTAAAAGCCTATTATGGTCAAAAGATAGATGGCACAAACCTAATGGACAACAATCTTCATGTTGAATACTTAGGGAGTATTTATCTTTTTCCCTGAGACAAAAGAAGGAAGATCCATCACACTGGTGGTAGTGGTGTATTGGCACCACGAAAGTGAGACAAAATTGCCCATCTAAGGTTGCCTCCACATGACAAGGATTCTCTATGTAGCTGTCATCACTTTTTGCAAATGTAGAGATTTTTGCTATGGCCACACTTGAGTTTTTGAGCACTTTCCAGCTATTAGCCCTCCTTTACAATAATTTTCCCTACCATGCTGCCAGAAGGCATTGGGGGGGGGGGGGACGTTAAAAACTGGTAAATGCTACAGCATTGGAGCATTATAGCACTATACTTATTTTTTAAGTCCTCCAAAAGCCTACTGGCGGTATGATGGGGGAAAATGACAGTCACGAGAGACTGCTAACAGAAGAATGATGCAAATGTGGGCAGGACTTTTTAAAGTGGATGTCTTTTCATCCAGATAATGCAATAATTCTTGGTCTGAATTTTTTAATAAAAGATCTTCATAAAACTGCGACTGAAAGAATTACTGAAGATGGGAAAGGCCTGGAAAGAGGGCGGGTGTCATAACCCCTTCTGGTGCAGCTGACAGCTCATCCAAGGAAGAGCTAACTGAGCCTTGCAGAGAGACACCAGCTGAATCAGTAAAGCCTGAACCAGCACAGGCTTCTGGCTCAGAGCTATTAACAGGACTAAGGAAGATGCAAGTAGCTCTGAGTCTAGAGATGCAAATCAGCTTTGCAGGCAGAGACTGAAATTGGCCTTAATGGAGAGGTGCAGCTCAGCAAGATTACAGGCTAAGCATTACCCAGAGTCTTTGCAGGAGCAGTCCCAGGCAACTAACTCTGAGGAATAAAAAGGCCTTTGGCAGAAACTGCAATTGTGGTTGCAAAATGTGTTCTTCCTGACCTTGCTTGTGCACCACTGCTGTTTCCAGGCCCTGACTGGCTATGGAGCAGCTTCTTGACTTTGATTCTTGACTTCTCCTTGTTGCTGTGTACCTTCTTGACTTTTGACTCTTTAGCTTTTGGTTTGATGGACATTGGTCTGGACTCTGCCATGGACTTGGCATCTCTTGAATTAATCCCTGTTAAACCATTGTCAGCACAGCCCTGGCTCTGAGCCTCCTCAGTGCTGTGTGTTGCTCTGGCAGCACACCAGTCCCACCCAGCCTGCATAATCCATTCCACTTCTGCCCCACCTCCCTTCCTGAGGCCACAAGTTCTATCCTTCCACCGCCCCAAGCCACTTCTCTCCACCCTCTTCCTATCCTCACCTTCCCTCCTACCCCAAACCACACCTCTCCAACCTCTCCCACCCTCAAGCCACAGACCAACAACGAGATAAGTGGTGAGTATTGTGCTGGGGGCAAAGGGAGGGGGCGCTACAGCCACAATAAAGCCCATTGCAGGGAAACATGCTTCCATCCTTTGCTAGGGCCCATTACATCTTCCCCGGTGTTTGGTGCTAGTCTTAACACAAATATTTAAGTTGAAGTTGAAAAACAGGTCCTCCTAAGTTCTATAGAAAGCCTCTTCATGAGTATAACTGCTTGCAATTAACACCACCGCAGATATTAACTTTCTGCCATTCACTCAAGGATTCCTTGTTCAAACTGACAACACTATAACCTTCATTGAAAACACACACAGTTTTTGAGAGCACTTGTCTGAGAGACAGCAAAATCCTCTGAAGATTATCATATAAATGAAACTGTTGAAAAACAAACATCTCTCTTTCTCTCTCATGCGTGCAATTAATGACTGTGAAACTATCTGCAAAATAAATAGATATTCACAAGAGTTGCAGTATATTTGTTCCCCTAATGAGCAACTAGGCTGCCATGAAGGCATGCTTTGAACTGCACAGAGAAAGTTGTGCTACTGTAGATTTTCATTACTGTCATTCTCAAGAATGGGACTGGGTTTCAGTGGAACAGTGGTTCGATGACCAGGGATGGGTCCAACAGCATTGTAATATGGGGAGGTTTTCTTTGGGTGGCTTCATCTCATGACTCAGTTCAGGGTTTGTTGTATCCCTTAGCAGCTTCATAATATACTTTCAGTTGCTGTGTTAGGTACCCCTTCAGTAAAGTGAACCCAAGTGAAGACTTTTTCTCCTGGGTCTGCTTGTGGGCCAGAATTCTAGCTTTTGCAGGTGATGAATGTAGAGTTTTGGAGAAGGACAGGCAGGTTGCCAATCATGGGAGCAGTGCTCTCCCTCCTTGGCTGATTCTGGTGTGCCAGATAGTACATCACATGCACTTTCAGCCAGTTCAGTTGCATTAGAGTCACAACAAATTTTGGTGGCAACAACAAATATTGGCACTAATATTGGTGGCAAGGAAATTATTGGACTGGGAGTTTGCAGTGAGTGGATTAAGTTCAGGTGTGCTTGTGTTGCACTATTTTGTGAAGAAGTGAATTACCCCATTCAGAGCAGCCAATAATGCTATATTTGTCTCCTCTGGCTGCTAACACCTCACTAGCAGTTGCCATGTCCCAGATACTGTACTCAGATGCTTTGTCTCATTTTCAGGAAACCTGATTTCATCCTTTGTGTCCTTGCCAGCTGGATTCCAGAAGCAATTGTTGGCAAACTGTGAAAGCTGGAAATGCAACCACTTAGCAGTCTTTGCCGTCTTGAGCAGGACCCTGGATCCGCTTAGGAAACACAGAATACAGCAGGAGGATGCCAGTAATATATATGGCATGATGCAGGATTTCTCAGCTTGTGAAATAACACTTTTCAAGACTGCTTTCTTTGGAGGTCTTAGCTGGTGGCAATGTTTTGTAGGATGCCATGGAAAAGTCTGCTTTTCAGTTAAGAGACATCAAGAGAAGATTTAACAATGCAAACATAAAATCTAAAGTATGCCAGGGAGTCATGGACAATGAATCCATGGCTCTGCGTCTGAATTTACAAAGCCTAGTATACAAATAAACAGGCACAGATGCTTACAGCTTTTAATTGGGAGGGATGTTATTTTTTAGGCAGATTTGCTTGGTAAACTTCAGATTTTGTTATATATGGACATTGTAGGTTTTAGTAACAAAACCTTTTTGTAGGAAGCATGATCAGAGTGTAAATTTAACTACTCACTGAAGTAGGTGGAAAAAACTAGGAGATGTTTTGTGGCCATTTAGAAAAATGTGCATCTCTCTGATGAAGAAATCAGAAGAGGTGCCTTGATCATATAAAATGGAAGACATAGATACAGAAAGGGATACAAAGGAAGTATTTCAGAATAAGTTTACTACAAAAAGTTTGTAAGCTACTTTCAGTGTATAGGAGGCTGCATGAACAGAAAACAACACAGAAAGTGTTTATCTGGTATTTCAGATGCTGCAGTTCACATCTTGGTATGGAAAGGATTCCAGAAAAGGTAACCCATCTCCCTATTTATAGTGGAAATCTAGGTAGCATTTTCTTTTGCAAGGCTGCAGTAAAGAGTATAGATGGGAAATACTTTAATCATTCGATAGCATTATGTAAATGCTAAGCATCATTATTAATCATTTACTTGTTGATGTTAGCAAATACAGAATACAGAGAATCCCAGGCAATAATCGTTTACCAACCAGTGACCGAAGTGATGAACCCTATTAAATATGCACTTAAGGAATGCTAGCTCCATTAAAAAAAATTCTAATGAAGCGGTATAAATAGATTACATTTAGCTGGAATTCAAGCCAAGAAGTAATTACAAAGAAAAGCAATTGCTCAAGTTAAAAGAACAACATCAAACATCCTCAGTTTATAAACAAATGAGAAAAATGCTTGGCCAAAAAAAATCTGCAAATATCAGTTCCAAAAAGTGAAAAGGCAGCAAGAATAAAAATGTTAATTTTGTGTAATTTCTTAGGACTTCTATTAAGCTATTATTACTCAGTGAGCTGAAGAAGCCTGAGAAAGGAAACAAAAAGATGTGAGAAACCAAATGTTATAAGTGATAAGTAATGACCCTGTTTCCTAGGGGTTGGGGGAGCAAGACCAGAGGTTGCTTGCTGGATTCGTGCTGGCAGTGGATGATCTGGCAGGGCTGTGAGCCTTACAATAGTTCAGATGGGCCAATCAGCAACTCTGTGGGTAGCGGTTGAGCTATGGCCATTTTCTCAACTAGGTCTGCTTTTGTTTCTTCCTTCCTACATCTTGAACCTCTTTTACTTGCCCCTTAGACTGCAAAAGGTTGCCATTAAACCATGATCTTCCTTGATGCATTTTTTCAAGAACAGCTACAAAAAATAATGCTTTATGGTATGGTGTTATATTCAGCACCCCCAATTGCCCCCCAGCATTGGAAACACAGCACAGAGTCAGGGAGGGAGGGAGGGAGGGACATACATTGGAGTAAGCGCATAGGATAGTCCTGCCAATGTTATTAAATAAAGGAAAAAAGTAAAAGGCAAGTCTAAATGGATCCTCATGAATTCATATGATTTTTTAATTGGAATGACATGAGGCCACCATGAAACTATAGAGCATATCTACAGGCAGCACCAAAACAATCATGCATCCCATACTCCGTGGTGCCGCAGTGGCACAAAAACATGCTTAAAAAGCACAGATCCTCATGATTTTTGCACTAAGTCACCCTCAAATCACCATCACAGCCCTTAGCCACATGTCTGACCACAACAATCACACATTCCACGCTCCGTGACGCCGCAGTGGCTCAAAACACGCTTGAAAAAACATGGATTGTCATGGATCCTCATGATTTTCCCACTTGGTCACCCCAAAATCAGCATCAAGTCATAGCCCAATCCCCTGGCCAGATGTCTGAATACAACAGTCACGCATCCCACGCTCTGTGGTGCTGCAGTGGTGCAAAAACATGCTTGAAAAACATGGATCCTCATGATTTTTCCACTTGGTAACCCCAAAATCACCATCATGTCACAGCTCAAGCCCTTAGCCACATGTCTCAACACAACAATCATGCCTCCCACACTCTGTGGTGCTGCACGGTGCAAAAACATGCATTATGAATTCTTTCAATCCAAACTGTGGATGAGACTTCTTTCTAGCTACTAGTTGATGCCAACCTGGCATGCAACATGCCCACCACTTGTAGCTTCCATAGACACTGGTAGTTTAATGTTTGAAATGTTAAATTTCAAAATCTCTGAAACATTTTAATGTTCTCTCCCTTGGGGTGTTTGGTGGAAAGGTGGCATAGAAATGTTTCACATAAAACAAATAAAATAAACAATTTGAACTCTTGGGTAACAGCTAGGCAATAAAAAAGAAAAGAAAAATGAATATCCATCTTCCAGAGACAATCAGTCTCACAACTGATTTCTTAACTGCTACTGTTAAACTTATTTATAAATGTCCTCATGTGGCATGTGTGTATTTTTGGGAGTCAATCAAATATTAGTGAACAGCAAATTTATTCTTTCTGATCTGGTTGGTTTTGAGGGAATGAGTGAGATGGCCCCATCAAGCAAGGCAAATACTACACACACACGGTTCTACGAGGTGTCACTTGTATTTAGATGAGAATTTCATTTTGGCAGCCCTGCAATCTTTTAACATTTGCTTTCCTCCTCATTGGACATTTAATTCACATGAATGGTCATAGACAGCATGTACTACTGACACATGAGTGTTTGAAGAGATGCTGGCTGGCAGTTCACGGGTCCAAGGATTCTGAAGGCCCTGAGAGAGAAAGCAGAGGCACTAGCAATTTAGTGAGTCACCTAAGGATGTGACTTTGAATAGTGCAACTGGGACCACACAATGGAATCACTTCATGAATGAAATGAGACAGTATTATGCACAGAAGACTTTGCAAAGCTGGCAAAAAGATCCAGTGCTATGAGCCCAAAAGGCAGAATAAATCCATTTTTGATATGTACTAGATGTGTGCATTTTTTCATTATTAATTGCAATAATTACAAAATTGGGTGTTTCATAATTCCCTGTAATATCTGTATGGTCCAAGCCTAATTTCAGATCTTGGAAGCTAAGCTTATTCTGTTTCTTTCATTATTGCTATTTTGCCCCTCCCTGACTCAATTTGTTTAACTTTTACAAGATTGCCAGCATTTTCCTAATAAGAGATTGCCAGCATTTATTCCTCAGGGGGAGGAGATGGGAAATGGGCATTTGGGATGTCTTGATTAAATGCTAGCTGTAGCACAAAATTACATATATACAAAAGGTATTCCAGTCCTGAGGAATATGGGGTGGGACTTTGTACTCCTTTCTCTTTCTCACCCACCAGCAAATCTACTTGTTTCTGCTCCCTCGTCTTGAACTTTCTTCTCCTTGCCTAACTCTGGTAGACCCAAGCTCTGGGAAGTCATCTGTTGGTAACTTATGGGTATTTCTTGGCATGAAGGCCATCTGGCTGTCCTTTGCTAGGCCCAGAGCCAGTGGTGGGGTCCAAAAATTTTAATAACAGGTTCCCATGGTGGTGGGATTCAAACTGGCATAGCGCCAATGGGGCTGGGCGGGGCACAACGGGGGCGTGGGCGAGCATTCCGGGAGCGGGGCTTTCCTGGGCAGGACTGTGGCAAGGACGCAGCCGCTGCGCCGGTCCTTGGGCGGGAAACGAATACACGCAGGTGCAGACTGCCACGCACGCCGGTGTACCTCCTGCTAGACTGCTTCAAGTTCTGCGTGCTACTGCTGAGAGGAGGGCGTAACTAAGGCAAAAATCACGTGGCAAAATCACCAATTAGTAACCCCCTCTCGGCACACACAAATAATTAGTAACCTACTCTCGGGAACCTGTGAGAACCTGCTGGATCTCACCTCTGCCCAGAGCCTTTTTCTTCTACTCCCTGTCTGGTGGAACATGCTGTTATTATATCTGGCTCAGTTTTCCTGGACCCATAAGATGTCACTGCTCCACCAGGATTATAGTTGGGGAAAGCTACTGTTCATAATGGCAAAATCTGGATTGTGGTGACCTCCCCCTGCTTCTGTCATCTGGTTCCCCTCTCTCCCTCTCCACTGGTCATATACCAGCTCTCCTTGATTACAATCTGATAGCTGGTTGACTTGCTGCAGTCCCTGGCTTCTACTAGAGTCGATATGATGTTGTAATTGAATACATTGTTTCATGTTGGTTTTAGCACCATTGCTATGTTATTTTAGAGGTAAGGCATAAGTTAGGAGATTTTTTTAAAAGCAAAGTTTATTATGTGTACTTATTGTTGCATTGTTGTTAGTAGCCCTAATCATTGCTGTGCAGAGAGATGGCAGGATACAAGTGTAAATAACAAGTTGATGTTTTGCCAAGTTGTGTGGTGTCTGCTGCCTCCAGATTGGGCTGGGACAAGTTTTTCAATGGTCATGGCCACTGCACAGAGTCTGCCACTGCTGGGCTGGATTGTGTGGGTATTAGGTCTCCACTGGGTCGGTTCCTAGCAAGTCCCTGGCAAGGAGACTGGGACCTTTTCCTGATTATTTTGGCCTCCATGTCCCCATCTGCTCTCCTGAAAAATATTTGTTCGAGACTTGGGAGGCTGGACAGTATTGTTGTGGTTGCCTAGTAATCCCCAACATGGAACAAAACCGAACATAGCCTCTGTGGTCATTGTTTTCATAAAGCAACTGTTTTTTATATTACATCAGGGAGTTTTAATACTCTAGTGTGTGTGTTTTTAAACTATTTCAGATTTTTCTGCAAATGTGGAACTGCCTTAAGGGTCTAAAGAAATCTCTCCAGTTGGTTCCTGGATCTGTTTTGCATATTTTTTGATCTTCAATTTGTAGCCTAGGTAGAATTGCCAACTCCAGCTTGGGAAATTCCTGGGGACTGGGGATGGTGCCTGGGGAGCATGGAGTTCGGGGCGGGGAATGAACTCAATGGGAAGTGATGTCATCAAGTCCGCCCTCCAAAGCAGCCATTTTCTTCAGGGGAATTGATCCCCATGGTCTGAAGATTAGCTGTAATTCCAAGAGAATTCCAGGTTCTACCTGGGGGTTTGCAACAGTAGGTCTGGTTCAGAATTAGGCCTGGTTCAGAATACAGATCTTTGGTTAAAAATAAGACCAGTTAAAGATAAAGTAATCAGTCTGTTTTAAACGGGGGTGATTCTTGATGTGGGTCCTCAGATGAAAATGCAGCTCTCCTCTGAAGTGTAAAGCATTTATCACCATTTTCAGCTGGAGATCAAGCTGTAATCTTACTTTGAGCAGTGTCATTTGACCACTGTTATCCATTCACTGGTGACATTTCATTTGGGCCACTACTGAACTGTAATTGAAGATGTTCAACTGGTTCAGAATGTCACATCACTGATGTCTCATATGAGACATGACTGATGTCTCATATAGAAATTATATTATACCAGTCTTTAAGTGACTCTGGTAGCTGGCAGTTTGTTGTTGTTGTTTTTTTGCCAGGCCCAATTCAAATCAATGGATTTGGTTTCAAAAGTCCTAAATGGCCTGGGACTGGCATAACTGAAGGACCACCTTCTCCCACATACCTCCTTCCCACAATTAAGATCTGCATCACAGCCCTTGACTATGATATATTACAAACTCTGTAGAACCACTGTTGAAATCTGCGTATGCTTGACTGTGGCAGAACGAATCTTTCAGTAATACATGCAGATCCCAGATTCATTGTCCAGTATCTCCAGTTAAAAAAACATCAGTAAGCAGTTGATGTGCAAGACCTCTGCCTGAACTGCTGCCAGCTGGACTAGACAATACTGACCATGAGAAATGGATGGTCTGACTCAGTATATAACACCTTGTGTGTGTGCAAAGTGCCATGAAGTGGCAGCCAATTTATGGCAATCCCAGCATGGGGCTTTCAAGGCAAGTGAGAAGCAGAGGTGATTTGCCATTGTCTTTTTTTTGTACAGTCTTCCTTGGTAATCTCCCTTCCAAGTTACTGACCCTGCTTAGCTTCCAAGATATGACAATAGGACTATACCATCAAGGATGGTAAGGGGGAGTTCCCAAGTTCAACCCCCACATTACATGTCTGAAACTCTGCTCCCTATTTGTGGGTTTTTTGTTTTTAGTGTTTTTTAGTTTGGCCCTGTAGGCAGCACAGCTTTTAGGCTAGCAGCACCAAAACTTCAGGGATTTTTTGGGAGACTCTCCTGATGATACCACCCAGGTATGGGGAGGTTTGGTTCAGGGGGTCCAAAGTTATGGGCTCCCAAAGAGGATGCCCCATCACCCATTATTTCCAATGGGAGGTAATAGAAGATGGAGTCTACACCTTTGAGGGTCCATAACTTTGGACCCCCTGAACCAAACTTCACCAAACCTGGGTGGAATTATCAGGAGAGTCTCCTAAAGATGCCCTGAAAGTTTGATGCTGCTAGCTTAACAATTACACCCCTGACAGCAGGCACCCCCCCAAATTTCCCCAGATTTTCCTTTTAAATCCACCCCCTTTTAGCCTGAGGCTGGGGGTGGGACTTGGGGAGGTGTGGCCATGCCCCCAGGGGTGGGTGGGGGCATGGCCCCACCCCACAAACCCACCCCATTAAAAATCTATATCTAAGTCACTATATACCATGCTGTCTTCCTCCCATAAAACAGCATAATATATTTGTACTTAAACGACTATAAGGATTTACGGGCTAACTTCATGCTTTTGGAGATGCGCAAGAAGTAACTAATATCAGCATTCAAATGGGAATGTTAACAATCATCCCATCTGTTGACATTCACTATCTGTAACATATGTAAATATCACTACCTTGGAGTAGCAATTATGCACAGTGAACAAAAATTGTACTTTGGCTGTTCTCATCCGCTAGAGAATTTTGCAATATCTTCTGAGCATTATTTATAAACATGACATGCTAGGAAGTGATACTCTTTTTTTCTACACAGCTTTATCTTTTGTTTAACTTGTTTACATGGGTGCTTTTAAAATGTTATGTATTCAGCACGGGGATACTTCCCTGCATAATAAGCCAAATCTCAACTGCTAGAAGTAATTTTAATATACACTTAAGGCAAAAAAAGAGGCTTACAGTTTTTTTTTTTTTTTTTTTTTTTTTTTTTTTTTTTTGATTTTCAAAAAAGTTTATTAAAGTTTACAACATTACAAAAAGAAACATGCATTACTTATCAATTAAAAAACTTTTACATAAAGTTGATTTTAAAAAGAAAAGAAAAGAAAACTTTTCCATTAAGTTATTCCCTACTCGAGGGTTGTCATCTCTAAAGTATACAGTTTCTTCAATTTACTTAGGTTAGACTTCACCAATCTTTCTATTATTTGTTAAATAAATTTTCGTTAAATTACCACTAGCCTTCTATATTGTACAGCAAACATCTTCATATTCTTTTATACACACACAAAAGAAATAACAGATGACAAATAACTTTCGTATATATTTGAAATCAGATGGTCTGAAATCTTTTTGCAAAAAATTCTTTTAGTAGCCACTATCTCCTTGTTTTTGGCACGCCCTTATTTTGTAGTGTAATGGTCAATAAGTCCAAGTCCATGGTGGTCCACACAGTTTAACATATACCAGTCATTTATAGAGGGAAGTTATGTGTGATTTCCAGTTTTTCGCTTATTTTCAATACTGGCTGCCTAATGACAAATAAGTCAACAGTTTGGAATTACAGGTAAGTTTTTTTATCTTTATATAACCCCAACAAATATATTTGGTAACATTTCAAATTAACTTCTTAAAATAACTTGTGTTTTTTTATGTATTTTTTTCCAAAATCTTTGTACTTTTGAACACTCCACCACCATATGTGATAGAAGGATCCCAGACCTCTTCCCACATTTCCAAATATATAGCGTGAGAGTAATTATTATCAATTTTAAATATCTTTAATGGTGTGATGTACCATCTGTGTATCATTTTCCTATGTTCCTCTTATGTCTATACACACTATTTGGTTATAATGAATTTTTCCAAATACTTTCCCAATCATCTAAGTTTAAGTTCTTTTAAATCTACCCACCCCACTCACTTTCATTAGTTCTTCCTCTGTATCCAATTGTAGAGTAGCTTATATATTTTACTCAGCTATTTGTTTTGTATTATACCATCAAATGGCAGATGGGTTCATGGTAAAACCCCATATTTCTTTTATCTTTTGAAGTAGTGATATAATTGATTGTAGGTGTACCACTGACATATTCTGCCTTCTATTATAATCTGGTCTCTGTCTTTCAAAATAATTTGGTTATTTTGTTGAGTTAATAACATTTTATATGTTGGCCAAATCTTATTGTTTATGTCTTTACCTGTAATGATTCCATACCGGGATACCCATATAAACCCTCTCATATAATATATCTTTATATTTATCCCAAATTTTAGGTAAGGTGTCATTCTCACAAAATGATTATTAAACAATTTATATTTTTATTTGGGTCAGGCCATAATCTGTCATGCCAGCCCATCTGCATATCAAATCCTTCTAGTTGTAACAATTCTGTATCCTGTAATGTAATCCATTCTCTTATCCAAAACACAGGCACTGGTAAAACCAAATATAAATGTGTAAATTGGGTAGCGACCATCCTCCTCTCTTTCTTTCTTTATTCATGGTCATGATTTTATATTTAACCCTTGGTTTTTTCCCTTCCCATATAAATTTAGAGATAGCTGTTTTCCATTTTTGGAAGTGTTTTATCGAATTGACGAAGGGGATGTTTTGGAAGAGATAGATGAATTTAGGCAGAACGGACATTTTAATTAGAGCAATTCTGCCCATTAGCGAAAGGTGTATTTTGCTCCATTTTTGTAGTTCTACTTGTATTTTTTTCCATAACGGAATATAATTTTTTTCAAAGATGTTCTGGTTATTATTTCCTCAATTTAACCTCCCTAAATATTTTATTTCTTTTTTTCTATTTTAGCCCTGATCTCAACTCGAAGTTGTTTTTTTCTCCGTCATGCAAGTAGTTTGCTTTTCTTTATTTATTGTTAATCCCAAGTTAGGATCCAAACTCTGTAATTTTATCTAATAGGTAATTTATTTTTTTTGTGCTGTTCTTCTAGTAAAAAATATTACCACATCGCCTGCAAATGCTCTCTAGCTTTGTAGCTGCATTCACCTAATTTTAATCCTTCAATTTTGATCCTTTCTGATGTTATTTTAATAATATTTCCAGGGCTATAATAAATAACTGAGGAGATAGCGACATCCTTGACTGTTCCTCTAGATATGTTAATTTACTTGGAAAGAGAGCCATTAATTTTATAGAGGCTCTTTTGATTTTTATAAATTGCACTGATAGCATTCAAATATTGGTCCATTAAGGCCCAAAATGACTAAGTGTTGTTAAAATAAATTTAAATTAATTTTGTATCAAAGCTTTTTCCGTGATCGAGCAAAGATTATTGCCATCTTTCTTACTTGGGTTTATGATTCAGGGCTTCGATTATATCAATAACCATCCTGCATTACTTTTAATTCTACTCGCAAAACCAGCTTGATCCTTATGTATCCATTGTTCAGAAAAGGTTTTAGTCGCTCTGCAAGTATGGATGTCAGTAATTTTATAATCAACATTAAGCAATGCACCGGCCTATATTGACTCGGGTTCCAAGATTTCGCTCTTCTTTTCGGTATTAGAGAGATATAATTCTCTATCCAAGATTCCGTATTTCATTGCCTTTAGCATTATCTTATTTAATAGTTCCATCAATGGTTTTATAATTTCTTTTTTCCAGTTTTTTATAGTAAAGTGATGAAACCCATCAGGTCTGGTGGCTTTATTTTATTTTTAATTTTTAATTATGCTATTTACTTCCTCTGTTGTAATGGCAGCTTCTAATTTTCCTTTTCATCTTTCTCGAGATTTTAACAAAGTTTTGTTTTTTCTAGATAATTCTTTATATCTGTGATAGAGGTCTCTTTTTGTATATAGTTCAGTGTAGTATTTATTAAATATATTTTAATTTCATCTGGTTTGTTGTTGTTTTACCTATCCTCTTAAGCTCAGTTATGAAGCTGGAACTGTAATGCTTGCGGTATTGCTGAAAGCCATTTACCAGGTTTATTTGCGTTAATGCAAATTATTTTGCCTAATATATCTTAATTTCAAAGCCAAATCTCTTCTATTTGATTCTTCAAGTTTTTCTTTTTATCAGTCTTATTTTGGTTTGAGTCTCTTTGATTCATAGGTGCCCTTTGCCAGTTTGCCTCAAGATCTTTAATTCATGGGTTAATTGTGTCTCCTCCTTTTTTTTCTCTTTCCGCGGTTCCTTATTTCTGGTTTATAAGTATCCCAATGATATCGCCTTACTGGCATCCCATGTAATTGCTAGGTCCTGTGATGGTGATTTGTTAATTTCCAAACTCCTTTAGGGAGTTTAAACATAATTCTGTTACATCTTTCCTTTCAGTAACCAACTCTTATGTTTCCACATATATGGCTTTTGAGTTAGCGTCAAAGTTAGTATTACAGGGCTATGGTCAGAATATACTCTAGGAGAAATGTGCATATCATTCAAGTATTGACATATTGTACTCGATGTCCATACCATATCTATCCTGGTCTTTAACTTATGTCGATGAGAAAAAAAAGTATAGTCTTGTGCTTTACCATATTTAACTCTCCATGCATCTCTTAACTTTAAGGTGTTAACCAAATCAGAGAAACTTCTTGGAAGCTTGTTAAAGTTTTTCTTATGTTTCCTATTGTTCCCATCGCTCTCTTTCCTATCTATATCTGGTTCTATAATTCCATTGAAATCTCCCAATAGTATTATATCTTTATAATTCGCTTCCAAAAGTTTATCTAATAGGTTTGCATAGTATACTGATTTCCCATTACTTTCATTCGGGGCGTATAACCCCACCACTAGAACCTTTTTCCCTTCCAGAAAGATCTCAACCCCTACAGTTCTCCCATCATCATTAGTGAAAATAAGTTTAGGATTTAAGGTACTCTTTATATACATGGCTATGCCACGTTTTTTCTTTGTGCATGCCGAAAAGAAGGGTACACCCAATTGTTTTGTCTTAATGAGGTCTAAATCCGTTTTTTTCACGTGAGTCTCTTGCAAGCATATTAAATCATATTTTTCTTTACTTAACTTATGAAAAAATTCTTTCCTTTTTCTCGGATTATTCAGTCCGTTAATATTATTTGAAAATATTTTACAAGACATATTGAAATGATACTTAACTGTAAAAAACTATTAATATATTGAAAACAGTAAACAATTGAAAAAATGAAATTAAATATTGTTATTATGCTTACCCTCCTAATCAGCAATCATTTAGACAGTTCATTTTTAAATTTTGTCACGGTTTCTTGCACGGCCGCGGCTGTGTTAACAAATATTCTCTTGCCTTTGTATGAAAAAGAAATACCTTCTATTGGTGCCCATCTATAAATAATGTTTTTTTCTTTAAGTATATCCACTAAGGGATAATAGTCATGCCTTCTTTTTCTAATAGATGCGGGTATCTCTTTAAAAATAATAAGGGGGTAGCCGTCAAATTCTAGTTTGTTACGGGAATGAAACCTTAATATTTCATCGCGTCTATCCTTCCTTAGAAAATTTATCAGCACATCACGTGTCATTTTTCTATCTTCATCTGGTCCTCTTGTGTTGACTCTGTACAGCATATCATATCTCCTTCCTCGGTATGTTCCAGATTTGTGCTAGTAATGGTGCAATTTTCTCTGACAGATGTTCGTCTTTGGTTTCTTTAAGTCCACGAATTCTTAACATTTTTTCTTTTTGTTTCAATTCCATTATGGCCATCTGGTTATTTAAGTTGTTCATTTGTTTCAAGCAATCAGATTTTCTTCCATTTCTTCTAGGTGCCTCAACCCTCCCTTAACTGTCTTATTTATTTGTTTAATAGTTTGTTCCATTTTTTTAATTTGTGTTATCTCTTCCTTCATTTCAGTTAACTCTGTTTCCATTTTAGAGAGACCTGATTCCATTTTGGACAGTTTTTCCTTCGTTTCAGTCTGAAAAGTTTTAGTATCCGCCTGGAAAACTGTAAGTATATCAATCAGTTGATCAAATTTCTGATTCATGTCTGGTTCCAGTGCCATCTTATCTGGTGTCTTGGTTTCTAACACTGTGTTGGCTCTATTTTTCCTGTTCGCCATTCACAATTATTTATAATACCAGTTAAAGTCTTTGTCAATGTTTATGAGTGTTCTCTAAGGGCAAAAGCCTCTCTCAGTGTCGGAGACCGTTCTTCCCTCCTTTGATAAGTTCCTACGTCTTCTCTTAGACTGCACCGTATAACCGCAGTTTCTATGCTCTTTCTTTCCTCTTTGGGAGACTCTGTCTCCTCCTCTTTTTTTTCTTACGTCTTCCACTTCCGGGTTCCAAATCCTGCGTTACCTCTTAAAGTGGAAGAATCAAAGAAAACATAAGCTGGGAAATATTCTTACACTCCAAGCTTCTACCAGTCTCCGTTATCTCTGTCTCTGTCTCTGTCTCTAACCATCTGGAGCTTAAACCGGGAAAATTAATTTCGATTCTCGATTCTCAAGCATCTCGCTTTTTAAACTTTTCAGCTTGGCGCGGCCGCGCCCTCAATTGTTCTCAACCGCGCCGCTCTTCCCAGCCGCAACGCCGCAACGCCGACTCGCTCGCCCCGCTCGAGACCGCACGCTTAGGTATTCTAAATCTTTATTCCTTCAATTTAAGTTTGTCTTGTTTTGCTAGTTTTGATCATTGGTGGTTTTCTGTTGTCTTAATTTTTCCATAGAAGTTACTGTTAAGCAGGTTCCAGCAGAGGAAACAGGAGAGTATGGCCGTTCCAAGGGATCACTATGGTTGCCTCTTAGGTCTTCCCCGTCCCACGATTTGTTTCCTGCGGTGACGGGTGGTCAGACTAGGGATTGAGGACCCTTGAAATGCCCACCCCCTCAGCTTTCTGCTGAGTACACGCTGGGGGTTTATAGGGCCAAATTCCCTCGGAGGGCTTTACCGCGCTACTTCAGTAGCTTACCTCTCACTTGCGCACCCACCGGAAGTCCCCGGCTTACAGTTTGATTTTCTATCACTCTAACAGATACTGCATTTTTGTTCAGCCTCTTACTCATTGCTAATAGCTGAGCTTGATTAATTAACTATGTGGACAAGTTTCTGTGCAGTAGAGGAGAAAGCTTGGTGCTGCTGTATAAAGGAAAGGACGAATGTCCATTTCATTTAGCTTTTTCTCCTGTGCGATCTACAGAATTTAGAAACCATTCTGTAAATAAGTGGCACAGTACGTGCATGCTGGTATTTATAGCAATGGTCCAATTGACCATCGATGGTAAGTGGTTGGTAGGCTAGCAAGCTGATTTTATAGCAATGGGTGGGTGGCCTCAACCAAAAGCCTGTCAGAACATCTCTGTCTTACATGCAGAATTGAACAAAGTCCAGCAGGGCCCTGATGCAAGTAGACAGAGACTTTCACTAGGCCAGATCTAGAACTGAAAAAGCCCTGGCTCTGGTAAAGGCCAGCCTAATGTCCTTAGGGCCAGGGACCATCGTAAAATTCCCATCAGAGGAATGGATATGCAGTCCCTAAGATATGAGGGTCCCTGACCATGCAAGGCCTTGAAGGTGAAAACCAACCTCTTGAACATGACTCAAAATTCAACTGGCAACCAGTGTTGTTGTTATAAGATGGGAGTGATATACTCCCTCACTGAAGCTCCAGTGAGAAACCTGGCTGCTGCGTGTTGAACCAGCTTTAGCTTCTGGTTCAAACTCAGGGTAAACCCTCATAAAGAAAGTTACAGTACTATAGCCTGGAGGTGACCATCACATGGATCACTGTGGCTAGCTCAGCATGGGAGAAGTTGGGGCTAACTGCCTGATGAAGGTGGAAAAATGCCACTCTAGCTGTGCACATGACCTGGGCCTCCATAGATAAGGAGGACTCCATGATCACACCCAGGCTTTTGGTGGAGAGTGCAGTTCTTAAAGCCACTCTGTAAAACTGAAGAAGTTGAAAGCCCTCGGGCATCTCCCACCAGCCCAGCTGCAGGACCTCTATCTTTGTTGGATTTAGCTTCAGCCTTTGCAACTATCCAGCCACAACCTTTGAGAATTGTTGCAGAGCATCTGGGGGGGGGGGCTTCCATTAACAAAACAAGCTGGGTGTCATCAGCATACTAGTGACAACCCAACCCAAAGCTCTGGACCAGCTATGTCAGGTGTCGCATATAGATGTGAACGTTGAGGAGAGTCACCCTATGGCACTCCATACTTAAATGGGTGCTGCTGGGACATCCCTTCCCTGAGTGACACCTGCTGTCCCCCACTTTGGAGAAACGTGGCCAGCCAGTTCAAAACCGAGCATAAAATTTGAACATCAGCAAGGCGGTGGGTCAAAAGATCATGGTTGACCATGTCAAAAGCTGCAGTCAGATCTAATAACAGCTTAGACCCTCCTCAGTCCAGCTGTAACCAGAGTTTGTCCATGATGGTGACCAGTATGGTCTCCATCCCATGACCAGCATGGAAAATATGCTGAAAGGGATCCAGTACTTTTGCGTCCTCCAGAAATACCCACAGCTGTTCCGCCACCACTCTCTCAGTTATCTTACCCAGAAAAGAAATATTCAAGACTGGGCAGTAATTGGCCAGATCCATTGGATCTAAAGATGGGTGTACTATTGCCTCTTTCAGCCTTCCTGGGAACACTCCTTGCTCAAAGGAGTGATTGACAATCTCAAACAGGTGGCCCATTTTCACCAGCCATGAGATTCACAGATCAAGGGAGCAAGTAGTAGATCTTACAGTTGCAAGTACTCTGTCTACAGCAAACGGGGAGAGTAGGGCGAAGCAAGGACATAAGTAAGGGGGGGTTTCTCGGGTTCAACCCCCCATTACATGTCTGAAGCTCCGCCCCCTGTTTGTGTTTTTTTTGTATTTTAAGTGTTTTTTGGGTTTTGGCCTGCAGGGGGTGCAGTTTTTAGGCTAGCAGCAACAAAATTTCAGAGATTTTTTGGAAGACTTTTCTGATGATTCTACCCAGGTTTGGTGAGGTTTGGGTTAGGAGGCCAAAAGTTATGGACTCCCAAAGGGGGTACCCCATCACCCATTGTTTCCAATGGGAGCTAATAGAAGATGGGGGCTACACCTTTGAGGGTCCATAACTTTGGATCCCCTGAACCAAACTTCATCAAACCTGAGTGGTATCATTAGGAGAGTCTCCTAAAGATACCCTGAAAGTCTGGTGATGCTAGCTTATCAATTACACCCCTGACAGCAGGCACCCCCCAAATTTCCCCAGATTTTCCTTTTAAATCCACTTCCTTTAGCATGGATTTAAAGGGAGAATTTGAGGTCCCCAGTTTAAACATTAAAAGTGATGCTGTTTCAGGGTGGGGGATAATCCACCCCAAAACAGCATCACTTTCAATGTTGTTTTAACTGGGGACCCCAGATTCTTCCTTTAAGGTGCATTTAAAAGGAGAATTTGGGGTCTCTCGTTTAAACACCACTGAAAGTGATGTTGTTTGGGGGTGGATTCTAGCATCATAGCGGCTGCCCATGGGGGGAGGGCAAAACTCAGATTTTGCACTGGGCTCCATTTTCCCTAGGTACACCTCTGCACAGAGAGGAGGGCAGAAGGGGCTGCCGGCTGGGAGCCCAGTTGGTGGGAGGGTGGGGGAGGACAGGACAGGGGAGTCTGCCATTCCTGGCCTCACAGAGCTGCTTTTATAAACACTGAGGCTGGGGCAGGTCTAGGGAAGGTGTGGCCACACCCCAGGGGTGGGTGGGGGTGTGTCCCCCCGCCCCCCATAAAAATCTATACCTACATCCATGGGGTGAAGTAATCCAATATATGACCAGAAGATTGCCGGAGAACCTCCAGTTCTCTTACTGTATCAATCATATTTTAGTGACAAGACTTTATCCACAAAAAAAGCTTGCAAAAGCCTCAACGCTAATAGCCAATTGCTTGTTTCTGGATCCAATTGGTAAGGATGTCAGTGATTGAATTTCTCTAAATAATTATGCTGGGCATGAGCTCGTGTGTGCAATAGAGGAAGCAAAGAAACTTTTCTTTGCCACCTTAGTTGCCATCTCATAGGCTTTCATAAATGTCCTATAAGATGTTCTTGCAGCTTTGTTGTGAGTACATTGCTACACTCACTCTAGCCATCTACGGTAAACTCTTTTTTCATCAGCTGTAGCTCCTTGGTGTACCAAGGTGCCAAGCTCACACGAGAATGGAGAGGACATCAGGGTGTGATAAACTTGATGACTTCAGAGAGCCTGGTATTCCAATCCTCCACCAGCTCATCGAGAGAACCACTCGTAGGCTTCGGATCCTGCAGGAAATTCTGGAAACCAAATGGATTCATAAGTGGCCATGGGCAGGCATAAATAAGCCCATTGTCTAGACAGGGAAGTGACACTCATTTGGGCCTTTGGAGCAAAGTTCGCCCTATTCATAAAGATTAAGGCCACATCTATCCTCATCCCAAAGATCAGACCAAACGTGTGCAGGTTCTATACTAACCAGGGAGAGTCCAGTGCTGTCAAGGATGACACCAGGTCCACTGCCTGTAATGATGAGGCCACATTTACATGGACACTGAATTCTCCTAGAAAAGAAGCCTGGGGCACTTCAAGGCCCACTGACACAGTCTCTAACAGTTTCAACAGGCTATTCGCTGGAGTGCTAGGCAGCCGGTACAGCAGCAGAATCGCCACACTCTCCACAGACTCTCACACTAGGCCTACACAAGAAAAGCTGGCAATCATTAGGGCAGAGACTACACAGAAGGCGAAAGCCTCCTAGATAAGCATCACCTCCACTCCCCTGGTCCTTAATCGAAGATTGGCAAAAGACCAAGAAACCTGGTGGGGTAAGATCCATAACATATAGCAGATTGAGAGAAAGGGATGGAAGAGTCTTATTTTTTAGTGAGTGACCAGGAGAGGGAATAAAACTTCTTTAGTGCCAACTAGTTTAAAAGATATACTGCTTATATATCACACATGTTTTGCTGATTTTGGGAGGCTGGGGCTGAGTTCTGGTGAACATGCTTACTTGCCTCTATTTTTGATTGGCATTTATTGGAGTGATCCAAGAAGGCTTCTTGCAACTTAAGTGGCTGTTCTGTTTGAGGAAAGCTCTTAAGGCTGGAAGAAGACATTTTGGTTTCCAAAAAAGCACACTGTAGATTACATATGCATGTTTATTCAATAGTAGAGGTCTGTTAATATAAGTCAAAGAAAGTATGGACAGGATGACAGCCTCAGTAACTTCAATTTACTGTCCTGAAACACCCACCAGTCCTTTAATGTACACCTTGATTGCAACACATACACCAGCTGGGGATGCTATTACCTTTCTTCAACATTAACATTGCTCTCCTGTCTCGAGAGGCAATAATACAGATATTTTTACTCCAAGATCAGCTTTGTTTATGCTAATTGTTACTTTGTTTATGCTAATGAGACAACTTTATTTTTAATGACTAAATAATAGCGACATCTTGGTTTTAAATTACTAAATAAATAATATCTTAAGTTCTTAACTTTTTCCTTTTAAAATGCTGTTTTATATACCCAACCATTTTGAAAGTTCACTGTAGTGTTGGAAGGTTTCAGAACTTGTCAAACAATGATATAGTGCAACTCTTACTCACCCAGAGTCCCCAGATGTAAATTAAAATTCAAAGAGAAGTGTATTTACAAAGAGTACAGAAGCACTTAAAATGCATGAAACAGATAAGCACTGCAGCTTGTGAAACCTGAGAAAACAATTATCTGCGTCTGACTGTCAGGTGCCTTAGCTAAAATTGCTTTCTCCTACTCCTCAGCTGGCAGCTCTGAGATGCTTTCATACCATCCCCTTTCCAAACAAAGTACAGTTCTCCCCTGCCAAATTGCTCATGCCTACCCTTACTAATTAGCTTCATGGAAACTTTGTTGGCAATGAAAGTCCTGAAAACTGTGAATAAATACTGTTCATACAGGACACTCCCCCCTCCCCCCCATGGCCAGAAACATGCCTTCACACAGTGTCAGGTTATTCATATACCAGTTGGGAGATTTGGGTATTATACATTCAAACTACCCCCACTAAAGCATAATTTCTGCTTGAAGATGAATAAATTAAGAGACAAAGGGAGTCTAGAAGGTAAGAGTCAGCAGACAGACAAACTCCCTGGAATACATTGCCTGTGGTTAGTTTACTCTGGGGTTTCTTTACAACCGAGTTTTGTAAATCAAAAACAAAAGCTGAGTGGAACTATGGGTCCCATTCTTTTGGAAGGACTTCTGTGATTTTGGTGCCTGCAAAATGAAAAGAAGTTCAACAGATGCAGCTTTGCCCCAATATGGAACATGGTATAGGTTTGAAATTTTTAATCTGTTGAAGATGTAATTCAGGGCCATTATTTAGCTCTGTGTTGCCTGCCTCATCTAAGCCCATGTGGAGTTTGGAATCAATGGTGTAGAGCTCCATGTTGGACCCAGTGTTCAGCTCTGTGCTGCCTGTTGAGGCAGCAACAGTGCAGAGTTGAATGCTGGGCCCAGCCAGCCTGTAGGGGTGGGGGAGGGAGGGAAGAGGGGATTTCCCTCCAGTCTTTTTTAAATGGCAGTGAAGCTGAATCAACCCAAAAAATGTCCCACAGAAATCAGCATTATTTGGTATCCACTTTTTGGCTTCCTTAAATCACCAGCATTTTTTCTGAAGGATTCCCCCCCCCCTCAATAAGAACATAAGAAGAAGCCTGCTGGATCAGACCAGAGTCCATCTAGTCCAGCACTCTGCTACTCGCAGTGGCCCACCAGGTGCCTTTGGGAGCTCACATGCAGGATGTGAAAGCAATGGCCTTCTGCTGCTGCTGCTCCTGAGCACCTGGTCTGCTAAGGCAATTGCAATCTAAGATCAAGGAGGATCAAGATTGGTAGCCATAGATCATGGGTCTGCAACCTACGGCTCCGGAGCCGCATGTGGCTCTTTCAGCCTTATACTGCCGCTCCGCGTGGCCTGAAGGTCAGAGGGCAGCATGGGCGTGTCCCTCCAGTCCTCCAGAGCAGTGCTGGAAGGAAAGGTGAGTGGAGGGGCCAAACTGGCGGTGGCTCCGTGCATGAGGGCGCCTCTTTTTGCGTCCCCTCCACTCACTTCTCCTTCCAGCATGGGTGTGTCCCTCCAGAGCAGCTGCCATCCCCCCTCTGCCCCACAGAGCAGGCGGCTGCCTGCTCCATTGGGCAGAGTGGGTTTCCCTGCCCAGCACCGCTGCCTCCCATAGCGCGAGAGGTGGCGGCACCAGGCAGGCCGCAGGCGCCATCCCCCCTCTGCCCCATGGAGCAGGCGGCTGCCCACTCCATCTGGCAGAGGGGTTTTTCCTGCCCAGCGCCGCTGCCTCCCGCAGCGCTGTGGACACCATCCCCCCCTCTGTCCCACAGAGCAGGCGGCTCCTTGCCCGGCGCCTCCGTCTCCCAGCACTGGAAGGAAAGGTGAGTGGAGGGGCCAAACCAGAGGCAGCTCCGTACGGAACCGCCTCTCTGGCTCAGTAGATCTTTGGGGCTGTGGAAAACGGCTCCAAATGGCTCTTTGGGTGGTAAAGGTTGCCTACCTCTGCCATAGATCGACTTCTCTGTATATAGATTGAAGAGACTGGGAAATAAAATACATCGTTTGATAGCTTTACCAGTTGGAAACTATTTTGTTTCTTCATATTCTTTTCTAACACTATCCTATTGTCCAGAGTATAGGTTACACATCAAAACAACCAGATGGTGTGGCACAACCATTTCTTTTAAAACCAACCATAGCTTTTCATTTTCCACACAGTCAAAAGCTTTGCTATAATATATTAAACATGACACAATTTTCTTTTGAAATTTTCTCATATGCTTTACTAACCAACATAAATTTGCAATAAGATCTCTAGTGCCTCTTCCTTTTCTGAATCCAGCTTCAATGTCTGGTATTTCTCATTCTTTGTTGTGAGATTTTGAGTATCCCTTTATTTACAAAAGAAATTAATGCGGGGATTCTATAGTTGCTGCAGCCTTTTATGTCTCCCTTTTATTTTTAATCCAAAATAGATCATGAAAAGAAACAGGGCATAACATTAAGGAAAACATTTATAGTTTATGGTGCAGTCCTCCACTAGGGATGTTTGAATACCTGCCAAAAACTATAAACTGTAAATGAAACAGTTCAACCAATAACTAGCTAATTTGTGTTCAGAAAATTATAAATAGAAATTGAGAGAATCTTCACTGTCTGTGTATGTACATAGTAGATACAGTGGGGCCACAACTTGGTATTTAAATGTGTATACATTTACATTTTTCCATTTGGCTGGGGGAAAAAATGCAAGTTTTTCTTGATGCTGTCATTCACATATACCTAACCCCCCCCCCCCCGACCCTTTCTTGTTCTAGTAAGTATATGATCATGTCTGTTAGGGATAAACCAGACGAGATTATTTGGTTTCCAGCATTTTTTTTCAGTTGCTAATGAGGATAATAAGGATCCAATTTGGATTGTGGCATGTAGTAAGAGAACTCTCCCATGCCATTTTCCTCATTGCAAATATCCCACCCCCACCCCCGCTGCTGTTTGTTGAGATGGGGAAAACAGTGGCACTTTGTAAATTTAACCCAGTGGCCAGTAGAGGAACCAATGATACTGGGGAAAGAGTTGCCAACTTCCAGGTGGGGCCTGGAGAGCTCCAGGAATTAGAGCTAATCTGTAGGCTATGGGCATCAGTTCATGTGGTGGAAATGGCTGCTTTGGAGGATAGATTTTATGACATTATACACTGCTACGGTCTATTTAACCCCTATTGGGTTTCTCCCTCAAATGTTCAAGAATTTTCTAACCTGGAGTCGGCAACCCTAGAAAAGAGTAAAGGAGAAAACAGTCTGTCCAGATCTGAACCTCCACCTCACCCCCTGCAGCTGTTGTTTAGCAATTTTTAGAACAGCATTGTTGATTTGAGTTTGGCAGTAAGCCAGACAGCATATTAGGTAGAGCCTAGACAACAGAATCAGGGAAACATATGTGGCTGCTTCTGTTATGACAACAGGACTTGTAACGTATTTTTCATGGATGCAACCAGGTAGCTCTAAATGGATGAACCAAATTAAGGGTGAGATCAGAAAATAAGTATACTTCATTATCCAAGAATGAATTAACACTATGTGGAACAGACATGCATACAAATACATTGAGCCCAATAGAATACGCAAACCATGTCAGGCTAGAGCTTTATAATGAACAAATTGTCCAGGATCCAGATATGAAAGAGGCAGAAATGTAATTTAGTCTTAAGTAACCGGTTTATGATCATGGTTTGAGCTTATAACAAATCCATAGAGTTAGTTGTTGATAATTTCAGTAAACAGGAGTTTAATATGTCATATATCCTTAAATGCTAGTTTAATTAATATCCAAAACAGGATATTTCTCCTTTAAATTTTTTTAAATGCAGCTGCAATCCCAAAATGAAAACTATCCAGAATGGGTTCATCCAGGGGTATGCTGAGAATGGAGGTTCAACAGGTTATTCAGTGGAAAATAACACTCAACTGCTTCAGAAAAATGGCCCACAAGAACAAACAAACAAATGAAAAGCTGCTGTTACATTATGAGGAAAACAATATAAGAAATGAAAATACAAACCTCTTCATAGCCATGGTTTCTATTGTTTTTGTACCACTGAACTGCAGTGATAGTACTTTCCTCCATATAGATGACTTTGAGGTATTGCAATTTCACTGTGTCAAATAAATTTCTCTGAACAGCCAATATAACTGGTTTTCACCCATAAATGGACTTCATTGTTTTAAAAATATTTCTTCTGGATCTTGTCAGAACAGATGATAGGTTATAAGCCTCTAGTAGCCATACTATAGGATAAGCTGCTTAAATTTCATATCACCTCTTTTATTTATTTCATAAGGAAAAACAGTTACCATAAACATGTTAGCATGGTGAGATGTGGGCCCACCTTCTCTCTTTTTCACCCACCAAATAACTATCTTTTTATCATATGTTAAAAAGTCAATGCATCCGTGAGAGACAACCACATTCAGATAGCTTTGATTCTTGTACCTCAACTAAAGGTGAATCAGTCCCCCCCAAAAGCAGGGAAGGGCTGTTACTGGAACAGAACATACAATAAAGGTTTGTAAAAAGCTACCATTTGAAACAACTAATTGTGACTGGTATTGAAATTGGTGTTTGATGCTGGGGGTGGGGGATATATCTATTACAGACCAAGGGCTTAAAAGCAGGCAGTGTGAGATGCCAGATATTGCTAACGATGACTTCTGGTCAGATGACTGAGCAACAGTTCCACAATTGAACCAATGGCAACAGACATGTAATTAATAATTTACGTCTAAAAGAGAAAAGCCTGAGCACAGAACTGGAAGATTGCTGACCAGTAAGCCACAAGTGAATAAATATTAAGCACTTTAAGAGCATTCTACAAGCCCAGAATACTGGAGACCCGGGCCTTCAGTGGCAGAAATGGCTGTCCACCAGCATAATTCATGCCGATGGAGCTTCGAGAACGCTCACACGGTACCATGCGGGCGGCCCCAAAGCATGATTCGTCCTGTTCACCTACCTGTTCAGCTCTGAATGGCTGGAGGGGGTCGGGGGCAGCCTGGGTGTGTCCCTCCAGCCATCCAGAAATGCACAGGGAGGACAGGTAGGTGAATGGAACACCGGAGGGGCCAAAAGCGGCGCCCTTATGTCAGTACGTTTTGCACTGCGCTGACGGGAAGATGCTGCTTTTAAAAAGCTCAGGGAGTGAGTTTCAAAAGTGGCATTTCCCCGTCATGGGGGGGGGGGGGTTGGCATGGCACTGCTGCAATGCACAGTGACAGCTGTGTAAACAGCGTCCCGGGGATGGTGTTTTTACTGTCTCTAGGGCGCTGTTTTCTGCCCATGCAGAAACAGCCTCAGATTTATAAATCTTCTAAAATGATGAAAAATAAAGAGGCGAGGGGAAAAGGAGTAAGGTGAGGGATGTGACAAAATGGCACTGAAGGGAAAGTTGGATGATGGCACAGAGGCAACAGGAAAGACAAAAGATGTTAAACATGACCACACTGTGAGGGAAGCTGGCTCTGAAATGTTTCAGCAGAAAGAAACACTGGGAAGGGGGTTTCAAAAATGACAGAGAAAACTTGTTTTGGAACTTTTCCAAAACCAAAGTTGGGGTGGGATGGAGTGGGGTGGGGGATGTGGAATTCCATGGAGGAAACATTTTATTTCCAGTCTGAAAACATAGTATCTTGTGCAGAAAAGGTCATACTATCACCATGATTCAGGCTCATACTTTCCTCTGCATTTTTGGAAGGGTGATATCATGGTGTACTGCACAAGGAATATATATGGGGGGAATCTGAAATTGTTGGGCATGTTTTACTGCATTGCCCTTTATCTGGAGATCTTAGATATGCTTTTATTGCTCCTTCAAAAACCCCTGATAGATCACAGAGGAATTATATTCTTCCCTCCTTCTCTCAGACCACATTAAAGTCTACGGTAGTTCTGTATTCATTCAATGAAATGTATTTGCTATTTTTATATCAGCTGCATAATTTTTAATTAAATATTTCTGCTCTGTATGTATTTTTGTGCTGTAGTTTGACCATAATAAACAATTCATACTTTTGCCATTAACTCTTTCTGCAATGCTGGGAAAGCACTGACATCCATGCAAATGCTTGGAAAATCTATGATTGGGGCAGGTTCTTGTGACCATGAAGACATCCAGGTCATAGGGGAAATGGATATCCAGAGTGTGTATTACAAAGCACAAATTAACTAGTGAAGAAGTTTGTGTTTAAATATCAAGTTTAATAAAGGTAACTTTCACTCTCTGTGCCTCACCCACTGCTACCACATAACACACATACTCTCATACATCCAGCTCATCCTCACACACCTCACTCTGCCCTCCCTCACATCCAACCACCGCTTACCCACTTCCTCACCCATATTCGCCACAGCTCTCTTTTACTAAAAGCGAGCTGGAGTTTGCCTTTTTCTTCTAAGAAAATCCGTGGGGTGGGGGCGAATCAACACTGCTGCCTCCGCTTCTTTTGCACGTGGCCCTTTAAGAACCCAGGGAGCTGGCCTCGATCTGAGTGCCTCACCACCCTGCCTCTGCTGCCTGACTGGGATAGCCTCGTTGCCCCAGTTCTGTCCTTTTACTCGCAAGCATCAAGGACGACTGTGTGTGTCAACCAGCCTCATGGACAGCGGGATTTGCACTCTGGACAGTTCCGTCGTGGAATGGAAAGGGTTACTCTTTATATCTAAAAAAAAATAGACACTCCAACTCATATAATAAATGTGGAATCTGCTGGAAAGGGAAAGAGAGGATTCCTATTTTGACCTAACCCCAAAAGGCTAATGCCATGGATCATTGGACCTGCATGAACATCTGTGTGGGTTGCAGACTGTGATGAGAAGGACAATTGCCACAGCAACGCGTGGCCGGGCTCCACTAGTGTTACATACAAAGACAAGAAGACATGGTATAACATGTGCAAGTCAGCTGGCCAGCACAGGAAAAATACTAGGCAAAAAAGAACACATGAATCCTGTTGCAACAGTCTCAAAGCAGGACTCATGCAGCATTCTGAAGTTCAATAAGAAGCAGGTAAGACTTGGATAGGGAGTAGATGGAAAATCTGGAGCTCACCCATTTCGCTGTCAAAAGAGCTTTGTCAGGAGAGGCTTGATGAGTTGTCAGGACCCAAGAGAATGACTGAGCTATTCTCTTAAATACGGATTTTTTTCTGGGATGTGTTCAGATGGGATAAGTAATGGTCTGCTTGGAGTGCTGATTAAACCACCTTAGGGTGACACCGTAGAGATTAGTTAACCTCATTGTCCAGCCAGGCACACCTTAGGACCAGAGTAAAAGTTCAGTGGCCAATCGCCTTCCTGAGCAGGCTTGACACACAAAATGGATCCCAAAACTCTCTGAGTAGCATCCATTTTGTGGGGAGTAGTGTCTTGCTCTTGTGCCAGTGTTTGGCCCTTGAGCCTTCGTGGCACCCTGTAGTGGGAGGAGGGAGTCTGACTGCTTACAATTTGGCATCTCTTCTCTTGGTATAAAAGCAAGATGAGAGGGCCTTTTAGCTGTCCCCTTTTCTATTTTCTGGAGCGCCCTGAAGCCATAGACAAATATAGGGGGACTGGTATAACAGCTTCCATACAAGTCGTATGTACTGTGACATGCAACATTGGCAGGCACCACCCTAACATACTAACATTACTAAAGGCTCCATTCAAAGGAAACAATGGGTGCATGAAACTTTCTAACTTTAAGTTGTTATTGCCTACCTTGCTTTGTGGGTTAAAGCAGTTATCAGCTATGCAGATAGTGCCATCAAACACTATAGGGTTGTTTAGAATGAAATAAAACCCTAACTCATTTAAGTAGTGGTTTTCAGTTTTGAACTCCCCTAGTACCAATGAAATCCATAATGAAAAAAAATCACAGTGGCATATCCTATATGTTAATTATTTTAGCAGACACCAATTTATGGAAAAGCATTTATTTCAGGGGGGAAAATACTGGCATGAGACAGAATATTTAAAAAGTGACAGGTCTATATTATTCTTATAAGGGGAAAAAACAGTTTAGTTTTAAGCCCAACAGAGCAAAATACTGAGATTATGACTATTTTGGAAAACCAATCTGGCATCTCATGAATAAAATGAATTCTTTAGCAGGTACAGATTGAGCTTCTAAATCCTTTGGTTTCTTTCTCTTCTATTCATGAGGGTCTGCAATCTAATTGACCAGAATGATAGCATCAATATTACAAGAGAAAACTGTGGTGCGTGTGTAGGGAGTAATAGCTACAAACAAATCAGACATTCTCCAAGTTTACTTTTTGGCTCAGTAGTGATTTCAGAGAGGCAGGCAGCCCCATCCAAACCCAGAGGTGACACACTGCAGCACCAATGTGGCACTGGCCCACCACCTTCAAAAAAGCTTTCTGGAGGCAGGGGGAGCAGGGAAAAGCTCTGGACCTCCCCTCCATCAAAGAGCCCCACAGTGCTGAATGGACATACTCTGCCAAAAAGAAGGCATGAGTCTGGGAGCCGATATGCTGTGCTATTGGTTTTCAATCCCCGTAGAAAGTGGACCAAAGTCAACTCCTCTGTCTCAGAAATACCCCAGCCTGCCCCCTCCCATGAAGACGTCTGAGAGGGACACCAGCACAGTTCCACTTCAGCCAAAACTTCTAGGTTCCGTCGCGGTAGAGCCATGGGGCAGCCAACCGCTAGTGCGTCTGGGCCTACACCAAGGTAAGTGCCCTGGGAAGGGCAAATGCACTGCTGCACGGCTGCACTGCTGCACCCTACAGCCCTTTTAGTCCCACCCTTTTGAATAGATCTGTAAAAATCTTCTAGCACAGTGTGGTGAAGAGCTTATAGCGTTGAAATAGGTTCAAATTCCCACTCATGGAATGGAAGTTTCCTGGGTGATCTTGGGTCAGCCACACACTCATCCCTGGCCCTGGATAGTATTTGAATGGGAGACATCCAAAAAATACAAGGGTCGTGACTTGGATGCAGGCAATGGCGAACCACCTCTAAACACCTCTTGTCTGAAAAAACTAATGCCTGACTTAATGCCCCCAAAATTCCTGAAAATTATTTAATTGTAACTTCTTGGGCTCATTTGCTACTTTCATGCCTGCACTGATGATTAAGTGGTTTTCTTTCCCATTTGATTTGTTCTGAGGATATCCCATTCAAAACGATAGATATGGGTATTTCTTGATACTATTATGAAGGCTCACACACATATACAAAACATTTAGTGTAAGGGAAATATATCCTATACAAGTTATATGGATCATCTTATTCAATCAAGTGAAAAAAATGATCAGAAATACAAAATAAAATACAAGTTCTGCTTAGTCCTACAAATAGACAAAAATTATATCTACCCTTCTTTTGTCTTGAATCTAGAAGTTAAGTTCTCCAAAATGTCTAAGTGCAGTAAACCTCCTCTTATATGAACATTGACAGTGTAGTCCTGAGACAAAGTAGGGAGAGTGGTCAAGAATCCAACCTCTCAGAAATAGGCTGGCATAGCATCCTGGTACTGCTGTGCAGAGGCCAACTGCCAGCATGGCAACACTACAGGCCCTTGTCTGACATCTACAAGTGCATCCTGTGTGCCAGTGGACGAAGAGGCAGACCCTGGGACACAGCAGGAGCTAGTCAACTCCCTAAACTTCCCAGCCTGGGAATACCACCCATCAAAAAACACAGGATATCCTATAGAGGCTCATGTATTGGGAAAGGCAAAGTTCCCCCACAGATGCAATCCAGCTTACAAGCCCCAGGATAATATAGGATGCCAACTACAACAGCAACCAACCACATCTCTCTCCACTAGCCATCAAATCCTTTCCCTGTATCCAATCATAGCCTCATTCCCAGCACTGCATAAACCAGAGCCAGGATGCTGTATAATTCAGAAAATAGGGCAGGCACCCTATTTGACTTTGTCTTTGATGTGGTGGGAAATACACAGAAAGAGCATACAGTACCACAAAGAAGAGCTACTTACACCCAAGCACATCCTTTGTCATGGATGTTCACACAGAAAATTGACCTCCCCTACTGGAACCCCACTGGCATATCCACAATGGTCATGACAACTGTGCTGTTCTCATCATTGTGTATATCTCTGTTTGACATCTATGCTAAAGGTAATTCAGCAGGGAGGAGACCTGGGTTGATGACATTCCCTTTGAAGTATGGGCCATACTAGATAACCAGGGGTGTATCTACTTAAAATGGTGCCCAGGGCTAGCCTGGGTGCTATCCCCCCCCCAGCTGTCCCCTACCCCTCCCTGTTGGGAAGGGCACAATTGAAGGCTGGCTTACAATCTCCATGTGAAGATTGTGAACAGGCTAGCTGGACTCACCCCACCCCATCTCCATGTGGAGGATGAGTGTGGGGCTGACCCCATGCCTGATCTCCACTTGGAGATGGGAGCAGCAAGGGCCCATTTGAGCCAGGCTTGGATCCAACTCTAAGCTGCAGCCTGCAAGCTTAGAGCTAGAACTGAGCCTGATCCCAGTTGGGTTCAGACTGAAGCCAGCTGCTTTCATCCTTCTAGTCAGTGACCAATTGGCCATGCTGGCAGGGGCTGATGGGAATTGTAGTCCATAACATCTGGAGTGCCAAAGGTTCGCCACCACGGCTCTAGGTTTATACTGTTGGCTAAGCTGCCAAGCTCCACCTCCAACCCAATATGGAGTTGTAGCAAGCCTGGCTCCAGCTGGGCTCAAATGGGCTTTTGCTGTTCCCATTTCCACATGAAGATGGGGGCAGGGAAAACCTGGCTTCCACAAGGCAAGCAGGGCTTGTTGGCCTTCAACTGCATCCCAGTCTTAAACTCCACAGGGAGTTCTGGATTAGGGCACAGTTACTAGGGGGTAGATGGGTGATAAATACCCTCCCAAGAAGTGGTGCTCCTTAATACGAGTCTAAATGCTGTGTTTTGTAGTTTCTATGTAGACCTTTCCACAGCTGCAGGGTATGCGATAGAGTCCTTCAGAAGTGAGGGGGTCTCTCTTGTTCTTTGTTGAGCATAGCATCTGCTGTATTTTTCTGGTAGGTTTGAAGATTGTTTGTAGGTTATGTTTTTTCATCAGTTTCCCTATTTGATCTGTGATTACCTTGATGTATACTAGAAATATTTTTCCTGTGAGGGGCTGTTTCTCCTCAGTCCTCTTAGTTTCAAAAAACATTCCCTTCTCACTAGACACAGTGTGTAACAGACTTCTCTCTGTGATACACCTCTGACGATGCCAGCCACAGATGCAGGTGAAACATTGGAACAAGATCTACCAGACCATGGCCACACAGCCCGGAAAATCCACCACAACCAGCAAAAAAAAAAAAAAAAAAGAATTTGGCAACTTACCTGCTAGTCAACCAACAGAGTTGGAGTTGTTAGCAGGGCCATATTAGCATGGTTGTTAGCCAGTAAGAGAGGCCAGGCCCTGGCTATGTGACTCCCCTGGTCAGGATACTTTGTATGCACTATTGCTTTACACTGTCAACACTGATACTGCAGGTGTAAAATGGAGAAACTTACAACAATAAACCTTTCATGGAAATGGACTAAAATAGGTGAAAAAGTAAATACTAACTGAAACCAAAGCATCTCTTGCCTTTCATTACTCTTGTCTGAATACTGGAATAGAGATATTGACAAAAAAGGAACCGGTAAGCAATATGGCATTAAAGTAAAGCATATATAGGCGCACCTATGAGAGTATATGTATGGATAAATACATATGTACAAGTATTGCTACAGCACAGAGTGCAAAGTGTCTTTAACCATTGGAGCCCAAGGGCTCTGGTAATAGTGTTTTAGCAAAAAAAGAAAAAAAGGGCCCCTAGTCCCCGCGTGGGCCCTAGGCTTTAGCTTAGTCAGCCTTATGTTGGATCTGGGTGGGAGACGGTCTGCTCGTTAGACAGGCAGTCCATAAGAGACTATGGGCATTTTGACAATAGGTGGATTTTGGTTGCTGTTCCTGTCAAAAACAGTTAAAGCCTTTCTGTTCCATGTTATAAGTTTGAATCAGGCTAACAATAAACCTGCTTTATAACTGTTACACTTTCTCAGGCCCCAGCTGTCTACTAATTTTGCTGTTGTAATATTGAGAGAGCTGGAAAAAAAAGAAAATAAAGAAACAACCAAGCCACACATATCTCTAAAATAAACCTGTTCCTTAGTTGTTTTCATCACGCCTACTGTGGAGCTCCTTCAAACCCATAATTCTTTCATAATAGGCCAAGAGAATGCCAGGTGGCACATTGACTCCAGGAGTTGCTCTCATTGAGGGCCTCAATCATAAAAAAGTATTATAAAAAGAAATTTGCAGGGGGTGAAATTGAAGCCTTTATTTTCTAAGTCTGGAGATGGGGTGTCATCATATTTTCCTTTCACACATCTGAGGGGGTGGACTCCGACATAGGGAAGCTCATGTTGGAATTCATGTTTTTAGTCTTTAGTCTGCCACTTCTTGTTCAGTTGCAAAACGGGACACAAGTCCAGTGGCACCTTAAAGACTGATGACATGTAGTTTGCTATGAGCTGACAAGAGTTGCAGCTCACTTCTACCAGAGAGCTGCAACAGATTGACTTGACTAGCCTCCTGCAGTCCCCTCCCCTTCCCACTCAGGCACTTTTCTGGCTGCTGTGTGCAGCTTGGATGGGAGTGGGTGGGCTGGTTGGTGGTTTGACAGGAGATGCATCTGCTCTAGCAGGAAGGCATGCGTCTCACCCCCTGTAGTCCTGCTGGCATCTGATAATCCACGTAGGTTGGTGATGTGGGGGTTCGGGGTGGGCGCCGGGCGGGGCACACAATATAGCTTGGAGGGATTAGGAAATGGTATCTCAGCCAAAATTATGGATGTCCAGGGCTGCCCATCAGCTGGACTGTGCTCTCCCCCTTTTGTGGTTTGTTGGAGCATAACATCACAACTTTTGCTTGCTCCAGCCTCTCATGATGTAGTGATCAAACCAGGAGCCTGTCCCAATGCCTTTCAGCTAACTCCTGCCTCTTTTTCAGATGTTCTGTGCCCAGCCCTATATGGCTTGTGGTGGCATTGGGGCGTCAGTGGGTTGCCTAATGCCTGCTTGCATGCTTCTTTTGCATGTGCTTTCTTGCCCCAGTGGTTAGACTGCTAACAATGGATATAGAAGAAGAAGAGAAGAGTTTGGATTTATATCCCCCCTATCTCTCCTGCAGGAGACTCAAAAGGGCTTACAATCTCCTTGCCCTTCACCCCTCACAACAAACACCCTGTGAGGTAGGTGGGGCTAAGAGAGCTCCGAGAAGCTGTGACTAGCCCAAGGTCACCCAGCTGGCATGTGTGGAAGTGTACAGGCTAATCTGAATTCCCCAGATAAGCCTCAACAGCTCAGGTGGCAGAGCGGGGAATCAAACCCAGTTCCTCCAGATTAGATATACGAGCTCTTAACCTCCTATGCCACTGCTGCTCCCATATAGGGACTATGGGTTTGAGCCTCACCTCTGTCTTCTTATTTCAGAAAAAAAATTGCCCTCATAAGAATGTTTCTCCTTGATGGCGTGTGATGACATTGCTAGATAAACCATCACAATTTTCAGTACAGTTTTGTAAGTGTTACGTATTGTGGCCCATCATTGAGTCTAAAGAACTGAAGATGTTCTCTTTGTTGACATTGGGCTTTTGTGCACTTACTGCTTGCCTCAAGGCTGTTTGCTTCACAGTAGGGTTTTCCCCATGGTTTTCTGTTTACACAAGAGTTTGGGCTGGAGTACTCACTCAGGCACTGATTCTCATATCCATTCACCAAAGACAAGCTGATCCAAAATAAAAGCTTTTATTTGCAAGGAAGTTACCTCTTAAAATCACCAGCATTAGCTTACATTAGTTTACTAATGAGAACCATGAGCACCATCCACAGATAATAGGGGAGGAGAAGTGTTCTATTATATACATATATACACAATAAATATGCTGCACAATAAAATATACTTTTGCCTACACTATTTGCATTTTAAAAGGGTCCTTTTCTTTTCATCCAAAGTACTCCTGCCAGTCACAGGGGCAAAAGTTTGAATCCAGCATGCCTTGTTTTCCTGAAAATTCCCCCTTTTTTCCTGGCATCCAATAGCTCAATAGACTGTTCCTTTCCTCCAGCATTGGAGCTGCAATGTTTTTTGTGTTTGTTTTAATAGACAACCAAAGTCCTTCTGATTGTTTTGAAATAATGGCCAGAAGAGCCCATTTGTGGAGGCTGACCTCACTCTTTTTCCAGGCCTCCAATAGATTAATAGACTGGTCCCTTGCAGTGGCGGAGCCTCAAGGGGGAGGGGTGTGTGCTGTGCATCAGGCACATGCCTGGGGCACAGAAAATCGCCCCAGGCTCCTCCCCTTCCCCCTTCTCCCCACGGCAACCCCCACGGCATCCCCACCCCCTTTCTACACTTATCTTAGTTCCTTTCTTTTCCCTAGAACTTTTTCAGGCTGAAAAAAAGGCCTGTTCACAGTACAGGCTAAAAACAGCCTGAGGAACTACAGTATAATTTCCATCAGGCCATTTTTAAGCCTGAACTGCGAATGGGCCTTTTTTTTCAGCTGAAAAAGTTCTAGGGAAAGGAAAGGAACTAAGGTAAGTGGGGGAAGGGGGCGCCTTGGGAGGGTGCCGGGGGGGGGGGGTGTTCCTCTGCAGAAATAAATTTTAGTTCCCTATGGATTTAAGCAAACTTGCTTTTGAGTCCTGGCTCACCTGCTGTTGTTTCTAGAACCTGAGCACTGAGGAACTTTTTGTCTTGTGCAAAATAAATTTTCCATACTTCTAGTAACCATAGTTTGTAAGAACATTGATGCAAGGCTGTCAAGTGTGACTTCCAGGCAGCTTTGATTTGGTTCCCGCCCCTCCCGTCCCCCTCCCCATAAAAATTATACCATAGGTGGGACTTCACACAGTTCCTGTTCCCAAAATGAGTTTGACTCGTTTCATCCCACTCAACCTAGGATTTTCAAAGTTCACTAAACCAGTGATGTTTCAAATTATATAAGCAGTAAATCCAGTTACAAATATCCACTGGAATATAAAACTCCCTTTTTAAAAACCTGTGATTCCTAAGGAATATATTTTTAAGCTTAAATAAAAGCAGATGAACATAACCACAGGAGAGTGATTTAGATTGACTGCACCATATATTCAGTTATCGAAGAAGCAATTTATATGTTAACTCCATTGCTGTGAACTTTAGAGTGAGAGGTTAACTCGACAGTTCAGTTATACTTAAGCAGTACAACAATGATTCAATATATGTATATAATTTCATTAATTATATCATCATTGAAAATGTTCTTGTGTGGGTACTTAGCCAACAGCTAAGAACACAGTAGATAGACTATCTGTAAAAGGTTGGATTTGCATGGCAGGTCATTAACATTAGAAAGGAGAACTAAGGCATTAAGCCAGAAGGGAAAAGTCAGTCATAGTTCAAATTATATTTTTGATCTGACATTTCTGAGAGCTAATTTGCACAGTAATCTGATTCATGCATTTAAACATCGTAGTGGTCCAGAGGCTGGCAGCCAATCCCAGCTCATTCTTTTATCAGAAGGGTAACAGAGAAGGAAGTGCAACTCACGTCCTCAGTAGTCAGATAATCTTTCAAAGAAGCTGTTCGTCTTTTGCTCTAATGGTAACTCCTTGAACTTAGCTGCAGCAAACAATTTACAGATACTTTGCAACTGTGCTAAGTTTTAAATGAGAGCCCTGACCACCTTTCTCCCCTGAAATATTTTGAGGTAGGTAATGGCTAGAGTCCTCTACGCACTCACATGGGAATAACACTCATTGAGTTCAATGGGATTCATTTCCTGATTTGGTTTAGGCTACAATTTTGCCTTGCTCAAGCCCTGGAAGTCAGGAAAAGTGTTTGTTTATTGTAATTCACTACTGCAGTTTAGTATGCCAACTGCTAAGTAATCACAAGTTACTACCTATGCCTTTAATCACTTAAGACCTTAATAAGATGTGAGTGGAGATTAGATAGAAGCTGTTAGAAAGACACTGTATATACAAGGACTGTTTCTCATGCCCTTTTAGTCACTGGGGAATGTTTACAGCAACAATGGTTTCTTCCAGGTTCAACAACTCAATGGTAGATTCTGCACAGACCAAATGTAACAGGCGTAGGACATGATATAAACTGCGGGGCAGGACTTCACACAGGTCCTGTTCCCAAAATGAGTTTGACTTGTTTCATTCCACTCAACCTGGGATTTTCAAAGTTCCCTGAACCAGTGATCCTTCTGCATAACCCTGGGCTGGAGGCGCTCCTGTGCAAACACCAACAGCCAGGAGATGCTTTATTTTCCTCACATCCACCTGTTCCCTTTAAGTTCCATGCCATCCACTGTCAGGGAGAATATCCCCACCCATCATTTGGTGCTGGTTGCCCAACAGGTTGTGGGCAGATTCTCTGAGAACCCAACAGGTTTTCTCCCCAGGGCTGTGAGTATGACCAATCTGCAGCAACACATTCATTGTTGCCTGACCACTGCAGGGAGGTCCTTTTTTCTATTTTTTTTCTTTTGTGTGTGCACATATGCACTTATGAAGGTGCAGCCAATTGGACTGTGAGACAGTTGGCATGGCTGCTGGGTTCATTTCTGTATGCCTGTGCAGTTACACATGTGTTGCAAAGGCACAAAAGCAACCTGGATTGTTTCCATGGGCTCCAATTGCTGCCTGAATAGGTGAAAAGTGCCAAATGGAAGACTAATTTCAACACACAATATGGGATGTTTGAATATTATCTTATGCCCTTTGGGGCTGAGTGGTGCTCCAGGGATCTTTATGAATTTTATCAATGTGCTACATGAACATCTTTATAAAGGAGTTGTGGTGTATTTGGATGATATGTTGATTAATACTGAGACCCTGGAGCAGCATATACAGTTAGTGCAGTCAGTACTGATCAAACAGAGTCTTATTACTGAACAGTCCAGACTGCAACACCTCTTAGTATGAGTATCACATGGTAGGCATGATAGGTTCTTGCACTTGCACTTGACTTTCCTGTATTAGGCCGTTTCCGCACGGCCACGCTGGGGGGTGCGTCAGCGTATACAACGGTCCCGGTAAAGGCAGGGAAGACGGCGTAGCGCTGTGCCATCGCCCAATCAACGTACCTTCCCTGCGACCTTCCGGCATGTCGCCCAGGCCAGGGGACACACCCCCTGCCCTGCACGACCACTCTGGAGTTGCAGGGCAGGGGGGCGTGTCCCCAGGCCCAGGCGATGCGCCGGTAGGTCGCAGGGAAGGTACGCCAATTGGGAAAAGGGGGTGGTGCCTTCCAGCCGCTGCCATTCGCACGGCAGCTGCTGGAAGCTGCTGTTTTCCAAAAACCTCCCTCGGGAAGTGAGGTGGGAAAATGGCGGCTTTGTGCCACTGGGGGGGAGCGAGGGCGGTGCAGCTGTGATGCAGCTGCGCCCCCCCTGCAAACAGCTCCCTAGGGACAATGTTTTTGCCATCCCTAGGGCGCTGTAAATGGCCCGTGTGGGAAGGGCCTTAGAAAGGAAATTTAATTTCTGGAGCCACTTGAATGGAACCTGGCTGGCAATATTTTCTAAGCTCAGATAAGGTTCCCTGAAAACATAATTCCCTATTCTTCTTTGAGTTCTTCCACAATCATACTACAAAAAGTTCTCATGTTTCTATCATTCAACAGAACTTGCAAAACTGCGGTGGGCAGGAAAGCATTCTAATAAAGGAGTTGCATGTGTGTTAAGTACCATCAACTCATTTCCAACTTATGGTGACACTATGACTCAAAGTCCTTCAAAATGTCTGTTGTTAACAGTCTTGCTCAGATCTTGAATACTGAGTGGCTTCCTTAATTGACTCCATCCATTTCATGCTGGTCCTCTCTCTTTTCCTGCTGTATCCAACTTTTCCTAGAATTATATTTGTATAAAAACCCTGAGAGGAAAAGTAATTTAAAGTTTTTTAATTATTGTGCCATCGTACAGTGGCACTATACGATGGCACTACTCTAATTTTTCTGTCTGCTCTAATTTTTCTGTCTTTTCATTTTTCTACCTTTCATAGGATCTCAAACTGAGTAGGCAAGAAAGTTTGTAGACAAAGTTATTGCATTGGTTAAGATCAGCTTGTTACTGTTGTCTGGTAAGTCATCCTTTTTCTCAGATGAACATAAGAACATAAGAACAAGCCAGCTGGATCAGACCAGAGTCCATCTAGTCCAGCTCTCTGCTACTCGCAGTGGCCCACCAGGTGCCTTTGGGAGCTCACATGCAGGATGTGAAAGCAATGGTCTTCTGCGGCTGTTGCTCCCTAGCACCTGGTCTGTTAAGGCATTTGCAATCTCAGATCAAAGAGGATCAAGATTGGTAGCCATAAATCGACTTCTCCTCCATAAATCTGTCCAAGCCCCTTTTAAAGCTATCCAGGTTAGTGGCCATCACCACCTCCTGTGGCAGCATATTCCAAACACCAATCACACGTTGCGTGAAGAAGTGTTTCCTTTTATTAGTCCTAATTCTTCCCCCCAGCATTTTCAACGAATGCCCCCTGGTTCTAGTATTGTGAGAAAGAGAGAAAAATTTCTCTCTGTCAACATTTTCTACCCCATGCATAATTTTATAGACTTCAATCATATCCCCCCTCAGCTGTCTCCTCTCCAAACTAAAGAGTCCCAAACGCTGCAGCCTCTCCTCATAGGGAAGGTGCTCCAGTCCCTCAATCATCCTTGTTGCCCTTCTCTGCACTTTTTCTATCTCCTCAATATGCTTTTTGAGATGCGGCGACCAGAACTGGACACAGTACTCCAAGTGTGGTCGCACCACTGCTTTATATAAGGGCATGACAATCTTTGCAGTTTTATTCTCAACTCCTTTCCTAATTATCCCCAGCATAGAGTTTGCCTTTTTCACAGCTGCCATGCATTTAGTTGACATTCCCATGGAACTATCAACTAAGATGCCCAAATCCCTTTCCTGGTCTGTGACTGATAGCACTGGCCCTTGTAGCTTATATGTGAAGTTTGGATTTTTTGCCCCTATGTGCATCACTTTGCATTTTGCTACATTGAACTGCATTTGCCATGAACTGTTGAAACTTAGTTTACTTACTTCATTACACGAAAAACACAAAATAATTCTTTTTCACATTTACAGATTATAGCTACAGGTTTCAGGTTTCAAGCAGAACAATAAATAGTGCTTTAATATACACACAGAGAGATATTTTAGCCAACTGACTCAACTGACAAAGATAGAATTTTTTACCCTTTCAAAATTCTTTCAGCATGCAGTGCTTCTGTGCTAGAATGAAAAAAAACCCCCAAACAATTTTCACAAATGCTGTACTGAGTAATGCTTTTCTGCCAGAGTATAAATATGATTGGTTTGGAAATGGAATTTGTACTCCTCATAGCCTTCTTCGGAAGCTGTAGATTCTCTAAGAGAGTTCCCCTAAGCAGGTCTACTCAGAATTCTCTTCACATCTATTTAACAAGCCTTACTCCCAGGAAAGTACTCTTAACATTGAACTATATGAAATCCTCTGGTCTTTTTGAACTATGAATCCACATTTATATACTCCTTTTCTGTCCTAATTTGTAAGGGATTGAAGCAAGGGGTGCATATTGCCCTCCTTGCTATTTAGTTTGTATATATAAACAATATCGTTGAACAGCTTTCAATTTGTTCCATTTTCCCCTGTACATCAAAAAAATTCAATTTCATTATATGCAGATGACATGGCCATGATCTCCCTTACTAAAATTGGTTTGAGAAAGTTGTTGCAGCAGTCAGATATATATTGCAAGGAAGACGCCCTTAACATCAATTATGAGAAGACAAGAGTTATGGTTTTCAGAAAACTGAGGAAAATATCACCCTGGAGTATACCTGGATACCCAATTAAGCAGTTCAGCTTCTTTAAAATACCTTGGAGTCATATTTAAAGTGACCTTAACTGAAATGTGCATCTGGCAACAATCAGGTCTTCCGTGTTACAGATAATGGGGTCAATTTTGCAATTTCATTATACAAAGGGAGATTTAAAAAAAATAGACCCTGTCTTAAGTTTATTCAAAGTAATGTTGTCCCTCACCTCTTGTATGAAACTGAAGTGTGGGATGGAAAGAGGATACTTTAACTAGCTTAGAAATTATTCAAATAACATTTTTAAGGATCTCCCTAAGGGAATCTCTGCCACCCTGTAGATAGCAGAAACTGGTCTTCCTTCTCTTAGTGTATGAGCACACCTCGCTGTTCCAAAATTATGAGGAAAAATAGGACAGCTAGATTAAATTTGTTTAGTAGACAATCATTTAAATTCCACTATTCAAAGAACTGACACACCTTGATTTTCTTAATAATACATTTTCCTGATATTCAATCCCAGACGACTTATCAACAAACAATTCCCAACTTAGACTGGACAGATCATTTATCTTGAAATTGGTGTCTGCACCATGGTATAAATTATTCAGTTATGATCTCCTTAGAGCTTCCTATTTAGTCAATATCTGAAATCCCTATTTTGTCAGTACCTTAGATCAAAATATTAGAGAGGCCTTCATGTCTTTATGCTTTCAAATGATGCCAATGGCTGTATTGACCAGATGTTCTTGTGAAACACCTGAAAGATCAGTGCTTTCATATATATGAATCCCTAGTGCTGGAGGATTTACTCCATTATGTACTTGATTGTCCATTCCATCTGGAATCTAGAGTTAATTTTTTTCACTCTGGTTCAAATCTTTACTCTGACGCTGAAAAACTAAACTAAAACATCATATCATTCCAACAGTCTATGATAGAATAAACTATCTCACGAAGCAGATTTGGGTGTCTCTACAAAGCAAGTGTTGATATAATAGGACAAATTTTATAATCATAGTCAAGTTATCAAGAGTAGCTGATGAAATTACAGCTATAGAAATATGGCAATACGAATGAGGCGGTCATTAAAGATGTTAGGCAGAGGAAGAAGCATTGGGTTTGGATAACACTGGGCAGGCAAGCACATGATCATATCCATTGTTTTCACCAAGGTGTCTGGCCCAGGACTGGAGATGGGAATGGTTTCTAGGACAAGGGCATTGTGTTCACTTAATCCTGCCAGGAAGGGTATGAGAGAGGCACTATGCAAGTCTGATTGGGAAAGGGAAAGTCCAGACAAAGTTTTTACTTTCTGTATGTCCTTGTAGGTACACAGAGCCAATGCAAAGAATGGGCTCCCCATTCTGGCACTGCATTGCTAGGCACCCCAAGGTTTGAAAGAGATAGGTAGAGACACCACTGTCATTCAAACAGATTCCCTCAGACCACCATAGGTTGGTCTGGCAATACCACTAGTTCAAAATGCAGCTGCACAGGTCTTTATGGGGACATTGTGGGTAGCCCACTTCCAGCCAGTGCTCCATCAGCTGAATTGGCTACAGATGGAGTACTGAATCATATTCAAGGTGTTGGTATTAGCCTTTAAAACCCTAAAAGTCTGGGACCAGTGTATCTGCAGGACCACCTCTCCTGATATCCCCTTGGAGAGTGTTACACTCAGCAGGAAGAGCAGTTTATAAGTTGAATAAAGTAATAATAATAAAGATAAATACAAATACAAAGAAATACAAGCATGTTTCATCAGCAGTAAAATTCTTTCAGAACAATAGATAACGTTCCAAAAGGGGATTCATTACACTTTTGGCCTTGGCTTTGCAATTTCATTTAATAGAACATTATGAATCCAGCAATATCCTGCACATGGCCTTATTGTCAGATTTTCTACAGAATTACATTTTCTTCCTATCTGCTGAGAATATCTTGTACAACATTGTGAAAAGGTTACCCAAAGCCGAGTACCTTACCAGTAATGTACCGAAACCAGGGTTATTTATCCAGATACTCTCAAACAGCTGAGATTTAAAAAAATTATTAAAAGGAAAGGAAAAGAAATAATAAAATCAGTTCTCTCTCAGCTCTAGACAGTTCCAAGTATAAAAACACAATACAAGACAAGACAATTCAGCCTAAGGCAGAAAAACAACCATGAGAAAATTTTAAGAAGAATCTTTTAGGAATGAATCTCTTTAGAATGAATCTCCCTAAAATGGTGTCAGGGGTTTTATAGAATTGGCTCATCTAGATAATTTGATCAGTAATTAACCAATTGGGTGTCAAATTGAGTTGATGAGGGAGATTACCCCTACCTGAGCATTCTTGGCAATTAAGACCTATCTGTTCAGTTTAGAATGTGGCCTTGTAAAAGCCAATTCCATTACTAACACTACTTAAATAAAAACAAACACAGTTTACAACTTTAGTGAGGGCAAATGGTTGCATTGTAAATGACCTAGCAATTGGTTGTCTCATAAAAGACCCAATATACAAGATAAATGATCTCTAAATTTAAAGGAATATATACACTTTCTTCACAAACATACAAAAGCCTCTCTCAGGTTCACACTAGAGAATCATAAGGCTGATAGATTTAACTGGCTTTATAGTAGCATTAATTTGAGGATAATTCAACAAATCTGTATTCAGCAAAGATCTGAAAAGTATCCCTCCACATGCAATCAGTGACACTGCTGGTTTGTTAACAATGAAATACCAGCGTGTTTCATCTACCATCAGCTGCAGAGTTCTTTCAGAACAATAAATAGTTTGTGATAAGGGATTCATGGGTGATTGGAGGGAAGCACATATTCTTTTCCCTGATAAAATACTGCAATGCAAAGCTTCTTTCAGAATAATCTGTATCTTACGTTTGCCAAGGACTCTATAAATAAATTTCCCATGTCGTTTCTACTCTATCTCTCTCTCCCTCAGCCTGCCTGTCTGCTAGTTCTCCATTTCATTGGCACTTTTACCAACTGCCTTGTTGAATCTAGATTTTACAGAATTTACAGATTTCACTACACAAGAATGGAGGTGAGCTAGTGAAAAGAGTGTGATTTTAGCTCTTTTGCATGGTCAAACATGAGCCCAATGGCATATCTGGGGGGGCAAGAGGGGGCAGACAATCCAGGTGCTATTCACTTGTGTCATACGGGGGCACATTTTGGTCATTCTCCCCACCCTTTCCCCTCCCCCGCATGTCTAGCTTCCAACTGAACTCCTCTCACAGCAATTGTGAGGTATGTTAGGCTGAGAATATGTGACTGGCCCCAAGGTCTTCCATCACTGGTGAAGCAATAAAACTCAACAGGAGAGCTAATATTATCTCTTAAAGTCATTTAGAAGACATTTTGGTTGTTAAATATGACATAAATGTATTAAATAAATTAAATTTGTAGCAATTGTCATTACTGGTAAACATTTTTGTTTTGTTTTGCCCCCTTGTTACTGGGTGTGGTTAAAGAGCTATATTGTCCCATTTCCAGTTTTATTAACATCTATATGGAAATACCCCTCTCATGAAGAAGAAACTGTTCTGCCACTTCTTACATGTTAAAAGAGATATTCACTTACGTACTTCATCCAGTTTAAGGGAATGCTCTTTATCTGGCCAGTCACCCACAATAATGGCCAACAAATATCTTCTGAAAAAGTGGTAAAGCTTCTCTAAGTACCTTATTGAATTCACAAGGTTCGGCATTCTTATAATAAGTAAACAAAGTAATACAGAAATAAGTAAACAAAGTAAAACAGAAATCCAGATTCTTCTACTTATGTTTGTATGTGTGAATGCAAAGAATATCTGGATTCCAAGAGGTGTCTGCTTTTGAAGACTTGGGAAAGAATGAAGATGGGATGTAGTCTGCAGTTTTTACTGCTATTTGTATGTGGAACTGATGCTTTATGAGATTCTATGAGATTTGGCTAATAATGTCACAAAACCCAAAAATTCTGGCTAGCTGTCGAAGAGGTCACAAGAAGTGTAGCATTCTACATACATATGTCATTTACTCCATACAATCAAAGCCAGCCAGGATCCTCATTAGCACCACAGCAGAAATATCAACCGTTCGTCTGTGGAACGGTTATTTTCTTGGCATGTGTCAAACATCCCAAATGTTAGAAAGTTGATTTTCAGCAGGAAAGAAAGTGCTAACAAGATGTCCTAGACATAAATATTGTAGTATTGCAGTTCAAAACATGGTCTTTAAAAGAAAATTCATAAGAAAACAAAGATAGTACTAGTGAGATACAGTGCCAATGCTGAAGAGAAATAAGGGGGTGGGGGTAATCCCACAGAAATAATAGAGAAGTCTGAGTAATCAGTTACCAACTTTGAAGACTGGTGGCTTCTGCAAATAAAGCAGTCAACTCCAGAGGCACTGACATTGTTCTAACGATATCAAAAACTGAACTAGAGAAATTACAGTGCAATTCTGTGCAGTTATGTTAGTCTAAACTCATGGATTCAAATGGGTTTAGAGTATAGATATGCATAGGATTGTACTGTCAGTCATGCTTAAATCCCATTGGAACTGATGTTTCACTGAGTTCTGTAAGATTTAAAAGAGACTCTGTCTGATTTATGACCTTACTCTGGTCTGGTTTTGCTGAACCAACAGAATGTGTCAAGAGAATACTCCAAACTAAATGATTTTATGATTGCAGTCTTTGTCATAAAATAGACACTGAAAAAATGAAGCCAAAGTGTTTCAATGTTATCAAACTTTAGTTGCATTAATGATAGTTTCAGAGGGTAACTGTGTTGATCTGCACTAGAACAACTTAGATTCAAGTTCAATAGCATCTTCAAGAACAATAACATGGGGTGGGGGGAAATAAACTTTTGAAAATCAATGGTCCTTTTGTCAGATGCTAGTCAGGTTTATAGCTAATGAAAGGAGCATTGACTCATGAAAGCTTATACCAGAGATACCCCACATGGTGCCTTTCCTGGTGCCTGCCATGTACTTTTCGGAAGTGGGCGGAGCAAGGTGAGGCTTTTGTCCAGCCGAACTTCTGCTTTTAAAGGCATCCTATTAAACAGAACTTCTGCCTGAAATGTTGAAGAGTTACCATTAGAGTTAAACATAACCTCACTCTCTGACATTTTGTGTTTGGCTCTGCTTCCTACAGCAGGCATTTTGTGGTTGTGCTCATCACCGTATGACAGAATTCCAAAGATGCCCATAGGCTCAAAAAGGTTGGGTACTCCAGCTTTATACCCTGAAAATTCTGCTGGTGTCTAAGGTGCTTCAGGACTAGTAGTTCCATTACAGTAAATTAAATCATAGGAGCAATCCTAAACCAGTCTACACAGAAATAAATTCAATTTTATTCCATGGAACTTCTTCCCAGGAAAGTTTTTTTAGGATTGCAGCCTAAAATCTTATAAAACCCTGTTCAATTTTATGTTAAGTTGCTGATAACAAAGTTGTACACATAACTGAACTGAATTGATCAACAACAATGTTGTGCTGTTAGTATTTTCATGTTTTTAAGCACTCTGCAAAAATTGAAACCACCTCTCCTCCACTGACATTTTTTTTTAAAAAGGGTCTTTACCTCCAAGGAATATATTTTAGGAGGAAAGTGAAATGCTTTTTATTTAAGGATTCCTTCTATATGAATAGAAGTCTTGGCAATAGCTCAAATCATGTAGGGTGGAATTTTGTTAGACCAGGTAGTTATTCATAGTATTAATTAAGAATTGTTGAAAAGTACTACAATGTGTGTACTGTCCTTGTTGGAGTTTTTTACAGCCCAATCCAGGGTGGGGAGACAGTGAGGGGCTGCAGCAGCAGATTAGCCTTCCCCAGGGCACTTACCCCAGCAGAGGGGCAAATCTGCCAGCAAGCAGCTGTCACAGCCCTCCACAACAAATGAACATGGTGCAGAGTGCTACTTCAGGGTTCCTATGCCCCTGCCGGCTCTGCCCACATAGCAGGGGCATTCCAGAGATGTGACTGAGATTGGAGCTGATGTTAGTTGGCTTTCACCCCAGCTTTACCTCCTGAATTGCCAGAACCTGAGGCATGGTCTTATGCCATCCTTTGGGGTGGTGTAAATCCATTAAACCTATAGAGAACTTTTTGACAGTCGGGGGATTTTTTTTTATTTCTTGTCTTCCCATGCCCTCTTGGAAGTAGTGGGGTGGCCTTGCAGCGGCACTGTCCCCACCCACCATGTGCTCTTGATTTCTCTGCCCATTATTTAAACTAAGAGTGTAATCCTGACCAGGAAAGGATGCAGCTCTGCATACAGGCAGATGCAAATGCACTCAGTGGATACATCTGATGAATCTGATGTAGATCTGTGTCACTAGTTGTATACAACACAACTAAAATTGGATGAGGGCTACATTTGTTTCGGATTTTAAAGGAATATTACTGAACTGTTTCTTGCCTACATTTGCACAATCCAGCCAGACTGAATAGGATTATCATTACAGTTCAAAGGAACGCTATTGTTGAAAAATTCCCTATCAAGAAGTGTGACCAATGCTTGCTGGTGTTATAGAGCACTTCCTTGCATAAAAGCTTCAGATAGGCTGTTTGGGGAAAAAAATGAAAGTCATAATATAGCCAAATTTGTCTTGCTTTATTAAAGATATAAAACACAGTTAAATCCCAATGGCAATTAATGGTACAGTCTGTATGGTGATTTTAATATGTTCTAGAAGACAGAATATGGCTACATTTCTCATAATTTTCAGCATATTTCTTATGTTTTCCATTTAAGCAAGTCATTTGAGGTCTAGTTTAATGCCTTAGTATTCCCTTTTGTGCGACTGAAGATTGCATATTCTGGCAAATCAAATTTCTGGTTTGATATTTTGATTTTTAAATTGCAAATTCTGAAGAAGCTATAAGAAATATATTTCCTCTCATGAGCCCATGAAGAAATGAATGCAGCAGTAAAAAGGAACACCTAGTACAACATGATATTCTGAACAGTATTTCTGTATAAGAGCTGGAATTCATAAAGACACAGTTAGCAAAAAGAAAAGGAATTTCTCTGAGGTGTTTGTAAATACAAAATATCCAGGGTCTTAAACAAACACCATGATGTGTACTGCCTTAGCACCATGAGCACTTCTACAGTAGGGTGGATGAACACTACTGCAATAGCCTCAATAAATCAAGTGTCAGAGCATTGACTTGGCACACAGAAGGTCCTAGATTCAGTCCCTGATGTCTCCAATGAAGAGGGACTCCAGGAGCAGGACTGAGAAAACCCTTCAAGGGAGAGGCTGTGTCTCAGTGAAAGAGCACTTGGTTTCCATGCAGAAGGTCCCAGGTCTAACCTCTGGCATCTCCGGGTTTCAAAAAATCCGGTAGTAGATGATGTTAAAGACCTGTACCGAAGACTCTGGAGGAAAGCTGCCAGCCGGAGTGGACAGTACTAACTTTGATGGATCAAGTTCAGTATAAGGAGGCTTAAAGTGTTCAAGTAACTGTTTACAACTGAGAGACTCATTACAATGACATCCTATAAAGCTGTTGGCAACACACTCATTGAGGTATTAGGGCACTGGCAGGCCATCAAGACAATGCATCATGGTACTATACTACATTTTAGCCACTGCAGAGCTACTTACCTCTTCATGGCCCTGTGTACTTGCTATGTAACAATTACTTCCTATAACAGGATCAAACTTGATTGGAAGCATTCTAGGATTCTCCTTTTCTAAAGGTAAGAACCAGGTCATTACTGACCCTTGGGGTGATGTCACATCTACAACGTATACTAGGCCGATTTTGTTTATGGGGTAGTTTGCCATTGCCTGCCCTTCTCTACTTCTTGGAAGAAGATCCTCTGTCACTTGAGTATCAGGAGTATACATTGGTCCTTTCCACACAACCATGTTAAGACGTCATGGAGACACTGTACCAGGTGTATACATTGGTCCTTTCCACACAACAATTTTAAGACGTCATGGGGACACTGTACCAGGTGTATATATTGGTCCTTTCCACACAACCATTTTAAGACATCCTGGGGACATCTTTTTAAAAATGTGCCTCCTCATTTTTTATCCAAACAGCACAGACAAATACAGCATGTGAGAAAACAGTGGGTTTTTTCTTCTCATACCTGCCTGGAAAATTTGCTTTTTAAAAATACTGAAACAGTGGAATGCATAGCTCATGGAAGAGGGGAAGCTTTCTCAGCTCTATGTGTGCTTGTGGAGAAAGCTTTTGCATGTAAATGCTCCTGGGGAGAAAGAGGAGAAAAGCTTACCTTCTCTGAAAGGGTACTATTCACTTCGTCTTACACCCCTCCAGTTAAAAGGGAATGTGGCATGCAAATTCAACATTCAGTTGAAGGAGAGAACCAGTCATTAACCACTCATTCATTATCCTGTCTTCTTTTTTTTTCACTGTTCTGAGGCTTGAATTCTCTGTGCTGCCAGTCATTTGGTGAAGTTTCCCTGGAACGTTTGCTCTGCTAGCATTTTGGCTGGGTGCCTTTTCAGTGATTAAAGTACATGAATGGACTCTCTTCCTGCAATGTGTCATGTCCCCACTTTTTAAAATGTTCAGGGAGGTAGCTTCAAAACTACAAAGACTCAATATGAGAAGCCATGACAATTCTCATATCAATTCTCCAAAGCTTTGGAACTACCTCCCTGAAATTTTTTTTAAAACCAGGGAAACAACACATTGCCATAATTGGCAGGAGAAGTTCAGTCCATTCATAGACTTTAATCACTGAAAAGCTGCCCAGCCATGATGCCAGCAGAGCAAACGTGGCATCCCAGGGAAACTTCACCAAATGGCAGCAGCATGGAGAATTCAAGTGTAAGAGAATGGCAGGCAGGAGAAAATGAAAGTGAGAGCTTGCAGATTGAGTGGGAGAAATAAGATGTTTCCTGTTCTCCTCACAGCAAACAGGAAACATCTTGAGCCCCTCTTGGGGAAAAAAGATTGTTAGTTTAGCATTTTCAAAATACAACATCCTGAAGACATCTTGGAGAAAAAACTATATGAAGTTACTCCCCAAATTGTTTATTTTAACATTCTCAAGACATTTTATCTGTGTTGTGTGGAAAGCATTGGTGTCTGATATCCCACACAGATCCCCTCAACTATGTTTTGTGGCCTACTGTGTTTTTGATCCTCCACTCATATTTCGCACTCCTAGGGAAGTAGTAGCAATCAAGCCTTTCTTAAGTGGTACGTGCCAACTGCACACCTTTACAACTATGCTTAGCTGTAGCAATAGAATGCCACTTGCTAGATATACAAGAGAGAACTGAATGGTTTCCAGCCTAAATACATTGGAGATAGGTTTGGATTTATGTTGAGAACTTTTGAGTCACCCCACATAATTCATGTAAATCACATCAGAACCTTAACCCAAACAGTGTCTTCAAATATATCAAGTAGCAAAAGCTGTGAACAGCTGCATTAATACAGTGAGCCACATTTGGTATTCAGGTCTCTTCATAGTTGTACAATTGAACGTGGCCACCTATTTGTTTGTTTGTAGTCTGTCTTTCTCACAAGGACTTTAGACAGATTACACACAGTGAGTCAGTACAAAACAAAATGGGACATTCATTAACCAATGTACTAAGTTTTTAGAAGTCTGGAACCTCCAGAAAGAACCAAAAGATAGCATAAGTATTAACATGACACATTAAGCTGTACTAGATTTACATAATATGATCCTAAAACAGTAAACTATACACAGTAGTATATACAACAATCATACTATCCAAATACATTTGAGAAGTATTTTGTAGCATACAGCCCTATCATCTGCACAGAAAAGCCCTCTTGAATAGTTCAGTGTTGCATAACTTGTGGAAAATCATTTGATTGGGAGCTTTCCTAACCTCCTTGGGTGGGCCATTCCACAAGACAGGAGCCATAAAGCACAGAGAAAACACATGAGTTTGCCCATTTGCAGGTTTGCATGTGCTCCAAAACCTGCGGACATTAGCAAAGCTGTTGTGGCAGAGCTTGGAGAGAGAGTTGGCCCTGCAAATAAGAGACCAACACCATCAAGAGCTTTGTATATTAATGCCAGTACCTTAAACTCAGCCTGGTAACAGATGGACTGCCAGTGGATTATCTTCAGATTGGGAGCAATATGTATGGTCTATCTACCTCCTGCTAACAGCTGAGCCTCTTGATTCACATTTTCACTTTTGAGGTTATCATGAATTTGTTCCACTATGGTACTTTCATGTGTCTGATATGAGTGTTGGCACTCATCAAGTCCGTTTATTCTCAATCGTTTCTCCTAATGTAGTCTATGAGCACATTTATAAGGGATACTGACTGTAAGGAGCTGGTAAGGAAAACATACTGTGGCCATAACATCAAAAATAAATGGGTGAACTGGGCCTAAGATTTCCTAATGTGGTTTTGAACAGATGCTAAATAGTCATTTGTTGCCCTAATCCAACTGTTTTACCGCTACCCTCTAAATGTTCCAGTATCTTAGAAAGATATTCATAATAGGCTTTGATTACCATTGATGTACTGCTAAGGAATTGCCAAAAGGTTGTGTTAGTGTTGTCTTTACTAGTGACTTCTAGATGTTCACTTTCAATTCTCTTTCACTAACAGGAGTTGTCAACATTATGGTTCATTAAAGCTGATTTTGTGCTTGTAGTGACTATTAATGTAGAAGACTGTTCACACTTTAAACATTTCTTACCCTTGTCTCTATACAGTGAATATAAAAACTCCTACTCATATTCCTTAGGCCCGTCGCTTATAAATTATTCTAGGAGTGCAGACTGAATCTGCGCTTACCTTCCCAAATATGTACATTTTGTTAAGAATCCATTTGTTCTATAAGATACAGATCCCATGCTATATTGATAGTAACCTCAAAAATGGCCCTGGATTGGGAGTCATGTTTTTGAGTCACCTCCATGACCCCACATCAGGCCATATGCTATCTCTCACACATGCAAGGATTTTAGATTTAGATTTTAGATGGGGGTGGGTGGGTGGAGGACGGCAATTCCCATGCACAAGCAAGAAATTTTAGATGGGAGAGGGGCGAGGGCACCAATTCTCAGTGCCTGTTTTGTGTGCAGTGTCATGTAAAAGTGAAAGTGAGTTGGGGGAACAGGGACATTCAACCAATCGGCATGCGGGAAACTGAGGTTGCCTGCGCATGTGTGGAAGACGTTGCGGAAGAACTTGCAGTGCAAATGGAGAAGCACCAGACTTGTGAAGAAACAGTTGGAGCATAATGTGCTGGCCCTGCCTTGAATCCCAGAAAGAACCAGGGAGTAGTGAAGAGTCAAAAGCAACACTGGGCTCTGCCAGAGATTGTGAGTCGTGCCACCTGCTCCATGTCAAGGTATGCTGATGCTGGTGATCAGGGAACATTATGAAACTTTCTGCTCTGCTTTTTTAAAATCCTCCCATTCTTGGTCCTTTCCTTTCCTACAGCAAAACTCTATGATACATAGATCTGGAGCAGTGAGTAGTTATTACAATCCACTTATTACCCATTAAACAAAAGAAGTAAAATATTTTTGCAACTGCTTGGGCTACTATTGTTAAATTATTTTTTCTTCTCAAGTCTCAATCATTAACTTGAAGTACTGTTCAAAGAGAACCTGCATCCTTTCCCCTCTCTCTGGGATGCCGTATGCTTATAACAATACCAAGGAGGGGAGGGGCTGACTTTCCAGACAAACATGATGAAAGAATACCTAGTATAACTGTGATAGTTTCCACTAAAAATCTTCTGGTTTATTTGTTATTGATAATCTCATATATGTACTGGTATTATATGCTAAGGCACTGCGGAAAGGGCGCTTCCCCACCGGCAGGAATTCTGCCGGTGGAGGGGTGGGGGCCGTTTGAACGAGAGCGTGCGAGCGGCCCCCAAAGAGGCCGGCGCAAGAGAGGCGGCTCTGCACGGAACCGCCTTTTCCCCGTCCCTCTCCCACTCACCTCGTCACCTCCGTCACCCTGCTGGCCTCCTTAGACCTGCCCATGCTGCCCTCCGACATCCAGGGGTCAGAGGACATCAAGGAAGGGTCTTAGGAGGCCAGCAGGGCGATGGAGGCGACAAGGTGAGTGGGAGAGGGACGGGGAAAACAGCGCATTCCCGGCGGTGTCGTTTGTACCGCGCCGCCGGGAATGCGCTGTTGTTCCAAAAACCTCCCTCCAGGAGGGAGGTTTTTGGAGGCGGCCTGACGCCGCCCTGCGGGAGGGGGAGGGGAGCCAGGTCGGTGCTGCTGCGTTTTCGCAGAGCCGCCTGTGCGAACAGCTCCCTGGGGATGGCGTTTTTGCCATCCCCAGGGAGCCGTTTATGGCCCGTGCGGAAAGGGCCTAAGTTTTTGAAGTTCAGCGATTCCCAAAAAATTCGTATTTTATATTACTCTTACCTGTTTTTCCTCCTGTTAATTTGACAGGATCAATGAAGATGTAAATGCAAGTATTATTTCCCTCGTCTGCCAATCCAAGTTCTCTCTGAGGCATTGTCCAAGTTTGCTCCTGTTTCAAGCACAGATAAAAGAGATCTAGAGTTTGTACATGAGTTTTGAGCATTTCTGGTTATGTGATGCTTGGACCCTATCACAATACCAGAAAAGTAATTATGTTTGGTGAGTGTGAGAGGTTATATGAATGTATTGCATAGTGTCTTGGAGAGTCAAGTATTGAGTTCTTCAAATGATGGTCATATCCAAAGGTTTGGAGCTACCGTTTTCAAACAGAACTCTCTGCCTCCTATCCATGCTGCATTGTTAATTACTTGGAAAGTAAGTGGAATCATAGAGTGAGAATCCATATTCCCAATAAATATGAGACAACATGTATAAGTTTAGGAATCGAGCAGGGAGGCAAAACAAGCAAAATCAGAAAATCCTAGGGGCAAGCCCTGCAAATTCCCTCATTGCTTATGCCATCTTGACTGAGACAACCAAGACTGGTTAAGTATATCATACAAAAAGACAAGAAAGTCATCGCCCAGGCAAAAAGCCAGATGAAATGGACAATACTAGAATTACCACTCAGCACCTGCCTCCTCTATTCCTTTCAAACTGATTTTGATTAATATTTTAGCATACAAAATGATAATTGATGAAGGCTACAATGGAGAAAAAAATTGCAATGAGTATTTTCCAACCTACTTGTAACAAAACAACTGGATTTTATTTATCTATTGAGGTTCAGGAATCCTGCTTGCATTTGTGAACAAATTATGATTCAAACAGTGTGGGAGGCGAGATCAAGTGTTCCTTATTCTGGTGTCCCTTTAAAGTTTATGAAATGGTCAACAGGACAGCATGGAAACTAGATAACCTGTTTTTTATTTTAGCCAAAAGAGCTAGAATCTATGATTTATCTATCCTAGTGGACACTTAAACTTCAGAAAAGACTAAGCTATTAGGGCAACAATTCTTGCCTCAGGGCCATTCACATATAAAAAGCCAAGACACTTCAAATGGCTATGAACACCATCACAGCCTTTGCCCTTTACAGACAGAATTAATAATCATTCATTGTCAGTCAATAGCTTACCTTGCCTTTTGAAAACAGAAAGCACAAGGTCAGCACATTCACAATCAGTGCAATTTGCTGGTGCAAAAACCATTCCATAGTTTGGAATCTCAGCAGTTGCACTTCAGTTAACTGACAGGTAATTCTTTCATTTTCTTGGGTCTTCTGTGCTTCCCCATATTGGGGAGCTATATCTGAGGCAGGACAGCAATGGTAAGATTTCATGCTTCCAACTCTAGAGAGTGCTCATACAGTCATTGCATGTTCTCTCCCAATAGTCACCTGACCAATGGTCAATGCCCTCTCCCTCAGTTTCTTCACTGCGATTGATAGAAGTTTTGCCAATTAGCTTAACTTGTGCAAGGGAAAGGGGAGGGAGGGAGGGGAGGGAGGGAGGAGTGGCATGCAAGGGTGGGGAAAAAGGGGCCCCGGCATCTGGTCTCAGCTTTATCTTTTCATTTGATTGTTTGATCTCGCCATTTCTACTGATGGTTTTCCGGACCAGCAGGTTTAAGTCAAAGATATGCAAATAAAGCGTGCAGTATAAGTAAACCAAACCAAATCAAAATAAAATTGAAAATTTAATACAGTAGGAAGGTGCAACCCAACCAGTTCTTTGACCAACAGATACAATACTAGAAATACAAACATTGTATTGCTTATATTGCATTATTTATTTGTATATATTTGACTTATGGCTACTTGGCAACGCTTGCTTGTCTTTTCTAACTGTATTTTAGGCAAAGTAAGCACAGATTGGGCACAACTGTTATTTCTTCGGAAAAAAAAATAAAAAATGAAACACCATGCTATATTGCTGACAGAATATTATAAGGCAAACGTTGTTATAATACTGAGCAGTCATATGGATGAAAGAAATCTGCTCAGGGGCAAGAAGGGAAGTATTCTGTAAAGAAGAACAGCAATCTCTCTTCTTTAGAGGGAGATTAACTTCCTTTTTTGAGAGCTGGCAAGAGGTTACCCAGCTTAAATGGGTACTTAGCATTGTCAAGGAGGGATACAGGTTGGAGTTAGTTTCCCAATTAATGTGTATGGAATCTGCAGTTAATAATAATTTGCCTCAATTAAGAGAAGAGGTAGAAAGCCTCTTGGTTAAGGGGGCTGTGGAATATGTGGAGTACCCTGATGTTGTTAAAGGGTTTCACGCCAGATTAGCTTCCTATCAACTATCAATAAAAAGAATAATGGGTTCTTTTCTGTTTTGGATTTGAGAAAAGTTAATAAGTTTTTATATGTTTCAAAGTTTAGAATGATTTCATTGTTAAATGTTATGCAGCTATTAGAATGTTCACTTTGGTTTGCTGTAATAAACCTGAAAGATGCACTTCCATGTATTCATTCATAAGGAGTTTAGGAGATGGCTATGTTTTAAATACGAGGGCTCTGTGTATCAATATATAGTGTTGCCATCTGGATTGGCAACAGCACTTTTTTTACTAAGCGTATAACTCCTTTGGTAACATGTCTATGGCTGCAGGCTGCACTAATTAGTAATTACCTGTGTTTGGACAATTGGTTAATTGTGGAACCATCCAAAGAACAACTGGAGGCAGACATCCATAAAGTATCTTTCTAATCATGTTGGACTGTTTATTAATTTGAAGAAGTCCAAATTAGAACTAGGAGAGTGGTCCTATTTATTGGGGCTAAATTGGATGCTGCAGTAGGTAAAGCTTTTCTTCCACCTGAGAGGGGTACAAGAATAATTATTATGGTACGAGAGTTTTTTAAACAACCTTATCAGGAAGCCAAGGGTATGCAGTGCTGGTTGGGATTGATGGCATCAACTATAGCAGTATGCCCCATGGCTATATTTTTAACGAGGCCATTACAGTTGTGGTTTTTGGATAAATTTAGACTAGCTATTTATTCCTCTTGGAAGAACTTCAGAATACCAAGGAGTGTCTCCAAATACTTTTAAGTAGGAATTTGTTTGGAAGTATGGAATTTGGAATAAAGGTTCCTGATGAAGGTGTAACAACTGATGCTTCACTTCAAGGCTGGGGAGCCTGTTGCGAAGAATATGAGGTACAAGGTCAGGTATGACAAGGGTTACACACCAATGTGTTGGAACTGAGAGTCGCTAAGTATGCCCTTAACTCTTTTACAGATCTGTTGAGATGAAAGATAGTCTTGGTTCAGACTGCTGCGCTCTACTTGAGAAAACAAGGGGGCAGGGTCCAGAAGGCTGACAAGGAAAGCAACAGCAATACAGAAATGGGCCCTGCAGCACACAGACCAGTTAAAGACTATCTCAACACCACAGCAGATCCATTGAGCAGGGAAATGGAAGGAAAGCATGAGTGGGAATACAAATTACATGTGTCAGAAGAGATGTTTCAGAGATAAGGTTACCCACAAGTAGACGTGTTTGCAGTGAAACAAAGTGAAAAAGTCCCACAGTTTTGCGCAATAGCAAGAGCCGATCCAGATTCACATGGGGATGCTTTCAGATTCCATGGGAGGGAACACTGTATTATGCTTTTCCTCCAGTGCCTCTGATGGGCAGAGTGTTGGCAAAAGCAGACAAAGAAGGGGCAGATTTGTTGCTGATCGCTCTATTCTGGCCCAGGCAAATATGGTTTTCCCAAATGTTATGAATGGCAAAAGGGCAGTACGTAAAATTACCATTGGATTCTGCACAGATCTTGTCATGTAGGGGAGGCCACAGAACTTGTACCATTCACATGTAATAGCATGAAGAATTTGTCAGTGGGACAATATTAGTCCAGGGAAGTAAAATACATTTTGGTGCAGTTTAGGAAGGAATCAATCTGAAAATCATATTCTAGTGAATGGAATAATTTTTTTAAAAAATGGGTGCAATATCAAGAATGACATTGTTACAAGTCTTGACGTTACATATGAAGGGATTATCTTTTTCATCAGTGAAGGTACATTTTGCAGCGGTTTCTGCTTGTTATCCAAGTTTCCAGAGGAAGTTGGCCTTTTCACATGAACTGATGAAGAGATTTCTAAAAGGACTGAAATATTTATCCACCAACACCTGAGGTGGTACCTCAGAGGTCACTGTCATTAGTTTTAACGAACCTGATGCGGAAACTGAACTCCTAGCTACTACATAATTCATACATTTGTAAGTGAAGGTGTGCTTTTTAGTGGCTACAACATCTGCAAGAAGGGTTAGTGAGATGGCAGGGCTCAGAATTGAGTCTCCTTTCTTAAAGATTGAACCTGCAAAAGAGAAGGGATGTGGCAGCAGGTCAAGCTGTCCTGCATTCTGTGTTTGGATGAACTCTCCCCACCACTTGGTGAGAAAGTAGTTTTTTAGAAGCCTAATTTGGGAATGCACAAAAAACCAAAGATGAAGACAGGGTTGTACTTACCTGTAACTGATGTTCATCAAGGTCTTCTGTGCAGGCACACATTCCCTCCCTCCTGCCCCACTACGAGTTCTTGGGTATAGTTCTTGTAGTGGCTCAGGTAGAATTGAGGGAGAGGGTGTCAGCCAATGGTCAAATAACCATTGGGAGGGAATGTGCATGATGTTCTTTCTTTCTTTCTTTCTTTCTTTCTTTCTTTCTTTCTTTCTTTCTTTCTTTCTTTCTTTCTTTCTTTCTTTCTTTCTTTCTTTCTTTCTTTCTTTCTTTCTTTCCCCCCACTAAGACTGGATTTAAAGAAAATTAAGAAAAACAGAAAAAAATAAAATATTGGTTCAGCAAATTGCCAGCCCTATTACACTTTGCCACTAAATATTTCTCTTGTTCTTGCCCTACCCTTTACCCTTCAGCTGCCAATCAGGTGTACTCCTCTGTCCCAACAGATTCCACTTCTTCTCTCTCCTATTTCCTCATTTCCCCTTCATTTATATATTTTGATTTAAAAGTAACTCATCCAAATCTGAATAACTCTGATTATTTTTTTATTGTTGCTGTTATATTGTTAGCTAGGATAAGGAACATGCTTCTTATCTGTTCTTTGATTTGGTATTTTCTAGTGTTTGCTTAGGATATATTTCAAATCCCTCAATAAACTCTATATTCCTTTTAAATCTTTTAACTCAGATCTTTGCATCCCTTTTCTAATGCCGACTTCTTACTCACAGCTACCTCTTTAGGTAAAAGATCTTATTTTCCGCTCTCTGCTCTATCACACAAGCTAATTCCCCATTGCTGTCAGAACTCATGTTCATGTATTTGTTGGAGTGTGGTAACAGTAGCATGGGGATAAGCAGAAGGTAACCGCTAGAGTGTTGTGATTACTGCATGAGTACATTTGGGGAGAGATGTGGCGTAGGAGGTTAAGAGCTCGTGTATCTAATCTGGAGGAACTGGGCTTGATTCCCAGCTCTGCTGCCTGAGCTGTGGAGGCTTATCTGGGGAATTCAGATTAGCCTGTACACTCCCACACCCACCAGCTGGGTGACCTTGGGCTAGTCACAGCTTCTCGGAGCTCTCTCAGCCCCACCCACCTCACAGGGTGTTTGTTGTGAGGGGGGAAGGGCAAGGAAATTGTAAGCCCCTTTGAGTCTCCTGCAGGAGAGAAAGGGGGATATAAATCCAAAACTCTTCTTCTCTTCTCAGTCATATCAGTCATGAAGGGCTTTAACATCCATAATAAGCCCTTTTAATTGAACTCAGAAGTAAACTAGCAATCATGTTTTGGGCCTCTGCACCAGGATCCAAGACTTTCTTGGTGGTCTCCCATCCAAATGCAAACCAAGACCAGCCTTGCTTAGCTTCCAAAATCTGATGCAATCACCCTACCCTGAGCTATCCATTTCAACCAATGCAGCTTTAGCAAAATAAGATAGATGTGTCCCTATTGCTTAGCCCCAGAGAAATATTCTGAATCAACTGCAGCTTCTGGTTGGTCTCCAAGGGCAGCACTTTGTTGTACTCTACAACAAAGGAAGAAGGATGTATAATCTGAATGTGCCAATATTTTATCCAATTATTAAAAATCTGCATCGCATTTGTCAGCTTTATCCTATTCTTAGTCTGACAACACTGAAGTGAAGGGGAGCAAGATGAGAAGCCATGTCCCGGAGTGCATGCATTTTGGTCACGTGGGGGCTGCTGAAGGGCCCCCCTACATGACCAAACGGTTTGCGCCTTTGGCCAGAGGTGAGGAGTTGAGCTGGGCATGTGGCCTGCAGCCAGCTCTCAGTCCCTAGGAACTGGCTGCAGACTGCAGTGCCCGGCGCCCTGCTCAGTTCCTCGCCTCCAGCTGGAGGCATAAAACTGAGCTGGCCACCAGGGCTCCCAGTCCTGCCTTCCCCAGCTGGGAAGGGCAAGACTGGGAGCCCCTTCCTCCCTGACAGGTGTGCCAATAGGGAAGAGGCCTCACGCACTGCAGGTGGCCTCTCCCCTGCTGGCACGCCCAGTGTGGGGGCTCTGATGGGCGGAGGTGGGGGAAGTCTTGCCTCTGCAGTCCTGACTTCCCCCACTGGGGAGTGAAGGACTGGGAGCCCCTGCAGCCCCAGAGGCTGGCGCAGCTTCTCGCCTCCAGGTGCAACAGCATGCAGAGACAGACTTCTCTTCCAGTCCCTGCACCCAAAGTGCTAGGGAAGCCACAGGTGCACCGGTGTGCAGAGATGAGCCATGGATGCTGCTGGGCAGGGAAGAGGGACTGGCCACCGCACAATCTCCCGCACCCACCAGCTCAGGTAAGTGGGGGTGTATGAATGGGTGGGGGCCAGGAGCCATGCTGTGCGTGGAGCGGGGGCACCCAAGGGAGGTTTTGCCTCTGGGCACAATCTGGGGCCCATACACCTCTGGCTTGCACCTGCTCCATCTAAGGAACCGGGTAGTTGGCTTCTGATGGTAGCAGTGGCTGTTCTTCATCCCACACAAGGTAAGGGCCACATCTTGCTTAGTTCTGGGGAGGGGGGGCTAGCATTGGCATGGCAATTATTCTGGGACCCCATTCTGATTTTGGGCCCCTGGGCAAAAGTGCATAATGGGACCCCAGAATAACGTAAGGTTGTGCCTGCAACTCATGTGCTATGAAGCAAAAACTGTTAAAAAGCAGTAATGCCACAAACTTAGATTTTACTGACACTGAATCTGGAGCCATGTCAAATAAATTGGAAGTACATCTGAACACTGAAGCTTAATGTCAGAAGAGCAAGCAGGGCCCACATAATTAAATGCAAATTTTATGACTAAAGAACGCATTAGACTGAATAAAATGGGAATGTTGACTCTGATTTCAGACTATGCAGATTGTGTTCATTGACAATGCTCCATTGCTCCCTGCCTAGTCATGCTTTGTAGATGAGAGTGCACAACGCCACCCTCCTTAGAAACATCCATCAAGTTCAAGGGTTCAATGGGTATTTGATAGGTACTGCAATGCTTATCAGTCATGTACTACCTTGATGGATTGAGCCAATTATGTCTTCCATTTTCTCAGTGAGTTAAGAGAAAAGTCTGTACCTTTACTGCCCTTTGATATAATTAATCTGGCAACTTTTCATTATTTCAGAGAGGTAACTGGCATACCTATATGTACCAGCTTCAGGTCTGAACTCCATGCAAAACTGACTACCGGTAGAATAGGAAAAAAATACTTGTTGGAGTGGGACGGTGGTGCAGCAGTGTGGAAGGAAATGTCCCCATTCCAAATCATCTCCACCACGTTGTTTCCCTTTGCAGGTTGCCATTCCTAAGCCTTCAGCACTCCCTAACATTCTCCACTCATACACACAAATCAAAAGTGTGTTCTCACTGTAGATATAATAACTGAGAATATTATACTTTTTTTGTGTTCACCGATCTAGAAATATATTTGATGTGTTGAGCTGTAAAAGTATGTGTGCTGATTGAACCTGCATAAGTGACATATGCAGTGCTTAGAACTATAATACAACTATGGTTGAAAGCAACAATAAATTGTTTTGGAGCATACTCTGATATGATAATGATAAGGCTCAATTTTCTCAAAGTTGGCTAGCAAGTTTCCTCTTTTTTCTCTGCCCCCTCTGTGAAACATAAACACTGTGGTTCTGAAGTTTGGTTTGGTTTCTTGATAAAGGTATCAGGCATTGAAATCTGCTGAACCATGAAGGTTGCTTGTGAATAGAAGCAAAAAAAGACTATTTATATTCTCACAAGAGAAAAGGGAACAAACCTCAGAATATTAAACAGTCTGAATGATGCTCTGGGTTCACAGAGTCTACACTGTTCATTGTCCCAGGAGAAAACTACAGGTCAGTCAGGACAGCACAGTTAAAATGGCATACTTTTAAGCTGCAGTGTGAAAATCAAATGCTCTCAAATTGATCTCAATAGGTGGTAGGACCAAAAATGCATTGAATATAATATCATATATTATATTCTATACTATCATAACTGGTTTTGTGGAATGAGCTGTTTAGACATGCTGTATGCCATTCTTGAGTTGATTTTTTATTGGACATTAGTGATGCACAATGGAGTTGCATGATCTATGTACTGGCTTTATATATAGGGAACCCAACGGAATACTGGCTCATATATTGCAGAAAGATACAACTAACTCAACTGAATAACTGAGGCAAGTTACCCCATGCCATAAGGCTGCTCCACAATAAAGCATAAAAAGTTTCAAAAGCTTTTGCACAGAGGAACCCCAGGTTTGCAGAAAAATCTTAAATTATTTTTTAAAAAGGAGAGGAAGAGAAAATTTTAAAAAGTTTTAAAATGCTGAGAACTCATGAGATTTTCTTATGTGATTTTAGCATCCATTGTGGATTGGCTAGGCAACTCTGGCAATCCCAAGTGGCTGCCACAGTTTCTGTTCAGTTCTGCAGGCAAATTAGAGAAAGGAGGAAAAGGCAGACAGGCAAGTCAAAGCAAAGAGTGGTGATGAGGTGAATGGGAGGAAGGAAGGAACAAAAGATGGAACAAAAGGAGGAAATAAAGACTGAAGGGAGGCACGGAAGCATGACAACATGTAATCTGGGAAGAGGAGAAAGGAAGGAGAGTGGCAGATGATGGTGATGAGAAGGGCAGATGGAAAGAAGAAAAAAACTAGGGGAAAGGGTGAAACTATGGAGGCTACGAGAAAGATTAAGGAGTGGAAATGGAGATAGGTAGGGGAGAAGGATCAGCAAGGGGGAATGTGGTTCTCTCCGCTAGTCTTCATGGTCTCATTCCATTCTGGATTGACTCTGTCTGTGCTGGCAGGCAGTGGCCCTCTAGAATGTCATGCCAAGATTTCCATCAACCTAACAATCTTTAACTGCAGATTAACTGCACAGGCATAAGTGTTACCATTGTGGCAATTTGAAGTGGTTCACTTTGAAAATTAAATATCTGAGATTAGACATCTCAGATCAAAAAATTAAACATCTCAAAGTGAGATCTTGAAGGCACAATTTCAAACAGTTCCAATGAGGAGGAAAAATGGGAGGTGTCTAAAGAAACCAGGATGGATGTCTAAAGAACTCTCAAGTGAGCTAAGATATAAAAGGGGCATGTACAAGAAATAGAAAAGGGAGGAAATTACTAAAAAGGAATTCAAACAAATAGCCAAGACATGTAGGGAGAAAGTCAGAAAAGTTAAAGCTTACAATGAGCTCAGATTTGCGAGAGAAGTTAAAAACAATAAAAAGGGCTTTTTTGGTTATGTCTGTAGCAAAAGGAAGAAAAAGGATATGATAGGGTCACTGCATGGAGAAGATGGTGAAATTCTAACAGGGGACAGAGAAAAGGAAGAACTACTCAACATCTTCTTTGCCTTAATTTTTTTCCCAAAAGAAAAATGGTGCTCAACTGGGGGGAAATGAAGATACAGTAGGGGAAAATTCAGCACAGAATAAATAAAAAGCTAATACAGGAATACCCAAATATTTTAAATGAGTTCGAATCTCCAGGTCCTGATGAACTACATCCCAGGATATTAAAAGAACTGAAAGAAGTAATCTCAGAACCACTTGCTATAATATTTGAGAACTCCTGGAGAGCAGGAGACAACCCAGTGAACTGGAGGAGAGCTAACGTTGTCCCCATCTTCAAAAAGGGGAAAAAAGGGGACCCAAACAACTACTGCCCAATCAGCCTGACATCAATAACAGGAAAGATTCTAGAGAAGATCCTTAAGGAGACAGTCTGTAAGCACTTGGAAGGGAATAATGTGATCACTGAAAGTCAACATGGGTTTTTGAGAAACCCATGCCAGTCTAATCTTATTTCTTTTTTTGATAAAGTGACAAACTTGGTGGATGAAGGGAATGCTGTGGACGGAGCATACCCTGATTTTAGTAAGGTCTTTGACAAGGTGCCCCATGATATTCTTGCAAGTAAACTGGAAAGATGTGGACAAGACAACTGCTAGATCAGGGGTAGGGAACCTGCAGCTCTCCAGATGTTCAGGAACTACAATTCCCATCAGCCCCTACCAGCATGGCCAATTGGCCATGCTGGTAGGGGCTGATGGGAATTGTAGTTCCTGAACATCTGGAGAGCCGCAGGTTCCCTACCCCTGTGCTAGATGGATTTGTAATTGATTGACTGGCAGAACACAAAAAGTGCTCATCAATGGCTCATTTTCATCCTAGAGAGAGGTGAGTAGTGGAGTGCCACAAGGTTCTGTTCTGGGCCCAGTGCTATACAATATTTTTATTAATGACTTGAATAATGAATAGAGGGCATGTTAATCAAATTTGCAGATGATACCAAATTAGGAAGGGTACCTAATACCTTGGAGGAAAGGGGCAGGATTCAGAATGATCTGGATAGATTAGAAAGCTGGGCCAAAACTAACAAAATGAATTTCAACAGAGATAAATGTAAGATTCTACAGTTAGGCAGAAAAACTGAAATGCACAGATATAGGATGGGTAACACAGTACATGTGAAAAGGGTCTGGGAGTCTTAGTAGACCACAAACTGAACTTGTCATATGGTAGCCAAGAAAGCCAATGCAATTCTGGGATGCCTCAATAAGCGTATAGTTTCTAGATCGAGGGAAGTAATTGTACCACTCTACTCTACATTGGTCAGACCACACCTAGAGTACTGTGTTCAGTTCTGGGAATTTTAATTTAAGAAGGATATTGACAAGCTGGAATGTGTCCAGGGGAGGGCAACTAAAATGGTTAAAGGTTTGGAATCCATGCCCATTCGATGAGACACTTAGGGAGCTGGGGATGTTTGATCTGCAGAAGTGAAGGTTAATATAGACAAGTTGTGTCATGACTTGCCTTGTTTGTGTGCCCTCCGCCTTCTCTCTGTTTCCTTTTTTTCTTCTGTTGCTACAAGGGCATGCAAGAACCTCATGGCACAGGATGGTAAGCTGAAATACTCATGACCTGAATTTGATCCTGACAGAAGTTGGTCTCAGGTAGCCATCTCAAGGTTGACTGAACCTTCGATAGCTATCCTAAGCAGGAAGCTGGGATCCAGTAATGAATGGTAAGAAGATAAATAAACTGATACTAAATTCTGAGAGTATGTGAATAACATACAATACAATACAATAAACCTTTAATGGCATATTATCAGTACACAAGAGAAATATATATGTGTATGTGTGTTAAAAAATAAGAACTATATATTACATAATTAGATTAAGAACGCTAATTAACAAGCAATTTAAGAAACCTTGCAGTCTGTTCTAGGATGGCTCTGGAGTTGTAATTTAATAAATGAACAGTCTTTTGCTGGTCAGTCCATTTATCTGTGCTGCTCAAATAGGCAATAATAATTACATTCGTGCCTCTGTATAAAGGGGGCAGTGATGCAAAACCACAAATTCATAGTGATGACCCACAGATTCTTCACGGCGCATCTCACAAATACACAACCTTTCATGGTGTGGTACTTTTTTAGCCCTTCCCTGTCTCAAGGAAAAGGGCAGGATGTTACATCAGGCTAAAGAGAGGGCCCGGCGGAGTTTAGGCTCAGAGAAGAGAAATAAATATTCAACCGGGCCGGAGCCATATGGAATAACAAGGAAAAGGGGGGAACAGAATTTACAGGCCTGGACAAGCAAGGATTGGTGTTTGAACTCATATAGTCTGGCCCTGATGTTTTAAAGAATTTCATTTGGTGATAACATGGCCAGAGAGTCAAACAATAGGTTAAGAGCATAGAGCTTTGCTTCGACAAGGACCCACTAATCTGTAGAGTGCAGATTGGTTAGGGCCAAAGAAGAAAGACTCTGATCTCCATACCTAAAGCAGAGGTGTACCCACTATTTAAACGTTATATTCCATGCCCTTGTCTTAAATAAGTGTTGACCTGTTTCCAGGCAAAGTGCAGCATAAGGCACTGAGTAAGGCAAACCCATACTTTTATATAAGAAGATAGACTGGATACATTCAACATTCCTATTCCAAGATTGTATCCACAATGAGACCCCATGAAGGAGCTGTGGGCACTCTTTAGTGTTAAAGGCATTTATTGCCGCAGGTATGTACTCATGTTTGTGAATATTGATAATGACTGATTTGAAAGAGTGTTTTTTAAAAAATAATTTTGCTCAATTGCTTCTATTTTATTTGCTGTTGTTTTTTACACATGTAATTTAAATGGGCTCCATTTTTTTAAAAATATTTCACATCATTGTAAACAATCCTTTTGAAAAGATGCTAGGTGGGAATCCCTGAAAGATCAATCAGAGAAAAGATCCTAAAGTTGAATAGGAGGATTCTGAGAAAGTCTGGAGAAAGGGAGAAGAAATTGTTGGAACAAAAGAACAGAGAAGATCCATTCCAGACAGCTGATATCCATAGGGATGGGATAGCAGTCCTCTACAAGGACTCTAAAGAGCACTAATGGGTACATATTTCAATGTACTCCTTTGTTTTGGTTGCTTGTGTGTTTCAAATGTAGACATGTGAATTGTTCCAAAATCATGTTGATTTATTCTGGCTATGATCTGGACCTTTTTCCTAGCAGCAAATTGTCTCTGATGGATCAGATCTGGCTTTTAAAAATAAACACTTTTGGAAGATCAACATTTTCTCCAAAGCAAACCCTGAATGAGGAAACTGTGTTAAATCATTATCCCTGGGCTGTTTTTTCAGTGTGATTTGCCTACCATTGAACTTTGGAGAATTCCTTTCTTTTTACACTTCATACCTACCTCAGATTTAGCAACTTCTCATTTAGTGACAATGTTGACAGTTCCTGCCTAGATGTCCTTGTAGGAAACACAGCTACAAATAATATGTGAGGAAATGGGATCTTATTTCCAGTAAAAATACAAAGAAGACCTGTTTCTGATACCTATATGAGTCACATTTTAATAGGGTGGTATTCACTGATACAGAGTACCGGCATCTTGAAACCAGCACAACCTTTTTTTTAAAAAAAGCATGGTCTATATGTAACTCCAGTGTGTCCCACCAGTCTCAGTTGTGGAGGTGATAATGCAGGCACTAACCCTGTTCAGAATAAAGAGGACAGGAGAGTTGTGAATTCATTTGCTATTTCCTGGACCATCTTTGTTCTAGAATGCTCTGTTTGGGTTCTAGTGCCTACCTAGTTCTGTCCTAAAGACAGTAGGAGCTAAGCAGAGCATTCGAGAACAAGAATGGTCCAGGAAATGATGGATGAATTCACAACTCATAAATCTTTATCCTGAATAGGATATGGTTGGGTGAACAGAAGGAGAAATACAAAGGAGAAAGTAATAGTGTTTCCAGCCCACTTACTTCCATGGCTCCTAAGCTAGGGAGAATATGCAAAATAGGCAAATACTATTTGAAAGCAATTCCCCAGATCCTTTAATAATATTTTACTGTATTCAGTTGAACTCAATGTACAAACAGGATTTATTCAATAAGGCAAGATGAGTAATTTAAATAGAACATCCAAATCTAAAAACTAAGACTTAGGCAATACAACTGAAACTTGGAATAGCAGACATGATAGATTATTTTACTCCTTCTCTCTGAGGATCTTCCGGTTCTGAAAGTTTCTCATGCTCAGTCCCTCCTGCAGCTCAGTTGCCTCTCTGTGGGGATATTGATCTTGGTGGTGCTTTAAATCTCCAGAGGCTACAGTTCTGCTTGGGCTCTCACTTACCTAAGTTTAGCTGGCAGTCGAGGCATGCTGCTTTTTCAGCTGGCTGCTCTTTGCAGCCATTTTGCCATTTTGGCCTGGGTGCTATTTTCCTCCCCTACGCCTCTGCTCCCTAGCATGACCTCACTCGGTAGCTTTAAGGAAACCACTCCCAGCCTTCTCTTTCAATCTCTGAAACATGTGGGTAAGAGATGATAATGTTGGAATAAGCGACTTCTGCATGCCTGGACACTGGGGGGTGCTGTATATCACTCTAACTGTGATGTTGCCTCTCTTGTTTGCCCTCCTTGTCTGGGCCAGGAGACCGCCCACTAACTTCCTTTCTTCCCCATGCTAGCCTTACTTCTGCTCTAGCCTTTGACCCGAGCGCATGGTCAATGGCAGCCTGCTCAGTGGGGCCTTTGCCACTGCAGCATCCTCACCCTGCACATTGATGGCATTAGTTGTGCTTATTTATAGGGAAAGTAATCTCTTTGACAAAGGTTCTTATTTCCCACCTTTTCTTTGGAACAAAGTTATGGAACTGAAGATGATTGAATAAATGTAAGTTTTACCTTTACATTTATATGTCTGGAGAAGTTTCTATAAACTGCATTCACACACACTACTGGGCATATCCATGACTCTAAACGAAATCTAACATGGTAGCAGAGATTGATGGTTATTTTTGAAGCCCAGATATTTTAAAGTTGGAGCAGATTTTTTTCATGCTTGCATGGCTTGTAAGCCATTGCCTTAGTTAGGTGACTTTTCTTGCTCAAACCTAACAGACGGCAGAGTAACAAAGGTTGCATAACCCTGAAAGCTTGCTTCCTCTTTCTTGTGTGTGAGCTAATTGTGTGTGGGCTAATTTGGGGATTGCAGAGAAATTTTGCATTAAAATGGCTCAGCCAGAACATTCTTGAGAAGCTTACAACCTGAACTTTAACTCATGGCTCTACAGGATTAAATCCCAAAGAAAGGGAGAGGGAATAGGTTTCGTTGGAACTACACCAAAAGCAAACAGTGGAAATGAAGATCCTGGATGCCAAAGAGCAGATGAAAAGGCCATGAATATAATGGTTAGTCCTCTCACCGGCCTCACAACTGGTGTATGTTAAGGGACAAGATTCTGCCAAAGACATGCTAGAAGCATTAAAAGGTGCTTTTGGAGAGCAAGACAGAAATAGCAAAGTGAGTTTATTTAAACAACTATTTTCAATCAAATTACAAGAAAATGGAGATGCTGATTGCCATATGGAGAAATTGCTTGAATCTGGATTGATAAGTTAGCAAACACTGACAAGTTCTGAGGAAGAACTGAAAATTGGACTGCTTTTAAGCTCATTACCTGAGAAATATTTCAGCTTTGTCTCTACTGTAAAATGGCAAAGACTGCACATTTGAGGAAATTCTGGGACTAACTAGGTCTGAATTTCTTGAAGCAGCAAGAGTATCTCTCCTGAGAGCAGAGGGAAGAATGGCTCAAGCCACATTGCCCAAGAAGCCAGAGGGGCAGAGGGAACTAAATAATTTGGATACAGAAAATCCAATCCCACAGGGGAAAGGAGGAGCCCACCCATCTGTTTCAAGTGTAAATAAACCTGGTCACCTCCAGAGGGAGTGTTGACGCAATAAGAATGCTGAGACTGGCAGCAAGCCATCTCACACTGCTTATTCATTACAGACAGGTTTTAATTCCTAAAAATTGCCAAATTCAACTTTGCACAACCACACATGATTCACAAACTAATGAAAATATAAGCCTTGGATTATTGATAGCAGTGCTTCTAGGCACATGGCTTCAGATTTAACTTTTGTTCAATGAATTAGATAGAGATGCTGGATGCAATGTGTATTTAGCCAATGGAAAACAGATTCCAGTGAATGGAAAGGGCAAAGTTACTTTACATTGCCAACTGAATGGTAATGGAACTGAGATTGTGGCAGAAAATGCCCTGTACATTGCAGACCTTATGCTAATCTGATCAGTGTCCCCTATCAGAAAAAAGGATTTGCCTATTCACTTGAGAATAAATGTGTGCACTATCTGTGGGATGGTGAGCTATATTCCACAGGTACCCTAAGAAATGGAGTCTTTGAACTGGACTGTGAGGAACCACAAGCCTGCACAGCCAAGATAACTTCTACCCAGCAGTCTTTGGAGCTCTGGCATAGGAGGTTTGCCCACAAAAGTGAGAGGCCATCTAGGCTGAAAAGCAAGGACTTTGGTAACAGGTATTTCCATAAAAGACTGTAGCTCCAATGATAACCAATTGTGTGATTGTTGTTTAAGAGGAAAGAGAACTAGGCCTTCATTCCCAAAGCAAAGCCAAGATGCTCTGGGCAGCCTCCTTGACTTAATTCACTCTGATCTATGTGGGACCAATCAAACCAGCATTAACTGGTAATAACACCTATCTGTTGTCTTTTATTGTTCCCTCCTTGAGAATACACTGTGTGTTATTTTAAAGAGAGATCTCAGACTGAACAGAAATTAAGAGACTATGTTGCTATGGTATCTCAATAAGTTTAATAGGAAACCCAAGTGTTTTCAAACGGACATGGGAGGTGAATACAATCTAATTCACTCTATAAACAATTTCTTAGGGGGAACATGGGATCCAACACAGACTTACTGTAGCCCATTCACCAGAACAAAATGGAATTGCAGAAAGAAGAAATCGGTGACAGCCTGGACATGATTCGCATGCTCATTTGAGTTCTAGGCCTTCCTCGCTAGCACTGAAGGGAGAGGCAGCAATGACTGCAGTTTACCTACAAAATAGATTGCCATTGGCTGCAGGAAGCAACTCCATACTAGGTTATGGCATGGCAAGAGCAAAATGTAGAACACATCAGAGTCTTTGGATGTAAAGTAAAGCTTGTATCACATACCAAAAGAAGAAAGAAGTCCAAGCTAGGACCTACTACTACCCAAGCTGAGTATATGTTGCTGGGTCATTCTCCAGAAAGCAAAGGATACAGGATTTTTTGATCCAGAGAACTAACCAAATTACTATATGCAGAAGTTATTGCAGTTTGACGAGGCGACCCCAGAGAGATGGCAAGCCTGCTGTGATGGATGAAACCATTCAGAGGGAGATGGGCGATAAGCATTCACTCAGCTGATCCTACATCGCCCAGAGGTCCCAGGACTGACATGCTACCGTGCAGATGCCCAGCAAATCTCAGCTCAACCTGAAGAGGGGAGCAGCGTTTGGAAATCCCAGATCTGACAGAGTGAGGGCAGGAGGAGTCACGAGACTACCGCGGAGGCAGACAGACGCTGACCCCTCAGGAAGCTCATCAGCATTCCTAACAAGGGAGGTTCCAGCCGAGAAATTTACTCTACCTTGCAAGACGCCGTCACTTCACATGAACCAGCTTCATGGGCTGAGTTGCAGTTAATGCCTGAACCAGAGAGTAAAGAAGTGGAAAGAGTAGAACAGCTAAGAAAGAAATCGCTTTGCACTACATAAGAACCAAACATGGACTCTCACTAAGAACTACCTAAGGATAAGAAAAGCGATTGCTCCCGGTTTGTAAATGGGTTTTAAAAGCTCGAGATGCAGAAGGTCAGATTGAGAGATATAAGGCCAGAACTTGTTGCTAAAGGATTCTCTCAGATCTATGGAACAGATTATGATCAGACTTTTACACCTGTCCATTGTAAAATATTCTACAATTAGAATGCTCTTGAAAACTGCATCTAGAAAGCGTGAGAACTGAGCATTTGGACGTTAAAATTGCATTTGCATGGCTGAGAACAGGGAGCTATATATGAAGCAACCACCAGGGTTCATAGGAAAGTAGAAAAAGAATAAACATTTAGTCTGTAAACTTCAGAAAAGGACTTTATGGATTGAAACAAGCAGCTAAAGCTTGGTCAGATAGAAGCATTGGCAAGATGCTACTAAGTCAGGACTTCAAACAAGGCAATGCAGACCCCTGTGCTATAGCAGGCACAGAAGTGGGAGAGATGGACATTTATCCTGACATATGTTGATGACCTGATTATTTGCCATGAAAATGAAACTGACTGTGCTGAGATTATATCCCAACTCAACAAGGAAGTAGAAGTCAAGCACCTGGGAGATGCCAGCTTCTACTTGGGGATCCAAATCGAACGTGTGAACCAGATGGAAGCTATCTTCTTAGCCAGAAGCAGAAAATATTGGAATTGCTACAGAGTCTGAACCTGGAAGGTGTCAATCCAATGCCTACCCCAATGAGTTCTGATTTCTACAGACAAGAACTTCCTGATGACCTATTACTTGACAACAATGACTACAGAACTGCAATAGGCAAGTTTTTGTACTTAGGAATGGCAACCAGACCTGACATTGCTACTGCTGTGAGTATAGTGTCCAGAAGGGTTAGCACACCCACCGCAAAAGACTGGACTGATGTTAAAAGAGTAGTGAGGTACTTAAAAGGTACTGCAGACTTTAAACTGAGACTGCCAGCAACTAAAGATCCCACACTATTGGGATATGCTGATGCAGATTGGGCTGGAGAAAGAACAGATCTAAAATCTACCAGTGGGTATGTGTTTTCTATGGGTGAGGTGCTGTAAGTTGGGCAAACTGTAAACAAAATATTGTTGCCCACTCATCTACTGAAGCAGAGTTTGCATCCGTTTCTGAAGCTTGTAGAGAATGACAATGGCTTATAATGCTGTTAGAAGTCTTTGATATTAATGAACATAACCAGAGTTGTATAGCTCTTTCTCTTTCAGATAAGTGCATTGCAACACATTGGAGATGGGATCAATATGTAAGACTCTTACAGGCAGAAGGAACTGTGAAACTTCGCTACTGTCCTACTGATATGATGACAGCAGACATCTTGACCAAACCACTGCCAAGAGACAAGTTCCAAAGCCTGCGTGACAAACTGAACATTGTATACCTGGAAAGCATGCAGTGTCGAGAGGGAGTGTTGGAATAAGCGACTTCTGCATGCCTGGACACTGGGGGGTGCTGTATATCACTCTAACTGTGATGTTGCCTCTCTTGTTTGCCCTCCTTGTCTGGGCCAGGAGACCGCCCACTAACTTCCTTTCTTCCCCATGCTAGCCTCACTTCTGCTCTAGCCTTTGACCCGAGCGCATGGTCAATGGCAGCCTGCTCAGTGGGGCCTTTGCCACTGCAGCATCCTCTCACCTCCACACACGTGATGGCGCGTTAGTTGTGCCCACTTGTCATAGGGAAAGTAATCTCTTTAGATAGGGTTCTTTCTATTTACCTTTTCTTGGAACAAAGTTGTGAACTGAAGATGATTGAATAAATGTAAGTTTTACCTTTTACATTTATGTCTCTGGAGAAGTTTCTATAAACTGCATTCACACACACTACTGGGCATATCCATGACTCTAAACGAAATCTAACAGATAATACTGATAGGACTGTGGCAATTATGATATATGTGAAGGTGCTATACAAATGCTAACTTTGTTATTAAAAGAACTACATAGCACCCTAAATTTGGACACATTGTTTTTTCCCCTGCCAGGAGGATACACCTTTGTAACAAAGAGATGTAGTCTGATTAGGATTTACTGATTCTTAGTCCTGTATTCCCTTTTGAATTTCCAGAATCAAGTACATGAAAACTACCTTTCTCCCACTATTGAGAAACCAGCCCCTTTCCCACATATTTAAAATCTAGGCTACCTAATTAGAGGGCACAGATGTCTTGCAGTGTTGAGCTCCAACACCTTTCTGTTTAGAAACTTACCACTGGTAGCTGCAAGCAAAGCCTCAGAGCCCTTCAGTAAAACATGGTGCATTGGAGTGTAACATGTGAAGCAAAGAGGACTTCTGACAACAGAGCAGGCAACTGTGACAATCCAATCATCAAACCTTTTCACAGGGTTCATTTGCACTTTCTTGGGACTTGTAACAGCACATCTGCTTTGGGGGTTGAGGTTTAGGCCTTGGATCTTTATCCATTGTAATGAATTACAGGAAAATGTGCATGAAGTTTCTGTAGTTCTAGGATTATTGCAAGAATGCATTCAATGTTAACTGAGGAGTGGAAAGGTGGTTTTACTTATACAGAGGTGTTAGCATCTTAGCTAGCAAATCGAAGTAGCTGTTCTGTGAGCAATAAATTAATTACCAAAGAGACCAAATTACTTCCCTTACGTCTATTACAGCCTCTCTTTATTGCTGAGAAATTTAATCAGCATGATTTATTTCTTTATTACGCAAAAGTTAAGTAGTGAACAGAGACAATACCACAAAATTCCATCAGTGATGCTGACATAAGCGAACTTTCACACATCATTTCCAACTTTGTTTAAAGGTAATATATATATCAGAAAACTCCAATGATGGCATCAATATTTCAGCAGAGAGCAATTTTCAGCTTTTTCTTTTTTGTTTGTGTGATACAAAAAAATCAAATAAAGTGTACGTTAAAAGTAGTACATTTATTTAAAGGGTGACCAGTTGGTCAAAGCAAAAACACAAAGTGCTGGAGTGTGACTCCTCACAACCCCAGGTAAAATACTGCCACCAGTCCCCTTAACTAACTTGACAGGCAGAGACCAAGGAAGGCCAAGCATGAGGCCAAACAGGAAGAGGGAGTGGAGATATGCCAGCATAAAGGCCAGTTACGTAAATTCCACGGATTGACAGGCAAGCAGTGGACTGTTCTACCAATATTTGTCACCCCTTCCCTTCCCTCATGGCTGGGAGTCACCCAGCAAAGCCACCTCCATACCCAAGCCAGGTAGCAAACAGGTCCAGGAGCAGCCCCAGACCCCCACTGACTCATAGCCCCCAAACACAAAGCGCTGTTGTACCTGGAGACCAGGTGCTGGAGTTCAAGCTGTTGACTCTGGACTGGATCAGCAGCACAGACAGTCATTGACCCTCAGACAGGGAGCAAGGTGGGTCATTGCTCTGACAAATCCTGCTGTGATACATTATTACAAAATGAGAAAGGAATTATTACTAGACAGGTAGCCAGGTTTTGCCTGTTTGTGATAAAAAGGTGTAAATAATTTGGCTCATTGTTGTGTTGATTTGGGAAACTTTACATAGATTTTCTGTGTGGGAACTCTCAGGGCAGCAGAGTAATCGGTAGTAAATGATCTGCCTTTGAGAGAGAGATATAACTGTACTTTGTGCTATTGTAATTTTGTTGTTTTGTAACTGTACTTTATGCTATTGTGATTTCATTGTTTTGATATTTTGTTGTATCTGAGATTAGTATGTTTTGGTCACTGACTGTAAATAAAGAAGACTGGAGACTCTTTGGTGACAACTGAGGGACCTGTCAGTACCCGCCAAGAAGCTCTTGTCCTTTGTTGTGGATGCACGTGTCTGTGTTTTTCTATTCTGCAGATGGAAATCCAACAGGGAGTGTTTTGACTCCAACTGTTGAACCCCCTCCCCATGCCACACTGAACTTTGGCCATTGAACAAACCTGCCCTTGGAAGAGGCTGATCATATGCAGGCAAATATCCCTTGCAATGTACTGTCTGCCCACAAATGTCCTGAGATTTTTCCCTCCAAAATTATGATTGCCTGTCTCTGCAGGCTCTGAGCAGCCCTTACTGTTAGCTTCTTTAGGGTAAAGTAGCATGTGAGTGTTTTATTTCTGTAATGTCACTGTTTTCCCACCCTGTACTAGAAATAAACATATTTGGGCTTCTTCAGCTCAGATTTCCAGGCACCTCCTCATAAGCCAGACAGTGATGCTTGTTTTTTTTAAAAAAACACCCAGTTTTCTTTGTTAGAAACAATTATGCACCATACGCTTTTTGAACATTAACAACAGATGAACTAGATTGAAATTTATTTTAAAAACAACAAAGATATTTGGTGAAGAAATAATATAAAATAAAGCAGGTAAGTTGATAAGGCACTATGCACAAGCAAGCTGATGTTGATAGTTTATTGTATTTCACTGTTCCAGTTTGTTGATTGGACAGACAATGTTTTTTAGTTTTTCAAACTATATCAGTCATATTTAAATACTTCACAGTTCACTGTTCATTTTTTCTCTCCTGAGATATTTCTATGTACCCTCAGGTAAATGATATTTTTAGCAGGATTTCTCCACACTGCCTAGGACAAACTGAACCTCAGATATGTCCTGCCACACTAAGTTTTTCAAGTAGGATTTCTCTTTTCTGAGTCCTTACAGAATAAATACACTTCTGTCTTGTGAAATACCACTGTTCCAATAAGATATTATACTTATTCTTTTTAGTAGATTTCCCCCAGAGATGACTCAGTAACTAGTGTGATTTTGGCCATTCATCACTGCTATATTTTTGGAACGCAGAGCAGATCTCTCTTGTCCAGGGGCGTACCTAGGCAAACTGGCGCCCGGGGACAAAACCTGAGTTTGGTGCCCCCCCCCGGCATATGGGCAGCTACCCTCCCCTACCATGACCAAACAATGATTTTTTTGTACCAGCTCACAAAATACCTCCCACTCCCATCAAAACATACATTCTCCACCAACTCTTTTCCTAATTTCCTAATCACAACAACCCTATGAGGTAGGTTGTTAGCCTGAGAAACAACTCCAAGCCAGTGCAAGTGGGTATTAAGCATGTAAATCACTCACAAATCACCCCCAGCAAAACATTTACCGAACAAATGTCAACATCATCTCTCACAAAACACTTCCAGTGGAATCCACTCCCAAACAGCATCACTTTCAATGGTGTTTAAACTAGGGAGCTCAGATTCTTCTTTTAAATCTACCTTAAAGGGAGAATCTGGGGTCCCCGGTTAAAACAAAATTGAAAGTGATGCTGTTTGGGGGTGGATTCTCCCCCACCCTGAAACAGCATCACTTTTGAGGGTTAAAGATTCAGATGAAACAAACAGCAGATTTGGCTGGAATCTGGGCAAATTTGGGCACATTCGGACAAAAATTGTCTGATTATGTCCTGCCCAAATATGAACAAATGCGAATGCAAGGTATTTGGGTTTTTGGGGGGCATTTTTGGTATTTTTTCAGCCTGCAGGGAGCACATTTTTAAAGCTAGCGGCACCATGATTTCAGGGCATCATCCAGAGACTGCCCTGATGATACCACCCGAGTTTGGTGATGTTTGGTTCAGGGGCAGCAAAGTTATGAACCCCCAAATGGAATGCCCCCATCCCCATTGTTTTCAATGGGAACTAACCTGAGATGGGGGCTACCCATTTGAGGGACCATAACTTTGGTCCTCCTGAACATAACTTCACCAAACTTGGGTGGCATCATAAGAATAGTTAACAGATGATACCCTGAAAATTTGGTGTCATTAGCTTTAAAAATACATCCCTTCCAGGCACCCCAAGAAATTTCCCCAAGATTCTTTGTTTTGCAGTGACTTTGCTCCATTGTAGCTAATGGGGAATTTCTGAGGCAGGCTGCACATTTTTGAAGATAGAGGTGCCAGACTTTCAAGGTGGCTCCAAGAAGCCTTGAGTAATAGCATCCAAGCTTGGTGATCTTTGCTTCTGGAGTGCGGGTGGCGGGGGGGGGGGAGTTGAGAGAGTTCTGAGAGAACTCAGCCCACAGCCTTTCAAGTGAAGGAGCGGGGAAACAAAATAAGCCTTTTGGGGGCCCATAAAATTGAACCCCCAGAAGCAAAAGTCTCCAAACCTGGATGCTATTACTAGGAGATCCTCCTAGAGCCACCCTGAAAGTCTGGCATCTCTATCTTCAAAAATGTGCAGCCTGCCTACACACTCAGAAATTCCCCATTGGCTACAATGGAGCAAAGTCACTGCAAAACAAAGAATCTTGGGCAAATTTCTTGGGGTACCTGGAAGGGATGTATTTTTAAAGCTAGTGACACCAATTTTCAGGGTATCATCTGTTAACTATTCTTATGATGCCACCCAAGTTTGGTGAAGTTATGTTCAGGGGGACCAAAGTTATGGTCCCTCAAATGGGTAGCCCCCATCTCAGGTTAGCTCCCATTGAAAACAATGGGGATGGGGGCACCCCATTTGGGGGTCCATAACTTTGCTGCCCCTGAACCAAACATCACCAAACTTGGGGGGGTAGCATAAGGATAGTCTCTGGATGGTACCCTGAAATTTTGGTGCCGATAGCCTTAAAATGCGCCCCCTGCAGGCAGGAACATGAAAAACACTTAATTTAAAAACACACAAACGACCCTGAAATATTGGCGCCCCCCCACGTGACCAAATGGGGGGCACCAGGGGACATAGGGTACCCCCTGTCCCTAGGCAGGAATGCCACTGCTCTTGTCTGTCTGATGTACCCTCAGAAATAGTAAGCTTTGCATGAAGAGAACAGTACAGTTTTACACTACAACCATTCCTCAGCTCACTCTGGCCAATTACTGATCTGATCAACAAACTGGGATGTCTACAGCCTCATAGTTTTATACACAAGCAATCAGTAATTCCAGACTACGCTGGGAAAAGCCTGTCTGTCTTGATGCTTGGAGAAACAGCACCCACTTCCTGAGGAAAGAGAGAGGCTCCAAAAAGGGAGTGAAGCCTGGTGCTGAGGGTGGATATTTGAGTAGCTGACTTTGTTGGCCTAAAGCACTCCCCTCAACTCACGCACACACAGGTCTTTAAACAGAAATCCTGCCAGGGGACACTAAACTATAGATATAAAATGCTGCCACCATAAGCTGAAGTAAATGGAACATATAGAGAGGCTCTTGAAAGTTGAAAACACAAAAACTGGATTTTATTTAACAAACTTCTCTTCTCAGGATGGTTCAGAGAGGCACATACGCATTACTTTAGGCAGGTTCTTCTTAATGGTTACAGAGTAAGCAGTTTGTTTGGCTGTTTCAGTTACAAGCCCTCTTGTTTCCCACAAACCAGGCCTCTAAACTCTTGTGGAAAAAAGGCTGTCTCCCCTCAGTCTGAGATCTTTGAGAATACAGGACCCCTTTGCAGAGGTGGGATCCAGCAGGTTCTCACCAGTTCCCGAGAGTGGGTTACTAATTATTTGTGTGTGCCGAGAGGGGGTTACTAATTGGGTCTGCTTTTCCGTTAGAAATTCCATTAGGTCCAAAAATCATAAAGTCCTGTTGTTTCCTATGTGGCTGGTTAGCGAAGGTAGAAAACGGGATAATTCTCCCTGTTGGGCTGTTTTAGTAATATGGTCAAGTTCCTTGTTTAAGGATAGTATCCTTCTTTTGATTTCTATAAACAAAATTAAGTTTTTGAAAGTATTAATATTTGACAGGCAGTCAATTAGAGGATAAGTAGTTGTTTCTGTTGACAGTAGACGATAAAACTTGCTATAATGAGTTTAAATTATGGACAGAAAGAAACCATCTGGAAATTAGGAACTTTTTTACAGTAAGAGTTTTTTACAGTAACAGAGATATTATTAATGCCCCGCTCCCAGAATGCCTGGCCACGCCCCCGTCGTGCCCCACCCGGGCCCATTGGCGTTACACCACTGTTTGAATCCCACCACCATGGGAACCTGTTACTAAAATTTTTGGATCCCACCACTGCGCCCTTTGCCTTATCTCTAGCTCTTTTAGCCCTAGCTCTTTTAGCACTATCTCCTTCGACTGACTCTGAGGAAAACACAGGGTTCTCTTTGAGTCACTCTGACTCTCAGTCTGCTTTCAAGACTGTCAATTCCCTATCCTCTCTAACAGGCTTCTTTCTGCTTTTTATAGCAGACCGCACCCTATTTTTGGATCCCACCACTTTTTTGGATCCCACCACCATTTTTGGATCCCACCACAAATTTTTGGATCCCACCACTGCCCCTTTGCCTTGTCTCTAGCTCTTTTAGCCCTAGCTCTTTTAGCACTATCTCCTTCGACTGACTCTGAGGAAAACACAGGGTTCTCTTTGAGTCACTCTGATTCTCAGTCTGCTTTTAAGACTGTCAATTCCCTATCCTCTCTAACAGGCTTCTTTCTGCTTTTTATAGCAGACCGCACCCTATCTATGGCTGCCAGCTTTACCATTACAGCCCAACCCATCAGGCTGTGCTCTGGCTGTTGCTGTGGTGCTCTTGTCCTGGCTAACTGCACCTTTGTTAATTAACCTTTTAAGAGCCTAATCCGTCACACTTGCATTTACAGAACATTGGGAGATTGACAATTGTGAACCTGGGAGCTTAGCAAACAGAAGTTCGCATTATTTGTTTGTTTGTTTATTTATTTATACATACTTCAGATTTGTTATACCACCCACCCCTGAAGGGCTCTGGGCTGTACAGTCAAATACATTAAATAAAATACATCATAAAAACCTTAGAACACATCATGTAAAACCTAAGAAAGTTATCAGATGGTGAAACAACTCTACTTCCTAGGAGTGGTCAAGAAAACCATATTCCACCTTAGTATAGGGAATGGCACTTACATCAGCGGTTATCTCCCCAAAAGGCCCAGTGGAGCAGCTCTGTTTGCCAGGCCCTGTGGAACTGCTCAAGGTCCCACTGGGCCTGGATGGTTGGAAACAGAGTGTTCCACCAGGCTGGGGCCAAGGCACAAAAAGGCCCTGGCCTGGGTGGTGGCCAGCTGCATCATAGAGGAGCCAGGGACCACCAGTAAATTGGCCTCTGCTGAGCGCAGAGACCTAGTGGGGTATGAGGGCCCCAGGCCGCAGAGGCGTATCAGGGGTAACTGGTGCCCAGAGACAAATTGTCTCCAGGACGCCCCTCAAGCACTGCCCACCACCACCTCAGCTCTGCCCTCTGATGCCCCCAGACTCCACCCCCACTGCCCTCGACCCCGCCCATGTCACCATAGACATGGGCAAGGCCTAGGGTGCCCACCCCCCTGCCGGCTGGGCTCCCAGCCAGCAGCCTGCAGTCCCTTCTGACCTCCCCTCCGGGAAGGCCAGAAGAGACTGTAGTCCTGGCTTCAGAGACCTTCTTTTATAAGCACTGAGGCCAGGGGGTGGGGCTTGGGGAGCAGGAAGGGGTGGGACTTCCTACTCCCCAAGCCCCACCCCCAGCCTCAGTGCTTATAAAAGCAAGTCTCCGAGGCTGGGACTGCAGTCTCTTCTGGCCTGCCCGGAGGGTTTCTCCAGCATCCTTGGCGGTGTCTCTGACTCTCCATGGGAAAACAAGGTCAAGGTAGCAACAGGGTTTTCTTCTGCCACATAACCAGTCCCCCGAAACAAGAGCATGAGAAAAACATGAAACCCCAGAAAAGAAGAATGAAGTCCTCCCAGGTTGGAACAGGAGAAAAGGAGAAATCCACGGAGCACTGCTATCGACAGTCTGCTCTGGGCGCCATCTTGAATTAACAGTTGTTCTTTTGCAGTTTTGCAGTTTGCATGTCTCCATTACTCCCCGCTCAGTTCCCACCATAAGACAATCAGTGTTCGGGCAAAGTGTACAGATGCCATATTCAAGGCTTTTCCTTAATAATTTGCTTTTTTATGTCAATCTATCAATCTAGATTGATAAATTGATCCATTGATAAGATGGAAGATAAAAATTAAAGATTATATTAAAAATTAAAGCATTCATGCACGATAGCGAACCTGTGAAACATCGCCACTGTCCCCCCCTGCAAGCAAAAAGCCAGCTGATGAGTAATGTCTGCCCCACTGTAAACAGGGTGGTGGGTAATAATGCCAAACATGCCCCAAAACAAAGACTCCCCAGCCAATTCTCTTTGAAGTCGTAGGAACCTTGTTGTGTGTAATTGGCCCCTGTCTTAGCCAACAGGAACAATGCAGACTATTTGCTGATAACAGGACGTGGGAATTCCTAACTCTGAAGTCATTTTAACCTTCATGGGAACTGAAAAATTGTTACAAGCAGGAAAAAAAATCCAGAGGGAGCTTTGGGAAGTTCCTGTCTCTACTTGTGGGGATCCTGATAATTCTTGTTGGCCAATCATATGTGTTGCTGACCAACCAAATATGTTGTTTATCCACTCAAGTATGTTGCTAACAGTGATCCTAACCAATCAGGTGTACTGCCAACCTGAAACCATATACTCTGCAGCTGTGCCTAATTAAGCATGACACCTTGGGCTCTTCTTAGCCTTGAAACCTTTAGGCCCAATAACTCCTCCAGCACCAGTGTGTACTCCCCTGTTTCCTTATTTTGTTCTCTGAAACTGCAGTCAGCCTGACCTTGAACTGTCAGAAAAGATGGTATGCTTTTATAAGCCTCAAACTTAAACCAGTGTTTTTGAAAAGACAAGAAGCTGCTCGTCTCTTGATAATGTATGTAAATATACTTGTTATTTCCTAGCTATATTAAAAAGAACCCAAAAAACCTTGCACTACCCAAAGACAAAATACTCTTTTAAAAAAACCATAAAATCAGGGCATTGAAATTTAGGACGAAGAAAAAAGTGCAGTAGACTTGACATAGAAATCTAATAGGGCTGCCAATTCCAGGCTGGCAAATTCCTAGAGAGGTCAGGGTCACTTTACTAGTCTGTAAAAATACTAATTAAAGTAATGCAAGGGAGAGAATCTTACAACCATACAGATAAAAAGTAGTTTTCTCTTCCCAACCTGTTTTTGTTTTTTTGACATCCAGCCTGATGCAGAGATTTAATGAACGCTGTGTTATGAATGCTGTGTTATGTTATTTTGGCTGTTCTTAATAAAAGGTATTACCTGGTTTTTGAATTTTTGCTAGTGACATAGGTATAATTTAAAGTATTTGAAACCACACAAAACACACACATTGCTTGGAAAGAAATAGCCAAAAGCTAAGTATTTTTAATGCATTTTGTTTGATGGGATAGAGATATTTCATTCCCACAGACAACCAGAGGAGAAAAATCATCACTAGTTAATAGGTTTGATATGATAGCCTTGATTTATTATATTTATTTACTAAAATATTTATAACTTTCCTGGGACAGCTAAAATCAAGGGTTAAAATAATATGATTTAAATGAAAATACAAAATAAAACCTGATGTCTGTAACTGAGTCAAGCCACTGCCATGCATACCTGTATTTGTGTTCACATATGCCAACCATATATTCCTGAGAAGGGCTCAAAGGTTTTCTTAAAGGTCTGAAGCTCACAGCTTCTCTGTGACACAGATTGAAAGCCTTCCTTTCTTTCTCCAGGCACCTGTGTGTGGAGATTGCCTTGCAGCTTTGTCTGGGCTTGCAAAAATGTTTCTTGCTTTGATTTTCTTGTCTCTTAATTCTGTGTGTGTGTGTTTTTTTTACATCGGTTTTGTTAGGTTTTGCAATGCACTGGTTTGTGGTTCTACATTGGATTCTGGTACGGTTCTGTTGTGACTGCGTTAGTTGTTGGGGTGGGAGGCATTGATCTCTGGTTGCTCACAGGCATACCTCCTTGCCTGGGAAACTGTTTTATTCCAAGTGCATTCAATGGAAGATCTTTGCAAGGCTCTGGGGGGCTGTTTTTCAAGGTAGAAGCACCAAATTTTCAGAACATATGCTGGTGACTCTCCTTAGTAGAACTCCTCAATTTGGTGTAGGGTCAGGGGATCCAGTTTTATGGACCCCTAAAAAAAGGTGCCCCAAACTTCCATTGGAAACTTGATTGGATTTATGAGGGAGCATCTTTTGGGAGCCCATAAAATTGGTGGTTGAAGGATCTGTCAAAAACGCTTATGTAAGTTAGAATATGGCACAAGGGAGGCCTAATAAAATAAAAACTCAAAACTGTTTTACTTGTTGGTTGAGGGAATGGTGAAGTCAGATTTGCAGGGAGGTAAAATAATAACAGGAATTAGGAACTCAGGATATTTATAAACAATAGATATCTATAATCAGAGTATCTAATGTATTTCATATCCAGGTGTTTTAGATATATACTGAGGTAGAGAACCCTTGACAGTCACTGTTTAATCAAACAGACTTAAGCTTCTTCAAACAATATTTCCAGTGCTAGTGGAGACAGGAACAAAACACAATTTCCCCAATGTTCTTCCTCAAAACTAATTAGGGATCATCCCCTTTAGTTAGGAGCTAGTTCCCTTATTTCCCTTCTCTCACACAGAGGATCTTTCTTGGTTCTAAATCAATGAGTTCTCACACCTGATGCCACCCTCCACTATCACCTTCAACAGTCAAAATTCTCAGGGTTTTTTTTCTTTTTGGACCTCCTATCACTGAAGGTTCTATGACAAGATCAACTCATCCTTATGCAGCTGTCCCTCACAGAAGGATTTCCCTCTGCAATGTATAGCGTGACCTTCTTGCATCCCCCTAGTGTGACCTTCTTGCATCCCCCTACATGCTGAAGACACAAATGCTGTTTGAAATTCTGTTCTTGGGGGCACTTTGGACTTCAGTGGGTGGAAAAGGGAGAAAGTCAAACTCTTCAAAAAGAAATGATTTTTAGCAGAAATGCTTGGCAGAATCCAGGCTTATTTTTAAGAGTAATAGCAATCTAATTGTAGATTTGGAAATGAGAATTTAGATCAAGAAAATGGCATAAGGGTAAGGGTTATCTCCCTTCCCCATACAATTGATCAATCCCATCATGACTTCTTAAGGTGGTGTTACATAAGAACATGCCAGCTGGATCAGATCAGAGTCCATCTAGTCCAGCTCTCTGCTACTCGCAGTGGCCCACCAGGTGCCTTTGGGAGCTCACATGCAGGATGTGAAAGCAATGGCCTTCTGTGGCTGTTGCTCCCGATCACCTGGTCTGTTAAGGCATTTGCAATCTCAGATCAAAGAGGATCAAGATTGGGAGCCATAAATCGACTTCTCCTCCATAAATCTGTCCAAGCCCCTTTTAAAGTTACCTTTTGCTCTTAGAAAGAGGAGAGGCTTGGGAATTCCCCACCATGAAAGAACGTGCTCCTGTGGAATTGCGGGTCTGTTCTTCATTTTCTATTGTATTGCCTAGGAGCAAATATTTAGAGCCCTTACTGCTGGGTCTTGCAGAGCATACCAACACTCAAATAATTATAGTTATATTGAATGGTGATTGTAAGGAGATTCTGGAGCCTGTAGCAAAATTTTTATGTTTTGTCACTGACAAATGTGTTATTATGCCAATAAAGGTTAATTGAATTGAAAATTGACTTCTTAAACTATATATATTGGGGTCCATAGAACATAGATCTCTCACACTTTATCTACGTCCTAAGGATAACACTTCTTCTATAACCCTGGGAAATATTCATCTGATAAGAATCCTAAGAAAACTTTCCTGCAAGCATTGGGATTAATGCCATGAAAACTTTCTTGCAAGTATTGGGATTAATGTATGAATTTAGGATTGCTCCACAATGTGTCTATTTGTACAGAAGATATCTTGTAAAGGACAGGGTCTTTTTCATCTATTAAGGTGAATCAAAGTCAATTACAGATCAAATTATTTAGGTACATAGTACATAAAGGGAATTCTGTATAATGGGGGAATGCAGACAAATTGTAATTTTTTCTAAGTTTTTATGTGCGCATTGTAAGGCTTATAAATTATGCAACACATTTATGTTGAAATAAAGATCAAAAGGAACAAGACTACAATAGCTTTTTAAAAACATACATAATTTAATGCTTCTGATAAAATGGGTTGTAGAATTAATTGACATACTTAGGAACAAATCAACATGAATTTCTCTAGCCTTTGGCTTTAGCTAGTAGCAACTTGCTGCCACATTATTCAATTCAACCTCATTACTTGCTAATCATTATTACATTGAGCAGCTGCCACAATCAGTGCAATACTTCATATGCTAGTTATTTCTAAAATAGTACCTCTAGTCCCTTGCTCAAACGTGAAGCCCCTCAATAGGTTTACCTTTCAACCCATTGTTATCTGTCCTTATGCTGGAGAAATTTGTGCACATGTTGCAGAGCTATGCTTACAAATCAGATGTAAGATTGGAGTTTGTTTTCCTGTCTACCAATGACATGTAAATAGTAATTGGCCTCTGATAACACAGAACTGAAACTGGAGCATTAAGGCTGCAGATACCCATTAATATTTATTCATTCAGAATTTGAGCCTGTACCAGCTCAGTTACAGGTAAATTCACCATGTGGAACTCAGTAAATTCACCACGTAGAATATCCAGGATCCAATTTAGCACATCAAAATGAAACAGATTTACTTCATAGTGAGTCTCATTATTTCAATGGGACTGACATCCAAGGAAGTGCCAGGAATTTATTTGTTGTTCTTTGTACTTATGTGAGTTCAAGTTAACAAAAAGAGATTTACAGTGCCAACTAAAGCAGAGTTCTACCGTTTGAAGCCCATGAACTTTAATGAAATTAGAGGGTGTAACTATGCTTAGGGTGCTGTGTGGTTTCCGGGCTGTATGGCCGTGTTCTAGCAGCATTCTCTTCTGATGTTTCGCCTGCATCTGTGGCTGGCATCTTCAGAGGATCTGATATGAAGTTGCCAGCCACAGATGCAGGTGAAACATCAGGAGAGAATGCTGCTAGAACATGGCCATACAGCCCGGAAACCACACAGCACCCAAGTGATTCCGGCTGTGAAAGCCTTCAACAACTATGCTTAGAATGGTATGGTTACTGTATTATGATAAAGCAGTTATACTGACAGACAGTAAGAAACTGTATATTTGCTAGCGTAATAGTGTAATTTGTCCCTTTAAATTCGGTCCTAACTACTGATTTTGGCGAGCCTTAAAATCAGCCTATTAAACTTATTTATTTAAAACATTTGTTAGATATCTTTCTACCTGTCAGAACTCAATTCTATATTTGACATGATGGAGACATGAATAAACAAAGCAAACTTTTGTAGTGTTAGCACCATATGGAGCCAGTGAAAAGTATTCATGATCAGCATTACAACTTGCAGATCCAAAGGAATAGCATAGCGGTTAACTTTACATTAGGAAAGACTGAATCCCATCAATGACTTTGACCCCCAGTACTCTAGCTTTGTATTTATTCTCTTGACACAGTATTAGCATTGCTTGATGTTATAAAACACACACCTGCTCAGATGGAACTTTTCCAAAAAGGATAATTTTGTTATGAAGCTCAAAAAACTGGAATGAAGGCTATGTTTGTTTTTGTTCTCAAGCTGGAAACAAACAAATCTATGCTTGACCTGCTTCTTTGTATCTCTGCCTCAACTTTACATTGCTAGTTCTATAATAAAGAAGGAGGGAGAGGAGAAAATGGCTGAAAGGGAGGTTGGGGAACTGCACAGGGGCATGGATAAGGGCCAGGTGTTTGGTGGGCTAGAGAAATAAAGACCATTTCAAAATGATTGCAAGCTCAAGACACACTGGCTCAGAAGTGAATTGGGGAAAAAAACTCTGCAGTTAAAGAGCTTGGTAAAACAATGGAGGAAAGATAAAGAAAAAATGTTTCCAGAACAAAATGAAAAAAAACAGGTGGAATTCAAAGAAAAAAACATAGCATTTGACAGGAAGAAACACTGTAATTGACTCATGCGGAAAAGGGTAGCATTTTGCTATGGCTGCCTACATCCCCTTGTGTGTTCCTGCATTGGTTTGCAAAACTGAGTAATCTACTGAGTTTCTGAATCACTAGCAAAGCTAGAAACCTTTGAAGATGGCTTGGTATACTATACTTGAAGAACAAAATTCATGTGTAGCTAATCAGCTCTGTAAAGAGTGTGAATGTGTGGAAATTACTGCTTAAAGTACATGGTAATTAATTGGAAAGAACTAGATTCCTCCCTCCCCCACTTCTGTTTCATGACCCCTCGCCCTTACTTTTGATTTCATTATTAAAGCAAAGGGAACAGATGCCAGGGAAATAACCAGATGACTGTGGTCAAATTGTTATTTTATAATTCAAAATTGCTGTCAGAATCAATTTTTGAAGAGATCTTTGGAGTACATTCTGCAAATGCAATGGCATGAAAAACAGCATTGAAAATCATACCAGCAATGCTGGACAGATCCCATGTGGTGGTTCCAGTTCATGAACAACTGCCATGTTTCCAAGACACACAAGCACAGATGCAGTCCAGTTTCAGTCATCAAGGTCCAGTTCCAGGGGTCAAGAGCAAAAAATTCCAAAAGCTCACAGTGGCTAGGTCAAGGGTAATCAGAAAACAATCCAAGCCAGGGTCAGGATAGAGTAGTCACTTCAGAAAGGCAGCAGCAAGATTGGTAGTAAACAGATGTGTTGCTTCCTCACAGTTATGCCCTTACCAGCTATTTGTAAACACGACGCCACTCCAAAGGCCTGTAACCAGTGGTGGGATTCAGCAGGTTCGCACCACTTTGGCAGAACCGGTTGTTAAAATGGTGCTTGTAAACAACCAGGTGTCAAAATTAGTTGAAACCAACCACTGCCTGTAACACTGTGCACCTTCTGCCTGCCTCAGGCCTGCTCCTGCAAATATTCATCCTTGCTGTCAATGCTGTGCCTGTCTCTCAGTAATACAGAGGCACGTGGATCAATGAAGCTAATAAGCTTTTATTGCAATAATAGTGCTGTAATCAGCCAAAACAATATCCAAAGAATACATTTCAAAGAGGAATCTTGATAGTTTTCCAAGCAAGCAATTAACTTTGCAAATACCTAATTGGTTACATTTTTCGACCACCCAATTGTCTGCTGAAGATTGATCTGGTGTCAGAACTGATCACTTGCCTGGGCCAACTGCAGGGTGGAACCTCCTATCTCCTACAGAGCAAAGGTCTGTCTGCAGCTAGTTATCAGTGGACCCAGGTATGATTCAGCAGAGCCTGGAGCAGGACAGAACATCAGAATCATGTCACATACTCTGTGTTTTCTTAGAAAGTACATTCATTGGTTCAAAACATGATCATATCAACAAAACGAGCTTTCACTTGAGCCTTGTCTCTGTTCCTTTTAGACACAGCCACTTACACCCTGGCAATTTGCCTTACTGTCTAATATTTCTTACACTTTTAGTGCAGCCTATATCATTACCGGTGACTAGATGCTTGTCAGTTTGTTTGATATTTCATTCCAAAGGGGATTGACACAGTTGGGTTGAGTTTGGTAATCCTACAGAACACATGGATTTTTTAAACTATATTTTTTTCTAAGCAATTGCTGAGGTTCCCCTTGGAGTTACAACCTTTCCCTTATTTCCACATAGTATGCTTGTTTCTTTTTAGGGCAAGACAGAAACATCAGGGTTGATGTAAGGATAAGACCACTGGCTCTTATCAAAGATTTAAAGAGGTTCTGCATAACAGGCACTGTAGCTTTGATGATTCCATTCCTAGTTCTGGCTGACTGTCCTGTGAGTCTATAACTGATGCCACATTCAAATTTCATGTACTCGTGGGCTTCCTGTGTGATACACGCAGTGAGCCATGCTGATGGAAAAGTTGCTAGCAGAATGTAATCCGCAGATAAAAATAAATGGCAGGTGAAAACTTGCTTGAAAATGTATTGTTTAGGGTCGATATAACGGCATATGTAAATAGTCTCTTTAAAAGTTGAAATTCATGTCATGCCAATAAAAATAGGCTGAATTGCTGCAGAGAATGAAAAATATCCACAAGATAACAGGCAAAGGAGACACAATAAATCCAGTGAAGGCATCTATCTGCTTTATCAGATTCAAATTAATCAATAATTCCAGAGACTTAAAAATATAAATATTTACTTGAGCCATATAAGAAAAGAAACTGTCAAAAATAAACAACTTCAATATAAAAAATTTCTAAGGAAAGACAAATAAAATACAGTCATTATCTAACAAATAAACGTTTCTTTTCAGACATTACCTAAGGATCTTATCTAACAGTTTTTCTTCCTAATAAAAAACCAAGAAGGCACAAATACAGTTTATTGGCTATTTGCCCCAGCAAGAATCTAAAAGATCTCTTGCCAGGCAAAGACTAAGGCCCATTAAATGTTGTTACAGGCTGGAGAACCCAGCCTGAAAAGTCCAATGGCATCTAGTAACTGGACAGATACATAACGTCTGCATTATAGTACCACATATAGGACAGATACATAACGTCAGCATTATAGTACCAGATAACGCCTCGGGTGGGGTGGGGTGGAGATAAGAGTTACAATGAGCACTATGAATACAAACTTCCCTCCCTTCATTAAAAGAAAATAAGCAAAACAACCAAGTGTGGGAAAAATCATTAACTTTTAAGGATGACACTGACATCTTAGAATATCTGTAGTCTCCTCCAATCTTTTCTAGCTTTACTGGAAACTTGTAAAAGAATAAGCAAGAAGCGTCAGAAACACTTACGGTGATGTACTTGACTGACACATACTTCTTTACACTGCTAGAAGCAATTATCACCTTAAGTGACTCGTATGCTATGGTGTAAATTTGTTTAAGTAGATTTCCCTTCCTATTTTGAGCAAAGAATTAGAAATGTCAAAACACAGTCTTCAGGATTATACTTGAGTCACTTCACTCCAATTTCAATAGTCTTCACTCTCCTGGTTTTTCACAAACTATGCAATACTGAATTATTTAGGAGGGATTTTCTATACAGGAAATAGAGTTGCACTGTACTAAATGATTCACATAGCTACTTACAGTCCAATTCAGAGGAAATGGGGCACCACTGCCATTCCACCGTGTTGCTGCCGAAGGGGATCCAGGTGGAGCAGGAAGGCAGAGAAAGGAAAAACCCCAGCCACCAGAGAATCCCCCATAGCTCAAAATGGAGCTATGCCAACCTTTTGAGTAGCATAAAATTGGACTCCTGCACCAGGGGTGTTCCCCCGCCCCCAGCTGTGCTGGTGTACATCTTTAAACTGGCATGGCTCTAGGGCAGGCACTCTCTTCCAGGTTGGGTGCCACACAGCTCTGCCATACCTGGTCACCACCCTGTTTGCTCTCCAACCTGGTGTAGATGCCACTTATGTCAGTGGGGTTAGCAAACATGTCAGCACAGGCCTGCACTGCTTCCAGATTGTGCTTTGCCCCCTCCCCCCCATTCTCTGGATTGGGCTGAAACAAGTTATTAGGTTTTATGATCTATGCTACTGTTCTGAGTTTACTGAAACTAGGATCCTACTATGTAATATTTGTATTATTAAAGTGTTGTGTTAAGACTTATATGTATGCTTTGCTTCAGTTGTTTTTAGATTTATGATTGGTTCTATGACCCTAATCCTATTGCATTGTTTACTGAATACCCCATCCTGTCAAATGTATTAACTCTGTCTGTGTAATCCACCTTGAGGCCAAATGGGAAAGGCAGACTATACATCACATACTTTTTAGTTAGAAAAAATGGAAACTGCTCTGATCCAGACCATACATACACCAAAGAGTTTCTGAAGAAAGGTCTGATTTCAAAAACCTCCAAAATATGATTTTCAATCCACTAATAGTTTGCTTCAATCCTGTATGATTTACCTCACAAATAATCTCAATTAACACAATGAGACTTACTTCCAGTAAACATTCATAGGATTTGATTTTGTCAGGCAATTCAATGGATTTGAATCCCCACCCATCATGTGACCTTTGGATCACCAAACTTTCCCATTGCCTACCCTGTTTGTTCCATTCTTTAAGAAGGTTCCTGATTTTACTTATGTAATTCACAGGCAGCCTCTTTCACTGAGACAAGGCTGATTGGGCAATATGTTCCAACAATTCTACTCTAATATTCCTGTTAAACCAATGGTTTTTCAAGGGCATGTACATGTTAAATACTCCATCCCTGACAGCTTTCAAAAAATCTTAATTATGGGACAACAGCGGACCTACAAATCTATGTGCTTTTATTCAAGAATATTTGCCTATTAACCCATTAATATGTTTGAGCACATGATTAAGCTGTAATTTTTATTTTTAGCTTATCATGTTTCTTTATATGTCTCTTCTGTCTTACTACTGATCTTTCCAAGATTTGCTTATTGATGTAAAGGAACTTTGCATGTATCCAGCCAAACAGTTTTAGGGGCGTAAAAGCACCCACTTTTGGAAGAAGAGTGTGTAAACAATGTGAATTCCTCCCTTGCACTGCAGATAACCACTTTGCCTCCAGGCACAAGACTGTGTGTGTGTTGCTGCCCGAGGATGGGACCATCCCTTCTTGGAGCCCTTTGACCCAATAATCACACAACACTCATGACTGGGGAAAATTACTTGGCCATAGCCAACCGTTTATTGTGCAGCAAGAAGCGTGAGGCAAAGCATGGGATTCTGATCTGATTTGTAACACTGGGCAGCCCCTCCCCAGGGGAGCCTCCCGGGCAAGCTGCTCTTCCCGCAGCCCTGCTGACTGACAGATGCCCTTGCCGCTGCCACGGGGTTCCAGCGGGCGGTCGGCCTCTTACTGGAGCTTCGTTGCGATGCTAAGCTGGGTGGTCGGCCTCTTGCCATAGCATTCCCTACCACAGTGGTGGCAGGGAAGTCGCTCCCTAGCTTCCCTCCACCAGCCCCTCAGATCAATTCCCATGTGCCAAACTGCCGAATGGCTAAGACAAAGCACCATGCATTAACACATCACCAAAATATGAAAAGGGGAGAGGTGGGTGGGCAAGTTGTTGGCCGGCCAGGGCACAGGGTCTGAACACAAAGGCCGTCCTGGCCTTATGTAAGCTCTGGCTGGCCTCCCCTGGTGACGTTGCCCTGCCTGCAAGAGGCATGGCTGAGAGGTCTCCATCTGCTCTTACTGGGGCAGATGCCAAGGGCCTCCCCCTGCCCTTCCTGGGCACCAACTGCAGCCGTGTTGATCACGGCTGCTTTTTTTGTTCAGTGTGCTACAGTGGGAAGGAGAAACAGGAAGTCTTGATCTGCAAGATCCATGGATCACTGGTTATATGCTTTTTATTCCCTTTTTTAAATTAATAAGACTGATTTTTTGGACTACTATTATTCTTATGCTCAAATAATCACCGCTCCTCCTTCTTCATGAACTGCATTATTTTATTGGTTAGTTTTCTTTGGTATGCCACTGTACTTTTCTGATGTTTTGTTTATCATCAAAGCAGCTTTGCTCTCCCCCCCCCCCACATTGTTTGGCAACTGATGTTTGTCCAATTACTTTGCTTTCTTTGTTTGCTCTCTTTTCCCTTGTCCCTGACCAGTATTGTTGACTTCATTTATTTCTCTGACCATGTATAAGAAATAAAGGACACACACACCTAATTTTCTCATAAAAGCTCCCCCCTTTTTACAGTGCAATGCTACACACACTTACCTGAGAACAGATCAGCTTTTTGCTTTGACTTTTCTCCCCCCCCCCCCCCCGCCCCTATTATACAATCTTAAAGAGAAAGCTGTTTCTGCAGCAGACTAATTGCAGCACACCATGGATTTAAACTACCAGTTTATACTTTCTGCTTGGTACTACAAAAATGATCTTCTGGCAGGCTGCATATGGCATGGTGGATTATAAATCCTATTAAACCTGGGACGAAATACCTGAAGAATTGCCTCTTTCTAATATAAACCTGCCTGCAAAGATTATATTCAGAGGTCCAGTTTTTGTGCGCAAGATTGGTGTTCAACAGACAGAACCTTCTTCATTGCGATGACAAGACTTTGGTACTCGACCTACCCACCAAATACTTACCAAATCTATACTCTTTCAGGATCTCCGGGAAAACATTTTTATTTTTTCACGTTTTTTTAGACATGTCAGGCTCTGACAGGGTCTGGCTGGAGGTCACAGCTGTTTCAATCACGAGTCCACTTTTGACAAGGATTTATATTCAAAGGGTAACCAGGTAAGGACCCAGAGTGCTGCTGTGCCATCTCCTCTTTCACTTCTCCCGTGGGCACCTCTCCGTCACTTCTGGTGGCTCTATCTAATCTGCTGCTTCTTGCTTCAGCTTGGCTGTCAGTTTCAAGAAAGGGGGCCACTCCTCTGTGGCTGTTGTTCCTGGCTCCTGGGGCTTCCTCATGCTTACTCTTGCAGCATTTCATGCAGTAAGTGCAGAGGAGGGAGTGCCATTCCTTCACAGTACCTCTGCCCACACAATTTGTCCTGATTTTTCTCTATAAGTTGATCTATATGTTCAGGATTTCTATTTCTACAAATACTCTGAAATATTTTATTTATGACATTCTTTAATTCTTTTTATCTCTTCACTTTTAACTTTTAGTATCTATCATGTTGCTCTTTTTGTGCCATTTAAGTAGTGTAAAATTGTTTTGTAAGCCTCCTTGAAGGTACTTTCAAGGAGACTGTGCAGTCCATCTATGTGTGGCTAGAAAAACATGTATGTCCTAGAGCCATGTCCATGCGGATGCAATTCACTTTCCAATGCCAATGCAATTCATTTTCCAATAAAATCACTCAGATGGAAGTTGCCACCCCACAAATATTGGAGATCAACAATTGCCCATACTTTGGGTCAGGAAGATTCCCATGCCTTCATCATCCTACAGATGTGCAGAACAAAATTGTTTGGGAGGTCCTTTTTATCAATAGTGTCATAATTAATATGAAATGTTAGGTCGTTTTCACTAGTTTGTTCCTACACCATATTGTTGCACTGTTTCTCTTATTGTTCAGGAGCACCTCTGAATAGAGGAAATAGGGCCATACTTAATGTTGGTATAATTTTAGGTAGCTGTCAGTGCTGTTCATTGTTTACTCTGCACTGTTATGCTGTTTCTAATTCTGTGACACAGTTTTGTTTCATTTACTGAATTAGAAGAAGTAGTTCTGACTGAAATCATTCATATAATCTGTTTATGAAACTCTCTGGAAAGTTAAAAATCAGGTTTTTTTTCTTTCACTGAACTGTTACCATACCACCCTGGCATAGCGGGGGAGCGCTTATTCACAGGAATCTCTGCCCGCATGCCAGCCTAAAGAGTGACGCTGGCGTTGCAGAGATGGGAAGCCCATTCTCTGGCAATAGCCAGGTCTACTTACAAGGAACTTCCAGGAATTTTTTTCATGCTCTCAGCTTGCTTGCCATAGCAGCACATTTTCAGCTCCACAGCCAAGGAAGAATACAGAATCTCTGCTGAATAGATATTCATTTCTAGCCACAAGAGGACTTCTGACGACATTGCCTCCCCTGATTATTTTAAGCCAGATACTCCCTTCTGTAACTAACTTCTCCTGACCACCTTACACTCTATTGTTTCTCAAACAATCCATCTGGACACCTCCCAGAGGTTGTCCTGGCACCTCCCAAAGGTTGTCCTGACACCCCCTTGACCCTATAAATATTTTACCCTCTAAAGGGCCAATCGTCCAGTGCCATACCCCTTTCTATTCCAAACCTATTTTCCAACCTATTTATATCTTAGGAACTCTTTGTGTCTGTGCATTGAATCAATTGCACTGTGAACCTCTTATCCCTACAGTAAAGACTGTCAAATTTGCATTATATTACTCTCTGTGGATTTTCTTCCAAGAGCTGATCTTTGTATACATTTGTATTAAAGATTGCCTACCGTATTAATAAGCAGTCTGCTCTGAGCTAATTTCCCCCTCATTATTGAGAGACTGCGTCTCCATCCTGGCTAACAGTACTGTTTTGAGAAACAGTTACTCAGCCAATTTACTTGTCTATTAAAGTTTCCTACGTACAGCGGGTTTCCTATCAACATAAATCCCAAGGCAAAGATCAGTGGTGCTGCACATAGTTACTGCTGCAGAGTTTACGGTATCCTTTGTATGTTCACAGGAACATCATGTTTTAGATGGTAGATATCAGGCAATTCATCACACTCTATGTAAATATCTATGAAATAACAGATTTCTCAGATCTGTTTTTCTTTGTACTGCAAATCCTCTGGGTAAGAAACTTAGAAATTTTAATTCATTCTTAAATGCAGTTTTGATAAAGTAGGAATATGATATATGCTCATTTGTTCGTAGTTGTTTTTATTGATGGCTGAGGGAAGAATGGGAGTTACCGGTCAGATAACATACTTGACCACATTTTCAGGTCACTGCCTGGTTTTATTGATTATAGGCATAGGAAGCATAGGAGAAACATAGGGGGCAGATCTGAACACTGGGTAGCATGCCTGCTGAACACACCAGAGCCTGGTGCTGGGGAATCACCATTCCCCAAGATTGGTGCTAGGGCAGTGGTGGTGAACCTACGGCACTCCAGATGTTCATGGACTACAATTGGCCACGCTGGCAGAGGCTGATGGGAATTGTAGTCCATGAACATCTGGAGTGCCACAGGTTCACCACCACGGTGCTAGGTATTCAAAGCAGAAAGTTGATGAAAGCCATCTGGCTGCTTGATGTATCTTCCCTTGCTGTTTGCGGATGCAGGCCCATCAGCAGCCCACTGCCTGGGTATGTAGCATCAAGATCTGCCCCACCTCCAAGACCTCTTGGCAGGCCCCCACCAATGGGGAGGCAAGCACACAGGCTTAGCCTTCCACAAAAGAATCCGTTCCCATGCACAATCCGCTGAATGAGCAAGGATACTTTCATTCCTAGCTCCCACCAAAGCTTCCTAAGTCAACATCCAATCGCACAGTACCTGCTGTATGCTGTGAAGCCAAGTGTTCATGCCCCAGTTTTCTCTAGTTAATGTGTTAACAAAACCTTAATTTCTACCTTCAGGTAAGTATAACCTACACAGTTCCTCAAACACTAACTCTAAGACAGTCTCTCCTCTAGAGTATCTATCTCACATGATGCTTATCAGAGAAGGACTCATGGGTTTCTGCAAGGAAACTAAATCCTTTCTCTATTTACCAACTAAATCACCTTTAGGAGCTGCACATTTGGGTAGGTTCTCCGCAGAGAAAATCAACCAAGTCACCAGCATGACTAATCAGGACCTTGACACAGATTCCCCAAGTTAAATCTGTCTTTCCTGGCCCTTAATCAGAGTAGCTCAGCTGGCCCTCAGCCTCCAGAGAACAGAGTTACAACTGAACAACTGCTCGCTCTGGCATTCAAATCAGTTCTCCTCTAGAGTATCTCTCCTCAAAACTCAGTGCTCTGGCTAAGGACGTGTTGCAGTTCTTAGCAGCCAATCACATGGAATTCCATGTTATCCCTTTGGGCTCTCAACATTTTACTATCTGAATGTCCTTATGAGAGGGGATATGAGAGGCTCTGTGGGCCAGGACAGCTGGAGGGCCTGCCCTCCCACCATCCCTGGACAGCAAGGGCGGGCATTGGGTAAGTCCAATGCTGCACTTCTACACTAATCCAATCAGTGTATCTAATAATCTGTTTTATAATCATTCAAAATTATGTAAGTTTTAAATAAAGTTTTTTAAAACCAAAACAGTGAGTGATTATTTCCTGGAGAATATAAGGTGACAATCTGGAATTTATAAACAGACTTCTAATCTTCCCTCTAAGTGGTGAATGTATAAGGAAATTTTTGCTCACCACACAGTACAGTGATTTAGCGGTTGTTGTCTTGCTTTAATTGAGTTATCTACCTTGGTTTTTGCAAATCTAGCATCAAAGTTAAGAAGTAGGGAGAAAAAGCAAGGCCAACAAACATAAAGACTTTATGGAATAGTGCTTTAAATAAATCAATAGCATTGAACGGGGCCACCAGAGAGTCCAGCTACTCTTGCTGAAGCTGCCTTTATCTCCGCTTTGAAAGAAAGTTGACTACACCATGTTAATTTTATCTGGTTTGAACATCACTTTATTATTTCTTAATACAGATTATATAAGGGAAGTACTTTCTGGTTATGCCAATGTGAAATGTTCATTTGCTGTCAAAATGTATTGCCTGATCAACTGATCTTGCTATTAAAGATCAGAAGTAATTTATCCAGTTCTGTGGAAAATTTGGCTAATTATCCCCTTTAGCTATACTTGAGGGCTATCTGCATAAGTTACCAATTCTGCTCAGTAATTAGACAGCCCCTCGTTTGTGTTAATTATTTTGTCATTAGCTATTAAATTAATTATCTGAATGCATAAAACTAAAAGCTAGCACACAATTGTGAAAGGAAGAAATTCACTGAGATGCATAATATTAAGAAAGTAAGTTCTAGGACCCCTGAAACAATCCAGATTTATCATGTTCCAGAAAACCTCTGCACAAGACACAGCACATAATCTTTTTTTAAAAAATCATATCTCCACCTTTTTTTGCTTTTGGGAAAATTTGAGTTACATTTTCAATTGGGCTGTAGTGTCTTTGAGGTAAGTTATTTTGCAATAACCTGCAGATTAGCATCTGGAAACCACTGCCAATAACGGAAAAAGGCAAAACAATTCTTGTTATATTGTTAAAATGTTCTGGTTTAGGAACACAATAGTTTAATTATTAATAAAATGGTTAAAAGGGGAAATCTAGAGGACCCATAAATGTAGGGGTGGATAAAGGCAGTGGAAAGATGCAGCTATGTTCTGCTGCCTAAGCATAGTCGTGCTGCTCTTCAGCGGGATATGGACACCTCCCTAAAATTTACCACTACTTTGGTTGAAAGAGAAGATAACCAATAATCAAACAGCCTCTTTAGCTTAACCTTGAGCTATTTCTTCCAATTATCAATGTATATGCCTATGTCTTTAAATCTATGTATTTATTGAAAGAAAAACAGTCACCCAAAGAAGTTAATATAACCTTTGTATTTTTTCCAGTTTTACCAGAAGTACTAGACAGATGGTTGCATAATTTGATTGAGGCTCTCCCTTTTGACAAGTCAAAATCTTGTAAAGACTACCACAGATTTTAAACCATGAGTTTCTATCTCTCATTTACGGTAGAATCTGTTTGCACCTTCCTTGTTGCTAAATTTTAACCATAACAAAAAAGCACAATCAATGCCATGAGACACTTGCAAAGGGAGATAGTACGACACCTGTGAAACCAAAAGGTTTACCAGAATAATGTAGTACAGCTAGATTCAAGTTGAGTAACATCTTATAGACCAACAAGAGTTTCAGGGTATGAGCTTTCAAGAAATAAACTCCCTTCAAGAGAAGGAGTTTTCTGATGAAGGAAGCTTTGACTCTCAAAAGCTCATACCCTGAAAATCTTGTTGTACTCTCAGGGGATTCTAATCTAGCTGTTCCAATCATCAGCATAGCTATTATCTCAGTGGCGTAGCACCCATGGGATGGCGGGGAGCATGACGCCCCAAGCGGAGGAGACGTGGTGGGGTGTTCCAGGCCGGGCACTGCTGCAGCAGGGGTGCAGGGCGCATGCAAGCCCCAGGTGCAGTTTCCCCTCGCTCTGCCCCTGCTCAAATTAGAGAGAAGTTAGGCATTTTTGCACTGAGGTAATTTTGAATCCAGCATTAATAATACAAACTAACAGGCCAATTTTGTTTTTATTGAATTTAGAGGGATTTACTCCTTATTAACCTGAGAAGTATTTTATTAGTACAAAAATCCAAAGATATTCATCAAGTTTCTTAAAAATCTAATATTTACCCTGAAATTTTAACAGGTCTGCCCAAAGATCAATTTGTGGGAGTATAGTATGTGCATAAATGAAAATGCTACTTAAAAAGAGGAATAACAAGGGAGAGTGCACTTCAATATAAAACATATAATACTCACACATGCCATTTATGCTCTTGTGGTCTCCTTCACATTGAGTGCATGTTGTCTTTGGATTGGATTCTCGGTTATGCACTTTTTCCTGCTTCACAAAAACATACTGCTATCTCAGATTAGAAAATCTCCGTGGTTTCCAAAATCTGATGATTACTGAGAATTAGTCAGAGATGTATTTTGCATAAAAGAGTGAACCCATGACACACTGCCTTATACAAAAAGCCTAATTAATTATATTTAATTATTGTACTATTCTGAGAAACACTACTCCAAAAATAGAGTCCTTCACTGAAAAATATTCTCTGATACATCATCCCAGGTTCTTTTTTTGTCCATCAGCAGGGGCTTTGAAGAACAATTATTTATCTTGTAATTAAATTGGAAGAAGAATTATTATCTATATATATTTATCAGTTTTCATTCTTATTCAGTTATTATTTACTTTGGTACTAATAATAGTGTTCTGTATACCTACTATTTAATCATATGTGCAAGCAAAATGTATTTATTGAACATATCTCATAATGCATTACAAAGAAGTAATTTTAACACAAATTGAACAACTTAAATTAATATGAAAGATGAAATCATGTTTCACATGACAATTTTTCAATTATATTTCTACAACAAAAGGAATACCTTTTGCAAGATTGGTTGTTGATTAAAAATTAAGGTGCATGGGCATCTACAGTACTTCTGGATGGTATTTCAGTGCATTTAAGACCAATACAAGGTTACACTTAAAATCCTGAATTATGTATCAACAAATGCCTATTCAAAGGCTTAATTCATTCTTGCATGTATACAAACATATAATGCACAATTCAGTGGCTGATGGTCAGGTAAGAGCTAGTTTTTTCCTACACAGAGATAAAAAACAGTTCATAGTGGTGAATCCCTGTACACATATATGCATGCAAAGCTGTTAAAATAGTACCTGGTGTAAATGAAAACGTGTGAAATTTGACTGAATATATTTATTTTCAAAATTATAAACTGCAATTCTCCACCAACCAGTGGTATCCACAGTGGTGTACAACACAAATATGACAGAATAAATCATTATAAAGAGAACCAATAACTGAAAATAGACTGCAACACAAGCAACAGCTTACATTAAGAGTTAGTCTGAAAAAGATGTACAAAAATTACATTGGTTAAAAAAATAAAATAAAACTAGGACTAATCACCCTCAACTTACATACACTCTCTTGAAAAACAACTTTAAACTAGGCATCAACATGTTAAACTAAGTCAGAGAACAATGTGTTCTAAAAGAAAGTCCCAATAATTTTGGACAGTTTCGTGATGGCTTCACAGACACTGAGAGTCAGTTTATGCGTTATCACAGCAGCGAAACATTCTCTCAGGCTGCTTAATTAATATTTGAGTGAAGAAACTGTGCAACATGGTTCCTTCTAATGAAAATTTCTGTGCTGGACCAACCTTTTGGAAATCCTCCCCGCAGTAACTGGACCAACCTATGCAGCAGCTGTACCAAAAAGTTACAACTGAAATCATGGGGGGTGGATCCTGCCCCATCCTACCACTACCACTACCACTCCACTGAGAAAAGTCTGAAGCCTTCCTCCAACTGAAGTGGTTTTTCAGTGGAAGAAGGCTCCTTGGAGGATGGGTGGTTCTACCCCACAGGAAGAATTATCACTATGCAGCAGAATAGAAGGGTGGAGGAGGGAGCATGACTATGGTGGAAACAAACACGGTATCAAATTCTTTGTTTTCAGTGTTATTAACATAGTTGAAGTGGATGGATGGGAAAATAAGAAATTACAACAGCTTTATTGAGCAATTACTGTTGCCATCTGCTGCTGACTGCAAGAGGACTGAAGAAATATATGTTACTTCCCAGGGGGTCCTAGAGTAAACAGAAGACATGGGTTCTTCAACAACAGTCCTATTATATATTTGTAACTCCGACAGGTTTCAAGGGGACATATTTAGGTACCTTCCCACCTAGGATTGCAGTTTCTAAGTAAGTCCACTTGCCAAGCTACCTATCTATTGAATAGTCACATTAACATAGGTCTACTGTAATAGTTATTGAGTACTTTCCAGTTGCAAATTGTTCAAATCTTTTTCCTGAAAAAGTTTGAGTACTCCAGTGAAAAACCAACACACTCAAAATAACTGCGAGGAATATTAAAAACTTAACTGCATATTTAAATGGTTGCTGTATCAAGCTAATGTGCAAAACTTTTCACCGTTTAGATCTTAATTTTGTGCAACTCATTACACTATATTTTAATTACTGTTTTAAATTTTAATGTCAGAGATAATTTTGTTTATTTCAAATATCATATTAAAAACAAACTTTACTCAGGGTCCTGCCATGCAAACACACTCCTGACACCATGAAACTGCTTAGACCTTCTCAAGCAATCTTTGATGCCAAAAAAGAAAACTGCATAATCACTGTTGCAACAGTATTTCATGCTCATTGTAGTGATATACTTTCTGTGTGAACACAGTTACTGCTTGGCTCTTTCTCTTTAATTTATTAACAATAATTTATTACTCTGAAGCAGGCCAATTTCTTTCACCATCAGTTTGTATTTGTGCTGCATTCAAAAGAGTACCTAGGCGCCACAAATAAATACAGAACAAGGGGAACTCATCTGAGAGGTGAAAAATAATTTGATCAAGGTTCTTCAGAAACTTATTTTTCTCGTCTTCATCGCTGACTGAACTAGCAGCATTTTCTTGTCCCGTCCCTCTTTGAAGAAGCTGTTCCAAAACTCTACACAGAAAGAAAATATTTTCATACTGAATAGCATACTTGGCTTGAACCTAGGAAGAACAACAAACAAACAGGAAAAACCATCAGCACATATATTATAATGAGCCTTAAATATCTGGGAGGGCTGGGTAAAAACTTCACAAGCTCAAATATGCACCTACATCACTTAATTTATTAATACTCCCAGATGAGGATCAAGGATCCAGGATTTTCTCCTGCCAATTAAACGTTCTTTTTGCACTAACCATTGATGGAGTGGGAGAACAGACTGGTCATTAATGTTGGGAGTGAGTGTGCTGTAGTGGTTAAGAATGAAGGATTCTGATCTGCAGAACTGGGTGTGATTTTCCCACTCCTCCACAGGAAGGTGGCTGGGTGATTTTGGGCCAGTCATAGTTCTCTCAGAACCATCTCAGTCCCACCTACCTCACAAAGTGCCCGTTGTGAGGAGAAGACAAGATTGTGATTGTAAGCTACTTTGAGACTTTTTAAGGTAGAGAAAAGTGGGTTGTAAAAACCAACTCTTCCTCTTCTTCCTCAGTTAGTTACCTTGTTTTACCTCAGCTGCAGTTTGCTTCTATATGAAAAACACTGTTTCCCTCTGAGTGCATACATTAATTTTGTAGGGCAATTCAACAAATGGCACAGGAAGTATCCCTCTACCAGAACCATAGTCCCAGTCCTTTCAGCCTTGCAGCTGTCTGATGCCACATCTGAAACTATAAATAATTTAAGCTTTTACAAAACATTGCTGAAGAGCCTATGATAATGCTCTGGGCAATGTTTAGCAAGTTTTTGGTTTGTTTGTTGGATGGACATTCAGTAAAAAAGCTTCAGAGTTTTATCTACTCTGAAATTTTACCTAGGTGGGTAGTCTCTGTTGTGATCTGGATTTTTTTTTTAAGTTAAGAACAGGTCTTGGCTGATTTTTGTTATTTGCTAGCCCCCCCCCCCCCATTAATTAGAAGTAGTTATCACATTTTATTTGAAATGCAACATTTTATAGGGAATTTCCTGTCATTTAGACCTGTTTTCCTGACTTTCTACAGGCCTGCACTATTATTCAATTCTTCTAGGGATTCTGTGTTAGCTTAACTTTTCTAAAAGCTGTTTTAATCCTGTGATATTACATAGGTTTTGGTAACTTTGATGACACCATCCTTTAATCATTATGTAGTCTGGGCATATTAGGAAAACAATCCTTTAAAGAAATACATGCTCAGAATAATTATACTTTGAATATCTATAACATGGATCATTAAGTCTCCACAAAACAAGTGATGTAAAAAAGAAGTTATTTAAATGTATTATGCAAAAAAAATTATCTTGTGGGTGGGAGAAAAATTATTTTAAAGTTGAACCTCTCAAAAGACAAATTGCTCTGATGGAGGGCAAAACTGCACCATCTGTTATTTTGAGTGTATTAGTACAGAGTACTGATACAAAGAAATGGACCAGATTGGTTTGACCTGAGTTACCAATGGGAAATGAAGTCTTTAAACTCACAAATTTCAATAGTTCAATCTGAAAACAGATTCATTGCATTCCAATTGTGAGTTGAAACAGTGCTTTTCAACCTAACTACCTTCAGATAATACTTTCCACATCAACTTATCTGAGGAGGGCTTTGAGGTCACAGTAGAAGTTACCACCAACCTCTCACTCGTTGCTGCAATATTTTTTCCCCTTTTTGGACAGTTACAATTGTAGAAGAGTTGGCTTCCCTTAATATACAGTTGTCATGCCCACAATGCTGGGATTAGGGGTGCAGCATCCTCTGCAATCTGGAAAACCATGTAAAATTGCGAGCTGTGGGCTGCAGGTTTTTCAGGTGACCAGTGTGTGACAGCAGCTATTTGGCTTCTCTGAGCAGCTTCTATCCACCTGCTCAAGAGGTGGTGGATGGTGGCATTGGCAGCGGCGACCCCTTAATAGCAGCAGACATGGGGGGCTTTTAATAGGCAGGGCCCATGTTGTGGGGTTGTGGATCATGGGGGGGGGGTCCTGCGCTGACCTGTGATCAATCAAAACCATGTTGTAGAAAGTTGCGGAAAGTTGCAATGTGGGACAGACAACTGTATGTGATTAGTTTCCCCTGCCAGAATCAGAAACAGTGGCATGTGACCCAAAGTAGCATGTGACCCAAAGAGATGATCCCACTGTTATTGTTTAGGAGAAAAAGAGGGAGAAAGGACACAAAGACTGCTCTTAGCTGGTCCTGTGGTTTCCTTTTGGTGGCAGCTATGAGTCTTTCACATAACTTTGTTTCTTTGTTGGTGTTAGTTGTTAAAAAGTGAATATTCTACCATAATACAATCCCCCGCCCCAGCATGTGCAATAACATGTGCAATAACAGAAGAAACATTTTGTAACACAGGTTCAAAACTTCTAACTATGAATATATTTTAAAATTTAGAACTCAGTTTATCATCTCAATATAACCAGATTTGGGATTTAATGCTTAAAGACATCACTTTGCCTTAAGACCACCCAAATGAGTACTGTGCTGAGATTGAGTAAAGTGGGTACAGAATTCACATACCATGAGCGTAACCACTATGATATAACATCTTCCAATTTAATTCAGTAACTAAAAATTAACGTCATTGTCTTTGACTGTATCTCAGTATAATAAGAGAATTATTTAAAAAAACCCAAAAATATTGCCTTGTAGCAGTGATCTTGCTGTAGCCATTGTTCAAATCAAACCTTCACACTTCTTTAAGTGCTCCTAGTTTAACTAGCATGAAGATAGGTCTGAGTCATTATTTCTTGCTTCATGCACATTTTGTTTGTGATCTTTGAGCACCACAAGCTATTGGTATTTCTGTTAGTCTCCTTCAAAGGGTATAGGAAATGATCTTTCTAACTGATAAAACTGTTTTATACTCCAAAATTAACACCTACATTTGTTGTCAAAAACAGGAAAATGAAACATACAGCATATTCAGCTTTCCAGCTTCTGGAAGGACTTAATAGGACATATGAAAGGGCTTAATAGAACATATGGAAGGAATGAGCAACCATTATCACCATTTATGTCAGAATCAGAGATCTTCCAGTTTTCATACTTACTGGAGATGGCAGCTATCCTAGGGGGAGGGGGAGAAAGAACAAATAGAATCTTATGATATCATAATGATTAACAAATGGTGGCATGAGATTATGTAGGACAGCACATTCTTCATCAGACCACTGGGCAGTGAAGATAATGTGTATGCATATGTGTAATTCATTCAATGGTTAGACTTGACAACACACATAAAGGAAAGCAAGACGGTAGTATGTGTGCGAACATGCCAGAATGGGTATCATATCAAACTTGCAGGTATGACAAATCACTTTTTAAAAAGTTCCTCCAAACACAAAAAAGTAGGAAACCACTACAGCAAGAACAGGCTATGCTTAACACCCCCAATCCCAATGCATTAGTTTCTGGCTTCCAATGGGACAGTGATGTGTCAAGTCTAACCGTTGAATGAATTACACATATGCATACACATTTGGGTTAAACATGTCAAAATTCACAAAATGCCTAACTTGACTCTGCTGGTGTGTCACACCTCCCCCCCCAAACAAAAGAGAAATATTTTTTACATATTCATTAAGTTTTTTTTAAATACAGTCCAATAATGTGTAGTGCTATGTATTATATAAAGAAACATCAAATAATTATAAAAATGAAACTCAAACATAGAGCATAGCTATTGTCAGGTGTTGTTGAATGCTGATGTGTCACTCAAAACAAGCTGTGTCATTTTTGACACATGTGTCATAGGTTCACCATCTCTGCAATAGGGTTTATATAGAGAAACATTTTAAAATGATATCATCATTATACATTCTACTGTAACACTTCATTATGTATTCTGTAAATATAGTTGGGCGCACATTCTGAAATCTCAAGACCACAAAGAAGTCCCTTCTTGTCAGGACAAATGTCAATGAAATATGAAGTCCAAGATATTTTCCTTTTCATGTCCACAAAGCTATTTCAGAGCAACCACAGAGTACTGGTTCTCTGTGATGATCAACACTATGGAGCAGGCTTAATTCTTAAATGAGATAAAGTTCAAATACTTATTATACTTGAGGATACTTTTCAGGAATGAAAATGGTTCATAACTTTTAATATGTAAAACATTTTCACTTCAGGAAAACGGCTTGCAGCAGATTTTGACAACCTCCACAACACGTGTCAAGCCACCAAGTAGGAATTTTAGCAAATAAACTGAGTGAACATACTTGTGCTTGCTTACTAACGATCAACATTTCATTTCTACAATCTGAAGCGCTTGATCTGTTAACTTATAAAAGAAGTGGCTGAGATTCTCTACAGAATATAAAGACAAGATTAAATAAGGGAAAGCGTCTAGTAAACATTTCACACAGATTTTCAGTCACACTTCAAACCTACTTGCATCAACGCATACCGTTAAATATTATTGGCTAAGGCAGCCAAGATAACAGCAGTTTAGACTATAAGGAGTAGACTATGCCAATATACTCTTAGTGGCTGTCTTCCAAATGTTTTACTCTGTACTGGCTATCACATGAAGGCTACTTCAAATTGCTCAATGAAGCAGCTGTCACATAGCAAACTCTATCGAAAGCTTTTTATGCAAACTGAGCCATTTTGATCATATCACAACAGGCCTTTTATAGCCAATTGTGGAGATGTAAGGAAACTGGCTATGGTGAACTGCTGTACACATATGGCTTACTGTTTGGTGACACCACCCAGGTTTTGGTTCAAGGTTTTGGAGACATTAGGCAAGGTGATCACTATTGACCCTTCAATCATGTGCACACTCACATAGTTTCTCCTGGAAGAGGGAGTAGAGCACACTCCCTTGAGTTCTTTAATGCCCCAAACAAGAGTGTGAACAGGCTGGATTCTACATCCTCCATCCTTTTGAGCAGGGAATGAGAGGCTGTTCCAGAGACCCCTCAACATAATGGTAGGGAGAACATGGAAGTTCTGATAAAACCATTAGAACAAGAAAATCAATACTGCACTCAGTATAATAAACAAAAGAAGAGTTACCAACTAGGTACTTACAATCCATGACATTTATTGTTGCATGATGTCTCCTCCCATCCCCCTCCATCCTAGGGCACATGCAAACATCTTTAGCAACATTCCTCCCTGTCATTCTTGCTGGAAAACACACACAGGAGAGACAGCTTCACAATGGACTGACTGAAGTTGGCCCGCAGGGGTCGCAAGGAAGAGGCGAGACGCGGTGATATCATCCGGTGGAGAGAGCCAGCAGCAGGAAGCGCGGGATCCTTGGATCTGGCAACTCTGCCGTGTGCTAGTCCCTGGCACCTTTTATTAGGGTTTCTCTGGGGGCGTGTAAGGGAGGTGAACAGGCAGGAAAGCGGGAGAGCGGGAAAGCGGGAGATCGTCATGTGATGCATGATCTCATGGGGCTGCTACGTGCAGGAGGAAGCGTCCGCGTCTGGGTCTAATCCATACCTGGGGGCAAGAGCCCCTTTGTCCCTTTGTCTGGGACACCAGGTGACCGTGAGTCAGGTAGTTCATGACCTGTGACTCACGGGGGACCGGGGGGTGGGGGAGCGTGTGCGCCCAGAAGGCCGCAGCTGGCACAGGCATTCCATGCGCTCTATCTGCGGTTCTGCTGGGTTCGCTGGCTCACCCCTACACTGACCAATCAGCCACCCCAATGAACTGGCCAAACAAAGGAACATGTCCCCTTTTCAGACTCCACATCACATGGGCTCCTGGGGCTTTAGCCAGTCAGGGTGCCAGGTGCTAAGGCTCAAGCCCACCAGAACAGAGATCCTCAAATCAAGAGTCAAAGAGTTAGTGTGTTTTTCCTATTGGTTGTGAAGGATCCTCTTTATACATCCTCTCAGCCAGAGACAGCAATGTGCCCTTCTATAACTATAACTGTAATAGCACCTGTCACCCTCCTTCTCATCTATCACACAGCTACTTACCAGATAGTGAAGATTCAAAAACAATGAACAGCAAATGATTATGTTCTCCCCCTAAGTTGGTAAACACAATGTCCTGAATGATCAGAAATTCAGTAAACGGTTTTGTTCTTTAAATAGGCAAAATAAGCTGCCAACTTTAATGACCAGGTGGTTAATGTGCAAGTGCAAAGCTGCTCAACATGGTATTGTGCTAGAAAACAAACTCAAGGTAACATTGAGACCATCTGATCAGGAGCTTGCCTTCCAAATGAATGAGGGCGTTCAATCAAAGACAGGGCTGCCAAGGACCAACATGGGCCCTTGGACAATGATTCCATCTGCCCCACCCTCACCCAGACCCAAACCAAATATCATAACAAAAAAATCACTCAGCTGGCTGTTACCACACATCTATAATAATTTAAAAGATCCCCATGTCCATCTGCCTGTCCATTTGTGGCAAGCATAAGTCATCATAAAATAAAACTAGGAAGCTCAAAATTGGTGGAGGGGGAGCATCCTTTTATTACTTTGATAGATTTGGGGAAATATTAACTCCCTCTGCTGTGCATAATATTAACAATGGTTTGCTGCTATATTGCTATTAAATATGTTCTAAGTTGCCAGCTAGGATGCATGAGAAAGATTAAAACAGAAAAATAACAAGTGATTGAGGGGTAGTGGATTAGAAGTGCATTAGAAAATTTGGATCTGGGAGAACCTGTAAATACAGCCAGGCACTGAAGGTTCAGTGATGGTAGAGAAAAATAAGCAACTGCATTTCATTACCCTCTGGGATCTTCTGACTGATTCCACATAAAAACACTGACAAGCAATTTCCTAAACAGATGCAAGGTCTATTTGCCATATAATTGAAATGTTGGTCTAGACTGGATGATCCCTTCCCCTACTTTCTTCCTGCATCCAATTGAGGCAGATACTGTGAGTTCTTGCTCGAGTCACTTGTAGCCAGCCCTGGCCCTGAAATCTTTGGGCATGAAAGTGTGGGAGAAAAATGTGAATAATGCAATCAGAATTTAAACATCCACTTTTTTCATTCATTCCTTTATCAAGCCTTTGTCAATATCTGTTCCTAAATATTGAGGTGGAGGGAAAGGGCTGGACTTTACTGCCCCATTCAGAGGCCTAAGGTGTGGGATGCAGCACAGCTTTGGTGCTGCCCTGCAGCCTCCAGGTTGGGGGCGGGGGGAAGAAAACAAAACAAAACAAAAACCTCCTCACTGCCATGGAGCCTCCATTGGGCTCCATGGGCGTACGCCAAGTCTAAACCCCCTGTACTGGTGTTCTGGTGGGCAAAAACTGGGAGGAAGTTTATAAAGGTTGGCTCTACCCCTGGCCTGCTCCCAGAATACCTCCACCCATGCTGACACAGTTTTTTGCACTGGTGGGCCTTGGGGCTTTTGGATTTGTGGCGTCCAGCTGCCTGGGTAAATTGCCCCTCCGCCAGGGCATTTGCCCCTTATGCTGGTGGGGTGATTATCTAGGCAGGCGCAAGTGTGCACTGGCTCCAGAGGGGAATTCCCCCCTTTAGATTGTGTTGTCCATGTGATAATTCAGGAGAAACAACTGCATTGGTAAAAATCGTTTCAATTGGTCAGGAAAATGGTTCTGAGGATATTCCGTGAAAATGAGGTGCAGATGTTTATTGTTTATTCAGAAACGTTACATGATCTTCCCTACTTTGACAATTTATAAATTCCAAAGACTTCTGGGATAATTAGACTACTATCCTAATCCATTTACAAAATCAATTTCACTTGAAATCATTAAGATATAATTTGATGGAGCTGCACATGAGATCTGTTAGAAAATGATGTAAAGATAGAGAGGAAAAAGTGGGTAGTACAATGTACAAATGTACACAAAGTGGGTAGTACAAGGAAAAATGTACAAATTCACCAGAAAGGATACTGGTGACAACATTCCTTCAATAAGGATGAAGATAAATGTTGCGAGAAAAACCTCCCCTAGTATTTCCACAGTTATTTACTGTTAGAAAAGTAAATATAGCCTGATTTGAATAACAGAATGTCTACAGTTCCTGGGGGAGGGGATTGTTTGTTTACTCAATACTGTTCCCACCAGAATCAGTCTCTCCCCTTCTGTGCCTCTTTGACTTCAATGATGTCCCTGTGTAGTCTGACATAGTAACCTTCTGAGTTGTCCAGAATGTCAGTGTTTTTAAACAGAATATTATGTTCAGTTTTGTTTAGAGCATCAAAAATTGAAATCCATAAACACCAAGAAAACTTCAACAAGAAGGAAGAGACTCTGAGAATTAACAAAACTTGGCTACCAGTAATTTAAAACACCAGAATCAAAGCCCAAGGGCAGGCTAGGTTCATGGACAATGGACTCCATCCAGACACAGGTTTGCATTCACTAAGACAGTTGCTGCTGCAGGGAATTCAAATGTGAATCACTCCCTGGACTGAAAAACCCCACCTGCAATACAATATTCTCAACCACACATTTGCATAGCAAGTTCCATCCAAACACTTACTGATTGGTTCCCCATCCTGGGACATGGACAATATATACCCTACTAAAACATTCCCTTCTCACTGGACACAGTGTGTAACAGACTTCCCTCTGTGATATACCTCTGAAGATGCCAGCCACAGATGCAGGCAAAACGTTAGGAACAAAATCTACCCGATCACGGTCACGCAGTCCGGAAAACCCACAACAACCTGCTATTTTTTCTTCAGAAGCAAAATTGTTTATTGCTCTCAAACAAAGGGTTATGGGCTCAGAAATACTGGAGTGATTTTTAAAAATAACAACGGACACATATATAAAGGTATGAAAGTTTCAGAGTTTGCTGTTACTAGTCTCACCTCAAATTACCCTTTGCGGAGATTCAGGATGTAAAATGAGCTTGTGAAAAAGGATGTCTGGGAGGCATTTGATGAGTCTCCACAGAAGAAGAATAGAAAGCTCTGAGGGGGAAAAGGGACTGAAAGGCAAGGGCAGAGATTTCTACATTTGTGAGACAGTGATTTATGTCACATAAGAGCTTTTAGGACTGCCAGGGAACTGTGGCTGAGTTTGAGAGAGTTATATGAAAGAAACACCCTTATTGAAAGATTGAACTTATCTAGGAAGCTGTTTAATTTGAAATTATAACATCATTTCCACACAACCCAAGAATTTGCTCTCCCCAATTCTTAGGCATTCAGTTCAATTCCAATTCCAATTCCTCTTATCTTTCTGATCTAGAATCACCTATACACAGACATGCCTTTATAATAGAACTCTTTCCCATCATCTGTTCTTTCTGGGAGATTTCTCCTTGTACCATACTCCATGCGACTTTGTGCTTGTGGGGGAGAAATGCCAGATTTTATCCCCCACATACTTTTTGACTGTCAGCCAGAGGTGTAGCAAGGGGAGAAAGTGCCCGGTGCACCGGTGCATCCTCCACCCCTGTCTTGCCCCGGAATGCCCCCACCTTGCCCTGAAACATCCTCACCCCCAGAATGTCCTTGCCACCCCACAGGGGTGCACGCCTGGTGTGTTGCGCCACCTATCCCCCAGAGCTACGCCTCTGCTGTAAGCCCTCTAAGGACTTATGGGAGAAACTTATTTTCCCAGTGGTCCAGGTCAGCAAAACTCAAAGAAAAAAAGAAACAATTTGCTCTCCACGTGTCTGATAGAGATCCACAACTTACAAGCTTGGTTGCTCAGTACTTCTCAAAGATTTTGAAAATGAAAAATGTAATTATGAAATTTTAAAATGAAGACCTGTACAAATTATAACATAATCACTAATTTGACCTTTCTTAATATCAATTTTAATAACTATTACCATTTTAGCCTATAAATCTTTTTGACTACATGTATATATTAACTTTATGCCAATAGTATTTGTACTCATACTTGTAATTTTAATTTAAATGGAGGAGATCTAGAATTCATTTAAGTCAAGTATTTCAATTAGTGGATTATTTAAATATTATAGACAAGAAATTTGATAAACAGGACAAAGTTACTTTAATTTTGCCACGTCTGTCTGAAAGTTAATATTCTTTGATACATACTAGAGACTAAAGATGATCTTTCTATCTAGTGGCTTATTGTTCCCCAGAGGCAGAGTATGCTTCTGCTTCAGAGGTATAGGGAAGCACTGTGGCTTGCTCAGATTTTGGAAGACCTGAGAATGCCAGAAACAAAGCCCATTCAGCTCATGGAAGACAACTAAAGTTGTTTAAAATTGGGGTAGTCTAAAAAAAATACACATGCAAAATACATAAGACATCAGATGCCATGCTATAAGAGATTTAAACCAGAAAAGGTTTGTCAAGATGCAGCATTGTGCAACAGTGGAGATGACAGCTGACATTCTGACAACGCCTCTTCCAAGACACAGTTCTGAACAAGCTTGAATGAAACAAAATTTAGTTCATTCAAATTAGGCTCATTGAGAAGGGGATTGTTAGAAAAATCAATGAAGCCTGATGTGAATAACAGTGCCGACAGTTCCTAGAGGGAGGGAGTTGTTTACTCAGTACTGTTCTCTCTGGAATCAGCCCCTCCCCTCTGTACCTTTTCAAATGTTGTTTCTTCAAAATGTTAACTGCCGCTTTCTGCTATCTGCTTACTGTATATTGTTGTTTTTCAGCTGTAACGTTATGCTGAAGTAAAGCTGTTTTTTTCTCCAGAAGTAAAATTATTTATCCCTCTCTAATATTTACAGTTTCCTGGGAATTGTTATCACCTGTTTATTTACTTATTTATATTTTGCCTAGAACTGCTGAGAACCACCATAGGCCCCTGGACAGAATTCCAAGTGCCCCTGCCCCCCCAATGACCCTGATCCAAAACAAACATAATTTTAAATAATCACTTGGCTTTTTGCTGCTGTGAATAGAATAATAGTTACCTGGGAAAAAGCCCTGCTGAATTAAGTGAGATGTCAGACTCTCTCAAACAGTGGAAATTGCTATCAAGTCAGGGGCAGCTTATTCAGAGGTTTGCCGTAAGTACCCTGGGAAGGGTGAATCCACTGGTGTGACAAGTGTGCCGCTCCCTCCATGGATTCACCCCCTTTGGGTGGGGCCCTCACTTTATTTATTTATTTATTTATTTATCATATTTATATACCGCCCTCCCCCAAAGGCTCAGGGCGGTGTCCATCAGTCATAAAAACAATTTAAAACATATAATAATACATACAATTCTAAAACTTGCAGATGGCTTCAACCCCTCTCTCCCCCCTTTGTGTACCCACAGAGGCCAGATGTTCTTTATGGTGAAGTTGAGATTATCCCGGCTGGCCAAATGCCTGGCGGAACAGGTCCGTTTTACAGGCCCCGTGGAAACTCTGTAAGTTCCGCAGGGCCCTGATCTCACTCGGAAGCCTGTTCCACCAGGTAGGGGCCAGAGCCGTAAAAGCCCTGGCCCTTGTAGAGGCCAGCCAGATCGCCTTGGGGCCAGGGATCACCAGTAGGTCCGCCTCCGATGAGTGGAGGGGCCTAGAATGGCGATATAGGGAGAGACAGTCCCTCAGATACGGATGGGCCATGTCCAAATGCTGGGCCCCTTTCATCCCTTCCCCCTCCCTCTCCTCCCTTGCATGCCACCCCTACTTTTTCCCCTCCCCCCTTCTGCTCCTGCACTTTTTATATCGGGGTCCCTCTTTATTGATGGGACCCACCGTTTCCCTTTTGGGGAGGTTTTAAATTTGAGTTCCGCTGGGCACCTTTACTTTAATCTACTGTATTAACCGCTGTTTTTAAAGGGTTTTAGTAGTTTACTGAATTGATAGTGCTTATGTTATTATAATTTCCTTATTGAATCTTCTGTTGTACACCACCCAGAGTCCTCCGGGGATAGGGCGGTTTAGTAAACTAAAAAATAAATAAATGAATGAATGAATGAATGAATGAATGAATGAATGAATGAATGAATAAATAAAGCTAAGATGTCTAAATAGAGACTGTAGAGGAAGAGATAACTTCTCCCCTCTCTGCATGGGTCAGGACCTTGAGAACACTCATAACTCAGAGGCTAAAAATCTTTTAAAATATCTTTTAAGGGTTTTATTGACTTCAAAGTCCATTCAATAAACCAAAAATTACTGGCAGGCAATCAGTTCTTCAAGAACCCGCACCTTAAAACCAAAACATAAAATGCATCCTTAGACATACAAATGGTAAATCCATGAACAATCAAGTATACAAAAACATAGTTACAAAATCAGCAGCCATAAATGCAAGAGACTAGAAGGGAAGAGGATAGGTGGATTCACCTCTTGAAAGACAGTTAAAGTAAAATTACCTCTCAAGTGATCTATATCACCCAATCAGGAATTTGAGCCAATTAACCTCAAACAGATTGTATGACTCATCCTTCCTATTGAGTGCCAAACCCATCTTTTGTTAGAGAAACTTTGTGCAGCTGGTCCATGGCCTTCAATTAACTGTTGCTTAGTGCTAAGTAAAAAACATTGGGAGAAAGTAAAGACAGAAAATTATTGTGAGAACTGCAGCACCAGAACTAACAACCCTCATTGGTTTAGCTGGGGTAATAATGGCAATTCCTCCACAGAGGCTTTTGCACTTTGATCACAGAAGTCTCTGGAAAAGAAATCATGTGAAGTTGAAGGTAGCTAGAAAAGAGGAAAACCCACCATGAGATGGACTGACTCTATAAAGGAAGCCACAGCCCTCAGTTTGCAAGACCTGAGCAAGACTGTTAATAATAGGGTATTTGGGAGGACATTAATCCATAGTGTTTCCATACATTGGAAGCTCCTTGACAACACTTTGCCCTCACACACATGTGATGAAATAGATTCTAACCATGAATTCTGGAGCTACATGTTGGGTATGTGTGCAGACACTAGATTCCTTTTTTGATTTTTCCAAAACAGATTAACATGGCTGCCCTTCTAGAATTTGTCTTTACTAGTTACTCAGTTTGTGCAAAGATCTCTCTAGGACTTAGCCTAAGAGTTTGTTTTCAGCTCAGGCTGAATTCTGGAAGAAAAATGCTTCTGGGCATGCATAGTATGCCTTTCCCTCAACATTAAAAAAACTGCAGTGTCCTTTCTTCCCACACACTTTAATTATTCAACAGCATATTTAAAGATGCAGAGAAATCAGTGGGATCACTGAATAATAGTTTTAAACCTCTCTGTAAAAATGAGGATAGGATGCCCTGGCCCTTTCATAAGAATAAAATGTTTGCTTTGCCCCACCAGAGGTTTATCTAGTCCAGTGTCCTATTTCCTAAGCTAGTTAGCCAGCCAAATGCTTTTGGGAATGCTATCAGCTGGGAATAAAGACAACAGTCATCCTAAAAAGTTGCCCTCCAAAACATGGAGGTTCTCTTTGGTCATCAGAACCACTCATGAATCTTTCCACCTCCATGAATCTAATTCCCTTAAAAAATTCTGAACCAGTAAGTTTCACCTCATCATAGTTTATTCAATGAATTCATTATGCAATACATTATGCAATACAAAACTAAAACATTCATCAAATGCATCAACTATTCCACATTTGTAACCTTTAATACAGATTAATACAGATCACAGTTCATACAAAGTATGGACCCCTTCACTGCTTTGATGGATTCTTGGGAAAGATTAACCTGGTGCAGAGGTTTTATATTCTGTAATGTGTCTTAGTCACAGCAAACACAGCAATCCTCAGACATGCTCATAGGACAGCAGTAGAGTTTAAGAGAGAGAGAAGCCTGTAGACACCAAGTCTCTGAACATAGACAGAGAACAAGAACTACAAGAGAGCAACAATGATGATTGACACCAGGCTTAATAAATATCAGGTGTTCTAGGAGAACAATCCTACTTAAAAGAACACACATCACATATTCTATTATGAAGTAAGTTTAAACTTTCCAGCTATGGTAGAAATGAGAAGAAATGAGGCTGGGTGGGAGGAAGGGACAAACAATGGAAGCCTACTAGGTTGATTGATGAGCTTAGGAACAAGTGCTGTGTTAAGTGCTGTCAACTTGCTTCTGACTTACAGTGACCATATGTATTAATGACCTCCAAACCATCCTATTGCTAACAGCCTTACTCAGGTCTTGCAAACTGAGGGCTGTGGCTTTGCCTTGTGGGAAAAGTTAGCAGTCGTGAAGAACTTTCTTTAAAAATTGCCCAAAATGATAGCCAATAGCACCAACCAGGCAATCAGAGCTTCTGTCTGTTTGTTGTGCTTTGCCTGCACCCCTAGTGGCTGCGGTGAACAACTGCACTAAAATCGATATGTTAAATGCAGGATGGTTATAGTTTCGCCTGGTCCTCAAGCTAACTTGTTCCCAGGAACTTTGTATTCCCAGTTGCCACCCTCTTGGCAGCTCTTAGTCTGCCTTTCTCACAATGATTCAGAGTGGATTAACAGAAGACCTACAATGAACAATGCTACAGACCACAATTAAAAAACGACGTGGAGGACAAACTGCTTACAGCAAGGTATGCTACAAACAATGCATAAAGTGGAATTACAGAGGTAGAGAACAATGCTGGAATAATACCTAAACATGATAGCAACAGACTACAATCCTATTCCATTATAAATGTCATGCCCCCACAGAGGCTTTTGTTATTTCCCCATTAAGATTCAGTTTCCCCATAGTTAGCATGGTTTTAGTTCATTGTTAAGTCTTCTAAGGGAGGGTATTTTAGTTAGCCCCTGTCCCTTTAAGACATTTCCCAATAAGCTGTTTCCCTCTTCACCCAGCAATCCCCTGTTTTAGTTCTAGCCAGTCAGTCAGAGTGAGGTGCCAAAGGTAGTTGGAGACTGGAATATTCGTGACGTACATATTAGTATATGGTGGTCTGTAGAGCACAAGTTAAGTTTAACAGCAGTTAGAACTAGACAAGGACTGAAAGGACTGAAAGGAAGCAAGACACAGTGGACTTTCTTGAAAGCAGCCAAGAGAAGACACAGTCTACAGCTTCAAACCCGCTCAAGACAAGCAAGTACTCTGATTTAGATAGACCCAAGGGAGGAGTTGGGATCTTAATTCTCTCAAGTAATAAACCTATTGTTAAACTGTTGAACCTGGCTTGTGTCTCCCCCACTCTGTCCCAGCCAAGTACAGGGCACCAAAAATAGATTCACTTGGGGGGCAGAACAATAAAGTGTGCCATGCTGCTACAGTTCTAATTCCTTCATAATGACACCTTGAACATTACTGTTTTGCACTTTCTGCTGTGTGGCCTTCCTTACCTCCTTCACATAAGCTATTCCACAAGGTGGGAGCCACCACAGAGAATGTACAGTTGCCAGTTGTACTAATTTAACACACTTATTCCCAAATTCCCAATTCTTTGCAATAGTAGGATTTTCCAAATGTTTAGTTCACATCAAAGCATAAACCTACATTTATTTTCACTCAAAGTTCTGGTCAGCTGGTTATTGTTTTAATTACCATTCTCATTTAGATGCTCAGAATTGTTCCTGTATAATCATTTTGTACAAATGCAATTTTTGCCTGGGGAATCAAAACATGGATATTTGCTGCCTTTTTGATACAGGCTAATTAGAAGTATATCATCCATTTTACACGGAGAGAAATTACATGAAGCCAGAGTAATCAAAACAGCATTTTTTAAAATAGGATCCTGCTTCATTTTTTCATTTCTGGCCTGAAGAGGAAACAAAGAACAAAATTTCAACTTAAGTCTCTCTTCTGTGTTCTGGATGAGAGTCTAACAAAGTGCACCAAACTGGATTTTTCTTCTTAGTGTTAACTGAACATCTGCTCTTAGACACAGATCAGCAAAGCTACCCACACAGGGTCTGATGCCTATTTCAAACAATTTTTTAAAGAAAAGTAAAAGAAAGAAATAACCAGAAACCCCAAAGGCAAGGTGGAAAACTTTAACTTGATGTTGGTTAAATCAAGTTGTGCTACTTTCTCATTTAGTTTATGCAGACGTTCTGCAGAGCAGAGCTCTCAGAGAATAAGCTTTGTGAGCATGGAATTAGTCCAAATTTGAGATACATGAAAAAAAAATAGATTGCAGTTCCTTAGAGGTTCAGCAGCCTATGCAGCTCTACCCAACAGTAGCCCAAACTGAGAGTCATTTTGCCAAATGAAATATGCAATTACTTCTTTTACTTCAAAAGGACATTGATGGAAGCTTAATGATTCCCTACCCACCCTACCCAATGTAATTTCAAACCTGAATTGATCTGGCGTGAGATAGGAAATAAAATCGCTTTCTTCTACTGCTTCTCCACAAATTGCTTCATTGCTGATACCATAACTTTTAAAGAAAAAAATCTGCATACTTTTTATATTGAACTATCTAAAAGGTAAAAGCTCAAGACAAACTGAGGGGGTTAAATGCATTAAATCCTTGTAGTTTTGTGAATGTAAACATTTTCCTTACCTCTGTAGCTCTAACTGCGGGATGCAATAGTTTGGGGATTAAAGTAAAATTCTCCTTTTCTTTCCTTTGAAAACAGTTAAATGATTCTCTCTTTTACTGGCTATTTTGGGAAAATCAGGTTCATAACAATATGTGTTGCAATGCTGAACAGAAACAGCAGCACTCTTCCAATGCAATTAATTTCAATACCTGACACTTTAAATTAAGAAATAATCTGAAGAAAAATTCTATCCTGTTTGAACTTTATTTGATAGAAGGTATGATGAAGTGGCTCAGCATTTTTGTCCTTCTAGAATTGTCTGCCTCACATTATAAACAATGTCCCCAAAGTAAACAAATTTTGTGTCATTGAAGGCTTTCACTGCCGGAATCACTTGGATGTTGTGGGTTTTCCAGGTTGTTTAGCCATGTTCCAGTAGTATTTTCTCCTAACATTTCACCTGCATTCAGAGGTGAACGTACATATGCAGCCGTGCCACCCTCGCTCCTCCCCGAGTGAGGTTTTTGGAAAACGGCAGCTTCCAGCAATGCCATCCCTCCCCCCTTGCCCAATCGACTTACCGTCCCTGCGACCGTCCAGCGCGTCGCCGAGGCCTGGGGACATGCCCCCCCTGCCCTGCGACTCTGGAGCAGTCGTGCAGGGCAACGGAAGTGTCCCCTAACCTCGAGCCTCAAAACAATTAGCAGGGATCAATAGAATCTATCGAGGCGGATAGTAGCGCAGCCGTCTTCCCGGTTGTTACAGTTCGTGCGAACGGTCCTGGGGGGGTTTGGTCAGCGTCATGTACACCGACCCAACCCCCAGCGTGGCCGTGCGGAAGTGGCCTCAGATTTTCTTGGTAAGGGCTGGAATTTGGAACTCGGCCTGGCTTAGTAAATTGCATTTTTAACAGGTATCCCAGTTAATATAGGATTAAAATAGGAAACCTCAGCATGTAACAGCTCACAAAGAACATGTAGGCTGTATTTCTTATGCCAGTCGAGGGTTGGTAACCTTGAGGTGGGGCTTGGAGATCTCCCAGAATTAACTCCAGACAGCAGAGATCTATTCTCCTGGAGAAAAGGGAGGCTTTGCAGGATAGCGTCAATGCAATATATCTCACTGTCAATGGCAATATATCTCACTTCCATCCTCAAAGTCCATTCTCCCCAGGCTCCGCCCCCAAATATCCAGGATTTGCTCAACCAGAGCAAACCTTATGTTGTTTTATCATGCAAAATTGTACCTGAATCAGGCCAAGTTTGGATTTCTGACAACAAAGATCCAGCTAGCAAGTATTTGGGAGTAAACTGTTGAATCACAGTCAAGATTGTTTCTACAGAATCTTTGTTTCTAGAGAATTCATGCTGCAGTCCACAGTTTTACCTGACATGATTTCAAATGATTTTCCCATTTGTGGCATACAATTAAGATCTCTTTTAACTTCACATCATATGCATATGGAAGGAAAGAAATATTAGTCATATTATAAATGTCAGGGCAGGCTATCCACTATTTTTCATCCTGGATGTTTGTTTAAAATGTATACAAAAATGCTCAAAGGAAGTCCCAATAATTCAAACCTACTAAGAAGACAGGGACTTCATTTTATTCCTGTCAAAATTATTTTAAAAATACTTGGAATCATAAGGAACATTATGTAATAAACAATTCATTATCAAAGTAGAATATAAATTATAATATAAAAGTGACATTTGACTATCTGTCATGTAGGTTAAATATGCAATTCAACTATGAAAGTTAACTGCAATAACTGTAACCTTTTCCCATGTGTTGTACACTTATTTGCATAAAATTTATGCTTGCAAAATTGTATAGCCTATTACAAAAGTGTGATATACAAAGCAAAGTTATACACATGTAAATTTATACCATGTTTTACACACACCCCTGCCCCTAGCTCTAGCTCAGTTTTTTTTAAAATACTCCAAGGTACAACATAATATTTAGGAGCAAACAAGATGAGAAGGCATCCCTGGGTCTACCCTGGGGACATGGTGTCATTCTGTAACAGTGAGCTCCTACGGGAAACTCCTTATATCAGCACGGCAGGGGCTCAGTTCTGTTGGGATTGCTGTGGCATAGGAGTGGAGGGGCTCCTGCCTCCCCTCATGCTTTTCTGACCAGAAATGGTGCTGGGGAGGCAGATGAGGAAGTGACCATCTGGGTACCATTTTAGGTTGGAAAAACAGTGTGAAGGGGATTGACACTTTGCACTGGTTACCAGCCAATTTTAAATCTTGGCTTAGGGATTTATATGCAAAAGTTAATTAAAGTTGTCTGTTGTAGTGTATGGGAACTAAATTCTATTCCCTTCACTGGGTCTTATGTTCTCAGTGAAAGATCTCCCATGTGAAGATGCAAAAACCAGTAAGTTAAGATTATTTCATTTCAATTAGAAGCTCTACATGTACTAGTATTCATCAGAAATATAAATCTCACAGAAAAAGATTAAAAGATTTTTGTACTCTGGAACTTGATTTTTTCCCATCACTATGACAGGTGCCATCGGCTATTCTATTTGATCAGTCCTTCCATTCCATCTACATGTTGCTTAATTTTTTCAGTTACTAGTGCAAGTTATTGTTGTTAAACTTAATCACCTGAGTATTACAGAATCAAAGCCCAACTTGAAACACAGCTAATTTGTATGTTGTCAACCATTTTGTTTTAATTATGAATAGTAAATAATATTAATTAATTAAGAATACTAAGTAACCTTTCCTTAATAAAGCATTATTGCTCTAAAATAGAGGTTTAAAAGGAGAGGATTTAAAGATGATTTGTCTTATTATCTTTAAATAATATGTAATACATCAGATTTAAGATAAGGTAATCAATTGAAAATTTTAATATTTAATGTGTATTAATGTGCAGGTTAAAAGTCTATGTTAAAAAGCACAGCATCCGCAACAGCAGCAGACATCCTGTAGTGTAATTACTAACATTTCAAAATGATTAATATATTATGAAAGCAAAAGTCTTCAAAACAATTAGTCTTGCATTTTCGAGCTACAAAAATAACTGGTAATAAATTCAGAAACAAAACTAACCTTGGAAAGTTATTTTAAATAACCTCCAAAAATGTCTGAGGTTACTACAATGTGCTTTGGACTTTGAAATTTATTTGGAAGTAAGTGAAAAAAATTGCACATTACTTTGGCACAAGTGTCATAAGGGCTTAAGCATCCTTTCCCCACATGTTGTGGTCCCAATTCAAATTATATATGCCTGAGAATTTAGATGCCAGCACAAAACTTGCAGCCCATGTCTGACCATGTGGCCCTAGTGAGGAAGTTAGGAATCTGTGGCTGGACTGAATAGGAACCCTAAACTCAGTCAGTTAACAAAAGACTTACTACATTGGAGGGGGACAGGATCAATTCCCTCTAGAACAACACCCTTCTCAACCTGGATTATCCTCTATCTTGCCTATCTTGCTGGAACAGAAACATCTGTTTGTGTGTTTTGTTTATCCATTTTAAATATTTCCCATAGATTTGTATTTTAAAGGCCATTTAATTTTTGACATGTTTTTGACACATTTTAACGTTTTGCTGTTCAGGCACTTGGGGCATTCTTCCACGTCACATCTTCAAGGTCCTCCCCTACTAAGGAGACAATTCCTTTAATTTTAAAAAGTTGTATAGCCATCAGTAGATTTATGATCATCCAACACAGAGAATCAAAACAATCTAATTTAATGTTCTTACGTAAAAACTCAACTACTTTGGGATCCACACTTGGAAATTACAAAACAGTAGCCACTGTTTGAATTAATTCATGAATAGAGGGCCTAAACATCTGAAGCTCTAGCACCCATATTCCATAAAGTAGACCTGGGGTTCCCAGACTTTTCAAGCCTGCAGGTTCCTTTGGAACTCTGGCACAGGGTGGTGGGGGAACCACAAAATTCCTTTCACAAGAGTTGGAGTCAATCATAAAATGTCAAGGAGTGAAGTCATGCATAACTCTAGTAGCATGTCTTCAATATTTCAAGCAAAAGCTCTGTTAACAGGATGCCTTTTTAAATTAACAAATTGTTTAAAAATATTTCCTTGCTTACACATAATTTACCTCCAGTCACACAGTAAAGATCCTTGTGCTGTGATGGCAGCTGCTGCTGAAGCAACTTCTTAAAAATCTGTATAGACAATCGGATCTCCAATGGCCAATTAGAAACTTTATGGGCTACAAGTCCTACCTGGTCATTCCCATTTTCCAAATCACTTGGCAGGTACCAGTGTAGGAAATATTAGATGATAAGGCTAAAATGCCAGGAAATATTAGATGGTAAGGCTAAAATGCCAGGGTACAAGTGTCAGTGTTTAGAAGGAACAGAGACAAGACTGAAGTGAGAACTGTTATGTACATATTGATGATATAATCATGTTTTGAACAACGAGTGTATTATTAGAAAAAATCATGGGGTGTGTGACATGGAACACTTTCTTCTAATGTAACACACTGGGCATTTACAATCAATGACTTGTTAAAGCACATGTTGTCCAGAGTTGGGAGTGAAATTATAAAAGAGATTGGCCCTTTTTTCCTCATGCCAAATTGTTATCTTTCTCCGTCAGGTAAAAACAGATGTCGATAATGACCACATGGTATAAAAGGAGTGTTCTTTCTATAACATGATATTTGTAGCAAATCCAATTATGTAAGCGTGAAGTATGGATTATATCCAAATCCAAATGAGTATGGATTATATCTCTCTGGGTTAAACTTTTTTTTGGAAGGAAGATAAATAGGTACAGTTATGCAGGGATGGCAGAAAACAAGGCAAGAGCTAAAACAGGTGCTTCTTAATTATCCATAGGTTGAGCAATAGGTTGTCAACTCTAGGTTTAGAAATATCAGGAAACTTAGGGAGTGGAGCCCAGGGAAAATAGGTTTGGGGAGGGAAGAAACCTCATTGGTAATATAATGCCATAGAGTCCACCCTCCAAAATGGCCATTTTCTCCCAGAGAACTGATCTCTGCTGCCTGGAGATCAGTTGTAATTCCAGGAGATCTCCAGGTCCCACCTGGAAGCTGGTAACCCTAGTAAGGAGCAAGAAAATTATTCTCTAAACTCCTGCATTCATGAAATATGCCATAGTTATTTACAAGTGACACATCTCATTTTTATTCAGCTATTGTGAGAGAACTGAACTGTAACTAGTCATTAGAAGTGGGGGGGAAAACCAAGGACAATAATGGGGATCTAGAATTTTACATAGAGTCTTATAGCTGACTACTCAATGCTAGTCTACATGTTATGTTAACTTGATTGTGCTAATTTCCAATCCTTCCTTCTCCATAATTTCTGGAGCTCATTACCACACAGCTCCTCCCTATTGTACAAAGAATTTCTTTACAAAATTCACAACAAAGCATTTGATGTCAGGAAGACTATTGTTCATTTGATAGATCGAGATCACATGGAAATTGACACTAGGCTAGGATCCATAACCTGGTTGAATCTGCAAGCAAGTCTGAAATTTTGAAAGAGGGTAACGGACATCAGGAAAGAGCTAATCATGAAACAGGAAATCAGCTGGAGGGTTCAAAGGTGTTATCTCTCCAAATTATAGAGATTGTCTGTGGAAAGTTTCCATAAGCAAAGTGTTAGAGCACCCATATTGGATGCAAGTAGACCAACTCCAACACAGTTAGCTTGAAAGAGAAGGTTGTTAGTAGTTAGCTTTGTATTCAAAGCCATAGTCTGTGACAGTACAAAATAACACCACTTCATGCAGATATTTTTGTTACTTGGATTGCTTTACAGCTGCTCTGTTGGATTTGCATGGTTTCTGATGGAGAGCTTTTCTTTTAACTCTGGAAATCTCTGGAAGAAACAAGGCTGCTTGAAGAAGATGTAGCTTTGATAGCATCATGCTGACAAAAGAATGCCATACACCATACTATGTAATCAGGGACATATCTACGCAAAATAATGCCTTTGACAAACACTATTTTCCGGAGGTTGCTCCTCCTACTGGCTTACTCCTCTGTGTTGGGCCACTAACTCTACAAGGTGAGCTAAGTGGTATTCAGCTTGCAGAAGGTTCCACCACCTGAGGTTCTGCCCTGCCCTTCCAATGTAATTATCTGCTGGCCTCCTATGGAGTTCCTGGCAACGCCACATACTTCTCTCCTTCCTTTCTTCCCTCCCACAACTAGCTGTTCAAACAAGGCTGCCACTGCCCAGACCCCACCCCTGCATGCCTGTCCACCAACCATAGAGCTGTGCCTGCCCCACCCCTCAGTCGCTCATGGATGGGGTTTGCTCTATTGGCTGCTGGCTGGCTTGGTGGGCAGCGGCGCAGCCTTTGGTCATCATGGTGACCTGCTGCTGACATACAGATCCAGTTGAACATTCATGTACAGACATGCCCAGCTGCCTCTGAAAAAAGGAAGACGAAAGAGAAGGATCCCAACGATGGACAAGGAGCAAGCCTGGAAGCAGGGGAGGAAGCTCCATGAAGCCAGCACAGGCCAGAGACAGCCAGCAGGCAGGCAGGCACAGGTGATGACCCCCCTCAAATGGTGTCACACCTGCCCTACCTTAGATATGCCACTGCATGTAGCTGGAGAAGACAGTGTCCTGCTCACCAGAAGTTCTGAGGGATGACTACATGAAACATGCCCATGGCACGTATATCAAACAAGAGACATCTTGCTTTCCTAGACTGTGGGAGTAATGTTCCATGTTCAATTATCAGCAGAAGATTCCATAACCTATAATTTGCTAGTATTTGCAATGGGGGGGGGGAAGCCCACACTCCAAACAAACAATCCACCCAGTCAGTCTAACCTCAGTCCGTCTAAATTAACAAGAAGGCATGAGTAAACAAAATATGAAAGAGCTGGGGATGAACTCAGTGAGAGGTAAGTACTGTTAGCTTTGGCTAAGTAGTGTGGGATAAAATTGAAAAGGCACTTCACTCTACTACTGCACAGTTGTGAATGGTTAATGAGTCTGTATGCAAGAAAGATTAAAGGGCAGTAAAACTTCGCTTTACCCTCTCTGTGATGCCAGCAGAGAGGGTAAAGATGGGATATCATGCTTGAAATAGATCTGAAGATGGACCCTGAATGCCTTAACACTCATGAATGGAAAGTTACATCCCTGCAACATACCATTCTATAGTAATGAACAGAGAGAAATCTTCTCGTCATAAAATCCATCCTATTGCTTCTTTTGAAGTACCGGAGATTTCTGATTAAGTGTTATCCTCAATTTTGCTAGTTATGAAAGCATAAAAGCAAGCATCCAATTCTTCACTGCATAGGACTAATCCCTCCTTTTTTTGCTGAAATGCCATGAAGCTGTGTTTTTATATGAACAATGAATCTTTAAGAACCATTTATCATCTGCCTATGCGAGCTGGTAAACAACTAGGTTTTTTCCCCCTAGTTTTTGAGTTTGGATTTATACCCCACCTTTCTCCCCCGCAAGGAGTCCTAGAGCAGCTTACAATCATCTTCCCTTCTTCTCCTCACAACACATGTTTTATGAGGTAGGTGGGGCTGAGAGAGTTCTGAGAGAACTGTGGCCAGGTCACCCAGCAGGGATCATGTGGAGAAGATGGGAAACAAATCTGACTCACCAGATCAGAGTCTGCTCCTCTTAACCACTACCCGATAGTGGTTCTCTATTGTATTATGCAGTATTTCAAATAGAAAACTCTAAGAGAAAGCCAAAACCCAAAATAAAATTCTTCCTATATAAATTCCACAACAGGAAAAGTATTCTTATGTTGGAGTGCACACTGACACCATTTAATTTCAGTTTTTCACCAATACAGTAAAATGTAACTCATGGATAAATACAACCATAAAAACTTTTTTTTAAAAAGCTAGAAGGTATAAATGACAAAAGGTGACTCCTTGTCACATGTCATCAGCAATAGGTAAGCAAAGTGGACTGAGAGAACAAGAAGGCACAAGCACAAAAGTATTCCCTCCCACAACTAGCTGTATTCAATTGACAATGTTAGAATTAAACTTTTTATGTTACAAAACTCACTGTGGTTGTTGGGGCTCTCACCATGTTGTGCAAACAATTAAAAATCAAATGGAAGAACCTTTGTTTGTACAGCTTAATAGGCGTCCATAATTTATTTACTTTATTTATAATCTCTGCTCATTCTTTGTTAACACAATCCAATGTGATAAATCAAACTTCACAGTATCTTGTTGTGCGAGCCCTTAGAGTTTATTCACGTGTTGCAATTTAAAGGTCAAAGATGGAATACCCAGATAAACTTACAATGAAAGACCTTATTCGCATCTTAAGCATATTGAAATCATTTGACTGGTGTAATTCTGCATCATAAGGCAGTGTTAAATGCTTTCTCACCAGTTTCCTTTTTATATGATCCGGTCTGTAATATCAACTTTTAATCTTCTGTTCAGAGAGATTCATAAATAATACTTTATGTAATTTGACTACATTTTGAAGCCGTGAGACCATGTTCCCTTGCAACTGCTTAAAGTAAAGGCCTTTTCTAGATACATCTTTTCTAGATACATAAAAGTTAGTATCATAATAAATGTTAAACTAAGTCACAAGTAAATTGCAAGTAAATTACATATTTCACACACACAGAGAATTATTAAACATGCCTAGAAAAACCATGAGGACTGGACTTCCAGTCTAGTCATGACATAAGATGGTCATTCTCAGACTTGCTTCAGGATCTGACGCTCCAGACAGTGGTTCTAAGGGACAGGCATGGCTCAATATAGTTCTCTCTGGACAAAGCATATTTCAGAAAACCTATTACATGCAAATAAAGGGTGTAGCGATGGGATGTGGTATCATTCCATCAATTGCCAATTTATTTATGGCCAAATTAGAAAAATCCGACATTTGTAATCCCATGCGTAATAATTTTTTGCCATATTTTCTACTATACTGGCGTTATATAGATGATAGCTTACTATCTGATGCTTCTATTCTTCCAGAACTAATACAACGGCTTAACATGATTCATCCTTCTATTAGGTTCACTTGCATGTTTCATTCTACTGACATTTCTTTTTTGGATACAGTCATTTACTTTACACCAGGTGGCAAATTAGGCTTTAGACCTTTTCATAAATCTACAGATAGGGCTTCTAGGTTACATTTTAGATCTTATCACCCAAAGTCCCTAAAAAATACCTTTCCATATAGTCAGTTGATTCGCCTGAAAAGAAATTTCTCTCAAGAGATTGACTTCAAAGGGGAAGTTGAGGGACTGTCGCAGAGTTTTTGGAGCAGAGGCTATATCCTAACTATATACTAGAGTCTGCTTTAAAAAAGGTACAATCTGTCACTAAACAAGATCTTTTGCGGGAAATATCTTCATCTAAGACAGATTCCACATGGGCCAAAAGCAGAATGGGCCAAAAACCTTTTTACACTGTTTTAAACCATTTTACACCATCTTCACACCATTTTCACACCACTGTTTTTGGCCCATGAAGAATCCGCCTGAGAGAGAGAAGAGATTAGTGTTATACACCAGGATCTCATACCATTTGTAGGATCATTGATCATCATTGGCATATAGTCAGCTGACTTCCAGGTTGTAGCCTACCCTGTAGGATTGGTTTCAGAAAAACAAAAAAAATTGAAATAGAGTCTGGGCAGGACTGATGCTGAGCCTTTCAAGATGAATTTAGCTGTTGTTAAAGGACACTATGCTTGTGGAAATTGCAGGACATGTGATTTAGTAATCTCTATTCAAGAATTTGTCCATCCATTTATTAAATTCAGATTCATTCTCAATCATTTTTCCAACTGTAATACCAATATATTTAATCTCATGTGCCTGTCAAGCCTTTTATGTTGGGTGCACTCGCAGATCGGTTAAAGAGGATTTTGGAACATTCCTCCAAAATCAGATTTTAAAAGGTTGATGAACCTATAGTTCAATATATGCATAAAAATAATACAGACAGAGACTTGAGTTTTTTGGTTTGGTATAACCATCATTCCAAGCACATTGTGGAAAATGTGCCCCAAATTTTGCTTAGAGAAGAGGCAAAGTGGATATTTAAACTTAGAACTTTTCAAACAAGTTGGCGTTTGAATCAGGATTTGGATTTGAGTTGTTATTTGTGATTTATATCACTTTGTACTTAAGTTTTCTTTAATTTTCAAATCCTATTACAGTATGTCTTTTTGAGTTCTCTTAGTCCATCTTTGGCTGAAACAGTTGCAAACAATATAGGCTTGGCTATTTCTTTCTCTGCTAGTTATTGGAGATGCTTCATCCATTATGCTTAGATGCATATGGTTTGATACTCTTCTGAAGTTACACTTTTGGGCTAGATGCCTTGTTACCTTCTGTATATGTAAGTATGAATTTTGTGAATGTATTTAGTTATTTAAGTTGCTTTATGTACTATGTATTTTCATTGGCATTGTAATGTGGTCTCTGCAGAATGGTTGTGGCTGAAGAAGACGGAGGTTGAACGTGTTTAACTTACCCCGATTAACACTACTACTATTTGAAGTTTATATGTGGCCAGTTTATCTCCTGATGGGGAATCCAGCTGAACATCTGGCAATTGGAGTATTTCCAACTTGTGATATTTGTTCATTACTGAGGTGTGGTCAGTATATCTCATCTAGAGAAGATTTGGCTACTGGAGTACTTCAAGCCTTTATCATCAGAGATACAAGCAGGATACTATTTGTATAATCAAATGTTTTTGATGAAGGATAAGCATTCATCTCACCTCAGTTGACTCAATTACTGGAGGTCTGCTTGATGCTTACTACTGATCTGCAAGGATTTTCACTGAAGGGATATTATTTATACAGAGACTCAGTATTTTTTTGTGTATATTCCGGGATCCCTATTCTATTTGTAACGTGTTATCCATGCATTGTATTATTTTTCATTGTTGGTAGTTGGGTTATTTGATATAGTACTTTTTAATAATTTATACTAAAGGTAATAGAGGTAATAGTTTTATTGCTGTTTTTTTTCAGCCAGACAGAGTTATTTTTCTTGGAGAGAGATGCCTCCCCAGATCAAGACAGCCTCCCCTGGTTGGGAAGGGAATGCTTACCTTAGGGATTCGCTGGGGTAGAGAAGTTGGAGTCTGGGGTACTGATGTCATTTCCTTGCTGGAATCTTTGCCTTCCCTAAGGAAGACTACATTCAAGCCATGCACCCCTCATTGAAGCAATGAAGACAAAAATAAAAAACAATAAGAGAAGTCCAAATTCTGTTGCGGATGAGTCAGAAAAAAATAATCAGAAAGTCTATCTCAAAGGCATGGACTTATAGCAAAGTAAAAGTTTACAAAAGTAAAAATAAAACTGGTTAAAAGAGATTCTCAGAAGTTAAAATGTTAGCGAATAATATGTGCTTTGCAGCTATAAAATAAGATTGAGCTAATTGTTCTTTGTAGCTGGCCGAGTGCCAGATTAAGACCATGCCATAAAGCAAATAAGTTTTACTGAATTAGAGACAGTGGCAAAGATGGCAGGATGTTTCCAGTGATAATCTAATGCTAACATGGGTGCCTGTGGCACAGTGACATCCAGTGGTTGTTCAAAATGTTGTTCAAAATAATGGCTGTGACAAGAAAAGGGTTGGTGTCTCTGGATGTTTTGGAGCCAACAAACAATATAAAAACCATGGCTACAAGTATACAAAGTCTATAGTCAGAAATGGACTCTATAAAACAGTATTGAAAGAAACATACCAGAAGTGATGGCTGAATTATAAAGGAATTTTAAGAAATATAGAATGATCTCAAAAAAATTGTTCAGTTGAAGGAAGACTTGAAAGGAAGAAGTTAAAGACTTGAAAAAAAGCAGTTAGCTCAGTTCAAATTAAACTCAAAGCCCAAGATTAAGCTATACTCTGATTGGAATATCAGAAAAGAAAAGGCCTTAAGACTGAGAAAAGTAGCAAAAGAACAAGATCTTTAAAAAGAGAATATGAAAAAGAAAATGACTTTGGCCAAATTTATGATGATGAAAGATGCAAAAATGGCTTAAAAGATTGAAAAAGTATACACAGTAAACTCCAAAAATCCAAAATCACAGCGACTGTGTACAGACATTGTTGTCTTTTTCTAACCAAAAGACTCTTCAGATCAAATTATGGAGGGCCATCAAAAATCAACTTTTAAGATGGTTGACTAAGATGTCATAATTATGAAAGAAATTCAGATGAGAGTCATGCAGAAACTAAAGGACTATACTTTTCTAGTGGACATTCTAAAGAAGCAACAGAGAAGAATCACTTGACTTAAATAGGAAGGACTAAAGGAGAACAGCTACAGAAAAACCTTTCTGCAACAAGTGCCATTTTTTAAAAAAATAAAGAATTTACTTAATAACATCTAGCAGAACAGTTGAATTGTAGATAAAAGTCAGTAAAACAGATTGGAATGATAGATATGACTAACATGGGGATTATAAGAAATCAAGTATTTAATTTGTGGACTAGAAGAATAAGGAGGGATTGGGAATTTTTATTTAAATTGCCTTTAAATCTGATAAATAAATTAGAGAGATAATGTTATAGTAACTTTGTATTTTATATGAAATGGAATACTAACTGAATAGTTTTTTTTAAAAAAAATGTTGGTCTAGAGGCGCTGCTGGGAGGCGCGTTGAGCTCAGTGTGAGGCGAGGCGCTGAATGGTCCGGAAGCAAAAGAGGAGAGACGGATGGTGCACCATTCCTGATTTTTGTGCCCACCAGGCATACTCAATGAAGTAGATGCTGATGGCAATGGGACAATTGACTTTCCGAAGTTTTTGACAATGATGGCAAGAAAAATGGAGGATACAGACAGTGAAGAGGAAATTAGAGAAGCATTCCGTGTATTTGATAAGGATGGTAGTGGCTATATTAGAGCTGCAAAACTTCGCCATGTGATGACAAATCTTGGAGAGAAGTTAACAGATGAAGAAATTGACAAGTTGATTGACAAGTTGATTTAGATAGCTGATATTGATGGTGATGGTCAAGTAAACTATGAAGAGTTTGTACAAATGATGACAGTAAAGTGAGGACACTATACAGAATGTGTTAAATTTCCTGTACAAATTATTTATTTGCCTTTTTCTATGTATGTAACTTATCTGTTAAAGGTTTTCTCCTACTGTCAAGAGAATATGCATGTATAGTAACACTCATTCCTCCACGTTTTCCCCTTTATCTATCATTTTGATATTTTGGGGAAATGATTAAAGTAACAACTGTGGCTTACTCTGGATATTTAAGCCCTTCAGCACTTCTACAGCTTGATGGGGCTGGTTAAATGAGGGAACATCTAGGTTATGCCTGTTAAAAATTAGTTATTTTAGGAAACTTGGCAAGTTGTTGAAATGTAGTCTTAACTCGGTGTGGACTATGGACAGTCAACAATATGGAACTTAAAAGTTTGCACTATTGCAAAACGGGTGTATTATCCAGGTACTCGTACACTTTTTTTTTGTACTACTGGTCCTGTACCAGAAGTCATTTTCTTCTATGGTTACTATGCTTTTAAAACCTTTTGTTCAGCCACTTATTTTCAAAAAAATCTGCTTATGGCACAACTTGCCTCAAAACAATTCCAAGTTGTATATTTGTTTTCCAATAAAATATTACAAGCCCCCCCCCCCCCCATCTTGGTCTAAATATTAATAGAAATAATGTAACGTGGGTTTTGGGCAGGAAGTCAAGTAGTTGTATGTTAGCTTTTGTTATTTATGTAGTTTAAAGTTAGAATGACTGGTTCACTGTTGAATTTTGTGTTGTTTTAGTTGTATTATGTAGATAAAATCAATAAAAATAATTATAAAAAAGAAAAAGCTTGATGACTAGAATACATGTTTTTTTAAAAAGAAAAAAATGAATGGTGGAAACCAGGCAAAAATCTAGATGCAATTTTCTATATCTGTGACCATTTTAAAGATAGCTAAAATCCACTTCAAAAGATTTCAATATCTTGAATTCTACAGTCACAATTTGGTTATCTTTTATAAACACAATACCACAATACAAGGTTCAGTTTATTTCCTGAGCAGAGCAATGAAGGTGTTTATAAGCTGCCTTTAGTTCTGCAAGACCGAAAGGTGGCCAATAAATGTTTTAAATAAATACATAAAAATAAATATGCAGCTTTTGTGCAAATGTAGAGTTCATAATTTTGCCCACTGCTTGGGCAGCCAGCTATGTTTAGTAACAGGGTACTCCCTCATGTGGGCGAGCAGACACAGAAGAGGGAAGGAAGGAAGCTGCAAAGGCTGTAGGACGTTTGAACGTACTTTGGAAAATACAAGTAAAAGTCAACATACACTGAAGGCTCTTTTAGTAATATTACAACTTTGAAAATGATAGCTTTTCACTATGAAGGTAAAATTCATAACATTTAAACATTCATGACAATAAAATCTCACACATAACATTACCTCATTGGTATGCTGCAACTCATGTGCAAATCGATTGACTTCTCTGAAAAGCAAGGATATTGTGGAGTTCCTTAATGGGCTGCATTTACCCAGTGACACTAGGGCATGGGATATGGAATCTTGCACCTGAAACTGAGGAGAAATATTTGTAAGATTCATCTTATACAACGTTAAAACAGAACAAAACCCCAGAAGTAAAAATGTACTGAAATATTTGGAAAATCCCATGCGGATAAGCAACTAGAGGCTGAACTAAAGAATCTATTTAAGATATAGTTGGTTCAGCTGTAACACCAAACTATGATTTGGTAAGATATCAACAGGCCTTGTGATGCAATCAAGTTTGCGAGTGAATATCTGCTTACACATAATGGCAACTTATTGTTTTTAATTATTTAAGACATTTCTATGCTCTCCAAAACCACCCAATTGAACAATATAATTTAGAGCAAGATGTCAAAGACACCAACATTCTTGATATGTCACTCACTGAGCTAGCTGTCACAGGCCCCAAGTTGTGAGCCATGTGCCAAGAACCAAAAGGCCTTAAAGTCACAGTCAAAAGTTGTGTACATCAGCAAGCTGAAAAGAGGCAGAAGCTCAGCTAGGTGTTACATAGCTGGCAAGATGTTCCCTCAAATTCCCTCTCCCTGTGCTGAAAAAAAAAGAGAAATGAATTGACCAGTCTTGTTTATTTAATACCATACTTCATCTGAACAAACTGCCACTGCCACATAATAATAAAAATAATATTTGTTGGATCAACTTCCATTCACTTCTAATGAATTCCATTAATACCTCTCCAGGTTTAATATTTATGCAAATATCCAAGAGAAATAAAGGCTAAAAATATTATATGATATGGAAAAAAGGCTTTATATGCCTATTAAGGCAAAACTACAGATAATGGCAATTCTTACTCTATCTTAGGAAAGAGTTGCCAGGCCTTGTGGCTACCCTTGAAGAGTGTTTGAAAGCTGCAGCTAGTACAGAATGTTATGCTGATCAGGGCCAACATTCAGGTACCTGTGACCACGATCCTACAGCAATTAATCTGGATACTGATAAGCCTCCAAGCCCAATTCAAGGTGTTAATTTTGTCCTTTAAAGATCTACATGGCTTGGGATCAGAGCATGTTCCTGCTCCAAGGATTATGATCACAGGGAGAATCCTTCTGACTGTCCCACTGAAGATGATTGTCTGGTGGGCACAGGAGGGATGATCTTTTAAGTAGATGCCCCACAATTATGAAACCCCCTCCACAGGTTCTGACTCCTCACTTGTGACTTTCATGGGAGAGCTGCATTTGACTATTTCAGTTTTTATTAACTGGCAGTCCTTATCAAGATTTTAAACTGTCATCTTGTATGTGTTGTACTATTTATATTGTAAGCTGTCTTAAGTGTCCTAAATAAATGAATGAATAAAACAGGTAGATGGGTTTGGGGGAGGGTACAGGATTGTGGGATAATTTTTTTAAAAAAATATAGCCTCCTGTACTCACCTTAAGTTGATATAGGAAATGACAAAGGTAGCTCTAAGAATCACCAGAAACTCTAGAGCAGTGGTTCTCAACCTTCCTAACGCCGCAACCCTTTAATACAGTTCCTCATGTTGTGGTGATCCCCAACCATAAAATTGGTATATATAAAATATAAAAAGACCGTTTTCTGATGGTCTTAGGGGACCCCTGTGAAAGGGTCGTTCACCCCCCAAAAGAGTCCCGACCCCCAGGTTGAGAACCACTGCTCTAGGGCTATCCTTGTCACTTCCAGTATCAATGTCTGGTTAATAAATGAGACTGATTTTTAAACCTCCCCCCCAACTGGTCAGACCAGAGGAGGGCACCAAGACCAGGGGGTGGGGGATCAGCCACATCAACTGGGTCTTGGTAACTCTCTCAGGATGGCTTTACATTTCTCAGGTTAGAAGAATGGGTAATTACAGATGAATATATCACTTTGTGTCCAACAATTTTTAAAAAATAATTTTAAGCTTCAAGTTTTGATTTTTTATTCCTCTGCCACAAAACACACTGGATATGCTTTGTTGTAAAATGCTCTGCCTGAGTCCTAATGCCTACTTAGTTCTGCTCCCCCCACCCATTTTGAAAGTAAAAATACATTTTGGCATGAACGCTCTTGTATCAAAGTACTATGTTCAATAATGGCTGTGACAAAGGCAGTGCTAAAAAAATGAATGATAATTCTCATATTTGTTCAGGACTATATTCTGATGCAGAAGCATACAATTTTCCCAACCACTGCATCTCAGACGAAACTACTTCTTTATGAGAAACAGAGGATAGTAGCATTTTAGTAGCTCCATCAGGTTCTTGAGAACTCTACAAATTTTATACTTTCAAATATTTTTCTGACAATACATTTGTGGGATGAACAAACTAGCTACTACGAGGTTAAAAACAACAAGTTTAGCATACGTTGAGTAAATTCTGAACACTCAAAAGGAAAATGTGAAGATCTTTATCTACTACTCTGATTCTTATACAGTTCTAGTGGTTGATGGGGACAATCTTATACCTAGCAGATATCTAAGGTATGCTGCAATAGCTAAACTCTGCATCTTAATTTTGAGAAACAAGTCTCAAGCTTCTTAATAAGAAAGAATCTTGCACTTTTAAAAGTGCTACAAATCAGCTGGAAGATGGGCAGACTAAAGTAACTTTATTAATTAGCAGCATCTTTTAAAGCCTAAATTTCAGAATTTCATTACACAAAATTCTTAGCATATATTTTTAAATACAGTCCTGCTTTATTGCCATGTGGTGTACAAATAGGTGTCTGAAATCACACAGTGGATATTTAAAAATGATGCAAAGTATAAAGTAACAATACTGAGAATCATGCATAATTTTGGCGTACATACCATCATGCCGAACTTTTCTCAGGCCATATCTGAGCTGCTATTTTATATGTCAAAATGTGACAATTATATTGTACTTCACTTTTGCCTTTCCTGTTCAGAGCTGCTATGCTCTTCTTTAGCCACAAAATGTCCACCCACATTAGCTTCAGGTTCAAGCCATTTAGTATTGTGACATAATCCAGATCTCATTCAGTGAAGCTGCCATCTGAATTATGAGTTCATGACCTATTCATGGCCCTTTACACCACTCCTCTCCAGTTTGCGGGTCACAGAAATGGGACCTACTTGCCGTGTCAGAAACAGCCTGACCCTATTTTCTTCCTTCAGGCTGTCAGGGAAGAAGCAAGGCAAAAGGAAAATACATATTTTTGGGGGGAACAGTGCATGAATGTAGCATTTATTTTGTCAAAAATATGCAGATGTAACACTGAACAGCAAAACAGGATACTATCTATAGGCAAACATTGGAAGAAATCCTAAAGCAAACAGCACAAGACTTGAGGAATGGAATTTGCTCATCCCCAATCCTGATGAAACTGTCTCCAAGTAAACATGGTTAGGATTAGGCTGCCGGAGTCTTAATGAAAGCATGAGGCAGGATCTTTCTCCAGCATGACGTAGTGGTTAAGATTCTAATCTGGAGAACAGGGTTTAATTCCCCACTCTTCCCCCTGAGTGGCAGAGGCTTATCTGGTGAACCAGATGTGTTTCCGCACTCCTTCATTCCTGTTGGGTGACCTTGGGCTAGTCACAGTTCTTCAGAACTCTCTCAGCCTCACCTACCTCACAAGGTGTCTGTTGTGGGGAGAGGAAGGGAAAGGAGTTTGTAAGCCACCTGGAGCCTCCTTACACGAGAGAAAGGTGAGGTATGAATCCAAACTCTTCTTCTTCTTCTTCTTCCTAAGTATACTTTGGGAAGAGATAATTACACCAGATCCAGGAACATATAGAACCGTTCTGTGTATTGTATGAAAGGAGAGAAACAAGAAGCTAGCAGAGAAACTGTGGTTCCTATCAGCCTTTACTATATGTTGGGTCTGTCCTGAACCATGATATCATGCACCTTCACAAAGTTTGGGAGCTTCTATTCCATGGCAAGTCTATTGTGTGGTTGGTTGTGTGTGCACATACACTTCAATCCTTTCTTTAGGATCCTGCAGCCCAGACATTCCCCATCCAAATCACCTATAAAACTCTGATTAACTTCAGCATTTGAATATAACTTTATGTTTTCATCTACATGTTAATCACCGAGGCATAAAATCAAAGCCAGGCTTTATACGTTAAAAGTTTTTAAAGTGATATTATTATGGATTCCACAAAGACTACTGGTTAATAACATGTCAGGAAGCTGAAGCAAAATGCTTTAATGGCCAGTTAGAGCAGAATTTTCACAAGCAAATCATTTTAGTAGTACTTATAAGTAACAGAAGATCATTGATGGATAAATGCAAGAGGGTGGGGTGGGGGGGAGAACATCAAAGCAAGAGCCAAAGGATGAAATGAGGCATGAAGAGAACTCTAGAGACGGGCTCAAAAAGACTGAGAATAGCCCCCAGTCAATGATTCATCACCTCTTTTTATCACTAAGTTAACCCAGCAAAGAGTAATAGACACTGGATACGTTCTCCTATCCCGAATGGCACTTTGCTTATCTACAAAGCCAATCAAGTCTGATTATGTTAAGATATTTAAATTCACTCCACTGAGTACCTTTTAAAAATGTATGGAAGGTTAGAGAAGTTACTGTGCTTAGATCAAAGCCGATTCTATTATATCCAGTGGCAGCAGTAACAGCTGAAACGAAACATCCCAAATAAAATTTTCGTGCAGCATTCTGTCCCTGCTCCCTGCAATTCCCCCCGCCCCCAATGAAAGGTTCAAGCCAGAGTTTTCAACTGTCAGCACCATTATCATGGTCAGCATACGCAACCATGCTTCCAGGCACATTTATCACTGCTTTTTGCATGTGTTGAGCTCTGCATGGATTGGCATTTGCATGGCACTACAGCCACTCAGAAAACTGGTCAGAGTGGTATGCTCAAAGCTGACCTCCTCTCCCAGTTTGGCAGATGCCATCAATGTTCATGCAACCGACTGAGCAGTCAGCATGAACCAACTGGAATAATAATTGTCTTACTCTGAACAGATCATGAAAAGATGTTCTTGTAAGGTTGGGGGGGAGGGCAGTTTACTCAGTAGGAGCAAAGGAAAGCAATGCTAACTGTTTCCAATATAATAGGATACCTTGAATATTGGTCCACACAAGTGACATGATCCCCAGAATAGTACTTTGGTGCTCAAGGCGATCCCCTTCTGGATAAGCTGGTCAGATCCACCCACAATAATGAGTGCAACATCACTGTGAAACTGAAGAGAAAATCCATCTCTCTGCTAAATCTGCCACAAAAGCTTCAGAACCAGAAACTGTATGCATTTTTTTCTCTCTCTTGTAGTTTCCAGGTACAGGCATTACAGCCTCTCCCTACTATGCCACAGCCCTGCTACTCTGCTGCCCAGCTCAACACAGGGCCACTACCCACTTACCTCACTAAACTGCAACGCCGCTGCGACCCTGCAATGAAAAGCCTCTGTGGCTTCTGACCACGGAGACATTTGTTCCCCACACGTTTGCAATTCTTGAAATAACGCGGGCAGCAAAGAGCGGGAGTTCCGTTGCAATGAGGGGAATGGAAGCATCGATTAGCCGTCGAGCATTAGTAGCGTCATGAGTTCACGTGAAAGTGGCGGCCAGCCCGGCGGGTCTCCGAATAATGATTGGCGCTGGGGAAAGAGGTTGTTTTATGATAGGTTAGCACGCGGCATTGAGTGTGAAGCGTCATCAAAGAAGTAGCTAACAGCCCTCTATTAAGGCGTCGGCACATGCTGGCGTCAGCAATGCATCGTTAGCTCGCGCTTTCTGTGGAGACACGTCATCAGCAGTGTTTGGAAATTAGAAAGCAGAAGCCAGCTGCGCCACGCCTGCCTCTTGTACTTCCTCATTAAGCTTTCGGCGCCCGACATTTTCCATTTGCTTCGGCCGCGAGCTTTGAACAAGTTGAGATGTAGAAGACGTGAGCTTCGACTGGAGTGTCGATACGTGTCCTATGTCATCACTACGCGCACTTTTAGGCAGGACACCCCCACTTACGCAAGATGGCGCTCCCTGTTCCCTGATTAACTGGCCCGTGAAGCTGCGGCGTCACAGCGAATCAGCCCCGTAGCCTTAAACAGCCGAGGAGTTCCCCACAACCCCGCGGCACCCGCGGGGTTTTTAAAAAAGTTGCTCTTTTTAGCGGAGCTAATTTGCCGCGCAGCCAGGAGGCGGGAGAGAGGTAAATCCCTGGCAGCTGCGCAGTGAGCGCCGGAGATGTGGGGAGCGTCCAGGACCCCCGTGGCTTTTAAAGAGGTGACCCCGCGGCTTATGGTGAGTGGATAGTGACCCACAGAAAGGGTCTCTGGCTCCTTTCTAAGTGCAGGGGCACTTAGTAACTTGGGTGTTTGTGCACAGACTGATACCATACCAACATCAGATTGCATTTGTTCTTTAACACAGGGCTAGTCTCTTTGCAGTACCCAACTACATCCAATACTTGATGGGCTTCTGATAAGCAAACATTGCCTCAGAATAATCATAGTCCCCACCACTCTGGGTTAAATAGCTATCAGTATCTGGAAGCTGAGGGTTCATTATAAGGTAAGTCTGGCTGCTCCTCCCAATCCCTGTAGGCTAGCACAAATCTTAGTTTGCAACACAGTCAGAATTTGTGGTTCCTGCTGAGACAGATGGAAGACAGAGTAGGCACCATCTTATTTCCTGCATATATACTGGGAGGAATTCATGATTTTCTAGAGAGATGCATAGCATTGCCAGGCCACAGCTTGGGAGACAAGGGCATGGGGAGTGCAGAGTTGTATGTGTCATGACATCACTTCCAGATTTTCCTGACATCATACTACTCCAGGAATGGCCAAAATCTATGGTAAAGCCATAGCATTTCTGGTGATTCCTAGAACTATGTAACGTTGCATCTGGGTTTTCCCTGGAAGTGTGCCACTACCGGTAGTTTGTTTTTAATTCTCCTGCTTCTACTTGGAGTGACTGTTGTCATCAGGGGTTGCTGCTGGGAGTCCTCATGCATAGTGGGAGACCTGGCAAAGAGATTCACCATACCATACATCTCTGCTCTAGTTTATTAATAATTGCTTGTGATGTTGATACCTGCCCTTCCTCTAAGGCAGGGGTAGGGAACCTGCGGCTCTCCAGATGTTCAGGAACTACAATTCCCATCAGCCTCTGTCAGCATGGCCAATTGGCCATGCTGGTAGGGGCTGATGGGAATTGTAGTTCCTGAACATCTGGAGAGCCGCAGGTTCCCTACCCCTGCTCTAAGGAGATCAGTGACATACACAGGGATATCCCATTGAAACAGAATCACTACCCTGTGAAGAGAGTTAGGTTGAGGTTTGCGATTGGATCAAAGTCATCCAGTAAGCTTCATGGGTGAGGGGAAATTTGAGTTCAGGTTTCCATGGTCCAGCACAGTACCCACTACATCAGCCTGAAGCAATGATGAAGCCAACAAGTTGCATCATTTTGACCACAACACACACATTCAAAGATTTCTGAATGAACTGGATTGTTTAGATCCATTCCAATCTGTTTTCAGGCATAGTTATAGGGCTGAAATGGCCATGGTCCCCTGGTGGATGAAGTGCACTGAGAGATGAACAGGGTGAGTATGACCTGTGTATTCTCCTAGACCTCTCAGTGGCTTTTGATATTATTCATTATAGCATCCTTTTGGATTGCCTTTCAGGAACAGGAGGCACTGTTCTGTAGTAGTGCCTCCATTCCTACCTTGAGGGCAGGTTTCATAGTGCGGTGCTGGGGAACTGCTGCTCTAACCTGTGGCCTCTGACCTGTGGGATTTATCACTGTTCTACCTTTGAGCTATGGGATTGCCCACTGTTCCATGCTTTTCAACATCTACGTAAAGCCACTGGCTGGGAGAAGTTGACCAAAGATTTGGCCAGAGTTGCTGCTACCAATGCAGCTGATGCTCACCTCTATTTTGTGCTAGCAGCAGATCTTTGGGAGGCTGTGGAAACCATGAACAGATGTTTGGAGGCCATTTTAGAATAGAGGATGGGTAAGAAGCTGAAATTTAATCCCAACAAAATGGAGGTGCTACTGGGAAGGGGAAGGTCTGACCTGGGAAATGGGTTATTCCCCTGTTATGGTTAGACTTGAACTCTCCTTTGTAGCTTGTGGATGCTCCTGGAGCTAGACCTCCTGTTGGGTGAACAAATGGTAGCAGGAGTCAGAGTGAAATTTCACTGCCTTTGGTGGATGAGCCAGCTGTGGCCCTTCTTGGACTGAAGTGATGTTGCCACTGTGGTATGTGCCCTGGGACATCTAGATTAGATTACTGCAATGCATTCTATGTAGTGTAGCCTTTGAAATTTGCCCAGAAGCTACAGTTGATACAAAATATTGCAGCCAGGGTGTTAACTGGTGTGGATTGTAGGGACCATATTACTCCAGTCTTGTTCTAAAACAATAGCTTCCAATTTCATTCTGGGCTCAACTCAAAGAGCTGGTATTGACCTTTAAAGCCCTTTATGGCCCAGGACCAACATACTAATATGCCTTCTTCCATACAAAGTACCTGCTCACTCCAGTCATCCTCGGAGGTCCTGCTTAAGTTGCTCCAGATTTCTAACGTTAGATGAGCGGTGACCCAAGAAAAAGTCATCTGTGTTTTGCCACCAAAACCTCAGAACTCTCTTGCCAGGAAGATTCATTTGTCTCTATCAGTGTCTTTTGCCAGCAGATGAAAACTTTTTTTCCATTGGGCAAACTCTCAACACTGGTTTTTAGCGTGTGATGTTTATGTGTTTAAAATGAAGTTTATATTTTAAAGGTATTTTCATTGTTTAAATGTTTTTATATTGGGGCGCTGTTGCGGCAGGAGAGCGGTGAGCGGCTGCCCTCCTCCCTGTCGGCCAAGGTTGGAACTTGTCATGTGATCGGGAACTGGCACGTGACAGGGGCTCGGCGAGCCTTTAAAAGGCACCACCTGGCTGAATCGGCCTCTTTCGAGGCCACTGTTTAGGTGCAAAGGTGGCATAAAATGTTTCTTAAAATACACAAATAACATAAACATACTAAGCTGTGCAAGTCTTATTGTAAAACAAAGCAGAATGGAATGCTTCTAAATCTATGGACTTAGGAAGGTATAATTTTGTTTAAGATTGCATTGTAAATTGAGAGGAACAGCTTTTTTAAAACATAAAATACTGAGCTTGTTTCCTAACTATCTACTTACAGACAGAACTGTTGGATAAACATTAGGCATATTTTGGGGAGTTAACACAGGAAAACTTGAGAGATGTCATTAGATAACTTCTGTTACTTTTATATTTTCCTTGATTGTCTATACACAAAGATTTCCCTGTTCCCTCCACTGAGCACTTTTTTCTGTCTCAGAAATGTAATTCTTTATTCTGTCACTCATCATTACAAGGAACAGTTCCATGCTAGACAGATATTAAAACATGAGCTTGTGGAATTAATAAAGAAGGTTATCAGTTAAATGAAATCAAATGAGAAGGGATTTCATTCCTTTCTACTTTCAGAGAAGGAAGGAAATGAGTCATAGCCAAACACAGACACTTTTCAAATTGTCACAGACCAGACAAGCATGCACATAAAGACAGACAGACATGAAACAACCAGGTGTAGAAAAGGCAGACTATAATCACAAGAACTGCAGAAGCACAGATACTCAAAACAGGTATTTTATGATTCAGAAGGATAGCACTTCCTGAGGTTTATTTGTGCTAGAATCCTGGGAAGCATGCTTTTCAGAAATCAAAATTGCCACTCAACAGGCTGTTGAAATAAATTTGGGGAGGTATTCTTAAATTATGCTGGTGCCTAAAAGTTGTTAAATATTTTCCCCATGTTAGGTTCTTAACATTTCGCTCCTAAAACAATATTTTCTTTACTATGTATGTTTAGAATAATCAATCATCACTATGAAAATAAAAGTCATACTTATTTTGTTTCTTTTGAAATCAGTCTCATATGCTCATCTCGTAGTTTCAGTGGACTGCATCATGAACGTGAGGGTTCAGAGCTGCGTATTTCAGGACTGCCATCCAGAAAGACTCAGCTAGTCAGGTAGCTGGTTGATGATCTGCAAGTTCTACAACCAGTGTATTTGCTATATTTATGCAAAATTATATGGAAACTGGTTACTATCCATCCATTCCACTTGTAACAATCCTACTTAGACAAGGTAGCCTGGCACACAGCACTGTCTCTCAGAAAGGTTGCTTTTGGTGGGAGTAGAGCTTATTCTATACTTCAATTTTTATACTTTAACCCACCCCTGCCATTTCTTCAGGCTGCAGGGACAGAGGCAAACCTAGGTTCTTAGTTTTATTTTAGTTTTGTATTTCCTTTCCTTCTCCAGCCTATATAGAGATTATGCCCCATAGCATACCCAAATAGCCAGATGAGACAAACCCCCACAAAGATGAGGAGAAAAATAACATATTTAATATAATACATGGTGAGGAAGTCATAAAAAGGGCACAAACAAAATATATACACTAATGTCTCTAACTGTATCAATTATAATTCTAACTTCCCTCTCCTTGAAAAGAGAAAGGAGTCTAAACTAATCTTGGTTTGTCCAGAAGAGTCTCCAGCAACTGATTAAAAAATAACCATTTTTTTCGACACCAGGAATTGGGGGAGAAGGAATCTTCACTAGCCACACCTCCATCTCATGGCAACACCCATCCTTGCTGGGAAAGTCATCTTCTGACGTAATTAAATTGTGACAGCTACTCCCAGAGTGAGACTAGAGGATGCTCAACCTTGTGCTCTGCATTTGTTTTCTTGCGATATTAGCATTCTTTGGGGCCATTTTTGTTGCTTTACTTCTCTTTTTAAGTTCTTACCTTTGTTTTCTAACTTAATTGGCAGTATCAGTCCTCCCAGCCCTCAGTCCTTTATCTCCTTCCCCCTTTGCTTAACCAGACAAGGGAGGGATGAGATACATTAAGTCACTGTTTTCTTTCGTTATATCTTTTTTGTCTGTTTCCATTTGAGGATTCATTAGGTTGTCTAAGTTGATTTCCCCCCTCTTTTCTTTTCTTTTCTTTTCTTTTCTTTTCTTTTCTTTTCTTTTCTTTTCTTTTCTTTTCTTTTCTTTTCATGTCATGTTGTATTAGATAAGGCTGCCCTTGAGCCTTCTGGCAGGATAGATGCTAAGTTGAAAGGGCTGAGTGTTTCTTTTTTTTAATCGGGGGTTTTAAATCTCAGAATGGGAAGGATCATCCAGTTTTTAACCAAATGGTATGATGCTACAGATGCTTCTAAAATAGCTATGACAATCCTCTCACCTTTCAAACTCTTCACACTCTGAAGTTTTCCCAGGGTTCATCAAATGAGAGGAAAACCTGACAAATTTACTGCACTGTTAAGAAGATTCTATACTGTGGCTACAAATGGAGTTATTGGATCTGATCTAATAATAAATACCTGCTGCTGAAATTGTACTGCTATTTACGTAGCATAAGAACGTGGGAAATCAATGCAACTTGGCCTGAAATTATCTTCCATCTTTGATAGCATAATATGTAGTAACATCTGCAAATAAATAATTTCCATTACTGAAATTAAAGGAGTCATCCCACCTTCCATTGAACTCAACAAAAATGAGTATAAATGATTGTCTCACAGAAAAAGAGCAGTCCGAAAATAGTAACATAACCTAGCACATCAGAGGCAGGCAGCCTGGGCATAACTTAATGATAAACGAACGACAGAGGGGGAAGAAACAAAATCCTAAAACAACAGAATTAAATACCTAATAGTCAAGAATGAATTCACAGATAGGGCCAACAAATTCAATTATGAAATTTTTTTAGCTGGAGGTAGGTAGGTATCCAACTAACTACACACACACACACGCACACACACACACACACACACAATTATTATTTATTAGATTTATAGGCCGCCTCATCCAGCTAAAAATAACAACACAAATGGGATTTTTGACAGCCTGCATTCATTTAACACAAATAGAAAAACAAAATCCAGTTTCCAACCATGACCAAACGTTTGGGCCGAATGACCTTTGATCAGGATGGGAAACTAGATTTGTTTGTCTATTTGTGTTGTGTTTGTATATGAATATTTTGTAATATTTAGGACCCTATTTGTGTTGACATTTTTAGCTGGTAATGAATATATATTCTGTATTATAATTTTCATTATTGAATTTGTTGGTGCTATATGTAAATTCATTCTTGACCTTTGGTTACTTAATTTAATAACCTAATGGTAACCTGTTTTATTAAGGAAATAATATGTATCAACTGTCATGTGTTTTATGATACTATTATTCTTGGATTGTAAAATGGTTTGTTTATTTGCAAAGCTTATAAACTTGTATTCATTTAATGTGTTTTGTAACACACTATACTATTAGACAATACAATGATGTATTGTTGAAGGCTTTCGTGGCCAGATTCAACTAGTTGTGGTGGGTTTTCCAGGTTGCGTGGCCGTGGTCTGGTGGATCTTGTTCCTAATGTTTCGCCTGCATCTGTGGCTGGCATTTTCAAAAGTGTATCACAGAGGGAAGTCTTTTACACACTGTGTCCAGTGAGAAGGGAATTTGTTAGTGGGGTATAAATTGCCATGTCCCCAGGTGGGGAACCAATCAGTAAGTGTTTGGGTGGAACTTGCTTTGCAATTTAAGAGTATTGTATTGCGGGTGGGGTTTTTCAGGCCAGGGTGTGATTCACATTTGCATTCCCTACAGCAGCAGCAGTATTGGTGAATGCAAATCCTGTGTTTGGGTGCTAAGTTCATGGACAATGGACTCCACCCAAACACAGGATTTGAATTCACTAATACTGCTGCATTCACCAGTACTGCTGTCAGTTCACTCCCTGGATCTCTTCAAATCTTAAAAGCTAAACTGGGTTGGCACTTGGAATGGAGACCTCTAAGAAGACTGCAGAAGAAGCCAATGGCAAACCACTTCTGCTTAATTACTTGCCTTGAAATCCCAGGAGGGATCACTGTAAGTCAGTTGTTACTTGGTGGCACTTTAGACACAGACAATTGTGCTGGTCTATGATAGTAATAAACAATTCATTCATTCAGTAAATCCAATACTGGGTACATTTTTTTAAAAAAGAAAAGAATCTATTAGCTTTCTATAATTTGCTTTAAAATTTTGCTTTAAAATTGGTCTTCTGTAAATATGTTAAGAGGTTTCTGTTGAAATATGTGGTCTGAAATTGAGAAAAAAATTAACAATAGCAACTCTTTCACAGACAGCTTCAGAGACTGCCAACACATCACACATTTTTATTATTGACAGGTTTGTAATCAAAGGATGAATATGGTTATGGAAACTGTATTTTTTTAAAAGGAGGATTCAGCCTGCTGCAACTCAGACCAATTATTATGTATTTTTTTTCTTGGATCCTCGCTAAGTAAGTCTAACTCTTGTTACTTTTTATTCTCTTCTATTTTTAAAGGTATTACACCTGTGCTGATACTGACAATAAATTAATTCCCAGGCGCAGGTTCTCTTTTCCTTCTCGAGGATGCTATCAGAGCAATCTAAAGCTGAGTTACACTTTTCCAAGCCCACTGTCTTCACTGGACTTAGAAGGGTATAACTCTGCTTAGGGTGACACAACGAATCACCTACAACTTGAGATTGGTGATTTGGCAGAGAGAATGGCTCATTTTTTCTACTTTTATTAATATGGCCAGATGCCAGTACCATGCAATTAATGACAATAATTTTAAACAATATCTCCAATCATATAATAAAGACAAAAACAAAGCAGTACAGTCTGTAAATAGGTCTACTTTTCATCACATCTAGTACTAAGAAGATACCCACAGCTCCGAAACAGGTCATATAAGAAAGAAGGAGCTGCTGCAGAGCCTACGTACATGCCAACACCTGAGTGTGGTATTACTGACTGCAACTGAACATTGCTAAGACTGAAGCAATGACAGCTGTCACTGAGGGGATAAGAATATTAGGACTGCCATCAGCCCTAGCATGGACTTTGTCAATGACAGCCCTCTGAAATGATGTTCCAGAGGAAGCGAGCATGTTTTTTGCCAGCTATTGGTATTTGTATCTGAAGGGAAATATTGTGCATTGGATTGCTATTTAAGCCTTTTTAACAGTAGCTTTATCTACAGAAATAAAGACATGAAGCTTTTCAGGAAACAGTAGCATTTTCTAATCCCTGCGTACAAACAGCTCTCAAAGATATAGCAGATGATAATTTGGAAATCCCCTACTCCTCCTTACCCCGTAGATCTCTCTGTGCTGCCATGTCTCCTTGCCCTCCACTGTTTTGTCTTGGCAATTCCATCTCAGTTCATTTCCTACTATTTCTTCATACCATTTCTGAGCATCAATCCACTTAGGGAATCTCATGCGTAGTCTAGAAAAGCTGGCATCAACTCCACCATACATTTTCAAATTTAGAAGAACAGTGCACAGAAGAAAATGGAAGCCTCTTGAAAAGCTTGTACAAGTTGGACTACAGACAGGTCCAAAAACAATGAACTGAGAACTCCCTTGGAGGAAACACAGCAAGAGAGGGAGGTACAACTAGCCCACAACCCATACATTGTGCAGGCTTGCAATATATTAAGAACCCATTCCTTGGTAAATTGCTGTTTCATTATAAACCAAAAAGGGTAACCAAATACATCCATCAACCAGCAAAGAGGTTACCTAAGCCTGCCCACATATTTTGAAAGCTGTTCTAGCAGAGGTTCATCAGGCTGTGTGTGACAAGTTCTTAGAAATAGACTAAGAACTCTCCGTATGGACTGGTTTTTGATGGCAAGGCAGAAAGTTGTTCTTAAACACTTTCCACATATTATCTGTTTGAATTAGGTTTTAACTGGTTGCTTTAGAACCACGTTTCTGCTACTTACACCACACTTCTGGGACATCGCCTACAATTAAAAGCTTTATAATCACCATTTCAAAAAGAAGAAGAAAAACATACAAGAACAAGATTATAAAAGAGTTTCTCTAATGAGCTTGGTCTTATGCAGTAAGGAGCCTAGCAAGGTAATTCACATCAGCTACATACTGCTGTATCAGTTAAAGCCCTCTGACCCTCAAATGGTTTTGAACAACTTTGAGATTGTCATTTGTCTTTACAAAAATCCACTTCAATTAATAAAATCTGTCTCAATAGAAACAAACCAACCAACAAAAACTCAATGTATGACCTAATACCACGGGTACCAAAACTTGAGAGTGTTAAACCATGGCCTATAGGGATACAGGCAGACCTTGGAGAAACTAATTAGGAAGTAGCTGAAAAGATCTGTTTAGCTCCGTACAGTTCCCCTGACACAAGACTTTTTCTGTTTTCATCTTAGCACTGTATCTGAAGGAATAGATTGGATAATCATGGACAGATTATTCTTAGGAATTAAATGGTCTGTGTCAGTGAAAGCATACTATCTGTTCACTAGCCCTTTCTTTTTTTCTTCTTGGAATGGCTTTAATCTTTTAATTCATTATTTATTTAATTCATAATCACTCAAGGCAATTTCCATTAAAAACCAGGGGGAATTCAGCCTCATTTGTTTAGTTTATTGTGGTACAGGATCAGCTTGAAAAGTATAAATAAAAGCTGCCACATACCAATGTCAAGAAGAACAAAAAGAACTTATATGTGCCATTATAATCTAATAGTACAAACCCTATTATCCTAACATTCCACAAAGCACAGCTTGAAGCCCTCCAATACCAGAATCACTTAAGTGTACATAAAACTCCTGAGGCTGGACTAGAGGAAGACTCCTTAGACAATGGTTGGTTTACCACCTCCATCACAGAAAAGTATAAAGGGGTGAAAGACAGGATACAAATGAAGGAAATAAAAAATAAACAATCCTGCTGTGAGGTCCCTGAGACCAGAGGCTTCTTCTCAGTGGTGGGATCCAAATATTTTAGTAACAGGTTCCCATGGTGGTGGTATTCAAACTGTGGTATAGCGCCAATGGGGCTGGGCGGGGCATGACGGGGGGGCATGGTCAGGCATTCCAGGGGCGGGGCATTCCTGGGCGAGGCTGTGGCAAGGACGCAGCCGCTGCGCCAGTCCTTGGGCGGGAAACGAATGCATGCAGGCGCAGGCTGCCATGCACGCCGGTGCACCTCCTGCCAGACTGCTTCAAGTTCTGCGCACTACTGCTGAGAGGAGGGGCGTAACTAAGGCAAAAATCACGTGGCAAAATCACCAATTAGTAACCCCCTCTCGGTGCACACAAATAATTAGTAACCTACTCTCGGGAACCTGTGAGCACCTGCTGGATCCCACCTCTGCTTCTTCTCCAATGGCTTATTCAGTCTCCGTCCACCCACTGAATGACAACCAGACACCCTTAAGATGCCTTTGTGCTGGAAATTCTTTGAACTAAGTGACTGGCAAAGGTGCTTCCTGTTTTTAACAGATCCTTTTGGGATATTTTGAGTATTCCAGATGTTTTCTACTACTGTTTTTTGCTACTGTTTTCTACTACTGTGAGCTGTATCACGGGCTTGCTTTTGGTTGCAAGATGAAATTAAACAACCTACTAAATATGGTAAATGCAAACAAAATCTCTGGTATAAACTTTTGGAACTGATACCTCACATTTAGACATACTCTAAACTTGCTGTACTGCTTGGGAGCCACTTGCAAAGGAACTGGGCACCCCCTTCTCTAAATAAAGTGTAGGAATCAAACATAAGTTAACACTAAATTCATTTATATTTCATTTACCAAGTTTAGTCTTCGCATGTACTGTTTATTACTGAACAACAGGCTGTATTTCATGGCCATTTTACATATTGTGCGGCGGCAAAGCTGAATTTGCTATTGCCTCCTGTTTCAGCTTCCTCTGTTCCTAGGGATGCAAACACCTGGAGAAGGAAAATAGACCTATCCCTTTAGGAGAGACTTAATGTGTGGAAATGGGCAAACAAGGTTTTTCATATCAGAGAGTTAAGTAACATCCTGTCAAAGGGACAAGACCGTTTTCCTTCCAGGCTCCTTAGGTAATCCTTCCTCTTTTCTCCAGATTCACCTGCTAGAGTGCTGTAGCTCACTTTTGTGTCTCATTCACATGACAAATAGTTTACTTGAAGCCTTTCTTAAAATTGGGTGGAAGTGGCTTTCCTCACTTCCTCTGGCAAAGCACTCAAAAGGGAGGTGACATCACTCTGAAAAATTCCTTACAGGAGCACACTGTAGACTGAACCAAAGGTGAGGAGGTCACACATTGGGGGTTTTTTAACCAGCTGTCCTGCAGGTCTCTCTGATTGCTCACTAAACTGCTGTTCTGCCTTGCTTTGTAGACCTTAACATGATATGTTTACCAACCTTGGCTACACAGTCATTAAGAAAATGTCAAGAAAGTCCTCAATTCCAACCGCAAGTTCAGCCACAAAATGCCTGGATGACCTCAGGGAAATACATACATGTCAGCACATGATTAATTGTTTCAATTGGTGATTTAGTTTTTTTTCCTGGCTCTGCTAAATACCGGACCATGATTTTCAATCATCTTTTGACACTGACCATTGCTTTTGGTTACCAATACAGCTAAGAAGACAGGACACAACTAAAAAGGTAGTTAATGAAATTAAAAGATACATAAAAATAGCAGAGTTATCTTCAGCTGTAATTCCAAATCATGGAAGACCAAACATCTGCTGGTTCAGTTCACATTTGGTTTGCTGGTGGTGATCACGCAGCAGAATAACTAACAGGCTGTTTGCAACCTGAGTCTATTTGTAGGAACAAGCTACTTACAGACACTTACAGACACCTGAACCCCACTGCCAGGTGATTAGCAGTAACCTGCTTCTATTCTCCGCAGCCCCAAACTCTGCTTGAAGGGGGAGAAGTGATCTGCTTCCTGCCTTACCCCCCACCCCACTCCCCAAACTCCAAATTGAAGACCTTGGCCTACAGAAAATGGGATCTAATAATTAATATTTTGTGCAGCCGTTCTCTCAGTTGCAGGTTGAGATGGAAGAAGTGCTTTTTTTCTGTCACCAAAAACAGGCAGAAAGAACTGCAAAGAATAGGAATAATTAGCTTTGCAGCTCAAGGTAACAGCTTGAGTGGGAAGGGAGAAGCGTCCTTCTTTTCTTCCTCCTAAAAGAGTTCAGGCTGCAGAGAACAAGAACATTCTGCTCTTCTTCTCCACAATCCAAGCTGACAGTTGGGGATGAAGTGCAGAAGAGAAGCCTATTGTTTCAGTGGTCCTCATCCCACAGCTTTCTGGGTGTTCTGGCCTTTTTGGAGTGGAAAGAGAAGGCCAGGCGGTGGGATGGAGAACAGACATGGAAGTCTAAGGATATGGGGTAATAGTCAGGTTTTGATCTCCACTTCCAAACTTCTCACTAGGTCTCTGAAGGCAAGGACTCAGCAAGAAGTTTCAGAGACAGTTGGTATTCAAACTGTTTGTAAGGAGCTGAACAGACTGGGTGGCTGGCTCTCACCTTCAAGGGGGTAGTGGCACGCGCCCTGAACTCTGGGAGGAAGCGGAAAAGGAGCAGGCAGAAAGCAAAAGGTGAGCTGTGCTTTTTGTGGGGTATTCTTAAGGTCAAATTTTTAACCGTGTGCATTTTTGGAGGGCTTGTGTATTTGCTTTTTGAGGGCTTGGGGAGGCTTTTGTGGGTGTGTGGGTTTTTGTTTGCCCTGGCTGTGTGCTTGCCTCAGGCTTCTCAGAGGAGGGGTTTCTGGTGAATCACCAATTCTATTTAACTACCATTCAGCTGTCTTCAGCACATTCACTGAGGTAGTGGCAGGAGCCAAGCAGCACACACGGGTTTTTTTTTGTTTTTGTCAAGTAAGCAGCAATTTTGGGGGAGACAATAGAAGGTGAGTTAGAAGGTCTGGACATGGGGTAGAGGCTCCAGACACTAGGTTTCATTCCCTGGACCTCAGTGAACAAGTCCTTGGTTAAATAGGCAAGACTGAAGGAAACACTATTGAAGACTTGTTTATTCAAATAACAAATGAAACAGGATGTCTTGGCCATGTTTGAATGAAGCCTCTCACTCTGTGCATTTCAAGATAATGAATAAATGTTAGATGTTTCAAAGATTCAACTGTTATTCTGTCATCTAGTATGATATTCTCAAAGCTTTCAATCATAAATCCTCTAGGGACTCAATTAATTTAATGCAACAGAAGTTCAGCAGGTTTAAACTTGAAAGGCACAGGACAGATACCTAATCTAATTTTTAAAATGATCAGTCCCTGTGCAGGGAGGTTCTTGCAACTGCTGAGGAAAAAGTTAATATCACCAAGACTATTCATGACACAAGGAAATAGTACATTTGTTTGGATCAATTCCACACTCGCACAGCTGCAGGTTATTAGCAGAGCAAATAAATAAACCAGGACAACTTGGCAGAGTAGTTTTCCAACAACACTTAAATGAATAGGAGCTGCACAATAGTTACTTTATCTGTTGCAACTAATTTTGTTGCCTCTGATGGTATTTTACCTGCTTCCATTATTTTTCATATCTTCAGTTCTATCTCACTGCATTGTTTTGTTAATGAAAGATCTATCGGTATACTGTTTGGTTGAATGTGTTTTTTCATACCCTGTAATCAGCCTTAAGTCTCAATGAGAAAGGCAGAATATAAATGAAGATAATAATTTCTTTTTTTTCAAAAGACTTCTAAATTATAAAGGCATATATAGTCAATACCCAAGGCAAAGGTGTTCGTCGCAAAAAACTACTTTAGTACCTAACAAAGTATGTGCATAATTCATTAAAATGGCTATTTCTAACCTTGCAAATACTGTCTCAATGATATTCAAGACAGAACCTGAAACCTTTGGGATACCAAAAAGCTCATTACAAAAACAAACCAACAAACAAAATCTGCCCCTGGCAAAGTGTGTGCATATTAATATTGTTTGAACAGTTCAGAACTCCCCCTCTTTACTTGTGCTGAAGAATCTGCATAAAGGTAGCACAGACTTTGTGAGTTCAGAAGTCTCCAATCAAGTCTCAGCCACAAGTCTACTAATGGCCTTCAGCAAACCTTTATTCTCTCAACGTCTGTGCCTACTCGCAACATGGGAACAATTCTCAACTTTAGTGTCAAGGAGGTTACTAAAAAAATCAGTTCTGAAGAATTGAAATCAGTTCTGAAGAGTTGAAATGTTATACATAGGGTTCGCATTAGCACAACCCCCTTAAAATGTTTTGTTTTTTATTTTTATTTTTTGCACAGCTGACGTATTGTGTCCCTGGGGGGTTTCAAGGCAAGAGATTTTCCAGAGGTGATTTGCCACTGCCTGCCTCTGCATTAAAAGCCTATTATTCCTTAGAGGCCTGTCTTCAAAATACAAACCAGGGCTGATCCTACATAACTTCTGAGATCTGATGAGATTGGGCTAGCCAGGTTAAGGCAAAAGAACTGTACAAACTAAATATCTTCAAAAGATTAACATGATATTGCCATCTATATTTCAGAGTATTGTAGGACTGAATGGTACTCTTCCTACTGGAAGCATTGGAATTTGATTCTGTCTTATCCTAAGTCACCCAGAACAAAAAATCATTGATAAAGCTACCTCCATACAGAAGTTTCCTTCAAATCAAGCAGTCTGGTTTATACTTTGATTCAGACTATTTTTTTTAAAAAACAACAACATCAAGGCAGATGACCAGTCACAGGGCCCTCCTTTAGAGAAACCTACACGAAACAGATTGAGCTGTACCTCAAAGAAACAGCAGGCTGGGAGTTCATCAAAACACTTCAAAAGTACTATATTTGTACAGCCAACCATTATACTAGAGGACATGCCCGAAGAAAAACTTAAATTTGAGAGCATTACCTTGGAACCCACTGGCCTAGTTCAACAACTCCTAACACTGGAACAATCTGATAAACAGACAAGTGGAATTGACCTGATTATCAGTTATCAGCACCATGGAGGTGTGCCCTTATGAGAGTATGGCAGACATCCCTGCTGGTATAGTGCAAGCATTACACATTGTTGTTGGGGAGGAATGTGCTTATGAGCTCATGGTGGGTGACAAACATGGAATGTCTCAAGCATCAGAAGGGGCTACTTGTGAACGGGCACTGGACCACAACTGATGGGGGATTGACCAGCATGGGATTTCACTATTTTTGGAATGTGGCAGTTTGGCATAGTTGCTCTAGGAATGCTTCCATTTTGAGATATATCTCTAGATTTGAAATAATATTGATGCAGGAAACCTGGATCTGTGACACCCCTTTTTTTTAATGGATTGAAAGATTCTGAAGCCCCTTCAGAAAAAAAGTAGGGCCAATGGGGGCTTTGTCCTGATGGTATGTACAACACTAAAATTAAGAATTATGAGGGTGCCTTCTTATGGACATTTTGCTATGGCAGTTGTTACGCATCAGCACCAAATTACTTGGCTAATTATTAATGTATACTTGCCCCCAGGCATGCTTAAACTGCAGACAAAGACAACATTGTTTGGGTTGGAAAAAATATATTAGAATAACAACATTTCTCTCTGCTTATGTTATTGTCAGTGAAGATGCTAATGCATGGATTGGCCCAGAGAACAATATATGCCAGGATGAAGCAGTGCCCCCCTGAAAAAAATAATGATCATTTTTCTAAAGATGAAGCAAAGTTGGCTGGGTACTATCTGTCACAGATGTCTCATCATTTTAATTTGTATGTTTTAAATAGTTCTTATCCAAATGATTATCCAGCAGAATATATCTACTGGGCGGGGGAAAGTAAGTATTATCGATTACATAATGATATCAGGGAATCTTCCCCAGTGTATTCAATCATTTGAGATTTCAATACACACTAACAGTGACCATCTTCCTCTTAACACTGAAGATTGAGTTTTCAGCCCTGTTCCCATGCCTTGAAAAGATACATACTGAATAATTATTATATGTGAGGCATACGGTCTTGCTTAATGTCTTATTGCCCACTTCAAGTCTTTACTAAGTTTAAATCTAAGCAAGGAGTACACTTGCCAGCATTTTGCACCCACAAGGAAGAAGGATTCTAAGGATGATTCTTCATAAAAATAAAAGTCAATACATATGTCTTAGCATCTGCTTACCTTTGCCTTAATCTTATTCTACGGATTATAGAAGAAATACCGGTATACTGTAAAAGATATTCAGCCCAAACAGAGGCAAAATACAGAGAGCACCTAATAGACATCCACCGTAGCAACATACTTATCACTCCTAAACATTTAAAAACTTGTTCTTGGGATTTTTGTTAGGGGAGGGCAGTATTTGGCCCTGAAACAGCTATTGGGCAAAACAGCAGAGCCTCTTAAGGTTCCAGTTCTTCAGTTCTGCATCTTCAGAATCTCTGTTTGTAGTATGGTGAAAATGTTATTTCAAAGTGCTGACATGTATCCAACCTTGCCTTGCTTCTGAAGAGCTACAATGGTTACAGGAAGGCTCTTTAAGTGTGAGTAAGACTTGAAAGTCTGTTCAGTGGAGAGAAAGGATACATGTCACTATTTTGCACTGTAAATGAAAATAAAACTAGGTGTCAAAATGTGAAGCTACTATCCTTCCAAAACCCAATTCTCAAAAATCAAAGCTAATTTTGCATTGTAAAACTTTGCTTTCACAGTTTTCAAATGCCCTTAGGAACACCCACTTCGTTTTATAGAAACAAGGTCATTGTTTCTAAGTCATTGTTTGAATATTCTGTTAATACCAAACACCCAGCTGCTGGAATGCAATACAAGCAGATTAAAAGCAATAGCAAACACTTCTAAAATATTTTTTTCTTATTACACTGAAATGAAAGCTTGGAAAAATCTATTATGTACAAAATATTTAAGTAAGCTATACAAGAGCACTACATTCTGCCACGGTCTTTTAAATGAGGATAGTATCTACAATAGAAAAGTCTCTTGACATCCCATACATGGGCAAGAAGAAATCTGGTGTTCTTTATCCAGACATTAACAGTCCTATATTAACACTCTCTATGAGATAAAAAAAATGTTTCAGCCCAATAACAAGACCCATCCACACCGTGTGTCTCATGGTTAATTCCCAGCAAAAATGCAATTCACCCTGGCCAAGTGCAGGAAGTTAGAAGGCAGGAAAGGAGGGGAGGGGATGGAGAGCAGAGGCTGAAAAATACAAGGGGAGAAATTTAACTTTTGTGCCATGGCCTTTTAGCTGTGACACAAACAACAGGAGACTTCACCTGGTAGTGTAGTACCCAGCCCACTGAGTCCACTTACATGATCAGGAGCTTCTACACCTTATCCTTCATGCAGGACATGAGGAGGTATTTTATTTTTATTTATCATTATTTTTGATGATGTGCAATGCTCAAAATTATCTTCAATAATCAAGATCATTTTGAAATATAATCAAAAATTAGCATCATTCATACAATTTCAGCTTCATACTACAATTCCACAAATATCAAGCTTGTAGATGGCATTTTACTTACTCGATTGAGATTAGTGTTGTTCAGAACAATTGCTACCAGCCTTTTTATAGATTCCTCCAACTGTCTGAAACACTTTGCCACAATCTGACGAGATAAGTCGGCATCATTTAATAACTTCGTGATGACAAAAATGGTCTGCTTCAGAAAAACTGAAAAAGGGAGTTCAGGAAGGCTATATGAAGCAACCAAGCCATCAACTAATTGAGAGAGAGAATCTGATATTTTGGAGCAATCAATTCCAAGATTTTTCAAATCTGTTCTCAGGCCTCCAGTGTCTGTCAGTTTTTTTACTTCAAGGAAACGCTGCAGGAACTGCATGTGAGCAACCAAGTAATCTGTCCCAAAGGCATGGCAAGGAGGCAATAGTGGATGCACGCTTGATAGAACAACAGATGTACAACTGTTGCTACCACATTCACTTGGGGTGGATGTAGGCAAGGTCTCTACTGTATCAGGAATACAGATACTTGAAACATCACATCCAGAATCTTCAAAATGGTCTGCACAGTCTTCTGAATTGGTAGATAGCACTGTTGCACCTATGACAGTTGAATTTCCTGAAAACACAAAAACAAATTCAGTGTGGTGCATTGATTAGAGCAGGAGTGGGCAGAAGGTCTCTAAAAAGTGGCCACTCTCCAATTAATTACAAGTGGCCCTCTGATCCTTCCTCCCATGCACTTTCTCATTCTTCCCTTCAAAGTTACTGCTTCAGCTTTTTCTTCTTTTTGCGTGAAAGAGGAGGTGGCACATGCATGTGCCTTTGCTCTGGACGGAAAACTGATAGCAGCACCAGCACTCTGCTTCTCCTCTTCCACATCTGCACACATCCTTCCTCTTCATGGGAAAGGAACATGCTATGCACTCTTCCCCCTTGCATCAAAATTACTATCTGATACTTTTAGAGAAAACACAGCAGTGACTGTGTATTTCTTCATGACAGGACATTACAAATAGTGTGTGTGGCTTGCTTTGGGGAAAACAGCAAATGAAAGGATTCCTAACCTGCTGTGGACTTGCTCTGAAATGCTGTAATTGTTTTACAAGTTGCCATTTTGTGAGTGACTCCACCCACCAAACTGTCTTGTCTCTCTCAAAACTGTTGAAAAAAATCAGGTACCTTCTAAAGGCTTGCCCTTCGCTGGATTAGGACTGCAGAAATCTATGAAGCTCACTAAGTAACTGTCAAAACGCTGTGAATTTTATCTACAGAAAATATTATTTCATATTGCTTCAATTATAAATGTTGGTCAAGTTGTATCAAAACCTCATTGTAAAGCTAGGGCCCCAAAGCTCTCTCCTGTTTACTGATACACGTATATGTGATACACAAGTTCCTCTGTGTTACCACATCCTCCGGGATATCCTTAGGAGCTTTTTCTAGTCCAACTAATGGATTACCACATATATGTGTTAATTTGTGCTAGAAGAATCCCCCCACCAATTCCTGTCTAGGTGGGAATAGTCTATCACTTTAGTCCCTCAAACTAATATATTTATTTGTATTCCTGTTGATTAGTTACGCTTTCACTTGTTCAATGTGCTTTCCAGTTAATGGATCATTTCCATTAAACATATAGATATCACTCTCTGATTACTCAGGAAGAAAGAAACAGAGAAAAGCTGAGATGTTAGGAACGTTTGCAAGAGCAAGTCAACATGGCTTCTTTAACCTGAAGAACACATGGCTTGGGCCATTATTTGAATTCTGAACCTTTTCCTACAGAAAAAGCTTTTACCAGGCAAGTTCAGATGATCTGTTTTCTATGAGCTGCCATGGAAATAGGAAGAATGACAGTCCCAAATGAAGTGTTGCTCCACACAGGAGTCTACTTTCAGGAGTCAAAATTTTAGATGGTGTCTTGTGCTAGTCTTTAGTCGGAGCTATTATAATGTGGTTTGTCAAAAGAGTTGCCAGTTATATAAATACACAACAATAAAATTTGATAAAGAGTATCTAGTTATTATGCTTGGATAATTTAGGAGTAGGTGTTTCATCAGATAAATGTAGGGAAAAAATCTGTTAATATTAAAAAAGTGCAATAAATTATGTTTGCAACAGTGCTGAACCGTGGTGGTGGTGGTGGTGGTGAGAGAAGAAAGAGGAAGAGGAGGAGGAGGAGGAGGAGCTTGGATTTATATCCCCCCTTTCTCTCCTGTAGGAGACTCAAAGGGGCTTACAATCTCCTTGCCCTTCCCCCCTCACAACAAACACCCTGTAAGGTAGGTGGGGTTCAGAGAGCTCCGAAAAGCTGTGACTAGCCCAAGGTCACTGTGAAGAGTTCAGGAACATTCTGAAAGTGTCAGTTGGAGGATGTGGCTCAGAACACAGGAAGGGCAGTTAGGAGGAGGGTTTAACTGAAGCGGAAGCCCAGTTCGTTTTTTTTCCTGAGGTTTTTTTTTCTTTGGTTAATTCGTTAGAGCAACTTGTAAGCTTGCCTGTTATATGTAATAAACTACAAAAAAGAAGAAGTTTCTATGAGTGTATTGAATCAATAAGCAATTCAAGTAGAAGGGGACTGTGGAGTCTTCCTTGACATGGTGGCAAGCGGAGGGATTTTGAAATACACTCAGTGAGCATTTTGTTGGCAAGCAAAGAGTGTAAATTTGCTCTAGTACAAACCACAGATTTCAGTTGAATGTGCAGATGGACGAACCAGTAGTGAAACCTCGATCTAAAAAGGTGAATGAAGTGCAGGTCACACTGGAAGAGCCCAGAATATGCACACCATTTTTCTCAGCTGAGCCAGAATCAAGCAGCAGAGTGGTAGCTCAAGAGTTGGGAGCCACGGGACAGCTGTTGAATGGCAAGGAGTTGAGAGACATGGATGAGAATGACCAAGAAAGGTCTGTAGTACACCCCAGAGGACTACCCAGAGTTAATGCAACCAGACGGGATAGTATAGATACAGACGATTCCTCAGTACCAACCAGCACTGAGGGATGGATGAGGATGCTGCAAACGTTTATGCACGCACAAGAAACCACCATGAACTTGCTGATGCAGGATAGACAGAGGGAGTCGGCTGCAGCTTGGCAGAAGAGACAGTTCCCCAGGTATCAGCAGGGTGAGTCAGTGGAAAGTTTTTTAGCTTTGTTTGAAGCTGCCTTGAGAGAAAATGAAGTTCCCAGAAGAGAGCAAGTGAGGGCGTTATGGCCTTGCGTTGCTGGAGATTTAGCTCAGTTATTAGGTGAACTTACACTTGGGGAAGAAGCCACCTATGAGAATTTTAAAAGGCAGGCCTTAGCCAGATTTGGAAAATCCGAGATCCAGTTGAGAGAAGAACTGAGGGGAGCTTTCCCTAAGAGGAAGGAGAGCTATGTTGCTTTTATGGCTCGATTGAAACTTATAGTTCAGCAATGGTATAGAGCTGCAAAGGTTCAGTCCATAGAAGACTTTTGCAACTTGATAGCAAGAGAGCAATTTTTTCACACACTCCCCGAAGAAATCTCAGCTCTTGTTCAAGCTAAAGAGAACTTAAATTTATCTGACTTGGCTGCTTTCGCAGACCAGATGGCCGTCATAAAAAGCAAGGAAAGAAAACCAGCACGTTTTGTATCAGAGAAGAGAGAATTGTTTAAAACCAACCCGAGAAATATTGAGTTTACGGGTAAAGATGGAGAAAAAAGTTTGCTTCAGAGAAAGGACTTCTTTCCAAGGCCCAGTAAACCGGCTGAGATCTATACACCAAGGAATATAATCTGCTTTTTGTGTGGAGAAAGGGGTCACTTCAAATCACAATGTGCAAGAAATAAGAGAGAAACAAGAGTGCAACATGTTGGAAATAATCGGGTTTTGGTGCAAAATGAAGATTGGGAGGAGATTAATGATTCACCAGGTAGTTCTGCTTGTTCCAGTGAAGGAGAAGAGCCGGTCACCGTGGTGATGAAGAACTCTGCTAAGTCCTGGAGAAACTCTGCGCTGACAACTAAGAGATATGCTGGTGATGAAGAACTTGTTAAATCCACTGAACAAGAACCAAGAGTGAGAATGGGAGAGTTACAGCTGGTTGATGTAAATAGTGTGATATCTGAGGAACAGAGACAGTGGGTTGGAGATCTCAGGGCTATGAAAGTGTTACTTGGGGGGAAGTTGTGGGTGGAAGGTTCTGTTGACACAGGGGCAGATATAAGTTCTATCAACAGAAAGTTGTTAAAGCAAATAAGTCATCAGTTGGTGGGAAGGATGCAGGTTACCCCATATGAAGGACCCCCTATGTACTTAGATTTAGTACTGATTCATATCCAGACTCCCAGAATTGAAAAGGACATATATGCCATTGTACATGATGTTTCTGATATGCCTTTTATAATTGGAGCAGATGTGTTGTACCAATCTAGACAAATGAACGCAGTAGTTACTAGGTCAAAGGCTAAAACAAGCACTGAGAAAAGAGAGAAACAGAAGGCTCAAAGGGGGGAATTAGAAGATGTACATGAAAAGTTTCCAACTAGGATTCCTAAAGCTGAAAAAAAACTTAAGTCAAATATAGGTAAGCAAAAAAGAAAAAGTGGGGTGGAAGTGGAGTTGACAGCAAAAGCTGAGTTAACTAAGTCACAATTGGAGGGAAAGAAAGATGAGTCATTAAGCACTCCTAGTCCAGCTATGGAAGTTGAAACTTTCCATTTTGAGGATAAAGAAAATGTATGTCATGAAAGGTCTGAGCAGTTTAAAACTGAACAAAGATCATGTACTACTTTAAAAGAGTTATGTGAAAAGGCAGAGGTTGCTTCTGGAGAAGTATCTAAAGAAAATCCTGAGAGATTTATATGGCAATCTGGCTTATTGTATCGCCAAAAATGGAGGCAGGGCTTTTCTGAGAAGGGAAAAGTAACCTTACAGTTAGTAATTCCAAGAAAGTACAGGGAAGAAATTTTAGAACTGGCTCATAGTGTCCCATTGGCTGGACACCTAGGAATAAGAAGGACTATGGAAAGAATTCAAAGGCAGTTTTTTTGGCCAGGGTTGACTAAAGCAGTTAAGGATTTTTGCAAGACATGTGATGTATGTCAACGGGTTGGGCACGCTACTGATAGAACTAGGTGTGAGCTACGACCCTACCCAGTAATTGATGAACCCTTTGCAAGGGTCAGTTTGGACATTTTAGGTCCTTTACCTAAAAGTAGTTCGGGAAAACAGTATATTGTAGTTATAGTTGACCATGCAACCAGATTTCCTTGTGCCTTTTGTGTGAGAAACATTACATCTGTGTCAGTAGCTAAGGCCTTAATGGAATTTGTGTCCACATATGGTGTGATGAAAGTACTAATGACTGATCAAGCCCCTAATTTGATGTCACAGGTGATGAAAATTTTCTGTGAGTTGGCTGAGGTTCAGCATGCCCCTGTAGTGGCGTATAACCCTCAGTCAAATGGTTTAGTGGAGAGGGCCATTCAGAACTACGGACAATTGTTGAAGTCTTATGTACTAAAGCATTCAAATTCATGGGATCAAGCGGTACCATATTTGACGTTTGCTCTCCGTGATTCAGTCCAAGAAAGCCTAGGATTTAGTCCAAATCAGTTATTGTTTGGTAGAGATATCAGAGGTCCTTTGGGCTTAGCTAGAGCAAATTGGGAAGGCTTTACTGACAACTCATGTCCCAAGGATGTAAATGCATATTTCTGTGAGCTGCAAAGAACTCTGCAGGAAGTAAGGACAGCTGCAGCAGAGAATTTGAAGCAGGCTCAGCAAAAGCAAAAGACCTACTTTGATGTTAAGGCTAGACCACGCAGCTTTGCAGTGGGTAATAAAGTTTTATTACTGTCAGTGGATAAGCCTGTTAAGTTGGATGTGGCTTGGAAGGGACCTTATGTGATAATACAGGTTTTACCCAATGACAATTATGTAATTCAAGAAGATGATGGGCAGAGAACTGTGCATGCGAATAGGTTGAAACCGTATTGTGAGAGATCTGTAATGACTTTTCCAGTACAAGTTGACACTAACGCAGATGAGTTTGTGGAATGGAATTTTGAGGAGTGCTCTGATGTGAGTAAAGTTCGAATTTCAGATGGTTTATCAGAAGGGCAATGTAAGCAAGTTAGACATTTGTTAAAGGACTTTGAATTGTTGTTTACTGAACAGCCCGGTTTGACTCACCTGATTTCCCACCACATTGACACTGGAAGTGTCGCACCTATTAAAACCACACCATACCCTATTAACAATCGTATGAAAGAAGTTGTGGAGAAGGAGGTTAAACAAATGTTGAAGTGGGATATTATTGAGCCTAGTAACAGTGCATGGGGAGCACCCATAGTACTAGTGAAGAAAAAGCAAGTGTCTGAGGGTGACCCTCCTGAATTCAGACTGTGTGTAGACTTTAGAAAGGTTAATCTAATGACAACTCTTGATCCTTATCCCACACCCCGTTTGGAGGAATTGGTGGAAAGATTAGCTAGTGCTAAGTTTATAAGCACCTTGGACTGTTCAAAGGGGTATTGGCAAATTCCACTAACTAAAGAAGCCTCTGAGAAAACAGCCTTTGTATGCGGGCTTGGGCATTTTCAATTTAAGAGAATGCCTTTTGGGTTAAACGGAGCTTCCAAAACCTTCCAGAGGTTGATTGATAAGGTTCTTACTGGGTTAGATTATGCCTTTGGTTATCAGGATGATATAGCCATCATGTCTGATTCCTGGGAGACCCATTTGAAACATATACGAATGGTTTTGCAGAAGGTTCAGGAAGCTGGGTTAACTTTGAGACCTGATAAGTGTCAATTTGGATGGAAGGAGGTGATATACCTTGGTCACTGTGTCGGCAACGGTCAAATTAAGCCTCTTGAAGCTAAGGTTGCCAGTATTAAGAATTGGCCTATTCCAACCACAAAAAAGGATATTCAGTCCTTTTTAGGATTAGTTGGGTTTTATAGAAAGTTCATACACCAACCAAGTGAACTAGCCACACCATTATTTCCAGACTTATGTAAAAAGCGAGCTCCATTACTTAAGTTGTTTATTTACATAGATGTCAAACTGCTTTTGACGCAAGTAAAAGTGGCTGTTGTAAATGCTCCAGTATTAGTTGCTCCCGATTTTAACAAACCATTTGAAGTGTATACTGATGCTTCGGAACGAGGTTTAGGTGCTACATTAGTTCAGAAAGGCGAAGACCAATTGATGCATCCAATAGTTTTCCTTAGTAGAAAGCTGTTACCTAGAGAATGTGCATACTCAACGATCGAGAAGGGAATGCCTCGCCATTTTGTGGGCAATCAAAAAATTACATCCTTACCTAATAGGGTCTAAGCTTATTAAAGATTCGACCATAATCCTTTGGCCCTTTTGAGCAAGCTGCAGAACAGCAAAACTCGTATGTTGAGATGGTCCTTCGCACTACAAGATTATGAATTTGAGATTCGTCATGTAAAGGGTAAGGACAATATTATTGCTGATGCACTAAGTCGTCAGGGTAATGGCTAATTATATAGCATTGCCCGTATGATATGATTGGATCTAACTGAGATTTTGAGACATTTAGCCCCTACATTTCAGCTGAAAAGGGGCATGAAGAAGAGTTCAGGAACATTCTGAAAATGTCAGTTGGAGGATGTGGCTCCGAACATGGGAAGGGCAGCGAGGAGTGAGGGTTTCACCGAAGCGGAAGCCCAGTTCGTTTTTTTTTTCCTGAGGTTTTTTTTCTTTGGTTAATTCGTTAGAGCAACTTGTTCTGTTATATGTAATAAACTACAAAAGAAGAAGTTTCTATGAGTGTATTGAATCAATAAGCAATTCAAGTAGAAGGGGACTGTGGAGTCTTCCTTGACAGTCACCCAGCTGGCTTGTGTGGGAGTGCACAGGCTAATCTGAATTCCCCAGATAAGCCTCCACAGCTCAGGCAGCATAGTGGGGAATCAAACCCGGTTCCTCCAGATTAGAGTACTCCTGCTCTTAACCACTACGCTGGTAATAAAGGCAAATGTGTAAAAAAAGACTCTCCTTTTTTACTTTGATGAAACTGAATTAATAACTGAACAGCCATTCCAAGCAAAAAGGAATGTACAAGCAATAGACTCCAATGAAAAAGAAAAAGGAAGGTGACAGTATTCTTTGTACACCAGATTGCACTTCACACAGGAGATGTGATTGATTTTACAGGCTGTGTGCTTCACCATTTGTTGTTTCTCTTGTGAAAACATTTCGTGAGTGATGCAACTGTATATAAATCAAGATTTTTAACACTCTGTTATGTTAGAACATGACCGTTTAGTCACATTTTCTTCACTACGATGCAAGGGAAAAAACGTGACCAAAAAAGAGAGGAAATGTCCAGGTTAGCTCAACCAAACGAGAAGTGTGAAATTCTGGGGAAAGACACAAAGAAAGCTGCCAAAGTCCAGTAGGAGAAAGAGAGGTTTGAAAAGCTCATCCCACATCCTTCTATGCTATTGAAGCACATATCTTCATCAACTCAAACACTTTTCTTTGTCAATAGAAAACCGAGGATTCATTTATTTATTTATTGTTGTCAAGTCACAGTCAACTTATGGCAACCCTATAGAGTTCTCAAGGCACAGACATTCATAGGTGATTTGCTGTTTGCCAGCCTCTGCGCAGTGACCCTGGACTTCCTTGGTGGATTCCCATCTAAGTAGAACCCAGAGGCAACCCTGTTTCAGCTTCTGAGATCTGATGAGATCACGCTAGTCCGGGCAACCCAGGTAAGGGCAAACAGGAGAGAGAGGGTTAGAACATAGAGGGCACTTTAGACTGGATCCTGTGCTTCTGCAAATGAGACATTTGCAACAAGTAATTTTTACTGCCTCACTTTTCCCTCCCTGGTTTTTGCTGCTGTGGGTCAGTGGACCCTGCTGAGCTATTGCTGGATTGACTGTTGCAACATGCAAGCTGTGCTGCATGACATGCTATTCTGGACAGTCTGGCCCTCAAAACTGACTTTAATGGCTGCGCAAGGATCTTCAGTAGAAAGTGGAAGGTGTAAAAGCTGCTCTTGAGCTGTGTCGCCGTTTTACAGGTGGATGACTGATTCAACCTGTTTAATCCTCTATAGAATAAACAGTTTAAAGTCCGTAGGGTAACAACTCCAGCCTCTCCAGATGTTAGACTGAAGAAATCATCCCCTGCCAGCATCATGCTGGCAGGGGATGATGGGAACTGTAGTCCATAACATCTGGAGAGCCACGAGTTTGACACCTGTGGTTTAAACAATACATGATATTTGGAATTTGTTTAAATGGGATTCAGAAACTTACTATTTTCCAAACAAAGTCCTGAAGAAAGTTGGCTCAGCTGTTGCCTTAAACGAAGAACTTCAGCTTCCAATGCCTCAGCTTTTGACTTCCACTTGGAATCCAGTCCAGATACAATCTTGGCCAGGTGCTCTGTATATTCTTTGCTACTTTGATCGGGTGGCTTTGAGCGGATTACAGCTAAAGCCAGTGCTAGCTGTGAGGTTTTCAAGTACCATGTCACATCCACTCTATCTTTTATTTCTGTTAGGACCAAAAGAAAGGAAAAAAAACATATTACAGATATTTGCCCAAATAAAAAAAGTTATTTGGTAAGTTTTATTTTTTTCCCAAAGGAAGATCAGTTTTCCTAAGATACAACCTCCCACAGTCAGCAAATGAAATATTTACAAGTACTACTGATGTCATATCAAAAATAAAATGTAGCTTGACAATATGAAAGTCATGGCAAGAACTGTAGAAGTCTTTCACACTATATGCTAGGAAAGGGGAAAGCTGAGCTGCCATAAAGTTACAGATACATTTTTCATCTTTAAAAATTAAAATGTCACTGAATTCAGTGGAATATTGCCACAGTGGTAAAGCACTGTGATTAGACACCTTGGATGGGTAAGGCAGAAAAGAACTGTTAAAGTGTGAGGCAATAGAGAGATGCCTCCACTACTAAAGACTTCTGAATTGCACTAATATAGCATATTTCATATTGAACATCCTGTTTCACAAACAGCTTTTGGGAGAAAGATAATTTAGATGAATAATTTGGCAATTTGCTTGAAGAACAGGATAGCTACCCTATCTGTAGGGAACCTACAAGGACTCAATTTCCCCCCTTATCCCCTTCCCCGCACTATTTTCTTTTCCCCTCCTTTTTCTATCCCCCCCCAATACCCTCACCTTTCCCTGCCTGCTTCCTTTCAATCCAGTCACCTTTTGTCTGCCCTGCCTCTTCACCTATATTTATTATCTGTTTAGTTCTCCACATTGGGGACTCAAAGCAGCTGAAATAATTCTTCTATATTTTATCAACACAACAACTTTGCGAGAGAGGTTAGGCTGAGAGGGAATGATTGTCCCAAAGTCACCCAGTGAACTTCCCCAGCAGAGTGGTGATGATTGGAACTCGGGTCTTCCAGATCCTAGCCCAACACTTACAATTAAACCACACAGATTTTCATGTGGTGGCTGCTGTTGAAAAGCACAGAAACAGAGAGAAGGCAGGGACCTAAGGGTTATCACGTCCAACCTTAGGATTGCCAACTTTCTGGTGGTGCCTGGAAATCTCCTGGGATTACAACTGATCTCCAGGTGACAGAGATCAGTTCACCAGGAGAAAATGGCCTCTTTGGAAGGTGGACATTACACCCTATTTATACCCCTATGACATTATAGCCCCTTGAAACCCTGTACCAATCAGCCACAACTGTACCCCTTGAAACCCTGTACCCATCAGCCACACCGCCCAGAGCCCCTTGGGGATGGGGCGGTTTATAAATTGAAAAAATAAATAAATAAAAATAAATAACTCTTAAAATCTCTAGTTATTTCCCAACCTGCGGCTGGCAATATCCCATTACATAAACCTGGAGATCACGATAACCCTAAGATTTTCAGCTTATTAGTTTGTGGCCAATAGTTGCAGCATTTTTCCTGAACAGAATTCAGTTTGGGATGGCCAATTCCAAGATCACTGTCCCAGAACAAATAGGATTTTGTAAGGGATATAGAATGTGCGTCTATTGATATAGTCCAAAGTTGCATTTGCCTTTTTAGCTACCACATCCCACTGCTATCTCAGGTTCAGTGAATGGTCTACTAAGACCCCAAGATCCTTTCAACATGGACTACAGCCAAGACAAGCCTTTGGAGCTCTCTCAGCCACCCCCACCTCACAGGGTGTTTGTTGTGGGGGATGGGGAAGGGAAAAGAGATTGTAAGTCCCTTTAAGTCTCCTTACAGGAGAGAAAGGGGGAGTATGAATTCAAACTTTTCATCTTTTTCCTCATCCAAAAATTCTAAATTCCAAAAACCTTTAATGGCATAAAACAGGATAACTATTTACAGAGTAAAACAAAATTATTACTAAAACTTAGCATTCCCTCCAGAGTCAAGAGTCTTGTAAAGGAATCTGGCGACTGTCTCTGTGATGAATGGCTGGGAGTCGCTGAGAGGAGACGCTACCAGGTCCCTATCTGATTTCGCTGAGTCCTTTACCTTCCTAATGGCAGGGCGATGGAGAATGAATTGGTTGCATTTGAGAAGAATATGTTCAGTCGATTTCGGAGAGCCTTCATTACAGGGGCATACTCTATTTTTGTGTGGTGTTGTATCTTCCTCTCGTTTGGACAGTTGAGAGAATATTCAATCGTGCCATCATGAAAAATCTGCGTAGGTGGGGAGTAATCAGATTGTTGCTGTATTTGGACATAAAGCCGGGGAGAGGTGGGGAGATGCCGTAGAACACGGGGGAGCAAGTTCTCTGGGCTCCCGGAAGGAGCAACTGCCCATCAATGTCAAGGGTTCGTTGCTTTAGGATCCGGAATGCTTGGCTCTTGTCTAGCTGGAGAAGGTGGTTGAGCGGTATTTGTATTTTATGGATTTGGCTGGGGATTGTACTTTGCTAGGTGAATCTGGATAGATCACTTAACAGAAGCTGAGTCAGGCTGTTTGGGGAGGCTCTGAAGGGGAGGCGCAGCCAGTATTTGAACACTGTGCGCCAGACCCAAGCAGAAAGCATATAGACTCCTATCTCTAGGCAGAGGACTTGGTAAGAGACTGAGTTAGGGAAGTCCAATAAGTGGTGGATGAATAGTGATTGTACAGTCTCAAGTTTGAGCGAGAATGGTAATTGGCTGCTATTCTCACTCACCAAATAGGGGCTGTGTAGAGTAACTGAGGCTGGAAAGAAATATCTTCAACACTGCAGGGAAAAAATTGGCCACCTTGGATGTAGAAAAATTTCGCAGTTGCTTTTTCCCCATCCAATAATTAGGCATTTGAATATCTGTACCTAAATGTAGAACTTCACATTTACCTTGGGTGAATTTTTTTTAAAAAAATTAGATTAGTTTTCAAGCCTGTCAAGATCATCCTGAATCTTGATTTTGTCTTCTTCTGTATTCACTTCCAATTTAGTATCATCCACAAATTTCATGTGCCTTTCTTCCGTCTCTTCATTCAAGTCATTTATAAAGATGATGAACAGCACTTAGCCCAGATAGATCCCTGAGGTACTCCACTTGTCACTCTTCCCAAGAGAATGAAGAATCATTAACAAGCCCTCTTCAGGTGTGATCTGTCAACAAGTTACCAATCCACCTTACAGTAATAGGATCTAAATCACATTTTACCAAACTGTCAATAAGAATATCACATACAACCTTATCAAAAGCCGTACTGAAATCAAGATAAATGATGTCCAGCATTTACCTGATCATAAGAACATAAGAACATAAGAACAAGCCAGCTGGATCAGACCAAAGTCCATCTAGTCCAGCTCTCTGCTACTCGGAGTGGCCCACCAGGTGCCTTTGGGATCAAACAAGGTAGTAACTTTCTCAAAAAAGGAGAGATGCCAAGTGCCATGAAGTCACAACCAACTTATGGAGATTTTCAAGGCAAGAGATATTCAGAGGTGATTTGCCATTATCTGCCTTTGTGTCATGACCCTGGACTTCTTTGATACTCTCCTATCAAAAAAGGCCAATCCTGCTTAGCTTCTGAGATCTGACAAGATCAGGAGAACCTAGACCATCCAGGTCAGGGCATAAATATAAAACAGTACATGATTCTTGTTCAGTACTCACTACCCCTTTCTTTACTTGTGGGAAGAGGAAGTACCTGCCTCTGTCTGGATGGCAATCACTACCACCAACAAAACTGTAAGGGTACATTACTGCTTCTGCCACAAAATTTCACTGTGAGACACATTTGTATAAATTCCCTCAGCTTGGTTTCCCTTCTTACTAACCCCCCCCCCCCACACACACATAACTTCTTTTTTCTCTTTAAATGTCCTGAGTGAAATGGGCATGTGACAAAAAAGCACAAAATCCACCCCCACCCCACCCCAGTCTATTGTATGGTTTAATTTTGAACAGGGGTAAATGGATGCCTTAAAGACACAAACACACTGACTTTGAAAATTTTGTCACATTATGACATTTCTCCATTTGCATGAGGTCAAGGAGTTACTTCCTTCTTCCCTTCCTGCAAAAGATGGATGGGCCTGGGAGAGCCGTCTTGTCTTAGTAGGGATTTTTGATTTGATTTGATTTGATATTTAATTTGTATACCACCCTCCCCCGGTGGGCTCAAGGCGGTGAACAACATTGTAAAAAACAATAACATAGGAATACAGAACCAGCAATTCAGTATAAACAATAATATCAGGTTAACAACTAATCACAACTAATCAACTAAAATAACAGCATCACCAACAATTAATACAACAGCTCATAACAACAACATAGTAATTACAAGTTAACAATATAACATTTATGATAAGATAACAAAACAATAATAATTACAGTGATATAGCATAACAGTATCCCAATAACAGGGAGACACTTTCTTACAGTGGTTAAGTAAAAAAAAAAAAGAGAGAAGCCAGACTTTGCTGACAGCTTGCCACCCCCTGGACTGTCTGGTAAGGATAGTTAGGAGACAGGCAGGTGGGGTTGAGGGCAGCCTAGGTTGGTGGGGCAGTGCCCCATTTGCCCTAATGGATTAGAACCCACTCAACGATCATCAAGCTACTTGCTTTTATGCACTTACCAGGATTTTGTAAATTATATTACAATTAAGTTAACAATAAAAAGAGCAATCAACATATTCCATTCATCCCTGATGAAATCAGGGATTCAAGTACTTTACAGAAGCAAATATGTTTGGGTAATAAAAGTAAGAAGGCTGCAATTATATACAAAACACAGGGTTTTTAAGCTATACAATTTCTCAATGCATGAGCTATCAAAGCCGGTAATTTGCCTCTGGCCTTTATGCTTGGAGTGACTAGAAATTGCTGTTAAGTGGAAAACTACACAGTACCATGGTAACTTCATATGTAACACACACTCTCTCTCTTTTATACAATTTCAAATGGTGACTAGCCTTTTCAGGTTCAGGAAGAAGAAGTCAGGAAGCACATGGCAGTGGGTGGCATGTCAGAGCCACAAAGACCCACAGGTGGTTTCCATCCCATTCTCTCAAGTATGGTGGCAGTAACAAAGGATGAGCAGTAGAGTCTCCACTACCACACTGTTAGGTCCTTACGGGTTAACCAAAGCAGTTGCCAGGACTGGAGCACAGTAATTATTTGCAACTAAATATTGGCAAGATAAACTAAAAGCCAGAGACTGCAGATCTGAAACTTCAAATCATAAATATAGCAGACAAAAATATAATTCTACTCGACTCATTTCCAGCCTTGGAAAAAAATCTCTCACCTATAAGAATCTAGTATTACTGAACAGCATGCAATTTTTTTATTTAATAACAGAAGAGGCCTTAAAGCTGATAGTGGCATGGAGAGGATAAACAGAAACAAAAGCTGGTTCTGGTGGGTTTTCCGGGCTGTGTGGCCGTGGTCTGGTGGATTTTGTTCCTAACGTCTTGCCTGCATCTTTGGCTGGCATCTTCAGAGGTGTATCACAGAGAAAAGTCTGTTTCACACTGTGTCTAAGTGAGAAGGGAGAGTTTAGTGTGGTATATTGTCCATATCCCAGGTTGGGGAACCAATCATTAAGTTTTTGGGTAGGAAAAAAAGCATCCTCCCGAACACCAGTTTCATTACCATCAGAAGTAGCTCTATTAAAAAAAATTATCTTGAGACTTTAAAAAATCTTTAAATTATTAACATGAGTTTTTTTTCCAATAAGCAACTCCCCCTTTCTTTTTTCACATCAGATAATGCCTAAACATATGAATCACTATCTCTCTATTAGCTTTTTACAAAGTATGACACAGAGGGCTGTATAAGAAATATCTGGCAATATTCTATAGAATTAGGTTTCATCATCACTCATAATATTTACCAATTCCCAGCTGTACAGTATGTCCCCACTGTATAGTATAAGGTAAACACATACTAAATTGGCCTGCCTACACTGTATAGTATAAGGTAAACACATACTCCTTTGGCCTGCCTATGCTGCATGGTGAGGCTTTACAGCTGGCCTCATCCGCCAAAAGCCTGGGGGTGATTCTGGACCCAGTACTATCAATGGAGGTCCAGGTCACCCGAACGGCTCAGTTGGCTTTTTTCCACCTGCGGCAGGCACGGCTATTGGCCCCGTACCTCTCCTGTCCTGATCTAGCCACTGTGATTCATGCAACAGTCACCTCTAGGTTAGACTACTGTAACTCGCTCTATGCAGGCTTGCCTTTAGCCTTGATCCGGAAATTGAAACTCGTACAGAACACGGCAGCCAGGCTTCTTATTGGAGCATCAAGCAGGGACTGGATTACTCTGGTCCTATGCCAGCTGGACTGGCTGCCGATCGAGTTCTGGGTCATGTTTAAAGTGTTGGTCTTGACCTTCAAAGCCATTCACGGCCTTGGACCCTGCATACCTACGAGACCGTCTCTCCCCGCTAGGCCCCTCCGTTCATCGGAGGAGGACCTCCTGGTGATCCCTGGCCCTAAAGCTATCAGGCTGGCCTCTACAAGGGCCAGGGCTTTTACAGCCCTGGCCCCTACCTGGTGGAACGGCTTCCAAGGGAGATCAGGGCCCTGCGGGACCTGCAGAGTTTCCGCAGGGCCTGTAAGATGGGCCTATTCTGCCAGGCATTTGGTCAGCCTGGTAAAAACATCGCTGCCATTTCATCTGGCCTCCCGTGGGCATAAAGGTAGGGAGGGGGGGAGGATGACGCCATCTGATGAGATATGGTTCCGGTTTTTATTCTTATTATTGCAAATCAGTTTTTATGGTATGTTTTTAAGTTGTTTTATCATTGTTGTTCACTGCCCTGAGCCCCTAGGCAGTGGTGGCGAACCTTTTGGACTCCAGATATTATGGACTACAATTCCCATCAGCCCCTGCCAGCATGGCCAATTGGCCATGATGGAAGGGGCTGATGGGAATTGTAGTCCATAACACCTGGTTCGCCACCACGGCCCTAGGGGGAGGGCAGTTTAGAAATCATTCAAGGTTCGCCACCACGGCCCTAGGGGGAGGGCAGTTTAGAAATCAATCAGTCAGTCAGTCAGTCAGTCAGTCAGTCAGTCAGTCAAATAAATAAATAAATAAATAAATAAATAAATAAATAAATAAAAGCAAAATTTTGGCTATGTAGAGTCACCAAGGCACAGAAGCAGGAGTGGAGGTAGCAGGGAAATAAGATGGAACAAAATCAAAGGCGGCAGAGAGGTGGCAGAAACAATTAAGGGTAGCTGAGAAGAAGTTATGGGAGAGTATGGGAGAGTATGGGAGAGAAAACTATACTTGTCCATATTTGGGCCATTGGGGCAACAAGGCTGATATGACTGACATATACAAATACATCACGTGCTCATTGATTATTGTGATGGGCATGCCACTCCGTTTTCTTTACACAAGCCAACAAAGAAGACAAAAGGAATTGTAATCCAAAGAAATACTGGAGCATCACTTGTCCCCGATTAAAAACCCATAAATACCAAATAAATAAAACAGTTAAGTCTATAACCTGCAAAACGTTATGGTGCCTGATTTTTGTTATGGTATTTTTGGCACTGCAGTAACAGCTGAAACACTATTCCATGCTGAAAGGTATCCCACAAAATGATTGCTGCTTTGGCATTAGTTTAGCAACTTTACAGAGCAACACAAAGAACACTTTCCTGAGAGCAAGGCCCATTGAATAGATCCAAGCAGACATGCTTAGGATTGATCTCTTATGCTGCCAAGTTCCAACAAGTATCTTCCTAATAGCTGGTAGTGAACATTTCTGTGTAACTCAGAAGCTTGCATCCTCCTCAATAAAACAAAAATGATATCCCATTTTTGAGAAAAGTGTTTTCCACATATAATTCCTCCAACAGCAGCTATTTAACAGACAGAATACTAATTTCCTTATTGTGTGTACGATTCATATATTGCAGTGTTTTTTTTAAATGTGACGATTCATGTTGTGGTGTTTTTAAAAAATGATAGTACTCCAGCAACTGATGTGCAGACACCCCCCAGAAGAAAACTAATCAGAAATGGCATTCCCCAGAAGTACAGCTATCCCACAGAAAGTGGAATGTTTCTTTGGTTGTATTCTAATTTGAGGAACAAATCTTTTGCAGATATCTAATTTCATAGGAAATATACCAGAAACTTGACACCTTCAGATTCTTTCCCAAATGCCCTGACATGAAGTCCCAGCTAATCAGAATTTTCTGAGCAATTTGGTTCCTCAACCTACAATCTTACCTACAACCTGACTAGAGCACAATTGAACACCCTCCATGCCATTCTCCAAGCTCCGCCCACTGGAAATTATGAGGCGGCTTTAAAGCAGGGCAATTTAGGAAGGAAACTCTGCCCTCTGCAGGGCCCCAGGCGAGACGCAGCTGAGACAAATCACCGGGGTGAGGCGGGAGGGAATGCATTCAGGCCAGCTAAGACTAAATATCCGCAAGAAGACCAGTATTCTTTAAAGGAAACGCACGTAAATGTAAATATATATGGCTGTCATCAGTGAAGTCTTTGCAGAGGCTGCAGCAAAAACTTTCTCGACAAATGACCACTCAGCTCTTCTTTGCATCACACGGGCAAATCCTAATCGTCAGTGTACTGCCTTAGCCAGTAGTTTAGTTGATAGCAACCGCTGTGGTCACTGACCAGTTCCAGCACTGATATCTCGGGAAACCCTTGCATGCAAAACCTAAGACCGGGGTTAATAATAATAAAAAAACCTGTCATGTATTACAGCTACTTCGTGGTACTGATCAAAGCAGTAAATTTAAAATGAGGACGACGGCAAGTGCACAAGAAGGGGTGAAACCCCCCCCCCCCCGGGTGGTGGAATCTGTGAGGTATTCATCAGCCCCCTTAGGGTTCACGTAGCCAAGACGAAGGAAAGCATCCATGATATAGTAAAGTGGACTATACCATTCCTGACCGCTTCTGGAAAATCGGTTTGTTTGTTTTTTACAATGTAAGTAGTAGAAAACTAGAAAAAATGACGGAAAGCTTTTCTCACAGATGTGTTTGATATCTGCTATGTTAAGGGACGATCTGGAAAAAAAAAACTTAAGGCATTACATTCCAACGCAGTCAGACCCCGTTTCAGTCTGCTGCCATTCATTCCAGATTGTCTCTTCTAAAAGTTGGGCGGGGGGGGGAGGGAGGGGGGGAGTTTCCCTACTATCCTTTCCTTCTGGAAGTTGTAATAGAAACGGAGAAATCCTAATAAGAGCCAGGATACGATTTGTCTCTGCAAAAAGAGGGGCAAACGCGCAGGTAATTCTGCAAAATGATCGCACACCCCTCTGTACTGAAGAAGTGGTGTAGACCGCTCCACCTTTTTCCATGGGTTGACGGAGAAATACTTTCTCGCTGACTCTTAATTATTAAATTAGGCGGCTAATGAGGCATGAATGCCTCAGAGGGGAGGTTTTTCCCTCTAGACTCTAGAGAAAGAGCAGAAAAGGCTGTTAAGTTATATGAAGCTGTTGCCTCCGGGGACTTTGTGATCTCACCAAGTGAAACAATAGTTACAAGGTTGAGTTAAAGGAATACAAGCAGTTAGGCTTGTAAAGACTGCCTGCTTTAAGATTTAATGAAAAACTAAATGGCGTCTTACTACTCCCATCCCCACGATAATTCAGTAGAACTCTGAAGTGTTGAGTTTTGATACATACTTTTCAAATTCTATTTGTATTTAAAATACTTTTTTTCCTGCGTACTTCTCTTTTTTATGGACGTGCCTGTTCTAGGCTGCCAAGGCCCTGGGAAAGCTATATTTTTGCATCTTGGAGTAAGCATCCATTCATTTTAGTAGAGGCCACATCTGCTCACTTCTTTGGTTGATAAATCCACTCCCTTAATCGGTTAATTTGGACCGGATAGGAGAGTGCTGGTAGAAAAAGGACTCCTTCACAATCACAGAACAGGTTCTTAATCATTAAATTGTCCAGCATGCTATTTAAAGGAGTTTGGAAAGGTTCCTTTTTAATTCTGATGTTTTCTCTATGTATTTTGTGTTAAAGTAAAGGCAAGGCACTGGTAAAGCCACCTGGCAATCACACAAGAGATGTATAATGATGTATAACGCAAGAGATGTACGAACACTCAATGCTTATAATGACAGAAGAACTCTGGTTTACATTATACCAAATAGGTAGTGCTTTAATTGACCCATTAATAGGTCTTTATTGACCAATGTGTCTCAAGTCTCCATAATGCGTATAAATTTTGTTACAGAAAATGCTGACAAGCCTATTTCTATGTTGTGTCACAATTTCACAGACCACTTTTATCATAGCCAGCAATGATCCAAGGGCATTAAAATAAATTGAAATTTTGTCATTAATATCTGAATATTTTTAAGGTCACAGATAAGACTTATCTTGGAGAGTTTGCAAGGAAGCGAAATGTTTTCTCTAGATTGGTAACAGATTTTTCTCTGAGCGATTTGCCAGAGGATAAAAGGACAAAGGATAACACATTCTTATGCCAGCTCTTTGCGCTTTATTGTTCATGTGACAAAGAAAGCTTTTTAAGCTACAAAATGATAGATACTTTTGAGTTACGGGATGGAAAATTCACTATTCTGCTTTTCATTTCACTGTGAAACTGGTTCTTTGATGAATAAGCAAGCAGGAAGTAGGGGGAGATTGTTCCAGAACAAATCATTCAGTTGTACAAAATTATATGTTGTCACTCGTTTGGGGGAAATGATTTTTTTAAAAAATTCAAAATAATCTGCAAAAACTTTTTAAAAAGCTCTTCCACAGATTACATTTAAATAGGCTACCTATAGAGGGTTTTTTATAACAAGGAAAGTCAGCAAACAGTATTAAATGGAGCTCTAAAATGGTATTTTTATTTCTGAATCCGGAGTATTAATTCACTAATATGCAGGATTTACAATGAGGCACTGCATGAATAAGACAGGTGCTGTCCTAGTTAGACAGCAGGATTATATGCTCTGCTGAAGGCTATTTGTAGAGCATGGGGAAGAATGCATATTGAATTCTGCAGCAAGAAACTATATCTTGTCCTCTGGTGGTTGGAGGAAAAGTACACATCATGGGACAAGACTCAGGGATACTTTTGTTCAGGACAGATGATGGACAGTGTAGAGGACATTCATGCTAATAAAGCTCTATCTAGTTGATGGGAAGAGGCAGGGGTGGCATTTAGAGGATTTGGAGAAGCAAAAATGGAATAAGTGTACATTGCTGATTTTACACATTAATATCACTGTGGAATAATTCCAGAATTTTAGATTTAAAAAAAGTACTCATGAGACGGAATAGGACCATCTTTTATATATTATTTTGCTTGTTGAAATTACTGCTGTCTTTTTATGAATGATAAGCATTTTGATTAAGTGTTCTTCAGTAAATACAGCGCAACAGATTATAATAAATTTGTAATTGTCAGTGCTTTATTATTGCAGAAATACAGTTCAAATATACACAAGCCCTTTTGATCTCAATTTGCAATTGTAAATGAATGTGCTGATCCAGAATGCTTAGGGAATAATGAAATGTCTTTCTTTTCAGAATATTTAGGTAAGACTAGAGTTCTTCAGTCAGTTGTTCACCTGTTAAAATAGCTAAGAGTATGTGGGATTCAGTACTCAATGCACCTGTTGTTTGGCGGTGGGGCACAGTGCTATGGAACAGCCAACCATCCACTGTAGGCAGGAACACTTGTTAAAGGCACAGGTACACATAGTAACGCACACAAAGAACCAATGTAAAACACATCTACTCAGAAGGCCAATCATGACTATGTAAGGGATCCAACTCACAGGAAGGTGGCAAGGGAGGGAGAGTGCTCCCAAGAGCCAGTGACCACAATGACATTCTCCACCATATATATCTGAAGATGATAGCCGTGTCTCATTTAATAAATAAACTTTGTTAGTTTTTAAGATGCCACTGGATCTCTGCTCCGTTTAGACATACTCATAGCTGGGAAAATATCCAGCAGCCAAAGCACAGAGTACCCTAACCTGGGCATGGCACACATCCAGGACACTCCTTGCTAGACCTGCAATAGGATCCCTGCCCACCTTCACTGGCAAGGGCTTTGCCCTCTGGCCACCACATGCTCCCAAAACACAGGATAGAAAAATCTAATCAGCTGAGCTGTGACTTTTAGAAATATGGGAGAGAGATGTTTTAATCAGCTTAAATACGTTTAACATACTTAACAATTTGGGACACACTCACATTTTTTAATATATAGTACTTCAAATTTTCCATTATCTAAGCACAAAAAATCTTTCAACTTTTGTTGTTGAGTGCCCAAAGAATGCCATTGTGGAAAACAGTTCCTGATAGAGAAATTAAACGCACCTTCCATTAGCAATTTTAACAAAAGCCCAAGCTTAAATAAGATAGTTGCTTTTCCTCATTAATATAGTGCATACCTTTGCATATTTGAACTTCCAGCTCCTTTCCTTGGTGCCTTCTGTTAAGGAGTCACTGGTGGAAACTGTGGAATATTGGAAACTGTGGCTAGATTTTATTTATTTACTTCATTTATACCGTTTCTTTCCAACTAGGACTCAAAGTGGCTTACATCATTCTCTCCACTAACTTATCCTCAACATCAGCCCTGTGAGGAAGGTTGAGCTAAGTGCGAGACTGGCCCAAGGTCACCTTGAGAGTTTTCATGGCAGAATGGGGATTTGAATGTGGATCTCCCACATCCTAGTCCAATGCTTTAACCACTACATAATACTACCTATGTAATACAACAAAGATATCAGGCCAAATCTAATACAATATTTACTACTGGAGTTAAAATCATCCAGGGGACATGGAATTCACAGCCTCTAAGGTTTTCAGATGTTGCTGTTATTATGCTGTAGTCTTGATAAAAAGTGACATCAGTTTAACCTAATGCCATAGTTATCTAAAGTTTAAACCCAAGTTTCATTTTGCTTAGTGCAAGAAAGGTTGGAAAGGACACATAGATGAATAAGGCCTAAGATCTGATTTGTGGAGAAATTCTGGGAAGTAATAACACTTCTGCGACTTAACAGGAACAAATATCTAAATGGCTACTGAGGTTTACCTGAAAATTTGCTTTAAAAATGAGAACTCATATATTTTCTCTTCATTATTAATGCTCATGCGCTTTCTTGCACTGTGATAATTGTATCCACAGTAATTCATTTGATGAGGTACTTCCTTGGAGGCTAAGAGGCTGTTCAATCTGGTTCTTTTAAAATTGCATACAATATGTCACGTTTCAAGGCTTCAGTTTTACATATATTCTGTCACTTAGAAGGATTCATGAGAAGTGAATTCAAAGAAGCTAAAAAAAATCTTTTGCATAATGAACAAGTTAGGAACTTGAAACAATAATCTCCATTATTTCTCACAATTAGATACAGTATTTCAGTTAAGCTTCTGATAAGCTACCTACACACATTTTCAGATCTTGTCAATTTCCTTCTAACAAAGTTTGACATTACATAGTTTATATTTTCCATAGTGCACAAAGGTTAGCTCAGTAGCACATGTGATAATTCTAGGCTGTTCTAGCCTATCTGATCCTTAAATGTATTTTCTTAATTATTACTAATATTTTTGTGTCTATAATAATAAAGAGGTATAAAAACAAAGTATTACTCCTGCCCCCGCCTTGCTCCCTTCCTGAGCTAGAAAGAGACATACTGCTGATCTCCCACATGTCCAATTAAAAAGTAAACGCCATTAATTTCAATGTGACTTAGAGTCTAGTTACTTATTCACCTTACCCAGTGGTGAGAGTCTTACATGCACCAAGCTCTTTCACGTGTGGGTTTAAATTGTTTTTCTTCTTTTCCCATACTTTCATTACTACTGTTAACCAGTTTAAAGAAGTCTGTACTACCACGGTGGTGGAGAGAACCAGGACTCAACACAATTTCTGCTAGGTAAAGAATATATCATTGAAAAAAACCAGGGCCTTTCCCCACACTCTTTAATCCCCCCTATGCTGCGCGCTGCTCTCAGCAGGTGGCATCCCAGGCGCGCCCCCAGGCGTCCCCACGACCCCGCGCGCCCATGCCTTGCCCCACTTACCTTAAGCCCCGTGCTACTTGAGGAGAGTAGCGCGGGGTCCCCTGGCACTTCTCACGACAGGGGCGGCGACAGTGCAGCCGCCCCGACGCTGCCGCTGTTGCGCCCCCTCAGTGCGCTGCATCCCAGGCACTCTTCTTAACGGCGCCTTTTCATGACCCCTGTCTGCCCTGGGGAGGGCAGACAGGCCTGCACACAGAACTGGGTGCTGACATCAGCGCGGGGGGGCGGGGTCACAGAGGGAGCCCAGGAACTTCCTGGAGTGGAATTATCTGGACTATCTAACTGATGTAGTCCTTCGCCTTTGGGGGTTGGGTCTGTTGCATTGTCACCACAGGCCTAGACCCCTGTGGCCTCCATATTGGAATGGTTACCCTCCTGCACTGGTCACCCTCCAGCTTTTTTTGGTGCTTCAGCTAATTTTGATGGCTGAATCAGCCACCGCAGCAGCCACTGCAGTCTCTGAAGTCTCATAGCATCTGATGCACCTAAATCCCATTAAGAGTTCTGACCACCATAACCAGGTGTGGCACATTTGAGAACTAGTAGCTTACTCCTGGAAGGGCATCACTTGCATCTCCACATCCAGTAAAAGAATATAAGGCCGCAGTCTACCTTCAGCCTTTACTGGAACAATACTTGTGATATAGGGCTGTTGGTGGCAGCTTCTCCACGTTGAGAAGAACTTAGTAGTGTACACTGTCTCTTCATCTTAAGTTTTGCATGACATATTTGTCTCGTTCTTCCAGACAATAAATCCCCCCTGCCCCCCACCATCAATACTTTGCCACAACTCAATTAGGCTAGGTTCTTAGGTAATTACTCAGGATCACCCATAAGTGTTGTGTTACGCTTTTGTAATTGTCTGCTTCATTCAGATAAACAAGAGTTAACTGTTGAAGTCGCATGACTAGAATCACATGAGCTTCTGGAAAGATCTCTGTTTCTTCTTCCAGCAACGGAAGAAAGAGAAACACATCATCACATATAGACTGCAGATACCCAAACTGAGCACTTGCAGAGAGTTTGCTGTTTCTATATTTAGTGTTACTTAATTTTGTTATCGAGTAAAGTTCTACAGAACAATTCCCTCGTGTCTCTGTCCTATTATTTAGTCTGCTAATTTATTGCAATACAACATTTTGTCACTGAGCAGAGGTTTGAATCTGAGTGTGACCAAAACTGTAAAGTTTCTTCAGTACACTCTGTTTCCTCATTTTCCAGTTTCATCCCTCTTTCTCAAACTCCCTTCCATCAGGTTCTTGTTTCTTAATCCCCAGTCTGCTATCTCCTTTCAACTTCCTTGTTATTCTTGTTCTTGTTTTTTAAGCTTTCTGAAGATTATATGTAATGTCTTAATTACTGATACACTGATTACTTCGTCCTTCCTCAGTGAAATTGGATTGTAAAACTCTTTGTCCTGTCAGCAACTGAATATTCCAAGTCACCACTCCATGACCAATTGTGCAGGGAATGCTTACCTTGGAACTCTTCTCTGCTTAGTGTGCTTGCAGAGGGTTCTGCTCATGTTTCTCTGTTTATGCTTGAGGAGGAAGCCCAGTGCTTGCCATGCAGCTGCTTCCAGAAGTGTCAACCCTCTCCTTTTGCTGCTTCTCTCAACACCACCCCTCAACAGTCTTAAGGGAACAGATCTTGCTGATATTTTCTTCCTCTCCCTTCCCCTACACGCACACAGTCACTCACTCCCTCTCCCTCTCTCACTGCCGCCGCTGCTGCTGCAAGAGAGAGGCTTGTTTTTAAAGGAGACTCTTGTGTGAAAGAAAGTTTTGAAAAGGTCCTCCCAAGTATTGAGGAGGGCAGAAGTAGAGCAGGGGAGGTGGGGTGGAAAGAGACACTGCTTAATATCAATGTATCAATACAAGCATTTACAAAAACAGGAAGGAGGGTGAGGAGAAAGCATGCAAAGCAGCACAAGGGAGTGGGGGGGGGGAGACTAGGCATGCTGGCAGTGGATGGAGGGCAGAGGTCTAAGGCAAAGCTGTGCACAGTGGCAACTCTGCCCCTGCGAAGCAAAATTAAATTTGAGCTAGAAGTGGCCTCACATGCTGTGGGGAGAATAGAAAGTGAAAATGGGGCTTGAGGAAATACGTCCATCCAATTAATCTTGTGGCAATGTACATTCGCCGCCATCACACTGCATATGCCTTGTGTGTAATTGGCCCATCTCAACCAGTCAGTGCCAGACATTTCACTGCCACAAATGTGATATGATATAGATACTAAAACAATTGAAAGTTAAATTATGCTGTCTCCACTGCAGAGAGATTATTTAATTAACAACAGTTTGAACAAGGCTCTTTGAGCCATTATCCATTTGTGTAACATTCCCTGCAGTCTTCATTAAAATTTTGATGAGCTAATGATTTGATAATACACTTTCCAGTTTGTGTCTGTATTGCATGAATTTATTGGACTTGATTGAAACATGTTTCGGTTTAAGTTTGTTTAATACAGTACGACTTGTATGGTTTGAAAATCTTGCATGTATTATTTTCGACAGGTGTTGAGATGGATTCAGACAGACTTTTCACTCCATGTCTCTCAATTGCTATGCTTCTTCCAGCCTTCATCCTGTGTGGCTTTTGTATTAGCAGGTTCCATGACCTCCAGCAAAACATTTGGGTTGGTTGCTCCAAATAGACCATTCCTTCCTTTTTACCTGCAAAACATTTGATTGGATCCAACTCATTGCGTTACTAAGTAATATTTTTAAAACTTACATGTATTCCACACTTGTTTTGACACATGTATTCCACACTTGTTTTGTCACAGATTTTGAAAGATTTGCAGTGCAATTTTGAAAGATTTACAGTGCAATTTTAAAAAGAGTTCTTCCAGTCAAAGCCCATTCCTTTCAGTGGGTGTAGGCAGGAGTAACTCTGCACAGGATTGTATCATTCGTTCTTTATTGAGCTGTCTGACCTTTATGTGTTATTGCTTTTTAAATATATGGATAACGTAGTCCAGCAACAAGAATACACCCTGATATGCACAAAGAACTCTTTTACTCTGGGGAAGAAAACTATACTGCTTCAACTTATATTCCCCCTTCCCCTGAAAATGCAGAACAGATTTCCAGTTATTTTGTTCACTTTCCTATTGTTGTATGTCCATTCATTGCAGGAACTATACTATTTTCCACGTCTTCCAATTAGAGTTTTTACAGAGATAAGCAGTATGCATGATAATTCATAAATTTTAAATATTCAGATAACATAATAATTGGATTCCCTATCAGAATTTACTGTATCTTAATTGCTTGAACAGCTTTCCTAAAAAGTTATGACAGGCAACACTCCACACAAACATGTTGTACCATGCTGTTCCCCCTTCATTCAGTGATTATCTATTTGATATCTATAGAGGTTTATTTTACAGATATTACTAGCACCTAGATAAAGGTGATATATAACTATGAAGGGGGGGATTCATGGGGGTGAGAATATTTCCCCACCCCCATTGCTGAGCTGGTGTGTGTCCAGGTTCAATTGGTCACCTTGGAGCCCAGCAGCCATTGTGTTACTGTCTGAGAGCTGCTGCAGGCCCGGAGTAGCTTCTGATGCCTGTAGTTGCTTCAGTCAGACCCAGAGTGGCCACTGCTGTGGCTAAATCTGGAGTGACTAAGCATGCGCCACTGCTGCAGCTGGGCCTGAACCAGAGTAGATTCTGCTACGGCAGGCCCTAGAGTGACTCCTGGCATCTCCTGCTGCCAGGCTCCTGGGCTCCACTGCAGCTGCCTCTAGGCTTTGCCACAGTTCCCAATTGTCCATGCTTTTTATTTTTTGTAATTAGGGGGAAATTGAAACATCTCAGTTTTTTCTGTAAGTCTGAGCAGTCCGCTAAGTTTGTAGAAAAGTTTGTTTTGTTTCTGTGTGGCCCCAATCCATTGATTTAGATATCTACAGATGGAGAGGGAGCACAAGTCTCTATTACGTATATAGATGTCTAGTTTATGTTGTCATCTTCAATTTGTTAATAAATTAAGAAAGTTAAGGAACAAGGAAGCCAGAGTGTAGAAAGGCTGGCTAAGGATAGTAGTAGAGAACATAGGAGACCACCCAAGACTATCTAAGAGACTAGCATGGTAGTAAGTGACATTGACTCTAGGTTTACCTGGCTCACATCCCTTAGAACAGTGGTTCTCAACCTGGGGGTCGGGACCCCTTTGGAGGTCAAACGACCCTTTCACAGGGGTCACCTAAGACTCTCTGCATCAGTGTTACAGTGTTCTCTGTAAAATGGATAAATGTTAGGGTTGGGGGTCACCACAACATGAGGAACTGATTTAAAGGGTCACGGCATTAGGAAGGTTGAGAACCACTGCCTTAGAAGCAGAAGCAACCTACTTTTCAGGAAGACATTATTTCTGCCACCATGCATTAGCTGAGATGAAGAAGATTGATCTAAGTCTTATCACATTTTTGTTCCCTGTCTCAAGGCTATAGCCTTCAAAAGTGCTACAACAGCAGCCTTATTACCTGAGCAATTTTTAAAATTTACTTTATTAATATATTTTTCTGGGAGCATATGCTAATGCATAGCTTATTACTTCCACTGGTACTGTGGCATAGCCTGGAATTGCCTTAAAATGACTGAGAAATTATGGACTTCTAAGCCACAGTAATTTATGTGATTATGTGCTATTAATTCTTGACGAGCTAGAGAACCTGTGAAATTGTATTTTAGGAATCTCTTCCCGGCCTTGCAAGCGTGACTTCAAATGTCACTGGGGACATTTCAAGGTATTTTGTCACACCAAGCAAGTTACGCACACCAAGTTAATTCCTAAAGTTCCCAAGTTATTATTCCCATAATGCATGTGGAAGGGTGAGAGGCAACAGGTTGCCTTTTTCCCCGGGGGCTGGGAGTTCTGAATTAGGGTCTTCCCAAATCCCAAAGTCAACATAGCAGATGAGCTTGCTTGATCTCCACTGCTCACGTTTTCTTCTGCAAGAGAACATAGGATATAAACTAGCTACATTAGGACCATATCAGCGTTGACAATATGCTGACACCCAGGGTTTAGGGCAGAGATGCTCATCTAGGAGATTAACAATAACATAGCAATATTCAAGTAAAAGGCAATAGAGTAGAACTAACCTAAGTATGTTACCTATGCTGCAGATGGTTCCTCAGATCATGTGGTAACGAGAATTCAAAAGAGTTCTGAAGCCTTCCCAAGACACAATTTCCACTGAAAACAAAACAAAATCCCAAATGTACATATATTTCTAATAAATAGATTTGGACCTAAATCAACTTCTTATCTAAGAATAAGTAGATTTCTCCAATCCCATGCAAATCTCTATATCAGATGTCTATTTTTTTTATCAATCAGAGCCATATATAGTATAATCCCACCTCCATCAAACACCTGGTAATTTCTCTGGACTTCCATGACAAATAAATGGCCTGGTCTGAACTGGATTGTCCTTGTTTCAGGATGGATTAAGAACCGAATCAACTTCCCTGGGGTAACCAGGGTGGTGCTGTTCCTGCGCTGCTGCACAACCTCCAGAAGGCTTCTAGTCAGTATGGGGAGGAAGCTAGAAGGAAAAAAAACAGGTCCGCCACCCAGAAACCCTCCATAGGGCTTAATAGAGCTACATACTCAAAAGGGTGGCATAACTCAAAGCCCCAGACCGTGAAGGTCATTCCCTAAATCCCAGGTGGAAGCTGACTCCCCCCCAACACCAGTGTCTGAGTGGACTCCAACATTGCTCTGCAGACTTCCAGATTTCACTGCTGTGGAGCTGAGGGGCAGCTGGGTGCTGGCAGCTCTGCCCAGTCCACCAGCAAGAGTGCCCCTTGACCCAGCAAAGGAAGCAAACACATTGGTGCAGCCCTCTGCCAATTCCTGTGAGTGTACAGTGCCTACATCATCTGTGTTGGACTCTAAGTCTGTCAGGAGGACAGAAGTGAACATAATGGAATACAGGGCTCCAGACTCTCCAGGTGACATTCTTGAGCTTTGGCAAGTTTAGGATTTGTCACAGCTTGTTGCATGCATATATCAGAGAGGACCTTTTCCATGGAAGTGCCACAATTATGGAATGATCTCCCTAGGGAGGTGTGTCTGGTGCCTTCATTGTTGATCTTCAGGAGACGTCTGAAAACAGTTTCTTTTAGAACTACATTTTGATTGATTAATCTTTTATTATTGGCAGTCCTAATAGGAGTTTTTGAACTGTGACTTTTATGAGTTGTGTCAAAGTTGATTTTATTGTTTTTTAATTGTTTTATTTATATTGTAAACTGCCTTGAGTTCCGCAAGAGAGAAAGGTGGAAATTTTTAAAAATAAACAAATTATTAATACTGAAACAGATCTAGCACACAACCATTTTCTAATGTTTATTTCATCTGTCCAATCATAGGCTATGTTGTTGGTGTAATTAAAGAACCTTGTACTAACTGCACACTTGTACAATGTTTATCTTGCAAAAGAATAAGATTGCTCTTGTTATATTCAGTAATTGCTTTACTTTTTGCTTGGCGTTGCAACCATGAGGCATCAGTTTTGGCAAACTGTTTTAGTTTATATTAAGTCATATAAACTTTATAAAAAGTGTAAATACCACATATTTCATGCAGAATGTCTTGCAGGCATATCAGTTCGCAATGAAGTTAATTAGCTGTCCATGCTATATAACTTTTTAATATGCTGACCTATTAATATTTAATAGTCCTTTTTATTTTTGTTTTTACTCTAGGCTGCCAGCTGTATGCTTGGAAATAAATGTAATGAATATATTCTTAATTTCCCATATGCTAACAATGTAATCCTACGCAGAGTTACTTCAGTTTAAACCCATTGAAATCAAAGGACTTAGCCTGTAGTCTTTGTGCATGGAATTGCACCACTAAACACTGAAATTTGGTTAGTCTCTTTTGGGAAACCACAATTTTCTGCATTTTAAAACATTTGCCATTTTGATGTTACCAGAAGGTACAGATTCATGGAGGATAGGTCTATAACTGACTGTTAGCTATGATAATGAAAGAGATCTTCCATATTCAGAGGTAGTGAACCTCTGAATACTACCATTAGGTGGAAACATGTGGAGAAGGCTTTAGCACATAGCCCCTATGCATTGGCTGTCTGGCGGCTGGTTAGCTACTGTGTGAAATGGGATAATGGATGAGGGAGACCACTGGTCTGATCAAGTGGAGCATTTCTGGAAGCAATCTAGCCAAAATCCAGCATTTCATAACTCTGATTGATTCTCCCATTGACATAAACTTAGTCAATTAGATCCTCCCATGCTAAGTAGCATACTGGGCAACAAGTGCTCTCCAGCATTTCCGGTCTTGGGTGAATGTTCCAGCCCATGCAATATCCAGTGCCTTCAGGTCTTGCTCGAATGTTCTCCCCCAGGTGTTTCAGGGTCATCCTTGTTGTCTTTTGGCATCAGGAGGTATCCACCTCATTGCCATCTTTGGGAGCCAACCATTCTCCATGTGAAGGATATGGCCAGCCAGTCGAAGTCTTCTGTGTGCAATGATGGAGTTTGCACATGCTGCTCCTTCAGAGCACCTCTTCATTAGTGATGTGGTTGTAATATGAGATCTTCAGGATTCAGTGTAGGCACTTCTGTTGGAAGATGTCAAGCCTGTTATTGATACTTGTTGATGCCTTTCAGGTCTCGTTAGCATAAATGGCTGTCGGGATCGCAGTGGAGGTGAATAGACAGAGCTTGGTCTTCAGGGCAATGGTTGGTGAGCACCAGATCTTGTTCATTCTCTGAGAAACAGCTGCAGCCTTCCCAATGCGGCACCTGACACCTGCCATAGTGTATTTTGCCAGGATTATGCCCACAGTTTGTGTTTTCAGCAGACCCAAGCCACTGTAAGTCATAACTGTATGAATATCAATTGATTCACATTTACTTTTTAATCTAAAGGATTCAAAACTTGAATCATTGCTTTTATTATTTAAAAAATTGTATGCCTTATTTCAGGGTTTTTTTTAATCACTGTGACTGTTCTTGGTGCAGAACAAATTAATTGCAAAGATAATCATGAAAAAAACAGATTTCTTTAGAAGTACAAATAAGCTCCTCCACAGGAGGCCTGAAGGTCTTCTGGAATTACGGCTGATCTCCAGACTACAGAAATCAGCTGCCCTGGAAAAAAAATGCCTGCTTTGAATAGTGGACCTTCTGCTAAGGTCCCTTTCCTCCCCAAATCTTGCTCTTTTCAGGCTCCACCCCCCAATTTCCAGTGATTTTCCAACCAGGAATTGGCAACCCTAAGATTCTGGTTAAAAAGAACTGGAAATTTTAGGGAGTACTGAAAAAAACCTCCTCCAAAATATTTTCAAATGATCTCACAGACAAGATAGGCATTCTGTGTATTTAGCTCTTAATTCTAAAATCCACCTAGAAGGATATTGAATATTCATAAGGGAAACCTGCAGAACTTTCGTTGTTACTCAGCTGTTGCAAGCTTTCTGTTGTCCTTTAGACCTCATAACAAAAATTCCCGTGTGGTTTACCTTTTCATCTCTCCCTCAAACCACTGTGACATGTATACCAACAAACTAGTTAACAAGGAACTTATTACCATACCTCGCTGGACTGAAAAAAGATCAGAAGTAGATGGGGCAGAAATGGCACCAAAGCCTCAGAGGAAAACTCCAAAAGTTTAATTAGCTCCCTCTAATTGGTAGCCATAGAAGGAAGATCACAGCCTATAGCTGGAACTGCATTGAGCTTTGCACAAATTATCATTGAAAACTACAAATTAGAATTCATTGTGAATTCAATATTAAAATATACTTATAGTTTAATCACTGTAGTTTAATAATATGTTATTTTATATTATTTCCCACAAACCTTGTGTTTTCTGCCTAACCCCCCCCCCCCCCCCCCCCCCCACACACACTTTTCTCATAACAAAAATTAAAGGAACTGTACTAAGGAAGCATAAAGTAGATCAGTTTGCAGGTTTCAAATATTGGGTATATTTGCAATTTTGCTTGTAGAAAATTAACAGCGCAATCCAGAGGGGAGGAGGCTGTGGGGTGACTGGAAATGGTGCAGCAATGGTGCAGCTGAGTCACCTCCTAAGCTGCATCGTGGCCAGACCTGGAATGGGAAAATGGAGAAGGGGGGGCAACAGAGAAGAAAAGGGACTGCAGCACAGTAATGCTGGCATGGAGGGGCAGGACAAGTCCTGTGACCAATAGATCAGTTGACAGCCAACAGGGGGTCAAATAAATAGGGGAGGAGTGAGATACAGAAGCTGGAATGGGGAAGTAGGGTTGGGCCCTGGCAAAGGAGGGGCAAGGGAGGGAGAAAGGGTGGTGGGGCTCTATGGGCTGTGCCATTGTTAGGGGGACTAAGTGTCACCAGTGCTGGCCTTTGTGCCAAGACTGCACCTCCACAGCTACACCAGCACTCCCCAGTACTGGCATAAGTACCCCAGCACTGGTATGAATGCCCCTTATCCGGAGAAAGTGGCATTTGCACCAGTGCCAAGGTTGTACCACTTCCATCCCACTTTGGCCCTCTACCCTTTGTGGATTGTGCTGTTTGGCATTAATAACTTTTAAATTTAGTAAATGTCAAATATTGCAATTTTATATGCTTAGTAAGTCATAAATGATGGTTTTGAATGTGGTTAAGGCAGTAAAATTAGTTTAGATTTGACAGGAAACTTGTTCTTTTCCGGAAAAAAAAACAAGCAAACCCTTTTTTTTACTTTCAAAATTTTCAGAAATTTTAATCTCTATGCTTTAGACCACATCGGTGTCTTTGTTAACTCTGTGATTTCAAACTTGTACATTGGGTCAGACCCTTTGTAAAGAGTAGGTGTTTTAACTCGGTTTACTGTAGCAGCAGAATCAAGTTCAGGAGCAGCCCAAGCTGCACTCGTGTGTCTTCAGTGGAAGTATTATCAGTCCAAAACAGGCTCTATACCCAATTGAACTCTTCTCCCCAACATCATTTCTCTCTTGTCTGGCTCAATCACTGTTTGTTTGGGTGTTATAATGCTGTTTAACATGAAAAGGCTATAAAATGCCATAAACGAAACAAGCAGAACAGGAAAACTAGTGACATAAATCAATAGGATGAAAATGGTTATAATAAATACATCTGAAAATAAACGGGGAAAAATGGCATTATCTACACATTCCAAAATGAACCAGCAAGCCTTTTGCTAGAACCCAAGCATGCAAACAGGAACCACTTTGAAATGGTGCCTGTACCTCTTTATATGTGGAGATATAATTGTGTTCCTGATGTCTGCAACCATGCCAAGACATTTGCAATTCTATATAGATGTATTTGCAAAAGTTTTTATTTAGCACTGCTGTTGTTGGTCACACCACTATATTAATGTATATAAAAGTGACAGTGTGTAACTGAGACTTTGGCTATGAACCAACCATCTACCCATACCTGTGTATTTGCATTTAACACTCTGATTCTGTTAAAGCAGACATGACACACAGAGATTGGTTACAGTGAAACAGCTGAAACAGCCATTTATGTGTGCGCTACTTAACCCGCTGTTTTCTTTGCAGTGGCGGTTTCCCACAGTTTTTTGTTTGCACAGGAATTCTCCTCCTGTGTTGTGTCCCTAGCTGAACAGAACCACCATCCCCCCCCCCCACACACACACACTTCCTTGTTGCTTCTGTGCAACCTCCATTTGGAGAGGTTATCTACTGTCTTTTTCCTACTGCCTTTGGTCTAGCATTAGTTTGCTAGACCATGTCAATTTCTTGTAAATTTCACCAGAATAGATCTTCAGTGTAAACATTAAAAAGAAAAGAAAGCCCTTCTGGTCCTTCTGAAATGGTGGTCCAAAGAATGGGAGGAGCTGCTGTGGTGTGGGTGGGAGAAGGCACAGAGTTCTTTCCCTGCAAAGAGAATGGAAAACTAACCCTGTCGAAGATTTTGGAAACCATGGCGATTCTCTAATCTGAAAGTAATGTATGCTCAATGCAAAGTAAACCACAAGTGCATGAATGGCCAATGGCAGAATTTTCAGGAAAATAACATCTGCCATATAAGATGCACATAAATGCTAGAGAGTTTAAAAGAGAATCAAAGGCTTAGTAAGTTTATGTATTTTGCTCCAAGGTAAGGCCATGGTGTTCAGTCAGGGTACCCAAGAGCTTTGTTGTGATTCTAGCATTTCAGAATCAATGGTTTTTCTATTGTTTGGAAATGTGTTGTCCCTAAATTAAAAAAACAGGGAGGATATAGTTGTGAATTTTGAATTATGAAAGTAGTACAAAGATTTGTTGTCGTTGTATCCCAGCATCATATGGCATGCAGGGTATTTGCATTCCATAAATCTGTTGACATCTTGATTTACATCTTGATACTATGTTTAATGGAATAGTCTTAGCAGATGAATTCACAATGACAAGATACTGGATTTTTACAGGTTGTATAACTTTGGAGTGTGATGGAAAGAAATGAAAGGAAGCTTGCTGATGACTTGTTCAAGTACCATATTTACTCAAAAGGAAGATGACCCTGAATGTAAGAATACCCCCTTAAAAAGACAGAAAGTTATTGTTATGAATGGCCTGTAGTTCTGTCATCTAGGCAACACAGCAAATTCCTGTCTACGGGAAGAATGAATAGATATTAAGCAGCACAGTCAATAAGAGGCTGTTGAATCTTTTGGAGGGGGAGAAAAGTTACCGTATATACTCACATATAAGTCGAATTTTTCAGCACATTTTTTGTGCTGAAAAAGCCCCCCTCGACTTATACGCGAGTGAGGTGTATTTTTAAAAATATTTTAGGGTTTTTATTTTGTCAGCCGCTAGGGTGCACAGTTTTTAGGCTAGCAGCACCAAAATTTCAGGGTATCATCAAGTGACACTCCTGATGATACCAGCCAAGGTTGGTGAAGTTTGGTTCAGGGGGTCCAAAGTTATGGGCCCCCAAAGGGGGTGCCCCATCCCCCATTGTTTCCAATGGGAGCTAATAGTAGATGGGGCTACATTTGTGAGGAGTCCATAACTTTTGGACCCCTTGAACCAAACTTCCACTAAACTTTCAGGTGGTATCATCAGGGATAATCTCCTTGGCTGATACCAGCCAGAACTTCTGTGAACTTTGGTTCCAGGGGCATCCAAAGTTATGGACCCCAAAGAGTGCAGGTGCTCCCATCCCTCCATTGTTTTCCCTAAATGGAAGCTAACTAGTAGATAGTAGAAAGTAGAGCCCTTTTGAGGGTCCATATAATCTTTAGACCCCCCCTAGAACCAAATTCTCATCAAACCTGGATTTGGATGGTATCATCAGGAGGGGTCTTTCCCTAAAGATACTCTGGAGAATGTTGGTAAACTGCCCTAACATAAAACATTCCTCCCCTGACAGGCACCTCCTCAAATTTTCCCCAAGATTCTCCTCTTTAAATCACCCCTTCTGAGTGGGATTTAAAGGGGAGAATCAGGAAACTTACTGAAGCTAGGTTTACTGTTTTTCTTTGAAATAAATATTCAAAAACATTTAACCTACTGATGCCTCAATTAATGTAATTTTATTGGTATCTATTTTTATTTTTGAAATTTACCAGTAGCTGCTGCATTTCCTACCCTCGACGTATACACAAGTCAATAAGTTTTCCCAGTTTTTTGTGGTAAAATTAGGTGCCTCGACTTATATGCGGGTCGACTTATACACAAGTATATGTGGTAAGTGGAGGAAAAGTCTGTTATCACTTTATACAGGGCTTGGAGGAGCAACAGCAAAACAGGGGAAACTACTAGAACATTAGGTAGGTAGGTTTTGCCCAGTGAAGAAAAACAACAATAACACAGACATCTATGGTATAGGTATTGAGGGGCCGATAAAGAGGCAAGAAGTAAGCTGGTATCCTATGTTACCTTGGAGAAATAGTGGTTAGGGACTTGTGAGGCAATTGAAATATCCCATGAGACAAGCTAACTGTATTTCAATAGGCTGAAATTCTTGGACTTGAGGAGTTCCAAATGAAATCATTCTTTGTCTCTGGCAGAAATAGCCAGTCAGTTAAGTAAAACTATGGGTGTGTAAATTTGTATCTGTGTTCAAGGGGAGTTCTGCTGTCCCTTGTTGTACTGAAAATAACTTGTTACATTCCTTGTCTTTTGCACCAAATCACCAAGCACTGAACCTACTGAAGAGGAGGCAGTAAAGGTGTCAATGTGAATTACTGCAGGAGACAGGGAGAATGGGAGTAGTAAATATTACCTCAGATCCCCTGTTGTACCCCCAGCACAGTTATTTGTTAAGACTGCCTTATTGACCACTTGCAACCAACGCCATAAGTAAAATAAACTTGGTCACTTCTGCTGGAAGGACTGATATAATATATGGGGAAGAGGAGAGGATGAGAACACACCTGTTGTCACAGTTACAGATTTAAAGTAGATGACCTGGAATTTAAAATAACCTCTCTTTTAAAAGGTAGCAATACAAAATTTTATTGGATAGTAATCAATATATAATAAACAAGATACACTACGAACGACACTGATTGTCTCTCTTTGCATTGTAATTGTTAACAAATAGTATTTGATAATAATGTTTCAAATTTTAAAAGGCAAGAGACTGACTTAAAATCTCCCTTCCCCAAGAGTTGAACAGCTGGTGGTCCCTGGTCCAAAAGACATGCAGCTGCCTATTATGAGGGCCAGGGCCTTCATGGCCCTGGCCCCCACCTGGTAGAATAGGCTTCCCAGTGAGATCAGGGCCCTGCGGGATTTAAATTGTTTCAACAGGGCCTGCAAGATGGAGCTATTCCGCCAGGCTTTTACACCTGGGCAGCCAGGTTTGAACTGAATAATCTCATCACTATTGGCCCCCTATGGACACAGAAGGGGTGATGGGATGTTGCCATCTATTGCTATTTTTGGTTTTATGATGATTGATGATTTATAACTGTTGATGTTTTATTCTGTTTTTATATTGTTGTTGTTTGCTGCCCTGAGCCTTGTGGGGAAGGGTGAGATACAAAGAAAGAAAGAAAGAAAGAAAGAAAGAAAGAAAGAAAGAAAGAAAGAAAGAAAGAAAGAAAGAAAGAAAGAAAGAAAGAAAGAAAGAAAGAAAGAAAGAAAGAAAGAAAGAAAGAAAGAAAGAAAGCTCACAACTGGCAGTGCTATCTTGGGCAGAATTACATCCTTCTAAATCCATTGAAATCAATGAATATCTGGACATCCAAACAGCTCCACCTTATGTTCTGCTGGCCCATTCCTTATCCTTCACACCAGTCTATCCCCATTCGGATGGGCAGAGAAGTGAATGAGGCAGGGGGAAGAGAAAAGCAGGTGGTACCCCCTGAAACAGAGGTAAATAATAGTGAAAGAAGCCTGCATTGCCGAGATGCAGAAACACTAAAGCCCACCAGTATTGATAGCTTTTGGTTCCTGAAAGGGGGGAAATTTGGACATGGACTTAAAATATGGATGATTTTTGAGTGACTGTTCTCAAACAAACACTCAAGACACAGACCTCCATGGGAATGCTTGGGCTGGGAGTGGGGAATGGACAATGCAAACACTGCAATTGTGTAGAAGCTGTAGCTGTCTGTTTTTAGAATTACACCCAGTTTTTAAACAGGATCTCCTCCATTTTTCACCAAGTCTAGCAGAGAGGAGTGGGTGGCCAGGCTACTTCTCCCAGGGAAATTGAATGGTCATTCTCTCCCCACATCCATTTTTGCACTAGTTTCATTTTCATGACTCATGTCCTCTTTTGGATGCTGTTCTGGCTGATTTTCCCATTCTGTTTGACTACTGGCATACCAGAACCCCTTGCAGAACGCACAGAAATAAACTAGAGACCCTAACTCCTGAAAGAGCTCCTTCTTGAACTCCTCCCCATCTGTCAGTCCCAGCCTCAGGGAACTTAGGAATGCAGAGGCAGGAGAAATAAGATTAGCAACTCAAGGGAGCTTTTAAATGTCAGCTCCAAACGCTGCCTAATAAACCACAAAATTATTAATTGTCTCCGGTGGCCAAATTAGCACCCTCCATAGAACTGCCAGATATCTTTGGGTGTGCAGCAATTACATAGATAACAGGCAGAGCTGAATCTACATTTTTTGAAGGGGGCCTATGGAGAAATTGTTTGTACCACTTTAATTTTCTCCAACCTGTAGCTGCTTCAGCTAAAAGTTATACCCAGCTGTAGACTGTGTTCTTTGTAATTAGGACTTTAACAATTTTGTTAAGCATTTACACCTGTAAGCAACTACTATGACTTTTTGCCAAGCTGACTCTTAAAATTACTATCAGAGCATTATTTATCTGTTTGTACCACTTGACCAGTAGTTTGTATATAATTGCCTTTCAACACTCTCATTATTATCTATCTCTCTTTATCTTCGTCTTTACTTAACGGCTGTTACTCTGTTTTGATGTCCTGCTTGTTATCTTGAGTATTTTCAAATTGTTAAACTCTGCCACTTAGTTTTATCAGTTATATTTCTTGTTTTCCTTTGCTTGTATTTGTTGCAAGGAAAGCTATGCTACCGAATGTTTTCAACTGTTATTTTTGCCTTGCTTATGCATTTTCAGTTGTTTTGTTTATTGAGTAGGTGCGGCTCTCAATAAACATTAAATAATATTTTACTTAAAGTTTTGGTTTCTGAATTCTTGTGTGCATCAACAAAATCCCAACCCATGTTTATTAAGAAGGGGCAGTTAGCCTCTCTTTCGTTACAGGGCCAAAAGTAAAAAGTGATGCCTCCCATATATTATATCCATATTTTTGTTATTCATATGTATATAATCAGTGTACATAATCTGAGTCGTGTGTCCCTGATAAAGAACCAGAAAAAGTGAAGGACTCTGTGAGATGTAGTCCAGAGGGTGCCTAAGGAGAACTCTCCCCATCTTCACAGGCATTCTTTTTCTCCCCCTACTCTAGCCGCGTGGTGTAGTAGTTAAGTGCTTGCACTGCCACTCACACGGTCAGGAGTTTGAGCTCCCTGTGAGTCAGATATCCTGGCAGCTGGCTCATGGTCAACTCAGCCATCCATCCATTTCTTGGTCAGTAAATGAGTACCTAGCTCATCGCTAGGGGGTAAAGAATAGCTGGGGAAAGCAATGGCAAACTACCCCACAAAAGAGGCTTGCCTATAAAATCACTGCTCGCAGTGGTACCCCAGGATTGGAAACGACTGAAGGGGAAACTTTACCTTTACCCTAGTTTGCAATGCCGGATCCCTACAATAGAGACTTGGTGAAAAGGAAATCTTTGCCTAGATACTGCCCCCATATCTCCAGGAATTTCCCAAGCAATAGTTGGCAACCTTTCTTTGGAAGCCTGGTTCTGGGAGAAGGGTTCTTGCAGAGCATCCCCCCACTCTGCATGTGAAAATGCAGGCAAGTTTTTTTTTTTTTTTTTAAGAATTAGAGGAGCATGGGAAGGAATCCATTTCTGCAATGATCCAGGCTAGATCCAGGGCTACCTCTTTATCTGTTTTTATGAAAAGTTGGTTTGTGTGAGCAGTTTAGTGATAGGGCCAATTTCCAAAGGAGGCTAACGTGAATAAAGATTGGGAGACCCGGGTGTGGTTGCCACTTGTGATCTTTAGAAACATGAATGTTCTATGCATGCTGCTATGATGCTGTACATTAATTTGGGGCCATGGCTCAGTGGCAGAGCATCTGCTTGACATGCAGATGCTCCTGGGTTCAATTGCTGGAATCTTCAGATAAGGGATTTAGCAGCAGGTGATGGGAAAGATCTATGCCAGAGGCCCGGGATCCCGAGTAGACTGTACAGCCTTGGATAGACCAAATGTCTGAATCTTCATAAGGCTGCGTCATGTGTTCATATGTACTTTGTGCAGTGGTGATGTATGGGGGAAGTGAAGAAACCTATTTGTTCAGAAGGTTCTCTCTCTCTTTTTACACGCAGTAAATTTCCCTAATCTACTTTATTTCCTTTTATCTCCTCAAAAGCTTTGTTTTTGTTGTGGAGGCTTAATTAAATTTTAGTAACTTTATTAAATTTTGGGGTATGTGAGCAACTTACAAATACCCCATACTATAACTTGAGAGTTGCTAAGAGCCCAATCCAGATTGGGGGAGGATGTCCACAGGGAGTGGCAGAGAAGGCTCATGCCTTTTCCCCCTCTGCCAGCACAAGAGGCACCCATGCCGGCAGAGGGGCAAAGGCACTGGTGGGCAGCCACCCCTCAGCTCTGTGGCAGCAAAAGCTGGACACTGTGGAGCTATGCTGCCATCCCAATAAGATGCCACCATGCACGTTCCTAGGGATGGAGCTAATATTAGTTGGCTTCCACCTTGAGGTTAGGGCTAGTTGCTCCACAGACTTAACATCATCCTTTTGGGTGTCATAAATCTATCCAGTTCTATGGAGAGCTTTCCAGCAGCAGGGTGGGGTGGTGGTGGCTCTTTCTGCCTCCTCATGCTGCTGGAAAGCCTTCTCAAGGCAGAGGAGTAGTACTGCAGCAACACTATCTTTGGCTGCCTGGGGATCTGGATCTGGATTACCTAACTGCCAATCTAAGGTCGATCCCGCGCAATATAATAATACCGGGTTACATTCAGTATTTAAAAATCTCGGTCTATTTTATCCTGGTTTCTCCCTTTGCATGGGTGCCCATTTCTATGAAGGAATCAAGTTAAGACTGGGAGGAAATACTCCAATTTCTTTTGCACAAGCATGGCTTTTTTTGATTTACAACCCAGATGCAGCACACATGCTCAAACATCCCTGGTGTTCTGCATTCTGATTGACTCTTCCCCCCAATTGGTGTATCCACAGCAACCGCAGGAAAAACAAGCAGGCCACTCCACCCCCTTTTCTCTAGCTCTGGAAAGGAGACAGTGCAGTGAGCCACACAGCAAGCACATTGTGCTATACAAAGTAAAAACTTTAGACCAATACTGGCCAGAACACTATGTCCCATCCATATTTAAATGTGCACAAGAAACCACAGCACAAGACACTCACCTCCCCCGCCCCCCTATACCAAATAACATTTGAGTGGTCTTTGGGGCTATCACGGGATAACAGCATCCTCTCAGGCAGGCACTTCCCTGTCCCTCCCCCCCCCACCTGGGCTCGCTTGCCTGGCTCATGGAAGAGCTTGCCAGCCTCTCCCAGGATCCCACTGGGAACGTGAGCCTGGAGCTGCAGGACTGAGGTGGCTGGGCTGCGACTCGAGCAGCGCTTTGCGGGAGCAAGCGAGAACGGGGCGAGTGATTGTGGTTTCCCGCATGGCTCCTGGAACAGCATGAAAGGGCAGAAAACTTGCTTGAGGAATGTTTCGGAAAGGGCTGGCTGCCACTCAGCAGAAATGAAACTGACATGATGTAAGGTGAGGAGATCAGGTGGCGGGGTGAGAAAAATAAATTGGTTTTGCTCCCGTAGCATTCCCACGGAAGCAGATTCAACGCGGTATTTTGGAAAAAGATTGCGATTTTAGTGGGTTTTGAAAAGCCTGAGACGAGGGAAGTATTGCAGGACAAACCTTTTTTAGGACTGGGAACCGTGCAAACTTCTTGCTCAACCCTGTATATTTGGACCATGCGGAATTGACCCAATGCATGTTTACTGACAAGTTCACATTATTTAATAGCGTTTTCACCCTAGCATGTGTGCATACATATACCACTGCTTCAATTCACCTCTTGCCTTTGCCATAAAATGTGGTAGCAGCAAGACAGAAAACTTGAGAAAAAGCTAAATGAGACAATGTATACAAAATCAACATTTTACAATATCCAGGTGGCAGAGATATGGGATGGGGAAAATATCTCAGTTACTTATTCACCACACACAATTTCTTATATGTGTCAACATGTTGAATGCAACAGCAATGAAAACGCTCTTACTGGATTTTATGATTAGCAAAGTAAACTCCCATCTCCACAGTGTCCCTGACACCTTCCTTACTTTCTTGGATACAAATGGATATGTCTCATTCAGTGCTCACTGAGAGACATACATGTTTATGCTAACTTGCCCAAGCACCATGTGGGCCTATTCTCTCTGGTCTATTTTTGATCCCTCAGTAGGAATGATAGCTATCATGTCATTATCTATTCACCAAAATAGTTGGAGCCAATTGGAATTTACTGCCAAACCCACAAATTTCTGAGCATCCACACTACTACTTGCCATGGTAATGTAACTATAGCCAAAGCATTATTTATTTACAAATTTTATATTCCACCTTTCTGCCCCTACAAGAGCTGCCAAGTCATCTAACAATTTATAGGCACATGATAAAATACATTATAAAACCATTAAAACAACCCCTCTTCCCAAACATACCTCATTTTAAAAACTGTCTAAAAATTAAAAACAAAGTTAAATTACATACAAAACAGTTAAAATACATACAAAGCATTAAAACATTGGTCAGGAAGGAGGGATCATTCAGGCTCATTCCGCATAGCACATTTATAATGAGTTACAATTGGTATAAATGAACTTGTTTTCCCTTTTTATTAATGGATTGCAACTATTATGATTGCAACTTGTTATAAATCTGCTGTGCGGAATCCACTTCAGGGAAGGTCAAATGAAACCAAAAAGTTTTCACCTACTGGTAAAGATGACAACAAAAAGGGACAGATAAATTCCCTGGGGGAAAGGTTCCAGTGGTGCCATGATTTTGATAAGGCCCTCTCCATTTTTAAAACACTAAAAATCCAGGACAGCAAGGGATTGCTAAGAAAGCTCTGGGAAAGAATGGGGAAAAATGGCAACAAAGGCAAATGAAACTTGAATATTGAGGTTATCTGGAAAACTCCTTTGTTCATGTAGAAAGACTCTGAGGGGAAAGGCAATCTTTCTTGCCTATTAGAAAATGAAGAGGGATATTTTTCTAGGAACAAAAAGATTGAGAGAAAAGAAAAAATATGTTTTTAAATATATAACTTTTTATTGCACAGTGACAAATAATTGAAATTAAAAACAAGTCATGTTAAAACATTAATTTAGGTTTTAATGTGACTTGTGTTAAATGTTAGTTATTGGGCACTGTTCAATAAAAAGTATAATTGTTTTTAATCTTTTCTCTCAACCATTGGTTCCTAGAGAGAATTTTTGTAGCAGTTCTTGTTTCAATTCAGGTTTAAGTGTTCTAAGTAGTAAATGATTTTCAATGGAATAAAAAATAATCCCTTCATAGTAATTAAAATGATCATTACAGATGTCTTTTGTCTCTCATGAACAATTTTTGAAAAGGTTTAGTGATTTTGCTCCCTGTAAGAAAAAATTGCTTTTTTTCTGAATGCAGCCTATACATACCTAAGTTGCTGTAATATGCAGCAATGACAGCTAATTTTTCCCAACAGTGGTTATTTAGGAGCTAATTAAAAGTACAGAATATAAAATACAGACAGGTACAATTAGAATACATTAAAGTTTTCAATGAAATCCTGCTGTGTGACTCAGGTGGAAGCCAAAATGCCTTTATGTTTATTGAACAAACAGAGGAGGCCCAAGATTTAATCACACTCCTGTCTTTGAAAATGTCTTTTAAGCCAACTTTGTTTTGACTAGGTTTTCCATGCTAGTCAGAGGCACTTTTCTTTGTCCTCTCAGGAATTTCTTTCCTTTTTGATTCTGCTTTTCATTTTTTTCTCATTAAAAAGGACCTTTCCCCCCCATCAATACCATGTTTGTGTCCCTTCAAATATCAAGAACATTTTTCTTTTGCCCTTTAGTCTGCTACTTTATTTACTGTCTGTACATATATCTTGCCCTGTTTAGTTATGTCATTGCTTAAGGCAAGGGCATACATGCACACCTTGGTTGCTGAAGTCTCACTGGTGGAACCAATGCCTAAAGGCAAGGGCATATACATCTTAAAGGTTTGCTGAAGTCTGATTGGTGTGACCACTTTAGTGTAGGGAATTGGTGGGTTACTGCCTGGGCAAAGAGGCCACCAAGCCACTAGCAAAGCTGCTGTCACATTGCATAAGTGTGTGTCCATGTCATGAACTGGCACACCATGAGAAAACTTCAGTGGCATTTCCAGATCTCTGTTTTCATTTTCAGATTCTTCACCAATATTGCCCTGTGAGTATGTGTTGACTCCAAGAGTTGTTGAATATATAGATGATATTAAATACATATTGCTCTTTCAGTGTGCTTAGTTGTATGCTTCTTTTAAAAAGTTTTCATTTTGATGGAAATGGAAGAGAGCATAAGGCTTTGACTTCTGACTTCTGCCCCTCAAAGAAAAGTTTAAAAACAAATTTAAGAGGCCTCTTAGGCATTTCCAAGTAGAGGAAAAAGTTAAAAATGTAAAATTTGAGTTGTGTCAAACATAACTTAGTTCTTGCCTTAAGCAATGTATTCAGAATCAATTCTCTCTTCTCAACTGAGGCATTAATGTGGGTAATTATAATTTAAAATACTGTAAAGGTGAATAGTTCATATTAACAAGGGACTAATTTAAAAAATCCTTAATGGCATACTCAATTATGTCATTTCCTAGAAAACACAACTTTCAGGAAACATGGATACCATATTTTTGAAACACTGCAGAGATAAGCTGGTTGGTGGCCAAAGAACGGGCTTTTTCAGTGGTACTGTATTTTTTCAGTGATACCTTACTTTTGGAATGTCCTTTTCCTTTAGCCTTAGCTAGCGTCTATTTTCCTTTTTTTCAGGTACCTAGATGAATAGTGTTCCCTGTTTTGTTTTTGTTTTTCTGTTCCATTCAAAACCCTTTAAATTTTATCCTGAAGAAGCAAGCAATTGCCAACACATTGTCAGGTAGCATGGTGCCTCAAGGCACCAACTTGGGGATCGCTGGCCTGAAAAATTAGTTTGGACTGTAAAGCTAGCAATGTTTATATAAATTTAAGGAAACTATATAGCATGAATAGATACAGATTTGGTTATAGTTTGGTAACCATAACCTTTGTTTTTAATGGTTATATTTTGATAAATAGATTTTGAGCCATTCCCTAAATCCTGAACATTTACATCTGAAGGATATTGCTATATCAAAGAAGTTAAGGAGCACTGAGATGACAGTATTCCATTCACAAAGCTAAATGAAAAGTAAACATGATTGCTGATATGCAGAATTCTAAAACTGTCTGTTCTAGAGAAAGATTGTGGCTTGTGGCTGCTTTTGAAATCCCGGGCTTCTATCAGCAATGGACTGCTGTGGAACGTTTGAAAATTCATGTTCGTGTCATCCCCCTAATCTATCTGACTGCAATCACTTCCATGGCCTACTCTCTTATCAGCTCCCCTCACACCTGTCCCTATCATTCATTCATTCCCTGCAAAATAATTTTCTGGTCCATTGTTATCCTCATGCCATTCTTCTTTTCTCTTGGCTGATCCCACATCTCTTTCAGCATTTCTGTCAAGACCCTGTCAAGATTTCAGCTCTTTCCTGGCTCTTGCCATGAGAGTGTGGGGTGGGCCAGCAGGAGGTGGTACTGTGAGAGTCCTCCGCTTGTTATGCTGTTAACCTTATGCTTGCGTATTTTCGCTTTAGACTTGGAGTACCTTTTCTCTTCCTTCAAGGCAGCCAGCACCTGGCTCTTTCCTTTGTTTTCAACCTGGAGGTTTTGCACAGCCCCACAATGTTTCTAGTGATTTCACCATGCTGGGGTGCCAAGGGAGGAGGCTGGAGGGGTTTTGGAGAAGGGATATTAACCAGTGGTTGTGTAGTGGAACTCAGTTCCAGCAAGTCTTGCTTGAATTCTGTTCGTAGTGTTCCTGTCAATAAACCGATTTTTGAACTCAAGAGTCTGGCTACTGAGGAAGGCTAGCAGATCCTGACAATTCCTTTCACTTAGCTATCATTTGCATGTAATATCCATTGGCAATAGTTAGGTCACAGGCTTTCTCTGCAGTAGGTTTATTTCACTACAATGGCTTACAAGAGGACATGTGGAGGCAGCTTTCACATTCTTAATCCAGGAGGGCGTTGAGAGTATTTTATTCCAGAAGGCTTTTAGCCAAAGATAAACTGTTTTGGCAGATATTTTAGCTGTCTCTGTGAGCATGGTTTTTAAAAATTATTGTCAGCCCAATCCTAAATAGAGTTTTACCCTTCTAGGTTCTAAGCTTTTGCTGTTTTGCTAGCTGCTTGGAGTCTGCAGTGGAATATAAGTTTTAAAAATACATAAACTAAGTAAATTCTCATAACTCTGATTCTGGCTACCTGCCATTTCATACCATATGGTTCTCATATGGAGGCTGCAGGAAAATAATGTTTTCTGTGATGGAGAATCTATATGACAAGGTATAATCTTTCATAGAATCATAGGCCGTTTCTGCACAGCCACGATTGGGGTTGGGTTGGTGTATACAATGCCGACCCAACCCGCCTGGGACCGTTTGCACGAACGGTCCCAAAAACAGCCTGGAAGACGGCGCCGCAGAGCGCCGTCGCCCAGCCGACCTGCCGTGTCTGTGGCCGTCCGGCACGTCGCCAAGACCTGGGGACACCCCCCCCCTGCCCTGTGCGAGTGCTCCGGCATTGCAGGACAGGGGGGCGTATCCCCAGGCCTCGGCAATGCGCTGGACGCCCACAGACATGGTAGGTGGAGGGCAAAAGTGGGGGAGGGCACCCTCGAGCCGTTTTCCAAAAACCTCGCTGGGGAAGCGAGGTCGGAAAATGGTGGCTTCGCGCCGCTCAGGCGGCGCGGCTGTGAAGCAGCTGCGCCCCCTGTGCAAAAAGCTCCCTGGGGACAGCATTTTTGCTGTCCCCAGGGCGCCGTATATGGCCCGTGCGGAAAGGGCCATAGAGTTGGAAGAGACCGCAAGGGCCATCAAGTCTAACTCCCTCCCATGCAGGAATATATACTCAAAGTACTCTTGACAGATGGCAATCCAGCCTCTGTTTAAAAACCTTCAAAAAAGGAGTCTCCACCACACTCTGAGGCATTATTATATTCCACTGTCGAACAGTCCTTACCAACAGAAAGTTCTTTCTAATGTTTAGATGGAATCTCTTTTCCTGTACCTTGAATCAATTACTCCTTGTCCTAGTTTCTGGAGCAGCAGAAACAAGCTTGCTCCCTCTTCAACATGACATCCCTTCAAATATTTAAACATGGCTATCATGTCAACTCTTAATGTTCTCTTCTCCAGACTAAACATACCCAGCTCCCTACATCTCTCCACATAGGGCATGAATTCTAGACCTTTTAGCATTTCGGTCACCCTTTTCTGGACCTGTTCCAGCTTGTCAACATCCTTCTTGAATTGGGGTGCCCAGAACTGAATTCAGCAGTCCAGGTGAGATCTGACTAATGGAGAATAGAGAGATACTATTATGTCCCTCGATCTAGACATTGTATTCCTACTGATGTAGCCCAGAATTGCATTGGCTTTCTTGGCTGTCGTATCATACTGCTACTCATGTTCAGTTTCTGGTCTACTAAGACTCCCAGATCCCTTTCACATGAATGTTGTCCAGCCAGGTCCTTATATCTGTGCACTTCATTTTTTCTGCCTAAGTGTAGCATCTTACATATATCAATGATGAAACTCATTTTGTTAGTTTTAGCCCAGCTCTCTAATCTGTCCAGGTCATTTTGAATTCTGACCCTGTCCTCTGGGTATTAGCTACCCATCCAATTTGGTGTCATCTGCAAATTTGATCAGTATGCCTTCTATTCCATCATCCAAGTCATTGATAAAAATATTAAATAGCACCTGGTCCAGGAAAAAACCCTGTGACACCCCAATAATCACTTCTGTCCAGGATAAAGATGAGCCATTGGTGAGCACCTTGTGGGTTCGGTCAGTCAACCAATTACAAATCCATCTAACAGTAGCTTTGTTTAGCCCACATTTTACAGCTTGTTTGCAAGAATATAATTGAGCACCTTACTAAAGGTCTTACTAAAATCAAAACATGCTACATCCACAGCATTCCCTTCATCTACCAAGCTTGTCATTCTATAAAAAAGAGAGATAAGATTTGTCTGGCATAATTTGTTTTAGAGAAATGCATGTTGACTTTTAGTGATCACAGTATTCCCTTCTAAGTACTTACAGGCTATCTAATGATCTGCTCTAGAATCTAGAATTGATATCATGCTGACTGGTTGGTAACTGTTGGGTCCTCTTTTTTCCCTTTTTGAAGGTGGGGACAACATTAGCTGTCCTTCAGTCTACTGGAACTTCTCCTGTTCTCCAGGAGTTTTCAAGGATTACAGCAAGTGGTTATGAGTTTACCAGTTCTTTTAATGCCCTATGATGTAGTTCATCAGGCTCTGGAGATTTGAATTCATTAAAAGTAGTCAAGTATCCCTTGCCAGTAGTCCATCTTCATGAAACCACAGACCATGGTCCAAGAAGCCAAAACGTTCCGGGTGGCACTACCTGCAAAGCCAATTGTTCACCTCCACTGTTCCTCTTTCCCTCTCTGGGCCAACTAGGTGTAGAGATGAAATGACAACCTGAGCCTCAAAATTCCTTGATTCCCCAAAGTTACATCTTGCAATGTCCTTTGCTCCCTGATGGATCAAAAAGAAGGGATAATGGTCAGTAGGCTTGACAAGTCTTGTCAGCCTTTCTGTGACATTACAATGTTTGCCCCAGGAAGACAGCACACTTCTCAAGATATCTTGTCAGGCCTGCCAGAAGCCTTTTTCAGTACCTTTGATGGAAGGTAGAATGTAAGGCATCTCATATTGCAAACAGGAAACAATTCTGACCTAATGACCCAAAGTTTAGGGTTAAGGTATTTGAAATAGAATATGAATCGTGGCTGGTTCAAATCTCTTCTTAATTACAAACTGAGTAAATTGTCTTTGTTATGTCACTGTTCTCATGAGTGCACCTATCTGCAGTCTGATGATGATAGTACTGGCTTAAATTGCATGACTTTAGTAAAAGATGCAAAGATAATGCATGTCAGGTCCTTTATTTTGGATTCTTAAAATGCATTGTAATTATACATTTCTACATATTTTACAGAGTCTACAAAAATTTTGGTGACTATATTTTAACCGATGTCACCCAAATCAGTTCCTGTTCTAGGTCTACCACATGGAAAGCATGCCCTAAACATGAAGAATTCAAACATCAGTAGTGCAGTAAAACAAACTCTTTTGATCTGTGGCATACAAGGGCCCCAGTTGGCACAATAAATCTTTGAGAAGAGAAAGATGGGAGGCAAACCTTAACTTTGAAAGTTGAAAGGTGGGAGACAAACCTTCACACAACTATCTGAACTATTATACCACCTTCCTCAGGCATATATGCAAAGGATTTAAAATGCTTTAAATGGCAGAGGTGGTTTTTTGTTTGTTGAAATACCTGTTTAAATTCATCTTGCATTGGCCATAGGCTGTAACAAAAATGGTTCGTTAAGGTGACTTACAAGTGTAGAAGACAATTTTGCTCATGAATGTAAACTGATAATGGAATGTTTGAAAGTTTCAGGCCTTGATTTCTACCCAGCAATGCATATAACTGACACATTTCACTGGTGCTGTCATTTTATTTCAACTTCAAAAAAGTATTTTAGACAGCATGGAAACTCTTGCAGAAGGGGATGTGTGTATCAGTATTTTATATGACTCAGCCAGACTTTCTTATTTTTTTCTTCCTCTTATTTAAATTGCCTTTTAGATCAACATAATATTATTAGTAATAATTATGTGGTTATGTAAGATGTTTAATTCAAGGATATTGCAAGCTTTGTAAAAGAATAGCCTAATTAAGGCAGTCACAACACCCCTCTAATGTATATTTAAAAGGATTTTTTTCACCCAGCACTGAAATGGAGTCACATATAGGGTCAAATAAGGTAGCTGGTGTACAACAATTCTTAGTGCAAGGAATGCAGTATCATTGGCTGATGAATATTTGGTGAATCTTTGTGCCTAGGTTTATCTGGTGGACTTTTATCTGGTGAAGTGTTTTCCCAGTGTTGTCCACATGAAACCTTGGCTTAGTCACAGTTCTTCAAACTTTCTGAGCCTCACCTACCTCATAGGGTGTCTGTTGTGGGGAAAGAAAGGGAGGAGGAGTTTGTAAGCCCCTTTCAGTCTCCTTACAGGAGAAAAAGAGGAGGTACAAATCCAAACACTTCTTCTTCTTCATAGGTAGTTCAGGACTTTATTCACATAAAAGAACAAACATGAATCACAGCTAAAGGCCAAATCAATATCAAATTTGGGTGTCACTGAAGGAACTATCAAACCAATCTAAATAACAGATGCAATGAAAGCAGCAAAATAATCTCCTTTCACCACTTTCACTGCCCCCTCATATGCCTTCAATTGGACTCTATAGTGTGTTCTCACAGCTTCATCCTGGGTTCATCACCAATTTCTCCCTAGCTGTCCGTGCAAATTCTTAAGGTCCCTTAGGCTTTCATTATACCAAGGAGCCACAGAAACCTGAGGGAGCACAGGGTGCCAGGCAGCAATCCAGTTGATAGCTTCCTGAAGGCATCTATTCCAAATCTCAATCAACACAGTGACACAACTGCTGGCAGGTCCATATGAATCCTGCAGAGTATTCGGGGAGCCACTAGGATCCATAATTCTCTGTAAGTATGCGTAAGTTCACATGTCTGTGATGTTCAGATCAGCTCCTGTGCAAAAGATCAAACCTAGGCCCCTTCCGCACATGCAAAATAATGCATTTTCAAACCACTTTCACAACTGTTTGCAAGTGGATTTTGCCATTCCGCACAGCTTCAAAGAGCACTGAAAGCAGTTTGAAAGTGCATTATTCTGCATGTGCAGAATGAGCCCTAGTGTGTGGCCTTCCATGGGGTTCAATACAAACAAGGAGAATCCCAGTGTTGTCATAGTAGCCATGAAGTCTAAGACTGCACCAAATAAGGACTCTCCACATTAACAATAAACTCTCCTAAGACCAGCAGTCTAGGGAAACATTACATCCACTCAGCTACTGCCTCTCATAGCCTAATCAAGATGTCTACTGGTGAGCTGGGTGAATGGTACATTGGTAGGTACACCAGTAAGTTCACCCTTTCACTGATGCACCAAGTCAGGCCCACACATTCAAGACCCATGATATTGGGAACAGGAATCCTCAGAAAGAGAAATAAATTTCAGATTAAAATCGCCACCGTACCCTGCCCCTTCCCCCCCAGCCTATGTTTGCTGTTAATGGAAGATTGACGATCATAGGGAAGTAAACTTGATGAGGGAAATTACCTCATCTTCACCAAGGTGGATTCTTCATGGGCCAAAAACAGTGGTTTGAAAACGGTGTAAACCCCTTTACACCGTTTTAAACCATTTTACACCATTTTCACACTGCTGTTTTTGGCCCATGCGGAATCCGCCCTACTCAGATCTCAGTTTAGTATGCCAGGTCAAAGCATCCCTCCAAAATAGCCTCCTGGATGCTTGTGATCTTATTTATTACTGCCTTGGCATCAAACAGCATCAATATTGGAGAAGATGGAGTTAACTGGGCCTGCTCACTATCATTCCTCAAAATAGGATGGAGATTAGAAGGGGCCTGAGCACTTCCATATTTTGTCACCATTCATGAAAAATAGCTCCTCCCATCATCACACCTCAAGAGTGAAACACAGAATTTCTGTACATGTATACTTGATGTTCTGACTGGTAAGCCATCCTTCAGTGTGGGGTAATGGTTAAGAGTAGGTGGATTCTAATCTGGAGAACCGGGTTTGATTCTCCACTCTTCCATCTGAGTGGCAGAGGCTTATCTGGTGAACCAGATGTGTTTCCGCACTCCTACATTCCTGCTGGGTGAACTTGGGTTAGTCACAGTTCTTTTGAACTCTCTCAGCCCCACCTACCTCACAAGGTGTCTGTTGTGGGGAGAGGAAGGGAAAGGAGCTTGTAAGCTACCTTGAGTCTCCTTACAGGAGAGAAAGGAGGGGTGTAAATCCAAACTCTTCTTCTTATTCTCTCCCGGGCTTTAAGGTCTTTAGATCTGACATCTTAGCAAACTGTATAGTCTAATAAAAATGCTCCTTAATGTCCTGTAACAAAAATTCTGTTTTTTATCACCCAGGAAGTACTTTGAAATGCCTTCATGCTACAGATTCTGGTAGCTGAGGAGCCAGAGATTCCTAATCTCTGATGTGGCAGTTCTGTGTCACCATAGCCTACCTCATGAGCAGATGGACTCATATGCCAATCAGAAGATTACAAAAGAGATTAATGGTTTCCATTTATAACATAAGTTTGCACGATCAGTTAAGCTTCTGTACCCCTCTGGTGCTCTAGACAGATCAAGAAACACATTGACACCTGAACATGTGCTTTTTATTGCATATTCATACCTGTTTATTATTTTTTAAATATTGGATGCTAATTAATGATCAGATCAATTTCTCAGACATTAAGGTATTGTGATATAGGTAGATTCTGCACAATAGAAATATAATGTGTTGACAAAGGGAAATGTCCCAGTTTGGGGAACAACTTTGCATGAGTCCCTTACCCAAAGCAGGATTGACCCGTTATATTTCCCTTAACTTGTTTTTTTTTCCAAAAAATGCCAAAATCATGATCTTTTTGAAAAATCCCATGTTGAAACTTCTACCGAGGGAACGGCATGGGCGCCCAGCCACTTTATTTTTCCTGCCCTGCTGCCTGTTCTCCTGCCTTGTGTCATCTCAATTTAGTTTCTGCTGAGCTGCCAACTGGTGCGATAGCTCGCCATGTTAGAAACATCTCCCAAGCACATTTTCTCCCCTTGGCAGCGACTGTGAGCACCATTTCACTCAAATGGGTACAGCAACAGATTCACAACAAACCTTAAGCTTTTTATTTGTGGGTGCTCAGAGAACGTAGCTAGGCAGATGCACACTTTTGGATGTGAATGGGACATGTTGCTTTGCTCCCTTTTTGGACAGATTTTATTATTTTGTATATCACAACATTAAGAGGGGGGTTGCTCCATGTTTACATGTGTCGTGGTTTCAAAGTCCTAAACTTTTTTTTCACACTATAGAAATGGGAAGGAGAGGTCCTGCTTGGGTTTGCAGGGTTGCTGTAAATATTCCACCAATCGGAAGCAGTTGTCTTAGCAGAGAGCGGGAGTGGGTGGAAGGGGGACTGTGGTGATGAAACAGCCAATCAGAATGCAGGAAAAATTGAATGTTTGTGCCTGCATGTTTGCATTGTAAAAAAAAACTTAGCTGGTTCATGACAAAGTGCAAAAAGAAAACAGATTGTTTTCTTCAACGAAAATGGACACCTATGTGAAGGATTATAATGGAATAAGTAGATCCAGATTCAAAAATAATGGATGTAAGCCATTATTATTATGCTGTGTGGAATCCACCATATTTCTCCTCTTTCTCTCTTTTAACAGAAATTGAACTGAGTATGTGCTTTACATGATGACCTGAAAATAATATATTGTACAGTTTCCATGATCTCAGTATTTTTGGTGTCAAATATAATCAAAGTTGTTAAAGGATTAAACTACAGGCTGCATTTCCCATTCATTCCAATGAAACAGAATACAATTAAAAAAAATTCATGTTCTCCCTAGTTCCTTTACCTGCTATAGGAAATTACTCCTTCGTATGGGTGGAGAAGTGGAGAACATTCACTATGGAACTATCATGTTCTTTTTCTCTTCAGAGCCAGACAAATGCTCTTCTCTGCAAAATCAGCAACGATTTCTCCTTTAATTCCTTTTGCTCTTTCCGTTTGTCACTGCATTGTCACTGCATTATTTCCCAATCCTCCTTTTCTCACATTTACCAAAACAGATGATGTACAGAAACCACATTATCTCAGCTAGATATACCTTAGTGACCCAACAGGCAAAAACACCCCCATCTCTATACCAAAGTTACTGTCTGGGTATCAAAATGAAGGGGAAGGTGGGGGAAAACCAGAGAAGTTCTTTCCCAGCCAGATTATCATCGTACTTCCTGCTCACACTGCTGCACTCTGCCAGGAGCCATAATTAAAATCGCCCAGCTTCACATACACAGAGGTGCATGTGGTTCTGATTTCATCAATATGCAGGGACAGAATATGGGTAGTCATTTTGGGGAACTTCTGAAAGGTAAGCTCAATAAGTCCCATTAAGATCATATGAGAAAATTGGGCCCACATAGCTAGAGGAAAGGTCTTCCAGTTCCTTGTGTAAGGAGGCAGGGAAGCTGACAAATTTCCACTAGCTTAATTAATATTTAGTGTCCAAGTCCATGCCAGTTGCCCTTGCATGCAACCAATAGGATTTTCTGGAGAAGTGTGTGTATATGTCTAAAGGGTTTCTGTATGCACCTGGGGACTTTAATGCTTTAAATGTCCCTTGAGCTATAGTAGACACTGTGCCAAAGTGTCCTCTGATGTTCAGAAGCAGCTTTCAAGAGGAAAAATAATGGGCAACAATGGGAGGGCAATGAAAAGTCACCAGTCTATGAGCAAAAACCCATGCATGGCTTGTTCATCTCCTGTCTTAAGCAAATAACCTTCACTAGATAACCAATCAATCAAAAATGTGCACCTAGCAAACAAAAAATTTTTTTGGGGGGGAGAATAAAAAATTCTTGTCCTTTATCTGCAAAACAAAAATGAAAGTAGACATTCCACAGTGACTCAAATGGCTGCAGATTCTCTAACATAGCTGAAAATGATTTGAATTTCTGTATTTCCCCTGTGCCTGGCAGAGATGTTATATGATCTGTGTGGAGAAAAATCATTCCAGTAGTTTCAAAGAGTAAATGTTGAGATGATTACTTATGAAGAAGACATTTAACAAGCATCGAGTCTTGCTGGGTTATTGTTAATATAGACTTTAACATTTAGCCTACATATCAAAGCAACATTTCAACCTTCGAATTCCCATTAAAGTCAATGAGTGTCATGCTGTTAAAATGCACTCACTTCAATGGCAGTGTACCAGTTACCATGCTGGGTGCCTGGCAGTCATAGAAATGTCACAAAGGGGCAAAAATAAGCTTGAAAAATATAATTAAGATGACAGTCTACAAAGTCACTAGCATGGCACTATAGCTAGTAGCTATGGCAACCAACACAACACAAAGGAGAATGAACAGCATACGTTAGGATAAAAAGATAAAAAATTGGTGAGGTTGTTGAAGAATTGCATCATGCTAACAAGATTTTATCAGTTGTTATGACTATTAACATATGCAGTATTTATAATGCACAATGTTTCTTTTTCTTAACCAATCCTATGAGCTATACATTCATTTTAAACATTTATATCTTTCCAGCAGGTGACATTAAAAACAGAATAATAAACTCACCACAATTTTTAAATAATCAAAAAACGTTCTATCTAATACAAACTCACTGTCCCGCCTAACTAAATCCATATAATCCAACTGATAAGCTGACCCCCTTACCTTGCGCATCTCCCACCACACACCTCCTTCCCCTTCACCCCCATTTAGTAGAGAACTTGTGCCAGGAGGGGGTGGATTGAATGTTTATGCAAGGATTATAGTAAGTATTGCATTATTCTAGAGATTTGGTTTTAATGTTAAATTATTTTGTACTATTGATAACTGTGTTTTTAATTCTATTGTAAGCCACCCTGAGCCCGACCTTGGTCAGGAAAAAGCAGGGTATAAATGTAAGAGGCAGGCAGGCAGGCAGGCAGAGAGAGAGAGAGAGAGAGAGAGAGAGAGAGAGAGATCTGGGAAAACCAGGTTTGAATGCTGCCGCCCGCCTCCACTGTGGAAGTTTGCTGGACGACCTTGAACCCTGCAATCAAATCCTGCAATACAAGTATATAAAAATGTACCGGGGTACCTCCCTCTCCCATTGTTTTAGATTATTTTAAAATATTTTGACAGGTGAACTTGCTTTTAAAATGAAAGACAGAGACAAATTAACTCCCTCAGCAACAGTTTGGATATACATCTCTTTAAAAATGTAAGGGAAATGAAGCTCAATGCAGACAACTTTGGGAAGATTAGAAGTAATGAAATTCATAATGACAATTAAGTAACAAAAGGCAGCACATGACATTGCTTGAGAGAATAAATATGTCTAAATGGCACATGCTATAATAACATCAGAACCATGTTATAAAGCAAGTTAACTAGCAGGCTTAACAAAGGAAGCAATCCTAAACAAGTCTACTCAGAAATAAGATCCATGTCATTTAGCGTGGCTTACTCCCAGGAAATAGTCATTAGGATTGACACCTAAATGATCTGCAGTAGGAAAAAACAGTCCTGACCGGGATAGCCCAGGCTATCCTAATCTCCTCAGATATGGGAAACTAAGTACAGGGTCAGCCCTGGTTAGAATTTGGATGGGAGACCACCAAGGAAGCTCAGGGCTGCAACATGGAGTCAGCCAATGGCAAACCCCCTCTGAACATTTCTTGCCTTAAAAACCCTATGGGGTCACCATAAGTTAGCTGCAACTTGACAGCAAACAAATTAAAAAGAAGAAATGGTCTGACATAAAATGTAACAAGTGCCTCTCTTGCCAATAATACAGTAAGAAGGAAGCGTCTGTTGAAAAAAAGCAATAAAGTATAATTTCTTCAGAGGTTCATGGGTATGCTCTTTAATTGATGTTTTTCCTACCAAGTACTCATGTTTAAGCTTTATCTTTGCTCCCCCATTTGCTCCCGAAGCACTTAGATGTTCAGTGGTGAGGAGTGGCTGACAGCTGAGTGAACCAGTGGATGGTGAACATCTTGCCATTCTGGCAGGTAATAAAACTGTGGACAATTGTAAGACAAGATGTCAATTGATTTTGTAATTTCTGCCACTTTTCCATGTTCCCTTTGTACATTATGGGAGGACTTACATTCAAGCTAACACTCCAGTGGATTTGTTTAAGCTGCAGGCAGCTCTTGAAGTAGCAACTTGTACTGCCAATACAATTGCAGTCTTAGGACAGGAAGGGGGAAAGTTAGCGATATACATTTAATGGAACCTGTTATTTTTTAAAAAAAAATAGAGCACGCTTTGAGTTGAGCTTAAATGGACTGCAATATTATCCAAGATTATTTTCTTCAAAGTATATATTCTATGTTCTTGCCTGGTTGACATGGTGACTTGTTCTGCATTTGTCTCTGTGTCCTTCAGACCACTACAAGGCTACTTGGGACTGATGCTGTAGGAGCCTGAGAAAACAAAGAGAGGGAATATGTTGGAACAAGGTTTATTCACAGCATATCTGCCAGAGCAAGCCAATTTCTGGATCAGCGTGGAACCACCTGTTGGAAGTGCGGTTTTTTTTTTTACACTTGCTAGTGATTTCTTCCCATTAAAGTTTCCTAACTAAGCAAATTGCATGTGCCTTTTTTACATTCTCTATTTGTTAGCTGTTTTGTTACATGGGTTCCATTTGCATTAGCCTTTGAACAGTTGTGATGTTTGTTTTTTTTGAAGAGAAAGGACTTGAGCTTGGTTTACTGGGGATTTTTTAAAAACCACATCCTTGATATTATTCTATGTGTGCAGAGTGCTATCAATTAATGTATGGTGTGTTGGAAGTAGTCTAGCGTGAGGTGAGAATCCAGCAGGAGGTGGTCTAGTGAACAGTTAGACAAGGCTGTATGGTTAGAGATTCTTCTATCTTTTTGTATGTCACTTCTTGTCGGTACTTATAATCTTAGGTCTAATTTTCTCTTTTTTCTCAGAAGTCTCTTCCTTCTTCTTAACCAATAATACAGCTAGAGGTTCTCTGTCTCTCAGCTTTCCTATCTGAAATGTAGTCCCTAATCAAAATTTAGCTTTATCTTTAATCTCCCTTCCCCTTCAGTCTTCTCCAAACTTTAGGATCACTTCACAGTGTTTGAAACAATTCCTCCTTAGAGCTATGGATGGGAATGCTTCTCCCACATGCAGTGTAGAATTCCCTTCCTGACTTGAGAGTGGTCCCCATCTGACACAAACTCTCACATAGTGAGTTCCCTCAGTTCTAACCACTCTGTCTAGAAGATGAGCTATAGTCTTTTCCATCAAAATATATAAGTAGAATTGTGAATTCATCTGCCACCACTTCCTCCCCCTTCAACCCTACCTCCTCCCTGGAAACCAAGCTGGGCTGAGCACCAGCCATCCCACCCCTCTCCAACCTACCCACTCCATTCCATTCACCATCAGGCTCAGCACCAGCCCTCCCAAGCTCTCTCCAACCCTCTTTCCACCCCAAACACCAAGCTAGACTTGGTGGGGCAGTGGTGTCAAGCTACTACTGCCCTGCTAGGCCTGACACCAGCCCTCTCAAGCCCTCTCCAATCCTCCTCTCATCCCAAACACCAAGTTGTGCCCAGCACCAGCCATCCCAAGCCCCTTCCAACCCTCCCTCCAGCCCAAACACTAAACCAGACTTGGCAGGGCAGAGGCGGCAAGTCATTGCTGCCCTGTTGGGTCCAGCACCTGGCCTCCCCAACGGGTGGAGCAAGGGGAAATTGTGCCCGGGGCACGCATGTGCCCTCCGCCCCTGCCCCAGAATGCCCCCGGAACACCTCCGCCACGCCAGGCCATGGTCCAGCCACGCCCCCACCACAGCTCCACCCAGGGCATCATGCCCCCACCCCTTTGGCACTATGCCACAACTCTCCAAGCCCCCTTCAGTCCTCCTCCCACCACAAATTCCACAGGACTATTTTCTACAGCAGAAGCAAGGTACTCTCTCTTCCACTGAAGTACTACTGACCGCACTAAGATCTTTTGGGTGGAAAAGGGTATAGCTTTATTATTAGAACATGGGCTTGGAATTCTTCTGTCCCTAGAAGATAATTCCTTTCTATGGCTAAAGTATGGTCCTTCCTCTCCTCTCCTCTCCTCTCCTCTCCTCTCCTCTCCTCTCCTCTCCCCTCCCCACACCCATACTCTCTCTCTAACAACACCACTATACATGTATGATCGTTCTACATTTCAGAGTTTAACTCCCTATATTTCTGTCAGAAGCTCTGACTGCCTTCCTAATTCCACCCGCTCCCAGCCTGTCACAAACACACTCAAACTCTGTGGGGAATTAAATTTTTGCAGTTAGACATTTCTGATTCTGTATGCTGCTTAGATCCATCACACCTACCTCTTTGGAATGACCCCAAACTTCCTTGGTTTTCTCCTATCCAAATACTAATCAGGGTCACCCGGCTTAGCTTCTGAGGTCAGTCAAGATTGGGCAGACCTGGGCCAACCTAGTGAGGGTATATTATTTTATAGGCATGATATATCTAGAGATTACACAATATAACAGAAATAAGTAAAAGAAAACAACAGTATTAATATAGAATAAATACAAATTAAAATTAAAAATGCAAGATCAGATATCAGCTTTTTTATCATCTAGGTTTTCAATAAAAACAGATTGTTAATGCTATTGAGTGGAGGAGCTTTGGTTTAAAATGGCAGTTGGCTTCATAGCAAATAACAACAGGTATGGTGATGTGAGCCAGATAAGATTATGTTGTTTGATCTGGATGACTAATGCATGGAAAATAATTTATCACTTGGCAGATGAATGATGAAAGTTGTTAAAAGCGTTGGTTTCTTAAATTGATTTTTCTGCTTCAGCTTCCTGCTTTTGCACTCTGCCTCTTCTTTCAGTAGTCTGACATTAAATCTTTAGCCACAGACACAGAAAAAAGAAAAATTAGAAATCAGATTTGAAAATGTGATTTGTTTGTACAAACTTTGCATATTAAGTCTGGCAAAATGGAAAGAATGCACAAATTATATGTATACAGACTGTAGGATATATATTTTAGAAGAATTCTATAATAAAAACAAGCCCCCTTTTTCCCACACTATGTTTCTGGACTGTAAGATACCAGTGATCTCAAATTTAGGACTCTGGGAAGCAGTGGTAGGTTTGGCAACATCCAGGTAAGGACTAGAAATCTCCCAGGATTACAATTGATATCCAGGCAGTGACATCGCTATAGATTTTTATGGAGGGTAGGGGGCGGTGCCACAGGGCAGGCAGACTCCACTGCCCCACCTCATGCCCCACCGATTTGGCTCCCAGCCGGCAGCTGGAAGTCCCTTCTGCCCTCCCCTCCGGGCAGAGGGGCAGCTAGGGAAAATGGAGCCTGGTGCAAAATCTGAGTTTTGTGGCCCCCCCCCCATGGGCAGCCAGTGTGATGCTGGAATCCACCCCCCAAATAGCATCACTTTCAATGGTGTTTAAACTAGGGAGCCCAGATTCTCCTTTTAAATCCACCTTAAGGGGAGAATCTGGGGCCCCCAGTTAAAACAACATTGAAAGTGATGCAGTTTTGGGGTGGATTCTCCCCCAACCTGCAACAGCATCAATTTCAGTGTTTAAACTGGGGATCTCAGATTCTCCCTTTAAATCCATGCCGAAGGGGGTGCCTGCTGTCAGGGGTGCAATTGTTAAGCTAGCAGCACCAAACTTTCAGGGTAACTTTAGTAGACTCTCCTGATGATACCACCCAGGTTTGATGAAGTTTGGTTCAGGGGGTTCAAAGTTATGGACCCTCAAAGATGTAGCCCCCATCTCCTATTAGCTCCCATTGGAAACAATGGGGGATGGGGCACCCCCTTTGGGAGTCCATAACTTTGGGCTCCCTGAACTAAACCTCACAAAACCTGGGTGATATCATCAGGAGAGTCTCCCAAAAAATTCCTGAAATTTTGGTGCTGCTAGCCTAAAAATGCACCCCCTGCAGGCCAAAAACCAAAAAATACAAAAAAAACACAAATGGGGGGCGGGGGATGGAGCTTCGGACATGTAATGGGTGGTTGAACCTGGGAACCCCCCCCCCTTACCTCCATCCTTGTCTCCAGGCAGCAGATATCAGTTTCCTTGGAGAAAATGGCTGCTTTGGAGAGTGGACTCTATGACTACATGACCCACTGAGGTCCCTTCCCTTCCCAAAGCCTGCCCTCTCCAGGCTTTACCCCTAAATCTCCAGGAAATACCAACCCAAAGCTAGCAACCCTGAACAGGGTCCTGCTCTCTTACCCTTGCAACCACAGGAAAGCCATTCAATTTGAGCTGGAGTTGAGCCACACTACTATTGTAGCAATGGTCACTTTATGAACTGTGGTTTGGGCTATCTCAGCTGATGCATGTGACTTCTCAAGCCTCACAGAGCAGGGCTGGGGCTATATACATCCTTCTTTTATTTTGCTCATCAGTCTTACTACATTGTTCAGTGTGAAAGGATCCAGCTCTACGCAGCCTGCTGACCTCCTGTTGCCCTGTACCTTCTATCTTGAGTCCCACTGCCTATTTATCACACTTGACCTTCCACTTATCTATGATCACACTTCTTACCATATGCTCAGGAGAACTGGTCTAGATGGAATCAGTTTGAGCTGACCCTCACACAGTCTACTATACAATCCATTAAGCTCAATAGCTTATATTTACATCATTGTGTGTATGTAAAGTGCTGTCAAGTTGCAGCCAACTTATGTTAACTCTGTAGGGTTTTCAAGACAGGAGACTAAAAGAGGTGATTTGCCTTAGCTTTCCTCTGCATAGTGACCCTGGACTTCTTTGGTGGTCTTCTAACCAAATACTAACCAGGACTGACTCTGAGATCTGATGAGATTGGGCTGGCCTGGAACATCCAGGTAAAGACTTACATCATTATGTTTCTATTAAGAAAAATATGATAGGCAACTTTATTCTAAGAAGGTCACTAGCCACAATAATGTAAAGGGTACACTTTTACTATTCCAGCTGAAATTTGAAACTCTGTGCTTGACAAATAGATCAGAGTTTTCTCACTTGCTTACAAGAGTACTGAAAGAGAAATGCAGAAGACAATGGCCAACAAACACAGGTATAGGATGCTATAAAATACTTGGGGAGGGGAAGAGATTTTTCACAGGTCCCGGTTCCAAAATGCATCTGTCCCATTTTATTTCCCCCAACCCAGGTTTTTTGAAAATTATTAAACTAGCAATTCTTTTGAAAAATCTTGGGTGGGAGCTGCTCCTGAGCGAACAGCCAGGCAGGAGATGCTTTATTTGTCTCCCTTCCACCGTGCCTCCACAGTGAGGGAGATGCTGCCTGCCATTGCCCAGCCATTCTAGGGAGGCCCCTTTTCCTGTTTAAATTTTTTTTGGCATGGCTGTGTGGGTTCATCTCCGCGTGCCTGCGAAGCTGCGCATATTTTGCTGGAAATTTAACAAAAGAGAAGTGTCTTCGTGCAAAAGTGCAATCCTGGGTTATTTACAAGGGCTCCAATAGCTGCCTGCATGGGACAGATTCCTTTATCTTGACTGCAACTCATTACACATTTGCTGTGCAGAACCAGCCAGTTGAAGGATTTTCTATGATAATGTTGGATGTATCACCACTATCCTAAATCTGGAGATGCATTTTGAAACCTGCTAGCCACAACCTGTGCCCACTGAATTCAGCTAAGCACTTCAGACACATGCTACAAGATGTAATGAGGGTTTAATACTATGACATGAAATATGTGTTTTTCTCTCCTGTGCCCTTTTGTTTTTTAATCATCCAGGCTCATCAAAAGCTCTGGAGAACGTGAGCGCTTACATGCAGTTTGTGTCATTTTGGTTGATCCCTGGTTTTTGTTTTTTGTGATGGTGCACATTTGGGAAGGTGAGTAGAAGTAAAATCAGAACGTCATCAGATTCACTCTTATCTCTGCTTTGAACTAACAGTCTTAGGTCAGGCAAGCTATAATTTCTCGATCTTGGGCTGCCGTTTATACCCTAGATTTATTTTACAGGGTTGTTGTAAAGATTACTGGATGATGATCTGTATCCAACCGTACAATTAAAACAAATTGTCAATTAAGAGGGGAATCTGCCACAGATTACTAGGCTCTCCAAACTGTTAATCCTGCAGTTCAGTGAATTTTCAGGAACAGCCTTGTGGGGATTTGTAGGAGAGTGAAATGGTGAAAAATTGGTGCAACTTCGTGTATTAGTAGTGACAGTTTTTAAGAAAAAGGGGAGGGCTTGTTGATCCTAATACAAAAATGCTATATGGCTTTTGCTTGGGATTGATCTTCAGTTTCTTGTTTGAGGACTGTTGAGCGATCAATGAAAGTTTTTAAAAGCTTGTATTCTGAAAACCTCTCCTGAGAGTAAGCCCCACAGCATAAAAGTGTCTTACTTTGGAATAACCTGTTTAGGATGGGTCCCTAAATTTGCCTATGAGAAGAAAGAGAACAAGAAACAAGTGTGGCAGTGAGCACTTCACATTCACCACCAATCTAAAAAAAAACACCAAACCTACTGTACATTTCTTTTCATTTAGGCAACTTTTAAAATATTTGCATTTTATATATGCTGTCTTGAGCACTGAGCTTTGTCAAATATGTGCTTCAGGCCAATTATACTCTACTGATTTCAATCTATTCAATTTTTCACAGTTCACAGCTCAATCTATCAAGTGCCATCTATTTGTTCTTTGTCATCTATGCTCCTTTTTCCATATTGTTTAGCATGGAAAAACTTTTAATGTTAGTTTTTAATTAAAATAGAGAGGATGGTTCTCTTTTCATTTCTAGCTGCTGAACGAATACACTTCCCCTGAGTAATCTGACTCTTTTAATTATCTTTTGAAATTTTATCTAGACTTTTCTTTGGGAATAATGTTTAATGTGTAATGTATTTGTAAGTGCAACTCAGTTTTGTTTAGAAGGTGGAGGGGTAGTATGCCTGCAGGTGAAGGATCATGTCCCCCAGTGACACACCTTACCCTTAACCAACTTCACCAGCTACTACCTCTTCTTGGAAAGCAAGATCTAGTTACAGTTATTCATGCTATGATCATCAGGTTACATTACTGTCACATGCTCTAAATAGGGAAAACTATAGGAAACATCAGAGGGTTCTCACTTGAGACTTTGAAGATGAAAGACTGTTAATTAACAGAGAATATCCTGCCAGTCTTAAAATAACTTCTCTGGCTGTTTGTTCATTTATAGGCACAATTCAAAGTGCTGAGTTTTACATTCAAAGCATTAAACATACTGGGACCAAGTGATTTTAAGGACCAACTATTCCTTAGTGAGTCTACATGTCAGTCAAGTTCAGTGTAAGAAGCTCTGCTGTTTGTGCTCTTATTTTTAGAAAAAAAAAGATGAGGGCCTTTTTTGTGGTGGTGCCTCACTTGTTATTAAATTTTAATCACCAATTGAAAACCTTGTGTATTTTTGCCCAGTCACTGAAATGAGTCCTCTCTGCTGTGTTCTCATTACTATCTGCTGTTTTTACTGATGTTTAATTTCTTTATTGATGTTTTAACTGTTTGAGCCACCAAGAGAATTTTATGGAGAGAACAGCAAACAAATATTTCAAATAAATGTTCCAGATTGAATGAGGAATGCAGAATGTTCAAAGCAGAGCTAAATCAGCACTGGAAGATATGGGTTCTTTGTGCACAACACAAATAAAACATCTTGCAGACATTTTCAAAAGAATCATTTTGACTTTTTTTTGTCTGCATAGTGCGGACAAAAAAGTGTTGGCAGGGAAAGCAGTTCTTTTTCTTGCCTCTACCCCACTAGCTCTCACTCATGCCCTCCACCTTCTCCTGCTTGTGACAATCTGTCCCACCTGCTATTTGCTGAAGGTTTATGATGGAGGTTTCCATTGCTTGCAACTCATCTGCGTGCGATTTCATTGTATAAAGTACATGAATAAAGTTGGTTTGAACTGATGATCCTGTTCACATCTTGTTTTCCTTTTTTGTTTTGAGGGAGGTGCCTTCGAAGCTACAATGACACAATATGAGGGGAAAATATCACTAATTTAGCGTTTTCCAAAAAAAACCCGTGGGCAGAAATAAAACATCTTGAAGATGTTTTTGAGACAAACCTGTGCAAAGTTCTTCTCCAAAACACTTATTTGAATGACCTCAAGATGTTTTATTTGTGATGTCAGAAAGGATCATGAAGTTACTGAAAAGGTTTTGTCTCCAGACCTGACTTATCTGTTTTGTTTCCAATATAGTGAAAGGGAGACATGCTTACTCAAGTGCAGAAAGCATAGTATGCAGCCTTTAATTGAGATGCATTGCCCCAAGGACATAATCTTTCTTTAAGGTAGCATTCTACCTTTGCTTTCCAACAGCTAAGATAATGGAACACACCACACATGATAAAGAGGTGATGTCTCTTCATGATTCTTGTCAACACGGTCTGGATTTTCTCAAGTTCCTAGACACCTGAAAGAGCTTTAAAAGCTCACACTATCACCCAGGTGTTTCCACATGTGGATAGCCTTGTGTGGTTTCCCTGCTGCTGTTCTGTCCATCTCAGGGGACTGAGACAAGGGAAATTGCATGGAACACCAGTATGTGAAAACCCATTTGCTGCTGAGCTGTACACACACAGTTAGGATTTATATTGAAGCACCACACTACTGTGTAGTTGTGGGAAAAAATATGCTTCCTACAGCATTCAAACCAGAACAAACAAACTGTGTGAAAGTGATCCCAAAGTGGATCAGCACTTGCTAAAATAAGGATGCAACCAGCTGTACATAATTTGTGCAAGGAACTCACTCTGGGATTGCACTCATCTTTTTTGGGGGGGGGGTCTAGTGTACAAAATTTTCTTTAGCATCAAGCTCAGGGAAAACATTCATGCTCACAGCACAGAACTGATTAGCTGAAACTTGTCATAAACTAGGAAGTCCACCTGCAATACTTGGAGCACTTTTTCAAGTGCAATAGTGACTAGAAAGTTTGAAAACAAAGTTTCAAAAGCAAGCATTTCTTCAGATAATCCTGGGTTGCATCAAGCAATCTACTTCCCAGCTTTCCCTTCACAACCCCAAGAAGGTTATGATGAGAAAGGGTCTGATTAGATGGTACAATAAATGTGAATTGGTTTGGCAGAAATCCCAACCCAAGTAAAGGTTTAACCCAACTTATGACCTGGGACTCACCTTAAAAACAGTGTGTGACAGCAGGGCAAATTGGCTTCCAAGTGCAATGTGGTAGCAGGAGGGGTTTTTAACATCATTCCTGGTGTTCTACCCCACACACTTTGGCTAGCAGAAAAAGCCCATAAGGCATGGGATATTTATCTTACTGCCAGTTCCACATCTTCTTGGCAGACACTTGGAACTGGCAGAAAGACTAACAGCCCACCTGTCATGGCCCTTTTTGCTAGCAAAAGTGTGCGGGATGGAAGGGAGGGAGTTATGAAGTCGGTGGTGGGATTCAAATAATTTAACGACCGGTTCCAGTGGTGGGATTCAAATAATTTAACAACTGGTTGTTTACAAGCACCATTTTAACAACCGATTCTGCTGAAGTGGTGCGAACCTGCTGAATCCCACCACTGGATGAAGTTCCTCCTGCCACTGCATGGACTCAGGAGTCACAATTTCAGAGTCCACTCAGGGACATAGGTAAGGAGGGGGGGTTCTCGGGTTTGGATCCTTTTATTGTATGTACGGTGGGCCCCAGGCCTCGGGGGCAGCTGGCACACTCCCCACACACCCCAAAGTGTGTGGGGTAGAACATTACACACAGGCACAGCAGACCCGCATTGCCCGCTTGCAAGTGGCAAGAGCCGTAGCCAGCTGGGGACAGTGAGTCTCACCTCTCACGAGAGCTCTGAGCCTCACAACCAACTTTGGGAGAGCCGAGGCGAGACTTTCAACGTTGAAAGTCTCACCTTGGCTCTTGCAAAGCTGGTTGTGTCCACGGAACTCTCACGAGAGGCGAGACTCATTGTCCCTGGTTGGCTACGGCTTGCAGCTCGCCTCAGCTCTCTCAAAGCTGCTTTTGAGCCCTGGAGGTCAGAGCTCTCGCAACTCGAGAGGTGAGACTCACTGTCCCTGGGATCCAGACATTTTCTCTGCCTCCTGCAGCAGATACTGTAGGTTTCTGCCTTTTTCAGTTTGTTTACCTCTGCTGAGAAATCATGGAAAGGGGGAGGGGAGGGGACACACATGTGACTCTGACCCATTGTGACTTGTGAAATGTAGTTTGCTGCTCCAGCTACCTTCCCGGCAGAACGCGTGCACAGACGATGCTGCCACAGATGCATTGTGGGGAGTTCTGTTTCTAGTGTGGGGCAGTTTAGCTGGCTGGACAGAAAAATTGGCAGTGTGTTGTTTTCAGTGACTTTGCCGACCTTGTTTGTCTGCACCTCTGGCACTTGCGGATATGAGATGGAAGGGGGCGGGGAATGCCTGTTTTGTTTGTTGCAAAACTAGCCGGAGCCCGGGAAAGAAAGTCTCGTCTCTCGTGAAGCAATCTTGCAAGAGGTGAGACTTTCTTTCCCGGGCTCTGGCTGGCTGGCTGGCAGGCTGGAGGCGGGATTTGGGGAGGCGGGGCCACACCCCAGGGGTCCTGCCCTGAACTCCTTCATAAAAATTCTATGCCTACGTCCCTGAGTCCACTCTCCAAAGCAGCCATTTTATCCAGTGAACTGATCCTAATTGTCTGGAGATTAATGGTAATAGTGGGAGATGTCTGGTGTCATCTGAAGGTTGGCAACCCTATCACAGGATGACCAGCTGGCTGCGGAGAAAAAGGAGTGAAACCACCACCACTGTAGCCAGCTTACCCAAAATAGTCAACTCAAGTATATAATGATGTTTGGCTTCACTCACTAATAGGAGGTACTTGAAGTTGTTTGTTATAGTGATTCTAAAACAAAAAGCTGAAATAATAAACTTATACAGATCTTGACAGACATGAATATAGGATATTGTTACTCTTCCCACGTGAAGCACAAACATTATTATTGCTGTTGTTATGTCTTACAGTGAGGTTACTCAGATAGGTTTGTGATAATGCTGCAGAATTCCATTTTAATACTACTAGGCCATAAATTATATACACACACTCTCCACACAAAAGTAGGTAAATATTCTAAGGCTAAGTTCCTCAGGAAGAAAGGTGAATGTGTCTTCTCTCAGTGCACATGCCTTGGATTCTGTTCCTCCAGCATAGTTTTCTGGCACTGAAAAGCCTCACAAACATGCTGGATTTTTTTTACACACAATGATATCTTCCACAGATAATGCTGACTTTGGGCTGTCCATTTTGCAACATTCACTTTCAGTTTGTACAGGAATCTTCCTCTGTACACACACGTCTGCCGTGGGCCCGTAGGTCTTTCATGCAGTGTTTTAACCAAAGCAGCAACTCAGACGTGTCAATTTCCAGTTTTTCTTCTTTTACATAAATGTTTCAGGACTTTCTATCTTACATAATTAGGCAACCTACACTCCACAGGGATTATATTAATATGGTAATCCATAAAAAATAATTCACATTTTGCTAATTAAGGCATATATTTAATTAAAGCTCCTGCTGATTGGAATAATACTAATTCAAGTGAATGAAGGGCAATAACCACCTTCTTTTCTCATAATGGCGTCATTAGCTAAAAGCAAAGTGAAAAACCATTATGCTTCACAAGTTAAGGGAAGTGTGTTTTACAAAGATAATTTTAAAATAAATCAAAATTAATCCCTTGAACAATACAGAATATCTCCATAGCAACATTTTAAACAACCTTATTTTGGGAAACTAGACGACTGGGCAGCCATGTTGGTCTGCAGTAGAACAGTTAATGTGCTACTGGACTTGAATCTAACCATCATATTGAAAGTTATTCACATACTATTGAATAGAAGAATGAAGAAAACAATCCTAAGGAGGTACACTTGGGGCCAGTCTAGACATTATGGTATCTGTAGGTCCAATTCATGGATGCTGTTAGCATTTTAGAGCTAAACTCAATCCTTTAAAAATGCCACAAAGCCTGATCCTGGATGAGGCTACACCATGGTCAGACCATGCAATCTCCATCCCCACCCCCACCCTTCCAAGCATCAAAACAATATGGATGGCCTTTTTGGCATTTGAAAAGTCATTGGAGGGGGGTGGGCAATAATACCTGACCTGACACCTGCTATGTTGTGGGTCCAATCAGACTCTGACACTTGAAACATTTTTAAATAGCTGAGTTCAGCTCTAAAATTGCATTGGTGTCCACAGTTCAGACCTGTAGCACCTTAATGTCTAGTTTGGCCCTCAGAATACTTCTTGTCTACATAACGAGGCTTGCTCTCATTGTGTGCAGTCTAATTGTCATAAATTGCAGGTGAACTGATAGACCCATGTTTCAGCTATTCATCTTCAGACTGCCAGTGGGTTCATAAAATAGGACATTATTTTAGTTCTCTATAGGTTTGGCTGGATTTTGTAATGCATTTTTGTATATGCAAGAATTTTTTTTAATATGGGGAAACATTCAATCATATGAATTCTCACCAACCCTCCAAAATCTTACTATCCAGACACAGGTTTACCACCTCACCCATTATTTGTGAAACCTGGTCAGCTACCCAGGCAACCAGCATTAAGACATAATGGCTTTTAAAAGGAACAGGACAACTTTGACAATGGCTGTCATCATTTTATCTATAAAATGGGGCAGCATTATGTTTCTAGGAAGAAGAATTCTCTTTCTTAAGCATGCATTAAAAAGTCAACAAAATGGCATTCTCTGCAAATATGTACATTAACTCAACAAAAGGAACAGAATTGGTTTGAGTTATAGCATTAGTGCCCATTAAAATCACTGCTTCTAGCAAAGAAAACTCATTTTCAAGTCATTTTTTTCAACTCATTTTTTACTGTTGGCATACAAGAACTGGAAAGATGTATGTTATATATATTGAAGATAAAATACAAATTAGAAACCAAGTGCTCAGCTAAGAAACTGGATGAAAATGAAACCAAACTGCTCTAGTTACCATTCTGAGGTCATGATTAATAGGTTTTTGTGCAGCTATTAAAATCAGAAAATAAGCAAAGGAATTCTTAAGAAGTTCTTTCAGATGTATTGGCTAATAAAAAATTGTCAATCTGAAGCTTAAAAAAACCAAACCATGATGAGAATATTAAGCAGAAAGGTCCAATACTTTAGAAAGTATGGTTCAACAAGGCCTTTATTGGTAGAAGTAAAACAGATTTAGCTATACAAGTTTTCTGTGAGCAGGAAGAAAATTGGCATTGAAGAAAGAAATATCAGGTGGCTACACTAAATCAAGTGGCATCTGCCACTGCTACACCTCGTTTTTGAGAAGCACTGAAGACCATTTGGAAAAGTATGTGAGATAGAGCCGACTACAGATCAAGAATAAAAAGAGTTTTTTTGCACTCATCATCTATCATTCTGACAGTACCAACAACCCCCAATTTGTTTGCAATGAATACACAAAGGAATAGATGATTCTGACAGACTGATATTTAACTTGCAGTGAACATGGACACTTCTATAAATATATGCAATTCTTAATATGGCCCCATCTGTGAATAATTAAATCCAAAGACTGGAGTCATGGACAGACAAGACAGATTTTTCTAAAAACCTGAGAAACACCCCAGGTTTTCAGAAAAATCTGAAAAAGGAAGATTCGCATACCCAAATAATAGGAACAGCTCCTGTAGTTTGAGAAGTGAATGACTTTATTGGCCATTGCTAAGAAACTTGTATTGCTACCCTCCTAGCCGTGGTTTTCTGTCAGTAAAAGGCAAGAGAAGGGAGGAAGGACCTTTCCAGGAATGCTTTGGCTTTTGAGGCAGAACTCATTGTAGCCAGGCCTGGCACTAACCATTGGGCAACCTAACTTGATTTACACATCCAGGCTTGGCTGCTTGCTACTACTTTACAGCATCTACCCTGTGAAAGCCAGTGTATGGTAGTGGTTAGATTTTTGTGTTGCATAGGGAGACCTAGGTTTGAAGACAGGAAGGCAGTTAGATAGGCTGAATGACTAGTGGGGGAAAAAGAAGGAAGACAGAAAAAGGGAAAGACTAAAGGGGCTTTTAGGGAATGGAAAGAGAGGGAAAAGAGAAGTGATGTCATTCTGCAGGTTTTTGTGGGTCTTGTGCATGTAAAAAAATCTATTAAAAATTACACATCTTGTTATGAAAGGCATACCTAATTTTGGATGTGGAATGAAAGCTGACATTTTAGGGAAAAAAGAAAGTAGGAGACCTATTTGGCTAACCAAAAACTTATTATGTTTACATTCATTGGCTTAAATAAAAGAGGTAAAAGCTTGTTCAATAGTGTTCCTTTGAAAATGACTTTGATTTTTGAATGAACTTTAGTAGACCTGTTTCAGTACCATACTTCTAGAACAACATGGTGCCAATATAGGAATAGAACATCTTAACTGTTTCTTTGGATGAACTTTTGAGAATAAAATCCAAAGAGAACATTCATTCCTGATTTCATTTTGTTAGCCGCAGGGGTCAGATCTTTACAGAAAATCCAGTGCCAAATCAAATCGAGGGTCTGTTCCTATTCCCATTTCTATTTGCACAGATTTTTTGGCCTCTTATCACACCATAGCCTTTATAGAATTATAGTATTAAAGCCCTGACCTGGATGGCCAGAGCTAACCTGATCTCATCAGAACATGGAAGTGAAGCACGGTTGACCATGATTAGTACTTGGATGGAAGACCACAAAGGAAGTCCAGGATTGCTATTCAAAGGCAGACATTAGCAAACCAACTCTGTTGGTGTCTTGAAAATCCATTAGGATCACCATAAGTAGGCTACAACTTGATAGCGCTTTCTACCACCTGTTAGAGCTGCACATGCTTTTAACAGTTCTTATAAGAGATAGATTATTGCCACTTAACCTCTCAGTCATTAGACTTGTGCATGGGAATTTGTTTCATTTTTGTTATTAATTCCCAAAGAGAGGGTTTGTTATTGGGTTATTTCCTATAGTTTTGTTTCATTATTTCTCTCATTATTGTCATTTTGTTTTCGTAAGTCTATTTTGTTACTATTTCTGACTCATTTCAAGGGAAGACCTAGATGTCATTATGAAAGGAATTTTTTAATATATGGAGGAACATTCAATCAGATTAGTCCTCAGCTATTAGCAGTAAAATCCCTCCTTCCATTAAAGGGCTTCAGGAAGGCAAGGGGGCCTCTAAGATTGGAATCAGAGCAAGGCATTGCTCTTCTAAAATGGATGCCCTTCAAAGAGTTTTGTGATTTAGCTTATTTCCAAGCCTGAGCAGAAAGTAGTTGGCAACTGGCATTTTCCCACAGTCTAAAGTCTGCCTGGGTTAAAAATTGAGCTAGCTAAACCCTATTCTGCCACCGTAAGCTGATTTAATCAGCACTCCAAGAAGATCTTTACTCATCATATCTTCCCATATCCCTCCAATCAATCAGTATTCAGGGCAACAACCAAGCATTCTGTCAGGACCTACGCCCATCAAGTCTTTCCAACCCTGTTGTCCAAACCTTGAAAAAGGCTAAGAACCAAGATGGCTAGAGTGAATGTGGCAGAAATTTTATGACAAAGCAGTAAGAACATCTGGGGCATTTGCAGGGATGCATACAACTCACTGGCATTTTTTCATCTTTGCCAGATGAAAAGCTAGCCCCCTATTTTTACAATTCTGATCTAGCCACTGTGATCCATGCAATGGTCACCTCTAGACTGCTTCAATTTGCTCTATGCAGGGCTACCCTTGGATCTGCTCCAGGGGCCCAACTGGTCAAAAAGCAACAACACTGAGAGTCCTCATGGGGACCTCATAGTGACAGCATATTCAACCAGTGCTCCACCAGCTTTATTGGCTGCTGGTGGAGTACCATATCAGGTTTAAGGTTTGGATATTAACCGATAAAGACCTAGGAGAACTGGGTTTGATTCCCCACTCCTCCACCTGAGTGGCAGAGGCATAGGCATAGCTATAAAGGGGCAGGGTGGGGACAAACGCCCCAGGCAGACCGCCATTGGGTCATGTGGGGGTGGAAAATCGCTCCCACACTCCTCCTCCTTCCCCCCTTGGCCCGCCACCACCCCGCCAGACTGCTCCTGAAGGAGCAGCCTGGTGGGGCCACTGTCTAGAGCCACTCGGCCCCACCAGGCTGCCCAAGGCACCACCACCATGCCCCCTAAGGTAAGTGGGGTGCAGGGGGTGGGATGCAGCCTTAGACCTGCGGGGGCCTGGCAGAGGCCTTCCCTCTCCCCACACAACCTCCAAAGGCCTCTGCATCACCTAAGGTAAGTGGGGCGAAGCGGGTGCCCACTTCCATATAATCTTTCTCCTGCTTCTGAAAATGCTGGCTGTTTTCATTCTCAGTGTTACTTTCCTGGACATCCCTTCAAGACCAGTAACTATCACCCATCCCTAAAACTGTTTAACCACCTTAATTTTATTATTATTAAAACTCATTTCAATTAAACAATCACCAGCTCATTTGAGAGTATACAATCCTGGTATATATATGCTGTTGATCTCAGTTATTCCCTCTCACTCTCTCTCCACTTAATTCCTCCAATTTCAGTGGAGACTGTCTACCTACGGTAACACACCTATTTGTTTACTGAATTTTGTGGTTTACCATCCAAATTCAAGAAAACTCACTAGTATTTTCAATTGAGCCAGCCAAATATCTACAACTACATCCTGGGCACAACCTGTTTGTTTGCTCATTCACAGATTTATTTATATGGCACTGTAAGTTGCTTTGTGTACTTAATAGATCAATATTAGGTTTATGCACTTAAAGTACACCAGATCGGGCACACTTGCCTTGTCTTTGATCTTCCAATAGTGGAGAACCTTGCTAGTCTGGCATCAGAAGATCAGCGAAGTGGTAATTTTGTCAAGATAGCCTCGTTGCAGTCCTTCACTCACCTTAAACCTCCCATGAGCCCCATGCCATAAGCTTAATCCTTACCATTGCTCCACGAGATAGGCTGGTATTATTGTAATCTGGGAGCTGAGACTGAAAGAGAGGAGTTTTCCTGAGGCTAATTTGTGAATTTCTAGTAGATGTGAGATTTGAACCAGGGACTCCCCAAATCACAGGACATTATTCTAACTACTTAATAGACAAGCCATGCTACCTAAGCAGAATTAAATTGTTTCAAGCCTATTGACTTCAATGGATATATATAATAGCACAATGCTGAACCATTACACTCATGAAAACATGACAGTACCTATTCCTTATCTAGACATATTAAATGCACTGCAGTTTTGAGAAACTGCTACGTTCTAATTGGGTGACAAGAAGAAACTGCCAAGGTCTAATTGGGGATGGAAGATCACTGTCAGTAATGACATTTCCAGATGATTACAAAGCTCAGGGACTTAATCCTAGGTGTAGCTGTGACAGTGTGTGAGTCATGTAATCATATTAACCAGTCAAGAGTCTCTCCCTCTCTCTTATTATTTAATTTTCCAGTCAAACTCTCAGTGGTAATAAATTCCAAGAACAGTGTCAATACTGTACAAGATGATATAAGGCCATGCTGATAAATAGCTGGTCACATAATATTGCTGTCAGTTATAAAAATAGTTAAGACCACACCATGCTTTCTTTGTTAGAAAAGGAACCACACTTCCAGGGACACTTTAATGCCAGTTATGCTTCTTCAAATTAAAGTTATTGCTTTACCAGGTCAAACATTGTAGAGTAGCAGCAGAATTTAATTTATCTGTATATCTAATAATCATGGGTGCCTCCTGCATGAGGCTCAAAAAACACCACTCAGGGCTATAAGAAAGTTTACCACAAATCTGAGAGAAAACTTTATCTTTTTTAAAAAAAATTGGATGAGTATGGTAATACTTGAAACGTAACAGTGGTGTCTGTACATGTATAGCCATCAGAGAGAGAGAGAGAAAAATAACTTCAGGTGCCATTTTGGGTGGCTGGCATGGTGCCAGACAACTGAAAAGTTCAAGATAGAGGTGGTCACGGAGAAGGAGAAGAGAGAGCCTGGTGGGTGCCAGGGAAGAATACATCCTTAAGGTTGTATGCAAATGTTCTTTTTTTAGCAGAATGCTAACCCAGCAGGATCCTTTTATGGCTGAAGTCATGGTGATTAATCAATGGCATCTTGATGAATGGTCTGATGGCCTGGCACTAGACAAGGCTCTGCTCCAATCTGCAGAGACTACTGAGGTGGCTTCCTGTATTCTGTGCTAGTTCATCTCTCTTTGTTGTGGTAGTAAGCTAAAAGCTGTTTGCAGATCCATGCAAACAAGGAGAAGAGAAGCAGCTCCCATGTTGAGGGTCAGGGGGAATGACAAACCAAAATGGAAGCTTAGTGGCAACTCCATAAGTGAGTTGCTCTCTTTTTACTACAAATAAGAGCTATTCATGTAGCAAATTAATTACATCAGGAGGAACACAAAGGTGGATTCCACACAGCATATATACAACAAGTTACAATCATTATAAATGAATTCATTTTCCATTTTTAAAAAGGGAAACGACAGTATTTATAACGACAGCAACTTGTTATAAATCTGTTGTGTGGAATCCACTGAAGTCTTGCTGAATCTTGATCTTCAGTCTCATCCATTCCTTTGTACTGAAAGTGTGTGTGTGTGTGTGAGTGTGTGTGTAAGAGAGAGAGAGAGAGAGAGAGAGAGAGATTTACTTCTGATAATATAAATAATTTGTTTTAGTTGCACTTTTACCAAGGTCAAAAGTCAGATGATCCAAAACTTTTAATTAAGAAAATGGAATGAAAATTTGTTCTACTTAATGTGTTATTGATATAGAATAAACTGTTACACAAAAGAAAGCTATATATGGAACTAGTGGTAAAACAGTAATGTCCAGGAAAATATCTGAATTAGTAGATTATATTAATATATCATTTATTATATTACATCCTATATTGTGTTAGATTTCTGCATTATAAGGATCTATAAAACATAGTTTGCCTTGACAAATGATAGTATTTATATGATGTTGCATTAAAAGTTGGATATGATCAAGACTAGAAGTGACATGCACTTTTATTTTGATCATAAGTCGGATCCCAGTAAGTATGCAAAGGATTGCAGCTTCTGTGAAATCCAAAAACAAAAGCAATGCAATACCTTTTATCTGGACCAATGGAATACAGTTTGTAAGTTTGATTGATGCTCTACTTTCACTTTTATAAATTAGAAATAAAACTTAAAATGGTTTTTATTTATTTTCTTTGAAGGGAATGCAAAGATCAGATTAATAAAATATCATAGTATGAATGTTGCTTCTAACAAGACATCAGAAATTAGGAGAGATATATTTTATCATTCTAGATGTTAGATCATCCTCTCAATGCTAGAACTATTTTCCTTTATGGGTCTTTTCTGATCCCCTTGGGGATGGGGCGGTCTATACATTTAAATAATAAATAAAATAAAATAAATAAATCCTCAACCAAAGTGTGTTCCTCTCACTCCAGAGGAGAATCCTCTACAGACAGCTTGCAGTTCGCTTTGCTATCTTAAACTCTGTCAGTTAACAGCTCTCTTTCAACTGTCTGTTCCCAACTGTCTGTTTCCTTACTGCCATCCTTAGAATTCCATTTGAACTCTCTGTCAATCAGTGGGTTCTATGACTGGAACAACTTCTCAGAATGATATCCATCACAGTAAGCTTTTAAATTCTCCCATTCAAGGGAAGGGCTCTTTCCTGCTTTCCCCTCCTCCCTGGCAGCCATCTCCTAAGCAGAAAAAAAATTATTTCTGGGGATTTGGGATCCCTGTGTATCCCTGTGTATCCTGTGGGATAGAGTTACCAATGAGGGTTGCTAGCTAATGGCTGGTAACCAGCAGGTGACTATAAAGTGGGAACATGCGATGGGGGCATCATTACAGAAAAGTTGTTGCATCGGTTTACATAGATATAGACTTACATAGACTTTCTACTGAGTCCTAGACTGGTGTAATGTCACTTCAAGTTTTGTCCCAGAAATGATATCACAATGTTGCTGTCACAGCAACTTTTAAATAATTTGTATTCCTGCCAGCCTACCTAGCTGTGGCAGGAGATCTGGCAAACCTCTAATGCCAGATTACAGAGATCAGTTGATCTGGAGGAAGCAGTTTTAGAGGGTAGTTTCTATGGTCTTACATCCCTGCTAAGCCCCCTCCTATGAGAAGAAAAGTGATTTTTTAAAAGTGTAGGTCTGTCTAAAACAGCATTGTTTACATTTAGATTGAGGCATAAAGGCTCAGGAACAGAAAAAGCCACCTGAATGTTTGTGGCAGCCTGCACTCAGATTGGCCAACTGGATAAATGAGTCAATTCCCTAGCCGAACAATTTGAGAGGCTTTTGGACTTTAATGTTCCTGGTGTTAAGAGCTATCATGTTTTAACTGAGTTTTAAAGCATATCATCTCTACGGGAAGTAGTTCAGTCAAATGTCTGACTGTCTACTAATATCAGCCTGTGAGCTGTGGTAAAAGCAATAACATACACAGACTAATAGAAGTAATGGGGTCCAGCTGAAGGGCCATATAAACCAGTGAGGAATATCTTTTAGCCAGGGAAGAATTCCAGTGTACCAGTTAGTTTGGGTATTGGGTTTTGCTTTGCATTACCTCAGTAGAGAGTTTTATGTTTTAGTTTGAGGATTTTTCTAACAGTGAGGGTACCAAGTATATGTACCAAGCTTGTTAGAACTCTCTTTGTGTGAACAAGCCATTAGCCAGAAGATCTTAAGTTTAAGGACCTGTTCCATCTAAGAAACAACTACATAACATCTAAGCTGAAGTGTAATTGAGAACTGAAACTGAATAAGCATTATTAAGTCTGAGAAAAACGAAATACTTACTCTCTGAGCCAAGCTCTAGTGTATATAAATTTCTCCAGCCTTATTTGCCTCATCCATTCCTCATCGCCACATTATTAATCTTCTCCCTCTCTCATCTCCTCTCTGTTAATAAACCTTTTATTCTGTTTAAGTTTTAAATCTTCCTCAGTACTTACTTTGTGTGCCTTATTGAGGGTTTTACCTAGAACAGGTTTAAATCAATGGGCATTCTCAACCTTCAGAATCAGTCCCATTGTTACCACAGAGTAACGTGTTTACTAATAGTTAGCTAATAAGCTTGAGCCGACAAGGGCTAATTAAATAAATAATTTTTATTCCAAACCCTCAGAGGGTCTGTTATAGAATCAGAGGAGTCGCCCTGAGTATACAAAAGTCACAGTTCTTATAGGATAAAGACAGCTGATGCATCATAAATGTTGCAAAGCCAAACCCTGTCAATTCATGACGTTTCAATATTTGTTATTCCCATCATGTATACATTGTTAAATAGCATTCTCCCAAGAATATAGTTTCTCACATGGCTTGACTCTCTTTCAAGCAATTCTGCTTTGTCAGTTATTTTTTCTACACACACACTTTCTCAGCTCATTGCTAAGTAAAAGTATCTTTTCTTTGGAATGTGGGAAGAGACAATAGGGGCTGTTTTGGAAAGCAAGTACCTTTTACTATTTCTGGGTATAATTCTTAACACTAAAATGTCTTCAAGAAAACTTGCTTAAGTTACATATAAGTATACTTCAGTTGAAATAATCATTTAAATGCTTTATTTCTATTTTCTATGTACAATGCTTTAGTTGAAGATATTATTTTCATGAGCCACACTTGCACACAAGCATTAAAGTATCTTTTTTTCTGGAATGCAGGAACATTGAATGCTTTTCTTAACAAAGACACTTTTCATGATTCTGTGAAATGACTTTCAAAGCTGTATTTCTGCCAGAATCTTTTCTCTCCATTATTTTCCTAAATAATGGGGAGAAGGAAAGAAAATAACCTTCTAGTGAAATCTAAAATCATTCCTTTTCTCTTTCTCTCTCTCTTTCTCTCACTTTCTCACTTTCTACCACTTTCTATTTCCTTCTTACTTTCCTCTTTTCCTTCTGTGCCTACAGATCCCCCTTACTCCAAATGCACCTGAAAACTTGAAGAGTGCGTTTAAGCAAACAGTGAGAACTTGGAGGCAGAAGGACTTGAGCCTGAGGTGACTACACATAGGGGAATATGAGCCCTAGGTAGTTGACCTCCCAAATTTAAACCCTGATTGCCTTGCAACTCTGGTACCACAGTACCAAAGAACATAACCCTATCCACTCTACATGTATAACTTAACATTCAGCATTTCCACAAATAAAATACAATCCTTTTTTTCAGACAATAGTATAGGGCGTTCAGAAGCAGATACAGCATTTCCTAATATTCTACAAGAATTACAAGCACATACATAAAGCCATCCAGGTCAGAATACAGAATTCTTTGTTCCTTCCCAAGTTACATTAGCATTAGCACTTGTTTTCTCTTATATATCTTATAAAGGTGGCAATACATCAGGGGTTTTGTGGACAAATATAGAGTAGGTTGTGTGTCTGTAGGTTGCATGAAACCCTGTGAAACACCATCAGGTCTGGTCATATAAACCACCTCTCCTTTTCTGGGGACCATTAAAATTGTTCAAAAGAAACTATGGAACCACAGTTATTAGGATCAATGGAACCATAGTACCTTGAGCCCTTAGTCTTACGTATGCATAAGGGAAAATATCAAGCATGTTCTGTATGGACTGAGGTGGTATGAATTCCCTCCCTGGCAATCCAACTTCCACTTACAGAACCACGAATTTACTCAATTTTAGGAGACAGTAAAGGCCATTTTAGAGTAATCATGACCAGGTACCAATTATAGGCTACTTGTGTTGTATAACTTACAACCAGCAATCAGACAAGTTTCCTAGACTCTCAACATATTGCAAAGGCAGTAGTGGATGGTCAGGAATGGCTATTACTGTACAATAGAGAACTGTAGGTTATTATGAATGAATATGGGGACATCTTGGTCCCAAGGAATAAACCTGACAATCACAAACTGTAAGCTTAGGAGGAGTTGTCTTAAAGTAATCTTGGAAATTGAAACTGGGTGACAAACAAAATTTTCACATGAAGTCATACATGTATATACCAAGTAATCAATAGTCAAATGTTTTGCTTTGTTAGTCCTGACAAGAAGTGAAGCTCGTGAGGGATCTCTAATATGGGTGTGCAGTTATTATTTTTTGAAAAATCAAAAGAAAAACAACTGTCACTCCCTCAGGATCTCTTAACTAGTAGATAGAAGAAAAAATAATGGGGCACAATACAAATGAGGGAACGGTGGTTAGTGATCCAAGCTCCTAGCCACTGCACAGGAGGATGCAATGTATAGTATGGACCAGGAATATACAAGGTCTCCTTCTAATAAAACCTGGCTAGTCATGTGATTTGACATGTGATAATACAAGATTTTCAACACTGTTCTATTTTTGAGTCCCAAAACCACACTCAGCCTCGCAAGTCTTCAGAGGATGTCTTGATTGTAGTTCTCAACTGCAGAATGTCTATAAGTCTATGATGTAAAACGGGGCCCAGGTTCTTTAAAGGAAAAAAACACCTGGAAGTCTCTTACCGCCAACAAAGTCAATCAGAGTCCAAGTCCATGGTAGAACGTCAGCCCAGTCCCCTGGCTTGCAAGAAAACAACAACAATTTGCAGAATCAGAGGAACAACAGAACTAACAGGAACAACGGTTCGGGCAACTGGATTGGTGGCGTTGAAAAGGTAGACGCAAATTAGGGGCCAAGCTCTGAACTCCATACTTCACAGATGCTTTCCACTGCGTTTTCTCGAGCTTGTATTTGGGAGGCGGGTTGGCACGCCTTCAGTGTAGTGCACCCCAGGCTTTCACTCACTGCACTTTGGCGAGGAATAGGTGGTCAGCAAGATCTGGTATGAACCCTTTCAGACTGGAGTCAGAGGTTCCTTTTCCAGGATTTCAGGAACCAATCGCCCGGTTCAAAGGATATAGCCCAGGCTGTAAGTCCAGCAGCCGCATCTCGGCCCGAGATCCCGATGGATTCGCGAGACTGAGGTGGCTAAATGACACAAAATATTGAACAGTTAGCATCCCCTTTTAGCCGTGCTGGGTTTAGTTTACAGTTAGCAAGCCACACCAGCTTAGAGCTACACTGGTGCTAGAGCTCTGCATATGGCTCGGAACAAAGCGACCAGCCCAGCAGCCTGTGCTGGCATGCAAACTGGGAGGATTGTGCCTTTATTAGTGTGCCTTGGCAATGTCCAGAATGGCAGCCCTAGAGAGTTCCACAGGAGCTGTATCTCTGCTGCTATCTCCTTCCAGGCCAGGGCTTTCAGGGAGCTATATATCTCTCTGCTGCTATATATCTGCTTCTTAGCCAGGACTTTCTCCCCTCCCCCCCCCTCAAACACTTGTGAGATACAGGCAATGTGTGAACTGTAGGAGGAGAAACTGAAACTTTATTTAAGAAGAAAAGGTAAAAGATGCAGCCGAGAGAAGGGAAATTATGAACATGTGTAACATATTACAACTTACCCATTGCTGCCTTTTAGGGGTACTAAGAAGCAGGATGGACACATCAAAAAATAATACTTAGCATAGAGGCAGTATAGGGTTGTGTCTAGAGCAAGGAATAAAGATAGAAAAGTAAACTTAATGAAACAATAAAGTTGAGGGGCAAAGACAAGGGGTGAAAGTGGGCTAGGGAGCAGAATGGCAATGGGCAGGAAGGAGCCTTATGGGAAGTAAAGACAAGCTATATCCAATGGCAGCAAAAGATACAAACCAAAATGGAGATTTCAGCATTTCATCCTTTGGCGTTATGTGAGGCAAAAACCCTGTTTCTCTTTATCAGTAATGTTTTATTGTTTCTGAGATCCTGTTCTATAAACAATAAGCCTGAACACTCTTATGGGTGGTCTCATTGTTTTTTGGAAAGAGACAAGTGTTAAGGTATCTTTTGGGTACAACAGGATCTCAGAAACAGTGCAGTGTGCATAGTAGTTTATTTACAATTGTGGAATTGTGAACAAAGGGCATCCTGTGGAGTTCTTTAAGCTAGGCTAGCAACAGAGGAAGAATAGGTGTAAGACCTGCACTGTTTAACTGGAGTGGGTAAAGAAAAAACAAACTTTTGGATCAGCAGAGGAGGGGGGGGGGTATGCGGGTGCTATGAAAAAAAAGCCCAAAGGATTCCCTAATTTGCTGAATCAGAACCAAAGAAAATTAGGGCAAGAAAGAAAAACACAGGGTGTTGCAACCTATTATTTTCATGGTCCATGTAGTACTAAGGATGTATACAATAGGAAAAATCAACAAGGTGGATACTCATCAGCTTCACTGAAAATGGATGATTCAGTACAATCTATTTTAGTAGACCAAGACAGAAACAGAGCAGAAACAAAAAGCAAATTGGTGAAAAGCGGCATTTGCTTTTGTTTAGTAGTCTGTTATGTTATTAAAAAAATTTATTATCATTAGAATGCTGAAAATAAAAAGAACTAAATAGAGTGAAGGGATGCAAGACAATACACAAGAAATTTTTCTTCAAGGAGGAAACTTAGTTAAAACTGCAGTCTCACAGGGACTGTATACTCATTATTAAGTCTTTGTTAACATTTAAAGAAATAATTCAGATCTGAAAAGCTACTTTGTGAGATCCTATTTGAGGTCTGATATAGTTCTGGTTTGAAAATGTGTCAGCTTCAAACAATCATACTCAATTTCAGCTTCACCTCTTACTCTGTTTAAGATGCTCAGCACCATAGCCTGGTCTTTAGCATCTAGCATCTGTGTTCAATTCTTTTCTTTGCAGAATGTATCAATAGTATTTTTACTTAATGTGCGGTAGTAGCATGTAAAAGCTAGTTTCAAATTTAATCTTTGTGCCTCTCAGATCATGTGAGCCATAGCTGCACAAACTTGTACACAGCGAGGCCAGCCCATAACCACAGAGGTGAAGGTGTTTCCCCTCCTTTTGCATTTTTTCTTCTGAAGGTTTAGGCAGAGGGTATTGTGCAAGGGCGCCCCGTTGTTTTCTTCGTTCTTGGGAGGAGGACTCACCCAAGGTTGTCGTTGTTAGAAGACCCTGCTGGTATCAGAGCCCCGCATATGCATGAACAATTCCAAAAGCATAAAGAGCCAGTAAAAATGATGTTTAGCATAGGGCAAAAGCAATGTCACAGAGACCTCCAGTTGGGGAAATTTTAAAGTATCTCAAAAAATCAGCCCAGGCAGCGATATCCATAGTTGTAATACAGTCACAGATAAGCCACTGGGCATTGTGTATCTGCAAATTCCTGAGCTAAATCCCTTTCTGCAATGCTATCCTGCTCATATACAAACAGGAAAAAGTCCTTATGAGCACTTTGCAACTCACGTATAGGAGCACTCACAAGGGCACATTTGACAGCCTGAAAAGTTGCTGTAGCCGGCTGTTCTTATTTCAGAACAGCCAGCTCTAGCATGATTAGCATTTCATATGGGGGGGTATAGCCATGGCTGCATAATTAGGAATCTAATTCCTAATATACCCAGCCATTTTCAGGAATTTAAAAGAGTTTTCAAGTCTCAGGTAACATTGAGTTCTCCCCACTTTCTAGTTGGTTCTTGAAGAGGTGGGGGGCTGATAAAACAAGGACCCCTTCTTGCTTGCTATAGTAGGGAAAGGGGAAACCATTATATTTGTCTAGGTGTCTGTGCTTGGGAGACAGTTTGAAAACAAAATCTGTACAACTAAAGAATGGCTGCTTTTGTTGCTGGGGGCCATTACTACTTTGAGACAAAGTCTGAGAGTTTAAAGATTAATGAGTTTGAAACATGGTCTGCAATGTTTCTTTCCTTCAGCTGCAACAAGGGTGATCAGAATGCTGTCTGACATGCTTTGCTGCTCAGAAATATTGAGTTCAGGGAGAATCTTCCCCCTCTGCACTGAGGGAGAAACATTCTTTTTTTGTTGGTGAGCTCTCCTTGGCTGAAGGGAAAAACTGAGGAAACCAATCCAGAACGAAGCTTGTAGGCATCTGTGGCTCTGAGGTCTTACTAGAGGTACTGCCCGTTCCCTTTGGGGAGAGAGAGAACAACTTTTAAATCCCCTGGTCTTACACTGCCACTGGTAAAAAAAAACACAGCAGCCTGTGTAGTGAGTTGGATCACCATAGAGCTTTGGCAGGAACTCTCACTGTCAGATGAGCTGACTGATGGAAGAAATTCCTCGTGCCCGTCCGCTCTGGTTCTGTGCCACAGCGGGAGGAGAGCCTATGATGGAATCTAGAGGGGGGTGTTTAGAACAGCTACTGGATTTAAAAGGGCGGTTGTAAAAGCTCCTCAGGTGGTGGTGGTAACTTCACCACCAGTCCAGGAATCACTTCTTAGTTTGAAATTGAAAATAATCTTTCACCTTAGGACAGTGGGTTTTCTGTGTCCTACAGTACTTCTGGGCTCGGTCACAGCAGATTGAAGGGAAGTCTGGGTTTCTTTTAACAACCTCCAATATATATACATATATTCTCTTCATCTGCTGAATCGGACCCATGAGCAGCAGAGGCGTCGTTTTCCATCTGCCTCTCCCCAGCCAAATCAGAGAAATTTGCTGGAAGGGAGAGGAAGGAGAACATCCTCTTAGCCGGCATCACCCCCTGTTCCCTTCCCGTTTCTCCCTTTTCCTAATGATGGATGAGGGGAGAGCGGAGACGGTCCCTACATTGTCTGAAAAGCCCGGACAGGCATGAGAGTCCCCTCCCTGCGCCCCGGCTGAACTGATGGCAGAGCCAGTTCTAGAGGACTGAAAGAAGTACAGGAAGAGTCACCGCAGGATTAGCAAAGTCCTTTGGTGGTGGTGGGAAAAGCCCATCTTTGTCATACTCTGGGGAGCCAACCCAGAGCCTGAATTCAGGAGAGGTGTTCACAGCACCACCATCAATGAGAATCAGGAGGAGTCATGTAAGAAGTTGGACTCAGACTGACCTCCATAAATGTTCCTTAAGCAAATATGCTACTTTTTCTTTGTACATTATTTAAAAGGATCTGATACAGGAGGACTGCGTTGTATACAGATTAAAGGTGCCCTCTGGGGCCAAATGTTTCTACGTCTAAGCGATAAAGGTCAATCTTTCTGCAAAGACATCTCAACTTTTCTTTGCCTTATGTTTCAATTTGGGGCTAATGCCCTCCAATTGTAAAGAATACACAAGGACAAGCTAAGTCCCAGTCGACTGAGTTCGACGCCCTCTTTCCCCTGGTGCTTGGAGAAAACCAAACCATAGTTTAGGATGAACTCTCACAGCTCTTGCAGTCCTTTTTTACTTGTAAGTTTGACAAAGAAAAATCCTCCCCAAATGTCTTAAACTGATAGTTACGTTTAGGTGATTTTTCTTTTAACTTCTAGGATCCACGTTTACACTTCTTTTGAGCCTGAAGGGGGGTCACTTTCTAACGATCTTTCAGTTACCAAAGGAATCAAGAGGGACCCGCCGGATATCCGGGGCTTTGGATTTATTACTGACAAGACAAAACAAAACCTATTTTATTTCAGACATAAGACTACAGAGCATTTAGACAGACACACACACAAACACAGATAGCCGCAACACCTGTCTCTGACGGGAAGATGCTGGTTTAGAAGAGGCAGGGGTGGGCTAACCGACGCCTTGAATGGCTCCTCTGATTCTAATCATACTTTCTTTCCTGGAACTGTGAGCCAATGTGGTATTCAAGCCTTCCTACACCACCCAGCGGGCTCCGGACAAAAGAAGTCGAGCTGGGCCCGTTAAGGGGAGGAAGGCATAAAGAAAGAGACCACAGAGGACCCCAACTCCCGGGAAATTTCGGCACCATCTGTTACCACAGAGTAACGTGTTTACTAATAGTTAGCTAATAAGCTTGAGCCAACAAGAAATAATTAAATAAATAATTTTTATTCCAAAACCCCTCCAGAGGGTCTTGTTATAGGAATCAGAGGAATTAAGCCCTGAGTATACAGTAAAAGTCACATGTTCTTATAGGATAAAGAGACAGCTGATGCATCATAAATGTTGCAAAGCCAAACCCTGTCAATCTCATGACGTTTCAATATTCCCATCGTAGTGATACATTGTTAAATAGCATCTCTTAGAGAATATAGTTTTCTCAAGCATGGCTTGACTCTCTTTCTTTGCTTTAATTCTGCTTTGTCAGTTATTTTTCTACACAATAATACACACTTCTCTCAGCTCATTGCTAAAGTAAAAGTATCTTTTCTTTTGGAATGTGGGAAGAGACAATAGGGGAGGCTGTTTTTGGAAAGCAAAGTACCTTTTGCTATTTCTGGAGCCTATAATCTTCTTAACACTAAAATGTCTTCCAAGAAAAACTTCTGCTTTAAGTTACATATAAGTATACTTCTAGTTGAAATAATCATTTAAATAAGCTTTATTTCTATTTTCTAGTGTCTGTGCTTTAGTTGAAGATATTATTTTCATGCAGGCCTTTACTTGCAACACAAGCATTAAAAAAGTATCTTTTTCTGGAATGCAGGAACATTGAATGCTTTTTCTTAACAAAGACACTTTTTCATGATTCTGTGAAATGACTTTAAGCTGTATTTCTGCCAGAATCTTTTTCTCTCCATTATTTTCCTAAATAATGGGGAGAAGGAAGAAATAACCTTCTGGTAAATCTAAAATCATTTCCTTTTTCTCTTTCTCTCTCTTTCTCTCACTTTCTCTCACTTTCTACCACTTTCTATTTCCTTCTTACTTTCACTCTTTTCCTTCTGTGCCTACACCATGGCTGAGTGAATGTGCTTTTATCATACCATATTTCTGAAGCACCTCGGTCCCTGAAGGAAAAAGACAGCAAATTCTGACAAGTCAGGTCAGTTAATGGTTTCCCTGCCTGAGGAATTTGAGAAGGTGTGGAGGTCCATCACAACAACCCTATTAACAGAACAATTTTTTTTGTTTTTGCACTATGTCATCCTCCATTCATGCACCAATTGTGAACAGCATGTTTTTTCCACTAAAAACTCAGCCCTTTTTAACCTGGGGGAAAAGATCTTTCCTGGCATGGCATTGTTGGGACAATTTTTCCCCTGTGTTCAGAAGGAAAGGTATGCTTAGTGTCTCAATGAATGAAAACACTTCCTTAGATTTTCACTCCCTTACATTTTCACAGCTTTAGTGTCTCTGCTGATATCACCAAAATTATTATTTTTTAAATCGTTAAGAAGAATTAATAGGGTCACACTCCCCTTGTCCATCTCTTGGTACAGGTCATCCACCAGAGTTGCCAAGGCTTTTTTAAATCTGTTAATCAGGTCAGAGACCACACTGGAATTGATGCAAACTATCTGATTCATTCAGGAATTCCTGAAGTTGCCCAGCCACCACACATTCAGTTGCCTTGTTCAAGAATAGTATATTTAGGTGATAGTGAATGCAGGCAACCTAGTAGTTTAACCATGACTTGCTCCCATATACTATATTCTCTGTAATGCAGACTGGGATACTCTGTGAAGGTGACAAATCCAGCGTCTGTCTGAGGAAGCCAGAATTTGTATGATCATACACAGGCCAAACTAACCAAAGTTAAATAATTAATGTTTTCATGTCTGATATAAGTCGCTCTCTACTTTGCTCTGTTTCTCTTTCATCTGCCTCCTCTCCCATCTCCTTAAGTCATGCTTCCCCCTCCCTGCCCTTCCCCATCACATGCAGTCTGTGAACAGCATTCTAATTGGGCCATGCACAGCTTATGAACTGCCAAGCCAAATGCAACGTACACACCTAAGTATCTTGGCCCACAAAGGACAAATTAAAACTCTGTTTTGCTGTCTGCCTATCACTGTGTAAATGGAGAAGGTACTGAAGCCTTTTGCAGACCATACTAAACTCCTAGGATGCTTTTGACTTGGTGGATCACAGGTTGTATAACCTGATATTTATTTATTTAGAATATTTCCCTCAGTAGGAACTGGCGTGCAAAAAAATTCCTTGAACAATTTTAAGAACACAATATACAAATGAGCAACCCCTCCCCCCAAAGTAGACATGTCAATCTTATAGGTCACAGGTTGTAATTCATTTGCTAAGAGCCACAGGCAAAGAGCTAATAGACACTAGCCCTTCAGCTTATACCTGTTAAAAAAAACCACCTGCATCAGGAAGGAAAAAAAAAAACACTCACCAAAGTTGTTCCAAACCAGCAGCCATCTCTCTTCCATTTTTCCTCCAGAAAAAGAGTCCCAAAACAAGTTGATAAAGCAGGTTCAGGAAGACACTCCATGAGGTAAAGTCAAATAGCTTCCTGAAACTCAGACTACTAGCAGTATTTGCCCATCTTCTGTAACTTGAAAGGGCTGCTAGGACCAAGAATGTCATGGTAGCAATATTAATCTCCAGTATACTTTCATCCATGTCAGCAAGACTATAACCTTTCACACCAAAAGGAGATTTTTTTAAATTAATCCGCCACCACTTCCTGGACCTCATTCCAGGTAGAATGCTCCTGTTGGATCCTAGTGCCCAGTGCCCTGCAACCCAAACATCAAGCTGGACCTGGGAAGACAGCGGTGGCAAGCCACCACTCTCCACTGGGCTTAGCAACAGCCTCCCCATTTCCCCCTCCCTCTGTCCCAAACACCAAGCTGGGCCAGTGGAACAGCAGCAGTTTGCAGGGCTTGGCAACAGCCTCCCCATCTCCCCCCCTTCCCCATCCCCCTTGTCCAAACACCAAGTCAGGGTGGAAGGACAGTGGTGGCAAGTTGTCCCTGGACCTGGCAACAGCCTCCCCATTCCCACCCACCCCCCACCCCATTCACCAAGCTTGGCCTGCCTGCCTCCCCCTCAATTCACCGCTCACTCGTCCACCTGTTCATAGTTGTTTTTGGAATATTTTCTACGGCAAAAGCATGCACTTCTGCCACACCACTACTGACAGCACTTTTATCTTTCTGTGGGCAAGTGTATAGTTTGGAGAATGGATCCAAAAGTTATGTGGCTCATTCTTACATACCTAATTCTCTCATATAGTGAAAGGGGAACTAGCCAGTGCCTAGTCAACATTGCAGGTAGCCAGCATATCTTGAAAAGTATATGGATACTGTGTTCCTGATGGCCTCATTTGTCTTCCTAGCGCTATTTTAACTGCCTGCTCCTAGTTTCATCTCTGCGCATGACCTTATGAATTTGCAAGAGGTCAAGACAACATAGCATTATCTGGAATGAGGTGTGACCCATTTTTTCCTATATCCCCACCCATGTCTTCAACAGGTTTTGAACAAATGAAAATTTCCTGTAGAGCATTATTCATCTGGTAAATGCACAACAATCCTGTCACATGTCCACAAATGATGATCAACTGGGAAAACAAACTCTAGAGAATGGGGTATAATGTGGTGCTGTAGTTGTCTAGGTTCAATATTCCTATTCACAGCTATAATATTTTGAGCAGCAGAGACTGTATCCAAAGTGTCCTGTTCTGTTGGGAATTTGGTGTGTAGCATGCCATACCATAGATAATAGATCACTGGCAACAACAGAACAAACCAGAAACTGGCTGCCCCAGTTAGTTTTCAGAGCTTTGCTTTCCATTTTCTAGTGGCCATCAGTGTCAAGTTCCGCTCTGCTGCTCCTCTCCTTTGCCGGGGAGATGAGGGAAGATTAGATAAAAATTGGAGGTCTACAACATATATTAAATTACTCTCACTGTATGAGCTCTGCCTCCAGGACCCTGACCAATAATAATTTGTAATCATAAAGTCCAAGCCCATTCTCTCTGGTAGTGTAAATTGCAGGCCCAAGACTTTAGATCAACAGTTTGTTTGTGCGATCTTTTTGTTACACTGGACAGGCAAAATTGTTCCTTCTCTAATATAGATAATAAACTGTGCCATAGAGATATGCATCAAAGGTATCACACAGTACTATACCTCAATATGGGAGATGAGCATCTCAAAATGTTGTGATCCAATGTGGTCCTATTTTCTCCCTTTTCGTTTACGCTGTCAACATTATTTGCAAACAGATTATAATTTGTGATCTCTGGAAAGGCTGGTTTTTTTCTTGACATAACGGGGCTAATAAGTAGAAAAACTGGGATCTATTGCTGCTTTATTTACAAACACATAATGTACTCCCAGGTGAGAAAATATCAAATTAATCTAGAGGGAAAATCAATGAAATGAAATGACTGTATAGTAAAGGAATGGAACAAAACTAAACAAGGAAATGAGGCCAAAGATACCAGAGCTAAGTGAGGGCGAACAGGGTGAGTTTAAGTATTGTAAGATAAGAAAGTCCTTCTATTAGTTGATCAAAGAATGAGAAAGGGGATATCAAAAGTAGAATGAATCATATTCATTCCATACGGGAGAGCAAATTTCATAAATAGAAGAAATAGCAAACAAATATTTGAAGTCATAATGCTAAACTTGCATAGGCATACAAACGTAAATGCATATTCAGTGGTCTTGATTTCACTATCAAGCTTCAAATCCCATGCTACAGTGCAACTTTGGTTAAATATACATACTCAACAAATATGCATAAATAATCACAACATAGTATTTCCATATGTTTTGTGTTATGTTCCATGAATTAGCTTCTGACTTATGATAATCCTATGAATTAAGCACCTAAAAAACACCCTGCCATTAACAGCCTTGCAAACTGAAGGCCCTGACTTCTTTATCAAGTCAATATACCTCATGTTGGATCTTCCTCTTTTCCTGCTGCTATCAACTTTTCCTGGGATTATTATCTTGCTCAGTGAGTCTGGTGTTCTCATGAAGCAACTGAAGTACAATAGCCACAATTTAGCCAGTTCAGCTTCTAAGGAGAATTCAAGTTTGATTTGATCTAGAACCCTCTTATTTGTCTTTTTGGTGGTTCACAGTATCTGTAAAACTCTCTTCCAGCACCAGATTTCAAATGAGTTTCTTTCTGGCAGTTTTCTTCATTGTCCAACTTATGCATCCATGCAAAGTAATGGAAAATACCATTGAACTAATTATCTTAATTTCCAGTGAGATGTTTCAAACATGCTACAAGATAAGTGTGTTTGGCATGTAGTCCACCTTTAGTCCACTGGGCAGAGGATGGTGGGACCAAAATTTTTTATCACAACAAATTTTGTCATGAACCTGAATATTCTGAAGGATCTCCATTCATTGCTTCCAAAGGAACAGACAAAAATGACTTTGGTGAATCTGAAGCAGCATTAAACATAGGAACGGATGTGGCTTAGAGGTTAAAGTATCAGACTAAAACTGGAGAGTCCAAAGTTCAAATCATCATACAATGATGATAACTTTACATACACACACACGTATACATATGTGTGTTTATGTACACGCATGTGTAAATTATTATGAATGTATTGTACTACAATAGATAAGCAAAATGATCATAATATAAACATCTCCTATTGTCAGTTGCAAGGTAGAAAACCAAATGTTTTGACAAGATGGCTTCATCAGTGGTCAACAACATAAAATTATTTCAAAGCAATATGGCTTTGTATGTTGTGACCACTTTATTTTACTAACATATTTATTAAGGAGTATTTATTTTTAGAATGTATCAGATTTACAATAATTTACTTTTTTATATTCATAGCCGAACTGTCCTTTTTTTTTTTTGTGGAGAGGCTTTGCAGGTTAGTTACAAACCTCGCCCCCACTTTGGTCCCTGGATGATTTTGGACCAGTCAGTTTCTCTTGCCTAACTCGTTGCTCTAAGGATAAAAGTGTTGGAGGATATTACCATGTACATTGCCTTGAGTTCTTGGAAGAAGCCCAGGACAAGCATGTGATATAGACAGACAGGTCTCCTTGGTGGTAGAGCTGGCTCTTTTAGCTTTCCTTATGTGTTATGTCTGCCCAATCTTTTAACATATTTGCTTCTCTTTTCTATTCTATGATACAGTGAATCTGTATTCCTAAAATGTAGCCACTCAGCCTGGACACAATCATATGGGCTTAGTATAGCTTGCCATTATAACCTCCTGTGTCCTACATACACTGCTTCTCATAATATAGCCTCAAATGGCATATCATCTGCAACTTCCAGTACATTTTTATGAAATATACATGAGCCTGAAATCTCCCAGCCTTTCCTAATGCCTTAGGGCAGAATCTTCTGACTTCTGACTTCCAAAATACTGCTGGATGAATTGATAGTGATTCAGAGTGATTGTATGCAAATGGTAAGAGAAGAGGTCCAAAAACAGATGACTGATAAGTGCTCAGGAGAGTTCTTTATTGCTAGTATGCTTTACAACAGAAAGGGATCCATAATTTCCCATCACAAAGTATTTCCAAAGTTTCCAAAGTGATTTCTCCCTTTCAAAGTTTGTCGCAACTCGAGGGTGTTTTGCACTTTTTCGTACCTGCATTCTTGCATATTATACTTCTTTTGATGGTTGGTCCACTTGTAGGCCACTTGTCGAAGCATCCCCAGGGACCTCAGCATATGATGTGGCCTTGTAAACCTGTGTAATGACCGATATGGTATGAAATTATTTTTTATTTGTTTTACCATATTGTATGGGTTGGTGGACACTCTTAGGCTGTTTCTGCAAAACAGTGCCCTAGGGACGGTAAAAACACTGTTCCTGGGGCACTATTCGCACAGCTGGTGCTGCTGCATTGCAGCAGTGCCGTGCTTGGCCCCACCCCCAACTGGTGTGAAAACGTTGCTTTTGAAACTCTCTCCCTGGGCGAATTTTTTCAAAAGTAGCATTTTCGCACCGGTGTGGTTGTCCAGAGCTGCACAGAAAGGAGAGGTAGCTGCACAGAAAACCAGAGGGGCCAAAAGCGGCCAGTGTGGGCCAAAAGCAGCCTTCACGCCAATATGCTTCGGCACATTGGCGTGAAGGCTGCTTTTGGCCCACACTGGCCGTTTTTGGCCCCTCTGGTTTTCTGTGCACCTACCTCTCCTTTCTGTGCAGCTCTGGACAACTGGAGGGACATGCTCACGCTGCTCTCCGACCCCCGGAGGTCAGAGGGCAGCATGGGCATGTCAGTCCAGCCATCCAGAGCTGCGCAGGGAGGAGAGGTAGGTGAATGGAATGACCTGTGGGCGGCTCCATGGGGAGCTGCCTCTGAGGGTTCCAGCAGCCTTGGCGCTGCCTGCACGAGACCGTGCAAACAGTCTTGTGCATCCACCAGCATGAATTATGCCGGTGGAGAGCCATTTCCTGTTGCTGTGCAGAAATGGCCTTAGTCTAGTTTCTCAGTTGAGGCCTGTCTGGCTTGGGAGACCCTTCTGGTAGTATACCTCCAGCATAGCTCTCAACATCATTGAAGCACTCAAGCCCCTTTCCCATGACAAGGGGATGTCCATAAAAGGTTATTATTTTGTTTGATATCATATCTATCAGTTCTTTAGCTGGTTGTTGGCCTTTCATTACAATTCGAGCCTCACCCAGAGGCCTAGGAAGTTGTAATGTATCAGCATAGCATCCATGTGGATCCTAGTAGGACTGCCTTCTGAATATGACAGGTGTTGATTTTGTCAATTTGAAGATGTTTCAAGTGCTGCTCCAGTGTTTTTAGAATGGTGACCAGGGTGCCAATTACCACTGGATGACCTCAGCAGTTTGTGCCATAGTTGCTGAAGCTCAATTTTCAAATTGTGGTATTTGGTGACCTTTTCATGTTCTTTTTCATTGACCCTGCTGTCACCAGGTACCACTATGATGACAATGGTCACTTTCTTGTCCTCGATCCCTGTGATGTCTGGTGTATTCTGCCAATACTTTCTTCATTTGGATTCGAAAGTCCCACAGGATCTTGACTGTCTTATTTTCCATGATTTTCTCTGTTACTGCTATTATTAAACTTGTGCCAGCAATGTAGGAAACATTGGGTTTATCTTAGCTTCCAGGAGCTAAGATAACAGGACTGAACCTTGTTTAGCCAGATGACAAAATACTTCAAAAGGAAAACTAAAACTTGTAAACACTGTAACAGTTTTCTAAGTCCATTTACTGCAATGTTTTAGAAAGATGTAATTTTGCTTAGAATTGCACTATAGTTGTCATTAATTTTGCTAGAACAAGAACATTTCTGAAAGAAATAGGAAGTACTGATATTATAAAATACATCAGATGCATGTTATACCCCAAAGCCTCTCAAAATAGCTGGAGTAGAAATGCAGAGAAATAAATGAACACACAGTAGACTATAATCATATAGGCATATGTACCATCCTCTCCTTTTAAAGTATACATACGTCAAAAGATTATTTAAAGCCAGTGAATGTTCTGATTAATTTACATCCTGCTGAAATTAATTGGAGCAACAGTACCTCACTCCTATGGACACCATCTGTGACACTGCTATTTCAGTTCACATTTAAAGGCCTTTTTCACTTTACTTAATGTCATGGTGGGGATTGCAGATTGGCTACTTCTTTTCCTATCTGGTAATTTCACAAGATCATAGTTGTGTACAGGATGAGCATACTGTCACTCTTTCCCAGGCCGGTATAGTTCCAGTTTACAGAGCAGGTGATGCTGGCATGGGAAGGAGTTGTGGCCGTGGTGGCGAACCTTTGGCACTCCAGATGTTATGGACTACAATTCCCATCAGCCCCTGCCAGCACGACCAATTGGCCATGCTGGCAGGGGCTGATGGGAATTGTAGTCCATAACATCTGGAGTGCCAAAGGTTTGCCACTACTGAGTTGTGGTATGGACTCCTACCATGCCTCCGGTGTCCAATCCTACCAATTAGGGCAGCTCTCACAGTATTGGAGGGAATGTGAGAAGGGAGCGACATCTTTTTTCTAGCATGTGAAATTCTGAACATTAAAATTTTAACATGTCAGAGATTCAAGGTTTTATCTTTCTGTGTTTGGAAAGAAGGCATAGGTTGTTACATTTCAGAAACATAATTTCTCTCTAAAATTAAAAGATCAATGCTTCATATTATTTAATGTTTATGAGAACCAGGTATTGATTAAAGTCTGTAAAACATAATTTAAAAAAAAGAAGTAGAGAACTTTCTTTCAATTAAAACAAAGTTTAGATAACATTTGTGCTAATTTATATTCCTACAGAAGCCAGGGCAAGAGTATTTAAAGTGTGCAGACAGCTGCAAATATGTCTGCTCACAGATTAATATGAAATTTGTAGGACATGAAAAACTGCCCTTTTAGACTTTTAGAGAAGATGGTAATCAATGAAATTGATCCTGGTTTTGAGCCACTGTTCCATCCAGGAAAATACTTTGAATACCAGTGCAAGAAGTTCAGATCAAAAAACCCTATGGCTTCCTGTCTAGGCTGACACTTGTTCACCTGGAAAGGTAAACATAAAAGATCCAAGATCACTTTCTCTATTCAAACACGATTTGGGTGAGCCAAGGCAGATGAGCCAGCTTTAGATGTAATTTTAGCTTCCAGATTTGTGCCACATTATTTTTAAAAATCTATGTTTGTAGACATGACATCACTTTATTTATTTATTAATATATTTGGGGCGGTGTTTTTAAATAAAATATCTTCCAATAAAATATAATTCCAATAAAGTATAACTTGGATTGCAAAATAAATTTGTAATTTTTTTTGTTGTATTTCTGATTCTGTGCAACTGTGGCCGTTTCCGCACGGAGGTGGAAGCATTTCGCGCCGACCTGACGACGCTGGGACAATCCGCATGGACAGTCCCAGAAAGAGCCGGGATGACTCTTCCAATGGTTTAGCGTCGAGCTCCAGCGTCGCAGGGCAAGGGGGCGTGTCCCCAGGCCTCGGCGACACGCCAGAGGACTGGGGACAAGGTAAGTGCAGGGAGGGAGTGGGGGGGGAGGTGCCTTGAAGCCGCTGCCATTCACACGGCAGCGGCTTCAAGCCGGCATTCCCGGGAAAGTGCGCTTCCCAGCGCACTCCGGAAACGCCGGCTTTGCGCCGGTCGGGCAGCGCGAGGGCGGCGTGGCTGCGATGCAGCTGAGCCCCCTGTGTGAATGGCGGCCTGGGGATGGCGTTTTTGCCGTCCCCGGGCCGCCATATTCCGCCCGTGCGGAAACGGCCTGTGTTAATAAACTCTAGTTTAATGAAGAATACAAATTTGGTGCACTGGCAAATGGTTTAATTCTGGCTTCCAGTAACTAGTAGATCTTTGCAAAGGGTGCATTTTAAATAAAGCAATATGTTAGTCCATTAGTCCAGTTTGACTGATGAAGAATATGAGAGGGAACACAAATGGTGGCAAAAGAGAAGCAAGTTAGCTGTAAGGGAGGCAAAAAAGGATTATGAGGAACGCATGGCCTTGAACATCAAGACCAGCAACAACCAGTTCTTCAAGTACATCAAAAGCAGGAAGCCAGCAAGGGAAGCGGTAGGCCCGTTAGATGACAAAGGAACAAAGGGTGTGCTAAAGATGGCAGGAAGGAGATTGCAGAGAAGCTGAATGAATTCTTTGCATCTGTCTTCCTACCCAAAGAGGAGGTGAGGAACATTCCTGAACCAAGCTTCTTAGGAGGCGAATCCGAGGAACTAGCGAAGATAGTGATAGACAAGGAACAGAGTTCTGGCAAGCCATTGATAAAACTAAATGTCACTTGCCAAATCCCTGGCCCAGATTGGTATCATTCACCCAAGAAAGTTCTTTTAAAGAGCTCCAAGCATGAAATTGCTGATCTTCTCACTTTAATAATGCAACTTATCCCTGAAATCAGGCTCCATCCCTCGAAGACTGGAAGATGGCCAATGTCACGCACAATCTTTAAGAAAGGATCTAGGGGACCGAAATTACGAGGCCAGTCAGTTTGACATCTGTTCCTGGTAAGAATTAGTAGAATCTATCATTAAAAGATAAAATTATAAAACATGTAGAAAAGCAAGACCTGCTGAGAAAGAGTCAGCATGGCTTTTTGCGAGAGCAAATCCTGTCTTTACAAACTTACTAGAGTTTGCTTTGAGGGTGTAAACAGGCATGTGGACAGGGTGAACCGGTGGACATTGTCTACTTGGATTTCCAAAAGGCTTTTGGACAAAGTTCCTTCACCAGAGACTGTTGAGAAAACTCAGCAATGAAGGAATAAGAGGGGAAGTCCTCCTGATGGGATTAAAAACTGGTTGAGAAACAGGAAACAAAGAGTGGAGTGTAAATGGGGAAGTTCTCACAATGAGAGATGATGTAGGGAGTGAATTGTCCCCCAAGGATCCGGCTTTGGGACCAGTGCTCTTTAACCTATTCATAAATGATGATCTGAAGAAAGTAGGGGTGCCAGGTAGCGTTAATGTGAGCCAAAGTTTGCAGATGATACCAAATTATATATATAGGGTGGTAGGGAGAACCACAAAGGATTGCTTGAAGAGGTCTCCGGCCCGGACCTTGATAAATTAGGTGAGTGGGCTTCCAGGAAATGGGCAAATGCAGTTCAATGTAAGCAAAATGTAAGAGTGATGCACATAGAGGGGCAAAAAAATCCAAACTTCACATTAACAAGCCATACAAGGGTCAAGTGCTATCTAGTCACAGACCAGGAAAGGGATTTAGGCATCTTAGTTGATAGTTCCATGGGAATGTCAACTAAATGCATGGCAGCTGTGAAAAAGGCAAACTCTATGCTGAGGGATCATTAGGAAAGAATTGAGAATAAAACTGCAAAGATTGTCATGCCCTTATATAAAGCAGTGGATGCGCGACCACACTTTGGGAAGTAATACTGTGTCCAGTTCTGAGTCGCCGCATCTCAAAAGCGATATTATGTGAGGGGAGATAGAAAAAAAAAGTGCAGAGAGAGAAAGGCTAACAAGTGATGAAGTTGAGGGACTGGAGCACCTTCCCTATGAGGAGAGGCTGCAGCGTTTGGGACTCTTTAGTTTGGAGAGGAGGCTGACTGGGGAGGGATATGATTTCCAAGCTCTACAAAATTATGCCATGGGGTAGAAAATGTTGACAGAGATGACATTTTCTCTCTTTCTCACAATACTAGAACCAGGGGCATTCATTGTTGAAAATGCTGGGGGAAGAATTAGGACTAATAAAAGGAAAATAACTTCTTCCATCAACGTGTGATTGGTGTTTTTTTCTGAATATGCTGCCACAGGAGTGGTGGCGTGATGGCCACTAACCTGGATAGCTTTAAAAGGGGCTTGGACAGATTTATGGAGGAGAAGTTGATTTATGGCTACCAATCTTGATCCTCTTTGATCTGAGATTGCAAATGCCTTAACAGACCAGGTGATCGGGAGCAACAGCCGCAGAAGGCCACTGCGTTCACATCCTACATGTGAGCTCCCAAAGGCACCTGGTGGGCCACTGCGAGTAGCAGAGAGCTGGACTAGATGGACTTTGGTCTGATCCAGCTGGCTTGTTCTTATGTTCTTATGTTTCTTTTCTTTTTTATTGAAAATGTATGAAATAGGGACTTTCTTTTATACATGGTGGGGCTGTAAAAAAAATAAAAAAATACTGGTTAAACATACATAGACAAATTCAAAGAATATTAGGAGTACAAATTAATTTTGAACCGGAGTTCTTTTGGGGGGATTATATAAAGACAAAAAATTAATACCACACACAAAATTAATTACTTACCTTATTGCAGCTGTGAGAATAATTATAGCACAAACATGGAAATCCAGTGAAATACTGAATCTAGAGGACTGGTTGGAGAAAATATATATGTTTATGGATATGGATTGTATATCATTGTCATTTCAGATGGAAGATACAAAGAAGGAAGAAATATGGAAACCATTAGAAGAGTTTTTTCACAAATACTACAATATAATTAAATGAGATATTAATGTGATTAGACAACAAAGATGCAATAGATATTATTTAGAAAGTCTCTACTGTTAAAAAAAAAAATCCCAGTTGTACTTATTGGTATACAAATTAATGTTATAAAAGGGAAGTCTTTAGTTTAACAATGCTGAATCACAAAACTTCCGAGCTGGGAAGAATTTTTTTAACTTTAATTGTATAATGCATATTGTATGGACTATAAAACTTTGTATAATACTTCTGTTTTAAAAAAAGAAAAAGAAAATGTATGACATGTATTAAGCCTTAGGATCCTGTGAAGCTCTGCATAGACAGGGATCCCTATGCTTTGAGACTGATAGAATGTTTGTCATCAATGCAAGATAAATTGATAAAATAAATGGAGTAAAGGTGAAGTGAATCTAAACTGTCATTATGTTCTGATGTGTGTATGTGCATGTCCAAACGAGAAGACAATTTGTCAGCCTGCTGGTAACTGATCAGTGTGTTTGGAGAGTTGACATGATTTAAAACAAATAGACCTTTTTTAAACCCAGCAATTTGTTTAAGATTCTATAGATGGCAATGTGTTGTGCTCTGAAACATCTTTTTCTCCCACTCACTGGCTGATTTGTTCTTGTTTTTATCTGTTTCTGTATCATACATGCTGAAGAATTACTGGGACTCTGGAAGCTTGTTCAATGTTTCATGATAATTTGGTTTCTTCTAATGAAAAGGTGTTATGCTACTGATGTTTATGGAACTGATCTATGTTGGAGAAATATGGTTAAAAAGATGAAAATAAAGAACAGATTCACAGAGGCTGGAATTTGCATTTGAAATTGCAGACAGTAAGATATCTGACAAAATTCAGACCAAGAGGCCATTTCAATTACAGATGATCTAACCCTGGAGAAAGAAGGTAAAGTTGGCTTTGGAAAGAAGTTTAAAGAGTTAATGATTATGCAAATATATTTAATTAAAATGAATATTCTGCAAAGTCCTGTGATTTTCTTTCAATAGTTGACATTTACATACTGTAAGTCAATTGAAAGTGGAGAAAGATTTGGTGATAGCCTTTATCTGGACACACGAGGACTTGATAATTGCAACGCTCATCACTCAAAGATGTGTCATAAGAGAGGGTTAGCTGTTCCTTGTGGCTTAATATGTTATAAGTCTTATCAGTTATATTTATTGTCAGGAAGTGCCTCAGGAGGAATGATCAATAAGGGCATCATGAACAAACACATTTTAAAATTCCATTACAATATGAATTATGGACTTCAGGAATTGATAGAATAGAGAGGTCCAGCTTGTTCAGACAGTTCAGCTGAAGAGCAGTTTTTTCCCAGGTTCTCTTAAGCAGGTAAGAATCTTTCACGCTACATTTAGCAAGAGATGTCAGGCATTATACCTGGAACATTCGGCAAACAAGGCACCTATGTACTCCATCAATGAGTCACAGTCCTTCATAAAAGACAGTATATCATTTCAAAAACAAGCCCTAGGACTAAAAGAGAAAATTCACAGTGCAGTTCTGAACAGAGCTGCATCCTTAGGTCCACTGACTTCACAAGACTAGTGTCTTAAAATGAAATATTTACAACCGGACATAATTTCCCAGAACAGGTGACCAACCACAGATTTTAAGAAAAGTTGGAACAGAACTGATACATTTAGGTCTAACTGGATACAATTTTTACATATTAGTGTACTCAGAAACATGCAGATATCTTTACAGATTCAGAAATGGATCTGGGTAAAGTTTTTCATTGGTATATATGGTATACTGTAATGGGCTTGAAACTGGCTTGAATCTAATGGAGTGGAGTGTTTCCAAGGATGGAAGGCTATTCATCTGCAGAACAAAATGTTCTTAACACTCCCCCCACCCCCCAGCCAAAAAGACCTCTTCAGCTCCTGGGAGCAGGGGAACACAGCAGCATTTTGAGATACAATGCTGTAGTAGGCAGGGGTGGTGTTGGTGAGACAGTAACATTCCATGGATAAAAATGCATTAACCCATTACACCATACAGTGCATTCAGAAGCAAAAACTCTGTCCAGTTCTGAGTCTGTTGGCCCCCTTGTTTTGATATTTGTAAATGTTGAGAATTTTGTTCATCATCATCCAGGTGATATTTTTGCCTAATACAAGTAGTATATTTATATTAATACAATGTTTGTTTTTTAATTGCCTTTGTTTAATAAAAATTTTAAATAAATATTTTCCCAATGGTTAAGTACCTAACAGTGGCCATTTTTAATCTGTAAGGAAATATTTATGTAGAAAATGTATGAGGCTGTTTGATACACAAAAGGACATATCTTTGGCAGAAGGAATCCTGCTGTGAGAGGAAGATTACTACTGTCAGAGCAAGACTCTACCCTTAGGAAAAGATAATTTAAGATCCAATCTTTAAGGTAAAAGAGTAACTGTCTCATCCAAGAGCCAGGTGCCTGACCTCAGTGGCACAGCCGTACCTCGCCATTGCTCCCAGAAAGTCTTCCTAGTCGCTTGGGGAGGCCTGCAAAGAGTCCTGCTGCTGAGCAGCCTCAATGGACTATTCAGTCTGAATTGTCTACAGCTGGGAGGGAGCCAACTAAAGTCAGCCCCTCCCCCAGCCATGTCCCTGAACTGCCCCTGCTGTGCAGGTGGAGGAGGAGCAGGTACACTGCTGCAGCATCCTGCATCTTGTTCCTGCTCCACAGGGAGGCAGTGGCAGCTGAATGCCAGCAAAATCACCCCTCACTATGGTAGGTACCCCAGACAGGGCGAATCTGCCAGCATGGGGACCCCACCACTCCCAAGAGGAGATTCACCCCCTCATCCCCAGGATGGGGCTCTAAATTTGTTACACTGCAGTAACACTATACACAGTCATACCCTTAAGGGACTTCTGATACGATATTGTTAGTCAAACTCTATTTCATTAATTCAATTAACCCATCCTCATTACCCATAATACATATCAAGAAGTCCATGTCACAGGGATTAAAACACAAGCCGTTTATTGCATGAGTCCTCCATAACAAATAGAATAGAATAAGACCTGCAGCTGCACTAATTAAGTTCAGACGCTGACTGCCAATTACCACTCAACAGCTGCAGTTACTTTAGATCAATACATTACACACATATTGACTCATGAAGAGTCTCCTGTGGGAGCAGAATATACCACTGCTCGCACATGAGGAGGTCTGTGGATCACCTCTCTACTTGTTGCTCCCTGTGATCATATACTCCCAGGAAGTAACTTTTTGGAGACTGCAGACATTAGGAAGAAGTTGGCAGGAATCACCTAGCATCCAAGGAACTCTGCTCCCATATTTTTGGATGAAACATGTTGGTGACCATTTGATTTCTAAAATAAATAGTAACTGGTCACATTGTTTTCTCCTTGTGCCATTAGTTGGAAATCATGCTAATGCAGGAAACACAGTATTGTCCGATTATGCACAAAGTCTTTGCTGCATAGTGAGTCCAGTGTTTGCCACAGCAAAATTTCTTGTATGTATGTATTTTCTGGAGCCCCACTTTAACTTTCCACTTTCTTTGTGGCAAGCAAAACCACTTATAACACTATTCAAATCTTGCTTAGCTGCCGGAGTGGGATAGGTTTGTCAATGCACAGCCTCATCTTCTGGACATCTTCTCTCTGCTCATGGTCAGCCTTCCCACTTCCTCACAGTGTTTTGCATGTCTTTCTCTCCCCCACCCACATGCTGTGAGCCCCTTCCTGCTTTCCTAAGAGCATTGAACAAGAGAGCAAGAGATTGATCTTTTATATGTATAGTGTCGGTGGGTGGGTAGAACCTCCCCCATCTGTCCAACGTCTGTGTTCAGTCTCTCCTCGACCAGCACAGCCTCAGCACAGCACAGCCTCAATTTCCAGGTGCCATGTAGCCTTCCCTCTCACTGCCCTTCCATGCTGCCGTCTCCTTCCTGCTTCTCTAAAGTGCACATATTGAGAGATCAAGAGATCGATGTCTTGATATAAAGTAAGAACAAAGTGGGCTTTTGCAAGGAACAAAATGAGCAGGCAGAGGCGTAGCTAGGGAAAATGGAGCCTGTGGCAGAATCTGAGTTTTCTGCCCCCTCCCCCATACGGGCAGCCGCCCTTTCCCACCAGGACCAAACAAAGGTTTTTTTGCACCAGGTCATCTCAAAGTCACCATTACATTATAGAACATGCCCCCAACTCACAAATATGGGTAACAGCCAAATCCAGATGATTTTAAACAGATCCACATGAATTCATATGAGTTTTGCATTGGAATGAAATGAAACCATCACGAAACTATAAAACATGTCTTAATCTACATGCAGCAGCAAAACAATCACACATCCCACGCTTTGTGGTGCCGCAGTGGCACAAAAATCTGCTTGAAAAACATGAATTCTCAAGATTTTTGCACTGTCATCTCAAAATCACCAGCACATCACTATTCCAACCATTAGCCACATGTCTGAACACAATGATCACACATCCCATGCTCTGTGGAACTGCAGTGGCACAAAAACCTGTTTGAAAAACACAGATCCTCATGGATCCTCATGATTTTTGCACTAAATCACCCCCAAATCACCAGCACAACACAGCTGAAGCCCCTGGCCACATGTCTGAACACAACAATCACACATCCCACACTCCATGGCAAAAGGCAGTGAATTAGCAAAGAGTCAGAAAGGGCCACATCTATGGGAAATCATGCCTGGGGCAAGCTCTCAAACGTTGCCCCCCCCCAGCCATGCCACCCACCCTGTGTGCCCACGATAGAAGACCAGACAAATATGAACTAAATCAAAATATATTAGACCTGTCAAATAATCACAGCAACCCCAACTGTTTCAGCTTGAGCATGCTCTCCCCAAAACACAAGGAGTCACAAGGATGCTTATTTAATGAGAGTTCAGCAGTTACTAAAGAAATGAAAATAAAAAACAGAACTTGCCATTGCTCCAGTGTGCCACAGACAGTTTCCCAGCCCCCAACAATGCAAAAACAAACACCAGCCACATGTAAATTTACTCTGCACATGCTCGGTGACTCTCATTCCTTGCTTTTTCAGCCCTTCCTTGCCTGTTAATCATGCTTCCCTGGGAGCAGACGATGGATGAATGAGGAGAAGGCTCATTTGCATGCAGGCTCTGAGGATGCTGGAGGAAAGTTTGGAGGGAATATCTTTTGGGAGGGGTAAAGAGGGATGAAGGGAGGGGCAAATTACAAAATGGTGATTTGCATAGATGCCCTGAGGATGCTGGGAAACTGTGTAGAATAAAATTGAGACTCACCATAACTTAAAAGGTTCGCTGATTGTGGAGACATAAATACCAAGTTGATTCTATTAGTAAAGTCCTGGCAATGCTGAGTCTGTCAGCGAAGCCACCTTAATAGGCAGGACTCTCCCAGCCCGGCCTCGTACGGATGGACCCCTGGCAGGATCTGCTGACCAGTCAGGCCCAGTCAAGCAAGAAGTGTGGGGGGCAATTTTCTGCCCCCACATAACTCAATGGGGTCCCGCCCAGGACATTTGTCCCCAGATGTCCCTATGGGCCCTACGCCTCTACGAGCAGGCATATTTTTGGCTCCACCCTACCTCTCCTGCTCTGTGTCTGCCCTGCCCGATGTCTAAGAGGGCTTTTAAAACTTTATTTCAGGTAAGACTCTGTTTTAAAACAAGTCTCTCTCTTCTCTTCTTCTCTTGCAATGGTGACACAGATACATAGACAGAGAGAGTGTGCATTTGTTCATGTGTGTTTGGAGGGGAAAAGAGTGGAGGAGAGAATCTGCTGTTGCCTTTAAAGCTGTTGATGGACTGAGTCAAGAGAACTGGGAGAAGCAGAGGCCCTGCAGAGTTAAGCAGACAAACTACGCTACAGGCTGTGGGCTACCTCCTCATGTATAAACAGAAAAATGAAAGAAGAGTCCACTGAGTGCCCACTGCACAGATAACAGGTTTGAGGTAAGTACTCCATGCATAATGGGCTACTGAGTAAGCTTCTAGCAAAGGAGAACCACTGCAAAGTGAATCTAACAATGTTCAGTTAAAGTTACTATTTCAACACATCTGCTAAATATGGACCTTTCAGGTCATTGGAGGGATTTAAATTGTTCAACTTCTGCCTTCTACCAATGCATGTGTGTTTAAGTGCCACGAAGTCATTTACAACTCATGGCAACCCTATGACTTAATGTCCTCCAAAATGTCCTATCATTAATAGCCTTGTTCAGGTTTTGTGTAATGAGGGCCATGGCTTTCTTTACGCAATCAATCCATCTCATACTGGCACTTCCTTTTTTCCTGCTGCCTTCAACTTTTCCTAACATGACTGTCTTTCCCAGTCACTCTTGTCTTCTCATTATGTAATCAAAGTATGATATCCTCAGTTCAGTCATTTTATCTTATAGACTGATTTGATCTAGAAAGCACTATTTTTTTCGTGGTCCACTGTATGTGTAAAACTTTTCTCCAACACCACATTCAAAGGAATGTACTTTCTTCCTGTCAGCTTTCTTCACTGTCCAGCTTTCATACCCATACGTAGTAATAGGGTATGGCATGAATTAACTTGAATTTGACTGCAAGTGACTCATCCTTAATAATCTTTTCTAGCTCCTTCATGGCTGCCTTCCCAGTCCCAACCTCCTTTAGATTTCTTAGTTACAGTCTCCCTTTTGCTTAATGATGGAGCCATGGAATGGAAAGCTTTGAACAATTTTCTTATTGTCAATCTTAAAAGTGAGTAAGTCCCCATAGTCATTAGTTTTGTCTTCTACCAATATTGAGAATCAAACTATACATGATAGAGGACTTCCAGGATCATCAGCTGCATTTTTTTAAAAAAGACATTCACCTGTGTCTGCAGCTCAGAAGACAGAGACATTTAGCCATACTGGGCCATTTTCCAAATTTCTCCTTTCTCCCAAAGCTGCTGTTTGCCTCTGGTGGATGGAACTACATAGGGAATTTCGCATAAAGAAAAGGGCTTGAGGGAAAGCATTAAACAAAGTTTTATGTCACACACTTGATTCCCTCCCCTCCCCTCCCCTCCCCTCAGTGATTATTATTAGCTTAAAGAAAACAAAGAAAAAGCAGCCTGGGAACCCTGTTCCTTGATCTCTCATGGCCATGCAATTGAAAGGCTATTACAATCAAATGGTCAATACCTGTTTTGCAGCTTTAATGGTACAATCCTAAACAGAGGTACAGCCTTCTGAGTACAGGCGCTTAAAAAGTGTAACTCTGTTTAGGACTGAATTTTTACAGGTGCATGGGAAACGAATTTGGATTGGGGCCACAGAGGGATGACAACTGATGTTCAGAGTACAGAACCTGCCTTGCTGCTGTGTCCGCCACCAACAGCGTCTAGAGCCTGCTGCATTGTTTACCACAGTGGACTTTACCATCTTTTTTCTTTACAGAGCAAAGAACAGAACAAGGTGCTTCCATTTCAAGTAGCAAAACCATGCAAGGGTGGAAATAGTAAACAAACCTCTTTTCATTTCCCTGCATAGTCCCAAGGTGGACTTCCATAAGATGCTAGGAGATCAGAGATTTGCATCATTTCTCATTTAACTTTCAGTTAATCTCTTGTCAGATTATTGCAACAAAGTTAAAGTGTGATTCCCATTACCTATGAAGGTATGGGTATATTGATGGCAAATTGGACACAAATGCAGCATCCTACATTGCACTATGTAGTTTATTGCTAGTACATGATACTTTACAAGCCTTATATCTTTTGAGAGTAATTAACAATGAAATTACATGCTGTCTAAACCCACTGAGTCAAATTCTACCGATGACTGCAACTGTTAGCCATTTTGTGTGTTTTTTCCTAATAAAGTGCCCCAGTTTTATAATTCTAGACTGTTAGTTCTTTAGTTGTTGACAAGTTCTTCCCACACTAAATTTTTCCAGTTCTGCATAACTAGATTGAATAGCAATCTGTGACAAACACTGCCAGTGCCTTCAAAAGACCTCCCCAATTTTCGAAAGGATTTGTCGGCATAAAATATCATTAGCTGCTGGATATTTTATTTTCAGGTTTTTCCCCCCTACCCAGGGGATCTTATGCTTGCTATTTTGAGAATGGTAAACTGCTGAGAAGAATATTAGTTTTCACAGATTACTCTTTTTAGATTGGATTTACACATTTTAGCCATTCATAACTTGCCAAGACTAATGGAGCAAGGCCAATAGTTTTTAAAGTGATTTTTACAAAGGTTTGTTTCAGCTTCACCTTTGTGGGGCACCGAATATCTTATTCTGAAAATGAGTTTGGTTTCCTGTCAAGATTAAGAGTTCAACTTTCAGACAGCTCCATGGCTAATTGGTCTAAGTTAAATCACAGAGGCTGCAATCCTGAGAACAGTTACATGAGAATAAGTCCTATTGAAAAAAAACATGAGGTCTATTTCTAAGCAGGAACTGCTTAGGATTGCACTCTGAATCCAAAAGCTCTCAGTGTTCATTATGACTTGAATGTACATTTGCTCAGTCAAGGACAGGCAAATTGAAGTAACTTGTTCTTACATTTTTTCTATTGGGAGCTTCCCTTGTTTCTTTCTCTTGTTGAAGATCACTGTCAGAGTTTTCCTCATGGGGATGATAGTATGTCCACAGTACCAGATTAGATTTTGAGCCTGATATTTCCATTCAAGTGATTCTTTGGAGATGTTGATTCCTTTTAGGGTTTTCTAGTGTGTTGGACTCTGTGTCATCATTGACAAATGCATTAAAACTCATCAATACTTACTTCCAGTTCTCTCTTTCAATTTTATTTAAAAATTCATGGGTAACCATATCTCATAGATTTTCACAATTCTATCAGCATTATCTATGTCCATTTTACCCAGGGTCAGTGTTAGTAACAAGCATTCTAATATCCCCAATTTGACTTAGATGTGTTTGGAATTTCCATATAAATATCTGTACAATATATCTCTTTCCAGATTTTCTTTTAAATGGATATGAGAGTTATATGTTTTGGGATCAGAGGGTGGCAGTAACTGTCTGAGAATCACAATGGATCTCCAACTACAGAGATCAGTTCCCCTTAGAAATGCCAACTCCATCTTGGGGAATTCCTAAAGATTTGAGGGTGGAGCCTTGGGAGGGTAAGTTTTGGGAAAGAAACTAACCTCTGTAGGATTTAATATCATAGACACCATTCTCCAAAGCAGTAATTTTCTCCAGAAGTACTGATTTCTGTCATTTGGAGATTCTGGGTGATATCCATCCCTCACCTAGAGGTTGGCAATACTTGTTCCCCAGGAGGAAAAGGATGGTGTAGTCTATGGCTAAGGGCCCTCCCCTCCTCAGACCCCATTCCCCAGACCGTACCCATCAAATCTTCAGGAATTTCCCAACCTGGAGTTGAAAATCCTCTCTCTTTCCCATCCAACAGCCAACCTACATTGATCTGTTCCTCTTTCTTAAGCTTTCTGCGAACACACACACACACACACACACACACACACACACACACACACACACACACACACACAGGCAGTGTCTACATTGGAAAACTGGTTTTTCTCCACAATGGAGACTTAAGCAGCTTACACTAGTCTCCTGTTCTCCTTTTTATCCACACAACACACCTGTGAGGTAGGTTAGGCTGAAAGTATGTGACTGGTCCAAAATCACTCAGTGAGCTTCCACAACAAGATGAGGATTTGAACATGGGTCCTGCAGACCCAGCTACGAAGCTCTAACCACTGCACCACACAGGCTTTCATAGGATGGCTACTGTTGAACAATGGCAAGCAGCCAAGCCTAGTTGAGTCAGGCAAGTCAGGTGGTATGAAGTCACCCAGAAGCTGCTGCCAGGCCGATGGCTGCCAACCTCCAGTGGAAACTGTAGATCCCCTAAAATACAACTGAACTCCAGAAAATAGCTGTTTTGGAGGGTGGATTCTATGCCATTATATACTGCTAAGGCCTCTTTCCTCGCCAAACCCTGCTGTCTTCAGATTTTACCACAAAATCTCCAGGAATTTCCCAACTGGAACTTGCAACCTAAGTCTAGCCCCCATGAGTCCTCCATCAGAGGGCAACATAGGCCTGGAAAAGGCCAGCTACAGTCATTCCTTTTATCATTTTTGGACTTTTTAAGCCTCTCACTGTGTTTTTCTAAAGATTTCACATTTTTCTGCAAACCAGGGGCCCTTTTCAGTTTGTACAAAAATCTGGCCTGCCCATTCACACCTCCAGTGACTATATTTAGGTAACCAAAAATTTGGTGAATATTTGGAAGGTAATGAATTTTAAAAATTATAGAATGTACTCTCTGTATGATATTAGTGTTATAATTTTTAGATCCATTGTACTATAATGTATATAACTTATGGGTAGCTGTATTTCCTTTTTTTTTCTTTTCCCTGTTCTATATTTCCTTTTTATGTTGAGAAAATTAATAAAAATATTATATGTATCAGAACCCTGCAACTCCAAGATAGCACCTACCTGGATTAATAATACCTGGATGACATCTCCATCCAAGTTCATTGTGAGGTGTTTTGTCCAGTACTGCAGGACCAGGCGTCCATCCCCTGGGCCATTCCTGTACTGAAGAAAATTCTGCTGTCTGTGATTCCTTCTCATGGGGTCATGACTGAGGTTCTGGAGGTATCCCAGTTGTTGGTGAACTGCTGCCTCTATAGCTTCCTGGATGTGATGCTGGGGCACATGCAGGAGCATAAACACTTCCCCATAGAGAAGGCAAAGCAGTGTCCCATTCATGTTGGGTTTACTGTGTTCATCGGGTTCTCGAATCTCAAGAAGGCTGTGGATTGAATCCACATTACACTCACTACTATAAGTGAAAAGTCACAAGTCTACCACTACTGACACTGTTTTTACAGCCTGAATATGCTGGTCACTTGTGATCACCAGTGCATCTTCACATGCATTGTGGCCAGGTTCCTGGATTACATTCACTATGCATAGATTTTAGCCTTGTCAGGTTGCTATTAGTATATAAAGTAGCTATGCCAGAAATGTCTGTAACTAATGAAGAGACATGCACCCTCTATCTGTTCAGTCACTTGTACTAGTGATCTACACTGTCCAAAGATATCTATGTTGTATTTGTTTCAGAAATCACACCATTTAGTAACTAGAACATAACAGGTAGCTCCAAAGCTGACTATACTTTCTTCCATATGGTCCATGTACTTTGATCATCTTCACAGGTCCAGCTGTCTGAAACTAGGTGCGTGGCAACCCAAGAAAGGCCACTTTTAGTCATGGTGCTGAAACTTTGAACTCCCTTCAATGAGATCTGTCTGCCTCCATCAGTCATTTTCTTCTGCCAGCAGGTGAAGGCTTTTCTGTCTGATTTGGCATTCCTCAGGTAAACATTTGTTGTTCCTCCTCTCTGATTGTTTTGTATTTGTAAGTGTATATGATTTTATTGGTAAATATTTCATTATCTATCAATCCGAATCAGGTTCAAAGTTTTGGTTTTTGACCTTTAAGGCCCCTGAGGGACTGTGAAACTACATCACCCCATATTGCCTACAGAGGACACTTTGGTCTGCTGATAAAAATTTACTGGTGGTTCCCAGTCTCAAGGATGTATGGTTGGCCTCAACCAGAACAAGGGCTTTTTCTGCCCTGGCTCCAGCCTGGTGGAACCCTCTGTCAGCAAACACCAGGACCTTGCAGGACCTTAAACAGTTCTGCAAGGCCTGCAAGGCAGAGATTTTTCCACTGGGCCTTTGCTTGAGGCCACATCTTTATTCTGATTGGATCTGCTGGCCTCCCAACAACTAATCACTAACACTCTATTATCATCTGGTGTTCTCCCCTCTGTTAAATTTTTCCCATGCTCAGACAATGGGGATCTGAACTGAAATGAGCCAAATGCTTTTTTCATAGGTTTACATAGCTGTTTTGCCATCTGAATTTTGTTTTGACATTGATGAATGGATTTTATAAATTACTTCTATAGAATGTTTTAAAGTATGTATGTACACTACCTTAAGCCTGGCCTCGGCCGTGAAGGGAAGGCTATAAATTTAATAAATAAATAAACCCGTCTATCTTTATATTTATTAAATACTTTTGATATTTAAATGTTTTAATCAGTGGTGGGATTCAGCAGGTTCACACCACTTCGACAGAACCGGTTGTTAAAATGGTGCTTGTAAACAACCAGTTGTTAAATTATTTTAATCTCACCACCAGAACCAGTTGTTAAATTATTTGAATCCTACCACTGGTTTTAATGCCTTGCTGTTAATCACTTTGGGGACTCTATTTGGGTAGAAAGGCTACATATAAATGCTTTAAACCATAGGTGTCAAACTCGCTCCCCTCCAGATATTATGGACTACAGTTCCCATCATCCACAAGTTTGACACCTGTGCTTTAAACAAACAAATAGGTTTTCAAATTTAAAAAAACATTTATATATTATATGTGTTTTGATGCTAAAATCTTCAGTAGGTATGATTACCAGGTATCTCATTCATTCCACTTTAACTCCTATGAACACACTCATCAACTGACCGTGAGTGGACTGAACCATAAGACGTAGTCTCGTGAAAGCACTTCTTTGTCTTATGCTTGTCGTGGACAAGCTTGATAGACATTATAATAACCTTACACTGATTCCACCCAGCTGTCATCATTACTATTGTCTCCTTTTGACAATTTATTTTTGACATTAGCTCTTCACTTTTGCTCAGAAGCACTTCTGACACTTTGGTAAATGTGAATAATAAAATCCCAGTTAACAGAGCTGTCTGCAAAGAGCGTCCTAAGAAAATGGATAGCAGTTTTATTGTTGCATTCATTTAAATCACTGCAAAAAGAGTGATTGAGTATTCTGTTGCAGTTCTTTGTAAATTTGCTGTGAGAATTTAGAATGGCAAAAATTGTTTCAAAGCTGCCACCAACTGTTATAGTTGCAAACTGCAATCCAAAGAATTTATTCTACATTGAATTCCTTATTGCCACACTCTTTAATCCACTGTACAGGTATTATGTTATCTTACATAGCATCTCCCTTTATTTACAAGTTACACAGAAAAGCAAGAAAAATGTTCTGCTTTTGAGTAATTATAAGTGGCTTTAAATATGACTATGACTATTAAATAAATGAAGATCCACCGTATGTTTCTATTTTAACCCTAAAGTTTTTTGCAAAGATTACTTCTAGATTTGTAAAACTGATTCAGTGGACTTTACGGAATCAAATTCCAAACTTTTACACTGTGTTTTATTAGCTAGGTTTTTCGTATGATCTGTTTTGTCTTACAACTCAAGCCACAATACTAAATGTCTTGGCACCCGTAATACGATCTAATTGTAGCATCTGATTTGAAGATAACTAAAGCCAAGTTCAAGCAAACATCAGACAGCACAGTAACTGCTCCAGTTACTACTTAATATTGGATTATTACTGCCCAATATATTTTTAAATGTCCGGCTGCACATACAGATTCAGCATGTTAAGGAGAAATCAAAGATAAAATTCATATTCCAACACCTGATTTTGTATATGAATGAGATAAATATTCAGTCACCTACGGCAGTACAGACTGTTATAGCTCAGGAAGTGTTATCATCACATATGTAATCTGTGTGAACCAGTGTAATTCTGCTATATAATTCTACACTTGGAAGTAGGGAGTCTCTAATTTCAATCCCTTCATCCTGCAACCAAGGTAGATGATTTGTCAAGACATGACAAAAGGAGGTACAGGCTATCTGAAGTAACTGACTTCTATATTTTAACAACTTGACCTGCACCACTTGTATTCCACCCAGTAAAATGCAACCCACAGCTATGTAAGGTTACCACCTAATCAAGAGTCAAAGAAACCAACTGTTATTGCTTCTAAGGGTTGCAAAAACATGACTTGTCAAGACTCCCAATATGTGGTTTGTGGGATTAATCACAACAGGTTACAGAGCCCTGTTTTAGATTATTTTCTCCTTTCCTTGTTCAAGCATTATTATTTGAAGCCAGGAACTATTACTTCATTTCACAAGTTGTAATTCTACTTGAGGAAGTCTGTTTAGAAAGCCTTGAAATGACTGTTCATGTACTAGAAACACTAGTATGAACTAATTTTGTTGATCAAACAGAAGCCTTTATTCTTGGGTTGTAAGTCCAAGTATTCTAGTTTCTGTCTAAGTATAAAAGCTTGTAAGGAATAAGCACAGGACTTTACATCAAGTTGAAGCACAGCAGGGTACAGCTATGTGAATGTAAGAAAACTATGCATACATGGGTTATTGAACAATTTTGCTAACAGTGCTAGAGGAACAGGGAATTGTGATGATTGTGTTAGTTTCTGCTCCTGCATATCTTCATGTTTAACTTCATCCATGATTAGCTAACTTAAGACGGAAACAAATAAACAAGGTGGGCCAGACTGGCTTGTAGACAACATGTACCAATGTATTATCTTGCATCCTAAAGATTTCCATCATGGCATTGATGTCTTCCTCTGTTCATTTCCCCCTTTGATCTACTAGACTAGTGTTCTCACTGCGCAGGAAATATCTATTGACCAGGAGGAAGGAATGAAGAGAATTTTTATCGACAGAAGCAGAAACAACTATTAAGATCAGGATTACCAGACAGCTTTCAATAAATACTTTACAGCCTTCTCTGTAAAAAAAAAATCAGATTACCTATTTTATTGCTCTTATAAACAGGGAAAGTGATCATAACCGAAGTTTGTTATTCTGCCACATGCCTCAGTACCTTTGACAAGAACCTCCAGGAGACTGCAGTTGTTTATAGCTACTTGTGAACAATGCCTTGTAAATAATAGCTGAATCAATTAATGCTCCACAGCTTCCATAATATAAAGTATTAAACCTTTTGGAATAGAGAATGGAAGGTCAACATTGCTTGTTTAACTGTTCATTCCCGTGCTTTTTGTTTACCCATTAAGCTAGGGATCAGTAATCAAATGTCCCTGGGACCAATCCAGACCTTTGAGGAGAGAGAGAGAACTTTGTTTTCATCCCCCAAACTGCCAATAGAAGAAAGAGATGCACAAGAGAAATACTGATGGCTTGTTTGGCTTTGAGTATGAAAAGAAGCCTCCCCACCTTTCATTTCTTCTTCTAAATCCAATTGATGACCAGACATTTGAAGAGTTGGCTGTGGAAGAGTCTAGAAAAGCATTATGTCTTAGTATAACCATGCTAGTAAGGCACCCCCCTAGCAGTACAATGGCAAAGAAAGAGGGAGCCCTGCCTTGAGGTTAGTCAGTCAAAGAGAGTGGGATCCTTCCTTTACAGAGACCTGTAGCTTGAATGTGATCTGGTTCCAATCAGTCAGCTTGAAGCTGGAGGGCATTCACAGCTGAGATTGGAGGAGGTTCCCCAAGGACTTTGGTGTAGCCATGAAAAGAGGGTGGGGGCCTGAGATCTGGAGATGGGTCCAGGCACTGGGTCACTCATTAAAGGAGTGCCACTGACCTAAGGAATCTGAGGTGGGTGGTAGACAGTGGAAATAAAGAGATGAAGTGAAAACACAAGACTAGCCCCTTTTCCTTTCCTTATTGGGTGTACTTGGCCCAAAGTTGGAGCTGCACCTTTGAGTCCAAGCTTCCTTGTAGTCAGAAGGTTGTGAGTATGGATAAGAGACCACTCCAGCATCCTGCACACTCACACCCTCACATTTAGCTTTAGTGTGGTTTAAACATTATAGCTGTGTAATCCTTAGTGGAGTGACATGCATCTAATTCCATTTAAGTACATGGGTTTCGATGGATGTATCTCTTAGATCAGAACTATAAAAAGTATTGTATCAAAGCTGTACAGAATTATTTATATTACTTTATGAGTGCAAGATTTGTTTAAACAACCCAAAATTGTTTATTATAATTTTTTGCATTCAGACTTTTAAGAATTGCACTGGAAGTTATTGGTGGTGTAATTTATTTCTGAGATCACCATTAGTGTCAAATTAATACATTGTAATGATTCCTTCTTGTGGCCTGAATTTCAGAACTGTTTTTGCTTTAGTCTAGTTGCCCGAAAATGTACTGGGCAATCTTTGCCAGTGCTGCTTAAAGAGTGATTTCTGAGGAAAATAAGAGGCAAGGCAGTAAGACAGTTGCTCAAAAGACAGCACAGGTCAAGAGCAGAATGGACTGTAATAAAAGAGAAGTCTCTTAAGGGGACTTACATTAAAGTAAACTGAAAGAAGAACAGCAGACACAGCAAAGAAGAAGTTGAATAGGAAGCAAGGCATTCACAAGTCTAGAGAGAATTTTCATTTGTAAAGCAGCTAATAGATTAAAATGTGTAGGTGAGAATATATGCAGTAGCCCTCAATCCAAATAAAGCATACCATTTAGTGTTTTTAAAATAATGAATATCAAGGAACTTCATTTTAACTAGAAGGTATAAAAAGTTTTACTCTGCTTGTATGCATTACTGTATAACACAGTACATTACTGTACAACATAAGCAGATATTTAGAATTTTTCTGCTTTTTCTTCCCTAAGCAAATGAAAGTTCAAGGCATGTAGATTTTGTTTTTGAGAAATGCCCACTGTAGACTCATAATCTATTATGGCAAAATAATAAGGAATAAAGCAGGTTTTTTAAAAATACATGATTGGATTTTGCACTGCACTACAGAACAGCCCTATGGAGAGTTACTCCAGTTTAAGCCTATTAAAATTCATTTATGTAAATTAAAGGCTGATTATGTCCATGGTGTATGGTGTACAATGGGGGCAAATGTCAGTCATGGCAAGATTTCTTGGACGTATTTCTTGGAGTCCCGCTTTCACTTTCTGTTCTCTCTGCAGCAAGCGAGACAACTTCTAGCATGACTTTTAATTTTCTTCACTGCCAGAGTGAGCAGATTTGCCAGTGAGTGCAGCTTTGCCTTGGACATCTTCCCTGTACCCGTGGCCAACCTTCCCACTTCCTCACAGTACTATTCATGCCTCCCTTCTCACCTCCTCACCCCTTGCCCACACACTTCCATGCTGCCAGGTCTTTCCTGCTTCCCTAAATGCTCATATCGAGATATCAATATATGGATATAATAATAACAAAGAACTGTCTTCTGCAAAGAACAATAAAATCGGGGCTCTTTTTGGCTCCACCCCAAATCCCCTGGTCTACTTCACCTTACCCGATGATCAGGAGGGCTTTTTAAAACTTTATTTCCAACAAGGCTCTATTTTAAAACAAGCATCTCTCTTCTCTTCTCTTGCAGCAGCAGCAAGAGAGAAAGAAAATGTGTGTGTGTGGAGAGGAAGAAAGGGGGAGAAAATATCAGATCTGGTCTTGGGATTAGATCTGTGCCTTTAAGGCTGTTGATGGGCAGAGTTAAGAGAACCAGGAGAAGCAGAGGCCCAGCAGTGTTCAGCAGACAAACTGTGCTGCAGGCTGTGGGCTGCCTTCTTGTGTGTAAACAGAAAAATGTGAGGAGACCCCACTACAAGCCCACTGTGCAGTGAAGAGCCCTGAGGTAAGCATTCCATGTTTAATGGGCCATAGCATGCTTTTTTCACTGAAACTCCAGGCAGATTACACAATGTGAATCAACGCAGTCAACAGGATGAGACATCCTACAAACAAATGTAATAGGGTTAGGATTGCAGAAATCTGAAAAAAGGAGAAATTTGAGACAAAGTTAAAGCAAAGCATAAGTATTAACATGTATGTATGTATGTATGTATGTATGTATGTATGTATGTATGTATGTATGTATGTATGTATGTATGTATGTATGTATGTATGTATGTATGTATGTAATTAATTGCTGTCCCACCCTATTCCCGCAAGGCTCATGACATGTTAAAGGATGAAGAAACTACATAGTAGGTTAATACACGCAACAATAAATATTATACACAGCAATACAGTCAAAAGCTCTTTCCCTTCTTTAAAGCATCTTTCTACCTAGAGAAGAATGCCCTTCTGAATAATTCAGTTTTGCTTAGTTTGTGAAATGCCAGTGGAGTGGGAGCCTTCCTGACCTTCACAGGAAGCACAGCATAGGGAATAGAGAAATCATTAATATGACTAGTTGTTCATCTTGCCCATGGCAATGTGGCACCAGCAGAAGGCTTGCTCAGGTGAGTGAAGCTGTCAAGGTGGAGCACAAGGGAGAGGCAGTTCAGCAGATATGAGGGTCCTTCCTATGAAGGGCTTTGTATATGCTAGCCAATACTTGTTAGATTTAGTTTAGAGTCATGGATCTGCCCAGTAGTGTGTGTGAGTGCAGTTTATAGAAACTTCCCAAGAGGTAAATGTAAAAGGTAAAACTTACATGTATTCAAGCATCTCCTGTTCACAGCTTTGTTCCAGGAAAAAGGTAGATAGAAGAAACCCTAGTCTAAGAGATTACTTTCCCCATGAACAAGTGGGCACTCTACCGCGCCATCACGTGTGTGCAGGTGAGAGAATGCTACAGTGGGAAAGCCCCACTGAGCAGGCTGCCATTGACCATGCACTCAGGTCAAAGGCTAGGACAGAAGTGAAACCAGCATGGGGAAGAAAGGAAGTTAGTGGGCGGTCTCCTGGTCCAGATAAGGAGGGCAAACAAGAGAGGCAATATCACAGTGAGAGTGAGATACACAGCACACCCCCCCGCCCCGTCCAGGCATGCAGAAGTCGCTTATTCCAACAATACTTTGAATAGAACCCAGACAAGTAGGCAGTTTTGTATTTCACAAACCTGGTACTGCACAATAGCAGGGAAGAAGTGGAGGAAATAAGAACTCTTGCATCACTGGGGTGCTAGAGAGATTAGTTAGCCACCAAGCATCCTTGCCTAATACTGGTTAAAACAACCCTACCTGCATATCTATCAGCTTTCCATTTGCACTGAAATTAATGCTAATCAACTCACTAATGCTGCATAAGATCACACCATTGCAACTGAAATTTTTTAATTTGCCTCTTTGTACACCCTTTCATGCAATATCTTTTCTTGACTAGTGTGCATAAATCCATACTGGTTCATTCATGTTCTTATGTGTACTAGTGTTCAATTATTCAGCCACCTCAATATCACACAGAGCATTTATTCTTGCACAGTTAATGTATCTCCTTCTTAAGATAAAGATGATAAACAGAAAGTTGCTAGCAAAAATGACTAGCTCCACCTAGTCTGCCTCACATACACAGCTGCTGTTGCTATTACGTACCCAGGTTATTTGATTAACCAAGCTTTGTGATTAGGCTTTAAGTCCAAATTCAGCTGAAAATATATACAAGAAATGAATTCAAGAGTTAAATTAAAACATCAAACAAATATTGATGAGGAGGATGATAATAAGAACAAAGAAACAAAGAAATTAAAAGAACTGAGGCTGTAATAGTATGTTGGTGAAAGTAAAGCCTACTGAACACACTAGGTCTTACTTCTGTGTAAATGTGTATTGGATTACTCTGTGAATACTGTAAAATGTTCCTGTTCCTAAAAGAAATCCAGCCTTTAAAAAATTATATATATAATAATTATATATATAATAATAATAATAATTCACTCTATATATATATATATATATATATATATATATATATATATATATATATATATATATATATATATATATATATATATATATATATATATATATATATATAATAAAAATTCTATATATATATATATATATATATATATATATATATAGCCTGTATTGTTTCTCAGAATATAGTTGGTGTACTGGAAACAGTTTTAGAATGGACGCAAGACGAAAAATAATGAAGGTTAATCCCAACAAGTCATCACTCAAGTCCATGCAGGAGAGGGTCTTTCCAGTTGCAGCACCAAAACTATGGAACTTTGTCTCCACCTAACACCTTCTTCTATCCTTATACCGGGCCCCCTACCCTTCCCTCTCCTCCCTTGCATGCCACTCCTCACTCCCCCTCACTCCACTAGGGAAGGTGGGCCAGGTCCAGATGCCAGGCCCCCTTCCCTCCCCTCCCCTCCCTTGCATGCCACCCCTCCCTCCTCTCCCCTCCCTCCGCTAGGGTGGGTGGACCAGGTCCAGATGCCAGGGCCCCTCCCCTCCCTTGCATGCCACCCCTCCCTCCCTCCACTAGGGTGGATGGGCCAGGTCCAGATGCCGGGTCCCCTCCCCTGCCTTGCATGCCACCCCTCCTTCCCTCCCCTCCCCTTTTTTTGTTTCATCTGACTCCCTCAGTGATCCCTCCTTTTCCCCCTTCTTTCCCCCTATCCAGCCACAGCTATCTTATGGTGACAGCCGTGACAAATTGCACAGATAAATAAAGTTTGTAATTTCAGTCAAAAACGAAGTGTAGTCACAGAGTGCAAGGGGGGGGGGAACTTCCTAGGAAGTAGACAGCATTCTGGTGTTCTGACTGGGGGGAGTAACCTGCTGGCTAACAGAGGGAGGAGGTATCTGTCTGAAAGGTAAAAGATCGAACAGTTTTGGATTTGGATTTGTGCATGGTAATATCAAGTCCCTTAGTTATGTGTGAAAATCTACCCTGTGAGGATTTCAGTCAGAGAGTGAATCTGATCTGAAATGTGGTTTGTGGCAGCATTTACTAACAGCAGAAATACATAGACATAGGAACTGGAAGATTATTTATTGGTCAAGGTTGAGATGGAATAGTAGAGAGAGATTTTCCACAGTGACCATAAATAAAGGGTGAGGGGAATAGATCTTCTGACAGATAGAAGAAGAATTTCTAAGCTGGTTAGAAAGGGAATTATACTCCAAGGAGGACTACAATAGAAATATGATTTTTAGAGCAGTTCTATCAAAGAAAAATATTGTTTACTGTCAGAGAGGCACAGACAGGCCTAGGAATAGGGGAGTTACCTGATTGGCTGTGGCCTCCTGTACTCTAATTGGGCAAGTAGCTTCATGATGCAGAAAGGGAGGACAGTAAACACCTTGTCACAACATTCTGAGAGGTTTTTGGTCTGAAACATCTAGACGTTAAGTCAGTGGCAAAGCTGCAACAGGGCAGGGCACCTGCTGCCCTGGAAACGTCGCTGTGAGGTGACACATGGGAGGCAGGACAATCACTGAGCCCAGGCCCCCCACTCAGAGAGGTGGGAGCAGGGGGCAGTGGGCAATGCCACTTGAGCAAGTCATGCCCCAGGTGCTGTTTTCTCTCCCTCCATCCCTGCTTTAAGTGCTTCCTGCCTTAATTGTGTAAAAGAGTAAACTTTGAGGGGAGTAGATCAGCCAAAGACAGTGACTAATTCTACTGGTTATCATCCTGAGTGCTGCATGGAAGCAATCATACATAGAAAGTGTATACTGGTGGGGTTAGGTTTATTGAAGAGCCAAGTTGAAGGCCGCATAAATCAGGATAAGAACTGCTTCTAAAGAGAGGAGAGTTCTAATGTACCAGTGGGTCTCGGGTATAGGGATTTGCTTTGAGTAAAGGGCTTATGTTTTATTTTTGAGAGTTTTACATAACTGCGAGGGCTGTGTGAGGGTACAGTGAAAAAGTATCAAGTCAGTAGGATCCTGTATCTGAATAGACATAAGCCACAACATCTAAGCAAAGGAACTGTACAAACTGTGAACATTTTATGAAACTAACATTTAAGTTAAACTGAACTAAGTAATCTTAAGTGCTGCACTGAAGAAAACCAAAAACTATAAGTCTGGGTGCCAAGCTCTCTTGTGAATAGTATATTTATATTTATCTTGTCTCCTGTGAAGTTTAACTCATACATTTCCATCTCCAAGTTGTTTTTCTCTCTTTATCATCTCCTGTATGTTTTATTAAACTGTTATTTTGGTTATGTTAAAATCTGCCTCAAGTATTTATTTTATTGGTTCCTTTGTGAGGGGGCTGCCTGTGGAAAAGAGAAATAAAAGTCAACTGGCATCCTTCGTCATCTGTATGTGAACAGGGCTGAGGGGAATTGCTTTCTACCTTATGCTACCATTATTAGAGGCACCTCAGCACCTGAAGGGAAAAAAAGCCGGAAAAACCGGAGTGGTTTCCCTGCCTAAAAAAGCATAGAAAGTGAACAAGATGCATGTTGCACCTGTCTGGTGTATTAGTGATCTGCTTAAGTTACCTCATGAGGGAATTGTAGAATGGGTGTCTAACAGTGGAGAGGTTGTGTGTACTGAGAGAGCAGTTACCAGCCTGTGAGAACCCAGAGTCTTTTTGAATTCATGTCAGTAACAGTTAAGAGTAACTCAAGAGTAACTGCACTATAACCTAAGAGTAACTGCACCTTTATAAGACACATAACAATCTAAAAAACCGAGAAACCAAGAAAGATTGGTAAAATCCTGTGCCTGTGACAGAAACCTAAGATTGTATATGGCTCCCTCCTGCCTGATTTCCATCTGCTAATTCTCTTCATAATTCCATCTTTGTTTGTCCAATGATTTCTTTCTTTTAATCTGTATGAATCTGCCTCATTTCTCCTGTGCCATTTTTAAGAAGATTTGTTGTTGTTTTTTAAAAAAACATTTTACACCTTAGGGTGGAACAATAGTAGGGCTATAGCCTGAAACTATCACACACTACCAGAAAAGCTACTAAGTCCCAAGGGACCACAGAAAATAAAAGAGCAGTAAAATTTGACTTACTGAAGTAAAAAAGTGCAGAGTAGCAGTGGGTTTGCCACAACCCCATAGGATTTTCAAGGAAATAAATGTTCTGTGGTGGTTTGCCATTGCCTCTACATCATGACCCCTCCTTGGAAGTCTCCTGTTCAAATACTAGCCAGGGCCAACCCTACTTAGCTTTTGAAATCTGATGAGATCAGGCTAGCCTGGGGCTATCCAGGTCAGGGTGATCCCTCCTTCCTTTATATTAATGTTGTTTTTATTTGTTTGTATGTATATTTTAGCTTTGTTCCAACTGTTTTAATGAGGTGCTTTTGTTTGGTATCAATGGTTAAAGTGTGTTTTATTATATAGGTTTTTAATCTGTTAGCTACCTTGGGGCCCCTGATGAGCGCAGAAAGGCAGGGTGTAATTTTTTAAAATTAATAAATTAATAATAATTAATTAATAAGTTCAGCCAAGATTTTCAACTCTGTGACACAAACCCTCCATTAAATGGTATAAAAGGGAATGTGAACACACCCTATAGATTTATGAGTCACCACTTCTGGAAAATGACCAGTGAATGCTACATACTTAAACTATCTTCCACAAGAAACTCTGCTCAGCATGTGCAGCTCAAGCTGTGGATTTTCAGTGGGCAGACATATGTCCTTGTTTATATTCATTCAGACACTAATTTCCTATGATCTTCAATATTAAGGCAGCTACTTGCCAAGTTGGCTGCTCTGGATAAAAAAGACATCTGAAGGAATAGGGACATACCTTTCTTCAGCCATATGGGCACCTAGTTTCTGGCACGTTTGTCCTAATGAAGTCCACCTGAGGAATGTCATTTTTCAAGTCATCCTTGGAGTCTTTCTTGAAAGTTTAATTTCAGAAAATAATCTCAAAATATTAAGTGCTGGCATCCCATTAAACACTGAGCCCTTCTACTCTTTCTATTTGTTTAAAATTACCAGATCAAATAAAAGACAGTGAAGAGTTCTGGCATTCAAAACAGAGAACAGGTGTTCCATCTCCAGAAGCTGCCTTAGTAAGAGATCCTTCAAAACTAAGGATGTCTGACAATTTTAATCTTATTGATCTTTTCATACCATCATATTCTTAATTTACATTCCAGGCGAGTTTGCATTCTAATTTAAGAAAATAAGGTATTCTGATGCTCTGTTCAAATATATATTTTAACTCTACAATCTTAGGTTTGCCTAGGACTTTGATTCTGAATACGTACCCTTGCTAGAACACCCCTTTAAAATTGTTTGTATGTCTTATACAGCACAGTCTTTCTTTTTTAAAGGATCAAGATTATAAATTACTTCCAAGTGGGCTGCCCAATCCTGAGGGCTGCAAAGGTGGAGGCAGCTGTCTACCAATGCAAAAGCATCACAGCTGGTCCTTCTCTGGACATTCTACTGGGGAGGGGTAAAAACACCGTGTATCCCTCTGCTTGACAAAGATGGCATATGAAGAATGCCACAGTCCACAGCAACCTTGGTAATATAACCCCTACTTGGGAATGGATGATTTAGAAAGGAGTAGTGCCTGTAGAGGGAGAAAGGTGCAGAAGGAATTGAAAGAAGAAAACAAGGCTGTCCAGCTGGAAGCTTAAAATTTAATTATAGGTTCTTGACACCTTGTTTAAGTTAACCATGATAACTGTATGGGAACTAGTGACAGATGGAGACTTTTGTTCTGAATTATAAATTTTAGAATTCATTGTTTCAGGGCAGTGTTTATTTGGTGGGAGCTCTTTTGGGACCTTTATCTTTCAAGGCCAGGGCACCAAGGGTACATCTGGAAACATTCTGGACCACCTACAGGAGAAAAGAAATGATCTTGGGGTTGGCAAGCTGTGAATAGGGGGAAAGTTAATTGTTAGACTTGAATAAGATCATGGTTTGTTGTATTTCTAAGTTCTATAATAATAAATGTTACGGTAAATGATAAGTAAAAGAAATTTTATTTTACATTATTTAGCAAGTTTCATTCCAGGTTCTGCCCCACAGAACCTACAAGCTGAGGTTTTAATAACACCCACCAATCAGACAATGGCAACCAATGACACCATTGTGAGTGGCACATACAGGTATAGCCAATCACCATCCACAGATCCCTTAAATACCACTCACCCGCAGGGAGCCAGAGGAGATGGAGGAAACACTCAGCAACAGCACAGCCCAACAGAGTCTGACGGCTTGTGCAGCCCCCACCCCCAGTCCATAAGGTAAGGACACCACTTTTCCAGCAAGGGCCTGATGGGCAGGAAAAGTTTTGACTACATCATTCCTGCTCTAAGTCCAAACAATCTTTTCCTGAAAAAGTAAAAGTAGAAAAGCAGGGCAAGAAAAAAAACCTTAACCCTCACACCCATCACCAGTATCCTAATCACTGGAGCAAGATCATAAGTTCAAAGGAGGCATGCCAGCATCCAAATTAGGCACTCCACTACAGCCCTGGCATCACCAGCAGTCACATGGGACCAAACAGAGACTGTTGAACAGACAGGCATAGCTCAGTGGACAGGTGTAATGGACTTGCCCCACCCTGAAGGGCTGGTGTGAAGCAGGCCTGTTTAAGAGGTCTGGTGACAATAACAGTAAGGCAGCAGGCCCTAATTTAAATAAAAGCAAGGTGATTGGTCGATGGAAGGCACTGTTGCTCCTGGCCAATGTAAGGGGGCACTAAAACGCTGCTAGATAAACAGAAAGACAGAGAGAGCCTGTCAGACAGTTCTTGGTTGGGAGTTCTGAAGAGAACAGCTTGTGTTCAGTTGAGAGCAGTCTGTGGAGTGAAGTCTCTCCGCTCTGTCTCTGGTGAAAAGGAATTCTGGTCCAGCTCAGATAGATGGCAGGAGTCTAGTGACTCTCCTCAAGCGAAGGAAGCTTGTGAGAGGAAGGAAGGCACTGGCTTTTTGGTGCAGAGCGAAGCGCCGGCCAGAGGCTTGTCAGTAGACACTGACCAGACCTAGGAGTCTGTCCTGCCCCTGTACCCATACCAGTCTGGGAAGCCCCCAAACCTCTAGGTAGAGAGGTTTGGGTGTGGGTGAGGGAGGGAGGGAGGCTGTGTAATGCCTGACACTCACAGGGCCAGGACTGAAGGTGTGTGAAACTGTGGGTAGTGGAAGAAATAAGGTCAAGGGTGTGTCTGTGAGGAAAAGTAAAGTATATTAAAGCCAAGTCGTTTCTGAGAGACATCTGTGTGTCTGAGTGTGTGTTAGGTCTGGGAAACCTAAGTTATATCTGAAGCTCTGTAACTTTTAAGTGAAAAGAACCTCTCTGAAACCATCAAGCATTAGTACCTGTCTGAGCCAGTTTAAGAAGCCTTTCTTTTGTTTTTAAAATAAATTTAATTCGTTGTGTTCAAGTTACCCTCGTGCCAGCCTGCGTTTATGTGTGAGAGGTGGAAGAGTGCCTGTCTGAGAGACTAGAATCCCAGCCAATTTTGAGTTCCCTCCATTTTTTTGTATATGGGAGTCTGAAGGACATTCCTCTCAGACCAAGAGTGAATGTGAGGTGAGATCCTTTATATATTTGGCAGCCAGCAGCAGTTTTTGGGATTCCTAGTTCCTACTCTTTTATGGTGGCAGCAGAGTAAAAAGAAGATCCCTGAACACTAGCCTGGGATATTTTGAATGGCAAAGGAAACCCCACTGGTCAGTTTAGTGGGAACCTTGATTGCAGGCCACCCGTCCTGTTACAATTGGTGGCTAGTGGTGGGTTAATATCCCTCACCCTTGAATATAAGGCACCCCGTTACAACAGGCATGGCCAGGGTCTCCTCATTCAGTCCTCACATGGGGAGATGACAAAAGTAGGCAAAGACCTTGGTAGTCACATTTTGCCCCTGAAAGCCATAAAGGAGGAAATGGGATGGCCCAGCAGAAGTCCACCCCAGGGCTCCATCATTATGGCAGGGCTGCCACTACACAACCCTTCTGTTCTATACCAATGGCAGCTGCTACTTTGCATCCACCCTGGGACCTCTGCTCCTGCACTCCCAAGCTGTATGGCTAATCAGATGCCAGCACTTCTGTGGGAGAGTGTGGGTCCCAGAGACCATCAATTCCCATGCCAGAGCAGCCATGCACTCCCTTGGACCACCCACCATCCTATTTCCCATGCAAATGGCACAAGATAGCCAGCAGTATGTGCCTGGGGAGAAGGGGGGAGAAATACATACTTCAAGGGGCCATTAGACCCCTGTTATGTTTTGCAGCTGAATAAAACAGAAGTCAAAAGCAACTTCAAGTCAGTGTGCTGGCAGCATGAAAAAGGCTGGGCCTAGAAGATGTGGCAGGAATTAGTCAGCTCCCTAATCAAGGCCAGCCCAAGAATCAGAAGAAAAGTATACTAGCAAAAATATGATGTGACCCATAGGTACCCAAGCAATAGAAACCCCCACCACCACAACCACTGATGCAGCTCCAGTCAAAAACCCTGGTACAGCACAGGTTGCTGATCAAACTGCAACCAAACACTCCCTCCCCATTGGTAGCCAGCTGCCCTCCCCAGCACACAATCACTACATCCCAACCACTTCCAGGATGCCTATAAATCATTAGGCCGGGAGCACAGGATGGGATTCCCTGCCATGTGGACTTAAGAACATGTGGTGATGCACTTCAGTGGCAGGTGAAAGAACAAAGTGAGAACTTAGCATCAAGTTCATGCTGCATGTTTAATGTGTGCCTAATAGGTACCCCATCTCCAGAGGCTCAACCTGAAGGTGCGCTGTCAGTGTGCATTGACAAGTATGCAGGAGCGGGAATCCAGCTGGCCTGGCTAAGGAATCTGCAACCGCCTCTTCCATTCCCCAAGAATACTGGGTTCCATAATCAAGACTGGCAGAGTGTCCTTTGGGGGTAAGCCTTGCCAGGCCTATTCATCACCATGGCCATGTCATGCAATGGAGCAATGCTACCAGGGAAGTATACCTGGGAGCACTGCCTATGATGTGTGTGTGGGGGGGAAGGTTGCTTGCAGTCCCATACAGGGCTGTTAGTACACTTCTTTGTCAGGGTACCCCTCCCTTCAGGTGAGGGACAAGGGTGAACCTATGTGTTGAGGTGGCTGGCAACTGCCCCACTGTACCCTGTGCATCAGTTGGCCAAGCAATGATGGGACTCATTGCCTTTCAAATGGAGTCCTTGGCAGTAGAAGTGGACAGAGCATTTGCAGTTGCAGAGTGCTTCTTCACAGGATCTGTAAGTGTCTGCGGCATGTGCCTCAGAGGGGCTCCCTGCTGAACTGAAGATCCATTTGAGACCGCACAGGCTTGGCTGGGGTTGGCTCAGAATCATACTGTTTGCCATGGCAGCACACGTTTCTGTTCAGCATCTGTCCAGGTGGTGAGTCAACACAGAAATCTGTGAACATCTTGCCTTTTCCAGCTTTCCAATCAGCAATTCTGCTTCATTCACTTGCACACAGTGCTAAGGGCAGCTCAGCCTATCTCTGTGTAGCCCCAGGAAGCAGCTCACAATAGCATAGATGCCATGCTTGACAGAGGGAGTGGGCAGTCTTGTTCATCAGATCACTACATGAGCTACAGTTCAGTAAAGCCTAAGGCACTGCACAACTCTTTTATTATTATTATTATTATTATTATTATTATTATTATTATTATTATCCCATCCTCCCCAGACAAGGTCGGACTCTGCACATATCTGTTTCCAAATGTTAGCTCCATGCCTTATTCATATCTCACTCTCTACCCCCATGTTGCTCCATGGCATTGCCATGCTGATACTCAATTGGAGTGCTGTTTTGGCTGTCTGCTGGTACATCTCAGGATATATGCCAGCATATCTCAGAGGTACACTGTCATAGGGACTAGTTGGCTCCCTGTGCATATTTAGGCCTCCCACAAGTGTCTTTGCACTTTTAATTTAAGTAATTTTGGTGACTTAGGCAGATAGTAGATGATCTGTAACAAAAAATCACCAAAGCAGCAAAGTCAGCATCATAGCCTGAAAGTTGGGACACTAAATAAGGATGGAGGTAAAGTCAGCACCAGAGGTGTAGTGGGGGGAAATGGCACATGGGGCAAAATGGCATCCCCCACTCCCTGCACCCTCCCCGTGCCCCACTTATCTTAGCTCACATATTTTAACCCTCCCCCTCCCTCCCCTCCCTTGCATGCAACCCCTCACTCACTCCCATCCACTCCCCTCCCTCCTTCCCTTGCATGCCACCCCTCCACTCTCCGCTAGAGTGGGTGGGCCATGTCCAGATGCCAGGTCCCCTCCCCCTCCCTTGCATGCCACCCCTCCCTCCCTCCTCCCCTTCCCTTGCATGGCACCCCTCCCCCTCCTTCTCCCCCTCCCTCCGCTAGGTCTCTGCCCATGCAGCCCCAAGTCCTACAGACTGTGTACTCCCAGATCAGTTGCACTCAGGCACTCAGCTGCAGCCTCTGCCAGGTCTGGCAGGGCTGGGTCCAGCTGAGGGGGGAAGCCCCCCATGTGACTGAACGGGGGCCAGCCCGGGGCATTTGTCCTCACCCCTCCCCATGGTAGCTACACCACTGGTTAGCACCTACTGACAAAGCCCTATAATCAAGCAGAATGAAAGTCAGCCAGCTGAGAACAAGTAGGAAAAGAAGAGGACAAGAAAATAGAATGTCAGAAAGGCAGCAGGCAAGGGAGGCAGAACACTTCGTACTGCTTGTCAAGACTGATAGGGAAGTGGTGTCAAGGAACACTTTTTTTACAAGGGCACAGACTGCCAAGAAATATCTCTGAAAAACTTTTGAAGATCCTGCAGCACTTACCAGAATTCTCATATGCAATCAAAGTTGCTAGTGGATTAAACAAAAACAATGCAAACTTTTTTTCCTTATGTGAAAGAAGTAGTTTTCCTACATGACAGGATCACACCACTAATTAACCTCTTCTAGTGATAGCCTGATACAAGGGAATATTTGCTATATGAAGGCAAAAGGATTAAAAATAAAATCCACCGTTTCGTTTCACCTGCCTTGCTCAGCACAAAACCTTAAGCTCAAAATCTAAAATCATTTACTTCTTAACAGAGATGGAGATAACTAGAGCTTGGGAGGACAACAGAAAGCAAATAGAATGATTCTGCTGTTGTTATTTTAAATAGCACACTGTAATCCTGTTCCTTTGAGAAAATTATCTCCTAATCCTGAAGCAAGAATTATACTATTTTTAGTTGGGCATCTATTTTGTAAATGTACAGCTTCAGCTTGAGTAAATAGTCATACTGTAAACAGTGTGGGAAGGATGATAATGCCGGGCGATAACCTTAATGAACAAGCTGAGTATCTAGAAAAAATGTCCTTATTCACTCCTGTAATTAAAATACTGAGAAGGTAACATATTTTTATACTTGAAGTATATCATCTTTAGAGATCTCCATTGTCAGGGCAAATATGTGGTCCTTTCCACCAACTGCTGGCTCCAACAATGTTTCATTCAGTTCAATTTCCATTTTAACCAATTGTATACAGAAGTAACTCTGCAATGTTTGCTGCTTATTGCAGCCAAAATAAACACACTGAAGTGTAACGAAACTTATAATGTAATTCCATAGTATGGCAGAGTCAGGCTTTTTTTTTTAATGTTCTCCCCAATATATATATTCAACAACTCTTTTAAATGATAGAATAAATTATGTTGACCTCTATGAACTGCTAATGAATAATTACACTTTGACATTGTTTTGTCTATTTATTGTTTGAATATTCCCTCAACTCCCCTGCACACATACAAACCCAACCCAAAGAGAAAGCGTTTAAGTCTAGCCTTTCCCCATACATTTTTTTAAAAATACAACACACAATAACTTTGATATGGGAAAAAAACCAAATACACTTCATGGTCCTTTGCAGCCTGATAAAGTACAGCCCAATAAAAGTACAGCCCATAATTATCTGGCAATTATGCTGCTAGAAGCTAAAACGACCAAACTGAAGCTACTGTACTTATTCTCTGGAAAAGACTTACTGGAAAAGACAATAATGCTAGGAAATGTTGAAGACAGTAGGAAAAGAGAAAGACTCGCCATGAGATGGCTGGACTCAATAAAGGAGTCCATGGACCTTGGTTGGTTTGACTTGAGCAAGGCTGTTAACAAGAGAACATTTTGGAGGTCATTGATTAATAAGTCAGAAGTGACTTGATGGCACTTCTGCTCCCCTGTGTTTAGAATGTATCCTAAGCCCCACCTCCTCTGAAATCTCATTTGCCCAAAGCCTGCCATTGCTTTGAAGGAAGGACCAGAAGACAAGGAGTTGTAAGGAAGAGCAGAGGTGCCTCGGTCAGGGAAGAAGGGAGATTAGTGAGGCCAAGGAAGATTACCTGGGGCTCTGTGTCTCCCAATGCATGGAACTTAATATTTTTAACATCTTCTCAAGAATCTTTAGCTCTCCCTCCTTTTTACTTGTCATAGCTGTGCCTGACTAATAGCTGCAGCTTTTGCCTTATCAAGACCTGTAATTCTTCTCTAAGGCCTGTGGCCTCCCTATCCCTTCTCTCCCACCTCTTAGCAGCAGCCAAATCAAGGGAATGGGGTGTGTGCACTGCAGATCAAGCCATCTCTTCCATGAAATTTAGCTACCCCCATCTCTTAGTAGCAACCTAATCAGGGGAATAGTCTTGCGTGATGTAGAATGAGCCATCTTTGCTGGGCAGCTACACTTTCCCCAACTTCTAGCAGCAGCAGCCCAATTGGGGGAACAAGGCATGCGTGTGCTGCAGGATGTACCATCTCTTCCAGGCAATTGAGCGTCCCCCACGTCCTGCTGCAGCTCCCTCTCTGCTGACTGCCTGGAGCATCCGCCCCCCCCCCCACACCTTCCTAGATCTAGACCTGTGGTATGGGCCCCTTGTTTCCTTTAATCAGCTGTTACGATGCACAATACCACCACAGATATGCTTAGGAACAGATGTACCAACAGCTATACCAATGAAATATCATCAAATATGACTGTATATGTAACTAACAGAAAAACACAGCCTTGGATTAAGCCAGGGCTGCCACTGTGGCCGAAAGCAATGCCGGCTAGCTCCACGCCATGAGCAGCACCTATGTGCGTGCTCAGATTTGAATCATGTGATGGGGCACCGTCACGTGACACGGGGAGGGGTGGGTAAGCCTATTTAAGGTGTCGCCCGCCATGCTCTGGTTTCTTTCGAGGCCCTGACAGTGAGCAGGGAGCTGCTCACTCATTGCTGGTGTAGGCCGCATGCTCCGCATCAGCTGTTAGGCCCGAGCCGCAGCTATACTCGGAAGAACTTTGGGATTGTTGAAGGTGCTCCAGAGTGAGCCGGAGCACCGGAGAACTCACCAACTGGGGAGGTTACTGGGAGGGTCGGACCTTTCCCCCCTTAATATTTTTAAAGGGCTAGGGGTCAGTGCTGGTGTGGTGCTGCCACCCAGGCAAGCAGCAGGGGCGTTGGGACGTCGGTCCTCACCCCACCCCTCCCTCTTCCACCCACATTATTATTTCTGCCCCACAACAGAGCTTGGAGCAAACGTGGAGGAGGCAGGCAGCCAGGCATTGGGTAGCAGGCCTGGCTGGGGGATATTAGTAATAAGTTGAAGGGGTGGGCTTGCCCCACCATATAGCTGTTTGTTTTTTCTCCCCGCACCCCTCAAAATACCCTTAGGTGTGTGGGCAGCTGGGTTAGCTGGCACCAGTTACAGGCTGGCAAGGGGGGATGCTTAAGTGATTGTTAGGGGTAATCACCCCCACACACACCGTACCCCCAAAAATATTATTTATTGAGGTTGCTGAGTAGGTTAAGTGGTAGGAGTACTTAGAGCAAATTGATAGCCTGTTAGTTTATAGTTAGTAGTTAGTTCATAGTTAGTGGTTCGTTCACAGTTAACAGTTGGTTCATAGTTCATAAGGTTAATTAATTGACTATATTTTATTAATTATTAGGCCATTATCTGAGCATGGCACCCAAGAAAAAAACTGGTAACTGCTCTGAGCAGAGGGTCAGATCGGCCAGGGCCGGGACCGGATCAGGTCCAGTTAACACACCAGCACAGAAGGGGAGGGCAGCGCGTCCTCAGACCCGCTGATCTGCGGTGGGCCCAGGAGGTCAACCCTCTCACAGCCAACCAGTGGGTTCAACTGCCTCAGCTCGCCAGCTGGTTCCGAGCCAAGTAGGGGGGCCAGCAGAGACAAGCCACCCGCCGCAGATGGTTGGCTCACCCATGGCACTTCCTTTGATTTCATACGTGGGCTTGCCTGTGGCAGGTAGTTGGCTAGAGCCATATACACCTGAGCCAGCTAGTGAGCAGATATTTACGGAGCTGGCCACACAAGCCAACCAGTGTTGGGTGAAAGTTCCTTCTCATATTTTGTCCCTTTCAATAGCCAGGATGTAACTGTGGGGCCAGCTTCAGTTGGTTCAGTCCAGCAGGGTGTGCCAAATGGGGTTCCGGCGAACGGATGTTTTATGCAAGAACTTTCTAATACCTCATGCATCTGTCCCAGTGTGTTGGGGGCAGTGCTACCTCAGGTTTATTTTCCCCGCCAGCTGTTCCTCCTGCTATCGGGGTGGTGCGTCCACCTGCAAGTGAGCTGCCAGCACCGGCAGAAACACCCATGACATCTGGGGTTGTTGGGCACTCAGGTGATATGCCCAGAGGTTGGGGTAGGAGAGGACGGAGGTCCTCTCGGCGCTCCAGATCATCCAGCAATTTCTCCTCTGGTGACTCATCAGAGGAGGAATCAGCAGAGGCCATGGATGGATTTTGGGCACTGGGAGAGCAGGTTCCCCCTCTTCCACTGTGGTTGGCTAGGAGGCGGATGCCCAGTGATGGTACCCAAGGGACACCAGTCGTTGGCATGGGCTCCGAGCTGGAAGCTTCATGGGATGCTGGGGATCCTCCTGGGTCTCACCCGTCTAGAAAACTCAGGGAAAGGGCCCTTAATGGTATTATATGAATATATTCCAACTTCTTGGGCCTGAGGTTGAGCAAGGGGTGTCTGGGTCTCAGGTCAGCAAGAGAAAAAAGGGGAAGGTGCGCGCAGAGTGCACCTTTGAAAATTGGTTGAGGGGATGCACAAAATATTTGGCCCTGATAGGGACTGCTTGCCCCCTCAGGGTTTGGCACTTGACAACCCATTTGTCACACGTGCTCAGGGCCCACTTGATAGCAGGGGTGCCACTGCCATGGAATATGATGAGGCATTCCAAAAGAGTGCATCTCATTGGGTGGGCCAGTATTGGTTGATTCACAACCAAACTTGAGTACGCACGGTCTGCCCTCTGGTGAAGGCACAAGGAGAGGGGAGTTGCAAGGGGACAGGCACCTTGTGGAATCTGCCTGACTTGTGTGCTGGGATTTCAACCAGAAGGGCTGCTGGCGGGTAAAATGTACATCTGTTCTACTTGACATAACCCTCGTGCACGAGCACACTGCACCAAGGGTTCCTCTTGGCAGCCCTTTTGGCCCAACCAAAACCCAGGCTCTGGCGGCCCAAGAAGAGACAATGGCAGCCAGGGAGGAATACCCGCGATGCAGAAGGCATAAAGTCCCTGCAGTACTGTGTTCCCTTGCCCCCATCTCGGTGCGTTTAGCTTTTTTGTGCCACCTGCTTGATAAATACCCATGTCAGGGGGAGGCCGCAAACTTTAGGGAGGGTTTTAGTTTTGGCTTCAGGATCCCTTTTTCTGGAGTCAAGTTGGCTATGAGTGCACCCAACCGGAGGTCAGCCAGGGATCTCCCTATTATTGTAGCTGAGAAGGTCAGGAAAGAATATATTGCAGGCCATGCCACTGACCCCTTTAGGGAGCCTCCCAAGCCCAATTTGCAGGAATTTAAGATGGTCCAGCATCTTTCCTACACAAGAGGGGGATCCATCAATGACTTCATTGATCTAGTGACTTGCTTGGTCCGTTATGCCACTTTGGACGAGGCAGTTGAGCTGATTGAGGGCTCGGAGTCAAAGTTTTTAATGGCAAAATGTGACGTACAGTTGACATTCCAGATGCTGCCCATCCACCCTGGGGATTGTGAGCCTATGGGATGCTCAATAGCATGTGCAGCATTTGAGACGTTCACTTATCTTGACTTTGCCTCACTGCGAGGCCTGGCCATGGACTAGGGCAGGGGTAGGGAACCTATGGCTCGAGAGCCGCATGCGGCTCTTCTGCCCTTGCACTGTGGCTCCTCGAGCTGAGCTGCTGGCCCCATCCTTGCCCGCCCTGCAGATAGCAGGGCGGGCACACCAACTGCCCACGGTTGGCTGGGCCACGCTGTGGGCTTCCCCTCTCGCCCGCCCCGTTGGAGCGGGGCGGGCGCTTTCCCGGCAGCCGGCGAGGCCGAGCCACCGGCTTCATCCTTGCCCGCCCTGCAGGCAGCAGGGCGGGTGCATCCATGCGCTTCTCAGAATGAGCGGAGTAAAAGGTAAAAATATATATAGTGTTATCTATATATATAGTGTTATATATAGTGTTATCTTTATTTTAAATGTCAAAAATTATTTGCGGCTCCAAGTGTTTTCTTTTCCCATGGAAAACGGGTCCAAATGGCTCTTTGAGTGTTAAAGGTTCTCTACCCCTGGACTAGGGGATCCCTGAAGGTTTACTTTTGCAATATTTGGCCCATTTGAGGGCACAGTGTTTTGCTCCAAGGACCATGCATGCTCATTTGGCAGCTCTATCTTTCTTTTGCAGGGCAGTTGGGATCACTGACCCCACTACATTACTTTTAGCTAGTAGGGGTATAGCGGGATGGCACCATTCGGCTTCACTCCCCCAAGATAGCCATCGGCCAATCACCAAGGAACTGTTACAGTCTTTGCTGATGGTATCAACTTTTTGTTCGTCCCAGTTTGAAGGGAACAAAAAGTTGTGTTGTATTATTGGGGCAAGGGAAGCTGCGCAAATCAGCACGCAACATTATGCCAGTACTAAGAGAAAAATCCCCACTATAAATGTTTAGGATATTTCAGCAAGAAAGATGCATACACTTAAGCAGTCTTCCATTATCTTCAATATGCAGATAAAAATAATTGCATCATAATGTCACCATAGCCTTTGGAATGGGCTAGATATGTCATTTGATGTGAACGGAGAACAAATGTACATTAAAACTCACCACTTTGTCCATGACTAGTTCCCTAAAATTTAGGCTGCATTTTGGTAATTACATCTGATACTGATGCCTGGCTCTTCCAGGGGTTCCTATGTTCAGTTTTTAAGCATTGGCACTTCATTCCATGAAGTGAAGGATGTGGAAACATTCAGATACATAAATGTGATTATACATGTATAGAAACTTGGAAAGTTCCATTCCTCTGCTCTTCTTGCAAAAATCAGTATTCTCTTTTTAACCACGTGAAAAAAGGCATTTTTACAAGGGTGGCTCAGATTTCATGGAGTGGAAAGGACTAGTACCCTGTTTCCCCGAATATAAGACATCCCCTGAAAATAAGACGTAGTAGAGGTTTTGCTGAAGTGCGAAATATAAGGCATCCCCCAAAAGTAAGACGTAGCAAAGTTTTTGCTTGGAAGCATGCCCAACGAACAGAACACAGAAAAATAAGACATCCCCTGAAAATAAGACATAGCGCATCTTTGGGAGCAAAAATTAATATAAGACACTGTCTTATTTTCGGGGAAACATGGTATATTCCTCAGAACACTTTCCTGGGAGTAGATCCTACGGAACAGACCTGAATTGGATTCTGTATAAACCTATTAAGGATTGCTCTCTAAATACATCTTCATTTCCCCAAGTAGAAAGTCCGAGCAAGTGTCAGCGCAATCCTAATGAAGACTACCCAGAATCCTACTCCAGTCTACTCTAAGGGTCTTACTCTCAGGAAAGTGTTCTTAGGATTGCATTGTTAATGTGTGCATGTTAGTGTGTGACCAGGAGAAGGAATTTCCTTTTAAAAATCTTCAGAGTCAAAATCAAAACCAACCACAGCTGTCCCTAATAATTAAGTTTCAGTTACTGAGACCTAGTGTTTTCATGTTGACTGGTTACTTAAAATGCTGACATTTAAACAGCTTCGGCTATATTTCAAAGGGAGCACTAGGGAACTTCATACTTTCACTGGATTTCTTTGTTTTTGTTTTTTGCTGGCAAACCCAACAAAATACCAATGCACTGATTTACATAGTGAAGGTTATCTATAAGGACTCGGAATTTCATTATTAAGAAAGTAATAGTGAAAGTCACCCCAATAAAAGAATGCATATAACTTTTAAAACTTAGCTGGAAGTTAATAACTTGCATATAATGGTGCATTCTAGTTGTATAGCCATGTGGTGTAAACCATATGCAACTGATTTACTGTCTATAACTTGTTCTCGGTGAAGTAAAATGCAACACTGCAAAATTTTCTAAACCGCATGTTTTAGACTGGCTAAACTAGAACATTGTATTATTCCAAGGTGGGCACACTCAGTTATTTTAGGACATTAATACCTCATCCCACTTCAAAGACTTTGGTGTTTTTCTTCCTTTTTTAATTAATTGCTGTACTTTGAGTTTTATCCCATTTGTGTTATTTTTTCTGTTATTTGCTAAATAAATAAATAATAAAGACTTTTAGTACTTGATAGAATAAGTTAAAAATCACAAAATAATAAAAATACCAAAAAAATTGACACAAAGGTTTATATAAAAAAAATAGTGAAGCCACCTTCAGAAATAAACCTGGGGAAAAATTTAATTACTTTAGTGTACAAACAAACTCAAAACTGGATTTAGAACAGATTAGGTCTTTACATCCTATCACACAATGACATCATCACCAATGGGTGTGTTATGGACTACAAGCAAAGTGTATTTGTGGATGGATCTTTCCCATCTCCCCATTCCCCTAGTAGCTTTAAGACCTCAGAAAAACTGAGGATATGGGGTCATGTAAACCTTGTGCAGAAACAAGGGGCATGTGAACTTTGTGCAGAAACACTTGAAAGTGCTCAAGTGAAGATGTGGAGGAGAGTAAATTACCTCCACTTTGGCCAAAGGAGCTTCTTGTGTCAGTGGAAATACAGCTGGAATAATAGCAACAGGGACAATTTTGCTTGACTCCCCGTTCTCACTGAATCCCTCTGCACTCTATGGCAACCCCCAGCATTAGATGTGGAACTGGACACAGTGTCAGTGTCCTCACACCCCTGCCACTGCCAGCATAGTGAGGACAGGCTGGGTGTGTGGTTGGGGAGGAGGTGACTTTAATTGGGTCCATCCAGACCATTCTCAGCATTACCGTGGCAGCCACTTTAGATTTGTGGCACCTAAAAAGTGCTGTAAGCTCAATGGAGACTTCTCAGTGGCAGGGAGGCATTTTCACTTTTCAAGCTTCCCCATGCCACTGGGAAGCCTCAATCAGTTGAAAATCCTAACTATTTATCACTGGCTTTCTTCACAAAAGCAAAATTTCCCAAACTGATGAATGATGGTTGGAAAACCTCTTGATCTTCGATGAATTTAGAAAGTTGTGTTTTAGTTTAATACTAAAAGGAGCTATATTTCTAGTTTGGCAGTATTTTCAATTAGTGCTTGAGGGAATAACTAAGATCCAAATAAATTCATCATGTTGTCCCTGTAGTCAGTGAAGATGTATCAGATGCCTTGCTTCATCATTTACCGTCCCGACTGTTAGATTCAGTATGTTATAATCCAACAAGCAAGTAAGGAAGATAAAGGTATTCTCTACAGGCTCAAGAAGAAGACAGGTGAAGAATAATTATTGATGGGCAAGCACATCATGTAAAGCATAAAGATGGATGTAGGAGATAAAGAACTTCCTAGAATTTGAAGGATAGGATTGCATTGGCAAATTTCATGTACAAAATAATGTCAAACAGAAGTGAGTCCTCATGTTGCTGTTCTGTAAAAATCCCAAGCTGTAAAACTCAGCCCCAAGAAATGTTATGTCTCTTTAAATATGAACTAAAACAGGGGTAGGGAACCTTTAATACTCAAAGAGCCATTTGGACCCGTTTTCCACGGGAAAAGAAAACACTTAGAGCCGCAAATAATTTTTGACATTTAAAATAAAGATAACACTATATATATATGGGGTTTTTTTTACCTTTTACTCCGCTCATTCTGAAAGAGGTTACGCATGGATCGTCCCACCCCTCCCTGTCTGCAGGGCAGGCAAGGATGAAGCCGGTGGCTAGGCCTCACCGGCTGCTGGGAAAGCGCCCGCCCCACTCCAACGGGGCGGGTGAGAGGGGAAGCCCGTAGCGCAGCCCAGCCGACCGTGGGCAGTTGGTGCACCCGCCCTGCTGCCTGCAGGGCAGGCAAGGATGGGGCTGGCGGCTCGGCTCATGGAGCCACAGTGCAAGGGCAGAAGAGCCGCAGGTTCCCTACCCCTGAACTAAAACAATAATCCAATCAGAGGCTTTTCAATATGGTAAAGTGAATTTGTTTACTTATTACTTTTTATATGCTCCACTCATTCTACAAGAAACTTGGATTTGGGTATTTAGGAAAGGAGAGCAGAGCAAAAAAAGCTGCTTTGGGTCCCAGTTGGGAGAGAAAAGTGGTAAAACTCAATAAAATCAATTAAATAAATAAAATCTTTTCCTCAGACTAACTGGGTGAGGTAGGTTAGGCATAACAATGAGGCAAGGTCACTCATCACTCATGATGTCGCCAGTACTTGTCAATAAGTTCACTGATGTTCATGCAACCATACCCTCATTTTGTGCTCACCACTGCAACTAATTTGCTAACTGGGAAGGGAAGTTACATTTTTCCAGTGACAAAAAATCACTCTTCAAGTAGTGGGAAAATGCAACTCTTTCCACAGAAAAAAAAGGATATCTAGGAAAAGACATCTGGATCCTTTGCAACAATAGAGTAGCAATGGGGAATTGACTGCACACTAAACAAATCAATCAGAAAGCCCCTGAGATGATAATAATAATAAAAAAATCCTACTATGCTAAATATAAACTAACGCCACTATTTAGTTAATTATTTTATTTTATTAAATTTGTTAACCCACTCCTTCCAGCCAGACCAGGTTCAGAGCAGCTAGCCCACATTATTCAAATATAAAATAATACAATTCAACATGAAGTTAACCACTAACATTAATTCAATTAATTACGATTGAATTAATCATATATCCAATGATGGCAACTGACAATTTAAAATGTCTATAGGTTTCAATATGGTATAAACGCAATATCCCCTGCCCCCAATTTAAATTGGTTTTAAATTTTACCACACTGGGGGGGGGGGAGGAAAAGCGGGGACAGATTTTACGAGGCCAGCAAGTTGGATAGCACCATAGCTGCTTCAACCAAAGGCCCAGTGGCGCATCTGTGTCCTGAAGGCCTTGCAAAGCTGAAGTAAATCCCACAGAACCTGGGTCTCAGCTGATAGACAGTTCCACCAGGCCAGAGCTTGGCCGGAAAAAAAAAGAGTTTTTGCCCGCTCTGCCAGCATTAGCACAGCCCAGCACTAGCCCAGTCTTTAAATAATGTGGCATTTTGTCCAGTCAGGTATATTGCCAGATATTTAATTGGATTTGATGTTACAATACATCCTGTAGTTTTTCCAATATCTTCTTTGTCCTGCTTTGTTAAAACATTTAAAATTATTTTAGTTTTTTCCTATTGATCTTATATCTCAAAAAGAGTCCAGATTTTTGGTTTGATTTATTATATTTTGCATCTAAAAGTAAGGGCTTGAAATTGTCAGCATGATGTCATCAGTATAGCTTTTCATTTTAAACTCTTCTCTGTCGACTCTCAATCCTTTAATTCTAGGATCTTGTCTGATCTTATCGGCCAACACTTCAAAAACAAATGATGATAACAGACATCCTTGACATGTTCCTTTTTTGATTTGAAATCCATCAGTTAAACCTCCATTGATTAAGATATTTGCATGCTGTTTTGAATAAATACTCTGCATCTGGTTAATAAATCTTGCGGTGTACTTTAGACTTCCAAGTGTTTTCAGTAAGAAAGACCAGACTATATTATTAAATGCCTTCTTAGCACCTAAGCACACAGACACTGCTTTCTTCTTCTTTTTCATAAATTCTATCAGTTTAATCACAAAATAGACATTGGGGTGTTGTGTGGTTTCAAATACTTAAAACAGACATTGTTTTTCATGGATCTCTTTGGTACAAAGCCATTCTGGTATATATGGATTCCTTTTGTTATACATCTCCTTCGTCTCTCCACTGTTACTGAAGCAAAAAGTTTATAACCCACATTCAACTGCGAGATGGGTCTGTAAGATTGTGGTAATATTGGATTATTAACCTTCTTTATGAATCAATGTTATATAAGCTTCTTGCTGGTATCCACCCATATGGCTTGGGAGAGGTGTACCTGAAGTACTGATTACCCCCATATGTATCTATCTGACCACTCCAGTCATCTTTAGAGGCTCTGTTTCAGGTGCCCTGCCTTCTGAAAATAGATGGGCAGTAAACCAAGAAAGGGCCCACTTAGCCATTGTGCTGAAACTCTTTGGGCAGATACATCTCCCTTTCACAAGTAGGTGAAGACTTTTGTTTTGTTTGGTGTTCCCTCACTAAAGTCTTCCTCCTTTGTGTGTGTGTGTTTTATGTGTTTATTTATTATTTGTTTTGTGTTAGTATTTTTGTGTTTGTTTTATTTTAAATTGTATTGTTTTGTTGCAAATACTGTAAAAATAAAGTTGTAAACATATTTTAAATGTTTTAAGTGACTGAAATGTTTACATGTTTAAAGCCTAAAATGTTTTAATGTTCACTGCCTTGGGGACCTAGAATTGGGTGGAAGGATAGAATAGAAATAGTCTAAATAAATCAATAAAAGGCGTCAGAGATGTCTAATAGTATAATCTTAAGGAAAGTTACACATTTCTAAATCTGCAAAAGTCCTTGGGTTTAGAAGGTATAGCTCTTTTTAGGACTGCACAGTAACTTAGCTTCACTTGCACCAAATAGTCCCAAACTCCATTTAAACCCTCTGCTAATCCTCTTGGTTATGCTATGAAATGAGAGGCTCCAGGGCTGTGACCCTTACAATATCAATTTAGGACCTACAGATAAATCTGAACTCCAGGTAGGCTACATCATTCACACCTTGCCTTGCCTTATCCAGAATCATAGAATCAATGCATTAAAAAGGGCCATATAGGCCATGTAGTCCAAACCCCTGCTCATTCAGGATCATCCTAAAGCATTCCTGACAGGTGTTCATCCAGATGGTACCTTTGCACCTGTAATTTAAAACCATTATTGTGAATCCTATCCTCTGCAGCCAACAAGAACAGTTCCTTGCCCTCCTCTAAGTGACAACCTTTCAAATATTTAAAGAAAGTAATCACGACTCCAATCAACCTCCTCTTCTACCTAAACCCTTTTTGTGGTATTTCTGAATCACCTGAGGAAGTTTCAGCACTGGCAACAAAATATCCTGCAGCAAGAGTCCAGTGCTTGAACCTATGTTTTCACCATTTAAACTAAACAGTTCTCCTCTTTTGACTTGTGTTTTCATGCATTTACAATCCTCCTCCTCTATTTCCTCATTATTAACCCATTACATTATGATTACTTTAGATACTCTGTCCTAATAGTTACTGAATTATTATTCATTTAGGCATGCTGCTAATAAGCTGATATTACCACTATATGTAATGACAATGATGCTAGGTGATTATGCTTTTGCAGTGTAGTATCTTGAGCTATGGCCTAAATTGTTTGTTCATGACCAACAGGATTGAAATTCAAGCACTAGTATGTACCTCCAAGAAAATGCAAAATAGCAGTTTCTCTTTAAATTGAATTATTTGCTTAACATTTAATATTGATCAGTTTCTCTGGCTCATGAATGTGCAAGTCTGTGTTGTGCTTGATTTTTCACTGTGCAAACAGCAGCTGACAGCTGCAATATCTAGTCAAATAAACAACTGTTCCTCTAACTGAGAAAAAGCACAGTAACACAGAGAGTTTCTTTTTTCCTCAAGCGAACATTTTTACCTGTAACTTCTATCTTGTTAATGTTGTACTGAGATATTTATTATAGATTACTAAATCTCTGCCTCTGAAATCTTTCCTCCTGTGAAAGATTTAGAAACAAATTAACACAATGGTAGAACGTCCTACTACCCAAAAAATATAGCCCGAAGCAACAACAGATTAAATTTCTATATGTATACTGATAGAAACAGCATGTTTTTCAAAGTTTATTCATCTGATAAAATGCAAGTTTTGAGTGACAGGACAACTTTCTATTCTAATTAAAATATTATTTGGGCTTTGCTTTTACAGTATCTTTGTAATAAATAGCTAGGGATTTAACAACTTTTATCTGAATTCTTTTTTAAAAGCTATCTTTTTGAAGACTATTTCAGTAGAGCTTGAAGATTTTTCCAATTTGTTTATATTTATTTAATATTTATGTAGTAGGATCAAGAGGACTGGCTCAGAACAAGATTTTCCTAGGTAGTTGACAAACTATTGCCCTAAAATTGAAGCATAGTTTGCCTTCCACAGAATTAGCACCACAGCACACAATTCTGATATCAGTTTGAAGAGAGATTATTGATCTTAGAACATGTGAAGTAATACTGAATGCTCATGAGCAAGGGCAGAGTGTCTTCTCTTTATCGTTAACTATAACCAACAGCCCACCACATATTTGGGATTGCGTGAGTGTTAAGTGCCATCAAATTGCTTCTGACTCATGCTATGACTTCCTCTGAAGAGACCATCTACCTCATGTGGGATTAGATGGTGAGTTTTCAATTAAAAGTGTGTAGCTTATCTTGCAAACATAATACATACATTTAGTGCAACAGTACAACTTGCAGTGCAATCCAAACTGCTACACCATTCTAGGAAAGCAATCCTAAGTGGAGTTACTCAGAAGTAAGTCCCATTATATTCAATAGGACTTATTCCCATGAAAATGTCTTTAGGATTGCACTGTAAGGCGATGGAAGTCAGTGGCTTCAGAAAGTATAACTCTACTTAGGATTGCACTGTTACTGTAGTAACTCCACTTTCCCTCACTCAACATAAAATGCAGGAATTTCACGTAAGGTTAAGATTGATATTTTATTTTTCATGTTTATTTTCATAACTATATAGCATTACTGAATAACAGTCTGTATTTTGCATATTAGGCAAATCTGAATAGGTCACTGAGTCCTTGGAATCTCTTCTTCTATTTTCTCTTGTTCCTTTTTCCTCTCTCCTGGTCTCATCATCCACTGGCAAGAGAACTGTCACCCACTTTTTAATCCCAACACACAGCTCAAGAACCACTGCACTGATGTTTTAATGCATGAATTGTTTTTACCGGTGGCCCAGATCAACCCAACTCAAAACAAAAAGAAACAAACTGGCTATCTTCCTATCTGATCCACAACTTACAAGCCCAGTTGCTCAGTACTTCTCACAGATTTTAAAAATGAAAAATGTAATGATTAAATCTTAATTTTTTTAAAAAATGAAGACCTGTATAAATTATAGAATAATCACTCATTTTAACTTTTTAAAACATCAATTTTAATCATAACTATTACCATCTTATCCTACAAATCTTTCTGTCTACATGTATATTTTAATTTTATGCCCACAAAGGTATATGAACTTATGCTTGTGCTTGTTTTTATTGAAAGCAGAGCTTTAATGGAGAAATAATTTGCCTTTCTAGTTTCGTGCATATTCATCCGCAAAAGGAAGTCAGCTTGCTTAATACTGTTCTCTTGCTTACCATTGTTACTTTGTTACAGGTAGATGTTTGGCTACAATTCAACAGCACAGCCATATCTAGATAACCTTTAAAAGATGTTCTCCGTTATCAATCCCAATACTGGCAGTAGTCAAATTTTGTATATTAAAAAAAGACACTGATGGCAGCATAGTCAATGTGAGAAAGACACTGTGACACACACACAAGGCATTACCCATTATGGGAAGTTAAAATGCTGTGAGATAGAGGTCACTGATGGAATGCTAACAATTATTCCAGCTCCATTTAAGAATAACATTTATCACCTAGCATCAGTACTGGAAAAGTACAAATTATGATTCAGGTTTGCAAGGACACTAGACAACCCTGCATAGTCCTGGACATGTCTATTATCTCTGTCCTGGGAAACTATTACACGGTAGATGTTGATTCACAAGGGGCATGAAAGGCAAGCTGCCCTCAGGCCTAAACAGAACCCCAGCTAACCCAAATCACTAGTGATCCAGGAGAGATTATTGCTGCTGGAGTCCCACAGGCTTTCTAGGACTGGACCATTTGCAAACACAGACTCACAGCTCCAGTAGGAAAACCCTGAAAGTCACACAACTCTCCGTCCCTGAATCTCTCAAGCTGTAGACAAAAACTATGCGGCCATTTCAGGAGCTGTATTTGCTGGACAGTTCCATTCCAGTCACAATACAGATCTAGGGGGAGAGCTTCTTTATTGTTTTGGGGTTATTTAAATAAGGAACTGGAGGGGATTGGGGGAGAGAATGCACGTGGGAATACCGGAGCAGTCGAGACCTTCAAATATGATCGGGATCCCAAGGATGCATTCACAAAACAAACAAACAAACAAAACCCCTGTCCTGGGAGGAAGCCCTACTCAAGAAAACAGGACTAACTTTCAAATTTGTGTTACACAGAAGCGAATTCCGCTGGAATTAGTGGGACATGTGTTTGAGAATGAAGGGCGTTAGCTGCCATCTGGCACCACCGGATAAGTTCCATTGAACCCAGGGAGGCGCACTTCTAAGTACCCACGTTTAGAAAGGTGGTGGAAAGATATGATCCTTTACAACCTTTTACAACGAAATAGTGCTTCTGACTGTCGAAGTGAGGGCAGGACATTTGTAAAAAAGAGGAAGCAGGACTCTCTGCAGCGGGAGCGAGCGCATGCCTTCACAATGCAGTCTGGGCCACACAAAGGGCAGAGATGTGTGTGCGTGTGTGCGTGACTTAAGGACTCAGCGCCCCGAGGCAAAAACAAAAAGCACAGGCAGCGAGAAGGGACGGGACGGACGATCCCCAGGGTCCGATGCCAAAAGATTTCCTGCCACCACGAAAAGACGTTCCGGGAGTGCTATCGATTTTCCGTGACAAGCCAGGGGCGACTTCGTCACCTGAAGAAGCACTTACCCCTGCCTGTGCCTATACATTGTCATTCCGTCCATCCTCCAAGGCGCTTCGGGGGGGAGGATGGAGGGGGGTGCGCTCTCCTTCCCATTTGGTCCTGACAGTGTTGCGAGGCGCATCAGATCGACAGGGCGCTTAGTGGGCATTTGAACGCAGGTCTACAAGGGTCTGGTCAAGCCCTCTCCCGCTCCCTTTTTTTTAAGCCCCCCACACGAGCCGTCGGGCTACCTTCGCAAATTTTCCACATCTTTATGGTCTGTTAGGCATCTCAGGACGACCAAAAGAGAAGCTTTTCCAATGCAAAGGGGGGCTAACTCAGGCATTACATTGTTAGGTACCGACCGCAGATGTCAGTCTAGGAAGCGTGGGGCGAGCACGTGTTTACAAAACTTGCCTCGTCCCGAACAGGTCGAAGTGAATGGCGGCAGCTCCCTCCGGAGTGGCACTCCAGAGCAAGTCTGAACGCAGGGATTTGGTCGGGGGTGGGGTGCGGGGACGGGCAGCATTTCACTTTTGCACATTCAGTCAATGGATCGCTGTAAGTCAGGTGGCCACTCAGGAGTCTTGGGGCTGTAACGGCCGGGCAAAGGTACTCACTCCTCTGGGATTTCAAAGTTAGGCCAGTGCGCTTTACATGTCTCACAAGGCCATCTGGAAGAGGACGCTCCATTTTTTTTTAAAAGTCCTCGATCAGTCAAAGGGCGATCGCACTGAAAAGGATCGCCTCCTCCCCCAAGCCACCCTCGAAGCAATATCGGTCCAGTAGCAGGATCCTCGCAGCCAGCCCCCTGTGAAAGAACAGCTCCTGGAGTATAAATGGATGAGCTCCTGCGGGTCTGACCCGGACCTCAAAAGGGTAAACTCGCCATTGCATCGTTCTCACTGTCTAAAGGAAAGAGAGGAAGACCCGGGCACGCTTATCTGGGAGCGAATCCCTTCGAACTCAGTGAAGTTACGTCGGAGTAAACGTGCTTACGGTTGAGCCTTGAGAGAAACTACACGGGAGCTGGCAAAAGGATCCATCTTTCACGATCCCACGGAGGGCTTTCAGCCTCCACAACAAAGCGGCGGCCGTAGCAGAGCTTTGCTTCCTCCAGGCTCCCAGGCTCCTGGCCAGCCCACCTGATCAGCATGAGCTGTTTTCCGTCTAGCCTGTCTGGCCGGCGTCGGCAGCCCTGCTCAGCCCGAAATCCCTCGGATCCTTTCGGGGTCGCAACAGCTGGTCTGCTGCGGCGTCTTTCGAGTTTGGCCGTCTCTGCATTAAACGGCATATAAATCTTCCATTCCCGTGTGTAATGGGAATGCTCGCGAGAACAGGGCTCCGGGGACGGTTCAGCCGCTAGGGGCCGTGGGGCGCGCGGAACCCGTCATAGGGGCCACGCTTATTGGGATGGAAGGCCCCGGGGGACTCAATGGGGCACCCCGCCGCGACTCAATGGGGCACCCCGCCGCGTACTTTATTTGCTCGGCTGCAAGTCAGGTTGATCATGTTCACACCATGGTTTTAACTCTGAGTTGCTTTTGGTCTTGGGATCCATTGGGGCATACGGAGCCCAAGTCCCTGTGAATCCTCTCCAGCCCAATATTACTCCGAAGTAAGGCTTCATATGGCGAGATGGGCTAGGGGTTCACAGTCAAGCCTGAACCCTTCCGCCCCTGTTCCTAGGTACAAGGCACCGGCTTCTGCTAACCGGTCATAGCCCCCGAGTCCATGCATTGACGGAAAAGCAAGGACTCCTGTGCTCAGGGCAGCGTGTTTGCAAGCAAGGGCGCGCAGGATTGCGGCACTACTGAGTTTCCGCCTCCCGGGGCAAGCAAGCAAATCAATAAATAAATGTCACTAAAAGGCTATCGAGGGTCAGACCCCGTTCGTCAATTAATTGTCGTTGGATCTGATGGCCTTCGCCAATGAGGTAGAGTTGGTTTTTTATCACAGCACGTCGGCAGCACTGGAGTGGAGGGTGGCGCAAGAGAGGGCGAAAAAGCAACTGACCGCCCACCCCCTTGATTTGTGCCCCCGCCGCTTTTAGTGGCCAGCTTCACACAGGGTGCCTGTCGGTATGCTCTCTTTTTAGGGGTCAGCGACAAAGATATAAGAGTGGCCGGGGGGGTCATTGGGATTTGGGTGGCAAGTCGGGAGGCGCGGGGTCGGGACAGCAGGCGCTAGGACCCGGCGGGATTTTCGCGGGGGCCGACGGAGGCGGGGCGGTGGCGAAGGACTGGGAGTCGGCGCGCGGCGAGGGCAGCCACGAGTTTGCTGCCCGGGGCTGCCGTAGAGCGGAGTGGAAGCCGAGCGGGCGCTATATAAAGCCAGGACAGGAGCCGCGCGCCGGTCAGTCGCTCCCCTTTCCCGGGCTGCCCGTCGTGCAAGGGACACGCGTGCGCTTCCTTCGCCGCGTCCAGGGCTCGCGAAGCTGCAGTCTCTCTTCGTCTGGCTGCTGCAAAAGTTACTCGCCTCGGCGACTTGCGCAAGGGAAAGCGGAGGCTCCCAAGCCTGGCAGCCGCGGTCTCCTGCCCAGAGAGCTAGGCGCGCCCTGCAGCCCCTCAAGCCGACTTTGCCCGCGCACCTACCGCTGCCGCTTTCAACTTCGCCAGCTTCCACCGAGGCTGTCCTGGGGAGGAAAGCGGGAAGATGCGCCTTCGCTCGGAACACGGTAGTGGCTGCTTCCGCCGCAGGTCGCTTCCCTGGGAAGTCCGCACGTGCTGAGGCGCCGGCTTGGTTTTGGCAAAGGGCGGGTGGTCGGCGGCGCGAGCCATGGTCCGCCGGGACGCGGGAGGCATCCCCATTGGATGAGCCCCGCTCACATGCTCAGCCCCTCTGCCGGCGCCCCTTGTGCACGGGCTGCTGTCCTGAGATGCGGCGCGCTTTGCGGGCGCCGCCCGTCTCGGGTTGCTGAGCCTGGCAGCCCTTTGGAGCCAGCCCTTTGAGGGATGGAGCAGCCTCGGCCCTGCCAAGAAACTCTGGACAGCCTGAATGTGTTCCACACCAATGACTCGTATCATTCTCGTAACTGCAGTGAAGAAGTGGCGACCTACCAAGATGCCACCCCTCTCTCCTGGAAGGTAGTGCTGACCATCGTCCTGGCCTTCATCACTTTGGCCACCATGCTGTCCAACGCTTTTGTCATCGCCACAGTCTACCAGACTCGAAAGCTCCACACACCAGCCAACTATCTCATAGCGTCTTTGGCCGTCACTGACCTCCTGGTGTCCATCCTTGTCATGCCCATCAGCACCATGTACACTGTGACTGGAAAATGGACCTTGGGCCAGATAGTCTGTGATATGTGGCTCTCTTCCGATATCACTTGTTGCACTGCTTCCATTCTCCACTTGTGTGTGATTGCCCTGGACAGATACTGGGCCATCACTGATGCGGTTGAATACTCGACCAAAAGGACTCCTAAGAGGGCAGCTGGCATGATTGCTTTGGTGTGGGTCTTCTCCATCTCCATTTCGATGCCCCCCTTATTCTGGCGCCAGTCAAAAGCTGAAGAGGTGGCAGACTGTGTGGTGAACACAGATCACATCTTGTACACAGTCTATTCCACAGTGGGAGCCTTCTACTTCCCCACCTTGTTACTGATCATCCTGTATGGGAGGATCTACGTGGAAGCCAGATCTCGAATTTTGAAACAGACACCAAAGAACACGGGCAAAAGGTTAACCCGAGCTCACTTAATAACTGATTCTCCCGGGTCAACTTCATCAGTCACTTCCATAAACTGCAAAGCCTCAGAGGCTTCTAGCGAAACAGGATCTCCCGTATATTTGAATCAAGTCAAAGTGAAGGTGTCAGATGCCCTGCTGGAAAAAAAGAAACTGACAGCTGCCAGAGAACGGAAAGCTACCAAGACACTGGGGATTATTTTAGGAGCCTTCATTGTGTGCTGGCTGCCCTTCTTCATCATCTCCTTGGTGTTGCCTATTTGTAAAGATGCTTGCTGGTTTCACATGGCCATCTTTGACTTTTTCACCTGGTTGGGATACCTTAACTCTTTGATCAACCCCATCATCTACACCATGTCCAATGAAGACTTCAAACAGGCATTCCATAAATTGGTACGGTTTCGATGCACAAGCTGACTTTTTGAATGCAGTTAAGTATAATTCTCCAGGGCAGGAGGCTTGACTGCATTCTGTGCATCTGGTTCTGCAGGTAGGTGCACCCTTCTTACCATGTTACTGTCTCTCTGGAAAGCGATACTGCAATGGTAAAGAGGAGCTCAGTGCAGAAGAGAGCCATGCAAATACTGCGTACCTATTTCCTTAGGGCTGAAGTCGCTCTCAAGCAGTGTCTCTCTGAGCCCATGGTTAAAAAATGCTGCCATATCTTGTTACGTTCCCGCTAATGTTGCAAAGGAAGTAGTTTTGGCCTTAACATTATTGTGTCTTCTGGATTATGCCTTGTAGAGCCACTGTGGTAGGAATTGGAAAGCTTTCGGACAACATCTTTGGAGAGTACTCCATCCAGTGTGACTGCTCATGAACTAAAGTTTATCATCCAAACTCCTCTGCTAGGAGATCTTTGCCTCTCAGCCATCTGTATGTTGAAAGCTCCTTGCTGATGTTTGTCACCTTTTTTCCCCCCAGCTAGCTTGTTTTAAAGACTATGCAGAGTGGACTATAAACTGTGCATGCTGCTCAAATCCTTAGTTTTACAGAGCGAAGATTTGGAAGAATTAGCATTGGTAGTCTGATTATAATGGCGCCTGGCATGTATAATGGGTTTGATTGGTGTTGATCAAGCAGGGATGGGGTGCTCTAATAAGAAACCAGCATGAGAGAAGCAACTCATTCCTGTGTGGGATTTTTTTTTTGTATAGATGTGTGCCACCTTATCTGTCTAACAATTTGTCAAATTGCAACTAACAATTCAAAGAAAGTGTGTGTGTGTGTGTGTGTGTGTGTGTGTGTGTGTGTGTGCACGCCCTCCCTCACACTCTGGTGCCAAAGCTTGCAAGCTGCTTTCCATTTTTTTTTGTTGGGCGCTATATGTCCCTGACATTTTTGCATATTTAAATAAGTGACTCACTCTAATCCGCTGTTATTTCACATACTGAATGCATACAGTATAGTTAAACAAATCGTGTTCTCTCCCTCCTTTCTTTAAAAGCTGTTTGTGCTCAAAAGCCAATATTGTATGTCTGTCCTAGGAATGAAAAGTTGATGTTTGATTGGCATCAGCAAAGAATAAATTGCCACAGTTGTGACTAAAAAGATACATTAAATGAGCCTTAGTATTTTCTTCTCTAAATACGAGATAATTTTCTCTTGCACAGATTTCAAATAGAGATACTTCCCAGTTTAAAAATCTCTTCCTTTTAGTCATCCTAGGGGACATCATCTGCTTTTAAAAATGCTCTCTAGTAAGAAACTTCATATACACACACACAAAATTTTGTATTACTCTCCATTCCCTTTCCCCTCCACCTTCTTCCGTAAATTTGATAAATTTGGAGAGAATGTTTAAATGCTATAAATGATTTTTCTGTGAGAAAGGATTTTCCTAAAGACAGACCTATTATCAGTATTTAGACAGCTGTAAAACTTGTCCTTCCTTCTGTCTTGTCAAATACTTTGATTAAAAGGTCAGTTTTGGTACAGTATCCACTACCTGGGATCAACTTTGCATTTTGCAAATTCTGTTATATGCTGTACTATGTAAAACTTGTAGCAGACGGTGGTGATTTTACTAATTGCCATTTTTTAAAGAGGGTCACATTCTTCTTAGAACTGGTTTGGCTATTCAGGAAGGCCCTAATCCCAAATACCTTTGAAAGAAAGTCTTTCATTTTTCCTCCATTAGGCTTTGGTTCTGATTTAAGAGTGGCATCAACTCTGCCTTTCCCACTGCTTGAACCTAATCCACATCTTTGTGCATTACAAAATACTCACTTTTAATACTCTATCTATCCATTGCCTTAGATGGGAACAAATCTGAAAAAAAATAAAAAGAGTCTTAGAAGTGGAAAGTTTGTCTGAAAGCATAAATTGTATTGTGACATAAAGCTTTCCGGCAGAGACATACTTTAATTTTTTTATTTATTCGCAAAATACGAATGTCAAGTACTCAGTAATTCTATGAATCTTTTCTTTTTTTTGACAGCAGACTCAAGTTGTTATTGCAAACATTTGCTGCCTGTAATTTCTCTTATCTAATGTCCATGATGTTGCAGAAACATCAGTGCCCCCAGATTGGTCTGCCACAAACTCAGTAGAGTGACGCACTAAGATGTTGTTCTAGTTAGTATAGATATCAGCTGCAATAACAGCTTGTGAGGTTTATGTTTTGACTGAAAAAAATTGTCAGATTCCAGAGTGCAGCATCTTCCAGTGTGAACCTACCTGGCGCTAGATTAGAAATTATTTGTTTTGCATAGTAAAGATAATAGACAGAGGTAACTGAAATAAATAATCCAAACTACGGTATATTCCCATGATGGTAAACATAGAACCATAAATTGAACAATGGACATAGAACTATAGAAACATAGAACTGCATACTGAATAATGGGCAATCTGCCATTAATTTATACTACCAGTTCTGCCACCTGAGGCAGGCTCTGTTTGGGCCAGCAATAAAGTAACATCTTTTCTCACCCTCTGGAAAGAGATTTTCTAGAAATCAGGATACCACTCACTCGAATAGTATGTGCTTTCTGCGGTCCCATAAGAAGTCAAACAGCCAGCCAAGAAGCAGGCAAAAGTGGATCAGTGAGAACAGAGGATCTGTTTGTTTCTTCTGCTCTGTTCCCTAGTTCACCATCCAACATGGAGTTCCGCTGACCTTTTTCTCATTGAAGCAAAAACAAAGTCATTAAGAATTGTGTTATTGTACTTTGTACAGAACTGTTAATGAGCATGGTGCTTTACAGAATGGATTTAAGAGTGAAAGATGTTATGCTCCTTGGGGTAGGAACCTATCTAAATTTTGATGATGGGGAGGGGGACAAGATGTAAGGTAAAGGCAACAAAGGGGAGGAGCAGGAAGATAAAAAATGTGAACAAACATTCTGCTTCAGCAACTAAAGCACAATTGTAATATGATTAAAACAGTAGCTTCTCAGTTGAAAAGGGAATGGATAACAAATACGTTATTGATTTTGCAAGCTTCATTTTTAATTTTTCCCCTGATCTGTATGGCTGAATACAAAAATGTTCAGATGTCTGTATCTGTGTATTGTCATGTTTGTTTAGTTTTATCCCTTTTACTTGAAAGAGTTGCTAATCTCACACTGAAGGGCCGGAAATGAAAATCAATGTACTTAAAATAACCATATGCTAAATGGTATGACTTCAATCAAGTTGAAAAGCAGAGGTGCATTCAAGAAATATAAATTTCAGAATGGCAGATGCTAGAGCAGTGAGATCTAGATCGCAGACAACAGCACTTGCACACATGGCTGAGTTTGCAGCAGAGTATGCAATCGACAGTCTATTTCCTAATAATTGGTACTGCTTGCACTACAGTTCTCTTCAAAAATGAAGCACCTTGCGCTCCTTTTTTGGGAACATAAGAGGAGAAACGTGAAAATCATATCCATGTCCCCCCATCAAACAACCTGGAATAAAAATAGCCATTTAATGTCGTGACTATATAGGGTTTTTTCCCATATTGGTGTCAGTTGCACATCCTTACCTCACCAAACACTGAGGAATCCAGCACCATTGGAAATGCCTGTCCTGTCTTGTGTTCTGATGCTGTAGAATACTAATGGAGGGGTTTTTCCTCTGCTACATCATCTCCAAAGTAAACCCTTAACAAAATCAGAATAAACTGATGTTTCTGAAGTTTGATCCTGCACCCTTATATATTTTTACTCATTATTTTTCTAAGGTTAGATATGTAATCTCTACATAAGCCCAGCAGTCAAAATTAAAATTCAGAACATGTTCCATCTGCTTTGATAGGATTGCATTTTGAGTGTTCCTCCTAAATGTAACTGAAAATCAAACAATAAAAAAGCTTTACTGTGTTCTCAAGAGTATGTGATGGAAATGGTGTTACTAATGATGGGGATATTTACTGGTTAATGTTTTTCACCATATTGTCTGTTTAAGCAAGGCTTGGCTGATGATGATGATGAGTCAATAGGAAATTTTTCGATGATTTCAATAGTGATCAATCAGATTTTGTGTGCTTTTTGTATGTGCGTGTGCGTATTTAAGGGAGATTTTGAGTCTTGAGCAATGCTTTATTTAAAGTATAACTTTGGTACAGCTGAATCAGACTAAGACCACCATTTAACAAAAGAGTATTTTATTACTGAGAATGAAAATGCCTTCTTAATTACATACAGAAGAATTATTCTCACAGTGCTTCACTAAAAATACTAAATTGTCTTCAGGGTAGTTGACAAGTATGATAAGACTTTTATTCCTCTTGACTTTCAGTTACTTAAATACCAGGTTTTGCTCAGATGTGAGAATTTCTTAAATAACATTGACATTTACTTCTCTGGCCAGCCAAATGAAAATCTGAGATTTTCATTCGTTGTGCACTCAAGAGTTCTATTAGCTGCTCCTGGGTCATTGTTTTGATTTTTGCAGGCATGGAGGTGGACATCCTCCTAGCAGTGAGATGCACCAAAATAACAATATATTCACAATTTTGAGCAGTCGGCATTCTTGCTATATAAAGCTCAATACTGACATTACAGCCTCAGTCCAGATAAAGTTAGTTCTGCTTAAATCCTCCGTTCAATTAGTTGAAAGTACTTTTTTCTGAACTAGGTTCTACAAACTCAAGTTCATTGTTCACATAAGAACAGTTGGTATAAATCGTGTGTGATCATCTTAATGCCACCTGTTTCTTTTCACAAGTAGAACTTCTATAAAAATAACACCTTATCCCTTTGAAACTTGGAATAAAGGAGTGTCTGTCAAAGACAGACTGTTATTGTAATCCTACATCAATACAATCCTGAGAGAGGTTTCCCATTTATCTAAGTGTATAAGTATTCACATATATTCAATCTTGCCATATCATTCATACAAAGGAGACTGTTCACAAGTGAAATTTAAAATACATGAACGATGCCTAAAGATAATTAGCTATGAGGAGTGCCAACTACCGTGTTTCCCCAAATATAAGACAGTGTCTTATATTAATTTTTGCTCCCAAAGATGTGCTATGTCTTATTTTCAGGGGATGTCTTATTTTTCTGTGTTCTGTTCGTCGGGCATGCTTCCAAACAAAAACTTTGCTACGTCTTTCTTTTGGGGGATGCCTTATATTTCGCACTTCAGCAAAACCTCTACTATGTTTTATTTTTAGGGGATGTCTTCTATTCGGGGAAACAGGGTAATAAGAATATCTTCAAGAGTTCTCAGGCACAATTGTTGAACACTTGTTCTAGTTTTCCTATTAGAAAAGATGCACATTTTTCAAAACACAAAAACAGACTTGTAGTGAATTAGTTAAAACATATTTTATTTTCAGTTTTTTTAACCAATTTTGTATCAAGTTTTGTTTATGTCTGTAAATCCAAGCAAATCATAATTTAAATTAGAATCTCATTCCTGTTTCTGCAAGGAAAATAAAATGATAAATGTGGGAATAATTATAATCTGAGAAAATAAAAGCTAGTGATTTTCAAAGTGAAACCGTAGAATAAATGTCGTAGATTTAATCTAATGTATTAGTTCACTCTTTACTTTCTTCGCTATCTTATAGTGCACAGCTGAGGGCCAGAATAGATGTGATGGCATCCTCTTGGCAGCCACAAGGATGCCTCTACTATTTTAAAGTCATTTAAACATGTTGGAAGGGCTTGATCCTGACTGGAATCACATTGTGATGGTCTGAGATCCTCTTATCCCCCCTCCCGCCCCCTTATGCCAACATGGTGTTCCCCGTGACTCTTTCAGTATTTCAGACGACTTGGAGGGGAACACAAGAGGGCTACACTCTGGGTCATTCAGGATCAAGACCTCATTTTTGAATGACTTGAAAATGGCAGTGGCGGCCTCATGGGTGCCACGAGGACACTGTCACATCTAGTTTGGCCTGAGTTCTGATTATTAGCAGATGAATTAGCAATGCAGAAAATCATATTGTTTAAATATGGTCTGGCCTATTAAAAAGCAAAGTCTCTTTTCTTCACCCACTGAAAAAGATTGTGCTCAACATAGTACTTTGTATGCTAGTATCGAGTTTGATAAACTGACTGAACTTCCAAACATTTTAAGTCTGGTAGCACTGGAAAGTGTTGTCAAGTCACAGTTGATTTGTGGCAATTTTTTTCTAAACAAAATATATTTTGAGGTGATTTGCCATTGCCTGTTTCCACATGGGCTGAGAGGGTTCTGAGAGAACTGTGATTGGGCCCAAAGTCCCCCAGTAGGCCTCATATGGAAGAGTGGGGAATCGAACTCGGTTCTTCACATCAGAGTCCACTTCTTTTAATGGCTACAAGATGCTGGCTCTTGTTTTTTAAGTAGATAAGTACAACTAAACTTATCATTAAAGGATTTTAGCTTCAGGGGCAGCATTTCAGTATGCCTTGTGTGCATGACGCAGACAAGACCAGTTACAGAGGTGAGGACTTCTGTGGCATAAAATAATTTTGACAGATTTAATATTTCATTCCTCTGCATCGTTGTGACACTGTAAGCAACACCTTCTGAAATGTCTCGTCCTCCAATGTACAAGTGCTAAAGATACATACAAGAGTCTTCTGCTGCATTCGGGCACCTGGGTCTGGTCCTCCAGTCACTGTCAGTTTGGAAGTAATGTAGGGAGTGCTGCAGAATACTGTGTCTGACAATCTGCATTTTGCTGGCACTGTGGATCAATTTCTGGATCTCCAGCTCTGGATCCATTACTTATCATATGTACCTTTGCATAATTGGGGAATGCTTTTAACTTAGGTAAGCATTTTACCTCACTATTTTTAAAAGTTGCAAAGAAATGCACTATATTTTTTAGAAGAAAAAAAAAATAAGGCGAGGGTGAAATAAACATAGAAAAGTTAACATACGACAGTGATCATCTTGATATAACTGCTTCAGCATTCGGAATAATTATTAATAGCACAAAATAAATTGAAACGCCTAAACAAAAACATGAATTACAGCTTGAATAGAATCAGAAAGTCCTTTGTAATTATATCAGTAAATTAAGATCTGGACCTTAAAGATAGTCATAGAAGCTCCACAAAGCAGCATGGTATAGTGGGTAGTGGTTGGGATCTGAGGCCCCTTCCCCACAAGCAAAATAATGCACTTTCAATCCACTGTCACAATTGTTTAAAAGTGGATTTTGCTATTCCACACAGTAAAATCCAGGTGCAAATTGTATTGAAAGTGCATTATTCTGCATGTGCGGAAGGGGGCAGAGAAACCTTCATCCTGTTCCTTTGCTGAGCTCACTAAGTAGGTAGAAGTTGCAGGTCATTGCGTTGATCTGAAGAAAAATTTAAAACAAAGGCAAAACAGTAACCTCTGTTAGGAGTGACCAAAATAACCCTGGATGGAAGTCTCCATAATGCCAAATGTTAAACAACAACAAAATGTGTGTGGTGTGTGTGCAGGAAGGGGGTGGGGGTGGGGGAGATGTTCAGATCATAATATTAAGACCTTGTGTCTATATCCTGTATAGCACTCCTGGCATGGTGCTGTGTAGTGTTGGAATTATGCTGCACCAGAATCTTTCAGGAGGAAGAAAAAGGAGAAAGAAGTCACTAACTGAGAATGTAAAAATGGCAAAAGCTTTTCTCACTTCTGCTTTCCTTACACATGCTTATAATATGTGAAATGGCAAAGAACTGTGACTATTCTTTAGATGTTCCAAATTAAATGGAGAAGGAAGAAGATCAAATGGTTTCTGATTTTTTAAAAACTTATTTTCTACAATAAAAACAGATTTTAGCCTAACTAACCTTGTATGTATAGAGCACACTGAATGGAAGTCATCTAGAGTTACACTCTTATGCACAACTGTTCAGAAGTAAGTTCCATGGTATGTAGTCATACTTCAGAGTACCTTCACACAGTACTGTCTTATCAAGTTCCTAGTTTATACCGAAAGGTATGTCCCAACGTCTTTGAGTTTAGCTCTTCTAAGAGACCTATCAGTAGTGCTTGGTAGTTAGTGTTCAATAGGCCACTTTATTTCATACCCCAGGTTTGATGGGGTAAGGCAGTGAACAAATTGTCTGACCAAAATAACTTGCAATCTATTTAGGTTCATGGTAGCCGAAACTGTGGAGACTGAAGCCAATATAGACAGCTCTTTCTTGGCTAAGCCTAATGATGTAAAAAGGTGGGAGGAATAAATGAAATTTTCTGCATATTGGGAAGGAAAATGCAATATTAAGCAAGCATACCTTTATGCAGAATGTGAACTAAGTCATTGGGGGGGTGGGGGGCTCAGCATTTAGCAGAAACATATTTTCTTAACGTAAGGCCTTTTCTCTAACACAATTGTTGCTGTCAACAGGAGAGATTAGTTTGCCCTCTGTACCTCAGCAAAATATTCACAAAGCAGAGAATTCTAAAATTTTTGAGTTTCTATTAAAATACCCAAAGTGGTAGGTAAATGTTTTTTCAGAACCTGCATGAAAGTGCACCTTTTTAAAAAACACGCGCCAAATCCACATCAGTGGGGAGGATCAGGGTTTCAATCTAGATTTAATTTCCCGCTGTTGGCAGAGCCTTCCAGCCAATCAGAGCACAGTGGGCTGTGCACGATTTGTGTGCAGCCCTTTTTTTGTTTTGTGCCAGGCTACATGGAAACATGGCAGCATGGAGCGTGATTTCTGTGCCAACTGTTAACTAAAATTACACTTTTGTGCCAGCACAGCTGTGTGGATAAAAAGTACCGAAGCCATGCATAAATGTAGCTTAGTGCGAAAAACAGCTACGGTTCTATCTACGCATGTGTGTGGTGACGTAGCTGTGCAAAAAAAAAGTTTTTTAAAAAATTCCCGCCCCAACACAGCGCAACAGCCAATCAGGACAAGGAAGAAAGAGCCACTGAGCAGATCGGGTGTGCGATTGCACGATCATGGGGAGTGCTGCACTGTATGAAAGCGTGATAGACATGGATGTCCTCATCACACCCTCACTGCAGTGGGGAGGGTGAAACCATGATGAAAAGGTGCCGTTTCTTTTGAAACCTGGTTGTACCTGAATTTCTTAGCGGGAATTTGACCTAAGTGGCAAGATCATATCTGAGATATTATTCATGAGGCCTGATGGTGCATGGCAGTGAACTTATTGTCCCTGCTTCGTGAGTGCACGCCCTATTGAAAGGATTCCCTGTTCGCTGACATAAGAATGTTTCGGCTGAAATGGACAGAGAAGATCACCAATAGAACAAGATCTCTTGTGGAATAAATTTTTCAAGCACTGCTTACAAGTGGGATTGCCAACTTTTCTGTTTGCGCAGTGTTGCCATGGGTCTGATGGGGCATGAAGAAAGCAGGATAAAATGTGTAAAAGTTTTTCCTTGGTGTGTTCTTATGCTTGAATGTGTTGCAGTTCTCAGGTATCTTTTATGCAATCTGGAAAGGCAAGCATCTCTAGTGGAAAATGATTGTAATCCCACAGAGGAAAAAAATGGCTCCCTACTGGTAATTGGTGCCTCTGTAAGGATAGGATGGTGCATTGAAAAGTTGTCCAGCTGCTGACAGACAAGAAAGACAGGAACAGTGTGGTGTACTCATCTTAGCAGCTTAGGACAAGTTGAGTGAAGATTTGTGCAGCAGCCATTCTGCACTCTCCAGACAGTTCTTCTCTTTCTCAGTAGTAATTATCTTTGCGAAGTGTATATTTGAGAGGGAGGGAGGATGAAGTGTGGTCATTAGCACAGTACTCACCTATCATGCCATGTAGAGAGATGCATTGGAACGCTGACTTAAGTGACTGCACGATCTGCTCCGTGTTATTTGGATCTGATATTGCAGGGAAGAATGAGTCATGATGGTTGACTGGCAATTCTAATAAGTAGAATGTTTTGTGCTCACCAGCAAAGGCAACTGTACTCTTCGTGGCCTTCATCTATGAAAATAAAAGCATGCCTTCTGTGTAAAATGAATATTTAACATGTGTTCCACATGAGGAATGGAGCTTGTTGTCAGTCCACGGTTTCCCTATATAAGGGGGTAGGGATTCGAGAGGAAGGCACTGAATGCCCCTGTATGTGAGTACTCTTTGTATTTTTGAATTATTTTGAAGTTCGCTTACACTTTTAGGAGTTTTAATATCACTAGTGGTATACTGTAACTGCAGTTAACTAGAATCCTATCTGCTATTGTAGCTCTTGGTAACAGGAAAGAGCAAGAAACAGTCTAGTTGGGCTTTTTGTGTTAATTGGAAATTAGAGCTGTTAACACAATTAAACAAATCTTACCCAGTCCTGAGGGCTGCTGAGGTGGAGGCGACTGGCCACCAGCACAGCAGTGGCACCACTGGTCCATTCCCTAAAGGGAACCCGGAGAGCTTGGGAATTGGGAAAATCCCTATCAGCAGGCTTTCAGGGGCTGTGACTGTTGCAGCCTCTTTCACAACAGCATCACTGTGTCCATAAGACACCATAGGAGCCTGTCAGTATAGCTGTGATGGATGGGAGAACCAACGAATACAGGGAGGCAACTATGGGAGCCAGCTCCAGGAAAGTGTGAGCGGGTTGGTGGGTGGGACTCACTGCTGGCAGGGTTGCTAATCCTCCAGTGCGGACAGGATATTCTCACCCCCAGCTCTCATTTGTCACTACCACTTGGTGGCAATGGGAGAAAAAAATGGCCATCAAGCCTATGTGTGATGTAACCTCTGGGGAAAACTTTGAAGTAGTTTTGCTGAAGGCTCTATGGTTTTACAGTAGAATTTCTGGGAACTCCTAGAGAGGGGTGACATCATTTCCACGGTTTTCCTAGAAGTGACACCAAGCTGTTCCTGATGGCTGCCCTCCCCGCCCCATATACCTGCCTCTTGCTCTCTCACTAGTTGCTAGGCTGGGCCTGGAAACCCTACTGCTAGGCTATGCCCCAAACCCGCAGCACACACCACACTCCAATAAAGGCGCAGACCTGCCAACCCTACCACTGTGCTACACCCACAGCACCCCATAATACCACACCAACAGCACCACAGGCCTCCATCAAGCAGACTGGAAGCAGCAGTACCAGGGCATATCCCACATGTAAGTAGCAACCCTAAGCTACTTACCCAGGAGTGACTCCCCCAAAAAGCAATGATGCTTACTCTCCACAAAAGTGGCACAGGGACAGCAAAAGGCACACAGGGTATGCCATGGGTGCTGGGCAGTCACCAGTGGAGGTGCTTCCCAGAATTACAGCTATGGTGTGGTGGCTGGCCTCAGGGTGTGCCTTAACTTCAGGGTGCTGAGGCTGACCTCCTGATCCCTAATGAAGCAGAAGGTGGGCCACAAGGGCAGGAGCTGACATGAGACCCTGGATTACTGCTGACGAGTTTGCAGGAGCCCCTCAATGCCTGGCTGCTGCCTGTCCATGTCCAAAATGGCAACTACTAACTGCATGAAGCCACACCTATTGTGGCTTTATGTGGTCCTCCAGAACACAGTATTCCTCCCTTTGTGCTCGATTTCTAGCCACTCCATTTTGATGGTCATCCACATGGATAAAAGGGTAAGATGAGCTGTGGACCCCATGCAAGAGAGTTTGGCAGCAACTCCACATCACCAGACCCACCAAGGATCTCAGTGGCTGCAGCATAGGGGGCCAGGTTAGGGCATAGCACAGCTCCAGCAACCTCCACCCATATCCTGCAGCTCCACCCCACCACCATCTGAGGACATAGAGTCCCACCCACTACAGCAGTTTTCCATGACAACTCTCTCTGAGGAGTCTCCAGTGCCCAGAATCTGGAGGATGACCACCCTGACCTCCATGGTACAAAGTTACAAAGATGACGCCAGCAGAAGAGGTCAGAGCAAAGGAACCTAAGATGGCAACAAGAAGCAATACATCAGTTTGCAGGGTCAATCATGCCCCAACTCATTGGCTGCTTCCATCCTTGTCTATCCTTTCAGAGGGCACGGTGGTGTTGCTACTCAAATAAATGGAGCATTCACAGAGCACCTACAGTTCCCAACAGCACCTGGCTGAAGCTGTTTTGCCTGGACAGGGTGGCCTTCCAAGGCCTCTGAGAGGAGTTCGGCCAAGTGTTACAGAACCAAGCATCTGCTCTAATATTTCATGAAATCTTATGCTAGAGTGAACTTTGTTAGTCTTTATTATGCCATTGGATTTCTGTTTTATAATCCTATGCAGAGCTGGTCCTATGTAACTACTTTGACACTAATGGTCTTAGACTGGAATAACTCTTAGTACTCCAGTCCTAGTCTCCTAGTAGTGCTATTTGAAAATGATGTTTAAAATTGTGATTTTACTGCTCAAGCCTATTTTACTAATATTTATAAGTGACTTGGTATTAACTTCGGTTTTCTATTACTGTCATACTACTGACAAGTACTATGAAGCTATTGAAAGGTGAACTTTTTCACACCTTACTTTAGAGGATCATCATGTCAGTGTGCTTAGATTTAGAGAAATAAGAGCAAAAAAATTTGTGCCAAAGGAAGAATGCTTCACAGTGGCCCTAGACAGGAAATAAAAGATGTTTCTCTGGGCTAACATAGAACATTTTGCACATGTAGAATAGAAGGTTGGCAAAAGGCTGATCTACTGGGAAATTGCTTCTTTCTGTGACAAAGAGGCAAATAATTGAATCTTAACAAGGGTACTGTAACAAATTATTATTTTTAGTATTGCTAGGTGACATTAAGAGCCTTCCAAATGTGCGGTTGCTGAAGTTCCGTGATCACCAATAGATATTTTTTCTATGGAAAAAAGAGAAGCATAAAAAAGGTAAGAGAATGCTTCAGAAATAACACAGATGAAAGAAAGTGAAGTAGAATATTATATTGAGAGAACAGACATTTTCCTAGCTGAATGAGTAGGAACACGGGGCAAAATGAACAATAAAAGTATAGAATGGGGGAAAAAACAATCCCTCTCTAATTCACAGATTCATTTGGTTGTTGTAAAGTTCCAGGATCCATTTGAAATGGGAAATCCCTAGTGCTTAGTCTGTTGCATGTTGCCGGAACTCAATACTGCAATAAAAGGTGAGCTTTTGTGAATGTTACTTTCTTAACCCCAAATTGGCACATCTGGGATTAGGGTACAAGCTTTCTGATAAGAGGTGTTGATTTCTATGAAAAGTTTGCCCTGGGACATTTCCGCTTAGAAATTAATCTCTGGAAAAGTGAAGCTTGTCACTATGAGATTCTGTGCACTGGTAACCAATTATTGGGGTGTACATCTTCCAGAGCTAGTCATTTACAGTAAGCCAAAAGCTGCTTTCTCTGAAGTAGAAATTGCAGAAGGCAAGTTGGTAGGGAGTGCAGGAGCCCTTTGCAAGAGCAGTTTTTGTGGGTTGAAAATTCCATTCTCCAAGGCTTTCAATATCAGTTCATCACTTTTATGGAATGATGCAGTCATTTACCACTTCAGACCTTTGAAACGGTAGATGCCCTTAAAGTCAAAAAAGTTTTAAAAATTAAAAAAAATCTATATATATAAAAAGCTAACAGTGTTTTTGTTACTGATGCCCTAACGCCGAAACGGCTGGACGGATCAGCCCCAATTTTTCACATGACGTTCCTCCCTGTTGCGGGCAGGTAATTGGACCTTCAAATTGCCAAAAGTCCATACCTGAGCCAGGTAAAATGTCTTTTTCCTGGCACACCAGGCCACGAAGCTGGCTGTGTTTAATTTATTTATTTATTTATTCATTTATTTTTTCGATTTATAAACTGCCCCATCCCCTATGGGCTCTATGGGCTCTCTGTCACCCTTAGAATGTTTGTGCAGCATGTCTGTGGCCTGAGGGGTTGGTATGCCCTTAGAATATCTATGCAGATGGCCAGAGATGAGCAGTGAAAACAGTAAATAGGTAATACTGTTAGGTAATACGAGTGGAAGTGAAACACATACACACTTTGCTGTGTGAGACGTCAGATGGGGTTCCCCCCCTCACACGCAGGTATCTTTCACCCACTGCTACCACACAACCCACATACTCTCATACACATCTAGCTCATCCTCACACACCTCACTCTGCCCTCCCTCACATCCAACCACCACTTATCCACTTCCTCACCCATATTCGCCACAGCTCTCTTTTACTAAAAGCGATCTGGAGTTTGCCTTTTTCTACTGAGAAAATCCACGGGGTGAGGGCGAACCAACACTCCTGGCTGCGATTCTTTTGCACATGGCCCTTTAAGAACCCAGGGAGCTGGCCTCGATCTGAGCGCCTCACCACCCTGCCTCTGCTGCCTGACTGGGATAGCCTGCTTAGCCCAGTTCTGCCTTACCCAAGCCAGGACTGTGCATGTCAACCAGCCTCATGGACAGCGGGATTCGCACTCTGGGCAGTTCCGTTATGGAATGGAAAGGGTTATACCTTATACTAAAAACCAAGACACCACCATATAACAATGTGAATTGAAAAGAGAAAGACGGATTCCATTTGACCACCCCAAAAGGCTATTCTGCGGATCATTGGACCTGTGTTGATATCTGTGTGGGTTGCAGACTGTGATGAGAAGGACAATTGCCACAGCAACGTGTGGCCGGGCCCCGCTAGTTACAAATATGTATCTTTCAAAGTAGTGGTTCTATTTCCAATGTCTGCTTTGTAATAGTAGTACACTGTTCTAGTACATTGTACATTGTTACGTGGTACATTGTTTTGGACTATTTATAAAAATCCAAGGCAGAAATGGCTGTTGTTGTTGGAGCAAAGACCAATGAATGACTATAGCTAATGGATGAGTCATACTTTTACCCAATTAATGCTTTCATCAGCAAAAAAGCTTACACATTGCCTTTTGGAAATATCCACAGAACTTTAATGAACCTTGCATTTAATATAGTCCATTTCTGCTGCCCTAAAGGATGATAGAGATGATCTGTGCCCGTTTCCATAATTTGGGAAATACATTGATTGAAACATAAAGTGGAACCATATTACATTTTATAGCTAATTTGTGAAACCAGGTTTTATTATGCAGATGATTGTTCAGTTCCTAGTTTACCTCAAAAGTGCAGTTTCATTGCCTGCACTCTTTCCCCACCTTCTTCAGAGAGGATTGGCTGACATCCTGGTAAGGCACTGCTGGGAAACAAGCCAGGATTAAACCAAGAGGCCCACATTCATAAACAAAACCTTAATCCAGAATATATGTGACTCGCAAACCACCTTAAAACTCATGCTTTCAGATCCTGTTGTGGTATACCCTGACTAAACATTCTTGCTTTATACAGTAGTATTTAATTTAGTGCTCACAGGCAATCACTTCTCTGATTCACACTTGGAAATGAATCTCATTGATTTCCTAGGGCATGGATCTAAGTGTTAATTTTACAGTGACAGCCCTACATGAAATCAAAGAGTAATAAGAATATTAACTTCCCTACCAATAGCAAAAACCTGAATTTGGAGTCACATGTTGTCAACAGAGGCTCCATCTCTGCAAGCTAAAAGCCTAGAAAAAAATCCTTCATGTATTACTAAAGTTCAGATTTGCACGCGCCATTCATTCAGTGAGCGCTTATCTGCTCAAGATTACTATGTGTCTTAGAAGGATGGTGTCATCCCTCCTAATTGGAACTGAGATGTACCCTGAGAAAGACTAATTTTGTAAGGGAAGGGGGGGAAACTTGCTCATTGTTAATAAGGCCTAGAAGATTCTGATTAAAAATGTGCCTTCATTGGTCAACCAGTCAGCCTAACCCATAAATCCATACTCAGTGTTACCCAATTACCTTTCCTCTTGATTCTCTTCTTATCCTCCACTCTACATGCGTGGAACTTTACATATGCACTTGAAACATCTAGTTTCTGGTGAGAGTCTACTGTGATATTTAGAAGCTAGTGTTTGTTATTTTCTGTTGTGTAACTATTTGAACCTTGATGCATTTTACTGTTATTTTAAGTTGGTATTTCGGAAGATTCGCTTTAATAAATTTTTAAAATATTTTTGGCATCTTTTGAGTTTCTGGTTCAGAGCCCATAGTGCTCAAAGTTGCTACCACCCCCAGGGCTGGGTTAGGTCCTTGACACATTTTCAGTAAGTCGTAATATGGAAGATATCTTATGAGAACTGAGTATGAGGGAATAGCTTTTGTCGTTTCTTTTGCTCCCAGATAGTACAAGGACATATCTTTTCATGTGTCCTGTGGGGGACCTTCACACATTTATTCAAACAATTCCATATCCCACTTATGCTGGAGATAAAGGAATGCCAGTCACTTTGTCCTTATCTGACACACCGTACTGGATGAATTTTGGCATTTGCCAGAAGAATGTTTAAAAACCTTTAATGTGTTTATTTTATTTTTATAGAGAATGTATGGAATTACAACCAAAGGCATCAGCACAAACAGAAAGCTGAGCCTAGCATTGTTCTAAAGATAAATCGGAGAGATAGAGAGCAAAAGAGAGACTTTGGTGTTGTGCACAGTATTGCAATTAGACTGGAGAGACGTGAATTCAAACTTCCACTCTGCAGTAAAGGTTTGTAAGTTGGAATAGTCTATCTGACAGGACAGTTGTGAAGCTGTGAAGATAACAGGAGTCGTCTTTTATATGCCTCCTGGAGTTCCTTGAGGAAAGGGCAGGATACACAGTCATTAAATCAATTTAAAATGATACCATGTAGAAGCTTATATGTTGTTCACTTCCAGCTTTCCACCAGTGACACAGTAGGCATTGTTAAAATGAAATTATCACTCCAAAATAAAAAGGATGCAACACTTTGCATGTCTATTGTTGTGCATGGGAAGACAGAGTAAAAAGGCCCTAAATCACCTACTATTGCAAAAGGATTATATGAAACTGCCCCTAGACAGAGAAGTTTAAATGCAGTGGATGACTTCATGATCTTTATTGAATGTTGGGAAAGGGAGGGAATAATATATGATAAATGCTGAGAGGTTGAGATTGAGGAGCACTGTGTACACAGTCTTCTCTCTCTCTCTCTCTCCCCCCCCCCCTCCATACACACATTGAAAACTTTTACTTAAAGGTAAGGTAAGGTGGATGGGTGGGTGGGTGTGAAAGAACAGGGCTGGATTGCCTGCTAAGGAAGGCTGGGAACATCTTCCTTGTCTGTTGTCAGTATTTAGCCTGGATGTGTGAGCCAAAGGGTCAAACAGCTCTTGGCTCTTGTAACATCTGCCCCTACCAGAGTTGTGCTACTGACACGAGCATTTGCCCAGATCATTGGAATATTGTAGTTTATATATCTTAATTTGACAGCCAGCATAGTGAAGTGGTGGAGAGTGGAGGGCTCCAATCTGAAGAACCAGATTTGATTCCCCACTCCTCCACATGCAGCCTGCTGGGGGACCTTAGGCTAGTCACAGTTCTCTCAGAACTCGCTCAGTCTTACCTACCTCACAATGTGTTTGTTGTGGCAGGAGGAGGGAGAAGATGATTATAGGTCACTTTGAGACTCTTTTCAGTAGAGAAAAGTGGGGTATAATTACCAACTCTTTTTCTGTAACTTTTATATAGTTCTTGTGATTATTCTCAAGAAGCTGAGGGGCAGCATACATGGATTTAACTCCTTCCCTTTTCTCTCTGCTCTCCATAGTTCTCTCGATTCCATCTCTGTCATCAACCACTTGTTTTTGTTTTGTTCTCCAAACAAGGCCTGTCCGCAATCCTCATCTCTCTGTGGCCTCCATTCTTTCAATTCTTTTTGGACTTTGTTTCTGGCCCCGTTTCTCCTTGTTTTATCTGGGCACAGTGGCAAAGCAACGACTCCTAAAGCTTTCAGTCTAGAGCAATTCACACTAATGAATGAAACATAGACACACACAGGTTATGCAGAACTGGCAGAAAATTCTGCCATAGAGTGAAGAACATGGTACATCCTCTATCATGTGATTCTGAAGCTAGGAAGGAGGAATGGCGAAGGGGTAATGACAGAGGCATCCTCCAAACCATAGTTCCTTTGTAATGGGTTTGGGCAGGCTATAGAAAATGTCCCCTAGTATGGGAAAGGATATAGACAATGTCCATTTTGGAATTCACCCAGCGGGTATAGAGAGGGTGAGAAGACTGCAATCATCTTGCAGCCACAATGGATAGAGCCAAAGAAGACTAAATATACACTCCAATTTAAACCATGGTATTGGAACTTAATCCAGCTTCCACTAAAGGGGCAGCTGTCAGGATTAGATGATAAACTGTGCCATTAAAATATGTTGAAAAGTATACCATTGCAGTTTTTATTATCCAGACAGAACTGCATTTATATTATATTAGTGCCAATGCAGCACTGCTTCCTGCATGCAGAAAAAATGGTTTTTCACAGATTGGTCTTCACAGCAGTCATTTTCACAAAAGATGCAAAGTGTCAGGCTAGTCTGCATCACCTGCAAATGTTGCTAATGCCAGATAGGAAGTAGAAAAGAACCATTGTCAGATCAAATACATATTGAGATAAGTACAGGTTTTACATCTGAATTACAGGTATGGGAAATGCAAGGAGTCACTTTGTCATTGTTATTATTATTATAGTTATCATACCATCAGGTTCCTATTCCAAGCAACTTGCATAAAAGCTACATAGATGCCACTGTTTATGACCTCATAGTAACACTGTGAGGTAAATTACAATGAGAGGGAGAGACTGGCCAAGTTCCTCCAGGGAACATCATGGCTGAATAGAATCACGATCCTCCAGATCCTAGCTTTAATCACTGTACCACACCTATAAAGGACTAAACAAGAAGAGACAGTAGAAGGTCAATGAACAGATGCTCCATTTTTTAAAAAAATTCTGTGAATCATATCAGACCTCAGGAAGAAGCTCTTTTTTTCCATTAAAGGAAATCTTTGGCCACATTCCAGCACAAATTTGTTTTCGATGGACTGAAGATTGTATTACTCTGTGCTGGATTGGGAACTTGGTATTTACTCCATATTTTTGAAGTACTAAACGTACTTTTCAACAAGGAATGTTGGCTTTTTTCCCAGTGGATGATCTTGCTGTGAAGCCATAATGTCTAATCTGAATTATGGCACTTTGTTACCATACCATTAAAATATAGATTACAACTATATTAAACCATACATTATCATTTAATATATAGATTACATTAAACTATAGATTATCATTTATTATATAAAGGGTTGAATGGTTGCAATAGAGCCAGCTGAACCTGAATCCACTGAAGATGGAGTTCCTATGGTTGGGTCAGGGTGGATCAGATGGACATGGCCAGCTTCCAACTCTTGATGGTTTGCAACTAACACTAACAATACTAGTCAAAAGTCTTGGAGTGATTCTGGATGTCTACCTGTCTATGGAGGCCTAAATCGTGAATGTAGCCTGCCTGGCATTTTACCACCTGCGCCAAGCGAGGCTGCTAGCCCCCCTATCTGGCCTAGCCTAGCCTAGCCATGCAACAGTCATCTTCAGGCTAGACTACTGCAAATCACTCTATGCAGGGGTACACTTGAGGCTGCTTTGGAAGCTCCACCCGGTGCAGAATGCGGCGGCACAGGTGCTGGCTGGGATACCCTGGCAGGCCCATAACCAACCAGTGCTCCACCAGCTGCATTGGTTCTAGGTGGAATTATCAGATCCAAAGTTGGGTACTCATCTTTTAAGCCCCTTTAAACCGTCTGGGGCCTTTGTGCCTGTGGAACCACCCCTCCAGATACACACTCAAAGAGCCTTATGCTCAGTAAATAACCTACTGGTGGTCCCTAGCCCTAAAGCAATTTGGCTGTCCTTGACCAGGGCCAGGGCTTTCTCGGCTGGAATACTGTTGAATGGGACCAGGGGCCTGTGGGCCTCGTCACACAGTTCTGCAGCGCCTATCACATAGCGCTATTCCACCAGCTCTATGTTTAAGGACAGCAACATTACATCAGTTTGGCCTTCCCTTTCCTCCTCTTTTCCTTCCTTACTATTTTTATTATTTCCCTTTCCCTCCTTCCCTCCCCCCCCCCCGCCCAAGCTAGTATGAATGCAGTTGTGGATATGGTCTTATCATCCCTCCCCTAAGGATAGTGATTTGTAAATATGAATGTTATATGATTTTAATGTATTATGTTTTTATGTTGTATGAGGTCCTGAGCCCATTTGGGGAAGGGCATCTTATACATTCAATAAATAATAAAAACAAATAATAATAATAAATTATGAATTAATTAAAACTGAAGTTTGAAGAAAGCATGAAAGAAGATGGGGAAAGGCTTCTTACGAAACCAGAATCTCTATTCATTATTCAAATGCTTAGCAAAAATGATATGTAAAACAAAACATTTTAACAGAAAAGAACTACTCAGTATTTTCAAACATTATAATCACAATTCAATCCAAATGCCAATACACGGTAGTCATATCTATTTTTTACTGAAAGGCACCACACAACATCATATTACCTGACATTTAGACAATCTTGATAGAATGGTTATATCTAAACAGATGGACAGCATTTGTTCCTTTCTGTATGGAAAAACAGTTGTGGAAAGTTTTTCCAGTTAATAGTATATTGTCTAAAACAGACTGAACTTGGGGTTCATTTTGATCTCATTCTACATCCTAAGAAGTAAGAGCCACTTCCCAAGAAAAACAAAAGTCAACAGGCATCCCTTCACCATCAAGTGTGTGTAAAAAGGGCTGAGTGAAAGTGCTTTCTATCTCACATTACCATTATAGGAGGCACTTCAGTCCCTGAAGTGGAAAAAGCTGGGAAAAATATGATTCATTGGTTTCCCTGCCTTGGTATGGTAGAAGACTGAGTAGGCACCCGTCTCAGCAATGGCGAAACTGCAACGGGGAGGGGGGACGCTGAACCCCGGATGTGTGCTCTTGGCATCATGTGGGGGTGGAAAATTGCCCCCCAGCATGGGCAGGGCATGGGCGGATCAGGGCAGGGTGGAGGCAAATCAAAGTGAGGGCGAGACATGGGCAAGGCAGTATGGGGTGTGCGAGCAGGTTGTGCCCCAGGTACAGTTTCCCCTCCCTCAAACCCTGCATCTCAGCAGCACATATGTTTTCTATATAAATAAATAATTATGTCTATGTTATATAATAAACAATTATACTATGGGCAAGACCTAGTTGTGGCTTGCATAATTAATTTCTGCTAGGTTGCACCTTTTATTTCAACCAGGTGGAACTGGACACAATTAAAGCAAAAGTCTATTTTCTTTTTTTAAAGCATTTTAATTAATTGTAATTTTATTTGACAAACAGTACCAAAAAGATAAAAAATTATTTACATGAAACTTGCTTTTCTTACATTTTCCAACTATTACAATTCATATTATTACAATTCATATTATTATTTCACAAGTTGAGGAAACATTTCATTTTACTCTTCATTTTGATCATCTAACAGCATATATCTACTATATATTCTTATTCATACCCACTTATAATTTATTTATGAGTTTCTAATTCTACAGTTTACTTCTTTACTTTTGTCCGCTTTCCACTTTGAGGCATATTCCACTCTGGCAGCAGACACAATATAGTTAAATAGTTCACTGTACCTTTTTGGCAGCATATTTAATAGCATACTCTTCAAATCTAATAGTAATTTGATTTGAATATCTTCTGTATCTCACTATGAATCATTAACCAATATTTTCTTGCTTTCTTACAAATCCACTATCTGTGATAAAATGTTGCATCTGTAATAGCCTGTATACAATTATGCATTTGTTATCCAAAATTATTCAACACTGTCTACCCGAAGTACAAAGTCTTCCATTAATACGCCAATCCAGACAGTCTGCCAGGCAAATTTAAAAGGTAAGTTTGGCAGAGATATGCTATAATCGTTTCTCAGTGTTTCCATTCGTGATGTTATTTAAATTCTTTAGATTTTTATGAAGCAAGTTCCAGTATTTATCAAAAGTCATTAACTCGGACTGGACAACATAAGAATAGTGTTGTTTGTCTTCCCCCACTGCATCTTGATGGAATCAGCAAGTGAAGAGCCATAGTTTAAACCAACTCAATTCTTTTAATTTGTATCTGTCAATATGGCCCTTAAGAGATACTTAAGGGGACTGGGAGTTTTTCTACTCCTCTGCCTCACCCTTTAGGTCCACAAAATGGGAGAGAAGCAAGAGCTCATAATGAAGGGAACTCCCTGACTGTCACCACATTGGTTCTCCCATCAGGTCTATTTTTCACAATGCTGTCTAATATCCACAAAAATAACATCCCAGTTATGCCCCTGAGACCCTTAATCTGCAGAGATCCCCAATTTGTTATGACTTGTTTCCCTTCTATATACATGTACACCTAAATGAAGGCCTAGAATTTATAGAATGAGCCTGAGTAAAATTTTGGATCAAAAGGCACTGAGTCATGCTGAAGAGGAATCATAGAATCATAGAGTTGGAGGAGACCCCAAGGGCCATAGTCTAATCCCCTGCAATGCAGGAACACATGATCAAAGCACTCCTGACAGATGGTCATCAAGCCTCTGTTTAAAAAGCTTCAAAGAAGGAGACTCCACCGCACTCCGAGGTAGTGCATTCCACTGTCGAACAGTCCTTACTGTCAGAAAGTTTTTCCTGATGTTTAGGTGGAGGATTCCCAGAATCCCTCTTAGGATAGTTTTTTGCATGATTGACAGAAAATTCCTTTCCTTGCTTTAACCTTTGAGAACTCCTGGAGAACAGGAGAAGTCCCAGTGGACTGGAGGAGGGCTAATGTTATACCCATCTTCAAAAAGGGGAAAAAGGAGGACCCTAATAATTAAAGGTCCAGTGAGCCTGACATCAATACCAGGGAAAATTCTGGAGCATATCATTAGACAGACAGTCTGCCAGCACTTAGAAGGGAATACTGTGATCACAAAAAATCAGTGTGGGGTTCTGAAAAACAAGTCATGCCAGACTGAGCTTATTTCTTTTTTTTTGATAGATGACAAGCTTGGTAGATGAAAGGAATTCTGTGGGCACAGCATACCTTGATTTCAGTAAGGCTTTTGACAAGGTGCCCCATAATATTCTTGCAAGTAAGCTAGTGAAATGTGGACTAGGCAATGCTACTGTTAGATGGGCTTGTAATTGGTTGACTGATCCAACCCAAAGAGTGCTCATTAATGGCTCATCTTCATCCTGGAGAAAAGTGACTCTCCCTTTCCACATAGACAAAGAAATTATTTTCAGAATGCATGTGCATTCAGTACATTCAAGCTGAAAAAATACCTGAGAAATACCTAACCAGTATTTTTCAGGTATTTTTTTGAATTTAGGTATATTTGACCTGAAAAATATTGGTATGGGATGCAGTTCCAGAAAGCTGGTTCAAAATTGAACCCTAATCATAGATGAATAAAATGGCATAGGTTTCATAGTTGAAAGAGCCCTGAGGTGCAAAGTGTTTAGCTACATTGCTGTAGTCCAAACTCTGCTCATGACCTGAGTTCAATCCTGATGAAAGTTGGTTTCAGATAGTTCAGGGTTGACATTCATTCTTCTGAGGTTGGTAAAATGAATAGCCAGCTTGCTTGCTGAGAGTAAAGCGTAGATGACTGGGAAGACAATGGCACACCATCCCATAAACAAAGTCTGCCTGGTAAACATTGCAATGTGATCTCACCCCAGGCGTCAAGAATGACGCAGTGCTTGCACAGTGGTCTACCTTTACCTTTCTTCATAGTTGACTTCAATGAGGTGCTTTGAAGATTTTGTTTTTGTAATGGTTCTCACAAAAGAAATGCTACCGCATCGCTTATAAAAAGGGACATGGTAGACTCCCAGTGTCATATGGAAAGATAATTTTTGGAAATATAATTTTTCCCCAAGCACTCAGATTGTCCTGGCACAGCTATAGAATGGTGATGCCACCCTTTACTTATCACTTTTGTCTGATATGTAGATTAATAGCTGATTTGATGGGAGAAGAGGAATTGTCTGGCTTCTGCTACTGAATGCTGTCGGAACTGTCGATAGAATATTACTTTGCAATCTAAAATGAGTCCCTTTTCTATAACTGTGGAATAAAGCTAATTGTGCTTTGAGCTAGATAATACAATATTTTCACCAATGGAGTGAAATCAGTTATCTAAATACTTTTTAGTGTTCATAGTTAAAACACAAGAGAATTGATTGCAGCACTTTGTCTGTTGAAGTCTCAGTAGGAAAGTTTCTTAACAGAGTAGGAAATTATGGGTGGGGAGGAGAATGGAGAAAATTGCCACTGGCTTGCTTCTGATTCGGCTCCCAGGATCAAACCAATTAGTGTCAGCCAGAGTAACACACAGTTACAATATCATGGTGTTGCTAACAAGCATTAAGATCAGGGGCAATACAGAGGGGCAATAAAGGGGAGCAGTACAGAAACACCAAAGAAAGCAGTTACAAGGGAATCACACTAGGAAAATATGCAATCAGATAGAATTTGTATTCCAGCTAGAGTCCTGCTGGAGTCTCTAAGGCAGACTGAATTAATCTCCACATGTATGTATCAATGTTTGGTGCATAGTCAGCAGTTCTTCTGACATATGCCATAGCTCTCTAGGCAGGGCATTTCTCCATGGGTTATTTGCCATGGAGGCAATGCTGTTGGGAAGTGGGGAGAGGGGCTACTTCCCTACAGCACTGTGGAGCATTCATGCACCTCCTGGGGTTTCCCCAGCTTTGCTTTGAATTGATTTGCTGTGAAATTTTGGAAAAGAAATGCCTAGAAGGTATGTATGACTAAGACTACGAAGGAGGAGGAGGAGGAGGAGGAGGAGGAGGAGGAGGAGGAGGAGGAGGAGGAGGAGGAGGAGGAGGACTACTACTGGTGGGAACATTGTCCAGAGAAAGTAATGGAAAATGAGGACAAGATCTTGTGGGACTTGTGGGACTTTCGAATCCAAACTGACAAAGTGGTGAAACACAATACACTAGACATCACTATGGTCAAGGACAAGAAGGTGGCCATCATCGACATAGCAGTACCTGGTGACAGCAGGGTCATTGAAAAGGTCATTAGATACCATGATTTGAAAATTGAGCTTCAGTGTCTATGGCACAAACCAGTTGAGGTCGTTCCAGTGGTGATCAGCACCCTGGGCACCATTTTGAAAACACTAGGGCAGCCCTTGAAACATCTTTGAAATTCAGAAGGCAGCCCTGCTGGGATCCACACAAATTCTCTGCCGATACATTACAATTGTTTGGAGGCGGTTGCTGGATGGTTGCAACAGAGCAGGTTAAAACTGAATCCATCGAAGACGGAGGTCCTTTGGCTGGGCCGCAGGGGGGAGGTGGGGGATTTTCAACCGCCGGAGTGGGAGGGGGCGACATTGGCACCAGCCTCCTCTGTCCGCAGCCTGTGGGTCCACCTGGATTCATCTCTTTCAATGGAGACCCAGCTGGCCCATATAACCCGGGTTGCGTTTTTTCATCTTCGACAGGCCCGGCGGTTGGCCCCCTTCCTCTCCCAGGCAGACCTCGCCACTGTGATCCATGCAACGGTCACCTCTAGGTTAGACTATTGTAACTCGCTCTACGCGGGCCTTCCCTTACGTCTGATCCGGAAGTTGAAGCTGGTACAACATGCAGCCGCGCGAGTGCTCACGGGCGGTGCCTTTAGAGAACACATTCAACCTGTGTTATGTCACTTGCATTGGCTCCCGGTTGAGTTCCGAATCATTCTTAAGGTGTGGGTGCTTACCTTTAAGGCCTTACACGGCCTGGGACCTTCGTACCTTCGGGACCGTCTTACCCCATATGTCCCCTTGCGGCCTCTGCCTTCGGCAGAGGCCAACTTGCTGGTTGTCCCTAGCCCCTCGATGATGCGGTTGGCCTCTACCCGGGCCAGGGCCTTTACAGCCCTGGCCCCTGCCTGGTGGAACACTTTACCACCAGCTGTCCGAGCCCTGCGGGATCTTGGAGAGTTCCGCAGGGCCTGTAAGACCGAATTGTTCCACTGGGCGTTTGGAAGGGCCGACCGCTGATGTGCGCCCCCTCCTCCTCCCCCCCCTCTATGGGGCCCTTAACTTTCTGGGTCTGTTCTCCAGGGTGGGTTTATTATGTTTTATGAAGTTTTTGTCGGATGCCGTAGTATTTTTAATCAATTCGCTGTTTTAATGGGGATTTTAATGTTATTGTGCTATTATTATGTTGTTCACCGCCCAGAGCCCTTCGGGGGAGGGGCGGTATACAAAATTGATCATAAATAAAAATAAATAAATAAAAATTTCCTAGGTTTCTGGGTGAGGCTCAAATTGTAATGAAAGGCCAACAACCAGCTAAAGAACTGGCAGCTGTGAAATCAACCCATGATAATAGTGAATGAAAGTCAAGAACAGACAGTTACTGAAATCCCAGAGTACCAAACAGGAATACAGAAAATGAGAACTGAAAGCTGGCATAACAAAGCTCTGCACAGCCAATTTCTGGAGAAGATCAAGGACAAGGTGAACAATGAAAATACCTGACTGTGTTTAACAACTGGAACTGTGAAACACGTCAGACTGAGGACAAGAAAGTAACCACAGTGACCAAGGACAAGAAAGTGGCCATCATAGCAGTTCTTGGTGACAGCAGGCTTGTTGAAAAAGAACATGAGTAGGTCACTAAATACCATAATTTGAAAATCAGGCTCCAGCAACTATGGCACAAACCAGCTAAGGTCCTCCCAGTCATAATGGGCATCGTGGGCACCATTTTGAAAACACTAGGGCAGCACTTGAAACATCTTCAAATCAACATGAGTGAGACTCATAATGCAGTCCTGTTGGGATCCACACGAATACTACATGACAACATCCTAGGTCTCTGAGGCTTGAATTGTAATGAAAGGTCAACAACTAGCTAAAGAACTGCCAGCTGTGATAGCAAACAAAATTTAATAATATCCATGATTTGAAGATAGAGATTCAGCAACTATGGCACAAACCAGCTGAGGTAGTCCCAGTGGTTATTGGTATCCTGGGCACCATTTCAAAAACATTCGGGCTGCAGTTAATACACCTTCAAATTGATAAAATCAACATCTCTCAGATTCAAAAGGCAGCACTGCTGGAATCCACATGAATTACATGCCAATACATTACAATGTCCTAGACCTCTGTGTGGGACTCAAATTGTAATGAAAGGCCAACAACCAGCTAAAGAACTGGCAGCTGTGATAGTAGACAAAATTGCATAATAAATTATGCGGATGGGAAAATCTGCATTTCCCCATCCACATGGCAACCATTTTCCTTGCTAGCATCCCTGCCTTGGCCATTTCTTCCTCTGCCACCAGTGATGGGGGGCAGGGTTTTAAATGACAACTGCATATCATTTACACACACACACACACACACACATTCTGTTACACCAAAATGTGTAATGGGTTTTCTGAATTCTTAGCTTTCATTTTAAAATAAGTTACATTTCTAGCCCCGTTGGTTGTGGATTTTTAAGGGAAAAGGCCTATCTCTGCAACCAAAGGGACTAGGCATCTACTTTAAAACCATGTTAGCAGAAAATTCAGTGAACGTGACATAGATTGCTCTAATTTTCTAATGAACTGATGATTTGAAAATTGGGGGTGGGGTATAGTGGGCCAGTAGTATTTTGCAGCAGAGTTTTCAGAACAGACTTCAGTCCCTGATGGTTTCAAATTATTGCTGTTCAAACTTTTGTACATTTTGGAAGCACAGACGTTTGGAATTTCCACTAGCTTTGAAGCTTGGACACATCCGGGTTCTGGTTAGCTTAGTAGACTTTTATTGTATTACACATGAACTTTGTACTACAAAGAATTTTATCAGTGTTATTAGGGTCTGTTTTTCAGATACCTTGTGGTACTGTTGTATTGTTTGTAGTTTTATTATACTTATAACAATACTTCATTTGAAAGTAGACAGCAATTGCTGTGAGCCTTCTTCAGTGTAATTTCTGTTGGGCTGTACTGTGTGCACTGATTCCCACTTAATTCAAATGGTGGTATCTCTAGACCCTGCCTGGAGTTTGGCAACCCTAATTCAAAGAGACTATCCATGCAATACTAAGCAGGTCTACTCAGTACCCCATGACACCTATCTGTGACACCTGGCTTCGCACCAGCGGTTGCATACCACCTCCAGTTACCCTGACATTCTGGGGGAGTTCCAGGGATGTTCCAGGGGCAGGACTAACCTTAGTTGCCCTCTAGACTCCTCTCTGCCCCCTGTACACTGGCAGAGCTGCCAGCAGACATATGCTGAGATTTTCACGGTGTATCTCTATTCTCCCTCGTAGGAGAGTTGGAAGGGTTGTTTTAAAAAAAAACTTTTTCGAGCTTCCCATGCCGCAGGAAAGCCCTGTGGTATGGGTGTTGCAGCTCTCAAGTGGTGCCGTCCCTGTCCACCTCACCTCTGGATTGCATTGTTAGTAACACAATTTCATGGGGAAGACATCATTTGTAATAAATATTTAATGTTGACAGATTGTTTTGAATAAGCCAACTATATTGCAATAATACTTTGACCCAAAACTGTTCTTTAAAAAAAACTTGCAGCAGTTGTTCAATTTTTAAAAAGATTGCTATTATAAATATCAAAATTTTGAGACAACAGGTTTTAATTTTTTTGGTTGTGATCCATGGGGCTGACTTCTTAAACTAGTGTCTGTATAACTATTACTAGTGATAGTTACTGATACTAATAGCATAAAGGGGATCACAAAATTATACTTGATACAAGTTGCTGACATGTTAAACAATAAATAGGATAGGCTGTTATTGGCCAAGGATGTGCACAATACAGTAAAGTGCTGATGAATAAATAAATTTTTGTACATTAAATGATGGGAAACAGATGACAGTGAGAGGTTGTATGTCAGAGGAGAACTATATAGCTAGTTCATTCTGACATTTTGCTTAATATGGTAGTCAATTTGGAAACACAGGCTGCATTTTAATCATGCCAATAGTACTTAAATCCTAATCACTATAAGTTGCTAGCACATTTATCCTGCTAAAATCTAATTAAGTTCATGAATAAGATGTAGATGATAACTGGAGTGGCACAGGAATAGATATGAACTCTAAATCTTTATAAATTATGTCACTGGAAAAGGCAACACTTTCAGCAAGATGCTGTCTTCATCTTTAAAGCTTCCTCTAAGACTTCATTTTAAGGGCAAGGGGACCCTTTCCTTGAACAATATAAATTGTATTGCTCTGTGCTGATCTTCATAGCTGCTATGCAGTTTGCAATGGTGTTTGTGAATAAATCTTAAAAATGGTGGTGATGTCTAATAAGGATAGAGAGCATAAGGTGTAGGGGGAGCATAGTGACTCTTGTGTGGTCCCTGGACATTTGAGAGGTTAAAAAAAGCACTGCAACAAAATGAATGCTTACACTTCTTTTCCCTCAAGAGCCTCCACTTCCAAATCTCCAGAAATTTCACAGCCTGGAGCTGGCAACCCTATGGAAAACATTTCTGTAGTTGGGAGATCTGTGGTCATTCTGAGAGAACTGCTGCCACTACTTCTGCTGTGCGTGGTGGATGGGAGCAGGTGCACAGCTAGGAGCACCACCACTACCACCACTGTTGCTGTGGAAGGGAAGAGGAAGCAGGTGGGAGGCTTGGGGAGTAACAAGGGGTTGGGGAGTAAAAAGATAGAGTGATGGGGTGGGTAACAGAAACAGAGAGAAAGCTACAGGCATGGTGGAGAATAAGAAAAGGGGTTGTAGGAGGGAGAAAGTGAGAGACTGAGAGAAGTAGGGAGAGGGAGGAGTAAGCAAAAGTGGAAGAATGTATTAGCAGCTCCCGCATGTTTCTTACAGGTCCTCACTTATCTAATAGCCATTGATAGATCTATCCTCTAAGCCCGTGGTGGTGAACCTATGGCACTCCAGATGTTCAAGGACTACAATTCCCATCAGCCCCTGCCAGCATGGCCAATTGGCTGAATGGGAATTGTAGTCCATGAACATCTGGAGTGCCATAGGTTCGCCACCACTGCTCTAAGCATTATATAATCTGCATATAACAAGTTTTGTTGCAATCTCTAACTTGATGCATTATCCACAATGAAAATGTAATTGTTATTGTTGTTCATATCACAGGATTAACCACTCTTTCTAGAGGCAGCACAGTGGATCTCTTGTCCCCATGAATAATCTAAAGATAATCAAAGATGGTTATAAAGTCGCATGTTTTGCACATGAATGACATTGATAATTGGTGCAATGGCATTCCTGTAGTATTGTTATTTTTAGAAATTTTATTTTTATGCTATTCTTATCTTAGTCTAATTTAAATTGTAATGAACGTTTTCATTTTTTTTCCCAATATGTAATATTGTGTGTGTAATAATATTAGCTTTTATTCATGCTTCCCAATTTATTAGCACAGTATAAAACTCCTTCCAACCCTGCTCTGATGTTTCAGCTACAGTTCATATAGTCAACACAACTGAAATTATTTACAATTATATTTGATTATTTAAATTTCTCTGTACTCACAAATGTTCAATCCCCACCTGTTTAAAGATGGACAGTCTTTTGTTGACCTCAGTGTGACTTGGGTCTGATTCAAAACGATAGAAGGACCTCAGGCAATGTTGCAGGGAATTCTATATAACAAGGGACTGCCATTAATTCCATATGACAAGGAACTGACAATTACTCTGTGTCACTTTCTCCTTTCTCACTCCTCCAATGGGTAGCAATGCAAAAGATCACATCACATCATACATTTTCCCACTCCCTATCCATATCATTGTGTATTCCATTCTCATTGCTTCTAAGCAAACAGCGAACAAAGACGCAACCTGATATTAATCAACATATTGCAACTGATTCCATTATGCATCAGAAATGAACTAGAATAATTTACACCTGGAGAATATGCCTCGAATATTTAAAAACCTACAGTTTTACATATAAAAATTAAAGGAAAAACTGCTTTAATTTTCATGTTATTTAATGGGTTTGCTAATCAAAACATCATAGGTGTTCCCAGACAAAGTGCTTGGAAACTATGCACTCTGAGTGAGTCAAATCTAGCCTCCTTTCACATCAGGGAATCCTTGATGAAAGCATGATTTGCAGAGGGAAATGTTCCTTTGTTCATTCTCTGACCCCCTCTTTTGTGAAGTCTGTAAATTTACAGGGTCTCATAACAAATACCTGGCATCAATAAGAAATTTCACCCAAAGTTACTATGATTCCAAGCCAATGTAACTTCAAGAGTCATGTTTTCTAATGTAAATAGACTGCCACCAGTTAATCCCATGTTTCTAGTATTTCCTTTGTACTGAGAACACAGACAAGAAAATATGTTTGTTCTTAAGGATGATTTCCTTGGAGGACAAACATTTTCCTTGTCTCTCATATTGTTAATGGCCATCATGAATTATCAGACAGGCCCCTTCCGCACACGCAAAATAATGCATTTTCAAACCACTTTCACAACTTTGCAAGTGGATTTTGCCATTCCGCACAGCTTCAAAGAGCACTGAAAGCAGTTTGAAAGTGCATTATTCTGCATGTGTGGAATGAGCCTCAGATTCTACCATACCAAGTATATTTAATTGACTAAAGAGATTCTCACTTGGCCTTTCCCTTATTAGTAATTTACAAGTGGGGGACCTGTAAGGAAAATCTCATTTCCCCCCTCCTCCACTATTTCTTCTTTCCTCCTTCCTTCCTCAGCAACCTCTCCGTTGAAATGCTGGTTCCGGCTATTGCATAGTGCTAGTTGCCAGGGTAAGCTCAGTTGGGTAGTGGAGAATCCTCAAGGGCTTGCAAGATGCCCCTCAAGGGTATCCCCCTTCTCACACTATTTCCATTTTTTTCTCTAGCAACTTCATGCCTCATGTTTTCATCCTTTCTTTTTTCCTTCTCATCCTTCCATCCACCAACTGTTTATCTGCTCCCTCCTCACTTTTTTTACTTCATTTATACCCCACCTATTTTTACTTCATTTATACCCCACCTTTCCCACAATGTAAAGAAAAGGACAGATATAATTTTAAAAAAATAGATAAATAAACAATGGTGACTGAAAGCAGTTGATGGTGGCCCCTTCCACACATGCAGAATAATGCACTTTTAATCCACTTTCAATGCACTTTGAAGCTGGATTTTACTGTGCAGAATAGCAAAATCCACTTGCAAACAATTGTGAAAGTGGATTGAAAGTGCATTATTCTGCATGTGCGGAAGGGGCCAGTGTTCTCCGTTCCTCCATCTTATTGTCACAACAACCCTGTCAGGGGCCTAGGCAAATACGCTGCTGCCTGCAAGCAAAGAACCTTACCCCAGAAGACACTCAAAATCGTGACCTTTGAAAGAAACAGTTACAAAACTGACCCTGCACGTGCAGGAAACCAGTCCGGAGAGAAGAAGAAGTATTCTTTATTTAGATAGTCTTCATGGGAGGAGTCAAAGTCCTAAGCTTTCAATATTATTAAACCGTTTTTGAACTGTTACTTATTTGCATATGGGTCTAAGGCCCCTCCCGCACACACAAAATAATGCGTTTTCAAACCACTTTCACAACTGTTTGCAAGTGGATTTTGCCATTCCGCACAGCTTCAAAGAGCACTGAAAGCAGTTTGAAAGTGCATTATTCTGCAAGTGCGGAATGAGCCTTACATTCTATTCTGGCCAAGTGCAAGGCACCTGGATTTTAGTTTGCTTGGGGAACGAACAGTAAACGTATCTGTTCTGCATTTGGCTGAAATGGGAGCAACTCAACCTGTACTTACCCTTGTGGCTCATTTAAATCTGTCTTTCACTACTTTAAGTTGAGCTTATAAATGGAAGTGGCTTGAGTAAGCACCAAAATTATTGCACAGAAATATGTCATGATTTCTTATTTGCTGCTTGATGTTTTCCCCAAGAGCTGTGGAAACGAATTTCATTATGATATATGGGCACTACTGATATAGAATTGTAGCTTATAAACCACAGAAAAAATGTAGCATCAGATCTTTCCCATCACTACTGTTCCTGACGCACCCACTCTCCATTATCATTGTACACTTACACATTTATGAAAAATTGGGGGAAAAAACTGTGTACAACTGTGTGTGATTTAATCAAGATTTTTTTATTCTAGAAACACCATGGAGTCTGTTCTCCAAATCTGTCATTGTACTGTTGTGTTGATGAGAAAATGCATTCCTGTGCACTGGCAAAAATGACTCTTGATATTAGGGTATGTATTATCTCAACAAGATTGCTTCCCTCCCCCCATAGTTTTATCCATGCAGACAAACTCAGTACAATTTCAAAGCACTACCCAAAAAGAATCTTGATGCAACCATACATATGATTGCTTCAAAATTCTTTCCAATGTGGGTATCTGTAATGTATTTATTTACTTAATTTATACCCCTCTTTGGGTTTCCCTTGGAGAAAAGGGGTACAAATTAAGAGTGAATAAATTAAATTAAAGCCCTTTGTCTCCATTGGGAACCCAAGCTGTGTACAACATTCTCCTCTCTTCCATTTTACCCTAATAACAACTCTGTGAAGTATGTTAGTCTAAGTGCGTGGGACTGACCCAAAGTCACCTGTAAAGCTTCCAAGGCAGAGTGGGAATTTGTATCTGGGTCTCCCAAGATCCTAGCCTGATAGTCTGACCACAACACACCACTGAGGCTCAAACCTAATGTAAAGGAAGCAAAGTTCCAAATTAATTGACAGAATGAAATCTGCAAAAATCTAAAAGCAGTGTAGTCTTCACCATGCCTCATCATGACCACTTACATGTAGGCTCAGTAATCCATTGGATATAGTTGTTTGTGACATTTTAAGAGACATATTCTGTATACTAGTTAAGTTCTAGTTTAGTTGCAAAGCAAGTACAGTAGTAATTAACTATCTGGGGCTCATTTATTTCTGTTTCTTCCATCAGTGAATGTTGCCCCGACTTCCATTACATCATCTGTCTTTCAGAGCATTCTGCATATACATTCTCCTTCTTTAAAGCCTGGCATAAGTCAATGAAGACTTTCTTTAGGCTGTACAAAATGGCTGAATGACAATCTGATGAAGGTTCTTTGTGACTCCGGAGCCCCTGCACAAGTATCTATTGCTAAGCAACACACGCTGATGGCAAGGAGTTTTGCCAATTGCAGATGGTGAGTAGGTTTGTAAAAACTTTAAAATCCTTTTGGTATAAATCTTCCACATTGCTTTTAAAATAATAGTTTTGAAGTACAGACAACTGATCACCATAAAGGGCCTTGTGAAAAGGAAACAGAGGGGGAAAGGTTAATTTAATAACCTTCTCTTTCTGCATGATTGTTCTCATTTTTAAAGAGCTACTTTAAGGAGAGATTACCCACATTGCTACAGCTATGGAAAGTGTCATGAAGTGAAAACTTAACAGAGTCCTTGAGTGGGCAGGAAGGAAAAGAGGCTGCCTCCCTAGAGTTCCTAGTATTATGGAGGGGATGTATTCCTTTGCTCTTTTTAAAAGCTCAGTTCTTACTTCCCAGATCATTCCATTTCTAGCAAAAACCCAGACATGGGAACCTGGTGAGAAGTGGAAAAGATGCCGGGGTTTCTGTCAAGATCGATTCTTGTTGCCCTTCCCTCAGCCCACATATTTTTCTTTGCACACACAAGAAAAAGCAGTCCTAAAACGAAAGAAATTGAGAGAGAAAAAAGAGAGAGGGCAACACATTTTGGGTCATTTCAATTTGTTTTTTAATGCAAGGTGATGTTAACTGTACACACTTTAGACAACTGTCCAGGCTTTTCCACTTTTATAGCCAGAGGAGGTTTCCAAGTTTTCACAACATCATTTATACAACCTGTTTATCACACTTGGGCATCACTCAGTGACTGAAGGATGAATGAGTGAAGTGACCTCATTGAAATTCAATATCTGAGGAGAAATGGGAACACATGAAAGTTCTGTTTATTGATTAGCTTTTCCAAACCTTCCTTACCTGCCTTTCTTGCTTGTCACCCTCTCCTGTCTGCACTTAAAAATATGATTTGTTTTTTAAATAAAAAAACAGAACAAAGGAAAGAAGAGTACACCAAAAAAAACCCAGTACACAAAATTCATGAAACATTAAAAGCAGAAACAACAGTCCTCCATCAATTCTATCTACATATCCAATACATAATAGATCAATTATCAATATCTACTGGTATTGAGATTAATACCAATATATATCAATACTTAACAGTTAAAAAACCCCAAACCACAACAAAAAATGAAAAACTTCCATTGTTGACAGTAGATTCCATATACGGTATATTTTATACAAATATACTTATATTTTATTGTCTAAATCCTCTATTTATTAAAATTATTACATATTTTCAGTTTTGGAAATTCCACTGACTATTCAAATTCTTCTAAAATCATCTTCCTTTTTTCTTCTCTGTATTATTCTAACATTATTAGTTAATTTTTCAATATTATAAAACTCCTTATTTTAATCTGTCATCTCACTAACAAAATATTATTTGGTTTTTTTCTAGCTTGCAGTAATAACCATCCTGGTCAATACTACAAGAAAATTTATAAGCTTTTTTTTGCTTACTGTGCACATTACCATTAGAAAATATGTTTATCAGTGCTAGGTCAGTCGTTGGTTCTAACTGTTCTTTACAATCGTACTAATCTCAGCAAAAACAGATTCCCAAAACTTTACTGTCATAGGGCAAGACCACCACATATGCATAAATGTACCCAATTCCCCACAATCTCTCAAACAATGTTCATTTCCAACTTTCATTATATGATAAATCCTAACCAGGGTATAATAACATTTTGAAGTATCTTTAACTCATATCCGTGTACACTCCTCAAAATTGACTTGAATGAAACTTGCTGAAATATTCTCTTTCATCCATTATCATTATAGTTGTATTTAATTCTGTCTTCTAGTTCTTTTAAATAATCTGAGATGGCTTCTGCTTGTGATCCAGTAATATATATTTTTGTTATTCATTTCCTTTTTTTTCCTTTTCTATATTATATACTAGTTCTTCTGATTTAGTAATGGGTATATTCATCTGGTCTCTAATCTTTTTTTCTTTTGCAAAAAGGTTGAAATTTGAAATTTTTGTATCCAATTACATCCTATGGGAATGTTACTTTCAAACCCTGTTGGATCCCCTTTTTCTAAGATTATATTTGCCTTTTTAAACAATACCTGTTCAAAAAAAGGCTATTTGGGCAAATACCATAATTTTTAAGTAAGCAAAATTTTGAGTGATACAGAATTGGAGAGAAAGATTATATTCCTGGATATAGAACTCTTCTCCATTTTTCCATACCAGAATTGGACTATGAAAGGTTGTTAATGAACTGAAGTTTATTTTTGAAGCCCTCCATCTATATATATAAAAAGCTAACCATTCGTTTGTTGGTCTTGCCCTAACGCTGAAACGGCTGGACGGATCACCCCCAAATTTTCACATGATGTCCCTCCCTGTTGCGGGCAGGTAATGCCAAAGTTGCCAAAAGTTGCCTTCAAGTTGCCAAAAGTCCATACCTGAGCCAGGTAAAACTTCTTTTTCCTGGCACACCAGGCCATGAAGCTGGCTGTGTTTAACTGTCACCTTTAGAATGTTGGTGCAGCATGTCTGTGGCCTGAGGGCTTGGTATGAGGGCTTAGAATGTTCGCGCAGATGGCCACAGATGAGCAGTGAAAACAGTAAATAGGTAATACTGTTAGGTAATACGAGTGGAAGTGAAACACATACACACTTTGCCGTGTGAGACGTCAGGTGGGGTTCCCCGCCCTCACATGGAGGTAACTTTCACTCTCTGTGCCTCACCCACTGCTACCACACAATACACATCCAGCTCATCCTCACACACCTCACTCTGCCCTCCCTCACATTCAACCACCACATACCCACTTCCTCACCCTTATTCGCCACAGCTCTCTTACTAAAAGCGAGCTGGAGTTTGCCTTTTTCTTCTAAGAAAATCCACGGGGTGGGGGCAAACCAACACTACCAAAGGAGCTGGCCTCGATCTGAGCGCCTCACCACCCTGCTTCTCCTACCTGACTGGGATAGCCTCCTTGCCCCAGTTCTGCCTTACCCAAGCCAGGACTGTGCGTGTCAACCAGCCTCATGGACAGCGGGATTCGCGCTCTGGACAGTTCCGTTGTGGAATGGAAAGGGTTACCTTATACTAAAAACCAAGACACCACCATATAATAATGTGAATTGAAAAGGGAAAGAGGCATTCCATTTGACCACCCCAAAAGAAGAAGAAGAGGAAGAGGAAGAAGAGAGAAGAAGAGGAGGAGTTCGGATTTATATCCCCCCTTTCTCTCCTGTAGGAGACTCAAAGGGGCTTACAACCTCCTTGCCCTTCACCCCTCACAACAAACACCCTGTGAGGTGGATGGGGCTGAGAGAGCTCCGAAAAGCTGTGACTAGCCCAAGGTCACCCAGCTGGCATGTGTGGGAGTGCACAGGCTAATTTGAATTCCCCATATAGGCCTCCACAACTCAAGCTGCAGAGCTGGGAATCAAACCCGGTTCCTCCAGATAAGAGAGCACCTGCTCTTAGCCACTATGCCACTGCTGCTCCCAAAAGGCTATGCTGGGGATCATTGGACCTGCATGGACATCTGTGTGGGTTGTGGACTGTGATGAGGACAATTGCCACAGCAACACGTGGCTGGGCCCCACTAGTATTATATAATATCTGATATTCTTCCATTTCCTCCAAATTAATCTACCTATATCCAGCTATTCCTTTCTTTTGAACATTACAAGTAAGGAATTAAATGTAAGGAATTAAATGCCTTAATTGGTAAGCATTATAATACAGTAATATATTCAGAATACCACAACCTCCTTCTTCAGTCAGATGATTAACATTTTTCCTGTTCCCAGTTTCTAGATTTAAAAACAAATCTTTCTGTTTCCAGCTGTCAGTGTCTTAAAGTGTTCTCTGGGATATGCCGTTGCAACACATAAAATAAACATGATTGTTAAGGAATTACTGACATTTAAACCATTGCTATTCATATAAATACTGCTATGTTCTGTTTACCCCATCTTTTCATATCCATTTTTAAACTGTTCCACATTTTATGCATTTTATTTAAATTTTTCATAATAGAAATTCCAAGATATTTGGAACTTTTATGTACCAGTGGAATTCCTAAAGTATGAGAAGCTTCTAATTGTCCAATTGGGGAAATAGTACAACATAACATATTGGATTTTTAAAGGTTTATCATTTAACCTGAAACCTGACTAAATTTTAGAAGTTTCTCCTTCAAGGATTTTTAAGCTGCTTTCAAATCATTTATATATATTAATATATCATCTGCATACAGATATTCTTCTCTTCAACATTTAACTCCTCTTGGTTAGATTTTAATGTATTGACTAAGGGCTCCAATGCTAAAATGAAAAGCAGTGGAAAGAGTGGCTGTGTGCATCAATCTTCGTTGTGATAGGGGCATGATCTGTAATCTTAATCAAACTGATTGACATTTTATTAACCCAATATGAGGCTTCTTTAGATATGAGAAGAGCATTCAATCTAGAAAATGTGAATGTGAATTATCAAATGGATATAATTCTGACCACAATTCACATAATCCATATGTTTTGATTATCTTCAATCACTTACATACTTTCCACTGTGAAGATGCAGTTCTTGCCTTCAGATTATTAACCAACTTATCAATTTTGATGATATTCCTTGCAAATAACATTCATATCTCCTCTTATTATTTTTATAAAAGAGGAGAGTTTTCCCAATTTCTGAAGAAAAAGTATATGCAAATGCTAACTGCCCTTTATTCAGAAAATATATTGATACAAAGTAACAACTTGCAATATTCCCAAAACACTGTCTACAAAAATAAATCTTCCATTTGGATCTTGTAAGAATTTTTGAGGTTTAAAATCAACCACTGAATGTACCACAATTGCAACCCCTTGACTTTTTGAAGAGCCTGATGCCACAACTTTATTAACCCAATCAGATCCAGAAATAAGAACATCTTTTCCCTTACTTTTATGAGTTTCCCATAAAAATGAAATCCCAGCTTGCTGCTCCTTAATGTAAACACCAATTCTAGCTCTTTTTATAGGATCTACTAAGCCTTTAACATGGTACGTTAATATTGCAACAATTTTTATTGTCTGACTCTCTCAATCCTCCATTTCCCCCCATCTACTTCTTTCTCCCAGGGACCTGATTCTCATTCTGTTGATGACAAACTGTTGCCTTCCACAGCCTTGCTTCTATAACTTGCTCTTGTTTCTCTAACTTCCCAGCTGCCTGAGGGAGAGTGCAGACAAGAGAGGGGAATTATCTCAGCAAGGGAGTAGGCAATTGCATGTGGCAGAGTGGTTTAACTTTACCTCTGGGAGAGGATAAAGTTGTGAAGCCTGTCTCTGGTGAGGAACAGACCTGGTAACTACAAGTTTTAGTGAGAATTCAACATACAACCTGTACATTAAAAACCTTCTTTGTTGTTTTATTGAACCTCCTGCTTCAGTGATCTCTGTACTCTTCAGGCTCAATACAAAATTTACCTCACTGCAGTGACCCATTTGCTGTCTTAAGGACATTTTGTAACAAAGGGAAAATCTTATATCAAAAAGCCAACGAGTTCCACCAAATTGATTAGAGAGGCGGTGTTGGTCCCCTGAATTCCAAGAAAGGGCCTGTCAAAGGAACCAACCAGATTTTGTCCTGTATGGTCAATTCTGCACATCATAATAGGGGGTTGCATGACATCTGTTATTTTTTAATCTGGTCCTACTTTATTCTGTTTTTGTCCTTCACATGGGTGATCATTTTCCATGAAGAAAACCATTCATTTTCTTTCTGTCCCTTCACACAAACCAGCTTTTTTCTTTACAATGCAAAGCACAGGTGCAAATACCCAATTTTACTTGTGTTCTGATTGGCTGTTCCATCACCACAGTCCCCCTTCCGCCTGATCCTGCCCTCTGCTAAGGCAATGCTTCCAATTGGTGGAGAATCTACATCAACCCCGGGAGTCCAAGCTTCCCCTCTCTGTGAAGAGGGGATTGGAATGTTGTTCAGTTTCTGATTAACACCTGCTGAGAAGTTGTGATGTCTGTGTTATCTGTACGTCTTGGCATTCTTCCCAGACTGGCCTGGTCCGGTTTGTGAAGGTTTCTGTGGGGGACGGGCCAGAGTTCTCTTGGACACTTTTCTACAGTTTTTATATCATTGCTTGCAAGCCTTTGAATGGAGACTAAGCCTTTCAATAAATATCCTATTCTTCTATAGAGATTCTGATTGTCTGGACTCAGTTTGTTACACTCTCATTTCTATAGCGGGGAAAAAAGTTTGGGACTTTTAAATCACGACACATGTAAAAATGAGGCATGCAACCTTCCTGTTAATGTTATGATATACAAAATTTTTAAAAATCTGTCCAAAAAGGAAGCAAATCAATATGTCCCATTGACATCCAACAGTGTGCATCTGCCTAGCTACATGCTCTGAACACCCAAAAATAAAAAGAAAAGGAATCTGTTTTGAATTTGTTGCTGTACACATTTGGGTGAAATGGTGCTCACAGTCGCTGCCAAGGGGACATTTCCAAAATGGCGGACTATCACACCGGTCAGCAGCTCAGCAGAAACTAAACTGACATGACATAAAGTGGGATAACGTGTGGCAGGCCAGGACAAATACAGTGGTTTGGCATCCATGCAGTTCCTTTGGTAGCAGGTTCAACCCGGAATTTTTCAACAAGTTCGCAATTTTGGCGTTTTTTTTTAAAAAAACCCAGATTGAGGGAAATATCACGAGTCAATCCTGCTTTGGGAAAGGGACCTATGTGAAATTTTTCCCCAAAGTGGGATATTTTCCTTCATCAACCTATTATATTTGTACCATGTGGAATCCACCTATATTTAATATAATTATCATAATGTATGACACCACAACTGCCAAATTATATATGTTACCAGCAGCAAACCCCATTATGGGGGAGATGCAATGGGCCCTAGAAAACGGTGGAGGGAGAAGCATCTCCCCCTGCAATGGGTTTTACTGGTTCTGTAGCTCCCCTTCCTCCTACTCCCAGTGTGACACTTTCCACATACTTGGTTCTGGGTCTGTTGCTCGTGGATGGGGGATGTTAAACAGGTGTGGCTTGGGATAGGTTGGAAAATGAAAATAGGGGGAGGGTGAAGAGAGGTGGCTTGTAGTGGGAAGAAGGCAGCAAGGTGAGGCTTGGGTGGGGGAGGATGGAACAGAATGGTTTGAGGCAGGAGGAGGGTTGGAAGGTGAGGTTTGAGGTGTGGGGAGGGTGGAAATGTGAGTCTTGGGAAGGAGGGAAGGTTAGGAGGTTTAGCTAGGGGTGAGGGGAGGGTTGGAAGGTGAAATTTGAGGTGGAGGAGAGTTGGAAAATGAGGGTTGGAGAGGGAAAAATGAGGCTTGGGGTGGGAACAGGTGGCTCCCCCACTGGTGGAGGGTTCATCATTGTGACATTCCATTTTCTTAATCCTTTATTGTTTAGCATAAATAAAAATAAATATGATGGAAAAACTGCTGATCCGATTATTTTATTGGAGGAACTGAAAGGGATCCAAATGACTTCTGAAAAAGTTATACGGCCTTACACCTAAATTTCTGCTTTGTTGCATACAATGGCTTTAAAATGAAATAAAGTTTAAAACAAAATTTAAAATTAAAGCTAAATCAAAAATTAAAATTCCTAAAAATAACACAATTAGGGATGATATCTTTTATGACCCCCTTCTGAATGCACATCTTAATTTGGTTAGGGGGGTTGTCTAGATTCTGTAGGGGTTCTAGATTCTGTGAAGTGGTTAAACTAATAGCATAATCACTCAAGGAGAAATGTTCACAACTGAGACACCAGGCTAACATGAATCTACCCTCCTTGGGGATCAATGTCCATATCAGCAGAAGAGGACAGTTAAAATTTTTATGGGGGTGGAAGAATCTTTAAAGCAACAAACAACAAGTATGGTCCGCCACCCAGCAGGGATTTCACCACCTTTCAACATTGCTGTTGGCGAGCATCAGGGATCAGCACTTTCACCATTACTATTCATACTCTGCATGGACACTGCTACAGCAGATTTGCAAACTAGGCATTCTTGGACACTCCTATATGCAGATGACATTGCACTTGGCCACCAAAAACGTGCAGTCCTTCAATGACAGCTGCAGGCATGGAGTGATAGATGCAGTGAAAATGGACTTCAACTGAACATACCCAAAACAGAGTAGCTACAATGTGACTCTCAAACTAGAACAACAATTCAAATTAACGGACAAACACTGAAGAAGGCCACTCAATTTAAATACCTAGGGTCTCTGGTCTCCATAGATGGCGACATAATGCCAGGCGTACGGTCATGAATAAACGCAGCATGGTGGAAATGGTGGCAAACTACTGGCATTCTATGTGACTCTAAAATGCCTGAAAAACTCAAGGCTAAGATCTACATTACAGTTGTTCTCCCAGTAGACCTCTATGGGGCAGAGTGCTGCCCAGCAACAAAGAAACACGAACAAGCCCTTAACAAAATGGAAATGGAAATGCTGAGATGGACACTTGGCCTGACACTCCTTGACCATGTGCCAAATGATGACGTCCATCAAAGACTAGGAATAAAGGCAATTAGCAAGAAAATGCATGGAAGCCAGACTATGGTGGTATGGCCATGTCATGAGAAGAGAATCAACATCAGTAGCTCAAACAGCACTACATTTGGAGACAGCAGGATGATGACCACGTGGACGGCCAAAGAAAAGATAAATGGACACCATCACCAAAGACATGCATGCTGCCAACCTGAGCCCTGTGGATGCACAAAACAGAGACCTGTGGAAATGACAGTCACAGTGCTAAGCCCTTCACTGGGAAAATAGCCTAGAACAAAGGAAGAAGGCGGAGGAGGAATCTTTAAAGCATAGCTGCATTGCAACAGTTCTAGTGGAAGGTGAGGCTGGCAGAGGAAAATATGTATACAATGGCAGGGCCACTTCAACTGTCCCTGAGTAGTACTGTGAAGAAAACGGCAATGATAACCTTCTTCTGACCAACGCCTACCTTGAAAACCCTATAAGACAATACAAAATGGGGGAAAGGGATATAGTGCTGAAAAATAGAATCCCAAGTTGAATGGCACTCAATCAGTTATTGGGGAGAGTCAAGGACATGTATGAGTAGCACTATTCTTAATGAAGTGAGTGGACTAAAACCAAAAGGACATTGTATTTTTGACGTGAATGGATGCAAAAGGAGAGTCCAAAGTTGTTTCACACATATAATAGGAACATGAAAGAAAGCACGAGAAATGGAATGCTTAAATATTTCAATCCTTGGTGTGAGTAGACTAAAGTGGACTGGATTAGGATGCTATCAGTCAGAAAATTACAAAGTGTTCTATTTAAGGAATGATAAATGCAGAAGGAATGGAGTTGCTTAAATGGTGAGGCAAGATGTAGCACAGATAGTCAAGTGATTTAATGCAATGTCTGACCAAACAATATCAATCAGATTTAAGGGAAAGCCTACCAACGTAACCATTATTGAAGTTTATGCCTCAACTACAGATGCTGATGAGGAAGAAACATTATGCAAGTGTCCAGGAAGAAATTGCTCACACACTGAAACAAGATGTGTTGACAAGCAAAGGTGACAGGAATGCAAAAGTAGGAAACAAAGAAAGTACTGACAGAAAACAGGGAAGACTTGAAATGATTACTGGTGAAACTTAAAGCAGAAAGTCTCAAAGTGAGACTGCAGCTGAACATAATGACTACTTAGGAATTTTTCAACTTGAAGGTTGGCAATGAGGAAACTGAAATTGCTCAAGACTTTGTATTACTTGACTTCATCATCAACCAAAAGGGAGACTGTAACCAGGCAATCCAAGAGAGACTGAGACTAAGAAGGGCATCCATGAAGGAGGTAAAAAAGATTCTTAAGTGTAAGGATGTGTTACTGGCAACCAAGATCAAGTTATTTCATGCTGTAGTAATTTTTATTTCTTTGTTGAGGTGTGAAAGTTGGGCAATGAAGAAAACTGACAGGAAGAAAATAGATCGACTGGCTACAACCAATCTCCATGTGAAGATTGGAGGTAGCGAGTCACTTGCCGGTGTTCAACTGCACTCCTGCACCAATCTCCACGTAGAGATCAGGATGGGGGCACAGTCATGAGGGAAGGGGCACAGCCCTACAGTACACCCCTAAAAGTGACACCTGGGGCTCTAGCCCCTTATACCCCAGCTATGCTACTGCCACCATAGAGAATAATGGCTCTTTAACATTCAAAGAGCCAGTATACCATGAATCAGAGGGAGACCAGAGAATTCTTCCTTTCCCTCTCTCCTTCCTTCCCTGGCCCATTGCCTTCCTGACATAATTTCTAATTCTGAATTCAATTGGAATTTGGGTTTTTTTTGGGGGGGTGCCAAATCTGATTGGCTGACCCAATACCAGGTTGGTGGTATCTAACTGAATGAGCCCTAATGAACATGTGCCAGTTATTCCTGAATGAAATCATTTCTATGAAGAAACACCTGATAATATGGTCATGATGGGTAAAGAATACAGTGAAATATTAAGCCATGCTGTTCTGAAACACTGCTTTGATTAATCAAACAAGCTTTAACAACAAAAAGTTGGTGAACACAGTGGATCTATGTCCTCAATTCCCTTGAGGTAATTAATCAAGTTCTAGTCAATTTACCTGCCTTTGCCATGAAATGAAATCAGTGTTATGTACGTGCAATTGTCTTTTTGCATAAACATATGCAAAGTGACTGAACTTGTGTATATACAAGCACCCAAACATTCTTTTCTAAACAGAATCATTCTTATTTAGTTACATTATTTTTTTTAAAGGTAAAGGTGGTTCCCTGGCCGAACACCGGGTCATTACTGATAGGGGGGTGATGTCACATCATGATGTTTACTAAGCAGACTTTATTTATGGGGTGGTTTGCCATTGCCCTCCCCAGTCATGTACCCTTTATTCCCAACAAACTGGTTACCCACTTTACTGACCTCGAAGGATGAAAGACTGAATCAACTATGAGCTGTCTACCTAAAATGGACTTCTATTGGGATCAAACACTGGTAGTGAGCTGAGCTTTGACTGCAGTACCACAGCTTACCACTCTGCCTTTTTTCTGCCCTTACAAGGGCTACCAACACAGCTAGCTATTTAAAACATGCAAAACAAAATTACATCATAAAACCATTAAAATCAACCCCCTATTAAAACAGTTTTTAAAACAGTTTAAAAAGAGTTCAAATGCTTACAAAACAAAAAAAAATATTGGTTAGGAAGAAGGGATCATCAAGAGAATGCCAAATGAAACATAAAAAATCTTCTATTTCTGATGGAACATAGCAACAGAAGAGGACAAACTAATCTCCCTGGGGAGGAAGTTCCAGAGTCTTGGTGCCATGACCAAGAAGACCCTTTCCCTGGTTGCCACCTGCCAAATCAGAAGGTGCAGTTGAAGTAAGGTCTCCAAAGATGACTATAACATTCAGGCAGGTTCATAAAGTATGGTGTGGTCCTTTATGTATGTTGTTTTCAATCAGTGTGAGGATTTCATGCTCAAGATCAGCACTTTGAATTGTGTGTGAAAACAAAATGATAGCCAGTATAGGTGGGCCAAGACTGGAGTGTTATTGTCCCTATGATCTGCTCCAGTAAACATCTCGGCTGCAGCATTCTGTACCAGTTCAAGTTTCTGTACTTTTTTCAAGGATAGCTCCATATAAAGTTAACTGCAGTAATCTAAGGCAGTTTCCGCACAGCCACGGGAGAGACCCTGCATTGGCATTAATCATGTGGATGCAGGCTTTGGGGTCATTCGCACAAATGGCCCCATGGGATGCGCAGCTGTGGGAGCAAGCTCCGCACAGCTGCGTATTCCCCTCCTTGGCCCCAAACACCTCGTTACCTTCTGCTGGCAGCCGCGTCGCTCTATCGCTGAAGCATCAGAGACCAGGGGGCATGTCCCCTTCCCTCCTCAGAGTGACAATAGAGAGACACAGCTGCCAGCAGAAGGTAACGAGGCGTTTGGGGCCGGGGAGGGGAAAACGCCGGCTTCCACCCGCTGCTGTTCACATGGCAGCGGATGGAAGCCGGTGTTTGTAGGAAAACTCGCTCCCCAAGCAAGTTTTGAATACACCGTTTTGGCAGGCACAGAGCGCTGCTGCATCGATTTGGCAGCGGCGCCTGTGCAAAGGGTCCCTGCCAAAACGGTGTTTTACCGGGCTGAAGCCGTTTCTTTCAGCCCGTGCAGAAACCGCCTAAGTTAGATATAATCAGGGCATGCACCACAGTGACAAGATCTTTTCTATCTAGGAAAAGTTGCATTTGACTAACCAGTTGAAGCTGGTAAAAAGCACTCTTGGCCCCAGCTTCCACCTGCTAATCCAGCAGTAGATGCCTGGGTACAGGAACAGCCTCAGAACACAGACCTGTTTCTTTAAGGGCAGCGCAACCCCATCCAAAACAGGTGATACCTTAAATCCTATCTTAGACCTTCTGTTCACCACTTCTGGCTTGTTCAGATTTAGCTTCAGGTTTTCTGCAGTCTCCCTGGCATCATCTGGAAGTGAGAGTTAGAGCTGGGTGCCATCTGCATATCGATAACATTCTTAGACATAATGTCAATGTAAACTTAACAATGTGCCTGCTGCTTAAAAATGCATTACATTTGTGAGAGAAAATGGTGGATTCTGCTCAGCACATGTATAACAGGTTGCAGTCTTTATAAAGGAACCTGTTTTCCTTTTTCCCATTTGGTTGTGTGCCTTTCACCCATTCAGGCAGCAACTGGAGCTCATGGAAATAATCTGAAGTTGCTTTCACCCCTTCATATGGAGACTATTCTCTCTCTTTAAAAAAAATCCCTGTAACACATACATAGCTGCGCAGGCATACAGAGAGGAACTCCTGCAGCCATGCTATTTGCATAGCTGCACAAAAGGGGAAAAAAAGAAAAAGGTACCTCCCTGCAATGGCCAGGCAATAATGAACATGTTGCTGTAGATTGATCATACTTGCTGCCACAGGGAGAAAACATATTTGGGAGATTTTCTACACTGTCAGGTGTCCAGAGAATCTTCCCACAACCTGCACGTAATGGTGGGTGGGCGGATTCTTCCTGGCAGTGGACAGCACACAACCTAAAATGAATGGGTGGAAGGGAGGGGGGAAAAGTGTCTCCTGCCTGTTGTGTTTGCACAAGAGCACCTCCAACCCAGAATTAGGCAAAAGGATTGCTGGTTTAGCCATTTTTGAATTCTGGGTTGAGGGAAATAGAACATGCCAAACTCATTTTGAGAACAGGACCTGTGTGAAATGTCCTCCCCGCCCCCAATACTTTATATAACATCCTACACCCATTCTGTTTGGCCCGTGCGAAATCCACCAATGTGAGGGCACAGGTTTCCATGACATTATATGTATACTTGTATATCAATAATATAAAAGTACTTGGAAGGGTGATTGTTTAGTGTCCCACAAAAAAATTGCCCTGAGCTTCTCAGAGGAAGAGGGGTGCACCCATGTGATAAAGTAAACTTAGAAGAAACATAATTTAATATGTTTATTATCTAATCTTTTACTGTTCTAAGTCTTTCTCTTCCTGTGAGGAGAACATATTCGGAAAATACTTGCAGCAATTGATTTATTGATTCAGTTTAAAGTCTGTGGGTTGCTTTCAGTAGTCATTCCAGTCAAATGAGTAAGAAATAAAATTTGACATGGGTGTAATGGAGCTGTACAAGGAGATTAAGCACACACCCTTTTCTATTTGAACAAAGGATAATTTAGCTCATATTACAATGGTTCAGATAGGTGCTAAATTCCAAAATACATAAAAGAGCTCAAGAGATGGGAAGAATAATATACTTTATAACAACTTGATTATATTTTATTACAAAAAACTTCCTGCCTTTTATTTGCTAATGTCAGTATTCAAAGAGAGAGAAAGCTACCTTCCCTTTGGCTGGTTACAATTCTAACCTGGGAAAGGAATGAAAAGCATGGCCATAGCCTGTCATTGTGGGCCAGAAGGAGCACAGCAAAAGCCATTTCATTGCCTTAGGTAGGGCAAGGCCGCAGCTTCAGGACCCGGCCCGCACATGCATGGAAGCCAGGTCCTGGTTGGCAGCCACATGTGGCGAGCTCAGTATCACTCTGGACGCTGAAGATTGACCCACCCACCCATCCCTGTACTACTTTATGCTGTTGTATTATGTTTTGTTTGTTGATTGTTTCTGTCATGGCCAGTTGGCAGGTTGCACATGGGGGGTGATCTGTTGGGAAAGGGGAGCCGCGGGATCTCCCCTGTTATAACACCTCCTTAAGAGGTCAGGGTGGAGCAAGCCAATGGTCAGGATGCCCAACAGGGCTTACAAGGCTTGTGCCCTAGCGGCAGAATAAAGCGGGCACCAGACAGGGGTCCACAGCCCAACTGGCATGCACCACTCCAATCTTGCCATTTGCAGTCAATTCATCTAGCAGGCAGGCTTGAGGAATTTGATGGGCTCTGGGGGACAGCACTTGTGATGCCCAGATGTTTGGATCACCCCTCCCATGCTGTGCCATTTGCTTCCTTTTAATTCCTGTGTCAATAAACACCTCTGGCTATGGTCAAACATTTTCTACCCACAAACAGTTGTATGTTTTTATTGGAATGGGGGTGGTTTACTGTTAGCTTGAGCCAGCGGGCTCACTTCCTGACCCACAAACCCTGAGTATTTTTTAACTTTATTCTGTAAATCTCCATTTCCTTTTATTTATTTCTTCTTGAGAGACACTGTATATCACAATTACTTGTAGAAGGAGAGTATCAAGAGAAAATATTTTTTCTTGTTTTCTGAGTAATTTTTTTTCTTGGTATCCTTCTGTACTTTGCTGCCAATATATGAATATTTTGTATGGATTATACTATAAAAACAAATAGTATATATAAGCCATCTATTTTATAAAGGTGGTAGAAAATATGGAACGTGTGTCAAAAATCCTGAACAGTTCCACAAATACAATGTTTGGCATGTCTTAACTTGCTTTTTCTTTGCTTGTTTTGTTTTTTCAAACCAATTGTAGGACATTTCTGTCTTATAAGTGCTTACAGAAAAATTACGCCTGGATCATAATGAAGATAAGAAGTATTTGTATAATGTTAATATGGTTTTATCTCTAAGAGGAGGCACTGGAAGCGCGATGAATGGAGCTCCCAGCAGTTTCATTTCCTGTAAAAATCAGGTGTGCAGGGATTCATTTTCAATGGGGACGTAGCACAAGCAAAAGGATGGGCTTAAGCTTCCCCCTTAAATGTTTTCCCAGTCATAAATACTCCTTTGGAGCAACTATTTGCCCATTGGCATTTTTTTTCTAGCTACTGGAATTATATGTTCCAAAGGAGCAAACAGTGGCTTCATAAGGCTGTTTTAAGTCAGAAGAACAGCATTTGGAGAAGGGTTAAATCTGCCTTTCCCTTGCACCATAGCCCCAGTTAGTATTGGGTCTGCACATTAAGATTTGTGTTTTGAAGGAAATGACCCCAAAACATTCAACAGCAGGATGAAATGACCCTCACTAATTAGAAACCCAGCTAGAATAGTGTGTTTATGCAATTGATACTCATCTGGATTCCATTTAACTTAATAAGGGCATCAAATAGAAACTTCATTTCATTTGCAAGAATTTTAGTCTCTCCACGCTTTTGAGGCGTTCAGGATTCAGCTTGTCCCTTTCACTCATCATAGAACTCTGATAGGATAGGTTTTCTCCCAGGTCACTCAGGAAACTTCATGGCACAGTATAATTCAAATCTCTACTGTCGTAGTATGATATTTTAAACCAGTGAACCACATTGTACAATCTAAGGTCACAAATAGCAAAGCATAGTTATGGTTATTAGAACCTTAGATATTCATCTACCAGAGGATATAAAGAAAAGGCTAATTTGTTTATAAGTCTTGAATTTGGACACAGTTTACTAGTGTTTGTTTGATGTGCTCATCATATTGGAAAACCTGGTGTTTTAAAAGGAGCAGTGCCTTTTGAATTGTATTCCTTTATAAACAAAATTGTAACAAAACATATTCTTAGAAAAGGAGCCCAAAATACTGCAAGAAAAACATATATCAATCCCAGGCTGCAGTTTTACTTTGAAATGCTGAATTGACTGATCCGTTGCACCTTGCTGAATGTAGCTGGGGGAAAATTAGATAAATGTCCAGCATTATGGAACAGTACAGAATAAATCAGCAACAGAATAATTTTGCTAGAAATAGTCATTTTCAAAAGGCCAAGCTTGCTAAAAACCATGTTTGCCTGTTTGTTCCAAGCCCCATTAGTCATCAGTACATAGCCTATGAATACAATTATTGTCAAAGTTACTAATGGAAAAACACTTGGAAATAACCATCTAGTAATTATGGCTTTAACAGACTGAACGCTGAATATGTTAAATCCCAACTCAGTAAAGCACCACTAACAAACACAACAGCCACTGAGAGCCAAATAGACATAAAAGCAAAAATTCAAGGCAGGAAAATCCTGAGCCGAATATGGGACCCAAGCACTTGATAATGGGAGACTGTAATTTATAATGTAACCCTGTATCTGAGGAGATAAATGATAAAAACAATAAGGCATACTTAAAGCAGAAATAAATGCCTAAATTGTCAGGCTAATTAAAATAGGTTTGTTAGTTTGAAAGGGGAGGAACCACATGCCAGAGCTATGATGAGTATCATTTGATTAATATGCCAAAAATGCTTCATTTCAGTCTGAATGAGCCATATGGCTGCTGGGGTATCTCTCCTAGAAGAATATGCTGTGAGTATCAATTTTGACAAGTCATAATGGAAATATTTTCATCTTCATGCCTGATTTACAAAGTCAGTCAGACAAGAGTTTTGGTTAGAGTTGATAGGATTAGCCAAGGTTCCTAAGGGATCCTATCCAAGATGTTCCACTATCCATTTGTCATGTAAGCTCTAAGCTTTTGCTTCACCTTCATGGACTACTCTTTTCACCTTTTGGTGCCATATATTCTTTTTGATCGTTTAATTTTGTGCTTTTCTTGTTTGAGACAGTGTGTTTCCTTTATTTTAAAAGGATTTGGCAGGTGCAAAGTTTTACTTCAGCCACAATAGCTTTAAGCAAACCAGCATCCATAGCCCATTCGAACAAAACAGGAAGGTAATAATATTGACCTGGAATGTTGTAAACGTTAATAGGCAGTTGCACATGTAGCTGAACACTCTGACTGATGCACATTTTGAAATCATATCAAAAATTCATGATGTTAGACAAAAAATAATTCAAATAATATGAGTAGGAAGTCTGAATACATATATTTAATACAATTATCATAAGAACATAAGAACAAGCCAGCTGGATCAGACCAAAGTCCATCTAGTCCAGCTCTCTGCTACTCGCAGTGGCCCACCAGGTGCCTTTGGGAGCTCACATGTAGGATGTGAACGCAGTGGCCTTCTGCGGCTGTTGCTCCCGATCACCTGGTCTGTTAAGGCATTTGCAATCTCAGATCAAAGAGGATCAAGATTGGTAGCCATAAATCAACTTCTCCTCCATAAATCTGTCCAAGCCCCTTTTAAAGCTATCCAGGTCATATTTAATATAATTATCATATTTTATATAAAATGTGTGTGAATGTTAGTTATGCACACCACTAATAGTAGAAAAGTTGTGCACACATATTAAATCTTTCGCAAGTCAGTTGGGATAGGGATTATCGTTAATATTATGAAGATTATTTATAAATCATATCAAAAATTATTATCAGAAGTGTTCTAGGAATTACACTAAAATAGAGGGGAAATAGTTCATGTTCAATGACCATTGTAATCGAAGGTATTTTACAAGACACAAAGTGAACTGTTCATCCTACTACAAGCCAAGAGAGATTTCTATGTATTTTATTATGTAATTACATTAGAGACTTTGGAGCTGCTATACATTTTTAACTGTGACTGACCAAAATTGATAGCTAAATAGTAAAGTTATCAATTAATATTTAATTACTTCTCAAATTCAATACAATTTTTTTGGAAAAATGTAAACTAGAAGCAAACATGAGCTATTACCACAAAAGGCAGATTCAAGAAACTGTAAAACATTTCCATAAGTGGAAATAAATATCAGGCACAAACTAGCCAAAGTTCAGCAATTTCAAGTCTCATTGATTTCTGGAAACTGCAGACATCAGAAGAAAAAAGTTTGTTGTGACTGAGAAGTATAAAATAAAATATTAGAAATATTAGTATACTCCCTCCCCGCTAATAACATTTTTGATCTGCTTTATTTTCTAGTCCTAAGTGATATTAACAAAAATGTAATAATGCACTGGTAACTATATAATGTAATAATGTGGTGTTAGATGGGAAGAAAAAAACCATATATTGCACTATACCAAAATTAGTCACTAGCCAACTGGACAAATTTGTTAACATACATGGAAACTGTACCAGTAGCTCCCAAAGATCATTTATGCTAAGATAATGCTATAATAAAGTTGGAAAATTGTGCTGAATGATACTGCACCTAATTTCATGAAATTATCACAGTATTGAACAGGGAACTGATTAAATAAAACAATGTAATAAGATTACAAAACTCCAGGTGGCACCTGGAGATCTCCTACAATTATAATCCATCTCCAAGTGGAAGATCAGCTCCCCTGGATAAAATGGCTGCTTTGAAGCAGGACTGTGTGACATTATGTCTTGCTGAGGTCCCTCCCCAAATCTCACCTCATATTCTATCCCCAAAATCTCCAGATATTTTCAACCCAGAGTTGTCAATCCTGCAATGAAAATGTATTGAACCAGCAAAGATAAGACAAGACAATAATCAACGGCTCTGTGTATTTAAAATACAATCGGCTGTTACTTCAAACCCCATGAGTCCCAAAAACTCACACAAAGTCTACTGTTAAAAATTATACAGGTTTATACCTTATCTGTGCATCAGACTCTACTGTTGCCGTGGCCAGGAAGACTTCCTAATTCAAGTTAGAAGATGTACCACTGAAAGCTTGCTATTGAAGTCCACAATCGCTTCTGGGCAAAGTTAAAGTAAAATGTTCATTGAAGTGAGAATGTCCCAGCTATTGGCATTTCATTTTCTATTGGAATACAGTAGTTGCATTTAAACTGAATATTTCTGTAAGGTAATCCATGAGTTCTTTGGCTTCCCGGCCAGCTCTCAAGCTTTCTTTTCCTTGAGTGCTAAAGCAGTGGAGAAGCATGTTGAAAGAATTTGTGCTACAAAACACTCGGTAAAAATAATTGACTGAATGAATAATTTATTGAATTTACTGAAAATACTGACCTAGATTTATGCTTCCATATTAAGAACATGGAACACGTATAATAATACGTGGTTGCAAATGGTGTGTCAAGTTATGTTAAGGGAAGATTGTCTGATGATGATTAATTTAAAAGGAGGCTGTGCAACAAAAAGGGCTTGGCAGTAGATTGCTTGTGCTGTGCTGCCATTGTTTGTCACAAAATAAGCACTTTGTCATTCCACTAAGACTGGGCTCACTTTGAAAGATTTTGGAAAAGCAGAAATATTTTATGAGACTGGGACAGCTGTAGATAAATACTTCAATCTGTGATGTACCACATGGCAGTGAGGAGAGAAGAGGAATAGGATAGCCTCTGCCAACTGTTCTTGACTCAAGAGGAACATTTGAATGCGCTGTGTGAAATCCTGATTTTGGAGGGTTCTCATTTGTGTGTGTGGTGGTCTGGCAATGACCTGCCGGGGCGGGGGGGGGGCGGTAAGAAGACACACACCTGGGTCCAGCAGCAAGACTGACCTGGGTGGAGCATGGTGGGACCAGGGACAGGAGAATGCAGCCAGGGCAGTCTCAATAACAGGGCAGCTTCAGAAATCTGCTACAGGGGGACTCTAAGAGGTGGTAATAGGTGAGCATGGAAGAGGGAGCAATGACTGTCCGAGCCTAGGTGGTTCATGGTTCCCAGGCAAAGAATCGGGTTATACCACTGTAGCTCTTTTCCCTTGCAATACAACCCTGAGGAGTGTGAAGCTAATGACACCTTCAGGTGCTGGAAATAATACCACTTGTGCAAGGAAGTAAGGACTGGGCTGGTGCTTTCAAGACTCCGTAGACTCCAGGTATGCTGTTTCCTGTCCCTAAAAAGCATGACTGCATGTACCAGAGCTAAAAATCCATGTGTTGTTACATTCAGATAATGTGGCAGCCTCAGGTGTTGGAAGGGTCTACATGTATTTGCTGGTCTCCCAGTACATGTGGTCTGTAATGTCTGAAAAAAGGCTAATGCCACACCAGCTTCACTGGTGTTCAGTTTCCTTCCATGACACCTGAAGGACTAATGTCTCCAACATGAGCCTGACTGTATTTCCACATGTTTGTTTCATATGCCAGTAGCTAGCTACTTGTGACATGGCATTCCCTCTGGTGGCACTCAGATAATGGAACCATGTCCTTTATAAACCTTCTCGGGCAAAATCATGTGAGAAGATGGTTCTAGCAAGGATTGAGTGGGGTAGGGTTGGTCTCACTCGTCTCTTAAATTGCTGTGCTGAATATTGTAAGAGGAACGAACTGGTAATTAACTATGAAAAAACCAAAATAATGGTCTTCGCTAGAAGACCCCCTAGTCATACATGGACCATCAATAACAGACCCATAGAACAAGTTAACCAGTTCAAATATTTGGACGCCAACTCTTACTAGCAACCTTAATTGGGCAGTACATAGGAAATTAGCACTCGCTGCAGCTAACAACAGTGCCCTAGCAATTCAGCGTTTCTTTTTCACTGTGGGCCACCAGTATATACCATCCGCATTGAAGGTGTTCAATGCTAAATGCGGCTCTCAGCTCCTCTATGGAGCACCTATTTGGATCGGAGCTATAAACAAAAATATAAACACAGCCCAGTCCCGTTTCTTCCACAAAATTATGGGCTTACCAAATTGTGCTTCATATGCAGCCCTATGTTTTGCAGAACTTCGAGGGCAAATAACATCATATGCCCGCGATGGCCTGGCTGAGAACTTGTCAGATACTGGCTCACATTATCCACTATTTGCAGGATCACTCCAGTTTGTTACACCTCATGCTTTCCGACTATGCAAATTCTAGGTGGCTGAAACTGGTTGAGGGAAAAAATCAACACTCTTGGCTTTTCATTAGAGTCGTTGGTCCCTCTTTCCCTATCAGAAGCATATAGCTGCTTGAAAACTAAGCTATTAGGAGGAACAAGAGTATCGGGATATGATAGCAGCTGCTGAGGAAAGCGTGTTCCCCCCTGACCCTGCTTATTCCAATTGAACAAGGACACATGGCCAATTATTTACAGTGGATCACCAACCCTAAATTAAGAAGAGCTTTAACACTGTAGATTCAATCTAATGCCTTCTATGCTGCTCTATGGCGAGATATCAACAAATTGATAAACAGAGGAGGCTATGTCCATGCAATATGGGTCAGGTGGAGAGCACTTTCGATCATACCCTCTTTCATTGTGTAAGGTTTGCAAAAATCAGAATGTCACAATCTGCACTTATCCCATTTCTGTATAACAATCTAACTGATAACCTTAAGATACCTATGCTTTTTGAACAACATGGATCCCACAGTGTGTGAGAATGTAGCAAAATTTCTGCTAACAATAATAGACGTAAGTCTAGATGAATACCAACCAATGTCTATGTATTATGACCACATATAGCCAGCAGTAATTTTTCTAGCTTCTGTCAGTATCCGATGACGTTTAAGTGAGTTAACTTAGCTGAAGGAATGTCCTATAGTTACAGAAGGACCATGTATATATTTTAGTATTTAGTATTTTAGTACCAGTGTCTATAATTGTGAGCAATAATGGGCAAATTTTGTATGCTGATTTTGTATGTTTATTTTATGCCAATAAAGGCTTGTGATGATGAGTGGGGTAGGGTGGGGTGGGGAAGGCTTTAGTGTAGTATGATTCAGTGACAGCTGTTGTTGCTGCTGTGGGATTTTGTTCATGCTGCTCATTTTGTTTTTTGGTAACCTTCTTTATTCAGTTATTCTTGTTCTGCAATTTTATTTTAGCCTTTTAACTATATTCTGGTTTTACAGCGCAACCTAATCAAAGTTACACCTGTTTTAAATCCTTTGAAGTCAATGAGTTTAGATGGATGTATCTCCATGGGATCACACTATTCCCAGTTTTAATGTTGGGCTAGGATTCGGAAGACTTGGGTTCAAATCACTATTGAAACAAGAAGTTTATTAGATGACTTTGTAGCACAAGGAGAGTCACTTTCTCTCCTTGTGATTACCTACAATGTAATTTTGGGGATAACATTGCAGAGTGGAGAACCTTCTTGGAGGAAAGGTGGTATTAAAATGTGACAGATAGCATTTGATCTGTTTTACTGACATCAAAGGAGTTAGCTTGACTTGGAAAGATCTGATCCAGCTGAATGAGCTGATAAGAAACAAAACATTCTGTCTTTTTGATATTTTAACACTTCTTGATTTTACCAGCTGGGCTTGGCAGACTTTGGACTTAAGCTCAAATTGGCTAAACCCAAATTGGCTAAAACCATCTGGTGACACACATCAGTGGGGACTTGAAAAGATGCTGACCCACTGTATGCATGTGTGCATGAAGCAGAAGAACCAGGCTTTGCATGTATCTATCAGTCAACATCCACCATAAGAGGAGGAGTGATGCTCAGGAACTGTCAGTCTCCATATTCTTTCTTTTTCTTAGCCTGCATGCTAGAACTGTACTGTACTTACTCATGTGTCTTGTAGTAATAAAGCTGATTTTCTTATCTTGCCTTTTTATGCATCCATGTCCAGATTGCTTCCCCATGCTACTGAGTTAACCCCTGAGCAGCTGAACTTCTGGGAAGATGCTGTGTAGCAGGGAAAGGTCCTTAACAAAGGTGGGGGCAGTATTCAGAGATTGTGGTAGCCAATCCAAAGGAGCACTCTGAAGTGCCACAAGGGGAATTGGAGTGTAAAACAAAAAGTGTTTTTCTGCCCAAGGCTTCTAGCAGGGCTGAGTGACAGTGAACAGATCTCACTTGGGAGCAGGAAATAAAATTAATAATAATCTAATCACATACAAATTAGCCTCTCCCACAAAGACAAATTACAGCTTGGAGAAATATTAGTAATCACAATCCAAGCACAACCCCTAATTCCTCAGTGACAGGTCAGATCTCATCACTAGACCTAATAGCATAATGGATACCAATTTGCAGCCCCAACAGTAAATGCTCTGTAAAAATAGTACAAAAATGGTGCCCTGAAATGGGCCAATTAATTTTCACACCAGACTGTTCCTCTGCCTTTTAAGCATAAGGTTTGGCGGTTTAAGGTTCAGCTCCATCACCACTGACATTCCAGAACAGAACTTTCTTGCCCTGCCTGGATTGTTCCCTTACTACATTGGAATTCTGCACCTCTATTTACGCTGCAGTGTCTGGGACTTTGGTCTTTAATTGCACTAGCTTCTCTTTAATCTCCACTCCCAAGCCCCACTTCTCTGTCTCCTGCACTTACCTTCTAGAAGTCTCATCTGAAGAGAACCTTGATCATCACTCCTTTTGTCAACTTTCCTCTGCACTTTCTGTATGCTCACAACTCCTACAGAGTGTTACAATTCTAGGACCAGGCAAGGGAGCTCACATCTAGCATAAATAGCGCCCGAGGCTTCAGCCGGGAGGTGCCATTGCGTGGGGGGAGGAACGAATGGAAGCCTTCCCGCCGGCCGGCCGAGGCTGTCACATGGCCGGGTGCCGGCACGTGGCAGGGGCCTTCAAGCCGCCTATAAAAGGCGGCGTTGGCGGGAACCGGCCTCTTTCGAGGCCAGCTGCTTTAAAAGGTCCGTGGTGGCGATAGAGCTCTTGAAAGCAAAGCCTTGGGGCCGCGCTGAGAGCTCGCTGCCCGGCAGGGAGGGGTGTCACAAATTGGAATTGCGTCCATGTGGCACCTAGTAACTTCCTGTTCCAGTTCCCTCGGGGGATGTGCCGGACAGGGGTTCTGTCCGAAGGGCCTAAGGGGTCAGCTGGGTCTGCCCTATAACCAGGTTCAGCGGTTCGCTGCCTGGGGGCCAGGATGTGCTCTGTTATGCTCGCCCAGCTTCAACTTTTTGGTTAAATAAATTTGGGCTGCGGCCGATTTCTTTTCCAACAAGTATGTGTCAGTGTTTTTGTTGGAATGAGTCTCCACACATCCCCATGCAAATGGAATGGATTTCACTAGCAGTCTTGTGGTTCAATTGTCACTCCTTTTGCCAACTTTCCCCTGTACTCTCGGGGGCACTGTATGCTCACAACAAACCCCAAAGAGGATTCAGTTCTGGGACCAGGTGTGGGAGCACACATCTAGCATAACTGGAATGGATTTCACGAGGAAGCGTGTTATTTGCTTGTTGAATGCGTATTCTCCAAATGCTTGTGTGACTTTACATGCCACACAAATGTAATATATTGCATACTGTATAGCGCATTGCCTGCTTCCCCTTCATTTTTTACACTGCCATTTCTCCAAAGAACTCATTATTCTCCAAGACCAAACTTCAGAAAAATATGCACATAGAGACCTACAGGAAAAAGACAACGATGTTCAGTGAAAAGGAGATGACAGGGAGCAGGGAGCAGGAAATTGTTGTGGTGAGTATCTGCTGTGTCCAGGCTCTACCTCTTGTCTTCTCAAATATGCAAGATCATGAAGCTGCCTTGTACTAAAACAGACCAGACTGTCAAGGTAAGGATTATATTCTGATGGGCAGCAGTTATCAGGGTCTCAGGTAGAGTTCTTTCCCATCATCTTACCCAATTCTTTTGGCTGGAGATCCCAAAGGACTTTTTGTGTTCTAAACAGATGCTCTACAACCCCATCCTCTCCAAAGCTTTTCTATTCTACCTTTTTAGAGATTTTTTTTCTATTCTACCCTTTCAGAGATTAGAGAGGAGATGACAAAGCACTTGAGCTGAATTATCTGTTTCAACATAACACTTTCCGAATCTAAACATGTTACTAAGCAATAACTTGTACAGGCAAATACTAAGCAATAACTTGACAAAATGACAAGCACCATCCAAATGCCCTGTTGTGCTCTTTTGACTTCAATTTTTTAAACTCGTGCCTCTTATTTATATTTTTATATGCCAGATGTTTCTGTTCATGCTGTTAATAAATTAGTTTTTTTATTTCTTCAACAATTTTAAATGTTGCTGCAATAAAGTCTTGCTGTCATGCTAACATTTATCTTGTGTTTTATTGTTTTTAATTGATTTAAATCTGTTTATTTCAGGTATGTCATCCCAAGAATCATTCAGGTTGGTATGGGTGAATAAATGTCTTTAAAATAATGCTCAATGAAAAGAAATTTCTCCTATGAGGTACCAGAAACTCACACAGCACAGTTTGCTTACTTGAGCAAAAATGGAGAGCAAGTCCAGGCACTACAGAAAGCATTCATTGTTCATATTCTGGGAGACAGCATTTTCACTCTATACTTTTTCTCATGATGGAAAGGTCCACAAGATCAGGATAGGAGGAATTTTTAACCTGGGGATTATTTTTTCAAACTCTCAAAAATAAAATTTATCACTGTTCATAATTCTTACAATCTTTTTCGTTAAGTTTTGTTTTGTACTGTAATCAGTACCACGTAACAAAACCACATTACATATCAAGTAAGAACAAGAATGTAATTTCTGTCTCAACTGCTATTAAGCTGTGTTAGATATGGCCTTACAATTAAGAATGCCTATGAAGCTACCTTATAGCCAAATATTAGTCCATTTTACCCAGAGACACTCTGGATGATATTGTAGCAGTGACCCTTTCTAGCCCTGCTTTCTAAGATGCTGGTACTGAATAAGGAACTGTCTGCATGTACAGTGTGTATACTATTTGGTTCAAGGGCTAGCATGAGAACAAAGTCCTTACAAAGTAAAGCACTCAGTTAGGAGTATGAACTTGTTATCTAGGCTGTTTGCTGTTCTATGAGTCATTTCAAAAATGTAGTTATAATCAAAAAATGTCTTTATGAGTCAATATGTGCCCAAGTTTGTGTGCTGAGGTATTTGGCATGGCAAGCCCCATAAATATCTATGTATAGCCAGTATTTCCACACCTTTGCCATTTTCCCTGTCAGCTCACAACAGGTTGCATATACCAGCCATGTAGTGACTCAGTTCTGTTAATAAACCCCCTAAAAGAATCATATGATAAATAAGGGTCAAGTTATATTGCTTTTCCTACTACTAGTACTAGGCAGTTTCTAAAAGTTGGGAAAAATCAATATTTTTCTAATAACAACCACCAAAAAAAAACCACTTGGCAATCTGGACACCAACAAATAGCCAAAGGCCTTAAAAAGTCCAAAAGTGTTTAGGCTCTTTCAGCTTTCAGTTGTTTCTCCAAGTGGACTTCACAGGCAATGGAGCAGCCAGTGGACCAACATGCAAGGATTCCTGACCCTAAAGTCCAATTGAACATTCAGCTCTGTAGCTGGGAATGTTTTGAGTTCAGCTTCAAAATAACCAAAAAATTTTTTTTGTTCTGTTTTCAAAATTGCAGGGTATTTTAAAGCTGAATAAAAAAAATACCCCCCAAATTTGTGCACACTCCTAAATGACTTCATGTGACATCATTAAAAAAATAATATGAAGACATGCATAGTTCAGAAAACACATACAGTTTTTATTTTTATTTATTTATTTTTATTTATTTTCTCGATTTATAAACCGCCTCATCCCCAAGGGGCTCTGGGCGGTGCACAACATTGATATATATACAATTAAATCAGGTTCACAATAGTGACCACACAACAATCAGTATATAACTAAAAACTATTAAAAACTATTAAAACAGCGGTTGACACATCAATGTTTTCAGACATTTCATGTGTTACCCTTCATTTTGGTAATCTTTTCCATTCTGACAGGATGGTAGAACTACAAAGTGGCTGCCATGGAAGGCAGGAGCAATCGCAAAATGTTAGCGAGTGAGTACATAACTTCTGATAGTAGTTCTTCAGTATTTCAGGCAGCAGCTTTGTTTAATGAGATGCCCTATAAAATTAACATATTGTTTAAAATATTTTTGCATGTACACAAAATAGGTATACATATTGAACTATTTCAATATGCATACCTATTTTGTGTGCATGCAAAAATATTTTAAACAATATGTTTATTTATTTATTTGTTTATTTATTTTTCATTCTTATATCCCAACCCCTCCCCCAAAGGGCTCTGGGCGGTGAACTATGTTTAGTCTGAATCAAGTCCTACTGTGTTTTTAGAATACCACTCCACAATTTACACATTGTAAGTACTTTACATCAAGCCATACAATAAATGTTAGAAACCAAAAAGAACTTACCTGGCCCTACCCAAGTGCTATGACAGGTGCTATGATGATTCTTAGTGCCATAATGGAGACATTTCGTTTGAGTGATGGAAAGAAGAGTACTATGCACCTATTACTGAATTATTCAGATGATATTGACCCAAATAAGTGTTTGTATTACAAGGGAATTGTAGGTAACTAGTTCTGAAACCAATAGTTGGAATTGTAGGTGAGCAGCAGGAGTCTTTTCAAGTAGTTACAACTACCTTGAATTTTTCTTTACATAAGCCGACTCTCTTTTTTTGGTAGCACAGGCACCTATAAGATGGTTACTGAGCTGGTGTATCACAATAGCTCTGAGTGTAAGCCATAAACTTGTGGTTTTTAAAATTGTACTATTGTATTGGCTGTTTTATTATTTTTACTGTTTTATTGTTCGCCACCCTATGGGGAGGGTGGGATATAAATCGAAATACAAATAAATAAATAAATAAATAAATAAATAAATAAATACATACATACATACATACATACATACATACATACATACATACATACATACATACATACATACATACATACATACATAAAATGCATGACTCACCTAGGCTTGACTACTTGCAAATGTTCAACAGCAGTAGTCAGAGTTTCAGACAAAAACCACAAATCCCCGTTTGGCACTGGATATTAACTGGGTGACCTTGGGTTAATTATACATTCTCCATCTAATTTACCTCACTGGTAGGAGTGCATTGGTCATTAAGCAGCCTCCCAGGGATCCTTCACCCCACCTTGCTTGGACAATATTGTGACAGAAGGGCTGAGCTTAGACTGCCCAAGCCCCATACAAGGTAGGAGAGGTGACATCCGTTGTCATCCCCGCAGGGTCGTCGCTAAGGAATAGGCGAGACGCGGAGGAGGTTTCATCTGGTGGAGAGCGTCAGCAACAGGAAGCGCGGGATTTCGTGATCCTGACAACTCTGCCCTGTGCTGGTCTCTGGCACCTTTTATTAGGGTTTCATAGTGGGCGTGTAAAGGAGGTGGGTAGGGAGATGAGCGGGAGACCGGGAGACCTGGAGATCATCATGTGATGCATGATCTCACCTGGCTACGTGCGGAGAGGAGCGTAAGCGTCTGAGCCTAATCCTCACCTGGGGGCAAGACCATTGTCCCTGCGCCCGGTGACTGAGCCAGACAGTTCATGACCCGTGACTCATAGGGGGATGAGGAGTGGGGGTGCGGTGCGACCAGAAGGCCGTAGGTCCGTTGGCGTCCCAACGTTCTACCACGGTGCTGCTGGGTCAGCAGTGCATTACTACATCTCCTCCTTTTTTACATTTTAGAAGGGGGACCGAAATGCTAAGGGGTGATTTAAAGGGACGCTTGTCTCCTCCGCCGTCTGGTCAAGCTGACCGAGCTGCTTGTGTAACATTAGAACTTGGTTGCGGGGTAAGGGAAATTCGAGGGGCTTCTTACATAGGTTACAGGCAATATTAGACATACATTGAACGAAACAAGATCCGATAACGAGGCATACAATTAAACCAATGCAGAGCTGTACAATAGCACTCAACCATCCTCCCGGCAGCCAGCTCCAGAGGGCTGACCACCAATGGGGCAAAACATCATACTTCAGATTAGATACAACTTCCAGCAATTCGCGCACTTTCATATGAATCAATTGGGAATTATCAGAGAGATTAAAGCAACATATATCACGTACATTCTCACAACCTTGGTGATGCAACAACAATAAGTAATCAATAGCGGCACGATTATCTAAGGTCGCTTGACGAAGTTCCTGCTGCTCGGAGGCCAGGGCATCCAGAGCGGTGGAGGTAGAGTTGCCCCCCCCCAGACTCATAGGGGGATGAGGAGTGGGGGCGCGGTGCTTACCAGAAGGCCGTGAGGGTCCGCTACGTCCCAACGTTCTACCACGGTGCTGGGTCAGCAGTGCATTACTACAACGTCTGGCTTGCTTGAGTTGAAACAAGATGGGAAAGATGATGCCCAGCCCAGCCTTTTTCAGGTAAGATGGGAAGATGGTGCCTTGCCCACCCAAGGTGAGATAATAGAGGTAGTGCTTAGATTGGTCTGCTCTAACCGAGACCTAGCCCCTAGCTTGGCCTACCCAAGCCCTGTGTAAAACCAGGGAAGGAGCTCCCATCCCATCCAAGCCCAATTTGTTAGACAGCTCTTGCTTCCTTCCTTCTTCTATCCTTCCATTCTTTGGTGAGGGTAGGGTGGACTGGCAGACTTCTCTTTCTCCCTCTATTTTCCGGGGGGGGGGCTCAAGGGAGTGCTAGGAAGGGCCTTTACCAGTGTTTTTTTCCTCCCAGTCTGCTGCTGCTCACAGGGTCATTCTGAGAATAAAATGGAAAAGAAGAGAACAGTGCAAGATGCTTTGAGTCCCTATTGTGGGAAATGGTTGGGTATAAATAAAGTAAATAATAAACATGACATTGAGCAGATAAAAATTAGGTTGGTATGTAGATGGAAAGGAGAGAATGAAGCAGAGAGGGGCGAGAATATGGAGTGTTGCCAGGGGACGGGAAAGAGGAAATAGTGTCAGGATGAGAATATGGGGGGGTGGGGAGTTTCAAGAGAAAGGAAATAGGAAATACTGTCAGGAAGATGACACATGGTTTCCCCCTGAGCAACTGAGCTCAGCCTGGCCATTGTCCCTGTACAATTGGGCCATACATTGGGCCATGTTTCTGGACAGAGGCTGTCAGAATGGGAAGGAGCAGAAATTGTAGACAGGAGGACATAGAAAGCTAGTTTGTCTGGTAGGTGAGAGGAGGAGGCAAGAAAACATACGAACCATGGGGGCTTTCAGGGAAGGGAAATAAGAAATAGTGTGGAGAGGGGAACAAGATATGGGGTAGTCAGATGGGGGAAAGAGGAACTACAGTGTAGAGTACAGGGGGAAGTTCATCTCCTGTAATCAATTTTTAGTTCCCTACAATGTAAATGGGCCTGGCCCAGCAGCTGACACCTTAGAACTGGGCTACAGTTTTTCTAAGTAGAGGCTTCTGAGACAGGGGTAGGAGGGAAAGTTGAATATGGGGGGCATATAAAGGTAGGCTGGCTATTGTATGGGAAGGAGTGAAAGAGGCAGGAAAAGAGGATATGTCAGAGGGGTTTTCAAAAAAGATACCCTTGCCAATCCTTGTAGGTCCCCTTGTGTTTTCAAATACTGTTCATTCACACTTTACATCTTTTAGCTGTATACCTAGAAACACATCTTTAAAAGTTATAGGCAACATGGTCCAGTTTGATGCCAGCTAAGCCATGTTAAAATTACAGATGGTCTGATATTTGAATCTAGTTACTCTTTCAGCTAGTATAGGCAGAAATTGCCGAGGACTTCATGTACTGTTTGAATAATATTTGATACCCTTAGGTATCAGTTTGTCTATCAGAAAGCAAAGAGCTCCGATAACAGCAGCAGTTCCACCTTTTAAAAGCTAAGACGTTTATCCAGCTATCCATGAGAACATAAGGGTGGCATATGTATATTGTCACTCACTGGCAATGTAGGTAGGTGTTGAAATTTGATTCTCATGAAGCAAATAGCATGAGTTCGTTCTCCTTTTTTTCTTCTTTTAGAGTTTTGCAACTTTAATTTCCTAACATGTTCCCTTTGTTGCAATTTTTGTAGCAGATAAGTTACTAGCTTTTTGCTGACCAGGCTTTCTTCTTATATGAAAGAAAATTATATGCTGCTTCTAGCAAGTGATTATGGCTCTCAAATCTATTTTAGTACTCCAAAAACATGGTTATTAAACATGGTCTGCTGGAGTAAAAAAAAACCCCCGATAAATGTAGACGATTACTAAATTTCTGAATGCTGTGGTTTCAGTCCTTAAACCTTGCCTAGATGCTATGGAGAAGGGGCTAAGGCCTGAAGTTGAGCCTTGTAGAGATGATGTCAGTTTGGGAGACCAGCATCATAAAGAGAACAGCACTGACCACCTGTCCAAACAACAGTACAAGTTAGTGCAATTGTAAATCTATTACAAAGATTAAGCCGTGTTACTGACCAGTTTCCAATAGAATTATTTTCTGAAGGTTGCTCCAGGACATTTGCTCTGCACGCTCTGATCCTGGGTGCCTTTTCAGCCCAAAGAATACATAGTTGTACTCAGCTCATCCTGCTGATTCTTGCAATGTAAAGTTTTCCTTTTTTTAAAAAAAATGGAGTTGCTATATTCAAAGATATGTAAGATCGGAGCCTGCAGAACAAACGTCCTATGGCAAATTCAGCAGCTCACAAAATGTTGGGTCCAAGCTGAGGAGGAAACTGACCAGAGATCTTAAGAGTCAGGCAGGGAAAAAGCCTCTTTTCTTCTCTGATGCCTGTGTTGTCTGTTTTTTTTAAAGATGTCCCCAGAACATCTTATTTTGGGTGTGCAGAGGAAAACTCAAGATGGCATCCAAATAGGTGCTCTGGTTTCACTGTTCTGCATGTTAAACCTTTTCTTTTTGCTCTACCAGGTGATTTGGACAATTAATTCAATACTGAAAGATATTTAAGATTAAGGGGGGGTATACTGAGGGTGAGACAGCTATTTTGGAATGCACTATGAGCTCTAAATTGGGTGCTGGCAAGCACCCAAGAGACACAGAGGAAGCTATCTCTCCTCTGGCTAGCAAGCAAACGAAAATAGCTGACTATTTTCCACCCGGGAAGTCTACTAAGTACAATATTCCTGTTTTCAACCACTTTGCCCCCTTGGAGAATGACTTAGATGACTCTATTAATATTGAAAAGGAAGAGCTGGAGCTGGTGGAGAATTCTAATGTCTCCTTTAAGGGCACAGCCATCAAAGAGAGAGTAACAGAAGCTTTGTTACTGATTTTCCTGAATTGACTGCTAGTACAGTAGGCCTTATGTTAAATAAGGGGAAACAATATTGGAGGATATGAGGAAACTGGAACAGGTAGTATGAAGGCTGGTAAAGGAGATACAATCGTATCTGATTTCTAAGGAGCTTTACTCATACCAATATTTCCCATACTCAGCGTTATCCGTTGTAAAGGGGGAGAGGAAAAAGATGCAGTGGTGATAAGTTGCAAGAAAAAAGCCGTTGACAACAGCTGAGTTGGCAACCACATAAGATTTAACAGTATTCAGATTCAGAGAGTGTTTGCCTCTAAGGAATTCTAAAAGTTTGGTTATAAATCACCTGAGTAACCTATTAAGGAAGAGAAGCTCTGAGATAAATTTACTATGGATGGAACAAATAAATAATTGGAATCTGCTCCAAAGAGTAATACTCACATTTAGGTTTTCAAAAGTTGTTGTTGAAGCAAAGGGCAGAGTTGTTGTTGAAACAAAGGGCAAGGATGGAAAGCAAAGGAATTTTCGTGATGAGAATTTTTGTTAACAGTATAATTACTGATCTTTTCCTTAATTATCCTCTGGTTTGTGGGAAGAGGAAAAGATAGCTAGTTGAAGAGGGCGTACAACGGAAGCAAAAAACAGTGCCGAATGGACTACCAAGCTAGTCAAGAAAGGCCTCAGCACAAAGAATGATTTCATTTCATTCTTACCCGGAGAGTGAGCAGCTTCATCACTCTCTGGAGGAAGTCTTGGTGAATTCCTTTTCAACCCTCCCAGCTCTGAAGCAGGGTGCAATTATGAACAGACTGGAAGGCTTGAGGAAAAGTTTATTAAAGATAAGAGAGACATCTGTGAAACAGAATCCAATTATTAGCTCTGAGTCTAAAGGCCCCTTCCGCACATGCAGAATAATGCCCATATAGCACAGGTTTGGCAGAGGCACAAATGAGTGCCAGTGCCATCCAAAGGTTTCACTGGGGCAGAGGAGGAAGGAATGCAGCAGCCGCCATTAAACAATTTTCTATGTGTTTTAGTACAACTCCTTTAAGGGGCACCCCTCTGTATTGCTGTTAATAAGATTATGCTTGAGATAGTTCAGCCAAAATTCTTATGAATCATACTTTAAGCTTCTCCAGGAGTCTCAAATGCTGCCATCCACTACATGGTTACAGTGGAGGCAAGACTATGGATCGCTGCATTTTCTCTATGGCTGAAATTGTTCTTTTTTACAAATGGTTTTGCTCACCTTGGGCCTTTCCCCACTTACCTTAAGCCCCGCACTACTTGAGGAGAGTAGCGCGGGGTCCCCTGGCACTCCCCACGACAGGGGCGGCGACAGTGCAACCGCCCCGATGCTGCTGCTGTCGTGCCCCCTCAGCACGCGGGATCCCAGGCGCTCTTCTTAAGGGCACCTTTTGATGACCCCACGCAGAGCGCAGGGTCGTGGGGACGCCCGGGCGCACACCTGGGATGCCGCGCGCTGAGAGCAGCGTGCGGCATAGGGGGGATGGAAGAGAGTGGGGAAAGGCCCCTTGTCTTATTGGACCTTTTATTTCCCCATGGTGGAAGGTATTGAAGCAGAAATTGAATTATTATGGGTTATCACAGCTATTTCTTCAATCTATGAACTATATTCAAGCTAAGACATTCGTTAAACAGAGTTTTAGATGTGGAAAGATAACATGATATTAATAGTATTAAGAGCCCCCTTTAGAAAACCTGGAACATGGGGGAATCTTTACCTTAACATTGAATGTCTTTCCCTCCACCATACTTGAGGTCAGATACAGAAGACTTCCTTTTAAAGAGTGTGTCTGTCCCTGTGGTGACAGGAGTATCGAGACACTGAAGCATACCCTATTTGATTGTAAATATTGGGGAACTTTTTATTAACAATATAATTGCTCATTCTCTTGGGAGAAATAGGAAGACTCTTCTTTCGTTCATTGTTGCCAACAAGAATCATGACCTTACTTTGAAGGTCACTAGATTTGAATGAGCAGTGTATAATATTAAGAAAACTGCTGGGAATCATCTGTAAGTTTTTTAACTACAAATTTTATGAGATATTTTTAAATTATCATTTGGAATTGCCTTTGGGTGGTTTTATTTGTTTTTGTGAGACACAGGAACCTTTTATATATTTTAATTTAAAGTATTTCATAAGTTTTATGAACTATTTATTTATTTGTGGTGGGTCAAATTCATAAATAAAAAAACAAGACAGGTAGTGGCACATAATTACTATGGAATACTGTCATCTGAAGGATGCTTTTCTGTGTTTTGCACCTCTTCCCACTACTGTTGATTTTTTAATTCAGATAATTGAGTATATGCATATATACCTGCTTACCAACTGAGGCTACACTTCATGCATTTTGTGTATCTTGAGTGTATCAGAATTTTATGCAGGAATTGTATTGCTGAAGTAATGCTAATTTTTTTAATTGCTGCTCTAAGACCATCAATAAAGTTATTTGTTGTTGAGGGTATGTGTGGAGTAAAAAGAAGTTGCCTCTTTGTAAGATGTCCCCGAGACATCTTCTTGTGGTGTGCAGAATGAACCCATATTTCTCCCACACAGAGCTTATTGCAGCATTGGAAGGCTGCTAATTTGCATCTAATAAGTGTTACAGCATTCATGCCATGGCTGTTTAGGTCCTAAATCATACCTTTTCCTCTCCTCTATAGTTTTCACCTCAGAAGTTTTCTCCTCTCAGAAAGCCTTAGTATTTAATTATGTTATGGATGCACTCAGTTATGGATGGTAACTTTTCTTTCAGTTATGTGTACTCTAAATAACACAGAATTCTGTGTGCAAGATGGTAACTGACTGAAATCCCAAGATCATACAAGGAGAAAATAGCTCTTAAGCACTAATTCAGATTCTCATAGACTAACCTTCAATTTGGTTGTTTTTCTGCAGTGCTTGACTTTTTTCCTGCGGGTAGGTGGAAAATTAAATTATTAGATAAAATACTGTCTGCCCCTTGGATTTGTCCTGTAAGACATTGGAGGGCATTGCTTTGTCAGTAAAATTAATTCTGTCCAGCAAATCAAGAATAAGAGTTGCAACTAAAATAAAATAAGCCCAGAAATAAGAATATTTTCACTAAACAAAAATGATATAGAGATTTCTATAGGAACTAATGACTAGCTTTTAACACAAAACAATGTTTTTATTGTTTAAGTCTTAGTGTTCCTTTATGTTAAATGTTATTGAATTATATGCATGATTAGGAAGCTGTTTTATTTGTTGGTTTTTCAAAACACAAATTAATTTTTAAATTCAGCATTAACTAATAACTGAATTTTTTTCTCATTATGCTGTTCTTGCAAAGTTGCTGCGCCTTCCACTCCTCACATTTTAGTAGTAAAATTACAGCCCCATCCAAAGCTGGAGGCAGTGGGACATGGCGTTAAATGTGGTGCAACATTGCTACCTCCAAGAGAGCTTCCTGGAGGTGTGAGAAGCAAAGAGAGAGAGAGAGAGAGAGAGAGAGAGAGAGAGAGAGAGAGAGAGAGAGAGAGAGAGAGAGAGAGAGCACTCCCCCAAAAAACCTCTTCTGGAAATCCAGATAGAACTTACAGGTGACATAAGTTTGAGTGTCAGGGTGCTGTACTCTTGGCCTAAAACCCCAGGAAGGAGTTGACTAAATCCTCTGCCCCTGGGAATGCCATGGCCCACCCCCTCTCACTCTGGCATCCATTTGGGATACCAGTGTAGCTCCGCAACAGTCTGGTCTTCTGGCTTTCATCATGGCGGGGCTGAGGGGTGGGAAGCTGCCAGTGTGATTACTTCCTCTCACAGGGCAAGTGTCTTGGAGAGGGCAAATGTACCATGCTGCTCCCTCAAGCCCCTTTGCTCCCACTTTGGATTGGTCTCTAAGACCCTTTCCGCACGGGCGAAAAACAGTGCCCTGGGGACAGCAAAAACGCCGTCCCCAGGGAGCTGTTCACAAGGGGGCGGCGCCCTCGCTCCTCCCCAGTGGTGCGAAGCTGCTGTTTCCCAACCTCGCTCCCTGAGCAAGGTTTTTGGGAAACAGCGGCTTCCAACCGCTGCCGTGCGAACGGCAGCGGCTGGAAGGCGCTATCCCTCCCCCTGTTCCCAATCTACCTACCTTCCCTGCGACCGTCTGGCGCGTCGCTGAGGCCTGGGGACACCCCCCCCCTGCCCTGCGACTCCAGAGCGGTTGTGCAGAACAGGGGTGTGTGTCCCCTGGCCTCGGCGACGCACCGGACGGTCGCAGGGAAGATAGGCCAATCGGGAGACGGCACAGCGCTGCACCGTCTTCCCGGTAGTTTCCAGGACCGTTCGTGTGAATGGTCCCGAGGGGGTTGGGTCGCCATCATGTACGCTGACCCGACCCCCAGTGTGGCCGTGCGGTGTTGTTAAGAGAACTTATCTTAATTACTTTTTACCTGATTTCTCCCTAAAATCCAACAATCCATTACCTTCCCTTTTTAAGGATTTTGGTGTCTGATTTGAATTCATTCCTTTTTGACCAAAAGAGAAATGTGAAGAGAGGAGGATTGGGAAGAGAGACTGAAATTCTGCAGATGCACACAGACATCTTCCCAAGACTTCTGATTCTCCTGATAGAGCACCACCTTGTAGTGTGTAACAAAAAAAAATCCCTCAGGGCGCTCAATTTACAAACAGGTGCTTATGTGGTGAACAGAAAATTATGAAGAGAAATCAAAGAGACATTTAAAAAGAAATTCCTCTTTTGAAAGAGAATAAGAGGAATCAATAGCTTTATCTTTAAAAGCCAGGCTTGGAAAAAAATATTCTTCTCTTCACAATCTTGGATAAAGAAATTATATTCCTCACAATTAAAATGCAGTGTGCCTTTTCAAATACAAACTTTTGTTCAATATATTTCAAAAACAGTATATTCTAAGTTCTTTTCTGGTGTTGTAGTGAGTTCCCAAGAACAGCCATTCTGGCAAGATACCTGTATTGCAGAATTTTAAATGCTAATAGTGCCATCAGCCAAATCTTTGGATATTTAAATCTGGCAAGACTGACCTTTCTACAAACTTGAACAATACCCCAGGTCTGCAGAAAAATCTGAAATCTAAAAAAATACATTGGGGGTTTAAAAATGTGAAAATAATGAAAAAACAACTCCTGTAGCTTTAAGCAATGGAGTATTTCAGTGGCTATTGCTAGGCAACCACAGAGTTCCAAAGCTTTGTTCTGTTGGTAAGAGACAGGGAGAATGATCATTGCTGTTTCCATGCCTATTTTAGCTTTTGAGGGAGGATTCCTTTGGTCCTGGCCTGGCTAGGGATGCCAGCTCCAGATGGGGATATTCTTCGAGATTTTGTAGTGGAGTTTGGAGTGGCTGGGTTTGGGTTTGGGGAGCGGCGGGGAGGGGAGAGGAGAGGAGATGTCTCAGCCAGACATAATGCCATAGAGTCCCTCCTTCAAAGCAGCCATTTTCTCCAGGGGATAGATCTTTGGAGTCCAGTTGTTATTTTGGAAGATTGACAGGTTACACCTGGAGGTTGGCAAACCTATGCCTGGCAGCAGCCTCTGAATGACTTGGTGTTAACCAACTTTCGTGATTCAGCTAGACCTGACTGCTTGCTAGTGTTGAACAGCACTATGAAAGTCAGTGCAGTATGGCAGTTAGAGCTTTATGGTAGGGCACGGGGGACCCAGATATAAATTGCTATCTTGCTACAGAAGCTCATTTTTGTACCAGAGACATACTTTCAGCCTAACCTACCTATTTAGGTGGTTGTGTGGATAAAAAGGAGGAAAAGAGAATAATGTTAGCTGCTTTGGTCCCCCACTGTGACAAAAGATAATAGTTTTCCAAAACAGAGGCTCCATAAGAGAGGAGATTTAAGGCAGGTTGGCTGTTGGGTGGAAAGGAGAGAAGTAGGGAAATTCCTGGAGATGTGACAGGTGGCACCCAGGGAGATTGGAGAGTGGAAGGTTTTGGGGACTGGAGGGACCTTCGTGTCACTGCCCCCTGGCCCTTTCTGCTATGGCTGTCAGACCCTACCTGTGACCCCAGACTTGGACTGGTCCTTACTCAACAGACTTCTACCCTCAGTTATGGTCTTCATCTACCTGCTGTTGTCTTCACCCAAGTCTCCCAGCCTTCATCCTTTTCCAGCCCCAACCCTACCTCCCCGCTAATTAGTCTCTCACTCTTTCTCCCTCCTTCCACCCCTTTTCCTATTCTCTCTCTTATTCTCTCTAAGGATGTAAGAGATTCCAGAAAGATATAATGCCATAGACTCTACTCTCCAAAGCAGCCATTTCCTCCAGGAGAACTAGGATTGCCAACTTCCGGCTGAGAAACAGAGATCACTTAGAATTACAACTGATCTCCAGATGACAAAGATAAATTTCCCTACAAACAATGGCTGCCTTGGAGAGTGGAGTTTATGTCATTATACCCTGCTGAGGTCACTTCCCCCTCTAAACCTCACCTTCCTAAGGCTCCACCCCCAAATTACCAGGAATTTCTAAACTTGGAGCTGACAATGTTAAGGGGGATTGATCTCTATTGTTAGGAGATCTGTTGTGATTCAGGAGAGCCGCTACCAAGACTGGTGCTGGGGGCGGGCGGAGGAAGCATGTAAGAGACTGGGAGGAGCAGAAAAAAAGAGTGATGGGGCAGAAAGAGAGAAAGTCATGGGATGGGAGCAGACTGAGTAAATGACAGGCAGGGAGGTGACAAAAAGAACATGAAAATGGGTGGCAGAAGGGAGAAAGAGTGAGAGATGTAGGGAGAGAGAGGAGGAAACAAATGGAATAGCCCCTCCCTCCTCTTGCAGGTCCCCACTTATCATTTATAAAACCTTTGGGTTACAGCATCATGATTTCTTCCCCTACAGGGCTGAATTTAAAGGACAGAATATTAAGATCAGAACCCACAGATGAAATTAAAGCCTTCTTTTGAAATCTGGTCATGTTTGTACCCTTTTTTGGGGAAAAAAACAATTGCCATAGATAATAGTTCCTTGATCTCCCTTGGCAAGCTGGAAGTGCAGCTACTTGATCTTCTTAATCCACATGATGAAGTTGGTTGTTGCTGTGAAAGGTCACAGTGGGACAGAGCACATAGTCACAGCATTTTTGTTTTTTTCTCACTGCCATAGACTAAAATGTCAAATAGCATGTCCACCTCCCAATGCAGGAAATGTGGTTCAGTTCCCCATAAGTCCAGTAATGGGTAAGGATTTCTCCTCACCTTGCATAATCCTCCTCACCTTTCCTAATCCTCACAACAGTCATAGCCCAGCCTTGTTCCGTATTAGCACTTCACTAGCTGTGTGAAGTGATCTTTTCCTATGGGATACATTCTTTGTTCTCTAATGAGGGCTACTGTTTCCTGAACAGCTGGGGGAAGGGCATCTGCTCATTTGTCTGCTCAGAGAAGAAGATCAGCACCTTCTACCACATTGGTGGAATGCTTTCTAATGTATTTTATTTGAGATGTCAGCAGGCAAAAAGGGGGATTGTTAAATGTGTGCTGTCCTTAAAGGAGTAACGTGTAAATTGGTGTAAACACAATTGCTTTTCTTTGTTTAATTCTAATTACTGTATCAGTCATATTACTACCAATTATTTAATATTATCATTTTAAGTAATGGATAGGAAAATTATTGGGCTTAGTGTTGGTTAGTGTAGCAAAGTTGCAACAATTAGGAAGACATGTAATCGTGTGCATTTAAACACTCTTCAATTCAGCATATTACAACAAATATAAAACTTGTTTTTTGTTGAAGCTTATTTACATTCACATGCATTTGGTAGTAGTAGGGGAAGTCAAAATCTATTCTAAATAATTCTATTCCTTATGACAAGTGGTGAACTAACCTAGCAATATGTATTTGCACGCTTGAAACCATGGGTGTGTCCCCAGCTTGCTTGCACATGAGAGATCTGCAGAAGCATCTTGCCTCTTGTAAAACCAGGAGGAGAGAGAGGACACAGAAGGAGCAGTTAGAGAGAAGCTTCTAGCATAGGCAAAAAGAGATATCATACATATATACAGTCTGATCCTACAGCAAAAAGAAATATAGGCCCATCCGCCTAAACCCAGTGTGCCAGGCATGCTGAATCTCCTTTATTCCAAGAAAGAAAATGCCCATGAAAACTTTCTAACCCAAATAGCACAAGCCAGGATGATGTATTGGTTGAAATGTCAGACTAGGACATGGGAGACCCAAGTTTTAATCCCTGCTCTATGGGAGGTTGGTGACTTTGGGCCAGTCACTCTCTCTTTGTGTTAGTCTAATTTATCTCACCAAGTAGCTGTTGTGAGGATAAAATATATGAGAGAGAAAAATGATGTAAGCTGCTTTGGTTCCCTATTGGGGAGAAAAGTGATACGTGTTTGTTAAAATAAAAACCTCAATCTGTTTGAATTATATTCAATTTTATTTAAAGTATTATACATGTTATATTCCCCCATGTATATATTTCCATTGTCAATTATAAATTGTTTGATCCAGTAAAAGCCTCCAGTGATGTTTTGCTTATAAGTTGCACTGCATCATCAGTCTTGTAGTATTAAAACTATAAGCTTGCCCTAAAGGATTTTTTTCAAGTTGCTCAGATTAATGGAGGTGGCTTAGTACAAAAGGATTAAAATATCTAGAGAATTATAGTGTCACTAGAAAAGGCCATGCTCATTTTTGTGGCATGGAAAACAGCAAAGCATTTAGTAGGTGCAGATTTTGATAAGTCTGCTAGCTAACTTCAGGATATTTTTGAATAAAAACCGACATTGTGCTTTTAGGGGAATTTAGCTACAATTCTAAACAAAACAAAAAAATAAAATGAAACTTTGATATGTGTTCTGCAAAACAAAAGATTTACATCAGTTTCCAGTAAATGGTTGTTTTTTAAAGTTCGGTTTTTGCATTGGCTTCTCAGCTGACAGTTATGCAAAGTTACATCAACAAAATACCAAGGTCAAATTGGGGAAAAAAAGAGGTAAGAAGAGGTGTTGAACACTTCAGAAGGCCTGGAAAATAGAAGAAAGTACAGTGGGAAAACTGCCTTTCAAGATCATGGCCTGACCAACACAGGCACTGGGTCAGTTACTTGACAGGAATCAGAAGTCTATGTGACTGGTTTTTAGAATTTTTCATTAAATGTTGCAATAGTTTTTGAACTTGACAGGTTTCTTCACTTCTCAAGGATACATGGAAGTGGTACTCTTTGTTCATCCTTATGCAATATAATTACGTTTAATGCAACGAGACCATTATGCTTCAAAGGATAGCACAAAAGACTATATAAAATGTGTTTGCTGGATATGCAAGTAATAGTCCCATTATTTTATTTCCAATACAAATCAGACATCTTCACCTTGCTAGTTTGGTTTTAGTTTGGACTAGAAAGAATTTGTTTAAAACTTAGGTTGCTCTATGCTCCTTAGATCATGTTGTGTTCCCAACTGTATCAATGTAATGCTACAAGGCCTAAAGATATCCTTTCTCCACACTCTAAACTCTGTCATGAATCCCTGTTCACTCTCTGTAGAACACAACAAAGCTTTTGAGAACTAGCAAACAGTGACAGCTCAGTCCTCAATATTGCTTGGATACAAGCAAGTAAGAAATTATTCCCTGAAAAATGGGACAGCAGCAGACAGGGCACAGCTGTCATTTGGTATTTTGATTCTCCCGCAGCAGCAAACTGTCCTTGGTACTCTTGTGGATGTGCTGTGTGATCTCTCTGAGAATCTTGGATCAAACATAGAAGGTATTAGAATCACATTCCTCCCCAGGTCTTACTGCTGATGAAATAAGTTGGTGAAGTAGCAGGTGTCCACAAATTCCAAAATACAGATTCCAAATATCTGGAAAAAATACAAAGGGGTTATGGGAAAACGGCTTCCAGTGAAACATCTGAAAATGAGTCATTAAAAGTTAAAAGAAAGTACCTTGTAAGATACCCGGGGTCAGGTCAACATTCTAGGTAGGGGTGTTTGCCATTTGCTTTGGGGTAGCGTACCCCAGCTGATTGCCAACAACAGTTAATAGTATATATATGTTATTAATTTGTATAAATATAAACAGAAGAAAAGAAAAAGAGTCGGAACAGTCATTATGGTTATATCCGAAGACAAAAAAAAATTGCTCATATGATATCACACAATAATCTAATAAACAGGCAATTTCTAAGAATATTTCTCACATAGTCAGCTTGAGTCCACATACTTATTATCATCTATTCATAATATATTTAAATGTTTTCTATGTCTTCTTCCAGCCCTTTTCAATATATCATTTCATCAACAAACAGATTTGATTTTTAAAATTTTCTGAATTTCTGTATTTATTTCCAATTTTTAAAAAAGTTTCTACACGTACACCATATATGGTAAAATTCACTATTCACATTTCCAATATTTCCATTTTTAGTTCTTGTCCATTTTCTTGATATCCTTTAGAGAGATGTACCACCAACAAAACATCTTGTACCAATTTCCTCTTAATATTTGCCTGGCTTAAATTTTATGTCTTTTGTCCATAGGATTTCCCATTATTGAAAAGATACTTCTTCCTTGAAATTTTGCATCCATCAGATCATATACATTTTCACTAGTTCGGTTTCTGTATCAAATGGAATAGCTTATAAATTTGTCCTATTAAGAGGGTTTTTTTAGTTTAAACATTTTACATGATAATTAGAGTTAATCTTTTGTCTGTAAGACCCAGAATGGCCTTTTTATATAATCATGTGCAATTAAGGGAATTTTAAATGGCTGGGTACTATGCAAATACTAGTATTACAAAATAAATATTACATCTTTAACAATGTGTATAACAGAATGGATCTTATATGAATACTATGTGCTTTTTTCCTGTAAAAGTCCTGTTAAAATCCAACATTGTCATAAAATCAGGAGAAGCAGATAGATCAACACAGGGAGGCAGGAAACCTATTAAAAGTTTGTTGATTTTTTAAAAAAAGGCTTGGTGGTAGGAGGAGCAGAGAGACAGGAAATGCATTCCAGAACCATGGGGACAACAACAAGAAGTCTACTTCTTTATGCCTATATAACTCACCTGAAGCAGGAACTGAGACTATGAAGCAATTTGCCTTTGCCTGTCTTTGAGTTGCAATCCTGGACTTCCTTGGTGGTGTCCCATCCAAGTACTTACCAAGTACTGACCCTACTTAGCTTGATGCAAATAAACTAGCCTTTTGTCATAACTGGATTTTTCTGAGCTTCACCTTTAACATATTTTTGTTGTAACTAATTCTATATGATCATTACCAACCTAGTTTTCAAATATCCTAGTAGAGATTAGAAAACTTAGGTTCTAAAGGAAACTCACAATCAATAAATTATTTAGCCAGTGGCTGTTTTTGTTTCTAAAAGGAAGGACCAATCAGCATTTTAAGAACATATGTGATATACCCGCTAGGCTGGCTGATGCTTGCATACCAGAGAATGGTCAAGAATTTAACTGATTACATCTTGTACTGCTTTTGATATAAAAATCTCACTGACAGATCTCTTTCTGTCCTCTGTAGTAGATTTACAATGGAAATGAGTTTGGAAGAGATACGCTATTTACTACTTGATATGGACAACTATGTGATGCTTTAAGCAACACTTTGCTGTTCTATCAACTGAGAAAATAAGAAACATGATTAATGTACTGATATTTCTTGGTTACTGGTTTATTGGTCAAATCTTGAAAGAGCTTTGTATATACTCCAACCCCTGGCCCTTCCTTGTGGATTCCTTTTGATAATATAATTTTGTGATTACTTATGGTTTTAAGCAAATGCATTGAATATGATCTTAGTATTACAACATTTTCAAGGTCACAATCGCCACTGCAAAGTGTACTAGAAAGCTAAGAGCATAGTTGAGACTTTCTTAAAATCTGCATTTTTACTGTACTAAAGTATTGCATGAGTTCAAATGCAGAAGAAGTTGTAATATGGGGTAGAATACATTAAAAGGGTTTCCTGATTTGCTCAATGTAAATTGAAAATCAACAGATACTTGTGGTTTTGCTTTGGTAGGAAAAACCTCCTTCTCAAAGGATTTTTGACAGAAAGCATTTCCATGTTTCTTTCATTGTTAAAATGCCATCATTGATCTCAGGGGACTGAGTTTAATTTCTTTTTCAGTAAAGGCTGTTGAATGGCTCTGGGCAAATCCAATTACGCTTTGTTCCTCAGTTCACAATCTGTAAAATGGAGATAACAGTATTCCCTCATTTCACCTAAGTGTGTGAGGATGACAGCTCAGTTCAGAGCTGAGGCAGACAAAGATTGTGCCACTTCAGTGCTGCTCCGCCCACTCCACAGGACTTTCCTGTGTTGTGGGAAGCCCAAAAAAGGTTTTTTTTAAAAAAACACCCTCCAGCTTCTCCATAGGGTATGCTCTGCACGTGTACAGCGACCGAGAGGGGTCTGGAGGCCAACTAAGGTCAGCCCTGTTCCCCCAGAATGCCCCTGCAACACCAGCATAACTGGGGGCAGCATGCAAGACTGGAGAGGGCATTCACACTGGCAGAAGCTCATGCCATATCCAGAGGGGGATCCCCCCCCCCAATTGCACTATCCATTATCTCAAATTCTGTGAGACATTCAAATATTATAGACAGGCAAAATATTCACATCAGCCAATCATCCATTCAAACAGCAGAAGGTGGAGGATTCTAAAACAAAAAGGCAGAGAACTGCAAAACTGAGGGCTGAGTGTTTCTGAAAGATCAGTTCAAAAAAACATGGGTCACATTTAAGACATGGGGATCTAAATCTTTTAATATAACAGAACACTGCTTTCCAAAGAATAGACCCTTTTGATTATTTCCCTGATTCTCAGTGCAGTAAAATCATGAGGGGCATTATAAGATGTAAGATGCAGTATACAAGGAAATTAAAAACATATTAGAATTGTTATTATCATGCTTATAATAGAGGTAGTGTGAAGTGAATAAGGAACCTGGAAGGGCTTTCCCTCGCCCGCCTTTCCCTATCTTGGATTATATCTTTTGAACAAAAACCAATGTGTAGACAACAGAAGCTTGCTCTAATAACAAAAATGCTGCCTGAAATGAAATTCTTGACATTCCAATCACTCTCTGTATGTAGCAAAGCCATTTTTCATATAAAATGCATTTTGGAGGTGGATCTAATGAATGTTTTAAACTGACTCATCAACTATATTTTCACAGTGAAGGGAGCATTTAGATAGCCATAAAAATGGTGCCATTCTTGAGAGGTGGGGAGGGGTGTAGAGAATCTATAGCACAGATTTTTCACTTGTGTGAATTGAACCCATGTTTTCCATTTTCTGTCATGCTCAGGCTCTGTGAAGGATTAATACTTTACATTCCAGCTTTTCTGCCTCTGCCTGCTCCATAACACTGTTCTAAAATATTTTCTTGCATATACACCACCTTCAACAAAGCAACATTTAAAAAAAAGATTGTTGCCCACCCACCTCTCCCTGTTTGCCTTATGTCCGTGGTGGCGAACCTTTGGCACTCCAGATGTTATGGACTACAATTCCCATCAGCCCCTTCCAGCATGGCCAATTGGCCATGCTGGAAGGGGCTGATGGGGATTGTAGTCCGTAACATCTGGAGTGCCAAAGGTTCGCTACCACTGCCTTATGTTAATGCATGCCTGTTTTCGCAAGGCCTGTGCCACCGCATCCCCTCCCAACACCGGCCGAAGCCGGGAATGAAAAGGAAAAAAGGCCGCAGCAGCGGCAGAAGCGGCGGGTGGCTCGAGGCCTGTCCCACTGTGCCCCTCAACAATCGTGCTCCAGCAAATGGGGAGATTGCAGGCCAGGCCCAGCCTTATAAAGGCTACCTAGGCCCACCTCCCCACCAACGTCAAGGCGCCCAGCGTCACTGCTTGGCACCCTAGAGCTTGGAAAACCTCGCGAGCACTTGGGTGCTCGCGAGGCCAAGGGAAGGCACAGCCAACAAGGAGGCTGTTCCTCCCCCATCAGCAATGGTGGCCACAGTAAGTCGGGGCCGCTTTTTTCTCTCCAGATGTGGAGAAAACGTTAGGAGCAAAAACTACCAAACCACAGTCACACAGCCAGGAAAACCTACAAGAACTAGTTGATTCTGACTGTGAAATCCTTTGACTATATGTTCTTTTGTTTTAAAGATGTTATTTTTTTGAATACAAAGTGTTTTATAGTCTTGCTCTAAACAGCTGAATCACATTTTAGAAACAAAAAAGAGAAGGCCCATTAGTCAGAAATTCCATTAGACTCCTTGAACGTTTGAACTACAGATACAAAGCAAAAGATATATGATTACAACTTTTTACATAACGTATAGTTCATATAAAGCACATTCAATTCAAAATATGCAAATTAAACTGTCCAGTGTGACCCCATAACTCTGCTCAATCATGTTTGATTTACCATCATTGAGGAAACTCCTGATTAATCTTCTGCTGTTCAGTGGGGGTGGGAGAGTTAGGGGCAAATTGAATGTCCATCCTCCTTGATGCATTCCATAGAAGTCAATAGAGTAACATTAAAGGCTAGTGGTTTTTCAGTAAACATGCCTAGACACTGGAATCAGCAGAAATATACACTCCCCTCCTTTGGCTGCCACAGAAGATATTTTTTTTGTTATTCAGTCAAGATGAATATCTTAAATGTTTTAAAAGGGAGGCAGCTTTCTTCCAGGTGTTGTCTAGGACATCAAATTAGTTCTAAAGGCTGGGCTGTTGGTTTGCGCCTTCATCTTTTAGTATTTTTCCATACATTAAGTATTTAAGAAATGCCATCACAGTCATTTTTGCTTCACAATCACTTCATGAGATGAGTCTGCATACCAGCACTAGCTTGTCAGTTGTGTATTTGAAGCAGTGAAGCTGTCTGCTGCATCCTTGCAGCCCGAACGGAAAAAAGCTCAACTTTTTGCTTCACTAGAAACACTGCTCTTAGTAACTCCATGGCAAGTGATCCTAAGGGTAATTTAACTATTTCTGCCCCATCCTTTATGTATGCAGCCTAAGAGCTCAGGTTACTGTTTCATATGTGCAAACTTGAAGCTAGAGAGACATAACTCTGTACCACACGCCACATGCTTCTGCTTATCTGATTTCTAGGTATCGAAACTGAGATTTATATAGTATTCTGAAGAAGTGTGGTTGGCTCCACACAAAGTCTGGACATAACGGGAGCCTGTTGATTTCAATGGCCTTGAAGTATAAGTTTGCTTAGAATAACACTGCTAGTATCCAAAGGTACACTAGTATCTGCAGGTGGAGGCATGAATTTTCCCCCAGTCATGAGCCTCTGCAGCACATTTGAAAATTATGTCAGGGTTTTGGTGGTATACTTTTGTGGCAGAACTGGGGGCTACTTAATTTAAAGTCAGCTACTTAATTCAAAGTCAGCACTTGATTTATATCACCACAGCAGTGTAGGGACTTGCTGCCAGCCTATGCCAACAGATATATTGGCAATTTGGGGACGGGTAGAGGAATCTGCACTGCAGGTGGGGATGGTGCAGCTAAGCCACCTTCTAAGTGATACACAGAGGGTGATGGAACTCCTTTATGGTAGGGAAACCCCAGTGAAGCACTGGGGACTGGTGTCAGCATGAGGGTAATAAGGTTCATTGGCACCCCCAGCACCCCAAGAATGTCCACACTGGGCCACCTGGCCCCCAACAGGTGTAGAGGTAGGAACAGGGCCATCTGATGGACATGACTTGACTCCCCCAGAGATCCCTGGTGACCCAGCGATGTTGAGCAACTGCAGAATCTCATAGGCAGCGACAGTGCTCTGCGCGGTAGGGACAAGAGTGCACAGGTGCTCAATGACAGCATGATGGAATGACAGGGACACAAGAGTCATACCTCCAACAGAGGGAGGGCCAGTGTGAACACATCCCTTGTGACACTGCAGCCCCATGAGAGTTCCTGCCCAAACCACCTATCCACACTGGCATCAGATGCCTGCAAGGTGGAACATCCCAGTGCCTTGATGGCTGGCATCTCTATTGGGTCAATCATGGAGTGCAAGGAGGCAGGGGAGATGGCAGCAGGTCTGGACTGAGGTCCTCAAGGAATATCCAGGGCATGGGGAGGGAATAAAACTAGGGGCAGGGCCTGGATCCCCATCGCGTGGTGAGGGCAGTTGGCTGGGGAGGCTGGCATATGTCTGAGAGCCAATGATAATCTCCTGAGAGGAGGGGTTCATAAGGAAATCACCACCAGTGGCATACCACCACCAATGTTAAGGGGAAGGGAGCAACAGTCAGAGCAGGGACAGGAGGACAGCTCTGGTGGCACAGACAAGACAGGCAACTCATCAGTAAGAACCTCCACACCATCACCAGTGCCCAAAGGGGTGGTTCTCATGGCGCACATGACAGCATTTGGTCCAGGAAGGCCATCCTGAAGAGCCAGTGAATATGAGGGCCCCCCAACCATCTGGGCTCACATTCTCTTTGTGGCCCAGCAGAAGGAGTTGTTTCAGCACTTCAGACAGGATGCCACTGTCTGTTGAGCATGGTTGAGTGATGACATGCTCAGCAGCCATTTGCCATGGACCATGGCAAAGATGTTCCAGTCTGAAGTGCAGGCAACACTCACATTTTTTACAACCAGACCTAACAAAAACACCTTCTCCACATGTGTCTAGCTGGGCTGCCACTTGCCCTTGATAGTCAACTGCAAGGCTGAAGCCTTTACCAGAGCAGCAAAGTTATACAGAAGCTGGATGCTTCATCAAGAGTACCCCTCCTGTCCACACATCTTCCATAACACCTCCCAAATCACCATGGTTGCTGGCACTGTAGCCTAAGAAGGGTGGGGGGGATCCAAATGTGCCAATGGGAAATAGGGCCCAAGGGTGTTGGGAGTTGGGGACTAGAGGGGGTCACTCTGGCCCAGTCATCTCTCCTGCTCCTACTCTCATATCCCCTCCTCCCTGCCCACATAGAAATGGTATCAATTGTAACGTAATATAATTTACTAATACAGTAATTGACCAAAATGGCATCCACTCTGGCAACATGGTAACCCCTTTGACCACCTCTGTATGCTTCAGCTGTCTAGCACATCCACCTTCTCCCAGCTCTGTACATCTGAGTTGCCATGCAGTGGAAAAGGAAGTGTCATGTGCAGGATTAGGATTAGAGCACACTTTGCCTCTCAGACAGCTCCTGCCTGGACCACTTTTGGCTGCATAGGGCTGCCGTACATGCAATTTACAAGGAGTACAGCAGCTGCCTCAAGGGTCAGGTACTGCTCCCCACCCTGTGGCATCCCTGTGCTGCAGAAACTGATCCTGTCCCTGCACTTTCTTGTGACAGGAACATTCCAGGGGTCCTGGGAGGGACCCCAGAGGTCTCCCAGTCCTCTGTCTGCTGCTATCTGCATGGGTTCTTGGATGTGATGCTCACCAACCTCTGCAACCAACCTCTTCTTCCCAATGGAAGAAGCATCTGTCAGATCAATATGGACAGGATTTGAGGTCATCATCAGTTTCTTCAAAATTGTGGGTGCTGTGGACTGCACCCACATCACTTTGACAGACCCTCACAAGAAGCTGCAGCTGTCCTATTAAAAATATGGTTGTTATATATACTTAAATCTACTAACACTACTAAAAGAAGACTACCAATTTCAATGGTTTCCTTCCAATTAAGAGATACAGTAACTTTATAATAGACCAAAAGAACTGGGGGATATCAACAAACTATAACAAACTAGATAAGGGGCTGATACATGAAGGACCAAAGGAATTAAGTTGTACCAATGTATTGTTGAAGGCTTTCACGGCCGGAATCACTTGGGTGCTGTGTGGTTTCCGGGCTGTATGGCCGTGTTCTAGCAGCATTCTCTCCTGACGTTTCGCCTGCATCTGTGGCTGGCATCTTCAGAGGATCTGATGTTGGGAAAGCAAGTGGAGTATATATAAATGTTGGAGTGTCCAGGGTGGGTGGAGAAACATAGTCTGTGAGTAACAAAGAAGGCAACCAGGTCAATAGTTGAGGGCATCTGAATAGAAGTATGAGTAACAATGAAGACTATAGCATGGGAGTGTCAATGGAGATAGCAAGGTCACTGGTGGGAGCATCTGAATAGAAGTATCCTGGTCCTTTTGTTTCTTTTGTCTATGGTCATCCCAGGTTTGTGTGTGGAGCTTGAGTTAGACACTGTCTCTGACTCTCTAGTATTTTTTCAACACTGGCAAGCCAAGTTCTGTTCATTTTCATAGTTTCTCCCTTTTATTTAATGTTAGTTGAAAGCCGACATTAGAGTTTCCAGAGTTCAGATAAATTAGAATATATTCTCCCATCAGCTCTTCTACCAGCATGGCCAATTGGCCATGCTGACAGAGGCTGATGGGAATTGTAGTTCCTGAACATCTGGAGAGCCGCAGGTTCCCTACCCCTGGTTTATTAGCTTAGCTGGGATAGTATTTTGGGTAGTATTAACATACAAGTTATATCTTTTATAGATTATCAGTACTGGATAAATTAAAACTAATAAACTTAAACAAAAAATAACACAGGATGTTTTCTAAGCTACTTAAACCAATAATTTAACGAGATAAGAGAATAACTCTCTACATTGTACTTAAAGTATTTTTTCTGTTTGTTTTTTCTGTTTGTTTTTATATTAAAATCTATTTAAAATAAAATTTAAAAAAGAAGCGTAGGTGTTTTGGAACTGCCACCACTTTGACAACATCAATATTCAGGTGTACTGCAACCACTGTAGCATTTTCACAGACTTCGTGACCAAATTCATTGGGGCCATCCATATTGCAGAGATCTTTGAATCCTCTGGACTCAAATGGCTCCTGCAGGAGGGAGTGGCTGCTGGATGTGTTGATATTGGTGTGTGTGTGTGGGGGATATTTTACCAAAAAACTCCCAATATTCTGCCTGCCCCGTTCTGCACCCTCTCAAGTCAAGAACCAGATCCTTGCCGACACCTCTCTTTTCCCACTCTTGCTATACCTGCCATGATAACCTAGGCCATCTATAACCAAGTTCACTGTATTATGTGCATAGTTATCAAGCAAGCATTTGGCCAGTTCAAGATGTGCTTCTGTTTCCTCCAGCATACTGGTGATCACCAGACCATGCAGTCAGAACTGGTGGCCAAATGGTTCATAGTCTGCACCATGCTCCACAACATTGCAATGTATCAATGCCTTCTCCTTCTTGTCTCTGACCCTTTAGAGCACAGGTGTCAAACTCGTGGCCCTCCAGATGTTATGGACTACAGTTCCCATCATCCCCTGCCAGCACCATGCTGGCAGGGGATGATGGGAACTGTAATCTATAACATCTGGAGGGCCACGAGTTTGACACCTGTGCTTTAGAGTGTTCATAGTGTAACAGTGGGAAAATGGGGAAGGGGGCTGAGGCAGTTCCATTGGGACTCACTCCTTGCCCAAGAGTGGTTACAGGAGGTGTTGTGGTGATGGCACTAGGCCACATGACAGTCTATCCCGACCAGGTTGTGGGGGGTGTCTCCTCCCAAAGGTGTCTCCCCCAAAGGCAGAGCCCCCTGTGAAGGGAAACTGTCCAGGATTAGTCAGCAATGAGTGGATGGTGGTCCCCCAGGGTGCATCTACCTTTGATCAGTGTACAGGGGTCCCCTGAAGAAGGGACAGCACAACAATGTCTTCTGGGCTTGGAGCTCCCACAACTGGTGAGAGTTGGATGACCCCTAGATGTTGGAGGGGTCCCTCTCTTGCAGAGTGAGAATTATTTTAGAGAGTCTAGTCATGAGGATTGGACATGAGAATGGACCACCTGATTAGATAACTGTTCCTATGTCCATGCAAGTCCTTGCTGTCCTTCACTAAGGGGTGAAATTTACAACCTCAGATCATGCTGAGCCCCACAATGGCTGTGTATAGCATCATCCAGGCTGCCTCATAGATTTTGATTCCCCCTCAAATATTGTGGCTTCACTCCCACTCCTATGCCTCAGGCTCCAAACTCGGAAATAACCAAGCTCCTGTATGAGCACTGCTTGGATGGAGTGTCCCCTGTCCCTGTGGTTGAGGACATCTGGGGGTATGGTTGCCACCTGCTGAGTTGTTCAGGAATCTTCAAAAGCCTGACAACGGTACTAACTATGTAATACAAACTTAACAGCATTTGTAAGGAATATGTGTTGCATATTCAAAAACTTAATATGGAAATTGGAAAACAACTAGAGCTCTGGACCCATGTGAGGAAATGTAGTTAACACCCTTGTTCCTCCACCATTTTCTGAAAGTTAAGAAAAATGTTAATATTTGCTTGCTAAGATAGTAAATAGAACTTTCTACTCTGACTTGTGGTAATTTTTTCACCATTCCACTTACTTTCAGTAGACAGAGTATGCCATGAACATTAAAATTCTGCTTCTTTAATCTGCTCTTTCCCTTAGGAAGATCAGTTAATTTCCATATACCTTAAACAATCTCTTACATGTCCCTCCTAGGATAGAAAATTCAGTGAATTTGAATGTAACTGGAAAAAAAAGAAAAGATGTAAAAAAGCGTGTTTTTCTGTGCAAAACTTATGTGCAAAACTTTTTGCTAGCCTCAAGCAGTTGGACTCATTCATTACTGGAGTTGTAGCTTGCAATGAAAAATGTGATAGCTGCAGAGTTTTTTTCAAGGTGAGGAAGATAATGACTGATGATTTTTGTCAACAAGTTAAAAATATGACACCAACTTTTATGTTAACCATGCTTCTTTTGAAGGATGAAATGTAAAAAGCCCTAGAATATTCTCATAGTAAGTGTGATACACCTCTAACAATCTTTGTATAAAAGGCTCACTAGAATCAATGCATTATCACTAATATGGTAATGATGGACTTAGAAGGTCTAGCTTGAGACTTGCTGAGAGCACCTCATTTTCATCTCCCCGTATTTCCTCTTTCTTGAAAACCCCAATAGCCTCATTCTCTCTTTTCAACCTACCTGCCAGTTTGTTTTTATCAGCTCCCTCCTCTCTTGTCTTCAGTTTTACCTTCTTTCTTAATCCTGGCAGCCTTTGCCTGGGAAAAATGTTGAGCTGCACAGTTCTGGATGCTGTTTCAAGCCTGCTTGAACAATGGGCAATCTGCAAGGACTTGCAGGAGCACTTTGCACTGTATCCATTTCCCCACACTATTTCCTCTTTGTCTTCTCCTGGTAGCCCCAATATTCTCACCCTCTAAGCAACTTACCCTTCATCAGCCCTTATTTTCAAATTTATTATTTCATTTATTTATTTCATTTCCACTTTTCTCCAACATAGGGGCCCCAAGCAACTTACACTGTTTTCCTCGCTATTTTGTCTTCACAAGAACTTGGTTAGGTAAATTAGGCTGAGAATCTATAACAGGCCCAAGGTCCCCCAGCAAGTTGCCATGGCAAAGTGGAGATTCAAACCTGAGTCTCCCAGAGTCTGTCATGAAACTCTAGCCACTATGTAACACTGGCTTTTATGGTGTGACTTCCACTGAACAGTAGCAAGGAGCTGGTCCTAGGTGAGTCATTGAACTCACCCTGTGGTTGCTAGTGGGCCTGGCCTCCCTGAGTCCTTTCTGAAAGGCCAGAAATGGCATCTGAAAAGGCCTTTCTCCCTGCCTTTTTCCATCAGGAACATAAGTTTCAACAGGCAGTACTATTGTGATTACCTAGCATAAGAGGACATTTGTTTCTTAAACAACATGAACTGCTTCTGTTGTTCTGGGGGTTTAAATTCCCATTTTTTAATTATATCATTTAAAAAAAAATCAAGGGAATTATACACACAAGTGGTTTCCCAGTCTAGCATATTAGTGTTCTGCTATAGTTACCTCAGGAGGGAGATTTATGTGAAGTGGGTCGTTAACAGTGTCAAGGCTGTATATGTACCAGTCATCAAGAATCCATTAGCTAATAATATCTAATGATAAAGTAAAGAATCTCTCCAAACATCTAAGCAACTGAAGAAACTTATAAAGCTTTAATTAAGCTTGAAATGTATACAGCTTAAATTGAATGTGCTTGTCTCAAAACTGATGTTCATATATAGTTAATTCCATTCTGATCTCCATCCACTGAAATATCTCCTGATCCCATCTAGTCTGTTCAATAAATTTTACTTTGTTGAACCTGCCCCAGTTCTCATTTGGTGCCTTGAAAAGATGGATTTGCCATGGGGAATTTTTTTCCCACTTTTCTGGAGTTCCTAAGGCTGAACAGATAAGTATAAAACACCTCATACACTACCATCAAAACAGCTCAGTCATAAAAATAAAAGATGGGAAAACCTGTCCAGCATAGTTAGGAGTCTGTCTGAGGCAGCCACAAATAGTTAGAAGGGTGAAGGGTCAGCAATGCCAACCTACAGACTGTAAGTCACAGCCTAAGAGCTAAAGGCCAAGAGTTATTTGGCTCATTCCGAAGCTTGGGTAACCTTGTAGAAGGCTACTTGAAAGTTGGCAGCCAAGGCAAGTGAGTCAGCAGAAGCCATTACAAGCTGAGTAAAAATTTGCCCAGCTGCTTTCCTCAGTCCTTTTCTCTTTTGCATTCCCTCATTTTAAGCTGCATTCCAGAAAGCCAGCATGGTGTAAAGAGAGCCAGCATGTTATAATGGTTAAGAGCAGTGGACTCTAGAGAATTGGGTTTGATTCACAACTCCTCCACTTGATGGAGTTTTATCTGGTGAACTGGATTTGTTTCCCTGATTTGTTTCCTCCACATGAAGTCTGCTGGGTTCCCTCAGAACTCTCTCAGTCCCATCTACTTCACAAGGTGTCTGTTGTGGGGAGAGGAATACAAAGACACTTTGAGGATCCTTACAGAAGAGAAAGATGGGGTATAAATCCAAGCACTTCTCATTCTTAAGTCGAAGAGTACCTGAAGTGAGGAAGCCAAAACTGGTGAGTTTCGTGAATTATATTTATTTATGCAAATGGATGCAGAGTCATGAAAACTTGTTAGACTTTTTTAGTTCTACTAATTCCATTATTAAGGTTACACAAAAGATAAGCAGTGTGAGCTGTTCAGCAATCAGAGCTCCTGACAACTTTGAAATGGACATAGTTGACAATCAGGCTTATTGTTATTAACCTATTCATTTACACACATTTATTTAATTTATTTATATCCCATCTTTTCTCATAGTTGGAAGCAATGCAGCTTACATCATTCTCTTCTCCTTCATTTTAACCTCAAAACAACCCTATGGGGTAGATTAGGCTGACAGTGTATGACCAGTCCAAGGTCATCCAACAAATTCTACATGACTTGAGCTTCTCGCTGGATTTCCCTGGTGTTTTTTGTTCAAAGTTCAAGCTGAATAGTGTGTCAGAGATGCTTTGTGCCATAGTCACAGTGTTAGGTCTCGAACCTTGAAACAATAAACAGATTCTGTATTGTTGATTAGCAGCATTTAGTGATAGGCATTGAAGCACCCAGCTTGACAAGTCCTGGCAAACCTGGCTTTTGCTACCCCCTTTATTCCAGTGTTGATCCCCCCCTCCCATTTTCCCAAGAAATGTGAGAAAGAATTAGTTTGGAGCTTAGGCGCCCCAAGGTCGGCAATAGATAGAGATAGAGTCACCTGGCATCTTGCCCCGATAGCATAACGGAAACAATCCTGGTTCCCATGAGACCAAAATGTCAGAGCAAAGCCTGGTTATCTACTCAGTGTGTGAAACCATAAAGCAAAGATCAAGGAAAGAATGTCCCAGAACAGCAGTGATAACATATAGCAGGCTGGTCTCATAGATCTTGTAGCAATTACATTGAGCTAGGAATGCATCCCTATCACCTAGATACAATCCCTTTGACACACAGCCACTTTCATAGGTAATGAGCACATGAAGGCAGCCAATTAGAACACCTTTTGTCAGAATGCAGGACAAGGGTTGTATAGCAGCCTATTCACAGCAATAGGTATGTGATCACGAAAGCTCTATCATCTTGTTTGCACAATTGAACACATACACACTATTCAAATGCAGGCTAACAGTTTGGAAAACACTCAGTTCTGCTGATCAGTGTGGGCAGACAGACTATTAGCTGAAGCAGAGGGTGACTGAATATTCCTGCCAGAGTTTCAGCTGTCATTTCAGAGTAATTTTTATTCTAAGAACCCCCAAGTCATCTCCAACTTGTGCTTGTTTGTAATTAATTTCTCTCCTCGACTCTCAGTGATCAGCTTGACAGGCTGAAGAGAGACAGAGATTGAAACCCAAACCTACAGAAACTTAGCAGAATCACTCAAAGCTCTGATCCCTCACTTGCCATATGAAGTAGCCCAGTCCAGTATTGCTGATGATCATGAGACTTGGCGGTAAGACTGGCTAGTTAGGATTAGGACAATTCATGGATGACAACACAACCAGAGAAGCTACTTTGGCAATGGCAGAGCTTTGATCCATAGGGACCAGAAGTGGCTGATTAATAGCTGTATATTCTTTGAGAGTCATTTATGTATATAGAAATGAAAAGTGTCTAGCTTACTGGAATAACAAAGTATAATTGAATCATGTCCCAATTAGAAGAGCTCTACCGCTGCATCTGTGTACTCAGCTGTGTTTATATTTTATCTTTTCTTTGTATACTTGACTTATTTTACAAATAAGATAAACTTCATTTAGGGAGCTTGAAATCAGTTAATTTTCATCATTATAAGGATTTGGTTACATTCCCAAAGTAGTTTTCAGTAAAATTCAAAATAAACACAGCATGAAAAAAAATCTTAGTCTGTCCTTTTTAAAATGCATTCGTCAACCCATTAGAGTGTCAGGTAAAACAAATGTCTCATTTTCTGCTCTAATATTAATTTAAATAAGGTTTTTAAAATTGAAAGACACAAATCATCCTTTATGGGCAGAAATAACTTGTATCTGGTGCGCTGAAGAAAAAGTGAAAATGCAGCAACCCCCTCCTTCCCCCTGCCCTTCAGTATATTGGTCAAAACTAGCTGTGTGGAATGTTTTAGCTCTTTTTTGAACAGGCAGCATTAGGGCTAGGCTGTTAAAAAAATTCCTTCCTTCTAAATGTTGCATTATAGAAATAGGGATGTTCTAATATCCTCTGGTTCAGCACACTTTCTGCTTGTCAGTCATAAGCAGGGGGCTGGTTTTTGATGGTCTGTTTGGATGTTCATAAACAATTAAACCCTGTTTGTTGGGTTACTTTTGCATATTTAAGCAGTGCAATACAATTAGAAGTATTTCCCAAATACTCAGCAGCAGCAGCAGCAGCAGCAGCAGCAGCAGCATTTATTTGACCTCTATGTCACTCCAACTCTAATGGACTTGGGATGGCTTACAACGATCTAACATTCAACATATTGAAACAATAACTCCATCACATACATCCATAAATTCTTATCAATAAGTTAAATACAATTTAAAAACACACTTTAAATTTAATACAGATGACAATAAAATTACTCCTTACTGAGGGAAGAAGTGGACTAATTGGAATGGGGAGGCCAGGATGGAGCAGTAGCTGCCTCAACCATACACCTGGTGAAACAGCTCTGTCTTATAGGCCCTGTGGAATTGCAGCATCATGTAGCTCAATTGGAGTTCTAATTTTCCGCCTCCCCTACAGACTTATTGTGACTGTCTGCTACTCAGAAAACATTCATACAAGTAAACAGTGAGCAAATTAAGTGCTTATCCAGTTATTATATACACTTTAAAATTGTTTGGTGTTTGTTAAAGCTCATGTTATTGTTAATGTTACTTTGTGCTCAATTTTATGGGAGTCATCGTACCTCCCGTGGCATTTAATTATCTGTCTACAATATATGACCCTGGAGGAGAATTGATTTTACCTACTGTCACATGCTAAAGCTGTTTGTAAGGCAGAAGAAAATGAGACACTACAGCTACTGCACAGTTGAAAAGCTGGTTACAGCTGCTTGAGGCAGACAGAAGTGAGATGAACAGATCTGAGGTTCCACTCATGTGTGATTGCTGCTGTTGTTGAATGCAATATGTTGTCCTCTATGGCTTGGAGACAGCATAGCTTAAAAAGCTCCTGCTCCCTTTTGAACCTATCCAACTACTGTGGTCCTGCTTTAGGTGCTCCAGCATTTGAGGCTACATGTGGGATGTCCCAAGAAAAGAAATTATCCTATGTGGGACCAAAATAATGAAATTCCCTCCTTAGTCAGATTCAGTTGTCCTCTATTATTATCATTATCTTACATCAACATATGAAGACTTGTTTGTTTATTTTGGTGTTTCTTCACTGACCGTTCTTTGTATTTTGTTTCAATATTTTATATGTGTATTTTAAACGTTTGTTTAATATTTTTGATTGCTAGCCAACTTGAGACTCTAAGACATAGGTGTCAAACTCAGGCCCTCAAGATGTTCATGGACTACAATTCCCAGCAGCCCCTGCTAGCATGGCCAATTGGCCCTGCTGGCATGGGCTGATGGGAATCGCAGTCCATGAACACCTGGAGAACCTGAGTTTGACACCTATAGAAGTTTGACACCTATAGAGTTTGACACCTCTAAGAAGTGTGGAAAAGCTGCAGAAGAGTCTTTTAAATTAATACATAGTGTTTTCCTGCTGGAACCTATTCAGCTCAAGGTTTATGACACTTCTAGTAGCAAATGGAAATGCTGTTTGAGAGACAGGTTTGAAGCTTTCTGTTCAAAGGAAACTATTTTATGAATCTCAGAGGCATAGCAAGGGGGGAAAGCACCTGGTGCACTGGTGCATCCTCTGCTCCCACCATGCCCTAGAATGCCCTCATCCCACCACGGAATGCCCCATCCATGCCCCCGGAACGCCCCTGGAATGCCCTCACCACACCCCCACAGGGGCGCGCACCCAGTGCATCCCCCCCCCCTTGGAGCTACGCCTCTGATGAATTTTTGAATCCTAGTTGTTGTTCTTTGCTGGTCTTGTGGCTCTCTGGAATGTAGCCAATCATTATGCTTTAGAATTAGGTAATAATTTTTTTCCTTGGAAATAGATGCTCTGTAGAAGCCAAAGTTATTTGTCAGGATAATAAATAAGGATATAACAGACTGAGGTGCTGATTATCTGCCTCCTTGCCCACACAATGCACAACAATTATGAATATAATGGTGGCACCAATCATGGCTGTCTTGCCTTAGGATGAGCCAATATGAAGAAAGGTGGCTAATAAATAAGCAAACAAGCAAATAAAATATGACCATGTTCATTTCCTTTTTTTCATGTATAGCTATTAACCTGATTTGGGGTTTCCTCAATTTCATTGCAATGAAAAATTATTTGAACCATTCATTCCTCACCAACTCCATCTTGGTAAAGAGCATCAAAGTAATAACATACAAAAAGTGGGGTTTTTTTGCTTTGCTTAACAAAAATGATGAGTATCAGAGCATTGTGCAATTTAAAATTTAAATTTAAACAATGACAAGTCACAGCTGCAGATCCCAGCATACAAACACTTGTGACTGCTATTTACTGTATGGTACAGATTCATAAGCAGGAGTCTCTGAAGAGGTCAGTGATAAACACGTGGATAGTGTGTGTGTGTGTGTGTGTGTGTGTGTGTGTGTGTGTGTGTGTGTGTGTGTGAGGCCCTTTCCGCACATGTGCAGAAACACACCTGCACCAGCATGAAGTATGCCGGTGGAGGCTCAGGGACCATTCACACACTAGCGTGCGTGCAGCCCTGACTTCCCCTGCAGCTGGAGAGGCGGCTCCGCGTGGAGCCACCTCTCAGTGGTCCCCCTCCACTCACCTTCTTGTGCAGTATCCCTCTGGAGGACTGCAGAGACCTGCCCATGCTGCCCTGCGACCTCCAGAGGTCACAGGGCAGCATGGGTGGGTCTCTGCAGCCCTCCAGAGGGACGCTGCACAAGAAGATGAGTTGAGCCGACGGGGAAAGCAGTGGCTTCCCGGCGGTGCGGTTCGTACTGTGCCATGGGGAAGATGCTGTTTACCAATAACCTTGCTCATTGAGCCAGCACTGCACCGCTGCGCAGCAGCAACGCGTCCTGTGCGAATGCTCTCTCAGGGATGGTGTTTTTGCCGTCCCTGGGACGCTGTATTTGGCCCGTGTGGAAAGGGCCTCAGAGTGTGTGTGTGTGTGTGTGTGTGTGTGTGTGTGTGTGTGTGTGTGTGTGTGTGTGTGTGTGTGTGAGAGAGAGAGACAGACAGACAGACAGACAGACAGACAGACAGACAGACAGACAGACAGACTAAATGGATGGATGAATCCTGCATCATCAGAGTCTGAGACATTTTTTTCCATGCTCCATGCAGCACAAATTAGTGAAGCGCAACATGGATTTAAATTATCTACTAACCATGGAAACTACAGAATTAGAAATCATCAGAAAGTGAAACCTTGTGGCCACAGCATTTTGTGCCCTTCCTTACCTGGCCAGCTGACTCGAGGAGTAAGTCTTGGGTGGCATCTAATGTTTATCTAACACTAGTGCTGGATGAGTGCTGCACTGCATGGATTCATATGCTCTCCCTGTTGGGCATCATCAGTATTGACCATCAAGGCTACTATGATCTGCTGAAGATATAGTTGGCTCAGGAGTGAACTGAAGAAAGCAGACTACATTGTGGATCAGGACAAGTCTGAGCAGCTTTGATCAGAGGCGTACCTAGGCAAACCTGAGCCCCGGGGCAAAACCTGAGTTTGGTGCCCCCCCCGCCATGGGCGGCCAGCTCCACAGGCCGCAGCACCAAGTCCACACCGCAGGACAGGAGGCGGTGGAAGCGAGCGGCGGCCTCACGGTTCTCAGAGCGCCGCTGGAGGGAAGGCAATATGGTATAGCCCAACTTTGACATTATCTTGGAAGTTAAGAAAGGTCAGTACTTGGGAGACCACCAAGGAAGACTCTGCAAAGGGTGGCAATGGCAAACCTCCTCTCCTTCTGACTTGCCTTGAAAGCCTCTTGCTGGGATTGTCACATCCAAGTCATAATGTAGCACAGTATAGTATACAAGAGCAAGTGTGGTATAGTGGTTACAGTGTTGGACTAGGATCTGTAAAATGCAGGTTTGAATCCCCACTAGGAGACAAAGTACACATTCAGGTGATTAATTAGTTCAATCCAGGTTCCCTGCAGCAGATACATAGCAATTTACTTTGTTTTAGCAGTTTTCCACAAGATGTGACTTGAAGCGGTGTACTGGATTTTGCCTAACATGAGGTTACTTTGCTGCGCTTCATGTCAATTGGAAAACAACATTAACTCTTCCCAAAAGTTGCCAACTGAATGTTCTTATTATTTGTTATGGGTTCCAAATCCTCTTTTCGCATAAAACTTCTAGAAAATCAGGCACACCGGTTCTGTTTTAGCAGAAGTAAAAAATAAATAGCCTGCTATCTGAAACACGGCAAGGAGCATTTCAGATCCCAAGGCAAAAAGCAAAACGTGGCGAGGGAGAGAGCATTCTGTTGAAATGATCAGGAAAAAGGAACTTCAACGCGCAGAGGCGCTAACAGAGTTTGCAATGTTCCCGAGCAAACACTCACAACGTTCACCATAGCAAGTGCCTTTCTTCCTGTTTTCCCTCCAACAAACACAGGTGCGATCCCAGAAATAGGACTCGGACCAGCCCTTGGCTTTCTACCTCTGCAGCAGATCTCCAGTTCTTCCTTCCCTCCGGGACAAGCAGTCCCCGGTCGGAAAGAGGTGTAAGGCGGACTCCCGCATTAACGGAAACAACTTTTCTTTGAAACACTTTGCGCTAGTTGGGAGCGGCTGCCTGATCACGGAACTCGGAGTTCGCCGCATGGTTTTTAAAGGGTCCATTTTTTTATTAATCCCGAAATAACACAGTATAAAGCAGTTCCCTTTGCTCGCCCTCCCCCCCCCCCGCAGGCAACCGCCCAGCCCAGTGCCATATCCTCTCCGGCTGACCTGGGCTTCCCTCCGCACGCCGTCTTCTGGGGGAGAGGGAAAGAGACGACCTCCTTGCAGATTAAGAGAGGGGCAAGGAGAAGAGCGACGGAGCCGCTGTCGGACTGTTCCCGCTCCAGGCGGGTCTCCTCCAAGTGCCACCGTGCGCCGTCCAAGGACCGCGCAGCAGAGGGCAACCCCGACCGGAGAGGAAGCGGGTGGGCCGGCCCGGCTGGCAGAGGCAGCAGCATGTTGTGAGGGATCCCCAGGGGGAGGTTGGCGGCGGCGGCTGCTGGTCTGGGGCGGGGGGCTGAGTGGCTGTTGGCCAGGCAGGCCTTGAGGAAGTGGCTCGGGCGGCGCCGCGGCGGCATGATGTGGGGGATGGGGGGTGGCGGCAGCGGCAGCGGCTGCTCCAGGGCAGGGGCTGTGAGTGGCCGTTGGCCAGGCAGGCCTCAGGGGACTGGAGTGATCCTTGCGCTGCCTTCTGGGCCAAGGGGCTGGCCGGCTGGGCAGGGAAAAATGGTGGGCGGGGTCAGGGCAGCCGCGCTGAACTGCTGAGGCAGAGCTCTCCCCCATCCAGAGTTTGACTTCCGGTTAGCCGGCTGGGCGGGTGGCTTGTGGGCCGGTCGGCCGGGTCCAGAGTGGGCGGGGCCGCTCGGACATTTTTGTCGCCCCCCACGTGACCTATGATTGCTACGCCCAAGGCAGCTGCCTCTTCTGCCCTATGGGTGGTCCGCCTCTGGCTTTGATCTATGGAAAATTAAGCTATGCTGCAACAAGGACAAAACCTGACTTTTTGGTCTTGAAATGATGTGTCAGGCCTTAATAGGGAGATGGTCTCTGTGTGGATAAATTGGGCAGAGGTAATTTGTACCAGTCCAGGTGTACCTGCAATGTGCAGGACCTCTCCGTACTCTTCTTTCCCATTCCTTTCATAATGATGGGCATTTATTTTGCTGGTAATGATGAAAATTGGTTGCAGTTTCTATTTTTAAACATTTGAAAAGCATTCAGCAGCTAAGTGCTGGGCAGAGGGGCACAAATCTAAGTTGATAGTTCTTTGCTTTAAGACAGGGTAAAACAATTTGTCATGATGGTATATAAATACAGTCACTATTTTACTGACAACTGTGTGACAAATATAAATCTAACAGTATATATGTTTTTTCCAACGTAGCAGCTGAGCCCAAGAGAGATAGTGCCATTTTGAGCAGGACCGCTGTGTTCTGTGTGTGGTCTCTGCTATGCAGTATCTATTCAATAATTGAATTGTTCCAACACAAAGAATTTTGCTCCAAGGAAGAAAAGTGAAAAGCTTCATGTTGCTCAAAAAGAAAACAAGGCATTTACCTCCTCATATATTTGTTCTTCTGAAAAAGACTACAATGTCCCAGTTTCCCTGGGCCACTTTCTTTGGTTGTCAAGATCATCTTCTTCCCAACAACAGACTGGCTGTCCCTCAAATAGATACACATTCAGGGCAGTTAATCCAGAAGCAAAAGGATTTCTCTTTCCCTTCATTTTATGTGAGGCTGTTAGTTAAATAGAGCTTAAGGCTTCACCCAAAGACTGGTATCATCTTAAAAGAAAAGCACAGGTTGGTGCAGATTGACATTTTTAGTGGTATGCTTGGTTACACGGGCAACACCACCTTATTTTCTCATATGGAGACCTTTTCTGCATGCTGGAGTCACTCCTGCTTTTTGGGGGGAGTTGATTTACAAATTTTAGAATCAACTTGGGCAGGGTTCTTCTACAGGTCTGCCCTCCCTGTGCATTTTACAATTGTGAATTCAGTTATTCTGTGTGTAATAATGAGGACACAGTAAGGTGCTGTTGTCATGGGTGTCATGAATGGTAGTGTCACAGCACCCCTTAATTTTTTGAAAAAGAACACTAAAATATTGAGATAACAGTGTAGTGTTGCAATAAGCAGCTTCTCTGAATTCTCAGCTTTCATTTTGTAAAAAAAAATCTCTATTCTTTTCCTTATAGAGATGCACCCTTTCCTTATATATCCATGGGGGAAGGGATTAGAGACTTACCTGTTTAAAAAACAAACTGGGAATTCAGAGAACTTGCTTAAACCATCATTACAATACTATAGTGTTATAGCAACAGTTTAGAGCCTTTTTTTCAAAACTGAAATCACTGTTGGGGGGAGAGAGTGATTAACAAAGATGGCAATCTTATCTCTGAAAACTGGGCAAGAGTTGGGTGGGAGTGGGCAGAGCAAAGAAAAGCAATTGAAACATTATGCACAAAGAAAAAAGCCAACTCAAAACCAACTTCCAGAAAAAGATCATGGTAAAAGTGCTCTCAAAAGAGCTAGAGAAAAAAAAACAGGGGAGGGGAGGAAACAAAAAAAAACTGAAGTGAAAACTAAAGGCACAGAAATTTGTGCACAGTTCCGGGGATAAACTGAAGCAGCATGGGGCCAGAACTGATCAAAATATTCCATACACAAAAGCCTATGATTTATTTATTTATTTAGTAAATTTATTACTCCTTTTAATTATACCATAACACCCAGGTGACTTAAATCCACTCTAAATATAAAGAAGACTTTTAAAAAAGGAACAATCTAAGCAAAAACCCTAAATAATCTTTAAACATAGCCAGCAGCAACCCCAAGCACAACACCACCAGCAACAATCTGTTAGAATAATCAAAACTTGTGGAAAAGCCATCTCCTTCCACTGAAATGCATCAATAAAATCAGCCATTATCCATTCAACAATAAGTTAGAAATCAGGAGCACAATCAAACCAACATTACTGATTAAAATATCAAATCATCAGGTCAGAGAGAAGAAAGAATAAATGTTTTTCAGGATGAAAAGGTCTTCGCAGAATTCTAGAGAATCAGGGAGCCTAATGAGATAGAGCAGTGGTGTCAAACTCGTGGCCCTCCAGATGTTATGGACTACAGTTCCCATCATCCCCGCCAGCATGATGCTGACAGGGGGTGATGGGAACTGTAGTCCATAACATCTGGAGGGCCACGAGTTTGACACCCATGAGATAGAGAATTCCATAGTTAAGGAGGAATGGCTGAACAAAATCTGTGTCCCAGCAACCTTACTTCACCTGGAGAAGGCACACAGAACTGGGCAATAGAAACTAATATCCAGGTTGAGGCAGGTGTGGGGAAGATGAGCAGCCTTCTCTATAGGGAGTGGCTGGTAGCTTCGGAAATTTAAAAGTAAATTCCAGAACTATGAATTAGCTTGGCAAAAAACTGACCAGAAAAGAACAAGTGAAATTAGGCCAAATTTGGCATAAAGTGGTGTTCACAGCCAAACTGCAAAATTCCGAGGTTTGCATGCTGAGGCTCACCCTTGAGAAGGGACAGGTGTGTGGAAATTGCCCAATTTATACTTGTTTTTAATCAATATGAATGTACATCCCTGAGAATCAATACCACAGAGTCTTTAGCCACTCAGAATTCAGCTCATGTTGCCTTTCTGTCCCAAATATCACATGCTTATGTGCGTTCCAAGAATTATCGCTTCCATGCCATCTTTGAGCCATTGTGCAGCTTTTTTTCTGCTATTCTTCACTGGCTTGATGTTCATTTAGAGAAATGACACATTTTAATCTGTACTTACAAATGCATTTTCATTATGTACCTTTTACGTACTAACATTTTATAGTTCCTTAATTTTGAGAGTCTTTTCTTTTTGATAACTGGCTGCAGCAGGGAGTCTGGATTTTGATTATCTGCAAACATATGAATAAACAAACTTCTTCCAATATTTCAACTCCTGCCTCATTTATAAGCGCAAGCAGACTGTTCTTTGAAACTTTAATATTTGTTAGAGGTTTTTTCCTCTCCTTCCTGAAGTGTTCAGTTTTTATAACCATCCATTGCATAATGTCAGGCCAATATGCAGAAATAACTGGCGAATTGTAAATGTCATGAAGTATTTGTTAGCTTAATTATATAATACCATCCATACAGTGTATATATCCTATTTACAAAGTTCACCTTCCTAAAGGGTACTCAGTCTGCAATGATAATCGCAGTGTTTTAAAATCAGTAAACCTCGTTGCCAAGTAATGGGTTTAGGATTGATTTGACAGCACAGTCCTGGGGCCCAGGAGAATGAAAGTGCACAGGCAGCCAACTAGGCACTACACTGGCATATCTCAGAGATACACTGACATATCTCAGAGGTGTGCCAGCAATGTATCCTGGTGGTGCTGCAGTCTGGTTAATGGTAATGCTTCAGATCAATGCTGGTGCATCCCCCTGTGCCAGTGGGGAGGGGGGAGACACAAGTGTGTAGCTCCCTAAGCTACACCAGTTTTGGAATACCCTCCCAAACTCACCAAAAGTTATGCCATCAAAAACTGTGATATAGCATATAAGTATCCAGACAAGGGGGTAGAATAATTGTACCCCACAGACTCTGGTGTAGCACAGGACGCTGCCTATGCTGCCTCCTGCCTCCCTAGTGGTAGCTAGGGTTGTGGATTTGGATCAAGTTGAACTGAAAATAAACCCAAAAAAGCCATGTATCTTAGGACCAAAAACTGGCAGTAATTTAAAGGAGCTGAAAAGTGGATCCTGATTTTTCCAGCATTTTTGAGCCCTTTCAGCTCTACCACCTCTCCAACTCCCCTCCCTCTTCCTCTCAATTACCTGGTGATGAAGAAGAAGAGTTTGGATTTATATCCCCCCTTTCTCTCCTGTAGGAGACTTAAAGTTGTAAGCAATTCAAAGCTTTTTCAGTTACAAGCAATTCAAAACTATGAACCCCCACCTCATATTTTCATAGTTTTGAATTGCTTGTAACTGAAAAAGCTTTGAATTGCTCACAACTGAAAATAGTTTATGTAAAATTATGCACATCTCTGATATGATGTAATATTGGATTATGAAATATATATATATATATATATGAAGTGTATGAAAACACATGATCTATTGTAAATTTTCATTTATAAACTGACTCATTGGTTAAAATATACCACATGGTTGTGGTGACAGCCTTGTGGATACTTATTGCATTTTTGCATTGTTTATGTAGTCCTTTTAAAATATGGAATTAGAGGAAAACTGGTTTAAAACACTTTAAGCCTTTGGGAGCAAAAACTTGCATACAAATTCCCAAAGAGAGAAGAAGAAAACTAGATCCAAGAGCTGAAATTGGAATATTAGTTGGCTATAATTCAAATTCAAGAAGTTACAGAGTCATGGATCCTAACACCTATGATGTCAAAATATGTAGCATTGCCTACATAGATGAAAGAAGCATTCTGTGTGCTTCAAAACAAGATGATGACTTGAAAGAAAGCAGACATGATACTGAAGAAGTCAAATTTAGAGAGGATAGCAGTGCTGCCTGCCTATACTGCATCCCAACAAGAGACTTTCCAACCAGAAGGGGAAGATGATGAAGCCAAGCCAACAAATAGAGACACTGCAGTAACTTTAAGGAGGTCAGAAAAAAGCACAAAGGGGGTGGCACTAAAGAGTGTGCAAAGCCATAACGAACCCAAAAGCTGGGATGAAATGATGAAGTTGCCTCCATGTGTAAAAGAAAAATGGATAATAGCAGTAAAAGAAGAATTAAACTCTTTACACAAAAAAATGATAGCAGACATACCACTTACTAAGATGAAATTTGAGAATCTCTGTCAAAAATTATGCCATGTTGACTTCAGAAGCTGACACCTGAGAATAGGTTTGTTAGGATTTTACAAGTCCCTGCTTCATTCAGTCAAACAAGAGTTAACTGCTGAAGTCATTATGCCTAGAATAACATGAGCTTCTGGAAAGATCTCCCCTTTCTTTTTCCAGACACACAGCCACGGATGTACTGCACAGATACCCAGACTGAACACTTGCATAGACAGAGTTTGTTGTTCCTATATTTAATGTAAATTCATTTGTTACCTAGTAAAGTTCTACAAAACAGCACACTTGCATCTCTGCTTTATTATTTACTCTGCTAATTCATTGCAACACAACAGAAAATATTGGTAATAATGTGCTTGTATTGAAAAACAACAATATTTTAATTTTATTTATATTGCAAGTTTGAACAAATGTCCTGGAGGTTATTCACAATAAACCAGTACATTATTTAAAGAAAGTAATTCTTCCAGAAAAGAACCAATTTCCTTTAGTGGATAATGAAGGATACTGCCTAGGTCGGAGCACATCCATTATGACTTTGTGTTGGGTACAGAAAATATTCAAGTGCAAATTCATCCAATACTAGAATTAGACAGTTTGATTAAATATTAAGAGAAATCAGGATCATGGTCAAAAGAAGATGAGTTCTAATTTCTCCTACCTATTGGCACAAACAACAAAAAATGAAATTTGAAGTAAGCTTAATATCTATTACATTTAGCAATATTTATTTGCTAGAATTAGTATACAAAATCATCTCTGATTTTTTATACTTTGCCACGAAGTTGCCATGAGAATGTATTGAACATATGAAATGAGTGGCCAAAAGAAGTGAGCAAACATCTGGGAATAACATAGAAAATGGCCTTGTCACATTGTAATGCTCTCATTTGCTAGGAAAGGATACTTAAGACAAATGAGACAAAATCCATGTAAGAGGTTCTCAAGGGGACAAAATTCAACTTGGGAGATTTGGCATGATCTACAGATCATACTCTGTTTATGACTTGCAAAATCCTATTCATTTTATTCCTCGTTCAATTCACTGAACTGCCAGCAACAATTTCCTCTAAACATTCCTTACATCTCAGTTTGCTACAGCTTTCTTGTTAGTTGCCCTTTTGTAATTATCTATCTGTGTGTCTGTCTGTCTCCATTAAAGTTCGCTGAACATGATCAAAGACAAGATTAATACCGAATTATCATATATCATCAACATTCTAAATCCATTTTAATAATTAATTCATCTGCAACCAGTTTCTCAGATTTACACAGTCTGCTTTTCTGTGAATGTACCTATATTCCAAACAGTTTATTATCCCTACCAAATTATTTATTACCTTATTTATTTGATTATCATTTCTATTCTGACTTTCCACCCGCTTTGGTGGTCAAGGTGGAATGCTTTTTACATTTGCTAAATCTGCATCATGCATCAAGTTTCATAAAAGTGAGTAAAACCAATGGACTGAGAAGCAAAATCAAAGCTAAAACAACTAAGGTGTTTTAGAAGAAAGAAAGCATTTTCATTTCATGCTGCTTGGAAAACAAAGGCTGTTTCCGCACGGGCAGAAAACAGCACCCTAGGGATGGTAAAAACACCATCCCTGGGGCGCTGTTCACACAGCTGGCGCTGCTGCATTGCAGGAGCACTGTGCTTGCCCCCCTCAAGCTGCTCAAAAATGTTGCTTCCAAAACTCGCTCAATGAGCGAGTTTTTTTTAAAAAAGCAGCGTCTTCCACCCACCGCCATGTGAACAGCAGCGAGTGGAAGGCAGCATTTTCCCCACACTGCTTTTTTCCCTCTCTTACCTCCTCTCGGCTGCCATCCCTGTAGAGAAGCCAGGGGACACACCGCCTGGCCTCTGTCCCTACAGGCATCACCATGGCTATGGGTGGGTGTCCCCTGGCCTCTCTATAGCAATGGCAGCCAAGAGGGGGTAAGAGGGGGGGAAAAGTGGCATGCCCCATGCAAAAGCAGCCCCACAGGCTGCTGGGACACTGGGGCCATTTGCAGAATGGCGTGCAATTACGTCAGTGCACCAACGCTTGCTTGCCTGTGCAGAAACAGCCAAAGTGTTTTTATCTCAGCAAAGAACACAAAACATACTTCTGAGTAGCCTCATCAATGCACTAAAACATAGGCCCTTTCCACACGGGCCATTTACAGCAGCCCACGGACGGCAAAAATGCCATCCCTGGGCAGCTGTTCACACTGTCCTGTGCGGCCCCGAGCAGCGTGAAGGTGCCGCTTTTGGAAAGTGCCACCTTCCCGCTTTCCTGTCCCCCCCCCACTCACCTTGTCCTCCAGCATCAGTCTGGAGGGCTGCTGAGACCCGCCCATGCTGCCCTCTGACCCCTGGAAGTCGGAGGGCAGCATGGGCAGGTCCCTGCATCCCTCGAGACTGACGCTGAAGGACGAGGTGAGTGGGGGGGTGCAGAAGAGGCAGCTCCGTGTGGAGCCGCCTCTTCTGTGCTGGCCTCTGCGGGGATCGCTCGCACGCTCCCATGCGAACGTCCCCCTCCCCTCCACCGGCATAATTTCTGCCGGTGGAGAGGCGCCCTTTCCGCTGTGCAGAAAGGGCCATAGTTTAGGTCAGGGGTGTAACGAGGCAGCCCTGGGCAAACTGTAGCCCTGGGCAAAACCTGAGTTGGATGCCCGCCCCCCCATGGGCGGCCACTCCACCACGACCAAATTTTTTTTGCACCAGGACATTGGTGCCTGCAAGGGGTGCATTTTTTGACATATCAGCACCAAAATTTCAGCATATTATCAGGAGACTGTCCTTATGCTACTCCCCAAGTTTGGTGAGTTTTTGTTCAAGGAGTCCAAAATTATGGACTCCCAAAGGGGGTGCCCCATCCCCCATTGTTTCCAATGGGAGCTAATAGGAGATGGGAGCTACAGTTTTGAGGGTCCATAACTTTGGTCTCCTTAAACCAAACCTCGCCAAACCTGGGGGGTAGCATAAGGACACCCTCCTGATGATACGCTGAAAATTTGGTGCCACTAGCCTAAAAACTGCACCCCCTGCAGGCCAAAAATGGAAAACCACTAAAAATACCCAAAAACGAACCCTGCATTTTGATGCCCCTCACAAGGTGATGCCCTGGGCACCTGCCCACCTTGCCCAATGGGCATTACGCCCCTGGTTTAGGTACAACAAGACAAGGAGATGCCCAAGAAGCTGTAAAATGTTAATGTTCAGCATGTTCACATTACCAAACCCAGTAGAGTATATATTTTACATAAAGCAACAAGTCATTTGTGAAAATATTGTAACTAGGATTGTAAAAAAGAAATAGCTAAGAAGGAGGCTGGGGAATCATAATTCCAGTGAGCAAGTTTAAAATACTGTAGATACACTTCGCTTCTAATAGATCATCATTTCTTTCTTCATTTGCTGTGTGACATTTACTACCCACAATGGCATCATTAAGGTTGTATTTCTTCCACAGTCTGCATGGCATTCACAGTTTCTGCATGGAGATTTCCAACAACTTGGGCACTTGGAAATTTTAAAAAAATCACTTCAGTGTAACTGAACAGAACAGTTTGCAATAGACAGGCCCACCTAGAAGGAAGTGGATATTGTCAGGTTACTGACAGCAATACAGGGATATTTATCACTACAGTGATGAAAATTTGGCTGTCTTCTGCTTTTGGTTACAATTCAGACTGCCAAACATCTAACCTGGAACTCACTGTAAAACAACTAAAAATATCCTGTGTTGGGTTCTAAAAAGAAGTCTGCCTGACTTGATAGTATTTACAAGAAGTGTTTAGTCAATGGGGAAGACAGAAATAAAGCTCCACCTTTACAATTTCGGGGGTGGACTTTTTGTCCAAATAGAATCTTTGTCAGTAGTCATGTTCTGGCTTGTGCTACCTGGGAGTGTGGTGGAGGAATTATCAGGGAGAAGAGGAAACACTGGGTGAATGTCATTCTCAATGCAGCCCACCCCACCCAAACCAGTTTCAGAATTGGGTTTTCCTTCAGAATTTCAAGAATGGGAGTATTGGAAATAATCAAGTGTAAGACAAATTCCAAAGTAACTCCCATTTGAAGAAGAGACAAGACTCTCCTATTCACATAACAGTGTTATCCAAAACATTTTACTGAAGGTTTATTTTAAGAAAGACTCAGCCAAAACTTTATGTCCTTCTGGGAGAGTAAGCCACATGCTTAACTCACTGAAATAAATGTCTAACATTTTATTGTTTTTATTTGAAGATTTATTTTGAAGAAAGGGCTTAATAATAGTAATATTAAATATGTATAGAGAGCAATCTTTTTTCATGCAGTAAATCATGAGAGAACACCAAGTTTGAAATTGTTTCAGAAGACATAAACCATGTTGCCATTATTCAAACTGTCATGATAGCCACACATCACTTGGAAAGGCCTGGGACCTGCCCAGTTTCCCTTTGACTTATGCCTAGTCAATTATTCAGCCCATAATTTGGCAAATAGATGGGAAAAGATCCCATCACTAATACTCCATTAGTCTGTTGGTTAATTACCGTGGAAGTGCAGTCATGACAACTGCTGATAATTCTTGAATTTTCTTGAAACAGGTATTTGAACAGTCAATATTCTGAATGATCACATCCATCTTTTTTGACAATACTTATTTCACAGAACAGCAGGAAATTCAGTTCCCTTTAGGCCATTTTGCTAATGTTAATAACACCCTCCTTTTAGTGCATTTGCTTTAAGCATTTGTGAATAAGATTACTGCATCACACGGCACCAACAAATGGGCATTTTAAAATAATTTGAATGCTTCCTAATGTAGCTATTAGATACAAGTGGGCTTTGGAGCACCCATTATTCTGTATCTACAAACAAACATGTTCTTATCTAAAGGTGCTGCTTCTGCCAACTACCATCTTGTTAGAAAATGATAGAAAATGATGCCCAAAATGACAAAGGCTCATTCCGCACACGCAAAATAATGCACTTTCAAGCTGCTTTCACAACTGTTTTTGCCATTCCGCACAGCTTCAAAGAGCCCTGAAAGCAGCTTGAAAGTGCATTATTCTCCGTGTGCGGAATGTGCCAAAGTTATTGTGAGGAGGTGTGATGTTCTAAAGCTGGGGAATTAAAGAAATAATTGAATTGTAAAAAGGGGATTTCTAAAACATATGATTAGAAAAGCAGAAAGAGTAAGATTATCGGAGAAGTGGGGGGTGGACTTTTGTCTCCCCCCTTCACCTCCCAGTTCTAAAGCAGTGAGATGAGGAGATGATGGGACTTGCTGGAACCCAGATTTTTTTTTTTAAAAAAAACCAACAGTGATTTTATCATGCAGCCTGGCTTCATGGAACCTTGTCCAAGGCCTCTGTAGAAACACAATGGTTCTTAGAATCTGGGCTGTGATTCTGACATTTGTATACTTGATTCTGGAAAGGATGGCTAGATGTCAAAAACTATGAACTGTGGATAGTGTAAAATGCTCAAGATGGAAAGGATATGCATTCCTTTAATAACATATGGGTATTCCTTATTGTTGTAAAGAAAATCTTAAATCTATAACTCAAACAATAACACTTAAAAAGTCCTTATCATGAGCTTTCTTCCTTTCCCTTTCCAAATGATTATTAAGTTTAGCAACACAGTTGACAGGGGAAGAAGGAAAGAAAGAAAGAACGAAAGAACGAAAGAACGAAAGAACGAAAGAACGAAAGAACGAAAGAACGAAAGAACGAAAGACTTGAATGGAAATTAAAGGCTGTAAAACTCTTATGCTGTTTTCTTATAACTTCGGCTGAAATGTTTATAAGATTCCTGTTCTTTGGTGTTGCATCCACGGATGACTGTTGTGTGATGTCACTGCAGGAACTCCTGTTCTATTTTCTCTTAAGATAGGTAAACATGAAAGGATAAATGCCTGCCAGCTATTCAGGTTTTATCAGCTTTTTTTTTACAAACACAATCCTGAATACATGCACACAGTTCTATCTTCAAAGGGAACAAGCAAAAGGATACTATCAAATGTTGCTGGCTTGATTTCATGATCCATTTATCACTTTTGGTTTACCTCTGAGAATTGTTTTTTTTTCCGCCGTTTTTCAAGTAAAATGTATATTCTCTCTCTCTCTCTCTCTCTCTCTCTCTCTCTCTCACACACACACACACACACACACACACACACACACACATACACACACACACACAAACAGTATCATGCAAATGAAAAGGGGGATAGTGGAAGAGTATGGAGGGAGAGAGAGGTTGGGATTGCAGGGCATGGAAGCATTCACAAACTTGACACACTTCCAGTTGCTGCTATCAAGAATACAACTGGCTTTGGAGAAATGGATGAATTTCACACAGACTTCATATACAAGTCATTCCTAACGATCAAATGTCCTTATTTGAAACAATGCTGAGGCAAGCTGAAAAGCAAATTCCAACGTATGGAACATTTTTGCCTTCTTGGCATCGCAAATACTTAATTTGATGTTACAATAATTGTTCAGATTCTACAACGTAAAATTGCCATGGCACAGTTAATGAGACAAACAATGTAAATAACAGTCTGTAGTTATACAATTTTAATATTATGCTAATAACAACAGCTGCACTATTTATTAAGGAAACAAATTTCTTTGCAATTCTACTGCACAAAGGCAATAGAAACTTTGCTGTGACCCAAGGTTAATCAGACTCTTCTTAAATATTTATTGTAAATATTATATATAAATAATTTATCTTGTAACTTGGCAATATTGTAAAAAATAACTATTCATTGAATTTCCTTGAATAATGCAAAATCTTCCTTCATGGTGAATAATGAAAGGAATATTATTGTCAAGAAATACAACTGGATCGCTGTTTATTTGTATTATGGCACAAGGTAGCAAATATTTTCTGACATGAGATTTGTAAACAAAAGATCAATAATAATAGTATTGCGTTCTTAGTAACTCATGAACGAACTGTTCTTTAGCATAGATTTCTTTTTGTATATTCTTTAGTTAAAATACTTTTCACTGATTTATCCACCATTTAGACCAATAAGTTCAGCCATAAAGGAGGAAACAACTCAAAATGTTAGACTATCATATTAGTGCATAGATTTCAGTAAGGTTTTATTCAATTCCATGAAACCAACAATCAGCTAAGTGTGAATAGGAACGCATCCTTAAAAAGCTTGTGAGGTTATCCACACCCCACGGTGATATAATGTCTTCAACCATCTTCCTTCTCTGACTGCTGACTCCCAGAGGTGAGGGAGGGGGTTACATCACCTGGTTCCTTCTCTCAGATTATCCGTCTGGTCCCTATCTATCTATCTATCTATCTATCTATCTATCTATCTATCTATCTATCTATCTATCTATCTATCTATCTATCTATCTATCTATCTATCTATCTATCTGTCTGTCTGTCTGTCTGTCTGTCTGTCTGTCTGTCTGTCTGTCGGTCGGTCGGTCGGTCGGTCGGTCGGTCGGTCGGTCGGTCGGTCGGTCGGTCGGTCCGTCCGTCCGTCCGTCCGTCCGTCCGTCCGTCCGTCCGTCCGTCCGTCCGTCCGTCCGTCCGTCCGTCCGTCCGTCCGTCCGTCCGTCCGTCCGTCCGTCTGTCCGTCAAGTGGTGGCAAAAAGTCCGTCCGTCTGTCCGTCATTAAAAAAAATAAGAACTTTTAAAGACTTTTTAAAAGACAGACAAAAGCAATGACTTGGAACACACAAAAAGAACTACAGTGAAAAAGGGAAGGGAGGGTTCCCAATTTACCCTTCACCAAATATAGTCATATTCACCACATGCCATTTAGTTGCAGTTAGAGAATTGATTCTTAATTGATATTACTAATAAAAACTACACCCCTTTCTATTTTAACTATTTTCTCGTTCTCCTACTGCTCAGAACCACAACCCATACGTTCATTTCTATCTGTTTTACAAAAACAAACAAACATCTAGGGGGGTTCCAATTATCAATCCATTTAGATTTCTTATATTATTTCTTATAGGTTTCTTATATTTCTTATACCAGTCCCCAGGTGACAAGAACTTAGATTTTGAGCCTGGAGATGTGGACCCAGAACTGGCTCCTCATGAGGAAATGCAGTCAGCAGAGCCAGCTCCAAGCCCTTCCCTGCAAGCTGAGGTGGAGCCTGATGCCGTGCAGCTAGGAGAGTCAGCAGAAACCTCATACAAACTGAGTAACAAGCCAGCTGCACAAAGACGAAGACAGAGGCTGTGACTACAGTGTAAAAGGAGAAGCACCCATACTGCTGTTGGGTATGCCAGAAGGCTGTGCAAGCTAGGGGCATCTGCATCTGAAGAGAACTAAGAGGTCTATCTGGGAGGGCAAATCCGCTGGTGGAATTGGTGCGTAACAGTGCTGGTGGATTTGCCCTCTCCAGGGCACTTACCCCAGTGGAGGGGTAATTGCACCCGTGTGTGGCCACCGCTGCCCCTCCCACCAGTGCTCAGATATGGCACCAGCATCCTGGTACCCAGAGGCATAGTGAGGGAAAATGGAACCCGGAGCAAAATGGTGCCCCCATGCCCCCCCAGCACCTCGTGGTAGTTAAGCCCTCATGCCCCACTTACCTGAGTCAGAGGTGGTCTCGGGCAGCCTGGTGGGGTGGGGCAGGGCTTAGGAGCGCTTGGCTGGAACCTCCACCTGGTCTGGAGGATGGGGCCAAGGGTGCCAGGCTGTGGCCTCTGCCAGGCCTGGCAGGGCAGGGCCGAAGGGTGCCCAGCTTCAGCCTCTGCAGGGCAGGGCCAAGGGGTTTTTGGTTGCAGCCTCTGCTGGGCTTGGCAGGGTGGGGCTGGGTGGGGCTGGGCTGAGGGGCGCCCTGCAGGAGCCTTGGTAGGCCACTCCTTCAGGCTCCGCTGGCTGAAGGAGAAGCCTGACAGGGTCCTGGCTGACTGAGGGGGAAGGGGGAGGGGTGTGGGGAGCCATGTTCTGCCCTCATGTGTCCGAACAGGGGCCCACCCATGGAATTTGTCCCTACATCACCCCATGGTAGCTATGCCACTGCTGGTACCACTGCCGCCATCGCCAGCATATTGGGGTGAGCCAGGGGTGTGGCCTATTTTAGTTAGCTCACCAGGCCTTTCACAGCATTACTCTAGCACCTGGGAATTCAATAAATCTATTCCGCCCCATAGAAACTTCTTGACAACAGCAAGGATTTTTCACTTTTCAAGCCTCCACACACCACCAGGAAGCCTCTTTGGGGCACATGGCTGTTGGATGGGGGTATGAATCTCCACAGGAGTCTGGCTTCTTTAGCAGAGGCATCTTAAGCCCTGTCTTGGGCTTGGCTCAGTTGGGTGCAACAAGATTCTCACACCTGGCTCACTATTGACCACCTCGGGACTTCTGTTCCTAGCCCATCTGCCTGTCTGAATTGCTAGATCTCTTGCCCTTGGATTGTTCTGACCACACCTATACCTGCTGCCTGCCTTAAATTTGGACTCGCCTCCTGCCCCTGATTTGGACCACCTGACTCTGTTGTAGTCCACAAACAGCACATTTTTTCTCTAACCAAAAAGCTAATTTTAGGCATCTCTGCCAATTTTAGTAACTTCACATAATAACCTTGCTGCTAATCTCATACATAAAAACACGGTTTTATAAGCTGTCAGTCCATAAGTCTCAAAAGAAAAGTTTCCATTTTCATTTGTGTGAAATTTTTAAATCTTCTAGACTGTTGAATATATTTGTATCCAATTTGTCAATTTTGCTACAAGTCCTCCCCCCCCCAAAAAACCCCCCTCTCCCAAAATTCTGGCATTCTGTTTTTTGACAATGGTTCTGCTGGGCTTTTACTACGGGAGTGTGCCTGGGCTCTGCTGGGCATCTGCACGTTTCATTTGGTCCTACTGGGTTTTCTGACCTCCAAAAAAGATTCACCATAGAAAAACCCAAATACCTGCCAACCCTACAAAATCCCCCAAACCACTGGCATACCATCACAAAGCCGTGCCCAGCCCCCAACCTGACTGAACTTTCCCCACCCTGCCCCCACTACTGAACACTCACCACCACCACCATCCCTATTATGTGGAACTCTTCCCAACTCCAATAAACCAGCAAAGTGGCAGAAGTGATGGTGAGGTGGCAGAAGTGGCAGCTAGGCAGTGGTGAAGCAGCAGCAAGGAAGCAGCAAGGCATTGGAAGTGGCATCAAGGAAGCAGAAGTTACGGCAAGTGACAGTGAGACGGTAGACGTGGCAGCGAGGTGGCAGTGAAGTAGCAGAAGCAGTGGCAAGGCACCAGAAGTGGTAGCAAGGCAGCAATGAGGTATCAGAAATGGTGACAAGGCAGCAGAGGCAGCAGCAAGGTGGCAACAAGATGGCAGAAGTTGAGGCAGAAGTGGTGGCAAATTGTACCCCTAAAATTTTTGCAACCAGTGCAACCATCCCGTGGCTTTGTCCATGCTATGCCATTGTCCCATACCATTATGAGAATTTGGGAATATTCAGAATTGCCAGTTTTTTTCAGCACCATTATTCCCAAATTTGAAAAAAAACTTGCCTCCTTAAAGGCCTGTAGTTCTTTGTCCAGTTATACCAGGTTCTGATCTATATTTTTGCCAGGTTGTACTCATAACTCAGATATTTTATTATCCACGATTGATTGTAATTTAGTGACAGATGAAGATCATGAGATCCAATGAACATTTGTCCAAAATTGAGCACCATTTTTTACAACACATTTCCTGTCATTTTAAAAAAAGTCATGGCTCCTTATTGGATCTCAGACTTCTTGGAAAATGCTTTATTTCACAATATTGCAATAGTGTATGCATGTAAATCAATTTTAATCCTCTATTTATAGAGAAAAACTAGGACATCCCAAGATAAGAAGGTTTCAATTGGACTGGATCCAAAGATAGTTTTTTTAAAAGCTTTATTTTGCACTATCAACCTTTACCTTCTTTTTTTTTTAACTCTCAGTAATGGTAAAGCTATTTTATTTTTTCCATGTTCTCAATCTGTACAAAGCTAGGTATGATAGAATTCTTAGAATTCCTATTAATTCGAGTAGAATCCCATTTAAATTCCATGCATAAATTCCCTGTCTTCCTCCTTTTCCACTGCAGCCTGAAATGTCCCCCTCCCCCAATTCTGCATCTGCTGATTGGGGGCTCCCAGTAGCAGCATAAGAAGGAGTTGGAGGGCTATCATGGCAGGGGAGAAATCAGCATGAACACCTTTTTCATGGGATCCAATCTGACAAGACTTAAGCCGTCTCAGCATGGGCCATTCTAAACATGGGTTTAGCACAGGAAAAAATCTGGGTTTTTGGGGGGCGCACTTCGCACAGATCCTGATCTTAAAGCGAGTCTGTCCTGTGTTATTTCCCCCAAACTGGTTTTTTTTGAGAATTGCGCTATTCACGAGTCTTTTGAAAAATCCCAGGTTGCAGCCACTTGCAAGCGAACGGCTCGGCAGGAGGTGCTTTATGCAGCTGCGCTTAACTTTATTTAATTTTGAGGCTTACATCTGCGCAGCCGTGCAGGTGCAGATGGTCATATCATGATATCATGAGGCCTCAGCATGGCTGTGGATGTTCATTTGTGAATGCCTGCATACCTATGCAGCGGTGTGAGGTAAATAAAAAAAAATAGATGCGCCTCAGTGCGAAGGTGCAACAGCAACCCCCATTGTTTCCATGGGCTCCAATCGCTGCCTGCACAGATGCACGCAAACACAAAAACAGGAAAGCGAGTTACTTTATCCTGACTGCAACCCGCTATACATTTGCTGTGCGGAAAAGGGCCTTAGACACACCTAATCTTGGATACAATCTAGCAAAAGTAATATAATTTTGAAATCAGTGGGGTGTGAGCACTGTATCCTTTTTATGTCAGTGGAATTTAAGCCTGTTCAACAAGACTGTGCTTATTACTTTGAAGTCAAAGCCCTGTTCATTTCAATAGGGACATTATGGCAGATGAAAAGGATGCAAGACTGGTTTTCAAGTCATCGTGCCAAGCTGTAGTATACAAAATACATAAAATGAAATCAGCTAGCAAGATAAACTGATACTGTCCAGCTACAATCCACAATTCCATGCTGTTTTGGCTAACCAACTGGAAGCCTACATGGTCACAGAATGCTTCCATAGCAACTGGCCTCATCCAATGCAATGTACTAAATGAAGCAAATTACATGGCCAAATATTACATTAGATAACAAGCTGCTTATCGGGTTCTATCGGGTTGTTATGAAAACTAGAGTGCTTCTAGAATTGAAATGTGATTTTTTTATTATTATTTATAGATAAATAAAGGGTGTATGCATACTCAAGTGTTGGCTGTGTTGGGGGGGGGGACTCTCTGCTTATTTATTTATGATGCTGTATCATGTTTTATTCTTCCTGCCTTGTGATGGCCTAAAAGATGTCTTACTGTATTGATGTCCTAACCTGAATGGCCAGGTTACCCTGATCTCATCTGGTCTCAGAAGCTAAGCAGGTTCAGCTGTGGGGAGACCCCCAACAAATTCCAGGGTTGCTATGCAGAGGAAATCAATGGCAAACCACCTTTGTTAGTCTCTTTCTTCGTAAACTCCATACATAGTCTCTATAAGTCAGCTGTGACTTGATGGCACTTTACACACACACACACACACACACACACACACACACACACACACACACACACACACAGAATATTAATCAGCTATACATTTTCCTGTTGCTTTCAGTGAATTGTGTCCAGCAGTTGCGCCCCTGTTTCAAATAGCTTTAGTGGAACTATGCAATGAGTGAGATCTTATCCTAGACCTACTGCACATAACAGGGTCTCATTTTTTCTTCAGCTTAATTAACCTTCCATCAGCAATTGGTGCACTTACAATCAGTTCTGCATTTTATAATAAGTGAAATTTGAGGTGGGGAATCCACCTTTTAATACTCTTTGACTGTGAGGCCAATGGAGTGGGGTGGGGGTGGGAGTGAAAATTCATTAATCAGTAATTAACTGACATAAAAGTCATCCAGATTATAAGCCCTGGAGTTCTTTCAGCACCACAGAGTCACTTTAATTCACCACTGTTCCACTCATTTTACTTCGACTCTTGCCTTGCAGCTCATTATCCCTGACTCTGTCTTGACAATACATTTTTTTTCCTTTTTGCTTTACCTTATAGCTTTCAAATAGGACACTTTTAAAGTGAGGTAATGTGATTCTGTACTGCATTACAAAAGCCACAAATAAGGACAAGAAGTGGGGTTTATAATTTTATTCTAGTTCATTTGGAAATGTTTTAACTAATACTGTTAGGTGCCTTGAACCACAAGGAAAGGAAGGATGGATATGTTTTAATAAACAACCAAATAAAATAAATACATTTTACTAATAAAAACATGAAAAAACACCATGCATTGTATTTAAAAAAAGCATATTCACTATGACAAAAAGCTTACGAAACTGGTCCTGAGGGAGCATGATCAATAGGCACACTCAGGGACTTGCAGGGGGGAATTGGAGAATTTCACTCTGATTCAGAGCTTCTTCTCTTGGCTAACAGGGTACTCTATCCCCATTGTCTTAACTTTTTTTGTTTAACTGCTATGTGGTTTTTCTCAGCATTCCATGATCCCCTGAGGTCAATGAGAATGCAGCCTGCAGGGAAAGTGTCTTCTTATATTTGCAAAATAATTTTCCCAGCAAGTCTTCCATCAGTACATCTTTAATGTTCAGTTTGGCTCCTGTTTGTGGTGTGCTACAGTTTTAAAGATCTGAAGGAGAATCCGAGTTGCCTAACATCTGAAAAGCATCTGATCTGCCCCAAAAGTTTTAAATGCTCCTCAAGGTTTGAAGATCACCATGGGAGCATATAGTCCCTTTTACAAATCTCTGGTTTAGGATACTACATATTATGAAAGTATTGAGAACACAAGTGAAGTGTCCTATGCTTGCTGTAGCCTACATGATTTTTGTGACATCATGTGATAATACTTGTAATAAATATTCACGTTTAGATTTTGTATGTCCTAAAATCAGATGTACAAATGCAGGCTCAACAGACAAAAAGGCTGAATTTCAGAGATCACAAAGATTGTTAAAAGCCACGTGCACTTCCTGTCCACTCTACATCATGTGACTTTTGAAGTTATGTTCAGAATACAAGCCAAAAATGAACTTCTATGTTAAACGGTACCATAACTTTTTTTTAATTACCAGGCACTGTGAGACAAACATCATGGCTGACTGTCTTCACCTCTCCCAGCAAAGCAATTCTTGTGCTCTTCTTTTAATGTTTGCAACAGCTGGAGTTTCTTTACGTTTATTGCCTACATGAAAGAATATTGCAGCTGGCCAATGCAATAAAATGGTAGACAAACAAGTGAAATATTGTAAGTCTTTGAGACTGTTCAACATGTACTCTTGGAATGTCCTATATACGATTCGTTATGCTCTATGTACATCTATTCATTGATAGAGAGCTACCATCTGTAATGAATTTTTTACTCAACGGTTCCTGTGATTTTGTATGTGAGAATGGCACAAGTTTTTTGAGGCACTATCTGGTCAGGTGCAATCATTGCCTACAAAGTAGTAATGGCTAATTTGTTTTTGTGTGTGTGGTTTACAAGGCTTGGTTGTGAATGTTTAATGTAAATTTTAATGTATTTTAATGTTTTAATGTTTTAGTCAATAGACAAATGCCCTTTTTATTAATTCTGTCATTTATAATGCCAATTAAGGCTTTGGAATTGGAATTGAATTTGATATTGTAAGTCTGCATAAAAAAGAACAAAAAATGAACACATTCACATAAAATATATTTTGGATGATTGCTGATATTTCATGTGAGTGTTTTGTGAAGGCTAGGCTAAAGAAAAATGAAAATAAGTGGCCTTAGAAGGGTATTAGAATAAGATTGAAAGGGCAGGACCAATCAATCAAAAATGCAGAAGGCAAAATCCAAATGTGCTTCAATTATGATTAGCTGCAAAAATGTTTAACTCTTATCAAAATCTCATAAACTCTTCTTATGGGGAATGATAGCTTTCATGATTATTCTACAGAAGAACCCAGAAGAAGAGTCTCTAGGTTCAAAACACACAGGGATTCCTGGGATTCTTATGAGAAACTCACATCTAAGTCTTTTATAAATCTTTAATAACTATCAATCCATAACTGCACCACTTTGTGCATCCTTCTTTCTTGCAGGGGTGAATTTGGACAGAGTCAACAATTTGAAGGACTACAGCTTCCTCTTTCTCTACATTTACCACTGGTATGCCTGATATCACAACTTTGATGGAAGGAGCCAACTCAAAATTAAATGCATTTAAGCCTGCTGTTTTCAGTACAGTGATGTGTGCTTAATGCTGTGTGGTACTGAGATGATAGCTTCCTAGAGGAAGGACTTATTTTCCCTGTGAATAAATGGTTTTTTCCACTTGAGGGTTGAATGGAACATTTTAGTCATTTATTTTTCTGAGCAGGAGGAAGGAGAAAATCAGTTAACTGCTTTCTGGCTTCACTTCAGCTACCTTTTTAGAAATGCACATAGAGGTAGCAAGAGACAATTGGGTAGGTCAAGCTGCCCTGCCTTCTCCAAGCAGGGATGAGAGATTTGGAGGTTTAGTTTAGTTTAATATGGCATCTAGACAAATATAAACACGAGACTCCATATACAATCATTGACATTCACCACAATCCTAAAATACCCAATAGAAACCAAGAGGGGGTAACAAATTACAACTTATGCTGTCAGTTTAAAATTTTAAAATATTTTTAACAATATAAAAATAATTTTAAAATGATATCGTTAATGGGTTTGATCTCAATTATTCCAGCAGCACATGGGGTTGACACGTCTTATAAATTATGGCACAATACTTAGCAACCTGGTCTGAAAGATGGACATTTCCTCCAGATAACACAATTTTAATCTGATTTTCTTCTGAGCCTCCAGAGATTTTTATCAGCAGAGTGGGATTTGGAGGATTACAAATGCTAGAAAGGACTTAAGGAAGAAACTTCTTGGAGGCTTCAGGAAAAGGTTATTTGACCCAAACTGACCTTGTCAGTGGGTGAAGAAAAGGAATTAATAAAACTCTTGGGAGCAAGGAGGAATTTCTCTTTTGGCTGTGTCTCTCATCTGAGGTCTGGAGGAGGCAGCCATTTTGACCTTGTACTGACCCCAGGGACAGTGGCATTTCAGGGGAAAATGATGCCTGGGGACAATAAGTGCTCTGAACCCCCCAACCTTCACTCCTGCACCCCTCTTACCAGCAAGGAGCATGCGCAGGTGGTGGGGCTGCTGCCAGGTCCTGCCTTTTTTGTGCCTGGGAGGTTGCAAAGCCCCATTTCACCTCAACTGCTGATTGCTCTGCTTGGCAGATCAGTTTCCAAGAGCACCAAAGCCTGTGCTGGTGTGACCCTTCACCAGGAGAGAGGCCTCCCCACCACATGGCTGGCCTCTGCCTCGCACGACGAGGCTTCCAAGTAGCACACCTGGACCTGGCCTGGAATGCCGGTGAGTGGCATCCTGGCACAAGGGGAGCCACCGGGCACTGACAGGGTCACCATGCCATGATAGAGGCTGCCCCCCCCCCATGACCAAAAGCATGCACCCTGGGACATGTCCCTATAGGCGGTATGCCACTGCCCAGGGAGCTTCAGAAAACTTCTAAGTAATAGAAACTCTGTTGAGATTTATAACATCCTAAGCTCAAGAGCCTGTCCTCTATCCTAACACCTGCTAGGGCGTATATAGGGCATATATAGAAAGAGGAACAGAGGAATTGTGCTTTTCTCTTTTCTTTGGATCCCTTGCTCAATATAGTATTGTGACAGACTGCAGAGAAATTGTGACTTTTTAGAAGTGCAGTTCTTTCTGCAGCCATTGTTGTTTACATTCAGAGTGAGGCATAGAGACCTGATTGTAGCTTCTGGAACTCTAATTGGCCAAGTAACAGTGGCCCCTTCACAAGGGTTTATCTCCCTTGTTAGTGCATTCTGAGAGGCTTTTGGTTTGAGTCACTCTTGCTGCTAAGAACTGTCTGTTGTAACTGAGTGAAAACTAAACTCTGAGGGGAGTAGATCAGTCAAAGAGAGTGACTGATTTTTCAGCCTGAGAGCTGTGTGAAAGCAATCACACACAGACACCATATACTGGTGGGAGGGTTTATTGGAAAGCCAAGTTGAAGGCTATATAAACCAGGATAATAACTGCTTCTAAAGACCATAGAGTTCCAGTGTACTAGTGGGTCTGGGGTCTAGGAATTTGCTTTATGTTTACCTCAGTACAGAGTTTGTTTTGTTTTTTTGGTGGGCTACCTAACTGTGAGGGCTGTGTAAAATTACAGTGAAAAAGTACCAAGCCAGTGTTAGGACCCTGTATGTGAATAGCCATAAGTCAGAACATCTAAGCAAAGGAACTGTACAAACTGAATAACATCTGTGAAACCAATATCTAAGCTGCTGTGACTAAGAACTGAACTATAACTGAGTAATCTTAGGTGCTGTGCTGAAAAGAAATTGAAAACTATAAGTCTATTTTTCAAAAGGGGTGCCAGGAAGAGGAAAGCTGTCAGTTGGCAAGTAGCTATTCTTCCAGAGGTGCACCAGGCAGTAAATTGCCCCTGTGGTGCCCAGGAGTGAGAAAGCAGGAGACATCAAGGCAAGGGAAGGATACACTGATCTTCACAGTGGCCAATTTTCATAACAGTCAAATGGTGGCATTGGTTACCCAAGAGAAGACAGGGAGAGAGATAATCTCTTCCAGGAGGAATTGGGAACCCCAGGGAGTGGTAGGGGTAGAATATGACTTGCAGGGTAGGGGAGGCTCATTCCACCACACTCCCTGCTAGAAATCTGTTATTTGTTTCTTGTTTTATTTACTACAAAGTACAGGAACATGCCCTTATTCTTATTGGCATGAGAAGCCAAAACCACATCTCTACTAATAGCTAACAACAATTAAATGTTGTACTTGTTTATCTTGAAGAAAAAATAGGTGTGCCAAAGAGCTGGCTCCTCTGTGAAGTAGCTATATGACTGTTAGAAGTTGCTGTAAATTAGCACAAAAATTGCTGTAACTTAGCACTATCAGAAAATGAAAGGTCTATCCAGATCCAGAATTGGAAACATTTTCCTCCTCTTGCAGGTGTTATTTGGTTAATAAGACATTGATTTTAACTACTCTCCTAATTAAGACTTTCCCCAAATTGCACCTGTAAAGGCAAATGAGTTACAAACAATTATGAATAAGGGAAGCTTCTTGCAAGTGAAGCTTCTTGCAAAAGCTCCATAATGTCAGTCTGAGATTCCTATAACTACATTCCCACCTCCAATGATTACTATGAATAACTTGTTTTTTAATGGGTAAAAGAAAACAGAATATTGTTCTTGGCCATTTTCTTGAATGATTGTTTCAGGCATTATTTATACATTTCTGATTTTCAAAAAGCCCACCTAATCATATTTTATTTACGGTAATTTAAGATTTAGGAATTAAATAAATCCAGAAAAATAAGTCCAACTAGTAAAAGAAAAAAATAAAAACCGTACATCAAAAGAATCACTGATCAAATAGGGAAACTGATGAAGAAACATAACCTACAAAACAAACCTACCAGGAAACTTCAGCAGATGCTACGTTCAGCAAAGGACAAAAGAGATCCCCTCACTTCTGCAGGGGTCTATCACATACCCTGCAGCATAGAAACCTCAAAACGCAGCATTCAGACTCATATTAAGGAACACAAAAGACACTGTTGGCTTAACCATCCTGAAAAATCTGCAGTTGCAGAACATGTCTTAAACAAAACTGGACATAACATTTTATTTGAAAACACTGACATTCTGGACAATTCAGAAGGTTACTTTGTCAGACTGCACAGGGAGGCCATTGAAATTCACAAACACCAAGACAAGTTCAACAGGAAAGAAGAGACTCTGAGAATTAACACAGCTTGGCTACCAGTACTTAAAAACACCAAAAGCAACCCCCAAGGGCATGCTAAGTTCATGAACAATGGACTCCACCTAAACACAGGATTTGCATTCACCTATACCGCTGCTGCTGCAGGACATGAAAATGTGAATCACTCCCTGAACTGATAAGCTCCACCCACAATCCAATACTATCAACCACATCTTTGCATAACAAGTTCCACCCAAACACTTACTGATTGGTTCCCCACCCTGGGACATGGACAATATATACCCCAAACATTCCCTTCTCTCTGGGCACAGTGCGTAACAGACTTCCCTCTGTGATACACCTCTGAAGATGCCAGCCACAAATGCAGGTGAAACGTTAGGAACAAGATCCACCAGACCACGGCCACACAGCCCAGAAAACCCACCACAACTAGTAAAAGAAAATTTCCCAGAAACTATTCAGGAGATTTATAACTTAGAAATTCTAATGACAACACAGGCAGCCCCAGGTAGTCATGGAAAGTGCCACTGCAGCATTGCTCTGCTGCCTCCAGAGGCTTTTTGACAAACAGAAAAACAAAACCCAAAAACACAGCTACTGGAAACCCCTCCATAGGGCTTCATGGACTTATGCCAACCAAGGGGGGGGGGGTGTAAATCATATCTGAGGACGTGGTGTAACTGGTTGCAAAGCCAGAGTAGAAGCTGGCTAAAATTGGCTCCACCCGCAAGAACACATCTGAAATGCTCCTGCTGTGTCAACGAGGTAGTGGTGGCATGGGATCATTGACACAGCAGCCAGTGGCACATCTGAACATCCCAGAGGGCTGCAGCATCCTCCTGCCAGCAAGTTTACATCTCCACCAGGGTAAGTGCTCTGGGGAGGCAAATCAGCTTGTGTAGGCTGCGCCACCTCCACAAGTCAATTCATCCCCCACCCCCAGGTTGGGCCATTAGTCCCTTTTAAGGGAGGTCATGAAAAGATTTATCATCCCAAATTTGGCAGGATTTACAACTATGTTGATAATTCATATTCAAAATAGGTCATCCAGATGCTGTACACTAATTAAATGTTATATTAAAATTTCAGAATTTATTACCACCCCAGTTTTTTTCATAAAGTACAGAAAATACAAGTCATATGTAAGCTTCATAACAAGCTGCAGTTTTACCCAGAATTCTTCACCAGGATTCCCAAAGGTAAGGTGCTGCTGGACACTCTTTGGATCTTGCTCATGCATGTATCTTACAGCTAAACACATGACTTGGCTGTCTGATTTGGAGCTGATTCTGCAACTAATCTGTTAGTAATCAATTTTGCCATATTCCTTTGCTTCTCATTATTGTATAGCTCCACTGAACCACTTTAGGCCCATCTTCAGATGAAATTTTTGAAACAAAACAAAGTGTGGTCTTTGCCACATGAGGCAGTGATGTAGAAGCATCTTTTTGTACATTGAGAACAATACAAACTCAGAACAGCTCTCCAAACTGTGCAGCACCTTTCAAAACTGTATTGTCTCACTAAAAACTTATGTTTCTGTGGTAACAACATCTGTTTTTAAGTGTGTTGCTTGCACGTCATTCTTGAAGAGCTAAGTTACATGATTCTGTTTTCTAAAGAAACTCTAAGCTTGACAGAAGATTAGTAAAGAACAGAGTTCTTGACACACCAACAAAATGTACGCCAGTAATTTTCATTTGGAGGCATGGAAGCAAACATTTTAGCTAACAATTTTATTTAAAAAGTGAGACATAATTCCAGGGCAAAATGTTCACCTTTTAGCTAACAATTTTATTTAAAAAGTGAGACATAATTCCAGGGCAAAATGTTCACCTTTAACAAGTTTTATAAATTCATCCAAATGGGTATGTGTGACAAGCCCCTTCTACCAGCTGAAGAAAACCACATAGTCTTTTATGGTTTTGGAAAATTAGATTTGTTTTGAACTGTAAACTTCCCCTCAGCTACCAGATGTTCTTAGGGTGGCAAGTGTAAAGACTTTGTGTTTGCATGTATGAGGTATATGTTATGGTGAGCAAGAACTTGAAGAACACTGAGACAGACTGGAGCAGTATGAAGATTTATATATTTACAGTTCAGATCTAGATATGGCTTCTGAGTGTGGTTTGAATTCCCTCTAATTCTTGCAAACACAAACAGGCTTCAACTGACTAGACATTAAGTTGGATACTGCCACTTACACAGAATTCTACCCATATCAGTCTTTTTCTGTCTTATTACAAATCCCTGTGTGACAGTTTGCTTAAAATTATCACTTTTTCTGAAAGCCATTGAGCACACAAGTGCACTGATTTCTAGATTATATAATGTTTACGGCTTGTAAATAGTATGAAGAATTTTTTTCTGCTATCAAACATTGAGGTAGTATTCAGGAACTATTCAGATATTCAGATACCTGTCCATTGTAACTGCTTACACACTTACCTTGAATTACCAGTGGTACCCCTGACTAACATAGTGTTAAATCCAAACTTATTTCTGTAATCCAAGACACTCCTAAAAATCTGGTAATCTTGACCTTAATTGAGTTGTTGGCGGCAACAGATGACCACTTATCCACATATAAAATCCAATAATAACAAAAAGAAGTAAAGAAACAATAAAAACAAAAAGCACAACATTAGTACAAAATGGATCATATATTAGTTATAGTTCTGGGCAATGAAAGAGTGAATATAGTTATGCCAAATAATGCTCTAGGGAATAAAATTAGGCCATTTCCGCACGGCCATGATGGGGGTTGGGTCGGCATACACAACGCCAACCCAACCCCCCTGGGACTGTTCGCATGAACAGTCCCAGAAACTACCGGGAAGACGGCGCCGTGGGACGCCATCGCCCGGTCAACCTACATCTCTGCGGCTGTCCAGTGCATCGCCGAGGCCTGGGGACATGCCTCCCTGCCCTGCGCAACCGGTCACAGGGGGGAGGGATGGCGCCTTCGAGCTGCTGCTGTTCACACGGCAGCGGCTGGAAGCTGCCATTTTCCATAAACCTCGCTGGAGAAGTGAGGTCGGAAAACAGCGGCTTTGCGCTGCTCGGGAGGCGCGAGGGCAGTGTGGCTGCGCAGCAGCTGCGTCCCCCGTGCGAACAGCTTCCTGGGGATGGCGTTATTGCTGTCCCCAGGGCGCTGTTTATGGCCCATGCAGAAAGGGCCTTAGGTATACAGAGAATGAAATACAGGAACAATTTTATTTTTCAGACTTATACAGAAAAGGAAACTCAGCAGAAATTGGAATAGGTTAATATATAAAAGGGATACCTACGGAGAAGTTATTTTCTTAGATGCAGAGAAAGCATTTGACAATATAGCCTGTCTTTTCTTGCTATAAATATTTTAAAACTTAAAATGTGAAGGGATGGACTATAACATTAAAATATTGGTTGAAAATCCATTTTAGAACAGATTCAGAAAGTTCATTAACCTATTTAATGAGAGATTCACATAGTTTTGCATGCTCCTCTGCTTAAACAAATTGGGATTGCAGTAGACACTCTCCTTTTTCCAGATGAATTCCACATCTTTTGTATTATTAAACAGAGATTCCTTGACCATGAACTTCAAAAAATATGTCCTCTTTGGCCTTTTGTGTGTTTTGCTGCAAATTTAGGCTTGTAAATCCATCATGGAATGATGCTTCACTATTTTTGCAATCTAGATCCCCCCTCATCACCATAGGGTCTTTACATAAGCTTGTCTAAATGCTTTCCCCTGAATTGTACCATTGGGGAGGGGGTACTGACAAATTCCTTTTCAGGAGAGACTTTGCCCATGTCTGAATACACTCGATTCAATACATCATATAATTTTAGTTGATCTTCTTTTTTATCATCTTAGAGAATTACTGATGGCCCCTTTACAACTTAGACACTCTGTCCATAAAAGATCTGCAATCCAGTACTTACTGAAAGATGGTGATTCTGGAACTACAACTATTGTCTGTATATTTCTATTACCGTGGTGGCGAACCTTTGGCACTCCAGATGTTATGGACTACAAGAGGACTAATAAGAGGAAACCAAAAATTGTACTTTGGCCATGCTTGCATGGGCTGATGGGAACTGTAGTCCATAACATCTGGAGTGCCAAAGGTTCACCACCACTGTTCTAGTACAATTTTTAAAGCTAAATATAAAGTTATTAATAACTGAATTTTACATATTGTGTTTATCTTAGTATTCATTCTCTATGGCCCCTTCTGCACACACAAAATAATGCGTTTTCAAACCACTTTCACAACTGTTTGCAAGTGGATTTTGCTATTCCGCACAGCTTTAAAGAGCACTGAAAGCAGTTTGAAAGGGCATTATTCTGCATGTGCGGAATGAGCCTATGCTATGTAGTATGCTTTACTGATTTCCTAATGACGTTTTATTGAGTTAAGGTTTATTCTGTACAATTTCTTCATTGGTATGCCAATAAAGGTTGAGAATAAAAACTTAAAGTGTGGCTCAAGATTTTTGAGTTTGATAGGAAGTATTTATACAAAACAACATGCAAAGATTTTAATAAAGGAAATTTTAACTGAAGGAATACAGAATGAAAAGAACATGGCAAGAATGCTCAAAATCACAATTTTTAAAAAACCTCATATTAGAAGTATTGGTCAGTAAGATAAACGAGATCAAAGAATTAAAGGACTAAGAGTACATGAAGAAGAGTTTAAAATGAAATATTATGCCAATGACATGGTAATGACAATTATAAATCTACATTGATCAATACAATATACAATGGAACAAATTGAAAAAACAGACTTTTTCAGGCTACAAGATTAATAAGAGGAAACCAAAAATTGTACTGAAATCTTATTGGAAGAAGAAAAAGAAATCAGCAAGGTTACTAATTGTGATGTCAAATTAAGTCAAATATTTAGAAATAAATTTAACTGGACAAAATGACACTATTATTTAAAGATAATTATAAAATGACATGGACACAGATACAAGAGGATATGCAAAGATGGACTAAATTAAGACTTCCATGGCTAGGAAGAATTTCTACTGTCAACATGAATATTTTATCAAAGCTGATCTTTTTATTTCAAATGCTACCAATTTATGTACAAGAAAACAACACAACAGAATGGCAGAAACAGATAAATTCACATGGAATAGCAAAAAGCCAAGAATGAGATTCAAAGTTCCAAAAGATGAGAAAAAGGTAGGGGAATTGACAGTACCTAACATCAAATTATATTATTAAGCGGCTGGCTTGGTTTGGATCACAGATTGAATAAAGAACCCACATCAGAGAACAATAAAATTATAAACAGATTTGGGAGTAGGTTTACATAATTGGTTATGGACAGATAAATTCTTGACAAATTTTGATAGAATATTTACCTCATTTATTTTATAACATTATGCTGAAGTTTAACTTCAGACCCCCTTGTCCCTTAAAATAAACATTCAATGTAGAACATTACACAACTATTCTGTTACATGGTTTTCTGTAGCTGCCATGCCATTCCTTGTAGCCCTGTTCTGTGTGGCTCCAGCTATTTCTATGATGTAGAGCCACCTGGAAGATCCAAATAAGGTAATGTGATCATGAAGCCCTGCTTCATTTGTGTAGGGTGGGATATCAAATAAAATTGAATTAAAAATGGAATCTTCACATTATATTAACTCAGAAAAATTCCTTCTGAAAAATATCAATACAGTGTAGTACCAAACCACAATGTTATGGCTTCCAAACCAGTTAGATAGCAAATGGATTGGATCCTTCTGGCAAAATGAAAATTTCACCCACGCTTTCATTGAAACCATGCAACACAAAGCAAGGGTCACCAATAATTACAGCAATGTACTGCTAATCTGTCAAATAAATTACATGTTGGAATATAGAAACAATGAAAACGAATAAAGCAGATGTAAACAAAACAATTGAAATATTCATCACAAACATCACACCTAACTCATATACAGACATACTATTTCAAATGTAAAAATATTTGTCCATTAAACTGGAGGGGTCAGTGAGAAACAGACATATTGGGAGAAAGCTGAGTTTGGTTAATGTTTTATTCAGAACAGTAAATAAGTTCTAATTAAAATATGCAGCAACAAAGACCAGGACTTAGTTAAAGAACTGAGAAAACAACAATGATTAGGCAGCAATCTATATGCAGAATAAACATACTTCACTTGTACTAGACAGAAGTAAATGCTTCAAAATAGAATACAAAATGTTGCTATGATAATTAGAAGCTGCACTTAGTCAAAAGGCACAAGAAGCAATAAGAATATATTGAGATGGATTGAATTTGCATTCTAGAAATGGACATGTATTGCTACAGAACTTGCATATCTGCGGGACCTTGGTGAGTTCCGCAGGGCCTACAAAACTGAGTTGTTCCACCGGGCTTTTGGGGAGGCTGGCCACAGATTGCCTGCCCCCTTCTGATGCCCCCGCACTAGATCTTATACCATCCCCGGCACTGCCCTGTATTACATTTTTATTTTTGGCATTGCTGGTCCCCTCCCAGCCTTAGGATCAGATGGCATTGATTAAAAATTGGTTTTATGTTACTGCTGCTATTGTGTTTTTAAGGGATTTTAATGTTCACTGTTTATAACTGTATTTTTATTGTGCACTGTTTGTTACTATACACCGCCCAGAGCCCTTCAGGGGTTGAGCGGTCTATAAAATCTAATAAACAAACAAATAGATAAAACCTCCCATTCTCAATCATGAGTAATTTCTTATAAATAATGCAATACTTGGATGTTCTGTGTCTAAACCATCATAATGAGACCACATTCCCAGTGGTATTTTTATTCTGTCTGCTAAAGAAAAAAAATCATGAAAACAAAATGAAACAGTACTAAGGAACTGTATAGTATGGGTTGGATCACATGAAGCACAAGAACAAGATGCTTGTAGAGGCAGATCTGTCTTCTTATTTCCTTCCTCCTTATTAAGTATTTGAAGGGCTGTTATATGGAGGAGGGTAGGGTGCTATTTCAGTTGGTAGTAGAAAACAGGACTCATAATAATGGATTTAAAGCATGGATGGGGAGATATCAACAGGATATTATAAAAAAAATTGTTATGATAAAGGCAGTTCAGTGTTGGAAATGGTCTTCCAGACATGTTGTGGTTTCTCCTTCCTTGGAGGTGTTTAAACAGAAATTATCCAAATATTTGTCAAGGATATTTTAATCATCCTGCATGATGAAGGGTTGGACTGGATATTCTTTAGGCCTTTTCCAACTTTTTAATTCTATGATTTGATTTAATTCTAAGATTCCCCTTCCCCTTGCAGTTTCCTAAAATCTTTAAAAAGCCAATGGTGAGTGGGGTGTTGTGTGGTTTCCAGGCTGAATGGCCATGTTCTAGTAGTATTTTCTCCAATGGTGAATATTTAGGGAACATCATGGACAAAAACTCACTAATCAGGAAAGTCTATAAGTGAGGAAAGAATGTAGCATGAAACCAATAAACTCTCCCCACCCCCATGTTTCTTCTTTTCTTTTTTAAAAACAGGGCCAGTTAGAGTCAGAGAAATCTGCCCTCTTATCCTGATTTCAGGTGAGCAGTCCAGTTTTACCTATGGGGAATTATTTAGGCTCCAAGCCAACAAGTAGAAAAAAGCTGAAGAGGGTCACAATCGATGTTGTAGGAAATAGTAACTACTGGCAGGTGTTGTGTTTATCTCCCATCCCTTAATTTTTCTTGCTGTTCTTCTTCTCAACTCCTGAAGAAAATTAGCCAATAATTGATAAGTGCTATAAGAGCAATAAAGAATAGGAAAAGGGAGTCAACCAACAATTAATGCTTTCCTTAATGGTGTTAACTAATAGGACTCTGGGCCAAGATGCATATTGTTATTTTTTCTTGCTGAGCCAAACTACACATTGCATTCCCTGGACTCATAATTCACACAGCAGCTGCAGGGAAAGTCCCCAGGAGCATGATTGGACTTGAAATGACACCACAAGGTGGGAGGGGCTACTCCTTAAGGTTGCCAGGCTGAGCCTAGCAACTGGCAGAAGCATTAGGGAGCAGAAAAAGCAGAGGCATGCAGTGTTGCTGACATTGCTATATCACTTCCAGGGTTGTTCTAGGAATTGTCCAAAACTTTATGGTAAAACCAGAGTTTTCCATGATTCCCAGAGCTGCCACATCACTTCTAAGCTTGCCCCAAAAGTTAGGTGGCAGTGTAAGTGATATTGCTACTTTAAAAAAAATTCTACCAATATTCTATGAGGCAGCAGGAAATTAGGGCTGATACTAAGATATTTCCAATCTTAGTCACAACCTTACGCCTTCTGTCCCCTGTTGCATAGTTTTCCCATGTTGAAACAACCACAGGGAAGAAATTTGTCAATCTTTAGAACTATACATATTCAGAATACTCCTCATGCAGCTTGAAAGATGCACAACATTCTCCCTTCCCAACCATTTTGACCTGGGAAAAGGGTTCAGGGGAAAAAACAGGAGCCCCTCCCCCCGTTCCAAGTCTAGTCAGGTTCTTGGGGAGTTTAAAATGCCTTTACTTGCAGCTATAGTGTGACATGCAGTTTTGTCCTCAGGTTGACACTTGATACTTTCAAAAGAGAGGGTTATTACTAAATTGTTGCTTGTGTTATCCCAGGAAATTTTGATAATTTTAAAGCCAAGTAAAGAGTCCTCAAATCAGGACATGAAACTATGCAAGGACATTTATACCTACAAATTGCTACAGTGGATAGAAAGAGAGGAAACACCAAAACAAAATTAGTGGGAAAATATCAACACAAGGTCAAGGACTGACACCTAGGGAAAGGCTAATGTCCACATTAAGCAGTTCAGGCAGAATTCCTTTAGTGCCTGTCCAGTCAGAATAAAGATGTGATTGCAAATGTCAGCAACTAATGAAAGCGTAAATTGGTTCTCAAGACAGGATGAGACATCTTGAAGAATAAGATCATTGAAATGCTGAGTTCCTAATGAGAAATGTAGGATTAAAGCAATAATAAGATAGGTCGGATAGAATGCTTTATGCTGGCAGTGGCGCATCTCCATCTAACCATAGAGGCCAACATACTCTGACACTGCAGAGGTTTGCTTGCCCTATCTTATGTTAGTGTGGTCATTTGAACCATAAGTTTGGTTAAGAATCAGTTACTGTTCTGATACCTGTTACGTGTGGGTACAGATTTACTAGACAATGTCATTCTCTTCCCACTTGTTTTTTCTTTAACAGGATAGAGACATGGGGTTTGGGGAGAGACGAATGCAATTAGTCTGTTTATAAGAATGCAGGACAAGTAAAGTCCTTCTTTATCAGATGTGACTAACTACCCATTCACATTCTTAAGCAATAATTTCCCTAACTTTCAGTTTCCCATTCTACTTTCTATCACAACACTGCTATTCCCCTCCTGCCTTGCAAATATCGCAAGAGTTACTTATCCAAACTCTTTTCTGATCAAACATCTTGCTGTAAGGTTCTCTTGCAACTATAGTCATGTTTGATTATGGCTCTGCAGATTCCATCCAGAATATGAGATCTATGGCCTTTGCCTGCATGGCGTAGTGGTTAAGGGTGGTGGACTTTGGGTTTGATTCCCCACTCCTCCACAGGCCTTTCCCCACTCTCTTCGATCCCCGGTATGCCACGCGCTGCTCTCAGCGCGCGGCATCACAGGCGCGCGCGGGGTCATCAAAAGGCACCCTTAAGAAGAGCGCCTGGGATGCCGTGCGCTGAGAGGGTGCGACAGCGGCAGCGTCGGGGTGGCTGCGCTGTCACTGCCCCTGATGTGGGGAGTGCCGGGGGACCCCACGCTACTTTCTTCAAGTAGCGCGGGGCTTAAGGTAAGAGGGGAAAGGCATCACATGAGCAGTGGACTCTGATCCACTGAATTGGATTTGTTTCCCTGCTCTTACACATGAAGCATTTTGGGTGACCTGGAGCTAGTCACTGTTATTCCAGAACTCTCTCAACCCACCTACCTCAGAAAGTGTCTGTTGTGGGGAGGGGAAGGGAAGGAATTTGTAAGCTACTCTGAAATTTCTTAAGGAGGGAAAAACAGGGTATAAATCCAAGCTCTTCTTCTTCTTTTGGAACTGTTGACCAAAATATGTTTTCACCCAGGAATGCAGTATTTTTTTTCCCATTACACATACAAAATTGTGTGGATCCTGTCCTATTTATTTATTTAATGTATTTGTTTCTACCCTGCCTTTTTCCCCAATAGGGACTCAACTCAAGGCAGCTTTCATCCTGCACCTCTTGTCATGCCCCCACAGAGGTTTTTGCTATTTTCCCATTAAGCTTCAGTTTCCCCATAGTTAGCATGGGTTTAGTTCATTGTTAAGTCTTCTAAGGGAGGGTATTTTAGTTAGACCCCTGTCCCTTTAAGACATTTCCCACTAGGCAGTTTCCCTCTTTACCCAGCAATCCCCTGTTTTAACTCTTGCCAGTCAGTCAGAGCGAGGTGCCAAGGATAGCTGGTGACTGGAATATTCGTGACGTATATGGTGGTTAAGTTAAGGTTAACAGCAATTAGAACAAGTTAAGGTTAACAGCAATTAGAACCAGACAAGGACTGAAAGAACTGAAAGGAAGCAAGACACAGTGAACTTCCTTGAAAGCAGCCAAGAGAAGACAGTCTACTCAAATCTGCTCAAGACAAGCAAGTACTCTGATTTAGATAGACCCAAGGGAGGAGTTAGGGTCTTGATTCTCTCAAGTAATAAACCTATTATTGAACTGTTGAACCTGGCTTGTGTCTCCCCCACTTTGCCCTAGCCAAGTACAGGGCACCAAAAACAGATTCACCTGGGGGGCAGAACACCTCTCCTCCATTTTATCCCCATTAAAACCCTGTGAGGTAAGAACATAAGAACATAAGAACAAGCCAGCTGGATCAGACCAAAGTCCATCTAGTCCAGCTCTCTGCTACTCGCAGTGGCCCACCAGGTGCCTTTGGGAGCTCACATGTAGGATGTGAACGCAATGGCCTTCTGCAGCTGTTGCTCCCGATCACCTGGTCTGTTAAGGCATTTGCAATCTCAGATCAAGGAGGATCAAGATTGGTAGCCATAAATCGACTTCTCCTCCATAAATCTGTCCAAGCCCCTTTTAAAGCTATCCAGGTTAGTGGCCATCACCACCTCCTGTGGCAGCATATTCCAAACACCAATCACACGTTGCGTGAAGAAGTGTTTCCTTTTATTAGTCCTGATTCTTCCGCCCAGCATTTTCAATGAATGCCCCCTGGTTCTAGTATTGTGAGAAAGAGAGAAAAATGTCTCTCTGTCAACATTTTCTACCCCATGCATAATTTTGTAGACTTCAATCATATCCCCCCTCAGCCGCCTCCTCTCCAAACTAAAGAGTCCCAAACGCTGCAGCCTCTCCTCATAGGGAAGGTGCTCCAGTCCCTCAATCATCCTTGTTGCCCTTCTCTGCACTTTTTCTATCTCCTCAATATCCTTTTTGAGATGCGGCGACCAGAACTGGACACAGTACTCCAGAGATGCGGTCGCACCACTGCTTTATATAAGGGCATGACAATCTTTGCAGTTTTATTATCAATTCCTTTTCTAATGATCCCCAGCATAGAGTTTGCCTTTTTCACAGCTGCCATGCATTGAGTTGACATTCCCATGGAACTATCAACTAAGACGCCTAAATCCCTTTCCTGGTCTGTGACTGATAGCACTGACCCCTGTGGCGTGTATGTGAAGTTTGGATTTTTTGCCCCTATGTGCATCACTTTACATTTTGCTACATTGAACTGCATTTGCCATTTCTGAGCCCACTCACCTAATTTATCAAGGTCCGCTTGGAGCTCTTCGCAATCGTTTGTGGTTCTCACCACCCTACATAATTTGGTATCATCTGCAAACTTGGCCACCACGCTACCCACCCCTACTTCCAGGTCATTTATGAATAGGTTAAAGAGCACTGATCCCAAAACGGATCCTTGGGGGACACCACTCCCGACATCTCTCCATTGTGAGAACTTCCCATTTACACCCACTCTTTGTTTCCTGTTTCTCAACCAGTTTTTAATCCATAGGAGGACTTCCCCTCTTATTCCTTCATTGCTGAGTTTTCTCAACAGTCTCTGGTGAGGAACTTTGTCAAAAGCCTTTTGGAAATCCAAGTAGACAATGTCCACCAGTTCACCCCTGTCCACATGCCTGTTTACACCCTCAAAGAATTCTAGTAAGTTTGTAAGACAGGATTTGCCTCTGCAAAAGCCATGCTGACTCTTTCTCAGCAGGTCTTGCTTTTCTACATGTTTTATAATTTTATCTTTAATGATAGATTCTACTAATTTACCAGGAACAGATGTCAAACTGACTGGCCTGTAATTTCCCGGGTCCCCCCTAGATCCTTTCTTAAAGATTGGTGTGACATTGGCCATCTTCCAGTCTTCAGGGATGGAGCCTGATTCCAGGGATAAGTTGCATATTAAAGTGAGAAGATCAGCAATTTCATGCTTGAGCTCTTTAAGAACTCTTGGGTGAATGCAATCTGGGCCAGGGGATTTGGTAACATTTAGTTTATCAATGGCTGCCAGAACTTCTTCCTTGTCTACCACTATCTTCGCTAGTTCCTCGGATTCGCCTCCTAAGAAGCTTGGTTCAGGAATGTTCCTCACCTCCTCTTGGGTGAAGACAGATGCAAAGAATTCATTCAGTTTCTCTGCAATCTCCCTGCCATCTTTTAGCACACCCTTTGTTCCTTTGTCATCTAACGGGCCTACCGCTTCCCTTGCTGGCTTCCTGCTTTTGATGTACTTGAAGAACTGTTTGTTGCTGGTCTTGATGTTCGCAGCCATGCGTTCCTCATAATCCTTTTTTGCCTCCCTTGCTTCTCTTTTGCCACCATTTGTGTTCCCTCTCATATTCTTCATCAGCCAAACTGGACTTCCATTTTCTAAAAGACATTTTCTTTTTTCTGATAATTTCCTCAACCTCTCTTGTTAACCATGGTGGCTTTCTTTTGGACTGGGTGCTGCCTTTTCTAACCTGTGGAACACATTCCAGCTGAGCTTTTATTACTGTGTTTTTAAATAACCTCCAAGCATCCTGGACAGTTTTGACTCCCTTGATTTTCCCTTTCAGCTTCCTGCGCGCTATCCCCCTCATCTTTGAGAAATTTCCCTTTCTGAAGGCGAATGTAACTACATTAGTAGTTGCCACTTGTTCGCATGCTGAGATACTGAATCTGACAGCATTGTGGTCGCTGTTCCCTATCGGCTCAACAACACTGACTTCCTGCACCAGGTCCTGGGTCCCACATAGAATTAGATCTAGGATCACCTCTCCCCTGGTTGGTTCCGCAACCATCTGCTCTAAGCCACAGTCATTTAGCATATCCAGGAATGCTCTCTCCTTACTATGACCTGAACATGCATTTTTCCAGTTTATATGGGGATAGTTAAATTTTTGCTTTTGTTGGCCTCTCTAATTTCTTTTTCCATCTCAGAATCCTCTTTTGTACTTTGGTCAGGGGGACGATAATATATTCCTAATATTAAACTATCTTTCACCCCTGGTATTGATATCCACAGTGCTTCTGTAGGAGAATCAGCTCCCCTTGCATTGTCTATTTTATGTGATACTATGCTCTCTTTGATGTAAAGGGCAACTCCACCCCCAATGCGCCCTGTCCTATCCTTCCTATAGAGCCTGTAGCCTGGTATAACAACATCCCACTGGTTCTCCTCATTCCACCATGTCTCTGTAATGCCCACTATATCAAAGTCCTCCTTCAAAACTCTGTACTCTAGCTCCCACATTTTAGGTCGAAGGCTTCTACTATTAGCATAGAGACACCTGTATACCCTGTCTCTGTCCTTAACCTGGGATTTATGTGCTTTACCCTCAAGTCTTTTGTAGACACTATCCCTTGTCACGTGCACATTGCTATGTTCCTCGCTTGTATGTGGTTGATTTAGAAAAACCTCCCTCTCTGTCTGCATCCCCATAGATACTGTATTCCGAACCGAAGTCACCTCAGCTCCTGTCGGCTTTCCCCCAGTGATCAGTTTAAAAGCTGTTCTGCCACCTTTTTAATGTTGAGTGCCAGCAGCCTGGTTCCTCTTTGGTTAAGATGAAGCCCGTCCCATTTGTACAGGCCTGCCTTGTCCCAAAAGCTTCCCCAGTTCCTGACAAATCTGAAACCCTCTGCCTTACACCACCTTCTCATCCACGCATTGAGACCCTGTATCTCCGCTTGCCTAGCTCGCCCTGCGCGTGGAACGGGTAGCATTTCTGAGAATGCCACCTTGGAGGTCCTGGACTTGAACCTGTTTCCTAGCAGCCTAAATTTAGCTTCCAGAACCTCCCGGCTACATTTCCCAATGTCGTTGGTGCCAATGTGGACCACAACTGCTGACTCCACCCCAGCGCTGTCTAAAAGCCTAAGGTAAGTTAGGCTGAGGGTGACTAGTCAAGATCACCCAGCAAGCTTCCATGGCTTGAGTGGGGATTCATACCCAGGTATCCCAGATACTAGTCTGACACTCTTGTCCACTACACCACACTGGCTCTCAACTTGACTGTCCAAAATTAATTTTATAACATGTTACAGGTGTGCAAATATACACAGGTTGGATTAATGCAGCCAAAGCAGCATTCAGCATTAGAATCTCCTTCTAAAAGACAACACAAAAGAAAGGCATTATACTACTGTGACTCCATAACAATTTGATTCCTTGCTCCTCTATTCTCTATTCTCCCATCTCTTGAACACCAGAAAGCTCAGAAGTATTTCTGCATCAGTGTCCTGCTGTTAATTGTTCATGTTTTACTTCCTTCTCTCTCTTATGCATCCATATATTGCTCTGCACATTTATACACTTCCTTCTGTCATCCTGAGGAGTCTGGTTCTCTGTTTAAACTATGGTGACTGTCATTTATCTTCTTATTTGCATTAAGTATTATTCTTTTTTCTCTGACAATTAAATGGAAAGACCACCAGAGGGGACAGCCTGTTCCTCTATTTGAAATGCTTTAGAGCTAACTAAAAAGAACCTTATTGTGTGGTTATCTCTTCAGCAATCAGCAGGCAGAGCTATTGCTTAACTTGCTGTGGTTTCGGAATGAACATAAATCCATACGTCCAGGGACAGAGTGGTCATTTAATTTGCAGTGAAATTTCCCAATGAGCCACTGCCCTTCAGTGCCAGTGGCGGTTAGGAGCTCAAAGAGTTAAGCCCAGAAACTCTACCAATACCTCAGGGGACACTTGGCCCTGCCCCTATAGCATAAATAGTATTTGCTGTCAGCTTCCCAATGCCTCCTCCTGCACTGCTACCAGAATCTAAGGCTCAAGATCTGAGGCTACCATCCCACCCAACCTGGTTCCTAACATAAAAGTTTACAGTAGTTCTATCTATTGCATTTTTATTCCACCCTTTGTCCAAGGAGCTAAGGGCAGTACACTGGGATTTCACCTCCTCCATTTTATTCTTCCAAAAACCATATGAAGGCTAAAAGAGTGTAGCTAAGGATGCCAGCCTCCAGTTGGGACCTGGGGATCCCCTGGAATCACAGGTCATCTCCAGTTCAGTTCAGTTCCCCTGGAGAAAATTGATGCTTTGGAGGATAGATTCAGTGGCATTGTACCCCACTGAGGTCCCTGTCCTCCCCAGGCTCCATTTCCAAATCTCCAGCAGTTTCCCAATGTGGATCTAACCCTAACCCTGGTCCAGGATCATCCAGTGAATTTCACAGCAGTCTCTGACTTTGAGCCCAGGTTTATAATAGATCCACTGTAATGGCTTTGCCACATTGTCTGGCTGTGCCAAATTCTTATATATATTCTGGGAGGTCTTTGTTTAGTCAATCCATCTTATTTTCAGACATCTCAAATAATTATAGGAGTTTTTAGCAACAAATTTAGATATCCTTAGGTTACACTTCAACACATAAAGTCTCCATGTGTGCCTAAATTCAAAATCTGGCAAATTTTGAAGAGGATTGCAGACATGTAATTAGGAAAGAAAAATATTAGCATGTTTCAATATAAACCTTTCCATATTATTTTTGAAAGTTTTGTGTAAATGCCATCACTTGATAAAAAGCTTATTCTTTGTATTCCTCTGGGTGATTTTGATTAAATATAATTGTAAGGTTATTTCCTGGGAAAAGAACACAAAACCTGACAGTAATTGGATCAAGATAAAAGTTTCATTTATATTTTCTCTTGCAACCCATAAAGGACTATTCTTGGCAACAGCTGAGCTTACTTGAAAGATACTTTGGACATCCAAGTATACCTCCAAAATATCATTTTTGCTACCACATATTTTTAAATACCCTGCTGGTATTTAACAAAAAGTCTTTTTAATGGATGATTTTTAAATCAAAACCTAGGTCTGGTTTTGGCAACCATGAAGGACAGGTGATGCATTAAAAAGGTAAAGTAGTCAGTTACTTGTGCAAACACCAGGTCATAACTGACTGATGGGGTGACATCATGTCACAATGTTTACTGGACAGACTATGTTGATGGTATAGTTTGCCAGTCATCTACTCTTTACCTCCAGCAAGTTGGACACATCCTGCAAGCTGGGTGATGCATTACTTAATTACTTCTCAGCAGAATTCATTCAGGAGAATACTTAGTTCTATAGAGTAGCCCCTTCATCATTGCTGACCAATATATTCTCTACTGTCAGAAAGTTAAGTATGATTCACTCAAAGGTTGACTCTACCCCACTGCAAAGCCAGAAATGAGTGGGGGAAATTAATGTTTTGATTGCAGCATATGGAGATGCTCAGTAGAGGCACCCTTTGCCAGTTTGGAGGGAAAGCTGAAGCTCTTCCTCCCCTCCCCCCTTCACACTCCTTAGCTGATTAAGGTCCTAGCGTGCTTGGGAATATTTTTTTAAAATTTTTACCCTGCCCATCCCCAAGGGGCTCAGGGTGGCAGCACAACATTTCAAAACGCTATTAGCTCCCCTGATGTCATGTCTGTTTGCTGAAAGAACAGCGGAGCAGTGGAATTGCAACTTGACTCAGGTCACAGGTAATGTTTAGTTTAGCCAGTGGCGTAGCCCCAAGGGGATGGGGTGTGTGTGATTCACCAGGCATGCGCTGGTGCAGGGACGTGGTGGAGGTGTGGTGGGGTTTTCTGGGGCATGGCGGGGCGGGCAGGGGTGTTGCAGGGGCGCAGTTCCCCCTTGCTCCACCCCTGAGTTTAACCCTTAGGACAAGTACAGAAATGACCAATTTTTTTAAAAAAATAGTATAAAGGAATGTCTACCAACTAGAAAATCTATCACAACAGCTTTCCCATTTTCTACTAGTTCAAAGCACGCAGCAAAAATTTGGCTGCGATTTCTGTTATTTCAGCCTCTAGCTGAAGAATTTTTGGCAGAAGAATCTAGCCAAAGAATCATCTTTGCATTGCTGGAGAGATCCGTGAACCCAGCCGAGGTTAAGGCAGAGAAATCAGGTCTAAAGCTGTTATACTTTGGGCAGGAGAGCAAGATGTGTTCAAGTGAGTCAGTGTAGGAAAGGCAGAGAGAACAATGTCGATCATGCCGAGGAATGTTTAAGAACCGGCCTTGAAGTAGACAATGGAAAGGAATTGCATCTTGCTCTTGAAAGTGCCCATCTAAGTTTATGGTTTGGAAATTGGTTCAGATAGTGGGCAACACAAAGTTTTTGGGAAGTGACCACAAACTACAAGGGTGAACAAGAACTCTGTGCCTTGCTCAGGTATTGAAACTCCTGATTAAATAGGGGTTTTTAGTTGGTGAAAAACCTCAGTAGCAGTGAGCATGAGCAGGGAGTCCTAGGCAAGGCCCAATGAAGAGATCTTAGCTTTGATTAGTAACCACTAGTCAGGGGTCTGGAGCTCATGCATCATTAGTTGGACCAAGCTGTGGGAGTCAGAGTGGAAACAGAATTTGAAAGTAGCGACCCATGCCCTGGTTTCCAGAAGGTTCTGTCCTGCCTCAAGGTAAAGGACTGCATAGGGGATGCAGTGTGGAAGTCCAAAGATTTTATATAGGAAGCTGGATTGCAGCTGTTCAAGCTTGGATTTCCATGTGTGGATCCATATAGGAACCCCATACAATTGATGTTGAACCACTTTCATGTTAAATACCTTCAGGGCCACTGGGATGAATCTGCTGCCATTGGAGGTTTTAAAAAAATCAGGACAGCAGCAGAAGCACATTTGCTACCCTTCAGGGCATTATCTCTATGTTTAGGCTTATGTTGAAAGACAACTCCTGGGTATTTAAGGGATCTGACTTGCTCAATAACTGAGTCCTGAATAGACCAGATCATAGTACTATGGGCATTTGAAAAAAAATGACCTTAGATTTTTAAAGATTTATTGAAAGCTGATTAGATGTGCAGTAGTTGTTGCATTTAAGGACTAAGTTCTTGAGGTCGACTCTTGAGTGGGACAGCAGAACAGCATCGTCAGCATATAGAAGGATTGGGAGCGGAACATTATCCAAATAAGGACAGTGAGAATTTGTGCTATTCAAATAAGGACAGTGAGAATTTGTGCTATTCAGAAGAGAGGGGAAATATCATTTAAGAAGAGATTGAACAGAACAAGGACTAACACACAACCTTGCTTGACTTCCCAGGAAACCGTGATGTTGGGAGTTAAAGGATTAGTTCTAATTTTACAGGTGCGGATTTTATGCAGAGACATTATTAACATTGACATAATTAACATAAGGAGCCTGGGGTTCATTCCAAGATTCATCCATTTAGACAACAGGAGGACCCTGTCAACAGAATCAAATACCCCTTTTAAGTCTATGAAGGCTGCTTAGAAACCAGATTTACCTTTCTGCACATATTTTTGAGATGAGCATACTCAGAATCATGCAGTGATCTAGAATAGACTTCCCTTTCATAAAACCAATCTGTTTAATGCCAATGATCCTTTCCTCAGAGATCCAGGAAAGAAGGTGATTTAGTAGAAATTTGGCATACAATTTACCAGAAATCACCAAAAGGCTGATTGGACTATAGTTAGCTGGCAGATTGTGATCACCTTTTTTGAACAAAGGGATAATGGTGGCATTTGTCCAGGAGGAAGGGACCTGACCTAAGTTATTCACCATGGTGAATAGGGCAGCTAATAGGGGAGACCACCAGTTGATGATTTGTAGATTTCGGCTGAGATGCCATTGGGGCCAGGAACCTTGTTGGATTTAAGGTTATCAATTATTGACCTTAATTCACCTTCGGTGACTGGAGGCCAGAAGGGAACAATCTTGGTAAAAGGAAAAACTTCCCCATTTGGTAGTGTCTGCCACATTACCAAACAGATCACAGAAGTACTTATGCCAAGTTTGAAAATAAGTGTTGGAGATAGGAGGAACAGATGTATGCATTCCGTTAGTGACTACCGGTAGGTGCCAGAAGCCTCTAGAGTCATTAGATTGGGCTGCTCCACTTTATATTAATTTGTCTTTGGAGATTTTCATGTAGGAGAAAAGATGGGGGTGTCAGGGTCTGTTCCCCCTCTGCGTCTGACAGTGAGGACAATAGCCCATTACACTGTTCTGTTGACTTTTCCAATGAAGGAATGTTCCAGGAGTTGAGAACTGACAGCAGTGATTCATCCGAGGAAGATGAATCAGCTGCTGGCACAACGACCTCTGATGGCTTTAAAGAGCAAGAATCATCAGGTCAGTCCCAGGAGTCACCCTCCCGACAGTCCCAGAGTTCACCCTTAGCTCCCCTAGCACACAGTCCTCCCAGTTCACCTACCCTGCTAGAACAGTGTTGGTAATGGCTACGGCTGGACTTGGCGGAGTGTCGGAGATCAGCCAGACTGGCTGCTCGCAAGATGTAAGTGCTGACAGATGCACCTCCCTAAAGCATGGTGGTTCCTCCCACGCTGTTAAAAGAGATGGTTGCTACTCTTCACACCTTTGCAGAAAGCAATACTTCCCGCTGATGGCTGCCCTGCTTCTGAACCCTCTGTTTGACTTCTGGATCCTGGACTCTGCCCCTGGACTTGCTTTTTGCTCTTGTGAACTTTTCTGAAATGACGGATTGGTGAACTTTCACTAGTCCTCTTCAATTATATTCTGACCAAGCCTTAAGTAAAGCTTTTAGTATTAGATTTGATCAGTCTTGTGCCTCCTTTGCTGCCAGCCCGTGACAAGGTGACTCTTGAGTTTAAAATATTCCTCGGGTAAGTTAGCAGCACCTTGGTGCCTACAGGCAGAGAAGAAATTTCTCATAAGTTTTTTAGTTTCCTTGAATGCATTACATAGACCGGTAGATTACATAATTTTATTTTTCCTCATAAATGTCCCGGACACATGAAGATGTAAACTGTGTCTTTAAATGCAGCACTAAGGAAATTTTCTTACGGTGAGGTCATCATGTTTACCAGAGGCATTTTCAGTAGCAAACAATAATGTGCTAATGAACAGCAAATGTGTATCTTTAATTTTTTGCATGCACATGCTTATGACACTTGGTTGGCTCTCAGGCTTATATACACAGACACTTACAGATATTGTTTACCCATGTGCTTACTAAAGAAAACAAGGTACCTATGTTTCAAGCCATTGTTTTCATTGAAAATGTCCTAAGGTGTCGGGGTGGTTCATTAGAACAAGAGAAGATAATTGGTTCAGTTTGTTTTTCTAAATAATTGAATAAACAAAAGGAATGTTGAACTGTAGTTCCCAAGTGACACTAAATCTTCAGAGAAGGAACACAGGAATCATAAAGAGGAATGGATCAGAACTAGTGACCACACAAAATATATTCGAGTATATATTCGAGTATAAGTTGACCCGAATATAAGTCGAGGCACCTAATTTTGCTCCCAGAAACTGGGAAAACTTATTGACAAGAGTATAAGTCTAGGGAGGGAAATTCAACAGCCAGCTTCCCCTGCCCACTTCCATCCCCATGGCGTCTCCGATGGAGGTGGACAGGGGATCTCTGCACCCTGCTCCTCACTCCCCCTGCCATGGCAGCTGGAGCGAGGCTTCTGCAAGGCTTTGACAGCCCCCTTGATTCCTGCCATGGCAGGGGGAAGCGAGGCAGAGGTGTATTTGCTTATTCAGCAAAGGCTCATGGGTATGCTGTAAAAAAATTTAAATTCCTTTTTAATTTTAGTTTTATACCTTACCCAACCCAAAAGGGCTCAGGGCAACAACAACATGTTAAACCTACATTACAAGTAAAAATTATAATTTTAAAAATACTCACCATAACTTTAAAGATAGTCCAAAGGCAGGACCTGTCTGGTAAAAACCCACCACTATTAACATATAGAGCCAACATGGCTCTGTGTAGTCAGGGCTTCTGGAGCATTTGCACTCATGCTCAGCTTGGCAGGGGTGTGTGGCCATGTTGAGCCATTTTGTGTTCCCCCGTTTAGTCATGCCTGGTAACTATGCCACTGGAGCGGAGCCCCCCTATTGCTGTGGAGGGTACTTCAAATCCTCCCCTCTCTTGCTGCCATGGTGGGAAGAGAGGGGGCTGTCAGGGCTGTCAAAGCCTTGATTCGAGTATAAGTCAAGGAGGGCTTTTTCAGCACAAAAAAATGTGCTGAAAAAGTCGACTGACATTCGAGTATATACAGTATATTCTAAAGTATCTTTCACCGAACTCAAACCTGCCTATAATAGACATATACTCATGTCATGAACCTCAGAAACATGAAGATCCTGATCTCAAGCTTGAGCAGACATCGCTAAACAAAGTAGCATTTTATACTCTCTAGCAGTCCTAATATGCTTATCTTTGTTCTACACTGAAACAGTGGGTTTTTGCTCCATTTTTTCTAACCTAATAGGGAATAGCCTGTAGGATGCTGCTTAGGATATTTTTACTAGCAGATCCATTGCCAGATGCATTTAAGGCCCTTGCCTAACTCAGCAGTACAGTGCAGGAATGGAGGAAACTCACAGAAAACCTGTTCCTTAAGTGTGGATAAGGGTCAGCCAGAAGCTGAAGTCAGTGGCTTCCAGAAGGCTTATTATTGTTTTGTCTTTGTATACTGTGCATCATTTAAAATGAACTGTAGTCCAGAGCAGAACAAGATGATTATCATTGTTGTTTTACTTCAAGTACTAATCATCTAAGGTAGGCACTGGCTCAAATCCCAGTGCTGTTCAAGAAAAACTCTGAGGGGCGCGACGCAGCCATTCAAAGTATGTCATGGTGGCTGTACTGAGCTTACTCCTGAGTAATGCGTGCCTGGTTTTCTTAACTGTAACTGCAGTATTCAGGGAATCTAGGGTGCCTGGCCCCTCCCTCCCGTCCCTTGCATGTCACCCCTCACTCTCTTCCCTCCCTCACTTCTCTTCCCTTGCATGCCACCCCTCCCCCTCCCCCTCCCTCCCTTCCCTTTTCCTCCGCTAGGGTGGGTGGATCATATCAAGATGCTGGGCCCCCTGCCTCTCCTCCTTTGCATGCCACCCCTCACTCTCTTCCCTCCCTCACTTCTCTTCCCTTGCATCACCCCTCCCCCTCCCTCCCTTCCCTTTCCCTCCGCTAGGGTGGGTGGGTCCTATCAAGATGTTGGGCCCCCTGCCTCCCCTCCCTTGCATGCCACCCCTCACTGCCTCCCCTCTCTCACTTCTCTTCCCTTGCATGCCTCCCCCACCATCCCTTTCCTCTCCCTCCCTCTCTTCCCTTGCATGCCACCCAGTGGTGGGATCCAAAAATTTTAGTAACAGATTCCCTGGGTGATGGGATTCCAGAGCTGTGGCTGATGGCATGTGGGGCTGAATGACGGGCCACGACAGGGGCGTGGCTGGATATTCCAGAGGCGGGGCATTCCTGGAGCGGGGGGCTGTGGCAAGGACACAGCCGCTGCGCCAGTCCTTGGGTGGAAAACGAATGCATGCAGGTGCAGACTGCCACGCACACCGGTGCACCTCCTGCTAGACTGCTTCAAGTTCTGCACGCTACTTCTGAGAGGAGGGGCATAACTAAGGCAAAAATCATGTGGCAAAATCACCAATTAGTAACCCCCTCTCGGCACACACAAATAATTAGCAACCTACTCTCAGGAACCTGTGAGAACCTGCTGGATCCCATCTCTGATGCCACCCCTCCCTCTCAGTGGCAGTGGAGGTTAAGAGCTCGTGTATCTAATCTGAAGGAACCGGGTTTGATTCTCCGTTCTGCCGCCTGAGCTGTGGAGGCTTATCTGGGGAATTCAGATTAGCCTGTACACTCCCACACATGCCAGCTGGGTGACCTTGGGCTAGTCTCAGCTTCTCGGAGCTCTCTCAGCCCCACCTACCTCACAGGGTGTTTGTTGTGAGGGGGGAAGGGCAAGGAGGGGGGAAGGGCAAGGCAAGCCCCTTTGTGAGGGGGGAAGGGCAAGGCAAGCCCCTTTGAATCTCCTGCAGGAGAGAAAGGGGGATATAAATCCAAACTCCTCTTCCTCCTCCTCTTCTTCTTCTTCTTCTTCTTCTTCTCCTCCCTTCCTTCCCTCTCCCTCATGTGTATGTGTGTGTATGTGTTTCACTTCCACTCGAGTGACTGCCTATGTACTGTTTTCACTGCTCATCTTTGGCCATCTGAGTGAACATTCTAAGCAGCACGAACATTCTAAGAGTGACAGTTACACACAGGCCCCTCCCTGTCCTTCACCAGGGAGCGCCAGGAAAAAGGCATTTTACCTGGGCCAGGTATGAAATTTCAGGTATGTGAACATTTGAAAACACTCTCCTGACTGACTATAGTGGCTGGGAATTTTCAGAGGAATTGGCCCAGCAGTTACTGAGGTACCCTGTCATCAACACATACACGGTTAGCTTTTTATATATATAGATTAGAGAACACTCTGACATTTAGAAAAACATTCTTTTTTGAAGTATGGTTTACGTAGATTCCTCCTCCTGATGAAGTATTACCATACCATCTGCCTTGAGGGAAAATGGATGTTTCACAGAATCAATAGTATTCTAGAACCAAAGAACCGTGCCTGTTGCTTCTGTGTTGTAATACTACAATAAATGTGGCTTGCCTCCACAAGTGCTGTTCCTCTGCCAGTGTCAGCTGCATTCTTGTTGATGCAGGGAGGAGAAATAACATGGGGCTGTTTTTCCCTAAAACAGTATCTATTGGGAAACAGTTTTCTCATATGAGTATCAGAGGTGGTCAGATTCCCGGATCAGACAATAATTCACTTGATTGGTTCAAGGCTTTTAGGAACATAAGAAATCGCGCCAAACTCTAGATAATATGAGTGCATGATCCCCACCCATACATGAGAAGCAGACAGTTTGCATTGTCCAGCCTGGGGTCTATTCCCACCTGCAGAACTCCAATGCCACAGCTAGAAGTGATAACACTGCACCTGCAAAAGCGAAAGCAAATCCCCCTACATCATGACAGGTGCATCTTGAAGAGTAAAAGGAATATGAAATATGCCTGTTACCTGAAATGAAATAGAATGGGAGCCTATACCAGTTCATTTGTACTTTGTATTGTCGAAGGCTTTCATGGCCGGAATCACTGGGGTGCTGTGTGGTTTCCGGGCTGTATGGCTGTGTTCTAGTAGCATTCTCTCCTCACGTTTCGCCTGCATCTGTGGCTGGCCTCTTCAGAGGATCTGATAGTAGGAAAGGAAAGCAAGTGGAGTATACAGCCCAGAAACCACACAGCACCCTCATTTATACTTATTAGGAATCAGGGATTATAATGATGTTGTTCTTTTATTATAGATACCATGAGCCTCCAAAGCCACACTGAAGCCAGACCACTACTGGATACTGGCTGCTTGTGGGTTTTTTGTATGACATTTGAGACCCTTAGCTTATTTCATGTTGGAGAAGCTGTTTTGAAATGGGCTTTGATGGTACAATATGAAACATATCTGACATAGACAGTTTAATTCAAAGAAATGGAAACTAGCTGATAGTTTAAGCTTTGTGTATATACATATATATTGTAAATACTGTAATCTGAGTAAATTGTGAAGATATTCAGTCCATTCTGACTGCTAGTCATAATTTTGCAAATTTATACTTCGTTTGGATTTTGCCAAAAATAAAGCAATGTGAAAGTTTCAGTGAACTATTAATGTACTGGTTGTTCTGGGTGTCTTGGGATGTGTGGGCATGATCTGGTAGGTTTTGCTCCAAATGTTTCGCCTGCATCTATAGCTGGCATATTCAGAGGCACCTTACGGTAAGATATGTTTCTCTCCATGACCCAGAGACACATCTTACCATGACATGCCTCTGAAGATGTTAGCTATAGATGTGGGCAAAACATGAGGAGCAAATATTGCCACACAGGCCAAAAAACCAACAATAGTCAGTTGATTCCAGCTGTGAAAGCCTTTGGCAATATACTCTTTCACAATCACAACCTTCACCTAAAAAGTATGAAGAAGAATTACCACATGGTAATCAAATATCATCTTCTAAGAACTGCTACATCTTGCTTATCTTATTAAACAAGCAACTAAAAAGAATCAAGCCATCTCCCATTATATTCAGTTCATGTTAATATCATTGAAAGTAGACTTTGTGCACTGTATGTGGCTGTGGTTTAGTAGTAGGGTATCTTCTTTGTGTACAGAATGTTCCAAATTTAAGCTGCACATTCACCGTATTCTGTCCACATTTTTAAAAACACAAATGTAGAACTCAATTCTATATCTGAAGGAAGAGCATATCATTCCAAACAATACTTTGGATGATGCAGATTCTGGATCAGTGCTCTCCACACTAGAATCCACATTTGATATTTTGGTAATTGGGGCTAAACTTTACATAAGCTGCAGAGGCTATAATATATCTCTAAGCCTGGCAAGAGACCGGCAAAACAGAAAGCAAAGAAGATAAGTAAGTTATCTCCCTCTCCTAAGTACAGACCTCTCCATCTTAGTTATGTTAATAGAACTGACTGAAGGAACAATACCTGATCTCACATTATGTCTCGCACCTGATTGGATTTTCAAACCCGAAGGGGATGGAGACTGGCACAGTCAAAAGGCTAATAGTAATTTCTTCTACTCAAAGACTAGAATAACCTCAAAGGGGGAAGAACTCTAAAAAAAATTTAAAAATTCACAGGACATAAAGAAAAATGGCTTTGATCTTTTAGTTAGGCAGGGTAAAGCCATAAAGGATGAAGTTTTTACCCAGGGACTACATCTTGTCCACATAGAGAGGCACAATGGGGAAAGGTTCCAATGGAGAGAACTAAGGTAGTGAAGGACTTTTCAGTGCTGCAACTTCAAAATTTTTATTATTATTATTATTATTATTATTATTATTATTATTATTATTATTATTATTATTATTATTATTATTATTGACAAAAACAACAAACACATTGTATCACAATCACACCGGGTCACTGGTTGATGTTGGCCTTCTATCCGCTTTGAGTTCCGCCCTGGAACTTAGGAAGATGTGACGTATCAGCATAAAATGTTTGCAGAGACAAGTAGAGCAGCTTTCTGTATTTGGGATACAGTGATTTTATTGATGTTAAGTTGTTGCAAGTACTGTCCCAGGGATTTTGGGAAAGCACCCAGTGCATCGATCACCACTGGTAAATTAAATTCATGCTCTAAGTGAATTTGCCTGCTTCAGAGAGAGTGGAAAGTGAAAGCAGGACTAGAAGAAATTATTATTATTATTATTATTATTATTGTTGTTGTTGTTGTTGTTGTTGTTGTTGTTGTTGTTGTTGTTGTTTTACCAGATCTTTAGCTGGTTGTTGGCCTTCATTACAATTCAAGCTTCACCCAGAAGCCTAGGAAGTTGTAATGTATCGGCGTAGTATTCATGTGGATCCCAGCAGAGCTGCCTTCTGAATTTGACAGATGTTAATTTTGTCAATTCGAAGATGTTTCAAGTGCTGCCCTAGTGTTTTTGGGATGGCGCCCAGTGTGCCCATTACCACTGGGAAGATTTCAGCTGGTTTGTGCCATAGACGCTGAAGCTCTATTTCCAAATTGCGGAATCTAGTGACCTTCTCGTGTTGTTGTTGTTGTTGTTAGTATTGATTTATCAATCTATCTATATGGTTATTTGTTTATTTTTAAATCTAAAGATATGCAGAAGCAGCGAGGCCATAAGCAAAAGAAACAATTGAGGAGATAGAAAAAGTGCAGAGAAGGGCAACAAGGATGATTGAGGGACTGGAGCACCTTCCCTATGAGGAGAGGCTGCAGCGTTTGGGACTCTTTAGTTTGGAGAGGAGGTGGCTGAGGGGGGATATGATTGAAGTCTACAAAATTATGCATGGGGTAGAAAATGTTGACAGAGAGAAATTTTTCTTTCTTTCTCACAATACTAGAACCAGGGGGCATTCATTGAAAATGCTGGGGGGAAGAATTAGGACTAATAAAAGGAAACACTTCTTCCACTTGGCAACATGTGATTGGTGTTTGGAATTATGCTGCCACAGGAGGTGGTGATGGCCACTAACCTGGATAGCTTTAAAAGGGGCTTGGACAGATTTATGGAGGAGAAGTCGATTTATGGCTACCAATCTTGATCCTCTTTGATCTGAGATTGCAAATGCCTTAACAGACCAGGTGATCGGGAGCAACAGCTGCAGAAGGCCATTGCGTTCGCATCCTACATGTGAGCTCCCAAAGGCACCTGGTGGGCCACTGCGAGTAGCAGAGAGCTGGACTAGATGGACTTTGGTCTGATCCAGCTGGCTTGTTGTTATGTTCTTATGTTCTAATATGACAGGACAGGAAGTGGAAAATAGTCAGCAACAGGGAGGAGGGTGAAAGGGAAGCATTCAAAGTAGTGCAAGGGAGTGGGGGGATAAGACTAGTTGGACCAGCTGCGGACAGAGGGAAGAGGTCCAAGGCAAAGCTGCACCTACTGGCAAATCTGTCCTGCTTTGGCAGCAAAGCAAAATTAAAATCATTCTATTAGTGGATTTGCCTGCTGCAGAGAAAGTGGAAAGTGAAAGCAGGACTAGAGGAAATACAGCCAACAGCTGTACAAGAAAACTTGCTGCGGTGAACATTTGCCTCCACTCCACAACAAACACCTTTTGCATCATTGACCACTGAGTGCTAGATCTTAAAATACATCTATCAGGGGATAGATTTTGCTTGGGGCACTGGTTACTACCCAAAGAGATGTTTGGTACCTTCTGGGATTAAGGTAAAAGGGTAGTATCACTGAGTGGTCTAGAGTTAAACACCATTCAATTTATCTGATGTAATTAGAGGGATCCAAGAACAATAGAAAAATTATTTGAACATTAGAATCAACATTAGCTTTAGTTTGTTTGACCGACCGATTGCCTGCCCTATCTAAAGTGATGTTCCCTTATAACCAGAAGATTAACAGTTAAATATTTACCCCAGACCACAGAAAATGGTAGATTAGAGCCCATGCTAGATTACAGTTAGCAATATGCGGATAGGATGCTGAACATATGCATGACCTGAGATAACAGGATGGGTTTGCAAGATCAAAAGTTACAATGATATATTGCAAATGTACTGTAAAGTGGTTGTCACTACAATGTGACGCTGCTTATTGAAGTATAAAAATCTGTGGCAGATATGTATGGTTGCTGCAGCAATTAGCCCACTATTTTTCATCTCTTTCCAGATAGAGCTATTGTGGGGAATGTTGAACATACTAAGTAGAGGAAACTATGTGGAAGATTAAAACATTGCATGACATTTCCCCAGAGTAAGAACTCTGGGTACCACTGCCTTGGGCAACACAGACTATCATTGAAAGATAAGAAAATGGGAACATGCTGCATTCCAAAGATATTCTATTTTCTAGTCTTCACTTGATCTCTTTCAAGATTTACAAAGCAGGTGCTAACTTGCTTTACTAAAGAAGGACAGAAAAAAACAAAAGAAAGTCATTTTTGTTAGTGAAACATCAGAGCTAATATTACCGTTTGATCGTTCAATGTTATAAGTGGGTGTCAGAATTACAGAAACAGCGCCTGGGCAATGATGATTTGTATGTTGGATCACAAGGTTCTTTAATAACACTATGCTTCTAAGCAGTCCTTTTATTTATTTCATTATTTATTTATTTATTATAAAGAGTCAGATCCAGTCTAAATATTTCATTAACAGAATGGAGGAAATTTCTGTCAATCCCTGCTTCCTGCTACAGACCTTTGAGTTTTCCCTCATGCTGCTTCTGAAGGGCCAACATTTTAGGTGGATCAGTGGGTTGCAACAGGAGGGGAGGCAGGAAAATTATGTTCCATTATTCTTAGATGCAAGCTATTAAAAATAAGGTGCTTAGTTGACTTCCGGTCTGGTCTTGGGACTAGCTGCATTTACTTTGTGTGAGCAGAGGAACCCAGCAGGTTTGGGGGCTACTTCAGACCTGATTTGTCAGTTCCCAATTAAAGAGAATGATGTAGGATCGCCCACATTTCTCCAGGAGGGGATTCCTCAGGAGAGAGATGAGTTTCTTGGCCCTAGGGTTAGAGTCCCAGGAGACAAACTGGCATCTTTGCTAAATCCTGCTGAGGAATCTTGAATAAGATTAAAGCTATTCGAGTCCAAAGCTCTTGTAACTGCAAGGTATGGACTTAATTTGAAAAAAGAAGCTTTCTCAGAATTTGATATTGCTACAAATTTCAAACAGCTGGTTGTTTTTTGGGAAAAGATTGACTGGAAGATCTGTGCTAAATGTGAGTTTACAATTAGAGAAATTTAAAAATGAAGTAAAAGGATACTTATAGTAGACAATGAATACAAAATATTGCTGAAATTAAAATACCATTTGGGAGAAGATAAAGGAAAGATAAGCTTGCTTTTGAACTTACGAGAATTTGATGACATAAGCAGAGTGGAAGAGCCAGACAGACAGAAGAACTGAAAAGAGGAAGAAGAGGAATTTGGATTTATACCCCACCTTTCTGTCCTGAAAGAAGACTCAAGGTGGCTTTCAAGCTCCCTTCCCTTCCTCTCCCCATAATAGACACTGTGTGAGGTAGGTGGGGCTGTTTAGTTTTTGATGTTTATATGTGTATCTGTTTTTATGTGACAAAAAATTAAAAAAAATAACAAGGTACTTAGCAAAAATGGGAGCCATAGATTCAGTTCTCTTGTTGCTCCATAATGCTTACTGCAATCAATTCATGGCTTTATCTCATTACACTGAAGCCATTTTCCTACCCATGCCAGTACTGGAAGCAGGGAACAAGGAAATGAACAGCCCAACAAGTTCCAACATCAGGGCAGGTAGCTGACAGAAGTACTAAACAAGGGATGTTGTAATGCACACACAGGAGGGCTGAGGGTAGCTGAAAGCCCAGGCACACCACACACGCACACAAGCTTTTCAGGCTAATCCTGTCATAAAATCGTATGCTGCCACCTCTGAGTGAAAATTTATCATTGTGGGGTTCTTAACAGTAAATCAAACAAGAATTTATTTAAAGGATTTCTTGATTTGATGGTACAGAGAGTTTTTACACTTTTCTTTTTCTTAGGCAGGAAATACTTGGATGTTACAGTCTGTTCTTAACAATTTTACTTTAGCTGTTTCAAATAAAATGTTGTTTTAGTTCAAAATAGATCTTCGTACACTCAATTACTTCCTTCAGGGTAAATCTTCCTATATGGATCCTGAACAAGTACCTAAACCACTCACCCTTTCCTCCTCTGGGTATCGCACTGGACTGGAACAAAGGAAACTTTTAGGGTTTCTCTAAACCCTCTCTTGACTCTGCCAGTTATAAAACACACACTCTCAGAGGCCCTTTCCAAGAAAGCGGAGCCATATACGGCGCAGGCAAAAACGCCGTCCCCAGGGAACCCCGTTTTCGCACAGGGGAGTGGGTCCGCCATTTTCCCACCCTCACTTCCCCAGCAGCAAGTGTTTTAGGAGAAATGCGGCGTTTCGGAAAGCCGCTGCCGATCAGCGAATGGCAGCTGCCTCGAAGGCTCTGCCTCCCCCCCCTTTTGCCCTCCAACTACCGTGTCTGTGGCCGTCCAGCGCATTGCCGAGGCCTGGGGACACGCCCCCCCCTGCCATGCGATGCCGGAGCACTTGCGCAGGGCAGGGGGCATGTCCCCAGGCCTCGGCGATGTGCCAGACGGCCACAGACACGGCAGGTTGGCCGGGCGACGGCGCTCCGCAGCGCAGTCTTCCCGGCTGTTTCTGGGACCATTCGTGCGAACAGTCCCAGGGGAGTTGTGTCGGCGTGGAATACGCCGACCCAACCCCGATCGTCGCCGTGCAGAAACGGCCAGAGACTCTCTGGTCCCATATCTAGGTGCAGTCTCCTCAGAGACTATAACCAAACCTTTTGTGTGGTCTTAGAATTGTCCTCGTGAATAGGTTTCCTCAGTGTTGGGATTCAGCTAACTTAACAACTGGTTCCGGTGGTGGGATTCAAATAATTTAACAACTGGTTGTTTACAAGCACCATTTTAGCAACTGGTTCTGCCGAAGTGGTGTGAACCTGCTGAATCCCACCACTGGGTTTCCCCCTGGACTTGAGACTCAGGTATCCTTATAGTCACCCTGGCCTCACTGACTTTCTTCATCCGGCTACCTAGCCCCTAGTGAATTAATCTTCTTTTTCTCTCAGCTCCAAGAGCCTTTTTGTTTTCTCTGGCACTCTCCCTTTCACAAACTGTTTTCTGCCTCGCTCTGGCTGTGACAGTCTCTCTCCAACAGACTCTCTGACTCTCTATCTGTGTCTGTCCCTATCTCCTCCAGGTGAGCACACACCCTCTGGCCCTTATAGCTCACTGTAGCTCAGCTGGCCAATCAGGGGGAGCTCTGGGTTAACTCATTGTGCTCCTGTTCTGTCAGAACTGCCTCCTCAAATTAACCTGTGTTTTTTTTCCTTTGCCCATCCCAGATGTCATTTTCAGCAGCAGTATTGGAAAACTAAAATGAGGAACAGAAGTTAATGAAAACATAAGCAAAATAAAATCTGTTTTGAATTTATTATTTATATCCGGCTGTTTTCTGCATCCTCAGCTAGCTAACAACAATTCTATAATTTTAACTATGGCCTTTATGACCTATTGGTTGTCCCTCTAGGGCAACAGGTTTTCCTCCATGTGGAAAAGGATGCTGAATTACATGGACCACTAGTTTGATCCATCAGGACTTTTCTTACGGTTTCATTATATAAAACTTTATTGATGACTTGCCCAAGAATACAGAATGCATTCATGGTGCCAATAGAAATCACCACTGAATCATACTGGGTATCAAGTTTCCAAATGTGTACACTGTCTCAGGTAATACATAACTGGGTACCTATATAGACTTATCTCAAAGAAGGCAATTTAAACTCTCCTGTCTCTCCAAAGAGAAGAATGTGTCTATACATCTGGATTGCTCTTGCCATCAGTGATGCTATTAATCACAAAAGCAGAGAAGCAAAATAAAAACAAAGTTGATTTTATTTCTGATGGTAAAGACCTCATGCACCTTTCATTATTTTTAATACTGCCATCTAACAGTCCTAGTTAATTTCAGAATTCAGCTGCAAGCACTACTTAAATAATGTGTGTCTTGAGAATACCAAACAAATATGGAAGGAAAAGGGGGAAAGCCTTGTCCCAATTTAGAGAGGAGAAAATATATTCTGAATGAAAGCATGATCCCATGGTTTTTAAGTTGAAATTCAACACCTGCCTCATTGTATCTCAAGAGGATGGGAGTAGATCAAGAACAAAATGCAAATGTCTATTTTACATCTGTTTGATTGCTTTAGCATACATTCAGCTAATGATTTGAAACTGGCATGTTGCCTATTGTGTGTGGCGGTGACCGGGGGGGGGGGCGACATTGCTCATAGAATGATAGAATCATAGAGTTGGAAGAGACCACAAGGGCCATCAAGTCCAACCCCCTGCCATCCAGGAACACACAATCAAAGCACTCCCAACATATGTTCATCCAGCCTCTTAAAAACCTCCAAAGAAGGAGACTCCATCACTCTCTGAGGCAGTGAATTCCACTGTTGAAACAGGTCGAACAGTCAGAAAGTTCTTCCTAATGTATAGGTGGAATCTCTTAGTTTTCTAGGAAGAATGCACCATCATTACTGTGAGCAGCTCTGAGTGCTTGAACTCATGCCTAATCCTTCGTGACATCCTTGCCTCCCCATCCCACTGACTATCTCAGCATCACTCCGACTGTCCTGCCTGGGATGGTTTCAGACCTCCAGCTTAAACTGCAGAAGAGCAGGCTCTGTACATGTGATCTGTGTATGTAAATAATGCCTGAAGTAGCAAGGTGAAGCCTGTCTGAAGTCCTTCCTTTCCAGCCTGTTCAACAACATGGAAACACCGGAAACTGCAGCAACAGTTGCACTAGAAGGGGGGAAAAACCATACACCACCACCACCTCTGCAGCTCATCTTCTGTTACCATAACCACTCTAAAATGTGAATCTTTTACAACCCAGCCAATCTTGCCAAATTGCTGCTGGGGTGTTTTGTGTAGTCTGCAACAAAACAAGACACAGACTCACATAGGAGTGCAAGCCTATGCCAAGGATCACATTATCAAAAGATGGCTTTCACTCAGAATAGAAAATCTATTTTAAGGGAACTATGCCTTTCCATTTGATGCTTTTGTGTAGGGGACAGAAGGATCTTCATGTTAAGGAAACATCAGCCAGCAGCTGAATCTACTGCCACCTACACTTCTTAAACCGAACATCATTTCTCTGCTCCATGGGAGAATAATGTATTTTCTATGAAATGAAATACACTGGGTGATCTCAAAACTTGAGCCCTACCAATTTACACTACCGGACCAGTCCTGCCCAACAAAGGCAACACACTTCTTAAGAGATGTAGTCCTGAAAGCATATTTACTAGGAAGTAAGTCTCACTGAACTCAATGGCATTTACCTCTGAGTAAACACAGTTAGGTTAGAACTGCAAAAAATGCTGGAGTATGATTTTTCCTCCTCCCCAATTACATACTCCCAGAATTCCTGTCACCTGCCCAACCCTTCAGTGTTCTATCATTGATGCAATAGCCTCATCACTTAAATGGCTCAGTGCTCTAATGTTTCATTGCCCTTTTGATATGACAAATTTTTAAAAAATTATTTTAAAAATCAGAGGAGAAGGAGAGAATGGGTGTAGGAGAGGTTGGGTGGCATAGATGAGGGTCAGGTGTTTAGAGGGGCAGAGGAAGAAAAAACTGGAGATTTTCACTCACACAGTGAAAGTTGGCTCCAAAACATTGGGAAAAAACATCCCTTTTAACTGCTCAGAAAAACCATTAAAACAAAGAAAATGTTTTTAAAACCAAAATGCATGTAGAAATGAAAAAAAATAAGGTGATGAATTTTGGTGGCAAGATATGTTGTAAGTGACTCATGTAGAAAAGGCCAATTATAACAAAATGTTATATAATGCACTAAAATCACTGGCTAAGCGTCTGTGATATCATAGAATATTAAAAAAATATCTTAACTATTCCACTCAGTATAAATGTGTAAGCAACAGAACATGAAGAAACAGTATAGGTTTTGAAAGTGAAAGGTCAATTTGGTGGGGGGAAAACTTCATGCGTAATTTAGCCGAAGAAGGTTGCAACAGATAGACACTGTGTATCATGAAGCTGAATGGGCTGGACACCTGGAGACACAAAGGAAAAATGATGGCATTACTTAGTTTCCAGAAAACAGATGTCAAAGCTCAAGACAGAAACAAGAAAAAGGCTTTTCCAATGCAATTCTAAGCAGAATTCTGTACCTACCTAGGTACATGCATCCACTCTCATTTTATATGATTGATGACTGCCCCCTGGAGATGTGCACAGAAATATTATCCAGGTAGTTTCCAGCTCATGTTGTTTTTCGATATATTTTTTTTTGGTATGGTTATTACACAAGTTTGGAGCATGATTTATTTACACTGGTCCAAAAAACAAATATATTCCCCATGAAACATTTTTGTCCATCATCATGGCCTCTGTACAGTCTCATGTGGGACTGCGCTTGTGCAGGCCTGCTGTGGAGCATTTTTGGTAGCATTTTTAAAGAGCTTATAGCCGTTAGGTGAGTGCTCCCCTCCCCTAGTCCCAGTCTGAGCTATCCGCTTTCCTCTCCCAGGACATATAACTATGGAAGATGGGCACACTATCTCCCTCCAGAACTCCCTTCGCTGCCATCTGGAGTGGTTGTGTTTCTAACCTATCAGCTGAGCCTAGTCACTTGTTGCTGGTTCCCTGGATTATTAGGGTATCGTTTTTAATGTTTTAATGTTTCTTTTTGTGTTAATTGAAAACTACAGTTATTGTAGTTCTGTTTTGTGTGTTATTTCCTTCAGTTGACTTGTTAATTTTCAGAAGGACTCATTGTGCCACCTCATGCTTAGTAAAATGACACCTGTCAAAGCCTTCCGCTTGTGCGGTTCAGTGGATGACTACACTGAGTGTGTGATTTGTCTGGGAGAGGGCTATCTGCCCACTTTGTGCAAATCATGTGGCTGCTTCTCCAATAAGGTAAGGAATGAGAGAGCTGCACAGCTTAAGGTGGTCCTCTGTGCCAGGGCAATTCAGCCTGAGGCTTCAGGAGAAGGCCTGTTTGGGGATGCTGCACCTTCCACCCCTGGTGCCATTGGGTCTCTGCTGCCATTGGTGCCTTTGAACAAGACATGCATGAAGATCAGGCACTTGAGCAGCAGTGGCGTAGGAGGTTAAGAGCTCATGTATCTAATCTGGAGGAACCGGGTTTGATTCCCAGCTCAGCCGCCTGAGCTGTGGAGGCTTATCTGGGGAATTCAGATTAGCCTGTACACTCCCACACATGCCAGCTGGGTGACCTTGGGCTAGTCACAGCTTCTCGGAGCTCTCTCAGCCCCACCTACCTCACAGGGTGTTTGTTGTGAGGGGGGAAGGGCAAGGAGATTGTAAGCCCCTTTGAGTTCTGCAGGAGAGAAAGGGGGGATATAAATCCAAAACACTCTCTTCTTGACTAAGTCTGCATCTCAGAGCATGTTGCCCTTACTCATGGGTTGATGCTCACCTCCAAAAGGGATCAACTCCACTGGGAGTGTCCCCTCAACCCATCAAAGTAAAAAGGCTCCAAGGCATTGGATAGTATGGGAACCAACTTGTCTGTATGGCCAAGTTAGCCTAGAGTTTATCCACAAGGTGCCCAAAGACCATGACCCCATCTTGGATATGATTGAGGTGATTGACACTTCACAGAGGAAGCTGCTGATGGTCGAAGGCATCACTTGTATTGCTGCTGCTATATCCTGGTCAGACTACAGATGAGGCCCTTACAGAACTGGTTCATTAAGACATTCAGAATCAATGTGGACCTGCAATGGTGCAGGTTGTCTGTCCCTCGGTATGATCTAAAATCACTGCAATGGGGGCAGATGGGTATCAATTTGCTGGGGGATATGCCCCAGGGGCCCCCGATCCTTCCACACTGGTGACCACTGGTGACCACTGATGCCTCCCTGACAGGATGGGGAGGCACATTGCCAAGCTTTTGCTGTGTAAGGACTCTGGTTCCAACATGAGTCTACATTGCACATCAATATGCTCAAATTCAAAGCATCTTTGTTCTCTTTTGCAGGAATGCTTCAGAGCTCTGATTGTCACAGGCAATATGGTGGTCAAGTATTACATCAACAAGCATGGTGGCATGGGCTTCCTGGTTTTGTGCAAGGAGGCATGCAAGATTTGGGAATGGGCCATCTGCCATGACTCTTGCCTGCCAGCGATCCATGTAAAGAGGACATCCAATGCCTGGGCGGATGAGCTGAACAGTTCCTGCAACACCCAGCACAAATGAGAAATAGCAAGGAAGTGTCTTCTATATGTGTTTCACACCTGGGGTAACCAGGGGTAGATTTGTTCCCTTCAGAAATGAATGCCAAGTGTCCCCAGTACTGCACTGATCTGGGGAAGGAAAGCACTACTTGGGGGATTCTTTTTAGATTGCTTGGTCAGGATCTCTAATGTATGTGTTTCCTCTATTGCCTCTTATACTCAGGGTAATTGTCAAATCAGAGAAGGCCAGTTTCATTCTGATTGCACCCTTTTGGCCCAGGAGGCCCTGGTTCAGACTCTTATGGTATTTGTCCAGAGGGAGACATTTATGCCTACCTCAGAAAGCCAACCACCTGAGCGTCAGACAGAGGCTTCACCACAATGTGGCATCCCTTACAACCTGGCTCCTCACTCAGTGTCAGGTTGGTCAGAGAAGGTTATAGTGGTACTGATTGCTTCTAGTTAGGAATGATCAGAGGCCACAACAATGAAAAAAGCCTTGCTACCATAACTGTTCATCTAGTGGTCCTCTGTACAGGCACATGTCCCTCCCACTTTCCCAGCTTTGGGCTATCATCTAGCTCAAGTGGTGGCTCTCCAAGGCAGTGAAAGGAGTTCTGGAGGGAGAGAGTGAGTCCCTCCTTCCTAGTCACATGTCCTGGGTGGGGAAAGCAGATAGCCCAGATTGGGACTGGGGGAGGGGAGCACTCAGCTAATGGCTGTAAGCTTTAAAAAATGCTAACACAAATGCTCCATGGCAGGTCTGTACAAGTGTAGTCCCATGTGTGCCTGTACAGAGGACCACTAGATGCACCAACAGTTATGGTAGCAATGCTGTTCCCCCCCCCCCACCAAATTCTGTGAAATTGTGTGGGATTGGACCCCAAATCAAGGAATCCTTATAGCCGTCTGTCAGGCGAACAGGAAAAATGTGCCTGCTTTAGATGAGGGCAAAACTACATTACAAATTTTCCCAAGTTGGGTCTGATGTCTTTCAGTCACACAGCAGCGACTGGGAAAAGAATTTCAAAATTTCACAGGGACCCTGTTCAGAACTGGATGACAGCCCAGGGAGAGGGTGAGTGAATTTCATTAATTAATGAATTTCATTCATTCATTAAATTTGAATTAATGAAATAAGATTGAAAACCATTTTGTTTATGGAAAATTGAAGATATGTGAAATTATTACATTATATAAAAGAATTAGCCTGCCTGTGTGCCACGCTATGTGGATTTGTCTGTTACTTATGTTGCCTGCGTTTTTTGTGATTTTGAGGCTAGGGAGGGGGGCCAGTGCACATGCAGCTTCAAATGGGACAAATGACTCCCCTGAAGCCAATCTGGGTTGAGAGACTAGTACATGGGAAATGGAGGAGCCTTTCCTGCAGCCAGGCCGTCATCCTGTGCTGAACTGGGCCCCTGTAGGCTTTATAAATTCCTTTCCCCACAACTGCTATGTGACAAGAAGGCACCTGTCTTTCCCATACCAGGGCTGATCATTTCTTTTCCATGAAAAGAATATCACTGGGTGATCTCAAACCCTGAATCAGTAATTCTGCCACACATAGAAGTTCTCTATGCCATGTCACTATACACGCTAACAATCAGTGTCTTGGGGGTAACAGGCATGACCTCACTGGTCCTGCCACACCTATGTGAATGATTACCAGCTCATTAGCATAGCTTCTAAGTGCGTAGGTGTTTGTGAGCATAGGTGCTCCCTGCGATTGAGAACATTTGCACATTTCCGATCATGGGTAGGCAATGTATGCTGGTACGTTTCCAGCAAAGATGAAGAACTAAGCAAGGCATCCTGAGTATTATCCCATATCTCAGTGGTTTATGTGTCAGTTGAGTCTCCAGCTGCAGGATTACCCACCCACGTGGAATCACAGAGTGAAATTTCCTCCCACCCAGGAGATAGCAAGAGATAGGGAATTCCTTCTGTTAATTCCCCCGCTGGCTCTGCAATTCATAGCGATATGTGCTTTCGATTGATATGGAGCTACTTTATACATATGTGAGAAGTAGTTCAGTTGTTTAACTGTGTGAATGACATCAGGGCATGAAGAAAAAGTTCAAGTACAGTATGTTCTGGTCTCTGTGGATTAAAATAGGTGCCTATGATTGCCAGTGGTAACACAACACAGCATTTATAGTCTAACTGTAGATTTGTAGTTTGACAAAGGTCAACATGCAGGCAGCATAAATTAGCTCTGTTACTTTGAAAACAATGGAAATTTCCCATTCTACCTCACCTACATTGCTGAACTCCTATTGAAAACTGTACTTTCTTTCTTTCTTTCTTTCTTTCTTTCTTTCTTTCTTTCTTTCTTTCTTTCTTTCTTTCTTTCTTTCTTTCTTTCTTTCTTTCTTTCTGCCTGCCTGCCTGCCTGCCTGCCTGCCTGCCTGCCTGCCTGCCTGTCTATTATGAACTGACCATTTCATTTATAAACAAAAAAGTAATCATTTGTAATGGATAAAAGGACTGAGTTTTTGGATCTAGGGCCCCTTCCGGACATGCAGAATAATGCACTTTCAATCCACTTTCACAATTGTTTGCAAGTGGATTTTGCTATTCTGCACAGTAAAATCGAACTTCAAAGTGCATTGAAAGTAGATTGATAGTGCATTATTCTGCATGTGCAAAAGGGGCCTATTGCTCTATAAACTAATACAAACATTTTTGTCCTGCTGTTTCATCCCACTCTCCACTATGAAAGTGTCAATGAATGGAAGGGACAGACAGGATGAGGAATGAATAATTTGCATCTCATTTGTCTGCATTCAAATAGCATTTCAGTTATGTATGAAAAACCCTGGGAGACAATGAATTACTTGGAAATGGCTGTGGTTTCTCTGATCTTTCCAGGCACCAAGGTATAATTTAAGTAGCTGTAGTAACTTTCAGATGTGACTACATGTATGCATAAGAGGATGACAATCAGCACACTTGAACATTGCAGTGCAAGTTGCAACTATTTTCAGGTCTCCATGGCAAATCAGAAAAGTTTACAAAGCATATAGCAAAGCATCAACAAGGGGTCCTTGATCCTCTGCATCCATTGCCCAACTCTTACAGAAGAATCCAACAACACACTATATACCAACTACCAGGACATCCAATTGCACTGATTATGAGCATTCCTTTTCATCATACATTTTCAATATAAACAGCAAATGGTGTAATTATGTTGTGAAATTACAAGCTAAGCTTTTGTGGTTTCATTTAAAGAACACAAACATTCAACCCTGGCTAATGATAGATGTCACATGACGAACCAAATGACTCACACTAAAAGGCTCCCCATCAATAAGCCCCACATTTTATTACAAAATTGTTTTTAAGCTTGTACTTTTCTCAAAGAAGCAAAATAACAGACAAGACAATTATAAAACAAATCAATATTTAAAGAGAGTGTTATTGCGGTTCTAGTGTAAATATCAAAAGGTTAGACATAAAAACGCCCATTTGAAATAACTGACCAGAAAATTATTGACTTTGCCAGTAATTATCTGCAGTTCCCTTGTTGTAATTATATTTACTTATGTTTGAAGTAGAATGTCTTTTTCCATGGGGTGCTATTGTTGTCAAGCAAGCCACATAATCTGAAGTCTAGTTAAGCCAGGCTGAAATGGAATGTTCTGGAATAAATAAAATATTACATTTTTACATTTTGCTTTATTTAATATTTTGAAAAATAGTTTAAAGTACTGCAAAGCAGTCCTGGAAAATAGCTGATAAAGAGGAAAAACTATCCTGCCCAGCTGGATAATTCTTGAATGGAATTTGCTGGAAACCTTTTGTATTGCTAATTTAGTACTGTAATGCTAAATTGTACAGGGACGGAAGTACTTTGAGAAGAGACACCAATGTATGTTTAATGCTAGTCACTCTTCCTACCAATCTTCCTAGTGTCTTTGGGTGGTTTGCATTAATAGAGAACACTTCTGTTAATTTCTATTTGGAAAGAAGAACATATATTGTTGAATGCTCCTCACTTCAGTGAGAAGTCCCAAGCACAGCTCTCCATCGTTTGATTCCTTCTGGGGGATAGGGGCCTCATGATTTAAAAAACAAAAAAAAAACCCTGCCTAAGAACTAGTATTATGACTATTCAATATTACTCAAAACAGTGAGCAAGATTTTGAGATCTCCAGAACTCTTCATCAGGCTGGAGGGTGTTTTTTTTTTTTAAGAGGAAGTAGATATTTCAGGTTCTGGACTTAAAGTCTCTTATCTGCTAACTGTATAAAATGCTGAGCAAATATAAATAAAATATTGCTGGGAAGCAGCTAGGTATGGGGTTGCACTGTTGGTTTTCTAAGAAGAAGGAGGAAACAAGTGAATATATAAAACCAGCAGTTGATTAAATGCCATTCTAACACAAAACAGAATTCACATGCCCTTTAAAAGACTTGAATCAACAGAAAACATAGCTGTCATTATATTGAATAAACTGGAGATTAATTTTAGATGATTTACTAGGTCAACAAAAGCCAAACAGGGTAATTTTATCTAGTGGAAGGGACCCCTTAAGCATTTTGTTTTTTTCCAGGTCATTGCCCTCTAGTTGACAAAATCTTTGTCTTTGTTGACAAGACAGCTCGAAAACAGCCAGCCAGAAGTTGTGCAACAATTCAGTGCAACCCCTGTTTTCTAAAGGAAAAATGACAGTTTTCACACAGCAGCCATTCTTCACCTGTGTTGCATAGATTTTTTTTCTAATATAACTGTGGACAAATATAAAAATATTGTGAGAAACAATCCACAAAGCCAAATACAGTTTCTGAAGGCATGCTGTAAGGAATCAGAAAAGTCCAGGCCAACATTCACTTTAAAAGCTCTTTATTGACTGGCAATCATGATCTTCTAAAGACAATGCGGAATCTGACCAAACTCCCCCCCAGCAGCCGCTTTTACGGCCAAACGTTTTCCCGCGAAAACCCAAACCCCAAACAACCCTGCTTTCTCATCCCACTGTTCCCACAAAGACAGAGATTCACACAGATCAAAAGCCAAAGATGGCAAGCACGCAGCAAGGTTAAGACAGAGATAAAGACTGGCCTGGGTGCGATGCCCAGATGGAGGAATGTAGACTCAAGGTTGACTTCAGGCTGTTAGGAAACCGAAACAACCTTACATTGCTTGTTAGGAAACCGAAACAACCTTACACAGAAAGAGAGGTCAAATCACTGGGCATCCTTTCTCTACAGTTCTGACACTATTCCTTTGATGTGTTGATTGCTACTTTCAGGGAAAATTCATTTCTTCCTGTTTCTTCTCACACCTCCACTCACATGTACACTTCTTCATCTTGCCACCCTGAGGGCAGGACACAGGTCCTGTATTTTCCTGTGTCTTCCTCCAGCCTAATAGGATAGACTAGATCACAGGTGTCAAACCTGCAGCCCTCCAGATGTTATGGACTACAGTCCCCATCATCCCCTGCCAGCATGGTACTGGCAGGGGATGATGGGAACTGTAGTCCATAACATCTGGAGGGCTGCGAGTTTGACACCTATGGACTAGATTATATTTATCCTGTCCAGAAATGCAGTTCCTTAGTATATTAATTTGAATAGACAAAGGCTCTGAGTCATTTTTGTTCCTGGGACATACAGAGATTAGATGGGGCTCTGCTATACAGACTAAAACCTTACCAAGTCTAAAACCTTACCAAGTCTAGAATCTAACTGGTTCTTGAGAAACCAAGATTCTTGAATTCCAACATGTATTTCTAATTAAAATATGCAAAACATAATTTTTTAAAAGGAGGCATTCAATATGATTCACTGTCAGAGAGGTTTTATCTGAAACATATTACAAACCTAGTTTGGCCATGAACTCCCTTGAGTAAACACAGAAATGTCTTCTCATAAAAGGTAACCATGCCTCCTAGAACACTTTTTTGCAGGCAAATAAATGTTCTTTTTTTCATGGAGAATGAGTAGTTTGATTCTTTTTTTTAATCCTTTTTTATCCTTTTACTCTGATGGGTGTTCCTATGAATTACATTTTAACTGCTAGAAGTTATAACATTAATTCTGGAACTGGATAATGAATACTTTGCCAAAGCTTTTCAGTGTTTTGGATCAATTTGCATTTTTTCCTACATTTGATTAATGATGTCCATGTAGGTACTGATATTTATTTATTTATTTATTTATTTATTTATTTATTTATTTATTTATTTATTTATTAGGTTTATAGACCGCCCTCCCCCGAAGGGGGATGTAACTGTATGTATGTCTTGATGTAACTGTATGTATGACTTAAATCCTGGGTACCAGGTTGAGAGCATCTGGGTAAAAATTAAGAGGGAGAAAAACAACAGTGATCACATTGTGGGAGTGTATTACAGACCCCCAAGCCAGACTGAAGAGTTGGATGATGCCTTCCTGGAGCAGGTGACCAAACTTTCACAAATAAGAGAAATTTTAGTAATGGGAGATTTCAATTATCCAGATATTTGCTGTTGAGTCAAACTCTGCCAAGACTACCAGGTCCAGCAATTTCCTTACTTGCCTTGCAAACAATTTCATGGTCCAGAAGGTGGACAAAGCAACAAAGGGATTGGCTATTTTAGATCTGCTCCTAACCAATAATGATAACCTGATTAATGGGGTGGAAGTGGTGTGGTCCCTAGGTGGGAATGAGCATGTTCTCCTGGACTTCATTATACAATGGAAAGGAGATGTCAAGTCTTGTCCAACACACGTTCTAGACTTTAAGAAAGCTGATTTCAGTAAACTTAAGAAGCTACTGGGTGTGATCCCATGGTTAAGAATACTAATAGAGAAGGGAGTACAAGATGGATGGAAGTTTATTAAAAGTGAGATCTTGAAGGCACAAACGGTTCTAATGAGGAGAAAAAAATGGGAGGTGTCTAAAGAAACCAGGATGGATGTCTAAAGAACTCTCAAGTGAGCTTATAAAAGGGGCATGTACAAGAAATGGAAAAGGGGGGAAATTACTAAAGAGGAATTCAAACAAATTGTCAAGTCACGTAGGGAGAAAGTCAGAAAAGCTAAAGCTCACAATGAACTCCGGCTTGAGAGAGAGGTTAAAAACAATAAAAAGGGCTTTTTTTGGTTATGTCCATAGCAAAAGGATATGATAGGGTCACTGCATGGAGAAAATGGTGAAATTCTTACAGGGGACAGAGAAAAAGCAGAACTACTCAATACCTTCTTTTCCTTGTTTTTTTCCCAAAAGAAAAACAGCTCTCAACTGGGGAGAAATGGATCAGAAGATACAGTAGGGGAAATTGTCCCCTTGTGCCCTAGGTAGATACGCCACTGGTACTGAGTTCAGTTCTGGGCACCACAATTTAAGAGGGATATTGACAAGCTGAAATGTGTCCAAAGGATTTTGCGTCCCCCACGTGACCAGAAGAGTGGTGCCCGGGGACAAGGATTAAGTGGAGATGTGAACTGGTTTACACTAGTCATGCTTTCATTATTTAGACATTACACACCACCAAGGAAAATAAGTGATCATCCATGGATACAACAGTCACATATGGGAAAGGATGTATACAAAGAGTCTTATCAGAACATAAATAAAAGAGCAGACATATTGTGTAAAGAGATTTTCATATGTGCACTGCCAAAGGCATCTGGTCTTCAGGCCCTCAATACCTCTCCAGTCAGAAACAGTGCAGCTTTAACCTTTAAAACCGTGTCCTGTACCCTGAAGGCATTGCTAAAAATGTGACTGTTTGAAGGTCATATTGGCTGTTGCATGACACACCCTTTCCTTTGACCATTTGTCCTGTAAATGGCCTTTTTTCCTCTCAAGAAGAGTTCTGGTGTTCTTTATCTCATATTAAAAATATCTCAAATAAAACATCCTGCCAAAAAATTTCCTAAAGAATAAAGTGACACAAAAGTATTACCAACTGAATAATTATTTCTTGTTGTTGTTCAAACAATCAAAGACCTTTTGTAAAACACTAAAATAAAAGAATTTTAAAAATTAAATCAGTGAATTACTGCAAATTATGCAGCAGGCATTGGAGTAATTGATTTTATACAAACTGTATAAATTAGTTCTGTATCTTGCAGTGCTATTGTGCTCACTTTAGAAGGAACTTAATTCTGTAAACAAGAAGGCAACTACATCATATGAAAGTCTACACACACTATTTATGATCTATCATAGGCTGTATGTAAGAGGCAAATTTGACTGGAAGAGAGATCTTTATTCTTTTTATTTTTGCCCGAGGTTTACTCACTGTTCATTTATGTACTGGCAGGGCACTGTGAGATCTAGAAACTGAACATAAATGAAATTTAACAGTATATCACTGTTTCCTGGAGACATGAAGTTAATCTACAATTTGCAGATAGAGACATTCTGTTTAATATTTCCTGGGGAAAACCTAGCTGGCTAATATCTTATCTTTACTTTCCTTCAAAGGTTGTCCAAAAGTCAGCAGTTAAAGTATGTTCATTCATAGATTTTTTGTTGTTGTTAAATTATATTCCAGCAAATCAACCTAACATGTCAACTAAAAGCAAATGAAGCAGTAGATTTATTGAAGTGTCTATCATTACACAAAGCATATAATCAAAGACTGACGGTGGTGGGAGGGGAGCATTGATAACGTCAAACATTGTAACTGTTTTGGAATGTAAATTCCCCTGTCAGTATAATGATGATGATTACTGTGTGTTGCATATCAACTACAACAGCTGCAAAACTGAGGATGCAACAGAGAAGGAAAAGAATTGTTAACTTACACTAATCATATTTTTTTATTTCAGCAGCTATTTCTTCTGTTGCTGGAAAGACAGGAGCCCTAATGCACATCCTTGGAAGATGATGTGTGAAGGAAACCTCAGTAAGGTTACACTTACACAAGAATACACAAGTACCTCCAAGACCTTTTAGAACAGGTAAAACTGCCCCCTGAGTGGCAAACGGGCACACAAAAGCAGTAAAGGAAAAAGGTATGCATAATTTCTCAATTCCAAATTACCTACCTCTACATTAGATTACTCACTTCTGAGAATTATCTACCCAAAACATTTCAAGAAAGTAATCAAAGCAAAGAAGGAACATATGTAGAGACGCCTCCATTACTAAGCCTATTTCCACATGGATACATTGTGTGAATGTTTTCCTTTCCTTTGAATGACACCTTTGCTTTTCAATAAGACTGTGGATCGAGGCATACCGGGCATACCGCCAATGGGGACATATGGTGTCACATGTCCCCACGTGCATGCAATCTAGTCACATGGGATGGGACGCTGGGCACCACACTGGGTCCATTCACGTGGACCCGGCATAGAGCCAAGTGCTGCATAGCAGGAGAGGCTGGGTGCAAGGACCTGGTGGGGGCCCAGCGGCTCCCTCTGTGCTGCGGCACTGCTCACCGGCCAAGCTGCCTGCTGTGGTCGCAGGCCTCCTGCCCTCCCTGGCTTCCCTGTCTGGCGTGGGGGCCATCCTCAGGCCTGACAGGGAGGCTGGGGCACCAATCACCAACCGAGCTGTCTGCCATGGCCACAGGCCTCCTGCCCTCCCTCTCCCTGTCAGGTCCAAGGACAGTCCCCACAGCCCCCGAGGACTGTCTCGACCATGCCTTTGCTTGATGCCTGCCCTGACTCTGGATTATTTTGGACTATGCCTTTGCCTGTTGCCCTGACTCCAACCTGTTTTGACTATGCCTCCTTACTGCCCACTTGGTTCTGTGGGCCATGCCCTAGCCAGCACCTGCAATCAGCACAGAGATATTGTGGCTGGGTTAGGACGGTGTTGGAGAGTACTGTTGAAATGGTTGAAATGGATGATATTGGCATTGGCACCTTCACCTAGAGCCTGAGTGTGATCTTGGATGCCTCCTTATCCATGGAGGCTCAAATCACACAGACAGCCAAAGTGACTTTCTACCATCTTTGCTACGCAAAGCAGCTGCAATCATCCATGCAATAGTTACCTCCAGACTGGATTACTATAATTCACTCTATGCCGAGCTTCTCTTGAGGTGGATCCAGAAACTGCAACTGGTCCAGAATACATTGGTGTTAGCCTACCCCTCACACCCCACTCCATTGAAATATGGATCTCATGTTATTTTCCTGCAAAACTATATTGGCAGCGTGTGTGAGTAGCAGAGTGTTCACTTAAAAACAGGCCACAGGCAAAAGGTCTGTTTGCAAGATTAGATCAGTGAATGAGTTACTCCAAGCAATAGAATCTGGAAGCCTCATGAACCATGGACATGCATCTTGATTACCACACCCCGCTAAGCTGTTCTGATGCAATGGATCCCAGAGAACTCCTTGATACTAGGCTGTATATTTACTCTGCTTTGAGAAACCATTTCCTCAACAATCGCTTTTTCCCTGCATTTCCTCTACCTTCAGATATGATCTCCCTAACAATCAATCCCTTCCTGATTCATTCAAAGCCTCAGCTAAATTTCAATACCTGAGCAGGAACTCCAAGGAGTTACTCTGCAAAAAGCCATAGATATAATCAAGAAACAATTGACTCTGTTATCCCAACACTTAGCCACAGTAGATGAGCTTTTGATTAGCTCAAGCCAGCAATCCCAGCAAGGGGAATCCCAGCAGATTCAGGAAAACAAAACTTGGTTCCCGCCCCTACCTGCGCAAAGAGGTATAAAAGTTCTGTGCACCCTAGCCTCAGCACTCTTTACTGGCTAAACCTCCCTTGGTATAGTTGGTTTGAGACACGATATCGTTTTTCGCATTGGATTCCCATGCTGGCATAGGAATCCTTGCCTTCTTCTGGAACTTCTCTGCAGAACTTAGGTAACTTATAAGTTCCCACGCTCCCCTCCTACTCTATCATCCAAACCTATCTATTTCCTCCCTGTTTATATCACGTAGGAACTGTGTGTATGCTTCTTAATGTCTCACTGTGTGATTGTTTGCAACCAAAATTTATATAAAAATATTTAAACTACAATTTGGTCTCTTGTGCATTCTCTGCAGAATGTTCAAAAGTCAATTCTGGTATAGTTGTCTAAAAGATCCCACCTAGCCTGCCTCTTGCACTGCCAAGCTGAATTATTTCCCCATTGCTACTTTGAGAAAAATATTCATACTGTTAAGCTAGGTAACATTGGCGAGGGTCCTTATGTGGACCCCGATGAGATCACATATCTCTCCTGTGCTTTGCCAGCTGTGCTGGTTACTGGTTGAATTCTGCACGAAGTTCAAGGTTTAAGTAGTAACTTTTAAAACCAAAGCAGCCTGGGACCCTCATATTTGTGGGACTGCATCTCCCAATGTCACCCCCTGAAGAGCATTGTGCTGTTCTGGCAATAACTTCCTGGTGGTCCTTAGGCCAAGGGAAATCTCTACAGTTCTGCAGGGCCTGCAAGGCAGATATGTTCCACTAGGCTTATGGTTGAGGCAGCTACAATCCTAACAGCCTACCTGGCCTCCCCTTGCCCTCCTTCCCTCTCCTTCCTTCCCTTTTTCCTTCCTCCCTCATTTTCCCTCCTCTTTTTATTGATTAGACTGGGATTAGAGAGATAAATATTAGAGCTGACTTAGGTTTATTAACCTGTTATCCTCCATTGGAAAATGAAATGGAGATTGAAATTGTGACAAATTTTTCTAAGTCCTTCTAAGTTTTTAATTACCAATGGAACAGATTTTGAATTTTATTAAGGTTGACTTTATGTATTATATATTGACTTTGTGTGAACTGCCCTGAGCCTCGCTTTCAGATGGAGTAGGGCAGAATATAAATTCAAACAAAATGAAGTGGCCAAAGTTGTATTCTGGTTTGGGCATCATGAAAACACTGAATATAAATGATACTAATAATGATTCAAACATCCATAATGAATTTCTTATCTGGAACATATATTTTGGAAAAAAATTTCTTAACAAGTCAATATTTAGAGCTCTGAAAGCGGAAGTAATCAGTTTGAGCATTTTATCAAGCATATTCCTTTCATGGGTTGGAGTGATTTATGAGCAGCCTAAGCAAGTGAGTCATCTTAAAAGCACATTTTTGATGATAGCATTTGACATGCTGTATATTTTCATGCTGCAAGCTTAGAAGTATGATGGTGAAAATATAGTCTTGGTCTTCTTAGTCTTATTTTACCATTCTACATACAAAATTAAAAATTGGTGCAGTCTTCTGCTTTACTGCCGTGCTTCATATGGAAGTGACTGACATGTTATTTATCCAGAAAATGTGAAATGCTGCATTTTAATGCCACACCTTTCCCAGAGTCAAATTAGAGACTCCATACAGCTGAGAACTCATCAGAATTCTTCAAATTTTATTAATGCACAGAAAACAACAATTCTAGCACCAAAAAAACTATTGTGAAGTATACAACTCTGTTGAAAAGTGATTTTGAAAGGCTCCCAGAATTCTCATATGATTGATTTTTTGAAAGATTCAACATAAAATTGCTGATATTACATTGTCAGTACAAATATTTTGCCATTTTCAATCTGATTTATAAATAAATGCTCTTACAAGCAAGCAACATGATAAACTGGAATACATTTAAACTAGTTCACTCCACGTTATTTCTCTCATTACCCCTGTGTAGGTATTCTATTCCTCTGGCCTTCTGCTTCTCTTTTTAAGGTCTCTTTCTATGTGTGTCAAATACATTTTTTCCTTTGCAATTCAACATGCCATGCCATATATGCTTGGCTTATAAAAATCATCAAGACAATCTGAGCAGGATCTTGCCTTGTAGATAATCAAGGGACCTATGCAACTTCAGTTCATCTGGTTATGTTTGTGGCAATGTTTGTACTCAGCAGAATGCCAGTTCACAATGACCACTCCTCATAAGGCATCAATGACCAAACAATCTGCATTTCTGCAATTTTGTACAACAGAAGCATAAATCAACACATCAGTCTTTTCTCCTGTCAATAAATGCATATAACAGAAAATGCCTACCCTCTGCCTTGAATATGCTGTCTTACTGCTGCAGCTTCCAAGGTTTCAGGCAGGGCTCCTTCCTGGATATATTAGAACTGCTGGCTAGTGATGCCTGGAACTGTCCTTCTACATGCAATGTATTCTACCAATAAGCAGTAGTTTGTATAGTCATAGGACATTCTATCCATAAAAGCATGGCAATCCTGAAAACCCAGGTAAAAGCCCAAGAAGCTTACTTGCTAAAAAAATAAAATAAAGCATTCTATAGAACACCATGCCAGTAATATATATTTTTAGTATTGGATCAGCAGACCCTAGTTTTTGCAGTTACAGTAGAAAATGTCATTGCCCTTTGCAAACTGGTCATTTAAATGATGTAGGTGGTTTATGAGCTACCACAGAAGCCACACACAAGAATGAGTGAAATGTTTTTGCTGCAGTGGTGCATCAATGAACAGCTGGTATTCAATGACGTTGAGCCTCTTTACTGGGTGCCCAAATTGCGGTTCTTCTAACTCTGATAGAGTTTGCAGGATGAGCTGCTGATGTTGTGTAAGGACTTAGACCAGACAACCAGAATCACCACAGAAGAATGGGATCTTTATTGAAAGTCTTAGACTCCATTCAAAGGCTTGCAAGCAATGAGATAAAAACCACAGAACAGTATCTAAGAAGACTCACACCCAACCCCCACAAAAACACCAGACCAGACCAGTCTGGGGAAAAACAGTCACACATCAGACCAGACCAGTCTGGGAAAAACGCCAGGGCAAGACAGATAACACACACAGCAAAACCCAACAACAGGTATTAGATAGTAACGAACCAAAATTCCAATCCCTGTTTCACATGTTGTCTCAATGGAAGAGTTAAACACTTTTATAAAAAACCCATATCTCGGTTTCTGGACTGGCAGAGAGCAAGAGAAAGATCATGCGACTGACGCAACTTCTACATTCAATCCAAAGATATTAATATTTCTCTCTTAAGTCAGTGGGTCTGTATTCTATTTCATCTGAATTGTGCCCACAGTGTGTATTCAGTACATGCATATCCTGAAGTTTATTACAGTTTTTTTATCTAGTTCTAGTCATTCCATGTTTTCAGTTGCTTCTGGAATAAAGCATCCCAGCCATATTTTGAGATTTTCCAGTGCAGTTTTTGTACACAAATAGCAAGAGAGAGACAACCTGATTTTTCTCAACACAGAATATTATTTGCTTTGACAAGCAGCTTAGTTAAAGATTGTAATAATGGTTTGCTTGTAGGAATTGTGCAGGCTTACTCTGATTTCATTGCAAACAACATTATTTTCTATGACAAGTTAGTAGGATGCATTGCTTAATGCAACATGAATCCTTTGTTGGCTTCTGGGACCCTGCTTTTTTGACCATTCAAGAAGAAGAAGAGGAAGAAGAGTTTGGATTTATATCCCCCCCTTCTCTCCTATAGGAGACTCAAAGAGGCTTACAATCTCCTTGCCCTTCCCCCCTCACAACAAACACCCTGTGAGATGGGTGGGGCTGAGAGAGCTCCGTAGAGCTGTGACTAGCCCAAGGTCACCCAGCTGGCATGTGTGGGAGTGCACAGGCTAATCTGAATTCCCCAGATAAGCCTCCACAACTCAAGCGGCAGAGCTGGGAATCAAACCTGGTTCCTCCAGATAAGAGTGCACCTGCCCTGAGCCACTACGCTACTGATGCTCAAAAGGAAATACTTTCAATGTTCTGACGAGGTCCTTGGGATTGATAATATTTATATTTATTTATTTAAGCATTTTTAGGCTACTTTTCTTTCAAAGTGGGTTACAAAAAAGGGAATAGGGAACCAAAACGAATGACATGATAAGGATCAGTAGTGGGAAGGGAGAATTGTTGGAAACAGTCAGTTTAGCCCAGATCCACTCAAAGTCCTCTGTTGTTTATAGATGTACAACTTCATGTATGTCAACTGTGGTCCTTCTTTTAAAAAAAGAATGATCTTACCACCATTTGTTCGCATCCAGGCAAAATCAGTGAAATGCCTTAGAAGTGGAGCTACCTATCAAAAGTCTTTAGAAATGTTCAGTGTTCCCATGCATGGCAGCCAGGTAGCTAAATGAGATTCACCAGAGGGAACACGTTTTTACTGTGCCCCAAAGGTCTTCATTGCCTTCTGACCTGTTTTGGTTGGTATCATCCTTATGGGCCCTAAATAAGTCAGCTGTCAGCAAGACTTTCTCTGCGGCTTTACCCCACATAGACTTCAGTCCCAACGGATATTCACCCAATGCCATCTTTATCATCATTTACACGCTACACAAAGTCTGTCCTGTTAATCCAAAGTCCAGTATTTAGGTATATAAAATTACATATAATATTATATGATGCATTCATCATAGACATGTCCACTGACATAATGACACCTTTTGAAGAGTATACAGTTCCACTGAGTGGGAATTTGCCTGTCTGCAGAGCTTCAACAGCAGCTGCCTAACTGTTTGTTTCATTTGCATGAGAAACAGGCCAAAATTCATTTGTCAAAATTTTTTAAATGCCATGCTGATTATTGATTTTGAAAATCATACGCTTTTATCTTTGTCAGATCTCCTACTGCGTAAGTGGAAGTGCTTCACCATTAATCTGAGATGGACCTGATGAAAAGATGAAAAATAGCCCCCAGTTTGCTTTCAGTTTTTGCCAGCTCTTCCTTTCCTGCTGAAAGGAAGAGTCACACATGCCCTTAGGGGAAACCTCAGATTTCTCTCTGATGTTTTATGACTGAGTAGCAAAATGAATACTGAGGCTTTCATTAAAATCCATACCTTCCATCTTTGGATACACTGTACTGAAGCAGATTGGGTCCTTCCGATTTGCAATGCAGACGAGTCCTTGACATACACACTGTACCAGGAGACTTCAAAGCTTCTAGGTTTTTATCTAACAAAACAAGTTAATGAAGCATGAGATGTTTACCTAATGTGTCTCTATAGACCAAAAGTTCACAAGAGGCATAAACATGCAGTAACTGTAAAGAAATTCTGCTCAGCCCTCAGACCTGAAATGACCTGCATCCATCTCTTCCATTCTGGGCCTCAGAGCAATACATGTCCTTCAGAACATTCGTCTTTGTGTATGTTATAATCAAATCCACACAGATTGTCTACACTTGACACAATTACTTGAAGGCAAAAGAAGTATAAAGAAGAAAAAGTTTCAGTGAGAGCAGTGGTGCTAACTCTTCCCCCTTATCCATATACATGAGTTGAAAAAAAAAAAGTAAACCGACAAGGCAAAAACAGGAATGACAGAATGAGTTGTAGAAAGTTCAAGAAAAGGAAAGACGGAAACAAGATTTTATTTATGCTGGCAACATAAACCTCACACAGAGCATAAATACGACACTTTCCCTTTTGTTGAAATATTTTGTGTACCTCTTCATGGGTTCTAAGACCGGAGCTAAATGTGTAGCAGGATGAGGTGATAGAACTTTGAGGTGGTACAGTCAGTGGCTATACCAGAGGTGGGATCCAACCAGTTCTCACCACTTCTCTAGAAGTGGTTACTAATTTTTTCTGAGTGCCGAGAAGGGGTTACTAAAGCAACCTCCCTGCCCAATAGGGACTGGAGGTGCATGTGTGCGGCGGCGCCACTGTTTGAATCCCACCACCATCGGAACCTGTTATTAAAATTTTTGGATCCCACCACTGGGCTATACCATTTCAGGCTGCAGGTAGGGAAATAACATTCTTAATGCTCACCTATGCAGTAAACTCTCTGGAAAGTAAATAAAAATGAGCACATCAGAAAGGTGTTAAGTCTGTGATACACTGTGAACTTTTCACTTTGCAGAAGGAAATTTTGAAAAACCTAATTCCACCCCTCTAAGTGGAAGTGGGTGAACAACCCATTCTATGACACTGGCCCTCTTTTCACCTATAGGCATCAATTTGCCTATAGACCACCCGCATTTTTTGTTTTGCTGAAATATAATGTAGCATCGTGCCAAGACTGGAGAAAGGTCTACTGAACTTAATGACGACTAGAAAGCACAGATAGGAAGAGAGCATAAGAGTGCATGAAGTCAACCAGAGACTCTTTTGGACCATTCTCAACTAAGCCATGAATTAACAATGTAAGTCTTCAGTCTTCTATCTGCAACGGAAGGACAACCAGGCTGTGGTAAGGACTGTGGAAATACTGTGAAGTATTTTGTACATGGTGGTATCAGCTGTTATTATGTCAAATTCTTGATTGCATCAGGCAAAATATATTTTATGATAAAAAATGCCACACTAGTTGGTATGTGTGTGAAGTGAATTTCCCTGCATCAGTGAAAGATTAGGATCTTTAGAGGAGTCCTAAATTTGTGTTTTTATATTCATGCACAAGGCAGTTAATAACTGAATCTTCACTGTGGTGTCACCATTTCTTTGGAATTCTCCTTCTAGAGAAACACACTTAGCCTGCTTTTTGTAAACTTTCAAAACGGAATATATGTATTTATATATATATATGCTCATTACTAATATCAGGAGAGATTTAAGTCCCTGACTCTAGCTTTGCTCCCATCTTGGTGGTGAGGTGGGCTCTGCCTTTACACCCAAAGTTTCTGCAGAGCTGCCTGCCAACCAATACATATATGCAAATTCTTTGCCTCTTTCCCCTGATGAAGGTGGATTTCCTGCCATTTGTGTAAGGGATGAAGTGGGAGATTTAGCCTCTGTCTCTACCTTTCTCTTAAAGCAAATGCAAGCAAAGACTTTGTTCTGCTTTGTAACAGGTGCAGCCTTTGTATATAAAAATAACTCATGAAAGCAGAGCTTGGGCAGCAGTAGAATCAGGAGTTCCTAAAGTTAGTAAGATTGTGCAAAGATTGGTGGGAAGCAGAAACGATGTGCACAGAAAATGCTAATCAGGACAATCCACATTCTCTGGGACGGGGACAAACTCTACTGATCTGGCAAGAACCTTGTCAGGCACCTCTCCCCTCCCTGTCCATTCTATCTCAGATCAACAGAATAACTGTCAGACTGGGAGATTTCTGTTTCCACGAGCCATAAATAATTCAGTTGAATCTGGGAGCGTATACTGTATTTTAGAATGAGCATAATTTGGGTTGGATATTAATTGGTAAATCTCTGATTTCACAATGTCAATAGACAGAAGAAGGCTGCTTGCTGGAAATGATCTGAGAGGGGGTGGAGGAAGATTAAACTGTTAGGGAAGAGAAGACACTTTCCCTATTTGACTGCCCTATGCTTTCTTAGAAAAAAATTAACCAAATATATTCTTTAGAGTTTTGTAGAAAGCTTATAAGAATGAATTCTTCACCATTATTAAATTTAATTAGACACAGAGAAAGAGCCAAGAGAATAAGTCCCTAATTGAAAGGTTATTGTACTATGAGTAGAGAACAAAAAGGGTGAAGATGGTTTCGTTGGACCATTGTAAGGCCTTTCCTTCATCCTCTTGACAAAGGCACACCTCCCCACAACAGCATCAAAATGTACACATGCCTCCCCATCCACTGGGGTCCCCACAGACCTGTCCTCCCCCACCTCATGAAGAGATGGGATGGATCAGCAATAGAATACAGTCACTCAAAGGCCATTTCCGCACGGACGATACACAGCGGCCCAGGGACGGCAAAAACGGCGTTCCTGGGTGGCTTTTCATTCAGGAGGTGCTGCTGCATCGCGGCAACCCCGTCCTGGCTGCCCAAAAGTGGCGTGAAGATGCCGCTTTAAACCTCACAAAACAAACAAGGTTTTTGCAAAGGAACGTCTTCCCTCGTCACCTCCATTCACCATCATGTCCAGCGTTGCCCTGGAGGGCTGAGGGACCTGCCCACGCTGCCCTCCAGCCCCTAGAGGTCGGAGGGCAGCGAGAGCGTGTCCCTGCAGCCCTCCAGGGCGACGTTGGACATGACAGTGAGTGCAGGGGGCTGGGGGGAGTGGGGGCCATTCTCACGCTAGCGGGCGAACGGTCCCAGAGCCTCCATCAGCATAAATTATGCCGGTGGAGGCTTGTTTCCGCCTGTGTGCGGAAAGGACCAAAGAAAGGTTACTATATCACAACAATTTATTTAGCTAGCCCATTTATCTAATTTTTGCAATGAAATGGTTGCTAAGTCACAGTTTTGAGCCTATGTATTATCAGAACATTGACTTTTATCAAAAGGTGGGAATTGACTATTCTGAAGTAAGGCAGGTTGAGTGCTCCAACTCTATGGTATGAAAACACCATGAAACTCCCACTGAAGCTGACAAGGTCTTTGCAAAAAAAAAAAGAAGAGCCTGCATAGTAAAAGACCATATCATGTTACCCTTGAGGAACTTGATCTGTATTGCTTTGTTCTGAATGTGTATTTAATGAGTTTGAATGGCAACTATAAAAACTAGTAATAAAATGAATAGCAACCTTCATTGATCACTGAATACAAAATAATTGTATTCCTGCAGCTAGTGAAGAAGAAAGGGACACCAGGGAACACAGAGAGGAGAAAGAGTAGCTGGATAGTCATCATGTCATGCAGGAATTCTTTAAATTTCTAACACAAAATTTAATTCACTGATGTCTCATTTAGCATTGCCTTTTCCCCTCCTTGATTTGTGGAAAGTGTTTTCTATTACATGTACATGCCCAGAATGGATGGCCCCTACAGCAGGGAATGGTGGTTTACCTTTAAATCAGGCACAGCTTGGACTAGAAAGAATGTTTATGTAAAGCTGAGTGGAAGGACACATCACAAATAATATGTTTTTCTGTATGTAGATCTGTAAAATATATTATTGTGTGTGTAAAGTGTGGTTAAGTTGCAGATGACATATGATGACCCTAACAAGGGCTTTCAAGGTAAGTGATTAAACAGAGGTGGTTTGTCATTGCAGTGGTGTAGTGGTTAAGAACAGGTGTACTCTAATCTGGAGGAACCGGGTTTGATTCCCCACTCTGCCATCTAAGCTGTGGATGCTTATCTGGGGAATTCAGATTAGCCTGTACACTCCAACACACGCCAGTTGGGCCGCCTTGGGCTAGTCACAGTTCTTCTGAACTCTTTCAGCCCCACCCACCTCACAGGGTGTTTGTTGTGAGGGGGGAAAGAAAAGGAGTTTGCCCCTTTGAGTCTCCCATAGGAGATAAAGGGGAGATATAAATCCAACACTTCTTCTTCCTCTACACAGCCTTCCTTGAAGGTCTCCCTTCAAAGTTACAGACCCTGCTTAGATTCAGAGATCTGGCAAGATTGGGCTGTACCATGATGCCTTCCTTGTGGGTTTTAATTCCTTTGTGGGTTTTAATTCCTTTGTGGGTTTTAATTCATTCCAGAAAATTTTATTTTTTTAGATTTCATACTCTTCTTCAAACCTGAGTATACTCCAGAGGTTAACTCTAGAAATCTAGTGTTTCCACAAATTTCACTTGTCACTTCCTGTACAAAACTTTGCACTTCATGGCTGAAGTGAATTTTCAACTAGGGACATTCCAGTTCTTTGCACTTGCACTGAACCACAGTTTATCATCACACCATCTTTTAGAATTTTCCTTCCTGTTTGCAGTATCTTACTTCAGTTTTCCACTTTTCAGTAAGAAAATATTTCCCTGTGTGATATTTGTACTGCTTCTAGAAAAAATGGATAGAAGAACTTTTCACATTTCTGGTAATCAAAGCTACTATTGGAATATAGAAAAGACTGGTCTTTGATGAATTGGAAGGAATGGAAAGAATTGTTTATTAAAAAGAAACATTAATTTAATCTGCAGAAAAAGACATTACAAAATGCTTTTATTTCCTGCTTTCCAGTTTTACTGCCAACCTAATTATTCTCTTGCATCGCCAACTTTGAATATGAACTGGTGATACTTTCACTAAGCTCTCAAGGATATTACAGGACTAAAAAAGGCATTATAAATGCAAATAAAATGCTTCCTGTACCTGCAGTGAGTCAAAGGGCAGGAAAGAATGTGTATGAACAAAAATATGTGCTTCATTTGAAAACAGTTAATAAATTATTTTTCCTGAACTCTAACTCCAAAACCTACGCAGGTGAAAAATAACAGCAACTATTTTTTCTGCATTGCAAAAGATTTCAGGGGAAATTTGGATATGGAGTGATTAGGTTTGGTGTGTCAGTAAAGCTGAGAGCAATACCATAGGCAGTTTAAACTCTTTAAAGAGGTTAAACCTATAGCAGAGTTTCTCAAGGTAGAATGGTTACAGCTGAGATTTGTCCACCTCCTTCAGGGATCAATGGTCACATCAGCAGAAGAGAACAGACAGTCCCAATTGGGATGGGGATGGAGGAATTCTTGAAGGAATTCTTATTGGGCAGCAGCAATATTGGAAGATAACACTTTTGAATTATCATTTGTAGACAATGGCAATGCCACTTCAGCTAGCCCTGCTTGTATTGTGCAGAAGAATGCAATGGTAAGTCACTTTGGACCATCTATTTCCTTGCAAACCACTTCAGTTCATGAACTCCCAGGACTGCAATGTTTAAAAATTCCATTTCTTGTTTTATGATTTTGAGCATGCCATAATTCATACTTCTCATGTTCCGTGTTACTATTATATGTTTTCCTATAACATATGTTCCTGTTATATAAATTCCTATTAGAGGAGACTATCCAAAATAAAAGCAAAAGATATAGTACTAGAAAATGGACACACACACCCACTGCCAAGATTTGGATGACCCTCCATCAGCTACTGGGGAAAAAGGCTACCAGTGGCGCTGATTTTAATGATGCAACTGGACTAAAGCTGACAGGATATTCAGTTGTTGATATGGATGGATGCAAAAGGAAAGTCCAAAGCTGTTAGATGCATATAGTAGGAACATGAAATGTAAGAAGCGTGAATCAAGGTAAGATGAGGTGGAGCAAAGCTGCTAATGATAGGACATATAGCTTGACATATCCCAGGTTCTGCACATTGGAGAGGAGAAGTTGACCTCCTCTGTCTGCCAAAATGTGCCTCATCTTGCAGTGGCCATTCTGCTAGTGTTCCAGACACAACTGTTCCCTAAGTCTGGCTTCTCTCACTGGCCACAAATTGATGAATCATCAGAGACACATTTTTTTTTTTTGCAGAAATACTACTTCCTGGTTTTTGAATGTAACTCCTGGCTTTGGAGCTACTTCTGCTGGGTTAGGGGTGTGTATTTGTTAAAATTGGTTCATAACAGTAACTTCTGCCAACTGGACAGGTTTGCTAATTCCAAATGTGTTAGGGACATTGGAAAGTCTCTTCTTTGGTGGGGTTGCAAATTTCCCAAGCTGGAGTTGGGAAGCCATGGGGAAGTGCTGGGGTTTCAGGGTTCTCTGAAAGACTGTTTAGGGTCAGTGATCCCTCCCCCACAACCCTTTTCCTCTCCAGTCAGGAATTTTCCAAACTGGAGTTCGGAGGTCATGGAGAAGTGCAGTGACTTCAGGGCTGTCTGAGAGACTGTGAAGGATCAGTGAAGCCTCTCCACCCACAAACCCTTTTCCTCTCTAGGCAAGAAAATGTGAGTCCAGGAATTTCCCTAGGTGGAGTTGGGAATCCATGGATAAGTCCTGTTGCTGATCGGCTGATTTGAGATTGTGCAGGGGCATTCCACTTACCTTATCCAACAAAGGGGACATGTGGAGGAGTAATGCTGCTTTCCTCCAGATGGAGTTCAAAGTTCCCCAAGAATTTCACCTGCTCTTTGCAATATGGGGATAATTTCCCCTGAGGACATGGCTCTTTCAGAACATGCTGCACCCCTCTCCCACTGACCTGTCACCAATCTCCACCCCCACCATGCTTTACCCCTAAATCACGAGAGGTTTTCCCACCCTGGTGGTAGTAATCCTAGTATACAGACAGCGGGGGTGTGTGTGTGTGTGTGTGTGTGTGTGTGTGTGTGTGTGTGTGTGTGTGTGTGTGTGTGTGTGTGTGTGTGTGTGTGTGTGTGTGTGTGTGTGTGTGTGTGTGTGTGTGTGTGTGTGTGTGTGTGTGTGTCTGGACCATCCCCAAACAGCACTTTCTCCCCATGAGTTTTCCACCCTGCCTACCTATGTGTGAAGAGTGGTGTGTCCTTAAAGTGTACTTTAAGGTCCATTATGGTCCAGGAGCAGCAGTGGCGTAGGAGGTTAAGAGCTCGTGTATCTAATCTGGAGGAACCGGGTTTGATTCCCAGCTCTGCCACCTGAGCTGTGGAGGCTTATCCGGGGAATTCAGATTAGCCTGTACACTCCCACACACGCCAGCTGGGTGACCTTGGGCTAGTCACAGCTTCTCGGAGCTCTCTCAGTGCCAAAGGTTCGCCACCACGGGTGTAGTGTTACTCTACTAGTCCTGATCAATTTCATGTCAATTTCACTAGATCTATTGCTCCTAGGATAGACCTTTAGCATGAACAAAGAAGAAAGCCCTTCTGATTGTTCTGAGATGGTGGCCCAAAGAGTGGTAGGAACTGCTGTGTTGTGGGTGGGGGAAGGTAGGAAGAAGGGAGACAACCCAAAGAAAGTGTAACACATATGGAGCAGCTGTGGCATAGGAGGCTAAGAGCTTGGGTATCTAATCTGGAGGAACCGGGTTTGATTCTACGCTCTTCTGCCTGAGCTGTGGAGGCTTATCTGGGGAATTCAGATTAGCCTGTACACTCCCACACACGCCAGCTGGGTGACCTTGGGCTAGTCACAGCTTCTCGGAGCTCTCTCAGCCCCACCTACCTCACAGGGTGTTTGTTGTGAGGGGGGAAGGGCAAGGAGATTGGGGGGATATAAATCCAAACTCCTCCTCCTCCTCCTCCTTCTTTTCTTCTTCTTCTTCATTGTGGCCAATAGGAGGACAGAGGAGGACATCTTCTGACGGGTATAGTCCTCAGACACCACTTCAGGACATCTGATTGGGATGTGGGAGCCATCCATAACACTGACACAATGTGAGAATCCCAACTGTGCAAAGTCAGCCAACATCTGTAGATTAAGGGAAAAGTAAAGTTCAGTGTACAGTAAAAAAATTCATGTTTCACATTGCAGCATCATTCCCCAGGCATTCTTTCCTGTCTCACAGGACATACTGCTCTTGGTATCACAGATCAAAGTGCAACACAGAATCACCTTGGAAATGAGAAAGCAGGAGAAGAATAGTTTGGATTTATACCCCCCTCCCTTTCTCTCCTGTAAGGAGACTCAAAGTACATTTCAAACTCCTTTCCCTTCCCCTCCCCATAACAGACAACTGGGGTTGATGGGGCTGAGAGAGTTGTGGGTAAAGTGTGACAAAGCCACAGTCAGCATGCAGGCTTCATGTGGAGGGATAGGGAAAGAAAACCAGTTCTCAAGGTTGGAGTACACCTGCTGTCAATCACCATACACACCATCTCCCTCCATCACACCAACTTTCTTCAAAAGAGTCTTCAATGCACAAAAACATTGAACTGTATTATGGGTAGTCGCACACAGTAATACTTATGGCATACTGAAAGGGAAGCAGGACACAATACAGGGAAGATTTATCAAAGGTTGTAAGGCATCGGCAAACATCAGAACCACTGACCAGACAACAGGGACAAAATGAACACAATGGGGAATCCACTCACCTCTGTCACATCTTCCCCAATATGTCTTTCTGAAGAGCTCCACTTCAATGGTCAGGCATACCTTCACAACTATCTCACTGACTGTGAACATTCCAATGCCAAACTGGTGTTGAACCAGGCAGTAATAGCTCAGGCTAGCGAGATACCATAAGGAAATGGCCACCCACTTCTCCATAGGAACCGCATGGCACATACTGGCATCCTGGATGCTGCAGGCCCTTGAAGGTCCACCTGGTCACTTGGAAGTTGGCTAACCACTGCTCATCTCCCCAAGAACCCATCACAAAGTTGTCACACCAATGAGTAGTCCTAGGGCATACCCAGTAGCAAAGGCTGGGTGGAAGTGCTTCCCAGGGCAAACCAACTGTGCTTGGCTGTCCCAAATAAACATTGGTGACTGGCACCAACAAGAGCCCCCTTTGCTGTGGTACCTGGACTCCTAGGTGAGGTCAGTGGCTGAAGCAATTCTAATTTATGGACCTGCATGTAGTAGTGGAACTCCATGCACATGTGCAAAGTCTCCTGCATCAGTAGGAGAAGCTGCAATAAAACCAACAACGTCAGCTCTTCCAGCTCCATTTCCCAAATCAATTCAAAGTTCTCTGTTCACCATGGAAAATCGGCACAATGGACTTCCAGAAAGGCAACAGGAAGCTGATTTGAAAAATTGCTTCTGCTTTGTGTGTGCACTGACCAATGGAAGCAAGGGAGATGGTCAGCAACACTTTCATCTATGAGATCGCAGGTGATGCTAACATCCAATCTGAGAACACCCAGATAGCGAGAGAATCACCATGACTGCAGAGTCATGTCTCCATATCTTTGTATCTGCACATGCATTTATTTAAAAAAAAAGCTGGCCAAAGGGATACCTTAGTGGTCACAAATGCAAAAGCAAACCAGAAGGTGCCTCTTCTAAAGATATCTCCTGGATATGAAAAGAGTGAAAAGGAGAAGTCTCCTCTTTTAAAGATGTTCCATAGACGTCCTTTTTATGCTGTGCAGAACAGACCAATGCCCATTTCTCCAGGAGCCATCTTTTCAGAGGCGGAATGTGGAGAAAGGGGAACAAGGGGGAAATCGTCCAGTACTTTCCATTGATACTTTAGTTGCTTTCAAGTTGATTGGATCCAATAATTCACCTATTGATAATAGTTCAGTACTATGTTCCCATTTTACAAATCAACAAAGTAGTGAACAAAATAATTAACCATGTATTACAACAGCTAGAATCCTCCTCCTGGAACACATAGCTGTATCTGATGCATGTGGAATTATAATTTGTTACATAAAATAGACCAAATGTTAGAATACATATTGAGAGGGAGCCCAGTAAAATAAAGCAAAAGTCCAGTGGCATGCAAAGTTTAAGAACATCTATTTTGATCTGAGCTTTCATACATTCTAGCTTGATTTCCCTCCACATATCTGAAGAAATAAGCTGCGACTCACAGTCTCATGATGAAAACAATGTTGTTAGCCTTTAAGATGTCATTGATTTAGTAGCAGATTAACACAGCTAATGTTTTGTAATCAATGGGAGCACAAAACAATGCCTGAACAGACTCTCAGACTGGGAATATACTATATTGTAGCTGACTGTTGTAAAAATACCCAGCCCATTTTGAAATCTTATAGCCTAGAAAATCTTATAGCTCAAGCATTATGATGTGTAAAAATGGGTGCCCCAATTTATGCCAGTAGGAACTCGCCAATTAAAATGGCAATTTCAATGCATTATACTCAATTGACTTCAGTGGACAGTGGATGACAATTAGACCAACATTTAGGGGGTTATGACTGCTTTTGATTCTGTTCTGGCAGGAAAATTACACAATACCTCCACTAATCATATTGCAATGTTCCACTGTGCATAATGTGATAAAATAATATAGATAACTAGAAAATAAGATATTACCTTATGTAAGCACCACTTTTATTGCAATCACTTTAAATCTATATTATTTCAATTACTTTCCTGATTGGGCATATATTTCTTCTCCAGAAAAGTTTTAGTGGCTATTTTTTTCCAAAATAATTTAGTTCTGTTTTCCCACACCTCAATATTCACCCTTGATTAGTCATGATTGCTTTATAGATTGCTTGAAGTCATAGGATTGAAGTTGCTAAATAATGAGTTGCAAGGTTTCTGAGTTGATTTTTGATTTAGTAACAATAGCAAGACTTTATGTATTAGAAATGTTTGCAATACTCTTAACAGCCCAATCCTGTTGGGGAGGAAAACAGATTGGCTCTTGGAAGTGTGGTACTGCACTGGCTTGTTTGCCCACCCCACTAACATAAGCGACCCTACAGTGAAGGGGAGGGCAAACTGGGAGGCAGGCGGGTGCCACAGAGCTCCACAGCACCCAACCCAGAACAGCCTGTGTCCCGCCAAGCTATGCTCACCTAAACCTTGCTGCAAGATAGGGGTGTTCCCAGGGGTGGAGCTGACTTTAGTTGGCTTCCACAGGGCTTTAAAGCTGTGAACACCCCCAGCACTATTATCTGTTATTATGCATGTGATCTGTTTGAGCATCATGGACAAACATGTTATTGACCTGTAATTTCCAGGTGTTGTCCCTTTGACCACATCTTTCTGAATCAAGTATGTCTTCCCAGTTGTTAGCCATTCATCGATTTCACCATTTTGTACGGTTTCACTGAACTGCTTGGCCATTGTTGGGTGCAAACTATAGCTAAGTATTTGAGCCAGAAACCATGCAGTTTATCATATCCAGGTGCCATCCATTTTTCACTTTGTTTGTACTGGATGTTTCTTACTTCATATCTTTCCATGTTTCTCTCTGTGGCTTTTATTGTTAGTTTGGTGATCTCCAGTGCTTCCTCTATTGTTCTAGTGTTCAGCCAGTACCTTTCATGATATTGCAGTTCTTTATTATCATTATTGTTTAATATTGTTATTATTATTGTTTAATATCACTATTGTTGTTGTTGTTGTTTAATATCACAGCTGCCAGCTCTTTAGCTGGTTGTTAGCTTTTCATTACAATTCAAGACCTAGGATGTTGTAATGTATTGGCATAGTATTTGTGGCCTTTCATTACAATTCAAAGCCTAGGATATTGTAATGTATTGGCGTAGTATTTGTACAGATCCCAGCAGGGCTGCCTTCTGAATCTGACAGTTGTTGATTTTGTCGATTTTAAGCTGCCGCATTGTTGTTTTTTACAACACATGAGCAGTTATCAGATCAGTTTTATTGTTCAATGGAAGCTGAAATTCCTTGAACCACCTCCCTGGTTTCTTGTATCCTGACCTATATCTGAATTTTACTTTTGGCAGTTTCAATTATTTTCTGTGCAAAGCTCATCTTCCAATTAAGAAAACAAAAATAATGTATTGTAGGAGAATTCAGACTTCATTTGATCTAGAGCCTACTTATTTGTCTTTTTTTCAGCCCATGGTATTTATAAAATTCTCCAACACCACATTTCAAATGTATCAACTTTCTTCATTGTAAAACTGTCACACCCATACTATGCCATGGCTGATGCCTCGGAGGCCAGAGGGCTGGTCACCCTCTCCTGTGGCCCTGTGCAGAAGAGAAGGTAAGTTTTTAAAAAACCCAGCCAAAAGCAGTGCCTTCTGCTCGGGACCCTTTGCACGGGTGTGGCAGCAACCCAAGATATTTTTAAAAAATTGTGCATAATGTGATTATTGAGACAACCGTACTTCTGGTTAAAACAGAGTGATGGATGTTGCCACAGAATTTCTTACCGCCAAATTTACTCGGTTGTCTGTCAGCTGGTAAATGTTTCACTCCTTTGCTCACTCCTTTTGAGTCACTTGCCACAAACACTTGAGTAAAAAAAGAGAAATAAATGGGCTTCCCAACAAAGAATGGGCTACCCAATTATATGCATGTTTATTTAAAATCCAGATTCCCAGATAACGATATTACATTGTTTTTGAGCTTGTAATCCAACATCCTTGTAATCCTACATGTTTGAAAACAGTCCCTAATGAACTTAGAACTTCTGAGTAAAGGTGATTTGGATTGGGCTGCAAATCAGAGAGTATTTATGCTCTTAATGTGACCTATTGAATGAATTATAATGCCTTGTAGGAAAGTCTTTATTTTCTTTTGCAAACAACTTCATTTGTATTTGAATGAGTCAAGTACAACATAGTAAAATTATTTTGATACTGTATTTCAGCTATTGCGGCACAACTCTATTTGCTGGGGTTATGGTAAGTTCTCCTCATCTAATATCTTAGCCTTTGCTTCTGTAAACATTGTACATTAAGCTTAGTGCTGACTAGCACTCGCTTTTCCAGATTTCAGGTTCACATTTTAAGAACAGTTGGTATCTGATGAGCAACGTCTATTTATGTGCATTGCTGTTCACCATTTTGGGGGGATTTTTAAAAAATGAGTGCATGATGGCATCTGGACAGCCTGAATTTTCATTTTTTCCATAGCAACTAGGTGTTGTATTCTAATTATAGTTAACCTTCATTATTCTCATATCTAGAAAAGGACCCATGTTGCTTGCAAGGTGAACAAGTGCCAGAGATTTCTGAGATAACGCTCAGGAAACTCTCTTTCTCTCTCTCTGTGTGAGACAGAGAGAAATTTCTCCAGAATTTGTGGTTTGTTTTCTTGTTGACAGTCCATAGGCCAATCAAAATCCTCCACCTGCTTATTTCAATAGTTAATTCATCATATCTAGAATTGAGCAATGTTAATATACTAAATAGCTATTTAATACTAAATAACAACACTAGAATCAACTAGACTGTAATTGTGACAGGGGCAGATGCTGCTCATCCCAACGGGTTGGTTCGAGTTGTCAGTCTCCCAGTTCTTCTTTGGGTGAGTCCTCTGACGAAGGATCCGCGCAAGTGGATGGGAACTTTTGGAAGGTTGGGGGGCTTTGCTTCTCATTCACGTAGCCAGTGCACCAAGGCCCCCTCATGGCAGCCCTGGCGCCGGCAGCACGCAAAAAGAGGTTGTCAGCCAGGGAGGGGCAACAGCAGCTTCCAAGTCATGAATCTGACTCCCCCCTTTTCTCCCGGGCCCCCACGCTGGTTTGATTGTTTTCCCTAGAGCGAGCCTTGGTGGGCTACCCTCTCCGTGCAGAGGTGGAGTACCTGCAAAAAGGTTTCATAGAGGGCTTTCGGATTCCTTTTCTGGGTGAACGGCAGGACACTAGCGTGCCCAATTTGAAATCAGCCAGGGAATTTCCCGATGTGGTGTGAGGAAAAATGAAGAAGGAGTGTGCAGCAGGCAGGATTGCGGGTCCTTTCCCCAATCCTCCGCTACCCTCTCTGCGGGTCTCACCCATAGGAGTAGTGCCCAAGAACTCCCCGGGTGAATTTCGCATGATTCAGGGGGTACAGTTAATGACCACATTGACCCTGCTTTATGCTCGGTTCGATACGCCATGTTGGATGATGCCATCCAACTCATCAGGACGGCTGGTCATTCGGCCCTATTGGCAAAGTGCGACATCCAGTCAGCCTTCCACATTTTGCCCATTCATCCTAGGGATTTCAATTTATTTGGTTTCAAGTTTGCATGGGCATGGTACTTCGACAAGGCCATGCCAATGGGGTGCTCAGTGGCATGCGCAGCATTTGAGGTTTTCAGCTCCTTTTTTGGAGTGGGCCGCGAAAGCTCAGTTCCCAGGTACAAAAATTACCCACTATCTAGACTACTTTTTATTTGTGGGGGTGCACCAATGATTGCTATAGATTGCTATATAACATTGCTGATGCTTTGTCTCACCGCCAGGTGGATCGCTTCCGCGCCCTGGCCCCAGAGGCCACCCTGCACCTGGAGACCTTCCCAGAGCAGCTGTGGAGCCTTGGCAATGGTTCATATTGAAGGATATCTACAGTCCCTTGCTCCAGCTACACGCCAAGCATATGAGGGGGCAGTCGCCTCCTTTCTGGACTTCGGTTCCTGGGAAGGCCTGACCCCGGGGCAGGCAATTACAGAAGGTCTCCTGATTCGCTATTTGGCACACTTGAATTTGTAGGGCTTTGCCCCCAGGTCCATGTGGGTGCATATGGCCGCCTTGTCTTTCTTCTGCAAGACTGTGGCGGTGCCAGAACCTACAACGTCCTTTTTGGTGTGGGTTGGCGCCGTGCCAGCCCTTGTATGGGGGACACCAGGTGGCCTATATCTAGGGAGCTACTTCAGTCCCTTGTAGACAGGGCACCCACTCTCTGTGATTCCCCCTTTGAGGGCTTCCTTTTTAGAACAGCTTTTACGCTGGTGTTCCTTGGGGCATTTAAGGCTAGCGAGTTGGTTGCCCCCTCCAGGCATCACACAGGCCACTGGGCATTATGATCCTCCGACATAACGGTTGAGGACAGAGGCATTTATGTTTGACTGGCTTCCTCTTTGTTGGGGCACCCAGCTTTGTTGGGGCACCCAGGTTTTTCTTCCCCCAGGGGCTTCTGGGGAATTTTGCCCGGTGGCCATAAATCTAGCCTACATGGCCGAGCACCCACCTGTACAGGGTTTATTCCTAGCGTGTCAGAACAGTAGCCCCTTGACCCGCTTTCAAATGGCCTCTGTTTTATGCATAGGCATTGGCGGGCTTGGTCTCCCTCCAGGGGAATTTGGTCTTCATTCGTTCAGGATTGGAGCCGCAACCTCTGCAGCCTGTGTACTGGGCCACCTGGGCTGTTCCCCTGAGCAAATCCGAACAGTGGGTCGTTTGGCTCGTTAGCCTACAAAACATATGTAAGATCTCACCTGTTGTTTTAATGTTTATGCAGAGCCGCAGGAAAGTCGGACCCAGATATGGATCACCGAACACAGTATCGTCCACTGGGTCAGTCTAAATGCAACCTCAACTGCTTGAGGTGCAGACCTGGACCTCGGAAAGGACGTGGACATTGTTTGGCTCAGCCAGCGGGGTATGCACTGGGAGTCTTTGTTGCCCACTATCCAGGAGGCACTTCAGAGGTTTGGTGCACCTCAGGGGATCGTCATCCACCTGAGAGAGAATGATCTCCCAGCTTTGAAGGGGCTGGAACTGTCCTTACGGATGGCAGATGGCCTCCATGAGATCCTGGAACTGATTCCGGACGTTAAACTGTTTTCATCCCACCTCCTCCCATGGCTCCTGTGGAAGGATGCCAGGGAACTGAGGAAAGTTGACATGGCATACCGGAAAGTGTGTAAGGTGGCAGCGCGGGGGGTCTGGGAGCTCGGTGGTAGTGTTATCCTGCACCCTGATATAACCACCCAGGAGCATGCTCTCTTTCATTCAGATCTTGTGCACCTATCTGACTGGGGCATGGACATTTGTCTGCATGCCATATGACAGGTGCTCTTGGATTGGCTGTGAGGCTTGCGAAGCTGTGGCAGGAGCTGAAGGGTCAGCTTAGTGGCAGTTTGGGCAGAGGAGCGCATCCTTATGGCGAGACTGAGCTTGTGCGCCGGACCTCCCCACGATTGGGGGCCTCCATAAGAGGCTTAGGGTGGGGTGGGCTCATGGCACATGCCGCGGAGGCCTCTGCAATTGAGTCTGACACCCCAGCAGGAAGGGGACCGCAATGGGCAGGCACTCAGGTGGCCCAGTACCTCTCTGTCCCCCCAATATGGATTGGGGTTGGTGCTGGGGTCAGCCAGGGGTGCTGACCGGCTGCTCGGATGTGCTCCTCTTGCTTGCCCAGCTTCTGCCTCAATAAAAAGGGTCGCGGCCCATTTTAAATCCAAGACGTGTTCTGTGGTTATTCACTAGATGGAACCTCTGCACATCTGTGCACAAATAACAGCACTAGAATCAACTAGGCACTAATTTTTTTTTAATTTCATTTTTATACCGCCCTCCCCCGGAGGGCTCAGGGCGGTGCACAACATCAACAGACAAATAAAACAAGAAATTTAAAAATTTAAAATGCAGCATACAATTTCCAAATCCAAGTAGGTTTCAATATTTAAAATAGATGGCATCCAGCTATTTAAAACTCCTCTTAAAAGGGGGGGGGGGACAGTGGGTATCAGAATATTTCTTAAGCTGTTTCGGGCACCCATATCAGTGGCTGGTCTCACCAAAGGCCCGGTGGAATAGCTTGCGAGTCACTTACAGGCCCTCGCCGGGAACTCGTGAGATCCCGCAGGGCCCGGACAGCTGGAGGAAGGGCATTCCACCAGGCCGGGGCCAGGGCCGTAAAAGCCCTGGCCCTGGTAGAGGCCAGCCGCATCATAGAGGGGGCAGGAGTTACCAGCAAGTTGGCCTCTGCTGACCGCAGGGACCGACGTGGGACATATGGGGCCAGACGGTCTCGTAGGTACGAGGGTCCCAGGCCGCACAAGGCCTTAAAGGTTGGCTAAAACCACATGCAGAAGGCGATCCAGACTCAACTGCAGGAGCCAGACTGCGTGGGGCAGGGCACATGGTGAGCTCCGGAGCAATGAGCATGCGTGCCCTGGGCCGGCTGTGCGGCCGAGCCACACCCAGCCTGATTGTGTGATGCACACAAGTGTTAGGAGTGGAGCATGCTCCCTATATATTAGGCAGTACACGATTGCTACGGCCTTCTTCGACACCTGGAGCAAACTGACCCACCCTCCCTCCCTATTTGGGCAGGGTTTGCTGCTTAAATTTGTTGCAGCCTTGGCGGTTTGGACAGAGGAGTGCATCCTTATGGGGAGGCCGAGCTTGCATGCCGGAGCTCCCCGCAGTTGTGGGCCGCCATAAGAGGCTTGGGGTGGGGTGGGCTCATGGCGCATGCCGCAGAGGCCTCTGCAATTGGGCCTGACACCGCAGCAGGAAGGGGGCCACAATGGGCAGGCACCCAGGTGGCCCAGTAGCTCTCTGTCCCCCCAATATGGATTGGGGTTGGTGCCAGGGTCAGCCAGGGGTGCTGACCAGCTGCTCAGATGTGCTTGTCTTGCTTGCCCAGCTTCTGCCTCAATAAAAAGGGCTGCGGCCCATTTTAAATCCAAGACATGTCCTGTGGTTATTCATCAGATGGAACCTCTGCACATCTGGGCACAAAACACTCATGAATTATGTGGAAAATTCATACTTCTTTGCAGATTGAATTCTCCATTACATTTTTCATATATAAATTATTAACAATATAGTTACATTTCTGACACAGTGCCAAAGGAAGGGAATAGGAGGTGGCCATCACTGCTAGTGAGACTAAAGGCCCACAGAATACTCAAGGTCTTATACAAAGACATGCTCTGAGAACAAAGGAGAAATATGCATTTTCTCCAATTGTATTCTAAGTCTTGTCTATTCATCACAGAAATGGTAGGAAAGCAATTTTCACCACTTTTTGCTTCATAATGTAGCAGAGAGTTTCAATTTAACCATGAAGGTCGACTGAGTGAGGTTGTCAAAGGTGTACTGGCTGAGCTTGTCAAAGCCACCCACTTTCAACCTAACTTACCTTACAAGGCTACTGTGGGGATAAAGTAGGACAATCCTCACCGTCATATGAAGGCTGCTATATTATTGGTCGTTTAATTACTTGTGGTCTCCTTCGCTTTGAGCTTACATTGAGTTTGATCCTCAGTCACACACACATTTTCTGCTCTTCAGATCGGAGAATCCCTGTGATTTCTGAAAGCTTTCAAAGTACAACTTTGAGCAAAGGAAGAAGAAGAAGAGTTTGGATTTATATCCCCCCTTTCTTTTCTGTAGGAGACTCAAGGGGGCTTACAATTTCCTTGCCCTTCCCCCCTCACAACAAACACCCTGTGAGATAGGTAGGGCTGAGAGAGCTCCGAGAAGCTGTGACTAGCCCAAGGTCACCCAGCTGGCGTGTGTGGGAGTGTACAGGCTAATCTGAATTCCCCAGATAAGCCTCCACAGCTCAGGCAGCAGAGCGTAGAATCAAACCCAGTTCCTCCAGATTAGATACCCAAGCTCTTAGCCTCCTATGCCACAGCTGCTCCATATGTGTTACACTTTCTTTGGGTTGTCTCCCTTCTTCCTACCTTCCCCCACCCACAACACAGCAGTTCCTACCACTCTTTGGGCCACCATCTCAGAACAATCAGAAGGGCTTTCTTCTTTGTTCATGCTAAAAGGTCCTATCCTACAAAGGAGCAATAGAATCCTAGTAGAAATTGACATGGAAATTGATCAGGACTAGTAGAAGTAACCACTACACCCCATTGGTGGCCAGACCTTTGGCACTCAGAGAGCTCCGAGATTATGTGACCAGCTGTTATGGACTACAATTCCCATCAGCCCCTGCCAGTATGGCCAATTGGCAGGGGCTGATGGGGTGAATCCGCCCAATTGGCGGAGGGCTGATGGAGAGAGTAGTGCTTATCTGGAGATATAAGGATCGCCACTCCTGGGCTGGAACCAAACAGAAGCAGCAGAAGCAGTAGTAGTAGTAGTTAACAGCAGGCAACCTTCTCAAACGGACGCTGGATTGAAACAACAAAGAAGCGGTGGATTGGCTCAGCTAGAAACACTGCACAGGAGAAGAATCCCTGTGCAAACAAAAACCATGGGAAAACCCCACTGTGAAGCAAACAGCTGTGGGGTAGGTAGTGCATGCATAAGTGGCCAACATGTTAAGTAGATTGAAAAGATGGCCCATGGACACATATAACATGACTGAATACTATCATTGTTCAGATGGTTTGACTTTTGGACAGTTGTGGATAGCACTACTGAAGCCGCCAGAAAAACAACAACAAAACAAGCCATTCTGGCATGTCTTCAGTTCCAAAAGAAAGTTTTGAAATGCCCCTCATATAGTGACAGTGGAAAGATGAAGAGGGAAATAAAACTTAACATTGGCAAGAAGTTGCTGACTCTGAGCAAAGAAAGATGCCAAGAAAACAGCAGTCAGGACAGTCCACAGATGTTTATACAGGAATGGGGTTATTTACTTTGTGAAGGTTTGATCCAATGACAATTCCAGCAATAAATGTCATTCTGGCTGCCAGTGAGAGTGGAAAAGAGGAAGCTGTCATTACTGCTGAGAGAGAAAAACAATGTAGTAAGGAGCTTCTAGCTTGGATTTGCTGCCATCGACCTCTAGGGCGAAAACCCTGACTGATCAAGGCATAACTTTTCTGCTGCAATCACTGACAGGACAGAGGAGAAATTGTGAGGATATGGAGGGGGGAACAGAAGGATCTGACAAGGGAAAGTCGTTCTTAAAGTCAATGTGGAAAAAAAGGGAGAAAAGATAGTGTGAGCTTCAGCCACAGCAAATGGAATATGAGGAGACAACAGGGCTGGATCAAGGGTAGTGATGGGGGGCAGCTGCCTTGGGTGCAAGAGAGGAGATGTCAGCAAAAAAGGGATGATGCAGGCCGTTGCAGCAGATATTAGTCATAGGCTGCAGCTGCTGCCCAGCTGTTCCAGGGAGGTGAGCACCTGGAATGTGTTATGCAGGGCTGGTTGCTGCCAAGTGCAGACTTACCTCAATAGCACCTCTATTTCCCACTCATAAACACATCTGAATCCCCCTCCACTGAGCCTACTAGAAGATGTTGCATTATAAAGAATGTTAATTGGAGTTTCCCCCCTCTGCTGCAGCATGACAGCTAAATGTGCTGAAGGCTGCTGAGATGCCAAGGCTGCTGCAATAGATGACTGTGGACTTTTAGTGTTGATCAGATTGAGGGAGGCATAGAAGGAGCTGAGATCTGAAGGACAAAAGCCCAGGAGAGACTTGAGACTGCATCTCATTATGAGAAATGAACACCTCTATTGCATCTGTGTAAGTGATGGATAGACAAAATGGCAGATTGGATAGGCTAGGGGCACTCTGCAGGAGGAGAATCCCTTTTTAAACAAAGAAAAAAATTGGAAAACCCCACTGGAAAGAAAGCAGCTGCAAGGTAAGTAGTGCCTGCATAAACAGCCTAGGTCAGTTCAAGTTAGGGCACATCTGTACACAGACATGAAGCTTGGTTTGAGAGTATTTATATCTATTGACTAGAACTTAAAAAACAACACAGAACTGTGGCATATTATGTCTCCTCAAACATATTCTCCTGTGGCTGTAGGGCAGGCTCAAATCAAACAAGTTGTGTAGAACTAATATAGTATACCAAGAAAATGAATGGGCATAGCTTAAGACATTTAATAATGCAACTAAATATTCTCATGAATTGTGACACCAGTTTTCTAGTCAAGGTAGTAAGGTTTGACTACATAGTCAAACTATACCAGTGGTGGCGAACTTTTGGCACTCCAGATGTTATGGACAACAATTCCCATCAGCCCGTGCCAGCATGGCCAATGTATTGTCGAAGGCTTTCATAGCTGGAATCCTGGGGTGTTGAGTGACTTCCGGGTTCTAGTGTTCTAGTAGCATTTTCTCCTGATGTTTCACCTGCATCTGTGACTGGTATCTTCAGAGAATCCTCACTCATCTCTGCTTTTGCACATAGGCTAAATGTCAGGAGAAAATGCTACTAGAACACGGCCATACAGCCTGGAAACCATACAACACCCCACTATACAGTAACACCTTGGAAAGCAAACAGAAAAGATTTGATTTTAGCCTAAAGTCACACCCAAATCTCTCAACATCAGTATGTTCAGAAAACTATTTGGGTTCCTTATTGTATTTTATTCTTAACCATGGAAACAAACTGGAAATTTTGGGCATTCTTATGTGAAGGTGTGAACACAATTTATTCTGTTGTTTAAAAGAGTTATTGAGGTAGGTAGGTAGATAGATAGATATTTATAAAGAAAATATGTATATAACATATTAGGAACATCATTTTGTGTTTTTGCCTCCCTTCAAAAACAATGTAGATCCAGGGGTTGATATCACCGACTTGGAGACCCCTGGCCTACATCTATGACTGGCATATTCAGAAACATGTCACGGTAAGATGTTTTTCTCTTTGTGGCACAGTGTGGAGTTATTGTGTGGTGAGGTATATGTTTTGTCCACTTCACAAGAGGGTGAGGTGCATTTGCATATGTCCAGGTGGAGTTCATTTGCATTTGTTGTTGCATTTGCAATCATATTCTGACTACCATGCAGCTTCTGAAGTGCACTTGAACTTTAGAGGTGGGTAGGGGAGAGCTACCTGCAGGGACTGGCTGAACTGACCACTGTACTGAGCTCTGCTGGCTGGACAATAGGCATAACTGAAAGTTTTCACAGAGTGGCCTCAGGTACCACTGGTACCTTGAAAACCAGCATCTCTGCTATGTTCGGCTCCCCCTGGTCCTGCTGATTCTGAGTTGCTGAGCTGGTTGGAGCGGGTATATAAGTGGAAAGGTTCACCCCTTATTTGTTGGCCATTAGAAAAGCTGGAGTTTTGGTTTTTAAAAGGATAAGTGGGGACTGAGATGACCAACTAATTTGTGACATTAAATCAGTATAGCATAATTGTACTGCAGCAATCTAGAGGTTGCCAGTTTTGTAAAGAAGTGAGGGAAAAGGCCTCTTAAAGAAGGAAATGGAAGCTATGGGAGGTGAGGCCAGGAAACCAGAGCAAAACTGTGCTGCAAATGCTCTGTTGCAAATTCCTCTATATACTGTATGGAGGGAGCCTAGCAAAGGCTACACTTACTCCCCTCACTGATTTTCTATTACAGGGACACATCTTTCAAGAAAAACAGTTCAGGAACCTCTGTGACCTGTGTAAACTGATCCTCAGTCTTACAGAAAAAATAAGAAAACAGACGCCCACTCCGGTAGATGTGGAGAATTTGTTCTCCCCCCCACCCCCTCCCAACAACTCCTCTTTCATTATAGCCTTTCTAGGCTTTTGATTCCATATGTTCAAACACTTCCCTTTCCATTCACGATGTTTATTTTCAGAGCTGCCAGGTGAAGCTTGTTTTTGTCTGTGGTATTGAAGGTTTAACAGCGGCATCCACTTTAGCACAAATTAGCTGAAGGTTTAAAGTCTTTCTAATGACACACTGTGCATAGAAATTCCCTGAAGTAAATAAGCATTCACAGCAGCAGCAGTAACAAAAGCCATTTGTTTAACTATGTATATTTAATTTGATGCAGTAAGAGATGCTGACTTTAATTTCACCATTTGAAGCTTTTATTCAGAGATCCAACAGAGCATTTGCAGAATGCGTTTTGTTTTTCTGACATTATGAAAACAAGCTACAAACGGATGATAGTTTTGGCTAGTTTTGGAGGTACAGTGGTAGAATGCCATTTACTCAACTAGACAGTCATTTGTTATTTGCCCAAGTTAGGGCTAAATCAACTCAAAAGGTAACCTGGGAAAGTCATACCTTCCAGTCTGACCAACTGTAATTAGTGGATGTAACCAGAGGCAATTTTTGTATGCTTTGGTGTAACACTCCAAATACAAATTTGGTAGTGCCCACCATGAATAACCATCTGTACACAGCCTCAAACAAATGACTGCATTACCAAGAAAGCCTATTTGAGAAGCAATATACAGTTACCACATTATCACACTATTAATCATCTGATATAATTGCACAGTGTTTATTATATATGTTTAAAAGATACTATATCAATTACACAATGTAATTCCATGTTTTATGCAATGATACAGCCATAATATTAGCAGAAATCATTAAATTAGTTAAGGAAAGTTCCACAAGATGCATGTTTTTTTTCTGTATCGTAAAGTGTTCCTTGACATCTTTCAGGAACTTTGTTTGTACTAGATTAATAGTGAAATTCTAAGGACAGTCTCAGCCTACTGAAATGAATTGGGATTCATGACTTCAGGATTGTACTGAAAGGTTCTTTTTTCTATCAAGTACATGCTTGGGGTTTAATCTGGCCCCACAAATATTATCCTCCCCTCTTCTCTCTTGGCTGGTCTGCTACCCAAAATGATAGGGTCGGTCCAGTGGTGGGATTTAAATAATTTAACAACTATTTGTTTACAAGCACCATTTTAACAACCGGTTCTGCCGAAGTGGTGTGAACTTGCTGAAACCCACCACTGGGTCTGTCCCTTTTAAGATGCGGAATTAGCACAAAACAGACCTTAAGCTTGGCAGATGGGGTAACGGGGGTCTTTGCCACCTGAATTTATGGGGGTCTTTCTCCTTAGAGAAATGCAGAGAGCCAGAAATACAGTTTAACAATTTTAATTGGAAAATAAAATAATAAATGTACATATGCACAAATGGTAAAAATGCAAGCACCACAGAAAATCCAGGAGATTCCTAGAATTTAGAAAGAGGTGAGGGGATAGGTTTGGAAGAGCATAGATCATTGTGAGAAGTGTAATGGCTCCCTGTCTTGTAGACAAATGAGTCCAAAAGGGCAGAGTCCAACCCCTGTGTTGAATTCCAAGAAGTGCAACTGAACTAAAGGTGGTTTAGACAGGTCAGGAAAAGACTGCAGAGGAGCGCATCCTTATGGCGAGACTGAGCTTGTGCACTGGACCTCCCCGCGATTGGGGGCCTCCATAAGAGGCTTAGGTTAGGGTGGGCTCATGGCGCATGCCACGGAGGCCTCTGCAATCGAGCCTGACACCCCAGCAGGAAGGGGGACACAATGGTGCACTTGAGCAAGGAGTGTTTCCGGGTGGGTTGAAGGAGGCAGTGGTCCGCCCACTCTTGAAAAGACCATCCTTAGATCCTAGCGATCTGGCCAATTACCGCCCCGTCTCGAATTTGTCGTTTCTGGGGAAGGTAATTGAGAGAGAGGTGATGGAGCAGCTTCAGGGCTTTCTGGAGGACGCATCGGTGCTTGATCCCTTCCAGTCCGGCTTCCGTGCTGGGCATGGGACGGAGACCACCCTCGTTGCCATCACATATACACTCCGCATGCAGCTAGACCGAGGCGGATCGGCGCTGCTGGTGCTACTCGATCTCACAGCAGTGTTTGATATGGTCGATCATGACCTTTTGATCCACCGCCTGACTGCCTCAAAAGCAGGAAGCCAGCAAGGGAAGCGGTAGGCCCGTTAGATAACAAAGGAACAAAGGGTGTGCTAAAAGATGGCAGGGAGATTGAAGAGAAGCTGAATGAATTCTTTGCATCTGTCTTCACCCAAGAGGAGGTGAGGAACATTCCTGCACCTGAACCAAGCTTCTTAGGAGGCGAATCCGAGGAACTAGCAAAGATAGTGGTAGACAAGGAAGAAGTTCTGGCAGCCATTGAAAAACTAAATGTTACCAAATCCCCTGGCCCAGATTGCATTCACCCAAGAGTTCTTAAAGAGCTCAAGCATGAAATTGCTGATCTTCTCACTTTAATATGCAACTTATCCCTGAAATCAGGCTCCATCCCTGAAGACTGGAAGATGGCCAATGTCACACCAATCTTTAAGAAAGGATCTAGGGGGGACCCGGGAAATTACAGGCCAGTCAGTTTGACATCTGTTCTGGTAGAATTAGTAGAATCTGTATCATTAAAAGATAAAATTATAAAACATGTAAGAAAAGCAAGACCTGCTGAGAAAAGAGTCAGCATGTGGCTTTTGTAAGAGGCAAATCCTGTCTTTAAAACTTACTAGAGTTCTTTGAGGGTGTAAACAGGCATGTGGACGAAAAGGGGGGTGAACCGGTGGACATTGTTGTCTACTTGGATTTTCCAAAAGGCTTTTGACAAAGTTCCTCACCAGAGACTGTTGAGAAAACTTTCAGCAATGAAACAGAAGGAATAAGAGGGGAAGTCCTCCTATGGATTAAAAAACTTGGTTGAGGAAACAGGAAACAAAAGAGTGGGTGTAAATGGAGGAAGTTCTCACAATGGAGAGATGTAGGGAGTGAATTGGGTCCCCCAAGGATCCGTTTTGGGACCAGTGCTCTTTAACCTATTCATAAATGATGACCTGGAAGTAGGGGTGCAGGTAAGGCGTGGTGGCCAAGTTTGCAGATGATAGCAAGAATTATGTGAGATTGGTGGTGAGAACCACAAAGGATTCGCGAGAAAGAGCTCCAAGCGGACCTTGATAAATTAGGTGAGTGGGCTCAAGAAATGGCAAATGCAGTTCAATGTAGCAAAATGTAAAGAGTGAAGAGTGCGCACATAGGGGCCAAAAAAAAAATCCAAAACTTCACATACAAGCTACAAAGGGTCCAGTGCTATCAGTCACAGACCAGGAAAGGATTTAGAAGCGTCTTAGTTGATAGTTCCATAGAGATGTCAACTCAATGCATAACAGCTGTGAAAAAGGCAAACTCTATGCTGGGGATCATTAGAAAAGGAATTGATAATAAAACTGCAAAGATTGTCATGCCCTTATATAAGAAGCAGTGAATGCGACCGCGCTTGGAGTACTGTGTCCAGTTCTGGTAAGCCACATCCTCAAAAAGGATATTGAGGAGATAGAAAAGAGAAGTGCAGAGAAAGGAGGCAACAAGGATGATTGAGGACTGGAGCACCTTCCTATGAGGACAGGCTGCAGCGTTTGGGACCTCTTTAGTTTTGGAGAGGAGGAGTCTGAGGGGGGGATATGATTGAAGTCTACAAAATTATGCATAGGGTAGAAAATGTTGACAGAGAGAATTTTTTCTCTCTTTCTCCACAATACTAGAACCAGGGGGCATACATTGAAAATGCTGGGGGGAAGAATTAGAACTAATAGAAAAGGAAACACTTATTCACGCAACGTGTGACTGGTGTTTGGAATATGCTGCCACAGGAGGTGGTGATGGCCACTAACCTGGATAGCTTTAAAAGGGGCTTGGACAGATTTATGGAGGAGAAGTCGATTTATGGCTACCAATCTTGATCCTCCTTGATCTGAGATTGCAAATGCTGCTTAACAGACCAGGTGATGGGAGCAACAGCACTTAAGAAGGCCATTGCGTTCACATCCTACATGTGAGCTCCCAAAGGCACCTGGTGGGCCACTGCGAGTAGCAGAGAGCTGGACTAGATGGACTTTGGTCTGATCCAGCTGGCTTGTTCTTATGTTCTTATGCCTCTGGAGTGCAAGGCATTGTCCTTCAGTGGATTGCCTCATTTCTCCAGGGTCGGGGTCAGCAGGTATGGTGCAGGGATGAGGCCTCCCAGAGGACCCCACTTAATTGCGGGGTTCCTCAGGGGGCCTTGCTCTCCCCGCTTTTATTTAACATCTACATGCGACCCCTTGCTCAGCTGGTGCGGAGTTTTGGGCTGATCTGTCACCAATATGAGGATGACACCCAGCTCATTCTGTTGATGGAGAGGGGGGGGGCGGCCTCTGCCCCTGCGGCTCTGCAGCACTGCTTGGAGTCGGTCGCTGGGTGGTTGAGGAAGAGTAGGACTGCAGTGTGGGCAGTCTAGACATAGGAAAATTTGGCCCTCCAATGATGTTAAAGGTGCTAATCTTCTTAAACAAAGAAAATTCCTGTCCTCCAGGAGGAGAGCAATGCTGTAGATGGTGGCTTATCTCCTATGTAGGCACCACAGTACAGACTTAAGATATGGCATCCATCTTCACCTGAATTACCAAGGCACCTTTAGGGAAGAAGGATAGAACATTGCTTCCTAAAATCAGCCCCACAGTCCTACCACAGGTCTGTCTAGTAACAGTTGTGAAAAAAGGCAAAGAAAAATGCAAAAAAAACCCCATGCTGTGGCATTTCCTGTTGCTGGGGTCCCTTCTTCAGGGGCCCCTGCAATGGGCAGCTTCAGAACCTGGTTCCCTTGGGCAGCCTCAGAAGTGATGGAGGATTCATGTGCTGCCTCTCCCTCCTGACACAGCTGACTGTGCAGGAACTGCAGTCCAAAAACTTCTTCATTGGCTTCTCCTATCCTGTCTTTTATTCCCTCCATGCCACCCCTTTGCCTTTCCCACCCTCCAATCAGGACCTTTGGGTCTGGGCCAAGTCCACCCCTCTGTGGTCCTAGGGGCTACCTGGCCTGTCTGTCTGACCAAAACCGAACCCCCTCTAGATTCCCTGTGTTCTTATCCTTGTGTTTCCCCCCCCCCCTCACCCATGGAGTTCTGTACAAGATGTACTCAGGACTGGATCTCAAATATTCTGAAAATTGCGTGCTTAGATCACGCAGCATCTGTGATCTTGTCATCAGGAAAAATTAAGCTATTATGATGTATCTAGGCCCATGGTTGAGGATTTTTGACTGCTATATTACATCCATTGGTAACCAGGCAGAGTCTTCCCTCTTCTATATCCTCCCCTCAGTTCCCGTCGCCACTTAGTTTGTGAAGAGTTTGTAATTCTCAGGAGTCAGTTCTTCTGGAAACTTAGGACACCATCTAATTTGTATTTGATGGATTTTAATCTATTTGAATCATCTCTGTTTTTAAATGATTTGATTTGTTACCCAACCCCTAGTCCCACCATAGTGAGGGAGAAGTGGGATGTAAATCTAATTAATTAATAAATAAAACTGCATAGATTTGGATCATATTATGGAAATAAATCCAGTTTTCACCAGTCAGTAAATTAAATTCTTGTGAATCAGGTATAAAGTCAATAGAAAGCAGATTTTTCAGAGGTGAAATTCACTCTAGCATATTAGAAATAAACCAGACTGTGAGCAGAATCTTTCAAAAAAAGACTGAGGTACCTATAATAGAAAGAGTATACAACTCCTTGCCTCTCTATCACTTGAGGCTTTTGTCTCTGTCCTGTCTCTCTTCCATAAGCATATCTCATCAGTTCATCTAGCTTGCTCACAGTCTTCTGTCCCTTTCAATATTGTGCAAAGAAGCATTCATACAGAGCATGGCTTGGAAGATTTAATAAACCAAACACCTACCTGTTTTAATCTTAACTAAAGAAGGTTCTTTGTTACAAAACATTGTGGCATTACCCTTTTAGCTGTAATACACAAGCATACTTTTCACTTGCATATGTTGCTATAAGCTCCTTCATTTCACATATTGTCATAGCTGTGAAAAATTCAGCATGAAGTAACAGAATGGTGTAAAAGGTTTGGTCCAGCATGCACAAAGGAACAGTAAAATCAAAGCAGGGTTTTTTGAAGTTAAGCAGCAAGAATGAGAAATTTGAAATAGTCCTTGCCTCCTAAATATGTGTGTGTATAACTGCATTTGGACATTTGGGCATATATATTCTCTCCCATTCGATTGCTCCTTTCTTATTTACATATCCAGGAATGCCACTAAAATGAAACGTGATTTTTTGTTATAATTGTGTGCAAGATCAGAGATAAGAAAAAATTTTCCAATCAAAAATAAGATAGGTGTACAAGAAAAACTGAGGTTATTTGTCTGTCCCTTTTGTCTCTGGCCTCCCCTGCTCTTGGCCAGTTTCAGAGACAGGTTGATTTGATGGTCACACAAAAAATCATCTCCAAAAATCATGACATTACCATAAACACAGCAAAATAAGATGCATAAAAACTGACAAACTGTTGAGTGAAAGGGATTCTTTAAATGAAAAAAACTCTACTAGTTTTCAATAGTTTTAATTCCAAAGTCAGACCCACTTATAAAGAAACATAACTTTTGCAATCACCATTTGTGGTGATAAAAATTAAATGACAGAAAATAATGGTCACTATTATCTTTTTTATGACTGATGGTTTTATGACAACTTTTCATATCTCCTCAATATGCCCTTTTATTTATTTGTTTGTTTATTTATTTTCACATTTTTATCCCACCCAATTCCCCACAGGGCTCAGGGCAGCGTACAACCAAAAATTAATACAGCAAACAATAAAACATGAAACAGTTAATTAAATATAGCAGCTAATTCCCAAATCACAGATCCCACAACTACAAAAACTAAAATACAATGAACTAGCATAGAGTCTGCTCCACCTACAGCATAACTCTCCCCTGACAGTCCCCAAATGGGCCCACAATGGGTAGCGCCCTTATGCAGCTGCCTTGGGCTGCTGGTGGAACTCCTGTTGTAGCTGCCAGACCCCACCCCCTGCAGGTGTTTCCAATGGGGTGGGTGGGGAAGGACTCTCACTCCTTCACATGGGCAGCAGGCGGCAGCTCACCAGGTCGACGTCTGCTTGGCTAGCTGGCAGGCAAGACAACAGGGAGGCTCTGTCCCAGGCAGGGCCTTTGTTTAGCCCTTGCATTTCCTGCTCCTCCAAAAAAGTCACCACAAAATTGCCCATGTTATTGTGTTCTGACGTTATATTTGTCATCCTGTAACTCCTTCATACTATCTATATATATAAAAATCTAACAGTTCGTTTTTCTCCTGACAAGTGAACTCCCAAACTACTGGACCGACTGCTTTGAAATTTTCACACAACGTCGCACTCATGTGCGACCAGGTTTGCATATTGTTTCCACACATCCTGTTGTGTACATGTCACAACTGTGGCCGTTATTGTGAATCTGCCACAACTGTGACAGTTGGAACCACAGTTCTGTTCCGCAACAGCGCCATCTGCTGGCTGTCAAAGCAACACCCTCTGATACAAGGGAAACAAACATGCCTTCTATTCCGGACTATTCCAGCCTTTCTCAAAGCAAAAAGGACTTTCAAATCCCCACAGGCTAACCGTATATATGACCGCCTGGAATGTGCATTAGTCTGCTTGAGAAGGGAATTCACACCACCCGCATAAAAGAACTTGCAGCCATAGACAAAGGTGTTACTACTTCTCCTCATCCACATCGGTCAAAAAATGAGAAGCCAGGATTGGGACAAAATTGACAACCTCACCTACAGAAAGAAATGGATGAGCGAAGACATTTGCCAGCCACACACCAAACAGCAAGAGGAATTAAGAGGAGAAACAGCAAGAATATTAGCTAAAAGCAAAACTTCCCCACTAATATTACACGAAGAGGAAAGAAATGCTAGTATTAAGAATCTCGAAGCTCAGATCCAGAAATCATCATCCTTCCAGCAGACAAAGGGAAATGCAACAGTAATCATGAAGACTGAACAATATAAAAGAAAAAAATCAGAGAACTCCTGGATCCCATACAACATACAAAAACTGAAACAAGACCTGCTCCAAACCAAAGAGGCACTCACTCGCCCAAACCACCACATTGAAGTTAAGAGCTCCTCCATTCAATCCACAGACACATGCCAACGACTCCTGCACCAAGTCAGAAGAGCTTCCCACTCCAGCGCTATATATGGACTCACCCAAAATCCACAAGGAGATCCATCCCACTCAGACTCCATATTGTGAGTGCGATTGGTTCCCCCACATATGAACTGGCAAAATTCTTGACTTCACAGAAGGATTCCACAAAGCCACATTGGACACACAGCGCATTATGTTAAAGACTCAGCCCACTTCATCGAAAAAATTAGCAATCTCCATCTCAACCCTAGCGACAGACTTATCAGCTTTAATGTTGTCTCACTGTTCACCAAAGTTCCAGTGAAAGACACACTTGCACTCATCAGCCAAATGTTTCCAGATGACATCACTGCTTTATTTCAACACTGCCTAACAACCAGCTACTTCCAAGGGGACAATGATTATTATGAGCAGACTGATGGGGTGGCCATGGGAAGCCCCCTCAGCCCAGTGTTAGCCAATTTTTACATGGAACATTTTGAGAAAGAAGCCCTCAACACAGCACCCAGGAAATCTGCAACTTGGTTCCAATTTGTGGATGACACTTTTACAATCTGGAGCCATGGTGAGGAGGAACTGCTGAATTTTCTGAACCACCTTAACAGCATCCACCCAAACATACAATTTACCATAGAAACTGAAAAAGAAGGGAAACTGCCTTTTTTAGATGTCTTGGTCTTTCGCAGACCCAACCACCAACTGGGCCACACAGTATACAGAAAACCGTCACACAGAGACTGGTATCTACACAAAAACTCCAACCATCATCCACAACAGAAAAAGGGCATAATCAAAACTCTGACAGATTGTGCAAAACGAATCTGTGAACCTCATCTCCTCCCTGATGAAATCAACCATCTAGACTGGGTTCTGCAGGCTAATGGCTACTCCACAACAGAAATCAGAAGAGCTTTAAGACCAAGAGAAACCAAGAGGACCAAGGAGAAACAGTCTACATAGGAAAATATTTCTACTATACATCAAGGGAATCACAGATCAAATAGGGAAACTGATGAAAAGCATTACCTACAAAACCATTTTCAAACCCACCAGGAAAATACAGCAGATGCTATGTCTCAGCAAAGGACAAGACAGACCCCCTCACTTCTGCAGGAGTATATCGCATACCCTGTAGCTGTGGAAAGGTCTACATAGGAACCACAAAACGCAGCATTCAGACCTGTATTAATGAACACGAAAGACACTGTTGGCTTAACCATCCTGAAAAATCTGCAGTTGCAGAACATGTGTTAAGCAATTCTTAAATTCTGGACAATTCAAAAGCCTACTCTGTCAGACTGCACAGGGAGGCCATTGAAATTCACAAACACCAGGACAATTTCAATAAGAAGAGACTTTGAAGATTAGCAGGGCCTGGCTCCCAGTACTTAAAAAATGGACTGATAACCCCACCTGCAATACAATGCACTCAACCACACCTTTGCATAGCAAGTTCCACCCAAACAGTTAATGATTGGTTCCCCACCCTGGGACATGGACAATATACCACACTAAACTTTCCCTTCTCACTTAGACCCAGTAAGAAACAAACTTTTCTCTGTGATACACCTCTGAAGATGCCAGCCACAGATGCAGGCGAAACGTTAGGAACAAAATCTACCAGACCACAGCCACACAGCCCGGAAAACCCTCCAGAACCAACCATGCCTTCCTTGAAAATTGCTGCCATCTGGAGTGAAAGGGATGGGGCCGGCAATCTGGACATGACCCACCCACCCTAGCGGAGGAAGGGGAAGGTGAGGGAGGGTCTGGGGATTTGCTGGACCAAACGCTCTGACAAAACGTAGCTCATGCCTCCCAGTGTGTTTTAAGTTAGGTAATTCGCCTGCAAGGGAAGGGAGTGAAAGGGACAGGGCCAGCCACCTAGACATGGCCCACCCACCCTAGCAGAGGAAGGGAAACATTAGGGAGGGATGGGGCAGGGTGCCATGCAAGGGAACGGGAGAGAGGGAGGGGAGCGAGGGGCCCCTTGCCCCTCCCCTCCCTTGCAAGCATTGTGCAATGATACATGTTCGAACCGTTCGCTTCCCCTTTTCTTTCTTTTCCACCTCACCAGACTGAGCCACAGCAACGCGTGGCAGGGCCCGCTAGTATAAACTATGTTCTCAAAAAGAAGCCTAAAATATTATAATCTCTCTAGTGATGACCAGCAAAAAATAAAGATGAGAAACATTAACATTTTAAAACTTTCAGAGCTTATGGAATTCATATTCTCACTTCCTAATTAATTTTTAAGACAGTCTGAGTTCAGTCGTTTGTTTTATGACTCTTTGATAACATTTTCATCTGTTTTACGCTGTTTTGATGTCTGTCTGATTTCTGTTTAGCCTCTCAGTGAGAAATTAGCTTCATAATGACAATGACAATGAAGTGCCCCATTGTCTGCTGCTCTTCTCCAATGATTCTTATGATTCAGACCTCTTAGGCAGCTCAGCTTACTTACTGCAGTCAGGTATTTGAGGCGAGGGGGCTGAACTGGGAGCGGAAAGTTTCTATCCAAGTGACCTCATCAGCTTACCAGCAGTAGTGCTTGGGAGGAGAGACTTGGAGTGCAGAATGCAACCACAGACCAAACGAACAGTTGGGGAGGATGGAAATCTGAAGTTGGAGCAGGAAGTATGCTCAGCATGCATACCTCTCCAAAACTCTCCCATCTTGGATGCTGAACATATTTCCTGTTCCAGGATCAGACTTCCTATAATTTGGTTGGTGTTAGTGAAGGGAGGTGTGAACAAAACATTTTGTGAGATGGGTTTTCCAGTTCAAGCAGTTCTTGCCAGGGAGCTTCTGAGATCTCATTCAGCATTTTCTGCTAGAACATCATTTCTCCATTGCGGGTGTTACCCCTCTTATAGGTTTTTGGGGTCTATCTTACTTCTGTTGCACAGATTTTTCTGGATCTGTACTCAGTCATGAATCTCAATTTACAAGACCTGAGCAAGGCTGTAGTGCTAACGGCATTTTGGAAGACATTAATTCATTGGGTCACCATAAGTCAGAAGCGACTTGATGACACTTAAAATGCACACACTAGGTCCATGTTCAGAATCAGAGACAGAAGCTTAAATGGGCAGTTGATGTAAAAGATTTTTTTTATGCAGATAGAAAGTCTGAAAAACATAGGAGGACATCGTTCAAATTAAATATCAACCCTAGGATGGACTATAATTTAAAATGGCTGCTTCCCGCATTATACATCACATCAATCATATTTATGAGATAATGTATAAAACTGTGTTAGAGGTACAGGTGTATTAGTTGTTTGTTCTTTGAAAGAGTCCTAAAAGAGAAAGGACAAAACCATGTACCCAGTCATGCTTAGGAGGATTAACTACATCGGAATATAAATTCTTCTCACACATTGTAAAGGAAAAGTCATCTAAAGGAAAATGTGATCTGTGAGGAGACATCTCTTCTCCCTGATCCACTGGTTGGTAGGGTGCAATGTTAACATTCCACTTGAGGTGCTGAAATACCCAAGTGAGTGTTGGTGAAGACTGATTGAAGACACAAATCTGCTAATGAATATTCATAACTGAAACCATTTAGTAGCTGTTAGGTGGAATCATGGAAAGAAAATACAAGTAGGGATAGACAGGAAACAAACAGCACTCACTGAACTGTATATATTTAAGTCCAAAGTCTGGCTGGGTCCTGTAATAAGTGCTTTGCATTAGCTGACAAAATTCAAATATGATGGTGATACATTATAGCTGCCAGTACTCCCAGAGGAGAGAGATTATGATTGCTTATTTGCACTGGATAATTCATTTAAATGTATGTAAATTGACATCCATCCATTGTTTAGCACTGAAGCTGAACTAAAAGTAATGCTACCTGGGTGACAAAAATAACCTTTCTAAGGCTATTTTCAAACTGACCAAGTATTAAGCTTATTATGAAATTGGGCTGTATACTAATGGATAATCAATGCTTGGGGATAAGAGGTGCTGTGTGGTTTCTGGGCTGTATGGCCGTGTTCTAGCAGCATTCTCTCCTGACGTTTCGCCTGCATCTGTGGCTGGCATCTTCAGAGGATCTGATAGTAGGAATGGAAAGTAAGTGGAGTATATATACTGTGAGGTCAAAAGGTCCCATACCAATCAGCAAGTCCAGGAGATGACCCTTCCAACAGCTGGCTTCTACAGTTATTTCTAATCACCTGCAAATGACATCATTGGAATCAACAGAGCCAGCAACCTCTTCATACTACAACAGGGAATCTGTCACATCTAGCCAGGGCTCCTGGATAACACCTAATGAGAGGCACATGGACAAGGGGAAATGACATGGGTTATACCTTGGCTGAGCCAGATTAAAGCCCAGGGAAAAATAGAGAGTGACTGATCCAGGCTACAGAGGAGGTAGGAATGACCAAAAGGACAGAATAAAAGGAGGGCTCCAAAATAAGACCAGGGAGGAGTGAGAAAATGCTGAGCCTGGTGTTACTAAGCTCTCTCTCAGGAAGGAGTTCTGTGTGTAACAACTCTTACCTTTGTGGGTCTAGAAAGTTAGCCACCCTTTCTACCACATTTTATCCAACCCTTCATCCATGGATCTCAGGGAATAATGCACAGTTCCATGCCCTTTATTTTGTGCACACAACACCATCTGTCATTGCTTGGGGTGAGAAAGAATCAGAGAGTGGCCCAAGGACCCCAATGATATTTATGGATGAACAGATGTTTGAACCAGTATATATCTTCAGTCCAGCACTGTTACCACTGCACCATGCAGGTTCTCTGTTAAAGGAACCTAATAGTTCTACAGAATCATGGTACTTATTACAAACACACTTAGCTGTAACCCATAATAAATTCTAATGTTCTGTCTGTTAGTTTTTCCTTCCAAAGGCCACAAGAGTCCTATACAAAGAATCTCTTCATGTAATGATAATACAAAATTATTATAAACCTCATGGACGCTTACAGGTTATAGTTTTCACAGCTAGCCTAGTGCAACATTCCTCCACTGGATACAAAAAGGGGAACAAAAAGTAAGGAATTACTAAATAAGCAGTATAAAGAATACGTTACAGTAAAAATTGTGGTTTTTTTACAGTTAGAAGACCAAATGTCCTCTCAAGTGGGGAAATTGAGCAAACAACTCATTTATTTGTATAGTAGATCAGGTAATACAGTCCTTGTAAAGAGAAACAGAAAACAAGTAGGCAAAAGGAAAGAGCTAGAGTCCAATAGCACCTTGAAGACTAATGAAATTTGTTGCAGGGTATGAGCTTTTGTAAGTCATGGAAACATTACAAATTAGGATTCACGAAATTAAAGCTCATAATTGGTGTAGAGTTATCTACTATGTGCAGGCCTGCCAAAAGCCATCACAGGTCCCCATAAAAGTCCCTCTCAGCCTTCTACTACACCATGCAGGTAGACCTCATCAGAAAAGAAACTGCATGATTTGTTCCTGGCATGACCAAGTTAATAATTAATTGTTTCTCTATTAAGACTGTGAACTTGAGCGCCAGTGTGGTGTAGTGGTAAACAGCAGGAGAAAAAGGTGAAGTATAAATCCAGACTACTTCTCCTTCTCTTCCTCTTCTTTGTCTTTGAGGTGCAGAAAAATTTTGTACCACGGTTGATGGTTTCTGGTAAGATATCACCAATTTGAATTTCAAATCTGTGTGTTTCATTGGGTCTGGGGTTTTGGGACTATTCCTTTCAATGGGGAGCCTATTAAAAGGTCTGGGGCAGGGGTTTTTTTTTTACAGTTAATGGCATCACATTTGTACAGAAAATAGTCTTCCCTCTAATTTAAACATCCTCCTTGACTAAGGTGCTCCCAGCCATCCAATTGTAGAGCAGTGGACAGGAAGGAAAAAAGGAAGGAAAAAAGTAATCCTAGTAAAGAGCCATGTTCCCACAAAGAAGGAAAGAAGAGAGGAGGAGGATATTTTTCAGGGAGTATTGTGGCTGTATTTCAACCAAATGACACCTACTTACAGGAGAGCTAGTGGTTTCTGTCCACTAAAAACTTGCCATATTTCAAGCAAATTGAATCATGGAGTCCAATTCTACAGGCCCCTGAACAATGAATCCCCAGCCATCTAATTTATAGAGGGAAAGGGGCCTGCACCCAGAAAGAAGGGAGGAAAATCCCTGTGCCTGGCTTACGCTGAGAGCCACCTTACCTTGAAAATGTGGAGAATCAAAGAAGAACCAGATATCTGCTGCTGTTGGTAAACACCCAAACACATACACACAAACTGCAGGAATGTTTCCCAGATTTGTGTAACTGTTCCAAAAAATTATGGTAATGGCCCAAACAGTAATTTTCTTTTATAGTTTTGACTCTGAAATTCTGGAATGCACATTTCTTGTGGGGAGAGGAAGAGGGGAAGCTGACCCCCAAAACAGCTGTTAGTGTCTCTTTTCCCTTTAAAATAGATGCCAACTAACAGCTGATGGTTGGGTATTCCTAGTCTCCATCCATGGCCTTTAAATCTTAAAAGGGAAAGGTTCACCGGCCCTAAACATTATGGCAGTATAATCCCTTCTATCAACATCAGAGATGGCTGTGCCTACCCAACATCTGAAAAATGGTAGGGGCTGGGGGCTCCTGGACTTTTAAAGATTTGGCTGCTGCACTGGCCATTTCCTCTTCCACATCCGGTGATTTTTTTTTACTGCTTTAAAACATTTCATATGGCCAGGAGTGCCATGGCTTTCCTGGCCTCCTTTGCAGCAATACTGTGGTTACCCATCAGTGGACCACTGGTGTAATCCCCTCTGTTGGGGCAGGAAGTGGCAGGCCAAGGGGTGTCTCAGGCTGAGAACACACCCCAAACTGACAGAAAGTTATGCCATCAAAAACCACGGCATAATCCATAGGAATCCATGCAATGAGACCAGCTCATGGAAGAGGTCAAATGCCCTCCCCAAGGCGTGGCCCTGTCCAGAAGCCCCAGCAGAGTACTGGATGGCAACTACAGCTGCAACCGATCACTCCCTTCCCAGCAGTGGCCAAATCTTTTCATTTGCATCCAATCACAACCCCACCCGCATCACATAACACCAGGCATGGTTTATACTTTAACAAACCAGGTAGGTATTCAACAAGCAACAAAAATAAAATATCTAGGCATCTTTGTGGAAAAAAGAAATAATAATCTATATAAGAACAATTATGGAAAATTATGGAATGATTTAAGGCATGACTTTAAAAAATTGGAAAATTTAACCATTTCTCTTACGAGATGCATTGCTCTTATAAAAATGATGATCCTGCCAAAACTGATCAATTTGTTCCAAAATATACCAATTATTACATCGTCAAAAATATTTACAGAGTGAAAACAAATTCTAACTTGATTTATATGGAACAACAAAAAGCCAAGAATTAAATATGCCTCCCTAATAGACTCCAAAAATAGAGGTGGATGGGCATTACCAGATCTTAAACTGTACCATGATGCAAGGGCCCTGGTATGGATACGTGATTGGATCATGCTATCTAATAAACAAATTCTTTATTTAGAAGGTTACAACAACAGTTGGGGCTGGCATGGCCAACATCTTAAAAACTTATGAAGAACTTCAAGGCTCATGTTACGCAAAAGCCCTTAATTACAAGTACAAAACTAAACTCTATGGAAAACTCCCACTTTGGGTCTCGTGGCTGGAAGCTGAATAGGGCCGACAATGCTACAGAAAAAATGATTGGCCAATTTACAAAGATTTATTTATATGGGACAAAGATAACCCAGTCTTAAAACCCAGAGAGAGGATTAGAATTGGCAGCAATGACTGCCATTGGTTTACATACTCCCAAGTTAGAGAGGCTTTCCTGAAAGATCTTCGTACGAAAGGTTTTCAACGTTCATATAATAAACTAGATGTAACTTTATGGGAATCCAACATCAAGTTGATAAGCAAAATATATAAATTGCTTCTAGAGATAAACTTAGAACAAGAGACCATTAAGGATTCCATGGTTAAATGGGCCCAAGATATTGGCAAAAACATACAGTATACAAACTGGGAAAATACCTGGAAAAACCATCATAAATTTATGCAAAGTACAGATCTAAAGGAAAATTTTGGTAAAATCTTCCACAGGTGGTATTTAACACCTTGATGATTAGCAAAAATAGACAAGACATTATCTCCATACTGATGGAAATGTGAGGAAAAAATAGGCACCTATTTCCACCTGTGGTGGAGTTGCAAGAGAGTGAAAAGGTTTTGGAAAAGGATTCATAAAAAAGGTACAGAAGATTCTAGGCCAAAAATTTAAAATGCTACCTGAAAACTACTTAGTGGTATTTTTCACGAGAACCCTAAGGTAGATAATATTAACCTGTTTCTGAATCTCTCAGTGATAGAAAGAATCCAAGTGGCCAAAAATTGGAAGAACAGGAAAACTGCTATTTGTAGATCTTGGTTTGAAGCAGTGGTGGACATCATGAACACAAACTTTCCATATATATGAAAGATCTCCCACTATCTCACTTTGATAAGACATGGAAACCCTTCAAGTAATATTTGGAATAAAGACTAACTTAATCCTGTTTAAGTTGCATAGAAATAACGATAATAATGGAAAGTATCGAATTGTGCCTGCTCTTTTTTCCCTTTTTACTGAGATTTTTTCTCTTCGCAAGTGGAATCTCTTGTCAATAATGAAGACAAATCTTTGCTTTTTCATGTGGTAGGAGAGGTAGAGACAGTATACTTAGCATCTCTTAGCACTAACTCCCAAAGGGGAAAGCAAAATCCAAAACGTGTGGATCAGAACCCTAACAGGTACTCCATCTCTAGAGGATCAACCTGAAGGGGTGACCATGTGCTGACAGGAAAGCAGGGGGAGATTTTAACTGCTTAAATCTGGTAGGCCCCACCTGTCCCCCCATTCCCCTTCTATTTCCCTAGGTGCCACCTCGACACTGCTGACTCCCACAACCAGGGTCAATGGTGAACAGGCATTGTGACAGCACAAGCCAGGCCTTCCTGGCACCATGCTCCTCATCCTGCAATGGAGAATAATCCTGGGGGCATGTACCCCTAACAGTCACTGTTAATGGGAGAAGGGATTATTTTCACCCAATTCTGGGTTGTTAGCACACTCCCTTGCCAGAGCACCTCCTCCCCTCAGACAGGGTGCAGAGAACTGCTGCGGTTAGGGGCACCTCACAACTGTCCCACTGTGGACTGTAATAGTCATTTGCTGAAAAAAAGTGTCCAGTTAAGAGAGAGAAGTGCACAGTTTGGTTCAGTGAACCAATTCAAAGCAATTAGCCTCCTGGCTCTTCCACAGAAGCTAACAACACCTCTGCATTAGGCTGATAGGGAATAATTTAGTCAGGAGGGGAAATTTCTTCCTAAACTGAATTAATAATTGGCAGATGCCTCAAAGCAAAAGGGCTTATGTAATCCTAGTGCTCCGAGCTCTTTCGTGTTTCATACTCCTGAATTAGTAGGCACTCTAAGCTGCCAACAATTAGTCATTAAAAACAATCCAGCTATTTTTACATTTGTTTCTCTCCCCTCCCCATGTGCTTTCTACACATAGGAGACTGCATTCAAAGGGACATGAATCAAACTGCCATAATTCATTTTGGTCCAAGGGGAAGGTACAATTGAAGAGCCATTGCAACAGTTTGTTTTACAGAAGTTTGCAGCTGTTACAACACCGTGAGTCCCGGAAACAGTTTCAGAAAGTTGTTAAAAAGGCCTGAAGGACCTTTTCTCAAACCTGATCAGTCGCACTGACAGATATAGAGTTATCTGTCGCTTCTTCCTGCGTATACTGGCCAGCTGGAGATGATCATGCTACAAAGCTGCTTGAGGCCCACCAGAACATCACCTGTGGGAAGTGATCCATTTTTGAAGGCTAAGCCACTGTCTCTCAGTCTCAGTTCTCACCTATCCAGTTGTAATAGGGGGGAAATAATTCTAATTTATTTTACATGACTTATTTTACAGGATTTATTTTACATTTATTGGCAGTCCTAATTGGAGTTTTGAAATATAAATTGTGTCCTTGATGCTCTATTTATAATTCATGAGTTTTCTATAGTGGTTATACTGTAAGCCACCTTGAGTTCCACAAGAGAGAAAGTGACTAATAAATATTTTAAATACATAAATAAAAATAAATAAAAAACCTTAGAATTGCTCAAATTGCTCAAAATATATTTTGATTAAGAGTTTAGAAAGTTTTAGACTTGTGCACAGACTTTGACCTTAGACTTGTGCACAGACTTTAAGGATTCAGAAAGTTTTAGACTTGTGCACAGACTTTGACCTTAAGGCTTCCATTTGGTGAACTCTGTTCATAGAAGCAGTTCTACAGCAACAGCTTCACCAAGATCTGTGTGTGAAATCAGTCAAAAGTATCCCTGTATGCCAGACTATTTCTGTAAAGCTGATGCCCTTTCCGCACGGGCGGTAAAGAGCACCCCGGGGACTCTAAAAACAGCATCCCTGGGGAGGGGTTTGCACGGCCCATGCTGCTGCATGGCAGTAGTGCCGGCTTCGCAACCCCCGAGCGGCTTCCAAACCTTGCTCCCCCAGCAAGGTTTTTTGGATGCAGCAGCTTCCAACCGCTGCTGTGCAAACGGCAGTGGCTGGAAGGCGCCATTTCCCCCCCTGCGACTCCAGAGCCATTGCTCCAGCCTGGGGAGCGTGTCCCCTGGCCTCTGCGACAAGATGGAAGCCAGGAGACAAGGTAAGCATTATGCGACGGCACAGCCTGTGCGAAGGGTGCACCGCCACCTGCCGCCCTCCCGGGATCATCCATGCAAATGGTCCTGGGGGTGTGTGTCGGCATTGTATATGCTGACGCACCCCTGCACCGTTGCAGTGCAGAAAGGGCCTGAGATTCTAAGAACACTGGAATAGTGAGCGGTTTTATGGGTGACTTTTATGGCTTTTAAAGAGGTCATTCATGATTAGCCTTTCTTAGAATATAACCTACAATTCTTTTGGGTTCCATCTCAATGAATCTCTTTGTTGGATTTTCCCTTTTTGAGTGATCAAATAATTCTTATGATTATTAAGCTGTGTCTTTTGCTGCAAATTTCTTTGCTGTTGGCATTTTTGAGAAGCTCCAATGTCATGGCATGGTATTAATCTTCCTAATAGTTTGCACAATGCCAACCCGCCTGGCATTCAAAAGTCAGATTCTTGACACAAAGGCCCTTTACAGCTGCCAAGTGCAGGATGTCATAGTAATTCTAGGTGACATATTACCACAAAAAGGAGGGCTTTTCCAAGCATGCCTTTTCATTAGGAGCTAATGATGTAAAAAGACAATCACAGCTAATCTTGGAAAAATATAATCCCCAAAGTGACATGAAGGTACTACGAGATTAGGTCATTAAATTATGTTACATATGTTACTCTGGACCCTGCTACCAGACACTCAAACATAATAGTTTAAAAAAACGGAGTCTGACTTGATAAACTGTTATTCTCATATTTTCAATGACATGTTCCTGAGAACACCCCCCCCCCCACACACACACACACACTGTCATTAGCCAAGGACACTTATATCATGGTAAAAGTGCAACATTTCCCATTTGGCCCACATTGATTACATCACAATGTTGGGTTTTTTTTAACTTGACAAATACATTCCTTGAAAAAATGTACATTGTGTGTGCGTGTGTGTGCGTGCATGCGTGTGTAAAGTACCATCAAGTCACAGTGAACTTATTGTGACCTCAGAGGATTTTCAAGGCAAGAGACTAATAGAAGTGGGTTGCCATTGCCTGGCTCCAGATAGCAACCTATCTAATTACTAACCAGGGCTGATCGTGTTTAGCTTCCAAAACCTGTTGAAATTAGGCTACCTGGCCTCTTCCAAGTCAGATCTGTTGAATATTAGGAGCAATTTAAAGTTCACGTTTCAGTATTAATAGTTGTTGATAGCAATAGTGATTTATGTGAGACTATCAACATACATGGCAATTTACAGGTAACATATGCAAAAAGGACAGTTTCTTGCCTTTCAGAGACATAGCTTTTGAGCCGCATCCAAAATGGAGGATGAATCCACTTCAGGGAGTAGTGCACCACCATGTTGGTGGAGTTGCCCTCCCTGGGGCACTTACCATGCTGGACAGGTGATCATGTCGGCATGCGGCCACCATTACCCAGCTGCCATCTCACCCCCTCCCACCCCTGGTACTGGAATGCAGTGCAGATTGCCATGCCAGTGCACCATCCCCGTTGCTGTAGTGCCAAGGGCAGGGGAGGAGCTGACATTATGCCAGTGGGCCACAGCTTGCACTTAAGCCAGACTTTTGGCTGGTGTAAGTCTAGTGTGACCCACTAAGGCTTCTCAGAGGTGGGGAGGCATCCTGATTTTCCCAAGCCATCAGGAAGCCTTTTGGGGGGTGGCAGCCAGGCACAGTTGTGGTGCCACAGCCAGGGGACCATGGATGGGTCTGTCTGCCACTATGTGGCCAGAGAATCATTTGTCCATTTGTGTATATTGCAATGGGGAAATATTGGATCTAGCAGGGAATCAGTACCTTTGCTTCCTGTGCTGGCTATACATCACCTGCTGTGCTTCTGCTTTCAATGCATTATGAGCAAGTCTTCTTCTCCCGATGAAATATGACTCTTCTAATATGTAAGTTTCATTATAAGAAACTATCTTGAAGAACACAGTGAAATGACATTAAGTAAGTAGAACTAAACTTGCTCAGCAACCCATGAGCTCTTTAATTCCTGCCTTGTCTGGCCTTCCCAAACATGACAGCAAGAATATAAAACCATAGTCAATTTCCCTTTGGAATACTGTGAATTTCAAGATAAATATATTTAGCCATGAAATTTGCCATATTTGATTGTCTTAAAAGCTTTTCAAAATATTACAGGATAGAGTGCCATGGTCTGACCATTACGCCCTGAAGGTTCGGATGGACCTGCCGCGCCAAACCCGTCTAGGCGAGGGGCTGATTTATGCCCGCCCGCGGAGACGTATGAATCCAATTGGTTTCCTGAATGCTCTGCGGGACCCTGAACCCGCCGGCACACTCGATGAGCAGGTGGAGGACTGGAATTCCCGGCTCTCCGATGCCATCGAGACTGTTGCTCCCCGGTGTCCTCTTCGCCCCCGTGTTCGGCAGGCTCCCTGGTATACCGAGGAGCTGCGCCAGATGAAACGGGTGCTTAGACGACTAGAGCGAGTGTGGCGGAAATCTCGTGACGGAGCGGCGCGAACATCCTATAGGTCGTTTATGAAGGCCTATGAGATGGCAATGAAGGAGGCGAAGAGGGCTTTCTTCTCCTCCTCTCTTGCGTCTGCTAGCTCTCGCCCGGCACAATTATTTCGTATAATTCGGTCCTTGACCTCTTTATTGGAAGGGTCCACAAACCAACGATTGGCTGTTAGATGTGAGGCATTTATGAGCTTTTTTGCAGATAAAGTCGCGTCGCTCCGCCAGGACCTTCCCGCCACGTTATCTAAATTAGTGAACTGGAGGCTCCCTTGCCGTCTTCGGGCCCAAGTTTGGCCCAGTTCTCCCTGCTCTCCGAAGCCGCTGTTGACAGGGCCTTGGCTGCTGTTAGACTCCACTACCTGTCCTCTGGATCCGTGCCCCTCCTGGCTTATAAAAGCTTGCCGGGCGGAGCTACGACCCCATCTGTTGAATATCATCAATGGCTCCCTTGAGCAAGGGGTCTTTCCGGATGGGTTGAAGGAGGCAGTGGTCCGCCCACTCTTAAAAAGACCATAGTTAGATCCAGGTGATCTGGCCAATTACCGCCCCGTCTCGAATCTTTCGTTTCTGGGGAAGGTAATTGAGAGAGTGGTGTTGGAGCAGCTTCAGGGTTTCCTGAATGACGCATCGGCCTTCGATCCCTTCCAGTCCGGCTTCCGTGCTGGGCATGGGATGGAGACCGCTCTTGTCGCCATCACAGATACGCTCCGTATCCAGCTTGACCGAGGCGGATCGGCGCTGCTGGTGTTGTTAGATCTTACCGCAGCGTTTGATATGGTCGACCATGACCTTTTGACCCACCGTCTGGCCGCTTCCGGGGTTCGGGGCACTGTCCTTCAGTGGATTGCCTCGTTCCTCCGGGACCGGAGTCAGCAAGTGTGGTGCGGGGATGAAGCCTCCAGGAAGTGCCCGCTTCAGTGTGGAGTACCTCAGGGAGCGCTGCTATCCCCGCTATTATTTAACATCTATATGCGACCACTTGCTCAGCTGGAAAAGGGAGCTTTAGCTGATCTGTCATCAATATGCTGATGGCACTCAGCTCATTCTGTTGGTGGAGGGGAGCGGTTGCAGCCGGCGGCTCTCCAGCATTGTTTGGAGGCGGTAGCTGGTTGGTTGCAGCAGAGCAGGCTGCAACTGAATCCATCAAGACGGAGATCCTCTGGCTAGGCCGCAGGGGTGAGGTTGGAGACTTCCAGCCGCCGGTGATTGTGGGAGGGTCTCATTGGCGCCGACCTCCTCCGTTCGCAGTCTGGGGTCAACCTGGATCTACGTCTCTTTCAATGGAGACGCAGGCGGCCCATATAACGCGGACTGCGTTTGTCCATCCTCGTCAGGGAAGGCGTGCGGGGCCCTTCCTCTCCCAGGCGGATCTGGCCACTGTGATCCATGCAACGGTCACCTCCAGGCTGGACTATTGTAACTTGCTGTACGCCGGCCTTCCCTTGCGTTTGATTCGGAAGTTAAAACTGGTCCAACATGCGGCAGCACGCCTGCTCACAGGAGGCGCCTTCAGAGAACACATCCAGCCTGTGTTGCGGCAGCTGCATTGGCTTCCGGTTGAATTCTGAATCATCTTCAAGGTGTGGGTTCTGACCTTTAAGGCTTTGCGCGGCCTGGGGCCCTCGTACCTTCGGGACCGCATCACCCCATATGTCCCAATTCGGCCTCTGCATTCTGCAGAGGCCAATCTGCTGGTGGTCCCCGGCCCCTCTATGATGCGGCTGGCCTCCACGCGGGCCAGGGCCTTTACGGCACTGGCCCCGGCCTGGTGGAACACCCTTCCTCCAGCTGTCCGGGCCCTGCGGGACCTGGGTGAGTTCCGCAGGGCCTGTAAGACCGTGTTGTTCCACTGGGCCTTTGGAGTGTCCAGCTGCTAATATGGTGCCCCCTCACTGCTCTGTGCCTGGGGCAGTTACATCAGGGTCCCCTCATATGAGGAGCCCCCTCATATGGGGAGCCCCACTGCCCCCCCCCCCTCAGGGAGGGAGGTTTTTAAATTGGGGCCAGACGCCTTCTATTTATTTATTATGTATTATGGTTACTCGCTGTTTTTATGAGTTTTAAGCTATTTTATGGGATGGAGCCTATGTATTTATATTTGTATGATTGCTCCTGTTGTTCATCGCCCGGAGCCCCCCGGGGATCGGGCGGTATATAAATTGAAAAAATAAATAAATAAATAAATAAATAGATACAATGCTGGAGAGTCAGTATGGTGTAGTGGTTAAGAGCAGGTGGACTGTAATCTGGAGAATCGGGTTTGATTCTCCACTCCTCCACCTGAGTGGTGGAGTCTTATCTGGTGAACCAGATTTGTTTCCCCACACCAACATTCCAGCTGGGTGACCTTGGGTGAGTTACAATTCTTCGGAACTCTCTCAGCCCCACCTACCTCCCAACATTCTGTTGTGGGGAGAGGAAGGGAAAGGAGTTTTAAGCCCCTTGAAGTCTCCTTACAAGAGAGAAGGGGGGGTATAAATCCCAACTCCTCCTCCTCTTCTTCTATGTTCCAAGTAAATACATTAAATTGTTTAAATATAATAAATGCAATTCATATCATCTCCATACCTGTACAATACAACATCAGTTGCCAACTAATTTCCCAAAATTTGACCTTTATACTTTGCTGTTAATGACATCATTATAATAACATTCCTCACTATTCTTAACTAATCTATCTCTAGGAACATATATATATATATATATATATATATATCCAGTGCTGTGCTAACATCATTCTTTTTGAAGTTCAGATTTCTGTTTTGCTATATGAACTATTGTTTACATAATTCAAGAGAAAAAAATCAGCTCTATAAGATAAATTATTTTCTTTTACTTCAGATACTACCTCTGGCACCATCTTCCAAAAGTTCTATTCTCTGCCATACAGCTACCACATAATGAGAAAAGAAAACTTCATTCTCCTTAGAGCAACCTCAACACTCACCCAATGAGTAATATCTTGGAAAATCTCACATTTCTGAATCATCTTGAAGTTGTTTTCTCTTAGTTCGAAACTAACAGAAAATAGAGAACCATTTGAACATATAAATTGTCAGAGAGTGGTGTCTAATTCTTAACCAAGATTTTTCTGCCATTTAAGCTCCTGGCTACATGTCCCCCTTCTTTCCAATTCCATTAATGGTATAAATATTTAACAAGAGCCCACAATTAGAGTTTACTATAAGACTTTCAAACTTTGATAGTTTCTTCAGGGCTTTTAACTTATGCAAAAAAAACATGATTAGACGATTTTTAGTTTGCAAATAACTAAAAACAGGTATCATGTCATTTGTTTCTATTTTTACAGTTTTGTAAGAAATTATTTCATTTCCATACTGTGGCTTCCTCTAGTGTCACAGCCACCTCAGGCCCTCCTGCTCCTGGGAATTCCGCCAGCTCCCTGGGGTTCCTGTGGGCCTCAGAAGTAAGGGGGGTTTCATGCACTGCCTCTTCCTCCTGACATACAAAGTTTCCCAGTTCTGGGAACCATCTTCCTCCTTGGACCTTTGCTCTCTCATCCTCTTATCCTCCCTCCCTCCTCCCTGGTCCTCCCTTTCCCTAATTGGGGCATCTGATGGTAACTTTGTGACCCATTTGGTATAGTGCAATCTTAGTACCTGAGTAGTCAAGTTAATCTTTATTACAGGCCAGCATAAGGTAAATAAAGTATTAAAGGAAAAAACACATAAAAGGTAAAACATATTAAAGGGTAAAACAAATTAAAACAGTAGCTATGTATTTAAAAGGACATAAAAGCAAAATTAACTAGAAAAAGTAGTTGGGGGCACAAAAGGTATGGGAATATAAAGGAAACAAAATGAAAGGATAAATATTAAAGAAGAATAAAAACTATAAGAGGGGGAGAGACATAATAAACAATAAAATTGGTAGATTGAAAGCTATAGCTATCAAATCAAATCATTGAGCCTACTTTACTGCACAGATTATCTTGTAGCATATTTCAAGTACTGCTGCACAGAATTGGTCTCTGTGAGCAGCATGGAAATATAACATTGTTCAGATTACCTGTGTAGAAAAGCCCTTTTGAATAATTCAGTTTTGCATAGTTTGCGGAAAGCCAGGAGAGGGTGTCTTCCTGACATCCTTAGTCAAGAAATTCCATAAGGTGGGGAAGCAAAACAAAGAAAGTATATGTATGGGTAGTCACTTATTTGTGCGTCGGCAGGTTAGCACCTGTAGAAGGCCCTGCTCAGTTGAGCAAAACCATTGTGGTAGAGCTTAAGAAGAGAAGCGATCCTGCAGATATGAAAGGCAAAGGTCATGGAAGGCATTTACAGCCAATAACTTAAGGTGAGTCAGTAACTAATGGGCAACCAATGCTGTCACTGCAGAATGGGAGTAATATGCATACTCTATCTTGTTCTAATAATAGCTGACCCATAGTATTACCAACTGGAGTTTCTGAGTGAAGGGGAGACCAATGTACAATTCATTACAGTAGTCTAGTCTTGATGTTACTGTTGCCTGGTTCCAGGTGGACAGATCATCTGTATCAAGGTAATGGGCCATTTTATCAAGCTGAGTATGAAGAAAAAAATTTTTTTTGCTTCTCCAGAAATAATGTCCCCAGGCCTTAACTGAGTCCGTAAGTGTTAGCTGAACATCAAAAGTGGGGAGCGCAATGTCCTTCAAGAGAAGAAGAAGAAGAGTTGGATTGATATCCCCCCTTTCTCTCCTATAGGAGACTCACAGGGGCTTACAAATTCCTTTCCCATCCCCCCTCACAACAAACACCCTGTGAGGTAGGTAGGGCTGAGAGAGCTCTGAAGAATTGTGACTAGTCCAAGGTCTCCCAGCTGGCATGAGTTGGAGTGTACAGGCTAATCTGAATTCCCCAGATAGGCCTCCACAGGCAGCAGAGCGGGGAATCAAATCCGGTTCCTCCAGATTACAGTACACCTGCTCTTAACCACTATGCCAGTAAGAGTTACACCTTCCCAACCAGCATCACCTCTGTCTTTTCAGGATTTAGTTTTGGTTTGTTCACTTATAGCCAACTAATCACAGTAACCAAGTAACTATTCAGGACCTCTATCACACTAGCAGATTTGGATAAGTATACGTAGATCTGGGTATGGCCAGCATATTGAAGACAACCAATCCAAAACTATGAACGATTTGTACCTAAGGACTTTACATATAGACTTAAAAGCATGACAGATAGAATTGCGCTACGTGGAACCTTACAGTATTGGTCCCACATCAATGAAATCTGGTTCCCAATAGAAACACTTAAAACCTGAACTGTGAGGAATTTTTTGAGCCAGTTGTGACAGTATCTTTTGATACCTATTTGTGCCTCTAAGGGTCATTCCGCACATGAAGAATAATGCACTTTCAAACTGCTTTCAGTGCTCTTTGAAGCTGTGCGGAATAGCAAAATCCACTTGCAAACCGTTGTGAAAGTGGTTTGAAAATGCATTATTTTGCGTGTGCGGAAGGGGCCCAAGTGTCTCAGCAATATGGCATGATCTACAGTCAGAGGCTGCAGATAAATCCAATAAGAGCTACAAAGAGACCTTTGTATACACTCTGATGGAGGTCATCAATGAAAGCTAGCAGAGTCATCTCTGTCTCATAGACTGGCCTAAAGTCAGATTCCTCTGCTGTTAAATGCAAGAGCTTTTCCAAGTTAATGCTACATCCAACTACCCTACTGTACTCCTGCACCTTTGCAAGCTCATTACTAGATTTTACATTATATAAATCATATCCCAGCAGATAAATATATCTTATAAGCAGGTTTATAAAATGTATTTGTATAAATAGTGATTCTTGACTATGTTGATCAGAAATGAGCTGGTCACCAATTCTGTTTGGTTCAGCACTGAATGACTCAGATTCATGCTGAATACACTTGCAGTGGGGCTTTGCAATATTGTGCACATGTGAAAATCTTTCTACCCAGACTGACAGGCATTAGCTTCACTAAAGACTACCTACCTGAAGGCCAAAAGGTAGGATTTTTAAAACACAGCATTTATTTATGACAGATTTCTATGATTTGTGACTGATCTGCCTATTTCAGCAATTGCCTGCTAAATGGAGCAGCTGTACAGTTAGGAGAGCAGGAGGTAAAATTCCTATAGACCATGTGAGGCCATGCATGCATGAACAGCCAAGTGCACTGCAGTGTATTGTTAAAAAGGAATAGTTTAAGGAACCTGATGAACAGCCATGAGTCAATGAAGAGAGGACAAGTCCATCAAAAAACTGAGCTGAACTGGCATCTGTTCAAGCATTTCTAATGGCTATCCTTTTTCACAGCTACGATGGAAGGAATGGAAATACAAAGATACACAGTCCTGTCCCAACAGCTAGCTATTTCTGAAGAAGTCATATATGGTCTGGTAGGAGGTGGTGTACGCATTTCTTGTCAGAAATGACCCTTTCTGACTGTGTATGTGTATCATGTAGGCAGTGTTGGAGATGACATATGGTTGTTTTCCAGAAATATCTACATCTGTGTTTAGTATGAAACACAGGAAATAAATAGTGCATTTTCTTAAAATATACAACTTGTTCTGCAATACAACCTTGACTGTACTAAAGAACATTGCTTTAAAGCAAGAACATGTCTATAAATTGTGCCTACCTTACTGAAATATCTTTGCACCTCAGTGATGTCTTCAGTCACTCATCTTGGAGGGAATTATAGCAAATATAATTTGTAATGAAGTTGACATGTTTGTTACAATAGGGTACAATGTAAATAGGTAATAGGGTCATTTCTGCACGGTCCAAATATCCCAGGTGGAGCAAGAAAATATCCCGGTTTGGCCAAGAAGTTCACATGGTTCCTGGTCCTAAAGCGGGTTTATCCCACGATATTTCCTTCATCCTGGGATTTTCAAAAATCACCAATTTGGCGATTCTTTTCAAAAATCCCACATTGAACCTGCTACTGTGCAAACACCATGGGAGCAGAAACAGTTTATTTTTCCCATCCAGTTGCATGATCCCTCTGCCCCACCACCCACCCCCTGATATCCCCACCTGACATCATGTCAGTTTTCAACTCCAATTGTTTTCAACACCGATTGTTGCAGCTCACCCTTCCTGAAACCTTCCCCAAGCACGTTTTCTGCTCATGGTATTGACCGGGTGCCATTTTGCCTGGGTTAATCAGGAGTGGAGTCCTAGAATGTCCCCGTTTTCTTTTCTGTACATGTACTGGTTGCTTGGAATGCATAGCTAGGGAGCTGTGTACTTTGAGCCAAATGCTAGTGGGCATATAATGAGAAGGGGGCAGTCTCTCGTTTTCCACAAAAATATGAGAACGTGAGTGGGAATGTGATGTGATGCTGTGCCCCATTGTGTTTTGCTGCTGCTTGCTATGTTGAGGCCTGCACCAGGCCCTATCCAGAACCGAAAAAGCGGGGTTCATTTCCCCCACTGCTACCCCAAAACAACAGCAAATCATATTGTGAGACACCAGGGATGTTTGCGCATGTGCAGATAAGCTTGCAGCATAAATACAAAAGACCTGGGCTCATGTAAAACAAACTGGAATATTTCTTCCTGGTCTTCATTCGATTCCTTCACAGAAACGGGCAACCATGCAAAGGGAGAAACTGGGATAAAATAGACCCAAACTGTGAGATACCAATTGTAACCCGGTATAACTGTGCTGTGCAGAAACAGCCTAGGTGAGAAAAAGTATGTTTTTTTCGCTCAAAATTTGGCATAGATTATAATTGGTTCCTGTACCACTTGGACTTTGTTGACTTTCACTCTGGTTAATGTCTAGAGCTTGAAACCAGTTTAAATATTTCATCAGCTGGAAGACATTCTTTGCAGATACACATAAAAGCCAAGGAGAGTCACGTATCTTCCTACCCTGCTTTTAGCAAGAGAACTGAAAATACAGCACTCTCTTCATCTGTGTACTGATGAAAAAAATCAACAGAAAAAGGCAATATTTACCAGCAGTTTTGTGTCCTCTGATGCACCATTTGGGAATAGGGGTGTGAGCATTTCTAAAAGTGTAAATGAAAATGCTGTTATGTATATAAAAAATTAGATGCCACTTTTCATACACAGACTACAGTTTTCCATTTTAAAATAAGTCACACTGGGAAAAATAAATTGTTCATGTATCACCCAACGCTCAGATGCAATAAGGTATTATGATGTCCAATAAAACAAGGTGATGGGACAGCCTTTGCATGCTCCCCAGCTCATAAAGAAAGCCCAAGAACATTCAGAGTGACAAAGGAAGAAAGGTGAAAAAGGAGGTAATTTTCTTTACATTCAACATCTTCTCTTCTAAGAAGTACATTAGAAAGAAAAAAGGGGAGGGGGGGAATAGATTTCTACCATGGCTAACCTTGCCCATTCTTGCCAGCAGAGTAAGAGAATAAAAAGAGGAGTGGATCAGGTTCTTGTTTCAAACAGAAAATAATATACAGTGAACACCAGATATATTATATGTGTATATAAAAATGTTTTATATCTTGATAGAAGATGTATGGTGGCCTAATCCTCAAGAAGGACAAATAAACAGTGTATAACACTACAGTTCAGGACATTATGTCATGGGTTTCATAATACAGGGAATTTACTCAGGTATTACACATGTACAACAGTCCAAGGATCAGAGGTGTAGCTCCAAGGGAGTAGGGGGTGCACTACGCACTGGGCGCATGCCCCTGTGGAGGTGTGGTGAGGGCATTCTGGGACAGGGTGGGGCATTCCAGGGCAGGACGGGGATGGGGTGGAGGATGATCCAGTGCATCGGGCGCTTTCCCCCCTTGCTACACCTCTGCCAAGGATGATTAAGTCTCTTTAATCTGAATTAATAGCTTTTATGGAATGGTGAATTCTACTTAACCAGTCCCGAACATTTTCAAAGAATGCAGTTTCAGATACTGCACTTCTATATTCTAAATATGATTGTTTGCAAGCTGGTTTCATGGAACTCAGTGTGACTTTCTACAAAGTGAATGAATTGACAGCTGAAGTACACAAGGGCTAGTTTTAAAAGGATCACAAACTACGACTCCTTTGGGGTCCATACCTCTATGTTAATTATGACCCCTCCCCTTGCCCCAAATTTCATGCTACCATGTAAGGAAGAAAGACTTTGCATTATTAAGAGAATTAATTTTTTTCAAAATTAATTTTTAGCGATAGACATTGGTTTCTCTTATTGTCTTTTTCTCTTTAAAAATTCTCTTTCATTTCTCTAGTTTCCAGTTACATGTCAATGCATCCTCTTTTTAATTTCATCTCTTGTAGAAGAGGGTTTGATGTTAAAGACCACAAGATGGTGCTGTAGTAGAAGGGTAGAAAGGTTTAGGGAAACATTGCCAACCTCTGAGGTCTAGACAATTAATTGTGAAATTTTGTAGAAACTCAAAATGGAATTGATTCAAAATAGACTCCAAATTCTTAGCGAAGGAAAGAAACAATTGGGAAAAAACTGAGTAAAGAAGAATTCAGAGAATGTTAGAATTCTAGACTTCATTTTAACCTTCCCCCCCCCCCCTAAGTGCAGGGTAGAAATGAAGCTAAAATTCATATTATTGGAACTTCAAAGATGAGATTTGAAACTTCAAAATATGAAACTGGACATTATAAGAATTATGAAGAACCCCCTCCTTTCCACACCCTCTCTTGAGCAATCCAAATTCCCTTCCAGTTGTTTTTTGTGACTACAGTTCCCAAGAGATGCTTCAGCACCTTTGCTGCTACTGGAAAATACCAACTACGGTAATGGAGAACCAGCAGGAAGGAGGGAGAGAGAGACACAGAGGTTCTCTTCCTGCTTGTTGGCTGACTGGCTGTTACTGGAATAGCAGCAGCACCTTCAGTGGCCACAAGAAAAGTAGTATGGTAGGTAACTGGCGTAGAAAGTGGACAGGCCCATAGCCATGGGGGGCAACACGGGCAACACCCCCATCAATTATCTTTCATGTCCCATCAATCAGCAGAGTTCCTCTTCCCCGTTACATCTGGTGTGTACCTTGTGTACCCCGTCACATCTGGTGTGTACTCCTCCTGGGCCAGGGGTCTGCAACCTGCGGCTCTCCAGATGTTCATGGACTACAAAACCCATCAGCCCCAGCCAGCATTGCCAATTGGTCATGCTGGCAGGGGCTGATGGGAATTGTAGTCCATTAACATCTGGAGAGCCGCAGGTTGCAGACCCCTGTCCTAGGCTAATCAAAAGAAGAGTTTGATTTTATACCCACTTTTCTCTACCCGAAGGAGTCTCAGAGCAGCTTACAATCACCTTCCCTTTCACAAACAGCACATTGTGAAGCAGGTGGGCTGAGAAAGTTCTGAGGGAACTGTGCCTGGCCCAAGGTCACCAGGCAGGCTCCACATGGAGGAGCAGGGAATCACATTCAGCTCTTGCAAGTATATGCTTCATACATTTGTTAATATCTGAGGTGCCAACTCTCCTTTTTTTGTTTTCAGTTATGTGAAGGTTAAATCCTTAGAACAATCTGTTTTGTTTCTGATGAACCTTAATTTACTGTGAAGTTTTGCACACTGTAATTCTATTAATATTAATACTGCAATCATTAACTGGGAAGCAAAGCCACGGTGTTCATTTCTAAGTAGAGTTGCAATGTTTCATTGATTTTGATTAATTGGACTAATATCAATTGAAAGATTTTAGGTCAGTTAAAATATGTCCATGATTTATTTGGTAGCAGATTTTTAAAATATGTGCGTGCGTGCGTGCGTGCGTGCGTGCGTGCGTGCGTGCGTGCGTGCGTAGTCACATTTGCTAATGAAAACAACTGGTAACAGGAACTATTGCATAGTTTTTCTTACACACTTGTGTAAGATAATATTCTCTTATCTGGCTCAGTCATGCCTTGGCCAATACCACAAAGGATGTGGATATCAATGTCCTCTTTAAATATTTTCAAATGATATTTAACTGTGCATTATTTTGGACAATGACAGGGAAATTACTGTCTAAAGAATCCTGTGCTGTATTTCTCTGTAATAAGTACTTCCTAAATGAAGGTTAAGTCCTGGGACTAATCCATCTTCTATGCTCAAATCTGACAGATTTATAAAGTAGATCCATTAGAGTTTGTGGTTCCAGTTAGCCACAAGCAGATTGAGTATAACATAAAACTACTTCATGGGGCTCTATTTCAAAGCTATAAAATTTTAGTGATCCCTACTGCAACTTGGTCAACAATAAACCACAAGAAATGGGCTTGAATTTTATTATCAGGAGTATCCAAAAACAGCAGAAATTATAATGAATCTGTTGGTCTTGAATTATGCATTTCATGATCATCTCTGAGGATTTTTGAAGTCCATCAATTAAAAAAACTATTTTGAAATATTTTGTTAAGGTTTTGCAGAATTACTTTTCAGTGTTACCAAATCTATATAATCGACTCTCTGCTGCTTCTAACTAAGTGTAGATGTGGATGCAAGTAAAAGTTCCTGTAGGAATAAATGGAATCTTAACACAATTTCAAGAGCTGAACATGAAAGCTTATGCATGCTGAATTTAAACCCTTGAGGAGGATGAAATGTTAAGGGAGTTGTGAACTTTGGGCTCTCCATTAAAGAATATATATTTCTACTAGTAAACACAGCTTGCATTTTATTTTTGAAGCTTTTTTATTTTTGAAGCTTCTGTACATTCCTGACTGACACTGGAAATCCCTCAAGATCATTAAAGCATGTGATATCCCACACATCCGTGTCCTGCCCTATTTGCAGGGTTACATTGCTGGGTTTTTACAGCTTACCCCACTGTCCCAGCCAAAGTCTCTTTGAATAGAAGCAAAGTTCTATTCAGTGAGTTTTCCATGTGGTAATGGAGATAAGCTGCTCTACAACATGTGGCATATTCACCCCCATTTTCAATATTGTAAAATACCTTGTCAACTTTGAATCCTTCATCAATGAGCAGTCTTTGAACAGTAAACATCTTAACATAGACACAGACTTGTGAAACACCAATATGGCAGACGGAAAGGCTAGAACCATCAGCATAACTCTGTGATTTATCTTAATGGACTCACATTAAGGAGTGAAAATGTGAGACCAGTAGTACCCTAGAGAGCAATAAAATATTACAGGGTATAAGTTTCCTGAAACAAAGATTACTTCATCAGATACAAATGAGAATAATGATCTCTCAGCTGTTATATCTAGGTCAGAAGGTGAGAGGAGTGTTATAAAGAAGGGTCAGTTGTAGTCAGTGATATAGCACAGAACATAATCAGATTAGGGTTTTTCACACATTACATTGTATGTATATATCTTCATGCTTTACATGTGCACAAGATTTATAGAAATCTGCGGGACCTTAACGAGTTCTGTAGGGCCTGCAAGACAGAGCTCTTCCACCGGGCTTTTGGGGAGGCCAGCCGTGGATCTACTGCCCCCTACCGACACTGAAATTGAAACCGAAATTGAGGCTGCCGCTCCATCCTATTATAGCTGGGCCTGCTTTACTTATAAATTCCATCGCAGGCCCTGTCTACCTCCTCCCCTTCTTTTTTCTTTTTTGGCCTTTGACGGGGCGCCTGTCTTAAATAATTTTATAAATCGGGTTGTTAACTTACAGTTTTCTTGTTGTAAACTCTCACTGGTTGCTTAGGTTTTAAAATGGATTTTTTACCTCATATTTTATGCTGTTGATCTGCTGTTTGATGTAACAGCCATGTTGTGAGCCGCCTTGAGCCCCCCGGGGATAAGGCGGCCTATAAGTTCAATAAAATAAAATAAATAAATAAATGTTCTTTCATTCCAATTTCGTATTTAGGGACCAGTTCCAGGGAACAAAGGTCCACATTACAAACTCAATGAACATGAGAACTGAGAGAATGACTCAACCAACACAGTCTACCACAAATATACACTGAATGCATGAAAAGTAAACATGGGGCTATTATACCTTAGCAGACTTTTTCTACGACAGTAACACTTCCTTAGTGTTTCACTTTTCCCCATAGAAATGAATTGCACTCGCCCACTTATATGGAAGGAAGTAAAATGCTGTACACAAGAAGCAGGGAGGGAGATTATTTTGGGGGGGGGGGGCGGGGAATTCTAAATGAAATCATGCTCAGATGCTCCTTAGAAGTGAAAATGACCACACAGAGACTATCATACTTTCATCACATTATAAGAATAATGCTGAGAAAAGTGGGAGGCAGTAAGGTAAGAGGTAGACCCAGCATAAAAAGAACTGAAGCCTCAGTTTACAAGACCTGAGCCAAGATTTTGGAGGTCATGCTGATTAAAGTCGTTTCACTTCAACAGATTTCAGGAACAAACCACAGAGAAGACTACCTACGTGATTCAGATTCTTGATCATATTAGAGAGTTACAAACAGACAGAAGCTTTGTATATATTTTATTATTCGATCACATTACCCAGTACTTTAAATCATGCCTAATTCTAATTGCACAAAAATCTTCTTGCATTTTATTATTTAGAAAATTGTCTATCTAGATTGCTTTATAATTTTGACAGTAACAATTGACTCCAACTCTCATTTCCAAAGAACACTGTATAGGTTTATGGAGTAAGATGTCCTTATTCTTCTGGGACTCCGCATTCCCTCTGTGACTGTATACTTCTGCTATTCATTCCCATAAGGTTATCTGTTCTGGTTGCCTACGTCTAATTTTATAGGCAGCAGAGCTTGGTAATATTATGGTGGCTGTGCTCTGTCAAACTACATTTGCCTCTTGTGGAAACTGGAGCTTAAGGCCATGTTTATTTTTTATTTCTGTTTGCAGAAGTGTCTTTAAAATGAGTGGAAGATGTGTGCATAGATCAAGGTCAAAAAAGAGACCTTAGTGCATAAAAATAACCCTAAAACACATGGCTCATTTGGGTGCAAAGCAAACACGCAAAGGCTACCTTCCGTTAACTGTTTCCGAAGCTTGCCAAAATGAAATTCAGTACAATGCCAAAGTACCTCATGCGTAATATTAATTAGACAAACTATAATTTTTTACAAACAAATACACAATTAGAGTGCTAAAAACATAACAAAAATGGCACTACAGCATTTTGTTGGTTTTCTCACATTTGACTGAGATGTGCTAGGCTTACCATGGAATCAAAAACTGTCAAACAGCTGCAATTTGAACTGACTGCAGCCACTAGAGAATGGTATGTCAAATTTCACTGTCATTTAATATGCAGATTTCAAATTTTGCAGCCCAGAACTATTTGGACATTCAAGAAATTCACTGACTTCCAACACCCACCCAAAATCCAATTTTTTTAAAAAAAAATCAAGAATGTTGAGAACTTTGGGGTGAACATAAATCCCTGTCAAATTTACATCCACATGTGGGTCAGGATCTTCATGGGATCGTTTCAGTCTCATGCCATGCCCAGCATTTTAGTGCATGTACAATAGTCACTTCTGCTGCAGGGATGTGCTCTGGCTATGCCTTGCTAAATAAGTTATACACTTAAACATATGCGTGAGCCCCATGGCAGGCTGAACAAATGGGCTCGAACCTGCATTTAGATCTGGTACAAGACCCTTGGTTAAATGCCCAACAAGTTGCCCTGAAGATTCCTTTGGAGCCGCCCCTCTTCTCATCAGCCCATCCCCTTGCAATCTAGAAACCTGATGTGTGGTAGTCATCATGTTTGGTCATGGATCAGGTCCCACCTCAAACCTGGACAATGAGAGGCACTCCACCTGAATGCCTCATCATAGTCCAGTGCCGCTGAATCACCTGCCAAAGAACGTGCCCTGAGTACATTGGCCCAGTGCATGGCCAAGTGCCAAGCCCTCAGTGGGTAAGCAGCTCCTATCAAGGCTAGGTACTCGGCATACCCTTTGGACCAATTATTGAAGGTCTGCTCAGCCCTCCTGACCTGGTCCTTCCCCTTCCCTGAGCGAGATCCAGATAAAAATTAAAGTTATCCCTGGTCTTTTGAAAAAAATGAATTTAGTTTTTAGAAGTCTAAATCCTACCTTTTTAACCACCAATTGTTTTGAAGTCCACATAAGCCTAATGCTTTAGAAGTAAAAGAAGTAAACCATATGTTACACTTCTACCACTCCCCAGCCCCCAAATCTAGCTTATTATTTTGAAAATGTAACAAAAAGTTAATTATGTATTGGAGAACACTGACTGAATGTCAAGCTGAAATTTATAGGGATTGGGGGGGGGGGGTTAAATGCCCAAACCCTCACCTGCAATTAACAGTTATTAAAACCAAACCAGAAATTTACTTCCAAACAATTAAATTTTTGAAAACCAACAGGAACACTCCAAATACAGTATGGAATGATCTTTAAAAGAAAAAGTGTACCTGGACTCACCCGGGACGCCATTGTGGCAGGGGAGGACCAAGCAGCTGCTCACCTCCCCTTCTCACCATCGGAGGATGGTCATGTGACGTGGGAACCGTCACATGATGAGGGAGCCGGGCAAGCTATAAAAGCCCGGAAGTGGTGCAAAGGTGCACCAACATGGGTGCCCACTCCGCTGGTGTAAGGGCAAATTCACTGGCAGGGCGAGTGAATACCCTGGCAGAGGGGTGCCATGTGACTCAGCGGTACCAGAACCTACAAGCTGCTGTCATGCTGGCACTCTTCCACCACAGGAGTCTGCACCAGAGTGGATGGGAGCAGTCCACCGGTATTTCTGTGGGTGGAGACAACTTAAGTTGGCTTCCAAAGGGTTTCATCCCAGGAACGCCCCCAACAGCAGCTGTGGACATGTGCCACCAAAAAGTGCATTTTTGGGGGGTGGCCATGCATTTCTCTCTTCTTCCAGCTTCCTGCATCACCTGAAACTCCTTGGAAGGCAACATGGTGGCACCATCCCTGGCCTCTGTGAATCTGCCCCCTGCCCTGTGGATTGCAATGTCCAGTGTTTCACCAAGAAGAAATCCAAAATTTGTTTCATGCTGGGTTTTAAGCAAAATTTAAACTCATGCTAGAAATATGTTCTATATGATATAATATCACAGCTACCACAGGTTTACTTGTTGGCATGCAATAACCTTTATTAAGATCCAGCATCACAAATAATCTCTCTTACTATATCAATTTGTCAGGAGAAAGGGGAACAAAGAACAGACTGGAATCCTAAACAGAGTTAAACCTTTCAAAGTCCACTGAAGTTCCCTTAGATTTGCACTGTTAGAGAACCTTTAGAACACATTGAAATAAACCCAAGAAATCACCTTAAAATATATAAAATGTTTGCTGTTCCCCAAGCCAAGCATGAACGAGAGGGGAGATTAGTGAAACAATTTGAATGCACCATGTCAAACCATTCTGCTAGTTATACCCCCTTGGATTTGTGGAATTAATGAATTCGTGTGTGTTTTAATATTCTATTACAATGAATTAATTTCTTCTATTACAAAGCCAGTTCCAGACATAATTATAAAACAGTCACATGTAAAATGGATACTTACATGGAAGCGCCATCTTTCTCCCTTTGTCTTTTTATCATTCTTTCCAGATTCCTGAGTCAAATGGTGAATCACGTACCTGTATTCCATTAAATGACCTCTTTCCACACAACTTTTAAAATACAATTTATGATCAATGACTATAATTTCAGAAAATTGCCTCACTCATATCTCATTGGGCATGCCAAAAAAAATGTGATTTTCCATTCCTAGAATAAAAACCACATATTTGCTACTATGACAAAGTATCTAGAACAGAAGATGCATGAATACGATTAAATGTGAGAAAAATTAACAGCGTAACTGTGCAAGCTGATGCACAATTAGGAAAAATGTGTACTATAATACACAACAGTACCACAGATCTGCATGCACTACATTTTATATAATGAAATGACGTGCAGTTATGGGTGATAATAAGAACATAAGAAAATAAGAACAAGCCAGTTGGATCAGACCATAGTCCATCTAGTCTAGCTCTCTGCTACTCGCAGTGGCCCACCAGGTGCCATTGGGAGCTCACATGCAGGATGTGAAAGCAATGGCCTTCTGCGGCTGTTGCTCCCGAGCACCTGGACTGTTAATATATATGCAACACACAATGATTAGATACACTTTGCAATATTCATTTACCTGCTTCTGTGAATATGCAGTGCCAGTGCAGAAATGTCTCTAAAAACAATACAGAAATGTTCTGCATATCTTTTAGAGTGACTACATGTAAAATGGATACTTACATGGAAGCTCCATGAAACTCAACCACTTCAACATACTTCCTGCTTCACCTTTTTCAGGTGTACCAGATTGCCTCAGTGATTGGCCAACAACAAATTGTAAAATTGTAAAAATGGCTCAGTGGCATAAATCAACCAGGAGGCAGTTCCATGGAATCTCCATCTGGTGGCCATGATGTACGAAGTAGCCTAAGGCCAGTTGTTCATCAGAATTATGGATTTTTCAGCTTCTACAATGCTTGACTGTTTGTGATGGAGGACTGGAGCCTGCTGTTCAGAATACAAGTATCAAAGTAAAGTGTGAACTCCTGAATTCCATGGAATGTGTTAATATGTGTCCATAAGTGCTTAGGAAGTGTTACGTGCCTGTACCATAAACATGAGATGACTGTATGGTATTCATTCATGTTTCTTTCATGTTGCTATATACATTATTTGAACCAAACGAAAGCAGCTCACTGAGGCAAAATATTTGAAGGCACAAGTTCTATCGATCATGCCATCAGGATTGACCCCAACATTTGTTTTTATGCCCTATGAGGAGTGGTTTAGGGAGCTAGGTATGTTTAGCCTGGAGAAGAAAAGGTGAAGGGGTGACGTGATAGCCAGGTTTAAATATTCACCAAAGTGTGGGATGTCAGCTAGTTGGTAAGAGGGAGCAAGCTTGTTCTCTGATTCTCCACAGACTAGGACAAAGAGTATTGGATTCAAGGGGCAGGAAAAGAAATTCCACCTACATATCAGGAAGAGAACTTCCTGACAGCAAGGGCTGTTCGACAGAGGAATACACTGCCTTGGAATGTGGTGGAGTCGCCTTCTTTGGAGGTTTTTAAACAGAGGCTGGATGGCCATCTTCCACGAGGGCTTTGACCGTGTACTCCTGCATGGCATGAGACTTGTGATTTTGGTCCCTTGGTGGTCTCTTCCAACTCTATGACTTCTAATGAAAAGGGCTTCCCTCCATAAGATATATATTTGTTTCTGAATGAATGGGAGCGGGGAATGCAACCATCATTTATTTAGATAATGAAAACAAATGGGGTTTTTTGACACACTAGTGAATGCTTTCCAAATGACAATCATTGGAATAATTCAGCATTTCAAAGTTGTTAAATGGGATTTGTTTTTAATACAGCAGAATCCAATATGCAGTTCTTCCCTCTGAAATAAATAGGAGTTGAGGTTAGCTATAGTATTCAAAAACATCTGTCATATGCACCCACAAGGCTTGCTTTTTTTAAAAAAATCATGATTTATGAAAAATAATTTATTTTCTGAAAAAGGTTATTTTTTTCAGGCATTTTCAGTTCTGTCTACATTTCTGATTGAACTGAACAGTGCTGCAATGACTGCACAGGGATATTTCTTTTTTTATTTCATAGGTCAGTTCTAAAGTGCAGTAATTCAAAAATGTCAGCAACCTAGTGATGGATGCAAGTACCCCTGTGTTAACTTTCTTGAAAGTACAGTGAATTCCAGGAACTTATATTGCTGTTGTTCAGTTGGCAACCAAGCCGAAGGTAAGAAAAATGGTTAAATAGATTTCATAGATAGTCCTCCTGAGGCAGCACATTTCTGCCATTCAGTCTAGGGACTCCCATCAAGGCAACTGTAGTTGCATATACCACCATTGATGTATTCAACCATGTTGCAGCCCCCACCCTGGGAATTGCAAATCTGATCAGATGGTGATTCCCTCAACCATGCAGGTCCCAGGCACCATTTCCTGAGAATGGGTCCTCCAAGCTCAGATGACACCAAGCCCTGAAATGGGTATGGGTGACTCAAGCATGGCCTTGAGTCACTCAGCATGGCCTGAGTCCCTGGCTCAATGCCGTCACCACCTAGGCTAGCTAGATCAACCTCCCAAGTGACTCCCCAAGGCAAAGTGGCCAGATGTGGATGTTAGCTTGGGTCATCACATGCCTCTGCTATGATACTGGCTATCCCAGACATTCTAACCATCCTTAGTGCTTCCTTAGCAGTACATTAATGTCAAGAGGAGCTACTAGGAGAGGGAGGATCCTGGCTGGTGGGGGCCAGTCCTTGGTGGTCATTACATTTGACAGCAAAGCTCAGACTACCTTGGGGGGGGGAGGTGTTGCAAGCTTATCCATGGGCACATCCTGATGTGGAACCATGGCACTGTCCATCTCCCCATCTTGAACAGCTACCCAGAGATTGGAGAAGCCATCTCATTCATTCTACTGGCAGCTCAGTGAGGGGCCATGCCCTAGTGCTCTCTGGCTCTCCCCTACTGGCTGCTACCTCCCCAGTCCCATGAGTGAGCTGGGAACCTTGATGCCAGACCACAAGAGGGGTTAGTTATTGAATGAGATGGAAAATGGCCAGCTGGCACAAGAGTGGACAGTTTGGAACAGGAGAATCAAGAGATGGGAGAAAATAAGCAGGATATAAAAGGTCAGAAGTGAAAGGGGAGACCAAAAAACACACTCTTCCTGTCGTGAAGAAGCAAGTCTAGTTCACAGTGCTCCGGGCGACAGAAGAAGGTTCAGTTTCAGCAGAAGCATCGACAAAATGTCAGCTTCTGCTTCTGTTTTTATGTATTTTGAATTTTATGTATTTTGAGTTGGCCACACTCCATTATTGAAATGGCACCTGTTCCTGCACTGGGCCAAAGGTGTCAGACAAAGCTGCACATTGGTGGACTGGAGGTAATAAATGCTAGAATATGCTGCTATGAAAGAAGGGGGAGATGGTGGATATGCCCCCTCAGAGGCTTTTGTTATTTCCCCATTAAGTTTCAGTTTCCCCATAGTTAGCATGGTTTTAGTTCATTGTTAAGTCTTCTAAGGGAGGGTATTTTAATTAGCCCCTTTAAGACATTTCCCAATAGGCAGTTTCCTTCAAATCTGCTCAAGACAAGCAAGTACTCTGCTAGACAGACCCAAGGGAGGAGTTAGGGTCTTAATTCTCTTAAGTAATAACCCTATTGTTGAATTGTTGAACCTGACTTGTGTCTCCCCCACTCTGTCCTAGCCAAGTACTGGGCACCAAAAACAGATTCACTTGGAGGGCAGAACAGTGAATGTCATAAATGTGGTCACAGGAACACACTTTTGACAAACTACAAGAAATACAAAAATAAAACAAAGTTGGGTTAGCTGAAAAAAAATCAGCAGAACCATGGACAGAGATGCATGCACATGGAGCAAGGACCATGTTCTGAAGTTTGAAGCAACGTATATGAACTGTGAATATACATACACAAGAGTTTTCTTTAGCCCTGTCAGGTCTCCTACTTTGCTGAGAGCTTTTTTCCCCGAGGTCTGCCACTCCAGCTGTTCTGTTTCCCAAGTAAAACAATCTATAGGTGCTCTGTTCTTGGGTGGAACAGAGTAGAAGGCACACAAGCAAGGTGAAACAGTTCAAAAACCAGGTTAATTGCTTAGAAGAATTGAGACCCAACTCCTCCCAGGGTCTGGTTAAGATAAGGTACTTGCTTGACTGGAACAGTTTGAAGCTTGAGACTTTTATTCTTTCTTTGGCTTCTTCCAAGAAAGTCCACTTTGTCTGTGCTTCTCTTGGTTCCTTGAGTGTCATTTAACTGGATTCTACTTTCTGTACACCTTAACTTTATGCTATCTCTATACACCATAAACATAATAGATACTGCAGCCTTCCAACTACCCTAGGCACCTTAGACAGACAGACTGACTGAGCTAAACAGGAGGAATACTGGGTAATAACAGGAAGACTGTCTCTAGGGAGATTTCTTAAAGGGACAGGGTCTAACTAAAATTCCCTCCCTTGGAACACTATACAAGGAACTAAACCAGTATAACTATAGGGATAACTGATGTTTAATAAGAAAATAATAAAAGCTTCTCTGGGGGCACAACACCAGCTTCTATTTATTGGAGCAGTGGGAGCAAAATGGGTGTGGGGAGAGGGGAGGAATTAGAATTGCACTCAGGCTTCAACATCAGTTCTGGCACAAACCAAGATATGACATCACTGTGACATTCTAGGATTTACCTGAAACTGAGTGAATGTCACTTCCAACTTTACACTGGAAATGGCATCATGGGGGATGCCAGTATCTTTTGCCTGGTGTTGTTAGTTGGCTTGTGATGAGAAAGGAAAAGCACCAGAAAACTTAGAATTAAATTAAATAAAAACTGGCTCCTATATTAAAAAGAGGAAATAAATTGCAAACAATGTACTAAAAATGAGTTGTTGACATCAAGAACTGGTGAAATAGTAATATGCATATTTATATAACTTGCTGAAGAATAAATCAATATACCAGGGTATTATACTGCATGAAGTTTCCTGCTTTGTATCGTTCACAAGAAACTATTAAAATTATAGCATTCATTGATGAAATGAAAACAACCACCAGAAAACCATTTTTAAAAATCATACACACACACGCACACGCCTATTTTGTTCTGCTTGTATATATTTGCCTGAGAATAATGTAGCAAAACTGCTATTAATTAATAGGCTATAAAGACATATCCTCATGGCAAAATTCAAGCTGAGTTGTGAGTCATTTTCCCTCTCATCAATATTTCATTTCCCAACAAATTTCTACATGTAAGCATAACCGTTTCCCTCTTATATTACCAGAACAACATTTCGAGGACTTTTAATGTTTTGAGGCAAAGTCCGTTTAATAGAGCACTTTATATAATTGCAGAAATGTATGTATATTTATATCAACTCAATAATTTTAACAATTTGTATTTTTAACAGAAAGATATTGTAGAAAAAGTTTCTCTCTCTCTCTCTCTCTCTCTCTCTCTCTCTCTCTCTCTCTCTCTCTCTCTCCCTCCCCTATTCCAAATCCCTAAAAGTTCTCCTTTGCAGAGATAGGCAAAATTCATTCCCACTTCCAGGCCTCCAATTAAACCCTGAGCCAAGCTGTTCAGTGCCAAATTGTTCCCAGTGGGATAGTCTTTTTGATTTGTAGCTACTTCAGATGAGCAGCTTCTTCTCACAGAAGATGAAAGTGAAACACAGACAAGAACTCCACGGAGCATCATTAAGCAGGAGCTTGTGGCACCTTCTCCTCTGAGCATGCACAGCTACCAAACCCTCTCTCTGCCTTCCTTCCTGGGACTTTTTTTCACATTTCTTTTCATAGTCACAAGGGTTACATCAGCTTCTTCAAAACAGCTTAAGCAAGTTCTTCAAATAAAGCATTTGTAGGAGGAGTTGCATACTCAGTGAAATGCAAATGTGAAACACAAAAAGGTCAAATGAATAAACCTGATAAGAAGGTACTATGAAGTAAGGGATTCCCCAGCAGAGTAGTTGGCTGAACAAAGTAATGTTACTCCTCCAAAAGTGCCAGCATTCCCATTAAAAATATACAGGCAAAGAGATATGAAATTATTGATGCTTGAGCACTCACTTGGGACTGCCAAAACCCAGCTTACCTCTTGTGAGCAGGAAACTGATTACTTGTCAGGCAGTTGCAAACGCTCACGAGGAGTTGGAGCCTGTTCGCCAGACTGCTTTCCACACAAACAGAAAATTGTGTACTAACATGCCCACTTTTTGACAGTGCCTCACTGCAACCCTCTGCCAATTGTTTAAATATCTGTCAGATCAATCTTAATGGCTGCCTAGCTATTCGGATCACCAGCAATTCACACATGAACATTTTTGCATACCCCCGAGGGAGCTGTTTACTGCTATGCTCCCTATTGAGAGAATCAAAGATAGTTTACTGAACAGGCAGAACATAGGGAAATCTTCAAAACAACAAAATACTTAAGGACAGCTTTTGCAGGGCGGGGAGGGGAGGGGGGAACAGAATGAACAAGTTATCTCTGGCCGTTTCTGCACGGCCCCCCAGGCGCCTCCACGCCGGCAAGAATTCTGCCAGCATGGAGGCGGAGGCCACGTTCGCTCGAGACGACGCTGCCATAAGCATTACGCAAGGGCCTCCGGAGAGGCTTCGGGCAGACGGGCAGGCAGGCTGCCCGTGACATGGAGCTGGTTCTTCCTCTTCCCCTTCTCCGTCCCACTCATCTTGTCCCATTAAATTAGGCCTGCTGGCCGGTGAAGTTCCCGCCATCGCTGCCCTCCGACCTCAGGGGTCGGAGGGACAGCGTGGGCATTTTCCCGACGCCAGCGGGCTTCACGCTGCAACGAACAGCCAGGGACAAGGTGAGAGGGAACGGAGAGAACAGCGTATGTTCCCGGCAGGTGCTCTTCGCATGCACACCGGGGAACGCAGCTTGTTGCGCGAAAAAACAACCCTTTAAAGGGTTGTTTTTTTCAGAACAGTCCCCGTTGACGCCCGCCCTGGGGAGGGAGCTGACGCTTCAGGTCGCTGCGCCTGCTGCTAACAGCAGCGTCGCCTGTGCCGAATCGGTCTCCCCTGGGAACGGGCAAGCTTTTACCGTTCCCTAGGGCCATAAACAGGCCATGCGCGAGCTTGAACGGGCCTCTCTGGTAATTCTTCACAAAAAAGCACCTGGACTTGTATGGTGGGTGGGAGTTCCCCTCTCTTTAACCCATAGGACAATGTCTTAGGGTATTCCTATGGTTTCTATTCTCAGGAAAGCGTGATTTCCAAGTTGAATTTGGTCTCTCCATCTGAAACTGGTGCATCTGGCAATGAGGGGTAATTATATTCTGAAGCAGCATAATAAACAATAAGCACAAAGTGATGATATTGATTGCTGCTCCCCGATTAGATCCTCACTTTGGAGCATTGTGTCTTCAGCTTCTGGTAACTGCAGTTTAAGAAAGGATGCTGATCTAGCTAGAAGTGTCCAGAAGAGGGACAAATAACAAATAGCTCAGGATCTGGGAGGATAGAGGCCAAATTGACACTCCTAAGCATCTTATTCTTCCATTTCCATCAGCCAGTAGAAATTGGCCTTCCCTTTCTAATGCTGGACAAGTAGTAGCATGTATTGCACGCCTCTGTCCCCACCTCTTTCCGGGCTTTTTTTTTTTTGGCTTGGTGCAAGAGTCATGCATTTCCTTGTCAATCAACATTATCCTACCCCAGTTTTGTGGCTGTCGTCATGACATGTTGCCTGTGGATTTTTCTCAAGTAGCATGAAAGAAAGCCTACAGCACACACTGGATATAGATAACTACATAAAAAAAACCTCCAATCCTCATCACTTTGGGACAAAAAAAGGGAATACAATAAAAACTCTGGTAGATTGGGCAAAAAGAATCTTTGAATCCCACCTCCTTCAAGACGAACTGAATCACTTAAATGGGCTCTACAGGCCAATGGTTACTCTACTACAGACATCAGAAGATCTGTGCAAGGACCTCCAGAACAAACCATAGGAATGAAGATAAAACAGCTCCAGGAGGGAAAGGTGGGTTTTTACCATTACATCCAAGGAGATCCACTGGTCGAGTGGGGAAACAGTGAAGAAACACATAACCCTACAAAACAATCTTCAGGACTCCACCAAAGAAAATCTCAACAAATGCTGCTATGTTCAGCAAAGGATGGGTAAGAGGGATCCTCTAACTTCTGCAGGAGTCTACTGCATGCCTTGCAGCTGTGGACAAGTCTACATAGGGACCACCAAGCGCAGCGCCTAGACACGAATCAAAGAACATGAAAGACATCGCAGACTAATTCAGCCAGATAAATCAGCAATAGCATGATAAACCATGATAAACTAATTCAGCCAGATAAATCAGCAATAGTATGATAAACCATGCTGGACATAAAATGTTATTTGAAAACACAGAAATTCTGGATCACTCTGACAGCCACTATGTCAGACTGCACAGAGAAGCCATTAAAATCCATAAGCACATGGAGAATTTCAACAAAAAGGAAGAAACTATGAAAATGAACAACAAAAATTTGGCTACCAGTACTTAAAAAAAAACACTAGAGAATCTCAAGGACAATGGTCTCATGAACACCCAACCCAGACACAGGGGTGTCTCCCTTTGCAGAGGAAACAATTAAATGGATTTTGACAATGCCAAAGGCAAGCAGCTATGCAGATGCCCCCTCACTCAATTGATTTCATGCAACTTCAGTAAGTTACATACATATGCTAAAATGGGTGGATCTCCACTTCTAACACACATGCAAATTACACTTCCAAATTGGGTGCACACCTCAACACTTCTCCTTAAATCCAATGCAAATGGTTCTTTCCTCCCACCCTGGACATCTCAACAGGTATATTATATACTCCAACTTGCTTTTACTACCATCAAATCCCTCTGAAGATGCCAGCCACAGATGCAGGTTAAACACAGTAGAAAATGCTACTGGAAGACAGTCATATGTGACAAATGTGAAAACCTGTCAGGGCTTACTGAAAATATAAAATTCAGAATTTGACTCCTAGGAACACACGCTGGTATTCTAGACGGAGTAGGGACCCAAACACCTCTATTGTGGTAGATCATCATGGGAATCATTTGAGAGCTCTAAAGAAACAGTCTGAGTGACAAAACATACTTCTGTTCTCTTTTTTTTAATGTTCCTCAACCCTACCAAAGAAATGTTTGATGCTACCATTTATTTTAAATAAAACCTTTTGTTGTGGAGCTGTAAGGCAATACGGGCTCTGGTGCTTATTAATTTGGGAGATCCTTAAAATCTCAATAAGGAATAATTCCTGAGGGAATAACTCCTCATTTGGAGCTTGGAAACATGTAGAATGGAAATCCTTCTTCCTCCAAGGTTTGAGATTGTGTTACATCATACAACCCGGAAAAACTACAACACTCTACTAAAAACATTGTTAGAGATACTGGATTTTTTTCACATGGATACAGTTAGAATTGCAAATCTAATTCACTCTCCACTTTTAGTACACCTCCTTTCTTCTTGATCTGCCTCACTATAATTTTGTGTGCCTTGTTAAGGGGTTTGCTAGAAAGTTTAAAATAAATGGGTACCTTTCACCTTTAGGGAAAGTATCAGGGCTGAGGGAGGGGGCTTTTATTACACTCTGGCCTATGCTACCATCTGAAGCAGCACAGTTCCTGTAAAAAGGAAAAAAAATCTGACAAGCCTGGTCAGAGAGTGGTTTGTTTGCTCAGTTAGTTTAGGAAGGTGAGGGGGTCTGTCTCAGTACACTAGTCTGATGGCCAGAAGTACACATAAGAAAGATTTAAACAAGCACCAGGGATGTATAAACATGCCCTCCTTGTCTTTGTACATTGGCATTTTTGCCCATTTTGTGGCTGGTATTCTCATTTAGTGCATGCCATTTTCCATCCCACTTACATGCCATTTACATGCAATTGAGGCCAAAAAAAGGTAATGCAACATTAATGCTAGTCCCAGTTTAGTGGGAAAAAGTAGTATTAGGAAACAGAAAATGGGCAAAACTAAAGATTCATAAGTTTGACTTTCACAAGAGAGAAATAACATTGAGTCCGGAATTTTCAAGTTCAAGCAAATGGGCTGCAAAATTCAGCAGCACCTCCAACTCCATTATTGCTGCATTAATTTCATTTCGGTTTTGTCTCTCATTGTTCTAGTTTTAATCTAGGTCAGTGATGACGAACCTTTTCAAAACTGAGTGCCCAAATTGCAACCCAAAACCCACTTATTTATCGCAAAGTGCCAACATGGCAATTTAACCCAGAATCCTGAAAACTGAGGTTTTAGTTTAGAAAGAAAAAAGGTTGTGGCTCGGAGTATGCGTGCGTTACTCAGGAGGTAAGCTTGGTGAAACAAATCCATGCAATGCTTGAATAAGGGTGAATCACGAGCCCTAGGAAGGGTTTCATCTAAGCAAGCCTCCCATTGCCAGCAACAGAGCTTTATATTCCCAGGTAAAGGATCGTGCCCAGGCCAGCCTAGGTCACTCTCTCTCTCTCTCTCTCTCTCTCTCTCTCTCTCTCTCTCTCTCTCTCTCTCTGTGTGTGTGTGTGTGTGTGTGAGAGAGGTGTGTGTGTGTGTGAGAGAGAGAGAGAGAGAGAGAGAGAGAGATAGAAGGTGATTTTCCATCCCCCCCTCCATAGGTTCGCCACCAGTGATCTAGGTGCACTGCATAAAATTAGGTTTCTGGTTTGCATGAGTGGAAGCTCTACCCATATGGCAAATCCAAGAGTTGTCCAACTCCCATAAAAGTCAGGATGGATTGTGCTCCCAGGATGCCTAACTACCAGGGTCTGAGTTCATGTATAAGCCACAGAGTTATTGCCTTCTGCTGCACTATATTGGTACAACAACATGATTACAGAGTTATCTCAGTTTACTGTCATAGCTGCTTGAAATGTATAGTGTTCAAATTTAAATATGCTATTTCTCCTCAAAGGCAGTAGAACGTATTCATTCTCAACACAACATCCTTTCAGAATGCTCTCGAATTGCCATTTAAACATTCTACACATGGACCTCAAGTGGGAAACAGTTGCCCCCTTCACTCTTCATGGCTGCTTTTTCTGATACTTGGGTAATACTGTCATGTCTGATGACTTAATTCCCCCCAAACTAAACTAAATCTGTCCATTTCATTCCTTATGCAATTGAGCTTCCAAACCACTTATCTTTAGGGTTCTGCTTTCTGAGCAAGCAGCTTTAGAAGTTTGCCTGCAGAGAGTTTAGAACTTTGCCTGAAGACACAGCAAGAACCAGAAAAAGCTTCCCCTTCTCTAAGAATCCTGCTGCATTAAAAATGTTCTTGTGTGTGTGCGTGTGTCGTCAGTGCTGCAGTTACAGGGGAGTTTATTGTTGATTTTCAACACCAAAACCTGTCCGTTTGTTATTCAAAATCATAATGAATAAAAAAAAGCACACACAATGTACATAATTTGCTGAAGACAGCAGGCATGTTAACTTTTTATAAGATTCCAGTAGACGACCATTTGAAAACAACTTTTTAAATATATATAATAGCACAACATTTGTGGAATGAAACACCAAGAAAAATTTCAGAACAATAAAGAGAAGGCTCAAAAGAAATACTCCCCTGCATTCTATCTCTTGTTTTTGTCCTTAGTTTTAGCAGTATGCTAAGGTATGATATCAGTCATTCCCCTATCATGCATATTAATGACCTCCTACTGCGAATCAACCTACCCAACCATCTGGTCATCATCAGAGATCCTTGTTCAAGTGCCCACCACTATCTGAGGTTGGATAGGTCACCGAGAAAGGGCCTTCTCAGTCATGGGACCTAAAATTGTGGAACTGCATCCCTAGGGAGATTTATCTGTTCCCTACTATCATTGTCTTCTGTCAATGGATGTTTTACTTCACATTCTCTACTCACTCAGTCCTATGGCTCATATACTCTTTAATATTAAGGTTTCCTTGAAATGCCCCCTTCAGCTGGTATGGTTTCTCACTCTCTGCTCTTGTGTTTTGAGACAAATGCAGGTTTCCTGCACCAGACTCAGAGAAATAGGGATCAGGAGGGGAAATGAGGTTTCTCTCTCCCTCACATGAAAGACCATATTCCAGCCTCCCATCCAGGCTTCAAACGTTTCTTTCCCCTTGGCCTGAGTCAGGAGACTCCTCCCTTTAAATCCTTCTCCTGCTCTGGCTCCTCCCCATCTTGGCCTGATCCAATCTGAGGTTGAGCCATTATTTCTTTCATAGTGTCCTCTTTCTCCCTCTCTTGTACCTTTCCCCTAGGTCAGTGGTGGTGAATCTATGGCACTCCAGATGTTCATGGACTACAATTCCCATCAGCCCCTGTCAGCATGGCCAATTGGAGTGCCATAGGTTCGCCACCATGGCCCTAGGCCATGATTTGGCACAACCTGGTGACCTCTGTCACCTATAGTTTTTCTCTGCCCACCAGTACTGACTGCCCTGGGATAGCCTCCCCTAGCCCAGGGGATCTGCTTTTGGGCTGGATGCTGCCAGTTGCCAGCCAATAATATCATCAAGCCTCTCCAACTTTATTGTTGGAACTCCCAAAAAAAATAGTGAATTTTTAGTTCTCTGGCTTTTTTGATAGCTTAACTCATACTGCCTCAGGGCCCATTCTGAGGTATCAGTATACATCCTTTGGCCATCATAACGTGTTTGTGTCTTGATCCATATACCCACCCTAACTTGCATGTAGGCTTTGCTTTTGGACATGCTGGTCATTTTCTTCCTCAGTATTCTCATGGACATCCCTGCAAGACTGGTAACTATCACAGTTCCCTAAAATGCTATCCAAACCTCCTCTCTTTTCACTTAGTCAGCTCTTGTATGAATGATTATGTTCACTCATTGCAATGATCTTTCTTGTTTTTGTCATTTTTATTCTTTAATAAAATCCATTTCAATTATAACCACAACCTGCTCATTTAAGAGTTCTCACCTGGGATGTCCCTGATATGCATAGGATACATACATATAAATCTCAGTTACTCCCTCTTGCTCTCTGCCTCCCGGGGCAAGGTCCAGGCACCCCCCTCCCACACACACAGCTGCACCCTCCCCACAGCCAATCCCCCTCACAGCCAGGGCAAGTGGAGCACAGCCAACTGTCAGCAATCTGGCAGGCAGAAACATGGGCAAATGGCAGGTGGAAGATGCAGCGAAAGGCAGGTAGTGAAAGAACCAGTGAGCAAGTAGGCAGGCAAGTGGGTGGGTGAGTGGAAGCAATGGCAAATAGCAGGCAGAAGCGCAGCAAGTGGTGGGCAGGCAAGCAAGTGGTGGGTGGGTGAGCAAGCAGCAGGCAAGAGAGAGATAGCAAGTGGCAGGGGGAAGGAGCAGCCAAATAGGTTTCCCACATGATGCCCACAAGTGGCACCTGGGGCACTGGCTCACTGTCCCTCCCACGATAAACCGCTGCTGTCTCCATCTAATTCCTCCAAATTAAGTAGAGACTGCCTGCATAGGATAACATCTGTGCCCTGTGAAAATCCACACGTGAGTGCAGAAGACCCTTTTGAATATTTCTGGGAGAAAGCACCAGGGGCTACAGGAAGAATGAAGAAATGGCATATTTGCCTTTCTGTCATTTAGGGTTGCCAACCTCCTGGTGGTGGCTGGAGATCTACGGGCATTACAACTAAACTCCAGGTGACAGAATTCAGTTCGCCTGGAGAAAATAGCCACTCTGGTAGGTGGAGTCTATGGCATTATACTCCATTGAAGTCCCTCCCCTTTTCAAACTCCAAACTCAGAGTCTGTTTCCCAACCTGGACTTGGCAACTCTATGGTCATTGCATTAGATACACCATGTACAGAACTTCCTATACACAAGTTAGAGCAGGGGGATGTAATTTCAGTAAATTCCCCTTTCTTGCTGCATTCTCCAATACCATATAATACAGTCCCCAAATATTTATTTACTTTTATGAGGAACTGTTGGAAGAGGCAATGTCTGTGACTGTGGTAGAAGGAAGAAAAGGAATACATCTTAAAACCAGTGGGTGGTTTGAACCTTGGCACTCAGATGTTATGCATGATATTTATCAATTCCCATCAGCCCCTGAGCAGCTGTAGCCACCCTCACAAGTGCTGGTAGGGCTGATGGGAATTCAGAACCCTAAGCATTATTGGTAGATAAGGACATATCAGTAGATAAGGACACATGAAGGCAGCCATTTCTACAATCATAGCTGAAGTTTCGATCTGAACCCTTTCACTAACTCAGGACTTTTCCCTTGTTTCCCTTGTTTAAACTTATATGCCAATAAAGGTTCCACATTGATTGACTTTTCCCTGTAATTACAGGCATGAGAACAATTTACACAAAGGAAATTCAGTCAAGATTAATTATTAACAGTATTCAACAGTGTTTCTTCTAAAATCACACAATCATTTTTTTAGGGGCATACAGGCAACAAGTAACTCTCACAAAAGTTATGTGAGGATTGTAACTGGAATGACTTCTGCAGGTATTCTTTTTCAGAGAAGAATATGCAGTATAAATGAAATTTCACTGACGAAAACCTGTTCCCTTGTGATTAAAAATTCTTAATAAAACTAAACAAGTTTCTAAATATGTTAATGCCATTGTGACATCAGTCCTTGCTTCTTAAACCCCTCAACAAACATTGCTATGCAGCCTCTATGACTAAATACAGAAAGATTAAAACAGCCAAACTCTCCAAGGTAGTAATGTTCATTATTTTGTGCTTATAATAAACACTATTCCCATAGCTGAACTGGTTTATAAGACAGAGGATAGAAAACTGATTACAGTGCTAATTCCACACAAAAACTGTAACAACTCTAAAGCCACCATAGTCATACAAGCTCATTAATTCACACACCTAACGTTATATGCTCATTAGAATGGAAAAGTAGAGAGAAGTATGAGATACTGGGCAAAAAAAACCTAACAAAAAGATGTACTCAAAGAAGATAAATAAGAATAACCCCATTGTACCTGACACAGGAAATCAGGGGTAAAATTGGTTGGAGGAACAGAATCACACCCATGGCCTTTCTCCAGTATCACATTATTACTTCTAATTGCTAATGCACTTAATCTCCTAATTCTACTTTGTAGATTTATCTAAAGCTGCTTGGGATATTTATAGAACCTGTTTAATGAGCGGGGTCAGACACACAATAAAGGAAGCATTTGGCATAACAGCCAAGGAAACCTGTAAAAATAAGGGCACTTGAGGCAAATATTTTTGGCAAGGTTTTCTTTTTTTGATGGGAGGGGGTCAATATGTTCCTGCAAAGCCCCTTTAATTTCAGATGATGGGTTTACTGATGTCTTGCACTAATTCCCCTCTTCCACACTGCTTCACTGCAGCTTTTGAGCCTCTAAGGGATTCTACCTGCAACCAGTGTCAATAAGGAATGTGCAATGGCCTATGTAAAAGGTTGGATAGTAGTGTCTGCATTTTCCTCCACAATGTAAGGGAGCTTGGAGCTGACTATATGGTTTTTCTATCTTCTGTCCTCATACAACACCATAAAATAGGTTATACTGAAGTGGCTGGCCCAAGATCATCTAATGAACTTCATAGAAGTGTGGGGATCTGAACCCAAGGCCGTTTCTGCACGGCCAGCAAGCAGGGGTGCATCAGCATAAATTACACCGATGCACTCCCCTGGGACTGTTCACACAGATGGTCCTGGTAGGGGCACAGGCGAAGGCACAGCCTTCGCACAGACTGCACCTTCCCCAGCCAGCTTACCTTCTACTGCTGGCTGTTGTCGCATTGTGGAGGCCAGGGGACACACACCCCTGGCCAGAGCGACGGCTCTGGAGATGGATGCCAGGGGGGCAGGTCCCCTGGCCTCCACAATGCAGTGACAGCCAGCAGGAGAAGGTAAACCGGCTGGGAAAGGTGGGAGGGAAACACCGCCTTCCATCCGCTGCCATTCGCATTCTGTATTCCACCCGTGTGGAAACAGCCCAAGACTCCAAATATAAAGTAAACTGTGCATGCTGTTGCTGTTTCCACAGCTTTGTGGATGAGCATACATTTATGTAATCACACATTCATGTTTAAACTTTACCAAAACTTTGAAAAGGAGCTTTAACAGTAAAGTCAGAGAATAGTTTGTATCAATTTTCCTTTTGTCCAGTAGATATCATACTTTGTTTGAACCTGAACGCAAACTAATCCACCAGTACTAAATGCAAAAAACCCAGAAAATATTCTCAGTGAACCAAGAAGATTATCAACATTAAATAACAGCAGCTATGCAATCTGTCCTGATGGTAAGCAGAATTAATTCCTTTAATATAAAGAAACAGAACTTCTTACTTTTACTTTCCCATGTGATTGATACCATTGAGAGACACTGTTTGCCAGTTGTGCTATCACAGTAGATTTCATCTGAAGCCAAAAATAATTGACATTCAGACTCTGATAAGCAGAACATTATACAAACTAATTTAAATTGTCACTCTGTAGGGTTTTGGGTTTTTTTGCATTTGAAACTAACTACATCATATTATTCCAATAGGATTCCACATAAAAACTTCATCTCAGGGATTCTTCTTGAGTGGAGTCTTGTGAGCTTGAAACTGGCTTCAAGTAGCGTATGATTTAAATGAGCAACCAAAAGATGCATTCAAGAACTTGGCCCTGCAAGTACGTCCTGTGCAGCCTCCATGTTGTCTTCCCAACCCCATTTCACTAGTCCAGTGATGGCGAACCTATGGCACGAGTGCCAGAGGTGGCACTCGGAGCCCTCTCTGTGGGCACGCGCACACAGAGTTCGTCATGTGGGGGTGGAAAATCACCCCCCACACACAGACATTTAGGCTGGCCTGGGCCACTGAGCACGATGCGTGTGCACCACGGTGAGCAGGGAGGACTCGGCTGGTGGGCCTGGTGCCTATGCTCCAGGTGGCTACTGCCTGAGCGGGGGGCACAGAGGAGGCAGAGATGCTAGAGAGGCACAGAGTGGAGCACGTGGGACTTGCTGGAGGCTAGAACAGGCTGGTCCCTGCTCGAGTGGGTGGGGTGGAGGAAGAGGGAGCCAACAATTTTTTTTCCAAACTAAAACCTCAGCATTCAAGTTAAATTGCTGGGTTGGCACTTTGCGATAAATAAGTGGGGGTTGGGTTGCAATTTGGGCACTCGGTCTCAAAAAGGTTCGCCATCACTGCACTAGTCAAATTGCCACCTATTGTGTGGCCTCTTACCATATTTTGGCATATGAAAACAAATCAATCCAAAAAGGGCCCATACCACTAACATGATGGAACAGAAAATAAGAAAACAAAGTGCTATGAGACCAGAAGAAATTGTTTTATGTTGATAATGCCAATTTGTTTCACCTGTTGCCAAAATGCCATTTATCTTTAGAAGTAGTTACCTTACTTTAAACCATTCAAAATTTCAAAGGTCCCAGTAAAACATCAGCAGGGAGAAGATGCAACCTGGGGCCACATTAGCAGCCACAAGAGCTTTATTAGCTGGAGGCAAGGTGAGCGAGTCTGTTCATTGGCTGCAGCCAATGCCACATTGCCTGTTGGGCAGGGGCCTCCTTGGTTGTCCACCCTCCTCTTCCATGGACCCACCAGAGTAGGGGGAGCAATTTTCTCAGTGACCTTAGTGCCCCTTTCCTATTTGTTGGGACAGCTGCTGGACCCTCACTCTCAGTTGCTGCCAACTCTCCCACCCTTGCATCTATCATTGTTGTGGGGTGTGATGTATTACATGTATTATTTGTTTCACTGCACCTTGTCACAGCTCAGTTGGATGGTTTGGGCATTGGGACAGTTCTATCAGATGGATAAAGATCTATTTGCATCCTCTGGAAAATATGAAAGGATTTGATGCATTAGGTGGGATCCAGCCAGGATTGGCCAGTGGTGTTCCTTATTGCAACCTTTATCCCACATGGCTTTTGTCCATACAGTTCCCCAACCTCAACACAGCCATTTCGGAGGCCAAAAATTACCTCTTCCTTTCCTTTTCACCAGTGGAAATGCTGGTTGGCTTCCACTCAGTGCCTGAAGATAGTTTATGAGAAAGTATTTTCTTTAAAAGAAAAAAAGATTGAGAGTTAGAAACAGTTCACAATTATTTCATCCTTTTAAGAAATCTGAAGGTGGCTCTTTATGAAGAACAAAAAGAATTACCATAGTCTGATCTTTAAACAGACCCATTATCCAATTGAAATCTATATATCAGCAGAACTGTTCCACCTATCACACCACAGCTTTGAATATCTATTTTCAAAACAACACATTGATGTATTCATACCATAAAAGCAACTGGTTTAGTTGTAATTCCTTGTCTCTTGAGGCAAGTAGTTCTGCATGACAGGGGTTATGGATCAAATATTCAGTACCTTTGTGATTTCTAGGATTCTTCAAAGAAAGCCCCAACACTGACAATGCAGTTATAAACAGAATTACATGTTCTAAGAATTTAGCAAGATGTAACTCTTCTTAGCACTGCACTGCTAAACAGTTAAACCAATATATGCATCCTTAATGTAAAGATGTCACAAGATTCCCATAAGAGAGTTAAGATATTGTCAGGCAGCACCATCTTTGGCCTGTCAGCTCGCACTTACCCAGCCCAGCACCAGGTGGGCTCGCTATCTCTTTGCCTCAAGGGCACAGAGCCTTTTCCTTTGTTTCGTAAGTACCTAGTCAATGAGTACCTAGCACACAGCTAGAGGGTAAAGAATAGCTGGGGAAAGCAATGGCAAACTACCCCACAAAAACGGCTTGTCTATGAAATCACTGCTTCCAGTGGTACTCCAGGGTTGGACACAACTGAAGGGGAAACTTTACTTTTTAGTCAACAGAGCTTCCCAGTGCTCCTAATCTTTCCTTCCCAGGGAGTAACTAGACTATTCTCAAAACAACTGTAACTGTATTACTGTTTCTTCTCATGCTGATATTGGGGGAATGCAAAGGTGGGGGCTTGAGGGGCTGAACCAAACTGTAACCCTAAAATATCATCTGTAGCCAGGGAGCTGGATCTTTAGATTCAGCTACCTGCCTGTTAGGGCTTGACACAGTTCTAATAAAGCTCTTGGACCTTTCTTGAGACTTATTATTGACTGGAGTACCAGACCCTTACAGATATGAACCCAGCTCAAGATCTCAGGCTAACACCATCACCTGGGAATTTTTTAATCTTCGTGTGAAAGTTGCTGAAGGAAATCATGAAGTACATTTTTTTGTACAAATTGATCCCTCCAGGACTGAGATCTAACCTTTTTCTGTCTGATATCCCAGTCTTGTTGGAGCTGATGGAGCGCATTCCATTTTCTCTGTACTAAACATGTCTCTCACATTCAATAAACCAGGAGGAAGCAGCATTATAACAAATAACTTAAAAGTGAATTAAATGGGAGCTCAAGGAGATGACTGCAATTAGTTTCAGACATTAATGAATAGTTTGGCAGAAGTCCAATTTGGGTGTAATGGCATGGAGGCATTACACAGATAGAGTTTAACAAATGGTTGACATGCCAAAGACCTTGAATTAAACTATCTATGGCTAATGCCAGAAAGTCAAAACCCAAAGCAATGGGTAGCTTCAGACAGCATGCCAACTATACAATACACAAATAGGGAAGGCTTCATAGTAGTGGTCATATAGCACATAAAACTCAAAATAAACCATGTGTGGACAAAAGAGAGGGCATTCTAGGTAGGAATGAATGAACTCAAATGGTTTTTACAAATGCTCCCTTTAAAAAATGAATTCCTGAGGTATTATACATTTTTTTCAGAGAAAATGTTACAATTCAGCTATTTATTTATTTACTTCCATCTTTCTCTCCAACTGGGATCGAAAGTGGCTTTCATCATTTTCCTTTTCCCCATTTTATTCTTACAATAATCCTTGTAAAATGAGTTAAGTTAAAATTGTGTGAATGACTGGTCAAGTTTCACCGAGCATGCGTCTATTGCAGAATAGAGATGCAGACCTGGGTCTCCCAGATCCTAATCTGATTCCCTAAACACAACATTATGCTGGCTTTCAAGCATAGATTATATTTCAGAAGTATTCCATAATGCATCTGGTATAAAAAAACCTTCATAATTCTCTGGCTTACTTGAATGTAAAGATCTTTACCATGCAAGATGGGATGCCACAAGATTTTTCATATTTCCTATCCTTCAGCACTTCAAAGGCTGCATGAATACACATGACATGCTTGCATGATATCAACTGCTGCCTCAAATAGGCATTGCAGCAAGAGATTGTGCAGCCACCATTTAGTTGGAATTTTTTGTCTATTTTAAAGCTTGGTGTCTGTCTTGCTGTCTTCTTTGTCTTATTGAGGTCGGATCTGGCTGAATCAGAACTGAAGGGGTTGCCTGGTTGAGCTAATACCCAATTAATACCCAACTTCGGAGAAATGTTTCTTCAGTGTTGGCAACCTGACAACACACATCCCACACTAACAGCAGTAAAGTGGATATAGATTTTACATAAATTTTACATTAGCACCATTAATTAATTTTTATTAAATAATATTTGTACTTTTATGCCGTACATTTTCTATAACTCAAGACAGCGTACAAACTCAAATTTTAATTTTGTAAACTGAGTGCCTGTCTGAAACTCAGTAGCTCTTGAGTCTAACAGTAACATATACGTGTACATTGTACATTCCAGTGGGTATTTGCCCCTTGCGCCAGTGTATGGTGCATTCCATGACTGTTGACCCCCCCCCCAAAAAAATGGATTGCACTCTTCAGTCTGAATAACCTACTTAGATTCCTATTCCATTTGGTATTTCACTGAGAACTTAACATTACAAAACCTCCCCCATGTTTTAGCTCCATTCCTGTAGACCAAGCATGCTTCAGGAGTTGCATGTTCAGAACAATACATGTAGTATGCATAAGTTTTCCCTACAGAGAGGGAAACAGAGAGAAACAGCAGCTTCTTGGGACCATTTTTAGTTAAAAATAGTAGGGGGCAGATCTCTCGACATGGCATATTCCCATTCCAAATCATGATCCCACTTGCCTGAAAACTAAATTCTGAGCACGAGTCCCAGAATACGTCTGGGACACAGGAACAGGATAAAGACACAGGGGACATTAAGTCTTTGTAACACATGATTAACCCCTGAAATAAACACAGAGCTTCCCTATTACCTAAGTGTGATTAAAAAGATAACAGTAGTTAATCATCAATTTTGTGCTGACACTTTCTTTCTCCTACCTGATGAGCTTAGTTCAAGAATGAACAGTGATTGTAGCCTCTCTGATATTTATGTCATTAAGTCTTGGTATTTTCTACAGATAGGCCTAAAATATAAAAATTAAAAAAATAAGTTGACACATATGATCACAACAAATTCAAAAGATGGTGTGTGACACCCAATCAATCCTTTAAATACAAGAAGTTATTCAGGAAAAAGCTATCTTTGTTTGCATGAGTCCACATTTTCTACCCTTTACAGAGAAGGCCATTTTGAAAAAAAAAGATGATGAAGAAAAGTATCTCTCGATTCACAGCTAATACAATGTAATGGTTAGGTTAGATTGGGACCTAGGAAGTCTAGATTTGAATTCCCAGTCTGCAGTGGAAGCTTGACGTGTGGCCTTGAGTCAAGCACTCTCTTTCTTCCTAAACTACCTTACAGAATTGTTGTTATGATGATAAATCGATGGAGGGAAGAATGATGGTATAAATCACTTTGGCTTCCATTTAAGAAGTAGCATATACATCTCTAAATAATTTGCTCCGTGCTTTGACTTCATATAGACGTGACTGCCTAAGTCAAAGTAATCAAAGAAGAAAATATATATATATGCCTTGGCATGTGTTTAATGCTTTGTTAAATGCATATTTACTTCAGAATATGTTCCACTGAACTCAGTAAATCTTTGTGCAAAGCATGTCTTAAGTAACATGATTCATAAGAAGACAGACAGCTTTGGAAATTAAAACAATACAAAAATACAGATAAAAGACTATTCCATCTCTGCCTATTACACTAAATGGGAAAACAAATTTTCTTTTTTATTGCAAGACATAAGATAATTATGATAACTGGTAATTATCCTAGTGTGTTGTCAAGGAACCAGAGCTTTTTTTTTTTCCTTCAAGGTCTGGAAGCCTCAGATGAAAAGCCAAGACACCATGCGTTACATGGTTATATGGCATATGCTAGGACCATGGAAAATATAAGGTTTACAAATCTTACTACAATGTTGAGATGAAAAATACTTCTCAGGAATTTCATGCAGCTTTCACCATTTGTATGTTTCAATGATGAATGTCCACCTACATTAAAAATATACAGGCTGGTTTCAAAAGTTATTTTTGTAATTTGCCAGTGGGCTAACTAGGCCTATGGTTCCCAATTTTTTTTTCCATGTGAGGACCCATTTTAACATTAAAACATTTTGAGGACCCCCTCCCACATGATAGCTGAAAGGACTCTCATTTGGTGGCTGCCAGGTAGGACTCCAGTTCCTCTTCACTTGAGTTGGCCTCAGAAGTGGTATTTGAAGAAGCCTTATCACTCCCGGTGCACTGATTCCACAGCTCAACAAGAACTCAGTAACCAGCTGTCTCCTTGGCGTCTTTGCCACACCCTTTTTATGGGGTTTTCTTTACCCCCACCACCCAGCTGTCCAACCCAACCTGCAGGCTCTGCTTTCTAGCTCTCCCTCCTATGGCCTGAAAGGCTCCTGTTCCCGCCTGTTTGTCCCAATTCCTCCCTCTCTCTAGACCTGTTGTCAGCTCCACATGATGTCGTATTTCAGATGCTAAGGTCTGCAAATCCCGATGTGTCTGGCTGGCCTCACTCAGGGCATATGCTTCTGTGACATGTGGGCTAACCTCAGCAATAGGAGGGCTGAGGCTGCTGCTAGGATTGATTCCTGCATTCTCCCCTCTGATTCCCCCCCCCAACTGTGATTGGGCAATTGATTCCCTAGCACCAGTTCTTGGGGGGCCCACCTCCTGCTGACACTGCTGCTCACCTGTATGTGACCACAAACGACTCCCTGGATCCTGTTGTGGCTGCCCAGGTAAGACGGGTGGCAAGGCAGGCAACATAACAGCTGCCAGACAAGAGGCCTGAACAGTGGGTGGTGCTCTTGTTGTAATTTTGGGTTGTTCTATTAGTATTAGTACTGCTAGTTCTAATAGTTGTTATACTAGCATTAATTGATTAAGAAAATACATAATAACATAATTATAACAAAGAGATCAAAATGACAATGCTCAGTGAGCATACAGATTTGCAGCCCTGCCCTCGGGATCCCAGTAGTGTAGGCCATTTTATTAAAGAAGCCAAAAATTCCAACATTACAGGAGTTCTCTTTTCTATCCAAAAGGGGGGGGGGAGTAAAGTCTTTATGAATACTGCTTGAAATATGTTTGATAGATAATATTTATACGGCATTTGAAAAGAAATAATTGAGAACAAGGATTAGTAGGGAACTTCTAATATTTCAAAAGACAAGGCAATCTCAGACTATTTCACTTAGCTATCTCTCTTTACATTCCGCTACACATTGATGAGTTAAGTTTCCTTAACTTTTAGAAGGTACTTGACATCAGAATTAATTACTGTAGCACCTTTAATCCCTAACTGTTCCTTAATTATCCAATGATTTATAGTGGTGAGAGCGTTGGATTGACACCCACGACATCCTGGTTCAAATACACACTCTTCTATGAAGCTTGCTTGGTGTGTTGCTGTGAGAATAATATGGAAAAGGATAGCACCATGTATATTGTCTCAACATTCTTAAAAGAATAGGACGACAAAAATGGAATGGATATATAGGAAAACCCACACATATAGTTGAGAATTAACAACATTATATTCCTATTTAATATGCCACACAATTAAATATGAAGTACCTGACCATTTTGTTCTTGAAAATGTTTTTCCACAAAGACAGAATTTTGTGCAACTCCTCCTCATGTCTTTTCGTACCTGTAAAAATTTCGTACCTGTAAAAATTTCCAAAGTATCAGTAAAGATACTAGGATAGATGAGACCAATATTTTTATTTTTATTCATTTATTATTAGATTTTTATACCGCCTTCCCCCGGAAATGCTGTCTTTCTACAACTTCACAAAATAACCTCTTTAATCAAAACTGCCCTCCATTTGGGAACCTTGGAACAAGAACCATGACCTTATAATTCAACCTGTCAGAACTGAATAAACATTCTGTTTATGAGCTACAATTATCCTGGAATATGGAAAAAAACCCTTCTCTTTGTATTGTCCTACTGTGTGAAAAGAAAATGTTCCCATTGTCATATAAAAACACTACATTGTAGAATGATAGCAAGTCTAGAATGACTAGAATGAAACGTGATATGTGAAAAACAAAACCTTTGTGAAGATTTTTTTGGAAATTAAACTGAAAAGTACTTTTATGCTATGAATTAAATAGACCCAAAGAAAGGCATGGTAATATGAGTAAATTACATGGAGTAAATCATATGCTATTGCCACAGGCAGTCTGAGGGCTAGAGTAAATGTCTCTGCCTCAAAAATATTCCAGGGCAACCAAGCAGAATCAATATCTTAACTGCTCTGCAAAGTCAACAAGAACATTAAATCTCACCTCTATGACCAGCCATAGAATCTGACACAAAGTCCACACAAACTCTTGAGGCACTAGTGTTTCATAGGACCATTATATTCTTGGATATTGTCTTAGTACTGAGAATTTGTTCTGCCCCCACAGTGCAGTATTATAATCAGTAATAACAGATGTATTTTCGAAATGGCAGCTAGATGAATACTGTATCATTTATGGTATTATGATGTCTACCACAGAGATTTAAAGCAGTTTTCAATGAAAACATCTTCCTGGTCAGAAGGAGGTTCTGTGAATGTCATTATACTGATAAGCAAATATGAAGTTGTAAAATGGGGCATATTTCAAGATCTCTTATTGCACATTAGTTCTCATTTAACATTCTTTAACCAGACTTCCATATCCACAACCATATCAAAACCAAGCACAGAGGAATCATTTTTACCTATGATATTTTCTCATGTAGTTGAAAGAAGGTTTGAATGTTTCAAGCATGTTGGCTGGGAGCATCAATTCCATGGTAAAGACTAAGATCAGTCACTTATGTGGTTGAATCATTTGAGCATTTTTCCACCTATGTGTCAGCCTCTCACTTAAGTAGCTCCCGTGCAGTTAAGAGAACTTGTAAAAAACATGTGAGAATGATGAAAGCAAAGATTATTTCCATGTTTTCTACATATCTAGGGCCCACTCCACATGGGCCAAAAACATCACCCCTGGAACAATAAAAATAGCATTCAAGGGGTGCAGTTTGCATGGCTGATGCCTCTGCAATGAGGCAGCACCGTGCTTTTCCCCCCAACCAGCGGGAAAATGCTGTTTTTGAAATTCGCTCAGTGAGCAACTCTTTTCAAGAACAGAGTTTGTAACCCGATGGCAAGCAAATGGCACTGGGTCGGAGGCGCCACTTTTCAGCACCTTCATTTTGTTTCCCAACTTAGCTTTTCTTCCCTGCACAGCTCTGCCCTCCAACTACCAAGGAGTTGCCATGGCCATAGGGGCATGTCCCCTCATCCCTGCGGAGCTACATAGGAAAGAGAAGGTAAGTTTACAAATGCAAGGGAGGCGCCCCCATGCAAAGGCACTTATGCGGGCCATGGCAGCTCTAGAACCACCCACACAGAAGCATCCGAACAGTCCCAGGGCTCCACTGGCATCATATATGCCGGTGGGCCGCCGCTGCAAAGGCCTGCACAGAACAGGCCTAGGAGGCACCTTGTGATAGTGGTATCAATGATAGCACTGAACATGGATTAATATGGTATGGGGATGATAACTTGCATATGGATCCTGAGAACAATAAAAAAAATAATTGACATCAAATTATATGGCTGCTTGCAAGGCTGCTTAACTGATTTACAATGTTTAATCAGACTCTTCCACACAAAAGATATTTTCCTTTAAAATACTGTCTACACTGTTACTTAACCTTATGATTGCTATTCTGAGTTTTGAGTGTTCAGCACTCCATGTGGTTCGTGTTTAACACTCTACACAGTAAATTTCCAGGGACTATATATATTATTTCCATCAAGAAGCTAAGCACCACTTGGTTTAAGCAAGTGGTCTCTGCCTTGTCCTTGACACTATCCTTGGGGAAGTACCTGATAGCTTTTCGGGCAGCCAGCTGAATGTCTGAGCACTGTTGAACACAAATCATAGATCAATATTCTAATCAATTGTCATACTTTTGGTGTATATTACAAATTCACTACTTTACTATTTTTATATCCAGTTAAAGGTGTGCAACAGGGAACATGAAAAATAAACAGCATTCTTTGTCTTTTATTCAGATGTTATTTTTATTTTTTCGATAATATTGTTTGGCATATGACTGCAATTCTAATCATTGTGGACTAGTTGTAGTTTCCAGGTTGTATTCAAGAACAGTTCTACATAGAGCATTCTGCAGTAATCCAGGTGTGGGGCTACAGAAGCATGGATCAATGCACCAGATCAGCTGATTCTAGGTAATGAAGGTGTTGGCAAACCAGATGCAGTTGACAGAAGGAGTTCCTGGCTGACATGTCAACCTGCTTTTCAAGAGCAAGGCAGGGTCAATGAGCGCGCGCGCGCACACACACACACACACACACAGCGCTCTTAATTACAGCTAGGACTCATGGATTCAATTCTTCTAAAATATTAGCACCCTGCCAAGCACATTTTCATCAAATCTCGGAAACTAAGCAGGGTTGTCCTTAGTATTTGAATGGGAAAGTTCTTACTCCCTACTCAGAAGCAGGCAGTGGCAAATCACCTCTGTTCATGTCTTTCAGATCTAGATACATTGCAGCCAAAATATTGGTTTCCCAGGTTACAAATACTGATAGGATATTTAGAACTGCCCCCCCCTCCCCGAGTTTTGAGGGGGCACATTTTTTAAAATCCTAGTGCTAAAATGCACAAATCTCAAACCTTATAAAGGCTCCCAAGGTAAAACATGGGAATTCACACACACACACACAAAACCCCACAAATCAAACAGACTCAATTCCAACATTTTTTTTAAAAAACTTAAAAGCGATAGAACCTTACTTAAAGCAGGCTGCAAGCCAATACCAAGTCCTGAGAGACACAGAAACACAAGTCTAACAAAAGTTAAAAAGAAAAATATCATGGGAGCCTGCAAATGCTGGCTCCAGATATTTCCAGTTATTCTCGAATATTTCCTTGATTTGTAGAAAAATATTTCCCTATTTTTTCCAGTATCCCAAGGAATCCCAGATACATTTTGGGGAGAAAAATATGCCTGAAAATATACCATGTGGAATTTTTGTGCATATGTTCTGCTCAGTTGTACCCAAATGCACAGCCCTATTGGTTTTTGTGTTGTTGCTGCCCTGAGCCCTGTTGGGAAGGGCAGGGTATATAAAAAAAATTAACACGTTTCATTTTTTTTCTGCCTTGCAAGTTTGCAAGCTACTTTGACACCTGTGCAGTTGGTCAAATAATTTCTCCCTCAGAGTTCCCAGGGGGATGGGGGGTTGCCATCAATGTGATTTCACTGATTCCCAGAAAGGTGTGGAAAAGGCAACAAGAAACAAGATAGGCCCTGTCAGAAGAGGCTGAGCTTGCGAGGAGAGAGTGAGGGAGGGGATGTGAGTGAGTGAGTGAGTGAGTGAGTGAGTGAGTGAGTGAGTGAGTGAGTGAGTGAGTGAGTGAGTGAGTGAGTGAGTGAGTGAGTGAGTGAGGGGTGGCATACAAGGGAGGAGAGGGAGGGGGTCCGGCATCTGGACATGGCCCACCCACCCTAGCAGAGGGAGAGGGAGGGGAGGGAGGGGTGGCATGCAAGGGAAGGGGAGGGCGTAAGGGGTGGCATGCAAGGGAGGGGGCCCAGCATCTGGGCATGGCCTACCCACCCTAGCGAAGGGAGGGGGAGGGGTGGCATGTAAGGGAAGGGGAGTGGAGGGGAGGGAGGGGTGGCATGCAAGGGAGGGGGAAGGCCCCCAGTATCTGGACATGGCCCACCCACCCTAGCCAATTTGGTTTTGCCAGGTCCTAGTCTGATATCTTAACTAGTCCACCATGAATTAGGCAATTAAACAACATTGGTAAGGAACTATTAGACTGTGTGAAAGTGCAAATGCATGAAATGGTAACTCAGATGTAAAGAGGCATTAAATAATAATCCTTTTAGAAGAAATACAGTTTTAATTTTTGGTTACTGGCTAATTTATTATTTTGCTTACATTTTTATTTGTATAATTGGCTGTCAAGCATCAAACAGCAATACAGGCCAAAGATAAGAACATAAGAAAGAGCCTGCTGGATCAGACCTGAGTCCATCTAGTTCAGCACTCTGCTACTCACAGTGGCTCACCAGGCGCCTTTGTACCCAAAAAAATTAAAACTCACATGCAGGATGTGAAAGCAATGGTCTTCTGTTGCTGCTGCTCAGTGTGCCACTGAACCACTTTGCGCCCCTCCTTGCACCCCTCCATGCCCACTCTATCAGAGCTCTCTCAGCCCCACCTACCTCACAAAGTGTCTGTTGTGGGGAGAGGAAGGGAAAGGAGCTTACAAGCCACACTGAGTCTCCTTACAGCGTATAAATCCAAACTCTCCTCCTCCTCCTCTTCTTGTTCTTCCTCTTCCTCTTCTTCTTCCTTTTTTGTGCTGACAGGGTTTAGGCTTTGTTATGTTTGTTTGTTGGTTGGTTTATTAAATACATTTACTAGCAGCTAACAATACAAATAATACATGATAAAAACCCACTGTAACACCCATAGAAGTCACAGTTTAAAAACTCTACTTAGGACTATCAATAATACAAGCTAAATCAATCTAAATACAGTCCTAATTTTTTTAAAAAAAAACTGTCTTTGGGTTGTTCTGTAATTGTGTGGCTCCCATAGAAAAGACATTCTTTCATGTAATCATAAACAAGTGTTTTTAATTGGTGAGACAGTTATTTCCTGATCTCAGGTTGTTCCTGGTCTGTTGTCTCTCTCAGAGGAGTTCTGACCTGATCAAAGAGGAGGATCACAGGGTTCACCCCCATATAGTAGTGAGCTGTGCCCCAGAGATCTCAGGGTTTGAGAGGGATTCCTTGTCATCCAAAGGGTATGCCTCAGTGAAGCTGAGGAGGGACTATAGCACTTGTGACCAGTGAGCAGAAAGTGAGCTGAACTTGCAGGTGTTCAATTATTAGTTTTAACTGGCAAAAACATTTTCTATACTTTCTTCTATTGTAAATGCTTATCAACGTTAGGATCCCATAGCATCAGTCATGGTTTTATTTAGTTTTTATCAATACTACAGCAATTGTAGTCACACACCACCGCAAGTATCTACTATACACAGAATAGTCCTCATAATATATAGCAAGACTTTACACATGTGTAAGTGACATACCTTTTCCACTTATAATTCAAATATCCAGCCTCAACATTCAGGTCAACATCTGCACTGTGATAATTACAAATCAATCCAAAGAAGAGACTTCTGCTCTTTTTCTGAAAAAAACCCACAAGATCAAGATGGCTTTGCTAAGCATAATGATTTGGAAGTAAACCCCATTGAAAAGAAGGGAATTACTTGTGCATAAGCAATGATAGGTTGTCTGTTAATTTCCTTTAATAATAATAGTTCTGTATGCCAGTTGGGAGCTGGAGTCCAGCTAAGGAAATTTCAACAAGTTACCATTGCAAATTCTACTCAAAGGGCTGCTAAATTTTTGAAATGCAAGAATTACATACTGGCAGTAATTACAGTAATTGAACATATGGTGAGTGAACTGTGGTCATACAAGTGTTCAGCCATTAAATCAAACACCACCTCTGGCATATTATTCCCAGAGTTCCAGTGATGAATATTGAAGATTGTGTTGGATATCGGTGATAATGAAATTGAAGTTTCTCTGCAGAGGCTGACCTAGCGTGCAATTAGTTAGTTCCATAAATATCACATTTCACAAGCTGTGTTATGACATCTGTATGTGAAACACAATTTGGAAAAAAGAAATCATACTGCGCTGCTCTCCATTACATATATACGTTTTTATTACATAGCGGACCAAAACCAAAAACATTTCACTGACCTTTCAAGTGTTATCTGTTGAGATACAGCACATTTATTTCAGTCACATTCTTTATCCAAGGAGTTCAGGGTTATACATAGGAGGTTACTCAATTTTCTACTTGCATCAGTCCAGTAGATCTAATAGTGACTTCTCCATATAAGAGAAAGGGATTTAAATATGGGTTTCAGTGTTTCAAGTGCAACACTTTCTATGTGACAACACAACAATGCCTGTAATTTGAACTTTCATCTGTAAAAGGAAAAGCATGAATCAATTAAATTTCATCTGTAACTTCCTGACAAATTCAGATTTTTTTATTTAAGCATCATCATTGTGATACAAAGTTTCATCTGCAGGCTATTATGCTTTAACAAGTGCTTTTGCAGAATTGAGCAATTATCCACTAGATATATTGCAAGTATTTTTGTGAGAAGAATCCCCCTGAAAAGCAAAACAGAAGCATTTTTTCCCAGGGTAAAATTGCCTTTGGCTCTTTTGGAGTCCAAGCTGCAAAATAAAATCCTTTCATGAGGTATTACTAGTATCTAACATCATCTCATAAACTAAATTAATTGTTCAGCCAAGAGTTTTCTCTGTCTTTACTGGCACATTGAAATAAGTCACAGCACTCAATGCCCAGGCAATCTTCTTTCTGTCTATAATGCAATAATGGCCAAAAGCAAAATGACATTTGATCAATTCCAAATTATCAGAAAACGTTCTGGACTTTTGAGGGCACACAACCTATTGATTCAGGTGAAAAAGGGAAAACCCAAAAGACTATACAAAAAAGAACATGCTGATAAACCAATAAAATTACAGTATACAAAGATCAAGAGAGAGAGAGAGAGAGAGAGAGAGAAGAGAGAGCAGAAATACCAGTAGATTATCTTCTTAATTCAGAATGGATTCATTTGGCTGACTGCTGTGACTTAAGGACAAAAATAAGAATGAGTCCAGAAATACAGCAGTAGGAACATAAGGAAGGGTGAAGAAAGATTAAACCATATTTAAACACACTCTTCAACACGGACTATGAATAATAATAAGTGTGTGCCATCAAGTTGCAGTCGACTCACAGAGACCTCAGAATCATGGGTTTCTTAAGGCAAGAGATGAGAACAGGTCAGTGGCGAAGCTGCCTCGGTGACATCCAGGGACAAACGCCCCAGGCACCCACATGGGAGTTACATGCATGGGGGGTGAAATTGCCCCACACCGCTGCCTGAGAGGCAGGCCTAAGCCCACCCCTCGGGCAGCAGAGGACCCTGCCGTGGCATGGAGCAGCTAGGTGCCACCCGGCAGGCTCTTAGCCAGTCAGCTAGCTCAGCTGATACCCAAGGGGCAGGCCAAGGCCTGCCCTGGAAGTGCTGCCCGGCCAAGGCTGCTCCGCTAGGCAGAAGGGGTGGCCATGGTGTGAAGTGAGATCACACCCCCTCTGCCCAACATAATGGCCGCGGCCGTGCAGAGGGGATGGCCGCATGGCTCAGTCAGCTCTTGCACTGTGAGAACCGGCTGCACTGAGCGAGGCCACACACACTTCTTCTGCCTGACAGAGCAGCCAGGCAGAGGGAATGGCCATGCGGCCGGCTCATATTCCACTCCAACAGGGGCCCCCATGCCATGGCCACCCCACCTGCTGCCACATAAGGTAAGTGGTGGCGCCGGGGGGAAGGGGGTACGGCACGAGGACCCATGGGGTGTGGAAAATGTTGAGTCCACCCCAGACACAGCTTTCCCCAGCTACGCTTCTGGAAGAAGTCATTTACTGGCTAAATCCCCACTGATAAAATATCCCAGGATACTCACCCTAAAAATCCCTGGTTTTGCAAGGACTCCACACAGCTTTTGTGCCTAAATTGGCTCTGTTCCGGCCCTGACGTGTGCTATGCCCCTTATCCTGGGATTTTCAAAAATCACCAGTAAGGATCCCACGCTGAGTCCGGTTTTGTGGGGAGACTTTCCAGCCCTGCTTGCTTGATTGCTCATTCAAGCTGATATGCAACACACACTAGCCACTCAGAAACCATTTGACTGAGCATGCTCAGGATGAATAACTCAGGTCATGATGGGACACCCCCCCCCCCTTTTCCTTTTTTGCCTTCATGGCTACATAGGAATGATTGTTCAAAGAAAGAAACGAGCACGCACAATAAATTTTCAAACCATGCAAGTAATTTGGATGCTGGAATTTTCTTACAAGGCAATGGCTATCATTTACTTTTTCCGGCAATGCAGCGTCTTGGTCAATTGGTCATTCAAGGTGCCACTCAACATGCAACAGCCAATCAGAGGGCACTTGACTGAGCACGCTCAGAATGTGTGACTCAGAGAGTGATGAGACACCCCCCTTCCCCCCCCCCTTTTTGCCTTCATGGCTTTGTAGCAACAATTGTGCAAAGAAAAAAAGAGACCATGAGAAAAGACGGCTCCTCAAGCTGAGGGGTGTGCACGTTCAACTCTATGCGACTGCAAAGCGTTCCGACCCAACAGTTTTTAAAAAAATATTGCTTCCTCAAGCAGAGGAGAAGGGAACGCTCATTCACGTTACTATCCCCAAACAGTACCCAAACAGGAACTAGGAACCAAAGAGCCACAGAGCAGATTGCAGGCTCGTGGGAATGGAAGAGCAGTTTTTGATCTCAGCATTAAATCAACCACAGACTCAGGCAGCAGAGGGGAGAGAGAGACTGGGATAAAAAGATATGGACTTTTATGGAACTGGGGGGTGGGTGACCATGTTTATTTTCCCAGTGCAGAATCGGCCACTATTGCCTTCCTCTGCATAGCAATCCTTGATGGTCTCCCAGCCATGTACTGGAGTTTCTTTCTGGGAACCTGATACCCCACTATGTGGGTGTTTAAGTTGGATTGGGCCTAGTATTGTTAAGAGAAATTCCCTTGATTCCTCATTACACAGTTTCTTTCTGAAATTCAACCATTCATTCCTGTTCTTTTTAGGAATCTAGTGTCTATTTTGAATCAATTCCATTTTGATCAAAGAGAAATTCAACAATAGGGCAGGAAAGGAAATTTGACAAAAATTCAAAATGTCATTCTGTAGATGCTTCAAGGTAGGCAATGCCTTCCCAAACCTTCCTATGCTTCTGCTACAGCACTGCGCTGTGGTATACAGAATAAAGCTGAAGCAAGGACAGGAGCTAAAAGTGACTGCATTGATTTCTCTTCAAAGAGAGATCTTTCTTTTAAAAGAGAAAAAAAGAATGGTTATATCTAAAAAGAGAATGGATATATCTTAAAACATTAATTTCCAAAAAAAGAAAAGAAACTAACCTCCCCACAAGAAGTCTAATTAGGACTACAGAACGTACCATTTTTTTCTGACCCAAAATAGCCATGGGGAGCTGCTATTTGTCCACTGGGGGAACTTACTTTTACTAATGATTGCACATAGGTCCTGGGGCTATTTCTTACACAACATGTGTGTAAGAGGGAAGCACCATGGGCCCAATTTAAACTCTGCCCCTGCATACCTGGAAATTGATTTTTTGACATGGAACTCCAGGTGCATATCTGTTGAAAGTCCAAGTGTCCACCAGTTTTTGTTATGTGTGAATCACCCCTCAGCTAAATACCACTCCAAAGGAACTCTAAGATCACTTTCAATCAGGCTATGTGCCCCAGTTTCACTGCCCCAGTGCAGCATTTTTATACCTTTGTCACATAAATTGGCTAATCTGGTTTTCTTCTGTGTGTTCTCTGTTTTTTCCAATGGTTTCCAAAAATCTTTGATATAATATTTCACTTTTATGTGATATATCTGCTGGCTCACTGTCAAGACTGTTCTCTTAAGTGGCATTGACTCTGCAAATCTGAGGTCGTTTTGTAGTCCTTGTCTCCTAGCAATAAGTTTCCTATGTGGAGGGGCTACTTTCCTTTGTAGGTTAGGCTGAGATTTTTGCAGAAAATTCCTTTTAAGGGCTGGAATCTTTTTAAGAACCTTTCCTCCTCTACCTTTTAAATGCTGAAATATCCATTTCACTTCACTTCATAGAAAGACTGGGGAGCAGCAGAGTGGGGAAAAGAATAAGGTAACAGTTTGAAAATGTCCTTAGTTTATTGGCTTTGTTACCTGCCTGTGATTGCAAAATGAAGTGGCTGTCACCCCCATTCTGTGTCCTATGCTGTTTTGTGCTTAGAAGCAGGCCAACATTTGATAGATACCAGAGCTTGGTGTCTTACCTTCAAGTTTTGGCTACGAATTTGCTATAACAATTAGGATTCTAGCTTTACTGCTCATGCTCTCACCTTCCTTCATTCAACGGGCTGGTAAGATCATTTGAATGCCAAACTACAAGATCTGGATTTGCCACTGGACTCTTTACTTATGCTAACTGCTAATGAGATATTTCGTAAAGTAAAACATAGATTTTTTGAGCAGGAATCACAGAGACTGATGACCCAAGCAAATCTGGGCATCCTCCCTCAGTTTACCATCACAGCCAGCTATCTTCAGCTCTTAACTGATCCCAAAATGCGACGAGCAGTTTCTCTGGCTAGATGCAACATGCTTCCTTCTACCAAAAGATTAAGCAGAGAGAAGAGAGATTAAGATTAAGCAGAGAGAATCATATTGCAACCACTGATAGTTGCAGTTGCACCCTTGGATTGGAGGAAACCGTCCACCATGTCCTTCATCACTTCCCTTTTTACGACTCTGTGCGGAAAAACTTACTTGAACCCCTTTTCTCTGGCCTAGACAGCATCGCAGATGCTGCCAAAACTGTTTTTGTTAGTTAGCAACTCTGTCTCAATACTGGAATGTACGGCCAGATTTTTGTGTGTCATTGTCACCACACATTCCCAATTTTTCGCCAAACAGAACTTTTAATCCTTTCTTTTTTAAAAAAAAATATTGTTTTATTTAATTATCTTGAATTTTATATTATTCAAGCCTATTGCATATTATATATATTTTTAAATGCCATTAAAGGTTTCAATTTCAATTTCAGTCATGTCTTCATGGAGCTGGCAGGTAAAAATGTGAAGATAGTGAAGCTAGCACTTGTTGAAACAAACCTGGGCTTGAATGATGGTCTGCAACCCAAACTCTGTTTTCATCTACCATTCATAGTTGTAATAAACAGAAACACAGAATAATCATTGGCCGTTTCTGCCTGGCCTTTTTATGGCGCACTGGGAACGGTAAAAACGCCGTTCCCGAGGGCATTCACTGAAAGCGGCTGCTGCTGAAGCAGCAGCAGCCCGTGGCGTCGCTCCCCCCTCCCCAGGGTGGCGTCAAGCCGCCCTGAAAAAACAACCTTTAAAGGGTTGTTTTCCCTCAACAGCGATGTTCGGCCTTGGTCGCGAACAGCACCGCCCGGGGACATGCTGTCCCTTCCCGTCCGACTCACCCGTGTCCCGTCGATGCGGCCTGCTGGCCGTCGAGAGCTTCCATACGCTGTCCTCCAACCCCTGGAGGTCGGAGGGGCAGCGTGGAAGGCCGAGCTTCGACGACCAGCAGGCCGACACGGGGACCTGCGGTGAGTCCGGACGGGGAAGAGGCGACTCCATCGCGGAGCCGCCTGCCGTCTACCGACACCTCTCGAGGAGGAGCCGACCGCCGCGATAGCGTCTGGCGACCTCAGCCTCCCGCGGGGGGTTCTTGCGGCATGGAAGCCTGGGGCGATGCAGAAACGGCCTTTATTTCTTGGACTTACATGGAAGAACTAAACAAGAAAAAAGAAAAACATGAAATCTTTCATGAGGAGACATCTAGTACATTTATCCAGAAGTGCCTGTGGTAATGCTGTAGCTCCGTGGTGGCGAACCTTTGGCACTCCAGATGTTATGGACTACAATCCCCATCAGCCCCTGCCAGCATGGCCAATTGGCCATGGGAATTGTAGTCCATAACATCTGGAGTGCCAAAGGTTCGCCACCACTGCAGTGAAGCAACCTCATACTGGATAATGTGCTGTTTTCATGTATTGTGTCATATAACCCTGCTCAAGTGCTTATAGGGTGGATAATGAAAATGTTGGATGTTATGACATTGAAGAACTAAACTGCTTTCCTGTAATAGAGTGAAAGAAAGAGTAACATTTGTTGAAGAAACATGGCTGAAATGAGAGGCAAAAACAAGTTAAGTGGTCCTCAACTGCATCACATATTGATCTTGTGCAATGCATATTACACATGAAAGTAAACAATGGCTACTCCTTTCATGAGCACATAAGAAAGCATAATAGCTTCTATTACAAAAATATGTATGTTGAATTATTTCAACCAACGTATGTTTGCTAAAGCAGTAATTAGACATCAAAGTATTTGACAATTCCTTGCAAGCCTGAACACTCAGCTGAACACATTTATAATACCAACATAAACTGTAATTTCCATCAGTTATTATACAGCAACCAACTCGCTTAGGCAAGAAGGTGTTTTCACACCTACACACTTTATGCAATTTGCCCAAAGTGCAAATTACTTTCAGGAGTTTTTTTTTTTCAAAGACAGATTCTTGTCAGAAATGTTCCTATTTTAATAACATTTGCATTCCTGTGCAGAGGTTCTCAGAATACCTCAATTTTTTAAACCTATTTATTTGTACAAAATTACTATATCCCCCTCCCCATGCTTTAAAGCAGAAAGTCTTCAGTAATCTTCAATGTTTTTGTTATATGCCAAGGAAAAATCTGCACTAATAACATATTATTACAAACACAATAATACTTTTGTAGCAATAGAGGATGCTACCTTCCAGGTGGGACTGGGGGATCCTCTTGAATTGCAGCTTATCTCCAGGCTACAGGCATCAATTCTTCTGGAGAAAATCAATACTTTGGAGGGTAGACTTTGTGGCATTGTACCCCACTGAGGTCCCTATTCTTCTCAAGCTCCATCCCCAAATGTCCAGGAATTTCCCAACCTGGAACTGGCAACTCTACTTCCCCACCTCCCACCAGTGGGCAGGGGGAACCTGGCAACCCTTACCCAAATGTCCTGGTTCCATATCATAATTTATTTTGTACTCCTTAGAAGTACACGGATGCATACATATGCACATTTATCCAGAAATGTCTCACTGAGTTCAAAGGCAACAGTGATAGTCATGTCACTTTTCCCTAAAAGCATTCTCTACAGAATTAAAACCTAGTTCTTCCTTCCTCTGCTTCTCCTACTTCATTGATATTTGATATTTAAAGTTCAAATTATCATCAATAACACTGCCATTCTTTCCTTTTAGGATACATGTCTGGATCAAACACCTTGAGCCCAAATCCACATAATTTTTTCTCCATCCACCAGGCAAGAAACTAATGGGTCTCCAGGTCTCCATCCATCAGGCAAGAAACTAATGAGTACAATAGGAATGAGCTTGCTGATCTGTTTCATACCTTCAACTTTGGTGTAGCTCACTTGATACTGTGAACAGTAAAGGATCCAGCTGTTACTAAAATAGTAAACAGTATTAACTTGTATTATTTAAAAAAGGCACACAAATATCTTTTATGCTTTAATGGGAATTATAGGTCAAGTGGAACACAAGGTTTCTAAGACTAAACACAACAGAATCATCCACCTAATACATTCAGGTTGATGACTAATTGGTTCAACAACAATGGTGCATGTTAACATTTCTTGTTTCTAAATGAGCTGTCTCATCTCACTTTGTGTACATGTATTCTAACAGCCTAAGACTTTCTATGTTTATCAGGCATTCAATTTTTATGAGATCTGAATCATAAACAACTGTTGGCTTATTCATTTGCTGCATTATTTCTGAGCTCCTTTTGGCATCTTTCAATGTTATGCTTTCCTACTTGGCCCGGTTAATTAAGCAACAACTTCTGCCACATCACCATAGCTTAACTAAGGATAAAATGTATAGAAACTGGGTAGAGAGCACTTCATCTTACAGAGGAACAGGACTCCTTGAATGGCTGTGCTATGATGTTACACTTGACCCTGTGATATTTCCCAATTTATTTAATCACATCTGCGCTGGCTGCTAGAGGCCACTTGTCTCACAACTCTATATATCATGTCCTCACAGAACATCCATATTTCAATATGAAGAAAACCACATTTAGCTAATTGAAGGTGGCTTCATGCAGTTAAAACTCACCCACTACACAGCATTGTCAATGTAGTGTAATTCCATGACAGTGCTACTTAAATACATCTGAACCAAAATCAAAGTAATAGCAATACTTTCTGATTCCTCCCTCTACTCTAGATTTTATGGGTAGAAAATGACTTCCAGGACAATTACTGGCAGAGTTCAATGGAGCGAACACTTTGCTTCTGTTAACAAGGCCTCCTGAAAAATCAACAAAAGGCAACGCTTCTCTTTGTAGTCTGTAAACAGTGTGACAATGTTGAAAGGGAGTATTTTTGCATAGTGATACTAACATCCGCACACAGTGTTAGTATTTATACACATCTAAGCTAGTAATATAGTATACTGCTATGTTATTAATTCTGTGTACGAGTTCTCTCTCTCTCTCTAATGTTACAGCTCCTAGCCAATAGGCTGTATGTGAACTACACAGAATTTCTAAGCAGAATTTCCCCCTTTAATTATTTTATTTATTCTATTTTATATAATTTATTTGATTGTAGATATCTTCTTTAGATTCTCCTCATGTCGCTCATCTTATATTCAAGTAAACCCAAAAGAAGTTTCACTAAAGGGTAGCTCAGGGGTAGGGAACCTGCGGCTCGAGAGCCGCATGCGGCTCTTCTGCCCTTGCACTGCGGCTCCACGAGCCGAGCTGCTGGCCCCATCCTTGCCCGCCCTGCATGCAGCACGGTGGACACATCCATGTGCTTCTCAGAATGAGCGGAGTAAAAGGTAAAAAACCCAATATATACAGTGTTATCTTTATTTTAAATGTCAAAAATTATTTGCGGCTCCAAGTGTTTTCTTTTCCCGTGGAAAACGGGTCCAAATGGCTCTTTGAGTGTTAAAGGTTCCCTACCCCTGGGGTAGCTGGATCACAACAACCCAGCAAAGTGTGTTGTGGGTTTTCCAGAGGACCTGATGGTAGTAAAGAAAGTGGAGTATATATACCTGTGGAATGTCCAGGGTGAGAGAAAGAATTATTTGCATTGGTTAAAAGTGTTAAGTGTGCAATTTGCAAGTGTAATTTGCATGTTTTGTGGAATCCAACCATTTTAGCATATGTATGTATGTAGGAAGCAATTAAATGGATTAAAGGTCAGGCAACTGCTATGCAGAATCCCTCACCAATTGATTATGCAACTTCAGTGTTACATACATATGCTAAAATGGGTGGATTCCACTTAACACATGCAAATTACAATTGCAAATTGCACCCTTAACACTTTTAACCAATGCAAATCATTCTTTCTCCCACCCTAGACATTCCACAGGTATATATACTCCACTTGCTTTTCTACCATCAGATCCTCTGAAGATGCCAGCCACAGATGCAGGTGAAACGTCAGGAGAAAATGCTACTGGAATATGGCCATACAACCCGGAAAACCCTCAACACTCCAGTGATTCTGGCCATGAAAGCTTTTGACAATACATTGTCTCAGCAAAAGTTGTATACTATTAGCTACAGGTATGTCCTTTTTTAACCTGGAGAAAAGAAAAACTTAACTGGATTGTGATTTATAAATGTCTATGTACAAATTATAATCCAATTAATTTTCCCCTACCAAGTTTTAAAAAAACCCAACCTAGATAATTTCCTCTAAATTACAGCAAAGCTAGTGGTCTCATGTTTATCACTAAGGCAGCAAAACAGGCCATTCAGAGAAAAAATATAGTTTTCTGTAAACTGTGGGGACTCCCTTGCTAGTCAGAGAAATACTATTAAAAAACTAACTACTCTCCATTCATCAAGCAAAAACCTTAGTGCTCAGTGCCCTTCCAGAACTGTTGCTCTCACTCTGATGATTTCTACTTAAATAATATCATTTTCTGTATTGTTTAGCACATCATGTCTAAAATTGTGTACTTTTTTGAATTTCTATAATCCTAGTCCAATTACATTGCTTATTACAGGCCTGATCCCATTGAATGTATAATCTGCCTTAAGTCTCATTAAGAAAGATAGACTATAAATAAAATAATTTTTCAAAAAAAATTCAAAACATTCACATCTGCTGTTGCGTGGCACTTGCTTTGTCTCCTCAGCAAAGTGCATTTAAGAAAATTCACCTGCGGGTTTATTCTGTGAGAGGAAATTGGGATGGTGCACTTCCACAGGATTTGTTCAGGTTTTGATCTCTGAGTGAGATGTTCTAAGGCAGTGGTGGCGAACCTATGGCACTCCAGATGTTCATGGACTAAAATTCCCATCAGCCCCAATTGCCCTTGCTGGCAGGGGCTGATGGGAATTGTAGTCCATGAACATCTGGAGTGCCATAGGTTCGCCACCACGGTTCTAAGGTATGTTGTTAGTGGGCAGAGTTTGTGGGAAGCATCTACTACAAGGATCACGAATGTTATGAAATGGAGAGTGAATACTTGCGAAGATGCACTTGGCCATCTTTATGGGTAAGTGGCACATTGAAATTAGTGACAGGAGGCTGTTTCCTCAGGGTAAATAGGAAAGCCTGGCAGCTTCCTTCACTGGACTCTGAGCAGGGAAGTGTATGTGCGTAGCTTGGCAGTTAGTTACCATTCCAAGAGCAAGGAAAGCTTCCCAAGGAAAGCTTCACCGTCCTTGCATTGGCAGCAGTCACTAACAAGCAAGTTGGTGACACATGGAGGCTTTGCCATCAGTTAGGTGTTGGGCGACATTGGTGGGGAGGGAGGGGAAAGAATGACAGGGATGAAACCTTGTCCTGGTTTCATTAACTAACCACAGATAAAATAAGCCGTGGTTTCATGTTAACTGAAATCTTTGCAGCAGATCAATCTAAGGTGTTGATTTCTTGGTGCAGAAGCAATATGTTTGTTAAGACATGACACAGCCTTATCATTTTTGAAGAATTCTTTTTTAAAAAAAACTGTACCTTTATCTGACCTTGTGACTTTGAGACAGAAAAACAATGACTGCAATGGTAGCATAAAACACCATAATGCAGCCTAGAAGTAATTGCGGACTAAACAGAACTCTATCAAGCAGAAAATAGCCATCGCAATCTGTGGTACAGAGACTCACATTAATATTTCTTTTCTTCCCAGACAATTCTTCTCCTTGTCATAATAATATTCATTTACACAGTTACACAAGAATATTCCCTTTGTATATACCACAGATTATGTTTTATCTTTGATCTGTGTTTTTAGTGTATCTTTTGTACACATGCAGTTTATGCTAATGGTACTGTGGAATTGATGCATATTTGTTTTGTTGTACTGGTCCATGATTGTAAATTAAAAAATGATTGATTCTCCTTGTCTTAACCTCAGAGGTCATTCACAATCATATTTCCCTTTACTTGTCTCTATTATCAGATCCCAATGATTTAACAACTTTATAATTGACTTTTTACCTTTTGATTGTTGCTGTATAATTTTGCTTGATAAACACTTTTGATTGATTGATTGATTGATTGACTGATTGATTGATTGATTGATTGACTCAGTAGACTTGTTTTCCTCTCTCCCTGCCAAAGCAGGCTCAGAGCAGCTACTATCACATTAGTACCAATACTGTACAATATAAAACCAATAAAACAATAAAATACCCCACAATAAAATCCAATAGAGAAAAGAGAGGAAGAACAAAGAGAAAAGAAGGGAAGGGAAGGGAAAGTAGGCCAGCAAGATGACTTCAAAATGGCACATCTTAGGTCTGGTGGAGTACCACTGTCTTGCAGTCCCTGCAGAATTGAGATTATTTATTTATTTGTCTGTCTGTCTGTCTGTCTGTCTGTCTGTTTGTTTATTTATTTATTTATTTGATTTCTATACCGCCCACCCCCGGAGGGCTCTGAGCAGTGTGCAACAACTGATATAATCTAAAATAACAAGAAGAGCACATTCAATAAATACATACAATATAATAAAATTAGGGCTCTAAATTTCACATTAAAACCATTTAAAACAGCACACAAAACATCGTGTCCGGCAATCTAAAAGTCCCTCTGAAGAGGGAACGGAAAGGCCCAAGATGTAAAAGGCCACAGATGATAAAAAGGGAAGGAGATAAGTTCCACAGTGCCCTAGTCTCATTTGACAAGACATTCCACCAAGCCAGGGCTAAAGGTGAAAAAGCTCTGACTTAAGGTCAGCCAGACATTTTTCAGGCCAGAAATTGCCCGCTAGTTATTACTAGCAGAGCACAATGCTCTTGGGGAAACATACTGGGAAAGATAGTCTCACAGATATGATGGTCCCAGACCATTAAGGGCATTAAATTTTAATTCTAAAATCTTGAACCAGAAAATCTTGAACTGAAAACAAAGCAGTTGGTACAGCACAGGTCAAATAAGGGATTTCCAAAGTGTCCCTGTAAGGATCTGTGCAGCTGCATTTTGTACCAACAGGAGCTTCCAAATCAGACCCAAGGGAAGCCCTGCATAGAGTGTTACAGTAATACAATCTAGAGGTGATCAATACATGGATCACTGTAGTTAGATTGGGGCAGTAGTTAGATTGGGGCAGATTGGTGTAGGCAGAAAAAATGCCAATCTGGCCACATTTGTGGCCTGGGCCTCCATAGAAAAGGAGTAATCCAGGATCATACCCAGGCTCTTAACAGATGGCTTAGGTTCCATCTGTTCCAGACCAGCTGGGCCAGAGGGGACACACAGATATTAAATAGGGAGAGGATTTCTCCCTGAAGGACCCCACACACTAACAAGTAGCACAATAAAGTCCTGTCCCCTTATGCTATCCTCTGTCTCTGACCCTGATCCTGGCCAATTTTAAGGCTGTTCTCATTATACCAGCACTGGTAAGGCAGGGAATTAAATATTATTGTTGATCAAGTCAAACACTGCTATTAGATTAAGAAATACCAGCAGTGCCGCTGACCTGCCTCGATCCAACTGTCTCTGGAGATCATTTGTGGCAGCAACCAAAACCATCTCAGTCCCATTACAAGATCAGAAGCTGGACTGAAATAGATCTAATGCCAATCAGTCTTCCAGGAATATCTGGTGCTGCTCTGTCACCACTCTCTTAACTACCTTACCCAGATACAGCAAATTGTACAAAATTATGTAACAGAGAAATTAGCAAAGAAAATAGGTGGGGCAATAATCCTTTCAATAAATATGTACACAAACCAAAAGATACTAAAATGGCACATCTTAATATCTGTCATTGACAGGCCAGTAGTTCAAATTACAGCAATTGAGTGACATCAGTGTGTATGGGGCTTTAAAGAAGGACATTGAAAAAATGGTGCAGTAGTTAGTTTCTACCTCTAGCAGTCATTCCAATTCAGCACAAAACAGTTGTGCCTTTCTTTGGTGATGACTGGCACATTAGTCACAGCACATCAAAATGGTTCAGGCTCATCCTTTCTCTCCCTAGAAGAGCTACATCAATAAAGAGGAAAAGATGACAGGTAAATAAGCAACAATATGCAATTGCAGCAAAATGAAACCAGAGCTAGTGCTACTTGAATTAGTAGCTAGTGCTACTAGAAGCAAGTAACAGTTTTTATTTTCTTTAAAATAGATATCAAACAAGGTTTGTCAAGCAATATGTGACTTAATTGAAAAGCAGAAGACTGACAGAAAAACTGGGGATATTGCAGCAGCTTGATGATACTCATATATATATATTAATTGTGTAGCTTACTTGGAAGAAGATAAAGTTAGTCAAGTTGGTTCACCTATTCAAGCATATTATTTGGAGATGCCAAGAATTTGTCATTATATGTGTCTGTCAAACTTTCTGTGTTCAAAGATAAACCAATCACGGGCCTGTTTGGTTTATGCCCAGTGGCCACACATGCTAGCCAAACAGGCTTGCATCAGATTTTTTTCAAAACTGACCATAAGCAAAAAGATTGCCGGTCCAAGGACGTCAACCACCATTAACTAGGAATTCCTTGAACAAAAGACAATGATAGGGTTTTGTTTTAAAAAAATCATGTATTTTTGTATAATTTATATGGTTTGGGGCTAATAGAACAAGCTATGGAATAAGCTATAGCCAAATCCACACTGAGCCACCACTGTGAGCTAAATCCACACTATGAGTTTTCTGTTGGTATGGCTGGAAAAATAACAGCCATGGCTGCTAGGGTGTGCATTTGAGTACACCTGACTTGAAAATAATCTTCAAAATCAGAAAAGTGAAAAAAATGGTCCCCCAAATCCTGGAAATATTTGTAATTTACTTGTCTTTTCTTCCCTTTATTTTTGCATCTTGAGGGAATTCTATGCACTTTTCAGGCTTATTATGTCAGTTTTACATTTCTTTGTCAATTTCAAAAGTTCTTCTTTTCTCCCTAAGAATTGCTGTCTGTTCTGTTCCAAATTTTTACAGTGCTGACATTCATTTTTCTCTGGTTTGACATTAGTCCTGTTTAGAGTGGCACTGGCATTTTGCTTAACTTCTGCACATTGCAGTTGGTTCTGTTGACTTGCAAAATTGCTCTCACCACCTGGAGTGCTTATTTCAGAGATTCTCTGTTTGGATTTTGGTTCTGTTTGACTTGGTACATTGGCTGATGATTCTACTGGGCTGATGATTCTCCTGGGTTGTGTAATGGCTGTATTGGGCTTGTTGTGTTGGTTCTTCATGGGAGGCATTTGACTAATGGCTGTTGCTTGAAGGCATGGCTTTTGCCTCAAAGCAGCTTGGAGGTAGGTGTTTTTCCCCCAAAGGAAATTATGGAGGATGGCGAGGAGTACCCTGTTTAGGAACTCACAGAATTGGATCCCTTGGTCCAATCAACTTTAAATTGGGGGGTTATTTAAAGGATAGGTCCCTGAAGCTCCATAACAGTTTTGGTGCCTGCACCTTCAAAAAAAACCCCAGCAACCCAGAAAACTTTCCCCATAGTGAATAATGGACCCCCAAAAATCAGATTTCTAAAGAAGACCTAAATCCAATTACCATATCAGTAATGGAATTTGGGAATATCAGGAATACCAACATTTTTTCAGGTCTGATATACCCAAATCCCAAAATACAATTTTTGCACACTCCTAATTGCTGCAGGAAAAACTGAATGCACTGTTAGGAAGAACTGCCCTGTCAGGAATAAATATAATGGCACAAACTGTTAAGTAGCCATGAATGAGTTGACCAACATTCCAACTTAGTATAGAAAAATGGGCTCCCTGTTCGAAACCTGTGGACAGGATACGAGTCAAACCACTAGGTATTTGAGCATAACTCCTGCAGTGCAAGGTATTAACATGCATATGTGACTAAATAGTGCTTAATTACTGCAGATAATGAATTGGATTCTGCAAAGCAAAGATGCAAGGATTGTGAAAAGGAAAGCAACAAACATTACACCAATTTTTAGAAATGGGGTCTAGTAGGGATCCAGAGAATTAAAACCCAGTTAGGCTAATTTCTCCCCAGATACATTATAAAGCATATCAAGGAAGGAAGTCTGCCAAAGGAAAATCAGCATGGTTTCTGCAAAGGGAAAGCCTGCCTCACCCAACATAATATGAATTAGGAGCTGAAACAACTAATTGCTTGGGCGAGTTTCTCCCTCTCCACCACACCAAACACACAGCTGGTACACCTGGTTGCAGAACTCTTAGCAATCCCCACTACCAGGTGAGCTTGCTTCACCAGTCTCCCCTGATTGGCCTTGATGGGGCAGGACCTTTTTCCACACTGTTAGTTTAGACCACTGATACTTCTTTCATGCCAAGTACTACAATATCATGAAGTAATGTTTTAACAAGCTACAGCTACACAAACAAAATTAATATAATGGAGGGTAGTTCAGCATGGAAACCCAAAGCTTGCTCCTTAAAATACAGGATACTTAGGTTGCACTCTTCCTTATTCTATGATATGGCAAATACCATCTTACACCCAACCTGAGCAGTGTACAGTCATGCAGTTTGATAATTTTATATGAGACTTGTGTCCAGCTCCCCCATCCCGATACATGGAAATGTATACTTTAAAGGTAAAGCAAGACACAGAAGCCTTGTGATTAGGTTTCCCATTCTGACTCCTAATTCTTGAAGTTTGTATAAACTTTTCATAGCATAATAAATTATCTCTTATAATCTCAAAAAGTATATCTGGTTTTTAACATCCTACAAGAAGTACATTTTACAATCTTCTGACCATATTGTCTTTTGCCAGTACAGCTCAAATGAGATATCTGTCGAGTCTTCTAAACCTGTAAGTCAATGCTACAGAGTATCACTTCATTCTTGCATTATATTCTCCATAAAAACAACCTCATCTTGGATGTGTAATTCTCCACCATGCTATGGAGTGTACAGCTTTGAACTATTTTACACAGTGAGTCTAATTAAGAACAGAGGTGGGACTGAGCCGGTTCGGCCGAATCGGTTGTTAAAAGCCCCCTTGCTCCCCCTACCCTGGGAGAGGGAGCAACGACAGGGCTTTTAGCACTAGCCCAGGGTGGGGAGAAGAGCTACAGCTCGGCTCTCCTACCTGCCCTGGGTTCCCTGGGCAGGGAGGAGACTTCCCGAACCAGGAAGTGTTGGGGGAAGTGGAGGTGGTCGGGAAGCATGGTGGGGCCTGGCTGACCCAATGTGCGGCCAGCTAGCACCCCATGGGGACCTCCAGCGGCCTCAGCCCTGCTAGAGGTTGCCCAGCCTCCTGGCCACTGCCCTAGCCCAGGAAGACCACTGCCATGTTTATGTGTCTTCATTGAATTATTTTATGATTTTAGATTTTGTTTTTAATTGTTCAAATATTTTAATGTGTGCTACCTTTGGGACCTGACCAGTGGAAGGGCAGCATAAAAATGTTGTAATAAATAAATACTTCATATGTTTAATTTTCATTTCTACTGTTCACTGATTTTAATCTGTGATTGTCTTTAAAGTTGTATTTCCTTTTTACTTTCTGTTATTATAAGACTGTGCCTTTGAGATGTTTCACCTACTTTAGACTAAAGCTGTTCCATCAGTATTACAGTTCTTTCCATGCTGGATGATAATTAAAGAAATACATAGTGTTGTTCCTGTTGAAAACTCTCTTTCTCTCCAGATACTATTACAAGGCAAATTTATGTGGCGTATATTGATTGCTGCTACTTGTTGCTGCATTTTCCACTAATGGATATTTTCAAGATGCAATATGTATTTGCAGCAGTGGCATAGTGGTTAAGTGCAGGTGCATTCTAATCTGGAGGAACCAGGTTTGATTCCCCGCTTTGCCGCTTGAGCTGTGGAGGCTTATCTGGGGAATTCAGATTAGCCTGTGCAATCCCACACTTGTCAGCTGGGTGACCTTGGGCTAGTCACAGCTTTTTGGAGCTCTCTCAGCCCTTCCCACTTCACAGGGTGTTTGTTGTGGGGGGGGGGGGAGGAAAAGGAGATTGTCAGTCCTCACAGGAGAGAAAGCGGGGATATAAATCCAAATTCTTCTTCTTCTTCTATTTTACACATTCACAATTATGGTCTTTTGTTCCTAAATCTAGAATACTATTTGTAAAACATAACTGTTATGTGCAACCTTTGTATCCCATTTGTAATCATCCCCACTTCCTTTTTAGATCCTTATTCCTGGGAAAAGAAAGAGGAGACAGCATGTTTTATTTATTAAGAACATCAGAAGAGTCTTGCCTGATCAAACCAAAAATGTATCTAGTCAAGTATCTTGTTTCCCACAAATGCTACAAGCAGGGCATAGAGGGCAAAACTCTTCCTCTAATCCCCTCCTCCAGTAAATAGTACTTAGAGGTTTAAGACCACTGAATATCAAGATTTCATTTAGCCATCCTGGTACCCAAGTCATTGATGGACCTATCCTCCCTGAATTTTTCATCCACTTTTAAACCCATCTAAACTTGTGGTCCTCACAACACAGTGTGACAGAGAATTTCATAATTATTTATGCATACGCTACCTTCCCACCCACGTTTATTAAATATGAATGAGTCCATCTCCCCCCACTTCTGCCAAATGAGATCCAATTTAAAATCACAATAGCATAAAGGCAGCAAGAGATTTAAAAGCAGTCAGCAAACTTGATACATAAATAATACTTAAACAAAACACAATAAATAAAACAGAATAAATTATAAATATTTAATAAATTGTATTCATTTTAAAAATCATTAACCCTCCCCCCCAAAAAATTGACCAACTGACTGACTTGAGAAGACCCTCTTACAAAGTTCTGACTTATAGCCATGATGAAATTGTAACTAAGATGAAGCCTATCTTATTTCATCTGACAGTTTGTTGCACAGAGCTGAGAAAACACCACAAAGCCTCTAAGTGAGCAGCACATCAAATATTTACTAGGGATAAATAACAACCCAAAATGTTGTTTTATTAAATTCATTCTACATCCTGTTCTTGAGTCTTCTGGATAGCTTACTAAAAGTAAACTGTGGCCCATTCTGCATGGGCCAATTAGAATGGGTTGAGGTCCTTGGTAAAAGTATTTGGGGAGAGGGAGTTCCTACAGAACTCACCCCCAAAATGCTGCTAACCTTTTTTACTGGCCTGAACCCTAGTTTAATGAAACTCACTAATTCTGGGAGTTTTTCCCCTTAAACCCAGGTTGCAAAAGCTTCCTGCTTGCCTGTGCAAACTATGGCAAGCAGGAACATTTAGTTCCCACCCTACATTCCCTCCACCATTAGGGTGGATTCCCCAGGCAGCTGCCATTAGAGGGGATACTGGTCTGCTACGGATCTGGAGCTCGGGACGAGGTGGGATGTTTCACATTAGCCCACCACGGAAACGGTTCAGCAGAAACCCCCACCTGCATAGGTCTGGGGTCCTGAAAAAGGGACTGAGTATGCGAAGCTGCAGCCCCCATCTCCTCTTCTGCTGAAGGTTGTAATTCAGGCAAAGGCATGCTTGAAAACAGGAGTACACTCTTGAACAGCAAGCTGGCAGAGATTGTACATTAGAGAGTTCTCTCAAAATGTAACAGAGTCCATACTAAAGTATCTTCATGAAAGCAGAAAGATCTTTATTATATGAAACATGGTCCTTGAGAGAACTAAACAGCAAATGAACAGTGAAACATGAAGAGAACTTTTGGCCTGCCTTTTTCAGATACTATTAGATACTTTCTCACATAAGGCTAGGCCAATCTGGGAATAGCGCCAAGCAAGAGATAACACAAACTACAACAGTGAAAACAGGTGTCAGGAAAAAACCATCACATTCCAATCTGCTCTTTACACCCGGGTTGCAAAAGCTTCCTGCTTGCCTGTGCAAACTATGGCAAGCAGGAGCATTCAGTTCCCACCCTGCATTCCCTCCACCATTATGGTGGATTCCACAGGCAGCTGTCATTAGAGGGGATACTATAATAGGCAGCTGCCATACCATGCAGGTAAGTGGGTGGGATTCTCAGGTGGGGAGATTCTCAGCTGCATAGCTCACACGGAAAAACAGCATTTTCATGTGAACCATGCTGCCTTCTGCCTCTGAAATCCCAGTGATCTCAGCTGACTCCTGCAGCTGCCGTGCAAACCGCGGCAGAGACAGCAGAAACAGATCCCATGAATCCATTGCTGCCTGTGCAGAATTAGCCTAAGAGTGGCATCTCTCTTTCCCTGATTCTGTCTTTGAGAAGGAGAAACACTCCCTCACAGGTTAGGATACACTGTGGACCCTGGCCCCAACTCAAGAACTGTGTCATAGTAAAACATTACTTTTAAGTTTTCCTCTCCTCATACATGTGCTACTCACACCTGAATCAGGACCATCGTACAATCCAATAGAAGCTCATGAGATTATAAGAACCCATTGGATCAGATCAGTTGTCCTTTTAAATCAGCATACTATTTCACAGAATGAAAAACTAGTTGCCCTTGAAGGCAAACAAACAACATAGAGGCCAAGATTCCCTGATGCTGCCTCCTAGCACTGCCACTCAGAGATCTGATGTGTATGACTTTGGAGGTTTCCTTCAGTCACGATAGCTAGTTGCCATTGTGAACTGGTTGAAGTCCTTTTAAAGCCATCCTTTTAAAGCTGGTTGCCATCCATGAATTGGTTGAACTCCTTTTAAAGCCAGTCATGCTTGTGGTCATTACTGCATTCATAGGCAGTGAATCCCACAATTTAATTAATCATTGAGTAAATAAGTATTTCCTTATGTCTGTCTGGGACCAATTGCCCATCACTGCATACACCAGCCTTCCCCCATCTCTCCATGGTTACCCCAAATAGAAGTGGTCTGGTGGGGAGCTGTTTGTTCCATTGCAGAAGACCATATGGTTTCCCACAATGGGTCACCTAATTACTTCCCCATGCCATTTCTGTTTGAGGTAACATTTCAGAGGGAAGGCTGGAGCACATTCAGCACTTCAGGCCCACTCCAACACTGGAAGAACGCACACAGGAAAAGAAAAAAAACAGGCAAACTACCAGTGACATCATTCAGACAGGGTCCAGCCACTATGCAAATGCCATACTCTGGAAACTGACACTTGAACAATACATTCTAGCTCATATTTCCATAAACATGTATTGTGAATATCATTCAGACCCCCATAATAGGAAAAGTATAATGAATGGAAAATAGAAAATAATTCACTCCCTGTCAACGTAATGATACATTAAAACATTTAAAACTCCTAAATGCTTCTGAAGCATTAAGAATGCCTGGATTGTTTGTGGACTGTTGCCTACAAAAGAGAAGGTGGGAGGCTAAAGCTGCCCCAGTCAATCATTTTCCTTCAGAAAGTATAGTACAATCAACCATGCATACCAACACTGAAGGGTTATTAATTAAAAGCTAGTTATTATTCACATAGTCATTCTACACAAGTAGCCTAAAGAAGGACCACCACATGCATATGAAGAAAAGGACTGTCATCGGTTTTAATCAAGAACATTCCATCTACAAAAAGGTTCCAATAGTATTATTGCAGCAAAGGCAGTAGATTTGAGATGCTGGAAATGTTGTCCATTTTGGCAAGAATCAGAAATTTACCAATGGATGCAGCCTGTTCCTCCCAGCCAGCTAAAATGCGTGGGAGAAACTCTGTGCATACTTAGCTTTCTTATGAGGCAACTACTAGGTGCCTATATCTGGGATCTGAAAAGATGTTCTAATTCAGGCAGGCACACATCTGAATACTATGAGAAAACTGTTGGAAAGGGAGACACCACCACTAATTCCCATGTCACAGCATGGTGTTACTTACAGGTGTAGGTATATCAGCTCTAATAGAAACTTCACTTGCAAATTTCTTCTTGGTACCTTCAAAATAAAAGGCTTCCTACAGGAGCTCATTGGGGAAAGGCATTAACAGATGGCCACTACAAAGTCAGTGGGATCTGATCCAATAAAAACTATAATTACAAATGCTTTTTGCGGGGGTGGTAAATCTAGCAACAAGACTGTGAACAATAAAATAAAACTTGGATGAAGATGGCAAATGAAACAATCAAAGAACATCTCTAGGCAAGCACTTAATTTAAAATCAAAACAGAGATGAAAACATGTGTATCCTTTTGTTTTCTGATGCCGTGCAATAAAAGCTATTAGCAGAGAGGAGAAGATTGGGTTCTTTTTAACCACCAGTGTCTGAAGCCAATCATTTTGCTCCATTCATCCTGCAAACATTGAACTAGTTAACTAAAGGATCCAAACCTTGGCAAATTATCTGCACTTAAAGTATTATCATTCATAGGTACTATGCACTCACTGACATTCAGAAAAGACAGAGATCAGTGATAATCGCCCCCATTACCCCAGAAATGACTCAACAAGAGCACCAGCCACATTGACTGAAAATTCCCCCAGAGCTCCCAGGAATCCTTCAGATCCTTCAGATCCCATCTTGCTTACATCAGCCCCACACCCCTGTAGTGGACAGGTGGTTTCAATAGTACAAATTTCACCAGGTGGTGATTCGACCATGACAATGGGCAGATCTCGAAGCCCTCCTCCAACAAACCACCACCACTTCACTCTATTGTGAACCCCAGAGCAAGAGTGTGCCCTGCTTCAGGGTAGAGCCAGAAACACATTGTGATGGTCCCAAAGTTATCATGGCAGCCATGAAGTCCTACACTGTTTGACACGAGGAATCCTCAGTGCAGACATTGAAATCCCGCAGCACAAGAAAACTGGGGGCCTCCAATTTCACCTCTGAAAGCACCTCTGAGAGCACCTCTGTCATCACAGATTGTTGGAAAATGGGATGAATGGTAAACCAACAAAAAACCCATCCTGTCTTTCTGACCCAAGACAAGGAACACACTCTTGACAATTGGGACAGCAATGAAGGGAGTTTGGTGATGGCAATCACCACTCTATGGACCATGCCCCCCCACCCCACTCCACAAATTTGTGTTGGTGCTGTATGAGATATCCCAGGGGGCACAACTATGTGAGCACTGGTCCACCCAGCTTCCCTGCCAGGTCTCTATGATGCACACTGTACCTTTAAACTGATTTCTGCAATGGAATGCTACTGTTGCTGAGAAGCATCTAGTTTGGGAGGATTTATGACAATATTCATCTTCAGAATGATGACAAATCTTGACAATAATCACACAAAACCACAAAAAAACACTAAAAGGTCTAAAAGCTACATTATGCAAAAAAGATATGCAATGAACTCATGTTTAAACTAATGTAACAAGTCTGAAAACCAAGTGGTGAATTATAATACTTGGTAATGAAGGAGAATATGAATATAGTGGGCATATTTTGAGGGAAAATGATAATCAATGAGATATGTATATTCCTAAATATTTTTAAAATGTAATAGATAACAATACACTTTTCAGTATCAAGGAAGAGTCACCACTTAATTTTTTAAAATATTGAAATTTGTGTAAATAGAGCTACCAAGCTGAAATAAATCCTACCTTATGCTGAAGGAAGTGCTTTTACTTGAAGGAATATCTCTCCAGCCTAAGTGGCTCTTCCATTGGAGGTGGGCTTCTTGCTTTGGAAGATGGCTTCAAACTTTGTTCACTGGAGTGGCAGAATACAGGCTGTTGTCTCCAAATTCTTAAGAAAAGAGCTGAACTGAGATTATGGAGTCATGGTGGCCCTGTACCACTAATTTTCTCTCACAAGATTGTTGGAAAGACAACATGGGGAAATTAAAATTACATACACTGCTCTGAGCTCCTTGACACAACAGCCAAAAGAAATGAGACTGTCAGACAAGCAGACTACTTGTATACTGCCTTGTGTTCCTTTGAGTAAAAGGAGATTAAAAACATGGTAAAGAACCAAAATTCAGATGGTGATTGTGAGATCCAGAAAGAAATAAACCAAAGTACAAATAGATTGCTTCACTTCTTTCAGATTGATTGGATGAATACAAATTCAGATAACAATAATGACACAATATTTCTATACATGTTAAATGATTGCATCTGCATCAGGGAACAAACAGAAGAAAAGACAAACATGGATTAAATCCTCAGTAAGTGTTGAGTGTTTTCTAACTTCTTGGAAACTGCAATCTAAATGTTCTCAAATCCAAAACATATATTCGTACAAAATTATTCAGAAAATCCAGTACTGTCACATTTAATTTCAGAAAGGCTGATTTCTCAAGAGACAAGGGGATTCGTTAAAGTGAAGATGAAAGAGGGAGGGTGATGACAGATCCTTTTGGAATACTTGGCTGGTTTTTAAAATGCAACGTTGACACTAATATTTTCAATTTTAAAAAACCCTTTTTCTGGAAAAACATGAGCATAAATGCCCTTGTTCCATTTTCTGTGTTAAGCAAATACTGATATCCAGGAGTGGAATATGATTTATATCAACACAATTTTTTTCTCAAAACTGTTGTAAATTGCATTGTTTGCCACTCTTCAGGGGCATTTCAAATGAAATGGAAATATAAAATTTTAGTCTTTATTAGTGTAATCCTAAAATGAGTAACACCAAAGCAAGGATGTAGGTAAGGGGGGGGTTCTCGGGTTCAAACCCCCCCATTGCATGTCTGAAGCTCTGCCCCCCGTTTGTGGTTTTTTTGTACTTTAAAATTTATTTTGGTTTTTGGCCTGGGGGGGCGCATTTGTTAAGCTAATGGCACCAAAATTTCAGGCTATCGTGAGGTGACACTCCTGATGATACCAGCCAAGTTTGGCGAAGTTTGGATCAGGGGTCCAAAGTTATAGACCCCCAAAAGGGGTGCCCCCATCCCCCATTGTTTCCAATGGGAGCTAATAGTAGATGGGCCTACCCTTTTGAGGGTCCATATCTTTCACTAAACCTAGATGGTATCATCAGGATAGTCTCCTGCACACACCATCCAGGTTTGGTGAAGGTTGGTTCAGGGGATCCCAAGTTATGGACTCCCAAAAAGTGTGTTTCATCCCCCATTGTTTCCAATGGGAGCTAATAGAAGATGGGGGCTACATCCTTGAAGGTCCACAACTTTGGACCCCCTGAACCAAACTTCACCAAACTTAGTTGGTATCATCAGAAGAGTCACCTAAAGATACCCTGAAAGTTTGGTGCAGCTAGCTTAACAATTGCACCCCTGACAGCAGGCACCCCCCAAATTTCCCCAGATTCTCCATTTAAATCCATCCCTTTTGCATGGATTTCAAGGGAGAATCTGAAGTTCCCAGATTAAACATTCGAAGTGATGCTGTTTCAGGATGGAATATAACCCACCCAGTGGTGGGATTCAAATAATTTAACAGCCGGTTCTGATGGTGGAAATTCAAATAATTTAACAACGGATTGTTTACAAGCACCATTTTAACAACCGGCTCTGCCGAAGTGGTGTGAACCTGCTGAATTCCACCACTGAATCCACTCCAAAACAGCATCACTTTCAATGTTGTTTTAACTGGGGACCCCAGATTCTCCCTTTAAGATTGATTTAAAAGGAGAATCTGGGCTCCCTAATTTAAACACCATTGAAAGTGATGCTGTTTGGGGGTGGATTCCAGCATCACAGCAGCCGCCCATGGGGGGGTGGGGCGCAAACCTCAGATTTTGCACCAGGCTCCATTTTCCCTAGCTACCCCTCTGCCTAGAGAGGAGGGAAACGGGACTGTTGGCTACCAGCTGGAAGCCCAGCCGGTGGGGAGGGCGGGGGGGGGGCAGCGCAGGGCAGTCTGCCATCCCTGGCCTCTGAGAGCTGCTTTTATCAGCACTGAGGCCATGGGTGGGGCTTGGGAAGGTGTGGCCACACACCCAGGGGTGGGTGGGGATGTGACCTCACCCCCGAACCCTGCCCCATAAAAAATAAGTGGATCTATAAAGGTATGATTCTGCTTAGGCTACACTGGATATCTTTTTGCAGGCTATTGATGTTTGTTCATGTGTCTGCTAGCGAAACAAAAGTGTATTGCTTTCCATCCTTAGGAGCTATGTTCAAATCCCTTAACATTCCTTTTTATAGTTGTCTGGGCGCAGCCATGTCCCCAGCGCCCGGACTCAGCACAGCAGGTAGGCTGGCAAAGGGAGAGACAGCAGGATAACAGCCAACAGAGTAAAAGCCAGCAGAGTGAGAGTTGGCAGGGAGGGGTCTCTCACAGCTGAACCGGCTGTGAGAGAGAGTGATGAGCTGCAGCTGGGCCAAGAAGAGAACAAAATAAAAGGAGAAGGGAAATGGGCCTCTGGAGCTGCCGCTGCAGCAGGGACTGGGGAGGGCGTTGGCAGGGGAAGGGAGTGGTAGAGAGGCAAGGAGCTTAGAAGGGGCTGCTGCCCAGCGCTGTGGGGAACAAGCTGGAAGACCCCGGGCTTCACACCGGCTGCACACCCATCCCACCCCTGTGAAGCATAACAGGGTGGGGCAAAGAAGCCGGAGAAGGGGAGAAACAATCAGAGGGCTCTCTTCTGTGAGGCAACAGAGAGAGGGAGAGAGAGAGGGGTCAGGCAAGCCAGTAGCTCTGACAAAACAGCACTGGGACCCCAGGCCAGGGTACGGGAGGAGGGTACAAGGCGTGTCCTAATGCAAGGCGCCCTGTGGGCAAGACTGTTCCTTGGCCCTCAGGGCCAAGCTAATGTAGCATCGTCTGGGGAGTCCTACCCCCAGGTCAGGGAAGGTGGGTCGGTACAGCCACCTGCGGGGCCAGGGCAACTAGGGGAAACGCCACAATAGTTTTGCCACACCGACTGACAGGCAGTGTGTGTGTGTGTGTGTGTGTGTGTGTGTGAGAGAGAGAGAGAGAGAGAGAGAGCAATTAATTATGTGCACACATTTCACAATTACTTAATTGTTCATAAAATAAAATGTTTATACTGCTCTTGAAGAGAAATAAAGCATCTTTTAGTATGTGAAACATAGATGTTTAATGCAGAGAAGCTTCTATGCTGCAGATAAATTTACCTTTGAAAACAATAAAGCAAACTAATTTTTTCTTATAAATATACTGCATTTTGATAAAAGAAACAGAACATTGATAACACACCTTCCAACAATCACTATTCATTACAGCAGTTGATGGTTCTGTGATTTTAATACTGGATATCTTGGTTCACTGACAATAGCATTCATAAATATTACATATCATTTTGAGTTTAATGAACCCATTAGATGTTAACCTATTAGCAAGGCAATTTTGAACCAGAAGATTTGGTATTTCATTGTTCAGACACTGACACTCCTCTACAATAAACCTTCTTACAGCTTGCCAACTGCTGTAAAAATAACTTCCCCTTTTGTTGTTCTTTGTTTTGAAAATAAGAGTTGTGATTTTCTGATTTTAAATACCTCTGGAATGTAAAAAGAACACTAAAATAGTTATTAATCAATAAGCATTTCACACACATTTAATCATGCACTTTCAATCTACTTTCAGTGAATTCTGCAACTGAATTTTACAGTGTGAAATGGCAAAGTCCACTTGGAAATGATCACTAAAGCATATTGAAAGTAAATGGGCAGCGCCATCTGAAGGGCTCCACTTCCACACCACCTCCTGAGAACTTTCAGGTGGCACAGGAAGGCAGCCAACACAAAGAAAACCCCAGCCACCCAGAAAAGCTCTCTATAGGGCTCACTGGAGTTATGCCACCCATCCTTCAGAACACACCAGACTGCCCTCCCTGTGCTGGTGTCCACTCAGACACCAGCGTAACTCTATGGCAGTGCCCACTTCCAGGTTTCACTACTGTGGAGCTGTGGGGTGCCTGGATGCCAGCATTCTTGCCCTCTCTGCCCTCATGCTGATGGAGGGGGCAAACATGCCAGTATGCCCCTGCATCACGTGTGAGTGGTGATTCCCCACCCCCAGATTGGGTCATGAAAGTGTATTATTCAGTGTATTGTTAAAGGATTTCACAGCCAGAATCATCTTTCTCTTGTGGGTTTTATAGGCTGGGTCACCATGGTCAAGTAGTTTTTGCTCCTTACATTTCACTCTCATCTGTGGCTGACATTTTCAGCAACATATTCCAAGGGGAACAAGGTGCAGGATCAGCTGGCTGTAGATTTGCATGCAGATATGCGAATTTTCACTCTATAGAAATTTGGCCGCAGCCCATTTATTGATAAAACATAGGAAGCTGGGCGAGCATAAGGGGCACATCCTGGCTGCCAAGCAGCAACCGCTGAACGTGGCATTCAGGCAGCAACTGCTGACCCCTGGCCCTTCAGGCAACTGCCATCCCCCATGGGGACTGGGACAGAAAGTTACTAGGTGCCACTTGAGCGTGTACCCATTTTGTGACACTCCTTCTTGCTGGGGTAGCGAGCTCGAAACAGAGCCTCCACAGTCTGCACCATCAAGCCCTCTACTACCCTAGACCTCTTATTGAGGACCCCAACCGCGGGAAGGTCCGGCATGCAAGCTCTGCCTTCCCGATATGGATGTGCTTCTATGCCCCAAAACCGCCACTGAGCTGTTACCAACAGCTCCCTCCCCAGCTTCCCGAGCCCGGAGCCACCATCCTATTGCGTGCCGCCCAGCCACTGCAATAGAGCATGCCTCATGGCGTATAGCCAAATGTCCAACCCCACTCGGACAGGTGAACTCTGTCTGGCCTCCTGCGCAAGGGATATCTCAGACTGTGGGATAACGCAGTCTGAGATATCCCTTGCAGGCTGCTGCCTTTCAGGTCTCACTTCTGAAGACCATAGCTACTGCAATAATGTGTCCTTCATGGTGTGTCACCACACTTCTCTGCCCGACTTGGACCGGTGTGCGCCAGCAAGGCAAAATTATGCTGCCTGGTAATGGGAGGCTTCAACCTGCGGGATAACCTCACCCCATGACTCCCAAACCACTTGGCTGTATCCTTGCATCTCTTATACCTGGCCCAGTTTACGGTTATTGACTGAGAACCAGGGCCATCCTATTGCGTGCCGCTTAGCCCCTCTGACTGAAGGATCAAGCTAGAGTGCACTCTTGTACTAACTGCCACTGTACTAGGGCTGATAGCACTCTTCCATGCCCACCTATGTGATAGGCATAATCAATTATTCTGGCCAACAGGAGCCGCCGATGCAGCTCTCCAAGCTGTAGACAACCAGCCTGACAGCCAATGCCCCTCTGAGCAGGGATGATGATCCCCACGGCTGTGGAGCCGTGGCATGCGGTGAACCACATCAGGAAACTGCCGCATACACCAGCGGTGGCAGCGCATCCCATCGCAAACCATGTTGAATGAACCAGCTTGCATAACAATGGAGTCCCTACCGAGGCTCCACCCCATCTGGATTGAGCAGCAAACCAACCGGCCCAATGGTTCAAGCTGTGTCCACCGATCCATACTCCAGTTGGCTGGCTCGATGAGACTAGATAAATAAATTAGAGAAAATTGAGGTTGAACATCCGCTTTGTAAACTAACGACACCAATGGCTGACCGTCCAAATTTGCTCAGGGTGACTGTCCTACGCCGCTGCCACGGCAGCTCTTATGAGTCACTGCCCAAATAAGGAGCTCCCTCCACCTCTGGGCTGGGTTTGAGGAAGCCCAGCCTGCCGGGAGGCAGAGGGAGCTCCTTATTTGGGCAGTGACTCCCCCTGATGTCATTGCCCAAATAAGGAGCTCCCTCCACCTCCTGGTTGCCTGGGCTTCCTCAAACCCAGCCCAGAGGTGGAGGGAGCTCCTTATTTGGGCAATGACATCAGGGGGAGTCACTGCCCAAATAAGGAGCTCCCTCTGCCTCCCAGGGTTTGAGGAAGCTCAGCCAGGGTTCCCCTTCACCCTCTGGGGAGGGCAGCAACAAGCGGTTTGTGCAGCCGCAGGGAGGTCGTCGGCCATGCCCCCAGCCTTGGCAGAGGTCTGAAGAGCCGGCTGGTAAGCAGTGACTCGTGTATAAGCCAAGGGGGCATTTTTCAGCCTTAAAACAGGGCTGAAAAACTTGGCTTATACGCGAGTATATACGGTATTTCAGTTACCGAGATACTGCACAATCGGTGTTCAGCCAATAGTCACCCGAGATTTCTACACTAATGTGGTGGATCATAAACTTATGAATTAAACATGGATAAACAATTCACTTGTAAGGAATTTTTTTGTGCTCACCTGGCCACTCACCTCCCACTTGGCACCTTCTAACACCCAAGGCTATGGGCCTGCAAAGCCTCTTACAGGCTGTAATGGGGCCGGAAAGGCCTCTGCATCCTCCAAACCGGAGGCAAGATAGCGACCATGTCGGAGCTCGGCAGCAGAGCTCCGTAATTAATGGTTTTTTTAAATCCCCTTTGAACTAAACCCGGGGAGTTTCTGTTTATCCACCTATCTGGTGCCACTCCAAAAGAAAATTTTGAGTGAGGACGTGGCTTCAGAACATTAAAGAACATCAAAGGACATCAAAGAACTCTATAACCATTACGAGACTACAGGTCTACAACATGAGGCAGCTGTTTCTTGCTGTGCCTTCTGCCTTACACCTTCTGATTTCAGCGCCTACCCGTGACAGCTGGGCATCCACTTTTGAGGTACAGTCCCAGGAGCCTGCAATAATAACTACAATAATAACGGGGGTGTTGGTGGCAGAAACCCCCTAATTCTATTTTCTGCCCCCAGAGTCTCTGGAGAGGGCGCAGCAGGAACGGGAACGAGAGCCTCATAGCCGAGGGGGCCGGGAGGGGCCGGAGATGGTTGGAATTACAACGGGGGTGTCGGTGGCAGAGACACCCCTGCATCAAACCCAGCCCCCAGTGTTCCCCTTGGGAGGAGTACGGCCAAATTGGGTCTATTTGAACTGGGAGCCCCGCGTGCGGGCGGTGCTGGGGACGGCTGCGCTGGTGGGACGACCTGAGCCGGTGACGAGGGATTCCGGAGCGGGATCTGAAGAAATTGATCCCGGTGCTACAGAGGCAACGATCTTGCTGGTTAGGCCGACCAGGCCCGATTGTGAGGGCGGGGCCCCGCAAGACGCCTCAGTGATCTGGATGAAGGCAGAGCACTGTGAGCCATATAGACGATCATCCAAACATCGGAGGTCGGCCGTGGAACATACAGCCAGTGGAATTTTTACAATCCAGCACTATTGCTGCTCTTTTGGCCTTCTGAAAAGTCAACTAATTAGGGACGGTGATTTCTGGGCAGGAATTGGCATTTGTGTGATCTGGGAGGAGTGGCCAGTGGCAGTGGTCCTCCAACCACTGTGCTATTTGCCCATTATCATTATTGTCTTTTTCTTCTGTTCCTTGATTCTATGCACTTTCTGGACTCAAAGACCAACACAGGAACCTTTCCTAGGTGGTGGGAGCCCTAGGTTTGGATTTTCCTGTAGTGACTATAATCTTATGACCACCAGTGACCACCAGAGGGTGCAAGGACATAGAAGTGGTCCCGTGTTCAATCATATATTGTGCCAAGGTGACAGCATTTGGCGAAGTTTGTCTCCCTGTGATGCCTGGACATTGCTATCACTTTTGGCGACATCTATGACTCCTGTTGGTGTGAGCACCAGGAAGTTGTACTAGTGATACTCAGTTATAGAGTCCTAAATGCTGGTACATTGACATCTCCGGCTTTGACTTTATTATGTAGCCAATGTAATTATAAGTGATAGTTAGCTCAGATTTGGGGAGTTGGTTGTTAGATATTGATAGATGCTGATTGTATTTTGTTAAATATTTAATTAAGATTATTGTAGGCTGTTAGCTAGATAGGTTTATTAATGGCGAGCCCGAGCCCACTACAGTGGGGAGCCCTCGCCGGGATGTTAGGTGGGACAAGGGACGGCAGGGATGGGGGGGTGCTACCTATGAGTCTAGGGATCCCAGTGTTGGTGGGACGGGGCAAATATGATGGTAGACGGTGGCCATATAAGGTGGGTGAGATGCAGACATGCTCGCCCACCTTCTGACCTCTGATCTATCCCTAGGAACGTGGGTGGTAGGGATCAGGGCTACTCTGCTTCGTCACTGGTGTTGATAAATGCCAGGTCCATAAATAATAAGACCGCTGTTCTCCGAGATCTGTTCTACAGATGGACCTGGCTTGCATTACCGAAACCTGGGTGCGAGAAGGGGAGACCATTGCCTTGGGTGAGGTCTCCCCACCGGGTTTCGCATGCCTCCACCGGTCATGAACACAGGGCCGGGGGGGTGGAGTGGCAAGGTTCATCGGGGATACTATCCCCTTCAGGGCTGTCCCTGTCCCAGAGATTGTGGGTCTGGAATGTGTTGGCCTGGAGTGGTTGGCCTCAGAGAGGTTGGCTGTCCTCCTGGTGTACCGGTCGCCTAGCGCACCGGGGGACGGCCTGCTGCGGTTGCTGGAGGTGGTGGCTGACTGGGCGTTGCGGTTCCCCAGATTTATTGTCTTGGGTGACTTCAACGTCCATGTTGACACCGCCTCGTGTATGGTAGCTGCGGACCTAGTGTCATCCATGGCGACACTGGGCCTCTCCTTGGTAAGTTCTGGCCCCACTCATGAGGCCGGGCATACACTAGACCTAGTCTTTGGGTCGGGAGTTGATATGGTCATATCCTCTATTGATAGAGTGCCATGGTCTGACCATTATGCTCTGAAGGTCCAGATGGATATGCCGCGACATCCCTGTCAAGGCGACGGGCGGATTTATGCCCACCCGCGGAGACTTATGGATCCGATTGGATTCCTGAATGCTCTGCGGGACCCTGAACCTACCGCCACCCTCGATGGCCAAGTGGAAGACTGGAACTCCCGCCTTTCCGATGCCATCGAGGCTATTGCTCCCCGGTGCCCTCTGCGCCCCCGGTCACGGCTGGCTCCTTGGTACACTGAGGAGCTACGCCATATGAAATGGGAGCTCAGACGGCTAGAGCGAGTGTGCAGGAAATCTCGTGACGAGGCCACGCGAACATCTTATAGGACGTTTATGAAGGCCTATGAGATGGCGACGAAGGAGGCGAAGAGGACGTTCTCCTCTTCCTCTCTCGCATCTGCTAGCTCCCGCCCAGCACAATTATTTCGCATTATTCGGTCGCTCACCTCATTGTCTGAGGGCTCTACAAATCATCAATTGGCTATTAGCTGTGAGGCATTTATGAGCTTTTTTGCGGATAAAGTCACATCGCTCCGCCAGGACCTTCCCTCCACCTTAGAGACAATAAATGAACTGGAGGCTCCCTTGCCGTCTTCTGACGTTTGTTTGACCCAGTTTTCCCTGCTCTCTGAAGCCGCTGTTGACAGGGTCCTGGCTGCTGTTAGACCTACTACCTGTCCTCTGGATCCGTGCCCCTCCTGGCTTATTAAAGCTTGCTGGGCGGAGCTACGATCCCACCTGTTGAATATCATTAACAGCTCCCTTGAGCAAGGAGTTTTTCCGGGTGGGTTGAAGGAGGCAGTGGTCCGCCCACTCTTAAAAAGACCATCATTAGATCCTGGAGATCTGGCCAATTACCGCCCCGTTTTGAATCTTTCGTTTCTGGGGAAGGTAATTGAGAGAGTGGTGTTGGAGCAGCTTCAGGGCTTTCTGGAGGACACATCGGCCTTCGATCCCTTCCAGTCCGGCTTCCGTGCTGGGCATGGGACGGAGACTGTTCTTGTTGCCATCCCGGACATGCTCCGTATGCAACTTGACCGGGGCGGATCGGCGCTGCTGGTGTTGTTAGATCTTACCGCAGCGTTTGATGTGGTCAACCACGATCTTTTGACCCACCGCCTGGCCGCTTCTGGGGTACGGGGCACTGTCCTTCAGTGGATTGCCTTGTTCCTCCGGGACCGGAGTCAGCAAGTGTGGTGTGGGGACCAAGCCTCCCAAAAGTGACCACTTCATTGTGGTGTGCCCCAGGGGCGCTGCTGTCCCCGCTATTATTTAACATCTATATGCGACCCCTTGCTCCGGTTAGTGCGGAGCTTTGGGCTGATCTGTCATCAATATGCTGATGACACTCAGCTCATTCTGTTGATGGAGGGGGGAGCGGTTGCCGCCCCGGCGGCTCTCCAGCATTGTTTGGAGGCGGTTGCTGGTTGGTTGAAGCAGAGCAGGCTAAAACTGAACCTGTCTAAGACGGAGATCCTCTGGCTGGGGTGGGAGGGAGGGGCTGGGGATTTCCAGCCACCGGTGTGGGAGGGGGCTACATTGGCACCGGCCTCCTCCATTCGTAGCCTGGGGGTCCACCTGGATTTGTCTCTTTCAATGGAGACCCAGGTGGCCCATGTAACCCGGGTTGCGTTTTTCCATCTTCGTCAGGCCCGGCGGCTGGCCCCTTTCCTCTCTCAAACGGGCCTGGCCACTGTGATCCATGCAACGGTCACCTCCAGGCTAGATTATTGCAACTCGCTCTACGCAGGCCTCCCCTTGCGTCTGATTCGGAAATTAAAATTGGTCCAGAATGCGGCGGCACGTTTGCTCACAGGAGGTGCCGCCAGAGACCATATCTCACCTGTGCTGTGCCGCCTGCACTGGTTACCGATTGAATTCCGAATCATTTTCAAGGTGTTGGTTTTGACCTTTAAGGCCTTGCGAGGCCTGGGACCTCCGTACCTACGGGACCGTCTTGCCCCATATGTCCCGAATCGGCCTCTGCACTCAGCAGAGGCAAATTTGCTGGTGATCCCTAGCCCCCCAATGATGCAGCTGACCTCCACTCGGGCCAGAGCTTTTACAGCTCTGGCCCCTGCCTGGTGGAAAGCTCTACCTCCAGCTACGCGGGCCCTGCGGGATCTTAAAGAATTTTGCAGGGCCTGCAAGACAGAGCTGTTCCACCGGGCCTTCGGGGGGTCCGGCCGCTGATGCCCCCCTCCCCTCTCCTCTCTTATAACATCTGTGGACCCTGCCATTCCCCCCTCCCTCTCCTCCCCTTTTTCTTTTTAGGGGATTGCTAGTAGGTCGCCATCGTTAATTTTGATATTAGGATGCTGCATTTTAATGGGGTTAATTTTAGCATATAGAGCTATATTTAACTTTGATTTTATTTGTGCTCTATTTGTTTGTTCTGTTCGCCGCCCTGAGCCCTTCGGGGGAGGGCGGTTTATAAATACAATAAATCAAATCAAATCAAAGGCCTGCCAGGCCCTCCTACAGCTTCATGGGTCAGCTGGGCCCTTACAGGCCTCTTCATTCCTGCAAAGCCTTTACAGCTTCATGGAGGCCTGCAAGGCTATCTTAGAGTACTGATAATGCTGAAATTCATTCACTGCCTCTTCAGTGTAGAAATAGGCCCGAAACAGGAGAGAATAACACATAACTAAAGAATAGCTGGGGAAAGCAATGGCAAACTACCCCACAAAAACGGCTTGCCTATAAAATCACTGCTTGCAGTGGTACCCCAGGGTCGGATACGACTGAAGGGGAAACTTTACCTTTTAAAGGCATTGATTATAATCCCTCGCAAATACCTAGCATGATGTGAGAAAACAGCAATTTTTCTTTTTCTTTCTTTTTCTTTCTGGGGTGGAATTGGGAGGCCAAGTGGTAAGCAGGCCGCCCTTGCCTAGCCTGGTAGCCTGTAGGAGTGAGGGAAGAAATCCTGCGGTCAATACCACACTGGCTAGCCCAAGGGCCCTTGCCGGGGGGGGGTGAATGCACCATCAAAGTCTGCACAGTCAGGGCCACACTGGCCTGGCCCAGAGGTTCCCTGGCATCAGAGCCACAACAGGGAAAAACAGGCCCTCTCCCTGGGGCTTCCCCCCTCCCCCCCGCTCTTACCAGTAGCTGCAACTGCGAGGCTCAGCAGACCTCCAAAACAATGCAGCAACTTAAAACCAAGAGAGCGAGTACTCCACTCGCTCTCAGGCCTCGGAAAGAGGCCAAGCTGGCCAGGCGCTGCCCTTTAAAGGCATGCCTGTCTCCCGCATCACATGACGCTTCCTTGTCATGTGACCTTGCAGCAAGTTAGCACCAGGAAGGAGGGCGGCCACTCACTCCTCCCCTGCCATAACTGCGCCCCAAGGTAAGTCTTGGGGCATGTTTTCTGATTCCAAACTGTCTAAAAAATGAAGACTATCTAGCAGTTTGTGTGCCTATAGTTGTCCTTTCAAGTACTGACTTCTACAACTTTCTTTATAAAGCTAGTGATAGCATGAGGCAGGTAACCTCCAGATCTATGGGGGATGAGACACATTCTATTAAGGAAGACTTTTAAAAATTCTTTACATCCTACGATACAGATATAATACAGCATAATCAGCATCCATGGAAAGTACTCGTGCTGGACATCATGCTACCAACATGGAATATGGTATTGCATTGCGTAGGCAAAGCCTTAGTTGAAACCAGAGAAGAACAATGAAAAAAAATGTCCCTGCTAAAGTTGTCCATATTCATAGAAAAGAAGGAAAACTCAGAAACAGAGCTGTACCAGTTAATATTCACCGAAGAAACGTATCCATACAGGGAGGTTAAAATGTGAAAAATACATTCCCAAGAAGGTGCAGCTATTGGAAAAATGGAAGCTAGAGGATTAAAAATGAACTTGATAGACAGAATATATTTGTTCACAGGTTACACAAAAAAATGCAGAAAAAGTTGAAATACTATTCACTTTCCATTTAAAAAATCAATTTTAAAACCTATGTAAACACACCTAAAATTGCATTTCTTTCTTTTGCGTACACTACAACTGTGGGAGAGAAGCTCAAATGCATTTGTGGCAGACATGAAAGGGGTCCAAGTCATTAGTCTTAGTTACACTTGGGGAGTGCACAAAAATGTTTATTGACTTAGAAGGACTCGTTCTGTTGGCATCCTCAAGGAGTTTAATTCTCCTTTCTATTAAAACTTTTTAAAAAGAAAAAATTATGCCAGTTCAGTTAGTCTTTATTATGCACCTTTAAAATACTCTGAAGCATATTTATCTGGAAGGTTGTACAGATAATTACACATTGTGAATGCTATGTATAAATATAATGATAATTATATGCCTGCATAGGTTTTCCACTGAGTGAGGAGAAAAATTCACCTGTTAATTGCACAGTATCTAGTTTTAATTTGTTACAGCAAGGCAGGTACAGATATGAGGTGGAAGAACATTTTCCTGGTCACATTACTTATCCCCTATGTTTACATTTCAGCAGCAGTCTTTCAAATAAATCTGATGAGTTTATGAATTCCACCTACAGATGTAATTTTTTGTGTAAAATGTTTGAAATGAACAAGGTCAGTAGTTTCATAACATAGCTAAATTGTGCTGTTGAAAGTTGGGCACTTCACCCTTTATCTCTAATTTGGAGCATATTTAATCGCTTAAAATGTGAACTTCACATTACATGTATATTCTAGGCAACACAGAGAGAGCCAACTATATTGTTCTCTTATTTAGTTGGAAATAAATTTGCATCATGAAATGCATGCGTGGTTGATAATACTAAAAATTATGGACATGATCCAGCCACAATTAAACTACAAAGACCAAACTTTCCAGTGGCATATCTTACCACTCCATGCATAGAACCTGAATTTCTCCTCTGTTCCTTCAGACTGCTCTGAAATATTATTTTCAGAATCCACCATGTAACACTCTACCAGATTTTTATTCATTGATTTAAAACATTTATTGGCTGTCTTTCTACCTTAAAGGAACTCAAGGTGGCTTACAATGTAAATAATAAAATACATAAAAACCACTAGTTTTAAAATGGCTGGTTGGCAGAAGAGCTAATTAAATGCTGTAATCAATAAAGCTGCATTCAACAGTGTGTAACAGACTTCCCTCTTTGATACACCTCTGAAGATACCAGCCACAGATGCAGGCGAAATGTTAGGAACAAGGTCCTAGATAGAAATGTATGGAAGAAGATAGTGCTTCAGACACCCAAGAACCAGCACCTTGAACTGGGCTGAGAGCTGATCAGAAGTCAGTGTAATTGTTGTAATATTGGTGTCACATGATCCAATTAACTGCCCCCGACCAGCAGTCTAGCTGCAGAATTCTTTTTTTAAAATAATATATATTTTAACCATTTCAATCATTATAATAAACTCATTAAATTCTATACAAACAAATCAGCACATCATAATGTACAAAATGTAAAGTTAATACTTATATAAACTATAACAATGAAAAGGCAAGTGGAACAATCGAAAGATAAACACAAGACGGGGAGCCTCTCCCCCAAAGAAAACTTGCCAAAAATACAAGGAACTAAAGTGAAACAATATTTATAGTGATCAATACTAAGTATACATTCATATACAAGCTAGTGCAAAAGAGCGGTACTTATCTTGTAGTTCGTGCTTATTCCGTTCAGTCCATTCATAAATTCAGAGACCTTCATGAATGACGTGTGCAAACGGGAGTATCTGAATGGAAAAAGCCAGCGCGTGAGGTGGCGAATAGATGGAAAGAAGATAATCCCCTCCGCCGTAGAACTTCTTAGATGGTCCAAGCCACAGCTTTTATATTCATATATTAAATCCGGCGATACGGACCGCACCGGCAGCAGCAAACTCCTCTACTGAAAAACTTCTACGCGGTCCAAACCGCAATTCCTTGTAGGTATATCCAGCTAAGCAGTACAAACCGCATGATCAGCACTGATAGTAGGCAATGCGGTCCGAGTCACAACTTCTTATAGATGTATTCAACCATGCGGTGCAAGCCGCTCAATTCACACTGTTAATAAGCATCGCCCTGGAAACGAGCAGAACGCTATGCGCTAGAAGGCGTTTTCGATTCTTCGTCAGTGCCATCATATTAAAGTGCCCATATGCAATAAATTATTTCTAAACGTGCAATATCGATCTACAATATAAATACAATACAGGAATAATAATCTGAATGCAATGCACTAGAGATAATGTTATTCCAATATATACACATGTTACAAATTTATATATGTGCCAACAATTTATTAATACACATTGTATATGACATAATTAATTTATTATTCTGAGATAATTTATTTATTTAAAAATATTTCTTTTTAAAAAATATTTCTTTTTTTAAAAAAATTTCTTTTTAAAAAAATCTATATAGATAATATAAACCACCAATTTTACAAAATAAATATTTTTAAAAGGAATAATTTATAATAGAAGTATTTTATTGAGTATCTTACCACTCAAATTCATGAACCTGTCACAGGATGTATCCTCTCAGATTCATGTGGTGTAAAGTACCTAGTATCCCAAGCTAGCAACTGAAAAAGCATGACTCATCGCACCTGCTTCTAACTTCGAGGAAGCAACTATAGTCAATGTCTTTGTTTAACCCCTTCTGTACCGAATTTAACTTGAAAATCCATTTGGATTCCTGTTGAAGTAATATTCTTTTTATGTCTCTTCTTCCATCATGTGGTCCAGCTACAACAAACAGAACTATAAAAGTGAAATCAGTTGGAGAATGATTATGCCTAATAAAGTGTTCTGTTAAAGGTGCTTCCAATTTCTGAGTCCTTATTGAGCTAATATGTTCAGTGAGTCTTTCCCGGAGCGTACGTGTTGTCATTCCGACGCATGCCATTCTGCACGGGCATTCTAGCATGTAAACACAACGTTTAGTTCCACATGATGAAAAATAAGTGCCGTCCAGCTTCGACGGTGATCTACAGGATCAACAATTGTTTTTGAGGTCTCCAAAATACTTATATAAACTATACATATGAATTCTTTACTAGCTACAGCCTCTAAACACTCATTGAAGGTAATCACAAATAAAGCACATTGCAATAGTTCAGTCTCAATGTAACTAAGACCAGATCCATTAGCTATATCAGACTGTGCCAGGAATGAATGCAGCTGGCACGCCAGCCAAAGCTGGGCAAAAACTCTCTAAACCACAGAAGCCAACTGATTTTCTAGGGTGGCTGCTGTGCCCAGTTACGCTCCCAAGCTGCAGATCTGGGTTTTCAAAGGCAGTGTAATCCCACTGGAGACAGCAGAGATCTCAAGTCTCTGGTCTGCCATTCTTGTTTGTTTGTTTGTTTGTTTGTTTGTTTGAATTTCTATGCTGCCCCTCTCCAAAAGGAGTATTATTACAGTAATAAAACATAACATAATAAAACTCAATTTAATAAACAATTAAAACTGCTATTAATAATTACAATCAAATCCAAGAGTAGTGAAAATGCAACAAAAAATTAGAATCTATTTAGAACTTAAAGCTTAAAACTAGATTTGGGGCTGGCAACAGGTGTAATTGTATAGGCCTCAACCAAAAGCCTGGCGGAACAACTCTGCCTTACAGGCCCTGCGGAATTGCATCAAATCCCACAGGGCCCTGATGTTAGGTGGCAGAGCGCTCCACCAGGTAGGGGCCAAGTCCAAAAAACGCGGAGAGCTTTAGGGGTGGCTACTGGACAAGCCTCCATCAATAGAAGGAGTTGGGTGTCATCAGCATATAGATTACAGCTCAGCCCAGAACTCTGCACCAACTGGGCAAGGGGACCCATGTAAATAGTAAACAGCAAAGGCGACAAAAGTGCTCCTTGCGGCACTCTGCAACTAATCACCATGCTCCACAACCATGCACACCACGCTGTCCTCAACCCTGGAAAAAAGAAGAGACCCAGCTCAAGGTTAAGCCTTGAACTCCAGCATCCATGAAACGGTGGATCAAAAGATCATAACCGATCACATCAAATTCTGTGGTAAGATCTAGTAATACCAGCAGCACTGTACCAGAGTTCATCTGTGATGGCAGCTAGTACAGTCTCTGTTCCATGACCAGCACGGAAGCCATACTGGAAGGGATCCCACACTGTGTGTCATCCAGAAAGGTCTGCAGCTGCTCCGCCACTGCTCTCTCAATTACCTTACCCAGAAATGGAAGATTTGAGACTGGGCAGTAATTGGCCAGATCACTAGGATCTAAAGATGGTCTTTTAAAGAGCACTGCCTCCTCCAGCTGACCCGGGAACACTCCTTGCTCAAGGGAGTGGTTGACAATATCCAACAGGTGGCTGCTCTTCTAATCCAGAGAACCCTATCTTTTCAGTATTCAGTTTCAGCTTAATATTTTACCATGGAACATTTTAAAAAAATCAGAAACAGAACATTTGAGCAGTGAATGCCTATAACTATCAATAGAAAAAGCAAATAACCTGAAATTGAAGTAGTTTGTAGTAGTCTTTCCTATGGAATCCAATATAATGTAGACTATCCTAGCAGTATGATTGAAACCGCGTGGCACTAATAATGCTGCCCTGTGACTAAAATTCTCGGCACAGCTCTAGAGTGGAATCATTATTAATTTATTATAGTAGCTTGATTTAACAAGGAAGTAGGATGGACTCCAGCAGGATAGACAGAATATAAAAGTTAAAGGGAGAGTTCATTTCAGAAGAAATTGTATTTGAAGTTTCTAATGAAAGGCGGAGTGTTTCAAGAAAACACAAATATCAGATTTGCCCTTATTATAAACTTGTTTTTCAGAGCTATCAGTTTTGATTCCTATTGTGATAATGTACTTTCTACAACTTTTACCAATGATTATTCTTCATATGGCTTTCCCACCCTTCCTCCAAGAAATTCATTGTACATGAGTAAAATGCCTTTCCCCTAGCAATAACCCTGTGGGATAGGTTAGAGTAAGAATGAATAATTGACCTAAAAGTTACCCAGAAAATCTTTATGGGACATTTGAACATTTGAACCCAGAACCTCACAGATCAAGTCCAGCAATCTGACTACATTTCACAATACTAGAACCAGGAGGCATTCATTGAAAATGCTGGGGGGAAGAATTAGGACTAATAAAAGGAAACACTTCTTCACACAACGTGTGATTGGTGTTTGGAATATGCTGCCACAGGAGGTGGTGATGGCCACTAACCTGGATAGCTTTAAAAAGCGCTTGGACAGATTTATGGAGAAGTCGATTTATGGCTACCAATCTCGATCCTCCTTGATCTCAGATTGCAAATGCCTTAGCCGACCAGGTGCTCAGGAGCAGCAGCAGCAGCAGGCCATTGCTTTCACATCCTGCACGTGAGCTCCCAAAGGTACCTGGTGGGCCACTGCGAATAGCAGAGTGCTGGACTAGATGGACTCGGGTCTGATCCAACAGGCTATTTCTTATGTTCTTATGTTCTTACTTATTTATTTACTTCATTTATAGCCTACCTTTCTCTTCAATGAGGACCCAAAACAGCTTACACTGTTTACCTCTCTTGCATTTTATCCTCACAGCAACCCTCTAAGGGAAGTTAGTCTGAGAATTTGTGACTCATCCATGGTCACTAGCAAGCTTCCATGGTAAGGCAAGGATTTGAACCCAAGTTTCCAAATCCTAGTTACCATGCTGGCTTTTCAGTTGTGTGGGAGTATTTTACATCACCAGTGATAAGAGGTTGGCATCCTAGAACAAACCTCTGTTGTGATTTTCTGGGAGAGAAAGAGTTGATCACCTAAAATGATCTTACCAGTCTTAACATATCTGGTGATTATGTGTTCTAGTGTTTTTCTTCTTCTTTCCATTTTGCAATACATTTGCTATCCAAAATGGGCTGAGAAGAATTGGTGACACAAGAAGAACAGATTTAACCCTATTTTTCACAACCGTAAGGAGTTCCAAAGTGGCTTACAAACTCCTTCCTTTCCTCTCCCCACAACAGTCACTCTGTGAGGTAGGTGGGACTGAAAGAGTTCTGAGAGAATTGTGACTAGCCCAAGGTCACCCAGCAAACTTCATGTGTGGGAGCAGAGGAACAAATCCAGTCCACCAGAGAACAGTCCAGTTCTACAGACCAGAGTCCACTGCTCTTCACCACTATACCACGCGGGCTCTCTGGTCATTCTGTGTGCTTTATTGCTGAGTAGGCATTTAGCTTGGAACAGTAACCCTAAGTAGGTCTGCTCAGAGTTCTATTTGCTCAATGAGACTTACTCCCAGGAAATTGTACTTAAAATTGCACTGAGAAGGTATGCTTAGATCAGGGACGTACTGCCCATGGGGTCATGGGGTATCCCATGTCCTCCGGTGCATGCCGTTTCATCACATGGGGGACGGGGTGCCAGGAACTGACCAGGTCCCCATGGCCGGCCTCTCCCATGGCGTGGCGACCCAGCCGGTGCCCAGCAGCTCCCCTCATGCAGGAGCCCTGCTCGCTGGCTGACCTGATTGCTACACTTGCAGGCCAGCTCCTGCCCCCCCGGAATCTGGGGAAGGCAGAAGCTGGCCTACCGCCATGGTGCCCACCCGAGTTGCCCGCCACTGAGCCCTACCCTCCCTGTAGTGAGGCTGGGGGCAGGGCTTGGTAGCGGGTGGTCAAGGTGGGCGCCATAGCAGCAGCTGGCTCAAGAGCCCAGGAGCTGGCCTGCCACTGCAGTACCCATCCGAGCTGCCCCCGAGCCCTCCCTGCTAGCTCCCATAAGTGGGGCATGGGAAGCTGGGCAGGGGGGGCAGGGAGCCGGTCATGCCCCTGGGTGCCATCTAGGCCACGTACACCACTGGCTTAGATAAGACATTAAACATGAGTAGGACTGTGGTTTCTCAACTCACATTGAATGTGTAATTTGGCACTCACCTGAAAAATAGCATGGGGCCCTAAATCAGCTCCAGAGCTTGGCATAATGGCAGAAGAGGCTTCATAATTCCCTCCCTTTCACCCTACAAGCTTTCTCTAGAAGAAAAGGTCTGTAGAGGGCAGTGCCCTGGCCTGCCAGGCCCATGGGGAGTCATGTTACAGCTGCTAGCAGGCATATGTATGTGTGTGAGGGAGAGCTGTCTTACTCTGACTCCAGAGGAATAAGTACCAAGCAGGTCTGGGAAGAGGCAGTCAAGGGTCGAAGGTAGGTCAGGTCAGGCAATCCAGTCTGAGTCTGAATTCCAAATCCATGAGCAGGTGTAGCAGAAAGCAGTCAGGTTTTCAACAATGCTGTTCCTGCAACTTCTACCTCCCAGAGCTATTTCTTAAATGTCTGTGCTGTGGCTTGGTCTTGATTGTGACAGCATTTTCTGCAATGCCTTAGGGCTTCAAAGCATGCAGTACACCTTATAGAGTGCAGTTTCTGCCGGTACAGATTCTCAGTTGCCTCACAGACTCAGGTGAGCTGGATAGACTGCTAGTTCAGGCCTCGGTGGTTGGAGATGCTTCTGCAAGCACTCTAACTCTTAGCTTGGGCCAGCTCTATCTGTACCCAGTGAGGTTTCTGGCTGTGCTTGAGGACCAGTCGACTGGGGCCCCAGCACAGCAGAGTCACCCTGCCAGTATTCCTCATTGGAAGACTCTTGACTCACTGACTCTGAGCCCACCTCAGACAGGCTGTACAGTTCACTGCTGGGGAGCGGGGGAGACACACATAGAATGTCTGCTTGGGGGATACATAGAAGGCCAGTTGAATTGGAATTTCCCGCAATCAAACTCACATTTAATGTTTTGTCTAACCAGACTCTGAGTTTGAAACTCTAACCACTGTAACACTTCCTCTCACTGGCTTCTCTGTGCAAATGATCAAAGCAGATCATTTATAATCTTTTTTCTTTTCTTTTTTACCTTTTCTCCTGTCAGTGTTGTGAAAATCCTTTTTTCAAGTAACTAATTAACTAAATGCAACCAATTCAAAAAGATAATGAACCCCAAACAAAGCAACCATTTAAAAGTCCAGATGCTGTGTGTTTTACTTCTTCCCATATCTCCTCTGTGTTGTAAAGCTACAATTATCTCCATGGGTAGGGAAAAAACAGGTTGAAGGATTTCTAACTCCCCTCCCCATGCCATTTATTGCAGCTGGGGTTGGAATATTTTAATAATGAAAGTGTATGTGGGCGGAAAGGAGTAAATATGTTGTTCCCTATCAGCAGCTGCAAGTTAGGTTTTTTTTTTTAAAATGCCAAACATCCTGATCACAGACTTTCCCACTTCTCATTTAGTCTGTCCCTTAGCCAGCCTTTTTTTATTTAAGATGTTTGAATGATCTATGCTAACAGGAACTGTCTTGCAAAAGCCTGCAGATCTTATCCTTAGTCCTTTAGCTCTCCTCCTGCAGGTGCCCTTATTTATGTGAGACCAGCCAATTTCTGCTTTGAATTTTGCCCTAGGCAAAACTAACAAACCTATTTCCTGTGTTTTTGTTCAAGGGTGGCATACTATTATGGCTTAAAAGCAAAACATGGTTGAAATGCTTTGGACAAGCCTTTGACAAGACAAGTTACACTTGTGTCTGTTTTCTGTGATTTATTTAGGGTACCTTTGACTGACTGCTGTGCTTGTAAACTTGATTTGCCCTACTGATGACAAGCCCTTCCCTTGATTCTAAAGCAAACTTTTAAATAAAATTCTTTGAATAATCTAAAGTGATTAGTTTCAATTTTCGGTCCTGTTCCAAACTGAGCTCCTATTGAACTCCAAGCATACAATGTCCAAAAGCCTTGTCGCGACCAACCCTTGCTACAAGGCCTGGTTGCCAACCTTTGGGCAGGGGTTGTACTTCTCCCAGAATAAAAAATGATTGTGCCCATTCATTTCATTTTGCTAACACACTCTTTAATTTAATTAATTAATTAATTAATTACGATTCAGATTGCTGCTTCACAATTAGATCCTGTCCTAAGTAAAAATACTAGTGTTTTTTATAAATGCTTTATTCAGTTTCATAAAATAGTTATAAGCAGTTATCTTCACTCTTGCATCAAAGTTGTTCGTCAATTAAAACAATAAGCCAAGTATATTATAAACTTTATACATACATAAATCAAGTCAAGTTTCATTTCACTTCTATGTTTATAATAACTTCCTCCCCTCCCCCCTTAAGACTTCCCCTCTAATCCTATCATTATAACATTCTAACAACTTTATTACAACAGTTTTATTAACAAAAAGCAAACTAAAGAACCGAAGTTCTTTACTAACTAAACATCAAAAGAAGAATTCACAACTGATATTATCATTAATATTCTACTGGAGCTATTGAAATATTATTTCTTTCTGACTGATAGTTTGTCCACGGTAGCCATATTTGTTTATATTCTTCTGAAGGTCTTCCCCTGATCTGAAAAGATATCCTATCCATTATGTACAAATTCTGTACTTTTGCTTGCCACTCCTTCATTGTCGGTATTTGGTCTGTCCTCCAGTGCCTTGCTATTATAATTCGAGCTGCTGAAAGTAAGTGAAAAATTAAATGTTTATGTTTTACAGGTATCTTCTCTTCCATAAAAGCCGGCCCCAAAAGGTAAGTTAATGCATTTTTCTTTATATTGTATCCTATTATTTCTCTTATTTGTTTTTCAATTTCTTGCCAGTATTTTTTAATTTTCTTACAGGTCCACCATTGATGGAAAAAAGTGCCTGCTTCTTCTTTACATTTCCAACACCTAGGGAAATATTTATTGTTCATTTTGGATATTGTTGTTGGTGTGTAATAAACTCTGTAATACATTTTAATGCTGTTTTCCCACAGATCTGCACATGGTGTAAACTTATAAATCTCTGCATAAAATTTCTCCCATTGTTCTAGGGTGATTACTTTACCTTCATTTTCAGCCCACTTGATCATATTACATTTAACCATTTCATCCTCTGTTTTTTGTTGTCTTAAGATTTTATATATTACACTTACAGTTTTCCCTTCAAAATTAGTTAAAGCTTTGTCTAATTCATTCAACTCTTTCTGAAATACCCCAGGTATTTAAGTCTGTTTGAAAGCTATTACGTATCTGCATATATGTATACCAGTGACATATATTTCCTTCAAAATGTATTAATTCCCTCTTCTTCATCATTGGTTTATTTTGATTCCACATTAGGATGTCACGATACCTAGGCCAGGTTTCTGCATTTCTGTCGTAAATCTTGTGTGCTTCCATTCTGGATATCCAGTTGGGAATCTTATTATAAAATGTTTTCCTATATTTTTGCCAGATTTTCCATAAGTTAAATCTTAAATAATGGTTTTTGAAGATCTTATCAATTTGCTGTTTTTTATTTGATACTGGCCATAGGTATGCATGCCACCCTTTCTGCAGATTATATCCTTCTAGATCAAGGAGTTTTTTGTCTCTCAACATAACCCATTCTTTAACCCACGATAGTGCGCCTGCATCGTGGTATATCTGTAAATCTGGTAGGGTTAATCCTCCTTCTTTCTTGCTTTGTATCAAATGTTTGTATCTTACCCTCGGTTTTTTCCCCTCCCAGACGAATTTTGTAATCATTGTTTTCCATTCATTAAAGTAATTTTTTGTAGTTATCATAGGAATCGTCTGGAATAAGTATATATATTTTGGTAAGATTGTCATTTTTACCGTATTTATTCTCCCTAGTAGTGAGAGTCTCTTCCCCGTCCATCTTTTAAAGTCTTCCTGTGTTTCTTTCCCTAGTTTATCATAATTATTCTTTATCAGGTTCCTGTTCTTATCTTCCAGTGTAATACCTAAGTATTTTATCTGTTTTTCTATTTTAATGTTCGAAATTTCTTCTACTTTCCTTTTTTCCTTAGGTGTCATGTTCCATATAAACATTTTAGTTTTATTATAATTAATTTTCAATCCAGCTCTTTTTCCGTAATTGGAGATGATGTCTTGCACTATGCCCATTTTTAATTGTGGTTCATCTAAGAAAATCACTATATCATCCGCATATGCCATTATTTTATAATTGTTTCCTTTAATTTTTATCCCTTTGATTCTCTCATCCTCTCTTATTTTATTTAGGAGGATTTCTGTTGTTATAATGAAAAGTAACGGTGATAGTGGGCACCCTTGACGGGTCCCTCTTTTTATCTCAAGTTGTTCTGTATATTCATTGTTAATTTTAATTTTTGCAATTTGATTCTGATATATTTTAGTTATTGCAGTAATATAACCTCCTTCTATTCCCATTCTTTGTAGTGTTGTCGTCATAAATTTCCAATTAACCCTGTCAAAAGCTTTCTCAGCGTCTAAAAAGATTGCAGCTAATGGTAAGTCTGGTTTTTCATTTATATACTCTATTATATTAATCATTCTTCTGATGTTTTGATTAATGTGTCTACCTGGGAGAAACCCTCGTTGTTCATCTTCAATATGATCTTTCAGTATTTTTTTAAGTCGTTGCGCTAATATTGATGTAAAAATTTTATAATCAATATTGAGTAGCGATATGGGGCGGATTTCGTTTTCGGTATTAGTGATATTGCCGCCACTTTCCATGTTTCTGGTATTTTTTCGTCTTTAAATATCCCATTTATTAAGGTTGTCAGGTGTTCGATTAATTCTTTTTAAAAAATCTTATAATAGTTTGCATTTAGGCCATCTAAACCTGGTGTTTTATTTTTGAGGTTTTGGATCACTTTCTCCACTTCACCTGTTGTTACTGGTTTATTTAATTCTTCTATTTCTCGTTTTTTTATCTTATTAAATGTTGGACTTACTATGTATTGGTCATGTTCATTTATCCCACTGATTTCTTCTTTATACAACTGGCTATAGTAATTTAGGAAGGCTTGTTTAATTTGATTTTTATCTGTAATTGTTTTAGTGTTTGTCTTTATTTTATTAATTATGTTTTGATTGTATTGTTTCCGTAATTTATTGGCTAATACTCTCCCTATCTTATTATCTAAGGCATAATAGTTTTGTTTACTGTAGATCAGGTTTCTAACAACCTGGTCTGTTTGTAATGCCTCGATTTGTTCTTTTAGTAGTTTTATTTTCTTTATTAGCTTCTTATTGTCTCTCTTTTTTGTAATTTATCTTCTAAGGTTCTTAATTTCATTTTCAATATCTTGTTGTTTTTTCTTTTTTGCCCTCCTTAGACTAACTTCTTTCATTATGCATCCTCTGATCACTGCTTTATGAGCATCCCACAATGTTCTTTCTTCTGTTACTGAACCCCTGTTAATCTCCCAGTAACTTACCAAATTTTTCCTAATTTCCTCTTGTGCTTGTTTATTATTTAACACCCAATCCTTAATTTTCCAATTTGCACTTGTTCTTCCTGTTACCATTTCTACATATATTGGATTATGATCTGACAATATTCTTGCCTTTGTATCAATTTTACATATCTCAGTGCATATTCTACCAGTTGCCCAGATCATGTCAATTCTTGTTAGACATTTGTGTCTATTTGAATAGAAGGTAAAGTTTTTTTCATTCCCCCTTTTAAGTCTCCAGACATCATTAATATTCAATTCTCTTGACATTTCAAAAAACAATTTAGGTAATTTTCCGTCTTTTCTCAGGTTATCTTTTTTCTTTTGTTTACAATCCAATTTATCTATTTCTGGGTTAATCACACCATTAAAATCCCCCAGAATTATCCATTCCTCGTGTTGCCATTCTGACAGTTTGTCCTTTAGATGGTCGTAAAATATTGCCTTTTTCTCATTAGGTCCATATAGTCCAATTATCATAATTTTTTTATTGTTTATTTCTATCTCCACCCCCACATATCTTCCTTCTTTATCTATTATTTTCTCTTTGGGATTCAGGTGTTCCTTTATATATAGGGCTACACCCCTTTTTTTCCTCTTGTATCCCGTGTGGAAAAGGGTTCCCATTTTGGGGTAAGTAATATATTTCTCTTTTCCTTTTTTAATGTGTGTTTCTTGAAGGCATGTTACAATTGCATTTTCTTTGATAAGCTGAGAAAAGACGTTTTTACGTTTTCTGGGGTTATTGAGACCATTAATGTTACAAGTCAATATTTTATTATTCATCCATTCCCTCCCCCCGCTCTTTCCCTTCCCCCCTTGTTCTTACTTGTCTTCCTCTTGTAGGCTTCTTTTTAGTTTTTGTACAATTTCTTGCGCTCTTGGTACTGTCAGGATGTTGTGTCTTTTTCCATCTAATGAGAAGGATATCCCTTCCGGAATTATCCATCTGAAGGTGATGTTATTAGTTCTTAACATGTCAGTCAGAATTTTGTAATCCTTCCTTCTGCGTTGGATTGATAGAGGTACTTCTTTTAGTATGATAAGTCTTTTCCCATCTATTTGCAGTGGTTGTCTAGAATCGTGACGTAGTATTTCATCCCTTAAGCATTTCTGGACGCAATTCAGAAAGATATCTCTTGGCAATTTTTTGTCTCTTGCCACCCTCGAATTCACCCTGTATATGTGATCGATTTCTCTTCTTACCTCCTTGTCTTCCATGCCCCATACTTCTTGTAGAGTTGGCATCATTCTTTCCATTAATGTTTCTCCAACCATCTCTGTAACTCCTCTAATTCTCAAAGAAGTTTCTTTCTGTGCATATTCCATTACTGCTATTGCATCTTCTTGTTTATTGGAATAGTCTCTTAAGTTTTCCACCGAGTCTTCTATATCAATTATTCTTGCATCATGTTCTTTTAATCCCTCCTTCATTAATTTCAAAGTCTCATCTATCTTTTTAAAATGTCCAAGTTCTCTTTTAATGTCCGTTAATTCTGCCTCCAATCTGGACATTCTATCTTTGTTTTCTTGGTGATAGACTGCATTATCTTTTTGGGACGTTACAATTAGGTCAATAAGATGTTCCAGTTTTGTTGCATACTCTTGGTTTTTTTCTGGTGTCGCAAGTTCTTGAATGGCACCTTTAGTTACCTTCTAATTTACATATGGGCCCCTTCGCGTTGCCATCTTATCTCGTTTGTTTCTCTTATCTTTATTCTTTTTACGTCACACCTCCGCTTCTATATATCATCCCCTGCTCTCCGCTGCATCTCTTTTCCGTATTTATTAGCTTTAGTGAGGGTTTTTTACTCACTTCGTTCCACCTTCAGTGTTTTTCTTTGGTTAACTGGCTTTCACTTTCTCTCCTTGTTCTCTTCTATCAGGATACTTTAATACGATCATTCATTAAGTCCATATGTTATTTCAATCCATTCCGTTCCATTCCGTTCCTCCACTTCCTGTTTACTTTTCTCCTTTCCTTTCCGCTTTTCTACCGGAAGGACTCCTTTGCACTCTGGGGAATTCCCCCCTCCTCCACTTTTGGACTGATTCATTTAAAGCGGCCACTTTGAAATTTATTTTTCCATCCACTTTCTATTTCTTTTCCTTAACCGCTATGTTTTCAGTTAACACTTACGTTCCCTTTTTCTTAAGGCTCTGTGTCTTTGCAATTTTGTGTCTTAGGCTGCGAGGTCCGGTCGGGACGATCAAGGGTCTCCTTTGGTTTCTACAGCGTCTAAGCCTCTCGCGCCCGTTCAGTTTCCTCCAGCCGTTTCTGCAACACGTATTTCGAATGTAAGTTGTTTATTGTCTTACTTTTAGTTAGAGTGTTTTCGTCTTTTTCACTCTTTACTTCTGTTTTCATTGAACAATCGGGTGTGGCCGTGCCTAATCAGGTTTCTCTGCTACCTTCTGTATATTTCTCGCTGTTGAAAACAGCCTCGCCTCCTTCACTGTTTCACTTACAGCTCGCAGCCACTGAGTTTTCTTCTGTCTTCTTCTTTATAGAATCCACTCTTCCCATCCAGAGTGGAATTCCCCCCGTTTCTTTCAGGGGATATTTGAGAAATTTTTTAGATATCTCTCTGCTATGTTAAGAGACGTGCGGCAGCGGCCATTACCCAACCGGAAGTCAAAAAAATACTAGTGTTTGATACAATGATTTTGGGAATTAATGTCAACCCTGACAGGATAAAATGAAAAGAAGTAAAAAGACCCTTCAAATCATGAAGCTTGGTATGCAATGAGGCAGGGAAGAGACATAGCAGAATTTTTTCAGTGATAAGGAAAAGCTGATAACAGAAATTTAGCAATGCAAATCCATATTAGCAACGCCAACCCTTGACCACATTCTTGGTCCTTTGATAGCCACGGATATGCAGCTTGCTTGTATGTTTTCCATCAAAGCCTTGCTGATCTATTTTTCTGAGTTTCAGCAGCTCCTTTTCCTGGCATATTTAAGACCTCAGTTTTTCACTGGCCTCTCCATATGTATTCCGTCTTGCAATCACTGAGTTCCACTGAGCACAAGGGGATTCACTTCAGAGTCAACATGCAAAATATCAAATTGTAATCTTCTGTACCTCTGTTTCAAATTAAGCATTCATAGATGGAGAGATGAATGGAATCATATTTACTTGAGTAAGCCTTGCAGTAGGGTTGCCAGTTCCCTCCACTCAGCCTCCAGCAGATCCAGGTTGGGAAACTCTTGGAGATTTGGGGATGGAGCTGGGGAGGACAGGGCCCATAGGGACCATTCTCAAAAGCACCCACTTTCTCCAGGTGAACTGACAACTGTAGTTTGGAGATGAGGTGTGTAACAAGGTCTCTTAGGTACCGGGTGAGGGAGAGATATTATCCCACCACTAGCCACCAATCGTAATGGGACGGGTGGCCTACAGTCAAGGTTCCCACTAAACTGACCAGTGGGGTTTCCCTGGCCACCCAAAATATCCCAGGCTAGTGTTCAGGGATCTTCTTTTTACTCTGCTGCCACCATTAAGAGAAGGAACTAAGAATCCCAAAACTGCTGCTGGCTGCCAAATATATAAAGGATCTCACCTCACATTCGCTCTTGGTCTGAGGGGAATGTCCTTCAGAGTCCCATATACAAAAATGGAGGGAACTAAAAATTGGCTGGGGTTCTAGCTTCTCAGACAGGCACTCTTCAACCTCTCACACACAAATGCAGGCTGGCATGAGGGTAACTTGAACACAACGAACGACATTTATTTTGAAAACAAAAGAAAAGCTTCTTAAACTGGCTCAAAGAGGTACATTGGGAAAAAATGGGGGATGGGGCACCTCCTTTGGGAGTCCATAGCTTTGGTCCCCCTGGACCAAACTTCACCAAACCTGGATGGTATCAGCAGGAGACTATCCTGATGATACCAGCTAGGTTTAATGAAGTTTGATTCAGGGAGTCCAAAGATATGGACCCTCAAAAGGGTAGCCCCATCTACTAATAGCTCCCATTGGAAACAATGGGGGATGGGGGCACCCTTATGGGGGTCCATAACTTTGGACCCCCTGAACCAAACTTTACCAAACTTGGCTGGTATCATCAGGAATATCACCTGACAATAGCCTGAAATGTTTGTGCCTCTAGCCTAAAAACTGCGCCTCCTGCAGGCCACAAACCAAAAAAAACACTTTAAAATTTAAAAAACCCACAAACGGGGGGCGGAGCTTCGGACATGCAATCTGCGGGTTTTGAACCTGAGGGGAAAAAAACCCTTATCTATGTCCTTGGCCACAGATCAGGCTGAAAATATGCAGTCATAGTCAGGATTGATTGGGAATAAGTCTCACTGAACTCAGATGCATATTATGAGATTGGGACAATGGGTTCAAATTACACAACCAAGAGCCTCTCACCAGTATAAGGGTGGAACAAGCTTCTCCACTTTCCCCAGAAGGGACCATTAGGGCAAGAAACCAAGCTCCTATTGAACTCCAGAATGAAGAATGGGACTAGAACTGATAAGCTCCTATAACAGGGTGAAAGTGGTAGCTGGAGAAAACTAATGAAGTAGGGTTGCTGAGCAAGAGCTGGCACCTCTGCCAATCTTGTTTTCTCCAAACACTTCATCCCACATCCCACAGGCTCCTGACAAAGGGTTTTTGGGTGTTTTGAGTAGCTCTTTCTTCTGCAACAAGGCCAAGCACAGACAACAGCTAGCTGTGGAAAAACAAGGCAGCACAAGAGCTAACTGGTTGCTGCATGAGTGTAGCAATGACTGATCATGGGGAAGACAAGTGATCCCTGAATGCTGTGGGAGCTGCAATCGATGGTTGCTCACAAACAATATTTCACCCATAGCCAAGCTGCATAGCCAAGCTGCATAGCCAATGATTCATTTACACAGCCATTGACCATATATGATCCCCATTTTCTTAGAAAAATTCAAATATCAGACCAGGTAATAGAAGCAGCACTGGAGTGCAACATTTTTTCCCTTAGCTCTGCCAATTGCAAGTTAATTTTTAAATAAAGTATGCCAAACACTTTCAAAGGTGACAGTGTTTGTTATAGAATGTATTCAAACACAATGCACTGAATCCCATTTTGATTTGGCCACATTTCATAACGACTTTGCTAGGTACTCCATCCTACAGACTCATGGCAGGCTGTTATTAGCTATCCACTTCCAAAGAAATAGTCTGCCTGCAAACTTTCAGGAAGACAGTTTGGTAAATAGAACAGGGCAAGAGGGAGTTCTGAGGAAACACTGTGACCATTAGATTGCGGAAAAATACTAGCTGGTTTTCCCCACTTCAGTCTCCAAACGATTATAGGAGAAGGTTGAACATGTATCATTACTTCTAGCTGCTTGGAATTCCTATCAGTATTTACTTTTATTCATTTGATTTGATTTAATACCTCACCTTCTTTGACCTAAGCAGGGCTCAGGGCAGCTAACAGGCATGGTTTTAAAACAGTCATAAAAACAGTAATGCAAATAATTAATGATTTGAAAACATTTTAACCTATCAGTTTTTCAGACGGCAATTTAAAAACAATTTCAGTGCTCATATAACAAATCCCATTTTCATCCCAATGTTGTAAATCCTATTCAGGCAAAAGAGGAGGGGTACAATCTCAGGGGCCAGCATGATTCATAATAGTTTCAGTTGTATGCTTGGCAAAACATCTGTTTTACACTCTGATGTCCACTGATAACAAATTCCACCAATAAAGGCCCTGGCTCTACTGGGAGCTAGCTGTATGTCTTAGGGCTGGGGATCATCAAAAAGTTGCTGTTGGAGGACTAAAGAGACTTCCATGGTCGGTATGGGAAAATGCAATCCCGAAGGTATGATGGTTCCCGTCTGCTCAAGGCCTTTAAGGTCTGCTCAAGGCTAGTCACAGCTTTCTGGAGCTCTCTCAGCCCCACCCACCTCACAGGGTGTTTGTTGTGAGGGGGGAAGGACAAGGAGATTGTAAGCCCCTTTGAGTCTCCTACAGGAGAGAAAAGGGGGATATAAATCCAAACTACTACTACTACTCCCCCTCCCCCTCTTCTTCTTCTTCTTCTTCTTCTTCTTCTTCTTCTTCTTCTTCTTCTTCTTCTTCTTCTTCTTCTTATTCTTATTCTTATTCTTATTATTCTTATTATTATTATTATTATTATTCTTATTCTTATTCTTATTCTTATTCTTATTCTTATTCTTATTATTCATATGAGAACCTTGAAAATGATCCAGAGTTCAACTGGTATCAGTGCAGGTGGTAGAGATCAGGTCTTATATGCTCCTTTAGCAGAGTCCCAGTGAGTAATCTTGCTGCTGCATTCTGGGTCAACTGCAGTTTCCAGAGCAACCTCAAGGACATTCCAACATAAAGTGAATTGCAGTAATCTTGCTGGAGGTGTCCGTTGCATGGATCACTGTGGCAAGGTCACAGCCAGACAGATAAGGGGCCAACAGTTTGACCTAGTGAAGATGGGAAAAGGCCAGTTCGGCCATGTGTGCAGACTGGCCACCATAGACAGAGAGGACTTCAGGATCACACCCAGGCTTTTGGTGGAAGAGTCAGATGTTAAAGCATCACCATCCAAATGTGCTTAGGTGTACCTTGCCCCAGCCCAAAGCTCTGAACCCGCTGTGCCAGGAGTCACATATAGATGTTAAATAATGGCAAGGCAGTGGGCCAAGAGATCATAATTGACCATGTCACATGCTTCAGTGAAATCTAAGAGCACCAGTAGACTAACCATGATGGTGTCTGTGATGGTGACCAGCACGATCTCCATCACATGGCCAGGATGAAAGCTGGACTGGAATGGGTCCAAGGCTGATGTGTCATCCAAAAATGCCTGCAGTTAGTCAGGCACCGCTCTTTCAACTACTTTTCCAAGAAAAGGTACTTTCGAAACAGGGTGGTAGTTGGATGGATCCAAAGGATCCAGAGATAGTTTCTTTAAGAGCAGTTGTACCACCACCTCCTTTAAACTCACTGGGAAAACTCCCTGATGGAGGGAGAGATTGATTATTTCCAACAGCGGGCTGCACCTTGTCACCACCAGCCTTCATCAGCCAGGATGGGCAGAGTTAAGGGAGCAGGTGGTAGGCTACACAGCTAATAGCACCTTGTTGACATCAGCTCGGGAGAGCAGGCTGAAATGGTCCAATAATTGACCTGAAGATGGCCAAGGGCCTCAAAGTTCATTTACTGTTATCAAAGGTTGCCGGGAGATCATGGCAGAGCATCAAGACTTTATCGGCAAAAAAGCTCACAAAAGCCTCACAGCCAGTAACCAAATCACTAATCTTTTTTAACCCCATAGGAAGAAATGTTAAGGACCAAGTTAACTTAAACAATTGTGCTGGGCGACGCCTAGCAAATGCAATTGAGGTACCATAGAATTGATTCTTCATGGCTTTCACTGCCATCTCATAGGATTTCATAAATGTCCTATAAGATGCTCTTGTAGTTTCATCTTTACACCACCAAACTCACTCTAGGCATGTCAGCTCTCGTTGCATCACCAATAGCTTCCCAGTGTACCAGGAGTGAGTTAGCCCAAGAATAGAGAGCATGCTAGGGAGCAATAACATCAATGGTTTCAGAGAACCGGCCATTCCAGTCTTCCACCAGTTCATCAAGGGAACCATCAGTGGGTCTAGGGTCCCACTGTATTCTGGAAACCAAGTGGATCCATGAGTCTCCACAGCCAGGCATAAATGAGCCAATCACCTAAGCAAGAAAGGGCAACAATGCCCACCTTGACCTTCAGGACAAAGTGGTCAGACCATGGTACCTCCTCAAATGAAATTAAGTCCACATTTACCCCCATGCCAAAGATCCAATCCAGTGTATATCTTGCTTGGTCTGTGGAATATGTATTAACCAAGGAGAGTCCCAGGGCTGCCATGGGAGACACTAGGTCTGCTATTTGAATGGATAAGGCTGAGTATATATGAACATTCACATGCCCCAAAACAATAAACTTGGGACACCTCAAAGCCCACTCTGCCATGATCTCTAGCAATTTTGGCAGGACACCTGTCAGCATACTTGGAGACCAATACACCAGCAGAATGTCCAAATTCCCCACAGCATCCCACACCACCCACACAATTAATACCAAAGATTGCTGGGGCAGGGACTGACCTGATGGAGAAAGCCTCCAGGGTGAGCATCACCACTTTCTTCCCCCTGACCCCTTGTCTGGGACTGGTGAAGGACTAAGAAACCTCGCCTGGAGTCTGTTAAGCCTCCCCTGGGATTAAGGACTCCAGTCATCAACTTTAATCACTGTAGTCTTGCCCACGAGGCCCCAATGAAGAGACGAGACGCAGAGATTTTATCTGGTGGAGAGAGCCAGCTGCAGGAAGTGCGGGATCCCGTGATCCTGGCAACTCTGCCGTGCGCTCGCCCCTCACACCTTTTATTAGGGTTTCAATGGGGGCGTGTAACGGGGTCGGGCAGGCGGGAGAACGGGAGGTCGGGAGATCATCATGTGATGCATGATCTCATCGGGCTGCTACGTGCGGGAGGAAGCATCCGTGTCTGGGTCTAATCTTCACCTGAGGGCAGGGGCCCTTTTGTCCCTTTGTATGGGACACCTGGTGACCGCGAGTCAGGCAGTTCATGACCCGTGACTCATGGGGGAGCGGGGGTTGGGGGAGCGTGTGCGCCCGGAAGGCCGTAGCCGGCACCGGCATGCCTGGCGCTCCTTCTACGGTTCTGCTGGGTTGTGAGCTCACCCCTACACCTCCCCGTTTCTTATATTGTAGGAAGGCAGCTGAGGTAGTTGGGGCAATTTAGGGGGATGCTTGCCTCCCCAGGAACTTGCTCAAGCTGGCTGAGTTGTTTGTGCAGCATGAGGACCTGGTTGCAGCGTAGGGGAAAGTCAAAAGGTTTCTTACAAATGTTGCAAGCGAAAGCAGATACACATTGAACAAGACAAGACCCGACAACAAGGCATACAATCAAACCAATGAAGAATTGTACAATAGTACTTAACCATCCCCCCGGCAGCCAGCTCCAAAGGGCTGACCACCAGTGAGGTAATACATCATATTTCAGATTAGATACAACATCTTGTAACTCACGCACTTTCATATGAATCAAATGAGAATTATCAGAGAGATTAAAACAACACATATTATGTACATTCTCACAGCCTTGGTGATGCAGTAATAACATGTAATCAATAGTGGCACGATTATCTAAAGTCGCTTGACGAAGTTCTTGTTGCTCGGAGGCCAGAGCATCCAGAGCGGTGGAGGTGGAATTAATGGACTTTGCAAGGGCACAGGCCAGCCGGCCAATAGTCTTAGCGTTATAGGTGGCGAGTCCTGGGACTCCCACAAGGGAGGTCGCGAGGGAGACGTACTCGGCTTTGGAAAGGGCAACCGCGTCACTCTGGCAGGAAGGGTTGAGGGAAAGAGCGGAGTGGTGATGGCATTTGGGCTCCCGAGGTGGAGCCTGGGGCAGGACGATGGTAAGGCGGCTAAGGCAACAAAGAGTCCCGGCGGAGAGGCGAGCGGGGATGTAGTTGAAGGTTCTTTCCCCGCAAGTCCAGAACCAGCCTTTAGGGAGGAAGATGTTCCCATATATGGGGGGGAATGTCCTCGACATGCATGCAGTTCCAGTTGGCCGAGCCGGTGACTGGGCTCGGGCCAGTTTCCTGTCCCGCCACATCAGCAATGCGGGCGCAAGTGTTGGACTTGTGGTTGGCGACGGTTTGGGTGATGAGAGAGAGGGCGCCGGCGGGGAGGGTTTGGACAACGGGTCCCCAGTCGGCGCTCATGGAGTACCAGATAGACGAGGCGTTCATGAAAGGGCTCAGGCCAGACTCTTCCAGGAAATCTCCAGGGGCTTTGCAGACAGGGAGTAGGCAGGAGCTTAGCAAGCTTCCCGCTCCGAGATACTGGCCCAGGCAGAAGGATAAGACGTTGGCAGCGGCAGCGAACCGCTCCCAGATGTTGACTTGGTTGATCTCCAAAAGGGGGTGACCGAGCGTCACCGGCAAGAGGCAGCAAAGCAGGCAGATGATGGTGACTGCGGAGTTTGCAGTGATGATCCCATAAAGATGGCAGCGCCCCAGAGAGACCCTCTCCCGGGTGTCTCGGGGCAGCCTTGCTGTTGCAGCAGCTCTCGAGCTTGGCCAGTGTCGTTGCCTTGACGTCTCCCCAAGTCATCTGGGTCTCTCAAACCCCGTTCTGTAGCACTGGCCGAGGGAGGTTCCGTCGGGGCCGCGGGACCGGATCTTCCAGAGAGATTCGCTCCATCTCCGGGATAGGGTTGGTTTCCTTCTGGTGCCATTCCATGGGTTGGCTGGACATGGCGAGGCTGGAATACACTGGGGACCTGTAGGGAGAGGGATTGAAGCATACCCCCTTCCCCAGGTTATGAGGGGGCCGGGCCCTGCCAAGCTTGGTCTTGGCTCAGGTGGGAGTGGGCCTGAGGTCAGGTTCGAATTGTCAGCAATTTCAATTTCAATTCTGCAGGGGGGGGGCAGGCCATGGAGGCCCCGGAGGCCCCACCTACTCCCCTTTCTTTAATTTGTTTGGACGCATGAGCGGAAGGAGGAGACACGAAGGGGCGAAGCTGACTCTTATGTGGAGTTGGCTTCAAAAGGCGTCATAAGAATGCGTCCGGGCGATGGTCCGAGAGCCCCCCAACTGAGGGGCAGAGTGGACCATCAGAGGGATTGTGGAGTATGCATATCTAATTTGCAGGACAAAAGGACTTTGGGGGTGCGTTCAGAGAAGGGGATGCGTCAGGAGAGCAAGACAATCACACACTCGGGAGTTGGTCTCTGGGACAAAGGACTGGGGGAGGTTCCACCCTGGGGCAGATATACTTACCCGTGATCTGCGGGAAGGTTGAAGAACCCAGGCATGGCATTCAGAATTTGGGATCGAATTTGGAGTATCTTGAGAGGAAATGCCGCCATGGCTGAAACCACTCCTTAAAGCCGGTTTAGAAGCATTTAAGCGCCCTGGCCGCTTTAACATGGTATTGGTAGAGTTGCCAGGCGCTGAATAAGACGCCATGCACCGGGTGATCACAACCCAAACGAGTTGTGAGTAGGTGCAGATGACAGCGGCTTCCCCTTAGCTTGGGGCCTGTCCTGGCAGTGCTGCGGTACCAGGACGGGCCCAGATTTTAATCCAGGGAGGGCCATTCGGCCAATTGGCCCTCCCGCCTTTGCTGGTTGAAAAAATAGAACAAAGTGAGAGAGAACGAAGGTGTTCCAGAGCAGGGGCTCTGGGGTGGAGGGAGGAAACACAGGTCAGAGGCTGGGGGGTAGGGATCTCCAGCATTGTGGCCAGCTGCTATCTGCTCTTCTTCTGGGTAGCGGCCATGGTGGGAGTGGATTTGTCCATCCCAGACTAGAGTCGTCTTGACCCTGACTCATAGAGATCCCTTCCCCCACAAGATTAACATGGATGTCCAAAGCGATGGGAAGCCGGACTGTGAGCTGTCGCTCAAGCCCTGGACTGCGGACCCGTGAGCAGGCCCGGGTGCTCCGTCTCGCCGGTCTGCTTCCCCCACCACCCAGATCGCTGCGGGCAAGCCTGGGTTGGCCACTGATCCAGGCCACTTTCGGCTGCTCTGATGACGGTTACGTTAGGCGCCCGGTGTCCACAGAGGGGTCCCTTGAATGGACACACCCTTCTATAGTAATGAAGCTCCAGGTACGGGCGGGGAGCTACCCGATGAAGCGTTTCTACCACCGCCGCACTGGTGGTGCGGTTGTGCCCGATGGCGATCTGGGCTCGTAGCCTTTATTATGAGGTCGGCGGCAGGCAGCAGTGTGGGAGCAGGAGGAATCAGCTGTCGCGCAGCTGGTTCCGGCTATGGAGCAACTCCCTGCGGGATGTTTGTCCACACCTGAATCGTGAGCGGCTCCTTGGTGGTGTGGAGTGGAAGTGATGACTCCCGGGACGACAAAGCGAAGATCCCTGCTCAGCGGCCGGAGGCTTTGGGCAAGATTAACTTAGCGGCCTCTGGGGGGGATGGGATGGCCTGCTACTGTGGATTGAACAGCGAGGATCTCATGGGGAACTTGAGAGAAAGAGGTTGGAGTACAGGAGAGATACCGCTGGGAGGCAGTGGTTTGGAGTTCGGGCCTTGCTGGTTCACCGGGGGCTGGTTTGAAGTATTCTACTCCTCCTTGGTCCCTGGGCTGGGGGGAGGAGAGGCCGGGTAAGAAGTTTCCCGGCGGGCACTTTTCGCTTCTCCAGTGAAAGCCACTCCTGGCATCCGAGGGGCATTTGGTCCCAGGGCTTTCCTAGGGCAGCGCTTCGTCTCCCCAGGGGAGAACCCCCCTCAGTCGGGATTGTAAGCCCCCACCCGGGCGACCTACAGTCCCTCGAAGTGTCCCCGCTTACGCGCACTTGTCTTTGGGGCTGCCCGGGTGGGTGGAGAGTGCTGCTTGGCTAGGAGGCTGGCCTGATGGTAGGAGGAAGATCCGATATCCTGGCAAGCCTTAAAGCGTGTCCGGCCAGTTCGGGGGTCTTCCCTAAACCCGTGATCAGCCCTGCGGCACTGGGAGCGGGCGTTCTCTTTGGCGAGGGGCCATGAGGAGCTTCGTGTTGGCCTGCGTCGTTGTCGACTTGCCTCTGCAGGGCCTCCTGGAGCCTGTTCAGGGAATTCAGCGTAAGGCTCCACCTGATGTCTTCTGCCGAGCGTTGGAAAAGCTCTGGGTTGGCTGTCCGGCCTTGAGCGAGGCACTCTTACAAGCATGCCTTTTGAAGCAGTCAAGGAGAGCAGCCTTAAGGGTGGCCTCAGCGGCAGAGACGATCTGCGCATCCGGGGAAGAGGCTGAAGCCTTAGCAGCCCATAGAGGCCTGCTTGCGGCAGTATGGAAGTACCACCAAGAGGCTGCCCTCTGCTTATGCCATTGTTGGCGGTATTAGCTTTTCCCCAAAACAACATAATTAGCATGAGGTTCAACAGCATGTGAAAAGTGGTTTTCCAGTCCTCCAGGAACGTGCATTACGTGATTCCATTGTGCTTGACTGCTTTCAGCATGCCTCTCACATAGGGGCTGAGTGATCCCCCGTCCCGTATTGCCTTTCGCGGAGCTCAGTGAAAACGTTATAGCCTAATAGGGGCGATACTCAACGACTTCGCTGGACGGCAGCCGTCCTCCCCATGGTCAGTGTAGTGGGCTGGGCAGGCTGGCGAGGAGATCCAGCATAAAGATCTTCCGTTAGGGTTTCCTTCCTCACTGCCAGATCGTGGGTAATGCGGCTCTGCTAGAGTTTCTGAAACTTCAGCGCCATTATGTGGCGATGATGGGCGGAGGTCGCGGTGGCTTCCAGAAGCGGGAGGGGGAAGCCAGAGCAGAAGGCGGAGCAGAAGGAGGAAGGCTGGCAGGGCCGCAAAGAGCCTGGCGGAGAGAGTTTGGGAAATGGGAGAAAGGACGAGAAGCGTCCCTGCGCTTAGGTGGATAGAGAAAGTTCACGGGCTTGAAATTGGTAGGTGAGAAAGATCAAAGGAGAGGGAGATCCATGGCAAAGCACACCATGGACCTGCAGGCTGATGGCACGACATAACACTGTCTCCGCGTCAGTAGCAGCGACATCGGTAGCGTGAAGGCTCTCTGTGCAGAAGTGCGCCCGATGTTTTCCCAGTCCTTAAGATTGAATGTGCCCCCTTTCTGGAGTACCATGGACATTGCCTATCAATCCTCCTCAACCAATTCGGCGCAGCTCCCCTCTCTTCACGGAGACCCTGCAGCGTTTTGCTGGCAGCTTTCCAGCTTCGCTAACGTGCTTGTATCCAAAAGCCGTGCTTTTACAAGCGCCCATGCTTATCGGTGGTTAAGATCCAGGCGAGAGAGTGTCCCTAGAACGCGAATCCCTGGATGCGCCCGATCCAGCGGATGGTCGGTACTGAGGGTGGGTCCCTGGATACGCCGATCAAGCCGGACGAATCGGTACCGAGAAGCCCTTTCCCAAAGGCAGGCGGTAAAGGCACGGCCGGAGGATTCGAGGATTCCCGGGTTTCCGGCACCAGCTTGTAGTCTTGCCCACGGAAGGCCCCAATGGCAAGAAAGAGGCCGAAGGCAGCGGAGATTTCGGCATCTGGTGGAAGAGCCAGCTGCAGGAAGTGCGGGGATCCCGTGATCCCTGGCTTGTAACTCTGATGCGTCTTCGCCCCTCACACCGCACTCTTAGAGGTTTCAATGGGGGCGTATAGCGAGGTGAAGACGGGCCCGGACGGAAGATGGAGGTGGGAGAGATCGGGGAGATCATCATGTGATGCATGATCTCGTCATCGGGCTGCTTACCGTCTTGCGGGAGGAAGCATCCGTGTCTGGGTCTAATCTTCACCTGGGGGCAGAACATTGTCCCGCTATTGTATGGGACACACTGGTGACCGCTTGAAGTCCAGGCAGTTCATGACCCGTGACTCATGTGGGGAAGCCGGGGGGATTTGAAGAAGTGTGCGCCCGGAAGGCCGTAGCCGGCACCGGCATGCCTGGCGCTCCTTCTACGGTTCTGCTGGGTTCGCGGGCTCACCCCTACAAATCACAGCTAAAACTGAAGGGGGCATCAGTCATGGGAGCCAGCGGTGGCATCCAAAGAGAAAGAGAATACAAGAAGAGAAAAAGAGACCATCCAAGGAGATGGACTGGGGGAGGCAGCCCTGTCCTGAAAAAGAAGGGTGCCAGGGCCCCATTCCATGGCAAATACCTTCACTGCTCTTGGGGGCTTGTAAATTAGTTAGTAAATTAGTTTGTTGTTTGTTGGGATTTTGTTTATCTTACAATTCCCTTTTGCAATGCCTGCCATCCATCCACTGACAGGCACAGACCTGACATGCCATCTCCTTTAAGACTCCCCACCCCCCAATGAGGTCAGTCAGGGTAAGCATGATGAAAAGCTTTCATTAGCTGGGGTGGGGGCGGGGGGGTTGCACACGCTTCAAATCCACCCACTCATTGTGCCCGTCTGGGAAATGGGTCCAAGCAACTAGATACTGCAGATGGTACAAAACAATACAGAGCAATACAATTCCCCTTGCATTGCCCACCACCCATCCACTGACAGGCATAGGCCTAACACCTAGTTCACAAGCTCATTGTGAGGATAAAACGAGGGAGCTGATAACTCTGTACACTGCCCTGAGATCCTTGGAGACAGAGAGAGATCTTTTTTTAAAAAAAGAAAGCCTAGATTCTTCACATGAGAAGATACAACTCTCTTTGCCTGCCCTGAGCCCCATTTAGTTCCTTTAACCAACTGGGCTCCACCCTTAAACCTGCCCAGAAGCATGCAATGAGTCATTCTGAAACTCCCCCACCAAAGCCATTTTTGCTTCCTAATTAGCACCTGATTACAATGTCTTCACCTTGAAGTCTATTTTCCTTTCTCGACAAGTTGTTATGCTCTATTTATATTCAAGCAAAATATATTTGCTCCAGGATGAGCTTTTAATATAAAATTACACTACAGTAAATGGCAGGGAAATCCTGGGAATTCTGTCAGTTGTGCTTTAATATGTCAAAGCAGTTCCACTTCTCTTCTAGCAGCTGTGAAGAAGCAGAGGGGAAAGAGTTTAAACCCACATAACAATAGATTTTTTCCCTGGCTCAGTTCCTAGAATGATAAAATAAACTTCATCTATGAAATCTGTGCATGTCAGACTGATGTTAGAGATTGGAGAGTCCTTCCTGACAAGAAATAGTGAACCAACAGAGTGTACTAGGCAGCAGAATAAAAGTAAGGAGCGCTAAGGGTTACACCTATTAGCAACCCACAAAAGCAGCACTTGGAAAAGACTGGGAGTGGAGGTGGGGGGGAGAGAACTGTCACTTTGTCAATAGCCTTTGTCAAAGGCCCTCAGCACTTTAGAATAGCAGGCTTGTAAGTAGGTCACATATGGATCACACAGTGGATAACTGAAGCAGGAGCAGCAACTGTAATAAAAGGTGATAGATATTGCGAGGTGAGTGCTGGAGATAATTTTATCTCTTACATGTCCATTGACTGAGGCGGCAAAAAAGAATGTATCCAAGGTTGCATGGCCACTGGAGATAGCCACAGCAGAGCAGACTGTGCCAAGCGTAGTTGGATTGTTTCATTTGTAAAACAAAACTGGTTAAACATAGGCAATGTTTTGCAGAAGCTCCAAGCAAATAGGCTACCTGCATTAGTCTTAGTTGTTTTAATTTCACATCCCCTTAGTCATAGCAGTAAATAGGAGTCGCTATGTAGTGCTCAATATGAAGGCTGAAATAGGCAGGGAGAGGAAGAGACAAGTTTTAAAATTGTGTTTTCTTTGCTGCACAAATATCATGTTTGAGAAGGTATTTTGATGTGCAAAGGCAAAGGCCATAACATTAATGCCAAAAAAAAACAAACCAAGAATCCAGTATGTGCTTTCATTTAATGAAATGTTGATTTTGTGCATCTCTGTTCACAAATTAAATGCATGTCAGTTTTACAAACCAAACCTATCTTTAGCAATTGAAATAAGGAGTCACCAAAATGTTTTAATAATATTTTATAGTGTGGGTTGATTGGTTATATTTTGTTATTCCCTTCAAATAGGAAACCTTAGCAAATTATAACATTCTCCCTTAGTTCATGTTGTCCTCGTAGCATGCATGTGACACAGACTAGCCTGTGTCAGAGCCAGAGGCATATATGGGGAAAATGGCACCCGGGGACAACACCTGCTCTGGGCGCCCACCCCACTGCCCTACCGTCCCCCGCCCCCACTCCTCCATGCCCCCATGTCTCACTTACCTTAGCTGGCAGCTGCTCTGGCAGTGGTCCCAGGCAGCCTGGAAGGGCCAGGCCTGGCAGGGCGTGGCCGGGCCAAACTGAGGGGCGCCCGGTGGGCCAGAGCAGCTGGGAGCCTGCCATGGATCACAGCTCAGGCAGGCATCTGAGGCTGGCTCTTGCCTCCCTGCTGACAGAGAGGCTGGTTCACGGGCAGGAGCCAGTCTGTGGCCATGGCTTAGCAGTGGGCAGCTCAGCCAGGTGCCACAGTCGCAGTTGGCCTCCCTGCTTACAGTGTAGTGTAGGGGAGTGTAGGATCCGATAGTATAGTGTAGTGTACACTACACAGTGCAGTGTAGGGGAGTGTAGGAGCCAGCCTGAAGCTGCAGCGCTCACCTGAGCAACACGGAGGGAGCTGCCGGGCACCCCTCCCCCACGTGATCAAATGACATGCACCCAGGACCTGGGATACCCCATGTTCCCATTAGTGGTACGCCACTGTAGAGAGTGACCAGCTGGAAGTCAAAGAGCAAGTTTCCATGGCAGACTGGGGATTTGAACCTTGGCCTCTCCGACATTCTAACCACTACATTTTACACATATCTTAGTAAGCCATACAGCAATCCTGTAAGGGGGGAAATCTTGTTGCTCTGACCATCACAACAGATTCCTACCACAAGACTCATTGGTGTGGTGCACCTGGAGTCTCCAGTAGCAATGTTCAAATGGTTTATTTTATTGAAAACAGCATCAGAATAAAGCATTTAGACTTTCATTGACAGAACTGAGAATTAGGTGCCAAAACAACTTCCATTGTACTCTCATTCCATTCCCACCATTCCATGTAGCTTGATATCACCTTCCGCTGCCAGTTTCCAGGGGAGGGAACAGCATCTGCCATTCTTATTGGAAGGCACAGTCTCCTCCAAGGCAAAACAGCCCAATGCTTGGAAGTGTAGATGCCAGCAGGTGGCTAAAAAGTAAGTTAAACTAATGAGCAAGCAAGAAACAGCTGTTCCAAGGAATCCTACCTCCTGGTCAGGAGACATAATAGGATCAGGTTGGAACAAGGCAAAATCATGACACTTGGTATTTTTGCTGTGGAAGACTAATATGACTATGCTGTGGAAGACTAATTTGACTATGGAAGACTAATATGACTAATATGACTATGACACTTGGCATTTTTGCTGTGGAAGACTAATATGACTATGCTGTGGAAGACTAATATGACTATCCCTATGAAGACTAATATGACTATTGTCCCACAAGACAGGTCAGTATTATTATATTTTGAAGGAAGAGTGGGTGTGGGAGGATTATTTTTTACTGGAGGCTACCAAATAAGATCATAACTGAAGTGAAATTTGGTCCAGCTGCTGCAGTGTGCCTGCTCTGATAAATGTGTGTGTCTGGGGACAAGTATCTTACTTGTCCCAGACTGCAGCCATGACCACCTCAGGGGTGTAAGGGGGCCCCCTGACCCCAAACCTGGAGCCTCCCCACATGGTGACAGCTACCGGAGTGGGAAGGAGGATGAGATGGTCCTCACAGTCATAACTGAAGCTGATAATCCTACATGCTGTTGCGAAGAAATGGATTAAACCCCATTATTGCTTGGACTCTCCCACAAATGGGCAAAGTGGAGGTGACACGAGAGCAGGCCAAGTTTCTGGGTGGGGATTCGGGTTATACACAGTGGCAGGCCAATCAGTTGGGTAACCAATCAGCAGGCTTGGAGAGCTCAATGGATGCCCCGTAGCCAAATGGGAGATTGGAGAGCAGGGATGGGATGGGATAGGATGGGATGGGATGGAATGGGGGCAGGGAAAGAGAAGGAGAAGAGAGGGGAGAGACCAGATGGAGGGAGAGAGGAATTTGGAAGCAGGAGAACTAAGATGGAGAGTGAGCCTCAATGAGAGAGAAACAAACAAGGAGGGCAGAGGAGCCCTAGGCTCCAAATGGGGAGGAGACCAAGACAGGGATAGGCAGAGGCAAGTGACATGCAGAAGAATGACAGGTGAGGAGGGACCCAGGACTAGGGTTAGTCCCATCCCCAGTGGCCAACCTGTGTCTGCTTCAGGCTTCTAGCCAGCCTTGTCAACAACCCCACTCTACCAGGAAGATGCTGTCTCACTCTGTGACTTCGGAGGCTCTCCAGTACGCGCTGCTCCCAGGAGAGCGGGGACAAGGGCCATTTCCCCACTCCCCGTTTGATACGGGCTAATCACAGCAAGTAACTTGCAGTCCAGCGGCACTCCCCGCGGTGGCAGCGCAGCCACCCCAATTCTGGAGCTCTTCAACTGCGTTAGCACGCGTCATTCCCATTCCTGTTTGCAAGAGCATCTTTAGGAAAAACCCTCGTAGAGCGTGGGCCACTGCTCCTAGGGAGGTGGACACTACCGTCCAATCAGGCCATGGCGGGGCTCCAGCCATTCAGAAAAGAGACCCGCATTTCTGATGCCGTGGAAGACAGCGAAGCTTTCGGAAGGCACAAGCTGCAGTGGGGTGCACGAACTTGCGCTGAAAAGCAGACCGGTTCAAGCTAGACCGGTTTGCCTTAGCTTTTTTTTTTTGAAGTGGGGAAACGGCCAAGGATGAGAGGAATAGCACTTGTGGAGTAGGAGGAATGGCACAAGCACCCCCTGGAGAGGGTTGGACGAAGCGCAGCACCACAGTGTGGAATCAAACTGCCAAAGGAAAACAGAGATACAAAGAAAATATTCATTTAATGTTATGTAAAGACCAGAGATAATCTGGAGTGATGGAGTAATGGTCGTTGGCTGAGTCCAGTTGTCAAGCTACAGTTGTCAAGCTACAAAATAGTTAGTTACTCCACTCTCAACAGGTCAAGACCTTCAGCAACCAAATGACATTTAACCACAGAAGTGAGCACCACTTAGAATTGCTAACATATACTTTTGGAGATCCATAAACTGGAAGACGTCTCACTGAGAAGGTCCCCTGCATGATATAAAAGATCTGCTGTGTCACCCTCCCAACAGCATGTAGAAATCTCTTCTCATGTGAAAGAAGCAAAAAAAGATTTCCTGCCTTGCTGTCATTCCAAGGTCCCCAAGACATGTGCCTACCAGACCAACTATGAAATAACTGTTATTGATAAAGTCAAGAAAACAGGACTAGTGGCAAAAAAAGCTATGCTGCACTCAGCAATATTTCAGAACATTTATGTTATCACAAAAAATTATTCACAGACACTCTTTGCCCACAGAACCAGAAGAGTTAAAAGAAAGTTGTTCTATCCAGCAGACCTAATTACAGTTGGAGAAGCTTGAAAATGGTCCTTTGATTGTGGAAGGTTCCATATAATGTGTTGGAACAGAAATTTGTCTTTGTAGGTCCTTCAATTGTTTACAGCACTGATTCAGCTTTAACCTGAAGAAACAATGGGGACTTGATAGCGGTGTCAGTCCTGGTAACATTCTATTTCCGACCAACAATGATAGCATAGATCAGATGGTACACTTTCTTCCACACTACTGAAAATAGGTGAAGAAGAGTAATAGAGGTCAAGCCCATCAGGGCTTACTTACATGGAGTTCACTAGTGTTTTTAATTAAAGCTGTCAGACTTGCATTCTGGGCATTTAGCTGGCACCAATCCCATTTCTTTCAATAATGGTTGAACAAGAATACTACTCTGAGGATGAATTTTCCATTAACTGATTCAGTGCAGTTGACCCACATGAAACCTCTGAGGGAGCTGCTCATCCAAACAAAGTTTGACCCTTTCAGAATTAGAAGTTACTTTGCTAGTTTAAGTGTTCTTAATTTAGAGAAAGTAACTCTTGACCCAGCTTCTCTGGTTTAATCCACATTATCTTCTCCACATTAAAAAAAGCCCAGGTTAATTAACCTCTACTAGTCTTCTAAAGTGGTTCTAGATAAAAACAATGGATGTTGCTGTTATGATGTAATTAAAATATCTGAAAACTTTTCCTCCATCAAAGTACTATTGAAATTTCATAGAATATAGTTTCCGTAGCTTTTTATTGGCAAGAGATAGCAACTCGAACTATTTCAGATCGTTTTATTGTCAGACTGGCCAGAATTCACTGCGATGTTTTCTTTTTATTAGGAAACATGGGATGACCCAAACCTGACTGACTACAACTCCAGATTAGGTTTGCAATATCACCAGATTCAGTGGCAAATGCTTAGCCTTACATGCTTAATGGCTCCTTGGGAAATGGGAAGCCAGATGGCAGGCCATTCTGAGAGTGAGAACAAAACCACCATTGGAGCTTCTATATTGTTACTTGTCCCAAGGTACAGCAGGTTTTACAGGAGGTCAGGGTCTCCAAAGGAACATGTGTGGTTTACTGTGCAGTACTTAAAGAGGTCTGAGGGCAGCCAGGGATTACCGTACATAATTTGCTTCTTGAATGGCAGAAAGTAGGGCAAAGAAGACCTGGGATTACATTCGGCTCCCCTTCTTTCCAATTCTGAGGTTAGGAGAGAAGGAACAATGAGGACCTCCAGGTCCCTCTGATCCATGGAGTGCAGCCTGTGACAGGCATCTGAGAAAAGGTCTGTAGTTGAAGAGAGCTGAAATAAAAGAATAACTAACAGATAAATGTGGCAACTAAAAAGAAAGGCTTAAGCTACCAGTCTTCTCCATTCCAGCATTGCTGCCACCAGCTACTCTGGATGGAAAAGCAGAGTGCCTTTCCAGATTCCTAAATCAGGCAGAGGCTGTGCCACTTTCATCTCAGTCACTGAGCTTCCAATACTTTTAATTCAGTGCCTCTGGTATTCTTGTCTTATTACTGCCTGGTATGTTACCATACCACTCTGGCATAGTGGGGGGGGGGGGGCGGGTAGGCTTCTCAGGTCTCCCTGCTCACGTGCTAGCCTAGAAAGGTGATATTGGCTCCGCAGAGACTCCTTCTCTGGCAACTGCCATGTCACCTAAATATTGGTTTCCCAGTTCTCATGTTCACAGCCTGTCATATCAGCATATTTTCAGTTTCGCAGCTTCACAGAAGAAAGTATTCCAAAAAGATACAGTATCCTAACCAAATACAATACCCATTTCAGCCACAAGACAATTGCTGAATTCATTTTTCCCTGATTATCTTAACCCCAAAACTCCCTCCTGTAACTAACATCTTTTGACTACCTCACAGAACTTCACTGTTTCTCAACAACATCTACCCCAAACCCTCCCAAAAGCTGACCTGTCAACCCCTAAAGGTACTCCTGCCACTCCCAAAGCCCTTCTTCAGCACCACTGACATCTCTTCATCTTTGCTGTTGTTCCCATGCATGCAACACCCCTCCCCCTGGAACCAGATGCTGGCCATTTGGCTCTGAACCCTGGATATACACTATCAGGTTGCATCTGCCCCATATCCTATTTCTATTCCAAAATCTATTTTTTCAAACCTGTCCATATCTTAGGAACTCTCTGTGTGTGTTTGCTGAATTGAATTCTTGTGCACCCCTTCTCCCTACAACAAAAATTGTAACATTTGTACCACATTCCTCTCTGTGCGTTTTTTTTTCTGAGAGCTAATCCCAGTATACACTGGTACAAAAGATTCCTTAAGCCTCTTGCAATATTTTAAAGCAGTCTGCTCTAAGCCAATTTCTCCACTATATTGAGAGACAGTATCTCCACCTTGGGTAACAGGTATGGCTAATAGTCACTCTTAGAACACTTGAACACACAAAGCTGACTCATACTGACTCACACCATTAGTATATCAAAGTCAATATTACCTACTCTGACTAGAAGGCTCTCTAGGCTCTTAAGGAGACATCTTTCACATAACACATTTCATGAACCCTTTAAATGGATATGCTGGGGATTAAAACTGAGATCTTATGTATACAAAGGAGATGCTCTTCCACTAAGCCATAACCACTTTCTCCGTCGCCATTCACAGAACTACCCATATGAGTGTATCATAAAGCTCCTGGCTGTCAGCTTCCCATTCTAGCACAAGATCTCCTAGGCCAATTTTGTATTTCACAAATCATTTTTATCACCCTTGAGACTACTGTCAATCAGTTGAATAACCCCATGTTCCAGGGTTTGGGGAGCAATAAAAGTTTTGGCATTTCCATTTTCATTGTGCACTAAAGATGTACAGTACATCTACTCTACCACAAATAAGGAATCATTTCAGTTCCTCCCTTTTGCTTTTGTGTTTTTTGGAAAATTTCATTCTGCAGCAAAAACAGCTATGATCAACTATTTATGTATTGATTCGTATAATTGAAAATTATCCTGTTTATCAACCAAAGGAAACAAGGAAGAGAATTAAAAGTAAATAAATCAATTCATAACAGTCACTAACATAATACAACCCAGCAATAGACACAAAGCTGACAACTATTTGATCTGATGATGGAATGATACTGCCAGTCTGGAAGTTGTAAGTTACGAAGGAACATCAAGAGAGCCCAAATAAAATTAAAGAAATAATATTTACTAAATGGGAATAATATGCTTATCCATGTGGGAAAATTAGCAATATAAGAAAGTGATACAAGGACTAAGAAACAGTTTTCAGGCAGATAAACAGGCCTGGGGGGGTGCGGGGGACTTGGTGAGAAAGGGAAAGAAAAAAGGGATCCATTTAAAGCCCACCAGGAATGAAATGATCCAGTCGGCTGGGCAGCACCTAAATCCAAAAGAAGAAAAGCAAGATCGCATATTGGACCATTCTGTACAACACAAATAAAAATGAAAAGCCACCAACCAGCGAAAGAACTAGCAGCTATGGCATTGATGATGATGATGATGATGATGATGATGATGATGATGATGATGATGATGATGATGATGATGATGATGATGATGATATTCAGGTTATTAATATAAGGCTATAAGTAATTGTTTATTTAATACATACCGGTGGATGTTAAATAATTAAATAGCAGAATGTTAGCTGAAATAAGTAAGATGGAAGGCTCTCTCTCACATTTGTATCATGTCTGTATTTTATTGAACATTAAGATCAACTTTATTGTTTCTTATTTGTTATATGATTTGATGTTTTTTCTATAATTTTCTATTTTGGTGTGTGTTTATATATGAATAAAATTAATTAAAATATTATAAAAAAATCAAATAGAACTCAGTACTTTTTAACGGAAAGCAAATCATGTAGATCTTGTTAATATTATGTGTATTCAGGGGGAGACTTCTACATATCTTCAGATTAATGCACATAAATGCCCACACTTTCTTTCTGAGGAAGGACATTACTATAATTTAGACAGCCAACGCCCCACTTTCACATCAAATCTTTTCAAGCCTGAGCATGCATTCTTCATGGCTGTGAATTCATGATATTTTCAGGAGATTGCCCCATCAGTTATGGAAGTATAAGCAAATATTTTTGATGCAGGTTTTAAAAGAACTTTTGTATTTGGATAACTAACGTTTTTCAGTTGCACTGACTTTAAAAAAACCCTTAAGTTAGTTGGTTGGTAGTTTCCCCCTTCTGGTGTCATTGTGGCATAAAGACAGAAGCAGCCGAGACAATAGTATAGGGTGGGGCATAAAAGAAAGAAAGAAAGAAAGAAAGAAAGAAAGAAAGAAAGAAAGAAAGAAAGAAAGAAAGAAAGAAAGAAAGAAAGAAAGAAAGAAAGAAAGAAAGAAAGAAAGAAAGAAAGAAAGAAAGAAAGAAAGAAAAGTAACTTTGTAATACTAAAAATAGTCAGCCATTGTTCTGATGTTCAGAACTTGGAATGTGACGGGAATTTTTTTGTTCCTGATTGTTCAGAACAATGCAAAAAAAAATGCAAGCTCTATAGTCACCAGAGAGTCTTCAATACTCATTATTTCAATGGTCAATTGAAGATCTACTTAAATCTCTCTCACTGAAATGGATGAGACTACATAGTGCACAGTTTGGCCAGATTTTGGCTGTCATGCTGTGTATGCCATGCATTGAAGGAGACAGGGTATTTTAGGTACTCATTCTTTATTTGGGAATAAGGACAAAATGACCTTCTCAAAGTTCCCTTCTCTTCAGATGAAGAATTATTCCTTTGTCCCTATTGTTGTATAACAGGTCTTAAATAGACTACATCACAATATATTACCTTCCCAATATCTCTGCAAAAGTGAAGGCTGCTTTTCTGTCACCAATGATTGACTATAACCATCCCTCTCAATTTAAAACCTGAAGAAATCATTCTAGGGCTATAAGTATTACTTCCTTGAAGGGCTAAACTATGGCACCTCCTGCTTTAGAAATTAAGCAGTGGAGATTGGGGGAAAATAGCACCAGAAGTGACCGAGAGCTGAAGACTACCAAAGCTGTTGCATCTTCTAAAGAGTGAACAGAGGCAGACTTTGACATGGGAGCGATGAGTAGGGATACACAATCTCCTTAATGTGACTATAAAGCAGGAAAAACATGTCTGTTTGAAAGTGTTCAGCAAGGCCTTGACTTTACTCTGCTGTAGACAGGAGATCACAATGCATTAATGTGATATATCTTCCATCTTTAATATCATAACATGAGAGAGATTCAGGGAGGCGTCATCAGAATGATAATATAATGTCAGAAAGCTGTTCAAATTCTTACCTTGAATAGATAGCCAATTGGTTGCTAGGCAATACATTACCACATATAAGGGTCATCCATATCTGAAAAAACATTCATTTCTGTGTTTCCCAGTGCTGACTGTGAAAACATGATTTGTTATTTAAAAGGCAATGTTCTGTTCATAATCACAGTTACAATAATCAGAACGAGTACAACACATATATTATATTAAAATGGTAAACAGAGTGACAGTATTCACAGAATACTGAGGGAGGGGAGGGAGGGAGGGGTGACATGCAAGGGAGGGAAGGGAGGGGGTCTCACAACAATAGGCCTCACAACAATGAGGGGAGTGAGGGAGGGCCGGGATTCTGGGGCCCCAGATTCTGGGGGCCCTCCCTCCCCTTGCATGTCACCCCTCCCCCTCCCTCTCCTCCCTTCTCTAAGGTGGGTGGGCCATGTCCAGATGCCAGGCCCCCTCCCTCCCCTTCCCTTGCATACCACCCCTCCCTTGCATGCCACCCCTCCCTCCCTTCCTTTGCATGCCACCCCTCACTCCCCTCCCTCACTCCCCTTCCTTTGCATGCCACCCCTCCCCCTCTCTCCCCTCCCTCCGCTAGGGCCCCCAGATTCTGGGGCCCCTCCCTCCTTCCCTTGCATACCATCCCTCCCCCTCCCTCCTTATGGTTGAGAAAAGTAGGGTTAAATTCAAACTCTTCTTCCTCTTGTGGACACATGAAATCAGACAAGGCACATTCCATATGTTCAACTGTGAGAGAAAATTACACATATACCGGTAATCATGGAGTAAGGGAGATTCCATAAGTGGAATGCAAGAGTCTCAATATTCCAGATGTGTCTAGTATATATAATACATAGAAACATCACAGTTCTTCCATTTCTGACTAGGCAACATCAGGGACAGGGTTTGGACCCCATTCTATTTTGGAAGACCTTCTAGAATGCTGGACTAACAGTGCAATCATAACCATAGTAAATGGATTATTAGTCTGATTTAGGATAGTTTTTATTATGCTCTTAAAAAGATTACCTGGAACTGAGTGTTCTGTTTCATCATGAAGTCAGTTTAGGGCTGAAAGGTCTTATTGGAAAAATATATGGGGTTTGTTGCTAAACATTGCTATACTGCTGCAAAGTATCATCCATACCACGCACTCTTTTACACAACTACTATTCCAGGCAATTCTCTCTAATTTCATGCCAGATTTCCCCAGCATGGCAAATATCTATTCTCTTTACCTCAAAGAAAACATTATTAGCAGATGAAGAAAAATAAGCTATTTCACAGAAATGCTACATTAGCATCTTCAGAATTTTCACAGTTCATACAACCTCATCATCTTGGAATTAGAAGCCATACAAATTGCAGCCATAGAAACATCTCAATTTTTAGATTATGGATGCGGGTGTAGGGTGTGTCTGTTCCACAGGTCTCATAAAAAGAGTACAAATTTCTGTTTTCTGTTTCTAAAAAAGCTGTTAGCATGACAGATTTCTAAGCATAGGTTTATTCCCATCAACTTGTGCCTGGATAACAGATAAAAACATATTCATCTCTTAAAGATGAGAGTTAAAACATATCATTATCTTTACTTTAATTCCAGCATGAGCTTCATGGGCACATGATAAGATTGGATTGGGGGGTGGGGGTTAACCTCTTGAGACTTCCATAATAAAGCTTCTATAATTGTCAAAGTTATAAATACCTTTTAATACTTATCAGACTGCCTCCAAATGGATAAATTTGTTGGTGGGGAGAACTCAGTGGAAGGCACCAAAGAAAAAGGGGCAGTCAGAGAGGAGGTGGTGGGATGAGGTGAGGGAAGTTCAGTTGCCCAGAAGAGGTGCCTCATTTTGTAGTGCACACACCTGTTCCCCTAATTAGGCTGCTGCTGGGAGGCAGGGAAAGGAACAGGGAGGCTCCAGGCCTCAGACGAGAGACACAACCCTTGTTAAGGCAGGAGTTGGGCTGTTATTCAAGTGAGACTATGGTGAGCAAAAAGGAGGGGGAGTGAAAGGTTCCTAATGAGATGTTCAATGATGTCTAGTTCTATTTGTTGATGAATATTGACCCCTCAAGTAATGTCCCTTGGACTCACCAATCTCCCTCCTTCCCCCAGCTAAGACACCCTCTTCCATCTACAGGACCTTCCAATTCCTGGTGTTCCCACTCCCTTCTTTCAAGGACTGTGCATTGACAGTGACCATAGTGGGCTTTGGGCACATGAGATTCCGAGGGGGTTTAGGGTGTATTCTACTCTCAAAGCAGGAGAAGAGTTTTGGGGGCTGGTGACTGTTAATTATTTAGAATGCCTGATGTACCCCTCTTGCCTGTCCCTGTACCTTGTGCTCTGCTTAAGTGTTGCAATCCTTGGAGCAACCTGGTGTCAAATGGGGTAAAATGAAAAGGGATGAGAAAGGGAGGGGAGGGAGGAGGCCTGGCATCTGGACATGGCCCACCCACCCTAGCAGAGGGAGAGGGAGGGGAGGGAAAGGAGTGGCATACAAGGGAGGGGGGGAGGAGGGGCCCCAGCTTCTGGACATGGGCCACCCACCCTAGCAATGGGAGGGGGAGGGGTGGCAAGCAAAGGAAGGGAAGGGAGGGGAGGGAGGAGTGGTATACAAGGGGAGGGAAGGGAGGGAGGGGTGGTATGCAAGGGAGGGGGAGGGGCCCCGCATCTGGACATGGCCCACCCACCCTAGCAAAGGGAGGGGGAGGGGTGGCATGCAAGAGAAGGGGAGGGAGGGAGGGGAGGGAGTTAGGGATGGCATGCAAGGGAGGAGAGGAGGGAGAGGGCCACTTTAAAACTGGGAGTTGAGCACAGGCAAAGCTACAAGGGGGAAGGGGTTTCCACGGCCCTTACCCCATCTCATGGCCTCCCACTTACCTTAGTTCTTAGTTTCAAACTGAAAAGCATGCCATTCCATTCAGGCTGAAGTGGGTTCTTGTGAGAACTACACTACCCAGAAGACCTTGAGACCCCCAAGGGCTCCTGGGTAGTATAGTTCCCACCCTGCCTTTTTTCAGTCTGAACTGAACAGGCTGCTTTTCAGCCTGAAACTAAGCCTGAAACTGAGAACTAAGGTAAGTGGGGGGCTGCAGGGCAGGGCAGGGCAGGAGCAGGGCCCATGGGGTGGGGGGGGCAGAAAATGCAGAGTCCGCTCCGGGCACAGTTTGATCCAGCTACATCTCTGGAACTGAGTTACGCTTGGCTTTGCCAAAGGCTATAAATAGATCTGCCCAAACATCTGCTAGATATGACTTTCTCTAAAGCACCTGATTTTACCAACTTGGGAAAGGTGGGGGCAAGAACAGAAGGCCTATTTACATGCATTATGTGCCATCAAGTTGCTTTGGACTTATGAATCAAAGACCTCCAAAACGTTCTCTCATTGACAGCCTTGCTCAGGTAATGCAAACTGAGGCCGTTTCTGCACGGCCAGGCTGGGGGTTGGGTCGGCGTACATGACGCCGGACTCTTGAACCCTTAGCCAGACCTGCCGCATCGAACGCATCCCTCGTGAAGCCGGTGGGGAAAGACGGCTCAGGTTGTACTGGACGTTTCAAACGCCTTATCAGGAAGAACCTTCTGGCCTCCAGTTGCCGCTATTGTGCCAGCGCATTTCCCGCCCCTTCGCGGACAGCCTTCCTCGAAGTTGCCGGTAGGGCAGCGTGTCCCCGGCCTTTATGTAATGCAATCGGAGGCCGGAGGACACGTGATAAGGCGCTTGGGAAAGCGGGATGGTGCAAGTGCTTCCAGCTGCTGCCGCCGGGCGACAGCAGCGCTTTGAAACTGTAGCCGCCAGCTTCTAAACCTACTCGGCTTCGGGGAGGCGAGGTTAGAAACAGTGGTAACCCTTCGCTACCACTGAGAGGAGTGAGGGTGGCATGACTTCGCGCATGCAGCCGCGTTTCATGCGAACGCGTAACAGCTCTCTAGGGACTGGGCATTTTGCTTACGCCCCTAGGGCGCTGCTATTGGCCCGTGCAGAAAGGGCCTGAGAGTCAATTTTATTACAGTCAATCCATCTCATAGTGGGCTTTCCTCTTTTCTTACTTTCAACATTTCCTAGCATTATGGTGACTGAAGTACAGTAGCTTCCATTTAGCCATTTTAGCTTCTAGCAGCATAATTAGCAGATAAAGTTTTTCTTATCAGTCTACAAAGGAGCATAAGGTGTGTTTGATGTTTCCCATGTCAAAATTATGCATGCTGAATTTTTAAAAAATATATCCGGGAAAAGACTAGGCAGAAAAAAAAATCTCCTTCAGTTGGGTTTCTATGTATGCAGAGAGGTTGAAGGAATATTCAAACATTATAGATAAAGTAAAGTTTCCTTATTCATTTACAATTCATAGAAGTCAGCATAATTTATTCTATCATTTAAAAGAGTTGTTGATTATATACATTGATTATATACATATAGATACAAAGAAAAAATATGTATATTTTATATACATATATACATATTCACATACACATATATATACACACACACACACATAAACACATATATACATACACACACACACACACATATATATCATTTTGTACTTTCGCTACCTTTCAAAAAATGTAGATCTGGCCCTTATTGGCAGAACAGAAAGTATGGTGTGTGGGCAAAAAATGGAGGCAGTTCAGAGTGGAAGGTTCATGAGAAAAAGTCAGTGAGGAGAAATGACACATAACGTGGCTGGGTTAATTGAGATTTTCCCACATCTTATTACTTATACTGTGTCCTTGGCCTTTGTAGAGTGTGAATGCAAGGAAAGTATAACCATGGTGCCTACAAGCTACTAAATCTGCATGGAGATGTTCTAACAACTATTATAATATTGTAGTAATATGCGTTTCACATTCACAAGGAATAAAGTTTGTTTTTCATTTGTCCTCTTCTGTACAAATGACTTAATCCCATCTGAAGAGATAAACGATTTCCACACTAAGTTATATTTATAGATTGTTGGATATTACATTACAGTTGTAATGTAATCATTCACAACAGGGTTTTCTTTTGTGTACATGATCATCTAGGAGTTGAATAATCACTATAATAGGACAACGTCATCTGTGGATGAAGCCAGGAAACACTCCTTACAGCTAGAGAAAAATCAATGCCAATTCACCCATCGGAAAGGCCATGTGTGCCCCCATGTGGACTGTTGACAGATGTGGTTTTGGAGTTCCATGATCAGAACTTACTTCACAGGCAAGAAGGCACAATTTGGATCAAGAATGTGGTATGTAGCATAGGGAGCTTAAGCTGTGCCATTTCCAGGGCTTAAAATATCCTATAGAACCACTACTTATCAAATTGGGGAATGTTACATGAACTAATGGTTACATATAAGTTTCTCTAGTGGACAAATGGCAGCTCCCCTAGAACATTTCAAGATGGGAAAATAGTATGTGAGGCTAGGAAGAAAACTTAAGACATCTCTTGCTACACCATAGTCCTAATTTGAATTGGTCCTATGTGTACATGGGAATTAAGTCCCTAGTGCAGGGATAGGGAACCTGCGGCTCTCCAGATGTTCAGGAACTACAATTCCCATCAGCCTCTGTCAGTATGGCCAATTGGCCATGCTGGTAGGGGCTGATGGGAATTGTAGTTCCTGAACATCTGGAGAGCCGCAGGTTCCCTACCCCTGCCCTAGTGCATAACTCTGATATAAAGTCCTCTTGATGGCCACATGGCGAACACGAGGACGCTGTAATTTGTAAATTAGCTCTCATTTGATTGATCTTTGATGATAGTTTTCAGGGATTAAAATGTGTTAGATCATTTGGGCTATGCTTTGTCCATGTTCTCTGTTTTCATTTGTGGATATCATAGTGTTGTTATAACCTGACAAGCAAATGCAGGAAGATTTCAATAGATCCACTGTATCACCTGGGCTCTGGGAAAAATGGGAATCTTTATTATGCCTTTTGGTGAAAAGATTTACACATTTTCCAGATCATTATGAATAGAATTCAAGTAGCTAAGCTTGAAAAAAATATTTTGGATTGTCCATCAGTGCCAAGAGCAGCTTGGATGCTTCACTATCAACTAACTATGTTTGATAAATTCAGGCAAGCTAAACAGCCAAATACTCTTTCAGTTATTTCAGATTTATGGAAAAGGTAAACCAAAGTCCTAGTGTTTTTTTAATCAGATAAATATGGGCATATTTTCAGTCAAGCAAAGGAACAATAAGGAAAAAAAGATGTATTCTAAAAAGCAGCCGGCAGATTTCTCTTATTTAAGAGTCTTGTCAGCAAGAGCCTAAAAGCAGGGGCGTAATGAGGCAGCCCTGGGCAAACTGTAGCCCTGGGCAAAACCTGAGTTGGATGCCCCCCCACCCATGGGCAGCCACTCCACCATGACCAAAGATTTTTTTGCACCAGGACATTGGTGCCTGCAGGGGGTGCATTTTTAGACATATCAGCACCAACATTTCAGCATATCATCAGGAGCCTGTCCTTATGCTACCCACCAAGTTTGGTGAGGTTTGGTTCAAGGAGTCCAAAGTTATGGACTCCCAAAGGGGGTGCCCCATCCCCCAATGTTTCCAATGGGAGCTAATAGGAGATGGGGGCTACAGTTTTGAGGGTCCATAACTTTGGCCCCCCTAAACCAAACTGCACAAAGCTTGGGGTTGCCATCAACTCCAGATGATGCCCTGAAATTTTGGTGCCGATACATCCAAAAATGCACCCCCTACAGGAACATCCTAGAAATTTGCCCAAGAATCTTTGTTCTGCATTGAGTTTTCTGCATTGCTGTCAATGGGGGTTGCAGGCTGGGGGACACATTTCTGAAGGCACAGTCTCAAAACTTTCAGGGTCTCATCAGGAGACTTCCCTAATGATACCCCCCAAGTTTGGTGCAATTTGGTTCAGGGGGGCCAAAGTTATGGACTCTCAAAACTGTAGCCCCCATCTCCTATTAGCTCCCATTGGAAACAATGGGGGATAGGGGCACCCCCTTTGGGAGTCCATAACTTTGGACTCCCTGAATCAAACCTCACCAAACTTGGGGGGTAGCATAAGGACAGTCTCCTGATGATATGCTGAAATGTTGGTGCCGCTAGCCTAAAAACTGCGCCCCCTGCAGGCTGAAAAAGGAAAACCACTAAAATACCCAAAAACGAACCCAGCATTTTGATGCCCCCCACAAGGTGATGCCCTGGGCAGCTGCCCACCTTGCCCAATGGGCATTACACCAGTGCCTAAAAGAGTCTTTCAGATAAAACCAGTGTAAAATAACATTTCTTAAGATCAGAGATATTTTCAGCTGCTATCAAAAATAACATGGTGACATGTATGCTGTTTTTTTTGTCTATTTTTGACCTTTCAAATTATACTTTGCATCTGAATCATATAATATTTTTCAGGGGTGAGGGGGTCATGGAATGTTTGATGTTATAAATCGTCAAAATCTATTAAAATGTAAATAACAAAGATTGATTTTTCCATGCTAGACAGATTTGATCAGAAGGAAAGCGACCACTAAAGATGTTTCTGTATGAAATTACAAAAAGATTGGTATTAAAAGCAGAAAACCAGAGAACATGTGTGTGTGGGGGGGGGGGCTAAATCTGGACAGCAGGGTCGGACTTTGGTGTTGTCATATTAAATCAAAACCTTGGGCATTTCTACAGACAGAAATCATTATTGAGGAAGCATTTCTGGTACAGATATCACACAGCATCTTCTGTTTGTATTTATAGTGTACATAGTAAACCTCAGGCAGTAACAGCACTTCAATAGAAAACACATTACTTTATACAATCTTCAAGGTATTATTACATTTGTTACAAACCAAATTGTGCAAATAGGTCAAAAAGCAACCACTGTAAGGAATTATATACATTCAATAAAATGTTCTGAATTTCAAAGTTTCATAATAAGGTAGTATGCTATAAAAAGCATTTCAATATGAATATGTATATTTTGGAGTGAATGTTTGTAGAAATTCTTTGAAAGGCATGTAAATTCTTTGAAAGGCATGTAAAAGAAAATATCACATTTACTCTTGTCAAATAATCTCCCTGCTTACAGAACATAAAGATCTGTATTTATTGTATTCAAATGCTGAAGGATATGAGGAGCTGCTTGGTTGCAGCCACAATCCGAAATATGATCACTAGAAGCAACAAACCTTTGAAGGACTTCTAATTTAGTTAGGCAAATTGCAAGTTAGACTTCATTTTTCTCCCTCCCATTTCCCCCCCTTCAAAAAAGAAGTAGATCATTCTGCATAGCACAAATAAGACATCCTGAGAACAGAAAAAAGGTGTCTCATACAGCTTTTCCCCCAAGATGTCCTAAAGATACACTATTTAACCTTGAGCCATCTTTTTTGGAAGGCACAGAATTGTGGACTTTTTTCCTGAAGTCATCTGCAAGACATCTCCTGCTTGCTGTGCGAAGCTCAGGAGCTGAGGAGATGACTTCTTTTTCCCACCCGCCTGTTAAAGCTCAGTTGTTAGCTTCCTTCACCACTCATACCTGACATTGTATGGTGCTGCAGAGATGCTTAAGGTTTCCCTGGGACATTTGCTCTGCAGGCTCAACTGCTGGGCTCCTTTTCAGCCCCAGATGTACGTAGTTGTACTCAGCTTGTCCTGCCGATTCCAGCAATATACTGTTTCCTCTTTTTAAATTTTTTTCGATGAGCTGTCTTTAAAGACACCAAAACATGACATGAAAATCAGCACGGATACTGAAATCATGCAGGCATGTCTTTGAAGACAGCACACTGGAATTTTTTAAAAAGAGGAAACTGTATATTGCCGGAATCAGCAGGATGGGCCCAAGTACAACCATGTATATTTTGGGCTGAAATGGTGTCCAGCAGCAAAGCCTGCAGAGCAAACATTCTGGGAAAACCTTAAGCAAAAAGCTACACGCAGGGAGAATCCCTGCAGCACCATAAAATGTCGGGGCTGAGAGCTTTCAACTCAGGGAGGTGGAAATGTAGAAAAGTCTATTTCTCCTCTGAAGCCTTTTTTTGTCAGTGCTGTCTGAACAAAACATTAGGAGGAGGCTTTTTTTTAAGATGTCCCCATGACATCTCACTTGTGCTGTGCATGATCGGCCTTTGTATAACATTCTGAATACAATTTCATAATTTTTGTTTGCTAATAATGATAATAGCAGCAACAATAAATCAATACTCTGGCATGACAAGAAGCAACCAATTTTAACATGTTATGACTTTGTACAAGATAGGAATATGTATAAGGAATTTACAGTTTCAGCATTCCAGTTTTGAATAGACAACACGGCATAGCAATTGTCTTTTCGAAATGTGCCATTGCAGTGGATGTTTTAGAATTGTAAGATACACAAAGATACTTGTTTAATTGCTTGTAAAGTGAAGACCACTTTGCACTGAGAACCAGAATTTTTCAATAAATCACTGTAACGACAACACTGTTTGTCGCTACTACAAATAGACAATAATAACAGGCAATTTAGTGTGAATGAAAGGGTTTTCCCCTGCCTCCCAGCCTTGTCTTCCAACAGCTCTATCTCCAGTACAAATATTGTTTTTCTACACTTGACCAACTCTACTAGCTGTTGTCATAGAAATTACCAAGAAAAAAGCAAGATCAATACATCACAACGTGAAAAAAAACTACAGTTTTGCAATTCTTTGCACTGTGATTGTTATGCTTATATTATTCAACACACTCATGCAAGAATCTCAAAAATGTCTGAAAGCACCAGTAACATTGTTATTTATGTTTTTCAGAGCTATTGAACTGCAAGCCCTTTGCACCAAATGGTATTGGTTGATTGTTGCAGGTCATTGCTTTGACAGGAGTGATTAGTATGAAAATATGAAGTATCTGTAGAGAAGGTTTTCATGTGTAGCTTGGAACAAGAAAGGTTATAATATTTTTTCCCATTTTATCACTCTAAGAGTTAGCAGCTGACATCCTAGAAATGCTGACATTACTTTAAAATCTCTTCATAAGATTTCTCATTCCAACAGAAACAGTTTATGGAGAACAGGCTGTGCCAAGTTTAATGGCTCATTATCCTGAGAAACTGGTTAGACTTGGGGTATTGGTGAGATTTGCGTTAAAAGCAGGGCCGGAGAGAGGGGGAACTATGCTCAGGGCACGCATGTGCCCTGCGCCCCCGCCCGCCCCCGCCATGTTTCAGAAAACCCCAGAAGCGCCCCCACATCCTTGTACCGGCACAAGCCTGGTGCATCACACACACACACACCGCCCCTTTGGCACTAGGTCACTGGTTAAAAGTGTGCCACTTTTCCAATTACCAGTATTAAGTTATCAAAGTTGTCTACATCTATTTAAAGAAGAGGTTACAATTAAAATGTCATACCAACAGAAGTTGGCTCATGGTAGGCATGGACCTGATTTGTTGCTGGCTTCTCACACTCCTTCTTCCCTGCTCCATCATGTGGAAAACAGAATTAATTCCTTCACTTTCAGTAAACAGGAATTATCAGTGATATTCAGATGCCAACAGCTTTGAGCCATCCTGCTAACAAGTAAATACAGTGCAGTCCTAAGCAGAGTAACACCTAAATCCACTGAAATTAATGAGTTTTGAAGGATGTACTACTGGTATTTGCTCTTCATAATTTTTACAGTGCTCACTAGTCCTAAATAGTAGCCATAAATTATCCTTGTTCCTATATGCAAATAAGCAGCAAGCATGGCGATTTCACTAAATGTGTATTCATCATCACAGAAGCTACTAATTTTTGCATCCTGGTAAGGCACACCATCTGAAAAAGTTAAAAAGAGTTTGAATAATGTTAGTGAAATTCAAATATCCCTAAATCAGAACAGTGTTTTAAAGTCAGTTTTAAAAAATAAGGCAAATTGGGGAGTTAGTGCTAGTGGGCTGAGACCCCCCTCCCCCCATCAAGTCACTGCTGACTTCTGGCAATCCCTGGAAGGGTTTTCAAGGCAAGATATGCTCAGAAATTGTTTACTATTGTATACCTTGCATTGCGACACTGGTATTCCTTGGAGGTCTCCCATCCAAATACTTGCCAGGGCTGATCCTGCTTTGCCACAGAGATCTAATGAGATATATTCAAGAAATTTAATGTGAACCTACTAGAATTTTGATTTTAGAAACCCAGTTTTCTCACAGTCTTAACTTGATTATTGAAACATCAGGTGACAACTTACATGTCTGAACAATCACTTCAAACCACCACAAGCAAGCACACATAAACACACTCATGGAGGAGTAGGACTCTGTGTTCCTATCAATTCCAATTGTGCTGATGAAACCACAGCTTGTGGGTCCTGTGGGGCAGAACCTGAAATGAATCTTGCAAAACTACTTAAAACAAATTTTCATTTTACTTTTTGCTTAACATATATCAACATAAAACTTAGTAATACAACAAAATGATGATCTTATTCAAATCTTAACAATTCACTTTTCCCCTTTCCCCTGTTTGCCAAGCCCAAGTTCAATTCTCTTCTCTTGTAAGCGGCCCAGGAAGTCTCCAGGTGAACTCTTGGTGCACTGGCTTTGAAAGATGAAAGTCCCAAGAGAACTCCCACCAAATAAACAAAGCCCTCAAACAAGGTATTAAACTTCAAGCTCCCAGCCAGACAACCTTGGTTCCTTCTTCTGCTTTCCATACATGATACATTTAGCACCCTTTTGTCTCTAGAGGCTTCACTCCTTCCTGACTCATTCCATTTCTATGTAGAAGTTACGGTAGCAAGGTTACAAGAGATGCAAAACAGCCATCCTCCATTGCCTTCTATGGGTGCCTCTTGCAGCAAACCACCACTCCTCAAGTACAAAGAAAGAACCATAAAGAGTCAAGTTCTGCTCAGCTTCTCAAGTGCCATTCCCATAGGAACTGGAAGATCAACTGTGAGGCTCCCGCGACATCTATTTGATAGAATGGGATGAACCAACCATCTCTGGCTAGTGTTGGATCTCTTGTCAGGCTGTTGGCCTCAGCAGAGGCCCAATCATGCTAGCCTTTGATGCTGGACCTGCAATTGATTAAATGTACAACCCTTACCTGAAGCTATAAAAGTACAGTTCACAAAAAGTTCTAGTAGTCGTATCTGATGGCTGATTTAATTGGCTCTTCGGAGACATATCCTGTGTATTGCATGCATTACACAATTTATCATAATCAGTTATGAGGCAGACCTAGAGACTGATATTGCCATTCCTGTTTTCCAGTCCATGCCTTAAATTATTTATTCAGAAAAATGAATAAGGTTATGTGTTGGGTTCTTTTCCCAGAAGGATTTAATTTTTTAAAAAGTCTTGGTAGTATACTGGCAGGCAAAACAATTTTCAAGTAACATTTAGTGCCGGGGGAAAAAAAGAGTACAAAATGACAAAACAAGTTACTCCATGGTAGTCCTTCACTTTACAGCAGAGACATACTCAATTCCTGTCAGAGCACTTCCTTCCAGCTGTACTTATTTCACACTTATCCCAGAATAGCTAGCAGTGAAGAGCTGCTGCTGTTGAACCCATAATGCAAATAAATCAGAGAAACGATACAGAACTTTTTAAAAAAATTAATGTTAAACAAGAAGAGGGAGACAGAATTATTTTTCTCCTGGGTATTAAAAGCAAAAAGAAAAAGAAACGTGCCAATTTGCCAGCAACTCCTACTACACTTTGGAGGTGGGCCCCAAAATGAATGCTAGAGAATTTCATATCTGTCATTCAGGGAGGAACATTATTCCTTCCAGGAGAATTTGCTGATATGAATAGAGGCTTTAAACTAGTGTCAATGAAAGAGGTTTTTATGAACTGGCATTTTTAAAAAAACACTTTCCCCTTTGCATATAGGCTCTGCCTCTTTCAGTCATAGGAGAAGATGAGTACAAGTTGTAAATTTAAAGAACAACATCACTGACTAGCTTGTAAATAATTTAATATACTACCGAACAGCATGACTCATTTGGCAAAAGGAAATGAACTTCTCAGATTACTTTTGCAAAAAAAAAAGCACATATTACATCGCAGCTTTAAAAAGGATTTGTGTGACAGACTTTATGCGAAATTATGTGAGCACTCAAACTGAGCACAAGGTCTAATATTTCTCTTTGGATTTGAAGCTCATTTTGTATTTATCTGGCTTGCTACACAAGTATTATAAGTCTCTGTAATGCAAGTCAAAGTAGATGCCAGTTTCAGATAGACAGAGCTGCCGACTGGTGGTGGGGACAGCCTTGTGGGAGGAAAAATCCAGAGATCCTACTTATTCTCGGGGGGGGGGGGGGTGGATGTCCAAAGGAAATGGGCCAGTCAAATGATTTGCTGGCTAACGATGCTTGTGTTGGGTGTAGTGTTTTGATGGGAGCCAAAAGGAGTTGTTGCCTGGTGGGGGGTGGTGGTGGTGGTCTGTGATGGCTCTCAACGATTTTATAGATATAAAAATGTAATTTGCCTTCTTGCTGCAAGCCAAACACCTTTTGCATTCTGCTCAGTCAAAATTCATTGTACAAAATGACTGTCAAAACCTGCCTGAAATATGAAACCAGGGCTGCAAGTTCAGAATCAATTATCATTTTTCTGGATGAAATATTCAGTGGTCTAAATCCCTTTCCCTTTGATCTCCCAGTATGCCAGATGTGAAATGCCTCTTTCCTGGACTGAGAGGCCAGCAACAGTTGTTCTATCACTTCTGAGAGGCCAGCAACAACTGTTCTAGCACTGTTCATGTGCCTGTTCTTGTTTTACTGCTCTGACTGAATAAATGTATCATTTTAGGTGGGTACTGGAATTAATTCATTGGAACATAGAGCCTTTACTATTATTGCAGCCCACTGGCTAATGAAACATATTTATCAAAGCAGGGACAAATATACAGGTTTCCCAACCTCTGTGATGAGGCCATGACAGAAACATAGTGGTTAGTATCTTGCACAACGTGTAGCTTGTGGAGAAATTAGAAGGCACACACAGGAGCAGAAAAAGGAGACAAAAATGCAGAGAGAAAGTTTTTTCTTCCTGGGAAAATAATGTTGCCATTAGAAAAACACTGCCAACTCTGGATTGGGAAATTCCTAAAGATCTGTAGCTGGTGTCTGGAGAGAGTAAGGATTGGGAAGGAGATGATCCTCAGTATGGTATAATGCCATAGAATGTACCTTCCGAAGCAGTCATTTTCTCCTAGAAACTGATTTCTCTAGACTGGAGATTACTTGTAATTCTGGGAGACTTCTAGGCCACACCTAGAGGTTGACAATCTAGTTACCCTAGTTACCATCAAGAGCTTCAAGGAGTCCCAAATTATAAAGAATCTGGCTGTGAGAGACAGTGGGTTCTGAAAGAAAGCACTTCAGAAGCTTTCTAACAAAACCTTACTTACAATATGTAGAACTTCAGTCAGGGGAAAGTAAACGTGTGACAGATTTCACAGAAAATGTTTCCAAGAGACAGGATTTGAACAGTAGGAAAATCTGTGGTAAGCTGTGCATGCAAAACAGGCCATGGTGAGTGAAGAGGAAGGGGAGCTAAAAGTTCCTGAGATGTTAAAAAATGGTCAGTTCTGCACAGTACAAATAAGGCGTCCTGAGAATACAAAAAAAGGCAACTTGAGGAGGAACTTCAATCACCTTTTCCCCCAAAGACATTCTCAGGACACCTTATTTCAGCTCAAGGTGCCTTTTTTCCTGAAGTCATCTGCAAGTCATCTCCTCAAGAGCTGAGGCAATGTCTTATTTTTCCCAGCTGACTTTTAAATCTCTCTTGTCAGTGCTCACACCTGATATTTTATAATGTTGCAGTGATTCTCCATGCCTGCAGCCATTTGGTGAAGACTGCTGTGTGCCTTTTCAGCCCAAAAAGTACATGGTTGTACTCAGTGTGTCCTGTTGATCCCAGCAATATATAGTTTCCCCCTTTTTAATCTTCGAAGACATGAAGACACAATTTCAGAATCAATGCCAATTTTCATATTGTGTCTGTGTGTCTTCAAAGGCAGCTCATTGAAAATAAAAAGGAGGAAACTACATATTACTGGAATCAAGTTGAAAAGCATGTACTTTTCGGGTTGAAAAAGCACCTATCAGCGGAGCCTGCAGAGCAAACATCCCAGGAAAACTTCAGCATATAGCTGCGTGCATGGAGAATCACTGCAGCACCATGAAATGTCAGGCACGAGAGCTTTAAACTCAAGTGGGAGGAAGGGGTGTGTGTGTGTGGGGGGGGGGTGTCTTTCTCCTCTGATCTCTTTTTTGTCCAAGCTGTCCAGACAAAAAATGAAGAGATAGCTATTTAAAAGATGTCTCCAGGATGTTTTATCTGTGCTTTCAATTTCTACACAGTGGGAGACATAGGCCCTTTCTGCACAACGCAAATAAAGTGTCTTGAAAGTGTGAAAAAAAAGCATGTGGGGGAGGAACTCCACACAGCTTTTCCCCCAAAATGTCCTCAGGTTGTTTTATTTCAACTGAACCCAGGGTTTTTTGAAATCACTAGACTACCAATCTTTTTTCTGAAGTCAGCTTAAGATTGTCTCCTACTTGCTGTGCATAGTTCAGGAGACAACTTATCTTCCATTCAATAAAGCTCTGATGCCAGCCATTTTCTTCTGCTTTAATCCTCCATTGTGCCAGCTATTTGCTGAACTTGGCCAGCTGATTTTCATATTGTGTGTTCATGTCTTTGAAGACAGGTCATAATTTTTTTTAAAAAAAACCAACAGGAAAACTATATATTACCAGAACAGGAAGAGCTGAGTTGATTCATGTAGATTATTTGATGAAAAGAAGCCAGGGCACAATGCATGCAAAGCAAACATTCCAGGGCAAGTTCAACAATGACTAGAGCTATGGAGGATTCAAGTGGCAGAAAATGGCAGGTGCCAGCAAAAATGAAAGTGAGAACTTTACTGGGCAGGAAGAAAACCTGCTCTCTTCTTAGACACTTTTTTCTGTCCTATCCAGACAAAAATTGAGAAGAGTGCTTTTAAAAATGTCCGCAGGATGTCTTATTTTGGTTCTACAGAAAAGACTATAAATGCCCACAAAACTTTGGCTGATTCCCCATGGGCCAAAAACAGCAGTGTGAAAACGGTGTGAAAATGGTGTAAAAGGGTTTAAAACGGTGTAAAAGTGTTTATACTGTTTTCACACTGTTTTGACACCGCTGTTTTTGGCCCATGAGGAATTAGCCTTTGTTTCATTAACGTCCCTGCATCTCTCAGCCAAGGAATCCTCCACTTTTCCACCTGCAGGACCTTCCAATTCCTTATTTTCCTGTCCCTGTTAAAGGACCACATATTGAGTACACTAGACTTCTGTGTGGTGAGGGGGGGGAGGAGGTTTAGGGCATACTCTAAACACTCACAGGAACAGAAGATTTGATGAGGATCATTATCTCTTTCCCACCCACTTGCCTTGTGCTATGCTGACTCTGGAGCAGCCTGGAGTCAAATAGGGCAGACTGGAAGAGGATGGGCTCTTCTCTTGCCCCCCCCTTTAAACCTTGGAGTTGTGTTACGCTTGGCTTTGCCAAAGGCCATAGTATACCTGCTGCCCCCCCCCCATTTGGTAGGCTTGGCCTTCCCCAACAAGCCTGATTTTACACTTTGGGAAAAGGAGGGGACAAGATTGGAGGGTCCATTCAGATGTGTTATGTGCTATCAAGTCACCTATGACTTAGAAATCAATGACCTCCAAAATGTCTTCTCATTAACAGACTTGCTTAGGTCGTGCAAACTGAGGGCTGTGGTTTCCTTTAGTTAGTCAATCCATCCCACTGTGGTTCTTCCTCTTTTCCTCTTTTCTTCTTTTCCTAGTGTCTTCAACATTTCCTAGTATTACTGGCTTTTGCAGAGAGTCTTTTCTAGTGACTAAAGTACAATAGCTCAAGTTAAGTAATTTTAGCTTCTAGCAGTAAAATTACCAAATAAATCTTTTCCTGGGCTGTACATCAGGCTGTGAAGGAGCATAAGATGTTTTTGGAGTTTCCCATGTCAAACTGTGTGTGCCATATGTGTGGGAAACAGTGTCAGGTTTAGCTATAGGCTTGGTAGGCTGAAGCCTAGGACCTCAAAATCTAGGAGGCCTCCAGACAAAGTGTAAAATATTTTGACAGATTCCTGCTAATTCCACAAAATGTTTACAAAGTTCAGTTATGGCAAAGTTTTTCAAAAAAATTTTTTTCAATCACTATGGTATTTAACAGTAAAATCTTATGTCCTTTAGAGGAGTAATTGTGAATTTTGGAATTTTAAACACCCATCATCCTCAGCTTTACTCAATTTTGTTTACACTGCTCTTCAATTTTCCTCTAGTCATGAGGATGAGGGATTAGGAGGGACCTCATAAGTGGAATAGCTCAGGTCTTCTCTTTGTTTAAATCTGGCACTGGTGGGAAAAGGCTAGGCTGAAAAACTTTCTCCCTGGGTATGGTTTTTAACGTGTGCTGAGGGATTAAGGGAATATCCAAACATTATAGATATATTTTTAAAATGTTAAAGTGTTATTCATTCAAAGAGGTCAGTGTAATGTATTCTATTATTTAATTGTTGATTATACATACATACATACATACATGCATATATACATGCATACATCACTCTGCTTGACAGAAAGATGGCAGATAGCACCTGTGTCTGTAATCAAAAGAAGCAGTCATTCTGATAAGTGTAATTAAAACAAGCATGAGTGGTGTGCAGCTGCATCACCATATGAAGATATGAAACTCTTATACCACTGATCCATTCAGCATGTCACTTCTGACAGAAACTCTCCAGACAAAGGCCCTCTTTTACTCTGAGTGTGTCTCTCAAGAATCTCAAGCAGGGAATAGTCTTTCCCTGCATCTGAACTGGAGATGGTAGATTCTGAATTGAGAATTGGGAACAACACTAACCCTAACCCTGCCCATACAAATGTGCTCTACCAGACTCATGGCCCTTCCACAACAGAAAGTTGCTGTGAAAATTCTGACTCTGCAAATTCTGAGGAACTGAAACCATCATCTAACTGTGCCTCTCTCTTTCTTATAGAAGTAGGCAAGTTCACAAGGGAGATTTCTAAAGACTGGGTGGAGAGACTGTGTGTACAGAGTGATAGAGTACCAGCCTATCAGAACCCAGGATCTTTTTAAATCTATCTTAGTAACATCTACGAGTACCTTAAGGTAAAACTGCACCTTCACAAGAAATATAATAGCGAAGGAACTAAGAAACCTACTAGAAAGCTTGATAAAATCCTGTGCCTGTGACAGAAACTTAAGACTGTACATAGTTTATTTCTGCCAAATTTCCATGTACTGATTTTTTTCATAATTCCATATTTGTTTGCTCAATAAATTTTCCTTCTAATTTGTTTGAACCTGCTTCAGTTCTCCAGTGCCATTTTCAAGGGGATTGGTTTGAAAAGGAAAGGTTGCCACTCATCTGCAACAATGAAGTACCTGTCTTTAAGTCTTCCTACTTGTTATTGTGAAGATGAAATAGGGAACAGGAAACAGTGTCTACTGCTTTGGGTTCCTTGAATGAATGGATAAAAAATTTGATAAATAAATGTCAAGCTGTGCATGTGTAATCCTTATGTACACAGAGCTGATAAACATCTGGAAATAGGGGTGAGGATGATGTTGTGATCTTTCTTACTCTCTAGGGGTTCACTGAAATATTTTCAAACACTGTGTAAAGACAACACTTACTGTTTCTGTTTTTTTGGTAACTAATCTATGCATTGAGAAGAACCCAGTAGGAGCTACCTAGGAGGATCTAGAATAAAACTGTCAGAACACGGTAGAAATGGAATTAATTAGAGTGGCACTCCATTTCTTATTTCACAGGGAAAAAATGTTGTTCAAACTGCATCCTGTTTACTGTTGCTGGGAACACATGGTGATAGCTCACTATTAGCAAACATTTTTGGACTTCCCATGGTGTGAAAATCACTCTACCAGATGGCTCCTATCTCCCAGGATTTTTTAAATTGGTATATTTTTATTGGCCCCCTAACATTCCGTATTGGCTGGATCATTATATAACATCAACCACCTGATGTATGGGATACATAATTTCAGTACATTTTCCAAGATTTTCCCATTAGCACGGCTTGTGGGCTTGATATATCTGATACAATGGCACATGCTGTACTTAGAGACCAAAGCCTTCACATGCCAGAAATCCTCTGAGACTTATTTCCACCCATCAGTCATCAGCCAGATAAATCTTCCTACTCAATGCAATTTAGAACTTCTGAATAGCCCACTTGAGCTTTAAGCATCCTTCTGAAATTACTTTAAAAGATGAAACTTGATCACAGGAGTAAGAATTTTCCCATCATTGTCTTTTTGAAGTACTGAGTAAGAACACTTTGCTGCTTTTAAGTAATGTACATTTAAGGTGAAGACACATTAATTGGGGAAATTTCCACTTCTATTGACCATTGTGAGAATTGTATAAAATTGGCCTCCATTGTATAAATTGAAGCTGGATACAACTTCCCAAAGCCAAAACTGTAGCTCTTTCTGCACTAATTCCCTAAAATATTTCTAAAACATTTTCAGTCTCTCCAGCGGATTCCACATGGGCCAAAAACAACAGTGTGAAAATGGTGTGAACCCTTTTATACCATTTTAAACCCTTTTACACCATTTTCACACTGCTGTTTTTGGCCCATGCGGAATCTGCCTCTGATTACAACAATGTGTTGCTGTAATCACTTACACCCTCAAAAAGATTCCTGGCTGCCATTGCATGATTTCCCCCTTTTTTAAAAAAGTTTTGTGTTGAAACAATGCTTCACAGGTTTGTGCTGTGATTCCATATTCCTTGTATATTCAATGCTTTGAAGTTTGCCCCACCCCCAATAAAAGAACAAACAGAGAAATAATGCAAATAAACAGGTGAGAGGGAACTGAGCTCAAAAAAATGGCGTCGAGGAGAAAGCTCAAAGCTGAGAAGCATGGGAAACATACTAAATAGATCACACTTGCAACTGAAGACATTTTCAAAATGTTTCAAACGGACAATCATCTTAAGTGGAGATTCAGAACCCACTTCATGAAAGGTCGAATCCCCACTACCATCTTAGCCAGGTTTCAGAACACAAACTAACCAGGTTTGAGGGACGACCTCCCGGGTCGAATCCCCACTACAGTCTTAGCCAGGTTTCAGAACACAAACGACCGCAAACCTGGTTAGTTTGTGTTCTGAAACCTGGCTAAGATGGTAGTGGGGATTCGACCAAAGACTCATGCACCTGATGAAATGGACTTTCACCCATGAAAGGTAGGTCAGAAAACATTTTCAAGTCTTTAAGATTCAGATTACTTCTTCAGGAGCACACCAATGTTGATTTACGTGGCTTGCTTACCTGTTAAATTTCTAATTATATTACGTACATCATGTTGATGTAGGGAATCCATAACTATATCCCAAGACATGTAACTTAGTACACAAAAGGTGCAATAATATGGATCAAGACAATAGCAGCAATCCTAAGCAGGTTTAATAAGAAGCACGACCCACTTTAGTCAACAGAACTGGGTTTCAGTAAAGTGTTCTCAGAATTTCAGCCTATGGGGAAATGGGGTGTTAACTCTTCATCCCCTCAACATTTTCCAAACAAAATGTCCCATCTCCCAGGTCACCTATATTAAAACTGTTTGATGATGCTATGCTGACTATATTCAAAATAAAATATTGAGTTGCATCTAGTGGAAGAGATTTCCATCATCACCTGCATTATCTTGCTGCAGGACAAAAGGCTCCTCAAAACACTGCTTCTGGGGCATTGTGGACCCCCAGGAACAAGATAAGGGTGAATCTATAATGGAAGTAGAGATTCAACAATTTTTCCTTTCACCATTCTGTTGACTTCATTTACACCATTTATATGCTATTTGCACACCATTTATATCCAACTGATGCAAAAATAATATTGAAAAGCACAAATATTTTACACAAAGAATTTGGAGCAATTTAACAGTAATCAGAACTCATGCATCTGATTCACATAAAAGACAAAATCAGAGTGGGATCTTAGATATGAATCAGCTAAGATAAGAAATGTGACACTATGCCTACTGATGTCATACTTCCTATCCTAAGAGTTTTTAGATTAGGTTGTAGGCACTAGGCTACCAAGTAGACAGAACATGAATTTAAACAACTATATAAAATGAAAGAACTGTCTTACTAGATCAGACAAAAGTCCCATTTCATCCAGTTTTCTGTCCAGCCAAATACACATGCAAACTTATAAATATCTATTGTGGTTGAAGCCCATCATTTAGCACTCATAAGTACCTGCCTCTGAATGTGGAAGTGGCATTTATCATTGCCATAGAAATGTATAAATTGCTGTGCCTGTGACAGAAACATAAGACTGACCATAGCTTTCCCTGCCAGATTTCCATCCACTGATTTACTTCATACTTCAGTATTTGTTTGTTCAATAAATTTTCCTTCTAATTTGTTTGAACCTGCTTCAATTCTCCACTGCCATTGGATTGGTTTGAAAGTGAAAGATCACCACACATCAGTGCCAATGAAGTATCATTCTGCTACTATAGATACACTTTCTGATATATAAGAAATAAAGACAGTTGACATATGACTGAATATTAAATGAAGAAGAATAGTTGGTTTTTATACTCTGCTTTTCTTTACCTTAAAGAGTCTCAAAGCGGCTTTTATTAAAATCACCTTCTCTCCCCACAACAGGCACCTTATGAAGTAGGTGAGCCTGAAAGAATTCTGAGACAACTATAACTGACACAAGGTCACCAGCAAACTTCATATGGAGGAGTGGGGAATCAAACCTGGTTCCTTAGATTAGAATCCACCACTCTTAACCATTACACCATGCTGGAATACAATGTCATAAATAAATAGAAATTTCAATGGGCAACAACTGTTAATATAACTCACAAACAATTTGGGTACACTTAATAGGATGCAGATGAGTCAAGCATCCTTTACATAAGGAATCTTGAAAATCTAGATGAGTTCACCTGAACTGAACCTCTGAACCTCTGAACATGCTATTGAACTATTCAGTCTCCTCCATGCCAAACTAATGTATACTTGAGGAGAGCCCAACAGAGCCTTCCTCCCTAGTCATGAGGTCTTTGAGTCACCAATGGGTCTTGTTGTCTCAGTTCTGGAAGCCACATTAGGTTTGGGATCCTAGAGCAAGGAACAACTACTTCACCTAATGCTTTATGATGGTCACCAAACCTATTTCTGTTTTGCCTACTCTGCAATTACCATTAGTGATCAAGGAATCCTAATGTCACCAATATTAAATTCCCTACCTGGGGATTCACTTCCATTTCAGAGCAGATTGGGCAAACCATAGAGAGGCAGCAATCAGGGGAAATTTGAAATTTACAGCTTGTTATAACTTGAAAGAAAATTATTATAAGATGATGTATAGATGGTATTTATCACCAAAAAATGTCTAAAATGTATAAGGGAATATCAAACAAATGCTGGAAATGTCAACAACAGGATGGTTCTTTTTTTCATATGTGGTGGATATGTAAACAGGCAAAATTGTTTTGGGATATGATTTTAAAAGAAATGCAAAAGATTTGGAAAATAATAATTGAAAAAAAAACCCTGAGGCCGTTTCCGCACGGCCAAAAGCAGCGACGCGATGACGTCGCAAATTGCGACGCATCCCAAAAAAAGCGTTCACACAGACAGGCGGAGCTGCGGGCGTCCGCAGCCCCGCAGAAATGTGACGGTTCGCACGGAAGCGCTGCGGAAGCGGCGTCTCGCGATGTTGCGCCTGCGCACTTGCGAAGCCGTGCAGGCCCGACGCCATTTGTGACGACAGCCCGGCATGGCTGTTCGCATCGAAGTGCGGCCGATACGTCACAAGGGGAAAAAGAGTGGTTTTAAGCTGCTTGAATACACCGCCTTCGCTACCGTTTAGCTGCTTTCGCTGGTTTTGACATCAAGCGCGACTGCGCACAAGCCGCTGCTTAACGCTTCTCGCTCTGACGCTTCTTTTTCCGTTGCGACGACGTCATATTTTGCCCGTGCGGAAACGGCCTGAGGCATTTCTGTTGGGGTTCATGGGGAAAAGTATTCCAGATCAATATAGAACATGTTTTATGTATATGACAACTGCAACAAGTATTTTATGTGCATACAAATGGAGGGACAACAAAATTCCAACAAAATAAGACTGGATCTTGAAAGTCACAGAGTATGCAAAGATGTAGTTATAAGAGACAAGAATACAGACAATTTTTTCTGAAAGACTGAAAATCCTTTGCGGACTACTTATTGAAAACATACACAAACAGAGAAACAATGGCAGGATTCGAGACTTAAATGAAAACAGTGTATTGGATTAAGACTACTTTATAAGAAGGACTAAAAGTGAAAAAATGTAGATATTGATTATAAGCACGAAGTTAGATTTATGCTTGGATCCTTAGTGAGATAGCTGGAAGTCACCATATTTAAGTGTAGGTGTTTGTGTATGGTTTTTTCCTCTTTTCTTTTCATTTAGTATTATTATTGGGATCTTTTCTTTATTTTTCTAAGTATGTGCTATTTAGATGTGTAAAATAAATAAAAATTCTTATTAAAAAAAGATGGGAGTCTGATTCACTAACTCAAAATCAAAGTTCCGCTTTCCATTTTTAGCTAGTGTATTCAGAACTACAATCTGGGTATCCAGTCTGGTTTGCCACAGCAAATTTTAGATCAACAACTCAATTTCTAGAATCAAGAATTCAGAACAAAGTGACATGAGAAGGACTTACAACCTAAACAATTGTATTCTGAAGTTAAGTTTCTCTGAGTCCAGTATTTCTTAGAGGTGGTGGTGGAAAATTCTCTTAAGTCACTGCCAACTTATGGAGACCCCATAGGATTTTCAAGGCAAGAGACCTACAGTGGTATCCTTGGACAGATTTATGGAGGAGAAGTCAATCTATGTCTGCTAATCTTGATCCTCCTTGATCTGAGACTGCAAATGCCTTAGCAGACCAGGTGCTTGTGCGCATCTTATAATGCTTTCATGTGAGCTCCCAAAGGCATCTGGTGGGCCACCACAAGTAGCAGAGTTCTGGACTACATGGACTTTGGTCTGACTCAGCAGGCTCTTTCTTATGTTATTATATTCTTATGAGGTGGTTTGCCATTGCCTGGCCCTGCACAGCAACCTTGGAGTTTCTTGGTGGTCTCAAATCCAAGTACAAATAGGGCCAACCATGCTTAGATTCTGATATCTGATAGGTCAGGGCTATTTCCTAGTCTGTGCTTAAATCTACCACCTTATAAGCAAATACTAGCTGTTAAGTTTAATTAAAAGACATTTAATGATTTTCAGTTGGGCCTCTCTCCTTAGTATGGCTGTGGATTGACAGGAGGATTAAAATTGGGCCTCACTCCAACTCCCTGCCCCCAGGGAAGGACTAGATTTCAATACATGTATATTAAAATGTCCAAGAAAGGAATTTTAAATCTTAATGAGATTTTCTTCCCAAACAGAAATCAGAAATGTTGTTCCACACTGGACAAATTTCTGAATGGAGAGTAATGTTCTGCAATTACAGTTTGACTAATTTAGAAGCAGTCTATTTAAAGGGCAGTGCATTCTGAACACAAGAAAGGCCCAATGAATCTCTCAGCAAATTATTTTCTTTGGGGAGAGACATCCATAAAAGACTTTGGAAAGTTTGCAGATTTTCACAGGTATCAAAAAATTAAGTTTTTAACAGATCAATACCTCCCAAATTGAAGTCAGACACATTAAGGTCCTGACCTTGCATTATATTATCTAAATTGCAAATTCAACTTTGCTTCGCTGAGTTTTTGTTTTTGGCTACAATTGCCATAGTATTAATATTCTAGACACAGCAGCACAGAACATGGAAAGTGACTGCCCAAGGTCAGCCTTCAAATGGTATGATGTACAGTTCAGGTTATTGCTCCACTGAACTCAAATGGTCTTGAGACCAACCTGCCTTAAGTCATTATCTTCTGTCTCTTAGAAATTGATTATTGTAGAAGGATGGCTCATACGCAGTCCATGCTCAGCACATACTTCAGCTTCTGGCTGCTTGCTGACTCTGCACAGCTAACTCTGAACAGTCAGACTTTTTTATCACTACATATGGCACCAGCTATCAGTAATAATAACTCATTTAATGTAGCTATGAGGCTACTGGAGTGTGTTCCATGTTTAGCTTCCTTACAGTATATTCACCTAAATAGTATTCATTCATTTAAGAATTTCAATGTAATTATAAATTATTCTTGAATTCATTGATTTACTCATACAAATATCAATCAATCAAAGAAATCTTAGTCATATGAATTTGGATGGACCAATTCATTATTTCTAGATTTGCATATGGAAAAATAAGAGCCACAGGAAAAAAAGTTCCTTTCCCTTCCTTCCAATGATGCTTTACAATAGGTACCTCCACCATCTTACTGTAAAACCCATTTACTCTTACATAGGTGCGAGAATTGTATTCTAAGGTAGCACTTGCCGGTTTTATAAGGTTTTTTTTGTCAAAAGCAATTTGAAAATTTAAAAAAACCCACAAAAACCTGTATCCCAATTTATCAAAAACACTTTTTAATCAAAATTTTTAAATGGTTTTAATTTAATAAGCCGATGTTCTATTTATTATACATTGTTTTTGTCTAAAGAGTTGAAAAAGTTCACTTAGGCTGTTTTTTGCATGGCACAATTACACCGGGGTTGAACCAGGACCATATATACCTGGGCTTTTATATCCAGTTTCTCCCTTTGCACGGCTCCGCACTTCTGCCTAGGAGCAGAGTAAGGTCCAGTAGGAAATGCCCCAGTTTGTTCCACATGATCCAGACTTCTGTATTTACTTCAAAAGCATATCTGAGCATGCCCAGTGTCCCACATTCTGATTGGCTGCTGTTTTTGAGTGGCAGCTGCAAGCACCTGTGAGCTTGCCCAGTATCCTGTGTTCTGATTGGCTGTCATTTTTTAATGGCCGCTTGAATGAACGTCAGGCGGGGGCAGGAAAAAATAAACTTGGTCTGCTCTTGATTGGTGTTTTTGTGTATGTGCTGTGGGAATGGAAGAAACTGATCCATGTTTTTAATGAATTAAAGTAAGATTTTGCTGTTAGAGGGAGAAAACTAGTGAATAGGTCTGTCATTGATTTAAAATAAAGCTTGTACTGAGGAAAATATACCAAGTGATTGTTCTGATTGGCTATTGCTTTTGAGTAGCAGTTGCAAGCACCTGTCAGCTTGCCCAGTGTCCCACATTCTGATTGGCTGTTGTTTTTGAGTGGCAGCTTGAATGAACGATGGGCAGGGATATCAGGTGGCTGGGCGGGAAAAATAAACTGGTCCTGCTCCTGATTGGGTTTTGCAATGTACAGGCACAAGCAGGGTCACACCAAGATTTTTAAAAAAGAACCTCCAAACTGGTGATTTTTTAAAATCCTGGGTTAAGGTATAGATCCTGGGGTGACACTGGGGCAGACCTTGTGCAGCTTTGGAAAACGTGCGGAATTCCCGGCTGCACAGGGATATTTTCCGTGCTCACCCAGGGATATTTTGACAATGCAAAAACAGCATTAGAGCCTTAAAGACATCCATCTCAGAACAGTATCACTACTCTTCTTCAGGGCTGCTGTGAATTCACAGCAAACAAGTTTGGAAGGCAAACATTGTTCAACAGGTAAAATCACTGACCCCACAATATTATGGATGGCCAGGTTGTGCAAAAATACAAAAAACCTTGATGAAAACGTAGACTTAAATCAACACCAAATAGTAAAAGCTTTAAAAAAAAGACAGATTTTAAAAAAATGTTCACAGAACTATCGATCACAGACCAAGAACTACTTTTGGTCTGTCTTAGAGTATTCATATATGATATATAGTCAGTCCACCTCTACTGTCAGAATAGTCAAAAAATAACCCAGCAAACAGGCTTGAGCTGCTTGCAATAGGCAATAGGCTTCCTGCTTGTTACAAATGAGCAGACGGTGGACTGAACTAGGGAACTGAACCAGTACGTCTACTTACTTTCTACTTATGTATCTACTTTCATGGATACATAAAAAATTAAAAATGCAGTTCACTGATTTATGGAACATTAATCTTGCGCTTATTTTGTTATTTTTATTGTACCCTTTCTGCATTTCTATCATTATAAGCTGCCTTGCTTGTAGATTATTTTTCTGTAATAGGCAATCAAGTTCATTCACCATCACTGATCACTAATTTACACAGTTTCTTAGTTTACCACAAAATGGCTAACTGATAAAGTTAGCATCATAATCTGTCTAGGCTCACAGAACAAATATCATGACCTCGGCTCATTCTGTACCTTCACAAGATTTCTACTGAATCCATCCTTCAGATTTGTTTTCTACTCATTATGTATTAGTTTTGTTATGTTCCATCTTCACCTAATTAGCTTCCAGGTGACCCAGTCCAACAGCTGAGTACCCTTAGTAACATATTTCTAATGGCTAAATAACCTTGATCCTACCACAATGATGAGTCAAGCCCAGCTTAACTGCCTCCTGTAGCTTCTTGATTTTCACACACTCTACCTAAGAACAGAAGAAGAAGAGGAGGAGGAGGAGGAGGAGGAGGAGGAGGAGGAGGAGGAGGAGAGGAGGAGGAACAGGAGTTTGGGGCTTACAATCTCCTTGCCCTTCCCCCCTCACAACAAACACCCTGTGAGGTAGGTGGGGCTGAGAGAGCTCAGAGAAGCTGTGACTAGCCCAAGGTCACCCAGCTGGCGTGTGTGGGAGTATACAGGCTAATCTGAATTCCCCAGATAAGCCTCCACAGCTCAGGCAGCAGAGAGGAGAATCAAACCCGGTTCCTCCAGATTAGATACACGAGCTCTTAACCTCCTACGCCACTGCTGCTCCTTAAGAACATGTTCTTAAGAACTTAAGAAAGAGCCTGCTGGATTAGACCCATCTAGTCCAGCACTCTGCTACCTTCCTCAATCAGCACTGTGAATGTAATGATTTCTTCTTCTTCTGGTTTAAATTATAATGTGTGCAACTATCTTTATTCCAGTGATACAACCAAGAACCAACATGGTGTAGAGGTTAAAGTGTTGGACTAGTACCTGGAAGACCCCAATTCGAATCCCAACTTGTGTCATGGAAGCTTGCTGGATGACCATGGGCCAGTCACATGTTTTCAGCCTCACCTACCTCACAAAGTTATTATGAGGATAAAATGGAGAATAGAATGATGTCAGCCACTTTGAATATCAGTTGGGAAGAAAGGCAGGATATAAATAATTTTTTAATTAAAGCAAATTTAAAAGGAAGGGCCCAAGCAGGCTTATCAATACAATAATTTTTTAAAAATAACTAATGGCGCTGTCTGCTTACCTAAAATGCTATAATCACAGCATATTTGGCAATACAACTGAGCCATCCCATTTGCTGATGTAAGTCAATTGTGTAAGAATTGAAAAGTACATTTTCTATACATTTGAAGTGTTTCAGCCAAAGGCGTAGCAAGGGGGGAAAGCGCCCAGTGCACCGGTGCGTTCTCTGCCCCCCTCGTCCTGCCCCGGAACATCCTGTCCCACCCCTGCCATGCCCCCAGAATGCCCCCACCACGTCACCGGAACGCCCTCACCACACCCCCACAGGGGTGCACGCCGGTGCATCACGCACACACACACCCATCCCCTTGGAGCTACACCTCTGGTTTCAACTATATTTTAGACACTGTAAAATATGCCTGCAATTAATGTTTCTGCAACAAAAGAAGTTTGTAACGGTCAGTTGTGTACTGTTTCATAATTCTTGTAAAAAAATTATAATTGTGTATTGTTTCATAATTCTTTTTTTATCACTTCATATGTGTATGAAGTGATAAGCACTTCATACAGTATGAGCACTGGAGTAGTATTTAAGTTTCAAACATACCTGGTGTTCCATAACTGAGCAATGATGAATTTAGAAATATCACTTAGAGTGAATTTCCACACAGTGGTCAAGATCCTACTACTTGCTTCTTTTAAAGGACAGTGAAAGGCGTCTTGCTTGCAAAGGACAGTTTTCTCTATCACAGAAAGACTTTCTCCATTGGCTATTCACTTACAGGAAAGGAACCACACAACCATTGCTTAATGGTTAAAATGATAATCAATTGAAGGTGTGAACTCGTGAATTACGTAGCTGGTTTTTAATTACATTGCAAATTATATCCCACTAACAATTTTATAGTCAAATAAAATGAGCTCTATATGGGGTTGCTCCATCCACCAACTTGGCCCTGGCCAATCAGAGCCCCTGAGTTGCTCCCTAGCCCTTCCCTCATAGCCCAGGATGGTTCCCTGAGCTGTCCCTCCGAGCTACAGCCTGCCTCTCACATCTCCTTCTCTGTGTCCCACCCCCACGCCTCGCTGAGTTCCTTCGCTGCCTCCCTCCTCCTGTTACAGCTGCTGCTGGAGATGCTAACTGTCCTGCCCTGGTAAGTCTCTGGTGGCAGGGTTTCAGGATGCCTGTTAGTGTTGGGGGGACTCTTGGAAGCTGAAAGTCCCAGGGCAAGGCTGATGCAGGACAGTTGGGCAGCATTGTCGGGGGTGGGGACCCAGCAGGAGTAGTGGTTACTGGGCCCAAGTGGCTGCACAGAGCCCAACTGGGTTTGGGTGATAGACAGAGGTGGGATCCAAACAGTTCTCACCACTTCTCTAGAAGTTGTTACTAATTTTTTCTGAGTGCTGAGAAGGGGTTACTAAAGCAACCTCCCTGCCCAATAGGGACTGGAGGTGCGTGTGTGCGGTGGCGCCACTGTTTGAATCCCACCACCATTGGAACCTGTTATTAAAATTTTTGGATCCCACCACTGGTGATAGAGATGCATGTGTGGGGGAGGGTGGGCAGGGGACTTGCCAGGCTGCTGCCAGGCCCAGTCAGACAGTGTGTGGTAAGCTGCCGCTGCCCTGCTGGCCCCAGCTTGGTATTTGGGGTGGGTGGAGGGCAGCAGGGGACTGGCAGTGGGCCAATCACTGCTCCGGACTCAGTTCTACACACTACTTGACTTGAACTGAGTACTATGCAGCAATTGGCTAGGAGTGCATTGTCACAACACTCCAAGCCCTAGGCAATTATAGGATTGTTGAAACTGCACTCTGTTCAATGTGGAATAAATGTTCTGGAAATGCTACAGATATCAAGACACAAAATACTTTTGAAAGCTTCTGACATTCTTGAAAACTCATATCTATAGAGACATAGTGTGGACTGTTATGACATATCCAAACAAAGCATTTTTAAAATAGGCCATAGCTCTGCTCAAGCTCAAGCAGCAGGAAAAAAAAAACCCCAAGCAGACACCCAAGGTGATGCAGAAAATTTTTTCAAATACTGCAATGCTAAGAATAATGTTTACAGGATGCCACTATTCAAGACTGTGTTTGCCTTGACAGATCTCTGAAAACTGTGTGTACTGCAATAACGTGTTTTACCCTTTGTTCCATGTCCCTTTGTCACTGCTCCTGAGTGCTTTTCACTTGGTTTTTAAACAAACAATCCAAATGGCATGTCATAAGAGTATTGCATTTGGATTGATTCATGTTTTCTTTTGATTGAATCCTATCTTTGAAACATCTCGGCCTCACAATGGTCCTTTTTGCACAACACAAATATAATATCTTGAAGGGAGAATAAAAGTATTTTAGGGAGGATGTTCACACAGCTCTCTCCCCAGAAGATTTTTATGTTGTTTTATTTCTCTCAACCCGTGTTTTTTAAAAATGGCTAAACTAACGATCTTTTCTCCCCAACCTGAGCGAACGAAAGCAGGCAGGAAACATTTTATTTCTCCTGCCCAAATCTCTTACTCTCATTATCGTCATTTGCTCCCACCATTTTGTATCCTGCAACAGAGATTCTCCAAAGGTTCCCCATGGAGGTTTCCTCTGCTTGCAGCTCATCTGCACATGATTTCTGTGTAAAAAGTAGATGAATAAAGTTTGTTTTGCCTAGCAATCCTGTGCACATATTGTTTTTCCTTTTTAAAAGAGTATTTCTGCAAAGCTACGACATCACGATTAGAGAAGCTGCAATATGCACACATATGTGTCATCATAGCTTCGCTGACATTCCCCTGAAAAAAAGGGGAAATGACACTTGCATGGGACCACTAGGCAAAAGAAACTTTATTCATCAGGTTTTTACATGGAAATCGCACGTGGATGAACTGCAAGCAGAGGAAACCTCCGGGGAAAACATTCCGCAAATGATGAAGGCAGGAGAATCTCTGCAGCAGCATACAAAATGGCAGGCCCAACTCTGAAACTGACCAGTGCTCCATCAGCCAGCAGGCAGGAAAAAAGAACCATTTTGGCTAGCAAAGTTTGTTGTGTTCTCCACACTGTGGGAACACAAGAAGCCAAAACAGATCTTTTTAAAACATCTGCTTGACATTTTATTTCTACTGTGTGGACAGAACAACAAAATCGAATGTGGCTAAGAAAGTCTAAACTCAATATGTACTAATAGGCTATGCTGTGATTCTGAGTGGCATTCCTCTAATCAATATAGCAGCAATTCCTTTATTTTGGTACAGTTTGTTATTATGTAGAATTGCACTGCTAGCATTTAAGTTGCCTGTGGACTTCTGTTCAAAGCAGACACTAATTTTAGATGTTATTTGAATGGGTTGAAGTATCAAGGACAAATTGGCCGTTAAGATCACCAGAAAAAAACATGTTGGCCCCATAGCTTAGAGTCAGCTCCTTTCTGCTAACCCCATGCCAGGTGAGGCAAGTCCCACTACCAGTCAGTCCTTCCTCTACAGCAGGTGAGGCCTGGGAGGAGGCTTGGTTCTTTTCCCAGGTTCTTTTTGCCTCCTCAGTGTGCCTCTGTGAAGTACTGTGCTTATTACAAGCACATTATGGATAGAATTCACTCCTTTTTATTTCTACCCGCCTCTGTCTACCATTCTTGCCTCAGTGTTGCTCTGTCTCTTACACAAATCCACTCCAACCCACTCCAGAGCACCTCCACAATCACAGATACAATCCCACATACAAGCACATTTGCTCTACTTATTATTAGGATGTTACTTCTACACTCACCACATCACAGTCCAAGTTTCGAAATAAACCACAACTTTTAATTGTGGTTTCATTGTCCTCACTGTTCCATGTTCAATTGAAGACATCTGGGCCTGTCTCAGATTCCAGAAATGCAACAATCCCCACCACCGCGCAATCGGCTTGCCAGGACTGTCCCGATTGGCTGTTGTGCTGTGTTGGGGTGGGAACTTCTCTTCCCGTCATCACGTCAGCCCATGAAGACGTGAGACCATGAGCAAGGCACCCACTCTGTGTTTAAACATTATAATGTTATCATGTTACAGAAGAGTGTCCCCTTGCTCTCATTCCCTCACTCAAATGTTAGACAGAAACGAAACAAAACCATAACAAAGGGAAAACAAAGAAATAACTGCGTGCACATTGCGCACGAGCCACCACACTCTGATTTGACTGGCAGCATTCGCGTCACTGTGAATGACGGGAAATTGAACTGCATCAGGCCCCTGAACCTCCCCACCAATGCTGATTGGTAGCATGTTTTGCAAAAAAGTTGCACAAGCAATCAGGTACTGAGGAAACATAGGATAAGGGGGAGGAGAGGCGACAGAGATGGAATTGATCAGTGTTCCATGGTTTGGCAGTGGGGAGATTGGGAGGAAATGGGAATATTTTGGGTGACTATCCCAGGATTAATCACCAGTGGGGAAATCGCCACTGTGAAAGAGGACTAGTTTTAAATTATTTTTTAAAAGATATGCTTCAAAACTGATACTACAGATTTGAGTGTAACATAATATTTTTTCTTTAAAAAATAACTTTAAAATGTTAAGGTTTATGAGACGGTGATTTTTGCTATTACCAATAAAAGGCTGAACTTTTCAACCACCATTCCAGATTTTTTTACCTTCGGTGATATGCTTAGTCACTGATCTTTCGACAGAAAGCGCACAGTTGCAAAGAGCACATCGGTTTTGCATGAAAGTTCTTTGGGTCTAACCATAAATGTCAGGAGTAATTTGGAGCTAACAGAATGAAGTGACTGGGTGCCCCTGACATACTGCTGTATAGCTCAGCTCTGTATGACAGTCTGTGGAGTGCATAGTGATGACCTCGGGAGGCTAATGTCAAATTCTAATATAAATGAAAGCCCAAGGAAACAAAAGGAAACTTTTATTTCCTTGGATATCCTTTCATAGTTCCAAGGTTGTATGCTTCTAAAAGGAATAATTGTAAGGCCTCGTTCATGAAGTTTCTGGACAAGCGGCTACATTATCACATCAGGCAAAGACTCACATTGACCCAAAAACATTTATTTTGTAAAAGGAGCCATGATCTGGCAAACAATGGAAGAGGAGAAAGGGATAACATCTTTTCTGTCATACCTCGTTCCCCATTGTTTTTTTTATCCTTGAGGGTCTTGTGACCACTACCTCTATCCTTGAGGGTCTTGTGACAACTATCAGCTGTCAGAGGATTGCAGGATATCACAGGGAGAGGGAGAAGATGGTAACTGATTCATTTCTGCCAGCAGAAAGCTGGTGGGATCTCAACAACGACTTTAAAACCACCTTGTACCACCTTGGCATACTAATAGTCAAACGCCCTTCTCAGCATATTACCATTCAATCTTATGCAGACTTATGACCTTCTGTTGATTTCAGTGGACTTAGAAGGGTATAACTCTGTTTTGTATTGCATTGTAAGGATATTGCTTCCACCCAGTGATGTAGTGATAACGGGGCAGGGTGGGGCGTCCCACCCCGGGTGCATGCAATTGGGGTCACTTGGGGGAGGAAATCACCACCACGCACCTCCCCCTTTCCCCCTTTCCCCCTCACCCCACCCTGCCCCATCAGCTAGGCCCCGGTGGCTGGAGAAGGCTGTTTTTTTCAGCTGGCTACTGGCTGAAATAAAGTAAGTAGGTGTGGGCAAGGCTCTGCAGGAAGATGGGGCTCCACAGGGGCACCCCCGCACCCCTTCCCCCTGCCCCAACAGCCAGGCCCCAGCAGCCGAGCAGGCTGTATTTTCAGTGGGCTGCTGGCTGAAATGAAGTAAGTGGGAGGTGGGGTTCTGTGGGGGGTGGTCTGCAGGGGGTGGAGTCCATGGGGGTGGGGCCCAGGATCCATTTTGCCCTGGGTACCATTTACCCCCCCACACACACACACACACACACCTGCTTCCATCCCAAGGTTCCACCTTAAGTTTTATGCCCCATTGGGAATTTGCCACTAATTATAATAGTATGTGCCAAGCCAGTTAGTATTCAGAGAAGGATTCTCCTACCCTGTAACTTAAGTCTATTCTGCTGGACATTAATCTAGAAAGAGTTTAGATCTTTATTTATATCCTTTTGATATTGATTTTACGTTGTTTTATATTAAGACCTGTAAGACCTGCTGACTTACTGTCCTGAGTCTGGCCTGAAAGTTAGCACAGGCATGTCAGAAAAAGATTTATAGAAAAAGATTTATGCTAAAGCTGGAGTTTCTGTCAAGCCTATGATACCTTATTGTCTGGGCAATTAAATTTTACTTTATTTTGGATACTGTTTGCTGAAGACATATTGTTCTATCTCCCTATGCAGAAGGTATTGCTATGAAGAAATCAAAGGTCTTCCTTGGGTCATGTACTCGTCAAAGGAATATCTGGAAAAGGATTATCTGAAATTGGACTATTCAACTAAAATCTAGCCTTCTGCCTAAGAACTTAGAACATCTCCCTTACCACTTCTAATTAATATGTAAAGAAACTGGTCAACAGAAAGCATTTTTCAGGATTCCTGCTTGAGAACATTTGTAATTTGAAATTATTGCTTTGAGTGTCCTTGTTTTTGCAGATCCAAATATGTAATTTTAATGTTGGACTTGCCATCTGACTTGTATGATTTTGTATTGTTGTAAGATACAGACATCTATAAGAAATTGAAAATAATCTGAAGTGTCAGTATTCTGGACTGTGTATCTTTATTCCATAAAACGAGAACTCAGTGCCTATAACTGGGACAGGCTGGGAGTCATGACTATGAGTGGGTACCTTGCCCTTGCAGTGCATACAGCTTGAGTCTGCACATATTCCACAAAAAGAGCGTTAATGGCTTTTATTTGCATGATTTGGTGGCCAAGTATAAAAGACATAGGGAAGAATAATGATAGTAATGGACTACATCAGCCCTTGAGATAGGACAGGCTTAAAGTCCAAGTATGTGAACAAATAGATGTGAACAATGAAACAAAAGTAGTACCTTTTTGAAAACCTCTGGTAATCTATGAACAAACACCATTGTTTCTTATAAAAAGCAAGGAATGCATTGTATAAACCAAAGTACCAGTGTCAATGGTACATAGTGGAGAAATGGCTTTGATGCTTGCAGTTTGCAAGTGAAAGTCACTTTTTAAATGTCAGTATATTCTATTAGTAGTTGATCAAACTCAGAAACTCAGAGGGGATAACCTTCTGAAGGAAACAAAAAAAATCACCATACTTTAGATTCAATTAATTTCATGGGTTTTTGCTGGGTGCAAATTAGACTTTAAATATTCATTGATATAAAAGAATAGTTAAATTTAAATCATGGCTTTGAGAAGCATGACTTGCTTCATCTCATTAATATGACATTCATTTCATATTTTAATGATCTAGTTATTTGTACAGCCTAGGAGAAAGAGATGCAGTTAAAATGTGAAAAAAAGTTCTGTCAGAAGAATAGGCAACCTGTGGTGGGAATGCTAATTCTGGAAGAATTAACCTGAGCAGAGGAACCAATTGGTTCATGTTGTTTTCCAAAGAGGCTGTGTGGATTTCAAGGAAACATACATGCAGTTTCTCTTGTGTACCACTGAAATGCAGGCTGGGCAGCCATCGCATGAAACATATATGCAGTTTCTCTTGTGTACCACTGAAATGCTGGCTGGGCAGTCACCACACTCTTGAAAGATGACTGAATTAATACAGTAATAACTGGGGAAATAGAAAATGCAAAGGAAGTAACCAAGTAATAGAGAAGTAAAAACAATGATTTGGGTTTCCATGAGCCATGAATGTAAGGAATTCATGGATCAGTTCACGTCCTTCCCTCCCCAAGCCTTTGTGCCTCCGCAAAAGTCATTTCTGAGAGTCCCTGGGAATAGACTGAAGTGCAGATAAAAGGGGAATCTCCAGAAATTTCTACCTTTACTTCTTGTGTGAGCTATTTTTTTACCACATAGAAATCTTGAGCAATCGGGTATTTCCACCAAATTTCCCCTTCTTTCTCAAAAACACAAAACATCACAACAACCCTGTGAGGTAGGTTAGGCTAAGAAAGTGAGACTGGCCCAAGGTTCCCCTACAAGCTTCATGACAGAGTTGGGATTTGAACCTGGGTTTTCCAGGTTTTGGTATAACCCTGTAACTAATAAACCAAGCTGGACTCTCGAAGGACAATTGATGAGATCCAGCTGGGCTTATTTCTTATTTAAACAAATCACATGCATAATTATTTTGAAAGGGAGGAGGCTCTGAGCAATCGAGAAATGTTAGCTTTCTTTTCCACCTGCCTTTTTCCAACTTGGTTTCTCAAAGCATTTTACAAAAATACTCTGACTCCAGATAAGACAACAAATCAGTATCACATCAAAAATGGGAAAACAAGAGAATCTATCCAAATGTAGACAGAATAGATGAAAAATCCATTTGGTATGCTTTCTTAAATGTAGATTAAGGAGAAAGCAGATTTCCAGTAGCAACCCATTCAAGAGCACTGAAAAAACAACAACACTGAGACCAAATCTGACTGCGGGATGCCACACAAAGGAAAGGCTGGTAAGAAAAGGATCAGCACATAGACTTATGAGAGAAGGAATAGCGCTTCAGGTATGTAGGTATATGGTCATGAATAGTTTTTATGGTAAAAAAAACAGTACTTTAAACTGAATTGAAAAATAAGTTTGCAGCCAAAACAATGTATTGTCAAAGGCTTTCACGGCCGGAATCACTGGAGTGCTGTGTGGTTTCCGGGCTGTATGGCTGTGGTCTAGCAGCATTCTCTCCTGATGTTTCACCTGCATCTGTGGCTGGCATCTTCAGAGGATCTGATGTAGGAAAGGAAAGCAAGTGGAGTATATATACTGTGAGGTCAATAGGTGAGGCCATCTGAATAGAAGTAGCTTGGCATGTGAGTAACTATGAAGTCTGTAGCATGTGAGTCACAATGAAGATAGCAAGGTCAATAGGTGAATGCATCTGAATAGAAGTAACCTGGCCTTTGTTCCCTTTGATTGCTATTATCTATAGTTGTTCTGTGTTTGTGTGGAGCTGATTAGTCACTGTCTTGATTCTAGTGTTTTTCAACACTGGCAGCCAAATTCTGTTCATTTTCATGGTTTCTTCCTTCCTGCTGAAATTGTCCATGTGCACAGCACTCCAGCCAAAACATTTTTTCCAAGACCACTGTATTCTGCACTAACTGACATTTCAAGGGCAGCCCATATAAAATACATTGAAGTAATCTAGCCTTTAGTTTACAGTAGCATGGATCTGTGAGACCAGAACAGAAGATTCTGGGGGAGAGGGACTACTCTTAAAACTTATGCAGCTGGAAGCAGGCACTGTTAGAAACAATTCTAACCCACCTACCTATTAGCAGAGCTAAGTTGAAAGTGTAATGTTTTGCTTCTAAAAGAAAAAAAATTATATCACTAGACAGAAAGTTAATGGCCAGGACATCAAAGATAATGTTCTCAGACTTGTGTGAATGAGAAAGTGTGCTGGGAGAAAGAGTTTAGATTTGTTAGGCACTAAAACTTTTCGGAACAATCCAAACCCTATAAAAAAAGAGACAGGCTTCATTGGAACAAAAAAGGATCCAGGCTGTTTGCAATTAATATCAAAAAGGTGGCAGAGCAGCTTTTAAACCAATCCCATGGAAAAATCTGAGAGGGGCAGGAGAGCTTCCAGTTTGGGACAAGTGAGTCCAAAGTGATGATTGTGTAAATGACAGATATCACAGCTTGGCAAGGTGCCCTCAGAAGGGTTTTCCCACCAAAATTATAACTATCACTGTGAGGGCTCACTGAGTAGCCACCAACTGTTTTTGGCACTGAGGTAGCATAAATGAATAGTGATTTCTCACCTTAAAAATATTAGTTAAATAAATAAAAGAACAATAAACTGCTCAGTAGAGACAGAGGATTATATTACAAATATAAAATTCCCAAAATCCTTTTCTTCTCCTGTCAGACTTTCCAAAATGAATAAAGGTACAAGAGGTTTTTGTGCTTTCCAAAAGTTAAATAACACAACGAGTTTTTATTTACAGCAACACACAAAAATGTTGGCAAGGTCAAAATATTTACAAGGTAATTGAAATCAGGCAAGTCTGCAAGTTGGTTTATAGCTCAATACAGGTTACAGCTTTCTGTTGTGTTTGACACAAGTTATCTTCTTACTTGAGTTTAGCCTCTCTTTCTCTCTCTTTCTTTGAGCTGATACAATCTCAGGCTTCCAAAGAAGGAAGGAAGGAAGGAAGGAAGGAAGGAAGGAAGGAAGGAAGGAAGGAAGGAAGGAAGGAAGGAAGGAAGGAAGGAAGGAAGGAAGGAAGGAAGGAAGGAAGGAAGGAAGGAAGGAAGGAATTAGTTGCAAAACAAAAGAAACAGTATTGCTTCTTTTCCCTAGGAAGACTTTTAATCTGATATTAATTCACACATGCTCAAAGACAATCCTACCTTGCCCACAAATTAATTTTCCTGAGCTGGATTTTTCTCTATTTTTTTGAACCTTTACAGAAAATAAAAATCCATTCCTGTTCTCTTTTTACTGGATCACCATTCTACCATTCCACTTATTTTCCAGAATTGATCATTTCCCTTTAGAGAACTTCAAATATCAACTCTTTTGTCAGCTGTAGTGTGTTTTTGGTTTAAACAAGGGACAAAGTACAAATTTGCTTTTTCTGCTCTATTAGTTCCTCTTCCACAGAGCTTTCTGGACACTGCCAAGAGAGCAGAGCATTCTGGTTATACTTCCATTCAACCTGCTCTGACTGAATAGAACTTTCCACAGAGTTCTCTCTCACCATTCAGACCTCCCTCTGAGCAAATTCTCTTCAGAATTCATGTGTGCTGGCTATAGAACTCTTCCCCATTCCCTCCAGCCAATCATGAGGTTTGACAAAGAGGTTTGATAATTTTTTTCTCTCTCTCAAGATATTAGAACTCAAGTGCATTTAATGAAGCTGGGAGGCAGTACAATCAGGATGGACGAAGGAAAATTCTTCTTTACTAAGGTGACCAGATTGTTACCTTTGTTAACTGAGACCCGGGTGGGTGGGCGGGCAGCTGCATCGCGGTATGCATGAAAGTCAAGAGTACTGCCTTCTGCGCTCCCGCTTTCCCGCTCTGTGACAGGGCAGGAAACCGAGGAGCACCCCAGAAGGCAGTGCGCTCCTGCGGCCGCGTGCGCGGGAGGCTGCCGCACTGCCTTCTGGGGCGCTCTCCGGTTCCCTTCTCTGTGACAGGGCAGGAAACCAAGGAGCACCCCAGAAGGCAGTGCACTCCTGCGGCCGTATGCGCGGCAGCCTTCCAAAAATCAGGACGGTTTTAAAAACCCGCGGGACACGGGACAAATTGTTTTAAGGTGGGACTGTCCCGCCAAAAGCAGGACGTCTGGTCACCATATTCTTTATACAGCAAGTGATTGAAATGTAGAATTTGCTGACAGAGGATGTACTGAAAGCTGCAGGCACAGGCAGCTTTAAATAGGGATTAGCTATATTCATGGAGGATAGATCTATCAGTGGCAACTAGTCATGGTGGCTAAAGGGAACCTCCATGTTCAGAGGCAGTAAACATCTAAATACAGGTTCCCAGGAGTCAACATCAGGGAAGGGCCTTGGCCTCTATGCCCTGTTGTTGGACCTCCTGGAAGGAATGGTTGACCACTGTCCAAGACAGGATACTGCATTAAATGGACTACTCAGCTGGACTCTTCTTACATTCTTAAAAGTAGCCTTTTAAAAGCCTGTAACTTTGAAGAACTCAGTATACACATTGCAGACTTATTTCTGTGATGTTCTGTTCAATGGGGTGAGCATAATATGTTGATACTGTTGGGTTGATTGGATCATAGAATTTTGTTGATTGATTGAATGGAAGAGGAAAAGGACACTCTTTCTTTATATGATACTCTTCCTTTGTGTGATACAGCCCATTTCCTTCTGGGTGCCTCTATGTCAGTAGTTTCTTTTCTTTCTCATGAGGCAGCCATAAAACTGTTCCTGGATATTGATATAAATGAGATTAGATGTTAAATAGTATACATGTAAGTCTTTTTCGTTTGGAAACCAGCTTTTCCATAAAAGATTTATGTGTCTATTTTATTGGATTTTTTCATGTCATTAAGAATACTGCAGATGTTCTCTTCATTATCTCGGAGAGAAAAAAACTGTAGTTGAGAAACAACAGCAACAGCGATTATGTTGTTCATTTAAAAGCAATGTGAAGCTTAGAAGTGAGCAGCTAGACTTTTGGCAGTTTCTTCAGGCCAAAATATTAATTGTGAGTGTTTAGAAGTTCTGTGTATGTGTGTGCGTGTGCGTGTGCGTGTTGTAATGGTCTTTGACTAAATGCAATAAATTTTACTCTTTCTTCTCCTACTTCATATATACCCTACTTTCCCCCAAAAAGCAACCCAAATCAGCTCACATATTTCTCCTATCCTCCTTTTTTTATCATAACAACAACTTTGTGAGGTAGATTAAGTGAAAAGAGAGTGACTGACTCAAGGTCACCAGAAAGCTTCCATAACCTATTGGGGGTGTGAACCGGGGTCTCCCAAATCCTTGTCTGTGTAACTGTTATACAACACTAGCTCTCCATTTCTCTCCTATTCCATGGGCAGCCTGTTCCAAGGAAAAGTCTGGCCAAGGTGACAATTGTGAGGTAGCAAATTGCTCGGGACAGTTATATGGTGGGTACTGTCAGGCCAAGTGTGCAAGTTGTATGGTTGCTGCCAGGTGAGTTGTGTGGTGTCAAGTCACCTGGTAGCCACCACTGCACTGATTGTGCAAATTACAGGGTAGCAAGTTTCGTGGTAGTTAATGTTGGGCCTCTGCCTCGAGAAGTTCTCCCTTTCTGTTGGGATTGGAACACGGAGGCCAAAATAGTCCTGGAAAGGGCCTTCCCTGTGGCTTTTACTGAAAGAATCTGAGGTTCAAACACTGGCAATATTGTTGCCAGCAACTCTGACAATGGCCACTGAGTGCTTTTTTAAAAAAATAACAAGTGCAGCTTCTATTATAAAAGAGGAGGAGGAGGAGGAGGAGGAGTTTGGATTTCTCAATCATAAAAGTCTCAAAGTTGCTTACAAACTTATTTCTTTCCTTTTCCTGCAACACCCTGTGAGGTAGGTGGAGCTAAGAGAGTTCTGAGAGAACTGTGACTGGCCCAAGATCAACCAGCATGCTTCATGTGGAGGAGTGGGGAATCAAACGTGGTTCTCCAGACTGAGTCCACCTCTCTTAACCACTATACCACGCTTGCTATTGGGAGGTGGGGGACAAGTTCATCGCCAGGTTTTTAAAAAAAGTTTTTCTCAAATCTGCAGAAAGATCTGCCTTGTCTGTTCATTGCTAGGGACATACTGAGAATTAGATATATTGGCCGTTTCCCGACGTGGGCTGGGCCATGACGCCGCCGTGGAAACGGTAAAAGAACCGGGCCATAGCTGCCAGACGCACGCTTAGCGGCATGAGGTGCGCACTACCAAGCCGCTGAAACGCTTAAACCGGGCGCTAAGACGCCTCGTGATTCAGAAAACGCTTTAAACCACTTCTGTGACGCGATCGACGCCGCACTCGCGCGTAACAGCCGCAAGGGAGCCGGGTCTTCAAAATGGCGACCGCCAGACGGCTAAGTTGGGTCACCTTTCCCTAATACATAATAATATCGCTCAGCCCCTGGTGCTTTCCCTGCATGGCCAAGCACCTTTCCCAGACCTATGCACTGGGACTGACAGCTGGGAGGGGGAGGTAATTGACAGATGGGGGACGGGCGGTGGACATCAGGGCAGCCACATTGTCCATCGTGACTGCTGCGGCATGACGTCTGGCCTGCATCGGTTTCGGCGAGGGCGTTAATATCGCTAGACGCCGCTTCAAGAGCGCTGCAGTGCCGGTAACTGCTACATTTCTGCGGGGCTGCGGATCGCTTCCGCGAGTTCACTTTGTCTGTGTGAACGCTTTTTTTCGTATGCGTCGCAATTTGCGACGTCATCGCGTCGCTGCTTTTGGCCGTGCGGAAACGGCCATTGATTAGGGACCTAGAAAATGGAAGTAAAAATAATATGAGAAAAAATGTTTCGTATATGGAAAGCCGAAACAGAAACGAGTGAGCATTGCAGAAATTAGTGTAATGAACAGAACAAAAGAATATTGCTCACTATACAGCTGAAAGCATTTAGTAGGAAGATTCAAAAGAAATGGTAATTGAGAGAAAGGCAAATTGTTACAGAAGATATGCATAAAAGAAAAATAATAGATCGTGAAAAATCAAGGGGGAAACATCAAAGTAATAAAACTTTATGACACAGTGAGAACAAGTGCATGAAGACGACATTCAGCTTCTAAAGCTAAAAAGCCATGTGTATGATATCAAGAAGAGAATGAATAATATATGAAAATCTGGGGGCAGAACCTGGGGATGAAACAAAAGGAAGGCCAACAGTTACACATGATAAAGGCAGCAAAAGCAGAAGAGCATCATGGATCAAATGGTTTGACAGATATGACAGCAAAGTCTTGTGCTTCTTCTCTCCTCCTTCTTTGGCTTTCTCTCCCCCGTGATGCTATTCTCTTAACAACTCACACATTTTTGCCTTTTAACAGCAATTACATCACAGTCTACCTTTTCCTTAGCCCACTTCACACATTACAGTGAACATACGTTCAACTTGCTTACATGTGCAAGATCCAGTTTGTGAGAAACAGCCATTGCACATTCACATTACAAATGGAATCAGGGACCAGCAGTAGGATAAATCTGGGGTTTAAAATCACAGACCGAGCTGTTACATGATGCGTTGAACATAACATGAGAATTTACTCAACGGCATTAGAGGGGAAATCAAGTGTACACTTTATATGAATTGTAGGTGTGTTCACTGCAACTTGTGAACAGAGCTTTAATCCAAAAGTTATACTTGCTTGCTCTGCCTCACCATGTAGTTAAACTAAACCTACATGCACAAATAACATCACATCAGATAAAGGCTATCTTTACAGAATTTTCTTCTACATACTTTTAAAAGTTCTTTTTCTTTTTTAACATGCAACAATTTGTTCAGTAACATTACCGCCCATTTGTAATGTACAAGTTAATTCTCCAGAGCTGCACATTGTGACTAACTATTCCGTGTCACTCATTCTACTCCCTGCAGCAGAAAAGCCTAAATATAAAAAACCCACTGTATTAAGAAGATGATTGGAGACACAGTCACAAGTGATTCTAGCCTCAGTATATTTATTTATAAGGGTTTATAGTCTTTTTTAAGCATAAGCATAAGCATAAGCATAAGCATTGTTATTGTCATTGTGCACGCACAACGAAATTTACAGCAGCATTCCTCGATGCACACAATTTCAGACTCATACATCATCCTCACTTTCCCCTTCCTCCACCCAGTATTTTCCAGTATTAGCTCAGAATAATGTCAAAGCAAAGGCAGCAAGGATCACTTAAGGCCAATATGTCTTATTGTGTGTTTATTAAACACATTTCATCATGTCAAATATGTAATATTTTGCAGAGCTTCCTGAAAAGTAGCGCTTGGGCATTGGGAACTCTCCAGAAAAGAGAAGTGTGCTAAATGAGGATCTGCAATGAGAGGTGAGAATAAGCAAAAATCCAACCTTTCCAACAAAGATTCGTGGAAGGAAGACACATTTCATTCCAGCACTGTAAGTTCTACTGTTAGTGATATTCCTTAATGTGAAGAGAGTTTGGAATAATTATTTCTACATCACGAACCAGAGTCATACTCAGTCAGTATCAACCTTTTGTTAAAAGCATTGAAATTAATGTCACTGTGCAAAAACATATGCATTAGCAAACACTTCAACAACTAAATGTGCCAGAAACGGAGCAGTTTCAGGTGATTCCAATATTAATCTCAGCATCAGAACATTTTTAATCCATTAAGAGATAGTTATTTGCCCAAGGATACAAGTCAGTCAGTTTATGGTACTTGTTTAGATGTATTGTCGAAAGCTTTCATGGCTGGAATCACTGGGGTGTTATTCAGTTTCCAGGCTATATGGCCGTGTTCTAGTAGCATTTTCTCCTGAAGTTTCACCTGCACCTGTGGCTGGCATCTTCAGAAGATCCTCTGAAGTCATGTGTGTATGTGACAAACTGCCTTATACTGAATCAAACCCTTGATCCATCAAAATTAATATTTTTAACTCAGTCTAGCAGCTGCTCTCTAGTGTCTCAAAGTGAGATCTTTTGCATTATCTACAACCTGATTCTTAATGAAAAATGCTGACGATTGAATCTGGGATTTTTTGCATGGTAAGCAGATGTTCTTCTGCAGGATGAGTTACGGTCCTTCTCTCAGTTCAGAGAGTGTGGACAAGTTCAGCACTTTATTTTATAGGGGGTGTGGTAGACGACCTATACTGTTTTGCATTACATCTTTAGTCATAAATCTTTATACTTTGTGGGGTTTATAGAGTTTTAGTGATGAATTCTGAAGATATTGCACAGTTTTCAGCAAATTTTAAGTTGGGAGATACTTTTCTCATACATCTACTGGTGGCAATTTCTATTACGTACTCAGTGACATTTCGTAATACTGTTGGGAGATTGTGAATTTCCACTTGAGAGTGAAACAGAGAGAATTTACTCGAGGGTATATGGAAGTAAATGAAGACTGACATCTGGATCCTCACATCGCACACAATGCACATACAGCTAACCAAAGAAGCTCTGATATAGACATATGTCATATATATTATGCAGACAAGTATATATTGCGAAACCAGGTTTATAAATCAGGTTTATAAGTCTGTCAGGATTTGGGGAAAGAAAGGAAGAAATAAGGAAGGAAGACTATTCCTGTAATAAAATCAGTAGTCATAATGAAAGGGATATCCCTGGGTTCAGCATCAGTGCCATCTTCACATTTATTGCCAAAGCAAGAAAGATCTTTGGACTGCAACTGGGGAGCTGATTGGAGCTCATCCCAATGCAAAAAAAAGCAGCATTTCATCCCACTGCAATGCTTGGATCAGCCAGGCAATCTGGAGAGAGCAGCTGCAAGTGGGAGAAGGCTGCCAAAAACAGCAGCAAAGAGGCAGCCAGCAGGACAGGTCATAGCATAAACAGGGCAATGGCAGACAGGTCCTCACCAAACACCTGACTCAGGGGCAAGAGCTGACCAGCAGCCAGTGCCAGGGAGACACCAATGGCCACAGGAACTGGTGAAGATGGCAGAGGCAAATCTGAACCAATTACCTCCCTCTAGACGATAGGTGTCAAACTCGCGGCCCTCCAGATGTTATGGACTACAGTTCCCATCATCCACTGCCTGCAAGATGCTGGCAGGGGATGATGGGAACTGTAGTCCATAACATCTGGAGGGCCATGAGTTTGACACCTGTGCTCTAGACCTTTCTGCACAAACCTTTTAAAACATTTTGAGGCAGGAAATAAAACATTTCCTCTATGGAATTCCACATTATTGTTTCCCCTTATGTCATGAAAACATTTCATTTCCAGCCTCAAAACGTTTTGAATGAATCCACTTTTAAAATTATTCTTTGGTTTGAAACGTTTTCAAACCAGATTCACTTTCTGTTCTATCTATTTACTATGTTTTGCATGCCCTCTGTACTGTCCCCAAACTTTCTCATCTGCACCATTTTACTATTTCACTGAGCTCTCTCCATTCCCCCTTGCCTATTTATTGTCATAATTTCTGTTTGGTTTTTTTAAAAAATTGGGGGGGAGTACTCTTTGAAGCATCTATTAAATTACAGCATGAAGCTGGGAAGCTCTGAAGTACTGATTCAATAAATAAGCTTTAAAAAGGGGGAAAATGTAAAATGGCTGCCATAAATTGTTTCAAGGGGGTTAGTGCAGACAAACATTGTGGTAAAGGAAAAGAATGCAAACATTTCATAAATGTTTTGTATAATTTTACAAATGTTTGGGGTGATTTGTGTGGAAAGGGTCTCTTATAGGTCACTAAAGCCAGGAAGGCACCTTTTGAAAGACAGAGAGGAAATGGGCTACAGTGTCCGCCTTAGAAAAGCCAGAAAACCAATCAGGCAGTCCATTGTAAAAGCATAGTTCAGAGGTATTCAAAAGAGAAACAGGTATTAAAATATTTTTTCCTGGTTCAATTTTAGGCATGTATCTAATATATGGACGTTCACTACAGTCTGTAGCAGAATGTAAAATGATGAACACTAGCCTGAATAATTAGTCTGTAACTAATAAGACAAGCTGCCTTAATGTCTGAAAATTCCTAACATCAGACTAGTTTTTGTAAACTCAAGGGTCAGTTGTCCCAAGATGTCAGAGAAGTAGGTTGAAGGTAGCTTTTTGGCTGATAAACTTAATAAAATGCACACCTCTGGGTGGATCACCTATGAAATGAGGGAGAGAAATGCATTGTACTACACCAGTCCTGGAGTCTGAACGGGAGCTTTGTGGATGTGGCCAGGAACTTTGGGGAACAAAAAGGAGGACCACGTGGAAGAGTAGATCAGTGTGAATGGAGAAACAAAAGCAATTGCTCTTTTGAGGTAACACTAAGGTAACACTATTTAAACTTATGCAACTGTTCGAATCTTTGCACAAGCTAGGAGCATTAGCTCACTTGTGTCCCTGTTCTTTTACCTTTCTATAGAAAAATAAAACGTTTTTTGTTTTCCACTTTTAGTGTGCTTTATTAAACTAAAAAGGTACACCAGGCAATGAACCTAGTGCCCCATGAGGCCAACAGTTTTCTGCCAAGCCAGCTCTAAAATTGTGCACACTTGGTTTGAGAAGGAATGGGCCAAACATCCTTGGACATAAGGCGCACCCAGATGGTTTCTTACATTTGCATCTGTGATGGAGAAGCACGAACTTTGATCAGCTCTTATCAGCTCCTAGGTGAAGTGGAAAACCTTGAACAGGCCATCAGTCAGTGCAAAGTTTTCCTACTCCCATGGATGAGTCTGTTGATTTAAAGCAATAGGTTTGCTTGAGGAGGCTCAGGATAGGTTCACGATAAAGCTAGCTGCCCTATTTGGAATAACTCTATTTGGGGGGGGGGAGCTGGATGTAGCCCACTGCCTAGAACACATGTGGAAGATTTGTGAGCACGTGTGGAGTCTTTCCTTTCAACCCTTCTTTATTAGTTTTCACTAGCTAACAATTGATAGATGGGCTGGGTGCATCTTAAACTCATAGTATGGTAGCCAACATAATTTTCATTCATTCATTCATTCATTCATTCATTCATTCATTCATCCATTCATTCATTCAATTTGATAAACTGCCCTACCCCCGAAGGGCTCAGGGCGGTGTACAACAGAACAACAACAAAAGCAGTAAAAACAAATTGAATAATCCCAGTTAAAAATAATACAAAACCTTAAAACTATAGCAGCAGTAACCTTCAATAAATAGTTAATAACAAGAGACGTCTGGCATCACACCCCAGTGATTTATAATCCCTCCTTTCTCTCCTATAGGAAACTCAAAGGGGCTTACAGATTCTTTTCCCTTCTCCCCTCACAACACAACTACCCCTGTGATGTAGGTGGGGCTGAGAGAACTCAGAAGAACTGTGACTAGCCCAAGGTCACCCAGCTGGCATGTGTGGGAGTGTACAGGCTAATCTGAGTTCCCCAGATAAGCCTCCACAGCTCAGGCAGCAGAGCAGGAAATCAAACCCAATTCCTCCAGATTAGCGTACACCTGCTCTTAACCACCATGCCACTGCTGCCCCGTGTAGTGTCTGAAGAGGGGGCTGAGTGAGAACTGGGTGTTGTCCCCAACAGCAAGTTTATTTGGTACTTTTAGCAAACAAGGTTTTCACAGTTCTTGTGAAAGAACTTGTGAGAGAGAAACACTGCCTGATGTCTGAGATAAACTAAAAGCCATTCTTCTTTCTTCTCTATTGTTACCAAGAACATCCTTCCTAGCTCCATCTTGGCTAAACTTGCACTATTTTTAGCAGTACCTTGCTTCGGAGAAGATGATGTCATGGCACTGCTTAGTCAAGAGGAAAACACCTTGACTGGGACATCTGTACATTTGCCCATTTCTGCAAGGGTTTGCAAACCCAGGTACCATCTCTGTCTATCCTTGTAATTTCATAAGCAAGTGCAAGTTTTCCTGCAAGCAAAATCTACTTATTATGAAACTGCTTGGTGAGCTTGATCACTCCTACCAACCTGCCTTAGGCACTGGTGAAGCCTCCATCCATCCAGGCCCTTATGTCCACTTAAGAGATTTCCTTGCCTGGATGGAATTGTTTTTCGTTCTCCACTTGGGAAGACCCCTCTTAAATCCAGTCAGATCCAGGAAATCCACAGATGTTCCTCCTGGACTTACCCCAAATTCCTGTATTTTAGAATAATTTCTTTGATATTGTTTTGTGCTGGATTCTATAACTATCACTGCTTTGCCAGCAAAAGTGTGATAGTAGTCAGACCCCCTTCTGCTTGCTCAGAGGTTGCAATCTGCATTATTTTTTTCTCTCTCTTGGGGTTCCCCTACTATTCCACCAATTTCCCCAGGATCACAAGCACTGTCCTCTGTATTTCTGTCCTTTGTTCAAACAGAACCATCTCGGCAGAGGCCAGTAAATCTTTCTCTGGCCTTGGAATTTTCATTTTGTTTCTTTCTAAACCCTCTTTCCCCCTTCTTTCAATTCCCTGCTCTCTTTCCAGCAGGGCAATCTGGCTCAGCTGGCAGCTTGACTTTCTCTTTTTCTCTCTCTTCCCATTTACCTCTTCATACACATTTCCTTCTGATGACAACCATTTTACTATTCCTATGGCTAAATGTTTTCCAGTTATTGTACCCATATATTTCCCTAAATAAATCTAAACCTTGTTTTGAAAAATATCTGGTTGTTTTGTGGTTATTGGTAATGTAGCAGAGGCACTTTGGGCTTGCTTATCCACTATCCAGAAAAGGGTTCCTGTACCACACTCTACGCTCCCCCTAACTGGTATGTAGCACACTCTATGCTCCCCCTAACTGGTATGGGGCAAGGGCAAGGTGATTGTAAGCCCCTTTGAGTCTCCTACAGGAGAGAAAGGGGGGATATAAATCCAAACTCTTCTTCTTCTATGTCTGTTTTCCAAGCTAGCCAAGTTGTGGAAGTGGGAAGAGGTTTCCCTCTTATACCGAACTTGATTTTCCTCAAACTGGTTATAGTTCCAGTTGAGTGATTCTAACACAGACTCCATACAGGTCTAAAAATACATGTGAAAGAGATCACATGTGGTAACACTATGTCAGTGACATCTGTCACTATTAATTATTATGGTGACAGATCTCTGTCTTAGAAAGTTGGCACAAGAAGGTAAAAAAGTATTGCAGTAGAGTGCAGGAAGGGTAACAAATCCTTCCTTTCTTTAATGTATTCCCTCTGCAACTTCTCCCAGGTAATTTTCCCTCCACTTTGGCTCAAAGATCAGCTAGATGGAAAAGCAACCAAATGAGGGGTTGCAAGGGGAATACAAGTAAGCACAGGCAGATATTCCCCTACTGCCAGTCATTGAACCATTCTCCTGCAGTGTGGCATTGATCTGATAATGATCTAAGACCAAGTTCTGCCACCAATCCTGTTACTGGTCCTTTGGTCTTGAAAACAAAGGGGAATAGGAAAGTTTGTTCTGTTTCTGCTTTCAAAAATCTGAACAGTAGTTGCTGGCTTATCTGTACAGCAGCCTTCAAGGGAAACCAGGACCACACAGGAGACAAGACTATGTCATGATTAATTATGCTGTATTAATGAATAGAATAAAACTTTTCTTTAAAGCAAGGGATGCAACAGGAAAAAAGAAATTCAGGTTTTCAATGTGTAGGCGGAAATCTCTACAATTAAATTTTAAATGGAATTATAGTTAACACTGACGCTTTTGAATCACCATCAGTAATTGTGTGCCACTGTAGTGATTTCCTCATGAACATATGCAACTGCCTTTTAGCAAAAACCTTTGAAGAAAAGGAGTCACTCAGCCCACGAAAGGCACCATATTAATCAAAGCAAAGATTAGTTGGAACATATGTTCAGTTTTGTGAACTATCATGTCACAAATAAATTTTTAGCATAAAGGATACAAATTACAATTAAGTGTGATTGTGTGTATGCATGTGTACAACATGGCCAAACCCATGGACAGTTAAATCAAGAGACCGGAGACATGAACAGACCAGACAGATTTTTCTTCAGATCTGAAAAATGCTGTCTCAGAGGGCCAAGCTAATAAATGCAGAAGCTGTAGCATTAAGAAATGAGAAATGAATCTGCAGTGGCTGTTGCTTATCAACCACAATAGAATCACCATCCTTCAAGCCTTGATTACTGAGAAAAAAGTAGGATGGGGCAGACCCTTTTTCAGGGCTGTTTTGGCCTTTGAGAGAAGACTCAGAAGGGACATATCCAGCAGCAATCACTAGGCAACTTCATATCACACAATTTATTTGACTCACCCAGGACTAGCTGCTTGCTACTGTTCAACAGAAGCCATCCCATGAAAACCAATTTGGTGTAGTGGTTGGAGCATCATACTAGACCCAGATTTGAATCACCATTCTGTGATGCTATGGAAGGTCACTAAATAACCGTTGATCAGCCTAACTTACCTCACAGGGCTGTTGTGAGAACAAAACAAAGGAGAGGAGAATGATTTAAGCAGCATTGGGTCCCCAATGTAAAGAAAGGTGAGATATAAATGAAATAAATTAATAAATATAGCTGAAGGTGGTGGAAAGGTGCCGTCAATTTGCACCCAGCTTACAGCGATCTGGTAGGGTTTTTAAGGCAAGAGATTTTCAGAGGTGGTTTGCCCTGACCTGCCACTGTATAGCAACCCAGACAGCCCTGTCCAAATTGGGAGCTGAAAGGGTCTGTGGAAATGGCACATGGCCACACTGGAGCATTCAACCTCCCCCAGGCACTTATGCTGGCAAAGGAGGTAGATGTACTGGTGGCTGCATCTCCTGAAGACCGGCTGCCACAAAGCCCAGAAGTTTGGGCTGCAGCAGGGCTGCACTGGCATCCTGCTCAGACACCATGGAATTGGTGGAGCCAGCATTAGTCATCTTCCTGGTAGTGAAGGCTAGTTGCGCTGCACACCAGCCCTCAGACATGCTCCACTTTTTTAGTGTATGTCCTTTCAACTCAATGGGGCTTTTCAGCAGCAGCAGCAGCTGCTCTCCACACCACTAGAATGCCTTTTTGGAGGTGGAGGGGCAGCGCTGCATCACAGCCATGGCCCACCACTGGGGGTTTGGATGGGGCTGTGGACTTCCTCAATGATCTTCCATCCAAGTACTGACCAGGATTGACCCTGCTTAGCTTGTGAGATCTGACAAGATCAGGCCAGAATATGTCATCCAGGTCAGGGCAGCTGAAGATGGAGGAGGAAAGTAGATAAAAGCTAGAATAGTAGGTGGGTAGGAAGGAGAGAAGAATGCAAGGAAAAGAATAAGTATGGAGGTTGCTAGGAGGAGGGAAATAGGAAATGGTATGGAGAAGAGGCCATGGGGGGAAAGGTGTGCCCCACAGAAGTTCTTGACTCACAGAAGTCCTACCATGCAACTGGGCCTGATCCAGCAGCCAGTGCCATACAATTGTATCCAGCCTGACAGCTGGCTTTGCACAACTGGATCATAGTTTTCCTGGGCAGGGGCAGCCAGGGAAGGGAATGCTAGACATAGGGGAACAGATAAATATGGCTGGCTGCTGAATCAGAAGGAGAGAAGGCAGCAGGAAAAGAGAAGAGTTTATAGTGACTTTCAGGGAAAAGAAAGAGGAAGCAGTGCTGGAGAGGAATGTAACAAAAATACGTTGTAACAAAAATATATTTAAATAGAACATGATAAAAAATTGTATGTCATACAGTTTCAAGCAAACAATTCCTATACAGGTTGGTTTATGTTATTTTAATGTAGAAGTCTAAAACAGTTCCTTATCAACATATTTTTGAGAAAATTTCACAAAGCTGTAAAAGTTTTCCATTTCAATGTTCAGACTGTGTTTTAAGTATCTCCAATACATTTCCCCCAAATGCACAAGTTTTTTGCAGCAATTCCTTTCATAGCCAAGGAACATTTTGAAATGATTCTCCCCTGACTTCCAGTAGCTATTATTTGATTAACGAAGCAGCAGCCAGCAAGATAACCAAGCCATCTTTCTTTCTTCAATCTCTCATTTGTCATCTTCCTTGACCACTCTGCACTCTGTTCATCCATTGCCTTGTCTTTCCAGAAGTCCTATGACAGACTCACTTCAGCTCAATAAATACAACCATAGCAGTAATTTGTGAGCTGTCTGATGTGGCACTCTAGCATGCCGTGAGAGAACTGTTAGTGTGAAGTGAGAACTAAATCATTAAAGGCTCCAATGAGCCCAAAATTTCCACCCACATAAAAGGCTGCATGTCTGCTTAGTTGACTGCTCTGGTCTTCTCACCTTCCAGTCAGTTTTGCTGAGAGTAGATATTTCTGACACATCACAATATTAGATGTAATTTGATAATTCAGTGTTTCCTGATATAGAGAGCAGCAGAAGTACCCTCAAAAGAGGCTGCCTGTTGTTTCTTCCAATCAGTTACCATTGTAGGCTTGCTACCTGCAACAAGAAATCAGAGCTTTCCAATTAAGAAGAAAAACAGCACTGCTCACCATAACTACTTGTCCATCTAGTGGTCCTCTGAGCAGGAATACGACAGACTGCACTTATGCAGACCAGCCATGTTGTATTTTAGTTAGCTTTAAAAGAGCTTTTAGCTGCAATATGATTGTTCCCCTCCCATAGACACAAGCCTGGGCTTGTTGAGCTTTCCACTCAGAGTCACATGACCAGGGGGAGGTGTGCATTCTCCTCCAGATCTCCCTTTGCCACCATGGGAAGCCACTACTTAAGCTAGATGACAGTCCACAGTGAGAAAAGTGGGAAGGAAGTGTGCCTGCACAGAGGACCACTAGATGAAAAAACAGTTATGGTAAGCAATGATGTTTTTCATCAATGTGGCCTCTGTGCAGTCCCACACGGGATAATGATAAGCTTACATGCTATGGAGTTGGGTGTCGCACTGTTAGCATACCACAGGTTGCAATACAGCTTGGTCCACAGCCCTGGTATCGATGTCCACAGAGCAGTGCTTGATGAAAGTTAATGGAATGGACCACATTGCTGCTTTACAGGCATCATTAAGGTCCACAAAAAAAATTAAAACCCATTGAATTGGCTAGGGCCCTGGTAGAGTGCACCCTGATGGCAATTGGGCAAGGAACCTTGGCCTTGTAGTAAATCAATTGAACAGCAGAAGTTACCCAACAAGATAGAGCTGGGTTAGATACAATAGAGCCCTTCTTAGGTTCTCTAAAACAAATAAGGCAGAGTTCTTCCTAAAGGACTTGGTTCTGTCAATATAAATTGCAAGAGTCCTGTGCTCATTCAGGGAATGCAAACCCTGTCTTCACAAGATTGAAGGTCCACAAAAACTACTGGAAGGACCATATCTTGTGGGAGGTGAAACCGGGACACCACTTTAGGTAAATGTCCAAGGTTAGGCTTGAGGACTAACTTGTTGGGCTAAGCGGCATGGTTCTTCCTCTCTTTCTCTTCCCCTCTGTTTACAACTTCCCCCACCTGGCTCAAATGTCAGCAACAGTGACTACACCCACTCCCCCTCCAACTGTCAGGCATGACCTGTCCTCCAGCCTCTGCTGCACAAGTGCACAAGTGTAGATACTGTTACTGTGTTTGGGGGGAATTGAACACTCCCTCCATTTTTTTAAGTTCTCAGAATTTTGGGGGATTCTTGGGATCCCCAAAATTGTTAAATTATCTCTTTTCTGTCAATGAGGCCCCAATCCACAGATTTAAGTATCAACAGATGGGCCCACTCTTGACTATTAGAATATAAGAAGATTATTATGCTTACATAGGTGACTGGAAGATGTCAACCACATTCCAAGTATGTAAGGAACAGACATTGTTCACTATAAATCCATATTGTTTCAAATTTAATTTATTGGGGATCCCCATATGAAGTCCTATATTACCATCAAAATATTTTCTGCACAACAGTGTGCAGGTTGCTTCTAATTCTGCTTTTTGTTTCATTACAGCACTGTTGTTTCTTTGATCCAACACAGTGATAGCTGTGTTATATCATCCTCTCAATTTACCTGCCTAGTTAGTTGCTTTATAACCCATCATAGCTCTTAGGCCCAAGGCTGTTACCAGAACGTTTGAAACATTTTAAAAAATCAAATAGAATCAAAAGCTAAAATAAGCTCACACTAATATTCTTGAGCCTGCATAGCAAATCCTTGCCAATGAGGCTTTAAAGCCTTAAAGTTCATCCTGCTGTGAAAAATAAAGCTAGTCTAAAGCTCTCGCAAGGACACTTAACTACTCAAGAGTCATGAGCACACTGAAAAGGGGCATAAATAAAAAATCAGCTTGTTCATGTTCAGGTATGATTTAAAAATAAAAAAACTGGTTGGCATTGTAAAGAGTTGCCAAGCACAGCAGCAAATTTCTGAACATTAATTAATACTTCACTGGGCTCTTGAAATATGAGATTTATATAAGAACATGCAATAATTTTGTTATTCCCAGTCTGCATAACAACTCCCCAAAATACTAGAAATCTATTCCTCCTTGACTTTGCTGTCATTTTGGAATTTATTTGATACAATAAAATAGGAGACTGTCTCTTCACAGCATAAAGCCACGCATCATACTCCATGTGGAAGAAACATTTTGAATGAAAAATCTCAGTGTTTCCAATGTTGTTGCCTCACCTGGCAAACCACTCAAACATAGCAGTTATGTGCATGGGGACACCCCAGTTATAGATTCCTCATTGACTTCAACAGAACAGAAAACACAGTGCATAATCGTGTTATACATTTAGTGACTTGCTTTGATAATTTCTTTCATTTTATATTGATAACTTATGATAATTTTATGGTGTTCGACTTGTAAGCTGCCGTAAGCAGGACTCTGGACAAGCAGCATTAACATTTTCTAAATAAATAAATACATCAGGTGCACAGATCATAGATCTAATTATTTTGTTATTGATATTCCCCTTTAATTTGACTTGCTTTGATACCTTTGTTTTTGCTTATTTTATTTATTTATATCCTGTTTTTATTTTTTCCAAAACTCAAGGCAGCTAACAGAGTAATATCAAATACAAATTGGTGAAAATGGGCCTTGCCACCACCACAGATATGGTTGGTAGGTCTGAAAGAAAAGAAATAAGAAGCAGCATGTCAACACAGTTTATAATAAGCTGGATCCAGATTAAAATTGCCATTAGCAAAGGGAACTTCTCTGCCTTTCTCTTCCCATTTCAGCATACTTATTTCTATGAACGGCTACTCCAGAGGGATAGGGGATTAGGGGAAATTGCCAGTTCAGGCTGGAGATATATCTATGTTTAATCACAAAGGGAAAACTATTTTTTATCTTGGGTTTTGAATAATCTCTACAATATTGTTTTTGTTCTACACAGAAGTGCTGAGAACTTTGGCAGGAACATGATGGTTACTCAACATAATTAAATTCCTCATTACACTTTACCAGATCACCTGGATGTTTTTTATTCCACATTCCACATGAACATTGCACTTTGTGACCATGTATTAGTCATTGGTGATACAGTTCGCATAAAGAGACAGGCTTTCTGCTGTCTTATCCGAATATCTTGCTGCCAATAGGCTCTTCAAGGGCCACTCCCCACTTACCTCTTCTAAGTGCAACGCCGCAGCGACCCCGCGTAGAAAAGCCTCCGCAGCTTTTGACCACGGAGACATTTGTTCCCCACTCATTTGCCATTCAGGAAATAATGCAGGGGAGCAAGAGGAGGAGTTCCGTGGCAATCGAGTGTTCTGATTGGCTGGCATGCGTGTGCGTCATGGACACGTGGAAGTGGCGGCCCGCCAAAGGCGGGCCTCCATTTTGATTGGCTGACACGAGAAGTTGTTTTTGATAGGCTCACCCGCAAAGCCATAAAGCTCGAGCAAAGGGAGCAATGTTGGCACATCGCGTTGTGCACATGTCTCAATTTCCACGAGCGTGCATTGTAAAAGCTGATGTCGCCTCATGTCTACATCATCACGTAGCTTCATGTCGCCCACTTTCTGACGGGGACACCCTCCCTAAACAAAATGGCGGTTCCTGTTTCCTGATTGGCCGGAAGCTGTGCGTCACAGCGAATCAGCTGCGCGTAAACAGCCGAGGTTCCCCACCATTGAAAATGTTGCTCTTTGCAGAGGACCTAATTTGCCACGAGGCAAGGAGGTGGGAGAGCGGCAAATTCCGGGCAGCTGCACAGTGGGCGCTGGTGACGTGGGGAACGTCTAGGATCCTCGTGTCTTTTAAAGAGGTGACCCCGCGGCTTATGGGGAGTGGGGAGTGGCCCCAAGAATCACATTTTGCATTCTAAAAAATCATACATAATGAGCTGCACTAGCTCATTTGGTCAACAGTATAATAAATAACCATAAAAGTACTATTGCACGTATCTCCAAGACTGAGATATCTATCAAGACTGCTACCTTCTTAAATCTACAATCATCAGAAAACCATCTGGGAAAAATAATAAGCAGGAAACTAAACTTAACCTGCTAACCCATCCAAAACTAGGGGTAAGCAGCTGCAGATAATCAAGCTGCAGATAATCAAACACTGTCATTGTTACTGTAAAGCTCAACATTTCACACCATTTAAAGGCAAAGCAAAGTGATGTTGCCAACTATTCATTAAAAAAAACAAGATAAAACCCATGGAGCTTGGGAATGGAACCAATAGTATAGGCTAGAGCCGTGGTGGCGAACCTATGACACTCCAGATGTTCATGGACTACAATTCCCATCAGTCCCTGCCAGCATAGCCAAGTGGCCATGCTGGCAGGGGCTGATGGGAATTATAGTCCATGAACATCTGGAGTGTCATAGGTTTGCCACCACTGGGCTAGAGGCTCCAGAGCACCCATGGTCAGTCTGAGCCTGAGTGAGGCCAGGCTTGGATTGAGCTATAAGCTGCAGCCTTAGCCAGGCTCAAACCAGCCCTTGCTGCCCCCCTGACCTCCATGTGGAGATGAGGTGTTGAGTGAGCCCGGCTGGCCCCACTCCTGATCTCTATGTGGAGATGTAGGGTAATGCAAGTTAGATTTGCCAGTGTGCAACTGCACTCCACCCTGAACTCATCAGAGTTCAGGATGGTGCAGTTGTGAGGGGGGGCCTGTCCTGCACCCCCATGGTGGTGTCTGGGTCTCCAGCCCCCCTCCTACATACACACCCTTCCTAACTATGCCACTGGCTATGTGAACAAGTGAGAGAGATCTCCTACTGCCCCTTGCAGGCTGCTGTGGTACTATTTTAATTTTGATGATACAAATGGAAAGGGATATATGAAAAAGGTAATCATCTTGATTGCTGATTGGTATCCTGGTTCATATTGGAAGTGCACTATGAAATGGTTTTGACTTCCAAGTAGCCTTCAGTTCTCCCATTATTCCTCCTAGTACTTAAACCCAAGATGGTTCTTAAAACAAGAAGCATCTTCTGAACTAACCATATACCATTCTACTTAACAGTTCCAAGGATTCAAAACATGTGTTGACTACCCAAGGAAAAATCTCACACATAAGGTCATCGGAAGACCAGGAGTAAGTAACACTGAATAGATAAGAGTAGAACTATGAGTGTACTGTTTAGGATTGCTCTCACAAGGTTGTATTTCTCACAGTAATATACATTTCTTTATTTATCCTAATCTTCCAAATTTCCTCAGAAAGAATGTCTAATTTTTTTAAATTATCCTTACAGATCCCATCTAGAATAGATACTACATTTTAAATTGCAATATGAGGCATAAAGCTTCTTAGCAATATGCCTAACTTTATTCTGCTGTTGTCTTCTCACTGCTTTGGTCCATCCTGTTTTCCCTCTAACCTTGCTTCAGTGAAGGAAAAATATAACTCTGACAGGAGGATAATCCAGTAGCAGCCAGTTTATCTCAGAATTCAGGCAGCGTGCCTTCTTTTTTTCATCTTTTATCATTACCAAAGGTATAATGAAGTAAAACAGATGTTAAGGTTAAAATAATTTGCCCCATATTGTATCGTGACTGCTAAAGGGAAGAGGCAGAACACAAATTGAACTACAACATGAAGTTCAATTATTTCAATTACCACCTCCTTCTTAGACAACGTTTCTCTTCCTTCTAAGTCATCAGCAATTTAACAGTAATTTTCTCTCAAAATAGCATTAATTATAGTACTTTCAGCTGCACCAAGAAAAGAATGCATGTATAAATTAAATAATTACATACTTGTATCACAAATTTGTAATTTCAAAAATTAGTTAGTTAAATAATTAATTGCACATTTAATAACCCTAAACAAATATTGTCTTAATGAATTTCTGATCTCTCTCTCTCATACAAACACAAAATAAAGACTTGCCCATGTACATGTTGAACAGAACGTTTTCATGAGACATTAATGGGACTGATCATCATTAGAAGAGTTTGGATTTATATCCCCCCTTTCTCTCCTACAGGAGACTCAAAGGGGCTTACAATCTCCTTGCCCTTCCCCCCTCACAACAAACACCCTGTGAGGTAGATGGGGCTGAGAGAGCTCCGAGAAGCTGTGACTAGCCCAAGGTCACCCAGCTGGCGTGTGTGGGAGTTTACAGGCTAACCTGAATTCCCCAGATAAGCCTCCACAGCTCAGGTGGCAGAGCTGGGAATCAAACCCGGTTCCTCCAGATTAGATACACGAGCTCTTAACCTCCTACGCCACTGCTTAACCACAGTAAAACTCTCAGGCCTATTCCTCACTAGGGTGGTAAGTACATGTTTGTTCTATATTGCTTCAGACCGCAGATAGAAATAAGCATAACTGCATTTTATATAAAAATTAAAACCCTTTTATGTAGATATGGAAAGAGTAGAATAAAAACTTTGTCCTTGATATTTAGCTTTATACCTAGCTTTATACTTAGCTTTAAAAAGGAATAAAGGAACATTTAGTTGTGTGAACCTGCACCTGACGACATGTGTACTAGCACCACACTTAGGCTTACTACTTCGCTAAGAAATAAGCTTCAGATTTTATTTAAATTTACTTGGGAATTTAGTTAATTATTGATCAAACTTGGGATATTGTCAGAAGATGCTTGGTTTGTTCTGCAGCAGAACTGCTGTATTCCAGCCCAGTAGAGACCAACAAAATTTTGAGTGGTATGGGCTTTCAAGAGTTAAAGTTCCCTTTGCCCCCTGATCAACCTGCAAAATCTACAAATAAGAAAATAATCCCCCCCAAAAAATTATTGCGCCTTATTATATTTCTTATTTGCCATAAAATCCCCTCACAGCAGTTAAATTCAGCACTTTCTCAAACCTATTTCCCTGTCACAACTTATTTCCTCCCTTTTTTCTGTGACTATTCCAATCTCAACCAAACCAAACCTAGGAATACTGCTCCTCAAATTTCTTACCACTTGGGAAAGTCGGGAGAATGTTATTTTTTAATTATTATTATTTATCAAACTTATATCCTGCCCATCTCTGGCCACAGCCAGGATCAGGGTGGTTTACAATCAGTTAAAACAATACAAAAGATCAACAATTGAAATATAATAAATAACGGCTCAAGAGTTAACTAGGCCATAATTGCGACAGGGGGCAGGGCACATGGTGAGCTCCGGAGTGGTGAGCATGCATGCCTTGTGGCCGGCCAGGCAGCTGAGCCTTACTCAGCCTGTTTGCAAGTGACACACGAGCGCAAGGGGAGGAGCACGCTCCTTACATATTAGGCAGCACGCCTTCTTCGACACTGGGAGAAAACTGACCCACCCTCCCTATTTGGATAGGGCTTTCTTGCTGCTCAATTCGTCGCAGCCTCTGGCAGTTTGGGCAGAGGAGCGCATCTTTGTGGGGAGGATGAGCCTGTGCGCCGGACCTCCCCGCAGTTGGGGGCCTCCATAGGAGGTTGGGTGGGTTCAACATTGCATGCTGTGGAGGCCTCTGCGATTGAGCCTGACACCCCAGCAGGAAGGGGGCCATACCGGGCAGGCACCCAGGTGGCTTGGTACCTTCTCTGTTCCCCCCCAGTATGGATTGGGGTTGGTGCCGGGGTCAACCATGGGTGCTGACTGGCTGCTAAGCAATGCGCTCCTCTTGCTTGCCCAGCTTCTGCCTCAACAATAAAGGGCTGCAGCCCAATTTAATTCCAAGAAGTGTCCTGTGGTTATTCACTAGATGAAACCTTTGCACATCCAGGCGCAAATCCAATTTCTTTCATTAACACAGATGGTGACAAAAAGCCTTCAGCCCAGAAATAATAGTCAGGAAGGGGATGTGCTATAAAGATGGCACAGTACATTAGTACAAATAAGAATGATTCAATAGACCATTGATAGTGTGTGTGGTTGGGAGGCTGGCAAATTGAGGTTTTGACAAACAGATGGATGGCAACCAAAAGACTGGTGGAACATCTCTGGCCCTTCTGCACATGCAGAATAATACACTTTCAATCCACTTTCACAATTGTTTGCAAGTGGATTTTGCTATCCCGCACAGTAAAATCCAGCTGCAAAGTGCATTGAAAGTGGTTTGAAAGTGCATTATTCTGCATGTGCGGAAGGAGCCTCTGTCTCACAGGCCCCGTGAAACAGGACAATGTTAAGTTTTCCAACCTCCAGGTGGGGCCTGGAGATCTCACAGAATGACAAGTGATCTCCGCACTACAGAGGATCAAGTCCCCTGGAGAAAATGGCAAATTTGGAGGGAAGGCATAGAGCAGGGGTAGGGAACCTGCGGATCTCCAGATGTTCAGGAACTACAATTCCCATCAGCCTCTGTCAGCATGGTCAATTGGCCATGCTGGTAGGGCTGATGGGAATTGTAGTTCCTGAACATCTGGAGAGCTGCAGGTTCCCTACCCCTGGCATAGAGTAATAAAAAAAACCCCTAGAGTGATATCACATCCCAGCTAAGCTCCCTTCCCACCAAATTTCATCCTCCCCAGTTTCCAAATCCAAATCTCCAGGAATTTCCCGCCTCCCAATTTTGCAGCTCTAGAGCTTATAACAATATGAGATACAAGTACTCACTCCAGCAATCAGTTTCTTACATAAACATGTGTTCATCTATTTATAAGAACCACTTTATGTTCTCTTCACAAATGAAAATGGGGGCTAGTTCCTAAATGTGCAGTTTCAATCACAAGTGAAAGAAGCAGAGAACGCAGAGGTTATGTCTTTCTAGATGCAGAGCATGTGTCATGTCATTATAGGGGAAGATTTATCAAGGTGAAGTTCATCAATGGGAAAATATCTCTGTAGTAAAATATTACTTAATTTATCTGTGTGTGATAGTGTATTAAGTGTATTTACAGTTCTTTGAAAGTGTGACTTGTTTAAGACAGTGGTGTAGCACCCACGGGGCCGGGGGCATGATGCCCTGGGCAGAGCAGCGGTGAAGGCATGGCCGGGCCATAAAGGGGGCATGGCAGGGGTGGGCAATGATGTGGTAGGGGCGTGGGGGGCACGTGCCCCCCATGCACAATTTCCCTGCCTCTGGTTTAAGATGAAAACAGTTATGTTAGCCAAGGTGTTAACATTTCACTGTTCTGTAGGCTGTTCACTGTGCTTGTGATTATTTAAGCATTTAAACCTGTTCTAAGAAGAAAAATAAGTCACAACAATGTATAAGCCCACCTCAAGAGTTTCAGTATTCTTAAGATACAATAAAACCTACCTCACAATAATGAACCCATGATTCAACAGCCATTAACACACTACCTTCTCTCTGCCTTGCCATCTTTCATTGAATTATCGGGGCAAGGAGGATGGATGGCTGCTCCTAGCCCCCCTTCTCCACAGCCTCTCCTCAGTCCAGGAAGTAGTGCAGATGCAGTTTCTAGCCATGGTGCAACAGGTGTGAAGCAGCTTTTCACTGTGCCTTAGGGCAGAGAATGAGCAATTGCTTCTCTGAGGCTTGGAGGCAGTATAACTTTGCTACCAAAAGTCTTTGGGTCAGTCCTGGGAATCCGGGGGAGATTATTCACCTTAACATGCCTACGTCACCCTGTATTTAAAGGGACCAAGTACCTATTTCTCCCTCTTTCCCTCATACTTCAGTCCTGTTTTCCACTATCCTAATCTATTTCCTCCTCTCATCATTATGTTTGGAAGGCATTTTTGTTGATATATATGAGAACATCTAATCTTAAGATTTCAAAACTCTACTATGGAATTAGTCATTTTTATTCTCATTTTCCAGATGAGGGCATTGAACTGCTGAGATAGTGACTTGTTCAGGATCATTTCTGAAAGCCTCAGCTCAATCCAGATCTATTCTTGTAGCACAATGATGGAGACAGCAGAGCAGACAGAATGGACTGTACCACTTTAGACTGCAGAGGAGTCATATGTTTGAGTGATATGTTTGCACTAAAAGAAACCCTCTACTATTAGAAAATTAACATATCATGGAGCAAGTTGAACTAAAATATTTGTTTTGCCTTCTTACTTATAAGGAGGGTTTTTTACAGCAAAACATCATCTCTTATCTGCAATCTGAATCTGCTTTTCTGTGCAAGGATTCTACCACTTCATCTACAGAGTGTAGACCAGGGAACATTGTGCTGCCACCTGGCACCCCCAGAAGCTTTGAGGGTGAAGATGTTGACACTTCACGTGACATCGTTTCCACCTCCATTGTTCTCCCATCACCTGGATGCAAGGATAGGTGGGAGGAACCAGTCAGCAAGAAAAAGGCATGCCTAGTAATTAAGGATAGAAATAGGGGAGTGGGGGCAGAGTAATCTTTGCTGTAAATGGATTAAAATGTCAGGCAACTGCTATGCAGATGCCTTTACTAATTGGATTATGCAACTTCAGCATTACATACATATGCTAAAATGGGTGGATTCTATTTGATACATGCAAATTATGCTTGCAAATTGAACCCTTAACAGTTTTAACCAATGCAAATAGTTATTTCTCCCACCCTGGACATTCCACAGGTATATATACTCCACTTACTTTACTACTATCAGATCCTCTGAAGATGCCAGCCACAGATGTAGGCAAAACATCTGGAGAAAATTCTACTGGAACACAGCCATACTGTAGGGGGGAAAATTCCTCCACAATTCCTCCACAGAAAAAAGCTTCATGTGGAAGTACTAGAATCACTTGGAAGGATGAATGCAGTCCCAGATGCCAGCTGCTGAACCCTAATATAATCCCATGGGAGCTAAAAGGATTTTTTCCTCTCTTTTTTGTGATCTGGATTTCATTTTTCATCTATAAACTGTAAGGTATTTTGGGGGGGAATACAGAATAAATAATTTAAACTACTTTATACATTCTTTTAAAAATAAACTTTGGAAGAATATATAGAGAATATTATATGTACCTAGATGAGACTTTTCTTACTGTGTCAGCAAGTAAGTGCTAGAAATCAATTTACCAACTGCTGTGGAAATCTATACAGCAATAACAACAAGAGCAAAACAACAGGGCACAATCACAGGTCAGGTTTAGGAAGATTCACAGGCAAATAAAAAAAGGTTGCTTGCACCTTTTACTTTTTTAAAAGCCCACCCAACAACAATTTGTCATGTTCTTCACAAGCACCAAATGTGTGTTTGCCTTGGTGACTATAGATTCTTGCAGAGAAAGCAAACTACTGGAGTTGACAGATGAAGGAAGCCTGTGACAAAAGAATGTAAAAAGGGGGCAGAAAATAACCAGATCAGAACTGCTGAAGAGGGGCAGAAGAGGGCAGACAAAGACAAAGTCCAACTGGAGATCATGCGGGAATTGAGACAATGATAAGCAAGATAATTATGATGTTCTAAATAAATTATCTTTAACACTCTGCTGAGCAGCTTTGGGGCTGCACAGTAGCAGGTTTTCCTACCAGACCAGGTTGCACCTTAGTTATAAATAGCAAATAAACTTGATTAAAGTATATTAATTAGAAGAGAAGAAGCATTGTCAGTTAGTAAGTTAGTTTATTATCACGGCCTTTAGGCCAGCCAATAATTTAAAACCAAAATATATAGTTCAGTTCAGTTTTATTACGGCCATTAGGCCAGCAAAAAAGAGCAGAGAAGAACAAGAAAAAGGAGGAACAACAAACAAAAGAACAATCGAATTTGCACTGAAATCCACGAAACAGAAATCCACACAAAAAATATCATCAGCTTGTAGCATTCTTACGGTCACCCTCATGTGGTCTGGCTCTTGGTCCCAACATGGTTCTTCTCTTACTATATGCCAGCATACAAAATTTAGCTACCTGCTGAGATATAAGAGAAACTCGGTCTTCCAGCAAAATTCTCACAAGAACTGAGTCGGAATTAACTCTAGTTAAATTTCTGTACTGGATAAACAATGGATGAATTAAAGCCTCCCTTTCCCCTTTATGGAGTTCCCAATGCAATAAAATATGTAATACAGAGTCCACTTCCCCTGAGTTACAAACACATAGTCTCCTATGTCGTGGGATTTTTTGAAATCTGCCCATTAGATTGGCTGATGGAAAAGCGTCAAAACGGGCCCTTGAAAAGGCCCAGCGGTATTTCGTAGATGTTATATTGGACAGGTAAGGGGCAGCCGAGATACCTGTCCAAGATTTTAATGGTTTATATAACGCCGGTAACAAGGAGAAATCTGTTTGCATTTCAATATCATTGAGCCGTTGATAGACCAAGGCTGTTGCTCTGCAATGATCCAGTTCCAATAATTGTACAGGATCCAAACCACACTGTGTAAGTTTAAGTGTTATTTTTTCTAGCCAGCTTGGATATGGTGTTGCTGCCAGAAGCAAAGGCAATAAACCCATGGGATGGGAGAGGACTTTAAGCCAGTATTTGATAATAAGCCTCCAAAAGGTTGTCTCAACTTTAACCAACCCTGCTTCTTGTCTTAAAACTACATTAGCTGTACATTTAGGAGTGTTAAAAAGAGCTCCGAGGAATGTGGATAGGACTCTCTCTAATAGAGTGAAATCCGAAATTATTGCCAATGGGGCTCCATAGGTGAGTTGTGCCAGGGATTTAGCTTCAAATAATCTAATTGCCGCTGGAATAAATCCACCCCCCTTGTGATCGAAAATATCTTAGGATTGCCTGTGAGCTCCTTTGTGCTGTGTGTATGGCTGTTTGTATATGGGCTGAGGGTTTTCCGTTGTACTGGAAAACCACACCTAGGTATTTGAAACACTTTATTTGTTCAATCTGATGACCTAACAACTGCCATTTCAGTTTCTTAAATTTGGCATTAAAATGCACTATCTTGGTCTTTGTGTAGTTGATACTTAGCTGTTCCTCTGTGCATATCTGAGCAAATATCTTCAGCGCTCTTTTTAGCCCCACTCTTGTCAATGATAATACAACAGCATCATCGGCATACATGAGAATGGCTATACTCTTATCAGCGGTAAGGATAGGTGCATGGGTATCTTTCTTATGAAACCCTGTTATTAATGTGTTAACATAAAAGTTAAACAAATGGGGTGCTAGAAGGCACCCTTGCCTTACACCTTTCTGAGTAGAGATGGGCGCCGTTAGATGACCTTTGTGTGAGAACCTTACCTGTATGGTCGTGTTCTCATGTAACTTGACAATTAAGTGGAGAAGGCGTCTATCGATATTAGTTTCTGCTAACTTTGACAAAACCAAAATATATATAAATACATATCATTCCATTTGTACAAATATCTAAAATATAAAATCCAATATAAGATCTATTCATTAATAACATTAAAAAAACACTGACTTCAGATATTACAATCGTCATCACACCATGCAGCTCTCTGCCTTAATAATAACTTACGCTTGTTATATACCAGTATACAAAATTTGGCTACCTTCTGTGATGTAGAGGGAACACAATCTTCTAATAGCAATCTTACAAAGTTTGTGTCTGAATTATCTATAATTGAGTATGCATGACGAGTTAGCAATGGTTGGATTGAAAGTTCCCTTTTGCCTTTATGTAACTTACATTGCAATAAGATGTGTAACATTGAGTCCACTTCCCCTGAGCCACACACACAGGTTCTCCTGTGCCATGGAATATTTTGGAATCGTCCCATCAGATTAGCTGATGGGAAGGCGTCAAAGCGAGCTCTTGAAAAGGCCCATCAGCTTCTTGCCGAAGTTATGTCAGAATAGATAAGGTACAGCTGAGATACCTATCCATGATTTTAATGATCTGCATAAAGCAGGTAACAGGGGGGAATCTATTTGCATCTCAATATCATTAAGGCGTTGACAAATCATGGCCATTGCTCTGTAGTTATCTAGCTCCAAAAGTTGCATAGGATTGAGACCACACTGTCTAAGTTTCAATATTATCTTTTCCAGCCATCCAGGATAAGATGTTGCCACCAGCAGTGAGGGTATTAATACCTGGGGATGAGAAAGCACTTTGAGCCAATATTTACTGGTTATTCTCCAAAAGATTGTCTCAACTTTGGCCATCCCTGCTTCTTGTCTTAGTACCACATTGGCTGTACATTTGGGTGTATTAAACAGGGATCTGAGAAAGGTTGATAAGACTCTCTCCAATGGCACAAAATCCAAAGTCATTGCCAGCGGAGAACTATAAGTAAATTGATCCAGGGCCTTGGCTTGAAGAAGCATTGTTTTAATACAGAGGCTGGTCCACCCAGATTTTGTTCTTAGGTTCAAAAGGTAGCCAAGAAGAAGCAAATCATTTGTGATTACGGTGATGTTTATTAAAAGATTAACAAGTGTTAGAAGCACAGTGGTGATACATAAGAAAGGCAATGCAAAGCTTACAACATCCTTTCATTTGTTGGCATCTTAGGCTCAGCAAAAGATGGACTCTTTGAGATATACCTGGGGTCACTGTAGGCAGTTTAGGACCACCACTGAATTGAAAGTGACAGAGGCTATTACGGATTTTATGAAGGCTCAGCTCTGTCCTTTGAATACTACAAAGCAAAAAAAAAGTTAGCCCTCCTTGCCTTTTCTGCCTCCTGAGGGACATTCACAAAGATAAAGAGCAATATTAAAAGCACCTGTCTTACCTAAGGTATGTGCCTAGATTCTACCAGACAGGGCTCTCTTTAGCTGTTGAGTATCCTTAACCACAACTAGGACTGCCAAGAGGGGTGGGTGGGGGAACAAACTTCAGAGGTCTGAAGTCACCAGAAGGTCCCTGGAGCCAGCATCATGTTGCATTCATGGAATGTATTTAAGAACATTTTTTCTGATGCAGTCTGACTGCTGCCACTAGAGGTGGAGAGAAGGCAGAGTATAGTAAAGTGCTTGGCCTTTTTGAAAAGTTTTCCAGGAGGCTGAAGATAAATCTTGCTCTTCAGATTCTGCTAAAACCATCAACCAAGCCAGTATTAGAGCAAGGCATGAGTAGCTAGGGTTGCCTACCTTCGGGTAAACCCTGAAGATCTCCAGCCATTACAATTGATCTCCAGATGACCCAAATCTATTCCTGTAGGGAAAATGGCATCTTTGAAAAGTGGACTATGGCATCATACCCTGCTGAGGTCCTTTCCCTTCCCTTCTCTCCTCTCCCCTCCCTCCCTAAACCCCTCCCTCCTTATGCTCTGCTCCCAACATCTTCAGGTATTTCCCAACTCAGAACTGGCAACCCAAAGATTAGCCAAGACAAGCTAAAGTAAATGCCAGCATGCAGCCATCTGACAAGGTCATTATCGGCAGCAGCTGAGGGTTTCCTTTAGTTCCATCCAGCTGCTGCACAGTCAGGTCTTGCAGAGGGGCAGCCCTGTTATTGCATGGTAGCAATTTTTCTTTTTTAAAAAAATCTATTTCTACATTTCTCAAACACTATTTCTAACTTTTCTCCTCCTTCATTTTGCTCTGTTCCTTTCATGATCTGCCATTAATCTATTCCTACTTCCAATTCTCCCCTCCCTTTTAAGTTTTAGTCTGAACTCCTATTCATCCATCCTAGTTAGAAGTTAGAGAATATTTAATAGTAGTCCAGCAGCAAACCTTTGTTAGTATTATGAACAGAAGGGGGGGGGGGTAATCTATTCCCATATCTATCAAAGTAGCAAAGGGATGCTTCTTCCCTCCACCCTTTACATGCATGATCATGAATGTTAATCTGCTTTAGTGGTAATGAATACACATAAGAATGTATTAATTTATATATTATTTTACCCTGTTTCCCCGAATATAAGACATTCCCAGAAAATAGGATGTAGTAGAGGTTTTGCTGAAGTGTGAAATTTAAGGCCCAAAAGTAAGACGTAGCAAAGTTTTTGTTTGGAAGCATGCCCGACGAACACAGAAAAATAAGACATCCCCTGAAAATAAGACATAGCGCATCTTTGGGAGCAAAAATTAATATAAGACACTGTCTTATTTTTGGGGAAACACGGTATTTATATCTCCCTTTCTCCCCAAGGGGATCCAAGTGGCTTACATTGTTCTCTTCTTCCCTATTTTATCCTCACAACAACCCTGGGAGGTACGGGAGGGGTTTGGAGATAACCTGATCCAGGATATTTCAATTCCCTTTATTTTAGTGCTACATCTCCTATAATAATCCTAAAACTGGTGACCGAATTTAACTTTCCTAATTTTATTTTTTGATGACTGCTACAAACAGACAGACAGACGGACATTTGGATCCTTTTATTGTTATAAATGCATAGTAATAACCAGAGAAGTGATTCGTTTGCTGTGACACTGGGTTTGGATCAGGGCCATATGGAGGGAGGGTGAACTCTTTGTCCTGAGACCTTTGTTGTCTCTTGGCAGCTCTGATGACAGCCTACATGTATTTATGAGTTAGATACAAAACGAGATATTTTGACAGTCTGTGAACAATTCACTAATGCCTGCATCCCAAAACAATAGTATTCTATTTTATGCCTCCCAATACATAGCCCCAGGGCCTGGGGCTATAGCCTAGTAAAGTAACTTACTGGTCAAGCATGTTAACAGCTTGCAGTTTTTTTACCTTTTGACACCTGCAGAGCTGGATGCATCCTTTAAACAACTGATTCTGAATACATTTCTCATTTTTGAGTCTTTGCAGCCAGCAGCACCTATCCTTGAAAATATCAGAAGAAATTATCACTAAATTAACTTGGTTGGGAAAGACATCAAAGATACACAGAGTCATCTAAGCAGTAAATCTTAGCTCAAGTCTGACCAGCAAGCTGAATGGGAACGAAACCGGCAGGTGATCAAGCAAAACTATTTACAGCACACCTGGAGCTTTCAACAATGGGAAGCATCTTTCATAGAACATGAGGCAGAAAGAAACTGAAGGATGTCTAACAAAGAAAGAGAACATTTTTGAACAAAGTTCTACCATAATTGCAGGACAATCTCAATACAGTGTAAATTGCTTTTTCTATCAGTGCTTTTAAATATATTTCCCCCCTGTCCCTACTTAAAATTCATATAAATGGGTGCTAATCCTAAAATGAACATTGAAGTCCTCAATGGAAATATGCAGATTACTTTCTACTATATCTCTTATATTAATGATACACATCTAGTCTAGCTTTCAAAGAAATTTCAATAAATCAAAAAGGGAGGCATGCTGATTTTTGCATTTCAGAGTGGTGAACAATGTATGCATTTTAAATAAAATGTTTCCAGAAAGGATAATTCACAAGATACAATAAATCTTCATGTTAGTATTCAGCCAACTAAATTTTGAGCCAGGAATATGCAGGATTTGAGAGTTCACACTCTGCATTACAGTTCACACTCTACACACTGAAAGGACTCGTGAATGGAAGATGACAAGCAGAATTCAGACAGAATTCTGTTCCACTTATGCCAGCAGACATAATTGAAGACAGACATAACATTTAAGACAACTGGACAAAATATAACTTTTTGAATGTAGGTAGAAGCGTTGCAATTTTTCAAACTGGTTGGATTTGAAATGAAGAAATAGACAGCCCCATCCAAACCCAGAGGTTTGGTGGGCCTTCGCACCAATGAGCACCACCTTGCCACCTCCAAAAGGGCTTTTTAGTGGTGCAGAGAACAGAGGAAAGACCTAAAACCACCCTGCCACCAAAAAGCCCATAAGGCTGACAGGACATATGCTACCAAAAGGCAGGCATAAATCTGAGGGCTCGTGCACCGCACTACTGGCCCTTAATCCCAGGAGGAAGTCAACTAAAGTCAGCTCCACCCCTGGGAATGCCCTAGCCTGCTCCCTCCCATGCAGGTATCTGAGATGGAACCCCATCAAAGCCCAGAGTAAGTGCCCCAGGAAGGAGAGATCTGCTGGCATGAGGATGCACTACTCCTTGAAGCCCTCCCCCCACACTTTGGATGGGGCTCTTAACCGGTTGAAGATTGGGATTATACCTATCACCAGTGGCTTTATTCTTGGTACAGTTTATCAGATGGTTTTATAAGAACATAAGAACATAAGAACAAGCCAGCTGGATCAGACCAGAGTCCATCTAGTCCAGCTCTCTGCTACTCGCAGTGGCCCACCAGGTGCCTTTGGGAGTTCACATGTAGGATGTGAAAGCAATGGCCTTCTGTGGCTGTTGCTCCCGAGCACCTGGACTGTTAAGGCATTTGCAATCTCAGATCAAAGAGGATCAAGATTGGTAGCCATAAATCGACTTCTCCTCCATAAATCTGTCCAAGCCCCTTTTAAAGCTATCCAGGTTAGTGGCCATCACCACCTCCTGTGGCAGCATATTCCAAACACCAATCACACGTTGCGTGAAGAAGTGTTTTCTTTTATTAGTTCTAATTCTTCCCCCCAGCATTTTCAATGAATGCCCCCTGGTTCTAGTATTGTGAGAAAGAGAGAAAAATTTCTCTCTGTCAACATTTTCTACCCCATGCATAATTTTATAGACTTCAATCATATCCCCCCCCTCAGACGTCTCCTCTCCAAACTAAAGAGTCCCAAACGCTGCAGCCTTTCCTCATAAGGAAGGTGCTGCAGTCCCTCAATCATCCTCGTCGCCCTTCTCTGCACTTTTTCTATCTCTTCAATATCCTTTTTGAGATGTGGCGACCAGAACTGAACACAGTACTCCAAGTGCGGTCGCACCACAGCTTTATATAAGGGCATGACAATCTTTGCAGTTTTATTCTCAATTCCTTTCCTAATTATCCCCAGCATAGAGTTTGCCTTTTTCACAGCTGCCATACATTGAGTTGACATTCCCATGGAACTATCAACTAAGACGCCCAAATCCCTTTCCTGGTCTGTGACTGATAGCACTGACCCCTGTAGCATGTATGTGAAGTTTGGATTTTTTGCCCCTATGTGCATCACTTTGCATTTTGCTACATTGAACTGCATTTGCCATTTCTTAGCCCACTCACCTAATTTATCAAGGTCCGCTTGGAGCTCCTCGCAATCCTTTGTGGTTCTCACCACCCCACATAATTTGGTATCATCTGCAAACTTGGCCACCACGCTACCCACCCCTACTTCCAGGTCATTTATGAATAGGTTAAAGAGCACTGGTCCCCAATACGGATCCTTGGGGGACACCACTCCCAACATCTCTCCATTGTGAGAACTTCCCATTTACACCCACTCTTTGTTTCCTGTTTCTCAACCAGTTTTTAATCCATAGGAGGACTTCCCCTCTTATTCCTTCTCAATAGTCTCTGGTGAGGAACTTTGTCAAAAGCCTTTTGGAAATCCAAGTAGACAATGTCCACTGGTTCCCCCTTATCCACATGCCTGTTTACACCCTCAAAGAACTCTAGTAAGTTTGTAAGACAGGATTTGCCTCTGCAAAAGCCATGCTGACTCTTTCTCAGCAGGTCTTGCTTTTCTACATGTTTTATAATTTTATCTTTAATGACAGATTCTACTAATTTACCAGGAACAGATGTCAAACTGACTGGCCTGTAATTTCCCAGGTCCCCCCTAGATCCTTTCTTAAAGATTGGTGTGACATTGGCCATCTTCCAGTCTTCAGGGATGGAGCCTGATTTCAAGGATAAGTTGCATATTAAAGTGAGAAGATCAGCAATTTCATGCTTGAGCTCTTTAAGAACTCTTGGGTGAATGCAATCTGGGCCAGGGGATTTGGTAACATTTAGTTTATCAATGGCTGCCAGAACTTCTTCCTTGTCTACCACTATCTTTGTTAGTTCCTCGGATTCGCCTCCTAAGAAGCTTGGTTCAGGTGCAGGAATGTTCCTCACCTCCTCTTGGGTGAAGACAGATGCAAAGAATTCATTCAGCTTTTCTGCAATCTCCCTGTCATCTTTTAGCACACCCTTTGTTCCTTTGTCATCTAACGGGCCTACCGCTTCCCTTGCTGGCTTCCTGCTTTTGATGTACTTGAAGAACTGTTTGTTGCTGGTTTTGATGTTCACAGCCATGTGTTCCTCATAATCCTTTTTTGCCTCCCTTACAGCTAACTTGCTTCTCTTTTGCCACCATTTGTGTTCTCTCTGGTATTCTTTATCAGTTAAGTTGGACTTCCATTTTCTAAAAGACATCTTTTTTTTCCTAATAATTTCCTCAACGTCCCTTGTTATAATTCATTTTAATAAATAAAACTATAAAAGTATATGAGTTTAAGCATACATACACACACATACAAAATAAGGGCAGCACACATGAGGAATATAGGGGGGCAGGGCTGAAAACTGAGTCAGTATTCAATTTCCTGGTATAATATAGCAACTTGAAAAACTAGGACTGCATAAAGACCATTGTTAAAATTATCATATCTGGCTTATCCCTGTATGTGGGCTGCTCTGTGTGGGAGGACCTATTTATTTATCTATGCTATCTCTCTGGAGATGCCTGGTTACACAAAACTATCAAATAATCTCATTTTATATTTCCAGAGTGTTGTGTAACAAATTAAACATATTCCCTCAAGAAATACTTGACTCCTCATGCGTCTTTGCAGAGAATAACAGATCAATGGATGGCAAGCACTAGGGTTTACTAGAAAAGTTTTAGAAGATCATGTAGTCTCACCATATAAAGGAATGTCATGAATTCTCTTCTTCCTATCTTAAACTGGCACAGCGGAAAGGAAATACAGCACAAATTGTCAGGGTCATAGAAAACCTTGTCAAATAAGGAAAGGTTTTCAAATATCTAGAACCATGAAATTCTGAAAAGGGAATTTGTATTTTTTTGCATATTTTGCACAACATATTTTTTATTCACAACACCATTGCACCAACAACAATTGGGCCTTAAGAATTATGATTGTTTGTCTTCCCACAAGTTTTATTTATTTATTTATAAATATTTAAACCCCACCTCATATCAAAGTTTCTAGGTAGCTTACACAAAGTTAGAAACAATAGAACGTCACAATAAAACACCATAAAGAAACTATAACAATTAAAGCAAAACAATAAAAACTGCATAAAAATTAACCCCAACCTCCACTCCCCCACACTCACACCCATATCCCAGACCAGCAGCTGTAGAGAAACTTCCAGGAAGGCAAGCCAAACGCCTGGGTGAAGAGAAATGTCTTCTCCATTTGCCTAAACTCATAAAGAGTAGGCACCTGGAAAATCTATTCCAGAGCCTGGGGGCAATCATAGAGAACGTCCTCCTGTATGCCCCCATGCACCTTGGCAAGGGAGTGTACAACCATTGGTGTCTCTTTTCGTAACCTCAGGGCCCAATAAGGTACGTCAGTGGGTAAGCTTGTTTTCAGTTATTGTATCCACTTTCACTACCTTATGTAAAATTTTATGAATCTCCCCTTAGATGTCTTTTTTCTAGACTGAAATTTCAGACTTTCCAGCCTCTCCTTATGGGAATGGTTCTCCAACCCATGATCGTGATTGCCCTCCTTTGTACTTTTATCATTTATGATGTCCTTTTTGAGATATAGCAACCAGAGTGTCAGATTCCCCATTCAGACAATAAATCACTTGATTGGTTCAAGGATTTTATTGAAGACATGTCAGGAACATACAAAGAGAGTTCTGGTGGAAACTGTGCCAAACTCTTGATAATATGAGTGTAAGATCCCCACTCCCACATGAGAAGCAGACAGTTCTCATTGTCTGGCCTGGAGTCTCTTCCCAGCTTCAGAACTTCAAGGCCACAGCTAGAAGTGATAATACTGTACCTGCAAAAGCGAAAGCAATTCCCCCCTCCCAATGGCACCATCATGACACAGAGTTACACCTGGTACCCTAAATGAGGTTATCCCTTAGCTCTATACAAAGGCATTATGATATTCCAAATACTAACTCCCAAACTTTGGTATGTCATTTTTGCATTTGTAATTTTCCCAGCTGACAGTTAGCATTGATTATCTCTATGGGGAGAGACACCTTGGCATTACAAACAGAGTGCACTGGGACACAAGCACAGCAGAGCATCCCCAAGCATGCATGTGTGTGCAGGCACAAAGAAAAGACAGAGTCGTTCATAGTTTCTAATCTAAGAGGAGTATTTATTAGTGAACTCCATTAAGGACAGAAAAGTGGAGAGATCCTCCCTTCTAATCTATCTGGCTGATTGGGATGGAGGCAGTCAGCATTCCATCTACACTCATGGTGCAGCATGGAGAGCAAGGGAGGGGAGAGTGGAGAGGAGGAAGCAGGAAAGAAGGAAGTCCCTGAGAATAGCAATCTACACATCAAAGGGATAGTGTCAGTATGATAGAGAAAAGGTGTCAATGCCTATGACCCTCTCTAGCTATCTGACTTAGTGGTAAACCTCCTACCCCCACCCCTGTATTCAAGGCAGGAAACAGCAACAGTGTACAGTTCTTCAATTCCAACAGTTAGAAGCAAATTTGCTTGTAAGATTCAGATTTTTTGGCTTCAAAGCAATCCTACCTTTGGAATCCATTTGATGCTCACCTTCCAACTTTCTTGCAGTATAGATACAGTCCCCAGGAATCCCAGAATTTTTGCAGCAGCCATTCCACTGGATTTCCTCATCATCATTCCTACATGCTTAGAATATTGGACTTTCTAAGATCTGGAACCAGCCTCCAGCTTTTTGCTTCTTCTTTTTTGTTTCCATCAGGAGTTCCTCATCATGTCAAAACATGCTAATATGTTTTCATTTGTCCTCCTTTATTGTGTGTTTTTATTGCTTATATGTTATGTTGTCTTGGGTTAAGTTTTATTGTATGTGACACAGACAGCGCTTGCAAAGAGAGAGAAAAAGTTGCACTTAGAGAGTTCTCAGAAACTGTGGGGGTACTCTGTTCTGAAGGTGAAGTGACAGCCAATGAGGGGGGGATGTGTCTAATCAAGAATCAAATACAAAGAAAATGTACACTTAATGTGAAGGAGTGCATAAATGCATAAAAGCCCCTTATTTGCTTTTGTTTGTGAGCAATGTAAGTAAGTCAACACACACCAGTGTGATGTGGTGGTTAAGAGCAGTGGATTTTAATCCAAATAACCAGGTTTGATTCCCCACTCCTTCACATCTGGTAAACTGGATTTGTTTCCCCACTCATCCACATGAAGCCTGCTGGGTAACTTTGGGATATTCATAGTTCTCTCAGAACTTTTTCAGTCCCACCTACCTCACAAGGTGTCTGTTGTGAGAAGAGAAAGGGAAAGGAGTTGGTAAGCCACTTTGAGACTCCTTACAGGATGAAACAGCGGGGTATAAATTAAAACTCTTCCTTCTCCTCCTGAACCAGGTTCTTTTCCCACTACTCCACAGGAAGCCTATTGAGTGACCTTGGGCCAGTCACAGTTCTCTCAGAACTCTCTCGGCCTCTTGAAGTAGACTGTTGGCATTTGGTAAATAAATAATGGTATCAGTTCAGAAAGGGTAAATGTTCAAAAAACAGAAAACAGAGAGATAGTAAGCATAGCTAGGAATTCTCAGTCATCTGTATATTTGTTTCATTTTCAACTGTACACACTTTTTTCATTCTAGAATCCCTGATGGACTTAAGCAAATTACTTCTAGAGTCCACAAGGAAAATCTGCAAATCCTGCAGCAGTACAACCCACTTTCTCCTTCCTCTGCTTCTGCATAATACACTAATCCAATTCAGCTAAATATGGTTTGTTTTTGAGCTGCCTAAATATGGTTTGTTTTTGAGCTGCCTAATCATTATAGGATAAACAAGGTGCATACCTGCACAAAAGCCACATTCAATGATGTGAAATCTACATCAAAACACAAGGCATAGGTAAAGAAAACACATTTCTGGGAATGATGGGAGCACACCATTAAGATATTTCCTCCAGATATTCCATATCCACTGCAACATGCAACTTGATTCTTTGGAGCTTGAAGAGAATGAGAATGTGGTAGGAAACAAATGGCATTTAATATTATTTCTGGCAACAAAAGCTTTTTTTCTGCCTCTGTATTCTGAGCTTAGAAATCAGGTAAAAAGGAAGTTCAAAGGAACAGTCAAGAGGGTCAAATATCTCAACAAGGCTTGGGTTACTCAGAATTTTAGAACAAGAGGTTCAATTAGAAAGTATGACGCAGGTCAGAAAAGGCAGTACAAAATCCAAGTGGTCACCACTATGGCTAAAGAGCAGGGTGAAAGAGCTACTAGATTGAAAGGGTTCCTTCAGAAATGAAAGCCTTGTCCAAACAAAAAATGAACATGAACTTGCCCAGAGGAACTGTGTGTGATATGGCCTTACACTGCTATGGCCTATCAACTCAAAAGTGAAGAATGGGCTAGGCAGGAGAGAGGTTGACAAGACACTAGAGGCTAATGCAGGGCCTCAAAAGGAGGAAAAGGGCAAGCCAACTCCAAAGGTCAAGAGAAGACTGCCCAAGGAGGCATCAGAGGGCCTCATAGCCCCCCAAACCCCTGCTTACATGGAACAATATTGGTGGACAGGAGGAAGCCACATCAGTGTGATGGGAGTGGTACAGAAGCATGGACCTGATTGCATACAAGGTGGACCTGATTGCATACTATTAACCCTTTTGGGAGATGTCCTGTTCAGCCAGTGACTGCTACTAGTGCTTCCTCTGCTTTTCTGTAAGCTGATACTGATTTTGATTCAATTCTGAATGCAGCAATTTTGGGGGCTGCAATGGCTTCAGTGTGGAATTGTGTGGAATTTAAAGGTTGTATTAGTATGATTTTTCTTGTCTAAGATTGTTGGGTCACTAGATTATTTGAAATAAAGAAAAAAATGACAAACTGTGAATAAAGAGCCAAGTAAAAGACCTGAGAGAGGCCCTTTCTGCACGGGCCAGAATCACCCCTTCTGGCCCTGTAAAACATCGTTGGGGGTGGGACACTCTTCGCACAGGCGGTGCTGCCAAAACAATGCAGCAGTGCTCCCTCCCCCAATGATTATTCCAACCTCGCTGAGGAAGCGAGGTTTTTGGACTTCGCTGGTTTCCATCCGGTGCCAAGCGAATGGCACTGGGTGGAAGCCAGCGTATTCCCTGTGCAGGCCCAAAAGGCCTTCTTTTCTCCTTCTGGCTTCTGTCACTCTGTGGAGGCCAAGGGACATGCTTCCTGGCCTCCATCCCTGCAGTCGTTGCTCTGGCGTGTCCCCTGTCCTCCACACAGCGACAGAAGCCAGGAGAAGGTTAGGAGGTGTTTAGGAGGCTGTGTGGCTATGAGGAGCCTGCTCCGCCAGCTGCACAGTCAGTGGGGCCATTCATGCGAACAGCCCCAGGACTTGCATCAGGACTGTCAGATTATCCTTTGTAAAGAACTGGAAGGAGTGGAATTCATCCTCCCCAAAATCACCAGGAATTTTTATGTGGATGGACATCTTCTCAAGTTGCACTGAGGGTACCAGAGTCATGGGCCGGTACTCTTCAGAATGGGACTGACATGAGTCATCTCAGGAGGCTTCAGAGAAAGTGGAGCAAGTGTGGTTGAAGCAAGTGTGATAATTCCCAAGATCCAGGGGTAAAGAAGATGGAGCTGAAGAAGGAACTGCTGGGTTCTGGGGGATTTCACTATCCACATCAGGAATGCCTATGATGGTTCAGCTTGGGGCCTCATGGCCACCATGGGGCTGTCTCAGTTTGTTTCTGGCTAAACACACTCTCTCAGAGACCCCAAGCCCTATTTCATAGTGGCAGACTATTCTGTATGACTCTAGTCAGGCCTGATTCACATAGGGTCATGCATTTTAAAAGCCCAAAGTATCTAGTTAGCTTTTCTGAATTAACAGTACAATTTACAGAGTCATTCCAGTTTAAGCCTATTCATTTCAATAACTCTGCATAGGATTGTGCTGGCAATAATTAAATTCCTGGCAAGAAGTACACCTCAAGAACATTTCTGGTTTATTATTGGTATAGTATATAATACCACTAGCAGGACACACGTGCTTCGCTATGCATACTTCATCACAGGCTCTCTATGAATTTCGGGGTGACATTCAGCATACTTCTTTACAACCTGTTTGTGAACTTTGGGGTGACATGCAGCATATTTCTTCACAGCCTGTCTGTGGACTGATGGGTTTGTTTTCGCATATTTTGCAGCTGCTTCCTGTAGTTGTCTTTTTATAATGCAGTGTGTAAAGCGCTTTCTGTGTTTAGTTCCTCTTCTCTCTGTAGCAGTTTCAGCAGAAGGGATAGGTTCGCATGCGTTGTGGAGGGCAGTGTTGAAGTGCATTTGGCGCACCTTGGTGAAGGACATGAAGCTGGTAGTGTTTAACTTTCACCCTTAGAATGTACATGCAGCATGTCTGTGGACTGAGTGGTTGGTTTGCCCTTAGAATGTTCGCGCAGATGGCCTGAGATGAGCAGTTAAAACAGTAAATACGTAATAAATCGAGTGGAAGTGAATATTTTGGGAAATCCTTTCTTAGTGAGCACCTGGAGTACATAAGGATCAGGTGTGCCAAATTTCACGTGTGTGGCTTTGGTGGTTTTTGAGTTCCGCTGATGAGTCAGTCAGTCAGTGAGTGGTATTTCGTGTTTATATATATATAGATTAGAGAAACTTTGCTTCCATTTTATTCTATATTACCATATAACTTTATGCATCTTTAACATTGACTAACTCAAAAGAAAATTATACCATCCATTACTCTACACAGATAATTAAAGGAGAGCAATTACATAAGTCCATAAAACTATCTTGCCCAAATATAAGAATCTAATGAGCAAGGGAATCCAAGAAAAAAACTCCTAGTCACTTTAACTTATATTTATAGGTTTTAAAAATCATCTCCTAACAGCTAGCTGTCCCACTTGAGTACATCCTTGGCTGTCTGTCTTATAACTTCACAAATGTGGAATCTGCAAAGCCTTTGTGAAGTTATAAGACAGGTAGCCAAGAATGTGTTCAAGTGGGACAGCTAGTTGTTAGGAGGTGATTTATAACATCTTTAGGACATTATAAAAATTTCAGTTTGCGGATTTTGTGTTCCCACAGCATGGTCAGTCAAAATGGATATTTTCCCCCACCTGCTGCATATGCATATTTATACTCCCCTTTCTCTCCTGTAAGGAGACTCAGGGGGGCATACAATCTCCTTTCCCTTCCCCCCTGACAACAAACACCCTGTAAGGTGAGTGGGGCTGAGAGAGCTCTGTAGAATTGTGACTAGCCCAAGGTCACTCAGCTGGCATGTGTGGGAGTGCACAGGATAATCTGAATTCCCCAGATAAGCCTCCACAGTTCAAGTGACAGAGCAGGGAATCAAACCTGGTTCCTCCAGATTAGAGTGCACCTGCTCTTAACCACTATGCCACTGCTGTCATATGCCTCCCTAGCTATGTCCCCACAGGCTAAACAAACTTTATTCATATACTTTTTACAGTGAAATAGCAAAAGGATGAGCTCAGGCAATGAAGTCGTGCTAGAAGTGGTATCTCTTGCCACAGAGAGAATGGAAAGTGAAACCAGGGCTTAAGGAAATACATCTGCACAAAAAATCTTGCCACGATGGACATTTGCCCCTGCAGCTCCTCAGGTGTTCTGTGCATAATCAGCCACAGACTCTTCTGTACCTGGACTTCAACAAATAATATACCTTGATATAAGTTAGGCTGCTTCTAATCTACAGATGGCCATATTATTATTTATTTTCTTTCCACATGCAACATATAGTTCCAAATACATGGAATGTATACTTTTCCTTAGTTGAATTCAATATGATAGAATAAAAGTGCGCCCTCAGCCACATGCTGACAGGGAAAGGGCTTCCAACACTGCATGACAAAAGATCTACAATTATAAAAACAGGAAAGGTTATTTTCCATGCTTCCACACATCAAGTGCATTATGTGGCAAGATTCCCTTACATTTTCCAGTTTCTACTGTTCAACCAATTAATATGTGGATTTGCATTTGCATTCAGCAGTAAATTAAATTTCATGAAAGCATAGTATGAGCCCTCTCCAGTGGGTATACAGTAAAAAGAACAGGTAAACACTATTTAAGGATCTATTAAATAGCTGGCTAAGTAGACACTTAATAAAATTTGAAAGAGTGTGTATATTAGTTCAACCATCTAAGAGCAATAACAGTGATTATGTAATTGCAGCAGGGGTCCAATCTTATGGCTGAAAGCAAGGACATACGCTTTTAAGCTGTAGAGAAAAGTGAGGAGTTATGTGGCTGTGAACGATTCTGGGACAAGCAGTACAATGAACAAGTTGTGATTTATCATAAAATGTCCAAAGGGCAACATTTCTTTAACAGCTTCTTCATTCTTATCGTTGCAACAGGACAAATGGGTTAATTGCCCCTTGTCACTCACTGTCCCTGGGGAAACAAGGCCAAGATGCTCTCTGGTGGTGGCTTGCAGATTCCTACACTCTCTTCACATCATCCCTAGTAATTTTCTACTCCAGCTGCTACTTCTAGAAATTTCAAATAATTTCAAAAGAGTACTGTGTGTTGGGATGGAGTTGTTGTTGGTTTTAATGGATATATTTTATTATATTTTAACTTGCTAGATGCTTTGGTGGCCCTTGTGAGGGTGAAATGTAAGGTAGAATTTTTAAATAAATTAAGAAGTTCATACTGCTTCTCTTTCCTCCTGCTTGTGTGGTGTAGAAGAAAGACTGGTCATCTGAATAAATCAGCTTCAAGCCCAAACCATTGTTTGGACACCAACCAAATCTTCCTAAATACAGGTTTAAGCAGTGGAGTATGAAATTGCCACAGTGTTCACAATAAATTACTCACTCTTTCTGATTCTCAAGTACATTGTGCTGTTGGGAAGAAAAACCAACTGTTCATAAACAAAACAATCCTTGTGAACCAATAATCAGTAACAAGTTCACTTGGGTGAGATCTTGCATGAGTCATTGCAAAATTATTGTTATACTGATCTCACTCTGAAATTCATTCCAAGGATAAAAAAGTAAGGATTTCAAAATAGTTTATGCATTAAAAAAACTACCCAGAAGATGAGCAATGATTCTGGATCAGACTCTTCTCAGTTCTGCTGGCTTAAATATGAGTCCTCCGGGGATAGGGTGGTCAATTAATAATAATAATAATAATAATAATAATAATAATAATAATAATAATAATAATAATAATAATAATAATAATAATAATAATAATAATAATAGTTTACTCAAAATGCAATGAAACACTGGAAAACTGAGTTGTTCGTGGGCAACCAAAGCTACGGAACTGTCAACATCAAGAGAGGAATTTTCCAGGGTGACTCACTGTCACCATTGTTGTTCATCATTGCAATGATCCCACTGTCAACAATTCTACAAAAAACAAACCTGGGCTATCAAACTGCAAGAAATTCACCAAAAATCTCCCACTTGCTGTACATGGATGATCTAAAGCAGGGGTAGGGAACCTGCGGCTCTCCAGATGTTCAGGAACTACAATTCCCATCAGCCTCTGTCAGCATGGCCAATTGGCCATGCTGGTAGGGGCTGATGGGAATTGTAGTTCCTGAACATCTGGAGAGCCGCAGGTTCCCTACCCCTGATCTAAAGCTTTATGGAAAATCAGAAACTGAAATTCAGTCACTGACCAACACAGTCAGAATCTTCAGCAATGACATTAGTATGGAGTTCGGCTTGGACAAATGCGCCACAGTGGCATTGAAGAAAGGGAAAATTACTGACAGTAAGGGCATAGAGATGCCTAATGGAAAAACCATAAAGTGCAATCAACCTGAATCCTATAAATACCTGGGAATACTACAGCTGGACAACATCAAGCATGGACATGTGAAAAATGTGGTCAGCAGAGAATATGTCCAAAGGGTCAGAAAAATTTTGAAGAGCAAATTAAACGGCGGGAATACGATCAAGGCTATCAACACCTGGGCCATACCCATCATCAGATACACTGCTGGAATTGTGAACTGGACGCAAGCGGAGCTGGATGATCTGGACAGAAAAACAAGAAAACTGATGACAATCCACTACTCATTACACCCGCGTAGTGATGTTGACAGACTTTACCTACCCAGAAAATCAGGAGGTAGAGGGCTTCTGCAAGTGAAACAAATGGTGGAAGAAGAGAAACGTGCACTGGCAGATTATGTGAAAAACAGTGAAGAACCAACATTGATGGAAGTCAACAGCAGAAAACTGCTCAAAGTGCAAAAGACAAAGAGTGAATACCGTAAAAATACACTGCAAAGCAGAAAACTGGCAAAGAAGGCTCTCCATGGACAGTTCCTAGAAAAAATTGAGGACAAAATTGACAAGGAAAAAAAAAACCTGGTTGTGGCTCACAAATGGAACTTTGAAAAAAGGAGACTGAGAGCTTGATTCTTGCAGCCCAAGAACAAGCAATTCAGACAAAGCATGCATCAAAGCCAGAATTGAAAAGTCAACTACAGATCCCAAGTGCAGACTCTGCAAGGAAGCAGACGAAACAATAGATCACATACTTAGCTGCTGCAAGAAGATCGCGCAGACGGACTACAAGCAGAGGCATAATACTGTTGCTCAGATGATTCACTGGAACTTGTGCCACAACTACCATCTGCCTGTGACAAAGAACTGGTGGAATCACAAACCTGAAAAGGTCACTGAAAATGAACACGTAAAACTACTCTGGGACTTCCGAATTCAGACTGACAAAGTTTTGGAACACAATACTCCTGACCTCACGATTGTGGAAAAAAAGAAAGTGTGGATAGTTGATGTTGCAATTCCTGGTGACAGCAGGATTGATGAGAAGCAACTGGAAAAACTTACACGATACGAGGATTTAAGGATTGAACTACAAAGACTCTGGCACAAACCAGTAAAGGTGGTCCCAGTGGTGATCGGCACACTGGGTGCAGTGCCTAAAGATTTTGAACGGCACTTAAAAACAATTGGCGCTGACAAAATCACCATATGTCAGCTGCAAAAGGCCACCCTACTCGGCTCTGCACGCATTATTCGTCGATACATCACACAGTCCTAGATGCTTGGGAAGTGTCCGACGTGTGATGTAATACAAAATCCAGCATATTGATCTTGCTTGCTGTGTATAACTGTTTTGTATCAATAATCATAATCATAATCATAATCATAATCATCTGCTGTTGTAAGAAAATAGCCCAAACTGACTATCTTGAAAGTCACAATAGGCTAGCAGCAATGGTGCACTGGAACCTTTGCAAAAAGTACGGCCTGCCCTGTAGCAAGACCTGGTACGAGCACAAGCCAGAGAAGACCACAGAAAATGAAGAAGCAAAAATACTCTGGGACTTTAGAATACAAACAGACAGACACCTGGCACACAACACCCCAGACATAACAGTGATAGAGAAAAAACATGTTTGGATCATAGATGTTGCTGTGCCAGTTGACAGCGGGGTAGAGGACAAAGAGCTGGAAAAGATCACAAAATACAAGGACCTACAAATTGAAGTTGAACGATTGTGGCAGAAAAGAACAACAGTAATCCCACTAGTAGTCGGTGCTCTAGGAGGAATCCCAAGAAATCTTGAAAAACATCTGGAAAGCCTAAACTTGGACAGAACATCAGTCCACATGCTGCAGAAAGCAGCACTTCTAGGAACTGCACACATTCTACACAAATACCTCTAATATCCTAGGTCCTTGGGAAGGACTCGATATTCAGAGATGAATTCCAGACACTTGTGCTGTGTTGTTATGTGTATAATAATAATAATAATAATAATAATAATAATAATAATAATAATAATAATAATAATAATAATAATAATAATAAATCTCAACTGATTTATTTATTTTATTTGTTTGGCAGCACAACCTATTTTACTGTACAGGTAACTTTCTCCTCATTTTCCTTTGTCATGTATTAAGGAAACCATTAAATGGGATTATATTTTGCCCCCAGATGAGGAAGAAATATCAAAAGGTGAGAATCAGTTGGAAATATTACAAGACAGGTCACTGCTGGAAAAAAGCCTTAACCAAAATAAGTGATCATTGTTTGTTAAGTACTGAAAGAAACTTTCAGTATAAAGTTTTGGTTCCCAGAAGGAAGTTTTTAAAAAACTATCTCTACGTAAAGAAGGAAAGCATACATAATCAATATGTCTAATTCTTAACATGGCACCATCTGTAGAAACCGAAATCCAGTGACTGGAGCCATGAAGGATGGTTTGTTGCAAGTTTACTAAAAGTCTGAAATCTAAACAGGGGCAGGGGGAGGGGAGAGAGATTATGTTGGGGAGCAAAATTTGGAAAATGCCAATTTCTAAGGCTCATTCCGCACATGCAGAATAATGCACTTTCAAACTGCTTTCAGTGCTCTTTGAAGCTGTGCGGAATGGCAAAATCCACTTGCAAACAGTTGTGAAAGGGGTTTGAAAATGCATTATTTTGCTTGTGCGGAAGGGGCCTAAGCTTGAGCAATGCCGAAAAAATTGGTATTGCATTTAGCATTAACAAGCCTTTATTGGCATAGACAACAGTACAACAATAATAAAAACAGATTAAAAAGAAATTGGTATTGTGCTTTATAATTATCATTAAAGTCAAATAAGATGAATACCTGATTTGGTAAACCCGAATATTTTCTAATTACCTGAAAAAATTCAGGTCCATTTGAATTTTTAGGGATTGGTGTGTTTTTGTTTTCAACCTGTAGGGGGCGCATTTTATAAACTAGCGGCTTGTATAGCCATATTGGTCCACACAGTTGTATAGTTGTATAGCCATATTGGTCCACACAGAATCTAAAAACAAGATTAAAATAGCTTTTATTGGGACCAGCCAAAGACACAAAACATGGTCCAAGCTTCTTTGTACACTGGAACTCAAGCTGATGATACAAAATTTTAAATTTTAAATCTAGGAGGATGGAAAAAACAGATTTTTCCAGATTAAGGTCTAATCTTGCACACATTCTTTTATTGCTAAAATGTTAAGATACAGCACTTTCTCTGGGAAACTTTGTTCAATCTTTATTCTTAGTTCTTTCATTAAAGTAACAAAACCTGTCAAGTCCATCCAAAATTGCTTCAAACACCAAATGAGAATCACACTTCCTTTGCAGACTGAGAGCAATAGGAAGGACCTAAGAAAGCTAACTACATTTTCTCCTTCTCCAGGTATTTCTTTAGCTGGCATTAGATATATGTATGTCAATTATAATTTTTAATTACTCTAGTTCAATTGTAACAATTCATTACAAGCATTTCTTATTCACAAGGTTAGTTCTCTTCACCTTTGTTTAGCTAGTTTATGGCTGTACTTCAGGAAATCTTGTTTGGCAATCCCTGAGAAAAGGGTAGGATTGTGCCACTTTATAGAAACCTTTGCTGGATTAGGTTAGAAGATATCTTTGTTCCATAAGAAGCAATTTCTGTTACTGCATTAACAAAAATGAATGCTGATATAAAGCTGTTACGAACAATGAAAATTTCATCATGCTGTCATGTTGCAGCTTCAGGAGAACCTGAGCCTGTGTAAATTAAATTAAATTCAGCTCATTTTCATTGTGCAGTGGGAGGGATAGTTTCACACAGGCAATGTGCATCTTGTGGGGGATTTCAAAGATTTTAAAGTTCAGCATTGAAAGTAATTGTCTGCTGTCAGAAAAATACAGGATGAGATTTATTAATACCACAGGTTGACTACAAACAATGGAACTGGATGCCGAGCTGTCCTTCTATATGCAGAATTAGTCCTGCCATAAGATGAGGTTATCTTTGGATCCAGTCCCACGAGTATGATGCAAAAGATCATCCTTGTGAAGAGTTCAGTTTGACTGGGCATAATCAACAGGTCAGTCAAAGCTTTGTTTGCTCAGCCAATTCTGAGCACTGACATTTTCACAAAAGGATGTCTCAGCCCCAGCAAGGGTAGATAAAAGTCAATTATTTTTGTTTTTGAAATGAGAAAAATAATGAAATTTGGTGTGTTTTTAAGTATACTAGCTTTTTTAAAACTAAAAAAATTGTGACCCTTCAAAAATTAAGTTGTCTTAAAACAATATATGAAAGTAAATATATCACAACCTTTCCTCCTAATCTCATGTCAATCATATCCATCTATTCTGTTTCTATTCTACCCTTCTTTGAAAGAGCTTAAGACAGTAGTGGTGAACCTGTGGCACTCCAGATGTTCATAGACTACTATTCCCATCAGCCTCTGCCAGCAGGGCCAATTGGCCTTGCTGGCAGGGGCTAATGGGAATGTTAGTCCATAAACATCTGGAGTGCCATAGGTTCACCACCATGGGCTTAAGATGTCCTTCATGGCTCTATCTCACCTCTACCATGTAGAGATAGTAACTGGCCCAAGTGACCCAAGGAACTTCATGGCTGAAGGGGAAATATAAATACAGATTAGCTGCAGTCCAGCCCTCTTATCACACTAGCTTTGCCATTAAGCTTATGATCTCTATCAATACTATTGTAAAAGAACTAACTGAGGATAACAATAGCTGACTTTTCACATCCAGAATTCTAAGCATAGAAGCTCCCTGTATAACGACTATTATAAATATTTCTATAAGTATGAAACAGTAGATGTTCATCCCTTTGCATTTTTCCCATGTCTGATATAAATTGACATTTGGGACTCAAATGTAGACTATTCTGTAGACCTTGTAGACTATTGTACAAATGTAGACCTAAAGCTGTACTTATGTTTTTGTTGCTATATCAAACTATTAATATGCATTTTTAGGGAAAGTTGGGACCTTGGTTTAAAGTTACTATTCACTTCCAAAAGAGATGTGACATGGCAATTCATAATCAGGTTTCATAATATTTTTTGGAATAAAAAAGAAGTTGGAGAGGGGGACTCCAAATTGGAGCACAGCAATAGCTTTTTGGGGAATTTAACTCTTTCTCAGTGCTGTTTTCCCCTATAACCAAGCTGCTGTTAGCCTCAATGGTTTGAGGGCAGGGAACTAAGATGGTAGAAATAGCACAGGGAGAAATGATGAAAACAACTCTTCCCCCAGTTCTGTTGTTTTGATTTAATTTCCAGCATCTACAGCCTGCTCCTGAGTTAAACAACAGAATCAGAAAAAGGTAATAGCTCTCAATAGACTCACTTATCTGAGCTCTTAATTTTTTTTCCTACTGATTTGAATTAATTATTTGCCTTCATTTAAATTAATCCCATCTGGTCAATCCTGAACTGAACAGAGAATACAGCAAAAACAACTATTGCTTCAGTAAAAAACATATCGTACCTGTTCTGCTGTAGATATGATAGCCTATTTGTGATGGTTGCACAGTTGTCTATGGGACTGTAACAGTGGTGGGATTCAAATAATTTAACAACTGGTTGTTTACAAGCACCATTTTAACAACCAGTTCTGCTGAAGTGGTGCGAACCTGCTGAATCCCACCACGGGATTGTACCCACGTAATTACCTTGCATGTAACCCTATTATCTTGTATGCCTCTGATGTCTGTTACATTTGTAAGATATTTTGCCTGTTTTTTTTCTGATTCCATAAGTGAAGCACTTGCGCTTACCTTTTCCCTGTATGCATTATGCATATTTTAAAACTGGCTTACCTCTAAATAAAATCTTTCCCTAACATAAAGAAGGAGGAGGAGGAGGAGGAGGAGGAGGAGGAGGAGGAGGAGGAGGAGAAGGAGAAGGAGAAGGAGAAGGAGAAGGAGAAGAAGAAGAGTTGGATTTACATCTCCCCCTTCTCTCCTGTAAGGAGACTCAAAGGGACTCACAAAGTCCTTTTCCCCCCTCACAACAAATACCCTGTGAGATAGATGGGGCTGAAAGAGCTCAGAAGAACTGAGACTAGCCCAAGGTCACCCAGCTGGCATGTGTTGGAGTATACAGGCTAATCTGAATTCCCCAGATAAACCTCCACAGCTCAAGCAGATGTTATTACATCATGAAGTGTTAACTTTATCATGATGTTATTACATCATGATGCGTTAACTTTATCATGATGTTATTACATCATGATGTTATAACGTCATGATGTGTTAACATTATCATGATGTTATAACATCATGATGTGTTAACCTCGTGATAATGTTAACACTTCATGTTATAACGTCATGATATGATAACACCATGATTATTTTAACACATCATGATATGTTAACATCATGAGAAAGTTAACACATCATGAAGTGTTAAAATTATCATGATGTGAACACATCATGATGGGTTCACATTATCATGATGTTAACACATCATGACGTTATAACATCATGATGATGTTATAACATCATGAGAAAGTTAACACATCATGATGTGTTAAAATTATCATGATGTTAGCACATCACAATGTGTTAACATGATCATGGTGTTATAACATCATGAAGTTATAACATCATGATAATGTTAACACATGATGATGTGTAAGATTATCATAATGTTATAACATCATGATGATTTGTTAATATTTGTGTTAACCTTTCTCATGATGTGTTAACCTTTCTCATGATGTTATAACATCATGATAATGTTAGCACATCATGTTATAACGTCATCATGATTTTATAACATCATGATGTTATAAAATCATGTGTGTGCCTGTCAGGGGTGCATGTTAGAACATTGTGTCGTTATAACATTATCATGATATTATAACATCATGACGATGTGATGTTATAACATCATCATGATGTTATAACATCATCAAGACGTCATATATAATGTCATGATGTTATAACATCATGACGTTATAGCATCATCATGTTGTTATACCATCATGACGTGTATATATATACATATATATAACGTCATGATTTTATAACATTTTCATGATGTTATAACATCATCATGGTGTTATAACATCATGGCGTTATAATATCATCATGATCCTAATGTCATGTTGTTATTAAATCATGATGTTATAACAACTCCCTCAGAAGTCACCCCCAAATCTCCAACACAGAGTTAGCTGGGCACAACAGCAAGCCCCACTGAAATCTATGGTGGGAAAAGTTAATTAATTTTCCCCATCATTGAACTTGAGAGAGTTCTGAGAGAACTCACCAAGCAGGCTTCACGTGCAGGGGCAGGGAAACAAAATAAGTCTTTTGGAGGTCCATAAAATTGAACTCCCAAAAGTAAAGTTAACGAAGCCTGGATGTAATTACCACGAAGGCCTCCTGGAGGCACCTTGAAAGTCTGGTGCCTCTATCTTCACAAATCTGCAGCCTGCTTACACACAGAGAAATTCCCCATTGGCTACAATAGAGCCAAGGAACTGCAAAGCAGAGAATCTGGGCAACTTTTTGTGTGCCTGTCAGGGGCAACTTTTTGTGTGCCTGTTTAAAGATAGTGATTTTGAACAGTCCAGAAGCACAGCTAGCTGGTTATTCCCTTGTAATACAGTGTGGCACTAAATTTCAATGAACAGTAGATGGTGCCCAAAAGCAAGGTCCTGCCTTCCTTAAATGACCAACTGTTCCAAGATGCTGGAGACCATGGTATAGTTCTAGATTTTATGTTGCAAGTAAACAGAAAATACTGAGATGGCCAGACTGTGAAAGGACCCTAAATCCATGGTTAAGAACTAGAACTGGATTTTCTCCATTCGTTCCTTTATTGTTTTGTGGGCTTGCTCTACTCTGTATTCCACTTCACCTGAAGTTTAGTTGATAACTAAAGAAATTGACTTCTGGTTTAATTTTCAATATTGATTCTGAAATAGGAGCATACAGGGGTTTCATCTTCATTAATAAAAAATCACTATCTTGGCAAACAGAGCACTGGGCACAGATCTCTCACAACTTTATCTTCCTTCAGATCATTTGTCTCTTTGCTCCCCAGTGTGCAAACTGGTTTTTAAAAACCTGCATAAACATCCAATCTTGATGTGATCCTACCTATGACTGCCTCAAGAGTCTTTTCTATACTGCTTTTTACTGATATGCAAATAGGTATTTTGCATTTGTAAAAACAACATGGAAAAGGAATTTTGTTACAACTGTACATTCCATCACATCAAGATTTCTTTTTGAACTGAAATCAGCAACAAAATCTTCATGCACAGAAGTCCATAAGAAAAAAGAGAAGTTGAAGAGAAAAGCAGAACAGCGAAGAATTTCAATTCCTTGGTTTCACTTTATTTATATAAAGTATTTATAAACACACCTTTCTCTTTACAAGTCATGACCCAGGGCAGGTAACATCCAAATACAATTATGGTATCAAATACATTAAAATAGTCAATATTAGAACACCGTATTGCCAGCAGGAAAACATTCCACCAAAGCCTTCGACAATACATTCCACCAAAGCTCTGTGAAACAACTTCCATCAGCTGGTTGTTGTGGGTTTTCTGGGCTGTGTGGCCATGGTCTGGTAGATCTTGTTCCTAACATTTTGCCTGCATCTGTGGCTGGCATCTTCAGGGGTGTATCACAGAGAGAAGTCTCTTACACACTGTGTTCAGTGAGAAGGGAATGTTTAGGAGGGTACTCCATATATACTCGTGTATAAGTCGACCTGCATATAAGTCGAGGCACCTAATTTTACCACAAAAAACTGGGAAAACTTATTGACTCGCGTATAAGTCGAGGGTGGGAAATGCAGCAGCTACTGGTAAATTTAAAAAAAAATAGATACCAATAAAATTACATTAATTGAGGCATCAGTAGGTTAAATGTTTTTGAATATTTATTTCAAAGAAAAACAGTAAACTAGCTCTGTAAGTGGAAAAGAGGGTCAACAAGAACAATATGTCTCCCATTGTGGAGAAAAGTTGGCTAAAAATGAAACAAACGCAGATATTATTAAATGCATTCTTCACACCTCAGCTTACCATCCATACCCTCACATAAAGCACAGAGAAATGCTAGTTACATTACACCATTTGTCTTGAATAATTGTTGTTGTTGTTGTTGTTGTTGTTGTTGTTGTTGTTATAATATACCGCCCTCCCCCGGAGGGCTCAATTGCCAAGATGTGATGTGATGTACCTGGAGAATGAGCACAGATCCAAGGTAGCTGGCCACTGATGGAGGAAGGGAGGAATGGCTGTCCTGTTGAGGGTGAGGAACTGCAGCTATGGAACAGGGATGGGTGAGGGAGGGGAAACATATTCTGTAATTTATACAATCCAAAGATATTACAAGAAGGTTCTTCATATCTAAAGCACATGAATATACATATTTCACTCCAGATTGATCTGGAGGGTCCCTGGGAGGCACGTGAGTCTCTCTCGAGGACCTCTCTTAAAGTAGGGATCCTCAACCATCATAGCCTTCCACTTATATCACTGTAAAATGAGAGGGAGAAAAGCAGTCAATAAACTTGAAGATCATTACAGTAATTCTCTTTAACATTCTCTTATCCACAGTAGATCACACAATAGTAAACAGTACAGTGCAATTCATTAGGCCCGTGGCTTATCCTTATTCATGCAGATGTTGTTAGGGAAAGGTAGAGGATGGTAATATGGGGTTAATCCAAGGAGGTGCTCTTGAGGGAGGAACAGATCCTGCTAGGTAACCACAGTCCCTTGTAGCTATCATGAGCTCCTCTGAAGAGATAAATGCTGTGATATGGAGCTCACTGAAAAAAAACAAAGCTAGTAATTTGGAAGATTTCTAAGGCTATCACAAATCAACAACAAAGAACTGTCAACAGAATGTGATACCCTAGGAACCAGAGGTGCAAAACTAAAGAGAAAGGTTGCTAAAGTGGTTGCTAAAGGTTGCTAAAAGGGAAAGTAAAAACCATTATATCCGCTGTATCTTATTTGATTTCTATACTAGCCATCCGGTGATGTCCATGTATACAATTGTCTATCTGGTTGACAGATATGTGTTTGCAATGAACAAATAGTTATCCTCACAAAATTGTATGAGTCGCTCTTTTGCTCATTTCTGCCCCTGCAAAAAAACCCCTAATTATATGGGTTGAAGTTTTCAGTTTTATGGTAAATAATTTTTTTTAATCCTCAGTAAACATAATCTGTAGGAGATCACTCATGACTTTTCTAAACTACAGCAACAATCAATTTTTAACTGTGACCATTCATGCAGTGTTCTTTATATGGCACAAATTTATCTTAGTTTCCTTAAGGGTCAAGACAATTGAGTGAACTCTGACTGTTCTGGAATGTTTTGTTAAAGAAAAAGAATTTGTAACATTTATAGGAAAATGCCAGAGACTGTCCTAGGCCTGGGAACTGTAAATTAAACGGATAGGCATTTTCAGGTCAAAATGTGACTGGGATTAGACAACTTGGTGTCATAATGAATGGCAGGAAAACTGCAATGGTTCAAACAGGCTAACAATACAAACTATTAGAACAGTTAACAGCTATGTTCAGGATAAAGATGACGGGAGATTTGTAAATTCATCCACTATTTCCTGGACTGTCTTTGTTTTAAGGCACTAAGGCACTAGGATCCAAGTGGAGCATTCTAGGACAAAGCAGTTCAGGAAATGGTGGATGAATTAAAAAATCTCCTGTCATCTTTATCCTGAATAGGGTATAACAAGCTCTCAGACTGAACTCTCCTAGCTCCACCTATTAAAGCTCTTAAGCATCATCACACCTGGGTTGATTGGTTGATTATCCTCAGTTTGGCTCAGTGGCATACCGCCCATTGGGCAACGTGGGCAGTGGCCCAGGGTGCCCCCTTGTGGCGGGAGCCAAAAATGCAGGGTTTGTTTTTGGGGTTTTGGGGTATTTTAGTAGGTTTTCCATTTTTGGCCTGCACGGGACGCAGTTTTTAGGCTAGCAGCACCAAAATTTCAAGGACGTTTTGGGAGACTCTCCTGATGCTATCACGCAGGTTTGGCTCAGGGAGCCCAAAGTTATGGACTCCCAAAGGGGTACCCCATCCCCATTGTTTCCAATGGGAGCCTATAGGAGATGGGGGCTACAGTTTTGAGGGTCCATAACTTTGGACCCCCTGAACCAAACTTCACCAATCCTGGGAGGTATCATCAGCAGAGTCTTGTACTGATACCACCCAGGTTTTGTGAAATTTGGTCCAGGGGGTCCAAACCTATGGACTCTAAAAGGGTTGCCCCATCACCCATTGTTTTCAATGGGAGCTAATAGAAGATGGGGCTACACCTGTGAGGGTCCATAACTTTGGACCCCCTGAACCAAACTTCACCAAGCCTGGGTGGTATCATTAGGAGAGTCTCCTAAAGATACCCTGAAAGTTTGGTGCTGCTAGCTTAACAAAGTTTGGTGTTGCTAGCTTAACAATTGCACCCCTGACAACAGGCACCCCCCAAATTTCCCCAGATTTCCTTTTAAATCCCCCCCTTTTGGCATGGATTTAAAGGGACAATCTGAGGTCCCCAGTTTAAACATTGAAAGTGATGCTGTTTCAGGGTGGGGGAGAATCAACCCCAAAATAGCATCACTTTCATTGAAAATGATGCTGTTTGGGGGTGGATCCCAGCATCACTTGTTTAAACTAGGGAGCCCAGATTCTCCTTTTAAGTCCACCTTAAAGGGAGAATCTGGGATTCCCAGTTTAAGTAACATTGAAAATGATCCTGTTTCCCCCAACTGTGGGGACTGGATACAACACCATAAAATGTTTTCATAGCAGTAATAAAACATTTTGAAAGCATCTTGAAAATGTTTTCAAAAAAATTATTTCTGCTGTGTGGCATGGCCTATTGCTGTGTTCAGATTTGTGAGTTGGGGCATGTTCTATAATGTGATGGTGACTTTGAAATGACCTGGTGTAAAAAATCATTGTTTGGTCATGGTGGGGGAGGGCGGCTGCCCATGGGGGTGCGCCAAACTCCAGTTTGCCTAGATACACCACTGGCACTGGGCATAGCTACAAGGAGGCCGGGGGCCCATCAAATTCAGGTTTTGTACTGGACATGCGGTGCACCGGGGGGGGGGGCATCAAAATCAGGTTTTGCCCAGGGCTCCAGTTTGCCTAGTTACGCCACTGGTTTGGCTGGTTATCTGGTGCTTGTTCTCTACAAAAGCATAATGCCTAGTCTTTAAAAAGAAAGGTGCTGAGGTTCACACCTTTTTGAAAACTACATCAGTTTACGAAAGAGAATAGTCTTCCTGTAATCCTGAGTGTTGGAAAGCATGTTTTGTTTGCTCGCTGGCATAATGCTTGCAGATAGACCAATATGGGATCTGGTAAAAATGTGAGTCCTGATATCCAGCACAAGGTCCCGGCTAAGTTTTGGCTTGAAATTAAGTTCAGGTTAATTGGATACTGCCAGTCCTGGATTAACCATTAAACAAGTAAAGAGTGCCCCAAAAGGGGGGGGTCTCCTTATCTCTGCTAAGTATTGAAGCAGAGTTGTTATGTCAGATTAATTGTGAGGATATGATTAAAGACTGTAATTTAAAAATGCAGGAGAAAACTGTTTGTAGTATAAATAAAGTTATAAGTAAGAAACAAACATTTTGCATCTTTGATACATATACGTTAAAATGCTATGTATCTTCAAGGCAGGAAGAAATGCAGTAATAGGTATTTTATTCCATACAAATAATGATATTTATTCATCAGAATATATATATTTTACGGTTTACTATTGTTTTTATTTTTAAATAACATATACAATATATGGGGGTACCATAATCTCTTCAGTGCTTAGGACTTGTAAATGTCTTAATCTGGCCCTGGTACTATTGTTGCATTCCATTTATTTCTGTTTGTTGCTGGCACACATAATTATAGAACCAGACCAGCATCAAGTACTTTGAATCTGAACATCCAAACCATCACTTTCATTGTTCTGCCCTGAGTGCCAGGGTTGGAATCCTAAATTTCTTAGGTACTCACTGTGCTCCTTAATTCTTGCTATTGTTTTGTCAGCTTTCTTCATGTTTCTTAGAGGTTACAGGAACACTTAAAGAGCAGACTGTACTTGAAAGTGGAGAGATTTAAAATTCTCAGAGCAGCAATTTAATTCCTGCTGCTACATTACAGTGTTCTTTTTATTTGCTTTATCTAAAAGCTATATTCTTGCAGATAAACTCTCCTTTATATAATGCTGTTGACTGAAAACCCCTGTGTCTCCCCTCCATGTAAACTGACATGGGAATTTCTCCTCTCAATGTTGTGCCTTCTCAACATAGTATCAAGGAAGATAATGCCCTGCAGAGAAAGAGGATTTGAATAAGACAACAGTCCGGCAGGTCATACATTTGGCTCTGCAGCCGCATAATCAGGAATAAGTCTAATCTTGCCTTCTTCTCCTAAACTAGAATATAATAACTATATATCATTTTTTCTGATAAAACAGTGAATGGAAAAAATCAGTATTTATTAATGGTATTTTGTCCAGGATACAGTAATATGCAGCTTAAAAGGACTCAAACTATGCAATGTGCAAATACATAAATTTACTTTCCCCTCCTATTGAAACAGGACATAAAATACATTGTAACTCTGTGTGTCTTTCATAATTGATTAAAAGTAGCTCTCTTCCACAAAGTAGCCCTTATTCAAGAGCACATGCCCAAGGACAGTATACATGTTTCCCTTTTTGAATGATGGAGATGAAGTTCAAAACAGGAAGTGTTAAAATGTCAAAAACTATCCCTACAGAAATTGCACTCTAAAATGTAAAGGGGGGTGGAAATATGTTTAGGGTTAGCAGCTCTAGGGGAAACTAGTGAACAGATAGCTATAATTGTGTGAATTTCCTTTTTACATGGCAAACAATAATCCAAACAAATTGGAATTTTTTTTACCAATGACAGAAAATTTAAAATGCTGATCAGCACTTTTCCAATTTCAATAAGCCTTTATTGGCATACAGAACATACAGTATAAATACAGTTAAAATTATAAGATAAAACTTCACATTGAATCATAAGCTCAGTTTACAAACTTCAGCCAGGAACTTTGCCACTGTGAGACAACAGTTGAAATAATCACAGTTTAAAAGCATATTTACTTTGTCTAGCTCTGTATGGGTTTTCATAGGGTCAATAACCTGTGATAATAAGCTGGAACTTAGATTCTGGTAAAATGGGCAGTGGAGGAGAATGTGCGGAATGGAATCCAGCTGCTCTGGACTGCAGGGGCAAAGCCTCTTATCGCTCGGTAGACCCTTGAGTCTTCCTCTATGGAGTGGGGATGGCATAATGTTAAATCTAGCCAGCATGTAGGCTCTCCTATATATAGGGTTGGTAAGCGCTGCAATATAGTAGGCTGGGTTTCCCCACACAAATGGAATTGCCACGCTCGTTGGCGAACAGGATTTATTGGCCAAGCTCTACAATTGTTAGTAATCTATGTCTCAGTAAAGGTTAGCATGTTCAAGGAGTCACTATCATAACCCAATTCCCCAATCTTTGCTAAGACCATTGTACACCATTTAGAGTGATGGAGTTCTCTCAAGGTGAGTTGGGTCAATGAGTTTTCGGAGCTTTGGTAGTGGATATGCAGCCAAAATTTTATGATGTTTAACCTGATAGTGGCCTCTATGGAGTATTGGTCAGATTCTAAACATAGAAATGCATACAGGATGAAGTTTGGCAAACCAAATAATTTATGCAGAAATTTAGAATGGAATGATCTAATGGCACTATTGCTAGGTGTTAACCAAGTGGGAGCTCCGTAAAGCAGTTGTGCTCTCACCCTTGCTTTGAAAACGTGCAGGGCTAGGGGAATATATTGGTTGCCCCTGGAATAATAGGACCTCCTGGTGGCACTAGCATTTGATTGGGCCCGAGCCAATATATATTTTTGATGAGTGGACCATGACAAGTTATTGCTAAACCAGAGTCCTAGGTATTTAAAAATTTTAACTTGTTCAATATAGTGGCCCTTTATCTTCTAAACTTGTTTTTTACTGCTTTTTCCAAAAACCAGAATTTTAGTTTTGCCATAGTTCACCTGCAGATCATTTGCCTCACAAAAGTCAACAAATCTATGCAGGAGTCTTGTTAAACCCCCACGAGAAAGGGATAGTAGGGCTGCATCGTTCGCAAATAACAGGAGAGGGAATCAGCACTTTTCTTCAGATATAATATAGATGTAATAGTTAAAATATATCATATGCAGTTAGAAAATGCACAGAAGGGAATCAAAATATGAAAGAATTGGAATCAGGTGCAGAAATGGCAGAATGGAACTAGTCAAGCATACCTTAAAAGAATTCTATTGGGATAAACTTTAAGCTTAAAACAGATAATCAGGACAATTTTAAGAGACAAGACTATGCCCTTGTCTCTCAAGAAAATGAATGAAAAATATGAAATAGCATTCTGCGCGGTTGTGGGCACTCAGTAAATATTCTCTCAGCCTACATCCCTCTTTTGAAGCTTGGTCAGTATCCCAGCCTTGATATAAGAAAGAACACTAGGAAGAACATTAACAGGATTTACAAGGACTGATATAAATATCTCTTGCCTATCAGTTTGTTGGGCTCAGGAGCATGAATAATGCTGTGCAAAGAACCAAGAGCACACTAGTGCCAAGAATATAGATAAAATACTTTTAATTAATCAAGTTACATTACAGACCCACATAGCTATTTGAATTATACCAATGCCATGCCAAGAAAAGCAATAACGAGGTTAATGGTGACAACAACAACACAGCCTCAAGGTTAGCAGCATTGCATTCCACATCAGGCTTCAAGAGCATAAGAAGATCAAATTAAGGGTAGTCTGTAAAGATATACAGGCTATTAACTACAAAAGATCACAGCCAAATAATTACAAAACATCTACAATCTACAAGTTGGGCATGAAGGCTTAGAATATGAAGAACTTAAAATGAAGCTTATTTCATAGTAACTTTGATGGATGGTGTCTATCAGAATTTAATCAAATGCTTAAACATGATGGGTTGGATCATTTTACTAGGTTTGTGATTTAAAATGACTTGAAGGGAAAGACAGCGTCACCTTTTGCAGACAAGGATGTACAAACAGGGTAACTAAGGCAAAATACAGATTCTTTAGTGATATGCCAAGACAGCAGGAAGACAGTTGGCACAAGGCTCAACAGAGATCATAGCACCAGCTTTACATGGTATTTTAGAGATCTCTAAGGCATGATGCTAAAGCAAATCTCTTCAGGGGAGGCCTTTGTTTCATCATAAGGGTATCAGACTTGTTAGCAAATATCATCAGCAAGTAAAAACTCAATAATTATGACACTTGACACCATCAAAAAGCTGTAAAATGTAAAGGTTGTCAGGGTTTTTTTTGCTTTGGGCCTTGAAATAAAGGATACAAAAACAAACTGGTAATAGATTGCTATGACTACCCCTCTGGAATCTGTCAAGATACAAAGTGGGTGGAGGATTAGTTAACCCAGAACAAACCAGATCACATAGTGACCAAATGTTGGTATGTGAACCAGAACAATGCTGAGCTAAAAGGTCACAGCAGGTCACTGACCAGTCCACCTCCTCCTGCAGACCAGATCCCAACATGCCTTCAACCATTCCACAGGCCTATATTATGCAGATGCAATGGTGGCAGAAAAGTATTGCCATTACCATCACACGGAACACTTTAAACTCCTAAACAATAAAACGGTAAGGAATTGAATGTCAAGACAATGAACCCTCCACCAATGAAGGAGCAGAACTCACAAAGTGAGTCCTGCTCCCGCATTGGTGGGAATTCATCATCCCAATATTTGATTCCCCCTGCTGCAAGGCTCCTCCACCTACTCCTTCCACCCTCAGAAGTGAAGCTATGTCTGCAGAGAGTTTGGCGATGCCCCCCACCTTCACCTCCCACCCTAACCACCCAAATTTCACCCTTCACCACCTCAAGCCTCACTTTCAAATCCTCCCCCATCCCAACAAGGGGGGCTGCGATCCCTCCACCTACAGCACAGCATCCCACACTTCAATTTGTGGGATCAAGGGTGTCCTGGGGGCCCCCACCTGTTCCCCCTGTCCTGCCTGCTCCAATACAACTGATAGTAGCAGCACTCTCAATGCCCTGTAGACAACTGAAAGTGTACTTTGATGGCACTCCTGACCGCTTGCCTTTCTTCTTGGTGCAAGTGGATGCTTGCATGCAGGACATGCAGGACCAGGAGGGAAAAGAATGTGATTCCTTGGCTCCGCATCGCAAAACAGACTGTAAAATTGACCTGGTCCCTAGAGCTAAGCTTCCCAAGGGGCGGCTATACCCCATGAGCCCAGCAGAGGACTCCACCCTTTGAGAATTCCTGGATAAAAATTTAACTCAAAAGTTTATCCTGCCAGAAAGTTTATTATCACTTCTTATGGGAGTTTTTTGGGGAGGCTGGAGTGGCTGTTTTTCAACCAAATGACTCCAAAATTACAGAAGAATGGATGCTACCTGTCCTCTAAAGACCCCCAAGTTCCGAGCAAATTTGACCAAGAGTTTGTGTAACCCCTATGTTCAGAATGGGATAACCCAGAAAGGGGTGGAGTCTGAAAAGAAGCAGAAGGCTGCAGAACTCATGAGGCTGGAGGAAGCAAGGCTACCAGGCTGGGACCTTGATTGACTTTTATAAGCCCTTAACATCTTGTTTAAGGTAACTGCAATGTTGTTGGGAACTAGTGGGAAGGGAGTTGTTTATTTTTGCTATATTGTAAATGTTAGAATTTATTGTTTCAGGGTTTTTGTGTATGTAAATGGTGAGAGTTTTTCTGGGGACCTTCAACATCTTGAACCCAGGTCACCAAGTTTCTGGAGTCTCCATGAGCCAACCGCCAGCAGGAAGAATGGACTTGTCATTATCAGACTGTAATTAGAAGGACTTGGAATGAAACAGGACCTTGGAGTGTTAAGTTAAATGTTAATGTTTGATCATTGTCATATGTTAAAGAAAGTAAACCTTTTTATTTAAAATTTCGTTGTTGCAAACTCCTTCCAAGTTCTGCCCCACAGAACCCACGAGCTGAGGTTACATTTGCATTTTACAGGCCTCTGAAAAATCTACCTCCAGTTCTCTTTTTTCCTAGCCATAGTACCGTGTTTCCCCGAATATAAGACAGTGTCTTATATTAATTTTTGCTCCCAAAGATGCGCTATGTCTTATTTTTAGGGGATGTCTTATATTTCTGTGTTCTGTTCGTCAGGCATGCTTCCAAACAAAAACTTTGCTACGTCTTACTTTTGGGAGATGCCTTATATTTCACACTTCAGCAAAACCTCTACTACATCTTATTTTCTGGGGATGTCTTATATTCAGGGAAACAGGGTATTTGCAAAGAACAAAAGGGCCCCCACCCCTGCAAAGGAATGAGTGAGGGATTTGGCATTGCTAAGAGAACAAGTAAAATCAAAGAAAAAGAAAAGTTCCTGCTACCCAAACTCAAACTAAACAAACAATGAAAAGCACCAGATTGTATCAGGGGAGGGTATTCATTATAACTATTCCATGAAAACATTATAGCGATCTAAATCTGACATTTCTGTATAAATCTTTGACTCAGCAATTTCATTATGCACACCCCTAGTCAATATACAAAAATACAGACCTTCCTCTCACCAGGATCTGAATACAATCATTTAGATACAAGCACAAGCCATTTCTAACTTGATGAAAAATGGCTATACTCTCCTTTCTCCTAGAACGCAGGGATCCCAATCTCCTCTCTGGGTGTTTCTTCCTGCCTCAGTATAGCAGTTGGGGCACTCAGGGGTACTGGATCTCCACACAGCTGAGCCAAGAACTGAGAACAGACCAAGGAGGACTCAGGCTTATCCAATCTGGGTAACAAGCTCACAGGATGCTCCCTGCCAATGATAAAGCAGAGCAGACCTCACCACTTTGGACTGGGGGTAACAGATTCCAGCTTTTAATTTTTCTCCACTTAATATCCTTGAAAAGAGAAAAGCAGTACAGCAAAGACTGATGTGCTAATCCCTCTTTTTGCTTGTTGTGCTGGTTTTCTACCTGTAAGAAACATTTTTATATAGAACCTGCAGTATGAAGCAGTATAGTCCATTGAGGTGCTATGTGGTTTCCTGGCTGTATGGCTGTGTTCTAGCAGCATTCTCTCCTGAAGATGCCAGCCACAGATGCAGGCGAAACCTCAGGAGAGAATGCTGCTAGAACATGGCCGTGAAAGTCTTCAACAATACAGTATAGTCCATTCTTCCTCAGAATTCTTCTACTCAATTCACCACCTTTTATGAGCCATACCTGATTTCAGAGTTCAGTCACTCAATTTAGGAGCTAAGAGTTTTAACTTCGGCAGTTCAAGTTAGAATGTAAAAAAAAAAACTGCAAGAGCACAGTTCTCACATGCTACCATGACAAAGTGCTTCCAAGTGCCATTGGCCAAAAAAACTAACAAGCAAGGAAGGAAAAAAAACAACCTTCCCACAGATTAGATCTGCCTCAGGATGTTTTTGTTATCCCACTGTTTTGAACATTGGAGTGCAATGCCAAAACGCTGAACACAAGGTCTGTCAGAGTTTACTGGCATCACAGTTGAAGTTAAACAAGAAACTTCAAGATGAAAAACTAAGCTTGCTGCTTCTTGGCACAATACTCACTCATATACAGGCAATAGTAGGAATCTTTTCATTTATTATTTAGAACCTTTTGAAGTTCCACTTAGAGTCTGCACATCTGAGAGAACTGGGGAATGATCCATAACTCTGAAATGTTCAGAAGAAACTTCCTATACACAACAGATGACGGAATCTCTTATTAGTGTTGCCAATAACCTGGATGAAAAAAAGTCTTGTCTCTTTGACAGAAGCTTAAGCTATAGAAATGGGCAGTTGACACTTTTCCAGTGGTGGGATTCAGCAGGTTCGCACCACTTCGGCAGAAGCAGTTGTTAAAATTGTGCTTGTATACAACGAGTTGTTAAACTATTTGAATTCCACCACTACGCCTTTCATGGCACAAAGGAAATAATATTACCTGGTGAATTACATGGTAAATAACATTCCATTAAGCTTCTGTTAAAGTGACACAGCTTTTTTCTCCCGGTTTGGATAAAACTGGCCCCAAGTTACCTGCATAACTCTCATCAAAATATCTGTTGATTTATAAATACAACTAGCACTACTAAGTGCAGTTTCTGTAGATGTAAATGCTCTAAAGCACCAAAACAGGGTGTTATGCTGCTTACTCTTTGCTTTCTGGGTCTCTCTTTATGAGTATAATCAGAGATAAAGGAGCCCAGAGCTCTTGTACTTTTTAGAGTTGTATAGTATTTGGTGCATTTTGATATACTGGAATGAGAAAAGAGTTTGTTGAATTTCAAGTTCTATGCTGTGATCAAAGGTACAAGAGTCACCTTGCCTCCACCTGCCTTTTCTTGCAGGAGTGAAGTAGTTTTGTACAAATCAGATGATTGGGCTAATGAGGTTAATATTGTCTTCTCTTGTATTGTCGAAGGCTTTCATGGTTCAACTGGTTCTGGTGGGTTTTCCTGGCTGTGTGGTCATGGTCTGGTGGATCTTGTTCCTAACGTTTCGCCTGCATCTGTGGCTGGCATCTTCAGAGGTGTATCACAGTGGAAAGTCTGTAACACACTGTCTCCAGAGAGAAGGGAATATTTGGGGTATATATTGTCCATGTCCCCGGGTGGGGAACCAATCAGTAAGTGTTTGGGTGGAACTTGTTATGCAAAGATATAGTTGATAGTATTGTATTGCGGGTGCACTCCCTTATCAGTCCAGGGAGTGATTCACATGTAACAGACTTCCCTCTGTGATACACCTATGAAGATGCCAGTCATAGATGCAGGCGAAACGTTAGGAACAAGATCCACCAGACCATGGCCACACAGCCCGGAAAATCGACTAGAACTAGTTGTCTTCTCTTGTTCTAATGATATGCAGGAGCTCTCCAGGATCTCAAGCAGTGAAAAGACTTTACTGATACTTGTTACTGGAGATCCTTTGTGAGGCCAGGAAATGAACATGACCCTCTTGAATCCTCCTTTTTCAGCAGAAGGGTGACAGCAACTAGTGGAAAAGTTGGATTAGAGACACAACAAGATGCATTCTCTGTCAGCATGACGGTGCAGTGTAAGAAACCAATACAATTTCCAGGTGTGGACTAGAAATCCAATTCACAAGAACAAAATCTGTGCAGTGTCTTTTATTAGGACCAGTCATTGACACAAAACCCTGAGTAAGCTTTTGATCTGATCAGAGCTCTTCATCAGGCTGGATGTTACAAAATTTTCCAAGGGAGAAGGCAGGGTGTTTTGGCCATGATCTTAAAGTTTGATCTGGCAGGTATCCTCAGTGAGATGTAGCAGGCAATTAGCTTCACTTCATTGCCAAAGTATTAAGTTATGGAGTAGTCTTTGAGAAGTCGCATTCAGTCCTGTAAATGAGCAACAGACTGTCGTGGAGTGATTTGTTTTGTTTTGAACATCATTCAAACCACTGAAGCTAATGACTTCCTTCAGGGAGGTTACCAGATTCTCTACTACAACAAAAGTCCTGGTTTTCATTTGTGTACTCTTATGTTGGATGAATGGATACTTCAGCTCAAAGCCCTGCCCTTTTTATGCTTCACTTGTACATTTGTAATATGCTATTGAAAAGTAGCCATTTTTTTAAAAAAGTACCTCTTTAAGAATACATAATTAGTTTTGACAGCAAACCACCTAGAAGAAGCACTTTTAGATTAATTAACAGTGACCTATAATTAAAGACAGCAGTACTTAGAGAAGCAGCAGTCCCTTGATAATATTGCTTTAGCCATAATGAGTGTTTATCATCCTCTTTTGGTTCCGGAGTAGCACTTATCAAGTCTAGTTAACAAGTTTTTTAATTAAATAGAAATATAGATAAGGCAGTCCAAAATATTTGTAATTCATAAGCAAGTCCTACAGATGCAGCTCAGTATACACTAAGATTTCCAACATCCTGGAGAAAAAAATACATATAAGAAAGGCTTATTGGAATGTTATTTACCAGTTGATGTTATTTACCTCTAGCCTATTGTAAGTTCATTGTCTTATATGAAGCCTCTCTTAAATGGGCATATATTTTTCTCCAGGTTGTCAGCAACTTACCTTCACCTTGCTGAGTTTAGTGGGTTGACTTTTACTCCCAAATAGCTGCTACTCTGTTAGATCTTCATGGTGTAACTTTCCCCCCTCTGACTTGATGCTATCTAATAAGTTTTTCAAAGGGGCGTATAAACATCTTAAATAAATAAATTTCTCTATCTAAGATTAACTGGATTGTGATGCACTAATCTACGAACTGCTGATAGTTACACTTCTGTGCTGCCCTTCCCTCATGGGCTCAGGACAGCTTCCAACAATGTTTGGAGTTTCCAAAGCAAGCCCAAGGGAAGCCCTATGTAGAGCAACTTGCAGTAGTTCAATCTAGAGGTGATTGTTGCATGAATCAGGTTGTTGCATGAATCAAGTGGCTAGGTTGGCCTGGGCAGGCAGGATGCAAACTACCTCAACTGGCAAAGATGGTAAAAAGCCAGGCAAGAGACTTGTGATTCCTCAGCCTCCATAGACAAGGAGGCTTCAAGGATCATGTCCAGTCTCCTGACAGTTGGTACAGGTATTAATTGCATGCTGCCAAGAGTTGGCAGCCAGCTGCCCCAATCTGCCCCTCCCTGATCCAGCCATAAGACCGCCATCTGAGATGGATTCAACTTCAGGCAGTACTATTTCATCCATTCCACCACAGACCCCAAACAACTGGCCAGAATATCTGGGGCAGTATCTGGTCAGCCATCCATCAACATATGCAGCCTGAAACTCCAGATCAATCTGACAGGAATAACAAGTCTAAGATCACCTTGTAAGCTTCCATAACAAAGTGGGGATTTAAATGTTGGCCTCCCAAATCCCAGTCTGATGTTTTAACCACTACACCACTCTGGTTTCAAATTGGTAAGTGCAAACTCATTTTGTTTGAGTCAGACTGTGGATGGTCAGACAGTACTTTGACATTACTCTTTAAAGCAAAAGGCTAACAAAAGTGCCTGGTTGTCATAGCAGTTTCCTGTAAATAATTGTCAAATACATGTTCTTCCATATTGTGGTCTAATGCCTTTGGAGCATTTTTCAACCATTTGTTCTTTTTTTTCTGGTGATCATAAGAATTTTCTTTCTAAATTATTCTCCAACAATGGGTATGTTGCCTATGCAACAAGTACAGTCCTATAAAACAGAGGTGGGATCCAGCAGGTTCTCACAGGTTCCCGAGAGTAGGTTACTAATTATTTGTGTGTGCCAAGAGAGGGTTACTAATTGGTGATTTTGCCATGTGATTTTTGCCTTAGTTACGCCCCTCCTCTCAGCGGTAGCGCACAGAACTTGAAGCAATCTAGCAGGAGGTGCACTGGTGTGCGTGGCAGCCCGGGCGCTCGCATGCATCTACGTTTCCCACGGGCCTATATGGACTGGCGCTTGAGGTGGCTGGCGCCCTACTGGCAAGCCACAGCCCCCTACTTCAGGAATGCCCCGCCCCCTGAATTTGCCCGGCCCTTTCTCCCGTCGTGTCCTGCCCAGCCCCCATACTGAGCTGCTACGCCACAGTTTGAATCCCACCACCATGGGAACCTGTTACTAAAATTTTTGGATCCCACCACTGCCTATAAATCCCCTTGTAATTGCAGATGTCCAACTTTTTTGAACATTTCTGTGCCATGCAAAATAGCAAATGTTAAAAGGCGTGGGATATTTCCACATGCACAGCATACCACAGAGTCTCTCAGTGGTCAAACCTTGTGTCTGAGAAACATTTTCTGTGAAATCATTCTGCACACTTCCTTTCCTCCCACCATTTTGGTTTTCCCCCCCTTGTCTCTTCAGTTGCAGTTATTCCACTACTGCTGATAATCTACTACTCCTGATGGTGGAATGTCATCTATGATGCAGAAGAACACCCCTCCTGCTTTTTGTCTTTTCTGTAGGCACTCTAGCATTACTGTGCAGTGACATTTTGAAACAGCAATTCAAAAATGTCTCATCCTCCATTTCTACTATTGAGAACAACCAACCCAAAATGGATGCCAAAACAACTCCTGGAGCAGGAACCCTTGCCTGAAGGTAAGGAAACATGTATCCCTCCCACTTCTCACAAGAACCACATTTTTGTGGCCAAATATGATCTGCAGTAATGCGCAATCATTACTGCAGCAATCCCTGATTACATGCAGTATTATTCCTAGTACTTTTTTCATTCACCCCAGTCTCAACTTTCTATCATGGATGCAGTCTCTCCTAGCTTGAACATAGCTTTCTGCCCTAATGTTAAATTGGTAGTTCAATATGAAATTGATAAAACTGATCCAATCGACCCTGTTCCTTTGTAGCTATGCTTCACCATTGCACCACTAGTTTGATATGACAAGGAGAAAAAAAAATAAATCCTTTTGGAAATAGAGCAGGAAGTTGGGCAACTACACGAGGCATGCATAAGAGCCAGTGTTTGGTGGGGCAGAGAAATTAAGACCATTTCAACATTATCACACACTCAAGGGAAGCTAGCTTAGAAATTGATTGAAAAAACATCACGGTTAAAGTGCTCAGGAAAACAGTGAAGGAAAAATTAAGGGAAAATGTTTCCAGAACCAAACAGAGGGGAAAACATGCAGAGTTCAAAGGAAAAAAAGTAAATTTGGTGGTGAGATACACTGTAAATGCTTTGCGCTGAAAAGGCCATAGGCATCTTGGTGCTTTATTCTTGTAATCTTTCCCTAAAACATATTGAATTACATTGGAATTTGCAAGGTTTAATTATGGTCAGAGTTGCACTTTGCTCTTTACATGAGGGAAGAAAATGTGCCTATAAGTGCTGTTGCTAGTCTAATTTCCTCTAGAATGAATCCAGAGCACAGTTGTTTAAAGAGTTCTCATCTGCAGGCTCAGAATTCCTGGTTTTCAGAAGGTTGTAGAAATGTTAGTTCAGGAAAAGAACTGTGATAATCAGAAAGAAAGGCATGTTTTGGTCCCTTCAGCAGTATCTTTTTAATCTTTGCTCCAGGCAGATAGAAGATGAGGATCTTTATTTTCTGTAACCATTGTTTAAATCCCAAGTAAAAATAGAACTCTGACCAGGTTCAAATGAAGGTTGCACTTAAAGTAACTTGTTCCTGCAGAGCGAGGAAAGGTTCCTGCTGCCAGTGAATAGCCTCCCAGTGTGATGCCTAGTCACAACAAATTAAATAGGCAAGAAACTGAAAACACCACTTTCATGGTTTACTCAGATTATTTACAACTTTTTAACTAATAAAAATAAAGACCCTAGCACAGATATAGGAAATAGAAATATTGGAATGGACCTAACTTTTGAGTGGTGGAATTCTTATTTGTATAATGAACAAGGAAGTAATTTGCAACCATTTTTGTATTTTGCTAGCCTGCAATATTTTCTCTCACTTTCCTCATCCCATCCACATTCTACCCCCCACCCCCACCCCCTTTCAGTCTAATTTGGAATTGGATGTTCCAAGCTGTGATTGCTACAGAACTTTTCTGCTGAGTCATGACATTGTTTGCTTGGACGTTGCTAAAACAGCCTTTTCATGGGTTTCTAGCTGAAAGGCTCCACACTATCAGCTTGCTGAAGGGGTATTTTTTAGCTGTGACTTTACTTCACTGAAGTAACAAGCTCATCTGCTGCTGTCCTTTGGCAATCCATTTCTACGTGACACAGGCCACATGACTGAATGTCCAAATGGTCCAGAGTTCACAGGTAATGGCCACTAAAAGAAGACTTCCTTTGTCTATCATGGTGCTACTGAAAGTCCTCTGGGGCTGACAGATGCCTCTCCAGAAGGTTAATAAGATGAAGGAAGCTCTTCCAGCTGGACCATAAGAGGGATTATGTCTGAGCAGCAGATAAACCGCTTATTCCAGAAACAGACACTGCTTTTTTTTTTGTTGTTTAAACTTCGTCACTCTTCTCAGAATTCTCGTTCCAGTCCTACTTTCGTTCTCTTCAGGTTAGAGGTGTGGGCTTCACAGTTTGTTCGGCATCCGTATTGTGCCAATTTCGCTACACACTGGAACAGTCTAAGTAATTCAATTTTGGAACATATCTTTCAAAGCTGGTCAGAAGTTTGGGGATTTTGCTCCCTTAAAATAGAATCTCTATTCAGTCCAGCCTAACTTCTTTTTCTGCATGACTACCCTTGACAATTGTGAATGATAAAAAGCAGCATGAATTTGAAAACTGGATTAATATTCCTTATCATATGCCTTGCACTCCAAGTTCAAGGAAGCAAAGGTAAGTGCATATTAAAGAAAGTTTTGTATTAGGCTGCTTCAACCCAAAAGTATGGAAACAGAAGAATGTAGACCTCTCTGCTTATAACTAAACATTTTGAAATCATTGTCATTGGTACAACAGAACTTAATCCTAGGATAAGTAGCAAGGACAATTTTATTTCAGAATACTAGATTCATAAGTAATATAAATTAAGGAAGGCTTGGCTACATAGAGTTCAATCAAACTTTTAAATTTAAAGTTCAATTAGTCTTATCAATAAGACATGCAATTTCAAAAACAAAGGAGAATCACAATGCTAAGGTAAAGAAATATGATTGAATGGCTGATCAGTAGCTCTGATTCGACTGAAAACAATTACAGTATATTCAATTTGATTGGAATTGATTTTAACTAGTCATGGTTAAATTTACTATGCAATCGTAAGAACACTTGCCTGGAACTAATCTTCATCAAGTACTTTTCTGTAGAATCCTGAGTAGACCTGTTTAGGATTACACCATCAGTCCTGCTTCTGCATGCATAGAAATCCTTGCAGTTCAAAATGAGCTGAATACTAGACCACAACACACACTTATAAATAAGGATAAAATTGATGGGAATAGCTATGTTGCACAGAAATTTAAAAGTACTGTCCAAGTAGAAAGCTTTCATTTTTTCAGATATGAAAGAACTCTAATGATGTGAGTGAAAAGATGTATGTTGCTTTGCCAAATTAATTTGGAAGAAAATGAAGCATCACTTTGTTCAGTTATTTAGCAGAGAGCCATTCAATTGAAGCTATTCAATATTCGTCACAACTCACTGGTGTTCCTTCTAATGTACCTAAAAGCTAACATTACATTTTTGTAGTTCTACAAGTTTGATAATACTAGCTTTTATTTATTTTGCTATACACACAGCAGTGGTTTTTTGTATTGTTTACTTGGTTAGTTTGAATTAGTTCAAAAACTACTTTTTTACTGTCTTTTAACATTTGAATGATGGATGAAAGTACAGGCATACAGGCCACTTATTGGCTCCTGAACAGTTCAAGTGAGTCCTGTGAATGTACTTTAGCATGAATGTTACCCATTTTACAAATGCGTCAGGGATTGATTAAGTTATTTCCAGAGTGATTGAATGCATCTTATTCCTTTCAACTTAGTAGTGCAGGTATAATTTATAGTGAATTCAAGATCAAATATGTTTGTATTAAAATGTCAGAATGAATAAAGAGAGATGAACAATGAAATTGGGCTATCAACATAACCATCAAAATAATATTTTGAAATCTGTTTCCAGATGATGGATTGTGACACTCTTTCTGCCAAAGCTTTCTTAAATTGCTTTATAAAAGAAACTGTATAAATCACTAACATAGTTAAACAGCAGTAATGAACTATGATTTAATAATCAAACAAAAGGAAAGAAAGCTAAATTATGTTTTCCTCCCAAAAAATATCTTACAGTTCACTTTTTTTTATTTTGTTACAATTCACTTTTTAAACCATTGTTTATTCTCTTTCATTTTTCACAATCCAGTTAATGTAATCTCTTAATAGCATTCTAAAACTGGGACATATGGGCAAGGAAAGGGAATACTTATCTTCAGCAAATTATGAGCAAGAAGTTCATTGGGTAGAAGTTCATTGCTTTTTCATTAAAAGTGGACATTTACACTTCAACTAAGGTAGACTTTATCAACATTGTTGTTATAAATTAACCAGAGGCATGAACAGTGTAATACCCATGATTAAGAGGAGAAAAATTAGTTAACTAAAGTCTGAAATAAGAATAACTGGATAGCATTTTAGAAACAAGAAAATTAGTATTTAGAGCAGTAATTCCCAACCTGGAGTATGTGTGTGCCCAGAGGTATGCACCAGAGCATTTTGGAGTATGCGAAAACATTACATAATGGGTTTGCTAATATGAGGGCACAATTTTAAGGAAATGGATTGCCAAGTGCTACCCAAGTCACCTCATGCCTGTGAAGATGCCAGCCATAGATGAAGGCAAAATGTTGGAAGCTAAAACTACTAGACCAGGGGGCTGCAACCTGCGGCTCTCCAGATGTTCATGGACTACAATTCCCATCAGCCCCTGCCAGCATGGCCGCACAGCCCAGAAAGCCCACAACAGCCAGTTCAACCATACTGTTTGGCTAAATGCTAGGACACTAGTGGTGATGGCATTACATTGCCAAGGATCCCCCACACAAACAGCCATGTGTCTCCCTCTGGTTGCTAGACTTATACTAGAAACCCTAACCCCATTGAGCACTTTTGCTGATGTGGAAATATTCCATGTGATCATGAGGATCTAAAAAGCAAATGACATTAGATGCTAGGTGCTACTTAATCACTAGGTACTACTTAGGCACTATATGCTACTTTGATTTACTTGGTACAAAGTTCATGTGGTAGATGAATGGGATTCAGATGTTCTACCGTTGGAGTTCCATGCAGGAAACTCAGTTCCCAGGCACATGGTCACCCAATACAGATAAGGACTGCACTCTACAATGGGAACAAGCTTCAGTATTCCTGCCCCCTTCCCCAGCTGGAAACGGTCCTGGAGACCTATTATGTGTCATATTGGGAAAAGCTATGTGTAGCATTTAGGGTTTCCAGTAAGGCAAATAGCAGTTCCTATGACTGTTTTCATTAAGGAAAATAGAGACGTAAGCTTTTTTTTCCATGTACCTTCTCTGATTTTGGCCCCCACATAGCTGGGAACTGAGCTTCAAGCACAGAAACCCATGACTACATCCATTGATAGGCTATAGGTTTACCATGAGGCCTTTATAAGAAGTGAACCAGTTCTTAGAGACAAAGAGAGTCATCCAAGCAAAACAGACATTTAATTAAAGTGCCCCTTTAACAGATCAGTCCTTGGTCATGTGAAAAGGCAACACTCTAATGTTTGGTCTACACATACAGTAGAATGAGGTGATAGACTACGGTGGTGATAGTCCTTTTTGGAATGCAGCTAGAGAAATTTTTAAAGCTCTCCTGTATTTAAAAAAAACCATACAATTAAAAAGTAGAAGAAACAGAGATTCCAGCTTAGAAGTTCTGTTATGGCCACTTTTGGGTAGCAGTGAATCCCAAAGACTGAACACCTCTCAGAGGTGAGAGATATAATATAAATAAAAGGAAAGAGTTTATTTCTCTGTAGGACAACTATGTAGTTCCGGGTTCCTGCTAATTCTACAAACATCTCTTGTACCTCTTTCTTCTCCTTCCACTTATTCTCCCTATCACAATACTGCATCAACCTAGTCACAATCCTCCAATCAAACATTCCAGTCTCTGGTCAAATCACATTGCCTCAGTCATAATAAATCCATTCCATAATGCATAATTGGTACAGCCTCTTCCAGGAAATTCCAGACTTCTTGCCCAATCTCTTCCAGTTATGGAGTATGCAAGCTAGAGGCATGTCTTTTGACAGAGAGGTCACTTTCTTACTTCCAAATGCACCCATAATTCAGCACCTTCCCATTTCTTTCAACTGGCCAAATCTGCTGGAATTGTCTTGATTTGTCTTAAGAGCAGCCACTCAGTGCTTACTGACTCTACTTTGTATCTTGAGCCCGCCAAACCTCCCATAGATTCCAGCTTCCAATAATGCGTCATGGCTGGCTAGCTCAGGTATGCAAAACTGGAATTGGTCTGAGCCCTTCCGCAGAGGAAGACCAATGTACTTTGCTCTTTCTAATCCACTCCAATCCCAGAGATAAAATCACCCACCTTTGTTTCTTCCAGGGGCTCATAGATCTTGATAGAATGTACTTTCAGCTTCTGCCTCCCCTTAAAATCATCTCACATCATATGGATCCATCCAGAGCTTGGCCAGTGAACTGCACAAAGGTGTCCTGTGATGGTGGGAGCCAGTTGAAAAGGGGAACACCTCTCCAACTAAGTGATGAGATTGACCCCAAATGGCACAAGGGACAAGCCCCACATTGGGCACCAAATCTGTTATGGCCACTTTTGGATAACAGTGAACCCCAAAGTTTGAAAAATCAATAAGACTTCAGAGGCAAGAGATATGATACAAATAAAGGAAAAGGGTTTATTCCTCTGCAACTGGAAAAGGGTTTATTCCTCGACAAGACACAAGAGGTAGGAGGCAATTTTACAGAAGCAAGACACAAGTTTTCAAGCTGTAAAAGATACTGATACTTCATTGATGACAATGATTTGGGATCATCCCGGAACATGATACAACACATGTGAACCATGACCACCTGAAGGTGGAGAATTAACAAGGGTAGGCAGTCATTTTAGTACTTATATGAGGTTTTGGAGTAACCCTGGGGTTGACCTTGCACCTTTAATTTATTATCTCCATCTGGTTTGACTAATTTTTAATCACAAAACCGTAAACATCACACTTTATAACATTATTCTTCTGTTATGTCTCAACTGTGGCCCAAGAATAACGATATATCCATCATTCAAACCTGAGATGTTTTGACTTGCATCCTCGCACCTGTGTAATTTACAACTGAAAACTGGTTTTATTTTAAAATGTAAAAACACAAAGGGGGCTTCATTGCTTTTCAATCACTAACAAGGGAAGGACAAGATACATTTCTCAGAATCTAAATCGCTATTGAAGTGCTGATACTGATAGCTATCTTTGTGGCCTTCCCGAAATACTGACATCTGAATGAGTTCTAAATGAATGAGTTCTAAAACAACACTTTGTTTATACAAAGAAAAGAACATTTTGCTTTCTATCTTCTAAGGATAGCTTCAGTGAGATGAAACTATCTGTTCTCTATAGCTAGAGCAGAAGTTGTGTCATATGTTTCTAATGTAGAGCTTCGTTAGCTTTTTCAAAATCACTATTTAATCCTAAGGAAAAAATAGAAAATTTATGTTTTTGTCTCTACAGTTCTAGCCTACCTCAGACAGAAAGAGAGGTTATAGCCTACCCCAAAACATACTGCGCTAGTTTTTCATTTAAAAGAAATTATTCAAGTAATCATTAACTGCAATCTGAAGCAATATAGTCTATTCTACCACCTCAGTACTCTGTCACTTCATTATCATTTGCTGCATCTGTAGGCCTGGCCTAAATCACATCCTAGAATCCAGTTCCAGCTATAGTGTCTTAGAATTCCCTTTCTTGTTTTTAACCCTTGTAAATTGATTTGGGTATTTTCACCATTTCGGAAGGATTTTTGACATGACAGTTACCAAAAATAACAACAAGCAGCTGGTCTTTGTTACTGTTTGTTGTTGTTACTACTGAAATATAACAGCAGGAAAATCTGGGTTTCCAATCTTTCTTATTGTCAATAGTCTACCAGTATGCTTAGTTTTGCTTAAAAATATGGAAACATTCAGATTCTTAAGTATCCTGTCCCCTTTTACAGTGAAAAAGTTCCATATGACAATTTTATTCTATATTGTAGTATTTCTCAACTGAAATAAGTAATCCCAAGCTGCACGATAATTTTATTAAAATCTTATTTAACATTTCAGAGTGTTGAAGGAACATGATGAGTAGAGGCCTGCTTGGAAGCTGTGTGTTCTCACCAAATTTTATTAGCATTCATAGAGTTACTTCTACTTCCCACAAGCATCTTTGAGTAATTTATTAAAACGCTGCTAAAAGTCTCCGTTTGCATATTTCTGGCTCAGTACTAGCCTCTGATACATCCAAAAGACCACATTATCCATCTGTCCACAGTGTGACAACAGTGGAATATCATATGAAAGCCCCATTCCTCTCTGTGCTTTGAAGATGCATCTTCAATAATATTCAGCTCTCCAGATCCAACGAATAAACTAATAACCTGAAGTGACATCTTCTGTTCTGCACCTAACCTTCAAGAATGTCAGACCTATTCTATTAGACAGACAAAATAACGTATTCATCTTAGAATACATTCTAGGAATGTGCCCTAGCAAAACAAAATCTAAATTAAGAATTTGGAGTTAGGATCTTCAGACTGGAATTTAAACATTCAGAATTTCCAAATAGCTGAAATTTCATTAAAGTCAAAAGAAACAATTCTTATCCACTTTTAAAAAGACAAAAAACAAACCACTCTGTGCAAGATTTCCCTTAGCCCTATGACCATTTTCCAGTCCATGTGCTCAAAAAGCTGAGAACATGTGACAAGTGCCCACAGCAACAACCACTATTGCCAGGCAGCAGTGCCAGGCAGTCTGCAGACTGAAATCTGGGCATGAACCTTGAACAGTCCACGTGCCACCTGGGCAGCATTGGGCATGGCACAGTGAGGCAGAGAAAGACTAGTGCTGATGAGTGGGCAAATATCTTGGGCAGCACTTGCAGGCAGACTGGAGCAGAAGACAGAGTGTAGTGCTAGGGAGCTGCAACTGTCCCAACAGGATTGGGCAGAGCACAACTGAGCAAATTAACAGTATCCTGGAATAGCAGTTGGAAGGGGCAGCAGGAGGAAGCAGTAGACTGAAGCATGCCATACTCTGGACTGGGACCTGGGCTGTGCCATTCTCTCTTACTCCAAGGGTGCCTCAGGGAAGTCCAGAAATGTTCCTGCTGTCTTCCCCATGCGCCAACTTTCTGTGACCTTGTCTACATTTCATACTGTTGGCGCACTCTCCCCAATAACAACCTCTGCTTTCATGTACATTGGATAATACACTTCTGCTGTTGCTTAGCAATTGTTTGCAACTGGATTTCACTGTGTGAAAGAGAAAAATCAAGTTTCAAATAATTACTAAAATGCATTGAAATCTAATATCCAATGTGTGTGAAAGCAGCTAGACCAACAGAAAAAGAAGAAAATCATACAAAGAGACAATAGCTATTATTTAAATAATAAATAAAAGTAATTTATCAGTCTAACAAAACTTCTGCCTGATACACCCCCAAAAGGGCCTAAACATTATATTAAATTTCCCTATTAATCTACAATCTAGTTAATCTGTTTTATTCATAATATTATGAATATTTTATTCATGATATTCATATATACAGTGAGGCATAGAGAGAGAATCAAATGTAGAAATGGACACAGAGGATACTGTTTCAGCATGCAGAGCAAATGATCAGAGGCCTGCAGGGAATTTATATAAGCAACTATGCTTGACTTTCAGTTAGAAAGGGACCAGTGTGAAAGTACCTCCTGATATCTGTGCCTGCCTCCGGATTTCATAATTGCAGACAGACAACACTCACAGGTTTTGTTCTTAGTCCATCCCCCCCCTCCCCCGACAAGATCATGGCAATACCAGTTGGAGACACCACCACCACTACATTTGGTGCCAGCAGAGGCATAGCTGGGCCAGAGTGCGCCCGGTGCACACTCTGGCTTTTTCGCCCCCCTGCAGCAGCGCCCCCCACTCCCACTCCCACTTACTTTAGAAAACCGAGCAGGCTGGAGAACAGGCCTTCCTGTTCTAGTGGAAACTACATTTCCCAGGGTCTCCTGGGAAATATAGTTCCCACCAAAACAGAAAGGCCTGTTCTGCAGCCTGCTCGGTTTCCTAAAGTAAGTGTGGGGGGCGCCTCAGGGGGGCCACTGTTGGGGGAATCATGCCGGCCCCCTGTGGTGCCCCCCCACACTTACTTTAGAAAACTGAACAGGCTGCAGAAAGGAGACCCTGGGAAATGTAGTTCCCACCAGAACAGGAAGGCCTGTTCTCCAGCCTGCTCAGTTCTCCAGCCTGCTCAAGGGGGAGCACCATGAGGGGGAAAGGGGGAGGGGCTGGGGGATTTTGCGCCCCCCACATGACCCAAATTCATGCGCCCGGTGTGTTGCGCGCACCCCGCCCCCTGGGAGCTTCGCCGCTGGGTGCCAGGATGTTTGAGAAATGTTTCAGTTTCCTCTGTCAAGAAGTCAGGCCAAGCTATCTGAGTAATTGGTTTCACTTCTCTTGAAAGCAGCCTGTGGAAGTCAATGGGACTCCAAATATTAGGAATTATTCTGATTATTTGGGGCTATAAAATATGAATTTAGAATTATTTGTAGCTGTTCCAGATGTGGCATCATTTGGTGCTTCTGAATATTTCTGAACCCAAATCAGACATTCCTAATAAATTCATATGATTTCTCTCATATTAATGTTTAGCATTCAGACTGTAATAATAATTTCATTTTTCCCCTATGGCAATTCAGATATTTTATCTGGTGATCAAAATTAAGTGGTGTAAAATCACACAAAAAATTGCATTTAAAAACAAGCTCAACTGCTGTATAGACATTTCAATAGTTGTTTCAAAGGATTACACTGAGTAGTCAGAAATAGTTGGCTAACATCATATGCTTTCAGTCAGTGTGTATCTTGAAGCAAAGGTGAATGTGTATCATGTTAATAGACACTATAATGCCATATGGACAACTCAGTGACTGCCAATTTGAAACTTCCAGTTAGAATATAGATTCTTGAGACTGATTAGGATTGCTGATTGCCCATTCACAGTGGATAAAACCCCTTCCCTCAGTCTGAATGTCCTTCCCTCATGAAGTTGAGGAGTGGGGGTGGGGATAGTCAGAAACTGGCCTCCATAGTGACTGAGGAATTTCTTTGGTCTTTACCTTAGAGATCAGAAGATATTCCTAAACTGTCATCCAGAAGTGACATCACATCCTTCCAAAACTGCATTCTTTTTGGTCCACAAAATCTCCTGAGTTTGCCAATGAAGTGTTGGTAACTTTTGGACTGATTCATACATGATGTCTTGTATTATGACTTTCCTTAACAGACAAGTATTATTTTTGCTACAATGCTAAAAGTAAGACAAAAGTTTTATCTGTAGTATTGAATGGGTGTTTTATACTTGCAAATCTTTACATGGTGTTTTGGTTACTGAATGAGCAGGGACGTCGGTATAGATTTTTTATGGGGGGTTTCGGGGGTGGGGCCACACCCCCACCCACCTCTGGGGCATGGCCACGCCTCCCCAAATTCCATTTCCGCCCCTGGCTCCTATGCGCTTATAAAAGCAGTCTCCTCGAGGTCGGGGATGGCATAGACTCTTAACCTCTAGCTCCCTCCCCCTACCCCTCCAAGTGGGCAAGTAGGGCATAGAGGGAAAATGGAGCCTGGTGCAAAATCTGAGTTTTATGCCCTCCCCAGTAAGCAGCAGCTGTGATGTTTGGAATCCACCCCCAAACAGCGTCACTTTCAATGGTGTTTAAACTAGAGAACCCAAATTCTCCTTTTAAATCCACCTTAAAGGGAGAATCTGGGGTCCCCAGTTAAACAACATTGAAAGTGATGCTGTTTTGGGGTGGATTATCCCCCACCCTGAAACAGCATCACTTTCTACCGGCATATATGGTTAAGAGCAAGGTGCATTCTAATCTGGAGGGAACCAGGTTTGATTCCCTGCTCTGTCACTTGAGCTGTGGAGGCTTATCTGGGGAATTCAGATTAGCCTGTGCACTCCCACACATGTCAGCTGGGAAGTGACCTTTGGGCTGTAGCGTCAAGAAGCTTTTGAGACTCTCTCAGCCCCCCACCCACCTCACAAGGTGTTTGTTGTCGAGTGAGAGTGCAAGGGCAAGGGAGATTGTAAGCCCCTTTGAGTCTCCTACAGGAGAGAAAGGGGGGTATAAATCCAAACTCTTCTTCTTCTTCTAAATTGAGGGACCTCAGATTCCTCCCTTTAAAATCCATGCCAAAGCGAGGTGGATTTTAAAAATGGAAAATCTGGGGGAAATTTGGGGGGTGCCTGCTTTGTCCAGGTGTGCAATGGTTAAGCTTAGAAGCACCTAACTTTCAGGGTATCTTTAGGAGTATCTCCTAATGACACCACCCAGGTTTGGCGAAGTTTGGTTCAGGGGGGCCAAAGTTATGGACCCTCAAAGGTGTAGCCCCCATCTTCTATTAGCTCCCATTGGAAACAATGGAGGATGGGGCACTCCCTTTGGGAGTCCATAGCTTTGGACCCCCTGTACCAAACTTCACAAAACCTGAGTAGTATCAATAAGACACTCTCTTGATAATACATCCCAGGTTTGGTGAAGTTTGGTTCAGGGGGTCCAAAGTTATGGACCCTCAAAGGTGTAGCCCCATCTTCTATTAGCTCCCATTGGAAACAATGGAGGATGGGGGCACCCCCTTTGGGAGTCCTCCAAGCAACTTTGGACTCCCCTTTGTTCCAAACCTCACCAAACCTGGGTAGTATCATCAGGAGAGCCCCCCAAACAATCCATGAAAGTTTGGTGCTGCTAGCCCAAACAATGCGTCCCCTGCAGGCGAAAAACCAAAAAAGCACTAAAATGTTTTAAAAACCCACAGACGGGTGGGCGGAGCTTCGGACATGAATGGGGGGGTTCAAACCTGAGAACCCCCCCTTACCTACGTCCATGTGAATGAGAAATATGCATGCGTGAATTCACCCTTTGTGTGATGTACTGATTTACTTGTAGCACATTGTGTCCTCTCCCTTTCCAGGAAAAAAACAACAACTAGGCTCGTGTAGCATTTATTCCTGGAGACTTGATGTGAGTTTCAGTTCAGGAAATAACATTCTCGGATTTACTGGCAGACAAAAGCTTTCAATGTACTTTGAAAAAATCATTTTAATTAATTCTGGCTTCTCACTTTCCATCCTAACTGGCAGTGAATAAATAGTTAGGAAACTCTGTTTATGTAATTGTCCCAGTGATAAAGGTAAAATAAATCTGTACCAAAATGCTCTGGTCAGAATTTTTTTCTTATTTTATCCATGACATCAGCAATTCTATTCATCACATTTTCTATTCACAGTGGAACTCTCCTAAGGAATGGTACTGGGTGAATGATATGGATACAACTAGTCTGGTAGTAATTTTTTGTATTACTGAGGTCTGACTCAAGTCTCAAGTCTCTCTTTCCCTCAACTCCAAACCTTCATGGGGTTTCCAAACCTCTTCCTTAAGTCCTATTGCCTGCAACAAGATAATTAAAAAAAACATACAGCCGCATGTTCTTATTTGAAGTTCCTACTGGAAATAACAAAGGGCAGTTCTAGGAATCATTGGAAACTGCACGACTACTGTGTTTCCAGCAATTACTAGAGCTACCCTTTGAGTTAGCTCTAGTAATTGCTAGTAAGAACTTCCAGTAAGTAGACAAGGCTGCATTTAAAAAAATCACACAACACTGTACCCTTTATACTTTTTGTTCCAGATGAAATTATATGCTCTTTATGTAAGAAAAGTCTTAGCATATCCCTGAGTGACAGCATCTCTCACACACTATAATCACCCATGCAACCCTGCACATGGTTCCATTGACTTTAGAGGCAGGCCATGATTTTGGAGGACATGGTGTGATGCAGTGGGAGGGGTAGATCGAAAAGTTTACTTTCAGAACCACTGCTTTGCTCATGCCAAATAGAATCCATCCATGCCAGTATGTAGGTGGAGCATTTTGAATACAGAAAGTGCTGTATAAATGCTAACAGTTACCATAGGTCCTGTATACATAGACTATATTACAGGAAAATGAGGGGGAAAAGACTAAGGCTTAGTTGCAAATGAAAAAGCTCTCTGCCCAGTAATGCCCAGTAATGATCCAAGTTAATAGTGAAGCAATTGTGTCCTTAATTAGTGTATTCTAGGAGGGAACATCCCTCTAAGTTTTCATCCAATTTGGTGCAATGAACAAGTGCTAGAGAGTTTATGAAAGGATGAACGCCAACCTGTTTGAATGATTTGGAGCTCTGTTATTAAAGTTCAAAATGCTGGTTTTAGGGTATTTATGATGGTTCTACATTCTGGCTTTATATTGTTAATTGTGTACTTTTTGTTATATTGTTTTATTTCATGTTGTAAGTTATCTAGGTTAATATGCAAATTAACAAACTGAAAAATTGTCAAGAAGGTATCAATAGCGCAATACTGTTGCCTTCTGAGGGTGGGAACCACCAGGGTGAATCCTCTCCAATAACCACACTGGACACTTAGCTGGGATAAACATTTGGCCATAGCCATTTTATTAGCCAACCACAAAAACAGAAGCGTGAGGCGTAGCATGGGTCTTGATCTGGCCTGTCTGTTTCATAGCGAAGTTCCAATGGGCGGATGCCCTGTATTGACTCTCGGCCTGGCTTCTGAAGGGCTCTGCCGGCTTGATCTCGGCAAGAGGTGATCCCCATCTTTGCGGTCTTCGGGCAGGGCGGTTGCCTCTTGCCGCCATCGGGCACTTCCAGATCATTACTCCATGCGCCTACCGCCAAACGGCGGCTATGTAGAAAAATGCAACAACCGGATAAATCCGGTGAGAGTGTGGGTGGGCAAATCGCTGGCTGGCCGAAGCACATGGCCAGAACAAAGGAGGGCTTCCCCTTTAAAGGGTCAATCTGCCCTCCCCTCCGGTCGTGACGCCAGCCCTTGCCCAACATGGTTTGAGGCCGCTTCGCCATCAGTTAAGTAGGCGAAGCGTCACCTTGTTCATTCGCCCCCACCCCCAGAGGCAACCGCAGCCGGTGGGTGATTCACAGCTGTCTTTGCCTTCTGAGGGTGGGAACCACCAGGGGGAATCCTCTCCAATAACCACACTGGACACTTCTATTGGGATAAACATTTTGGCCATAGCCATTTTATTATTAGCCAAACTACAAAACAGAAGCGCTGAGGCGTAGTATGGGTCTTGATCTGGCTCTGTCTGTTTCATAGCCGGTTCCAATGGGCGGATGCCCTGTATTGAACTTCGGCCCATTGAAGGGCTCTGGCTGGCGGACGCTTCCTGGCAAGAGGTGATTCCTCGACTTTTGCCGGGTTCGGCCGGGGGCGGTTGCCCTTTGCCGCCATCGGCACTTCCAGATCATTACCCATGCTTCACCGCCACAAGATATCGCCTGCCTCGCCCCGGCTCCAAACGCTTCCTAGTAACCTGTGCTTAAAGTCCTGCAGCGCTCCCGTGATTAAGGGCCGCCGCAACCACAGGTCCATCCCTTTGTTCCAGACATAGATGGACGCTTTATCACTCCCCATAAATAGCCATTTCCCGAAGGAGATGGCTGATGGGCGATGGTTCCCGCCGCCAGCCGCCAAAACGTAACCGAGACTGCCCGGCAGATCTTTTCCTGGCTAGCCGCTCACGCGCCATTCTGCCCCGCCAGCCATACCCGGGCTTTCCAGCAGTTGGGACTAAAAAATCACGTGCCTCGCAGCTTTGCAGGGCAGCAGTGCCTTGAGACTGGATAGTATGTAGGTGGAGAAGCTCTATCCACCTCATCTCGGGCAAATCGTTTTCCCCCAGCTGGATGATAACCGCGTGTGGGGTGCCACGATAAATCTCGGTCTGGCATGGAGCTGCTTGCAGGAAGCCATGCCCCAGCGATGCCCTCAGAATCCCCACCCAGTGAACAGTCACCCGTGGTTGCAGGCCCAATGACTCTCCCCATCCGAGAGTAGCCGCTGTGAAGCGAAGATGCCTTCCAATGCACGGCTGCTGTGGCTCCACGCATCCAGACTCTGCCGCCTGCCTGACCTTGTCAGGAGCTTAAAACGAAGAGAAATTAGTGGGAGGAAGAGGCCTAACATAGCTCTTGTACGCGAGGATCGCTTACCTGCCCAACTCTCTGTATCCCTGGTCCGAATAATTTCCAGGACCGCCACAGAGAGACGCTGCTCCGATCCTCGAAGGAGTGTAACCTGTGACGAATGGTGGGCGGAACCTCTAGCCTGGCTAGGGCTATGCGCGAGAGTACCCCGCCAGTTGGTAACGGGAGAGAGGGGTGCGATCTTGATGCACCAGGAGCAACCCGCCCTTCGCTGGCGGCCGCCAGATAGGCCTTGTGAGGTGGCACCTGGGCAGGATCCGGCTCGGGGGCTGCAAGAAGGGTCACCCTTGCACCTCACCCGCTGGTCGGTCTTGGACTGCCGGAGCTTCGCTAAATCTGCAGCCACCGTGGTCTCCTGAAGGCGCAATCCCGGACTTCTAAGGCTACCTTCGGGCGATCCTCCGAGGAAGCCACCAGTTCGCCTGCCGCGGAAGGCCCCCAGAAGGTTGTAGGGAGAAAGCCGCCCTGAATAGCAGCAGCCGTGATCCGTCAAGGCAGACTTCTGCCGAGGGCCCCTATGAGGCCGCCAAGGAGGTCCGCGGATATGGGCTGTCACGATCGCTGGGTCGGGCGTGAGCAACCCTTGCCCCATCCCCTCCAGGCCCGCCGCGCCCGTGAAAGAGGACGACGGGTCCCGGATACTCCCGATGCCGGACAGTAGAAGGAAACCGCTGCCAGGAAAATGCTGCGATAGATCCGATAGCTCTCCTTCCTGGAAATGGAGCCTATCCAGGTGCACTGCAGGACCGCCCGGCTCACTTCGAACTGTCCTGTCCGCGGCCTCATGGAACTCCGGTTTCGTCAGCCCAGAACGCGTGTTCAAGGCCCCGCCGATGAAGCCCTCTGCGGCGCGCCAGCCAGGGAGTCCAGTATGCGCACTGGATCAGTGATCGGGCGCCTAAGGCTCCATTAGCTCTCCTGAGGGAAGGAGTCCGCTGGCTTCGCGCTCCCGCGCCAGGGCCCAAAACTCTCTTCACTGAAGCCGGGATAGCAAGGGCCTCGCTTATGCCGCCGCTTCCCGGTCCCTGGAACATACTTAGCCACAAAAGTGATGTTATTGACTAGGCAGTGTGTCAAGCAAACCACCGGGATTCAGGCGATAACTCTATAGGGGACCTGGAGGACTGTTTATTAACGCACCGCACTTTTGTGCCTGATTTTCATCACACTGGTAGAAGAGCAAGTACCTTCTTGTCCCAAATAACTGTCCCCAAATGCAGACTGCCACTAGGATAGGAAGAACCTTAAGAATGTGAGGTCCCTCTGAATGCCTGAGTCCACGCCCACCCTGGGGGCCAACGCTATGCCAGACTACCTGACCGCTAGCGGCAAAACTTCCCTAAACCCTAGGGCCCTGCAGCATCCGGAAAGGACCTGGAGTATGGAATCCGGCGGAAGCCTATTCTGCCACATGGTCACCCCTGCTGAAGTGGTTGAGAAACTCCACCCACACCGCGAAGGTCCTCTTTAATGGTCTCTTGGTAACTCCCTTGACGCTGGTGGTGTGGGGCCCAGTATCGGGTGGCCTGGGCCAAATCGAGGCACAAAGGCGCCCGAGCTACAACCCTGCATCGAGAATTCAGGTGACCCAGAACGGTTTGGAAAACTCTTCAGCTTAACATTTTCCCAAGGCCCCATATCAGCTGCCATGAGGGATCGGTTTCGGCCACTTTGTCATGCGTAAAGCAGCCGTAGATGTACCGGGCTATAGTATCTAGAGGTGATCCCCAGGAACACCAAAGATGTAGCCGGAGCCTTCCGTTTTTTCCGCTTAGGGGACCCCAGTTCCGCGCGCTGACTTCCTGGAAGGCCCAGAATCCGTCCCCACACATTCGCTGGAGGTCGCTGACGCCAGCCTAACAAAAAAATCGGCCCAGATAGTGGGGTGATGGCAGTGGGGATGCAGCCCGTCTTTGGCGCACTCCATTCTAAAAGGTGCTGAAGTCTCTCAAGGCCGCTGACATGCCACGCACATCCCATTGGCATGGCTTTGTTCACTTTAATTCAGCACTTCTAAAGGCTTGAACTCCTGTGATGCGGTAGTCCTCGGGGTGGATGGGGATAGGCCGGAAGGCGGACTGTATGTCGATTGTTTCACAGCAGGGTCTCGGCCCACAGGCCCGGATAATGGCTGCTGGCATGGTCCAGAAGTGATGCATATTTAACCTAACAGAGATGGGGGCCGATGCCATCGCTCACTGCCCCTGCGGGCGGTATGGGACAAGTGGTGTATAAGCCCCTGTACTCCCCAGTTTCGCCTTCTTCAGGGCACTACCACCCGGAAAGCGGGATGTCTTCCGCAGATTAGGAGGCACAGAGTGGTTCGCGGAAGAGGCCCGCCACCCGCCTTCGCCACCTGCTCTTTGCCATCCGCAATTATGCGACCGCTGGAAGGCATGGCCTACGCTGATTTTAGGTTCCTGGGCTGTCCAGCCAGCTACGACGGAGCCCGGTAGGGATGCGGAAGCTCTGGGCAGAAAAACCTTCATGAAGGTGACATCTTGCTGCCTGCCTGTTAGGATATATCAGCTACCAGCCACGGCAACATGGCAGGGAGGGAGACCGGGCGCAGCTGGCTAAGCACGCCGGGGATACCGACCGGGCCGCTTCTATCTTGTGGAATTAGCTGGCCCGCCCCGCCTTGCTCCCTTGGCTCCGGCCGCAGTGGCGGGCGGGCACCTTGGAAAGGGGTAGTTTCGCCTTTTGGCAGGATTCCCTCGGGTGCACTGCCAAGCATGACACAGGTCGCATGCATGTATTAAATTAATCCTGTACTTGAGCGCCGCAAAAATTTCTCTTGCTATATTCCCAACATACTAGCCGCCTACGCTCTTCTTAGCACCTCAGCCCGTTGCTAGTTTACCGGCCTGGCCCTGCTTGGTGAAAGCCTGCACCTTTAGGGTCCAGATGCGTTGTTCGATGACGTCCCACCGGGCAGTGGCCGAATGGGAGGCCGAACGGCGGAATTCCTCGTCATACTCAATGGCCGCCGCATCCCCAGCGATGGACCTGGCCTCCAGCACGTTGCCCATGTGCTCCCAAAACTGCCACGCCTCGTAAGGTTGCCACACAGCATAAGCTGCATAGGCCCGTACTCCATTCAACCAATTGTTCGAACGTGGCGGTCCAGGCGTACCGCTTCGCTGGCCTGTGCCTCTTACCCGCGACTCTGGCTGCCCCGGGATGGCTTGGCTACGTCCAAAGACATCGATGCACCAGTACCCTGCCAGGGCCCGGTCCCTGATTCGGCCTCTTGCCATATGCTACCCCTGGCGGCAGCCGAGCTCCCCCCCCGGCCGGCCAGCGTGGAGGGATGGGGCTAACCCCAGTCAGGCCTAATCCCTTCACTCCGCCCGGCTGGCGAAGCCAATCGAGGAGCACTGATGGCAGCCCTGTCATACCAGAACGCCATCAGCATGCCGCCGCTCACTGGGTCATACTCACTTTCAGACGACTGCAGGCCTCCTCCGCCGGCGTTGATGCATGGACGGCGATCTCCATCGCTTCACCGACGGCCAGCCATCCTGCCTCTCCATCCCCGGCCGGATCAACCAGGCCCGGCCGGGTAGTGTCGGCTCTCCTGGCGGGAAGAGAGAACCTCCCGCGCAAGGGCCCTACCCGCTGCAGGCCGCTGCTCCGTGCTCTGGGCGGGGAGGGGCGCAGCAGTGGGACCCCGCGGGTGCTCCTCCTGAAGGCCCCTGCTATCCCCACCGCTTGGTCTGCTCGAGGATTGCCCGCGATACCCTGCCAAGGGTCGGCAGGAGGGGCCACCGGCCCTGGTATCGCTGTAGCACTGCGGCGTCCCGCCGAGCCCGAATCCCACTGGCCGCTCCTGGACTCCTGGCCGCCCCGCCCCACCCACGGGCATCACTTCAGGCCTGCTGCGGCGCCCGAGGGGAGGCCAGGCCAGTCCCTATGCCCGGAGGAGGAGGTTGAGCCCCGCAGGACCTCCGCTATTCGCCACGGTCACGCCAGGGGTGACTCCGAGGCACCGCTGGCGCTGTCGCCTGCCTCGTACCCCGCCCCTGCACGGACCCCGCATCAGTGGCTTGGTACCGCCGGCTCTCTGCGGCTCCCAAATGACCCTTGTACCTTGAGGAAGGCCTCCCGCTGCAGCCGGGTGGGCGGGTCAGTATGGCTTCCGACTTCCAGGGCCCCCCCCGGAGACGGGATGCCCTGCACACTCTCTCCGCTGGACCGCCTCCTGGCGCAGGCAGCATGCTTGGGCGGCAGGCGATGGGCTGCGGTGACCGCGCTGGGGAGTCAACCGAAAGGCCCCTGGGCTCCGTGACTGGGCAGCTGAGAGGTGGGGTGGAGAGCCAACCAACCGATGACCCACTGTCCTGAAACTCCCTACCATCTCTTCCAACTGTCCTTACCGGCCCCCCCCCGAACACGGGCGGGTTGTGTGCTGCACCGCTGCCGCCAGCCGCAGGCGTGGCCACAGGCACTCCTGGCTGGGAGCCAAGAAAGCTTCCACGGCTGGCCGGGCTGCTGCGGCGCCATGGGCTGCTGCTGCAGGCGGGAAGGCTTGTCCCCTGTGAGCAGGTGGGCGGGCGCTGGCCACAAGGCCCCTGCCCGAAAGTGCCGCCGGGTGGGAGCGCAAGAGCCGCAACCTGGCCAGCCGCCAAGGGCGGAAGGCTTCGGCCCCCGGCGACCGGGCGCCTTGCCCGGGTGCCGGGAGGAGAGCGAAGAAGGCCCGCGGCTCGGCCAGTCGGCCGCGGGCGGGAAGGCCTCGCCTCCTGCTGGCGGGCGGGCGCATGCCGGGCCGCCGGGTGAAGCGCCCGCCTCGCCTGCTGCGCCGCAGGCGAGCCCCATCCCCTCGCTGCAGGGCGGAGCCGAGGCGCTCAGCCATCACTGGAGCCTTGCCCGGGTGCCGGGAGGGGCGCGAAGGAGAGCCACGGCCCGGCCAGCCGCCGCCGCGGGCGGGAAGGCCTCATCCACGGGGCTGGGCGCTGGGCCGCCAGCGCCTCCTCCTGCCCGCTCTCCGGCAGGAGCTGGGCGAGGCCCACGCGGCTCGGCCAGCTGGGCTGCTGGCGGAAGGCCTCGCCTCGGGCGAGCCAAGGGGTGGAGGCGGCCGGGTCAGCCAGAAGTGCCCGCCTGCCTGGCTGGCCGCTGGCGAGGCCAATCCCACCTCCCCAGAGTGGGAGGGCGGAGGCTGGGCTGGGCCGCTGGAGCTTCTCCCGCCCGGTGCCGGAGGGGAGCCGGGCGAGGGCCACGCCCGCCAGGGCGGCTGGAAGGCCTCACCCCCCCGCGAGCAGGGCGGGAGGAGGCGCTCGGCCGCCGCTGAGCTTCCCTGCCCGGTTGACGGGAGGGGAGCCACGGCTCCTCGGGAAGCGGGCGGGAGCGCTGCGACGCCGAGCCTTGCCCGGTGCCAGGAGTGGGCGCGCCAGCGCCTGCTGCTCGGGCAGCCGGCCGCGGGCGGGAAGGCCTCATCTCCCTGCCGAAGCGGGAGGGGGGCGGAGCGCGGCTTCAAGGAGGCGCCCCGCCCCGCCAAGCCGGGAGGGGAGCAAAGAAGGCCGGAGGCCGCTGGGCCGCCACTGAGGCGCTCCCCTGCCCGGCGCCGGGAGGGGAGAGAAGCAGGCAGCGGCCGGGCCACCGAAGATCGCGGCCCGGCCATGCCGGTTGGGGCAGAGGGCGCCTCGGGAACTCCCCACTTCAAACCCTGGCGCCCCAACTGCGGGCTGTCCCGTAGAAAGGGGAACTCCTAAGGGCAAATCCCAAAATTCAGCCCCACCAACAACCAGCCTGGACCCCAGCGTCCCATTGCTTTATTATTGTTCCAGCCATACTCACACTTGGCGCATCGGATCGGTAGTTCCACTGCCCACCGCTGGCTGGCCGGGCATGGCTGTGAACAGAGGCTTCCTTTAAAGGGTCAATCTGCCCTCCCCTCCGGTGACGTCAGCCCTTGCCCAACATGGCTCGGGCTTCGCTTCCGCCCTCAGTTAGGCGGAAGCGGTCACCTTGGCTCCACCCGTCCCACCCCCAGAGGCAACCGCAGCCGGTGGGTGATTCACAGCTGTCTTTGTCATCTTAAGATTTTTTTTAACAGGATTCTTGTCCAACAGAACACAGGTTTCAAAGTTGGTTAAAATGTTTCATAACCATCTTGCTGAATACTTGAGATATCTGTGACATTCAAAGTGTAGTGCTTGTGAAGACATCAGCAATCATAACCAGAAGTCAGGGTTGTTCTTCCCTCTATCAATTAAATATGTGTCATTGTTCTTCCCCCTTTCCATCCCCCTTCTTAGAATACTTGATGAGAGTCTCCAGGGGAAAGGAGGGTATCATATGGACACACACTCCCATTCCAGAAAAGTCCAAGTGGCATTTACACAACCTGGCCAAAGTTGCCTGGATAAGCTGGGGTAGGTGGGTTGAAGGAGAGATGAAAAATGTGACCGTCACCCCGCCAAGAATGTGGTGCTGGTAGCCAGATGTCACCCTCATACAAGCTATCTAGATGCCCACTGGGTATAGCTATGGGTACCCCCTGAAGGCAGAAAGAAATTTTTGGCAAGGGTCCCTCCAGGGTGCAGTGTTCTGTTTTTCCACATTATTCCTGGTTCCCCTGAAATGGGAAAATGGCTTCAGTGACTTTACAGCTAGAAATTTGCAAGGGCACTGTAGAGCAATTAAAAAAAAAAGAGTAGCCAATCCCTCATTCCAGGAAGCCAGAGATCTGTATAGAGGGCTGTTCCCTCCACAGAACATTCCATTAGTGAAGCTATCTCATGGTTGTTGGGTTTTCCTAAAGTCACTGGGTCCCAAGATGGAACAGAAGAGGCAGGGCCTGACACCTTCCCCCACTGTTTGGAGACTGTTTTTCCTTAGGGTGACATTTCAACCTATGTGACCAGGGAGAAAGCTGACACCCACCATGGAAGCAGGCACAGTTCCTTTTGCAAATTTATCTCACTGCATCCTGTCATTAAAATAGCAAAATGGGTTTGAGACAGCTGAGAGCTGCCTCCATACAGCAGACACCCCCACACACATTCACCATGACCACTTTTGCTTCCCATAACTCTTAGGAACAGCAGTGGCGTAGGAGGTTAAGAGCTCATGTATCTAATCTGGAGGAACCGGGTTTGATTCCCAGCTCTGCCGCCTGAGCTGTGGAGGCTTATCTGGGGAATTCAGATTAGCATGTACTCTCCCACACAAGCCAGCTGGGTGACCTTGGGCTAGTCACAGCTTCTCGGAGCTCTCTCAGCCCCACCTATCTCACAGGGTGTTTGTTGTGAGGGGAGAAGGGCAAGGAGATTGTAAGTCCCTTTGAGTCTCCTGCAGGAGAGAAAGGGGGGATATAAATCCAAACTCTTCCCTTCTTCTTCTTAGGCAGCCTTCCTATGCTTTCCATGACTATTGTTCATTTCTGCCTCTCCCCTTCTTCCTATCATATCCCATCTCTCTGTCTCTCTGTACTATGACCCTTATGTTCTTTCAGCTCCCATCACCCTAAGAGGCCACGTCCCACTATGCCCCCAATGTATTATACATAGTCACACACTCTTGCTCAGAGTACTCCCATTCCTTCTTGAACAGAGGCATGATGCCCTCTACCACTGTTTCATGTGCATTGATCACAGCCTGCAACCTGCATAGGCTGCAGGCACAGTTTGGATTGCAGGCTATAGTCCCAGAATTATAGGGCAGAGAGCTGGCTCCAACAGCATCACAAACAACTTACAGCATCTGCAGTGCCAATCAGGCTGCATCTCTCCCTCCCCATCCCCCAAACAGTCAAATAATGCATTAGTGATTATTCAAAAGATTTGATTGGGTGGGCTACAGGCACAATGGCGATTCAAGGAACTGTATATACCTTTGCATCTCCTGATGTAAAATAAGCTTCACACTTCTGGTGCAGCTGTCCATGAAGGCTGAGGACTACCCAGGTCAGCCTTTTGTATGCCTGGTGCTGGAAGTGGTGTATGCCTGGTGCTCAGGGTCATCCTGGATGGGCCACGGTCTTTAGAAACCCAGATGACAGTGACAACCAGAAGGGCCCATCAACACCTCTGGCTGGTGTGCCAGCTCCACTTTTTCCTGGACCGGGATGACCTGGCCACAGTGATCCATGCTCTAGTAACCACTAGATAGGATTATTGTAATGTGCTATATGTGGGGCTGTTTTTGAGGATAGTCCGGAAGCTTGAGCAGGTACAGGATATGGCAGCTCATCTGCTGACCAGTGCTTCACACCGGGATCACATCACCTCTATCCCGATGGGCTATCAGGTTCAATTCAAAGTGCTGGGTCTAACCTATAAAGCACTATAAGACTTTGGTCCTGGGTACCTGAGAGTCTGCATCCACTCCTGTATTTCTGGCTGGGTGCTGTGATCAGAGGAGGAGGAAGTCTAATATAAACATGCGTTACATATCACAAACATTAAAAAAACATTACAAGAACATGGTGGCCTTGTGCCTACCAGAAAGAGATATAATTTAGTCAACAAACAGGATGTCTCCCAACTTTTAGAGATGGCAATTCCTAAGAAGGAGTATAAGCATTGTACAGATAAAACTGTCTTTTAGTCTGCACAAAAGTTGCAGCACTTAATTGGCTCACTACATGAGTCATGAACAGTCTGTTATCAAGTTGTTTTCATGGCTTTAGCCCCAAGATTGTTTTTCTGGCTCCAACCAAAACGCAGTCCGCAGTTTATAAGTCGCGTTTTTGCAAAGACTGTAATTCCTGCTTATAACTTATGAGGTATCATTCTTGTGTTGCTCCCACTGTCCCACACTACCTCCTCTGCAGTCTATTGCTGAATTAACAGTGCTGTTAATTATCAAAGGAGGAGGCCCACCTGGTTGCCCCGCCCCCTTTCAAGATGAGGTGTTGGGGGTGACTCGGATGGCCTTCTCCACAGTGACCCCTGCTCTTTGGAATGCCCTCCAGAAGTTTGCCAGATGCGTACTTCTTCAAGAATGGGGAAATTATAACAAAACCATATCCCAATTCCCCCCCCCCCACCAATCCAAAATCTAATTCACAATCCAAAAGCACTCACCCCACCCACAGAGTTTTGGCAAAGACTGGCAAAGATTGTCCTCTTCAACTGAACATTTGGCTGACTCCTAACACTGGGAGGGGGGGGGCTTGAGGTGTCCATACACTTCTCCCTTTTCTGTGGGTGGGGTGAGTACTTTTGGATTGTGAGTGAGATTTTGGATTGTTTGGGGGGGGGATTGGGATATGGTTTTGTTATAATTTTCCCATTCTTGAAGAAGATTTTGTATGGTTTTTATTGTAAGCCACACTGACATCATGGTAAACAATTGGGAATAAATGTAAATGGATACTTTCTAAGGATGGTCTTTTTCACTGGGGAAGCCTCTGGATTAAATGGAGGGTCAGCATTCAGAGCCAAAGCTGTCCCTGTTGGATGTCCACTTGCAGCAAACAGGAACACATTCAAGCATGCCTATGGCTCCTTGTTGTGTGCAGAACAGTCCCTCTGGAATCTTCACATGGTCCAGTTGGCAGCCCTTGGGTGGGGGATTTGTGATGTTAGTGCCATAGCCTCATTCCATGACTTCAGACTGGCAATGTCCAAGTCTCCATCACCTATTTGGAGCTCCTGTCAATGACAGCATTAACTGATGGTTCCTCCTCAGCATGCACTTCATGGCTGTCTATCTTTTCCTGCAAGGGAACAGTTCAAGAGGGTCATCAATCACCCACTGCAATTCAAATGGTGGGGCTGTGGTAAATACCTCCATTGCTCCCTGTCCATCAGTGGTGGGTGGCCAGAGTAAAAGCTGAGAGACTTGGGCATAGCTTTGCAATTGGATAGACACTAGCCCCAGAAGCTGTTTCCGTTCCAGTCCTGGTGCACCACACTCCTTGGTGTATGGGGGCCATGGTTGGAGAGGATTCATCTTGAGTCTCCAGCCATCCCCACTGGGTGTGAGAGCTGCCATGTCTGTGAGATATGGCCATGCAGGAAAGAAACTGGGGGAGGAGATTTGGGATCAGTCTCCAATGTACCTGTCACTGCATGTCCGCCCTGTCAAGTCCAGGCTGAGAAGCATGTACCACATTACTGATTTTTTAAAATATAAACATCAAAGATCATAACATTTCTGTAATTTGAGTAGTAAATGGTATGTTCATCATAAAGTGACAGCCAATTAACTGAACAAAAGTTGTCATTTTGATGTTGATTTCTAACCCCATTCTGAGGCGCTTGTGAGCTTCAGAAACTTTCAATTCCTGAGGGAAAGATTTTGAAACAAAATAAAATCTCACTATTTTACCACAAATTATCCAAAATAAATTCCTAATATTCTTAACACCTGTTTCTTCATTACCCTAGCTAGTATGGAATCCTACTATGAACAACTTTTTCATCCCTAAAAGTCTCGTGGCTGATTTAGGAAGTCTTAATCAAGCAGATAAAAATTATGGAATCAGTTATAGAAATGTTGCTGATTTCTATAAGCAGCCTTGGAGACTACTTGTGGAAAATTTGATATAAAACTTTTCAACAATTTAAATATAAATAACAATATATATTTCTTATTTACTCTTTAGGAGCAGGGACAATTACTTTAGTCCATTGAACAGAGCGCTAATGATGGGATCAGGAACAGATTTTAACAAGTTGTATCAATCCAAAAAAGGAGAAGGAGAATCAGAGGTCTTATTTCCAGATAATAGTCCGCATTCAGCAGTTTGAAGGCTTAGAAGTGCACTGTTCAAGTTGTGTACATGCAGGGCTGACTATAATTCTTTCTTTTTGCATTCCTGTTTTGTATGCCATGAGCTGTTTCATAAGAGGTTGACATTAGGGTTGCCAGCCTCTGGGTGGTGGCAGGAGATCTCCTGGGATTACAACTGATCTCCAGCCAACAGAAATCAGTTCACCTGTACAAAGTGGGTGCATTGGAAGGTAGACACTGTGGCATTGAAGTCCCTCCTCTCCCTAAATCCCAGCCTCCTCAGCCTCCTCCCTCAAAATCTCCAGGTATTTTCCAATTCGTAGCTAGCTACCTTACCTGACATCCCTATTCATTTTAGCAGATGGAGAAGTTCTGTGTTCGTTGAACTGCATCGGGGATGTTATTTTTCAGTGACTCAGTAACTACAGAGTTTGATACAGGTCACTATTGAAGATTATTATTATTATTATTATTATTATTATTATTATTATTATTATTATTATTATTATTATTATTATTATTATGTATTACACTTGTATACCACCCTCCCCCAAAGGCAGAGGTGGGATCCAGCAGGTTCTCATAGGTTCCTGAGGGTAGGTTACTAATTATTTGTGTGTGCCGAGAGGGGGTTACTAATTGGTGATTATGCCTCGTGATTTTTGCCTTAGTTACACCCCTCCTCCTCTCCTCAGCAGTAGCGTGCAGAACTTGAAGCGTCTAGCAGGAGGTGAACTGGCGTGAGTGGCAGCCTGCGCCTGTGTGCATTCGTTTCCCACCCAAGGACCGGCGCAGTGGCTGCGTCCTTGCAACAGCCCTGCCCAGCAATGCCCCGCCCCAGAATGCCCAGCCACGCCCCCGTCGTGCCCCGCCCAGCCCCATTGGTGCTTCGCCACTGTTTGAATCCCACCACCATGGGAACCTGTTACTAAAATTTTTGGATCCCACCACCGCCCGAAGGGCTCAGATCATTAGTACCAATGTCATTTTTATGCAGCAGGCTGTCTCTAGTGTTACTATTTTGTTCAGTCTGTCTGTCGTGGTGCATATTATAATAATCACTTATTCATGTTTGGGTTTATCCATCTGTCATGTCTAAAAACTGAACTATATTTAATTATTAAAGCACTATTTCAGTCATTAGCTTTTCCTACTGATTTAAATATCAGCTATGCACTTGCTGAAAATTTAATCCTTGTTTTTAGATTGCTTGTCAGCATTTATAAGAAAGCTAATAAAATTACCCAGTTGATGATTCTCAGGAAGGAACAACAGCTGTCTCCCAATACTGCTTTTGTGTCTGAATTCAATTCAGCCTTCTAAATTAGTAATTGATATACTCTGAAGGAGGTATTTCTCATTTATCAATCATGCGTTCCTCTCTGCTTTTTTGAAAGATTTTTATACTGGAAAAAAATAATTTACTTTTTCATACCTCTCCAACCTTGAGTTTGGGGCAATTCTTCCCTTTTTCTGCAGCAGTATTCACATTTCAAGATGTGAATTTTATGACAGATTTTGGTCTACATTTAAGCTAAATCCTCTATTTCATATGCATGTACTATGTATGCTGTAGTTCATCAGAATTGTTAAACATTCCTCCTGTCACAGAACTGTTAGTGCAAGAATTGACACTGGAGCTCTCCCAGAATTACAACTGATATTGAGTCTAAAGGGATATGTTCAGAGGCATATCAAGGCAAACTGGAGCCCGCAGACAAAACCTGAGTTTGGTGCCCCCGACCCCCAGTATGGGCGGCCACCCTCCCCCACCATAACCAAGCAATGATTTTTTGCACTAGCTCACAAAACACCTCCCACCCCCAGCAAGATATACATGGCTCTCTCCCCACCAACTCTCTTTCCTAATTTTGTCCTCACACCAACCCTATGAGGTAGGTTGTCTGTCTGAGAAACAGCTCCAAGCCAGAGCAAGTGGGTATTAAGCATGTAAATCTCTCACAAACCACCCTCAACAAAACATTTACCAAACAAATGACAGCATCATCTCTCACAAAAACACCTCCAGTGGAATCCACCCACAAACAGCATAACTTTCAATGGTGTTTAAACTAGGGAGCCCAGATGTTCTTTGAAATCCACCTTAAAGGGAGAATCTGGAGTCCCCAGTTAAAACATTGAAAGTGATGCTGTTTTGGGGTGGATTTTCCAGCACCCTGAAACAGCATTACTTTCAATGTTTAAAATGGGGACCTCAGATTCTCCCCTTAAATCCATGCCAAAGGGGGTGGACTTAAAAGGAGAATCTGGGGAAATTTGGGGGGGTGCCTGCTGTCAGGGGTGCAATTGTTAAGCTAGCAACATGAAAATTTCAGGGTGTCTTTAGGAGACTCTCCTGATGATACCCCCCCAGGTTTGGTGAAGTTTGGTTCAGGGGGTCAAAAGTTATGGATCCTCAAATGTGTAGCCCCCATCTCCTATTAACTCCCACTGGAAACAATGGGGGATGGGGCACCCCCTTTAGGAGTCCATAACCTTGGACCCCCTGAACCAAACCTTGCCAAACCTGGGTGATATCATCAGGAGAGTCTCCTGAAAAATCCCTGAAATTTTGGTGCTGCTAGCCTAAAAACTGTGCCACCCTGCAGGCCAAAAACTGGACAAACACTAAAAAATACAAAACACACACAAACCTGAAATTTTTGTGTCCCCCCACAAGATCAAATGGGGGTGTCCAGGAACATTTGACTCCCTATGTTCCCATGGCAGATACACCCCTGGATATATTCCCCTGGAGCAAATGGCAGCTATAGATGGTAGAACTCAATGGTACTACATCCCTGCTGAGCCCCTCCCCAAACTCTATTCTCCCCAGGAGCCTGTCCCACATCTCCAGGAAGTCACCTACCTGGAGCCGGCAACCCGGCAACACTGGCAGAAATCACACATATTAAAGATTACCACAGCATGAGCAGGATAACGAAGAGATCAGGATTTTTGCATAAAGTTTCTGCTCAGTGGATTGCAACAGCCTTCAGTTAAACAAGCACCAAATGAGTAGTATTTATCATTATTTCTGAAGCAACAACACTTAGTTTACACTTCTTGCATGTGCATCCATAATTGAGGTCAAGTGGATATGAATTCATGAAATGAATACAAGTTACTGGACTTCATCTATACTGTAATTGTGTTTGTCCAGTGAATGAGACATCTGGGAGGTGAAAAAGCACCCTTCTGAATCTGTACCTACAACTTTGCGCTAAAGGCATGGTGTTGGATGTAAACAGGAGGCTGCTCGGATTGAGTTGTACTCTGGCATGTAGTCATAAATCTTGCCCTGGTATTCATGCAGACCAGCTGAGAAATTGTTGATAATAGTGTTGACTGCAACTCTCTCAGTTGTTCCATTGGCTAAATTAAGACATTTTACACATTTTAGAAACAGGACATCATCATAATGTGTACTGGCCAAATTAGAAGCAACTTAATTCAAATTATCTGGGTCTGCAAAAGAGCGGGAAAGCATGAAGGATGTATGATCAGTTGAAATAAATAGATTTATGGCCCAATCCAAAGGGTTGGAGGAGCCGAATCCGCTATGGAAGTGGTGCAGGGCTGCATGAGTGGATTTGCCCTCCCCAGGGTACACATCCCAGGGGAAAATCTTCCAGCAGGCAGCCACCATGGCCCTCCACAGATGAAGTGCAGAGCGCCACACCAGTGCTCCTGTACCCCCTCTCCCCCAGCCACAGCAGAACCATGTTCCACTGCCAGGGACTCTGGATTGGGCTGCCCAACTTTGCCCAGGATATCATGACCATCATAAGCATAATTTGACCCGTCTAAATCCATTGAAGACAATGGTCATAGAAAGGTATATCTCTGTTTAGGATGGCACTGTTAGTCTCTTATTTTGATGAACATTTTCATGATAAATAGTTGATCTTTTTACAATCCAACTTGTAATGAAAAAATAAAGTGGACCCATTTTCCAAAACTTCAGAGAAAATTACAATCCCAATATTACTACATCAGTGTCATGAGATCGAAGAAGGATGTATTGTAAACCTGAATGTCATGATGGATGGGTGCCAGCATCTATGTATCACCTATTTATTGTGTAAAGTGCCATCAAGTTGCAGCCAGTAGAGTTTTCAAGGCAAGAGACATTCAGAAGTAGTTTGCCATTGCTTTCTTTCTTCTGCACAGGGACCCTGGTATTACTGGGTGGTATTCCTTCCAAGAACGAGCCAGGACCAACTTCTGAGATCTGACAAGATCAGGCTAGCCTGGGCCATCCAGGCTGCTTATTTACTGTGTGTTAAGTGCCATTAAGTTGCTTCTGACTCATGGCAACCCTATGAATCAATGTCCTCCAAAACATCCTATTGTTAGCAGCCTTGCTCATATCTTGCAAACTAAGGGCTTTGGCTTACTCTATAGAGTCAAATCCATCTCATGGTGTGTCTTCCTCTTTTCCTGCTGCCTTCAACTTTTTCTAGCTTTATTGTCATTTCCAATAAATGACTTCTGTCTTCGCATAATGTGACTATTAAGTACAATAGCCCCAGTGTAGTGATTTTAGCTGCTAGGGAGAGTTCAGTTTGGTTTGATCTAGAACCCACTGATTTCTCTTTTTGGCAGTCCACACTATCGGTAAAACTCTCCTCGAGCACAACATTTCAAAGGAATCTATTTTGTCTTCTTGATGTTCAGTTACTTTGGTATTTTCTGCTTTAACTTCCACCAATTATTGTTTCAAGTCTTCACTATTTTCTGCCAGTAATGTAGTAGCATTGACATATCTCAAATTAAATTTTTTCCTCACACACCCTGCAATTTTTACTCAACTTTCATCTAAATCTAATCCAATTTTTAATATGTGCTGCACATAGATTACATAATCCTTAGAGTCTATGATGGTCTCTTCCACTACCTTGCACAAGTGACCAGTGTGCTGAGAGCAAACATTATTCACTAAAAATCCAAATTTTGGATAGAAAAATAATTTGTCTGCAATTTTTATGTTTATATGTTGCCTGTGCTTACATAGTAACTAGATATTCCATGTCTGTGGCACTAACATATTTCCAGAGACTTCACATTTCATGAAGTTTTCATTTCTATGTTCCATCATTCTCACTACCAGTGTTTTGGCAATATATTTATTTATAGTTTATTTCTTTAACAGTCAGACACCGTCTTTCAAAGAAAATCTCAAGACAGTTTACTATAAATAATACAATTAAAAATTCAATCCAATCCAAAAACCTTTATTAGGCATAAAACCAAAAGTACCATATATTCCAAGTACAATAACAGGATCATTGTTCCACATCATGTAGAACACGGATTAAAAATGTGGCAACTGCTTCAGAAATTTCTACATTAGGACTGTTCAATAGCTTAGTCATTTTTAGTTTGTTTGAGAAAAACATAAATTCTAGAGGTAGTAAAGCTCCCAGATCGGTTCTAATATCATTATATCTCGAACAGTAAAGCAGGATATGAGGAATTGAGTCCATAGTGTTGGGACAGTGCCGACAACAACGCTCACTTCATGGGATCTTAGGGAAACGACCTTGAAGACAGGCAGAGGGGAATGTGTTGCACCTTGCTCTGGTCATGACCCATCTGCACTTATAGATAACAAGCTGTTCTAAATATACAGCAGGGCTAGATTTCTGGGGTGTGATCCCAAAGTGTAGAGGGGAACAAGAGCTTTGCACAGCACTCAGGAGAGATCGGTATTCCTGGTCATACAGTCTGGTCTTTAGATGATGGTAAATTTCTGTGGCAGTAAGCATATGAAGAGACACCCATGAGAAACCCAAGGAGAAGATTTTTTTTCAATATGAAGCCACCACTTCGAAAGCTGAAGCTCCCTCATTTCTAGCAAAGATAAGCTTTTTGGATCTGTTGCAGAAGCACAGATGCAGCCAAAACTTAAATGTTACAGCCCATGCCCTAGTTTCTAATAGATGTTGCCCTGATTCCAGACAAAGCACACTATAAGGGACACAATGTGGGGTGCCAAATATCTTACATAGGAAGTTTGATTGGATGCGCTCCAGGTTCTTGTGTCAAGCTTGGATCCAGGCAGGGATACCATACAATAGGTGCTGAACCACCTTGGCATTAAACACCTTCAGTGCTGCTGGAATAAACCTCCCACCATGCAATTAAAAATTACAATTTTAAAATCAACAACAAACCAAAACATGTCAGTCTCTCTGCTATAACTGAGAAAAAGGTTAGTGAATCAGGACCTTTCTACAACTATATTGTAATTAAAAAACTGTATTGTAATAAAAAAAGTATTTCCACAGCTTTAAAAAGCAGGGCTAATACTTTTGCAGATAAACATAGCTAAGTGAAAGGACAAAATCAATGCAGTCATTTAATATTTTATATATAGATACAATACTGACTAATAAACATAATGAAGAATGCTGGAAAAAAGAAATTCTACATAATTCAAGGATTATGTGGAATGGTATTTGCTAAATATATTACATTTTAGTTTGCAACAGACTGAGGGGTACTTGCAAGGATATGTTGCAGAATATTCAGAAACTGTATCTGTGTTTAAACTGTAGAGTCTGGTGTAGGATGCTCTGAGAAAATTATGCATAGTATTGTGACAGAAACTGACTTCTGTCTCTGAGGCTGTTTCTGCACAGACCGAAATCACCAGTGTTGGTGCGGTAAAAACACCGTTTGGGAGGAAAACTTCGCACGACTGCCGCTTCCAAATTCATGGGGATGAGGGGACATACCTCCTGCGCTCCAGCCCCAGGGCATTGTCAGGGCCACGGGGTCGTGTCTCCTCGTCCTGATGGACAGATGCAGGAAGACGGGGTAAGTTTTAAAAACAAAAGCAGCGTGCCTCGTGCAGAGGTGCTGCTGCAGGGGCACTGGACCGCCAGCACACAAATGTGCTAATGGTCTGAGGCCGGCACTAGTGTCATGTGCACTGGTGCTCTGGCGTTCCCGGGGCCCGTGCAGAAATGGCCTGAGCTATGTTTAGCAGTCCTAGAGGAACATTTTCCTATAGAGCTGAGTTATTGTGGAGAGGAAGAGGGTGCTCGTCACCCAATCTTCCCATTGCTTATTATGAAGGAAATATCCATTTATCGCTGATAAACCTAGAATATGAGATAGCATCTGCTGGCAAAAGATTCAGTACTCGGTTCAGGAAATTTTAAAGTGTGTTCTTTCTTCACACCTGAGGACCTAGACATCTGAAAGTATCTGCTTTCTCAAACTACCAGTTTATCATCCTTAGAGATGCTTATCTGGTCAAACTCAGGCAGGGGCATACTGCCCATGGGGACATGGTGTATCACATGTCCCTGGGCGCATGCCATTTGGTCATGTGGGGGTGCTCCAGGCACCAGCCAGGTCCTTGCGCCCAGCCTCTCCTGCAGCTCAGCAACCCAGTGAGCACTTGCTGGCTCCCTCCATGCCAGGGTGCTGTTGGCAGGCTCCTGCCTTCCCCGGCCTCCCTGCCAGGCACGCCTGACAAGAAGGCCAGGGAGGGCAGGAACCAGCCTTTGGCTGTGGCTCAGCAACAGGCAACTCAGCTGCCTGCCTGAGCTGCCTGCCAAGGGCACACATAGTGGAGCCCCGCGCTCTACTCCCTCTTCCTTTGTCCTGCTCCTTTGTCCAGATCCGTGTCTACTGGGCCACCTGCTCCCTCTCCTCTCCAGAGGCCTGGTCCTCTCCAAATCCCCCTTTCCACCCTCCACCCAAGATCCTCGGCTTCGTGTGCTCCCCAGTCCTTACCATCTCCATGGCCCCCTGTGCCGTTTGCAGCATGTGAGGGGTTAATCTCTGCAGATAATACCCAGCCAGGCCCAGCTCTGCTTCCGCCCACTCCTCTAGCAGGCTGCTCGGCCCCTCTCGTGCCTTCTGCGCCCAAGCACGCCAGACAGGCTGGGCACCAGCAGGGACATCCGGGAACACATGCGCACCAGGGGGGCACAGGGCGCATCTCTGCTGCCAGCCCCCCCCCTCTGCTGCCAGCCCCCCCCCACCTCTATCAGATGCAAGGGGTGCGTAGGGAGATAGGCTGCCATAAGTGGGATCTGGCAGGCAGCATGGGGGGGCAGGTCATGCCCCAGGCATCATTTTCACCTGTTCGCCTCTGAGCTCAGAACTTCACATAGAAACCATGGCAACCATAGGGTTGTCCAGGTTGTTCTGAGCTTCAAATGTGAGAAAGGTCATATGCTGGGTCTGTTTTTGTGCACTGGGAATTGCATTTTGGTGATGCAATGAAGGAGGTGATAATGATACCTTCACCATGATCTGATAACCACTTGCTGAAATCTTGGGTAATTCAACCTACCTCTGTCTGCAAAGGCAAGTGCCCCATGAACTTGGTCAACCCTTGGAGAATTATGGATCCATAGTTTTCTAGAATGCTTGGAGATGTTGGGAACCTAGTTGGCAATACAACTAACGGTTTACTGCGGGCCTGGAAGTTGAGGCTTATAGAAGACTTAGATGGAGTTATTCTTAGGCATCTTCTCCCTTGAAAAGGCTCCTGGATCCTTGGTGTACTAATGAGCTGAGAGGGCTAAAAAAAAACAGGACAGTTTAAACATTGTTGCAGGAAGACCTTAACAGGGTTAAACACAGTACACTGATTTAAAAGACTATAGGGTGTTAGTAACAGCGGTGTTACTAAGCAGTGTTTTTTATTTCTTTTCCACTGCCATTGTATCTGCAGAATTCTATGCAGTTCATTTACTTCATGTCATGGGCAGCCTGGCAACACCAGGGCAACATTTGTTTGAGCTAAAATCTGGCACTACTTGCGAAGTTTTTGCTAGATTCCTTGCAGTTAAAATCTCTCTCATCCAATCAGACTTTACTGGTAGTAAAGATCAAGCAATATAAATGTTGGAAGAAGCTTCTGGACATGTTTATATAGTTAGCTTTGGTTTGGTCTCCTTGGTAGATGTTAACAGGATTAAGGAGTTCCTGCAAATTAGATTTGTACTCATCTTGGCTGAATCATATATTGAGAAGTCAGGGGTATCATTGGACTGGGTTATTAGTAGTACGTATAAAAGGCTACTTTTCAAAACCTTTAAAAGAAGGAATTATTAGACCATTGCTGAAGTCCTTTATATCCCTGAATAATCCAATGAATTATAGGTCAGCTCCTAACCTACAAACTGTACTGTGTAATAGAAATTCCAGGTTTTCCTGGCTAAAACTTCTGCCTTTGACCCTTTTCAATCCAGTTTCTAGTCTGGCATTGCAACAGATAGCACTGGTCACTTTAGTAGATGATCTGCATATGTAGATGGATAGAAGCACTGCTTTGCTTCTAATTCTGTTAGGCCTGTTGGTGATGTTTGATACTGCACATCATGTAATAATTTTGCATCACCTGGAACTCAGGTTGCTCGCTGATGGCTGAGTGAGAGATTGGGGGCAGAAACATGGAGGGCAGAAACAATGCTGTGGTGACACTTCCAGGGAAACTGCAGAAATAATGCCACCACACTCTACCAGCTGCCAGAAACTCTTTGCCAGCCAACAGAGTGGAGGCGGGAAGGAGGGGTTGCCAGCAGGAGACCTAGCAACCCCTAACTGGAACACAAAAGGAGTTTTGATACTAGTGAAGATACCTATTACACTAGTGAAGGAAGATGTGGAATTGGTCCCTTAGAAGTTGACCTATGAAGTGCCCTATTACTTTCTCCTCTCCCCAGTGTAGTTTAACATATAGCCCCTCAGTAGAATGATCCAAGGTTCAGGGGTAATGACACCAGCCACATCTCTCTCTCACTCTATGGTCTGAGATTCAATCATCTTGATTTTGAAGTATTTATAGTAATGGTGGCTGCTGGTTGGCTGGCTGCCTAGGTGGCAGAACAGCTGATTGGTAGCACAAAGGCAGAAGAACCAGGGTATTATCCATCAGTATACCAGTTCTGCAGAGAAGAAAATACAATCACTCCTTGTATTACTTTATGACTAGTGAAATGATAGTAGAAGGAAGGACTAGCCACACTGTATCCCCTGCTCCATCTTGTGAAAGGCATAACTAGAAGCCTGCAGAGGAGAGAAGCGAATATGGTGGTATATTTCTAGAAAAGACCAGTGAAGAAGAAGAAGAAGAGTTTGGATTTATATCCCCCCTTTCTCTTCTGCAGGAGACTCAAAGGGGCTTACAATCTCCTTGCCCTTCCCCCCCTCACAACAAACACCTTGTGAGGTAGGTGGGGCTGAGAGAGCTCCAAGAAGCTGTGACTAGCCCAAGGTCACCCAGCTGGCATGTGTGGGAGTGCACAGGCTAATCTGAATTCCCCAGATAAGCCTCCACAGCTCAGGCGGCAGAGCTGGGAATCAAACTCGGTTCCTCAAGATTAGATACACAAGCTCTTAACCTCCTACACCACTGCTGAGTAGTGCTTTGGAAGGAATAGAGATGGAGATTAGTTCTACACCCTTTGCAACAAAAAGAACAGGACTACCTAACAGAACCCAATAGCCACTAGGACCCAAATGGAGCATTCTTAAACAAAGATGGTCAAGCATGTGGTGGATGAAGTTACAATTGCTCCCAGATGTGCAGAGGTTCCTTCTGGTGAAATAACCACAAGACACGTCTTGGAATTAAGTTGGGCCACAGTCCAATTTCTGCCTTTATTGAGGTAGAGGCCAGGCAAGCAAGAGGAGTGCATCCGTATTGTGGCCGGTCAGCACCCCTGGCTGACCCCAGCACCACACCCCAATCCATATTGGGGAGGACAGGAGGTACTGGGCACCTGCCCGCTGTGGCCCCCTTTCTGCTGGCTGTGGCCCCCTTTCTGCATCAGGCACGAATGACAGAGGCCTCCATGGCATGTGTCATGAGCCCGCCCCATCCCAAGCCTCTCATGGAGGCCCCCAACCACGGGGAGGTCCGGCATGCAAGCTCAGCCTCCCCCTAAAGATGCGCTGCTCTGCCCAAACTGCCAAGGCTGTAACAAATGAGCAGCACCCAAAACCCTGCCCAAATAGGAAGGGAGGGTGGGTCAGTTTGCTCGAGGCGCCGAAGAAGGCTGGAGCAACCGCATGCTGCCTAATATGTAGGGAGTGTGCTCCACCCCTAACACTTGTGCGCATCGCACGATCGAGCTGGGTGTGGCTCAGCCGCCCAGCCGGCCCAGGGCACGCATGCTCACTGCTCCAGAGATCACCATGTGCCCTGCCCCCTGTCGCAATTACAGCCCAGTTGATTCTGGGCCATTATTTCTACTTAGTTATTTTTGTTGAAAATGGTATAATAGACATTGTAACACATTTGCAGGAGAGAAGGAAAATGTGGTGCTTGTATTTCCTCATATAGCAAATGGACAGCACTACTTCATTTTGAAACAAGCAGGGTCATTTCTGAAATCTCAGTCTCAATGTATCTAACAAAGGGAGTTTGAATTCTTGAAAACTTATACCCTATAAATCCTACTGGTATTTAAGATGCTACCAGACTCAAATCTTGTTCAGTCTCAATATTGTTTTAGTTTTCCACAAAAACTCTCTTTAGTTTCACACACTATTTCCTCAATACCAGTGCCTTTCCCTATTAGTTCCATTAAAAAAGAGAGAGAGATCCACCTAGGACTCCTTCAAATTGAGGAAACAGTTGAAGAAAGACAATTTAAATGTATAGAGAGCCTTTCCCTGTTTTATTCATTAAAGCTTCGTGTATGCGTGATTTGCCATACTAAGAGGCAACAATAAAGGAGAAGTCACAGAGGCCAGTGAGGTTGACTACTCCCTTTTTCTTCATTACTTTATCTTATATTTCCTTTAATTTTGTTAGGAGGGGCAGGGAAAATATTTGTATGGGAACCTGGGTTGGCTCTGAGCACCTTGCCCATCTGCTTGAGGAGCCCTTAAAATGATAAAGGGTAAAGCCCTGTGAATTCGGGGGGAAAATTGAGCAGATTTGTTTTTCCACTAAATGGCACTCAAGCATAATATATCTGAACAAGTGGTTCACCAATATTGAAACACAGTTGAAAATGATTTTTAAAGAATTGGGACAACATTATTTTGTACTCCTTCCCTACATTTAAGTCTTCATAGTGTACCATTATTGGCCCAATCCTTATGAGGGGGGGCAAATCGCATCTTGGAGGTGGTGTGGGGCTGTGCTGATGTGTTTGCCCCCTTTGTCAGCACAAGGAACACCCTTGCTGCAGACGGGGCAAAGGCGCCTGCGTCGGGCTGCCCCTCAGTTCCCCAACAGTAAAACCCAGATGTCCAGGCTGCCATGTTGCTGAGCCATGTTGCTGACCAGATGCTGGTCAGGGGTGAACAAGTCAGGGCATTCCCGGGGGTGGAGCGAACAGTCAAATTCCACCTTAGGTTTGTGGGCAGTTACACCACAGCATGGGGCTTGGATTTACATCACCCTGCACAGGACAGCAGAACCACCACCACCCCAAAAAAATCCTTGCTGCCAGAAAGCCCTCTGGAGGCAATGGGGTAAGACTGCTGCAGCACTGTCCTGGCTGCCTCACACTGAGGATTGGGATGTAAATCTTGTTAATAACTATTATTAGGATAGCAGCCTCCAGGTGGCACCTGGAGATCTTCCACTTGAGTTGTCAGATACCGTCTGGCCACCACCAGGGAATGGGTGAACAGGGTTGCCAGATCCATGTTGGAAAACTCCTGGAGATTTAGAGATTGAATCTGGGAAGGACAAGGACCTTAGTGGGGTAAAATGCCATCACATCCATCCTTCAAAGCATCCATTTTCTCCAAGGGAACTGATCTCTGTAGTAGGGAGATGAGCTTTACTTCCAAGAGATCCCCTGGTCGCACCTGTAGGCTGGCATCCCTATCTCCTGCTATTACAACTGATCGTCAGATGACAGATATCCAGTTCCTCTGGAGAAAATGGCTGTTTTGGAGGATGGTACTTATGACCCTACTGAGGCTGTTTTGGAGGGTGGTACCCTACTGAGGCCTCTCCCCTCCCTAAATCCCACACTTTCTAGGCTCCACCACAAAATATTTGGTAGGATATTTTATTTAATTACTTATTTCATTTATATTCTGCCTTCCTCCTTAATAGGGACCAAAGCAGCCTATATTGTTCTCTTATTGTCTGTTGTATCCTTACAATAACACTTAGGTTAGCCTGAGAGTGTATGACTAGACCAAGGTCTCCCAGCAAGCTTCCATGGTAAAGTAGGGATTCGTACCTGGGTTTCTCAGATACTAGCTTAACATCCTAACCACAGAACCAGTCTGGGGTTAAAAGAATCCAAACAACAATGACAACAAAACATTACCTATATGATCTTCGATGCCCAAATGTAAGAGGAAATGGTTTACTAATCCTCAGCTACAGACCTGCTCTTCATTTAACATGAAAATGTTAACCACATTCATCTGTCAAATGTTGGAAGATGTAGAATTATATGAAAAAAAGATGAGTCAACTTAATTGCATATGGAAGGAATGAAAGAGCACACATATAGGAGAATGAGTCATTTTCATGTCATAAGACTTGATAATGGATGCACTGTTATTGAGCAGCTATAGAACATGTCAAGCATATTTTTTGAAGTTATACAATGTGACGGCATGCATTTAAAACGTCCTCATGTTTTGTTGGTTTGGTTGGTCAGGTAAAAACTTTAAAGGTCTGTAATTACTGCATGGGTTGATTGTTGGGGGCTAATGAACAAGTTGTAAAGGGAATTAGATGGGATAATTATCCTGCTACAAACTGCAATGAAGGTCATTGCTTGGGCCAGTCTTTTGTTCTAATACTTTTTATACTGCTTCTTCCTTCAAGGAGCTCAGGATGGCATTTTCACTTTATTCCTCACAGTGAGTCTAGGAGATAGGTTAGGCTAGTTACCCTGTAAGTTACATAACAAAATGAGAATTGGAACCAGGTTTCTAGGTCGTTACTTGACACTACAACCACTACATCACATTGGCTCTCACTTTCTTTCAGCCTAATCTCACAAGAGCTTTGTGGAGATACAATTAAAGCTTTAGAACATTATTTATGTTGTTAAGAAAGCAGACAGAAAACATTTTTTTCTGTGTCCCATAATACTAGCACATGTGAAGCTGATGTGTAACCAGGGTCTATCAGGCATTGAGGTGTGAGAGTTCCATTTGATTCCATATAAGAGAAAAGATATCCTACAATTCCTGCCACTGCTGGACATTGGACACATATATGTCTATCCTTTGACCAGGAGCTGCTGTGAAGCGGTGGGGGTTACACGCAGGGTCATTTTAGATCCCTAGTCTGCAATTTTAAATCCCCAGGGCAATTGTTTCAGGATGAACTTCACTCAACAAGTGATTAACTTGTGATATTTATTGCTAGAGGATGGCCAGTAGTTTAGTTTGCTTTAAATGTGGATTCAAGCAATTTGTGAAGAATAGGTTCACTATGGCATTTAGCCACAATTATTAAATCTTCAGATATAGCAAATGTCTGAATACCAAAGCTGGGAGACAGCAACAAGAGGTTACAGTGTCCATCACTTCTAAATGGGAGCAGGATTCAGTGTCCTTACTGGAGAAGAGTCAGTAAGCAGTAAGCAGCAGAGGCAACAGGTCTGGTAAGTCAGTACAACAATTTACTTCATAACAGAACCTGGCAAGGGTCAGTGACATCACATGCACCTATAGTAGGCCACAATCTACTCAGTGGACTTGTGCCAACATGGTGCTAAAGTAGCTCCCTGAGTGCTTCTGTCTCCTGATTCCAGGAATGATGCCGTATCCCCTCCCTATTCAGCTGCAGAAGCTACTAGTAGCTCATAAACAGCTGCATGACTCTGTTTTTGCCTTTTTCCACATCCCACTGCTGTGCCAAAAAAGAGCAAATTAGCACCATCATTATAGTGCAATTAAGCCCATTCAGCAAATATCTGGTAATCCAAGTTTTAGTCCCCTTTTTCACTCTACTTGTGCTTTTGTTTTGGGTGGCAACGCTTTTCTCGGTTCATGTATGAAATCATTAACTCCTGCAAATTTCCAATCCTGAATTTGCAAAATCCTGCAACTTGCATTGTTATTTATTGAAAATTCAGTTTACTATATATGCTGTTGCTGTTTGTTCCTTTTATCTTGTAACAGATTAGTAACTCCTAGTGACCAGAAATACATTAATAAATATGACAGAACTGCTTTGCAACTATCTGTTTTCTTATGGGCAAATAACTGTTAGTAGTGCACTGAAACCCAAAGAATTCTCATTCTGAGTACTACATCAAGATCTATGTATTTATCTATTTATTTTACATTATTTATAATATGCTTTTCTCACTTGGGCTGTTTCTGCACAGGCGAGCGAGCGGTTGTAGTCGGTGCACCTTCAAGGCCATTCATATGCCATTCTGCAAACAGCCCAGATGCCCCAGCGACCCATGGGGCTGCCTTCGCATGATGCACGCCGCTTTACCCCCCTCTTACCTCCTCTTGGCTGCTGTAGCTGTAGAGAGACCAAGGGACATGCTCCCGTAGCCATGGTGACGCCTCCAGGGATGGAGGTCAGGAGGTGTGTCCCTTGGCCTTTTTACAGTGACGGCAGTCGAGAGGAGGTAAGGGGGGGAAGGAGCACGGGGGAAACGCCGCCTCCCACCCAATGCCATTCGCTTGGCACCAGGTGGAAGATGCTGCCTTTCAAAAAACTCGCCCATTGAGCAAGTTTTGAAAGCAGCATTTTCACGCTGTTTTGGGGGGGGGAGCACGGTGCTGCTGCGCTGCAGCAGCGGCAGCTTTGCGAACAGCGCCTCAGGGATGCTGTTTTTACCGCCCTTAGGGCACTGTTTTCTGACTGTGCAGAAATAGCCCTGGACTCAAAGCAGATTGCTCAGTTATACAATCAGTAGGGTAGAATATTCAGTAAATAAGGGAATAGGAGTAGGGTTGTAAAACCAACCAGAAATCTAAAAACAAAATTGAAGCAAAGCATAAGCATAACTCTGAATGTAACACAAAAATTACCTAGTAGGATTCTAGTTTCAGCAAACTATACTCACTAATATAGATCACAATCCCTAATAATTTATCCAAGTAACTTTGTGAATAATTCAATAAAGTGCAACCCTATTGCCTGTGCAGAAAAGCCCTCTTGAATGATTCAATTCTGCATCATTTGAGGAAATGCAGGAGAGTGGGAGCCTTCTGGGCATCCTCAGACATAAGATGAAGGCCACAATGGATAAGACACATGTACTGGCAGTTGTAAATTTTGCCCATTTGCAGGTTGACATTTGCAGAAGACCCTGCTCCAATGAGTGAAGCAGTCATGGTAGAACATAAAGGATTAAATGAAAGTCCAAGACCATAAAGGGTTTTATATGTGACAGTCAATACTTTCAATTGAACCCAGTAACTGGTGGGCAGCCAGTGAAGTGATTGCAGAATAGCAATAATATGTATGCTCCCTCTTGCTTCCAATAATAGCTGAGCTATGGCATTCTGCACCAACTGAAGTTTCCAAATTGTGGTTTCGAGGAGGGACATGGTGTCTCCTCAGAATGTTTATCACCTGAGTCGATCCATTTGCAATCGACATCTGCATGCAAGTGCTCTGCTTCTCCCTGCTCCCAAAAGTCAGGCAGAAGTGCCAGAGATAAGATGCCATGCCCATGCCTCCAGTGGCCTTTTCTCTGCCACCCCTGGTGCCTTATGGGTGAGTCCAGCATGATCCCCTCAAATCCAGGCAACCTGGAGAGTGTGCAGCCTTGCCAAGGGAAATAGTGCCAGGGAGATGGAATGAGAAGTGGCCGGCTAGTGGGAAAGGATAGCTCAGTGGCCGAAGCGGGTGTGAGGAACAAGGAGGAATGGGAGTCATCTGTCAGCAGAAGGATGGTTGTCACCAGGATGTTCCATGGAGTTGTATGGATTGATAATCTTGTTGAGGCAGTAACTGCAGGGAAAGGGATGGACTTGAGGTGTAAAGTGGACCAGGACTTGAAGATAACACAAAGGTATGGCATGGCATAAATAGCTTTTTCCCTTGCCCTTTTCAAGGCATGTGGGCAAATGGGATTGGAAATATGTTAGAAAAGCCTTAGTGGATCAGGTCAAGGTCCATCTATGGTTAGGATTCTTACATTTACAAGGTTAAAGGCAAGAGCCTTCTTTTGCAGTATTTTTCTGGTAGTTCATTCTCAGAGGTATACTGCCTCTGAAATTGGAGGCTCTGTTTAGTTAACACAGGTAATAGCATACTCCTCCAAGAACTTGTCTAACTCTCTTTTAAAGCAATATGTGTTTGATAATAATCAGTGTGTTTTGTGCTGGTGCAGTTCATTATTATGTGCTGTATAAAGAAATCATTACAAACACTGTCTTGACGGTACTGGTTGTCAGTCTGTCATTATTATAGCCACAGATCATTAATAAACGCAACAAAATGTGGTATCATTGTAAGGGAAATGCAAAGTTAAAGTACCAAATAATCATAAATAGTCCACTAGAGAGTACAGGCACATGTAACATACAATTAATGCTCAATTAGATCTAATAATAATGTTGGTAGCTAATTTAGCCTTAATAGGCTGTGTTACCTTCATTATAAGGCTGAAATATGTTTTGTGGCTCCAGATGAGTGTTTTGTTTTGTTTTTTGCTTTGAGGAGAAGGCAAAAATGGCTTCTCTGATAATAAAGGTTGCTGACCCTGGTCTAGTCTCACTGTTACTGTGACATGGATGCAGATGGCAACATCAGCCATTTCAAGAATTCCTTTTGTAAAAACACACAGCAGTACTGAATAGCAACTGAAATTTTGTTCACCAGTGGTGTACTTGGGGGGGAGGGGGCGTTGTCCCATGTGCCACTTTAAAGTATCATATGGGGGGCATTATGCTGGTCCCCCCACCCACCTCCCAAAGGAGCAAACAACTGTATGGGGCTGCAGAAGTTTGAGTGGAAATTGGGTGTGGGAGGCCTCCAACCCCACCGCTGAAGGCTGCAGTAGGCTGCAGCATCCTGACTCACTGCTGCACCCTGCCTTCTCCTAAATCCCTACCCAACAGTCTGTGTTTGCTGCCTGCCTGCCCTGCTCACCCACCCACCCACCCCTATCATTTGCCAATTGTCTGCCCCACACCGCCTGCACAGGTAGACTTAAGAAAAAGAGGACTAAAACCTGGATTACCAGATATTTGCCAAATGGGCTTAATTGCACTATAATAATAGTGCTAGTTTGCCCTTTTTTTGGCACAGCAATGTGATGTGAAAACAGTCGTGCAGCTGTTCATGGGTTCTCAATAGGAAGGTATTCAACATCATTCCTGGAATCGAGAAACAGTGGCAGAAGCACACAGGATGCTACCTCATCACCATATTGGCACAAGTCCACTGAGTAGATTGTGGCCCACTATAGATGCATGTGATGTCACTAGCCCTCGCTGGGTGCTGTTATGCAGTCAGTTGCTGCACTGCCTTACAAGACCTGTTGCCTCTGCTGCTGCTTACTGACTCTTCTCCAGTAAATACACTGAGTCCTGCTCCCATTCAGAAGTGCTCAGTGATGGAAACTGAAGTCCACCATGAACCCCTCCACTGATGTCATTCCAAATTCATGCTTGGAAACCTTTTGTTAGAACCCTCTGTTAGAACTTTTAGTCCAATTGAGACAGCCATTCAGGACATGCACTTTTATGCTCCTCAGCTCTCAAACTTATTTGCTAGGTAAACTGAACTCTTCTTTAAAACTCAGTGAGTTTTGGAAATAGCCTGAAATTCTAGAACTATATTGTGAGCAATGGGTGCAGGAAAGGGAAGGGTGTAAGTCAAAAGAGAAGTTGACCAACCAGTAGACCACATAGATGTTGCCCCCCAAAAAGAAGGCACTAATAACCTTCTAGGTCAGTGATGCCGAACCTTTTCGAGACCGAGTGCCCAAGTTGCAACCCAAAACCCACTTATTTATCGCAAAGTGCCAACCCGGCAATTTAATCTGAATAACCCCCTCGAGCAGGGGCCAGCCTGCTGTAGCCTCCAGCAAGTCCCACATGTGCTGCTCTGCACCTCTCGAGCATCTCTGCCACCTTTGCTCCCCTCCCCCGGGCAGCAGGCAGCAGGCCCGCCAGCCGAGTCCTCTCTACTCGCTGAGGTGCACACACATCAAGTCCAGCAGCCCAGGCCAGCCTAGATGTGTGTGTGGGTGGGGGGGTGATTCCCCCCCACACACACACACATGATGAACTCTGTGCGCACGTGCCCACAGAGAGGGCTCTGAGTGCCACCTCTGGCACCCGTGCCATAGGTTCGCTACCACTGTTCTAGGTACAGTGTTGTTTTCAGTCATTGCCCGTCATGGAGGACATCAATGCTAGATGTTTCCAGTCTATATCAAGTCTTTTTTTGTCTGTCCACTCACCCATTCTCTTACCACTCACCCTCCCATTTTGCTTGCTCACCCATTTTGCCCTGCTCACCTTGCTCACCCACCCTGCTCGCTAACCTGCCCTCCTCAGCTTTTGGGGGGGGGAGTGTAATTTGGGGGGTTGGGGCACCATTTCCCACAGGTATGCCACTGTACAAGTCACTCTTACACTATGTGTAAATTAACAGTGCAATCCTGTGCATAGTTGCACACTTCTATATCCACTGAAGACAACAGATTTAGTGTGACTCTGCTTATTGTGGCACGTGAGCCTTGTAGCATACAATAACAAGCAATTTTCAATCCAATCCAAGGTCTTTATAGGCATCTAGGCTATAAAGTAATACATAATATAAAAAAATTAAAATATACAGAGATTTAAAATAAATAAAAGACATATAAGCAAGTTCAAGTTTTCTGATTTGTAAAGGACATTTACTAGAAAATTAATTAAGAATTCGTGCCATAGCAGAAAGAACGCTACCAGTCCTGTGATATTTCACTGAAAATGCCATTTCCTTCTCTTCTTTTGCAGCATCAAGGTTTGATTCATTCAGTTCCAAGTTGAAGAGATGAAGCATTTTCACCTCTTATTTACTCTTTTCATCTGCCTGATAACTGCTGACATAATTAATATTTATCACTATGCTCATTTCATAGGGGGGAAAAGTATCAGACTTAAAACATTCCTGCCACATTTGAAACTTGTCATGGTCCATTAAATATTTAGCTTTTAATTTTTGTAATATTTTTATTTTCTTATAAGCTGAGTCTCTGGAAGAATGTTTGATTCCTTTCTTCTTCCCTTTAGTGAATTTGAACCTTTCCAAATGCATTTGCTGTCTACTATAACCATTTCATCAGTATCCAAACTATGCACATTATGCTGGCCTCTTAGAAAAATATTTTCTGCTTCAGAAAGTTTTTCAGTTATCTACAAAATGTGCCTTTTCTTTTTCAAAGGAGATCTTTAAACAAACCTTTTCCATTCTGTTTTCCCTCTTCCCCTCTACAGAGTGCTTGTGAAATTTAAAAAATAAAAAAACCCTATAAAGTTGCTTCAGAAAGGTCTTGAAAGCTCATTTAAAAATCACCTTTTTAATTTTGGTAAGCAGCAACAAATAGAATCTAAAATAAAGTTGTGTATCTGGATGCTTATTCATTACAGAAAATGAGAACACTGCTCCCCACTGAAACACAAAGCTCACGCGTTTCTTGTTATTCATGTTTTTATGTACGCATACAAAACATGATTCTTCATATAAATTATTGTGCTGTGTGCAAACAACAAATAGTCTCTTGGGAACAAGGACAATTAAGCTTTCAAAAGCCCAGAACCACTTTGTCAGATGCATGAAGTGTGACATGCAGTTGGCAGAAAGAAATAAACAAAGCTACAAGAATTAGAGTGGGAGCAGACTCTGGCCATCTTTTGATGAATAGGCAAAACAGAGTGTTGCCATGTTGTTAACATTTTGAAGTCTATATAATTATCACACAGAAGTTGCAACACCCACATCCTGACTGTATTACATTATCTTGATATGTCTGTCTCTCCTTCAGAAATCCCTAATAAGATTAATCGTGGTGAAACCAAACATCTTGCAGATGCTATTGGATCAGAGAAATCAGAAAGGACAACGAAGAGGTCAAGAATCTCAACCATTCGAAGAATATTTGATATGGCTAAACACCGAACAAAGAGATCTTCTTTTTTCTCTACTGGTGTGAAGGTTTGTCCTCAAGAATCAGTGAAGCAAATTTTAGCTAGCCACCAAGCTTATTATAGGCTAAGAGGTGAGAAATAGTTTTTCTTATATACTTGTCCTGTGTTTGTTTCAAGCCACCGTAACCTCTTGTTAATTGTTTGCTTTTTCCTGCAGACAAACGCTCAGCAACTGATCATGGCTGTGGTATCAGTTTCCTGAAGCAAACTGATGCAATGGCATAATACATTAGGCAACGCAGTGATTATGGGTTTTAGTGTTGAGTTTAAATGTGGGAAAATCAGATTCAGATTGCTCCTCAGCCAGCTCAGTAGGTGGCATAAGGTAAATTATTGGCTGTCAAGTTTAGCTCACAGGATTATTTAGGCGAAAAAAAATAGATAATAAACAAGAGCAAACTCATCTTTCAACTCACTGGGAAAACGCCATCGATCTGGAGCAAACGGAGATGACTCTGAATTGCATTTAACTGTGCTACCCTGACCACTTAGTTTATCTTGGTGCTGGCCTATTTGAACTTCCCAGTCTGTCCCTGATAATGAAATCCCTCAAGCACCACCTTTTTACATACAGTCCTATCTGAGCATTTTGGTCATCATCAGACCCTTCTGCAAGTGGGTCTTGAACTTGCTGCTGTCCTTGTTAGACATGCTGCAAACTTCCACATACAATCACGAGGCAAACTTAGCTCTTAATCAGATTGCCTCAAAGGTAGTTGTCAAAATTGGGGAAACACTACAATGCTAGGAAAAGTTGAAGGCAGCAAGAAAACAGGAACAGCCTGCATGAGAAGGATTGACTTAAGCTTGCAAGACCTGAGCAAGGCTGTTGACCACAGAACATTTGGGAGGTCATTGATTCATAGGGTCCCCATGACTCAGAAGAGACTTAACAGCACTTAACACACACACAGTTGCCACATGTTCTTGGCTGCTTTGGGCCAGTCTAAGAATTATATTCTCTTGACTGACAATTGAGGCTTGTATCCACCTGACTAGTATTTTAAAGCAGGGGATGTCGTGTAGTTCATTGCCTCTTTGCACTTGTAAACTCAGCTACATTCTTTAAATCAGTGGTTCTCAACCAGTAGCATGCAGAAATAGTCTTCTATAGGTTCTTAGCAACCTCTCTCTCTTAGTAACCTCTCTCTCTCTAGAATTATCTTCTATTCTCTTAGCAACCTCTCTCTCTTAGTAACTTCTATAAGATACTAAGAATTCAGCCCTGTCTCCCTCAATTCTCACATCTACCTGCAGATGTGATGTTCTGTCACCTTCAGTGTGTGACGCGCTGTTTTGTTCCATGTTCTGTCACCTGTCAACAAGACCTGCCATGGATTAACTGTTAATTTTTGACATGCTAGTAGTAGTCACATTATGCCTCTAAGCATAAATGTGTTCTCAGAAAAAGTGGGGATTGCTGTATTTGTCATGGTGGCGACCAGTTATTTGATAAAGTGATTGGTTGGAAGTAAGATACAAAAGACTGAGAATCACTGTTGTCAATTACCCCACACTGGCTAAATCACATTGCCTACTTTTTGCTCCTGTGCAGCAGCAATATCTGTATTTGCTAGACATGGTAAGCTCACAGAGGCTGTTTTTGCATGGTCAAAATATCCCTGGGTGAGCACGGAAAATATCCCTGTGCAGCCGGGAATTCCACACGGTTTCCGAAGCTGCACAGGGTCTGCCCTAGTGTCACCCCACAATATTTACCTTAGCCCAAATTTTTCAAAAATCACCAGTTTGGAGGTTCTTTTAAAAAAATCCCAGTGGCTGTACAGCTTATGGCTGTAGCATGCAAAAACCAATCAGGAGCAGGACAGGGTTTTTTTAACCTGCCCAGCTGCCTGATCTTCCCGCCAATCAAAACAATGACTTGGAATATTTTCTTACACTTTATTTTAAATCAATTAGCAGACTTATTCACTAGTTTTCTCCCTCTGACAGCAAAATCTTACTTTAAACTATTAAAAACACAGATCAATTTCTTCCATTCCCACAGCACATACACAACAACACTAATCAAGAGCAGACCAAGTTTATTCCCCCCCCCCCCGCCTGACACTCATTCAAGCTGCCACTCGAAAACAACCAATCAGAATGCGGGACGCCAGACAAGCTCACAGATGCTTATAGCTGCCACTCAAAAGCAACAATCAATCAGAACACATGCTTCCGAAGTAAATACAGAAGTCCAGCTCCTGCAGAACAAATTGGAGCATTTCCTGTTGGACCTAACTCTGCTCCTGGGCAGAAGCAGGGAGCCAGGCAAAGGGAGTAACTGGGATAAAAAAGCCCAGGGATATATGATCCCAGTTCAACCCCAGTGAAATTGTGCCGTTCAAAAACAGCCAGACACACCAGCAGCAAGTCTCAATTCAAAGTTCTCACATTGATTTTCCCCCTTTAAATAATCTGTCTTTTAACATTGGAGGTAGTGGGTGATTGGGGGTCCCCGCTGTGAATGAAACACTGCAGTTGTGTAAAAAAAAAAGCAACACAGTCTCTGCTAATGGACATATCCAAATTCATATGGGCATATCCAAACTGCTCACTCACCTACTAGCTCCTGGCTCAGCACTAATGTGCAGGAGTTGAGCCAAACCAGTGGCTGCTCGAGCATGCTTCGTGATTGTTTTCTTCAACTTTTCTCTGGCCTATTCTTTGTATGTTTTGTGGATTGGTGTCAATTCTGGAGGAAGCTGCTATTGAACTGTTTGATTTTTGTATTTTTAATGTACTTGAGGGTCTTTTAAACTTTAAAGGAACTTGTTTACAATGATTCATAATAACAATTTGTACTGTACTGAAATCCAGCTCCAAAACAGAAACAGAAGCTGTTTTTAAAGTGCATTCTCCTAGTATTGATATAGTGTAAATGAGCAAGTAAAGAATCGCATGTTGTGATCTCTTGCACATGGAGAACATAATTCTGCACAGAAATAAAAGCAAATCCCTACCTTCCTGTACATCTCTTACCATCTGATCATACGGTTTCCAATTTGTGCTGTACTGGTTTTTACCTTTGAATCTCTAATTGGTTTATGACAAGGAGACTGGAAGCTGTCCCCTGTACCATTCTCTTGTTCATTAAAATAATACCAACCCTTGTTATGGAAGAGGAATGGGTAGCAAACGAGGACTGGATTTTTTCAGTGATGGTACTTCATTTATGGTACATTTTTCTCTCAGAACTTCACCTGATGCCTGGTTCTTTAGGCACCAGGTACAACAATTTTGATAAGGCTTTTGCTCTCTGTTTTCTCAGCACTGAGTAACCTATATTGTTTTTATCTTATTAGCCCCACTTTTTGTGAGCTATTATTTTCCTGGTATAAAACATGTTCGACTAATTTTTATGTGGGCTGTATAGTATTTTAAGCCATTTTTATGATTATTTAAATGTTATTTATTATTCTTCAGTTTAACTGTTGTGAATTAATTTCTTTTTAAAATGAATTTGTAAGCCAACTCAGATCCTGGAGATGTGATTAAGAAATATGCTGAAACATTTGTGTTTACTCAGAAGTAGCTGTCACGGAGTTTAATGGGTTTCATTTCATTATCTATGCATATTTCATTAAACTATGCAGTTTAAATCTAACACTTTCTGTATCTCAGTCAGACATGCAGTCTGTCCTCACACGACCAGTCCTGTGTATTCTGCTGACTTGAAAGTTCTGTCCATTGTGATTGAACTATGATGGATCATCTACATATATAAATCACCGTGACTTGATACTGTAATCAGTGTGTGCAGTTGTGGATTGGGAATTACTACAGAATCATCAAGGCAATTTAACAGACACATTTCGGGATTCTCTGACTGTTATATTCATAGAATCATAGAATTATAGAGTTGGAAGAGACCTCAAGAGCCATCAAGTCCAACCCCCTGCAATGCAGGAACACATAATCAAAGCATAAAATAGGTAAAAACCCAGAAATAAAAATTAAAGAGGAGTCCATTGGTACTGTTAAGATTAAAAATCTATTCCACTGTAAGATTTTGTTACTCAAAGCTTAGTTCAAGTAAACTCTAACTCATGAAAGCTTGTGGTAGACTAAGTTATGAGTCTTCAAAGTGTGACTTCTGTTGCATTTTGCAGCAGATTAACACACAGGGACGTAGGTAAGGGGTGGGTTCACGGTTCAAACCCCCCCCCCCCCATTGCATGTCCGGCAGCTATGGAACCAGAGGTTTATTTGCCCAGTGCTCTGAAAGGAGGAGGAGCTTAGGCAAGCAACAACTTTGCCAGAGCAAGCTATGAATCTATTTTTACAAGCCTCTCCAGGCACTCCCTCCCTGTTACAGGGAGCTGGAAATGCCCACCCCCACCTGCCAGGCCTGCCTGGAGATAAGAACATAAGAACATAAGAACTAGCCTGCTGGATCAGACCAGAGTCCATCTAGTCCAGCATTCTGCTACTCGCAGTGGCCCACCAGGTGCCTTTGGGAGCTCACATGCAGGATGTGAAAGCAATGGCCTTCTGCTGCTGCTGCTGCTTCTGAGCACCTGGTCTGTTAAGGCATTTGCAATCTGAGATCTAGGAGGATCAAGATTGGTAGTCATAGATTGATTTCTCCTCCATAAATCTATCCAAGCCCTTTTTAAAGCTATCCAGGTTAGTGGCCATCACCACCTCTTGTGGCAGCATATTCCAAACACCAATCACACGTTGCGTGAAGAAGTGTTTCCTTTTATTAGTCCTAATTCTTCCCCCCAGCATTTTCAATGAATGCCCCAAGCCATGATCCAAGCCATGGCCTTATCCCCTGTCTTTTTGCAGGGTTGGTCCTTATTTGAACTATCATTTCAAGTTATGGTGAGCATTTCAAAAATAACATGATATTCCAAGTCAGAACTGGGCTTGCTAAAAGCAGGGAGACAGGGCCACGTTCCTGATCTCCAAGGCCAATGCCTTGGACTATCTTTTCAAGTTATAGTGATAATTTTCGCCTTTGCAAAACATGCAAATTAAGTCTACCCCTACAAGCAATTTCCAAAGTTAATTTGCATATTTCACAAAGGCTCATCCTACTAACCTGACATTTGGACTATCACAGGAAAGTTAATTTGAAGTATGCAAATTAGCAAATCATCCTAAACAATAAAATGCTAAGAAATCAATTGTCTCAACGACAAACCCTCAACTAATGGGATGATTTGGTGGGAGACATTTGATTCTCCCTGCATTGGCGGCTTGGCCAGTCTGGACTGCAGAACAGCTGATCCACAGCCTGGCACCTGGCCTGTGACGCACCTTTCCCCCAACCCCATCCATCTCAATTCCACCCTCCCCCCATCCTAAACTACATCCCCTTCGGGGATGGGGTGGTATACCAAATTGAATAAATATTAATAATAATAATCTTCCCACCCTCTCCTCACCCCAAGCCAGACTTTACATCCTTTTCCCCACCCTAGTCACATCTTTCCATCCTCCCTCCATCCCAATACTCACCTTCCAACCCTCCCCAATCCCAATCCTTACCTTTCCATCTACCCCCACCCCAAGCCTTACCTTTCCTCCCTTTCCCACCCCTAGTTATACTTTCCAACCCTCCCTCACCCCAAGCCTCAGCTTGCCACCCTCCCCTCCACCCCTAGATATACCTTCCCACTCTCCCTGTGAAATCTTAAAATAAAATAGTGGTTTTTAAAACTTTGAAAATGTTGAAAGGAGCTTCTGTAACCATAAGCAGTGGATTCTGTCAGTGGTTGTTGCTAGCCAATGACAGATTCTAAGTGAAAAGTTGGGGTGGGAGAATTCCCTCTCCAGGCCAGTTTTAGACTTTGAGGGAGGTCTCATTGAGGCCAGGCCTGGCTCAAGTTTCTACTCCAGGTTGGGAAATTCCTGTAAATTTTTGGGTAAAGTCTGAGGAGAGCAGGGTTTGGGAGGAGGAGGAGGCTTCAGCCAGATATATTGTCACAGAGTCCATTTTCCAAAGCAGCCATTTTCACCAGGAGGACAGATCTCTGTCATCTGAAAATCAGTTATAATTTTGGAAGATCTTCAAGTCCCACCTGGAGGTTAGCAACTCTAAGCCTCTAAAAAAATCTCTAGGTGACTTGATATTATCCAATTTGTATGATTCAACTATAACCGACATCTTTACATGAATAGGTTAGGGTAGGTTAGTGAAGCGGCTGGATCCAATCATAACTTCATGTTTAGCATAGGATTTCTGGATCTATTTAAAATATGAACATCTATAAAAATTAATAGTGCTTTCAGAATGGGAGAATGTGAATTTAGGGGGGATGGTATTGAAGAGTGTGAATTTAGAGCGAGACTTTACATTACATTGAGGTTCAGTACTTTAGCCATCATTTCCACTAATGTAGCCATGTTGGATTAATAGGGGCTGGATAGTACACCTATGTAGTCGACCCACGCGGTCAGCGTAAGAACGAGACGAGACGCGGAGATAACATCTGGTGGAGATCGCCAGCAGCGGGAGACCGGAGGTCCGTGTTCCTAGCGAGTCTCCCGTCTGCCGGTTCCTGGCACCTTTTATTGTTATCCTATTGGGGGCGTGTAGGAGGGAGGACTGGGGGGAGTTCCGGGAGAGCGGGAGGTCGGGAGATCATCATGTGATGCATGATCTCATCTGGCTACGTGCGGAGAGGAGCGTACGCGTCTGAGCCTAATCCTCACCTGGGGGCAAGACCATTGTCCCTGCGCCCGGTGATTGAGCCAGACAGTTCATGACCCGTGACTCATGGGGGGATGAGGAGTGGGGGTGCGATGCGACCGGCAAGGCCGCAGGTCCGTTGGCGTCCCAACGTTCTACTACGGCACTGCTGGGTCGGCAGTGCACTACTACACACCTATGTTGTAGGCAACAAGATAAACATAACAAGATTTCAAGGCGGCTAGCTGAGTTTGTCTACTAAATATGACAAACAGTGCATCTTCTTGAGCTGCAGCAAATAAATTGATTTGCAGTGTCTCATATTTATGTATCTTTTTCCTATTTATAAATTCATGAGGGAAAAGTTAAGGATGTTTTCAAATGTTTATAATGTATATACAGAATACTACATCATTTGGGGCATACAGAGTGCAATCCTAAACAGAGTTATACCCTTCTAAGCCCATTTAGTAAATTCATTTGGAGGAAGTGACTCTGTTTAGGATTGCACTGCAATAGTGCCACAAGTTTTGTCACATACATTTCTCAACTGGGTTAAAAATTATTCATGCATTACAAATTACAATGTTTGCAGACAATCTGCAAACCAGTGACATTTCTTTTCTATCTGTGAAATAAAATGAATCTAGTCAAGAAATGCAGAAATAAAATGTGTGACTTTCAGGATATTGGGAGAACATTCTGAACATTGGTAAATATTCATGAACAGACTCAAAAAAGCAAATACACTGATTTACAGCTCAGCTTTGGAGAAACAGTAGTTAGGGAGTAGGCATATGTGCGTGTGTTTATATACACACACACACACACATTAACATGTTGGATTCTTTTGCCTCTGCATCTTACAGATTTGTTGCTATATTATTTAGTATTATTGTTTGCTGCTGATTGCCTTTTCTGTTTTAATTGCTAATTTTATAGTGCTGTTATGGAAAGCAAGATATGAAGATTTTAACTAAGTAAAGGGAATAATTTATTTATTTATTTAATTTTTGACAATGTTAACCCACTAGTTTTCTGTTAAAAAAAAACTTTCAAGGCACCTTCCAAAAAATTTACAAATAAAAAAAAATGACATTATAGCCAACAACATTAAAATAACCATAATGCACAAGATCACTAAACATTAGGCTGGAAGTATTATTTAAAATAGTCTATAGCAATAAAAGCAGTGCAACAAAACAGAGCCAGTGCAACCAATAAAAATAGTCAGAAGAAAAAAAGTAGAAAAACTCGACTTTATCTAGTTCTTTACTACCTCTGAATATTTGTTCAAGACCTACATTGTCTCGCTTGACTCCATTGAAAAGAGTTGAGTATCTTCAGTATACTGATGGCTAGCAATGTGAATTCAGATATTTCCAGACCTAAAAAGCATTTCATTGATATTTTTGTTACATTCAGGAAAGATCTTTTTCTGCCAGTACTCATATATAAAGTTGTTCCAATTGCCAGAGTTTCCACAATTCTCTCCTCAGGACTTGGGAAAATATTGAAAAATTGTGCAGTACAAATATCATCATTAAAAAAAGCCTGGTTATTTTGGTATCCAGAATTATATTTGAGTTTTCCTGAATACTGCCTGCTGGGTACTGAAAAATTTCAGAAATGGTTGGGAAAATTTGGGGTTGGCATTTTAAGGTTCCTAGACCTGTTTTTTTTCTTTACAGGACTTCCTGTCAAAGGGAGAGAGGGAATTGGGAGGCAGGTCACCCAGGCAATGAGATCAGACATTAGGGGAATTCTGGAACTATGTGCCAAGTCATGATGATTGGATTCTTTTGTTTGACATTGGTTCTGTTGCTCTTATCACATTGGCACTAGGTCCTGCAAGGCTTCTGTGGTTTGGCATTGTTCTTTGAGGCTTGTTGGTTCTTTTTGCATTTGGAGAATTTTGACTAGTGATTTTGTGTGCGTGTGTGGCTGTTGGCTTCTCTGCCCTGGAAAAACCATAGAATTCCTCCATAAAGGAAACAATGCAGCAATTAGGTTGGCTGGGGGCACTTTGTTCAGGGCCTTGTAGAATTGTTCTCTGTGATCTAGTTCTCTTGAAGCTTGGGAGAAGCTTTTTAGTGGACAGACAGAACTAGGTTCCCTAAAATGTTTGTATCATTTGCCTAAAACCGTCATTCCGGTCCCACCCTCCCCCCCCCCAAAAGAGTTCCATATAATGGATGCCAAGATGTTGGAATTTTTTTAATCCGAATTTTTAAACAGTAGCGGGGACAATAATAATTCAGAATGCCAGCATAAATACCCTTACGGAAATGCAAATCCAAAACGTTCTCTCTTTTTTTTTTCAAATGCACATCTCCATATCTCAAGACAACTTATCCCAGTGGTTTCTTGAAGTTATCAAACTGTATGGAGGGGCAAGATGGAGCCGTTTGGGACCTATAACACACATTACAATTATCAAGTATCGAACTGCCAGAAAAAACACGAAAGATGTTACCACTGATACCCATCTCAGTTAGTTGGACTGTTCTGGTCAGTTGTACTAGAACAACACTATAGTTGATATAATTGGCCTATAACTGGCCTTGATCTCTCTTCTCATAGAATAGTTTTTAAAAAAAATTAATGAAAATTTTAAAAAAACTTATTTCAGAGGTTTTAGGAAATCACTCTTTTAAAAGAAATTGAGAATATTAGCCAAATATATTTTCATCACTACAAGATTTCACCAACCAGTGGGCAGGAAACCACTACAAGTAGTTGGGTTCATAATCCCCAAGATCCTGCTAACATCAGTAAAGGAGGCAGGACAAAATTCTTTGACCACACATTGTAGCCAACACTTCCACTTCTGAACAAGCATACACACTGGGGTCCATGTTGGATCAGGAAGAACTGCATAGTTCTGAGAGAAAATGCCTTGAAGGTGATAGCAGCAAATAATCAGGTTGAAGAGCCACACAGGAGCTTGGGGGCCACATGCTGCCTTTGAATCATAGACTGGGGACCCTTGATTTACCCTGTTACTTTAGGTTGCAGATCAAACAGCTCTCTCTCCTCTCTCTCTTGCCAGCTGTGCCATCTTAGCTTTTTCCATTTCCCTTTCTGCCTCAATCCTGAATACTATTTTTCCTTCTCTGCCATAGTTCTGGCTAACTGTATTTGTTATTTTTATGTTGCTCCGACAGGAGCTGAGGTGACTTCGGTTCGGAATACAGTATCTGTGGGGATGCAGACAGAGAGGGAGGTTTTTCTAAATCAACCACATACAAGCGAGGAACATAGCAATGTGCATGTGACAAGGGATAGTGTCTGCAAAAGACTTGAGGGTAAAGCACATAAATCCCAGGTTAAGGGCAGAGACAGGGTATACAGGTGTCTCTATGCTAACAGTAGAAGCATTCGACCTAAAATGGGGGAGCTAGAGTACAGAGTTTTGAAGGAGGACTTTGATATAGTGGGCATTACAGAGACATGGTGGGAATTGAGGAGAACCAGTGGGATGCTGTTATACCAGGCTACCGGCTCTAGAGGAAGAATAGGACGTGGCGCATTGTGGTTGTACTTGCCTTTTACATCCAAGAGAGCATAGTATCACATAAAATAGACAATGCAAGGGGAGCTGGTTCCCTGGCTACAGAACTCACTGTGAGATATCAATACTCAGGTGTGAAGGACAGTTTAATATTAGGAATATATTACATTATCGTCCCCTGACCAAAGTGCAACAAGAGGATTCTGTGAGATGGAAAAAAAAAAGAAATTAGAGAGGCCAACAAAAACAACAAAAAATGTAGTGGTAATGGGTGATTTTAACTATTCCCATATAAACTGGAAAAATGCATGTTCAGGTTGCTTCTCATAGTAAGGAGAGAGCATTCCTGGATATGCGTTAAATGACTGTGGTTTAGAGCAGATGGTTGTGGAACCAACCAAGGGAGAGGGTGATCCTAGATCTAATTCTATGTGGGACCCAGGACCTGGTGCAGGAAGTCAGTGTTGTTGTTGAGCCGAGATAGGAACAGCTGACCACAATGCTGTCAGATTCAGTATCTCAGCATGCGAACAAGTGGCAACTACTAATGTAGTTACATTCGCCTTCAGAAAGGGAAATTTCTCAAAGATGAGGGGGATAGTGCGCAGGAAGCTGAAAGGGAAAATCAAGAGAGTCAAAACTGTCCAGGATGCTTGGAGGTTATTTAAAAACACAGTAATAAAAGCTCAGCTGGAATGTTTTCCACAGGTTAGAAAAGACAGCACCCAGTCCAAAAGAAAGCCACTATGGTTAACAAGAGAGGTTGAGGAAATTATCAGAAAAAAGAAAATGTCTTTTAGAAAATGGAAGACCAGTTTGACTGATGAAGAATATGAGAGGGAACACAAATGGTGGCAAAAAAAGAGAAGCAAGGATTAGCTGTAAGGGGAGGCAAAAAAAAAAAGGATTATGAGGAACACATGGCTGCAGTAACATCAAGACCAGCAACAAAACAGTTCTTCAAGTACATCCAAAAGCAGGAAGCCAGCAAAGGGAAGCGGTAGGCCCGTATTAGATGACAAAGGAACAAAGGGTGTGCTTCACAAAAGATTTGTGCAGGGAGATTGCAGAGAAGCTGGAATGTGAATTCTTTTGCGACTATCTATCTTCCTACACCCAAGAGGAGAGCGTAGGAAACATTCCTGCACCTGAACCAAGCTTCTTAGGAAGGCGAATCCGGGCGAACTAGGGGCGAAGATAGTGGTAGACAAGGAAGAAGTTCTGGCAGCCATTATTGATAAACTAAATGTTACTTCAAATCCCTCTTGGCCCAGATTGCATTCACCCAAGAGTTTCTTAAAGAGCTCAAGCATTGAAATTGCTGATCTTCTCACTTTAATATGCAACTTATCCCTGAAATCAGGCTCCATCCCTGAAGACTGGAAGATGGCCAATGTCACACCAATCTTTAAGAAAGGATCTAGGGGACCCAGGAAATTACAAGGCCGTAGTCAGTTTGACATCTGTTCCTGGTAAATTAGTAGAATCTATCATTAAAGATAAAATTATTAAACATGTAGAAAAAGCAAAGACTCTGCTGAGAAAGAGTCAGCATTTTGGCTTTTGCAGGAGGCAAATCCTGTCTTACAAACTTACTTCAAGAGTTCTTTGAGGGTGTAAAACAGGCATGTGGACAGGGGTGAACCGTGGACATTGTCTACTTGGATTTCCAAAAGGCTTTTGACAAAGTTCCTCACCAGAGACTGTTGAGAAAACTCAGCCAATGAAGGAATAAGAGGGGAAGTCCTCCCTATGGATTAAAAAAAAACTGGTTGAGAAACAGGGAAACAAAGAGTGGAGTATAAATGGGAAGTTCTCACAATGGAGAGATGTCGGGAGTGGTGTCCCCCAAGGATCCGCTTTTGGGATCCTCAGTGCTCTTTAACCTATTCATAAATGACCTGGAAGTAGGGGTGGAGTAGCGTGGTGGCCAAGTTTGCAGACGATACCAAATTATGTAGGGTGAGGTGAGAACCACAAAGGATTGCGAAGAGCTCCAAGCTGACCTTGATAAATTAGGTGAGTGGGTCTTCAAAAAATGGCAAATGCAGTTCAATGTAGCAAAATGTAAGAAGAGTGATGCAACATAGGGGCAAAAAAATCCAAACTTCACATATTAACGCTTGCCAGAGGGCTCAGTGCTATCAGTCACAAACCAGGAAAGGGATTTGAGGCTGCCTTAGTTGATAGTTCCATGGGAATGTCAACTCAATGCATGGCAGCTGTGAAAAGGCAAACTCTATGCGTTGGGGATCATTAGGAAAGGAATTGGAGAATAAAACTGCAAAGATTGTCATGCCCTTATATAAAGCAGTGGTCGCGACAGCGTTACTTGGAGTACTGCGTGTCCAGTTCTGAGTCGCTGCATCCTCAAAAGGATATTGAGGAGATAGAAAAAGTGCAGAGAAGGGCAACAAGGATGATTGAGGGACTGGAGCACCTTGCTTCCTATGAGGAGAGGCTGCAGCTAGCTTTGGGACTCTTATGAAGTTTGGGAGAGGGAGGAGCGGCTGAGGGGGGATATGGGATTGAGAGTCTACAAAATTGTATGCATGGGATAGAAAAATGCTTGACAGAGAGAGACATTTTTCTCTCTTTCTCACAATACTAGAACCAGGGGGCATTCATTGAAAATGCTGGGGGGAAGAATTAGGACTAATAAAAGGAAACACTTCTTCACGCAACGTGTGATTGGTGTTTGGACTATGCTGCCACAGGAGGTGGTGATGGCCACTAACCTGGATAGCTTTAAAAGTGGCTTGGACAGATTTATGGAGGAGAAGTCGAATTATGGCTACCAATCTTGATCCTCCTTGAACTGAGATTGCAAATTAACAGACCAGGTGATCGGGAGCAACAGCCGCAGAAGGCCATTGCGTTCACATCCTACATGTGAGCTCCCAAAGGCACCTGGTGGGCCACTGCGAGTAGCAGAGAGCTGGACTAGATGGACTCTGGTCTGATCCAGCTGGCTTGTTCTTATGTTCTTATGTTCTTATGCTTTCTGCCTCTTTTCTAAGGCCTTCTGTGCCTCACTCTGAATATAAACAATGGTGCGTCTGACAGACCAGCACTTTTAAATTAACTTTTCTTCTGTGGTCTGTCACAGTTGAGAGATTCCTGGAGATTTGGAGATAGAGCATGTGGAAGGCAGGGTTCAATTAAGGGAGACACATCAGCAGGGTATATTGCCAAAGAGTCCAAAGCAGCCATTTTCTCTAGGGGAATTAATCTCTGCAGTCTGGAGATCAGCAGTAATTCTAGTAATCCAGTCCTCACCTGGAGGTTGGAAGGTCTACACCTGAGAGTGGGTAACGCTGTTAAGGAGCCACTGGAATTTTAGTTTGCATAAACCCCTTGAAAAAGGAAAAAGAAATCAGCAGACACTAAAAACATGAGTTCTGTGAACTACAACAGTGCTTCAGGATCACATTTATCTTAAAAAATGAACTAGGCAAATCTAAATAAAAATAATCTAAGCAACAGCCAAAAAAATCTGTCAGGTTACTCTTCCCATCCATCAAAACATTAGGCTAAAAGCAATAGATCTGGGTTAGCATTTTTAAAAAATCCACTGGGCCCCTCCCCCAGTCTCTTAAACCCCCTGGCTTGGTGAGCTCATTGTCTATGAAGTGTCTCGCTTTTGTTTGAAGCAAATCAAGCTGATTTGTGCAATACAGCTGAATTTCTGTGCTTTTCTTTGTTAGCAACGAATTAATGGACTGGCCTAGTCTGACATGCATGCATTCAATTTTGAACAGCAGGCTGTTCGATATTTGTGTGCATGGTATTCCTCCTTCTAGTGCTTGTTGTATTAATTGCGAGAGACTGCTAACAGAGCCTGCCGAGCAGAGCCGCTGCCATAGCCATTCTTCAAGGCCAGGCAATCTTCAGCCTACTGTGTGTTTGTTAGGAACCTTCTCCTGGGCCTTTGTTTTGTGCATGTGTTTGTGTTTGTTTTCCAAAATGATACGGAAGTCAGTGGTTGTTCCGTAACTGCGATAGCTATTATTTTTCACCATTGCTAGTTTTCGCAGGTAGTTGTTGTTCATCATTGGGAAAGAACTTTCAGCCAATTAGAGCCCAAATACAAAGAGGGAGTAGCTGGGGAATCTGCATAGAAGAATTCCCTTCTTTTTCTTGGTAATGGGGTGGGGGATTAACCAGCGATTAGAACTTTAAAAGTGCCACAAAGTGGACCCTCTGGACATTAGGACATTATAAGTTTCACAGCATAGAGGGGAAACGTACAGCAACTCAGTACACAAGAACCATCATTATTCAAAGTTTGATTATCTCAGACAGCATCTGAGCAATAATTTGTGAGGAGCAATAGCAGGTGATTTCCCTTTGCAAATGGCAACTTGAAGCTACTTCATTATCTTAGTTACTGTACAAATGTAATGAAGGAGAGCAGCAACTTTGCTGCAAAGAAAAAACTCATCTGAGAAACAAGACATTTTTAAAGAAATAAGACAGTGCTTTTGAAGTGGTGGAGCACAGCTGTGAGGAAATGAATGGCCTAATGCAATAAACTTCATTTTCAAGGACTACAAGGCCAGCCATGTGAATCAGAAGATAAACTACCCTTTGTTTCACATCCTTAAATATAGTTTTTAAGCACCCTGCAAGAAAAAATCCAAAATTTCAATGGAATGTGACTGTTTCTTGCAAAAGGAGCCAACCATGAACACACCAAAATGTAGGTTACTGCATTGTCACTGGCCATTCTTTGGATGGGGGGTGAAGTAGCTATTAGGATTGCCTGCTAAGGGTTGGCATCTCTAGAGCTTTTGGAGGTGGGGCCATGCTGGTAGGGGCTGATTGGTATTGTAGTTCCTGAACATCTGGAGAGCCGCAGGTTCCCTACCCCTGGACTACATGAATCTCTGAGATACTTTAGCAATCTTCTACAAAATCTGTAATAAGGGTGCGTGGGCGGGTTGCTAGGGCATCATGGCAAAGGGTAATATCACTACTCCTTTTGAAACCAGAAGTGGCATTGCTGCAATATCACTTTTTTTTCCTGCTGCTGCACCAGAAATAGTGGGCAGTAGAGGTGGGAAAAGGAAGTCACCCATTATGATGTGAGGCTTTTCCCCATTAGTAGCTATACATGTTCACATTGTATGAATTGATGTACTGCAAAAATAGATCCATCAGAATGTACAGTAGGATACCAAAATGGGCTGGTGTACTCAAGTATAGCAGTGATGGTGTTACTTCAGTGCTTCCAAAAGTCTGAAAAATGATCTACGTATGTAGCCTGAATTTGTTCCTCCCACCTATTAGCCTGGACCTTTGCAAACAGCTATTATTAATTAAAATATTTGATTATTGGAATAATTTTGGAAGAAAACCCCAGCAAACTCACAAGAAAATTTTTCTGATGTCACTTTTCTAAGTATCGCGTTGGCCGGACGTCTCTTTTACTGTTATTATTGTTGTTATTGCTGTTTTAAAGGCTTTAGTCATTTATTTATACTAATTATTTATGCTGTACACCGCCCAGAGCCCTTCGGGGATGGCGCAGTATAAAAGTTTAAACAATAAATAAATAAAAATAAATAAATAAAGTTACAATCCAAAGTGTACACACTAGGGAATTTTATTAGGCAGTTTTTGGAATTCAATAGGATTTTCTTCTGACTAATATTCTTAGGTCCACATTGTATTTCTTCCTGGAAGTAGAAGAGCAAGCATTTCTCTCCTAGGTAAATTTGCACTTACTAAATGATTTCAGAGAGAGAAAAGGTGGTTTCCTACAGAAACTATTAGCTGTCTGTTTTCTTCCCAAAGTAGGAGACAATCAGCATTATGCTGGGGCTCCTAGGCCAGAGGTAAATTGTGCAAGGGAAGCAACAGGTATCACTGGTAGAGCAAAATGTATGATGGGACATTAGCTACTGATGGGGAATAGAAGATCCAACAGAAGGGGCTGTGGGTTAGATAGTATCACTAGGTTTTTTGTTATCAGAACTACATATGTATTTGTGCTTTACTAAAGCACATCGTTATTTTGGTGTCTCAGTTTGCCAAGAAGCTGTCTGGGAAGCCTTCCGGATCTTTTTGGACCGAATTCCAGATGCAACGGAGTATCAGAACTGGGTTGCTGCCTGCCAGCGGGAAACTTTCTGCATATTCGACATTGGGAAAAATTTCAGTAATTCTCAGGAGCATCTGGAAATTATTCAGCGGGTACGTAGGGATGTGCATTGGAGTAAAATCGAGCTGAAAATATATTGGTTCAGAATCCCAAATATATTTGGGGATTTTCTGAGATACTAAAAAAAATGGTACTGAAAAACACCAGATATCTTTAGAATTAACCAAAAAGATTGGTAATTAGCATTTACAAACACCCGGGACTGGTTTTTCCCCTCATTTTTTCTATTGCTACTGTGTTTTCCAGGGGTTTCTATTACTTGCCAGCATGCTTTTGTCAGTTTCAAGTTTCTTTTCAGTTTCAACAGGTTTTCACTTGACCAGAGTTGCTTTGCTTGGCCTTGTTCTGCTATTATTCTCTGGTTTGACATTACTTCAGTTAGATTTGCACTGCCAGAGTGGCACTAGGCTCTGCTGGGCTTGCAAAAGTGGCCACACATTGAGTTTCTGCTGCAGAGATGCTCTGGTTTGATTCTGGTTCTGTTTGGTTTAGTACACCGGCTTGTGGTTCTATGAGAACTACTGTGTTCCGCAATAGTTCTGTTGGGCTTGTTATTGGTTATTTCGTGGGAGACATTTGAACAGTGATTACTGCTTGCAAGCTTTGTTTTGCCTTAGAAGCAGCTTGGAGGGTCGGTGTCCCCCCCCCCCCATAAGAAACCATAGATGACAGCTGGAGGCACCCTGTTCTGGGACCCATAGAATTGGATCGTTTGGTCCAATGTACTTTGTTAGCATCTCTTCTACAATTATGGTGTCTGCACCTTAAAGAAAATCCAGCCACCAAGAAAGTTTCCCCATAGGAAATAATAACCCCAAGAAATTTGGAAACCCAAAAACCCCTAAAACAGAACTATCAGGAAATCAATATTTTTCAGGCCCAGTATACCTAAATCTTCAAAATACTACATTTTTTCATTTGCAGACACCTAATAACTGAGGAATGCATTTTCCAGTCCAGAGCAGTGCCTCTTTTAAAAAGCCACCGTTTTTTAAAAAAAAAGGTTAAAATGTCATTTAAGGAAAAATTACATTCGAGTGAATGATTATGTAATAAACAACAACATAAAGGATTGGAGCTTTCCATTTTGTGGATGAATAAACTCACAACTAATTCTCTTCTCTCTCTTTTTTTTAAAAAAATTATGCAGCGAGTAAAACATAGAACCTTCCAAGACAGGTAAGTAAACCAAGAATATGCCTGTTGATGTTCTTCCGTTTTATTAACAAAACATAAAAAGTATGTGCAGATTTTTGTATTTGCATTTGGAATGGTGAATTTTATTGCTCATGTTTATACAAGACCTGTGGCTTCAAAATAGCTAACATGTATGCCCTACAGACTATTGCAAGTCCTCTAATACAGTCATGTAGTCTCTTTGAAGAATCTTCATGAGTGAGAAACCTGAACATCTGAGATTCAGACTCATTCTCTGCTCATGTTTTATTCATAAAGAATGTGTTCCACTATCCTAATCAATTTTGCAAAGATGTCCAGAATAGTAATCTTCCAAACAATGTATCTTAGGTTTTGCACTCGACCTTGTGACAGGGACATTTAGAAGAATATTCAGACATTCGCAGTTGTGGGCTGAATATCTTTCAAACTGGGATTGCTAAATTTTAAAAAATAAATATGCAGCAACATTAACAAAATGGAGAACATCAAGGTTGCAGTTATGATGGGGGTTGCTTCGGTTTACTCTTTTGTTATACAAATACTTTTAAATATACTATTCAGTATTTGTCAATCACATTTTCAAGACCCTGTTTGTAGAGCAAACCAAGGTCAGTTTTTAAATCCTTCTACTAATTGATTATGAAGATCATTTTAGCAATTTAAGTGACCAACTTGTGTGAGCAGTGTAATATTTTGCTAGGATGTTTGCACAATCAGCACCTTTAAGTAAAGTACAAAAGTTTCTAGTATAAACTAGTAAATGGATTTACATTTGTTTATATTTCTCACACAAGTCAGACCCCTCAGTAGTTCAGTACAGTACTTGCTATAGTGGTAAGCAGGGGAGTTTTATTTTATTTTTTTACTGCCAAGTCTTAGGCAACTTATGGTGACCTCCATAGGTTTTCAAGGCAAGAAGTATTAAAAGGTGGTTTGACATGCCCTGCCATTACGTAGCAACCCTGGCATTCCTTGGTGGTCTCTCATGCAAATACTAAGCATGCCCAACCCAGCTTAACTGCCAAGATCTAATGAGATCAGGCTAGTCTGAGGCTAATCTAGGTCAGGGCAAGCAGGGGAGTACAGCATACAAATAAGCCCTCTGTAACCTGGGCAGTCCAATCTGGGGGGAGGGGGAGGGAATCCTTCTCCAGAGATGGCATACCTTTGCACCAGCGTGAGTGCAGGGACCAAATGCACCAGCGGATGGGCAACTTACCCAGGTGGCCAGGCACTGTGTGGCTCTGCAGTGCCTGACCCAGAAGCTGCCTCCATTGCTCAGGTCTGCTGGCACAAAATACTGCCCTGGCATGGCTGGGGGGTAATTCAAAGCCTTAATTAGCCTCCAGTGCCTGGTCAGCTCCTGTGTGCCAGCACAGCCATTTTTGTGGAGTTTCTCTATTTTTCGCTATGAGGGATTCTTTGGTTTCTTTTCTTTTTTTACTTTTTGGGCCTTCCCACACTGCAGGAAAGCCCTATGGAACTGGCAAGGCTGTTCCAGGGCAGTCTATCCCAACTCACCAGCCCTATCTGGATTGGGCTGTAAGACTGAGCCTTAGTAGCTACCAGAACACGCTGAAAAAGTCATGGTAGGGAATAATTTATGGGAATAAGGTACTTACATTCACATTATGCCTTTGGAGTTAGGGAATAATACCTCTTGGAAATCTTTAGGTGAGAAACTGAGACAAACATGGCCTTTTCCACCCAGCACATTAATAACGTATTGCAAACATTATTTTTTAAAAAATCATTTTCATGATTTTGTTCACAAAGAGGATTTTCATAATGTTTTGAAGCTCCAGGAAATTATTTGGATTGGTTTGGCTTGTTTGCACAGAAAACACTTTTATTTATTCTTTTTTAACCAAACATGCATAGCTTCAAAGAAACAAAGACAGGAATCTGTGCAGCCATAATTATTTTCAGTGATCTGATTGGTTGTTACTTGTTGCCCATGCTCTGTTGCTCCTTGTCTCTTTTGCTCCTATTGGTTCCCGTCCTCAGATGAGAGAAGAACTCCGATTGGTGGTGACTTTCTACAGCAGAACTGAGTGGCCCAACCAATACTCCCCCCTCCCAATCACTTCAGTTTTATTTCTGACAGTTCCATAGCTTAGTAAGCTAGCCTCGAAAGTACTGAAGTCCCTTGCATTGCCAGATGAAAGGTTCCAAGTAGTCAAAACTTACAGAACTGATTATTTAGACAGAGCTGATGCTCTAATGTTGAGAACAGAACAGCCTCTTAGTGTAAGGCAGTTACTTCTATCAATTTATTAAACTCAAGCTTTCTTCCTTTATCTGCTGTTCTGTTGAATGTCTGTAGTACAAAAGTCTTTCCCTATGATAGCCCATTATCATAAGCAAAGTTAACCCTTATAATCATAAGCAACCCTTCTAGTTCCATTGTGTTCAATAGACTCAGAAAGGTGTAACTCTGTTTAGGATGGGACAGATATTCTAAAAAATAATGTACATCTGAATTTAGGGCACATTACATTCAGTATACTTTAATGTGCTGTTAGTGTTGGAGTATTTTGCTGACCTATTATACCTGTTTACTTATGTATCCCACCTCTATACTTCCTTACATCAGTGGATTATGATGTTTTTTCCTGTGCAGATGTTGAAGAATCTTTGCATACCCATTCTTAAAAACAATTGTTCATGGGTCATAGGTTTGCAGACTTTCAAGCTCCACTAATATCTGTGACATAACAACTACCCAAGATGCCTTACATCGTATTGAAATATTTTTTCAGGAAAGATGGTTGAGATTTCTATCAGTTCAAATTTCTTTAGTCCAAGCCCAATTATATGGTTAACTGGATATACTAACCTGTTTATTGTACTTGACTCACACTATACAATCCACTTCGGATCTCAGTGAGAAAAATGAACTATAAATAACTAAAAAATTATGATAATGGTAATGATAATGATGATAAAAATTTTCAGAGCTTGTATTTGCAAATAGATAGGCAGAGACTTTAACACGTGTTGTCGTTGGGGTGCCTCTTGCGCTGCCTTCAGGTAGTAGTTTATCACATGATTTGATAATTTATTTCTATCCCGTTGCAAGATATTTTTTAAAAGATGTATAATAGCATAGAGGAAATGGGTCACTTTTTTGCACTAATAGCTTGCTCTGTAATTCACAACACTGTGCTCTGTACATAACTAATTATAAAACTAGAATATGTCCCTTGTTGATTTCTTATTGCTTACTTGATAGGAAAGAAGAAATTTCAACAGAGAAAACCAGTAGCAAAAAGTCTGACGAACTTCCTTCTTTTACACCAGGTATATAAATGTGAATGTCTTCCTGTTGAACATCCTGTTATTGTAGGCATCATTTAAAATTCTCAAATGTTGAATGTCATGAGTATAATATTCTAGTGGCATAATATGCTTGCCCTATAGGTCTCATTCTTCTCGTGGTTGAGTGTATTGTGCAGACTAGCTGTTTAAAGCTTAAACTCTGTTGTGTTTTAACTGCAGAGTTGTGCATTATTCATCTTGTTTCCAATGGGAAAAATGTTAATAAAAGAAGCTGCAGAATAAATGAATGGACAAGAAAGTGGTTGAATTCTATTATGTTTGTGTAGGTTGAGGTGGCATTCTATCAGTGGCAATTTGCTGTTAGTAATACATGTGACCAAGTCTTAACAATACATAATAAAGCAATGGTTGTTGATGTTTATACAGAAATTGTGTCAGAATCCACATATGCTGAATATGCATGCAACACTGAGTATATAATATTTCAGATGCATTTAAACTGCCTTTTGTACTGAATAATCCTAGGAACAGTTCACATTCCACACATAGGCCCATTCTGCTGGGGCCAGATAAACTGGTGCGGGGCCGGTAAAAATGCCATTATGGGGCAGGACGTTGCACTGCAGCTACTGCTGGAGCACAGTGGCAGTGGTGCATTTCCCCCACAATAAGCAAACGGCACCAGGTGGACGCCGGCATTTTCCCCGTGCCCGTGCAGATACCTCTTACTTTGTCCCCCGACCCCCCTGGCTCTGGAGAGGCCAGGGGACCTGCCTCCTGGCCTGTGGTCCTGGAGTTTTTGCCATGGTGACAGAGGCATGACTCCTGGCCTCTCCAGTGTGATAGCAACCAGGAGACAAGGTAAGAGGGACCTGCGTTGGTGTACCCGCGTGCCACTGGGGCACCAGGGCCATTCGCAGGGCACCATATGAACGATCCCAGGGGGTGCACCGGCAGCAAGTATGCCGGTGCACCCCCGCTTGCAAGGCTGGTGCGGAACAGACCATAGGGATGATTCCTAAAAAACTACCTTAGGAAAGCATGGGGAGGTGAAAAAAATATGCAATAAGCTGGCCAATCCTAAGGTAGAAAGTCTCCAATGAATGCAAAGAAATGAAGACTTTCCTCATTCTTTTTGTATTGTGTTACTCAGATCATGAATTCCAAACTCATATTAGGAGTGTACAGGAAGACTGGAATTCTGCGTAAGTGCCCGTTTTGTCAGTGGTTGTTCACTCCACAAATATAGAAAAATTCATGTCCTATTCTGGCAATTCTATTGCAGGCATCTAATAATATACAAGTAGAGCTAATACTCAATATATCTAAATACATTAATATAAATACATTAATACATTAATATAACTATAAATAGTACCATACTAATAATTATAAAACAGGTTTACAATAAATAAATATTAAGAATAATGTCAACTAACATATTTATGGATAGCCTTGAAATTTGTTCCCTTAAACAAAGCCAAGCTCTTCTTATCACTGCTAACCTCCAGGAGAGTCCTGGGGATCTACCAGACTTTAAACTGATCTCTCAACTGCAGAGATCAGTTCCCCTTGAGCAGGGGTAGGGAACCTGCGGCTCTCCAGATGTTCAGGAACTACAATTCCCATCAGCCTCTGTCAGCATGGCCAATTGGCCATGCTGGTAGGGGCTGATGGGAATTGTAGTTCCTGAACATCTGGAGAGCCGCAGGTTCTCTACCCCTGCCCTTGAGGAAATAGCAGCTTCAGAGGGCAGAGTTCGTGGCCTCATACCCCTAACTGAACTTTTCACTTCCCTTCCCTAAACCCCATCACCCTCAGGTTCTACCCACAGATATCCAGGAATTTCCCAACCTGGGTGGGCTATACTACAGTCTTCTTACACATTTTTGTATTGTTGATATAGGCTACCTGTTCATAAGAAGTCTGCCTCTGATCTTGGTGGGCACAAACTGTACACCCACAAAAAATACACTAAGTATTTTTCTTCTAACATGATGGGAACAAAGTCTTTAATTTGTAGTTTTGTTCTTTTGCATTTCACATAGTACAAAAGCCAAGCTGCATTTTAATTCAAGGCTCATTTTCAGACAGAGACTGCTCAGTTTTGTCATTTGCTAATTCATATTCTGTTCTTCTTGGAAAAGAATAAACGATAACACAATGAAGTTCTTAACCCCTCTCTACCTCCGCATGCAGCAGCACCTCCTGGCACCTTAGTCAAAGAGACTGCCAATGATACCAAGGTTCCTGTGAAGGTGAGGATATGTTTAATCTAGCCAGGCATTTGCCCAAGAAACTTGTGCCATTAGCATTTTGATGGTTCCCATTAACTTGAGTTATGATGTGCATGTTTTCTTAGAATTTTCCTGTGAGCTTATTGTGAATAATGTTGCTTGCCTGTCATTGGGGGAAACAATAGATGTTTCAGATAGCAAAGGAATTGTCCTCATTTGTTAATCAGTCTCTTTGCTCTTATTACCCTATCCAGTTCTGTTACAAATGCAATAAAGGGGGGTGGGGTGGAAAAACAAACATGTACTGTTTGCTGACCTCAGAAAAATAAAAAAAAATAAGGAAGAACTTGGGATGGGATAGTTAGGAGCATTTCCAAATAGTGATAATTGTGTTTACCAATCCCACAACATCCTCTGTAGCATGACAACACTTTTGGGTCATAGCTACTGTAGTTCATATAACATTACGGCAGCAGCAATTTTTTGGCTGGTCTTGATGGAATGACTTTGGTTACACTCCTAAGACCCATTCCTGAGAATAACCCATTTTGAATAAAGTGAGACTGATTGCTATCTGTATTTCAAATGTGTAACGTACACATATAAGCAGATAGTGTCAGTATCTCTAAAAGGCCCACTTCTCCTTCCCGTGAAAGTCCACATGGAAAATCACTGAGATGCTGCTTCTGATTGCTGTAATGTTGTTAGTGATGGTATCAATCTGTAATCAGGAAATGGTTCCTCTACAAGGAAATTGTGGTATTCAAAAATATAGGACTAATCCTAAGCAGGTGTTTTCAGAATCCTACTGAAGTCGTCTAATTGAGACATGCTCCCAGGAAAGTATTCTTCGGATTGTGTTTCAAATGTTAGAAAAGTTTATGTTTGGCTCAAATTTATTTCCTTTCTTGTTGTTTTCTCAGGACCTAAAGCCAGAGATTCCAAACAGAGTGTCTGAAGTTCCTGGGGAGCAGATGGTGGAGTTCAGCGTCACCCTCACCAACCAGGAATATACCCCAGAACTGAGTGATCCTACATCCCCTCAATACCAGAAGCTAGCAGCCAAATTTCAGCTTCAAGTAAGAGTGCTTTTCCCCAAAGCAATAAATTTGATGCGTTGTTTAATGATAAATTCATTCATGGAATAACACACTCATACTCCAGGGCATTTGATAAATAGGAAACATATCTTCTGTTTGCTGGGCCATACCCCAACATTGCACATTGGCATAGCAAATGATTAGTTAGATTTTTAGATAAATATAGCTTTCTAGGGAAATAAAGCATAAACCAGTGAATGTTAATATGGAATAGGAGTACTTAAATATCCCCCACTGACTTCAGTGGGACAGCTTAAGTTTCACTCTGTCGGCTATTTCATCCTTGATGATACTTGCTTAATGCTTTGTCAAATTGCTACCACAAATCCAAATTGATAAGACAATGCTGATCTATCAAGAGCAGCATGGTATTTTATAAATCTTTCCTTTTTCATACTTAATAGCATAATGTTGTGGAACAAATTATTGGTGCTGTCACAGCAACGTACTTATAGTAGGCACTACAACTTAAAGATGGTGAGTTGTTTCATGTTACCTGTTAGTCACTTATAGGATTTGATATATCTTTATCTCTACACGTGAGAGCACTCTGGCTTTCAATCTGATCTGTAATAATGCTGGTATTACTTTTTATACTAATATTCCCCTTTATGTCATCCCTGGTTTAGAAATTCAATTATTCAAACCATAGAATTCGCTTTGTACTGACTTTCCATGTTACAACATGTATAAATGGATGGCATCTCATTTTTTCCATCAAGCTAAAAATAGATCACTGTCTTATCATAGGCTCAGCAGCACTTCTGGCAGTATGGGTATTGACAAAAACTTGTCACTTCTGGGTATGTTCAGCTTGTTGGGCATGAGCTGTGCAGCGGTTCACTAAGGCTATAAAATGCAGATCCCACTATTACCATTTAGACATGGAAGGAAGAAACGGGAGGAACTGTGAGATAATACATTGGTTAGCAGAAGCATGACACATTGCTTCGACTCCTGCTTGTATGTATCAGGGTGATCGCAGAAATTGCTTCAGGTTCATCATGAATTGAGGTAAGCCAGGTTCTCCACCTATTATCTCCGTATTTTACCTATTGCCACCTATTACCTCCATGCCCCCATCCCCCATTGTTTCCAGTGGGAGCTAATAGGAGATGGAGGCTACACCTTTGAGAGTCCATAACTTTGGACCCCCTGAACAAAACTTCACCAAAACTTCACCCAAACTTCACTGACTGGTATCATCAGGATAATCTCCTAAAGATACCCTGAAATTTTGATGCTGCTAGCCAAAAAACTGTGCCCCCTGCAGACCAAAAACTGAAAAAAACACAAAAAACACAAAAAACACAAACAAACAGGGGGGAGCAAAACTCAGATTTTGCACTGGGCTCCATTTCCCCTAGCTACGCCTCTGCTTCCATGTACTCTGTATTTTGTTGTATTCTGCAATGAAGTCATCAGGTCCTGGGGCTTTGCCTTTTTAAAGATATTTAATCACATGGGCATTCTTTTTAGAGGTCCATCCCATCTGCCCATCCTTGTCAATGTTCAAATTGGGTCTTAGCTGAACATACCTCCTAACAACTAGCAAGCATTGCCTGGATCCCTTCAGTAGCTATAGACAGACTGCAAAGATCCCCAGTCAGCAAAGAGCATTAGCCATACTACACACCATTAGAGAAAGTCATTTGAGCCTAATCAGGAATTAATGGACAATACTTTGTAGTCATTTCATTTCTACAATAAACCTAATGAGCAATTTAAATACAAATGTTGAACAAAATTAACCACTGTTGTCTGAACATATCAAAGGAAGCAGCCAGGAGACTGAAAAAACACACATTCTCCTCTAGTTGTTTGCTTGGACGTTATCATGTTTCTTCATAGAATGGGAGCAGAGGTGGTGTATTTATATCATTAGTAAGGCTAAGTGGCTGCTTCATTAGCTATTTAATAGTCAGCAATTAATGACAGGGAGGTTGCTTAGTAGAAAGTTAAGCAAAAGTCAATATGAGAAAAGGGGGGGGGGGGTGTTGCCTGAGATTGCTTTCAGTATCTTTGTTTTCTCCTTTGCCTGTTGGAATTCTTAATTGCAAAATGCAATGTTTGTCTAGAAAGCGCTGAAGGAGATTACAGATATTTTTTTCCTAAAATACACCACACATTCTTGTGTAACAAGAATGCTGACAATGTTTCCTTACTGAAACACTCTACCAATTCCTAGCAGCTTCTATCTAACAGCAGCATTTTGGATTGTGTTATGTATTTTAAGTAGGCAGTGAAGAAGTGTGGGTAAAAATGTTAAAAATCCGCTGAAACCGCTACTGACAACTTTGAAACCATTCTAGATACTATTTGAAAATAAGGAGGCGGCCCGCGACCGGCCGCCATTTGCCGCCAGGGGAGGGGGGCGGCATCATACTCCCCTGCCTCTTCTGGATGGGAGGGGGCGGGCCCGTCGCGCAGTGATGAGGCCAGCAGGGCCTCGCCTGTTGATTGGCTGGGGGTGACGTCAGGTCGCAGAGCCCTGACGTCAGCCGCCCAGACCGCCTCTTCCCCATTTAAACTGGGAGGGGGCCACGTGCAGCCTCTCTTTCGCCCAGCCGCCGAGATCGTCCCACCCACCTCTCCCCTTTCTTTTCAGGGGTACGGAGGCGTTGTTCCTGCTTATCCTTGTCATAGCCATCTGTCGGTTTGCGCATGGGGGACTGATCTTGCCTGGGGAAGCTGCTTGCTTGCCCTTTGGGAACCTCCCTATGAGGTAGGGGTGGAGCAAGCCTGGGGTCTGGCAGCCCTGCTTGGGTTGAGACAGCTTGCGCCCCCCCCCCTCAGCAAATGGGGGATTTTTCAGAATGCGGCCCTCCGCCCATCTGGAATTCCCCCTTTCATTGCTGCCCTCCTTTTAACTCAAGGGTGAGTTCATTTTCCTCAAACAGCGGGTTTTGAGGAAAGCTGCTTTGGGTCAGCCTGCCTGGCTGCCCAGCTATCAGATCAGACCCCCATGCTGCGCCACGCTCTTCTGTCTTCCTGCCAATAAACGCTATGGCTATGGCCAATTTTATTACCACAAATAAAGTGTCTGTGTTTATTTCAATAAGTTGTGTGTTTGTTGCCATGACGTTCATCCCTCCCTCTGGAGGCAAGGTGTTCACCAATGAGATTGTTCATAGACATGGTCTTTGGGCATAGATTTATTTTTTCCCTCCAGAAATAGTTCCTAGAGAATAGATAGGAGGATTCTGTCAGAACCTAGAGCTGTAAATGCCCCATTTGATGCAGAAAGAAATCACGTCCCAGGCTTCAGCCTGGCGACGCCATTGCAGCGGGGGGGGGGGGGGGAAGGAGTGCAATGTCTTTTCCCTGCTGGCCGACTGAGGCAATCATGTGGCGTGGAACTGCCGGCTTCAGAGAAGGGACGGAAAAGAGAGGATTTTCCCTCTGGATCCCTTGACTAGGCCTTTGAAAGAGACTGAGTGAGGCACAGGGTGTTATTTGCTGCCTTTCCTTCCCTCACTCAGCTAGTTAGAGGAGCTTAGGGCTCTCTTGGCTTTAAGTTGCTGCATTGTTTTGGAGGCCTGTTGAGCCTCGCAGCTGCAGCTACGGGTAAGAGCGGGGGCGGGGGGAGGAGTCCCCAGGGAGGGGGCCTGTTTTTCCCTGTTGTGGCTCTGATGCCAGGGAACCTCTGGGCCAGGGCAGTGTGGCCCTGCCTGTGCAGCCTTTGATGGGGCATTCACACACACACCCCGGCAAGGGCCATTGAGCTAGCCCAGGGGTCGGGAACCTTTTTTACTCAAAGAGCCATTTGGCTCGCTTGCCCGCCCCCACGCCCGCTTTCCCACTTGGAGCCCGCTTGCTTGCCCCCCACTTGCCAGCCCGCCCCCCTGCTTGCTTGCTCGCCCCCCTGCTCACTTGCCCGCTTGCTTGCCCTCGCCCCCGCTCCGCTCGCCCGCTTGCCTCACTCGCTTGTTCGCCCCCCCGCTCACCCGCCCGTCCCCCTGCTCGCTTGCTTGCCCCCCCGCTCACTTGCCCGCTTGCTCGCCCGCTCCCCCACTCACTCCTCCGCCCACTCGCGCGCCCCTGCCCCCCGGCTTGCCTCGCTCGCTTGTTCGCTCCCCCGCTCACTTGCCCACTTGCCCGCCCGCATTCGCTCGCCCGCCCCCTGTTCGCCCCCACTCATTTGCCCGCCCGCCCGCCCGCCTCCCTGCTCGCTTGCTCGCCCGCTCGCCCGCCCCCACTCGCTCCCCCTCGCCCCAGCTCCGCTCGCCTGCTTGTCTCGCTCGCTTGTTCGCCTGCCCGCCGCCGCCGCCGCTTGCTCGCCCCCTCGCTCACCCGCTCGCCCCCGCTCTGCTTGCTCGCCCGCTTACCTCGCTGCCTTTCTGCCCGGGAGCCACACGAGAAGCAGCGAAGAGCCGCTTGTGGCTCGCGAGCCGCGGGTTCCCGACCCCTGGGCTAGCCAGTGTGGCATCGACCGCAGTGGGCAGGCCTTATTTTTGCCAGTCTTCACCAATTCTTCCAAGAGGGCATGGTTTTTGTGGGAACCAGGGTGACTATGTTAAATGGCCTTTCTTTTCACCAGGCTGCTGCAGCAATTGTGTGCAAAGAACAATGTCAGGAGATTGCTCTGCTTTTTGAATGGTTATTACCATTTGACATGTTTGCCCAGTGATAATGTATAAGATCACTTGGTAAATGTACTTGGGTTGGATAATTAGAAGACGGGAACCACTGGAAAAGATAATAATGCTAGTAAAGGTTGAAGAGGAAGACCTAACATGAGATGGACTGACTCAATAAAGCCACAGCCTCAGTTTGCAAGACCTGAACAAGACTGTTAACGATAGGATGTTTTGGAGGCATCGATTCATAGGGTCACAATGGCACTTGATGGCACTTAATGCACACACACACACAAATGGTGAAGTGTCAGTGCCATTCTTTGCAGGGTTGCATCCTTCTAAGGCCTTTGAAGTTAGAAAGGTGTAATTCTGTTTAGGATGGCACTACATGGAGGACACCACTCATACAGACCCAGTGGTGTTGTGGACAAAGGTGGTAGTTGTGGTGAGGTCTCCCTTTGCTGTTGCAGTGGACAGCCAGCCTGTTGAGGCACAGTCAGTGCTGCAGGCTTAGGATGTGTGCCCAGTGCCCAACTGGTCATTTGGTATGGGCATGCAGTTCCTGGTGCTTGTGGAGCTGGTGGCATGATGGACTCCAGGGCAGGCCTAGGTGTAGGCAGAGCAGAGCAGCTCAGTGGCCACCTCAGGGAGGAACCCAGCTCAGGGAGATAGATTCTGGGTCACAGCAGGAAAAGGCTGCATGGGAGGGATGCAAAGGGATGACCAAGATGAGGCCAGCTAACAGAGGGTGGGGACTGGGGATAAGAGATCTGTACCAATATAAGGAGGGAAAAGCAGCAGAACTATGCAACTAACTGGTAGAGATGCCAAAAAGATTGTTCTACCTAAGAGGAGGTTGATACTGTGCAGGGCTGACTGTCCTTGATGAAGGTGGAGAAAAGGGTGGTCTTGGTTGCTATAACTATGAGGATTGTCCTGCTTAGTGAGGTTTTGATAAGAAGCATCTCTAGAAAACTGGTGTTTGTGACTAGCATGGAGGGATGGTTTAATGTGCCTCTGGGAATAGGACTGCCAACAATGATATGCCAGGAATCATAGAACCAATGTAGGCAAAGGTGCTGTTAAAAAGGATCATTAGGCCACATTCAAAGTTCATGGACTTATCAGAGGTCCATTAGTTTGCTTGACTGCTGAGCTTTTATCATTTCTGTGAGATTCAACTGTTCTCTAGTATTTCGTACAGTACTTTCCTAAGCAGAGTTATATTTACCTAAATCTGGTGAAGTTGATAGAAGAAGAAGAGTTTGGATTTATATCCCACCTTTCTCTCCTGTAAGGAGACTCAAGGTGCCTTACAAACTCCTTTCCCTTCCTCTCCGCACAACAGACTTGTGAGGTAGGTGGGGCTGAGAGAGTTCCAAAGAACTGTGACTAGCCCAAGTTCACCCAACAGGAATGTAGGAGTGCGAAAACCAATCTAGTTCACCAGATAAGTCTCTGCCACTCAGGTAGAGGAGTAGGGAATCAAACCCAGTTCTCCAGAATAGAATCCACCTGCTCTTAACCACTACACCACTCTGGCTGTGACTGAACTCGCTGCCCTCCAGATGTTATGGACTACAGTTCCCATCATCCCCTGCCAGCATCATGCTGGCAGGGAATGATGGGAACTGTCATCCATAGCATCTGGAGGGCAGCGAGTTTGACACCTGTGGTTTAGGCTGACACTGCTAGAAAGAAGTCCTACTCAGAATTATTCTCTCAGGAAAGTGTTCTTAGAATTGCTCTTCTAATCTCTTAATGCATTTATTTCATTAATTGGTTAGTTAGCTAGTAGAAATAGCCTGTCAAACACAGGAAGTCATCACATGATGTGAATATTCCATAATAGAGATTTTTTTAGCCATATTATGTTGATGATTCATGAACATAACAAGATGCAATTTAACCAAATGTTTTGCTTCAAGTCAGTTACAAATGTCTTTTATAGAGATTTGATTTCAAGCCTCCTCAGGTGAAGATGAAGATAAGAGATAAACATTCAATTAAATGAATTACTTTAATGAATGAACACATATCTGTTCACCATGAAGACTTGAGGTCTGGCTTTGATTACTTAGGCCCTGTTACCAACATGAGAGAATATCTAAATTTTGTCCTGTATATACATACCATAGAGTAGAGTACATACAATTGACACAACTAAGACTGAGTGAACATATGGAAGAAAATACAAGATCATCACACATGTATGCATGTAGGCTTACTGACACAAACAAGCATAATTTGTGAAGAGAAACTTTAATTGTATTAATACTTCACACATTCTGTAGTGAGTCTTGGCCTTGCTGAGAGAACTGTGACTAGCCCGTGGTCACCATCAGGTTTTATGTGGAGGAATGGGGGAATCAAACCCAGTTCTCTGAATTAATAACTGCTGCTTTTAACCACTGTACCACACTGGCTCTGTTAGATTGGATAACTTGGTGACGAAAGCTGTAATGAGGACCTTACTTGTTCTAGTAATCCAAATAATACTTATTTATGTCCAAGATAAAATGCTAAAATCTCTAGTAACTATACAACTGAAATGAACTCCCAGAATTCTCACTGATTTTCAGACTTTTGTTCTACAAATACTACTAAAGAGCCTGCTGGAAAAACAGACTTACATCCAGTGGTGGGATTCAAACATTTTAACAACAGGTTCCGATGGTGGTGGAATTCAAATAATGACTGTTAAAAAGTATTTTAAAAATATTTTTAATATCACTTTTTTATTTTAAGTATTAAATATTAATATTTAATAAAAATATTTTAAGTATTAAAAAAGTAGGATATTTTAAATTTTAACAACGGGTTCTACAGAACCTTTCGGAACCCCCTGAATCCCACCTCTGCTTACATCCCCATCCACAATCCAGGTGCCTGGCTGCAGCGCCCACAGCTGTCCTTGGTCACCAACCCCAAAGAGGCTTTCTGGCAGCGTGGGAAAATCAAAAAAACCTCCCTGACACTGAGAAGTCAGACTTATGCTAGATGAAAGGCTGGCTTAAGTGTGGTCTGCAGCCTGCCAGCATAACACTGGTGAAGCTGCCCCTGGCCCACCTTTGCTTCCAAGCAGTGGCACTGGGAAGCTGATGTGACATCCAGCACCACATTCCAGTGTCAATGGGTGGTGGCCGCATGCTGGCGGGATCAACCCTCTGCCGGGATGAGTGCCTCTGAGACTCCAAATTCACCAGTACAGCCCATGCACCACTTCCAAAGTGGATTCGTCCCTCCCTTGTCAAAGACCTGTCTAGGCCTTTGGGGTGGTAGCAATACCAAGCCCTGGGTTCTGCGCCAGGGCTCAAAACACAAAACAGAATTTTTATCTTTTTAATAAAAGAAAGTTGTAAAATGAAAGTTTTTAAAAACACGCAATGAATACAAATTCATAAGGTGCATTTTCTGATACACAATAAAACAAAGTATGCTTACTTACTAAAATAAATACTTTCTAGAAAATATAATAGAAGTCCTCAGTACATGAACAAAGTTCACCAAGCAAAGTAGAAGCGAAGTAGACAAAAGACAAAGGCAACATAGCAGCTAACTCTGATGAGATTAATTTATGGCTTAAACTGGCCACACCAAATAATTACCAATTAACTGATCATGTATCAAGTTAGTGAGAAGACTTTCTGGAAGGTGAGCAAGTTACCCCTCTTTTTTGAAACTTTCAATTAGGGCTTTTGCTGACCAGTTGGATCCAGCTGAACATAACAAGAATGATTCAATGCCGTTCATGAGAAACTTGACCTTGGCGGATGATATGGCCTCTCTGTTAACTACTAACACCTGCTTCTAAGCTATGAGAATAGCAAGAGAGACAGAAAACAAGATTTTTAGTGAACTTTTCCAGCAATCAAAATGGAGTCTCTTTGGTCATAGCAATATTCAAGCAAAATGGTTATTCTCTTCACACCCCATTTGGATAGGGCTGTTATCTAGTTGGTCTTTTAGCTTCCATGACAAAAGAATTAATATATAATCAACTTTCTTTTCTTTCCTTCTCTCTTTAATAGATGCAAAAGATATTTGAGAAACTTGCAGGTTTCAAGGAAATACGAGTGTTAGGATTTAGGTAAGTGTTAACATGATTCACTTTCTATTTAAGAATAAGTTTCGCTTTTCATCGCTAAGCATTCTCGTTGAGTAACATTTGTCATAAATTGTCAATTTAGAATCCTTTCATTTTCTAAAAGTTTTGTTAGGAGCAGAACAAAATGATTCAGACAAAAGTATTTCTAAATGGACTTGAGGCCTTTAGTTTATTGATGAAAGAGAAGGAATTTTGATTCCTTCTGGAAAAATAAATTATTTCAAAAAACAATTAGGTACTTCCTACCTTTGGTTTATTAATATGCAGTATCTCTAGATTTTAGCCCTAGGGCAATTTATGGCAATTGTCTTTTTCGTGAACCCATTTTTGATTCCGATGAGCTTAAAAATTTCAAGCAGATTCCGCATGGGCGAAGAACAGCACCCCTGAAATGGTAAAAACACCATTCCAGGGGCACTGTTTGCACGGCTGCCACCTGTGAATCAATGCAGTGCTGTGCTTTTCCTGGGAAAACACTGTTTCCCTGCCAGCGCCACTTTTTGGTGCGTCCATTTTCCCCCACACTCACCTTCTCTCCTTGCTGAGCTCCACAGGGATGAAGAGGCATGCCCACGCTGCTCTTCAGGATCGCAGGGCAGTGCAGCCATGGCTCTCCGTCCCTGCAGAGCTCTGCAAGGAGAGAAGATGAGTGTGGGGAAAGGAAATGGAGGCTCCTCTGTGGACAGTGGCTGTTATGGGGCTGCTCACACCTCATATATGCCAGTGGAATGCCGCTGCCCCTGCCCGTGTGGAATCCACCTGAGGCTCACATTTTCTCCAGTGAATGACAGCCGTAATGTATCTTGCTGCAACAGAAACTGAAAGCAGAAGCACATGCAATTTATTTCCATGTTCCCATGTGACATGTGAACTGACTCTGTGACCCCTTCCGCACACGCAAAAAAAATGCATTTTCAAACCACTTTCACAACTGTTTGCAAGTGGATTTTGCTATTCCACACAGCTTCAAAGAGCACTGAAAGCAGTTTGAAAGTGCATTATTCTGCATGTGCGGAATGAGCCTGAGGCACAGGTACAGAACTTTTTCCAAAGGTGATGTCTGTGAAATGCTAGTATTATTCCAGTCAGACAACACCCTACTGTTTCAAAAGGATGAGAACCTGAGTATAGCATACCACTATAATGTAATCATCCGCAAACAAAGGTTATGGTCCTTCTCTTATATTAGTTTTTGACCAGTCAGACTTGACTGTATCAATTTGCTGCAGATGGTGAGACTTTACTTCGCTCAATAATCACACACCCCCCCCCAAGTGGGTGGGCCACGCCTTGCTGGGTCTCGCCGCCGGGAAGGGCACGGACCGGGAGAGGCGTCCTTATATATCCCGGCTCCTCCCGCCTTTACGGCTGGGAGCCAATCATTCCACCCGGTTCTGCAGCATGCCGCCAAGCCATGCATGCCCCTTTATTTTGCTACGTTGCTCACCCCGGCAGCAATGGCTGCCCCCGGTTATTCGGGTGCATCTAATTTGCTGCAGATGGTGAGACTTTACTTCGCTCAATAATCACACAACAACGACAGGCTGGAAAGGAATGGGCCGCAGCCCAGTTTATTAATATTCAATAACATAATCAACATGAACTATGTACAAAAGAGCTGGGCGGCAAACGGGTCGCACATCAGATCCCAATCTCCATTGGGAAACTGACGGGAAGGGAAGCCCCAGAGATAACACTCCGGCTTCACCCTTCCCGCCCCTGCTGAGGAGACGGGCACCGGCTAAGCCCATGGCCGCCTATCGGCCCGCCCTCCTCTCCTTGCTTGCTGGGGTGTCAGGCACCGGCTAAGCCCTCGGCCGCCTATCGGCCCGACCCAACCCCACTCCCTGGGGTGTCGGACAGTGGCCCAGCCTGCCGGCCTGCCAGCCTGCCCGCCCCACCCCCCGGCCCTTCCACAGGGCACAAGCCTGGGAGACCCAGCCGGAAGGCTCGTTTTCTCCCCAGATGTGCGACACCCGTTGCAAACCCGCCACGAGCTGCCCCCCTTGCAGCTCCCCGCCCAAGCTCCTCAAGCCTGAGCCTGTCTTGACTGGACCCAGTGGAGGAGGGTGTACCGGACCGATTGAAGCCACAAGTCCATGCCCCAGCGGGACAGGCGGACGCCATCCGGCTCAAAAAGTTCTTTGTTGTCCCGGGTGATCTCAGTGTGGTCCACCACTGCTCCCCCGAGGGAGAGCACCACCTTGGCGGCCGCCTTGTTGACTTTTCTGCAAGCCCTGTCCACGGCAGTGGGGTCCACAGCTCCCCTCCAGTGGACCCGCTGCAGCAGCTCGGACCAGACCAAGGTCATGCCGGGCCGATGCCTGGCGAGGCTCCGCAGCATAGTGGCCACCGCCCAACAGAGTTCCAGACCTGACCTGGCCGGGAGATCCTCCTCCCCCAGGTGGATAACTAGGAGATCCGGTGTGGCCAACTGGAAAATGTAATCGATGAGCTTGGGCTCAAGTTCATGCCAAAGCATGTGCCCTTGCCCCAGCCAGGTAATCCTTACGTGAGCCCCGAGTCCGAGATGCTGGCCCCAGTCGGATGAGCAGGCGTAGTCCCCGGCTCTGTTGACAAGGCTGTGCCCCATGACCCACACCTGTCGAAAAACAGTCTGCGGCGTCCCTGGAGGCACTGTGAAGAGAATCAACAAGTCAGATGGGGGCGAATGTAAGCCCGAAAGGCCCCCGACCGCCACCTCCCCAAGGTGCGGATGTCCTCCTGGGCCCTGCCCTCCTGCGCCGCGGTTGTGGCGGCCCCTATTCGGAAGGAGTGCAAGCCGAATTCGGCGGCTGGCAGCCCGGCCCGGGCCAAGCATGCCCGAAACACCGCCAGCATCTGGAACCTGGTGAGGGGGGAACCGTCCTCGTGTACCAGGAGCATGCCGCCCATCCGAGGCCTGTGCCGAAGCCAAGAGATGAGGGAGGCGAGGGGGCAGGTGACGTCGCCCGGCAGGACCGGCATGGTGACCCAGGCACCGTGGCCTTCCTGGTCGTTTTTGGAATGGCAAGCCACGCATAGACCATGTCCCCCGACAGGACGAGGTGCTCCCTTTGCAGCGCGGTGCTGGATGGCCAGTCCCTAGTGGGGGCAACTAGTTCCCCGGGCCTGAAAGCCCCATGATGCGCCAGGTGAAAGGCGGCTGCGAAAAGTAAACGCTCATAGCGTGAAGCGCACACCTGCCGCAGCTCCCCGGTGACCGCCCTTAACACCTCCTTGGTGACTGGGCGCCGGAGGTCCCTCTGTCTGGGGCCCACCCGCCGCCAGCCCGCCACCAGCCGGCGAACTACAAACGCCTTGGTCACATCTGGGAAGCCCGAAACCCTGCAGTAAAAGGCGATGCCCGCCAGTTGCACCCCCATGGAGCGTGGGTGCATCCCCCGCCCATGGAGTTGTACCAAATACTCCAGTAGGAGGCCTGTGTCCACCACGCCACAGACGGGGCACCCCTTGGACGCTGCGTAGCTCCGGGAGTTGCGCACGGCTCTGTCGTACTGCCTGCGCGTGGCCGGTGCCAACGAGTTCAAAACACCTGTGATGACGGTTCGCTGCCAAGGTTCCACAGGGACGCCGGCACTGTCGCCGGGAACAGCTCCGCCCCGGGGGCCAGGCGCCGGAATCGATCCACCTGCTGGCGAGATAAAGCATCAGCGATCTCATTTTGCAAACCTGGAACGAAAGCAGCTTTAAAAGAAATGTTATAGGTGAGGCAGGTGAGAACAAGATTGCGAACCAAACGCATGACCCGTGCAGATTTGCTCGACTGCCTGTTCACCACACGCACCACCGCCTGGTTATCGCACCAGAAAAGCACCCTTTTATTGAGCCAGAGATCGTGCCAAATGTGCACCGCCACTAAGATGGGGAACAGTTCTAGAAAAGTGAGGTCCCTGGTGAGGTCCCTGTGTGTGCCAAGCTGGAGGCCAGAGGCCCTGTGCCCACTGACCCTGGGAATACACACCAAACCATGAGCCCCGGAGGCATCAGAGTGCACCTGCAACTCCAGGCCAGGCTCCAGAGGTGTCTGCCACAAGGAGATGCCGTTGAAGCCTCGGATGAAGGACAGCCAGACCTGCAGATCGTCTTTTAGGCCCCGGGAGACCCTGATGTGGTGGTCAGGGGACTTGCAGCCAGACAACGACCTCGCCAGCCGGGAGCAGAAAGCCCTGCCTGGTGCCACCACCCTGCAGGCGAAATTGAGGTGGCCCAGTAAGGACTGCACCAGGCGCACCCTGCATTTGCGCAGGGGGAGAACGGACTGAAGCAGGTTGGTTAAGGCCAGGAGTTTGTCACGAGGGAGTGATGACGTGCCTAGGACCGTATCCAGGTGGATGCCCAGGTAGCTGAGGGCGGGGGTGGGGCCCTCCATCTTGTTGGGGGCCAGGGGGACCCCCAGTTCGGCAGCCATTGTCTGGAAAGCCTGCAGGGCGACCTCGCACTCCCTGGTGCCCTGCTTGCCAATGAACAGGAAATCATCTAGGTAATGGGTCACCAGCCCGGAGGGCACCCGCTGCCTGAAGGCCCATTCGAGGAAGGTGCTAAAAGCCTCGAAAGCGGCACAGGCAAAGGAGCAGCCCATGGGCATGGCCTTGTCCACGTACCACATGCCCTGGAAGTGGATGCCCAGAAGCTCGAAATCCAGCGGGGAAATGGGCAGGAGCCGGAAGGCCGACTGGATGTCACATTTTGCCAAGGAGGCACCTGTGCCGGCCTGCCTGATGAGACTGACGGCCTCGTCCAGGGTGGCGTACCGGACTGTGCAAAGCTCAGGGTCGATGTAATCATTTACTGAGTCGCCCCGGGGGTAGGAGAGGTGCTGAATTAAACGAAACTCCCCCGGGGCCTTCTTGGGCACTACGCCGATGGGGGAGACCCGGAGGTTGGGGAGAGGCGGGTGGCTGTAGGGGCCAGCGATGCGACCGGCCCTGATTTCTTTATCAAGCTTATCGGCCACCACGCCAGGGTGATCGCGAACAGATTTTAAGTTGTTCGCCTGGTAGGCCTTCCTGAGGCCGCGATAGGGAATCCTGAAACCTGTCGAAAAACCATCACCCAGCATGCGCGCCGCGCGCCTGTCGGGATAATGCTGCAGCCAGTCCAGCAGCACCCCCACCCGGACGGGTGTGGGGGCCAAAGACTGCAGCTGGGCGAGGAGTTCAGTGCTTCTGGGCGGCGGTAGCGCTGCCCTGGCCACCGGCTTCTTTTTGGGAGGGCCCGGCGCCAGGGGACCGGGCTTGCCGAAAGGGGGAGCGGCCGGCTGGCTTAGGGCAGGCCACCCTGCTGTGATTTCCAGAACAGTTGGAGCAAACGTGCTCATACCTGCACTTGGGCCGCTGGCAAGCGCCTCTATTGAATTCCCAACAGAGCCCCTTGGCCCCCGCCCGCCCTGGGTAAGCCCTGGTGGACTTGTCCGGAAAGGAGGGTTCCGCGGCCCCTTTCATGGCAGGCTGGACCACGACCATCCATGTTTGGTCGTGGATGAGATCCCAGCGGAAACGGCTCTTATGGGAAGCGTTCTTGCGTATCGCCTCGTCGTAGGCTATGGCCGCGGGTTCGCCGGCCAGCGCCCGGGCCCGCAGCACATGGGCCATATGGGCCGCCAAGTGCCAAGCCCGCAGGGGGTAGGCGGCCCCAATGAGGGCTAGGTATTCGGTGAAACCCTGCAGCCAGTTGATGAAATTCTGCTTGGCCGCCACTGGGTCCCTCCGTTTTTTGTCAGCCTTCCCGCCAGACAAGCCATGTTCCCCCTCCCGCCGAGGAAACCTGAAAATATCCACGTAGTACCCGTCGAGCGCCCGCTCCCGGAGCTTCCTGGGGAGATGGGACCCGGGAGGGTTGCCGCTGTCGTCAGGGGCCGGGCCAGGAGACGGCGCCTCCATCCCCCCCAAGCGTCTCCGCTTTGCGAGCCAAGGGGGGAGAGCGGGCACCTTCTCCCCCTGGAACCAAAACTCCCCGCTAGCCTGCAAGTCATCGTCCTCAGTAGACTCACCCGACGATGAAGAGCTGGGAGACCGTCTGGAGGAGCGGGAACGCCTCGACGACCGCTTCTTCCTCCGGCCCTCTCGCTCGGAGGGACCGACGGACGCGTCCACCGACGTGGACGCGCTGACCGGTGGGGAGAGCTGGAGGTCCTCCGCCGTTCCACTTGCGGTGTCCGCCCGCACCGCGCCAGCCGCCGCCGGCGCGGGGGGCTCGGATTCCCCTGCGCCGCAGGGGGTTCCAGATTCCCCGGCCACTCCGCCGAGGGCCTGGGAAAGGTGCAGCAGCGTGTCCGCCAGGTTCCGGACCAGGGTGGAATCGGGGCCCGGCTCGCTGGCAGGCCCGGGCCGGGGGACCGATCCGGCGCCGCCGGAAGTCGCAGGGAGAGCCTCCCCAGCCGGGGAGGACTGCTCCCCCAGTCCCACCGGCCTGCCCCTTCCGGTCGGGGACAGGCCCATGTCTGCGGCAGTGGCCGCCCGCGCGGCCGCTCCGATACGACCCACCACGGGGCCCTCGTCCGAAGTCCCTGGGCCGGTCTGAGCCCGGACCCTGTTGAGGAGGGCTCGGGCTCTGCCCGAAGGTGCCGGGCCCCCCGCGGGGAGCTCCTTGCTCTTGGCCCGCTTTGGCCCCATTCCAAACTGCGAGACCGGCCAACGACCAGAGGAAAGCAAAGAGAATGGAGAGGAAACGAAGGAAGGTGAGTAGAAATGGAAGCAAGAGAGAAGGAGAGTGAGAAAAGGCAGCAACCAGTCTCCTTCCGGGCCTTACATGAGACACCAACCAGCACTACCACGCCTTGCTGGGTCTCGCCACCGGGAAGGGCGCGGACCGGGAGAGGCGTCCTTATATATCCCGGCTCCTCCCGCCTTTACGGCTGGGAGCCAATCATTGCACCCGGTTCTGCAGCATGCCGCCAAGCCATGCATGCCCCTTTATTTTGCTACGTTGCTCACCCCGGCAGCAATGGCTGCCCCCGGTTATTCGGGTGCATCTAATTTCTTATCTACTAAGATAAATACGTCAGGAAATGGCTAATGTAGCTTAAACCTATGCAGATATTTTAACAACCTCAGTAATGCTGGCAGCATGATTTTGGCTTTCAGTCCTTGTTTTGGTACCTTCTCACATACATTTTTAGCAGAAGGAAAGCCGCTCTGATGAAGTAATGTATTTGTGCAGTAGAAGATAAAGAGGCTCCATATTTGGAACAGAAGATCTGTCAGGTGAACACAGAAAGGACAGTATTACAAAATGCCACTGCAGGACACAGTCTCAGGAAGCATGCATAGTCAGAGTAATTTTAAGGTCAGGTTACCAAGCTTGGATTTGGACAACAGCCCAAGGGAATCAATACTAGATACTTCACTTACATTAGAAAGGTAAAGATTAGCTGGCTTCTACGCTGCAAATGGTTACCTGAGGGAAGGGGGAATGAAGAACTTCTACTTTGTAGAAAATGCATATTGATAAACAGAGGGACAAAATCTACTTCCCTTGTGAAGTGAAAAAATATTTGCAGTTTATTGTAATAATTTGCTATTTTTCTTTGTATTTTTTCACATGAAATGCTTCATCTTGCCCTATTTTTGTGTGCTGAAATGAAGACAGAAGAAGGAAAAAGATGGGTAATTTTGCTGCAAGTTTTTTTAATCTGTAGTATGCATTTTACAGCAGTATGATGTTAAATAACACATTGAGATATTGAAATAGTGGATATAGATAGCCTTCCTGGCTCATAGAAAAATTTCAGAAACAACAGTTGTATATACTTTTTTAGTTGTAACCAACCAAAGCAAAATAATGATGATGATGATGATCAGAAAATAGTGTGTCAGTGTTCAGTTAAATGTTCAGGTTTTTTTTTAAAAAAAGGAGAAGGGTAGAGAAAAAGATACTAGGGACTAACTGAAGGGTTCCTTTCTCAACCCTTTCTTATGGTCACCTGGAGACCTTGAACATTTGACAGTCTTTTGTACTTGAGGGGTAAGGAAGGGGATTAATCTTAATAAAAAGTTGTTACATTGCTGTTCTTTTAGGAAATAGATGTAATCTAAGTCACATTGAAAAATCCAAATGGATGGAGAAGACTCACGTTATACTATTTAGGCAGAAATCACATTGATACAAACAGCAACAGGTCCAACATAAAACAATAACACTGTTTTTAGTTTGACATGATGAAATCCATTTTTTTTAATGTAGGTTTGGCAGTCAGCCAGAGATTACAGAGATCTTGTTATATACATCCTGCTAGAAAATGTCCATAGAAGCTAATAGAAAGTATAGATCAAAACAGATACATTTTTAAACCTCCTTGGAAATTTGTTTTCTAAGAACCAGTTTGATTCTCAGAATCCCTTTAGGCAGCCTTGAAATGCTTCAGCAGCAAAGTCTGTTATCATTTGACTCACAGAAAGAAATTACCCTAGAGATAGATTTTTCAGGCCCCTTAGGTACCTACCAAATAACTATTGACTTTCAATACATGATGTATGCATGAACTATTTTTGAAGCCTGCTTTCCCCACTGTTTCAGATTTTTGTCATGGAGTGCAACATACATAGCACATGATGGTGTCTCCCCTTCTTGTTAGCTATTTCCCCTTGCAATGCAGTTTTGAACAGCACTTTTAAAATAATTGTTGCTGCTGCTGTTGTCTGATTGTGAGAAGTGAAAGGCAAATGGCCCTGAAGCCTGGCATTATGACCCTAAACAAATGTATCCGTAAAACCAGTCCCATTGCAGTCATTATAATTTTGGCACTCAAACCATCCATATGGGAGACTGCACTACCAGCAGTTCTTTTCATATGGGTTATAACATAGGGGTTTTGGTGATACTTTGAGTAGACTGACATCACTTCCAGATTTCTCCAGAAGTGACATAATGCCAACCTCAATTTTTTAAACTGCATTTAGAAACAGAAGGCAGGGCAGAAAATCCCACAGCAGGAACTTGACATTACTGTCTTTGAACTACAGTGGAACCTCGTTTTTCGCTGGTAATCCGTCCAGCGACAATCGGTGAAAACTGAAACCAGTGAAAACCGAAGCTATGCCGTTTGCGCATGCGCTACGCAAACAGAGTAGCAAATTTACACAAAAAGCTTAAATTTATGCAAATGGCATAGCAAATTTACGTTAAAAATGTAAATTTATGCAAACGGCGTAGCCAAAACCGATGTGCCCGGTGAAAACCAAGGCAAACAAACGGCCGGGGCGACCGGCAAAAACTGAAATGGACGAAAACCGAAAGCTATGATTACCGAGGTTCCACTGTACAGAGATAAGTTCCCCAAAGGTAATGGCAGCTTTGAATCCCGCCATTGGTGATTGCCATTTACTATATGAATTAGACGACAGGCATATTTTTGAGTTTCAATACACATATCCACAGGTAATCTGGACCTCTGATTGTACATACTAAAACTGGGAAATATGTGTGATATCTTATTCATATAAAATGGTGACAACCTGTATCAGGAAGCTCGCCAGCAGCATGGTTTCCCTTATACAAGCACCACAATTGCAATATCTGGAAAGGATTGCAAGGTTATTCAAACATTGGCGGAATAACAGGGTTTGTAATGACCTGAAAGCCTTTAAGCCATTTTGGGAATCATGGCCTCTGGGATGTTTTAACCCTCAACAAACCAGCTCTTGGTGAAATTCTGATCACTCCATGATGAAGAAAAGTCATGTGTTGCTTACACACTGTCTTCATGAACTCAGTTCAGCTTCAATTTGTGTACCACATATCATTTATCATGCACTGTTTTTTGCTCCTATGCAACAGCTCAAGCAGTACTGTAGCACGGTATGTTGTCAACTTTGGAAGAGATGAATCAGAAGTTAAAAGACCTGAGGATGACATCTCAACAATTGGTTCCAATAAAATTGAAAGTGAAAAAGATCTTCTTAGCAAGGAAGGAGAGATAACAGTGATTAAGCCAAAAGTGACTGACCTTCAGCAGATGGTTGCCATAGCTCTGCAAGAAGACAAGTCACTTTCCATGGACCTTGGAACGCTTCAGTTTGCTGATGGTAAGTCAATTCTAACTTGCTGCTTAGAGATCTGTTCTTTCTTGCACTGCACAGTCCCATGTTCCCTTGGCTGTCACAACCCCAGCCAATCCCCAGGTATAGCTGAAGTTCAGTGATACAGCAGTGACTGGGAGAGAAGGGAAGCTCTAGGTTGGGTCTTTTAGAGAGGTTTTTGTTTGTTTGTTTTGAATTATAACTAACTTAACAGCCATATAATGGTTTAGTAATAAGATTCAAATAAGAGAGAAACTTAACCTCCTTTGCACTAATTGATTCCCCAGATTTGGTTTGTGAAGCAGGAGAGATAATATAAGGAATAACCATTGATGTTATGAATCTGGATGGGAAGGATTTTAAAGTGCAGTCAGCTGGCAGTCAGTACTATGTTTAGTGGGTGGTAGTGCATTCTTTGTAAAACTTTATTCACTGACAGAACCGGTCATGAAGTTTGTTTTGCTAATCAAAGTGAGCAAAAAGACTGCTACCAGTACTACTACGAAGTGCCTTTCAAAATAACACCAGTGTGTTTTTCTGTCTAGGATGGCAAAGAACTAAAAGAATTCAAAATAGATAACCATGGCCCATTATGCATGGAGTGCTTTTTACGATGCTCCTCACTCTGAAATGCATTTGCAATGTGGTCTCCTCATGTTTCCTTGTTTACACATGAAGAGATGCCCCACTGTCTGCTGTGCGGCTTGTGCAGTTTGCCTGCCCCCACTTTTAGGTCCCTCCCTGTTAATCACAAGATTGCCAGTGTGACAGACTGCAGAGAAAAAGTTAGCTTAACAAATTCAAGTCTGTCTAAAGCAGAGTGTGTTTACATTCAGAGTGAGGCAAGAAGGCATTGGACAGGGAAGCTACCTGATTGGTTGAAATAACCCTGTATTCTGATTGGGTAAACAACTTGATGTCAAACAGAGGGACAGGGATATCTCCCTGTGAAAAACAATTTGAAGAGTTTTTGGATTTTGAAGTTCCTGAAGTTAAGAGCTATCTACCTTTACTTTAAAACATATCATCTCTGAGCAGAGTAGTTGCAGTCACTGTGTGGAAAACTGGCTTGCTGTTTTGTGTGACAGCTGGTATGCTGTATATATAACCAAGAAGGGATAGATCTTCCAGGAAGAAGGAAGAAGAATCCCTAGGACCAGTAGTCTAGTATATGGGGATTTGCTTTATTTTCCTCCAAAGAGTGATTTATGCTTTATTTTAGGGTTCTCTAACAGAGACCCTTGCGAGGGTACTGAGTATATCTACTAGCCTGTGTTAGATCCTGAGTGTAATCCATTAGTCAGACATCATAAGTAACTGTACTATCTGGGAAACATAACACCAATATTACATCTAAGCTAACTGAGAACTGAAACTGAACAAACTTGTTAAACCTGTGCCTGAAAACCAAACACTGACAAAGCTTTCACGGTCGGAATCACTGGGGTGTTGTGAGGTTTCCGAGCTGTATGGCCGTGTTTCAGTATATATATATTCCTTATGTTTAACTCTATTTAAGTTTAAAATCTGCTTCAATATTATTGTTTTGTGTGCCTTATTCCGGGGTTTGTCTAAAAAGGTTATAACAATAGGCATCCTTCACCTTCTGGAATAGTTACAGGGCTGAGAGAAAGTTTTTCTGTATCACCTTACGCTACCATTATCTGAAGCAGCTCAGTCCCTGAGGTGAAAAAAGTGAAAAAAAAATCTGACAGGACAGGTCAGTGAGTGATTTCCCTGTCTGAAGCAATTAAGAAGATGGGGTATGAAGCAATTAAGAAGATGGGGTCTGTTGCAACAGGCTTTTGAAGGAGCGAAAACCCAAAGTGAGGGAAAACATCAGGGTTTCTCACTCTCACTAACCTCAGGGCTTTTATGATCTGCAGCACCATAACACAGCATGTCTGCAATGAAATCTCTGCCCTGAAGGTTATGTTTTCTGGCTCATGACAGATATGTATCCTTGCTGCAGTACAGAGCACCAGTGTATAATTGTCCTCTGTTAGCATAAAATGCTTTATATTGTCATTATGTCTAATAGCATGCATTGAGACTACTTTCTTGGGTCACACAATTAACCACAAATATTATCTCAGGGATTTCATCAAGATTTTAGCTGTACACTTACATATGACAAACATGTTTTGAAATTTTAAAAATATATTGCTACAATACAAAACAACTTCAGTATATGAATACATACTCAATTACATTCCACCTGAAAATGTAATAAAGTGATCGATGCCTAAATTAAAATGCAACTTTATAAAGTTAACAAAGGGCCACTAACCCAAAGGTAATATTTCTGCATGTTCCTTCTTACTGACTTGTTCAATCACCATACTAAGTTTAGCCACCTTGGCTAGATCCCAAGATTGACTAGTACTCTTAAATGGAACACAAGCCAGGATGTGCCTAATGTAATTTTGGCAAAGGTCAAAAGATTCAAAGTCAAATGAAAATACTTACAGTGTCTACAGGATCTTGAAATGTGTCCTTTGTATTTGGCTTTTTCTGTTTCGCAGAACTGAATAAGCCATCTACTGATGTAGACAATGATATCAAATCACAGGTAACTGAAGCCACAGCTGAAGCTGGGTTGGTGAGTACATCTTTGTACCATTATTCCTCAAGGTAAATATGCATGTATCAATTCTAGACATGGAATAAAGTAATCATAGAAGTACAACTTTGGTGGCAGATCCTCTGATGAGTATAGACCGCTACCATTGACATTTGGCATAACTCTTTTCCTTTCCCTCATGGTCACATCTTTTTGGTTGTATCCTACAGACTGCCAGCAGAATAAGAAAGGGGATTTTGACCAACCACCCTCCTTACAATCCACTCTATTTACTAATTATTTTTTCCATGTATTCTACTCACTCATGAAAGAAGGGGATTTCATCCAATTGCCCCTCCTTACTATCACCCCCAGTGCTGTATTTCTTTTTGGTTATCAAGGTCCCATGACATTCAGCAATGGCCAGTGGGGGGAAAAGTAAGAAGAAAATATTCTTCTCTGCTGGTGCCTTACACTAGCTGTCCACAGGATGAACCAAATATGAAATATTATTTGTTTTCTTTTTGATTTAATGTCCTTGATGGGTGTGCCTTCCTGATTGAACATGAGTCTGTTGTTAATCTGAGAGTGAAGCAAGGTTTCCCAAACTCAGCTCTTGTACTCACTAATCACCATTGCTAGAACACTTACTTTTTAGAATTTGGTTGGGTTTGTATTCTCTTGCTATGCAAAACCAGGGCTAGAGTACTGATCTGCTCTACTTTTTTTAAAAAAGGAAGAGAGTTATTTCCCTTTCTGACTCACCATTTATTGAACCTATTGCCTGCACCACAGCATTATTTGAAGAGAAAAGCAGGGTGGAAATGAGTTAAAAAGAAATAGAAAGTTGTATCTCCTACCTCTGTTAAATTGGAGGGACTAAATATTGATCACTGAGTTGGGGCATACATGACTTTTTGTCACATATGTAATGTATATAATGATGTAATATATATCAAGTATGTAATGAGCATCTGACACATTTTAAATATTCTGTAGAAAAGCAACTTTTCGTTTACACAGTTGCTTCATATCAAAATTATATCAGAATTTGCTTCATCACAGGGGCAATCCCTGTTTTGCTATGGATCAGCAGGAAGGTTCAGCTATATGATATACAGTACATATTTGTCACATATAGACGTCATAATTTTAGGTGCACACTGAAGAACATTTTATATACACCAGAAAAAACCCCTCTGAAGATGTAAAATAGTGCTTGGTGAAACACTGAATCAAAAATGATTATAATTGCTACTTGTTTTAGTTTTTTAAAATATTTTTTGCAGACTTCTGAAGCACCACTGGTTTATCCAAGTCCAGTAACAGCTACAGAAACTCTTAATGAAATTGAAGATACAAATCTTATAATAGACTACCCACTTCCCACAATGCCATTTAATGTGCTGGATAGTACTGGAATACCTCCAAAGCCAGGAGATTCTGATTCACCTCCACCGGCAGATCAATCAGCCAGCAATGATTTAAGCCTAGGATTCTCTGAGCTGCCAACTGAACAGTCATTCACGTTTGCACTGTTTACTGCCGGAATTGCTACCTTAAGTGAAGTTGAAAAGATGAAAGGGGAGATCTTCAGTACAGACTCACAGATCTTCCCTGAGACAGGTAAGCTGTCAAGTATTTAATTTGCTGAGCAAGACACTTTCTATTATCCTCAAGAGAAGCCCAGTTAACAGGAGTTCCACATACTTTTAGAATGTGCATCAGCTTTCACTTTTAAAGAACTGTGTTAGTAATAATTCTTAGCATTTACAAAGTTCCTTTCAAATGGTCGAAAGTTTCATATCCATCATCTCAACCTGTAGTATAAGACAGGAGTAGATGTGGGCTGAAGGGAATGGAGTGAGAAATAATGACCTTGCCTAAGGTGATGTAGGGAGCAATCCTAAACAGGTCTTGTCAGAAATAAGTCTTGTGTTATTCAGCAAGAAAGTAATATTAGAATTGCAACCTTAGGCAGATTCTGCATGGGTGAAAAACAGCATTGTGAAAATGGTGTGAAAATGGTGTAAAATGGTTTAAAACAGTGTAAACGGATTTACACCTTTTTCACACCATTTTCACACTGCTGTTTTTCACCCATGTGGAATCCGCCTCCGTGTGTTCATGGTCAAAGTATAGTTGACACTTTTAAAGCCACGTTGTAGCTCCAGAGCTAGATTGGCTTTGAGATTAACAGAATTTCAAACATAAAAATTCAAGGTCCAGCCTAGTACAATTAAACGCAGGCAATTCCAGCATCCAGCTTTTCACAGCACACTACCACAGGTTTTGGGGTCATAAAAAAGCACAGGTTTTTCCACAATACAGCTCAGTTTGAAAGATAATGAATTTTCTTGACTCTGTGGGAGACAAATCTACAGTGAGGGATAATTACCTGACTATGGCTAGTGGTCTTGAATTTGTGAAAAAGGATACCTTTCCTGACAATGTCACTTACGTGATAGCACAGCATCTGTGCAAAGGGAAACATTTTAATTGTCCTAAAAGACATACTGAAATGAAATTCCTCAAGAACATGTTGAGTTATATAGTTAATGGAGTTAACCGATTTGTTATAAAAAGAATACAAAAGTTATTTTATTTTATTTTTCTATTTTTGTACTTATCTATGCCAATAAAAGGTGATGATGATGATAAAAAGAATACAAATAGTATTGCGATGCCATCATTTAGACCCAGAACATATTGGGCCTTTCCCCACTTACCTTAAGCCCCGCGCTACTCTCTTCAAGTAGTGTGGGGTCATTGGGCACTTCCCCTACCGACAGGCTGACCACAGCTGAAGTCATCGACGCTACTTGTGATGCATGTCACCCTCTAGCCAAGCGTGGTAGGGTTGGTCAATACTACAAAAAATCGGTAAAATTCGGATTTGGGTATTTTGGGGCATAAAATGATATGTATACCCGAATCCGAATCATAGCCGATTCAGATATGCCCGAAAATTCAGGTAAATCCGAAAAATTCGGGTCCGTTCTATTATTTTTTTGAATTTTTGGTGTTTTTACACGTTTTGGTCTGCAGGGGACGCAATTTTAAAGCTAGTGGCGCTAAACTTTCAGGATATCATATGGGGACTATCCTGATGATTCTCCCCAAGTTTGGTGCAGTTTGGTTCAGGGGGGGCAAAGTTATTGACCCTCAAAAGGGGTGCCCCATCCCCCATTGTTTCCAATGGAAGCTAACAGGAGATGGGGGCTACACTTTTGAAGGTCCATAACTTTCTGGGGGTGCCTGCAGGGGGTGCATTTGTAGATGTATCAGTACCAATTATTACCAGTGTATTACCAGGTGACTGTCCTGATGACACCCCCCAAGCTTGGTGAAGTTTGGTTTAGGGGGGCCAAAGCTATGGACCCTCAAAATGGTAGCCACCATCTCCTTAGCTCCCATTGGAAACAATGGGGGATAGGGGGCCCCCTTTGAGGGTCCATAACTTTGGCCCCCCTGAACCAAACTGCACCAAACTTGTGGGGTGTCATCAGGACAGTCTCCTGATGATACCCTGAAATTCAGTGCCACTAGCTTTAAAAATTCCGGTTTTCATGCTCTTTTCCACCGGCTCCCGCACCATGAAGCCTGCTGGAGTGAGTGAGCGGTGAAACATTGCAAACTCCAGCATTTACTAAAGCTAAGTGACATTCAACTTTCAGAGTATCATCAGGAGATTGTCCTGATGATACCCCCACCTGAGTTTGGTGCAGTTTGGTTCTAGGGGAGCCAAAGTTATGGACTCTCAAAGGTGTAGCCCCCATCCCCTATCAGCTCCCATTGGAAACAATGGGGGTAGGTGCACCCCTTTTTAAGGTCCATACCTGAACCAAACTGCACCAAACTTGGTGGGCAACATCAGGACAGTCACCTGATGATACCCTGATAATTTGGTGCCGATACATCTCAAAATGCGTCCCCTGCAGGCACCTCCAGAAATTTGCCCAAGATTCTTTGTTCTGCAGTGACTTAGCTGTATTGCTGTCAATGAGGAATTTCTGGTAGAGGGCTGTGAGGTGCACATTTCTGAAGGTATGGTCACAAAACTTTCAGGGTATCTTCAGGAGAGTCTCTGGATGACACCATCCAGGTTTGGGGAATTTTGCTTCAGGGGGTTTAATTCTATGGGACCCCAAAAGGGTAGGGCCCATCTCCCACTGCCCCCTGAAGTAAAGTTCCCCAAACCTAGATGGTGTCATCCAGAGACTCTCCTGAAGATACCCTGAAAGTTTTGTGTGTTTACCATGAAAAATGTGCACTCCACAGCCCTCTATCAGAAATTCCCTATTGACAGCAATGCAGCTAAGTCACTGCAGAACAAAGAATCTTGTGCAAATTTCTGGGGGTGCCTGCAGGGGGTGCATTTGTAGATGTATCAGTACCAATTATTACCAGTGTATTACCAGGAGACTGTCCTGATGATGCCCTCCAAGTTTGGTGCAGTTTGGTTCAGGGGGGCCAAAGTTATGGACCCTCAAAAGGGTAGCCTCATCTCCTTAGTTCCCATTGGAAAGAATGGGGGATAGGGACACCCCTTTTGGGGGTCCATAACTTTGGCCCCCCGAAACCAAAATGCACCAAACATGGAGGGTATCATCAGGACAGTCTCCTGATGATATCCTGAAATTTTGGTGCCGATATGTTTAAAAATCCGCCCCCTGTAGGCCGAAACGTGAAAAAAACACCAAAAAATAAAAACGCAATTCGGCTGGTGATCCGAATCCCATAGATTCGGATCTGTTAGGATTCGGACAGCTCAGATTCGGACCTTGCTCGTCCGAATCAGTGCAGATTCGGTAAAAATCCAGATTCGGACTGTCCGAATCTCCAACCGTAGCGCGCGGCATCCCTGGCGCTGAAGAAAACGGTGCCTGGTGATGTCCCTGCGCAGAGCGCGGGGTCGTGGGGACGCCTGGGTGCGCACCAGGGATGCTGTGCACTGTGAGCAGCGCACGGCATAGGGGGGGTCGCTTCGAGTGGGGAAAGGCCCATTGTTTACAAACTGGTCACAGTGCAGGTTTTTTTAAATTTGCATTTGGATCATACATTAAGACTTGTATTTTAACTTAGCCAGCTCAGCCATGTTAATCTACACCAGAGTAACCTTAAAGTTAGACTAGTATAACATACTCTACAGACTACCCTTGAAAACTACTACAAACCTGTGTGTTTCACATAACATTGCTAGCTTCCTAGTTGAGCTAGCAAAGGTTGTAGAGGGAGTCCAGACTACAGAAATGAGTCGCTGCTTTGAAGGGAGTACTGTATGGTATTAGACCTTGAAGAGGTCCCTCCTAGGGTTCCCTTTCTCCAGATAGGGATTGAAGTTCTTCCAGAATGTCTAGTGATCTCCAAACTACAGATATCAGCTGTTTTTTTGGGGGGGGGCTAGGCTCTATGACATCACACATCCCTGATTAACTCCCCCATCATCAGGCTCCACCCTCAAATTTCTAGGAATCCAGAGTTGGCAGTTCTAATATTACACCTCTTTTATGAACACTGCAGAAGCTGCTTGCTAGCACTGTCGAAAGTGTCGGTTTTTATCTTCAAAGGTTCTCTCATGTTTTTGGGACCCTCTTATCTGCAAGAATGCCTTTCTCTTTATACTCAGTGAGATTTACGCTTTGCCAATCAAACCATATTACTGGATATGACTAGTAGGCACTTGCCGACTGTGTTGCCCAGGCTCAGTTTTTTCTTTTCTTCTTTTCCTATGAAGGTGCCAGTATTGTGGCACCACTGAAAGGCTGATAACTATAAAAGTAAGACAACACCTTCTGGTCTCAGCATCAAAATCTGTATTTTTGTTCATTTTTATTTCTTGATCATATGTTTTAAATTTCTTCCATTTTTGTACTGGGAGACAGGTGTGATGGAAGTGTTATAAAAATCATTCATCTCGCAAATGTTGAACCAGACAGAAGCAGGCCCAGATGAGGTTGCTCTGAGGTCTAGTAGAGTTATCCATGTATAGGGACAGAAGGAAAGCATTTGTTTACAATGTCTTTTTCCTGTAGAACCCCACAGTCATTGTGAAGGTGCTTTGCAGCACTTTCCTCTGGCCCCAAGTGTTTTTTGGCTCATTCAACACTGGTCTTGCATGAAAGGAAGCACCTAGCAGTGGAGGTCCACATCTTCTTTGGAGAAGTGTGCAGCGGGTGTGAAAACAAGGCTTAGAATCCAAACCATGATCTTTAAGACTTTCACTTGCACTGCTTAATCCCAGGGGCGTAACGAGGCAGCCCTGGGCAAACTGTAGCCCTGGGCAAAACCTGAGTTGGATGCCCCACCCATGGGCGGCCATTCCACCACGACCAAATTTTTTTGCACCAGGACATTGGTGCCTGCAGGGGGTGCATTTTTAGACATATCAGCACCAAAATTTCAGCATATCATTAGGAGACTGTTCTTATGCTACTCCCCAAGTTTGGTGAGTTTTGGTTTAAGGAGTCCAAAGTTATGGACTCCCAAAGGGGGTGCCCCATCCCCCATTGTTTCCAATGGGAGCTAATAGGAGATGGGGGCTACAGTTTTGAGGGTCCATAACTTTGGCCCCCCTGAACCAAACTGCACCAAACTTGGGGGGTGCCATCATCTCCAGATGATACCCTGAAATTTTGGTGCCAATACATCCAAAAATGCACCCCCTGCAGGAACATCCTAGAAATTTGCCCAAGAATCTTTGTTCTGCATTGAGTTTTCTGCATTGCTGTCAATGGGAGTTGCAGGCTGTGGGGGGCACATTTCTGAAGGCAGAGTCTCAAAACTTTCAGGGTCTCATCAGGAGACTGCCCTAATGATACCCCCCAAGTTTGGTGCAGTTTGGTTCAGGGGGGCCAAAGTTATGGACCCTCAAAACTGTAGCCCCCATCTTCATTAGCTCCCATTGGAAACAATGGGGGATAGGGGCACCCCCTTTGGGAGCCCATAACTTTGGACTCCCTTAACCAAACCTCACCAAACTTGGGGGGTAGCATAAGGACAGTCCCCTGATGACATGCTGAATTTTGGGGCCGCTAGCCTAAAAACTGCGCCCCTTGCAGGCCAAAAATGGAAAACCACTAAAATACCCAAAAACGAACCCAGCATTTTGATGCCCCCCACAAGGTGATGCCCTGGGCAGCTGCCCACCTTGCCCAATAAGCATTACGCCAGTGCTTAATCCAAAACTTGGACTTTTGATGTTGTCTCTCTCTTTTGCAAGTATGGAACTAGATAGGGCTGCCAGGTTTCCACTGGGGGCAGGAGAACCCCCCAATTCCTGTTTTCCACCACCATTCTGGTGGCTGGGAGCAGAAAAAGAGATTTTTAAAGTTGCCTTTGGCCAAGAGCTTCCAGAGTAAACCCAAAAGTTATGTCAGTCTGCAATAGGTATTTGGTGATCCCTGCTACAGACTAGCCTCACTTTCAAGTTTTTCCCAGATGTGATGCAGAGCCATTGGCCAGTGGTGCTTCCCATCCCCATTTCCCTCCCAGGCTGTACCTGGCTGCCAACCTTAGGTTACTAGAACATGCTGCAGAATGTGTGATTGCCCAAAATTCCATTCAGCTTTGCTTAAAGTAGACAAAACTGAATGGAACTCTTGGTGTTCTTTTTTCACATTGAGCCCTCAGCACAGAAATAAATTCCTAACATCTTAGTGTATGGTGTATATATATATCATTGTCAACAGAGTTACACCCAAGGCCATTTCCTTCAATGAAGGGTGAAACTCTATGGTCCTGTTAGAATCCCTCTGTTCTGCTCCATCATTGTTCTCAGTTTTCTCCAGGATAGAAAAGATTGTTGACAACAGTATCTTTATTCCTTTGAGATTTATAAATATTTTTAAGCTTTTTTCCAAACCAAAACAAAATTGCAACAGTATAGCAGTGCTCTTATGCCAGTTAAAAATAAACGCAAATAAAAACAAACCCTTCAAGAGTATGCAAAAAAAAATAGCTTAAGAAGTTTTGAAAGGGCCAGTGGCGTAGCACCAATGGGGACATCCGAAGACATCAACCCCGGGCACGCCCCTACTAGGTCACGTGGGTGGCGCAAAAACCACCTGCCTGGTGCTGCCTGGTGGCCTGCCTGGTGCTGCCGGCTCTCGCACTGTGGGAGCCGGCAGTGCCAGGCATGGAAACCCCCTCTGCCTGACAGAGAAGGCGCCCACCTGCTTCTTGGGGCAGAAGAGGAATGGTGACAGTGGCCTGCCTGGTGCTGCTGGCTCTCGCGCTGTGGAAGCTGGCAGCGCCGGGCAGGGAATCCCCTTCTGCCCGATGGAGCAGGCAGTCTGTAGGGCAGAGGGGGGATGGCAGTCTCCACATTTTCTGCCCCCCCCCCATGAATCCCCATGCCACAGCCTCCCCCATGCACCATCATACCTGCAGCCTGCAGGATAAGGTAAGTGGTTGTGTGGGGGATGCGGGGTGTGGCATGGGGGCCCATGTGGGGGCGTAAAATGCGGAGGCTGCCCCGGGCGCAACTTTGCCTAGATACGCCTCTGGAAAAAGCAGTTTCACACTTCTGCAAAATAAAATGAAAAATGAAAAATATATGTTCTGGTTTTGAAGAAGTTTATTTTAATTTTGTATGCATAATATGGCTTCTGAGTTACTGGAGTTTGATATGAGTTCCATGCCAATAAATACTTTGGATAATATGGAAACCCAACATCTTAAGACCTTTGTCAAAGATGGTTTGTATAAACATATGTATGATATGCTAATTCTTTATAATATACTAATCGACTGTGTGTGGACTTTACTAGTGTGACAAAGCAGCCTTGTAATTCATTCATTATCTGTCAGCACCTCAAAATGAGCATAGTCCCTTTCAGAATATGGCTCAACAATTTGGGGAATGGTAGAGTAGAGTAGGGTAGGGAACCTGACTCTTGGGGAAGAAGATGTGCCTGCATAAGAAAGTGAAATGAGATGAGGTCTGTTAGACAAAATACTTGTCTGGTAAATGAAGTGAAAACTCTGCACTGTGAGAATATGAAAGGAATTGCTCTTTAAGCTGTAAGGATAGTGATTGCTGTTCACATCCTGATTTCATTCATGATATATCATCAATAGTTCCTTTATCTATCTTTCTTGTCTGGCAGTGTATCACATTGTAGGCCTCTCTGGATCTCTCTCCAAGATTTGAGCTGTCTGACTTGTAATGTGTCTTATTACTTTGAAACTCCCTCACCAGGCCAATTCATCTCCCTACCCAGGGAGATTCCATCGGTGTCTTCCACCATCAGGTGAAGGTGCTCAGTTTCACTTGGCTTACCCCCAATAACAGCTATTGGCCCTCTTGGTTCTAGTGTTGTTTATGTTTTTCTATTTTATTATTTTATCGTTTTAAATATTGTTTTAAATTGTTCTAATTGTTTTAAATTGTTCTAGGAGCAGCAGTGGCGTAGTGGCTAAGAGCAGGTGTGTTCTAATCTGGAGGAATCGGGTTTGATTCCCTGCTCTGCCACCTGAGCTGTAGAGGCTTATCTGGGGAATTCAGTTTAGCCTGTGCACTCCCACACACGCCAGCTGGGTGACCTTGGGCTAGTCACAGATTTTCAGAGCTCTCTCAGCCCCACCCACCTCACAGGGTGTTTGTTGTGAGGAGAGAAGGGCAAGGAGATTGTAAGCCCCTTTGAGTCTCCTACAGGAGAGAAAGGGGGGATATAAATCCAAACTCTTCTTCTTCTTCTAATGTTTTATGTACGCCACCTTGAGGACCCTAGTACTTGGGAAAGGTGACTTAAAAATGGTTTCAATAAATAAATAAAATACTGGGAATGTGTAAAGATGGCCCACATCATATTCACTAATGGTGATCAGGCAGATAACTGATCAACTGGAAATTCACAACTAGGGGTAGTTTCATACATGCTGAACAATGCACTTTCAATTCACTTTCAATGCATCTTGCAGCTGGATTTTCCTGTGTGAAATGGCAAAATTCACTTGCAAACAATTGCTAAAGTAGATTGAAAGTGCATTATGTGTGAACGTGCCATAATTCATGTCTATTTGCATGGGATCAGCTGGGAGACAACTTCTGACAGCTTGTTGATTGGTTGGAGGTCTGGACCAAAAAAATTCTTTTGGAAAGGGGTATCAGGAGCTGGTCCCCACCTGATTGCATGGATCAGATCGAAGTTAGGGTTTTTTGATCTCCCAACCTTGAAACTTTGCTGAGTCCCAGTTGCTGATATTCAGCCAATGTTGGGGAGAGGAATCAGAACCCCAGTTGATTCTCCTTCTTCCCACTCCAAATTGCCCAAGGAAGAGATTGTTCATGGTCTCTACAGCTCAACTTCTCATTTTGGAATGCCATGGAGAACCGGATCTCATCTGCAACCCAAGCTGTTTACTTGGGTTGCAGAGAAAAGGAGATAAACAATCTCTCTTCTCTCTCTTTTTTCAGTGTGGAGCACAAAAGGGTCACTTCCACTGCACCCCCCAGTTTGGAGGGAAGAGAAGAAAAACAATCTGTGTCTCCTTTCCTTTTTGTAATAGGAAGATCAGAATAAGATCACATCTGATCTCCACCTTCACTGTGTAGTAGTTTTGGAGATGGTAAATTGTAAGCCCATTGCGAGCTGATCCCCCATTGCTTCCAATCCAGCCGCTCAAAGCTTTATTATACCCTAGCACACCGGGCCTAGGATACAGCAAAGTGAAGGGAAGTCAGAACCCAACTCTCAGCTGTAGGCTTCTAAGCAAGACTGCTGCAACTGGTTCAGCAGCTGAGTTGCTCGATGCAAACTGACCCGATCCTTGGTCAGTTCATTGTCTCACTGTGAATGTCAAATGCTATTTTGACTGCTGAACAGATTCCCCAAGAAAGTCATGGCATCCCTAGTCTCTGTGCCCTACACTGTTTAAAAAAAGAACAGACTAAACAGAAACTTCATATTGTAGGACAGAGGACAATAATAGCATATCCTCTTTCCTAGTTATTTTATTCTAAGAACCAGGTTTGCTCTTAGTATGATAAACTAAGAGTTTAACCCGCATTCACAGTAATATGTTTACCCCACTAGAATATTTGATTGAAACTATGTAGTCCAAATGCCAGAGTTTATCATGTTTTTCCACTTCAGTGGCAAGCATGCCAGTTGCTGTGAGCAGTTGAAATATCCTTTCACATTTAACTTCAACCTTTTCACCTTATCAGTTCTTATTTTGCCATCTTCTGTCTTGCATGCTGTATTTTGAATCATAAAACAATTCTGACCAACTCAGTGGATATGTTCCAAGGAGAAGAAGCACTCTTCTGCATGAATGAACCTGAAAATGTGTTTGAAAATAAAGGGCTGTTTAAATAATGGAAACTCTCATTAATAATTTGATTTTTTCGAGTGCATTGCAACTCAGTTTATTCATGCAAACGCCCCATCTTTCAGTGTTCTCAGAATGCTGAACAAATCAAAACAAATACAGTTTTCTTTTTAACTAGATGGGCATAACCGGCAGATAGAGGCAGTTTTCATCTGTTTCATTAGTTTGAATACATAATCACAAATATGCAGTGTATTCCAGATTTCTGGATTTTAGATATTTCTTTTGTTTTTAGCAGACTGACAAATATTAGTGCCTTTTCTTGTTTAACCAAAGGAACAGAATCGGATTATCTGAGATGAACACAGATCCATTTCTCTCCTGACCTCTCCTGACAGTTTTTCAGGGATGATTCTATTCTAACCTGATGGGAAGTTGCTTCATTAACAGATCACAGCAGAGATATATTTTTTTCCTTCTGCCATTACGTTAAAAATGATTTTCTAACATGCAGCGTGGCCCTCAGTCCCAGGATGGACGGAGGAAAGTAGCAGACAACCAGGATACATAGGTATGGCCATGCTGATGTGGTTTTAAATTATATACCCTAACCTAGTACAAAATCTGGCCTGGGGAAAAATGCTGAAACTAGTCAACATAAAGATGTGGAGTGGTAAGGAGGGGGGGGGTCTTGACATGATACATCTCTATGCCCAGTTGGTGTACAAAATAGACCTCTGACCCATTCCCATTTTGCTTACATGGGGACAGGTGGCATACCTAGGTTTGCCCTATTTGGCCCTAGTATGCTAGGATTGCCCTATTTGGCCCTAAATTAAAAATGACTGCCTGCCTTCCCCGGCCCAGTGTCACTGCTATAATCTTAGTAGGGTCCTTCTCCCAATGTCTGTTGTTATATCAAATTTAAGATGCAGAGATCTCAAAAATGGGATCCTCATCACTGATCTATCCTGTTTTGTCTGCGTTTCGCCTTCTCTCTGTGTGTTTGCTACAGTAGTGCCTTTAACAGGGTGAGGGAGCATTTGCCTCCTCACTAGTTTGCAGCAGTCTACCTATATGTCTTCCAGAGAATACAAGCAAAAAAACTGGTTCTCTCCTCTACAGGACTGCTGCCTACTTTGCTGATGGGAGAAATGTCGCCTTAACCTCTAATTCCTCCTCTCGAATCTACAGTGTCTTAGTTCAAAGCCAACAAGAAAAGCAGGCAATCATACCACCTGATCAAAGAATGTAATAGTGAAAAAACAGGATCATTTTCTGCATAGACAGCATTTTAAAAAGCCCACATTTCTGAGACAGAGCAATCATTTGGGGGAAATGAAAACATAATGTGCACAAAGCTTATCTGGATGATTTTCTTTGGCAAGAACATTTGTTAACTCTTCTGGCTAGAAGAAGCTCCTGTCAGATTATCTGCTAGGTCACTCACTGCTCCTCCTAGTATCCATGTCTTGTGCAACTATAGAAGCAGACAGAAAGGCACTGGAATAATAATCATTTTGATGGTTTCTGGAAATCCAGAAAATCTTGCCGTTATTTTTAACAATTGAATTCAGAATGTATTTTAAAGGAAAGGGGTGATTTGGATTGGTTTTTAGTAGATGATTTACACACACACATCCCTAATAAGTCAGTTTTGTCAATGAATGTGACATTCATTGCATAAACTTGAAATTATTACCACCAGCTACTGTTGTTCCAGTAATTATTTTCTATCTTTTATCTTTTTTCTTTTTTTGACTTCCATGAATTCTCTTTGGTCGTAACTTGGCAAAGTTACTCTTCAAAATTTTCCTCAGAAGTCCTATGAACCCTTTGTTGGGTGGCAAATACCTCCTGATGCCATACTACCTGCCTTTCTTGGTGTGCCAATGCAATGCAAATACCTCTATAACTCTGCTTCCTTGGCTAGCATTAGTGCCACCTATAATTACACTGCTTAGCATTCACACAATCCTTTCAGTGTTCATTAATTATATTGTTACAAGCTGTGTGACCACCACAAAAGGTAAGTCACTACAAAACCATCTTGCATCTGAGTACTGATTCTGAGTATCTTGTGTAAAGGCACCTAGTAAATTTATGTTAGAAATAGGTTCTGAGTCAGGGAATCTCTTATTTGTAGCTTAGTATCTTAGCCACTGTGCTATATGGGTCTGCATAACTCCACCTGCCTTTCTTGGGGAGCCAGTGCCTCCCCATGCCCACCTTATAATGCTTCTTGCCTTGTTAAGAGTACTAAATGTTGGCCTCTACCTATAGAATTTTAATTGCCTAAAAAACTGAAATAGTTTTATATATCTCCCTGGAAAAAAAGGCAGGAAGAACTCTTAGCTGAAAAGTACAGTGCAGTACAGATTAGGTGGATTTTTTTTAAAAGGTGGAAATGTAACTAAACAATAAATGAATTCTATAACAACATGAAATGTAAATGTTTTTTGATCACATCCTACGGTGAAGGGCTGCTCTGTTTTAGTTCTCACAAGGCAATGTAGGCTGGTAAGGATGTTTATTCTTTTCAGGCTGGTGTTCTTCCTGGGAAAAACTGCTTTCATGACACCAGCCAGTTCAGGCATTTGCAGAGTAAATAGGATGATGTCATAAGCATAAGCATAAGCATAAGCATTTTATTGTCATTGTGCACGCACAACGAAATTTACAGCAGCATTCCTCGATGCACACAATTTCAGACTCATACAATTTCAGACTCATGCAAAAATGTGACACCCTGCTAACATCAATTGGGGCAGTTAAGTAGGTTTCAGGAAGCATTGCCTTTGCTTTCAACACATTAACACTTTTGGTCCTTTCAATGCTACATATATACCAGCTGCTGAAGTTGCTACAGAAGTAAAATTTTGCTATTTGAGATACTTTGCTATTTGAGATACTTGGAATGACTGCATCCTAAATAAGATAAAAATGAGACATTTAAAGAACTCTTTTGAATTCCTATCAGGTAAAAACTTTGTTGTTTTCCACTGGCCTTTTTTCTTTTTTTGACTTCCATGAATTCTCTTTGGTCGTAACTTGGCAATGTTACTCTTCAAAATTTCCCTCAGAAGTCCTATGAACCAGTTCACTCCCTGTCAGTATCATTTGCAGCTATAAATGTGTCCAGAACACTGCATTTTGTCAAGACTGTCAAAACTGCAATAAGTACAATGATATACATTTTCCAGAAATGTTTTTTAAAATTCAGGTACTGCCTTGCCCTAAGGGACATGAGCATAGAATCTCTTGCAGCTGTTTTTCTCTCTTTAATGCATACAGATGGGGAGCCGAGCAGGCAACCCCCTGTGCCCAAGGGAGAAGATGGCTGCTTTCTCCCTCGGGCAGAGGGGGAATTGCATTGGCGACCGGCTCAGTGGCCTCCAACACTCCAGCTTGGGCATTTTTTTTAAGCCAAGAAAGGGACCCTTTCTCGGCATAAAAAAAACCCCAAACAAATGCAGAGGCTGGAGGTCCCCGGAAGGGCTGGAGCCCACTTCTCTCTGAGATGCTACCTCTCAGAGAGAGAGTGATGCTCCAGTCTCCTTTGATCCATCCACCCCCCACTCCATCAAGCTTTCTCTGCCCATGGATCACAGGGTCCATGGACAATGACAGTTTTCCCATCCACCCCCCCCCCCATCCCCATCAAGCTTTCTCTGCCCATGGATCACAGGGTCCATGGCCTGCATCTGTGTCTGGCATCTTCAGAGGTGTATCACAGAGGGAAGTCACAGAGTGTATCACAGTGTGTAACAGACTTCCCTCTGTGATACACCTCTGAAGATGCCAGCCACAGATGCAGGTGAAACATTAGGAGTAAGATCCACCAGACCACAGCCACACAGCCCGGAAAACCCATCAGAACCTGTAAAACCTCAGTATTCAAGTTAAATTGCCGTATTGGCACTTTGCGATAAATAAGTGGGTTTTGAGTTGCAGTTTGGGCACTCGGTCTCGAAAAGGTTCGCCATCACTGTCCTATCCAATACTAATGACGGCAAACCCTACTTAGCTTCCAAGGTTGGATGAGATCAATCCAGCCTGGGCTATCCAGGCCAGAGCTTATAATGTATGTAATGTATCTACATATCCAATTCTAAACTTGATATCAGAGCGTGGATCAAAAAGGCTGCACAATGGTGTACAAGGCTGCACAAATCTGAGAGAACCAGTGAAATCTTAAATTTAACTAGAAGAAATTTTTAAGAAGTATGAAAATGCTGAGTTCCTGTGAGATTACCACATGAGTTCCTGGCAGCCATTCGGGCTTGCCTAGCCAACCTCAGACAACCATGGTTTCCTAGGTGACCCAAAATGGCTGCTGCAGAGATGAGTTGGAGAGAAAGAATAGACAGGCAGGAAAGTCAAGATTGGAGGGGGAGAGTAAGCAAAGGCAGAGTTGAAAGAGGAACAAAATAAAAATAAAAGAAGATGAAATAGGGTGGGGTGGGACCTAGGGATGGAATGGAAGAACAGCTAGAATCAAATCTAGTAGCACTTTAGAGATCAACAAGATTTTCAGACTATAAGCCAGCGATTCCCAACGATGCCACAGTACCCTGGGGTAACATGAGCACGTCCCAGGGGTACTGCGACAACACTACTGCCCCCCTCCTTTTGTGGCACTTCTGCTTCCTCGGTGCCACCCCTGCACTCCCATCTCCGCACACTGTCACAAAATCCCTGCAACGGAGGCCCCCTGGGCTGCAAATGGATCCATCCCCAGCAAGAACATGGGGAGGGGGCTCTTTTTTGCCCCCACCTGCTCATCTTGCAGGCAACCCAGCCTCTGCCCAGCTTCACTCACCCAAGATGCCTTTGCGGGTTGAGAAAGTGCTGGGGGGGATGCGTGGCAGGCAGCTTGGCTGGCGAGCAGCACCCCGGCATGAAGGGAATCGCTGGATGCCAGGCGCCAACTGGTTCTTTGCACCCAGCCTCTCCTGCGCACCTCTCCTGGCAAAAGGACCTGGTCAGTGCCCGGCGGCTTCCTCTGTGCCAGGGCGCCACTCACCAGCTGAACTGCCTGCCACGCACACCCCCAGCACTTTCTCCTGCTGCAAAGGCACCTTGGGTGAGTGAAACTGGACAGAGGCTGGGTTGCCTGCAAGATGAGCAGATGGGGGCAAAAAAGAGCCCCCTCCCCATGCTCTTGCTAGGACTAGGACCGTTTGCAGCCCAGGGGGCCACCCTTGCAGGCATATTGTGACGGTGCACGAGACGGGAATGTGGGGTTGGCACCGAGGAAACAGAAGTGCCAAAGGGCAACCCAAGGAAGAGAAAGGCACAGAGAGTGGACTCTAAGTGGGGGGGGGCTGAGTTTGAGTCCCCTCCCCAGGAAGCCTGCTGGGTGACCTAGTTGGCCAGCCCCCAGTTCACCTGCACAGTGCGGGAGCTGATTGCAGGTTATGTGCAGGTGGAGCAGGTTGTAGAATGGATTGGATGCCATGGAGGGAAAACCAAATTAAAACCCTTGCAGGCCTTTGTACATTTTTGTGACTGCTTTAAGTCTGTCAATAAATGCTTGAAATAAGTGAATAAGAATAAATGTGCGTGGTGTGAGTGCCTGGGGGTCTAACATTAGCACTTACTCCGGGGATTTATTTCCTCTGCGGTTTCACACCCCCTATCCCCAGAGCCTTAAGACTGTGAGTTCTTTAAAACCTCTTGATATTCCCCTGCATTTTGCAAATGGCATCCTTTGTTGCGTGGCCCCATAGGTGGTTGTTTGGAAGACTGTTCTTCATTCATTGAAGCTTACTTGCAGGCAAGTTTATTTCTTTATTTTCCAAATGTGTAGTCTGCCACTCCTATCGGAAATGCAGTTTCAGATGCTCACAACAGTGTAGATCAGCGGTTCTCAACCTATGGACTGCGACCCCTTTGGGGGTCAAACAACCCATTCACAGGGGTTGCCTAAGACCATCGGAAAATGGCCTTTTTATGTTTTATATATACCAATTTTATGGTTCAGGATCACCACAACATGAGGAACTGTATTAAAGGGTCGCAGCATTAGGAAGGTTGAGAACCACTGGTGTAGATAAAGTAAATCAATTTTTTAAAAAGGTGTTTTCCTCAAGGATACCCTGAGATATAAAGAGCGAGATCAAAGGTACCGCAACATCGAAAAGGCTGGAAACACTGCTATAAGCCTTGGAGAGTCCAATCTCTCCTATTCAGATCTGGGTATCTGATGGAAGAAGCTTTGATTCTTGAAAGTTTGTACCCCGAAAATCTTGTTTGTTTCTAAAGTGCTTCTGGACATGATCCTAGCTGTTCTAATGTATACCAACCAGACAAGGCGGCCATCTTGCACGCCCCAAGCACCACTTGCAAGGGGTATCCTCAGCCACTGAGCCCTCTACCCATCAAGAATCTGCTCTACCCTGAACAGTTTTAAACTTTTGGCTCTGCTTCCAAAGTCCACATGTACTTTGGAGATGGAGCTTGCAGTTCAATGCTCGGCTCAGCCAGGTTCAGGTTTAAACTGCAGGTGCCTCCAAAGTCTGTACGGACTTTGACTGGGTCCAGCTTTATACTGCTGGCTCTGCCCAAGAAGCTCCACCTCCGAAGTCAGGTGAACTTCAGAGACAGAGCCAGCAGTATAAAGCAAGACCCCACCTGACTGAGCCAGCAGTTCAATGCTGGACTTATCCTGGCTAGGTCCAGCTTTCAGCTGCAAGTCCACATGGACTTTGGAGGCAGAGCCTGCAGTTGAATGTTGGGCTCACCCTGACTGGGTCCAGGTGGACTTCGCAGGGGGTGCCCAAAGTTTTGTGCTGGATCCAGCAAGGCTGCGGGGGGGGGGGGGGGGGTTTCAGTGCATGCCCAAGGCATTGTAGGCACAAATTCTGAATTGAATCTAGTTTTCCTAAATTTACATGGTTCTGTCTCCAAAGATATATTATGGATCAGAACATACCAATTTTAGTGAGACTTACTCTTACGTCACGCATTTTGTATCAGTGTACTGGTCTGCTTGTTTATCTGTATGGTACCTTTCCAGTGCTTGCCCCCAGTAAACACATACTTTATTTCCACACAAATGTCTTTTTAAAAATCTTTATTTCAAGGAATGCTGTCAGTTCTTAATTTAATGGATTTGGGATGTTGCAACCCAGGCTCAAAATTTGAAAGCACTGAAAGGCGGGGGGGGGCATAGGTTTGGCATATATTATAATGTAGATCTATGGGATAATCTATAAGGAATATCTATAGATTTTTTCTATAAGGAATATTCCTTATAGATTATCCCATAGATCCACATTATAATATATGCAAGCAGACTAAGAAGCTCGTGGAATTATAATTGGGGGTGAGTGAGTAAATTATTAGGAATTTCTCAAATATCTCAGTCCTTGTAATGATGAGAAACAAGCCCATGAATTTGAACCAAAATGACAAAGATTATTTTTCACTGTCTAATTCTCTGCTTGCGTTGTTTTCTCCTTGTCGGAAACTTGGCTTATTTCCTACATGACGCTCTCAAGGGATTTTTGCTTTGTCAGTTCTTGTCACTGCCCAGTCTAATCAACACTGGTACCACAGAGTGTCGCTTCCAACTATTATATTAGCCTATGAAAGGATTTGTCATAATGTCTAACATATCATACAGCACACAATAGTTGAAGAGAACCCCAGGGTTTAAGCTTCCTATTTAGGATTTAATTTAGAATCACTTCTCCACTTACAGAGAACATGCATTTTCTATTGGGCTTGTCAGGATTTAATTTTAAACATCTGCCGAGTTGTGCGCTTACAAACAGTTGTCCTTTATCCCATGCTTTAAAAACCCTCCAAAATGTAAAAAAAAAAAAAAAGTATGCTAAATTTCTTTCTTTCTCTATTTTGAGCCATATCCTAATATCTCTCATTTGTTAGGTGTACTAAAAATCAAGCATCCTAAATTTGCTGTCTTCTGGTTATCTTCATGCAGGATGTCTGCATGTCCTTGTTGTATATATATATTTCCTTCAGAATACTACTATGTACCCTTTACTTTCCTAGACACTGAGAAATTACAGGGGCACTCTTATCAGGTTGGTTTCCTTTAGAAAAAGTAACCCCAGAGGCTTGTGTTTGTGTGTGTATGTACTATTTGCTGTCACCTGTGCTGTATTTGTATATTTCTAAGTAAAGCAAAGTGCAACTCTTTAGAAAATGTATTACCTGACATCAGATACTGACAGATAAAGATATGCTCCATTAAGAGTTGCTGCTAGCCAACCATAAATCCATTGAAATCAGCATGCTTAACTCTGTTACAGTGAATGGCCTTTACTTTTTGTTCCTAACTGATATGTATGAAATTGAATAGATAAGTTCATGAATTCCATAGATAGTTTCATGAACTGGGGCATGGCAATAGTTAGGGGAACATTTGGAGTTATAAATTTATGGATGTTGATCTTTTTTCACATGACTACACTGTGTTGACATACCATTGCCCTGTCAAATTAGCTATCTAATTTGACACAGGGACTTGGTCTAGTCAGAATATGGCTGACCAAACTCCACCAAGTCAGATTGTGACACCTTTGTGTAGGAGTTGGGATAACAGAGGTGGAACTTTGAGTTGCCAACTGAGCTGCCATACTGCAGACAGCTCGTGAAAGGGAAGGTGTAAAGGTGTTGGATGGGTAGGGTTGGGGCTGAGAAGGCACATGAGAAGAAGCCAGATTAGTCCCCCTCATAAGGCTCTGGGGGTCTTGCAGGAGGCAGAGGATAGCCGTCAGGCAGCCACAATTCCACACCCTGAAGCAGATCAATGCAAAAGTGCTGTATAGACCAAAAGAGCAGTAAAGAAGTGCTGCAACACCTCCTTTCTTCTTGCTGAGGTCTTGCAGGCTCTCTGAACTAGGGTTGTCATATGCCACTGGAAGCAGGACTCTCCCACACTCAGCAGGCCTTACCTGCTAGCATTCCAGATGCCAGCAGAAAAAATATTTAAAATAATAATTGAAGGTGTGATGTTACTTCTAGGAAAGTTTCCTAAAGAGATATGAAATCATTTCCAGATTTTCCTCACAGAGTTGTGCTAACCACATGTCTACCACCTTCTGTCCTGCTGGCCAGGCCTGGCAATAGTGTTTTGGGTAGGGACAAAGAGATGGTGGGGGGAAGGAGCTGGTAAAATTACCAACTCTCCAGATGGGGCCTGCTTTGGAGGGAACTAGGGTGTTACATTCCAGTGAGGTCCCTTCACATTCCAGTGAGGTCACACCCAAAACTCTTAGGAATCTCAGAGAGTGGAACAGGCCTACAGCAGTCAGAGCTTCACAAAGTCCAGGCAGGTAGGGAAACAGGATAGTCATTTGCCAGACCTCAGGCTCAATTATGGCCTCAAAATTAGACTGACTGACTGACTGACTTTATTTATGGAATTTCATAAGTTTCATAACTTTTATTTGCATCCCTTTTGGACATTTTTTAATTTTTATTATACATAAGGAATTCAAAAGCTGGAGTAGCTCGGGCCTTTCTGAAGTTCAGGCAGCTTGCCGCCTTTCCATCACTAAGTTTAGTAAATCATAATTACAAACAAACTCAATGAAATTTTTACCTTGGAAGATTCTCTTGTGACTTTTCCCTGGGATGGAGACTTTTTTGTAAATGCAAAAACACATAGACCATGGACATTTATCACTTGGAAAGTTTTGCATTCTATGTTAAGCTGTCTAATATTGCCCTCCATTGAGTGAGGTTGATCATTCCCTTTTATGCGGTGTATTAATAATACTTTTGACTAAGTTCACCTTTTTCTGGGATTTATTGCAAACTGCTGTCCTCAAGGCTGTTTGTTCTCCAAAACAAGGGTCAACGTTGGGAAGACTGATATACCTAGGCACAGTTCTATGATCCTCATGCTCTGTGCATGAGTTCCTTACAATGTCACCAATGCCTTATGAAAAAGTTACTTTAAACTTTTAAGTGTGTGTGTGGGGGGGGGGGGGTTGTAGACCTTGCAGAATTATACCAGAATACAGAAACTTTACAAAACCACTTTATTTAAAGGAAAAATAATAAATAAATCCCTCATCACTCATATGTTTAAGGGTTTGATATGGTTTGCCCAGAAAGAACTTGTCTCAAGCTTATCATGAAAGGCACCAGTGCATTACAAACACCCAGTGAGAGGAAAGTCAAGCATTAGTTGCAGCGCTTGAAAAGATGAAGTGTAAAAGGAGATGGCTGGGGCTCCAGATAAAAATATTCATAGAGCTTGTTAGGTAGGCTTGGGGGGGTCAAGTATCTTGAGGGGGGGAAACCTACAGATAAATATTTAAATGTGCACCAAGTTCTTAATGAAATACAAAATGAAAAGTTGAATTAGTAGGGGGAAAACTGTATGGCATAATGCAAATTGAAGATAAAGGTTTCTGAGTAAAGATCACAAGAAACAAGTCCTTTGGAGAATGCGTATGTAGAGAATTACCACATCAGCAAGATTATGAAAACAGATGCGGCGAGTTTATGGAAATAGCTTTGAGGTTAAATTGAGTGGGAGAGTAAGAAGGCAGGAGGAAGGTTGCTTGAAGTTTTATTCTAAAGTGCCAGGAAAATTACCCAACTCTTCAATATTTGGTTTGCAATAGCTAAGGGACTGGATTCCACAACATAGGGAGTGTAGCCTTTCACTGCAACATTTACATTACAGAAATATCAAACTGATCCAAATTTCACATTCTGGGAAGTACTTTTGGACAGTCTCTAACAGATATGCATTTTAACTGACAGATGCTCAACAGCTGTTAATCTGGTTATATGTGTAGCAGATGCTGTTGTACATGGGCAAGGAATGAACTAGCCCCACTCGCCATTATCAGATGACTGGGGGTATTTCCAGTTTTCTGTACAACAGTCTTCTGCTCAGTCCCCAAAACTGTGTTCCCCTTGAGAAATATTCTCTTTTTGCAGTAAGGAATCGATGTCTTTCTTTATAAAAGCAAACATTCCTTGCATAGGGAACACAGCATTTCGTACGGCATCAATGTTTTCATTATCAAGTGGATTCAGATTTCACATTCAGGAAAGTGCTTATTTTACAGTCTTCGGGCAAGCAGATTGTGGGAAGGCCCATTAGTCTGCTTGGTGTTTTAGGATTGTAGGTAATTAAAAAAAAATCTTAGAGAAACTAGATCTCAGCCAGCACTGCATATTTAAATTGATATGACTGTAAAGGGGTTTGCTGACTTTTAAAAGAACCTGAAAGGCAAAATTATAATGACAGTCACGTGCAGGTTCTGTTTAAAACCAGATGAGCAGTCGTATTCACACATCATAGCCTTTTATGCTTAAAATCACTCAGGAGCTGGACTTCTTGGACAGAAAGTGTTTCTGTACTAAATGGAATGCTGGCTTCTGATTAATGAATTTTTTTTCTTCTCAATGGAAGATCTGGGGATGGGAAGGGCCACAGCAGAGTAGGAGTGTACATTGTGAAAAAAAAGTTCATTATAATTTTGGATACAGAAAAAAATATGTACAGTCATGGTTGGTTTTCAGGTAGGACATTACCAGTTCTGGTTTCAAATCCCCAGTTTGATTATATTTCCTTCTGGTTCTGGATTTTCAGAATCATTATTTTCAATGGGGAACCAATTTAAGGGTTTGGGGGAGCTGCATTTAAATACAATGGCACCTTTTTTGCACCGCATACAGTCCTAATCTAAAGACCCCCTGAGAATGGACAAACAATGTTGATTTTACAGACCCACAAAGTATGTGAAATTGAGTGTAGGTGCATTTCTCTCTACTGATTCCTATTGGTGGGAAACAGTGTCAGCAAGGGCTGGCATCTGTATACCTTCAGCTGAGGCAGCTACCAGGGCTTCTGGCAGGGCCCACTGCTGCTGACTCCTCAACATGCAATTTTCCTGCCAGTTCACTTGTGAGTGCTTCACCACCAATGCATCCAACTGCATACACTGCCCAGTGCCATCAGGGAAGAGGTTGCATTTAATGTAATTGACTGTGAGCATGGACAGCTGGAGGTCTTGCAACAGTGTTGCCAGGTAGCCCCTGAGAAAGGGGGTCTCACCACTCCAAAATTGAAGCCTAGTTTTGATTCTGTCAGCATATTAATTTTACTTACCGAAGTGACAATATAATGTTGATAATGATGTGGGAGATGTTCTGGTATTTGGGCTGAAACTCTATGGTAGAAGCTGTTTTTACCATAGAGTTTTACCCAAATACCAGAGTGTCTCCAGTGTCATTGGCAACGTGATGACTTCACTTCTGGAAGTGACATCAGTATGCCCTCATTGTTCAGACCTAGGCCTCAATTTGCACCAGGTAAGACTCCTACCAGCCAGCAAAACAGTGCCCGGAGGGGGGGGGTTAGCAGGGCATTCCCCCACCCCTGGCGAGGGTCTGGCAACCCTATTTTGCCAGTAAGGCACGGGAAAGACACACAGGCAAGAAATGAGTGAGTGGTTGGGAAGAGGGGCATGGCAACTTTCTGCCTAGGGCCCCCAGAATTTTGAACCAGCAATGGTCAGCAACCAGCATTTTACAAAATGTCCTGTCTGCATCCATGTTTTCCACATCATCTTATGATGTGACTAAATAACAAGGAAAAATACTTTTCTGCTGAAAACTTTGCATTTACCGACCTTCCTTGTAGGCCATTTTTCCTTCCACAAAGTAAAGAAGCCTTCCTTTGCAGAAAACATCCCCATTGTCTCGTCTTTGCAGTGTTTGAAAAGAGTTTATAATAAAAGCAACATTGTGTATGTGAGATTACATGTGTTGAATCAATCATTCAATTGCCATGAGAGCTAAACTACATGATATGTTTATTTACAAATTGTCTCTAGGTTCACTGGGTTCACAGGGTGTCATGTCAGCTCCAAGAACATTGCTGAAAGGTCCAAGAAGCTGGTTTTGCTGATGAGGGCGAGCATGTGTGGAGGGGGGCTCTTTTCTCCCTCTATCCTTTCTTCCTGACACTTAAGAACACCCAGTGGGAAGTTATTCACATAAATTTGGAATAGTACAAGGAGTAGTCTGAGCATTCATAACTTGGCACAGATTTCTCCGTGGAAATTTGTTCTCTGGGGCTTGTCTGGGAGATGATTGTCTGGGAGCAGTCATCTCCTGATCCCTTGCAAGGATCTGATTGGAAGGGAGAAATGCCACTGCCTAAGAAATTTGGAGAATGAAAGAAAAACAAGATGCCTGACGGTAAGCACACAAACATCAAAAATAATTCAGATTGTTCAGGGGTTTTTTTCTGTAATGCCTAAAATCCCAGCTTTGATGTTACCATGCTGAAAAAGTCACTGTATTGACCCAAAATAACAATTTTCATACATATTTTAGCTCAGGGGTTTCATATAGTCCACCTTCAAAACAGCCATTTTTTTTCAGGAGAACAAGTCTGTGTAGCAGAAAGGTCAGTTGCAATTCCAGGAGATCCTCAGCCCCACCAGGAGGTTGACAAGCTCTCACCAGAGTTATGCATTTCCCATTTCTCTAAGTGGTAAAAGTTTTAGTAGCTGTGCTCACTTAGGTTGCTTCCCTTTAGAGCATAGGTATCAAACTCGTGGCCCTCCAGATGTTGTGGACTATAGTTTCCATCATCCCCTGCCAGCATCATGCTGGCAGGGGCGGATGGGAACTGTAGTCCATAACATCTGGAGGGCCACGAGTTTGACACCACTGCTTTAGAGGACATAGAAACAGAGTCTTATAGTATGTAATGTGCAAACACTAATTTATAGTAGTGTCAGTCTGCTTTTCTATCCTTCTGACTCAAGGACCTCTGTTCAAGCGTGACTCCTGCCCCTTCCCTTTCCTCCAGCATGTTACCTTCACCAAGCTCTGGTGGCTGCTTCAACAGAGCCATCAGTCAGCAATTATTCTCCATTAAGGGAACATCAATAGTAGCTAAGAAACATTCCTGCTCTTTGTTCCAGGCCCTGGTTCCAATCCCGTCAACCTAATCCCATTCACACTGATAAGACAGAAACCTCACAATGATATATTAAACTTAGCAAACCTTCTATGAAGTCAGCTGAGTGGAAGGGGAAGTAATTTTACCTATTCCCCCTCTCACTGCAAACCCCCACATTGCACCCAGCCTTATTTCTGAAGGTAATGGACAGGTACCGTTTTCAAAGTCACAGTGGTTTACAGAGTTCTTTGCAATACATTGGATCCAGTCCAGATATCTAATTTGTACTACCAGCTAAAGTACTACCCACTGCTACCCACTTTGTATGGCCGACTACACTACCCACCATGAAGTTTGCAGATTTGCAGTTTGCACATTTCAAGACAGAACAGTGGAAAATTATAAAACCGATATTGAATTGGTCAATTTAAAAAAAAGTTAGATGTTTGTATGGAAAGCACAGGGAGAAATTCTGTTTTAATTTTGCAGTAATAGGTTCAAAGAGAACTCTCTGTAATCCAATTTTCACTAATTGCATACCTCTAAAAAGTAGTGCTGTTCATCATATTTGATTGCTTATTACAGAGTAATGGTAATTAAATGAACATTCTGAACAAAAAACGTGATTCTAACTTATAGGGTTCAATAATGTCACTCAGGAAGAGGATTACCGGTACTTTTGTAATAACCATCACCAGCCCTTTCCTTTACTCTATTTTCCTAATTCCCTTCTATTTAGTTTTCTTTTTATATATATTTGCAGATTTGGGAATTTCAGACTCATGAGGATTAGGGATTCATTTTTCTGCACATAATACCTTAATCTCTTTGCTCATTTAGTCAAAACAAAGTGATAAAATCACAAGGAGGCCAGTGGTCTAAGATAATACTCAGATTGCCAAAGTAATCATGCAGAGTTAATATTACTGTTAGTATAACCAGATAGTAGCTATCATAATGGCTAAGAACTAGACAAAGTTATTTAAATCCAAATTATTAGCAAATTGTGCTAAAGTGGTTCTGCCTCTGCATTTCACGATAGCAAACCTTCTGCCTAGTTTTTTTATTAGCAGTCATTAACATCCCCTACCAGTTTCAATCTGTATATTTTATGCAGACTCTTATTTATTGGTTCTCTACACCCAGGGTTTGCAGTGTGGGGGGAATATCTTTGTGATTGATGCCCCTCAAAACAGGCAGTTTGGTGCTTAGCAAATCAGTGGTCTGATCAAATATCCCTCTTTATTTGGAAAGTTGAGGGAAGAATCCAAACTTTTCCAAATATGTGAACAAATCTTGTTATGTGTACATGTGTATATTATTGGTCATTGTTAACTTTGTTTCTTTTTTAGACATAAAGATTACAGTGGAACTGGAATCTTCAGGCGATGACATTTCAGCCACATTGAGCACGATGCCAAATTTCATAGAATCTCTCAGTTTTCCTACCTCTCTTCCTGAAGAAGATATTTTGGTGCCCACAGACCAGATTGTATTATTGCCAGATGTAACTGCTGGTGGCCCCTCAATTGTTATTGATGAATCTTTTGAAGCAACAACCTCTTCATGGGAAGCAACAGCTATCCCAACTGGATTTGATTGGGGAGTGCAAGGTATTGCCACAGACTCGGATATTATTGACATGATGAGCCCAGGAACAACTGGGGAAATGGAGGATGGCAGCGGCTATTATGTATTGCCAGCAACTCCCCCAGCTGAGACGACTCCAACTCCTTCACAGAAGTTTCTAACTACAAGTTCCATGACAACTGCACCCAAAAGCAAGGAGCTGGTGGTGTTCTTTAGCTTGAGGGTAACCAACATGCATTTTTCTGATGACCTCTTCAATCGAAGTTCAGCAGAATACAAAGCACTTGAACAGCAGTTCTTGCAACTGGTAGGTGACTATATATACATCAGTATTCATGGGCAGATGTTTAAGGAGATATTTATATCAGCCTATAACTTATAGAGAGCCAGCAGGATGTAGTGGTTAAGAGCAGGTGGACTCTAATGTTGAGAACCAGGTTTGATCCCCTTCTCCTCCACATGATCAGTGGAGTCTTATCTGGTGAACCAGATTGCCTTCCTCATTTCTACATTTATGCTGGCTGACCTTGGACTAGTCACTGGTTGTGGTGGTTTTTCCGGGCTGTGTGGCCGTAGTCTGGTGGATCTTGTTCCTAACATTTCACCTGGATGTGTGACTGGCATCTTCAGAGATTCCAGCCACAGATGCAGGCGAAACGTTAGGAACAAGGCCCACCAGACCACGGCCACACAGCCTGGAAAAACCACCACAACCAGTTGAATCCGGCCGTGAAAGCCTTCGACAAAACATTGGACTAGTCAGTTTGTTCAAAACTCTCTCAGCCCCTCTTATCTTGCAAGGTGTCTGTAGTGGGGAGAGGAAGAGTTTGTAAGCCCCTTTGAGTCTCCTTACAGAAGAAGAAGGGGGGCATAAATTCAAATTCTTCTTCTTCCCTCTCAGTCTCAGACCTGAGGGCAGGTACACAAATGCTCCCTAATTGCTCAGATCTGCCAAACTTTGGAAAATTTTCTGTAGCTGATTTTTTTTTAAAAAAAATGCCTGTTTGGTGCATGTCTGTTGTCCATGCTCAACCTGCAGTACAAAAAACCCCATCCTTTTCTGTCGAACATAAAGTCCATTATTATAGAAATGAGCAGGGGCAGTGATGGGCAGCTGTGCCAACCCCGCGCGGGGGTCTGGAAATGGTGCGAGGGCAGGTCTTCGACATTGGGCCTTGCTACATCAACCTCTCCTATATCAGGGAGGGTGCCTACGGGATGGTCTGCTCTGCCTATGACAATATCAACAAAGTTCGGGTGGCTATAAAAAATCAGCCCTTTTGAACACCAGACTTACTTCCAGAGAACTCTGTGAGAGAGTAAGCAGTGGAAGCTGGAATGGAAGTCATGTTTGCTCTCTTCTGATACCCCCTGTCTCTGTCTTGCACATTCATTCCTTCGCTATAAGTATTGCTGAGTTCTGCTGGAGTGGCGGGTGGGGTGGAGGAGGAAAAGATTTTCTACTTTTTTTATTCCACAGCGGCGGCGGTTGTGGTGGTGCTGCTGCTGCTAACTGGAACCCATAAGAAAGGTACAGTGTCTACCATCAAGGAAGAAATCACTGGAGTCCGTTGAATTGAATTTATACAACGGATGTAGTATGATTATAATTTCTGCACTCTTTGAAGAATAAGGTATCACTGATGATACCTACAGCAATTCAGCTGAGCACTAAATTGCTGTACTGGATTCACAAGGAATCCTAGAGGAAAGTATCACTAGTTCTCGAAAGAGCAAGATAATATGCACAGATTTCTCGCTGGATATAGTGGTGCCATTGTTCTGTGCAACAGCATGCCAGTTAAATTGTGCCATAATACAACCTGACAAGAACTTCTGAAAATAAATTACATTACACCGAATGGGGACAGTAAATAATTGCTGTAGAACTGAGGTTCAGATATATCCTCAATAGGCCAGGACAGGTCTACATGGGGGTCTTTTGTTACCCCTCCCACTATCAACACCAGCTAGGCCAACTTGCACTGCGAGAGCCATCAGCCATGTGATGAGATGGCACTCTTTAGCTGCACTCTACATTGAGGTTTAGCTTAAGTCCCATTGATTTATTTTAACTGGATAACTGTGCGTGAATTTAATTAGCAGGAAAAACTGCACTCCATCTATCTTAATAGATTGTAGAGAAAGAGCTAAGCATAGAAAGTGCTGAGGACTAACCAAGAAACTTAACCTGGGAGCAGGTGTTAGGCCTGCTAATAGAGAAGCAAGCTGGTTGATTTATGGTCCTGAAAATTAAAAGTGAATTTAAGTGGAATTAATGTGGACATCAACTGAGGACGTGAAGTTGAACTGTTTCTCCTCCCCCTCCCCTCTTTTCTTCTTTGCAGCTGCTTCCCTACCTTCAGTCCAACCTTACTGGATTTAAGCAGCTGGAAATATTGAACTTCCGCAATGGAAGCGTGATTGTCAACAGCAAAATGAAGTTTGCCAAGTCCGTGCCGTACAACATCACAGAGGCCATCCACTGCGTACTGGAAGACTTTTGTGATGCTGCAGCTCAGCGCCTTAATCTTGAAATTGACAGTTATTCACTTGATATTGAGCCAGGTGATGTAATATGGGACTGAAGGTGGGAGGAAGGAGTGGAGACCACAAGGGCTTTTCCTGTAGAGAGGTTATTTCAGTTGTCTCTGGATTGGTGCTGCAGAAAGTATATGCCAGAGGTATTGAAGATATTGGTTATGAGAACTGAAGGCTATAAATATAAACTCTCTGGGCACAAATGATCAAGCCACAAAAAGGTATTCATTTTATTAATACTAATTAAAGGTAAAGATAGTCCCCTGTCAAGTACCAGGTAGGTCGAAATATATTGTAAAAAGTCCTGGTTCGTTATTTTGCTGTTTCAGCCAGCAATATTCCAAGAGAGAATCCTCAGAGGTTGCTGGCAACCAGGTAGGTCATTACTGACATCACATCACAACATTTATTAGGCAGATTATGTTTTTAGGGTGGTTTGCCATTGCCTTCCCTGGTAGTCTACACTTTATACCCAGCAAGCTGGGTGCTCATTTGGCTAACCTTAAAAGGATGGAAGGCTGAGCCAACCTTGAGTCAGCTACTTGAAACCGACTTCTATTGAGATAGAACTCAGGTCATGAGCAGACTTTTGACTGCAGTACTGCAGCTTATCACTCTGCACCAAAATTAATATTTAATGAAGATATCAATACCAAATAATATAATTACTAGTTTGACATTGAATTTTACCTAGTACAGCCATATATTAACAGAAATACTTGTCCAATGTCTGTATTATTTAATCTTTCAAAGCTCAATTCTGTGACCACATACACTAGGAAGTGAGGCTAACTTTTCCCTCAGAATATCCATGGGCAAGTGAACCCTTTTGAAGAACAGATATTTTCACAGCCATCTCTCTAGTTTTTTCCATTTCCAAAATCTCAGTCACTTCTCCCATCATACCCAAATTTACAAAAGTAGACAGGTCCAGACTTCAGCTACAGCAGCTGGAGAAAGTGGCTAATGCTAATAGTACAGATAAGTTGGGTGGGAAAAGGCCAAAAGGAAGCATTCAGAAGTGAGAAGCAGAGTAAGAGAGAGAGAGCTGGGTGAGAATTGCTTCACTGAACTTTTGAGTTCATTTTTAGCTCTCATGAGAGGCTTTGGCGATGGGGGGCAGTCCTCATCCTTCCCAGTTCTGCCACTATGCCAGTCACTAGGTTAGGCTCAGAAAGCAAAAAGCTATTCTCTCATCCTTAGAAACTGCTCCTGAGTGAAAATGTTTTCTCAGCATGAAACAACAGCAAGCTCATCTTCAGGAAGTGATCAGTATGGTAGCAGCAGCCCGGACAGCTAAGGTGCTGGCAGCTACTGGATATGTATTGCCTTAGGGACCGTGTGAGTCCCCTTGGAGGGCTGGATGCAGTCCCTGGGCCTTATGCTTGACACACATACCCAGTGGAAATACCCTAGAGATATCTCCCAGTCAAGGACATGGCCACTCCTTTATAGTTAGATATGGAAACTTAAGCACATGCAGCTTGTTGAAACTGTAAAAGGTGCGCGGGTGTTCAAATTTCAGATTCTGCTGGCGACAGTCAGCAAACTGGGGGAAATGATAGGTTGCCAGGAAAAGCAGCAATGCCAACTTGCATTTATTATTCCAGGCTAATAAGGCATTTGGTTTTGATTTAATTTACACTCAAGTAGGAAATGTTAATTATGAAGCAAAAAAGCAGGAAGAAACAAACCCTTATAACTAACTGAAAAATATACTTTTTATATTGGAAAAGACAATTGATCATAATTCAGAAGTGCCTTCGTTTTTAATGAAGTCAGTGATATTTCTTATGGATTTTGTGCAGTTCGTGAATAATCAGTCCACCCATGCCAATAAGAAAGTAGGCTGTGGTGTTTACTCCTGAGTAGATATAATGTCTGGGATTACTCCAGTCTATTGACCAAACCTCATTTCCTGTAGTTTTTCATTGGGAGTAGATCCTCAGGAACGACTTCCCCCCAGTGAATCTACTCCTGAAAAAGTAGAACGTATCCTTTCCACCAGCTGCTGAAACATTATATGCACCATTGCAACTAATGAACTTACTTCCTATGATCAACTCTGAAAGTAAAATACTAATGACCAACTCTACCCAGAACGTGGCATGTGGAGGAAACTCCGCTTGTTTCCCAGTGCCAATATAGCCTAAATCTCACTGTCCAGAGTAGTACTGTTCTTCAGGCTGATATCTTTCTAAATAGGCGGATCTTGAGAATTTTACACAATTCCTAGAATACATGCAGTACCAAGAAGCATCTGTTCATTTGACCACCTCTCCTACAAAGCAGAGAAATAATTAGTTCGCCAGGCATTTCTTCTTCCTTTTGCAAGTCACCCTTCAGGAACATCACATAATGGGATATCTCTCTCCCTGCTGTGAAATAAGCTCATATTAATAGAGATTATCTGCCTGAATAGAATAGAGAGTGAATTTCTGTTTTTAAGACTGGAGTACTGCCAGCCCCTCAGGAATAAAAACAGCAACAAGGAGGAAGGGCAAAGAGAGTGGCAGCCAGATTAAGGCAACACAGTAATTCTGCATACAAATTGAAAGAGTAACATTGATAAACATCAAAGAATGCATGACTGTTAGGTAATGGGAACTAACTCAGCTGACATTGTGTGTGCATCTATGTGGTCAATGGCATTCTGAATTAGAGTCCCTCACACTATCTTTTTATGGCAGGGCAAGAAAGGGAACACAATCTGCTCAACTGCAAATGTGTCATTCTTTCACGGATCAGAGGTACTCATGCCTCATGTTCAGCTGAAAGAAACTGCTAGAGCATGTTGACATGACACTGTCATGACTCTGCTGTATTACCAACACTATGACTAAAAAGGTTGTCTTGACAACAGTGCTGAAAGCCCCTTCTGTTTAACTTTCTGTAGCTCAGAGTTTTGAAATGAATAAGAGATGTACAGGTTAGGTCTTAAAAGGTCCTTACCCTATCTGGAGGGAAAATGTCAATTAAGCTGTGAGATTTGCATGCTTCAGAAAGGTTGGCATGCAAAAAACAAACAAGAAGGTGAGAACGAATTGTGCCTACATTTATGTACCTTGGTGGGTACTCAATAGCCCATTCAAGAAACTTGAACTATCAGGCACATCTCTAATAGGAGATATTTCCTTTTTCCGGTTGTACATCTATAAGTATGTATGTTTTGGGGTGTTGTGGGTTTCTGGGCTGTATGGCCATGTTCCAGTAGCATTTTCTCCTGGAACACAGCCATACAGCCTGGAAAAGCCACAACAGCCCAGTGATTCCAGCCATGAAAGCCTTCGACAATATGTATGTTTTCTTCCTGCAAGCTGGCCACTGGTATTTACTAAGTTTGAATGTATAACTGGATATCCACACTGCCTTGCAATTCCACTTTCCTACAACTTCAACTCTCTTCTGCTCTTACCCATTGCCACCCCACTACTCACTACCACCATCCTTGAACTTATAGTGTGCTTTTTTTGGCTTTGCCAAAGCTGTCCTATATGGTCTCAGAACTAGTTTGTATTTTGCTCCAGCATGCCACAGGTGGTAGAAAGCAGAAGTGAAGGTACAGTCTCACTCCCGTGGTGTATGCTTAGAGATGTGAAGGGGAGCCTGCCTTCATATTCCATCCATTTACACAAGTCCTATGTCATATATGGCAAGCCAGATGCTTGCTATCCTGGTCTTATCTATGTGGAACCTCTTCTACTTATAATTCTAAACCTGGACCTCAGTGTGTCGATCATTAAATCCACACACTGGGATCAGATTCAGAAAAGGAGATATTTTATGGACTTTGGTCATCCCCAGATTGCATAAAAATCCCCTCAAAGGGGGAAAAAATAAAGATCTCCTAATGGTATGCCAGTAGACCACATTGGTTGTAATACTAAGAAAAAATTCTTGGAAGCAATCCCCACTGAATAGAATGGAACATTCTTCTGAGCTGGCATACTTAGGATTGTTTCCATTGGCTCTCAATTATGTATCACATCAGGAGGAATCTAGGGACAAGAACAGTAGTATAACAGTTCAATGGTAGTGTAACAATACAATACAAAAGCATATTTATCTTAATCCCATATTTTAATTCTTCACTGTATTTATTCCATGATTGAACCTAGATAGGTTTTTCCATTAGAATTAGATAGTGCAAATACTAGCTTCTGACACTAGCTTTAAAAACGTTACACAAACAGGAATAGTCCTGGTTATTTCAATTCCTTCACCTTCCCCATGAGAAGGAAGATATCGGGTCCTGTCATATATAAGTTAAAGAGACAAGTTAGCATTTTTACATACATGCACACCCAAAATGCTAGATATATGATTGGTATAAGACACAGCAGAAGCAGTAGCTCTTAGACAGGTTTACAGTTTTCTGTCATGTTCACATTTGTCTGCTTAGAAAAACTGCAGACTCAAAACTCAGTTGGCGATGTAAAATAAAACGTATTCTTAAAAATGAGAGCCCTCTAGTGGAAACACTGATATAGTAAAACCAAGGAAACATTTGCTCTTATTTTTAATATCCACAGATAGCATTGTTAGATTGTGATCAACTAACAATACTCAATGGATATCCTAAGAATCTATGAAATAATATGTTGATCATTATTTGCACAAAGTTTTGTCAGAAATGACAACATCCATACAATAAAGAAGCCTTTAGAAAGTTACAGTGGTAAAAACAACAGAAGGACTAGTGTGGCTTCACTAAGAAAAGAAAAGAGAATCAAAAGCAATCCATGGTATTCTCCATCCCCATGGCACATAATAGTGAGTGCAACTTTTCTTGTGTAAACTGTACCACATTTGATCTGAATCAGCAAAGGCGCTGTGGGTTCAGGCAAGAGCTGCTGAACACAGCTATATCATGGATACAATTTTGCTTGTATGAATGTTTGATAGAGAACTAATGAAGAGAGCTAGTGTGGTACGGGTACAAAACCATTTGCAAAACTGAGTTACCAGTCATATTTTCTAGGATACAAGTCTAAGGGAGGGAGACTAGAATACCCAGCGAGTGCAGCAACCCCAATCATGCTGGCAGAAACGGATCTGCCTCTCCTCCTCCCCAAAACATCAACCAATACTGGGATGCTGTTATACCAGGCTACAGGCTCTATAGGAAGGATAGGACAGGGCGCATTGGGGGTGGAGTTGCCCTTTACATCAAAGAGAGCATAGTATCACATAAAATAGACAATGCAAGGGGAGCTGGTTCCCCTACAGAATCACTGTGGATATCAATACCAGGTGTGAAGGACAGTTTAATATTAGGAATATATTATCGTCCCCCAGACCAAAGTGCACAAGAGGATTCTGAGATGGAAAAAGAAATTAGAGAGGCCAACAACAAGAAACAACAAAATGTGAGTGGTAATGGGTGATTTTGTAACTATCCCCATATAAAACTGGATAAAATGCATTGTTCAAGGTCATGAAGTAAGGAGAGAGCATTCCCTGGATATGCTTTAAATGACTTCAGTGGCTTAGGAGCAGATGGTTGGTGGAACCAACCAGGGGAGGCGAGGTGCGATCCTAGATCCTAATTCTATGTGGGACCCAGGACCTGGTGCAGGAAGTCAGTGTTGTTGAGCCGATAGGGAACAGCGACCACAATGCTGTCCCAGATTCAGTATCCTCAGCATGCGAACAGAGTGGCAACTACTTCAATGTAGTTACATTCAAAGCCTTCAAGAAAGGGAAATTTCTCAAAGAGATGAAGGGGATAGTGCTTGAGGGAAGCTGAAAGGGAAAATCCAAAGAGAGAGAGCTCAAAACTGTCCAGGATGCTTGGAGGTTATTTAAAAACACCACAGTAATAAAAAACTCAGCTGGAATGTGTTCCACAGGTTAGAAAAAGACAGCACCCAGTCCAAAAGAAAGCCACCATGGTTTTTTAAATCAAGAGAGGTTGAGGAAATTATCAGAAAAAAAGAAAATGTCTTTTTAGAAAATGGAAGTCCAGTTTGGCTGAGTAGGAAGAATACGAGAGGGAACAACAAATGTGTTGGCAAAAGAGAAGCAAGTTAGCTGGGTAAAGAGAGGAGGCTTAAAAAAGGATTATGGATGGAATGCATGGCTGGTGAACATCAAGACCAGCAAATGTCGAAACAGTTCTTCAAAGTACATCAAAAAGCAGGGAAGCCAGCAAAGGGGAAGCTGGTAGGCCCGTTAGATGACAAAGGAACAAAGAGGTGTGCTAAAAGATGGCAGGGAGGATTGCAGAGAGAAGCTAGAGATGAATTCTTTTGCATCTGTCTTCACCCAAGGAGGGAGGTGAGGAACATTCCTGCACACCTGAAATCCAAGCTTCTTAGGGAGGCCCGAATCCGAGGAACTAGCGAAGATAGTGGTGCAGACAAGGAAAGAAGCCCTTCTGGCAGCCATTGATAAATCTAAATGTTACACCAAATCCCCTGGCCCAGATTGGCATTTCACTCCAAGAGTTCTTAAAGAGCTCAAGCATGAAATTACTGATCTTCTCAACACCTTTAATATGCAACTTATCCCTCGAAATCAGGCTCCATCCCACACGAAGACTGGAGGAGAGGGTGGCCAATCGTCATGCACCAATCTTTAAGAAAGGACTCTAGGGGAACCGAGGGAAATTACAGGCTTCAGTCAGTTTTGACATCTGTTCCTGGTAAATTAGTAGAATCCTATCATTAAAGAGAGATAAAAATTATAAAACATGTAGAAAAGCAGAAGACCTGCCTGAGAAAGGAGTCAGCATGGCTTTTGCAGTGAGATAAAGCAAATCCTGTCTTACAAACTTACTTCAGGAGTTCTTTGAGAGGGTGGTAAACAGGCATGTGGACATGGGGAATGAACCAAGGATGGACATTGTCTACTTGGATTTCCAAAAGAGCTTTTGACAAAGTTCCTCACCAGAGACTGTTGAGAAAAACTCAGCAATGAAGGAATAAGAGGGGAAGTCCCTCCCTATGGATTAAAAGAAACTGGATTGAGAAACTTAAGGAAACAAAAAGAGTGGAGTGTAAATGGGAAGTTCTCACAATGGAGAGATGTCGGGAGTGGTGTCCCCTAAGGATCCGTTTTGGGACCAGTGCTCTTTAACCTATTCCATAAATGATGACCTGGAAGTAGGGGAGTTGGGTAGCGTGGTGGCCAAGTTTGCAGGATGATACCAAATTATGTGTAGAGGTGGTGAGAACCACAAAGGATTGCTTGAAGGAGCTCCAAGCCGGACCTTTGATAAATTAGATGAGGTGGGCTCCAGAAATGGCAAATGCAGTTCAATGTAGCAAAATGTAGCAGTGATGCAACATAGGGGCAAAAAATCCAAATTTCACATACGACGCTACAGGGGTCAGTGCTATCAGTCACAGACCAGGAAAGGGAGATTTAGGCGTCTTAGTTGATAGTTCCATGGGAATGTCAACTCAATGCATGGCAGCTGTGAAAAAAGTGCAAACTCTATGCTGGGGATCATTAGAAAAGGAATTGATAATAAAACTGCAAAAGATTGTCATGCCCTTATATAAAGCAGTGGTGCGACCGCGACTTGGAGTACTGTGTCCAGTTCTGATGCGCCGCATCTCAAAAAAGGATATTGAGGAGATAGAAAAGAGATTGCATGAGAAGGGCAACAAGGATGATTGAGGGACTGGAGACACCTTCCCTATGAGGAGGAGAGGGCTGCAGCGTTTGGGACTCCCTTTAGTTTGGAGAGAGAGGCGGCGTGAGGGGGGATATGATTGAAGTCTACAAAATTATGCATGGGGTAGAAAATGTTGACAGAGAGACATTTTTCTCTCTTTCTCACAATACTAGAACCAGGGGACATTCATTGAAAATGCTGGGGGGAAGAATTAGGACTAATAAAAGGAAACACTTCTTCACGCAACGTGTGATTGGTGTTTGGAATATGCTGCCACAGGAGGGTGAGTGATGGCCACTAACCTGGGATGAAAAGCCTTTAAAAGGGGCTTGGACAGATTTATATGGAGGAGAAGTCGATTCTATGGCTACCAATCTTGATCCTCTTTGATCTGAGATTTACAAATGCCTTAACAGACCAGGTGTCCGGGGAGCAACAGCCGCAGAAGGCCATTGCTTTCACATCCCGACATGTGAGCTCCCAAAGGCACCTGGTGGGCCACTGCGAGTAGCAGAGAGCTGGACTAGATGGACTTTGGTCTGATCCAGCTGGCTTGTTCTTATGTTCTGAGGCTGCAGAAGGGTTGTGCTACTAGAAGTCATCTCTGCAAGAGAGATAATAGAAAAATGGGCTGGACTTTGTTTATGCCAATTTGATTTATTGCCTCTTGCCCAAAGAACTGGGAAATCAGCACCATTTGAAGCAGCTCTTTATCTAAGATCTAACATAGGCTTGACTCACCATCATGCCTTGAGGAATTTTCCTGTCCAAAAACTCTTCTAACACACTTTTTTTTAGGGGCGGGGGGGGGGGGGTAACAATCAGCCTGAAGGTGAACTCGAAAGCTTACATGCTGTATCAGGGTTTCTCTTCTTTCCAACAAACTCTCCAAATGCCAGTTGCATTTTTCACTACTAGTTAAGCATGCTTAGTGTGTTCAGGTGCTCATATTATTTGTCTGCCCCGTGCTCCATAGCAATGCTTCATTTGTATGTAATCCTGAGAAGTGAGCAAAGCTGTTCCAGAGAAATTCTTGCCAATACAGTACAGAACCCTAGTACTTCTTGATGAATTTCAGAGTATGGCCCCAGTAGTGCAAAACTTTTGGAGTTCAGCATCTTAGATCAGCAATCTCATTTTTACCCACTCACAGTAATTTATGATTTATTGGAACACCTTAATTTTTGGGAATTGCTAAATAGGATTGCCAAACTCGAAATCCCTCAGAATGACTGTGGATCTCCAGACTACAGAAATCAACCCTAATTGCTGAAGAAGAGGCATTTAAGTTCTCAGCATCTATTTGATTCTCATTTGTTAGCACTTTTCTGTTCACCCTTGATTTGTTTGTGTTAATGGTGGCAGATGTGAATTAGTTTGAGGCAAAGAAATAATGGTTGACAAAATAGGCAAATATGAATTTTACTCGGATGATACTACCGTAGCATATAATACAAAATCTGCTGTAGCATTCAAATGTCTTTGTTTTTATTTAACTTATTTGCTGAACGTAGCTGTTGTTTCTAATTCAGTTTACAACACAAAATGCTTAAGGCATTTAGAATACAATCTTTAAACCCAATAAAAATGTAATAAGTCAAAGCAGCAGCTGGCCTTAAACTGAAAACGATACTCTCAGTTAAAAGATCTGGCAGAACAACAATATTTGCTGCTTACCAAGGGAGAAACATGATAAAGCCATGCAAACATCTGGTGGGACAATGTATCCATGGGATAACTCAACTGTTCCTGGTAGTTGTTGATCTTGTGTCCAGAAATTATGTTACATGAACAGTCTTATTAGCAGATCTTGAAGTATAAAAGGAGAGAGATTTATTTGCAAAAAGACACTGCCTGATAACTACAGGAAGTGTGTTGCTTTGTTAACATCATGCAAGACAACTTCTGTGGTTTTTAATTTAGTGATGAGAAATGGTTTCAAATTTGCACTATTTTTCTTAAATTTTTGTCAGTCCTTTTGTTATGTGGACACAGATTATGGTCAACGCTATCAGAAATGCCTGTGTAAATTGACACTTTCTTACAATCAAATGCCACTAAGATGAGTTCAGAAATCCAATTATTGTAATGGAGGATTGGAACAGGAAAATTAACAAAGTAAAATGGGGTGTGTATTTTATTTTGATTTACAACAAACACAGTGAATCCCTTAGGGAATGTAAAACAAACCTATAGCACAACAGAGAAAACAAGACAGACATAAAGAATGCAAAAGCAAAATACAAATGTACAAGAAGATATATCAAAAATAGGTGGGTACTCTAAACTACAAATTAAAAACACTACTTGAGCCCACAGTATGAAAAACTGTGACAACTATACAATCATAAACAATATTCAACATTGCTTATAATTTTGTAACAGCCAGCAATGCAAGATAAGGAGCCAAATAAAGTATTTATTATTTATTTTATTATTTATTTATTATTTGGATTTTTATACCGCCCAATCCCCGAGGGGCTCTGGGCGGTGTACAACATAAAACATAATTAAAACACCAGTATCTTGCTGGTGCTACATAAAATGTGCAACATCAGTTGAATCCTGATTGTGGATGCAGGTGTTGGCCCTGTACCTCAATAAACACATGAGACCAGGTCATGGGTTTAACCAGTTTATTGAAATTAGCCGATCTACACCATCAATTAAATATACTAATATACTAATATACTAATAATACTAATATTTAATTGAGAGTGGACTGTGCCAGGGAGCCTGCCCATGGCTGCTATTTCTGGGAAATCCATCTTGGCTCCAAACTCAGCCTATGGCTAGTGCTGGCCTTGTTTGCCATTGTCATACATACTGTGCGGAGAGGTGTCCAGCCCACCCCCCTTTCCTGACGTGCTGTAAAACCACATCAGGTTTGGAAAGATGTTCAGCACCAAAGCACCAAAGCTACATCTTCACAAGTCCCATCCCACCATAAAGCAAGTGACTGTCTATTCAGAACACATCCTCCATCATGCCCAATGGCTCAAGGGGCTTGCTGCTCCTCATCCCTGCATATTAATGAGCAGCCTGTCCTATGCCTGCCAAATTAGTTATAGCCTAAACAGGCTACCACCAACTTGAACTAGTTAAGCTACCACCAACTTGAACATCACATAGCAGGTTAAAAAAAGGTTCCACACAATAGTCTATGAGGGAAGAAGCCAAAAAATTCTGCTTGACTCTAAATGGCAACTAGCTAATCCCATTATGTTCTAAGGAGGGTGGGTAGTTTGGCAGCAGGCAGCAAAAAGCTACATCAAAAGGGAGAGTCAGTAACATATAGTCTCTCTGTCCGGCATTCCCATTGGATGCCAGCTTTCAATTTACAGCCAATCCAGCTTTATGTTCCATTCAGAGAGGAACTGGGGCAAATCAATTTCCATTTTACCAGTCAGGAATACCTTTTTTCAATTTGCATTTTACAAAAAGAACTCTACGCCATTTTCCCCACAGCCAATATATCCTGGGATAAGTGAACCATCCCGGTTCGGCCATGACTTCCACATGGATTCTGGGTCTAACTCAGCCCCGACCCGCGAGATTTCCCTTATCCAGCGCCTTTCAAAAAAACGATAAAATTGGTGGGTCTTTTTAAAAAACCACACTGCTCCCACTCCCATGCAAACACTGCAGGAGACAGTCCAGTTTATTTTTCCCGCCTCGCCGGCTGCAGCCAATCAGAATGCCAGAAAAACAAGACAGTTCGCATATGCGTGGCATCGCCGGCAAGGAAAATGGAAGTAAACTCGGGGCCATGCATAATCACCTGGGGTTCTTCCTCCTGGCCTGAATGTGCTGACAGGCTGCCGTGCGGAGGGAGGAACCGAGATTGAACATCTCGGTATATATGGCCCCGGTTTCCCCCAGGATGTTTTGGGTTTGGGGAAAATGCCTACATGACAATAAAGCTGTCGCTTCCCCCCCCCCCCATTTTTTTGGTTTGTGGCACATCGCTTGGTATAGCCTGATTTTTCGTTCTCTTTACTTTACAATAGACTAATCTTTGAGCTATGTTCTTGTATTTTGTACTTTGTTTTTATAAAACAAACCCACGTCATGTGTATTTTAAATTATACGTGCCAATTTTCTACACAGGTTCTTTAATCAAGGGAATTTTAAAAAATAAAATTGAAACAGAAAGAAAAAAACACTGTATATGTTATTTGATACTGTGAAATCTGAAAAGCATGGAGAAGTCGCATTGAAGACAAAGATGAGTGTAGCCACAGGACTGTGCTCCTTGGAGGAATAAGTGCACAGCAGACCACTCAAGAAGTCTTACCCCTTGGTGAAGACTGTAGCCATTCTGGCACATAATAATAACCAACAGGGGGAAATGTATGTTTGATTTAATACAAATGGTCATGCTGGTCATCTGCACTCGGTCTAAATTTTAGTACACAATTTAGGAGAAGAGTTTGGATTTATATCCCCCATTTCTCTCCTGTAGGAGACTCAAAGGGGCTTACAATCTCCTTGCCCTTCCCCCCTCACAAAAAACACCCTGTGAGGTGGGCAGCGCTGACAGAGCTCCGAAGAGCTGTGACTAGCCCAAGGTCACCCAGCTGGTGTGTGTGGGAGTGCACAGGCTAATCTGAATTCCCCAGATAAGCCTCCACAGCTCAAGCAGCAGAGGTGGGAATCAAACCCGGTTCCTCCAGATCAGAGTGCACCTGCTCTTAGCCACTATGCCACTGCTGCTCAATTTCGATGGAACTTCATGTTCCTAATACAAAACTGCTACCACTCACATGTGTGTGCTTGCACATGAACAAATGCAGACTTTCAGCAAGTACCTTTGTGTCCTGACTTTGCTTGTAATACATAATTCCATTCTGTGAAAGGAAAATATACGACATGTCAAGTCTGAAAGAATGCTGTATGGATTGCATGAAGGTTGAATTCTGGCAGCAGTCCAGTTCTTCATCCTTAATCAAAAATGGTCAAGGTTCTTGTAACAATTAAGCAACTGGGGGCAGCCTGCACCAAACAACGTAGAGCTAAAACAGATTAATATAAATTCTTAATGCTTTTTGATATCTTCCACAGGGAAATGTTGAAATCATACACACAGACATTCTTTATAATACTGAAAAGTTGATTGCATACCTGGAGAGCATTGGCTTCTATGTCCAGTTTGTTGGCCTCCAGAGCAGCTGGTTGGCCACTGCATGAAACAAGATATTGGTCTAGACCAGGGGTAGGGAACCTGCGGCTCTCCAGATGTTCAGGAACTACAATTCCCATCAGCCTCTGTCAGCATGGCCAATTGGCCATGCTGGTAGGGGCTGATGGAGTAGGAAATTGGATTGCTGGACTGGCCTGGAGAAACATGGTTCCCTAGCTCTAGAACTCGAAACTGAGACCACTGGTCTGATTTTGCAGGCTCCACTTCTGTTCTAAATGCTAGGAAATTCAGCTTCTCTGTATCATAAGGGCCATCAATATGGGTATGGTCTCAACATAATCTTGAGGAAGATTTCAAAATGTGATGGAAATTTGTATTAAAACATTTATTCAATATTTTTCTTTACATTTTTGACTGCCTGGGTTTTGCTCTTACAACATAAAAGGCCAACATGAAAGCAAGCAGAATAAAATCTGAACAGCCACAGCATAAAAACAATAATACAAACGGAACCTAATAAAACCAAGAAAACAGTAAGCACCAGTGGGAAAAACAGTAAAAACAAAGCAAAAGTGGAATCCAGCACTAAAACAACCAGAACAGAAATGAACATAAATAATAATCACCAGAGGCCTAGAACAAAAAAATATCTTCACCAAATGCATAAAATGGTGCTAGACAAACCACTGTGAGGAGGGACTGCCAAAGATGAAATGCTACAGCAGAAAGAGCTCCATGTAAGGATACTTATATATAATTTCATGCAGGTACCCAGAGCAGGACCCTGAAAATGATCTTAACTATTAGACAGGTTCCAAGAGTCCTTCAAATAACCTGATCTTACTGTATTCAGAGGTTTAAAAGTAAAATTAACACATTGGATTGTTCCAGTAAATACATGGGCAGTCATGTAGTTCTCTCCATAATATGCAGTTCTAGCCTCAGTTCACCCCACAGTAAATATGCCTCACTTGCAGTTAGAAAAACAGTAGAAAGCCAGGCTGTTTGAGATGTATCGTTACCAATCGTGAGCACAAACTAAAGAGATTCAGTTTTGTTCCAAGACAGACTTTAATGATGGCCACAATGGTCCTTCTGTATTGCTGTTTTGTTCTTGCTAGTTGTTTGGGGCTTTTTTGCCAAGTACACTGTGGCAATGCATCAATGAACATGTTTAAAAGATTTTTTCCCTCCATTGCAGCTGACCAAGCAGACCCTTGCAAGTTCATGGCATGTGATGAATTCTCACACTGCATAAAGAATGAGTGGACAAAAGAAGCGGATTGTCTTTGTAAACCTGGTTACGTAAGAAAAGATGGACAACCGTGCCGTAGTATGTGTGAGATTGAGCCAAATCTGTGTATTAATGGTGGAAAGTGCGAATTAGTTCCAGGAAGAGGTGCTGTCTGTAGGTAATTAACTGTTTTAAACATGCTTTTTCCTTCACCTCGTGTAATCCTGAAGTAGAAAGTTGCGTGGAATTTAACAATACTTTTGACTAGGCTTGATCAATATCCTAGAAATTCGGTAAAATTCGAATTCATATTTATTCGGACATAAAATTGTCTGTATGCCCAAATAAGACAAATAACATATTTGGATATACCTGAATATTCAGGTGTACCCGAAAAATTTGGGTCCGTTTACTTTGGGGGGTATTTTTGGTGTTCTACACTATAAGACTTTGAAACAGATCTTTCCCCCTGTCCTTATGAACCACTTTTTTGGGATGGTGGGGAAAAGATGCACTAAACTATTTTCTGGACTTAAGTTGAGAACATATATATGGGTTGTTATGCAGCGAGCTGTTACTTGTGGCAGACATCTGTACAAAGTTTCCATATGGGAGATTATGTGAACCAGGACACGTGGCATTCATTCTGATTACATATGAGTTAAGCAGTTGTTTGTACTGTTACATGAAAGTGCTGTGATCATGCAAGTCACTGTGTATGCTCAGTTAATGCTCTTCTTCCTTTGAATAGAGGTACATGTGGCAAAATTTACTTGTAGCTAACTATTTGGTCACTCATCTATGAACAAGCCCTGTGGAATGTAGTAGGCTTAGAAGCCTGTGTTAATCTAATTCTGCAGACTCCATGTGACAGCGTCACTGCCAACTTGATCCCCTTGGTTCAGAAGGAATATCTCTGTCCAATTGTTTTATATTTGTATTCATCAATGTAAATAGCAACCTAAAGAAATACCTATGGCTTCACACAGAGAACGATCTGAGAGGAGGTGATCCATTTCATCTGACAACTGTTTTTTTTCCCTACTCATTTGCAGAATTTCTCCTGTATTTGAAAGGTGTTGATGAATAGATACAGGTTTTCTTTGCCCCTGTCTTTTTTTACATATCTTTCTTTGCTTCCCTCTCGCCTCCACATTTTAGATGCCCAGTACTTAGAAACAGAAGAGAGCATTGTGCAAAATACGCTCCAGTACCTACCCGATCCATCATTTCCAAAGCTGTGATACTTGGCTCATTATGCTTCATTTTTCTTCTCATCACTTTAATAATTAAATTACGACGAAAATGCAAAAACAAGCTTAATTTGGAGTAAGCAGCTCAATCCTTCACTTAAAACATATATTTCCCTTCCAAATTTTGGCCTTTTAAAGCTGCAAACAAGAAGCCTTACCATAAACAAACATGTTCTGCCTTATAGAGATTCTTCCCTCAGCCGATGCAACACTGAGACTGCTGTAAGAATCAATCCTGTTTTTGAACATGATGAACCCATCAGTAGCTTTTGCCACGGGCCATGTAGTGTAAGTGCTTGTGTTAGTTCATCAGAAAGCATTGATCAAGAAATGTTACAAGATCATGAAAACCAAAGAGAGCATGGAGGTAAAACGCATGCAAAAACTCCTGTGTCCTCTTACTAGAGTTGTAACATTGTCCTTGTTAACAATCAGTTTTGTAATTATCAGCCGTTTTTGCCTTCAGCATTCCAGAACTAAAAATACTAATCCTATTGACACTAATAATCTACAGCATCTCTGTAGCAGCTTCATAGCAGAACATTCAATTAGTGAAGCTCATCTGACAGCATTTCTGCACAGTGATGTCTGTTCTTGCTTGCTGGTGCCGGTGGATTGTATAACAAGCAACAAACACACTTACCCTTGTTTTCTGCTGTAGGCCACCAGATACAAAACGACTGAGAAGTTAGTATTTGAAGCCCTGAATTCCTCCAACAGCCAGATGGGGAAAAAGGTTTGTGAAACATTTCATAACATTGTCACCGTTGATAAGGGCTGGGACCCAAGGCTTCGGGGGGCGGGGGGGGGGGGGAATGTTCAGAGACAATTACTACTTTCCTGCAGTCTCTTGCCTGCTTCAGCAAGGCACAGCTGAGGGGCCTTTCTAAAAGAAATGCCATGTGGTCAGGAGTGCTGCAGCATAAAGCATCTGGAATAATCCCTACTATTAAACAACCAGAGCTCCAGTATTCACTGTAAGCTCTGACTATACAAGAGAGCAGTGGGAGGACACAGGGGGATGCTGGGCAAAAGGGAATGGGATCAGGAAAAGCAGCATAAAACATTTCCATAAGCATCACATTCTCCACAGAAACTTGTCTCCAACATAAAGGCCTCTTTTGGTTTTATGTTACCATTGAAGGCAAAAAGAAACAAAACCTTTCAAATATTTATTTTACGTAGCCCTCCCGAAATATATAATTTAACATATACTGGGATAGCTGCAGGGCTAGAAACCCCAATTTCCCCAGCTGCCACTTCTAAGCCCAGGAAAGTTTATTCCTAAGGGCATGGGACCCAGGTGGAATAATAGCCACACAGGTCAGGAGGCTGCAGTAGGGAAGTCTGCTGACAGAAGAGTAGGAGGGACAATTTCCCCCCTCCCTACTGTACACAAGTCCCACAAGTCCGGAAACAAACATTCCTGGGGGAAAGCCAGGAAGCTTAGGCTCATTCCGCACATGCAGAATAATGCACTTTCAAACTGCTTTCAGTGCTCTTTGAAGCTGTGTGGAATGGCAAAATTCACTTGCAAACAGTGTGAAAGTGGTTTGAAAACGCATTATTTTGCATGTGCAGAAGGGGCCTTAGTGATTGTCTGTCCCTACTGCTGATAGGTTGCAGGATTCAACCCTCTCTCTCTCTGGTTGGGAAAATAAAACTAACATATCAGATAGTGAACTCTGAATAAACTCAATTGAATGCAGAATAATTGTTAACAGAATTGTTGGATCTACTGAACCATGAACAATCTTATTCCCACAGAATAGATACTGCTTTCTACCTCTCCCTTCCTGCTTCAGTTCCCTGTATATCCCCAAAAGCTACTCAAGGTCAGAAGGACTGAGAAGGATACCACCAGTGGTTGAACCTAGACAGAGAAATCAATAGAAATAGAAGCCCCACCTCCAGTCTCTTTACATAGACTGATTACACACAAAGTATTTGCTGTATGGTGGAGGCGAATGTCTACTGGGGCAAGATTTCTTGTATGGACATATTTACTGCAGGCCCACTTTCACTTTCCACTGTGTCCACAGCAAGTAACTTACAGCACAATTTTAATTTCATTTTGCTACCAGAGTTGATCAGATTTTCTTTGCCTCAGACCTCCTCCCCTCTGCCCTCCCTTGTTCTGCTTTTCATGCTTCCCCATCGTCTTCCCCCCTGTTGCCAACTACTTGTCCTGCCATATCACTTCTATTGCCCATGACCTCGCTACTCCTGCATATTTTTAGATCTTCAGATTTAAAAATAAATAAATAACGATATCAATAGATCAATATTAATACTACAAAAATGTAAAAATAATACAACTAGTCAATCAGTCCAAACACCTCATTTGATCCTGCATTTGATCAACAAACTGGGTCATCTCTAGCCTTGTGGTTTTATACACAAGTAATCAGTGATTCTAGATCACATTGGAAAAAGCCTGTGGGTCTTGAAAGCACGTTGGAAGATGGACGATTGTGAACCTGGAGAGCTTAGCAAACGGCAGTTCACATTGCCCGTTTGCAATTTTGCAGTTTTTACACCACCATTACTCCCCATCACTTCCCATCATAAAAAACCATCAGTGTTTGGGCAAAGTATGCAGATACCATATTCAAGACTTTTCACCTTTAGATTGCTATATTGATCTATTGATAAGATTATATTAAAAATTAAAGCATGCATGTGCAATAGAGAACCCTCAAAATATTGCCCCTTCGAACACAAGCAGGAAGCCAGCTGATGGGTAATGCCTGCCCCTCTGCAAACAGGGTGGTGGGTAATAATGCTGGACATGCCCTGAAACAGAGACTCCCCGGCCAATTCTCTTTGAAGTCAGGGAACCTCACTTTGTGTAGTTAGCCATAGTGTTCTTTAGTTCTACAGCTAGTTAGCTCAAATATAGGAAACATTTATTGCCAAAGAAGCAGCACGGCACCATCTTTATTCCAGAAATTAACTCTCTAAAAGTCTGAGAAAATTTCTAAATGGCTTTAAAGTAAATGTTAGTCAAATGCTTTCTGAGCACTTTGTTTCCACAGGTTTTCAGCAAGACACATTCTTGCATTTTTCGGGCACGCTATTCAGGATAAATGAAGTTTTCAGGGAAGAGGAAAGCAACGGTGACAACTTCAGAAAACTATCGTTTTCCATAAAAATGAAGCCACTAACCAATGCTTTTATTTTTGCTTACAACAAAAATGGTGCACCTCATTTTCCGCAGAACTGTCCAACTTCATTCCATATCCTTTACCATTCATGAATGCAGTGCTAAATGTATTTAATAAATGTACAGTGTTTATATGATATTTTTATTACTTTTAAGCTTAGGGATCAGTGCAGATGTCTATGATGGAAAAGTTACTATCAGTAGTATTATCTCCCAAACTGAAGGCAGTAAAGGCCCTGACACATATGCTAATTATTGAAGCAATAGTAATGTGATAATTATTTAGAAATACAAATGCTGGTTAATCTCGATGAAGACATTGGGAAATTATTTTAGGCTTTCAGTAGAGCTTTGAAGCTGCTTAGCATTACAGCTGACTGTCAGGGTTTAACTTCCTAGCATTCCCTCATTAAACTAGCTGCAACTGTATATACACACCCACCATTATCAGTAATGGTCACTCAAATCATAGCATTTTTTTGCATAGAATAAACTGGATTATGGAAATTATATATGGCTGAGCTATTGCTACTGCAGATAACTGCAAGTACAGAACCACCAGACCACTCTCATGGAGTACTTCATGACAATGAGTAACTCAGTGACAAGGAGGGGGGAAAGTTTGTGCTAATGACCTGTATTGAAATGTTGGCCTCTCTGTGCATTCAACTCTGCATACCCCTATTCTCAATGCAACCAGTGGTTTCCCTCACATAAGTCAAGTAGGTTAATATATTTGAAGTGAGCTGGGGGTGGGTCTCACAACTCTCATCTTCCAGCCCTTGCTAGAAGGCCTGCAGTTTATACAGGATTTCTACAGGGGAGAATGCACAGTCCTAGCTTCAAATAATGAGCATTACTCACAAGTATCTTCTGCCCTCACTTGTACAGATGCTTCATAGCCACAGTTCACTTCAAACAGCCATGCTTAGAAGCATTTCTCACAGTTTGGTATGCAGCATGGCAGTCTCTTACCGAAATTTAGCATTGCTTATTCCCTTACCAAACAGCATTTTGCAACAAGGGATCAAGTGCATTTCTACTCTGGGTGTTATTGTGGCACCCTGAACCATCTCTTTCCTGTGCGCATTTAGGTACTGGGTTGGACCTAAGCATTCCTTAAAACAAAGCCAGTTTGTGGACAGTATTTTTGCTACTTTCCCTTTCTCTTGGTAGCTTTCTGCCTCTCCACAATTTCTGAAGAACCTTTAGTATGCACTGTAGCAAAGAGAGTCTGCAATGAAGAAAAAAGCTCTTCTGCAAATTTGGTGGGTTTGTGTGTGGAAAGCTCAGATAAAGCCTGTTATCTAAGCAATGAAATAGATTGCTTTCCACATGGGATTGCTGCTCAAGAGTCAATATGCGTAAGGCTGAGATAATCTTCATCTATTTTTCTATGGTGTCAAGAAAATATACCTACCATGCTTTACTTTTATGCTTTGTAGATACTGTGCTAGCAGTGAACACCTCTCCAAGTGTGAGTAATCTCAAGGTTACAATGCTGGCACAATTATTTATGCATAAATGCAGAAGATGTTGTCTTGAAACCACTTGTGGGGGGTGGGGGGGGAGCAGAACAGTGCAAAAAACATGAAGCCAAGGTACTGTTTCACAGCCTAGGTAGCACTTAAGATATACATCTGCAGAAGACCCAAACATACAATGGGCATTACTGGGGGCTGTGTAATTTAAGACTGCTCACTATTTTCATTTCAGAACCATTTTTGTACATCTTTGTTCATGTCAATTTCTACTAGTCAAGCAATAATTATTTTTACATGGTGGTTTTAATAATGAAACATTTGTTCTTGACCATAATTTATCAAATCAAATATTAACTACCAAATATCATGAGCATGTTTTGTATTTCAATAAAATTATTTAACTGAAAAATGTGTCCAGAAACTGTATCTATGGTATTTGCCACAACATGCTCCTTTGAAATAACTGAACACTTTTTAATTAATGTATTTCCATTATTTGTAGCCCACCTTTCTCTCTTGGACTGAAGGCGGGTTACACAGCGAGTCAATAGAATCAACATTCAAAAAACAAGACAATAGGATTTGGGTTGCAGAAGCAACCAGAAATCTAAAAATAGAACTGAAGCAGAACCTTGACACATCAAATGATACAACAATTACATAATAGGCTCTACATAGCAGTATAGATCACAAGAATTTATCCAGGTAATTTTATGAACGAATTTGTAGAATGCACCCTATTGCCTACATAGAAAAGCCCTCTTGAATCACTATTTTGCATAGTTTGTGGAAATCCAGGAGAGTCAGAGGTTTGGTTTTGTCATCTATTAAAGGAGTAGTAATAAAAATGTTTCATAATCTTAACATATTAAAACCATGTAATTTAAAGATTCTTCTAACTCAGTGGTAATAAGTTAAAGTGAAGTTGCAGATCTGTAAACAGATTGCTTACTTTTCTAGCTTTCTATATGCTGGCTGGCTTTGTGGGTGGTGGTTACACTGGGGGGAAATTGTGAGAGAACACCCATGTCTACTCTTGAAAGAAAGAGCAATCTAAAAATATTCATTTGTGGGTTTTTATAGTTTAGTATATTACAAAAGAGAGCTTATATGCAGTTTTTAACAGGAAGTATTTTTAATATGAAATGTTCTTTATTTGCTTTAACTGCTACATAGAGAAAATAAATGCAACATTAAAGTGTCTCACAACTTTTCCAGTAGTTCTTAAATAATATTCTGGACAGATCAAGAAACAATTTGTTTTGCTGCAATTTTCCATACGTAATTAAGATCATTTGATAAAAGTTCCTGAAATATTTTAAGGAAAAATAGCCCAGAGATATAACAGATAGAACTACAGAAGATTAGCAGTTTTCCCAATGGAATGTAAATGGTATTATGCTATGTATGGGACTGGTTTACTAGGACCATTACATCCTATGACTTCGATAAGCTGCACATTCAACACTCCGACTGCAATCTGCATATGTAAAATCACCATCATAGGTCTAATGTCATAGGGAGAACTCCTGAAACACAGTCTATTCAAGAGCAAGCTAGTGGCTTATGTGCATGTATACTTCAGCTGATCTGCAACCAAAGAGAAGCAATGGGAAAGCAAGACATACCGCTTCTACCAGGAACAGAAAAACTCAGGACATTTCCTTTTAAGAAATAAATGACTGTTTTCTATTTTCTTATGTCCTTGTGTCATGTCAGTTTATGCAGGGATGGAAATGTGGTAATTGTCTATCTAACTAATTCCAAAGTAATACAGAGCATTATTTGGTGTTGTATTTCAAGACTACTTCCTGCAGGTTCAAAATACCCAGGAACAAAAATAAATTCTGAATGGTACACACATGTATAAACCACAGTTTGTCTCTTTTAAATACATGAGCAATGGCCAGAAAGGATGTTAAATAGGAAAAAAGAGACAGTATTAGGTCCTAAATCCTTGCTGTATGAGTGAAGTATTTCTGCTTGCACAAGGGAGAGTCCATAATTTCCACAGATTCCCATCTTGAGCACTTCAGCACTGCCTTCCCCCACCCTTTGAGTGAACTGTAACAGAAGAAGGTATCATTCAGAGAGATGTCAGGATCAATTCCATACTTTCTATTTAGTTGCACCATTTCAAACAGGTACTGTGCGACTGTAAGAGACATCCACATTCCAAATGAGGAGAATACAGAGAACATCATATTACAATTAAAATAAGGATAATTTTGTTAATCGAAGCGCATTTTCATCTTATCTGAATAGGGCACTGAGCAAGGTGGGAAAATCTCACATGGTAACATTGAATCAATTCTTCAGTGCCTAAAAAGCTCCATTCAGGTTACCCTCTCCAATATTTAAACTAGAGGCATGGACATTGTAACAAATAAGGCAAGGAAAATATACCCAAACAACAGAGATTACTTGTGAGGCCAATGATTGCATTAGCCTCTCTCACCCACATCCCATCATAAATCAGCTTGAAGAGTTGATTTACTCTGCCTTTAACATCCGTCTGAATAATTATCTATTTGAGTAATTTATTGGAACGCTCAAATTGTACTGCATCATCTGGATCTACTAAGGATGATAATGATTCTCCAAGTGCAGAAACAAGCTTATGGGCACAATTTACCTGTGTTGCAAACATCGTATATGCAAAAGCATTGAAGGAAGAACCATACCAGACCCCTGAACAAAAAGGGCTACATAGAATGGGTTGTATTTTAAGGATCAATAGAAGGAATTCTGGCATGAACCCACATCCAATTTCCCTCTCCCTACCCTCTGCAGCATCTACCAGATACCCCAGAAAACTACTAAGTATTAGGGGATCCTGCAGAATGATAGCTGTACAAGGACAGTATAGGTGGAAATCAGAGCCTATCACTGAAGCCAGCAGAAGTATCTTTCGTTCTTTACAAATTTTATTAACATAGTTATATTCTGCTACCTGGTACATGGTGCACTGCACAGTGGAGAAGATACCTTTGCCTCCAAGCCATGATTACAATTGCCAGATCAAAACCGCATGTGGGACCTGTCATTTGGCAATATCAATCAACTTGTGTGTGTGTGTGTGTGTGTGTGTGTGTGTGTGTGTGTGTGAGAGAGAGAGAGAGAGAGAGAGAGAGAGAGAGAGAGAGAGAGAGAGGAGGGTGGGATGTGAGCTTTCCATGTGTTGATGACCAGTTGTCCATTTGGTAAGCTGGTGTTCTTGAAACTCTGCACTGCTTTCCTAGGCCTTGCCCTAGAACTGGTTACCCTTTCAACAGAGTCATCAGTTCCCATCTCCATTAAGAGTGTGTTGACATGCTACCCAGCTGTCTCCCACTCAAAAACAAACAAACAATCTGGAAACCACAGGGGAGGCCAATCACTTTCTTAGAGTTGCTACAATGTGAGGAAAAGCTTTGTCAACAAATTTGTTGTACCATAAAGCAATAATAACAATGTCTATAGAAAGTGTCTGAAGTTTTAAATACTTAGAGCCCAGGGAAGTAATTAAACTTTTTAATGTAATAATAATAAACCTCTGTTCTTCACGTCTCCAAAGTGATTTTGTTTTTCAGAAGTGTCTGTATTTTCTCCCTTGTATTTTCTCCAAATCTCATAACACTGAGATAACAGAAACGCTTTATCTGTTGAAGTTTGCCAAAATTGGGGCTATCCAGTTCCATCAGTAAAGGCAACTTAAATCAATGTGATACAAGAAATCCCTATCCATAAGAATTTTAATTATCATCAAGGGTATTGCGGCAAAAAAAGATAGACAGAAATCCACAAAGCCTGAAGTTGAGAGATTAGTGACAAAAAAAGTCTGTAAGATTAGAAGAGAAAGTTTTATCATAACTTTATGAAATTAAACTATTTGAAGCACCATAGGTTTGTAATTAGATGTTCCAGTGCTGATCAGTGGTTGGAAACATTCTGACAGAAGCCATCTAATCTATGTGCATCACATTGAAGTAGAAAAGGAACTATGGAATTCAGCCTATACTACTACAGTCAAGCTCTGAAGCCTTGGAAAAAGAAACATTTCTTTCAATCTTCAGAGGAGCTAGAGATGGAGCTTAGGTAATATTTGTAAAATAATACCTAACTTAATTTTACTTACATAAATCAAGAAAGCATTTCCAAGAATGTTGTGACAGAAAAATAAAAATTAATTACCTCAACAAACTCATATTGTAAAAAAATAATAAAGGGGGGATATATCAACAAAATGCTTAAATTTTGAATTCAAATGTTTCAAAGGCTCCATTGCTGAAGTACTTCAGAATCTGACATCCTGCTGCCAAACAATGTAGGGAATTCTGCATTCTACTTAAGAAGCATCTCCCGGTAATGCATTGCCAAAAAGATATACATGTATCAAGCAACTTTCAGAAATCAGCATGTAATATCTTTCAACCTTATAAAAGTTTGCTTTAGCTTCTCCACAAAAGAAGTTAAAGTTAAGGCCTCACAATTCCAGTTGTAAAAAGCAGTGTTCTTGTTTTGCTACACTATCTTGGTAGAACTAATTTTCCAGAAATCATCCTCCTTATGTCAAAAGGAAGTATGTTAAAAATGCAGTTCATGATAGCATGTGCTTAGATTCCAGTAGTGTGTTACTTCACATGACAGTACTCTTAGTGTTATGACAGACATTACATGGAAGAATCAGCAAATGGACAAAAAAAACAAACCATGTATGTGACTGAAACACTTGATTAGATCAACAGAATTATTGAGTTCACTACACAAATTAAAACATCAGAAATACAATTAAAAACTGTCATGGTTAGTAAACCCTGTTTGCTTTATATTAAACATCTGTCTAAGATTATGGAATGTTTTAAGTGTCCTCTGTTGCTCAGAGGAACTCTTCCCTTTATTGTTAACGCATGAGTAGCTCTCAACTGCCAACGGTGCAAAGTGACTACTTTATTTCAACAAGTTCTGCAGCATAGCAGTTGCATAAGTGGGCCGAGCTTGCTTGCTCTCAATTGCATTCTGAAGGTACTGGATGCCCCCGCAGCGCTCCCAGATCTCTTCAAACTGCCGTGGTAAAATTTCAGCACCACGTTTGCGAGTCAAGCCCGTCTCTTCAAGATTAAGCTCGCACATCTCCATGTCATCCTTGCCTGAAACAAAGAAAAAAACAAGAATATCCTCAATTTCACAAAATATACAAGATGGCTCCATCATTTCTGTCATGTAAAGTCTACAACGAATTTCAGCCACATGGTTCATTTGCCCCTGAAATCTTGGGGACCCCTTAAGACTTAGCATGTGAAGTCAGGATCAGAGAATAAAACTGTGCAAGGGCTGTGTAGTAGGTCAAGCCATTCTGGATCCAAATGATTTGCCCCGGCTTTATAAAATAGGATAAGATACAAGTAAGATGTATTGTATACGATGTTTTGGGTTTTTAAAAAAAACACTATTGTTTGTCCATCCTTTTCTGAACAGTCTCTACCACAAGAGAATAAAGAAAGAAGAGATGGCCTTTTCAGAAATTTCCCTGAACATGGAAGGGTAGCCTGGCAGAGAGAAAAATAGACTAAAAGTTTTGCCCCACAGTGATGGCTGATGTGAGAATGTTGAGATGCTGAGGTAAATCTATGAGGAAGGACTTTACCACATAATCTTCCCATGTGTCCAAGATGGCTGTAAGCCCAACCAATTAAAGTAGAATGTGCAACCGAGACCAAATTATTGTAAATGCTCCGTAGTAAAAATACAACTTTCACAGAAACTCTGTGTACTTCAATCACATTCATTAATCTCCCATGATGTGTCACTGAACACACACAAGGACATAAACATAGCTTCAAGCAAAGAGTTATTCCTGAGAGTTTTTTTTCCCTCTGGCTCCATCCCATAGGTCTGAGATTTTTTCTTTATTTTATTTTCCTTCTCATTAAACACAGCATCAAACTTTGGGTATAATATACATCAAAGTACTACCTCAAACATAATGATCAGTAAGATTATTATATTAATTATACATGACCACACATAAACTCATAATTCAGTATATATAAAAAATACTAGAGTGCAGCTAAACCAATCTTCACCTCACTAATCATGAGACTCAATTCTTATACCCTTCAACACGTTTAAGAAATAAACTCTAATAAACTCTAAATACACTCTAATATCTGTCATTGCAAAGCACTACTATGTATGATAATTTCAATATTCAGCAAAGGACCACGATAAAAAGTTATAAATATATGTAGACATGAAAAACATAGTCTCAAAATTTGTATACACTATGTTTGAGATTTATTATGTAAAGTCCCAATAAGGGATTATCAAGCACAAAGTTTTCAGCAAATAATTCCAATATTTGATTATTAAGTTGTGCAACAGTGATCAAAAAGTCAGTTCTTTGAATAAAAATCACTGGCTTTGTATTTATTATAGTTATTAATATTATACTCAATTTTTAAACCACTTTCCTCCACCAAGCAGGGCTCAGAGTTGTGCACATCAATAAGTTATATAGTTATATCAATTATATTATATAAGTTATATCAATAAGTTATACAGCCCGGAAACCACACAGCACCCAAGTTATATAGTATTAAAACATATACTTAAAACTTCAGTTCCTAAATATGAGAGCCTTCCCTTTGTATCCATGAGAGCAGACCCAATATAAAACTTATGAAAACATAAAAGAACATAAAAGCAGAGGCAGCTTAGATGGATTATTGTTTCTGTTCTCAACCGTAGGACTTGCAGAACAATTACAAGCCCTGAAAAACTGTGACAGGTTCCACAGGGTCCTGGTCTCATCAGACAGACTTTCCATCAGGTCAGGCCCAGAGTCTATCCCTGGTCAAGGATAGCCAGACCAGGAATCTGCAGTAGGTCATTATTTGCTGAAGCTTCATAAGCAGTCTCGTTTGAGCTCCTCTTTGGCTTCAACACAGTTAAGGTCCTGATTGCCTTTGCTTAGCTGCCAAACAAATGTTACAATTCTATCTTTACTATATATTAAACAATTTTAACAAGGTATACTAACCAGCCACTAGCAAGATGGGTGGCTTATCAGGATGGAGTTCCATTTGACGAGCAATCCATGGTCCATCAAAATGTGCATACCACCAACCTTTCTTTTTGTTCTGGGGATCTTTATATTGGTCCGCTGGACGGATGAAAGGAATACGGAAGTAACGCTGCTGTCGGTTCATTTCAATCTCCTGTTGTTTTGCAGATAATTGACTTGTTGGGTTCTGTTGAGCTATTAAGAATAACTAATGTTAAAATGTGTAGATAGCATCAAAGTCAGTCAAATACGAAAACCTTTTTTGGCTCTCTACCCAAACGCATGGAAATTTTGAATACACACTGGCCCATTATGCATGGAACACTTACCTTGGGGCTCTTCACTAAGCAGTGGGCTTCTAGTGAGGTTTCCTCACGTTTCTCTGTTTACATGCAAGGAGGCAGTCACTCCTGGCCCCACAGTTTTTCTGCTTAGAACTCCAGGCCTCACAGTTTTTTTGCTGAGAACTCGCCTGGGCCTGGTTCTCTTAATTCCACCCATTAGCCTTAAAGGCACAAATTTCTGCCTCTCCCCTCTCTTCCTGCCACTGCTGCCTCAGCACAGGAAAGAGAGGCTTGGGTAATTTTTTCATATGAACAAACCATCTGTTTTGATAATATATTCTTTATGAGCACAAAATGCAGATAAAAGGCCACCTATTGTACAAAAGGCCACCTATTGTACAGGAATGAGTAAAGCAGAAGGGGGGGTGGAGCCAAAAATAAAAAAACCCTGCTTGTACTATTCCTTGGAATAGCCCTCTCTGTTGTTATTATATTAAGATACCGATATCTCAATGAGCATTTACAGAAGCAGGGAGGAGTTAGCAATGTGAAAGGGGGAATAAGGGTGAAAGCAAGGATGGCAGGGTGAAGCTAGGTAGACTGGCTGTGAGTGGAGGGATGATGTCCGGGGCAAAGCTGTGCTTTCTGGAAAATCTATCCTGCTCTGCAAAGCAAATTAAAGTCATGGCAGAAGTGGTCTCATTTGCAGCAGTGAAAATGGAAAGTGAAAGCAGGGCTCCAAAAAAAATCCATACAAAAATAAATCTTGCTGCGATGAACATTTGCCACCATTGTGCAGCAGGCACCTTGAGCATAATCGCCCATTAGTTTTTTAAAATGTGAAAATAAGCAATGTCTTTCATTTTTCTAAATGTGTCCTGAAACACTCATGATTTGTTTCCCAACAGCAATAACTGCTTGGGAACTGTGAGTTTGGGATTTTGGGGTACAATCATTTGCCAATGGCATTATGCTGTGTAAAAATAAACATTCTTTAGTTATTAAAACAAATATTACAATCACCAGTATAAAAACGATTAAATGCTTATCCTTAAATATAAGGTAGTGTTTGCAGCAGCAAATGCTTGTATAGTTTTCTAGGTAAGCCACTGTAGTAATTAGAATATGTGAAGTGGGAAAAAGGCTGAGAAATGGGCCAAAACAAAAAAATAGTATCGCTTCTTGGCGTATCTTCTATTCTATATACTAATACTGGAGAGGAATTAAAGTCCTGAATTGTGTAAAAACACCCTTTAAACAACTGATCACTGAAAAGGCTAATATCATTTAAGAATTCAAGTCTTTTTGCGATCAACTGTGCAAACAGACATTCAATATAAGAGGAGTAATTAACTATGAAGTCTTCTAAACATAAGGCAGCCAGGAAGTAATGAATCTGGTTATGGATTCTGGTTCAATTAATATGGATGCAATTGCTGTCACAAGTGATTTATTTATTTTTCCATATTTATAGACTGTATTGGAAAATAGAACAGAAAAGCACCTCCTGCCCTAGCAAATATTATGGTTGTACATTCAGGAATAAGAACTATTTAGCCAGGTGTATAAAGCAATAACTGCTCGGAAGATTCCCCAGCACAAATAGCAACAGATATTTTAAAAATCCATACAAAGAAATGAGCAAAAAAGACTTTTATGTACTAGTTGGCCTTTCATCATAATTACAACGTACATTGATCAATTGACATCACCACAAAGAATCCATACATTTTATTTAGGAAAATTCTAAGGCCTATTAATTTGCATTTAAATTAATGGCCTGTAGAATAAATCATTTCTTTTAGTCATCTCTGTGTGTATCCTAGAAATCGAGGTCCTCACAAAGAACCACTGATGAGAACTGAGCATTTCTTTGTATTACAAAGGCGGTTAGTCTTCTTTCCTCATTCCCCCATGTATAGCCCAATCCCATCCAAAAATAATTTCCACAGTGAACAAAACCCCTTTTCATTGAACAGAGAAAAATAATTTTTCTTTCTAAAATCAGTGTTAGTTTTCATTCTGAAGGTATTAGTTAATTAACAACTTTTGTAGTGTTTTGCTACAACAGAAGAACAGATACTCAATGGGACCAAATAGTAAAAAAAATTGAAAGCTATATAATGTATAGCATTCAAAAATATTCCTTGTTATAATTAATATTCCTAAAATAGTCAGAATATCTTGACATGGCCATGAATGCTTTCAGATAAAATTGACTTAATACCAGTGTAGCAAAACACTGTTCTGTTAGCACTACACTTTAAAATTAGCTGAAATAAACCATATACCCCACTTACTTGAGTTGTTCAAAAATGGTGCAAAATCTGCAAACAAACAGTTAATACTGAAGATACCATAAAACATTTCAGTCTTATGAAGGTTTCATTTTCAGTCATGCAGTGAATTGTGCAGCCACAGGCAACTGACAAACAGAACAGCTGGGTTGCATGAAAATGGATAATTGGATGCAAAGGGTTAGACTCTACTCATTTGTTTCTGGCACAAGAGGGTTAAAGGGTCTTTGCCAGGGGTCATGGGAGTAGGACCATGAGATAGGAATGCAGTGAGGAAGGCCATCAGAAGGCTATCAGAAGCCATCATCCCTTCCATGCCCTGCGCCTACAGAAAAGCTGATACAAGTAAATTCTGATGAGTTTTCTTCCTGAGAGAAGGTCACCAACCTGCTTCAGGTTGTTTTACCTCCCAGCTGTAGTTAGAATTTCAAAATCTTGCTGCAGAAAAGTGTACAGAGTTACTGATGCCAGACATGAAAATGTCAAAGCTAACGGGGCTGTTGTGGGTTTTCAGGGCTGTTTGGCTGTGGTCTCGCAGTTTTTGTTCCAAACGTTTCGCATCTATAGCTGGCACCTCCAGAGGCACATCACAGTAAGATGTGTTCCTCTCCATGGCACAGAAACACATCTACCAGGACATATCTCTGCAAATGTTCATTTTGTTTATTACTTATGCTGTATTTCCTCAAAATCATCTTAAATGCAAGATGATCTCCCAGACAATGTTACATATACAAAAATATTATTTGACATAACTTGTAACTGAATTTAAGATAACCCTCCTCTCTCTTTTTGATGGCATACTTGGAAAAAAAAACCCTAGTCTTGCATTGGAGTAAATACTGTTAATGAATAGTTGCTATTTATCCAGCAACAAATGACATTTGAATCAATTGTTCCTTTGCCAAATTATGCTTCAGATCAGTGTTCTCCTGTGACATTCAGTGTGCGAGATGAAAATGGAAAAGTAGACTCAATATAGTTTATTAGTTATAAAAATGGAATGTGTTGCATATATTTCAGTGACTTCAGTATTTCTAGGTATTGAACGTCTGTCAGTGGCAGTAGTGTGAATTACAAGGAAAACCGAAATCTCAATTTTGCTGAGGATCAGTGGAGCTCCAGTGAAAACTCAGTAAGTAGGAACTGATGCTCACTAGTCTGCATCATGAAACAGCTAAGGTGTAAAGGGGAAAGAGTCAAACTATAAAAGCTTGGAAAGGGCTTTGCTCACCCATCCACTATCATCATTGGATGTAGTTTCTTCCAAGACAAACTGACTAATGGCCCAGATTTTCTCATTTCCCTTCCAACACAGCTTGCTGCACCTTGCATCATTTGCGCACTACCCCTCCTTTCCACTTGGGGCATGCTATGGTCGAAGTTGAACAGGATGGTAGGTTGGGTCAGTAAAAACTACCTTTTAAAATGTTTTATGAAACTATGTATTCTACGATTCTTGCACGGCATTTCCAACAGCCTGATAAGGACCAGCTTTTACAATGTTACGTCGCCCCCTCCAACTGCGACCTTCTCAGCATTTTTAGAAAAAAAGAACCTTCCCTCACCATAGTCCGTAACTGATTTGGGAGCCCGCTGTTCCGCATCTGTGTTGCGCTTCTTATTCTTGGATTTCCAAGCATGGTAAACTTTTAGCCGCCTGTGAAACTCTTCTCTGCAAGCTGCCAGAAGTTCTATATCTGTCTCAAAAAGACCAGAGGAGAAAGAAGTGAAGGAAGAAAAAGCCGCAAAGAAGTTGAATAAGAGGTGTTTACATAATCACACCAGCAAAATAACTTCAGAGCAAGCCATAAGCATCGTGTATCTTTTGTATTATAAACAGATAAGCAATTTGTAAAAAAGAGGAACATTTTTTTAAAAAGGCAAACGTGACTGAAATAAGCTGGTAACAATACCAACAAAACACAGACACTTGGAAGTTATCAAAACCTGTTAAGCCAACTGGGAAAATGACATTGAAATCTCATTTACAGTCTCTACTTCTACAAACACCCTGACCTGGATAGCCCCGGCTATCTCATCAGATCTCGGAAGCTAAGCTTGGCCGGCTGACCTGATTACATACTGGGTTGAACATAGCTGTAGGACCTTCTCTCACTTGACATAGAAAACATAAATAGTTTTTCTACTATAAAAACTGGCAGATGATAAATTGGAATTCTCCTTTTTAAACTTATGCTGCAAAAAATAAACCCTAAGATCTTTCAGCTTTCTCTCACTATATGACAGAACAGATCAGATTAAGTTCAAATTTAAGATGTGATCGGTTCTCCAGGCTTCTGGGGAAAAATTTTCTTGAAAGTTTTCCAGTCATAGGGTTTCAGAGCTTGGAAGCAATAATTTCTGTTTAAAGGAATACTGAATATTGTAACCTCATTCTCTGGTGATTTGTGCACATGAACCAGAATAAGGTAGCACAATTCTGCAGCAAAATGAGCTATATGACTTCAGATCAATAAAGACCCCCATCCCATGTAAAACCTCCCCATCAGAGAAAGGTTCTAGCCAATGCCCTTCTTGTGCAAATGCCCTTGTCCACAAAGACAATGATTAATTTATGAGAAATTGGTAAAAATTGTAAATCTCTCAACTGCATGTGGAGACTAGTCATTATTCACCTGATGTCCCATTTTATATAAGTGTCCCTGTTTTGAAACTTTGCTTCCACCCCACTTTGCTTATCAGCTTATCAGCAATTCATTTTTAAGATCACCATTACCTATTTCTCTCCAAGCTGTCAAACTATCACTTAACTTCACCAATTGGGTCCCAAACATTTTTATTCATGATTTTACTGTTGTAATACTGTTTGCAATATTCATGATTATCCATTTTCCTTTAAAAATCACTGCCCCTTTTCCCACTGTGAGATGAGAATCAGAGCTACATTCAAGATCAGAATGTTTAGGGCTCTTCACCTCAGTTGCTTTCCCAGATCCAGTAGGGCAGAGGTGATACAGTCAGATTCACAGGGCTAACCCAATGCACAGACATCTGGATTTTTAAAGTGCAAGCCAATGCACAGTTACTTCTACCTAAGCACACAAAAATCAACTGGAGTAACTCTGTATAGGATTGTACTGTAACGAGGGGCGTAACGAGGCAGCCCTGGGCAAACTGTAGCCCTGGGCAAAACCTGAGTTGGATGCCCCCCCCCCCCCATGGGCGGCCACTCCACATTTCTGAAGGCAGTCTCAAAATTTTCTGGGTCTCATCAGGAGGCTGCCCTGATGATACCCCCCAGGTTTGGTGAAGTTTGGTTCAGGGGGGGCCAAAGTTATGGACCCTCAAAACTGTAGCCCCCATCTCCTATTAGCTCCCATTGGAAACAATGGGGGATAGGGGCACCCCCTTTTGGGAGTCCATAACTTTGGACTCCCTGAACCAAACCTCACCAAACTTGGGGGGTAGCATAAGGACAGTCTCCTGATGATACGCTGAAATTTTGTGCCGCCAGCCTAAAAACTGCAAAAAATGGAAAACCACTAAAATACCCAAAAACAAACCTAGCATTTTTATGCCCCCCACAAGGTGATGCCCTGGGCAGCTGCCCACCTTGCCCAATGGGCATTACGCCGGTGACTGTAACACTTTCTTGGGATTAAGCCCCATTGAATAGACCAGAGTAGGATTCTGAGTAGATCTGTTTCTTATTGCATGATAAGTTTCCTTGAAGGCAATGTGATTATACTCTTTCCCACCAAAAGATTTCAGTGCAGTCATACTTGTTCAGTGGAAGTGAAAGTGTATTTCTGAAGGTTAAAATAGTCCCATCCCCTCCTGGGGGCGATCCTTGTTTCCCCAGCTCAGCTGGGCTGGGAAAGCAAGGAGGAGAAGTGAAGGGAGCGATCCTGCATGTCAAGCTGAGTTAGTCCAACATGTAATCATGCTGCTTCCCAAAACAAGGCAGGCACTAGGACCCACATGGAGCATTGAACTAAAATAAAGTCCAGGAAGAAGTGGCGGATTAATTCACAAATCCTCTGAGTACTTCTGGTGGGAAAGAGGATAGTAGTACTAAGGGACCATGAAGTAACTATCCTCCTCACCTGCACATAACTGGATGGTTAACTTCAAAGGGGAGCATGACCATGACAGACCTCCTCTGAGAGATATGTACACGCAAGTATACACTATAGATAATGCCAGATGGATTAGGAAATAATACAAGAGAACTATACAAAAAGAAGAAAAATTTAAGAGGAAAAGCCAAGTGTGGAAAAGTGTTCCACACTTCAATACTGCACTTTTTTCTTGGGTCAAAGAACCAACATTATAGGACCGGTGCAGCACCTAGGATATTGAACCAGGATCTGAGACACTCAGGTTCAAATAAAAAAATTGTCACAGAAGCTTACTAGGTGACCTGGAGTCAGTCACTTCTCAGTCCAGCTTACTCACTGAGGACTGGTTAGCATAAAAACCGAGGAGAATGATGTTGGAAGCTGCTTTGCGGAAAAAAGTGGGGTAGAGATGACATAAATTACAGGCACGATTATAGCAAGCTGAACCTCTCCCATCCTTCCACAAAACAGTCAGTGGAAGTGAGAAAGGCAGAGGGTTTTTGAAATACGGATCATGCATTTGCTATTTACTTCATTTATATCCCACTGTTCTCCACAATGGGACTTAAAGTGGCTAACAGCACTTCCCCCTTCTCTATTCAATACTCCCAATCACCCTCTGAGGTTAAGCGGAGAGGGACGATAGCCAGTAGCCTTCTGTGGAAGAATTATGAAACAAAGCTGGGCCTCCCATATCCTAGACTGACACACCATACAGGCTCTCTATAGGTCAAAGAATTCTAAGCTATTAACAGTTACAAATTGTTTGTTTGTTTTCAGTACACTTATTTCCTGTTCATCATCAAAGTCCCTGGGCTGGAGGGGTGGGGCAGGTAGCAAAAACCTAACCTTTGATCTAGCAATCTGTAGATTAAGCTTGACTGAATTGTGATGTCCTCTGTAACATGCAATTAAATCTCCCAGTGACTAAGAAATGTACAGCAGAACTCAATATTCACCCTTTGAAAGCAAGTTTATGTATCAGAGGGGAAAAATCAATGGTGTAAAAAGAATTTCATACTAGTGTTGACTCAAGAAACATTTTTTTAAAAGGCTTCCATCCATCCTTATCAGATTTACCTCAAGAACTTAATTATTCACCCAGTGGTTACAAAATTCTATTAGATTATGGTACAGCAATACAATGAATTTCTTCTCACCTGAAACAGAATAGCTACTTACCACAAGAAGTATTGATTGTATCACGTAGCTCTGCATACTTCCATTTGCTGAGGTCGTGCTTTTTAGAGCCAGCTGCAGCTTTGGTGGCTTGAACAGAAGGTCCCCTATGAGTTGATTTGAAAAATGTATAGTATTGTTCAAGGTACGAATGTCACACCGTTGGTCAAATGCGATAACTGCCTTGACCTCCCCACAACTAAATTATGCTTGCTGATGAAATTTGGAGGGGAAAAGGAAAGTGATTTTGGGGAGTGAAAATTGGTATTAATGGTAAAGTGCTTTGTTCATGGGCTCCTAAAGCAGGGATTTTTTAAGAGGATGTTTACTAGGTTGAGAGGTTCATAGGAATAAGCCCAGGGCTGACTGGGAAAACATGAGTTATGGTATAAAGAAGCTCAGAGAATGTCACTTCTTAGAGTTTTAAGTAAGAAATAGCAGTGATGGTCTATAGGTAGCTTTTGACAGTGGAGAAACAAAATGTGCAGTGAAGCTGAAATTGATTTGAGGAACCAAAAGCAAAAATAATGCCATTAAAGCTGCACAGAATTATCTTTGACTTTTAACAACTGATGAATGTCCTTGAGGCTATACTGGCAAAAATTTTATTCCATTTCACTCCTTTCTGGTTGATGGTTACATGCAGGAGTTTCCATTATACTCTTTCCTTACACACTTAGTTCATTTTGATACTTTCATACACTACCTTTAATCACAGTTTGTCATTGTAGGTGTGTTTACAGGAGACACACCATAGGTCTTAATTAGGTCTGTGCTGAGCTGCTCTTGCATTTAGAAATGAAGTCATGAGGACTACACTCTAATTGTGTACTCATGCATACATAATGTGTACCAACTGTATACATTCCTTTCTTTATAAGTGGCAGAGGAGGAAATGGGGAACAGCCTGCTGGATGACTAGCTGTAGTTAATATCCCATAGCTGACTTTGATCTCCTGCTTCACTAGTATTTAAGGACTGGATGTGCCCAAAGGCATGAGCTGAAGGGGTCTTGCCCTTCAACTCTTAGCTGCAGGACTAAAACCTCCAGCTGGCAGGGAGATCAGTCTGCAGAGAGAAAGTCTCAGAGAGAAAGACTCATTCTGTATTTAGAAGCCTCCCATTCTCTCTTTACTCCTATCATATTTTCTTCTCTGGTTTGTAAAGTTGTTTTGGCTGTGTCCCCACTGGGGAGAAAAACAAGATATAAATAATTAAGTACATGAAATAAGGGTGCATGAATAGAATTAGGCACGTGCTTTTAAAAAAAAAAATCTGTGAAACAATGGCCAGAAAAGTATTTTGTTTTTTACCCCATGATCAACCAGAAGAACTATACATCTGTCACATTATTTAAAGGAAAGTTGGATGACAGACTTCGGTTCACTTCCCTCACAAACACTTCTCTGCCTGAAATAACTCTGGAATAGCTTCTAGAGAAGCTTCAGAAGCACAAAAGTGTAAGATTCTGGGCATTCACTCGGCCTCAATTTCTATTCTATCATTTCCTTGTGTTCCTCTTAAAAACATGAACAGCTTAAAATGTTAATTCCAATAATGCTAATAATAATAAAAAATGCTAATACTAATAAGCAGTAGTAGTACTTTGAACTATATTAACAGCTATTCAGGGTTTTTTTTTAAATCTATATCAAGTTTGGATTAAACAGAATCCCACAGGGTTATTATCAAGTGAATAAAGCCAATCCTATTGATCCAACTACCCTTGAAAAGAGGAACTTAACCATCAATATTAATGCTCCATTCTATTGTTTGCTATTTAATGCAGTCTCAAAATATGGCCTTTGGCCTTTCACAGTTAAAAAAAAATCGATAGACTGTTATTACTACTACTACATTATGGCATACCATAAAGATGCAGCTTAAACAGAAAATATATGCCTCGCTCTATTTAACCATCACAAAACACAAATGCAGTTCAGATCTTGGATGCACTTATGACTACATATTCACAGAACATTAAGTGAACATAAGCCAGCCTATAAAGACACAATGTAATGTAAAGGTTAAGTTTTAAACTACTGACACTGTACTCATTCAACAGGAAAATAGTCAAGTCTGATTTCCTCTGCACAATGGCTAACCTTCTTGAACACCTGATGTGACAAATCCCATGGATTTTCCTTATTTAGCCGCACCACGCATTGGCCCAAGTATCCCACACAAAGTTTACATGAACAGAACTAGGCCAAAAGGTAACTAGTTAAACAAGTAATCTTTAAGAACAATAATCCAATTGAATAGCTTAGCTCTGGTCCTGCTGAGACCACAAGAGGAAAGAGAATCATGCATTTCAAAAAACAATGACTTAACACTGCAAAAAAGACAGCTAGCCTTAAAAAAAAAGACCCCTGCATAAATTGCATTTTTAGCTACACTGATTATGATAATTTAAGTATGTACCTAAAATTCAATGAGTAAAAATGATCCAAATGATCATATAGAAACACTTCTATCACAGGAAATCCTTACAGGCTTCCTACTGACCGGATACTTAAGGGCAAATCTGAGTTTGCCGCCACCATGAATTGTGTAAAGCACACACATTTACTTGAATCATGCATTAACATGCCATTGCATCTACTCCATAAGCAACCAGGGACTATCCTCCTGACAAACTGTCTCCTGTGATTCAATAAACATAGGATAATGTGATTTGGCAATAACATGTCAAACAATAAAAGACAAACATCTTAATTCAGGGGTTCCTTTTGGGGAACTCCAGTGTGCACAAGGAGATATGTGTGACAAAGGGCTATTTCACTCTCTTCAGTAGAAGGAAATATACCACAAGTAAAAATAAGATGTGCTGTATAAATATCCCATGGCTCTGAAGAACCTATCACACAACACTCCCTGTATGTCCGTGTGATTCACTATGTACTTCCATAGATAGTAGGTTCTGTATTAGAGACATCTGGTCTGTAAATGGCCTGAAGGGCATTTCTGCATGGATTTTTTTTTTGCTGCAGGTTGGCTTCCCAACTGTACTATTCCCCTCTGTTTGTTTATACACTATCACTTGCCAGTTGTCGTTCTTCAAGTTTTTCCCCAGAAATTTTCTCCATTTTTTTTCCAGAATAACATTTGTTGATGTTTTATAAGAAACACACTTGAAGTGGTTTCGTGGAGTTAAATGTCTGCTGTCCTTTTCATAGAGATGTCACATCTACATAACTTCCTACCACACTTCAAAGCCATCTGCTGTTCCTAAAGTGCTGCCATTTCCACTGGTGGAGGCCAATTTAAAAATGTGTTTCAGTCAATATATGGCTATAGAAGACCTACCAAATTCAATTATGTTTCCTCTGAAATAAGCATGCATGGGTGTTGCAGGGGGGGGCTTGGGGGGGAGAAACAGTGGCCCTTTCTGCACAGCACAAATAAGAGGTCCTGAGGTTGGGGGAAAAGGTGTTTTGGGGATGAAGTCAGCACAGTTTCCCCCTCCAAACGACCTCAGGACATTTTATTTTTGCACAAGACGTCTTAATTAAAAGTCACTAAAATGTATACATTTCCCCACAAGTCATCTCCAAGACGTTCTCTGCTTGGCTGCGCACACACACAAACAGGCAGGAGACATCTTGTTTTTCCCAACCTCCACCCCCTAGTTAAAGCGCTTATTTTCATTTTTGCATCTGTCATTTTCTGCCACTTAATCCGTGCCGCTGCCATTTGCTGCATTTGTTTCTTATGGAGGTTTCCTCTGCTTGCAGCTCATCAGATTGCTGGCACCATCTGAGAATCACAGTCACTTGAAGGACTACTGCCCATCTACCCAATGCTTCTTAATGGGAGGTAGACCAGTCCTCCAAGTGGCTGGGATTCTCAGATGGTATCTGCATAGATACAAATACATCTCCCTCTAAACAGAAAGAAGAGGAAAAAACCACACGAGCATGGAATCACCAGGGAAAACAAACTTTATTCAAAAATGTTTTTCAAGGAAATAGAAATCAGATGAGCTACAAGCAACCTCCATGGGAAACAAATGCAGCAAATGGTGGCAGCACAGCCTCACAGGCAGAAAATGGCAGGTGCAAGCTGCTGGAAAAATGGAAGGATGTGCTCAATGCTGGGGGGTTAGAAGGTGGGAAAAATAAAACACCTGCTATGCAGACAAAAAAGCCAAGAGGGGCTCTTTTAAAGCATTCTGAGGACGTTTTATTTGTGCTGTGCCGAAAGAAAATCCAAGATGGTTCTTCTTAAGACTTCCTAAGAACGTCTTGTTTGTGCTGTGCAGAAAGGGCCAGTCTTTGTAAGATCTTGCAGAATCTGTTGTGCTTTTTAGCCAGGCATTTTGCTGGGAGGTTAATAAATCTGAGCACTTGAACAGTTGAACTTTTCCCCACAGGCACCTAAAGCACACACCCTTCTCATAATAGTCTTTTTGATAGTAATTAGTCCTCACAGTATCCACCATGTCAATGTAACACATGATCAAAATAAAATACAATTGAAGAGGCAGCATCCTTTTGCTGTGCCCCTTGCATTGAAAGTGCGTGTAATTGAAAATCAGAGTCACAAACACAGAAAAAGGAAGGAAAAGTGAAGGTCACCATGAAAAGCTGGGCAGTGCCCAAGCAAAGCCAGGAGAGTGTTTTCATGTGGAAACATTCAATGAGAAACCAAATTAACTCTCAATTAAAATGAATGGGTTTGTAAGACACATCCTGGCTGATGGAGAGCTGTTTCTCAACACTATGGTTGGGATCTAAGTTTCTTTAAATAAACCTCCTCTAACATTCTGCATTAATATAAAAGATTCCTACTTACCCCTTCCTGCATTATAACAGATATGGTTTTAGAATGCCTGAGTGTCAAAATCTGATTGTCATATGGTTTGTGGCACTATTTTAAAAAAATGTAACCTCCCAGTTCTGTGAGTTTACCTGAACTATTATTTAGAACCCAAGTTATTTCTTTCAGAACTGTCACACACACATTAGTACCCTACATTAGTACTGCATTTGTTGCTTTTGGTCAAGTAATTCCTGGAAACAAACTGAATTTAAAGCATAAAACTGCTTACACTCAATAAAGATTTTTTAAAAAAATTAGTCTTCAAAGAATTTTTTTCATGCAATTCACAAAGATAATAGTAAAGGTATTCAACAACATTGGTGGTTGCAAATTAATACTGAATTGAGGCAATTTCTGAATCTCATTTAGAAGATATTATTCATTTTTCCACTACCAATTAAAATGGAATTGATTTCCCTTTCATTTTGGCTTACAATGATTTCATGCAGTGATTCACTTGTTTTTGGTAACTTCATACACCCACCTAGATAAAATGTCTGATATTTCATTGGCCATTTGTTCTCTATAAAAGAATTAAGAGTACATGAGGAAAAATTAATACTGTGCTTAAAGCATATCTACAACTAATCCAATGGCTTTCTGAAATCTAATACTGAAACAGTAAACAAGGGTGTTCTTTCCAAAATTAATGCTGCATTAAATCAATGCAGACTTTTCTCAGTATAATAATTAATAGCAGGTACCAAATAAACTACTTTGACTAAACTAAATGTCAACCGCCTTACACATCAGCCTCATTTACACATCTGAGATTTAGCTTACAACCAGCGGTACTTGCATAAAAGTATCCTTAAAATAATAAACAATCAAAGAGGAAGGATGGACGTGATGCTAGGTAGTCTTAACTGGAGCATGCAATGGGAGACAAGGAAAATGCATTGAAGTAGTAACTTGTAATATGCAAATCACTGTAATTTTTAAAACCCACAGATTGTAGAAAACCCCAAAGGGAGAAAAAAAAAGCCATACACAGTCATTGGACAGCTTTTTCCATCGTCTCTGCAAATATAAAATATTTACGTTAGTTTACTATTTTTCTCCCACTTTGCAATATTTGTGAGGTCAAGTTGTATAAATGAACAGCTGGTGCTATCAAGATCAGCAGAAATCTGATTCCCCAGGGTGCCATTAATACTGAACCCAGAGATAAGGAAACTGAAGAACAAAGAAACTCATAGTTCTTTAAAGACTAGTAGAATTACTGTGAAGCAAACTTTCATAGACTAGTCCCACTTTGTCGGATGCATACAGTTAATGATTGACTTCCTAAGAGTACATTGCTGCTGTAAATTGACACTGAGCTTTTCTTGGGTATGACTGATCATAAAAAGTAAAAAGTCTCAGAATGTACTTCTTGCTTTTCATGACCTTTTGACTTCAATCTTTACTTTTCTCCAGTACCATTAAATATTGATACCAGCCACTTTGTGGATTTGATGAAGTGGGCTTTCATCTACAAAACGTGACACTGCAGCATGGGCTTTTCTTTAATGTAGTACACAGCCTTTTTTAAAAAAAATAATGGCTGTAACATTAATCCAACTACTCAGCAGGAAAACAAACCTGAGCAAAGCAATATGACCAAGGTGTCAGCCAATCATAGGCACCAAAACAGCTAGTGTGGGTGGCCACCCCAAAAAATTCCTGCAGCTGTTCTGAACCTGAGAAAAAATGGCTCCTTGAAAAGGGTGTTTGTATAACTGGATGAATTTTCTCACCACCACCAAGTGCTTGTGCCAGGGGAAGGATAGAACAGCTGGACAAGTCTGTATTGATGGCAAGCAAATACTTTCATTACAATGATGGTCTTTTTTTTTAGTTAATATATGTGTCACCTTTCTGTTTCATGAAACACACTGAAGGTACTGTGAAATTACTCAGTAAGATCCATTTACAATTTAGAAGGCATCTCAGATGTTCAACTGTGATTGGCTCTTCCTCAGGATTTCGTTTCCTGTGCAAGATGGATGTTTCACTGAAAGCAATGATGGCTGATAAATCAGTATTGGTATTCTAGTATTTACTTATTTACAGTCACAGACCAGTACCAGCTGATAAATTAAAACTGGTTTAAAATATATGGCGTGAACAGATACACTGATCCTTTGATTAGAATTATGAATAAATTAAAAAACAATCTTAAGATTTATAAACAATCTACCATAAACCCAACTTTGCATTTTAAACATGGAAAGATAGGACTTCATCTTCTGTAATTTTAAGTCAACTGCATTTTGAGATGAAATTCAGAAAATTATTTCGGCATAAGAGCCACAGAAACAAACTGAATTGAGCAAGAACAGATCAGCATCACAATGCAACTGCCATTCATTTGGAGTCTACTTTATGAGAAGATTTATACCCTGCTTTGCTCTTCTGTAAGGAGTCTCAAGTTGGCTAACAAACTTCTTACTTTCCTCTCCCCACAACAGACATGCTGTGAGGTAGGTTATGCAGTTCTGAAGAACTGTGACTAGCCCAAGGTCACCCAGATGCCTTCATATGGAGGAGCGAGCAAACAAATCCAGTTCACCAGATAGGAAATCTGCCTCTCATGTGGATGAATGGATAATCAAACCCGGTTCTCCACATTATAGAGCCCACCTACTCTTAACCACTGTACCATGCTGGCTCTTGTGAAAAGGCACTTAGAATTAAAAACTGCCACTTGTTTCGACTTGCCCATCGTAAGAAGGTTAGGTAAACAGTAGAAAGAACCAAACGACTGAAAAGATGCTAGCTTTTTTTTAAAAAAATCCTAATGAATTATTTATTTTATTTATTTATTTATTTTTTCAATTTATATACCGCCCGATTGAAACCGTAGCACCATAATTTAACCTCCAAAAGATTGAGATGCTCCCTCCCCAAAAGAACAGCGTCACAGATCTATTTTCTTTATTGAACAGACTTTAACAGCAGCAGCAGATGTTCTGGGCAGGATTTTCACAGGAGCCTGTAATTGGCAATGCTCTACTTCAAAAAAAGACATTCTGCAAATCATTTTGATCTGCTGTTAGTTCTCTCTTGTGTTGACTCAGATATATTTACAACTTTACTCATAGAACATATCCAATATAAAACTACTGGTGGAAAGGGCTTCTAGGAAAACCTGCATAAGAGCCAATCACTAGACAAAAAGCCAATCATTAGACATGAGCACTGAAGACCGAGGAGGATTTCATGTGCTCATGTTGCCTCTGGATATAAGAAAGAGAGTTTGAAGTTACCTTACAAAGAGGGATGATGTCACGCAATTTATTTTCAGGCAGACCTAAAAACCATTCTGTTTTTTTTTTCCTGGTAGGTGAAAACCATTATGCGATCTAGCAGAGGGTCACCCCAGTATTGCAAAAAGTTATTAAGAAAAGGCTACCTGCCCATGCGTTTATGGCCAAAGCTAGTGGGAAATAGGCTGTGCTGATTTTGGGACTTCAGCTGTGGGAGAAAGATAAAGCTCTTGCTGAGCAAGGCCAGGGAGGAATACCCCTAGTCTGATCCATCTAGACTTGCCAGGGCCAGAACTATTAACTTCACTGCAGTAGCAGTGGTGTCAGACTAAAAAAACACTAAAATGCAGTTCTAAATGGAGTTCAGATAGTCAAATATGAGAGAGAATTTCTGGTTAGGGAGCAAAATGGGTGGGCAAGAACTGTACCCTACCCTCTACATGTACCCTCCAGATTATCCAATCCCAGCACAGAAACATACCTATGTCTCTCCATACACAGGTGTGTATACTCTAATGGGTGAAAGGAAGTCAAAGTACTCCCTACTACTGTGTTGAAACTTAATAGGAGAGATCATTAGCTCCTTTACCAACCTGTGCAAATTTGTTGGATGGGTATTTTAAAGCATGAGATTTTGGGGATTACAATCATCAAAGAAACAGAAACGTGAAATATGGTACCTGCGTAATCCTGGATCCAGCTGAGATTCATCTGTGATGAGCTCCGATTCACTTTGCGCAATCCTCATGGCAAGCTCGTGATCTCTCCGTTCTTGCTCCAGAACCGCCTGTTGCTGGCTGGCTTCTTCACGTTCTCGAGCCAGCTGTGCCTCAACTTCAGCCTACAGTGACAAAGAAAAACAGTTTTTAATGCAGTCTTACTTATGAAACACCAATTTTGGTGTCTTTAAGAAAGGCTAAACTCACATGAAAGACATGATGCAGTTTAAATGAAACAACCCAAGCAGCACATAAAAGTTGCCTCTTGATCTATGTCCATACTCAGAAATGTTCACGAGAAGCCCATACAAATAGTAGGAAACTAAAGGCTTCAGTGTTCTGGTACGGCTTCAGAAGCCTGACATTAAAATTGAAAGTTGTTTTCTGATAGTAGTTCTGAATATTAAGTTAATGACTATAGAAAAACCAACAAATACTCAAAAGCCAATAAATATCACAAGAATTCAAGGCGGAGTTCACAATTAAAAAGCCAGCTGCTTTGCCAATGTGAAAACAGTTAATTTCTTATTATTGCTTGCAGTGCTTTGGCTTGAAGTCCCTCTCCCACCCCCTCACCCCGCTTCACAAAGCTAGAAGTCTGTGGGAGGGGGTTGTAGCAAGAACATGCTCTTCAGGGAGCCCTCACTGGCCATTTAGGGATGAAGAACAATAAAAAAATACTGCACTTCTACAGGACAAGGCCAATTTGCAACAGTTTGAATATGCATAATCATCACTGAAGTAATCATGCAGATTGCGAAAGCTATTTCCTATGCCTCAACAGCTTGTGAGCCAGTTAAGCCTGCATCAATAGACCTTTAGCAATGTACTGTGGTATGCCTATGGGGAACAAGTCCACATCTTTGAATTTCAGGGATATGACTAAGGTGGAGCTTTTTCCAGGTAAACCAGTAAGTACGGCAAGAAATTTTTTGTCATTTTGGCAGGTTAATTACTGAGACTCCCGGTAAGATGGCTTCAGCCTTGTGTGCATACTTGTTACAGTATTTTTATGCTTACTAAATTTTATATGGTGCCGCTGTTTTAATATTATAAACCACTTTGAGTGGCATATAAATTCTTTGAACAAAGTAAATCCTGTAAATCCTTGAAATTCCCTAATCCAACATTCTCTTTGTATAAAGGTAGACTGAATTGGTTGTCCTGGACTGACATCAAGCCTTATTCCAATTATGATATTACCAAGTAATCTTCCTTTCTGCTACAGAGACTTTTCTGCAGCGATCCCCTCCTTTGGATTATCCAGTAGCAGCAGGGAACCTGTGATTGCAGCCTAAGGGAAAGCCCTACTAAAAGAACATCTGTTCTGGGACTATTCCAAAGTGAAAGGAAATCTACTGAAAAGTTAAACAATGTACCCTAGAAGACAAGGAAAAACTGTACGTATTTTAGGGCAAGACAAGAACAATCAACTTCAGGCTTTTCTTTCCTGTATAAGTTACACTGCAAGACATGGAAAATGAATGAGGCTTGAACAGAAAATACTGTTCCAGTATTTTAGTTTCTAGCACTGGCGTAATGCCCATTGGGCAAGGTGGGCAGCTGCCCAGGGCATCACCTTGTGGGGGGCATAAAAATGCTGGGTTTGTTTTTGGGTATTTTAGTGGTTTTCCATTTTTTGCAGTTTTTAGGCTGGCGGCACAAAATTTCAGCGTATCATCAGGAGACTGTCCTTATGCTACCCCCCAAGTTTGGTGAGGTTTGGTTCAGGGAGTCCAAAGTTATGGACTCCCAAAAGGGGTGCCCCTATCCCCCATTGTTTCCAATGGGAGCTAATAGGAGATGGGGGCTACAGTTTTGAGGGTCCATAACTTGCCCCTGAGACCAAACTTCACCAAACCTGGGGTATCATCAGGGCAGCCTCCTGATGAGACCCAGAAAATTTTGAGACTGCCTTCAGAAATGTGCCCCCCCCCCAGCCTGCAACCCCCACTGACAGCAATGCAGAAAACTCAATGCAGAACAAAGATTCTTGGGCAAATTTCGGGATGTTCTTGCAGGGAGGGCATTCTTGGACGTATCAGCACCAAAATTTCAGGGTATCATCTGGAGACTGTCATGATGGCAACCCCAAGGTTTGGTGCAGTTTGGTTCAGGGGGTCCGAAGTTATGGACCCTCAAAAGGGTAGCCCACATCTCCTTAGCAAAGAATGTGGGATGGGGTACCCCATTTGAGGGTCCATAACTTTGGACCCCCTAAACCAAACTGCACCCAACTTGGGGGAGTCCCATTAGGATAGTTTCCAGATGATACCCTGACATTTTGGTGCTGATATATCCAAAAATGCGCCCCCTTCAGGAACATCCTAGAAATTTGCCCAAGAATCTTTGTTCTGCATTGAGTTTTCTGTATTGCTGTCCATGGGGGTTGCAGGCTGGGGGGGGGGGGCACATTTCTGAAGGCACAGTCTCAAAACTTTCTGGGTCTCATCAGGAGACTGCCCTGATGATACTCTCCAGGTTTGGTGAAGTTTGGTTCGGGGGGGGCAAAGTTATGGACCCTCAAAACTGTAGCCCCAATCTCCTATTAGCTCCCATTGGAAACAATGCGGGATGGGGCACCCCCTTTGGGAGTCCATAACTTTGGACTCCCTGAACCAAACCTCACCATACTTGAGGAGTAGCATAAGGACAGTCTCCTGATGATATGCTGAAATTATGGTGCTGATATGTCTAAAAATGCACCCCCTGCAGGCACCAATGTCCTGGTACAAAAAAAATTTGGTCGTGGTGGAGTGGCCGCCCATGGGGGGGGGGGGGGGCATCCAACTCAGGTTTTGCCCAGGGCTACAGTTTGCCCAGGGCTGCCTCGTTACGCCCCTGGTTTCTAGTACTGTTTGTCTCAGTTTTGAAGAATATTGCCAGCTTGTACACTTGCCCATTTCATTATCATGTTATCCTTTCCAGTATTGTGTTGTGTAGCAAACACTCTAAGCACCAGTGCTTTGGTGCAGGAAAAAAAAATCAAATAGAACCAGTTACGGTACTTGTGCATGCATACTAAAGTATGTAGAGTATGTTAACATGATAGAGAATATAAATAAACTATAAGAGCAGGTAAAATAGTATTTTTCTTCAAAGTATAACTATTACACAGAATGATTTGTCAATATTATTGTTCAAAGAACTACAAGAAGGTGAGTACTCCAAATACTTAACTTCTTTTAAAAACCCAGAAAATGGTGCAATTCTATACAAATTCCAAAGTTAGAAGATCTACAAAACAATACATTTGAAGCTTTAAAATTTCAGAAGTCATAAATGCTAAGCAAGCACAGGGTGCCTTGAAACTGGTGAAGTCAAAAATGATCTTGTGAATTAAAAATAGTTGGAGAGATGAATTAGGACATGTTTTAATAGAAGAATACAGGACTAAGAACAAAACTGCAAAACTCAGTGATCAAGTAATACTTTTTATGACTATGATTCCATTACAAGGCAACTTAAAGCTTCAGCAAATGAGTATCACTTTGTAAAGAACCTTTTAACAAAACTTATGTCTAAATCGTGTTTCATTATTCTGTCTTATCTGTGAATAGCAGCCCTTTCATTAAGATTCAGCTCTCAAAAATCTGACATTTTTTCCTTCTCTAGCAAATACTTTTCTCTTTTTTTTGGCATTGTAATGTCTCTATTCAGTGTGCCAAATTATCTTAACAATAGCACCCAGTTTAAAGGCCAACAGCACATTTAAGGGCTAAAGTTCAAAACAATCTTTAATTAGGTTCTGCTGCATCTTTTGCAACAGTCTGCTTTTAAAACGAATGTTCACTCAGTTACAGACTATTTATGGAAAAAATGAATTAATTGTTTCTTTGAGAGGCCATTAATGATGCCTTTTTGGCTACGTACACATGCTTTTTTCCCCCACCTCAGACAGTTAAGCCTTTCACATCGTCTTTCAACAAGTTCTGGCCAACGCAGTGGACTAGTACATACTGGAGCTGTGGCGACTCAGTAATAAAGCTTCTGCTCAGCATGCAGGAAGTCCCAGCTGAAGTCCTCCAGCATCCCTGGTTCAATGGATCAGACAGTAGGTCACATGAAACATTTCTAATTTCTGCTTGAGATGCTGGAGAGCTGCAGTTAGTCCAAGAAGACAGTAATGATCCTGACAGACCCATGCTTTGCCTCAGTTCTGCAAGGAATTTCATGTGTTCACATGGTGGAAGTTCTTGGCTGCTACTGTAAATTATGAACAGTTCAATAGCTAAGAAGCCCACCTGGATCCGTCTTTCTTCCTCCTCCCTTTTCTTCCTCTCCTCCTCCTCTTGTTTTCTCTTTGCTTCTATCTCATACTTCCTAGAAAAAGGTTGACATGTGAACAGAAAAGCAACACACATCAATAATGGTTATAGCCTGTTGGACTTATAATATTGCTCTGAGACACCAAACAATTTTAGATCTAAACAACGGAAGTATTCCACGTAGAACTGGGCACTGGGAAGAAAGAGCAGGATAATGTGTGTTTCAGTGGCTTTTTCAGGGTATTTTGCTGTGCTGTTTTTTGCAATAAAACCTCAAAAATCACATATTCACACATTAAAAATGGATCAGATATATCCCTTGAGTTGGAGTCAGTGATTTATTGGCACAAGGATCATGAAACTTCCTATAGCTCCTTTCTCCCAATAAGTAAGTCCTCTAAGATCTTGGGAAAAATAATTCCTCCAGTAGTGAGACTCACATGGAATAATAGCCTCTTGGGTCTTAACCAAATGGAAAGGCAGAGAAGTCAGCCTCTCTTTCCTCTTCCATCAGTGAAGGTCTACTAACATGAGAGGTGGGGGGCGGGGCTATGATTTCATTCTATTTCCCCTCCTCAAAACAGCCCCCCAACTTACATGTCTATTAGTCCTCCAACAGATCATTGGATCTATTAAAAGCACATTGCTGTTTGATTGCTAGGAAACTATAATCAGTCTGCAACCAAATTATAAGATAGAGGTAATAGAGGTAAGATGTGTGAAAGACAGTCAGTCAGGCATGGAGAATCTTATATTCTTATAGCGAAGTTGTCTTGATCTTTGGATATTTAAATCTGGTGACTTGGGCTGTGAATGGCCAAGACAGATGTTTTTACAAACCTGAAAAATGTCCTAGGTTGGCAGGAGAAAAATGAGATCTAAAAAAATACATTGGGCAATCTAAAAAATCTGAAATTTCCCAACCTGGCAACTCTAAGTGAAGATCCACTGTGATTTCAGGAGAGCTGCCGCCACCACCGCTGCTGTTGGGGGAGGGAGCAGATGGGTGTCTGGGAGCACTGGGAGGCAGAGAGGATGCAGGTGGGAGGATGGAAGGGTGATGGGGACAGAAAGAGAACGAAAGCGAAAAGCATTGAGGAGACAGAGTGATAAAATGGGTGGCAGGAAGGAGAAAGAGTGAGAGACAGAGAAGTAGAAGTAGAAGGAAGGAAGCAAAGGTGGAAAGTATGGAATAGCTGCTCCCTGCAATCCTCTTGTGGATCCCCGCTTGTGTCTACCAACAGCTAAGCAGACTGAACTGTTCCTGTAAAATGTGGCTCTCTGAACAATTCTTCTCAGAGGAACTGCTCGCTACTACAAAATACCCCTGTTCCTTCATTTCTGTTGACAAAACATCTAGAACTGGCAAGATCACCACTCACAACCGCCTTTCTTCTTCTTCCTTCTTTCGACGCAGCTCCTCTTCCTCACGCCTCTTCCTCTCTTTTTCCATTTCCTCCTGAATGTGTCGCAGCCGTTCGGCCTCCTCTTCCTGCTGTTTCTTTTTCTGCAATGCACTCAGAAGCTGCTCTGAGCTTTTAACGAGAGCATCATACTCCTTCTGTATCTGCAATCTAGGCATTTCTGTGGCCTGGCAAATAAAACATTATGATACAACACCATTTGTATTAGAATAAGAAATATTCATTATTTACATAGATTAGCAACATATATCTGGCACAAGTTGGATTCAGAAAAGGTTCCACCACATTAGACCACTGCATGCTATTAAGTGTGCTAACATCTAAATACAAGGTGCAAAATAGTATCAAAATCTATGTCACTGTCTTGGAACTTAAAGAAGAAGAAGAAGAACAGTTGGATTTATATTTCCCCTTTCTCTCCTGTAAGGAGACTCAAAGGGGCTTACAAACTCCTTTCCCTTTCCCCCTCACAACAAACACCTGTGAGATAGGTGGGGCTGAGAGAGCTCAGAAGAACTACTAGCCCAAGGTCACCCAGCTGGTATATGTTGGAGTGCACAGGCTAATCTGAATTTCCCAAATAAGTCTCCACAGCTCAAGCAGCAGAGCGGGAAATCAAACCCAGTTTCTCCAGATTAGAGTACACCTGCTCTTAATCACTATGCCACTGCTGCTGTTTACCGTATCAAAAGGAGCGTTTGATACGGTAAACAGATCTCCCTTCTGGGCCAAACTAAGGAACATGGCTGTCAAAAGACTTCTAGTTTTGATAATAGGTCTCCACTTTAAAACAACCTGTCAAGTAAAATGTACATCAATTGCCAAACTTATCACTAAAATTCCAATCAATACAGGCGTGAAACAGGGTTGTGTGTTGGCAACAACCTTGTTCAATTTATTTTTGAATGATCTTGCCCCTAAATTCAAAGATTCAAGTAAGCACTGTTTAATGATAGGCAAACTTGCTGTACCAGTTCTCCTTTATGCCAATGATGCAATCCTACTTTCTAGATGTAAAGTAGGACTAAATCATCTCTTAACTAAATGCAGTGTGTATTGTAAGGAAAATGCTCTTCGTTTAAACTTAGAAAAAACAAAAAGATAGTTATTTGCAACATGTTCCATCCAGACCTTATATGGAGCCATAATCGAGCAGGTCAAAATGTTTAAATGCCTCAGAGTAATTTTCCATCAAAATTCACACTGGACAACAAATAGAGACACAGCAAGATGCAACACTACCCTGTCGGCTATATTAAGGGGGGGGGGGGTTTGTTGCTAAAGGTCATGCCTATATTCCTGCAGTACTCAAAGTACATAATGCTAAAACCACTCCGCAACTACTATATGGGATCCCTTTTTAGATTAATACATGGAATAAAATTGTGGAAAAAGTAAACTCCTGTTTTTTATATAATTTTTTTGGCATTCCACATAGTGTCTCAAACATGGTATTGTGCCTAAAGGCTGGACTCCATTGGTTGGAGACTAGAGCATGGCTTCATACTTTTAAATACTGGGTAAAGATTTTCTTTAACACTTTAGACAGCACTCTAATTTATGTTATGCTCCCCGAGCTCCAAAAAACTGAATGGTGGAAGCACATTATGCAAAAATTAGTCTATCTAGGCTTACATCTTGATTCTTTGTTAATGTTGACTGCAAGAGAAATTAAGTAAAATAAAAATATGTGTTTTTGATCAGACACAGCAGTAGCTCTTTAGCAATGCAAACTCACTTTGTCCACCATCATAGTTTGGAATTATTCTTAAACCGGACCAAATAGCATCCTACCTTCATCTGTCTGTTGAACCCAAAGATGTGACCTTACCGGGGCCAGATGCAACATTTATCTATCAGTTCAACATTACAGCCGATTTACTAAAGCATCGTATACTGATAGAGTTTGCACAGCATGGCTATCATCTATTGAATCTCTAGAATGTATTTTGTTCAATTGTCCGAAATATGCTTCACCCAGAGAGGGTTGTCCTCTGTTGGTTAAATCCACTTATAATATAAGAGCAATTACGGCCCAAATTCCTAATACTGACGATCCTTCAATTTTGCAAAGCGTTGCACAGTTTTTAATAAGAGAATTGAATGCCTGATTAATTAATTTGTATTCTTTTATTTAATTTTTATGATATATTGATGCCTAATAAAAGTTTTGAGTCTGATATCTGGCACAAGAGCCTAACAAGTAAAAATATAATAAAGTTTGATGTACAGAAGTCAACTGAGAAAGATAAAAGGTCAAGAAAATATTTTCAGTTTAGGAACAAGTATTTTAAGCTTTATTTCAGTAGGGTATAAGGGACATTTTACCATATATCAAACACAACCAGAACAGCACATGTAATTATACTGTGTTTTGGATGGGGGGGGGGGGTCAAAGCAAGCATGATTACTGAGGTAAAAGGCTGGTCTTTAGCTAGATAACTATTCATATCAAAAAGTGGCGCACAAAGCTACATTCTGCTCGTTACTCTGCTAACAGAATCATATAGAAATATATCTGTACCCCTTCAAGGTGGGGTATAAATCCAAACTCCTCCTACTCCCCTTCCTTCTTCTCCTTTTCATCCCATCGACTAGCAACTGGGATGCGGTTCAAAAATGGTGGGGGACAGCCCTCCGTTTGCCTGACATGGTCTGATAGTCCCCCAAGGTCATTGGGTCATTTGTGACCTTCATGCCCCTAGAGGCAAGCTTGTACATTAGCGTTACTTTCTGCTGCTAAGATGCTATTGATGTTCTGTTATTAGGTTATGAAATGTTATTGTTGATGCTATATTTTGTTGTTGCATATTTGCTGTTATTCTGCTGCTAAGATGCTATTGATGTTTCTGTTATTAGGTTATGAAATGTTATTGTTGATGCTATATTTTGTTGTTGCATATTTGCTGTTATTCTGCTGCTAAGATGCTATTGATGTTTCTGTTACGAAATGTTGCTATTATTGACATGTTATGATGGATGATGTTTTGATAGATGACTGTTGTTAAGCCACTCTGAGCCCTTTTGGGGAGGGTGGGGTATAAATCTAATAAATGAAATGAAATGAAATTCCCCCCACCTCCCTCATAATGTTCTTGAGGCTATTTGCTGTTCTGTATCACTGATAAGAGACATTTGATCCTACAGTCAGATTTTATACAGTTTCCTACTACAGCTTTAAAAATCAATTAGCACTCTTATGCATCAAAAGAAAGATTGAATGCACTTGAAAAAGCACTGTAGAAAGAGGTAAAAGCCACTACCTTTATCAGCAGGGTAGTGACTTTCTCTGCATTCTTTAACAGTTGCTCTAATACATATAACTTAACCCTAAATGCTAAAACAACTCCCCTCACACAATGATACACTATGAAACTATATTCTTATAACAGAATATTGTAGTGGAAAAGAAAGTTCTATCATTCAGAGTGATATAACTGACTCCTACATGAAGATGTCTCTGGCTTCAAAGGCTGGTATCTGTTACTACAATAGCATCTGTGAGCCTAAGAAAATGTGGTCAAAGCAAGGAATGCTCTACCTTGGTCCATGGGTTGGAGGATAAACCCAAGTTTCTAGCACTTTAGGGTGCAAAAATGTGCTTTGAAAGTGTACTGCAGAAAACCCAGAAATAGGATTTGCAGTAGGGTTTAAGGGTGGGGTAGAAGCTTCCACATCCCTTCCCTCTCACATCTAGAAAACTAGAAAGGGTTAGCAAAGAAGTTCAAATTTATGAGAAGAAAATATACACTATGTAAGAGAAAGGAGGTTTCTAGAGACATGGCACACACATTTTTCTAAATATATTAAATGTACACATTTGCTCAATTTGTGGTGCAAAAAGTCAGATTTCCTAGGAGCAGAATTTTGATTGTTTTCACATGGAATACAAACAGCTTTTTTCATGCTCCACTTCATCTTCATGGCACAATGATTTGATTCTAAAGTTCTCAGAGTGACATTTGCCAGCAGCAACATGTTTCCTCTGTAGAGCATTAAATGACATTGAAAATTATTCCTACTGCAAGTATGTCTCACCTTAATCTTGGACATCAAGGCATCAATAGACAATTCAAGATCTTTGATCTGCTGGTTCACTTCCGCTTTCCCTTCTTTCAGAGCACTTACTACTTCATTGAATCTGTCAAGCCTCTCCTTCAGTGTGCGAACCTTTATTAGACCATCAATGCTGAAAAAGGAATGTTTACGTTCCTGAGACATTCATGCAATATGTCACATAGATAGATTGCAATTCTGTACTGACCCCCCAAAGCGGGGGTCCAGAAGATCCAGAAAAGAAACACAGGAAGGGTAGCAGAGAAGAAGAATTCAGGCACACACACATGCAACCCAAGCGGACTTCTATACCTTGTGCTGCTTTCTACTTTCTGAATAACTACTGTAACTGACGAGAACAATAAGGTAGGAAACTAAGTGAGAAAGAATAGCTTCAGGGGAAAAGGAATCACACTTTGCTTAGCAGTACTTGGCCTTGCTATTTCAGCCAGTTAACAACAAGGACTGCGGATGTAGCATGTATTTCTCAACAAAGATAGGAGAACTTGTAAAACTTGTCCAAATAATATTCTTTCCTGTCTTCATGAGAAAATTTGTCTTTTCTTATTCTAGTTCTGAGACAGCGAAACCCCAAACGTGCTAAGGTTGCACAAGGTGCAGCAGTTTCAATACCTCTCTCTTGTCTTTTTGTGTACAAAATGAAGCCATTTATACTTCTAAATTCCACAAATGTGCCCAGTAGTACAATTTCATACATTAAGTTGTAAATTATGCATTTTACACTCCTAAAGCAGCAAATCAAATAAGTTTCATAAAGTATTACATAAATTTCATTTTTTGCCAAAATTTCTGCCTTTTTCGTAAAAAGGCAAAAAAGAGCTCTGCAAAAAAAACAGCAGGGAAAGAAATGTTCACATCATAAAGGGGAGAACAGAACTTAAAGAAACAGAAGTGTTTCAAGCATTTCAATTGTCTTGAAGGAGGTTACATACAAAGCATTAATGTTAAGAATTGGAATACAAGCATCAACTCAGATATCTAGAGCATCTACAGTGAATTTTGTCTTACCGAGGTTTATGCTTTCTCTTGCATAGCCACATACGAATCGTCTTTTGTATTTTAATGCAGGCCCCAGATCTGTACTTTATTTTATTTTTCACTGCAAAATACAAGTATTAAATGCAGGCATTTTCTAAAATGGAAAGGTTCCACAATTCTCTGGGCACAGCATGCCTTTAAAAACCAGGGAAAGAAAATACAAGTATATGGCAAACAACTGTGAAAATCTGCCAACATAGGATTTTAAACTGATAATGTCTCTGCCTTAACTCTGCTTGCAATTATGACACAGCGGTTGTCAACCATTCTTTTGAGAGCAGGATGTCAAACCTGAAGAGATTTACCTGACAGTAAGCCCCACCATTCTATGTAGGCTTGCTGTTTTCAGACTAGATGTCCATTTAGAGAAGAAGTACAGCCCAGGTGAATCTGTGGAGCTGGCAAACAGATCAGAAGCCACTTGACAGAAACCAGTTGCAGATACAGAGATATACTGCTCCAGGATTTGTTGGTTTTATTTAGTCACAATGTCTAGAAACTGTTGCCAGGTTAGTTCTATACAACTATCTAAACCTTTTTAATAACAAAGGACATCTAGACCAGAGGATATCCCCTTGTTTTGTGGGGGGAAAAATGCGTTCAGTGTATTAATTATACACTGTATGGCAGTGGTTCTCAACCTTCCTTTAATGCAGTTCCTCATGTTGTGGTGACCCCCAACCCAAACATTTATTCATTTTACAGATGGAAAACACTGATGCAGAGAGTCTTAGGCGACCCCTGTGAAAGGGTCGTTCGACCCCCAAAGGGGTCGCGACCCACAGGTTGAGAACTGCTGCTTTATGGAATGGTAGCTTTGAAACTATTACTGGGCAATTTTACATAACTAAACTAAATTAAAGTTTAGCATTCCAGGTCAAGATGCTTAAGATTAGGAAGCTTTCAAAACTTGTTGTTTTTTCTACTAATACCGTATCTGAATACATACATTTAATAACAGAGAGTGCACACCACTGGACCTTCTTCCAACGACTGCAGATAAGCCAGTGATTGACTCGTTTAATCAACTCAGCGAGGTGATCTGGATCAGACTTCATGATTTGATCAAACTCTGCAAACTGAAAAAGGACACCAGCATCACAGAAGACAATGTTGGGTGATGAAGGTCTCTAGGGTAAACAGAATCTTGTAACCAGGGCAACGGGGACAGCAACTGCATTGACTAAATCATCAGTGAGCTCCTGGGCCTTTTAAAAAGTGCTGGTTTTAGCCTGGCAAGCCCTTCACCCACAGCCTATATATGTGGAGGAGTCACTCTGTCTTTCTCTCCTGTATTCCGCCCCACACCATTTTATTGTTGGGATGGTCTGGATAAAGGGCCTAGCTTTGAACCTGACTTAAATGACAGATACACAGTTGGATCAAGGAGTAGGACTTGTTCACATAGCCTCAGACATAAAGGTTATAGATTAAGCTAAAAAACCTCAACAACTAATCTCACTGCTGGCTCTTAGGAAAAAAGATATAAAGCCTATGTTTAGCTATTGTTCTGTTTCTGCAATGTTTTTAGCTACTGTTCTGTTTCTGAAATGTTTATCTTTATATATTATTGGGACTAGCCGGAAAGCCCATTTCATGCTGCCAGCAAATGGGATCACCTTCTCCCATCCCCCTCCCCCCACGCTGCTCCTGCTTCTCCTGGTACCGCCAACTCACTCTGGGGTTGTCATGGGCAGGCTTGCTCCACAGCTCATCACATCACTGCTCTGCAATGCTGCAGTCAGGCAGGCTGGAGCATCTTGAGGGGATGGTGGGACAGTGGGAGGATTGTCGTGGGTGGGGAGAGTGGCGGCAGGCCCAGTAGGAAGGATGTTGTCATGCCGCCCTGGCCACCAGGCTTGGGTCAGCGCTGGGTCAGCGGAAGGCTGGTGGGAGATGGATGCCTCACCAATGGTGTGCAAGACTGAATTCTGCATGCTGATTGGTGGGGTGGGGGTTTTGTCATCAGAAGGCAGTGATTGGTCGCTGCTTAGGGAATTATATACAATAAGATTACAACAACCCTACTGTGAACTACCAAGCCCACAGAGTGTGAGTTGGATTTTAAATCCATAAGTGAAATAGAAAGATGGTCATGTTGGTATTTGAAGAATGGAGTGGGAAGAACAAATCAAAACATTCGAGAAATAAATAAACAAGATTAAATTGTCTTCAACAAAACTTTCAAGTTACCTTACACAGTAAACAAGGAGTGAAAACCATTTCATTTCATGTTCATAATCTCTTCTTGGATAACAATGCTGCTTACCTTGCCAGGCCTAAAAAACACTTTGGTTAATCCAAATTTGTAATCATTTTCATTTAAACCAAGGGCTTTGAAGAGTGCCTGTGGCAAAAGAGAGAGAAAAAACAATTTGTCAAAGGTATTCATTATGAAGAAGAAAGCCAAAGGCAGTATATAAGCATTCTGGAAAATCATACCTTGCAGAAGAGCCTAGGATCCAATCGGGTCAATTTATCAGGCATGTATTTTTTATACATGTTATACAATTCATGGAATGAAGCTCGTGATGGGAAACCACCTTGCATCAAGTCCAAAACAGAGACCATGCCTAGAATAACAGACAAAAGAATTAAGAAGGACACAGCTGTCACTCAGTACATGAACCTAATGCCTGTAGAAGTCCAATGCAAAAGTTGTTAAATCTGGGAATAGCTGAAGCTGGTAATCATGAATAAATTGTTTAGGTGCCTTGGATCATCTGATGACTTGACGCCAGTCATTCAAATTACCACAGGATTTCATATATTTGACCAATCCTTAAAAGTCATTATTTCTGCCATTCATTATTTTTTGTATAAAAATAGTGTCAGTCGTAGTTAGGCCTCCACAGTGGATGAACATCAAGACCACAGAGCCTTGGTGGACTGAAATCAATGTACTAACAAGGAGCTTCATGCTTTGAAACTCATGGAAACCTCAGAATATTGTACAGGAGAGCATGGCGACAAGAAGCTGGTTACTATCATCTTCACTGAACCCTGCACTTGAATAATCATTGAACCATTTAAGATCAGTCCTTCAAATATCTGTAAGATACTGAAGGCAGGTTTAACTAAACTAAAATTTTGACACTTTGAATGTGCCTCCAAGCATATGTATATTGGGGACATTTCCACACATTTTATGTAGTTTTTAGTCAGACAGAAGTTGCTTCGTTAACGTGTTATTGATGATCTTAACAGTTTATTTTTATGTTGTGGGATTTAAAATGTGACCTTGGGAGAAAAATCCAATAAATGTGAAGCACGCATTTTGCCATGCAGTCACAGTTGCTTCTAAAATAGAGAAAAATGTGGTACACACTTCCTTCTGCATTTAATCTTGGTGACATTCATGTTATTTCAATTTCTCTCTTGAGCTTCTCATGTTAATAAGCCTTTTACTTTTATGAGAAGGTTGTAACTTTTTTTTTCAAATTTACATGCACTTGTTTCTCAACCAGAAGACAGAAAAAGAACACACCAACTCATGAACAACCTAGAAATAAACAGCTCTATTACTCTTCCTCTTCCATCCCCTTGCAGCCTCACAACACTGCCAAGAACTCTCAGCTTTCAGATTATCAGCCAAAAAGGGTATCAATAGAGTCCTAATTAAAGCAGATTTGTTAAGTAGTTGTGACTGACTTGATAAATTAAATGTAATATGAAGCTTGACATGACAAGCAATGAGGAGGCTGCCAAGAGGAACCAGATGCTTAAAGAGTCACAGCCTCGGGTATGCAGAAAACGAGCAGGCACTTAAGAGAGAAGCCAAGATGGCAGACAACAAAGCTAATGAATGGAAATAAGATTATCATATCATGGAAAATTAAATGAGTCTGATGCCTAAACCAAAGCAGAGTAGTGCTCTGAAGTTCCTGATGACTAACCTACACATCTTCTGACCCATACAAATCTGCTTATGCATGCCAGGTATTTTTAATCTGCAATATAATTTGTAAAACTATCAGCTGGTGTTGGAAGAGCCATAAAAAGCATTTTACCAATTCTGCCTGAGGTAAAAACTCCCTGCATTTGTGCCATGGACAATAATGAGATACCCCAGTCAGACTGATGATGGTGTATCCACACATATTTCAATGTTGTGCTATCACTGTCCTTCTAAGACTGATTCTGTCTAAGACCTCTGGGACTCTGAAGTGTTAAAGTTGTGGCATCATTGCATTATAACAGTTATTTGCAACATGGTGCAAACAATAATTGCTACAGCACAGTTATATATACAATATCCCACAATGTGCAGATGAAGAAGAGAAGAAGAGTTTGGATTTATACCCCCCGCTTTCTCTCCTGTAGGAGACTCAAAGGGGCTTACAATCTCCTTTTCCTTCCCACACACAACATATCCCCTGTGAGGTGGGTGGCGCTGAGAGAGCTCAGAAGAACTGTGACTAGCCCAAGGTCACCCAGCTGGCGTGTGTTGGGAGTGCACAGGATAATCATAGTTTCCCAGATAAGCCTCCACAGCTCAAATGGCAGAGTGGGGAATCAAATCCAGTTCTCCAGATTAGGATGCACCTGCTCTTAATCACTACGCCACTGCTGCTTCTTCAGTAGAGTGCTCACTGGAGATATCCCACTATTATAACTCATCTCTGATCTCCAACTGACAGACATTAGTTCACTTGGAGTAAATGGTCACTTTGGAAGGTGGACTCTATGGCATTATACCCCACTTAAGTCCTTCCCCTCCCGAAACCCTACCCTCCTCAGGCGCCGCCCTCCCCCCCCCCCCAAACTTCCACATATTTCCCAACCCTGAGCTGGTAACCCTAGCTGTCAATGAGAACACAATGTTTTAAACACAATTTGATGCACTGATACTATTTGTTGGTTTGCATACACATTACAAATGAGGAAGCATCCTCTGACTTCAGCAAAACACACAGGAACACGAGCTTTTACAGAAGTATAAAAATAAGCTTTTATATAGATATAAAAAGAGAATCTGCTGTCTTGGGGATTCGGTTACCGACAACTGTAAAGTCACACAAACCGCAATAAATTAAATGTAATCACAACACTTCCATGATTGGAAGTCTTGATAATCTCCATTCTATCTGTTGCCCCATCCCTGCATCTAAGATATGCAGCTCATATACCATCTTAGAATATATTTCCTGGCAATGGCTTCTCAAAGTAGCTGGGGAGGAAATGCAGATACAAAAAACAGATCTTCTGTTTCCTACCCCCCCCCCTTTAAAAAGCCATGCAAGAGATTTCGAAGGCATGCACGGAGCTACCAGCTATCCATTTTCTTCCTCTACATAGTAGCTATGCAGCGCTACTAGCAGCACATTTATTGATGCAAGTGCAGGAACTCTAAGTTACGTTTACTTGCACAGCTTGAGCAGATAACATGATCACAGCCCCTCAAAGACATGCCTCACTGCTCTACAAAATGCTGGCAAGTCACTGGCATAGCTCCAACGGGGACATCCGGGGCGGTCCGCCCCGGGCGGGCTCCTGCCAGGTCACGTGGGGGGCGGCAGCGTCGGCTGCTGGCTGCCGGTTATGGCTGGGCTGCTGGGGGCGGATGTGCAGCCCAAGCAGGCCTCCTTGTGGGCGTGCTGAGGCTGCCTGAGACGCACGGAGTTTGAGGGGGCGGGCCCACAGCTTGAACAGGCACCACATGTGACCTGTGTCTAGCATACGGCTTGAAGAGGAGCAACAGAAAGACTGCTGTAAAGGGAGGCCTTTCCACTTCTGTGAGTCCCTAAGCGCCTGCCTGCCGGAGCCTGAAGACAAACAACAGGTCAGGTAAGCAGCACGCAGGCACTGGCTGGCAGGCAGCCAGACTGGCCTTGGATTGATCCGGCCGGGCGGGTAGGGGCGGCAACGACTACCCGCTGTTTGGGAGGGTGTGGGGTGGCCTGGGCGACTCTCTTCCTCCCCTCGGCTGCTCTGGGGGTGTTTGCGCGCTCCCTGGCCGGCAGGGCCTTTTGCAAGGATTTTTCTCCTGTAAGAGCCTGCAAGAAAGTCTCCAGCTCTCTTACAGGAGAAAAATTCCTTGCAGAAGGCCCTGCCGTCCATGGAGTGCGCCAAACACCCCCAGAGCAGCCGAGGGCAGCCCCAGCCAGGTCTTGATCCGAGGGGGGGGGCGGGCGAGCCGCTGTTTGGGAGGGTGGGGGGTGGCCTGGGTGACTTTCTTCCTCCCCTCGGCTGCTCTGGGGGTGTTTGCGTGCTCCCTGGCCTGCAGGGCCTTTTGCAAGGATTTTTCTCCTGTAAGAGCCTGCAAGAAAGTCTCCAGCTCTCTTACAGGAGAAAAATCCTTGCAGAAGGCCCTGCCGTCCATGGAGTGCACCAAACACCCCCAGAGCAGGCGAGGGCAGCCCCAGCCAGGTCTTGATCCGAGGGGGGGGGGCGAGCCGCTGTTTGGGAGGGTGGGGGGTGGCCTGGGTGACTTTCTTCCTCCCCTCGGCTGCTCTGGGGGTGTTTGGCGTGCTCCCTGGCCGGCAGGGCCTTTTGCAAGGATTTTTCTCCTGTAAGAGCCTGCAAGAAAGTCTCCAGCTCTCTTACAGGAGAAAAATCCTTGCAGAAGGCCCTGCCAGCCAGGGAGCGCCCCAAACACCCCCAGAGCAGCCGAGGGCAGCCCCAGCCAGGTCTTGATCGAGGGGGTGGGGGGGGCGAGCCGCTGTTTGGGAGGGTGGGGGGTGACCTGGGCGACTTTCTTCTTCCCCAGGGCTGCTCTGGGGGTGTTTGCGGGCTCCATGGCCGGCAGGGCCTTTTGCAAGGATTTTTCTCCTGTAAGAGAGTCTGCAAGAAAGTCTCCAGCTCTCTTACAGGAGAAAAATCCTTGCAGAAGGCCCTGCCGGCCATGGAGCGCGCCAAACACCCCCAGAGCAGCCGAGGGCAGCCCCAGCCAGGTCTTGATCCTGTGATCTCAATTTGTGAAGAGAGGTCCTTGATAGATGGACTTGAGTGTGGAGACAGGACCTTGAAAAATGGATTCTAGAGTTTGGTCGGCAGGGCCTTTTGCAAGGATTTTTCTCCTGTAAGAGAGTCTGCAAGAAAGTCTCCAGCTCTCTTACAGGAGACAAATCCTTGCAGAAGGCCCTGCCGGCCATGGAGCGCGCCAAACACCCCCAGAGCAGCCGAGGGCAGCCCCAGCCAGGTCTTGATCCTGTGATCTCAATTTGTGAAGAGAGGTCCTTGATAGATGGACTTGAGTGTGGAGACAGGACCTTGAAAAATGGATTCTAGAGTTTGGTATCAGTATTATGCAGTATGTTGTGAGAGAATCCTCAAGATGGGAACTCTTGGTGTTTTTACTGAAATGTTTATGATTCCAAGAATAGTTCCCACAGTATAAAGACAATAAAGGCATGTGACTGTAACAAATCTATACCATGGAAGACTAATTCCAACGTATTGTACAGAAATATTTGTATTTTATTTCAAGTTAAGTTATTTTATAAAGAATAATTTATTTTAAGCTATTCCAAGTTTTCTAAGTTACGTTATTTCTAAAGACTGTGAATTCATGTTAGTAAGTGCCTTTCATTGTTATTGTTAAAATTTGCCCCTTTCCCTCCATCCTTTCCTTCCTGGCTCTGTACTGTATTTCTAATGCTGGGGGGCAACTGGGGGTGAAGATATAACACCATGAAACATTTTCATAGCAGTAATAAAACATTTTGAAAGCATTTTGAGAATGTTTTCAACATTTTTTATTTCTGCTGTGTGGCATGGCCCATTGCTGTGTTCTGTTCAGATTTGGGAGTTAGGACATGTTCTATAATGAGATGGTGACTTTGAGATGACCTGGTGCAAAAAATCATTCATTGGTAGTAGTGGTGGAGGGCAGCTGCCCATATGCGCAAAACTCAGATTTCGTCCCGGGCTACATTTTCCCTAGCTACCCCCCTGTGGCAGGTTGATATAATTGTACGGAAGATTAATGATGTGTTACCAACAGCGCAGTGATTAAAACAGAATCTGCTGTTTGTAATATCTGGGAAGGCAATATAAAGATTTCAAAAGTGCTTGAATGGTGATGGCATGTTCTTCCATCTAATACGATACTATATTATTAGAAGCTTGCACTCAGAAGCTTATGTTTGTGTCCTTTTTATTGCAGCAATTAATTTTGAAGAACATGGAATGCTATTCCTCTTTTCTTTTAATTTTTTAAAAAAACTTAGATTTGTCTAATGATATCTAGGCTAAAATTACTCTTTAGGTGTCTTTTTAAAAAGACACAATAATAACCCTTTCACAACTTATTCAGACAAATCAAATTACCTGAACACTGCAGCTGGGACAGAATCTGGGCACCTTCAAAATGGTGGCTCGTCATCTTTAGGTTAGGCTTGATGCACCGAATGAAGCTAGATCCCTATATTGGAAGAGAGCAGGTTAGCAATAGCACAAGAGTACCTGTTAATCACTGAAGAGTAAAAATAACAGATTTTGAAGCTTCAGCTCTACTGACTCCATAGGCATCCTAACAAATGATTTTGAGGTTTAAGATGCCTATTAAAACCTCAAGTTATTATTTTACCTTCAGCAAAACTACACCTCAAAGAGACATTTAAGCATAATTGCAATTGCACTACTGAATCACATATAATTTTTCCTCCACTATTATGATCACCTTTCTTGGAGGACAGATAGAAAACTTGCAAGAGATTTATTGTTCCTTATAGTGCTACATTGAAGCTGTGGGCCTCCAAGGATGGTAGTCATACACAACCAGAAAGGAAAAGACCCAAACAGAAAAAAAAATGAACAGGCAAATGCAATATAACATTTTACTCTTCTAAACAAGCAGGTTTTAACTCTGCCTGGTATAGCACATATCTAATGCTGGTAAAAAATAGAATATATTTGAAATGACCTCAGTTGAAGGCTGAAGCAGATACTGCCAAAGCAGGATCATAGGTGAACATCAAGAAGAAAAAAGTAGAAACTATTGAGGAGATACAAAACTTAAAGGTTGACAATGAAGAAACCCAAACTGTTAAAGATTTCCTATTCCTTGGCTCAACTATCAAACAAAAGGGAGAGTGCAACCACAAAGAAAAGAAAAATGGTGGAGCCATCGCCATTCTTGCACGAGGTAGGCAGGTGGGAAGAACAGTAACCTGAAGCCACTGTAGTTGTTATTGCCCTCACAGCAGAGGTGGGATTCAGCGAGTCTGAACCAGTTGTTAAACGGTGAATACCACCACTGCATCCAACATTGTGAATCCCACCATGAGCAGCCCAGCAGGGTGGGGCTGGCCAGGCTGAAAGGCGCCCTGCGTGGCCCCTCCAGGCTGCTCGTTCAGCTAGCGGAGGGTCCACCGGCTGAACGAACAGCCTGGCCAGGCAGGCTGGCTAAGGAGAGAAGGAGAAGGGGTGACTGGCGGGGCACCTTAGAGTTTAGGTGGGAGTCCCACTGTGCCCCACAAGGTTGCTCACTCAGCTGGTGTACCCTCTGCTGGCTGAATGAGCAGTGTGAGGGGGCTGCCGCAGGGCACCCCTTGGGCCCGCCAGGCTGCTATTTCAGCCGGTGGACCCTCTGCCGGCTGAACAAGTAGCATAGTGGGTCGTTGCAGGGCACCCGTCAGCCCTGCCCACTAGGCTGCCCGGGACCACCGACACTTCGGGTAATTGGGATGCAGGGGGTGCGCCAAGAGCAGGTGTTGCCCCAGGTGACATTTTCCCTTGCTGTGCCTCTGCCATTTGGGCATGAAGTGTTCAGGTGTCCCCCATCCCCCGGAACCAGTTGTTAAATTATTTGAATCCCACCACTGTCTCACAGTGTGAACAAAACAACCTCCAGCACCAGTGTAGCAGTTCAGTGAATTTTTATGTGAGGGGCTCAGCAAGGAATAGGGGAAAGGATGGGATTGAGTATTGTGCATGCACATTTTGATATCACTCTGATGCAGTGATTACTGCAATGGGACAGAGAGAGAGAGAGATGCCCATAAGGAATATTCAGTAAGCCTCTTCACATATGAAAAGTCCCCATCTATCATGGGAAAAAAGCTCTTAACAGATTGCTGAGCATTAGTGTAATAAGCGTATTTTAGTTTTGCACCTATCCCTTCCTTCGCCTTTTAAAAAATTCTACTTCCTATCCCTGCCATCTGCAAAGTAAACTGCTATATGCAGTTTCTGAACCTAAAGAAAGCAAACATGACCAATTTTTCCAAGAGTCAGGATTCAGCTGTAGATAGAAATCTGATCTCATCAAAGTGAGACAGTACATGACCACAGATCCCGAGATTCCAGGGGGAAAGCATAAAAATTTCAAAAAACAAAAACTAGCACTCATTTATTGAAAATGCCTCTAATAAAAGTATGAAGTTTGGATCTAAAGTCTTTAAGGAATTCCTCAGCCAAGCTACAGCAATTCAGAAGTTATGGCCAAAGCCTCTCTCAGACACTTCTTACAAACACATTCCCTAAGGACTCAATGAAAACAAGTTGAAAAGGAAAAGAGAAACCTGAAGTGCAGTAAATGGATAACATTGTCAAATATAAGCCAAAGAACTGAAGATTTTTCCTCCTCTAAAACCTCAGTTTTCCCCTTCTTTCCATTTTTGCTATGTACTTGATTCCAAAAATAAAGGTGATTGAGAAATTTAAACTAATTTCTGTTCCTTCACAGCATTTGTGTGCTTCTTACACAGAGCTGTATTTACAATTGTGGATAGGTTTGAAGTGGCTACTTGAAATGAACCATTTTGGACCTCTGATTAAAATTTCTAAAGCACATCATCCCTACTGTCCTCTGTAAGGCTTGCACTTAATAGGCCTGTGTTACTCTCTCTTTCCCACACACACAAGAATGCATACAGATAAACATAAACAGTTCGCTCACCACAAAGTTAATTATGCCGACAACTATTTCTAGTGAGTACATTGTGGAAACGCTAAAACACATGCCCAAATCCTTAAACACATCCTACGACTGATTTGTTTAGAAAGTTTCAGCACTGTAGTCAACTAAGGTCAACTATACCCTTTACCTGTGTCACATACACATATCAACAACAGACTATAGAATAAAATCACAATAGAAGTAGAGGATGAACAACTTGTAAAATAAAGATACATACATGAGCTGCGTTATATATAGCAGATTTCAAAGGCCAGAAAAAATGCCAGGAAAAAGTCACTGATCAGGAAAAATTAGCATATCCCACCTTCTGAAATTTCCAGAGATATTTGTCTATAGATATGTGTATATGCCATGGGAAGATAAAGCCAAACTGGATATCCCTGTGCCTAGTACACGTATGGCATGTTAAGGTATTTAAATATATTTCATGCAGCATTTACTAATTATATCACATATAGGCACCTGGTTTTCAAAAGATTCAACACACAAAGTAGACTCTACAATCATTGTTCTCCTGGATTTGCCACTCTTTTGTGTGGTGGCAAGGGAACAACGACCTGCTAGACAAACATGTCCTGGCCAAAGAAAAAGTTTCCTCTGAAAAATGGGTTGACAAGAAATTGATAATTTTTCAATCTGAGCATTCATAAAACCAATTTGCCAAGCTGACAAGCTGGGACCACCAATGTATAATGATTGGGAAAATTTAATCTGAACTGACCTCGCCTAGACTGAATCAACCCAGCCTCATACACAAAGACTACAAGGTTCCCCTTGCTCTTTTGCAGTGGCAAAGCCACCAGGGGACGGGGAGGTGTGCAACACACCAGGCGCACAGATTCTGAACGGGGGGGGGGGCAGAAAAATCCCCTGCCCTCCCTCGGCGCGCCCCCCCACTTACTTTTAGGAATGGAACATCACAGAGAAGAAGCCTGCCTGCGTTGCCTGGGCCTGGTGGGAACTACATTTCCCAGGGGCTCCTGGGAAATGTAGTTCCCACCAGGCCCAGGCAGCGCAGGCTGGCTTCTTCGGCCTGCTCCTTTCCTAAAAGTAAGTGGAATAAAATGCCGTGGGGGGGCTATTGCAGGGGGCACCGCGGGGGGACCGGGGGGCTGCGGGGCGTGCTGGCGAAAAAGCTAGAGTGTGCACCGGGCGCACTCTGGCCTAGCTACGCCTCTGCTCTTTTGTCCTTTCTCCGTAGAACAATGAAGCAGGGAGAAGTCTGTCCACTGAACGGGGGAAGATGATGCAACTCTCCACTTCCATGCTGCCATACAGCCTCGCAGCACAGGAGGAAAGAGTGTGTATCTGAGAGTAGCCAAGACACATGTCTGCAAAGAAATGCAAGAAGTTGGGCAAGCATCTACCATGGCTTTTCTTCCAAAAATGTGGTTTCGCAGACCCCAACCCCCAAACTTCTCCACTGTTTTTTATTGCTTGGCGAGCAATTTTTCAGCCCTGCTCTTGTTTAATGTAAAATGCTCATATGATCTATGTGATTTCTTTAATGCAACCATTTGCCTCTTGAGCAAATGTAGCTTCATAAATACAAATAAGGCATTCCTGTTGTGAACCATTTTAGGTACTCGGCTACGTGAGATTTAGTGCAGAGCCCAAAATATGAGCAAAAGGGAGTTTGACATAAAATAGATGATACTGTGTCTGCACATGGGTTGTGCTTTACTTACAGTACTGCGAAGCTTTTCCAGCAGCAGGTTTAGTTGAGTCTGTAAAAACAAAAGCATTTGTATTAACAGGGAAGTTTCCTAGTTTAGTTTAGGCATAAAACAGAACAGTCACTAATTGCATACACAGCTTCATGCTAGCTCTTCATAGGCACAAGCAGTTGCTCGAATGGAGACGAGGAGTCAAACATGCACACGGGTCCTGGCAGAGTGTCCTTCACAGAACTGCCGCAACAGTACAAACTTGGTTCAATAGTTAGCAACACGAGCAGAACTGAGTGAACATTAGTTATCAGACACTGGAAGTGAAACAAGCAGGTGTCAGGAAGGACAAACTTGTGGAAGATGATCCCTCAATCAGGGCATAAAACTTATCACAGGCAGTACTACAGCACTGGGCAGCAGGGGGGCTTATAAAAATAGAATGTCCAATATGTCAGACAGCCTAGGACACAGCCCTCTTGAATGCGATCTAAGCCCACCAGCATACTTTAGGGAGTTCCTATCAGTGAGCACAGTATAGGCCAGGGGTCTGCAACCCACGGCTCTGGAGCCGCATGTGGCTCTTTCAGCCTTATACTACGGCTCCGCGTGGCCTGGAGCTAAGAGGGTAGCATGGGCATGTCCCTCCAGAGCAGCGCTAGAAGGAAAGGTGAGTGGTGGGATCGAACCAGAGGTGGCTCCATGTGTGAGGGTGCTGCTTTTCGTGTCCTCTCCACTCACCTCTCCTTTCTGGAGGGCTAGAGGGCTAGAGGGACATGCCCACGCTGCCCTCCAACCCCTGGATGTCGGAGGGCAGCATGGGTGTGTCCCTCCAGAGCAGTCACCATCCCTCCTCTGCCATCCCTGCAGCTGCCATCCCCTCTCTGCCCCACAGAGCAGGCGATTGCCTGCTCCGTCGGGCAGAGGGGGTTTCCCTGCCCAGCGTCTCTGCCTCCCAGGGCTGGAAGGAAAGGTAAGTGGAGGGGCCAAACCGGAGGCGGCTCCATGCGGAGCTGCCTCTCTGGATCAGTAGATCTTCGGGGCCATGGAAAACTGGTCCAAATGGCTCTTTGGGTTGTAAAGGTTGACGACCCCTGGTATAGGCAGGGAGTGTAGAAATACTTGTAATATTCCCAAGGCTGGTTAAAATTTGCATATTTTGTTCATCATCTGAGGGTGTCTCAGGGAGACTCTAACTTTACAGTTCTTGTGTCTTTAAGAATTATTTTAAATTGCATTATTGAGGAATTTTACGGACATGGTTTAATTTTGAATCAATTAAGACAAATTTTGAACACTGCCTTTTACCACAGAGAAGGGTGCTCTAGTTATAAAGCATCATTAATTTATACTCAATGACTGCAGCATTCAGTGAGCTATTTGCTAGCAGTTACTCAGCAAGAACGCACATATGGGAAAGGTCATTGGAGTGCATATGGATTTCTGGATTGGAAGCAGTAAGCTATAACACTCCCACCCATCTTCCATTTACAACTCAGTACATTTAAAATATTTTCCTGGCAAAGAAGTTTCCAAAGCAGATGCTTCAGTCTTGCAAGATAATGACAGAATGTCATCATGTTAGCTTAATACGAGCCATTTTTCATCCTTGTATCTGTTAGTTAACTATCATGGGGATTTACTGAAGGGATGAAGCTGACTGACATTACACTTCTTCAGCAGATTTCTGCCCAAACATTGAAATACACCCATAGACTCAAATCCTGCTGAGATTTCTGTGGGTGTAAGAAAGGATTTTCACCAATTCCCCCTTTCCCCAGGAGACCCCTAATTCCCTCCATAAGCTATTTCTAACCGCCGCCGCCTCCCCAGGAGCTGCATTCTGGAGTGTGTATTTGATTGCATGAGAAGAAGGAATTGGGGAGAAATTGTACACCCCCAGAATCTATGGAAATCTAATCAGAATCCAAGTCATACAATTCTTTGTGCACAAAAGTAACCAATTTTAGCAAATACACATACGGTATTGTTAATGTTCCAAACTTGAACATGGATCTACAAGAGCTACCACATTACCTCTGGAGACTACCCCAAGTTTTTAAATTTTACTGTTCAGTTTCATTATGTACCCTTCTTTCCATAAAGACCAGTTATGAGAAGCCTTTTGCCATAAATTATTTGAGTTTTCCCCACTTTCTGTACTGCATCTGCTCTTCTGCATACCTGATACATTTTCACATTAGAAATTCTCTGGGCCAACATATTGCTGGTCAATATATGGATTAAGGGGGGGAAATCAGCAGAGAACTAAAAAAAGCAGCTGTGGCATATAGACACAATTATCTAGTGTTATGTGAAGCAAAAGTGATATGCTGGCAATGAGAGAACTGGCTGAAATTACAGTAGTTTAACAAATAAGCAGTCCACAAATGCGATACAATTACCTGGAGCCCTCGGTTTTGGCTCTGCCTGCTTTTCCTGTCAACTTCCCTATAGCTCCCTCCAGCCATCCTGAGCTGGTATAAGCCAGCCAACTAAAATAAAAACTGATGAACAGGGAAAGGAAGCAAAGAGAGAAGGCTTAACATATAGAGAAAACAGAAGGCACAGAGGTTAGATGTACAGCAAAGACCAAAGGAAAAATTAGGAAAAGCATCAAATGCTATGGTTCAGGAAGGAGAAAAATGGACTGCCCTGAGAATAATTTTTCTCCAAGCTATCACCTTCCTGCGTTAAAGCAACTTCTAATACTTTACATTCATGGTGGAGAGGAGGAGATAAATGTATAAAATCAAGCTGGTGGGGGGAAAAGGAGAGCAAAATAACTTTTTCTTTTTCACTCATTATATTAGAACTTGGGAGCTTTCAACCAAGTTGATAGGCAGACTAAAATGCATTGATTAATTATTAATTTGTGGAATTCACAACCATGATGTCATGACGACTGAGTTTCAATGGCTTGCCAAGGACTGGGAAACAATCCTAAGCTGGCCCACTTGGAAGAAAGCCTTGTTTTATTTAATTTGTCATACACCCAGAAAAGGGACCATAGGACTGCAGCCTTAGATTCATCCTTGGTTATTAACCATGGAAATCCTTGAACAAAGTGTATTGAATGCTGTAGCAGTGGCTTCTGAGTAAGCATGTTCAGAACTGGACAGGAAAAATAATCAAAGGCACCTTGTTCTTCCATTCTTACAGTCTCATTACTTGAATTTAAAATGGAATGCAGTATAGTAAAGTTAATGCATTTTGCATGCCCATACCTTAAATTTGTTTCCCACGCTGATGAAACTAAGCTTTCCTGCTTTTTGTTTAGAGTCTTTATTGTTGTTGGTGTTGGATTCAAAGAGAAGACGTATAAATTTATCTTTGGATTCACAGATAAGAGACTCAAGTGACATGTGCAGAGCATCGTTGTTTTTCTCTACAAACTGAGTCTGTGGAAGGTAATGGTGCAGTTAATGTATAAGAGACGGTCCATACAGGTCAGTTTGTCACATGAGGATTGCAGCATCAAGTAATGACTTATAGGTACAAAAAAGTAATCACGGATATAAAACCATTACTTCAGTATTTTCAATTAACTCATTCTGTTGTAGGTGAATAGTATAGTTGTACAAAAACAATATACAAACAACATAGACAAGGAGGACTCCAGGATCACATTGAGGCTTTTGGCAAATGAGGCAGGTGGTAACGCCTGACCCTCTAAATATGGCAGTTTGAACTCCTGTTCCGGCACATCTCACCCCAGGCACAGGACCTCAATCTTCATTGGATTCAGATTGAGCCTACACTGTCACAACCATCCTGGCACAGCCTTCAAATACTGAGCCAAAACATCTGGGGCAGTGGCCAGCCGGCCCTCCATCAACAGAAGAAGCTGGGTGTCATCTGCATTAGACCCCTCAGAGCCCTGGTCTCATCAGACAGAGCATTCCACCAGCCAGGGCATAAGAAGCTAGATCCATGGTAACACACTTGTGGACACCAATTCTGCCCTCAGAATCTCAGAATTGTCTGATGATATCATTCCTAAATTCTTGAGAGAGCCCCCCCCCCCGCCCCCGCACGGGTTGTTGCTTTCTAGTAGCATAATATTCCTAAGTAGACTGGCTCAAGTAGACATCTTGGAAGGTGACAATGAACATACATTTTAAGTTCATTTCTAATGAATTCATTAAAAAAGCAGCTGGTGGTAAAAAGCTAGGGTTGATATCACAACCAAAAAAGTTTGGATTATCTGAGTAATTTTATAGTCACGGCTTAATAGGCGATCTATGTGGTCACCATTACTAGATTAAATTATAAGTGAAACCAACACATTGATTCCTTTAGGCACTGCAGAATGTCACTTCCCTTAACACTCCTTTAAACCCTGCTTTAAACAAATGGCTATTTTACAGTGCAGTTCGCAGGGGGAGGCCAAATCCCCTCTGGAGGCTCCAGCACCAGCATAAATGCTGCTTGTGCCAGCACAGATGTGTTTACGATGGTGTTGGGGAGCCACAGGTGCCAGTGACACCATAGCATCAGCACTCCTCCAACACAGGAGCCTGTGCCAGAACTTATTTTATTTATGCAAATTTATTTGTTTGTTTGTTTGTTTGTTTGTTTAATTTATAGGCTGCCCCACCCCCTTATGGGGCATTCCCAGAGGCAGGGGTAGCTTTAGTCAATTTTCTGAGCTCTTTTAGCCTGGGAATGCCCCCATTTGCAGACTCACGCTGTCAGAAAGGAGATGCAGCCCATAGAGCTGTATAGAGCAGTTCCGCAGAAGTTTGGGGAAGCAGCTCTGTCAGCTCACTGATGTGAGACAGCAAGCCTCTTTGGAGGCAGCATGGCTGCACTATCCCCAGTCACATAGAACTACCCCAACCCCCAGGATGGCACTGTCCATTGTGAATTGCATTACTAAACTAAAAACAGAATTTTACTTGAAGGACACTAAAGCAAGCCATTTTCTAAGAAAACATTGGGCTTAATTAACAGACCAGCATCCATAAGAAACAGGGTCTGTTCAGCTATGGTAAATCACTTCAGGAATGCTCACTTTCTTCACCCATCCCTTAATCATTACACTACTAGCTCCCTGCTGGCCTTCAGATGTTCCAAAGGCCTTCCAGGATTACAGTCATACCGTTGCTGGATTTCATGGGCTGTGAAATGTTTTAATTAATATTTTAGCAAGAGTTTTATGCTTATTAGCTGATCTGCCAGCCTGAAATTGGAAAGATGGGATAAAATATTTTAAATAAAGTTAAAGCTTATAGGCTTTTCTCAATAGAATGGATTAAAATGTCAATAAGCTTGCACATAACATAACGTTCCTAGTCTTTCATGCAACTGAACCTTCTTTATCTGCCAAACCATGTTTTATAATGATGTATCAAATAATCCTTTAGTGCTAAACTATTTAAAACTGATACAGAAAGTGACACCTTTTAAGTAAATCAAATTCACTTACTGTCTCATAGCACACTGCTCCTGCAAAATGTCTGATAATAAAGCCCTCATCATCTCGGACATTTCTGTGAACAGCCAGTTTAGACTTCCTAGGTACCTGCAATTACCAAGAAAGAAAGAAAAAAGAAATAAAAAACAATCCAAATCCAAGCTATACAGAAAACCACAGATTGTAAACCATTTGAATGTGGAGTTTCAAAGTCTAGATAGCAGTTCTGCATTATTTTCAATTAATCTTAAATATGTTTAACAGGAAGAACAAAAATATGAATACAACTAACTTTTCTTGGACTAGCAAGATTTGCATAACTCACCCAGCAGTAATCTTACATTCACTGTTACCAGCTTTACAGAGTGGGAGGCATACAGGACCAGACCAACAGTCAAATGTGCAAAAAGACATATACTGAATTTATAGCTTTATATCCTTTTACATATCCCTCTAAGGAAAATAAACTTTGAAGAGAGTGTTAAATTGCCTAATGTTGTCAATGATAATAATTTTTCTTCCAAAACGAGAGAATGTTCAACCATGCTCAAGCATTATTCAGTTTTTCTCAGTAATCGAGAGTATGTGCTGAAAGTGATTAGGTTCATCTTCCATGAAAGATAAATGATATTCACAAGGACTCCCACCAAAAGCACTACCCAATCTTGATGCTACCACCACACTATTTCTACAACAAACAGGCCAATAGAGGTTATCCATCTGTGCAGCATGACAGGTCCCCACGCGGGGGTGGAATCCAGGCAGCAATATGAACAAGTTGGCTTCTTGTGCAAAAGACTGATATTTTACTGAACTGTACAATGAATGACCAGTGATCATCCAAAATTTATTTCCAAATCTCTAATGGATACAACACAGTGGAAGTACCATGATAATAAAGAATTATCTTGATTATGGCTTTCTCTGGGCACTAAGGTAAAATCTGACTATCAGGTGGTTAAATCTACTCTAAAGTTCAAGAGAAAATGAACTTTCACATTCAGCTTTACAATATGAATGTCATTCAACCGAATTCACATATATATTAACACACAGGCCTAAAAGCACAGCAACTGAAACACCAGGTTAACAGTTTCACACCTGAAAACAGCCCTAAATATTAACAGGAAAAGAAATCGAGAATTGGAGATAGGCAGTTTTTTAAAAAATATACATATATCAATCCCTAACCAGGGAACCAGTTACTATTATTATCAGAAGTAAACCTACTGAGAGTCTGAAGTGATCTTTGTGTTTCTGGTGTACCATTGATGCAAAGTGCTGATCACTTGGTTGGGGAAGACGGTTTTCTTCATCCAAGATATCAAGAACACCAATTAATTTTCCTTCAATCAAATCTGTAACAGAAGCCAATAAGTAAATGTAATGACAAACTCATACCAATGAATATAGAACTCTACCAATCCTAAAGCATCTTTGGTCTGTTGTCAAAGGAACAATGCTGCTGAATCAAAAAGCTGCAACACTCACACACATAGTACTGCCAACAGTGAAGATACCTAGAACTATGCAGAAAAAGTTCCTGGTGACTAAAGTTCACTACAGTTTTAGAATACAATGAATTTATCAACTACGAGGCTCAAATACCCTAACATGGTAGTTCTCAAAATTTATAAACCCAGCATTTCGATATACATTTTTCACCCCCAAAACCACCTTTCCACCTTAACTGGTACCTACTATACACTGGATATAGATACAGCAAGAGACTTAATCTTTTATCCAAACAAGAGCCAAATGACCCAGGCACATACCTATACAGTCCTGATTATCTACATAATGTACTTCATTGACGCCTAAACCTTCTTTTTGATAAAGTTCTTGCTCCTATAATGGAAACATTGAAATTGTCATGCATGTTAAAGACATTACTTCAGTAGACATTTTTTCATAACTCTTACTAGCCTGCTGCGCACCAACGCATCTCTTCTGGCCCAACTGTACTTACTTCCTGAAAGGCTGATCGTGCCATGGAAGGAGTCTCTAGTGGTGTACTGCCCTGCAACTTTAATCTATCTTACCTCTAGGACTTAGAACAGTTTTGAAATCACTAAAACAGTGCATAAACACTATAGTCTGTATTTCTCTGGTCTCTAGAGAGCAAGCCTCTTCCCTCATCTCTCAATCTTCTCCTAGACAAGATATGACCAGTGGTTATCTTCAACAATCATGCCCTTGTCTCTTGTCTCCTTCCAATTGCTAGAGTTATTACAGCCGATCCTTTTTCAAATGATTTTTAGTCCTGCAAACAATCTAGAAGCATCATGCCTCCCTTTGGCTTATGTGAACTAGAAGAACAAACTGAAAAGTGAACCTGTTATTAACAACTTTTTCTTCACTATTTTCAAGTTTTGTAACACTGCCATCCTCAGCTGAGTTGCATCCTAAGTCGGGAAAGCAGTCAGTTTGTATACACACAATGGTAAATATTAGCGAAAAATTAATGAGGCACATGAGATTAATTTTGATATAAGTTATCCACATATTTCAAAAGCAGATTTTTAAATCATTTTGTAAGGGCAAGGAATTTTATCAGAAACATCCAAAATTCAACACGATTTTAGGAATGGGCTTGTAATCATTCTGCATGGTAATCTCTTATTACCATTGCCAATAGTAATCCTGTATGAGGCCCCACAATGTAAATTCAGTGAAGTGGTAGCTGAAAAGTCAATTCAGAAAAAATCTTTCCACATGCAGTTGATTGCATGGTGCAACCTAAGTTACCTCTTTGAGAATCCTTTCATTAAAGAACTGCTGCAGCTTCTCATTACAGTAGTTAATGCAAAACTGTTCAAAGCTGTTATGTTCAAAATATTCTGTAAAATAAAACAGTGAAAAAAACATTCAAGGAGATGAATTCAGCACACGGTGCTCTTGTAACACAATGGCAAATTACGAGATTGAATTAAAACATCAGGTCTTTTGTCCTATACCGTATGAGATGTATTAAAAAAGAAAAATTAGATGAAATCATGATTGAATTTTAAAATATGTGATTTGATATTAACTGATATTAACTGCCTAACTGATATTAACATAGCTGATATTAACTGCATGCAGAAAGCATTAATCAACCAATTTTTCCCCAAATTAAATCTACCAACTACATCTAGGGCTTAATGAGAACACATAAGCTCTCCTTTTTCTTCAGATGTAACACATCTGTTGAGCTCAAGGCAAGTAGAATGCAATGTAAGTGAGAAGTAAAGCACAATGATTAAAAAAAGTATATGCTACAATTCACTGTTGGAACGATCTTTTTAACATCTGGATTTTTAATTCATTCAGCCCCTTAAATGGAACATAAAATACAAGTGGAATAAGAAACATTCTAAATCTTACTTCTTTTTACTCTAATGGCAAATCCAGCCAAATTGTTTAAGAAATATTTCAGAGCTAAGCCAAGCTCATATTTCCAAAGTTTCCACAGGTACAGAGCAACAACTGCAATAGCTGATCTGTGTGCCTAAAATTTGGTGCTTATATGGGGGAAAGTAGACTATCCTACACAAAAGGGTAGGGGACTATGATGGGATATGCGGGGCGGGGGGGAGGGGATTGGCTTTCTCAGTACACAGAAGCAACAGATGAATTTCCATTTTAAAAAACAGTCCTACATACAAAAGCCACCAGGAACATCTTGCCCTGTGTTACCGAGCATCATTTTGGATTTACCTGAAGGAAAGCTCTCCCTCAAGAATTAAATATGATTCCTTTTTATAGTGGTTTGTTTTTAAAGAGCAAGGCAAACCTAAGGCTCAGATACTAAACATCTCTATAAAAAAGTAAATCTCATTGAACACAATAGTACAAAATATACTTAGGATTAGGTTGCAAAACAGTTGAATATATTCACTAAACCCATGACAAACCCAGGCCTTCAACATGTTGTACCTGAACTTTTTTTTAGTAAAGTTATTTAGAGAATTAGGGAAATTTATCTAAGCCTTTCTTTGATCTTATGGAAAAAATGGCATTAAAAGACGTTTGGAGAGAGAAGGTAGGCTTAGCTAGAGATACATCTTCTACTTAAGCTGGTATTAAAGCTTTTCTGGAATTGATATGGTATGGGTATTTGGTGGCCCAAATGTTTAAGATAAAAATACTACCATGGATATAGTCAGACCATAGCCTGATACAATGGAATAGTAAAAGACCATAGTGGAAATTTAGAAATTAGGATTAGATACTTCAAAAAGATTGAATAAACATAAATGCCATCTCAGATTTAAAAAGTACTATGGGATGGTAGTAAGGTCTTCCTAAGAGGTGTGAAAAAGAATGTTTCCCAAAAAAAATGAAAAAAATGTAATCAGATTACAGAAGAATTTAAAGGAAACGAACAGAAATTACAGAAAAACCAAGAAGATAGAAAAACAGATTATAACTTTTTAAAATGAAAGATATTAATGTCTAAGGAGATTATTTTTAAAAATGAAATATTTAAACCAGAAAGATTTTGACCTGGCAAATATACCTGAGAAGTAGTTGGTGGTGAAGATGAGAAAGGAAAAACAAGACCGAACAATAGTCAAGATTAAATAAGTCAAGATACTATCACGGATCAAGTAAAAATCTAAAAACAAATTCTGACATATTATTCTTACTTCTATAAAAAAAGAAAAAGAAGCAAAAAATGTATATATACACTTATGTAAAAAGAAACTAATGTTAATTAAAGAAGAATAATTAAAAAGTTTAAACAGTCCTGTAACAAGGAAATAATAAGAGTAATTAGAAGCTTAAAAGGAGGTAAAGCACCAGAATCAGATGGTTTTACTGCACTATATAATTAAAAAAGGAAATTTTGGCATTAATATTACTAAATATAATGAATATCATATTTATCTGGGAGAGGATCCCAAAATCATGGGAAGAAGCCAATATTACAGACATCCTGAAAGAAGATTCAAAATGTATCTTTTAGAATTTTAGGTCTATTAAATACATAAAATATTTGCTGCAGTTCTGGCAAACTATTTAAAAATAATACTGAATGATTAAATATACAAAGATCAAAAGGAGTTTTGCTAAAGACAGATTAGGAAAAATGTGAGGGTGGTAATTAATATGCTAGACTATTTGGAACAAAACCCAGAAATTCAAGTGGTCTTAATTTTCCTCGACGCTGAGAAGGCACTTGGCAACTTAGATTGGCAATTTATGTTTAAGGTATTGTATCATTTGGGAATCAAAAATGAGTTCATTAATGCAGTAAAAGTCATCTATAATACACAAAAGCATGCCTTTTTATATATGATAAGACCACTACATCATTTAATATTGAAAAGGGCACTAGACAGGGCTGCCCATTATTTCCCTTACTTTTTATTGCAGTTATTGAAATCTTAAATAGAAATATTAGGATAGATCAAAGTATTAAGGGTATTAAGGTTCAGAGGTAAATATTTAAATGAAGAACATATGCTGGTGATTTCGTGTTGTCTATATGAAGACCTCTTAGAAAAAGTACAAATTTTAATGGAGAAAATGAGAAAATTTGGTAATCTTGCAGGTCTTAAACTAAATAACCAAAAAACAAATATACTTATGAAAAATATGACTAAAGATAAAGAAATGTTGCTCCAACAGAAGACAGGATTTAAAATAGCTCCTAAAATACAATATTTAGGAATAGTAATTGCAAAAAATCTCCAGTATATCAGAATAGGTATGAGATTTGGCAGGATATAAAAAAAGATTTAGAAAAATAGCATAACTTCCCCCTATCATTGCTAGGATGGTTTGCAATAATTAAAATGAATGGTCTCTCAATAATTGTCACAGACAAGCCATGTAAAAAATGGTAGAGAGATTTGGGAAAGTTTACACGGGCAAGAAAAAACCAAGGATAAAATATACTTCACTTAACAGATTTGAAAGTACAAAAGGATTAACATTACTGGAATTAAGGGCATATTATGAAGTGTGTGCCTTTGTATGAATAAAGGAATGGATGCTTTTGACAAAATAAAGATTACTAAATTTAAAAGGCCACAATAATGTACATGGCTGGCATGTGTATTTGTGGCCCAAAAAAGAGAGACTGGATAGATCCTTTAAAATAATTTTGTAGGACGTGACCTTTGAAAATACAGATGATATATAAAACTAGAATATATGATGGCACACCTATGTGGCTATAGCCAATTGGAAGCATTACAATTAAAGAGATTTTAGAAACAATGGGATGTGGTAAAGATATAGACATAACAGAGAAAAGAGGTAATGAGGTGATTTTAAAAACAAGGGAAGAAATAAATGAAGAGATATAAGGTCATAGGTTTCTATATATGCAAGTAAGAAATAAATTTAAGACAGATGAAAGACAGGATTTTAAAAAGCTTCTTTGCTCTAATAATGAGAAATTGATAAAGAAAATATATACATACCTATTAAATTTCCTGACTGAGAAAGAAATAGTTAAGGAAATAATGATAAAATGGGCACAAAACATAGGAAGAAATGTAATAATGGAAGAATGGGAAAAATCCCAGAAGAGAGTAACTAAATTTACACTGAGTATGGATCTGAAAGAAAATTATTATAAAGTATTTCATAGATGGTACTTGACACCAGTGATAATTACAAAGATGTGCTCAAATCGTTCTCCACATTGCTAAAAATGCAAAAAAAATGCAAAAAAATGTAAAAAAAAATTGGTTCATATTTTCATATGTGGTAATCCTGCAAAAAGGTTTAGAAGTTCCGGTGAATAGTGTGAAGCATTGTTCAAAAAAACCCTTTCAAGATAAAATTTGATATGAATCCTGAAATTTACCTGTTAGGAATATTTGATATTGAAGTGTGAAATAAGAATGATACCTATATAATTACAGCAGTGAGAATGACTTTAGCTAAAAGCTGGAAATTGTCAAAGATTCTAACTGAGAAGGAGTGGCTGAATAAAATTTGGAACTTTGCGAAATTAGATAGGCTAACTAAAATGTTGAAAGAACTAACAATGGAAAAATTTCAGTAAATATGGTCTCCCTGGTTAGAATTTATGAAAGAGAAATATGACTCAGATTTACCCTCAGTTAGGTTACTTTCAGAATAAAGAGGATATTGATTCTAGAGGATAGTGTATTAGTTCGGTTTGCTTTCAGTTTTTTTGTATTTCTAATTTTGTATAAGACACGAATTTATTATTGTAATGACATATTAGTCAGAGAGGTAGTTATTTCTCAGATGGATGTGGAGGAAGTAATACTGACTGGATGGATTTCTCAGATGGACATGGTCGGAACTAATACTGACTGACTAATTTTTTTCTTTTTTGTTGTCACTGTTCTTGTACTCTATTATATGTATTTTTATTGAGAATTAATAACATCTTTATTAAAAAGGAGAATTCCTTTACTTATATCAGACAAAGCCCTGGGAATTAACTAGGTAATGCTTACTCTGTGCTTGACATAACAAATAAATAAAAATTATATGTGTTAATACCTGCTTAATGGCAGGATTAGTCAGAATAATTAAAATATACTTACCAAAGCCTGCAATATCCAGGACTCCAATAAAAAAGGATGACGTCTCAAAAGGAAAACACTGATTCACCCTATTCACCACATGGTCAAAAAGATGGCTGTAGACTGTTTTTGCCAAGGCATCACGTGCATTGTTTGCCTGTTCTACTTTTAAGGGCACTCTGCATGGCACAAAAGGGAGAGAAAGTGCATAATTAGATTTAATTTAACTTAGCATAACTGAAATGTAATGAATTCTTATCAGCAAAGAAACAGACAGGGCTACTGGCTTGTTCCACGTTTACCTCAGTAGCATAGCTTTGCACATAATCAGGAAACAGTGATATGCAAGTGAGGATTGGCATAAATCACTGAGACCATGTTCTGCTAGCATTTAAGCACCACTACTTGGGCTGTGAGTGGCAGCTCCATGACATCCAATTGATAACTGCTAAACTTCCAACAGTGCGATACCTGTACAAAAACTCAAACACCATCTTTTCAAGAACTGCATGCAGAGAAGAAGCATGGAAACTGCCAGAAGCATGGAAAACAAAGCTTCAGTCAAATTAACCTAACTACCGCCATGCCTGATAGTATATTTTAAAAGGTTTTTTAAAAAATTGAGCTGGTAACAACCTCATTGCTCATTAGCATTGTTACTATATGCATCCTGGCTAATATAGTACAGCTACTCTCACAAGATGAAAGGTGACTACAGAAGTCCCTTAATCAAAAGCTATAAAAAGTCTATACAAAACCTCTCTTTCAAAAAGCCTCACAAAAAGGACCACAAATACAAGGTAGAAGGGACTGTAAAAGTTCTAGATCTTGAAGAGAAACCTTATAGAAGAACAAAAACTTGCTTGATTACCAAAGATGGAGACAATGTTTTAGGGAGATATTATTTCGGGCTGGTATGATTTTTTACTGCAATAAACATTCTAACCAATGGGGGGGGGGGGATTCAGGGCCCTCAAGTATTTTCCAGAAAAACCAAATAGTTTTTTTAAAATCCATTTTTCAAATTAATGTATTTTCTAACATTGATATCACCTAGCTAAATCACATTTGGCTGAGACAACGTTAACTGAGAACAAATCACATCAGCTGAGAGCAAGCACACACATAAACAAGTCTGCCTAAAAACTCACTGTCCTCACTCTGAGCTACCTTTGTTTGCCTCAATATAAAGACAGGCTACTGATGAGGTCCCCAGTAGGTAGAGAAAAGCCAACTGCCTGTGGAAAATGGCACTGAAGCTGCAGATGCTTAGGGCTGTAAAAAGTACTCACAATAGAACGTTGCTGTTGTCAGAATGCAAGGTAACTGGGGGAGAGTAAGAGGACTAGGATACTTGAATGTTATTCTAAGAAAGGGTGGGACCTTCTCGCAACCCCCTTCCCCCACACACACACACACACAAAAAGAAATAGCTATCCAGTCTCAATAACCCCAGGTGGTTCTATGACACATGGGAAAAATTGTGAAAAGAAATGATGACAATCAAACCAGATTCAAGTTAGTTAAAACATGGAAGTTGTTTGTCATGACAATTATGACTCATCAAACATATTTTAAAAATTACTGATTTATTCCCTACCCCATTCCTTTACTTGGTACAACAATACTTATTTCAAAAATAATCAGGGTGCAAAAGGAAAATCGACTGCTGTGTTGCAAATCTGAGTTTCGGTCAACTTAAAAAAAAACCCCTTGAAAACCACTCTCTGATTTGAACTGAAATCCTTCCTGATATTGTTTAAAGGTTGCAATCAAAACTAAGCATGTTTTTCTCCAGTTCAACTTTGAAAGGAATGGTAAGAAAGCCTGCAGGGCAAACATTCAATGCTGCACCAAACTTGAGGGTGGGGGTGAGAGCAGTTTGGAACCACTACAATACTTTCCAAATGTTTCTTGAAAGGTACGCAATCATTAACAGAAATTCAAATCAATTGGTATTGAGGATGCTGCATCAAGCATTCATTAGGGAGGATAACTCCAGCTATATTACATTAGAGAGTAATCAGCCTTAATGTACTGTCTCTTGATTTGTCTTACAGTAATAAGCACTGACAGAAATCTTATAAATAGAGGGAAGGTTCCCTAACACTCTCCTTCTGATACCTTTAAAGCTCCACGTTGTAATCCTGGAAGTTCATGTCAGCTACCAGTCTTTTATATAAGACATTAGGTATTCAATAATTACAGACACACACAGAAAATATCATAAAAATTCTCTAGTGAAAAGTACATCGCAAATTCGAGGCTTCTATATATAAAAAACAGGTTCCAGCACAATCTCTTTGTATTACTTCAGCAATTCCAAATCAGTTGAATGTCTGAACAATAATCAGCGCTGTATTGAGGAATGTGTGATTGTATATCACATCATATTTTTAAAACACCTCTCTTCTGATCTGATCTGACCTATTCACTTTTCTGATCGCTCACATTAATGCAGAGAAAACATAATGAAGACACAGACACACATACTGTTACCTCTCTATTTCCTATTAAGGGAATCATTTTTATCCCATAGTATCCTGGGGGTGGGGGGCAGGGAGAGGTTAAAGGACAGAATTACAACTTATAATTACAGAACAATTGTGTGACCCCCCCCCCACTTGCATTCTTCCAATATCTTCCATTCTGACATTTGAGAACTTCCAGTAAATAACAGATGCTGAAAGTTTTAACAATTATATTGAGGGTGTTCCATGCGCATACCACAAAACTTCAGAATTCTTGCCAAATGAGAAAGAGAATATATCCAGCCTTCATCTGCATAATATACTCAAACTGACTAGGATAGGGGTCTGCAACCTGCGGCTCTCCATGCTGGCAGGGGCTGATGGGATTTGTAGTCCATGAACATCTGGAGAGCCGCAGGTTGCAGACCCCTGGACTAGGATGAGCTGTGAACAAAAACAGGTAAAATTTTGTTCATCATTTTCCTACACTTCCATGCTTTTCAACCTTAATAAGGTCAATTGCCCTATGATATTTCATCTGCCCTCCCTTCCATGTTTTCTTGTACACTGCAGTAACTGATTGTGGTACAGTCATATTACTACAATGTCATCAAACAGAAAACTGAAACATGCGTGTTGAGTGAAGTTTACAGAATAATATTTTCTCAGTTGTAAAGAATTCACACCTTGTGCGTTTGCTTCTGCCTTGGAATTAATCTAAACAATACAATCACCACAGGGAGTGTTATTTTTGCATGGCATAGTCATTGATATGCAAGGGTTACTATGTGCATTTGTCAAACTGAGTTGTTAACTGAAAATTTCAGGAATTCATCTCAAGAATTTCTTGGTGATTTTTATCTGCGGCACTCTGAAATGCTCGCATTATGCTCTCAGAGAACGTGGAAAATAATTAAAGGTTAATTATTCCCTTTGTAGATCAGTACTGCATGTTGTGCCTTAAATGCTGTCAAGTTGATTCTGACTTATGTTGACCTCCAAAACATCCCATCATTAACAGTCTTGCTCAGGTCTTGCAAACTGGGGGCTGTAGTTTCCTTGACTAAGTCAACACATCCCATGTTGGTTTTCCTGTTTTCTTGTTGTCATTAACATTTCCCAGCATGATTGCCTTTTACAGTGACGCTGGTCTTCTCATAAAGTGACCAAAGTACAATAGTTTCGGAGTAGTCATTTTAGCTTCTAGGGAGAGTTCAGAGTAGGTCTTTTTGGTAGTCCATAGTACCCATAAAACTCTCCTCCAAAACCACATTTCGAATTAATCAACTTTCTTTCTGTCAGCTCAGTTTTCTTCATTGTCCAACTTTCACATCCACACACAGTAATGGGGGAAACTGTAGACTGAATTATCTTGATCTTAGTCACCTGAAACATATCCTTACACTTAAGAATCTTTTCTATGCTCAGTACTACTTCTAAAGTTCTTCATTTTTATAACTGCTTTTGTGGCATATTCACAATCAGTGAGGTACAGTTTTTCTTTTTGCAAAGGCTAGGAAAGGTAAACCTCAGGTAGATATATACTATAGCATGGGCTCCATTTTTGAACCTATTTGATAGTAGGTACAAAAGTTCACTGGAGTTATTCTGGGCATTGTGTTATCATATAGAACAGAAAGGAAATTTGATTACAAGAATGTACCAATTTGTTTTCAAAAATGTCTCTTGCTGTTTGAATTTATAAGACCATCCTCTCTCATAAGGTCATAAGGTGCTGACAAGGGAAGAAGGTCCTGACCACTGCACACCAAGGGATCCAGCAGCTAGGTGACTGTCTTTTCCACACTGCCAAGGAAACTCTGTGCCTGGAGCACAACCTCCTCCCCCCTTCCCCATGAAAGAGCAAAGCAATTCCCTGGACCACACACTGCTAAAGAAGGGGACCATCCTGCAGCTCCTCCCCCCATTGCATACTTCCTGCTGCTGCTGTTGCGAAAGAACAGAAAATGCTTGTTATTTCCAAGCACTCTGTTAGTATTGCATCGAGGGATTGATATATCCATGGAATGCAGAGGTCGGTGTGAGTGTGTTTCTTTTCTTGCACTTTGAATAGCCAGCAACATAGAAGGGGTGAAGGGGAAGGCGTGGATGGCAGTTGGAAGGGAGTGTAAAGGCTGGCCATGGGCAGAGGGAGGGAAGGTGTCCAGGGCAAAGCTGTGCTCACTGGCAAATATCCCCACTCTGGTGGCCAAGCAAAGTTAAGTTCACAATAGAAATGGTCTTGCTTGCTGCAGGGAGAATGAAAAGTGAAAGTGGGGCTTGAAGAAATACATTCATACAAGAAATCTTGCTGTAAAGAACATTTGCTCCCACCACAAAGCAAACGCATATGCATAATGGGCTAACAGTTGTTAAATCCTGGTCAGTATCTTGGCTGTTATCAGTTACCAAGGACACACTAACCTTTGATAATTCCACAAGGAAGTGGCAAATCTGCTAGAGATACTCTAGGCTATGTGTATTTGAACTCACACAGGACTAACTATGCTTTACAATGCCAGAATGAGATACAGCAAAAAAGAATCAGGAATGTCCTTGGGAGACATTCCTGCAAAAATAGGTTAAAGATCTAAAGTTCAAGAACTTAAATCAAATGAACAAAAGACAAAATTATACAAATTGATTCAACAGACTTGCACAATTTACCATTACTGTGAAACATCTTTAACTTACTGCATTTAAGTATGCAAGGAATCCCAACTGCATAAATCAACAGAACTGATAAATTCAATGATCCATTTATAAATTATTGTATCTCGTTCTAATTCTGGGGGAAAAAAATAGTAAATAGAATGCCAAAGCTAAACAGAATACTAACTGATTTATTGCAGAAAACCTGAATAGATTTTTAAGGGAGGGAAGGATGGAGAGGCTCCATGTCTACTATCTTGTTTGTTCATCAGGACGCAGGGGACTTTTCTACTGCCACTGACTACACCAGTGCTTTTTCTTTTTGTTTGGGTGGTGAAGGGCCATCAAGTCACAGCAGACTTAGGGTGACTGTGTGAGATTTTTAAGGCTTTCAAGGCCAGCGAAGAACACAGGTGGTTTGTCGTTGCCTATCTCTGTGTAGCGACCCTTGCATTCGTAGGTGGTCTCTCATCCCCTTGCTAACCAAGGTTCTGATATCTGATGAGGTCAGGCTAGTCTAGGACATTCATGTCAGGACTTGTTTTTTTGGGGGGGAGGGGAAGAATAATCACAGAGATAAAAATATGGAACAATGACCTAAACCATCAGGTGCAAAATGAAGAATGACATTTGTTACTTGATATTGATACTGTGTTGAGAACTAATCCAAGTCTGGATTGTAGCTATAAAAAATCTGGATGATTTATTTAAAGCAGAACAGTGAATCAGTCCCTTTGAAAAAGAAATAGACAAGCTTCTTCTAGCAAGCAATCCCTGGTAAGAATAAGCATGCAGGGTGTGATCTGCTAATGGATGAAGTGACAACATAAAATATGACACCAATTAATGCATTTGAACAGGAAAACTGATGAACCGAGCAGGTTTACAGAGCAACCTATCTGCGTAACTCATGTCGAGGAACCTGGAATCCTAATACATAGTGAACCTGACACAGGAAAGTCACAGCTGCCACATTTAAAGAATTAACTGAGTACTTCTGTTCTTTATTTCAGTCTTTAAATGTTCCAAATGACCTGTGCAAACTGTACACCAAGTCTGAACATTGTGTTTATTCCCAGCTTTTAAGCAATTATTGTCAGGCAAATAGAGATTCAAGCTGTCCAAGACTTGCTGTATGTTCACTTTCTCCAACGGTTGACAGCCTAATTATCAACAAAACAATTTTTTTTGTTCCTCTCAAGCATTATTACATAGATACTTTCTCTCCTGCATGCAGAAGGAGAGGCAAATAAATCTGCTACAATGACAGATGTTTTATTACCAGTAGGAAAGTACTATACATCTTGCAAATCCAAGGCAACCTTATTTTGCTATTCCCCCCCCCCCCATACACAGATGCAAGTTAATACAACGAAATAGCTAAAAGGAAAACAATGTTCATGCTCAGTATTTTATACTTCAGTTGTAGAAAAGAGATCATTGCTTCATCCTTAGTCACTCACTTTATAACTGTTCCTTTGGTGCCCCCTGCTGTTGTCAGCATAACTCTGGTGGTTAAACTGACCCGAAGATCATCCTGGTCCAAGCCGAGCAATTCAGCACAGTATTCTAATGACTGAGTAGATCTGTTCTTCAGCATGCAGCCACCTGATGCAAGCAGCAAACACAGTTAGAATTAGATTAAACACACTTTGTAAAAACTTACATTTACCACAGGAACTGCCAACTCTATCTAAACTGTGTGCATCTATCATCTTCTTGCAAACTATTTAGTGAGACAAAGTTTGGCAGAATCCAGTGTGCAATGAAAACTGTAATTAATTTTTTTTAATTTAAAAATTCAATTTAAGAGTTAAAAAGACACATCTTTGAAAGACAGATTCTACCTTCATGATAATTACAGAAACCTTTCTGATTTCAGCTACTATCTAAAGGGACTGGAAAAAAAATAAGCAGAGATGTTTGCCTTACCACCCTCCAGAATATTGTATTGAAACTGGTAAAAACTCAGCTGGTATGTCATCCACAATTTAACACAAACCTAAAGAAAGAGCCAACTACACTCCAATAGAGTTCTAATGCTGAAGCAGAATATATCCAGCCTAGAAACTCTCTGGATGGACCATCATTTACTCCAGAGGTGGGATTCAAATAATTTAACCACCGGTTCCAGTGGTGGGATTCAAATAATTTAACAATCAGTTGTTTACAAGCTCCATTTTAACAACCGGTTCTGGTGCAAACCTGCTGAATCCCACCACTGATTTACTCATAAATTACTCCAAATTCCTAAGAGGAAGCTGCCCACATTTCCTTTGTTGACTCAATTGTTTCATAATCTCTTTCTGTACTTTCACCTTCACAAAAAGCAGCACCAGAATGGAACAATCAGGGATGACTTCAAACTACTAGATAATGTAAGCAAGTGTTTACTTGTAACATTTCTTATGTTACCAAGTACAAGCACAAGGACTTCATAAGTATGAGAAATAAGTAGGAGAATGCTATTTCAAAGAGTTTTTCATGGACATGCTTCTGGGACACATAGCCCAAATTCATGAAAGCAGTCCAAATGAATAAGCATGTATATTCATGTTTGATAGAGGTCACTGAGAGTATACACTACAGCTCAAGTATTGCTTAAAGGTTAACAAGAAGAGTAACTTACACACACACACACACACACACACAGAGAGAGAGAGAGAGAGAGAGAGAGAGAGAGAGAGAGAGAGAGAGAGAGAGTGAGTTTTCACATAAATTTTTGCATAACGAGTCTTTATATTTTAATTCCACCCCTAATTAGTTGATGACCACCTTAATACGTGGCTATTTTTTATTTAGGAGATGCATATAGAACTGTGGCACTTAAACCTGGGCCACTTTTGGACTGTTAAGTATGCTTGCCAAAAGGACAGAAACAGAATTTCAAGCGGTTCTCTCTCACTCCCATCCCCACTTTCTCACATTTGGGTGTCCCAAAATTGGCTACTCTGAACTATTTTATGTTTCTTCACTTAAATACACGAATCTTTTGTTGAACTGGCGGCACGGTCCAATGGAATAGGGTAAAGAAATCTAACCAGAGGTGCTTCCAGCTTCTTCAAAATCAATATTTCCAAGGTGTAGGACACCAGCGACCACTCGGAACAGGTCCAATTTCTCATCATCATCCAAACCTATCTTCTTCATTGCAGTGCACATTCGGATGAAGTCTCCATGGTCATCCAGCAGAGGATCTTTCAAAGAGCCTGATTTCAGGTACTAAAACAAGAAGGTACGTAATCTGAAAGTAACTGAAGCCACTATTCTGTTTGCAAACATACAGCCAAAACAAACAAAACAATGCACATTTTAAAACACTGTTTTCTTTTCTTCCTGTGTAAAGGTTTGTATTCTGATCTTGGGACTGAGTATAGAATCTAACAGTGGTAGAGGAGACAAGGAATCTTGACTATAATGAAGGGGAAGTACGAAGGACAGAGTCATTAGTTCATATAGTGCCCAATAAAAGAATAAACAGAAGTAGGATTGACTAAGGCTGTCAAAATGGAGTCAGGGCACTTCAAGTTTTAAAAAGCATCCTGCTTTTAGTGAAGAAGAGTTACAAACATTGCCAAAACCTCACCCATTCATCATTGGGGCACAAAACATTGCTTTTACTCTTGAATTGCCTTCGTAGCACCATGATGTCACCGTATCTGATTGGTTACATGACTTTGTAAGTCTGGCTATGAGATCATCGATTGGCTGAGATCACACAGCCAAACAGTTGCTTCAACAACAACAAAACTGTGCCAAGCGAGCTACTAAACAAGCATAAGACAATGAAGGTGGTGAGAAAGTTTTCCAGGGAAATATTTTGGACAATTTGAACGCAGTATATTTGAAGGGAAATATATTTCCTTTAAGACTTTCAGGACAATGAGAGGGCTTGAAAAAATGTACCTGCAGGAACACAAATTCCAGCAGAAAAACATACAAACTATTTTCTAGTATTGGTGATACAAGAGCATAAATCAATGTATTTACATTAATGTATTTGTAAAGTACAAACAAATTCAACAGGAATGTTTTGTACATACCTATACAAAATGCATACTGTTTTGGTTTTTTGGCTGTTAAGAGTACAAACACCACACACACTGCTACACCAAAAGATTCAGGGATTTTAACAGAAAAACAAGCTCCTACAAGCAGTAACACAACTGACCAAACATGCAAAATTAAGAATGCTCTTAAAGATTTATTGTAACACTGAAAAGAGTTTCCAATCTGACACACGCTCTGCTTGGTTTCCATCCCAAGATATACTGTTCTAATACATCTAAAAATAAAGTGATAGCATGCATCTGAAAAGTTAAGCTCACACAGAAATTTAATGAAATTAAAATTTCAAATTATACAAAGTGATCACCTCATCTTCCTGACAAGAAGAGAATAAAAACAATGTAAGTGTTAATTGATTACCCAGCTTATTATTATTCAACATCTTCAAATAAAGCTCAAAATTGGAAAATTACAGAAGAGGATTTTTTTAATAATACAGGTACTGAGTGCCACTAACTGGCAGTGCAAATGCATTTTCGTTTTGTAGTTCAAATATTAATAATTCCTTCACATTTAAATTGAAGGCAGGCAGCCCCATCCAAAGGGCCCATGGAAACAGAACACAGCCGCACTGGTGTATTCACCCTTCTCCCAGAACCTCCCACCAGTGGAGGGAGCAGACACACCAGCAGCTACATCCTGCAGCCCTGCTGCCGCAAAATGTGGAAGGCAGGGCTATGCTGGTGTCCTGCTCGGATGCCAGAATGGGGGAGGCAGGCTGGGACATTCCTAGGGGCGAAGCCAACATTAGCTCCCTCCCCAAGTTGAGCATTGGTTGTGCAGCATGCCAGCTCTCAGACACTTGCTGCCCTTTTGGTGGCATATGTACTTTCTATCCTATGGTGCTTTTCCACAGCAGCAGGTTTCAGGGATTTTCCCTACTCCCCCTTGCCACCAGAAATCCTTTCGGAGGTAATGGGACAGCGCTGTATAAATGCCACAACCTGCTGCCAGGGGGTTGGATGGGGCTGTTAGTCATTTCACTGAATCAGACAGACATAGCTTATAACTTGTTTGTGGCAGCAACAATGTTAGCGGCAGAGCCAAATCTGCTACTATTGATCATGTTGAGTCAGAATCTTCAACTCTTCACAAGATACCCACTCCACAGCTTCTCAAGAAATGGAGAAAACATGAGAAAGCTAGTCCAGGACACATTATTCACATTCCTTTGGCAGTATGGTGAAAAGTTGTGAAAGAATCATAGCTGCCACAGGTGGAAATAGTCACATGGAATCTTCTGAAGATGTCACCCACCAATGCAGGTGAAACGTCAGGAGAAAATGCTACTAGACCAGGACCATACGGCCCGGAAACCACACAACACCCCAGTGAAAGCCTTCGACAATACATAGTCACATAAAAGTCAATAAAGGGCTTTGAGCCCACACACACTTTTTAAAAACCAGAAGCATCTGACTTTGACAGAACTTTGACTTTCCCTTTCTGAGAAGAAAACCTTCTCCATGACTGAGATTGAGGCTGACAATATGTAGGGAAAGGAGCCCTACAAGAGGAAGGAGACATGGGACCTGTATTCCCTACCCTGTAACTACCATGATAGGACCTTTGAGGAGATAGGGCAGGGAGACAGACTCCCAAGATTTTTTGCAGCAAATGCATTTTTCTCATACATTCTAGACTTGATCTATTTATTTATTTATTCAATTTATGTCCCATCCTACAACGGAGTCCCAGGGCAGCTTACATAATGGGGTTAAAAAGTCCGTTAAAACATCTGCTTTAGTTCTAAAAAGATCTCACCCATCAAAAAGAAAATCTTCAGTTTTAGAGTCTCATTAGGAAGGGTCACAGAACGTGACCATGAGTAACATCTTAAGGAGACGGCTGTGTAAGAATGCAGGCTGAAAAATCAGCCAAATGTTTGGTGGAATATCTGTTGGTCTAAAAGATTAGAGGCCTCAAGCTGTAAAGGTTTGGCCAAGTTCTGCTTATCCTCTGGCAGAAATTGTAAATAGGGGGCAGTGACATTCTGTAGAACAACTGATAGCTGGCCATAATGAACTGGTAGCTTTCAATCTTGAATCCCAAGGCAGCAGAGGCACAGATTTTGTATCCCAGGTTCTAATTTCCAGCCTGTCAACTGGAGCTGAATATTGGGGTAACTTTATTTTTGCGTTAGATGGAATCTAGCATCAGAGAACTAGCCTTAAGATGTCAGAAGATGTCAGAACTGCTTAGTTCTGTATAAAGGAAAGGTAAGAGTCCTCACTGGGAGAGTAAGTAGTAATTTCTACCACAGTGTCCTCCAGAGAGGGTTCCAAATAACGGTCAAGGCCTGATTCTGTAGAACCTTAGGGAAGCGGTTGGTTGATGTCTGACAAATGGACAGTGTGAAGGTTCTGCTGGATCTGAGCCATGTGGAGAATATGGATCCCAGGATTGATATTACCCATAAAGGTCCTCTTTGTGAGTGCCATAAAGGAAGAGTCAATCATAGTAGTGATAAGGGCCTTGATATGTCAAGCTGTGCTCAACATCAGTCAAATTGGAGAGCCACTGGGAAATTATTGAATGCAAAGGGTAGACAGCAAATGGAAAAGCAAGAGCTGATGTTGGAGGTACAAGGAGTTTACCCTCCAATATAAAACACTCAGACATGTGACATTGTCCTGGCAGCAACAGCATTCTTGGAATTGGTACAACCACTTCTATTGCACCAACAGCGATTTCACACATACTGAATAATGCACTTTCAATCTATTTTGAATGCACTTTAGTAATCATTTGCAAGTGGAGTTTGTCATTTCATCTAATAAAATCCAGCTGATATGTGCATGGAAAGTGGATTGAAAGTACATTATTCAGCATGTGTGAAAGCCCTAAGTGTGGTTCAATCCAAACCATGTCTCATGATCAAGGAGTTGCTGGGGCCAAAGGAATCTTTGCTGAATTCAAGGAGCCTGCCTTATTTTGTGCTTATGATACATTTTCTTCAGAGGTAGCCCTGAAGCACTGCAATCTGGATCCACACAAACAGAGGAAGGACCCATTGGAACAGACGATGATCATGAGCATTTCTCAGGAGTCTAGAGATGTGCTTGGCTATGATAGCTTTCAGAAACAGGGCTGAAGAGAGCTTTATCCCACAATGCGGCCTTAAGCTTGGAGGTCATATTTTGCCTTTGCTGTGAACTGTTTACAAACACAGCATCTGAGACATTGTGCTCCTCGACAAGACACAGAAGACAAAGTTTGCTGTCATCTGAGTGAAGAATTTTTACTCCACATGATGTACATTTCCAGGCTATATTCAGAGGTCATTTGGTTTCTTATTTTTTAAAATACTGTTCCTCAGAAAAATACTGGGCTACAGGAAAGTAAACTGTACTGCTTTCCTTAGAAAAGGAAGGCAAAGTCCAGAAGATAAAAACTCTTGAGTGGGTGACTAAATTTATGCTGATTTTCCTCAGAAGGAGCATCAAGGAAAGAAAACCTCCCTTGGCAGCAGCAAAGAGCCTCCCACACAACTGAGCACGGGGGGGGGGGGGAGGAAAAGTGGGCACCCTCTGCTTTCCTGGAGCTTTCAAAAACCTCTTCATGGTTGGCCTTGTGCATATGCAGAACACAATGACACTGTTCAGATAACACAATAATGAACCTGTGTTTACATGAGTCAAGTTTAAGCTATTATCAGTATATAACCATCTAGCCTATGCTGGAAGCAGTGCAAGCTAGCCCACTAAATTCAGACCAGTTTCTAATTATCTCACGGAATAGCTCATACTTTGGGGGTAGTCCCAGGAGCCACAGAACAATGACAGGTGAGTTCAGGGCTCACTGTTTGGCTGCATCCAGACAAGGACTATATTTGTGTGAACTGCTGCCTACCTATGGGCACTATATACATAGGGCTACAGCAGCCCTTTTTCATAGTTCCAGACAGGAACAACCACTGTGGTGCATACACAACTCCCATTGGAAGTGATCAGTCTCACCATGACTAGTTGCAGGTCAGGAATGAGCCTTCTATCCTTCTCCATAGATCTTATTGCAGCAATTGATTTCTATAGATAAACTTCACTTAGTTAAATGTCAGTGACAAAATAAGAGATGAAAGTATTTATTTATTATTCTGCAGGGGAATTTATTTATTATTTTGTGTCTGTAATTATCAAGCCAAACAATAATCCAATGAGATGTTCAATTCCAGGCAAACTTTTCTAGTTGACAAGGATGCCAAAGTTCTAGTTCTAGTTCAGGCAAATAGGGGGGAAAAACCCAAGTCAGTCAAGTTGGGTTCATTGAATAAAAACGCACAGCTCAAAACACTCCCCTCAGTCAAGAGATCCTTGTATACTACCAGTGAATATATGCTTCCCAGAGCACCTGCAGAGCTGTGCTATTAGGTGATGGGTGCCAGTTTTCAAAATTCTCATCATTTGTTCAGAAGAATAGTAGTATAGGGCTTTCATCCCTTTCCCCAGATAGGGATAAACTATCAAACCTTCTTAAACACAAATAGTTCTATATGGGCCACATTTTAGATGCAGCCATTATGCCAGATGAAGCTACACCTACTATGCAAAGCTTTAATATTAGATATATATCTTACCTCAGGACTTTTGCGATTCTGCAAAATTTGCTTATCTGTTTCTTTGGTAGCAAAGTATCGAGTGCAGCCGCGATTTAAATACTATTGATAGAAAGATAAAGAATGTGTGCTTAGACTCCATTGTACAGGAAACTAAAAAAAAAGAAAAGAATTATCTTGTTCCTCAACACAACGATAGCATGGAAAGTAGCTATAAGTTTTAGTCCTATACAATGGTAGCTTTTACTTAACTATTTTAAAACACAGATTCAGCATTTAATAAACCACCTAGCACAATTGACGTATTAAAATATTCATATATAGGATATTTTTGGTAGAGTTTGGAACAGCACATCGCTTAAAATTCTTAACCCAAGGAAATTCATAACCATATAATTTTAAAAAGGGTCAGCAGCATACATTAGCACTATGCGGTAGCAATGAGTTAAAGAAGATCCCAATTAATGATGAAAGTAAGTCTGTCGACACTTTTTGTATCACACTTGTATCATGTCTAGTGCTGAAATATGCTTAAGTAAAAAAAAGACACGATTAACAAACAGAATGCATCAAAGACACTGTACAGATTTTAAGAACAAATTACTCTCAATGTGATGTTATGCAAGAAGCATGAAAATCCATTGCTTATGCGGAGTTCTAACTAGATAGAAGCTATATACGCTGGTATCATAACCTCTAAAGATACACCTGGTTTTGTCTACTGAAGGCAACATTACAGTTCATTCACACCATTGTATTGCTTTAGTGCATCAGGAATAAATAACCACATGAGCAACATGACAGGAAATATGAGAACTACAACAACATCATTAAAACACCTCTTGTGATCTGAGTGTTCCTAAAATTTACTTGAACCTTTTTACAGCTCCAAGGTATGTTCTTCACTTTCTTAGTCTATTAATATTATGAGTGGGAGGAATTAAAAAGTAACAGACTTTTACTCAGATGTCAGTAATAATGACTTCATAATGTTCATTTTGAGTAAAAGCTCACCTCAATTCCAACCTTCCCTCTTATGCCAACTATATCAAAATTATGGCTTGGATCCACCCTAGCATTTCCATGCATGCAATGAGAGCAGTAATTTTTGCCAAAAATGCCCTCTGAAATGCTGCTCTTGGAGGGAAACAAATTGGGTCAACCACAGGAAAGAGGAACTGGCAAAAACTACCACCCATCATGCCAAAAAAATTCTAGGCAGTATCCAAGGCTACGTCTTTTCCCATTATATTTTATTGATGTTGTTTTAATTGTGTTTTAATTGTTTTTAACTTACGTAAGCTGCCTAGAGACACTAGTATGAGGTAGAGTATAAATACTTCTAAATAATTAAATACCTAATTCAAGTGAAGAAGGTCAACAGAACAAAATTAGCACCCAATTCCACTAACGGGTAAATCCAGTGTTTTCCTTACACTGGATCCATAAGCCTCCCTTCAATCTAAGATGTCTCACTTATCAGAAAGAAGCCACTGGATCCAACCCAACTTTTGGGATGAAATTGTCCAACTACATTCAATTTACCAGATGCTGCATCAGCACACACTGGGGGAGGGGGGGGGAGTAATTTTAAAGCTGATTTTAAAAAAAACTTTCCAAAAAATTTGCAGAAGTTTTACATAATCATTCCTTATTAGCACACTTTAGTGGAACTCCCTTTAGAAATGAAGTCCTCTGAAGTCCTCCAGCACCTGCACTAGTACTCCATTCCCTTCTGGGCATAAGTTAAGGAAAAGATTCAAAACCAAAACATGGAAGAGACTTCCTCCTCTGCAAAGCCCACCTACAATTTCAAAGGTCTGCTGAAAATGCACTATGGTACAAGCAATGCCAGTAACAATTGTTCAAAAAAGTAGAGCTAGACATTACATCCTGTAACTTTTAGACATTCTTACCCATATGGTTTCTTCAATTTCTTCCTCTACCAATAGCTAACAAGGAGGAGGAAGGAGGATATGATCTCATAACATGGCCCAGTCTGCATGACAGGCTGCCATTTTTGGTGGGAGACCCATATCATCCTTAACAATAAAATTCTGCACATGGATGGGCCTTCTTGGAGAAGCTTGTTCTGCTTCTAGTTTCAAATCCTAAGCACTGACTTGTTTAGGGCTGAATTTTCAAATGTATTTTAGTTGTCTTTGGTGTATGAGGCTATGCCTTTGAAGACATGAATTTTCATTTTTTTTATTGTTGTATGTTAGACTACAAACTATGCTAAGAATAGGAGAGAAACAAAATAAATACTTAACAAGTTTGAAAAGATGTAAACTTATCAGTCTGAATAATTGTAAAGTACCAGAAACTCAATTCAACTACTCTCCTGGTAGAGCAGGCAGCAACTTAATATGACATTTTTGAAGAAGCAAGAATGGGGGTGCATAATAGACAGAGAGAAATCTACTCACCCTGAAATTATCTGGTGAACTTAAATACAATTTCTCTCTTATACCTTCAGGGGCTCCAGCACAAAGCCTATAAAATATATGGTAATTCCTTTCTTCCTTGCCTTGGACACAGATTCTTGATTTCTCCAGCAAATAATGTGACACAAACCCACCAACCACTGAATTCTAAAAGAAAAATCAAAAGTTATTTTTGTGAAGAGGAAAAACTCAGTTCAGGGCTTCAAAATGGGTGTATGTTGAAGACTGAACTGTACTGACTTCTTCATTACAAATCAGACAGAAGCATTCCACCTAGTCTCAAATTTTACAGAACATAACAAATATTTTGCAGGTCTCCTTTAGGTTTGTGTTTCATAAACTCAATTGCCAGGAACTATTTTCAGTTTTGCCTTTGCAAGATGTTCACTATGATAAGGACAGATCCAGACAAATTGCTAAAAAGAACTCAGGTAAATAGCAAATCTGGAAGCTTATGTTATGTCTGGAAGCTGACAAAGTATGTAAGATTGGTAAAAAATTGAGTAATTAAAAAATTAATGACATGAAGTTTTCTGTCTTTGTGATTCTTTCCTATAAATCTCTTATCCAATTGCAAAAGAAACAGAATTGCAGGAGTCCTGGCTTTAAAATAATCTGTCATAAATCTGAAAAATACTATCCACTAAAATGCCTATTCAATCTAGAGAATCCCAGATCAAAAAGATCGCTTGTAATTAGAAACTTCCTTGTGGAAATACCTGGATTGGAAATCACAACAAATGAAACAAAGCTATTAAAGAACAACCCTGTGAAGCTAATGACATGCACTAAGATTGATACACAGCAGTAAAAATCCTATAGTCTCTTGGTTCCAAGGAATCATAATCATAATTGTTATAATTAAATAAAAATATTTTTAAAAACCAGGACCAATCTCTTCTAGTCATAGCAGTCAACAGAAGAAGCAAATAACTGAGATCAGTTCTAAAGAAAACGTGGTTTGGCAATCAAAACGTATTGGACATCCCACATATATATATATATATGTGGATATGGATAGCCAAGCAGTGTGAAATATATATATATATATATATTTGCCATACAGAATTTATATGCCCATACCTATTGTCTTCCCATCTTGCAGTTATTATGATAAATCTTGATCAATAAACATTCCACAGTGTTTAAATGGTTAACTGATGCCTACACAGCCATTTCTAGAACAGCCTGATGGCTATGTAGGTCCACTTTTGCTTGCTATAGATGCAAAATTGCCGCTTTTCAAACATGGAAGATGGATAGCCAAGCAGCATGATTGGGAAAAGCTACTGTGAATTATTTCACTTAATATATCCTGCCTTCCAGGATAAATAAGTTTCCAAAACAGCTAACAATGATAACCTGAATGATAACAATTTGACTGATACTGTGATCTGTACAGGCTCAGTAGAAAGGACAAACCCCCATGGAACAGAAAATGATCACCTCAATAAATTCACAATACATACTGATATGTCTACCACATAGCAAATGAACAATACCTTTTCATTGAAATGAATTTCCACAAATTTTCCAAAGCGACTACTATTGTTGTTACGAACAGTCTTTGCATTTCCAAAAGCTTCTAAAAGTGGATTGGCTATAGAAGAGAAAGAAAACAAAAACTAATATAAATGTTCAGTTCTAAACAGCAATGGGAGGCTATTTTCTAATTTTTAAGGAAAAGATAATGAATAGTTTTTTAAAAATCACTTTTCAAATCACTTGAATAAAAATATTTTTTGTTGGTTTAAGAAGATATAGAGCTGTTTAATGCATTCCAGTGAGGATACGGTCTTGGCTTTTGTCGGACTACCACATTCCATGCCACAAAGAACACTACCTTTTGGAAGCATTCCATTAAACAGCATGAAATTCTGCTTCAGAGTCAGAAATCTTGCAAGGTATGCTCGGTCCCTTTGATGCTACTGATCTTGGCATCCCAGCCACAGGTACCTCCTGCAAGTTCTTCCACATTAAGTTGCTACACAGAACCATAAATTTTAACTATACCATAAATAAATTAGACATTTTCCTAATGATACAATAGACAAAATGTTTGTATTGGTTGATCAGAACTAACTCCCATCCATCATTCTCTGGTTTGGTAGCACCTTCAGAATTTACTACCTGGCTATTTTTCCAAGAGAAAGGACCTAGAATTGTAGGTTTTCTCCGTTTAACACAGTGGTACATGTTCTGTCTTCATATTTTTTTGTTGTCTGAACAAAGCTGAATATTGAGCTGACTGACTTGTTTTCTCAGTAACATTAAAGTGGCATTAAAACATTCAGTAACAACTGAAGAACTACCTCCCTTCTTCAAGTGCAGCCTGAGAACTAATAAAATATGCAAAGCTTGTAATTTAGGTTAAGCTTAGACCTCTACGGACTGACTACCCCAGATTTTCCAATATAGCATTCAAGAAAAATCCTCAGGAAATAAAATTAGTGTTAGATTTTTCTTTAATTTCACATAGGGTTGCCAGCCTCAAGTTGGAAAATACCTAAAGATTTTGGGAGGTAGAGAGTGAAGTTTGGGGAGGGAGGGACATCAATGCACAACCTTCCAAAGTGGCCACTTTCTCCAGGCAAGCTGATCTCTATTGCCTGGGATCAGTTGTAATACCATGATATCTCCAGCCATCACCTGGAGGTTGGCAACCCAAATTCCATAGGCTGTTTACATGAGTGTCAAGCATGAGAGCTGAACTGATGCACACGCTAAATAAGGTATAGAATACGGCAGTGGTGGCGAGCTTACGGCACTCCAGATGTTCATGGACTACAATTGGCCATGCTGGCAGGGGCTGATGGGAATTGTAGTCCATGAACATCTGGAGTGCCATAGGTTCACCACCACGGGTATAGGGCCATAGATAATGAGGAAGCTTTAAATACAAAAAGTTTACTTTAACTAAGAGTCCCATCTGGGGGGGGGGGCATGAAGCCACTGGTGCAAGTGCCTTCCCCAGGCCACTTACCCCACCAGAGGGGTAAAGCCACCAGCATGCAGCTGCTACCAGTCTCCCCTAGTGCTGGAACATGGTGTGGGACTCTGTGCGAGCGTCCTAGTGCCCCTACTTGCACAGTGGAGATGGGCCAGGGCCAGGGGCAGGGCCAGGGGAGGAGCTGCCATTAGTTGGCTTCCTCATGGCCAATCACTGGTTTAAGTGGGGAATCTGGACTCAGTCATGTAAGTAGCCCCACAGAGGCTTCTTGGCAGCGGGGAGGCTATTTTGTTTTACCGACTTGCCCAGGCCACCGGAAAGCCTCTTGGGGAGCAGAAGCACCACTGTCACCCACCTTGCTGCTTGAATGGGGCTGCCCATTACCCAATGCTATGATGGTCTTGACAAAGTTTAAGACCTTAATCTGGCCCTATCAGGTGTACAAAAGTCAGTGGGGGGGGGGGAAACCCTACAATCCTGCCCAACATATTTTAACTCAAATGTGTGAGCCATTCAAGCAGGTACATTTCCTCTTTTTATACAGTAGACTGCCCCCAAACTGATCCTGTAAATGTTGCAATTGCAAAACAAATCCAGCCACCAGCCTAACAAAGATCAGATGCGCACATTCTTGTCAAACTAAGTTGTGCAGCAATGCAAGCGAAGGCTACATTCTTCTTAATCAGTTGCCCTCCAAGCATGGCTTTCAAATAAGCATTGATCAAATTAAGGACACGATCACTAGCGCTTCTTACAATCCGCAAATTCTAAGGAAACCTCCACATGATGCGAGTACGTGAATCTCATGAAAAGACACAAATATCAGTCACACAGAAACAAAGCTTTATAGATTACATAATGCTTCCAAAACTGGCTATGTGTCAGCCAGTGAACTGGCCATGTGTAACAGCACATGAATCGACCTGCCGGTTCAGCCTTGTTTTGACAGTGGCCATACGCCCTTGTCAATCTCAGAGGCAAGGCACAACAACTGAGAACCTTCTTCTGTTGTCTATCCTTAGCCTGTAGCATACAAAAGGCATAGTGCCTATGAACATGGAGGTTCCACTTAGCCAGAAGAGTGGGTGTGAATATGACTGGTCTGAACTACTTCAGTCATGGTAACTGAAGACAGAGTTCTACAATTAAACTATCTTTTATCTTACATCAAAACCTATATATTCTTCATTCAGTACCTTTAATACTCTTGTGGGGGTAAGGAAGTAGTGGACATTGCATTAGAAAGCTACTTGTCCTTCTGTTTCTAAGTTAAAATCTTAAAAGCTGAGAAAGAGCAAGAATGATGATGACCAGTACTGAGCCAAATTTAAGACCCTTTCCCTCCACCCGCTGGCCACATCTAATTGAACAGTTTACAGAGATTTTATTTTAATAGTATTTACAGAAAACAAATTCTTGATGCCTATTCCCAACACTTCCATCACCATTTTCTGACGAATAAAAATATCAAGTTCCATATATCAAGTAATCCAGAATTTATACTGAAAGTCTTTTGCTTTGTTTAGTACAACACAGTACCTTCTACAATTCTGTCATCAATGTCCTGCCCACTACCATAGGATTCAGTCAAATACCTGTGAAAAAATATATACAGTTTGTCAGATTTTACTACGGCTTTATACCTATACACTGCTCTGCTTAAAAGCAAAGGCATTTCAACAGCATAATTTTATGCATGTAATACAAGGAGTGAAAATGGGCAAATACAAATACAAAAGTTGGCTCAACAGTTGTTAAAAATTCACAAATTTTATGCTGTTTTATGTTTTTATCATATTTTATTTTATAGCATGTACACTCAATAAATGAAGCACATATCTATATGCACGTTCAGTCAGATAAAAGTGTCAGATAGTCTAAAGCAGTGGCATTCACTCTGCAGTTCACAACATTAACCAAAAAAGGTGTATAGCTACTGCATGCTCTGTTCGCCAAACACTGGGGTTTCCCACACGTCATTACTGTCCATTGTGTGTCCATACTGCCGGGGGGGGGGGTGTCTTTTGTGCATCTGTTTACTCCCTCTAATAATCATTTCAATCCTTTTTTGCTGTTTCTTTGCAGGGTGGGGGGTTACAAGAACTTTAAAACTATAGAAAAGATAAACCAACGCATGCATGGGCACACAACTGAAAAAATAACATGCATGGAAAAACCTCTCATCTACAATAATATACATTTATATAAAATATTTAACAATAACCTTTTTAATTACATGAGCACCTCAAACCACATAGGCTTGTTTCTCTCTACCCCTGCTGAAACTTAGCCAGTTCTTGTGTATCAGGAGTGAGGGGGGGGGGGGTTCCTTCTTTGACTTCTTGCTTTATGCTCTCCATGAGGTACAGTAGCAGCGCAAGCTAGAAAGTGAGAAATGCAGAAAATCTGGAGGGGGGAGGGGCAGAAAAGCCTGGAGGACAGTAAGCTGGCCATGAACACAGTGGAGTAAAACCATCATCACCACATTGCAGCCAGCTTGCTTATTTCTTGAGTCGCTTCAGGTTGACATCAGTGGTTTTACCTTCCCTTCACTGTGGCCAGTTTGCTCTCTTCGCAGCCCTGCTTGGACTCTGGAATGATGGTGCAGATGCTGTGAAGAAGGGCGGTGGGGATTGTTGGAAATGGCAGACACTTTACTTCCAATTCAAGCATAGGGCTTGCGGCTCATGGAGGCTTGCAGCTTATCCATCCTCCAGTCCCTCCAGCAGCAGCTGTTTCAAGGTACAAGTGAACCACCAACCACAAGTCCTAACATACAATGGATTTGCCCACTTTTCTGAAGCATGAAATAGGTGCTAATGGGGATGCAGTGCTCAGAAGGGCAACAGTTGGCACATTGAACAGGCACATGGTGCCTCTAAGCTACTGACTGTCACTATGAGGCTTGATACAAATATTCATATTTGACATTTGGGATTGAAAACAATATCCTCCTCAAAGAAGAATCTCAGACACAAGACTTTTGGTTGACTGTTTCTTTAGTTCTTATAATGACAGCCAGGGTATTGCAGTAACCAAAACACCAATCATGGACTACAGAATCTTGGGTTAAACATAATGGTCATTTCTCATTTGTGTGCTTGGGCCAGTCATTATTTCATAGCCTAACCAAATTCACAGAGATATCATGAAGATAAGTTGGCATAAAACTGTGTGTCCTGTTCCTGGAGAAAACGTCAATGTACAAAGTGTGTGCTCATAAAATGAGAGATGCCAGTAAATGTTTAAGATACTTCCCCACCAAAGAATTCCTCAGGAAACCCCTAGCATACAAAGCTCCACATGTATATCAAATCCTATGCACAACTGTCTCTTTGATCTGCATACAGGTCACATTACATGATTTTTTTTCATGGATTCAAGAGTTTGAAAAGATATTACATAACCGCAATATTCTAATCAGTGGAAATATTTACAACAGAAAGGCACAAACCGTAAAACAAATTTAGTGTTTTCCGTCTTGCCAGCTCCTGATTCTCCAGACACAATGATTGACTGACTCATCTTGAGCACTTTCATGTCACGAAATGCTTTATCAGCTGAGGTAAACATGTAGGAGGCCATTAAATGGATTTGGAGGAGCATAAAACAGATCAATGTTTTCATTAGCTTTTCAAGCACTATGTAATATACTTATATAAGCATCATTTCAAGTAATGAAACAAAAGTGTTTCCTTTTAAATTATTCAGAATTACATATTTCCTGCCTGAAGAAGTAAATGCACAATAAACAATGCCACAAGGGTCAGAAAACAACAGAAAGTTCTGAGAATACACCAACAAACACTGCTAGAATGGAAGAGTGACTGAATACTTCACTTTACAAATATTGCTTTTAGGATTTAAGTACTACATTGCTGAAAATATTAGTAAACTGTAGATAGTGTCACAAAAATATTGCAGGGCTTTCCACATTGGAAAACCACTACAGCAGAAATTTTGTTAACCAGCACTTGAATGTCCAGAACCTTCAGTCAACTGCATCAACCAGACAGCAGGTCCTTTCAGCCCCCATGCCCTTTCATTTTCAAACATGTGTGCATCCCACTTCCACCTCTCCAGTCAGCCAGTTTGATGCTCCCAGCTACTGGTGGACTTCCAACAGCCAGTGCTGTCAGGTAATATTATCCTTAATTGCCTCTTTCCCCCTCAGCTTGTCTGAAGCTGTTGGGAGTCAGTTTTGCTGGTTCACTTGTCTGTCTGCAGTGTTCTATGGCTGAGGAAGAGAATCCTGCCTGGCATGGAGACAGCTGCCATGGTAGTCCCAATGGGGGCTGGGGGTTGATCACTTAATTCCTTTGGGCAGGAGGTCAGAGTAGTGAGTCGCATATGCTGTACATCTGATTCTCCATTCTCCATGATAATCAAGTTTTAGTCCATCTGTTTTACGTATCTTTAGGAAAAGCATGAAATTAAATTTCTAATATCAAAACACAGATAACCAAGTACAATTTTTTTTCCCAAAAGGCAGACAGAGTACCTACCAATCGCATAGACATGAGGTGGCAATGTTCCAAGTGATCGACCTTGATATTTTTTAATAGCATCTGAAGAATAAAGTTTAGGTATGTCAAAGTAAGGATTCACTGCTATCAGGATATTGGCGACATACGTCTGGAAAAAAAAAAGATGAACTTCCAAGATCATATTGAAGTGAGATAAACAATTAACTTTGTATCAAGTTTGTCCATGACCTCACAACATTTGTGCACTACCTGAAGTCTAAAAACTACAAGAATTTAAAGTAACCTAGAATTTGGAGCCATTTCTAGTCCAGTTACCTTTAACAAGTTCAGCTATCAAAACTACGCTAAACAATTAAGAAATTAAACAAAAACCTCACTGAATCAATTTGAAACCTGAAAGCAAATGGTTCATTGCAAACAAACTATGATTTAAGAACTGCATCAACATGGGAACATAACATAACTGCATATCAGTTTCTGCCACTCCTTTTAAAACTTTCTTCCTTCTATTTCACAGCTGTCATTTGCCACAGCAGATGGCAAGGACTCAGTGTAATTTAGTCAGAATTCATTACATACAATCAGGCAATCTGATAGCTACATAAAAGATTAAGACAGTCATCCGAGCTAGAAAGTGTCAGAGGTGGCATGTGCTTAGTTTGCACAAAAGAGAAAGAGAAAGACATCCGTCCTCCCTCTTACTGTGCCTAACTGTCAAAGGCATTTGCCTACAGGGATCAGCACTGGATAGATATTTTACATACTTGTACGATGTGCATGTAGTGAAAGTATACACATGAAACATAAATAGGTGACTAAACTAATTCCAATAAATGAGTATGGATGAAGTGGATGATTCATGGTACTACAGCAGCGAAAAAAGGAAAGGAAAACAAAGATAGTTGCCCAAACATTCAAGATGTTTTACAATACGATGTTTTATAATACGACATTCAAGATGTTTTACAATACGACATTCTAAGTATTAACACAATACTTACATAAATTAGCACAATACTTACATAAATTCTGTCTTTACTGTATCGAACTTTTATATTGTGTAGGAGTGTGGCTTCATTTAAATACATTAGAGAACCTACAATTAAAAAATGTTTTAAAAAAAGTAACACTTCTACTTGAGTTTTATCAATGAAAAAGCACTTCTAAAATGTGAAGGAAAGCCACCAACCTACCACTTGATCAGCATGATAAATCAGACATAGCAATAGATGAAATAGTTCAGTTCACATGAAAAACCTCAATGAGAGTTAGTAACAAATGCCAATATTGCTGTTGCCACCACAATTTTAAAAGCACTGCATACAGGAGCACATTTATGTTTCAAATGGCAGACGAACAGAATTAAACAAGGCTGCTTGTGGTTTTATTTGAAGCATATACCTGAGGAACATATAGTATTGTTTGAATGCTGGAGGACTTGCAGAGGCAAATCAAGGAACACCTGCTAGAGTAATGCTAGGGAATCAGCACTGTTGGATGCTGCTAGTAATAATAACCAGTACCTAATTCTCAATATGGTAAAAAATTGCAAGTCAATAAAGCTATCTTCTACAGTCATATATTGAGAAGAGGTAAACTCCCTTCTTTACCAAAATACACTTAATTAAAAAAAAAAGATTGATGGGGAGTTGACATTCTCCCAAATGGCAAATGCTGACTGTAATCCCATGAGATCACAGTCACTTCTGTGGAATTGCCTGGCAACTAGTGCACTGAAGCCTTGGCCTAGGCAGTCCTATCAACAGTGGCTGGAACAGAAACACAAAATAGTGAGTGAGACAAAGAAAAAGAAGTAGAACTGAGAGTGTAAAAATGTGTGACAGTGGGAGTGGAAAATAGAGAGAACTAAACTAGGGGCAGGAGGGCAAAAGTTTCCAATGAGACAGAAAGGAAAATCAGGGTTGTGTGGAGAAAATGCAACAAGCAAACCTTGGAGAGGGTAGTTCTAACAAGAAAAGAAATCCTTGTGGTAGAAGCCTGGGGGACAGTGAGAAATAAAAATGGTGGGATAGGTGGATAAATGCCTACACACAGAAAAAAGTGGATAAACGCCAAAAATAGAAAAAGTGGGAAATGTCATGGGGGGGGGAACACCAAGAGCGTGGGAGGGAGGGAGAACCTGGAAGCCTAAAAAAAGAGAAGGTGGGGGTTGTGTGGAGTGACTAGATTTTTTCTCCAATGTAAGTTCTTGGGAGTTCCCAGCTTGTTCTACTTTAACATCAAAGCACAGTACAATGCTTAAAATTACTTCTTAAGCAGGCTCTCTTCTGTTCCAAGTAGTAGTCCAGTCAAAACATAACACAAATCTGTTTTTCTCCCCTCAGAGATCCTAGTATGCTAGATCTTCCCATTTTTCCCCAAACTTGAGTGCTGCCTTATCCAATAGCTCAATTGTACCAAACTGTACCAAAGCCATTACTGTACATCTGCATTTAAAATCAAGAGTTATATTGTAGTACTTTATAGATTACTAATAAATAAATTGTGCCGCAGAGAAAGTTGTTTGCAAACACTCTTTTGCTGAACTAAAATATAGAATAACAAATACATAGTTTCTTGCAGGCCTGTTCATGCAGTACCCTCTCTACAATCCCTACATTCAGTGATCCAGGGGATAGGTCTTCGGTTCACAATCAGATGCCACTTTATGCACAGTCTGGATTCCATGTTTAGAAGAACACAATCCTTCTTTCAGATAGGATTTGATTTAGATGTTACAGCAACACAAAGAAAACAAGTAAGATCCCATGACCAGTTCTTGATCTTGCTTGAAATCTCTATGGCCCCTTCTGCACAGGTCAAATACAGCGCTGTGCAAACGGTGTAAATAACACCGGTGTCACCCTGATCTGTTCACACAGCCAGCCCTCCCATCAACAGGAAGCACACTGGCAGGGCCATGAGACTTCGCAAAGCGGTGTGCTGGGTTTTTTTGTTGGCCACTCATTTCTGCGTAGCTACGCAGGAATGCACCCATGTACCCCCAAAGCCACGTTGACATACCCTGAGGCCCCGATAGGACCCTATGTGCCTGTGTAGCTATGCAGACATGAACCGGAAGTTTTAAAAACCGCAAGTGCGGCAGGAGCACAAGCGCATCCTGCCCGAGCATTGACCCAGCGCTGGTTGCATAGTGCTGCTTTTGGAAAGAACCGCTAGCGAATCAGCAATACCCCATTTTGGGGGAAACAGAGTGATGCAGCTTTGTTGCAGCAACAGTGGCTTTCCAAAGTGCTCTCCCAAAACGATATATTTACTGTCCTTAAACCACTGGTTTTGGCCTGTGCGGAATGGGCCTATGTGTGGCAAAAAAAAGTAGTATTTCAACAGCCTTTATGAATATTCTGAAAAAATTAGAGATCTGAAAATGGAAATAATTCCCAGACCAACTTTACATCTTTCACTTACAGTTATCCTCCACATCCTTCTTGCTGTCTTCCTCTGCAGGAAATACTTGGTTGATAGCAGCGAGAAATGTCTATCATTTGAAGGGAAAAAAAGGTTTGTATTCAACCAAGCAAAATAAAATATTTTACAGAAAAGAATAAGATTGTAAAACAAAATATTTTTTAAAAAGTTTGTTCTTGGTCAGTTTTATTGACAAGTTTTTTTTCATAATGGACACAGACAAAACCTTACTACTCCAATTGTCAGGCAATTTGGAGGAGCGTTTAATCTAATTTCACGTTTGCTGAGTTTTGAAGAGTGCAACTTCTGTTTTAACTTAAGAGCTAGTCATGTTAGACCTGCTGCAGGACTGAATGGGAGCCCAGAAGCACTTTTAAAACTAAAAAAAAAAGATACCAGCCTAACTTTCATTAATCAGAACTCAATGTACTGTCGAAGGCTTTCACGGCCAGAATTACAGAAGGTTATGGGTAGATATTGTGGGTTTTCCGGGTTGTATGGCCGTGTTCCAGTAGTATTTTCTCCTGACATTTTGCCTGCATCTGTGGCTGATCCTCTGAAGATGCCAGCCACAGATGCAGGCAAAACGTCAGGAGGAAATACTGCTGGAACATGGCCATACAACTGGCAAAACGCACAACATCCTAATCAGAACTCACTTCAAGTGAATAAAATGAACATCTATCATGCCTTGGAAACCCTGTCAGGGACTGTTATAAGTCAGCTGTGACTTTACAGCAATCAGGACACTGAATTGATTAAAAGAAACAAAATATTTATTTACAGAACAAACAAGCTGGATAGGAAAGAAAAGAGTTAAACCTAGGTGCCTTACTTACTCAGGCACCTTTCAAACTGCCTATATAATCTGGTTGAGCAGCAGGTTGCTGACAGATTCAGATACAACAGGTAATTTTTTTTTAACCGTTCAGACAATGCTGCTCGCATACGATCAGCATCGCAGGGCTCTGCTATTTATAATGAAACTGCTTCCTCTCGTTTTCAGTTCTTCCTTGTGCTTCTGTATTGCTCCAGTGTGCTGTCTGAACTACCTGGAGCACTTCCAAAAGGATCACTATTTTTTCATGCCTTTTTCTGCCTTTTTTTTTCAGGATTCCAAGATTTGTGATATTTTACCATAGTAGCACCATGGACATGTCAGATGAGCTGACAAAAAAAGTGAGGGAAAGGGTGGGAGAACAATAGCAGTGCTGCTGGAACTGGCCAGAGCACTTTAGAGACAGCACACATATATGAACTGAAATGAATTGTATGAACACCCATATCTGCATTGTTTTACTTGGAAATGGGCCAACAATGGATGACATCTGGTTTAGAACTGTATCTGAAAGGGTCTCAGACGGGATTCTAGACTGTTCTACAAGAAGTCTAAGAGAATCACTCTGTAGACAGACAAACCCCTTTTAGAAAAAAAGGGTACTCCCCTGCAGAGTCCTGTCTAGCTAGACCCTGATGCCCTGCCAGATCTTTTCTTTCTTTCATCTTCATACACAAGACATTGTAGTATTCCAACATTTAATGTGCCACTGTACTTCTATTTAATTTTGATAGTTCTGTCTTCAAAGTTCACTGAGAGTTTAAGGTGATTACTTTTCACAAGTTCTCTGGAATGAGCAGGGAACGTAGGTGACCAAAGGAGTGAGCGGTTGACTACAAGCTCGCCTTACTACTAAACTAAGACAAAATTTGTAAATGCCCAGATCTAAAGACGTGTGGGTACTGTCTTCTGAAATGGCTCATCAGAGTGAACCTTCGTTCACTCTATTTAGGAAGGCACATAAGACTTATTTTAGAGAGCATGAACTATTTTCACAAATATGACTGCGGTTTTTATATGCTATTCTATCTTAGTCAATTTCTATGCTATTTTGGTGGTCACACAACTAGTTGCTCCGTTGTCTAAAGTCCAAGGAGATAAAGCAGGATATAAAAACTGGAATGTATCCTGTCTGAATAGTACTACTCCACTGAGCAAATTTTGAAAAAGGCTGCTTACACGCCTTTTTAATAAATACTAATGTGCAGGAGTACATGTGTGTTTAGGAAGGTAGACTAGTCCACATCCGCACTAAGATGGATCATTGCACGTGTCAAACCAAACAGAATATGCAAAAAACATGGCAGAAAACTCAACTCTGCAAGCAAACTGGAGCCACTAAACCAATTTGTATTTTATAAAAGCAAAACACTATCTATGTATTATATATTAGATAGCACTGCCATATGTTTGAGACTAAAACCCTTAAAGAGGATCAGTTTTAACCAGAAGAAAGAGGATTTAGACGGACTCTTAACTCATAATAAGCTGTAGAGACAGTCAATCCAGCAACCTTTGTATATTTACCCCACTTTTACTTGGCACCTAAATTAGATCTCTACTGTATCAATTTTTATACATACATATAAACTTAGACACATTTCTGTACCACAGTTATAAAAGCATCTAATAGTGCTATAAACAAGTGTGCTCGGGATCCTGGAGGGATATACAAAAATTATATGTGTTAATGAGCAGAAGGCAAAATTGAGGTGTTTAGTTAAATGTTTTGGCAACAGTTTGCTTTTACGTGAAACTCTGGAACCCAAGGTCACAGACTGCATGAGCTTTTTTCTTCATGATTTCTGATATCTGGTGTGCAAGTCTGCAGTAATTTGTCTAATGTAATGTATGTGGTATTAAATTATAGTCATCAACATAATTACATTGTTAGACGTGCAGGTGATGCCTGATAAAAAAAGATCTGACCATGGCTTTTAAGAGGCAGCCATTTCCCTAAGATACAAGCAGGTAGTACAGAAAATGGATTCACAGTTATATGAACTAGTGATTTTATTGAAGTTCTCAGAATTATTATTTATAGTTTACCCTTCTCACCAAGGCTCAAGGCAGATTACAAAGCGCAACACAAAGCAATCAAAAGGATGGGGCACCCAATAAGCAATGTAATAAGATTTGGACTACAGAAATCTAAACCAAGCAAAAATCCAAGACAAAGTGAAAATATTAATGCAACATGTTGAACAACACAGAACTTACACAACAGGATAATACATGCAACCAAACACCATCAGATAATTGACTATCAAAAAGTTCATATCCCAAAAATCTTGTTGGTCTCTCAGGTGCTCCTGGACTCAGGTGCTAGCTGTTCTACTGCAGACCAACACGGCTACACTCTGAAACTATTCAGATCACTGGGTGCTCATCAGAACTCTGTTAGTTCTGTGACTATTTAGGAACAACAACCCTTGCAAAAATTCCTATTCCTTTGAGGGTCCCAAGAAATCAGATGGCTCTCCTTTATTTATTTATAGAATATCCCTGTGAAATATTTCCTCAAAAACACTTCCTTGAAGGCTATTTTTAAGATATTGAAGCACAGTCTGAAACATGTTTCCCTTCTTACAGAAAAGAATGAGATACATAGGTTAACTGGCACTTCCCCAAGCAAAAAGCACCAACTTCCTTATTGTTCTCTCTCTTATAAATTTACTCAGTTTCCTTGGGAGAAGGAAATCTGCTGTAGAACCTCCTGACCTGCCACTAAGTATTTCCTTCACCCAGAAAGAGATGTCAGATTTATGTAGGACTTTTCATACAATGCAAGTTTAGGAATCGCAAACTTTCTTTTATCCATTCATAGATTCTTCATCATCCATCCGCCACCCCCACTTTTGAGGTTGGTTAACAAGGTTGGCTGAAGTTTTGTTTCTTTTCATATGAAATTTAATGGCACTCTTGGTCAACCAACAAACAGAAAAACAATTTTCATGCATTGATGTTAGAATACCACCAGTCCTGTTCTGTGTTTCTGGCACAATAATAAAACAAAGTTATCCCTTTAAAGACCTTAAATACTTGTAGAATTGGCACAGAGTCAGGAGACCTTTTTCCTTCAAAGTAGTATTATGTACATTGTCACTGGTGCAAAAATTTGTTTCTTGTTCAAATGTTAAGGGCACTTGTAAGACAAAACTTTTCCTTCCAGTTTATTAGTTTTTGCTTTACAGAGAAAGATGGGGGAAGAGGAGAACAATTGGAAATAGTGACAAAGGGGGAAAATAATTAAAATCAGGCCACAAGTCCCTTCTAAATACTACCGTCTTTCCCCGAAAATAAGACAGCGTCTTATATTAATTTTTGCTCCCAAAGATGCACTATGTCTTATTTTCAGGGGATGTCTTATTTTTCCGCTCCACAGCTACATGCTCTGGTCGATGGGCATGCTTCCAAACAAAAACTTTGCGACATCTTACTTTCGGGGGGATGCTTTATATTTAGCACTTCAGCAAAACCTCTACTACGTCTTAGTTTCAGGGGATGTCTTATTTTCAGGGAAACATGGTAGGTGTGGTAAAATAGCACGATGCCAACCTATGGCTAAATGTGTAACCCTGAAATTGCATTAGAAAGTAATAACTCAGCACTTTAAAAGAAAAATGAAAAGACTGAAAAATACCCTTTAGGAAGAAAGTCATCTGGATTTGGAGAGTGAATGCCAAAAATGGAAGGGGAAAGCAGTGTAGATTAGTTAAAAACTAAAAACAATCTTCCAGAGCACCAGCTAACTTAAATTGTTAAAATTAACTACTCCTTTTTAGCAATTTGTGCTGCTGGCAGGCAGGGTGTGGTCAGGTCCAGTCTCGCAGGGTCAAACAGGTGGCAGGCAACAGCGGAATCAGGGAATGGTCCAATGGGTCAGGGCAGGCGGCAGGCAAAAGTGTAGCCAGAAGTCAGTCCAATGGGTCAGGGTTGCATGGGCAGACACCCCCAGGTCCAGAGAACAGGAATCCAAGTAGGAAGGCAGACTGGGAGCTGTAGTGAACACAGGAAGATCCAGCAGGAAGTGCACTCACTGCACCAAAGCAAAAGCAGGCTCAAGGCAGGGCTTATATGGAGAGGCTTGATTGCTGCAGCAGAGATTCTGCAAGGAGTTAGTCTTCCTCTGATGCAGGCTCTGCTATTGTGCCATACCTGGCAGAGAAACTAGTACTCTTCCTTTGACTCTGTAGCTCCTGCCACTGTCTCCACCTCCTTTGCACAGCTGGCTCATCACAAGGCTCCATGGAGAACTGTGCAGGTTCTCTCAGCCACATGGTATCAGGTGAGGAAGGGCTGGTGGCTGGTGGCTCTGCTGCCTGAAATTCCTCACGAGCAGCCTCCTCTGGCTTAACAGTGCAGTCAACTTCTGCTTCCTCATGAGGAGCAACTTCTGGGTGCCCGGCATTGGCAGGTTCTGGGTCTGAGTCCTCCGAGTCCAGGTCACTGTCCACAGGCTGGCCCGTGACACAATTATAACTCACCTCCAGCTACACTCTAAATTCAGAATTGCAGCCAAACATGACAGTTGCATGTCTACTTCCCCCTCATAGCCTAAACTTTCAACATGCTTCTGTCACTATTCTCTCAGTGGCAACCAGTGCTCTAGGGTAGACAATGAAGCTGTGATGTCAAAACCAGGTAGCACAGGATTTGTTTGGGGGGATCCATTTCAGTGGGATTAATGTATGATAGTCAATCCTTTTGGATTTTGTAGTCTTGGGGAATTTTTGTGTGTGTGTGTGACTTACTGCCCCAGAACACTCCTGTTCCTCAGCAGCCAGAATGTGTTCCGTTTTGGCCCAGGAACTGAATCTGGTTTTTTTTGTTTCCAGCAAGACAAACCAAAATCCAAACGAATTCACAAATTGCTCAGAATCCTTCATATGGGTTTTGTATTCCATACTTTTGGAACTGTGTGCTGAGTTGGTGTGATCTACAGATATATAAGGGGGAATGCAAAGATCTAGACATGGTGGCATAAAAGTGAAAACTGAGGAGAAATTTCCCTGCAGTGGTTCATCAAGTATAAATGGGGTCTCTGCTGTCCTCCCTGCCCCAACTGGCAGCTAACAGGCAGGTAGATATTAAATACATGCAGGTTTCATTACCTGTCCCAGCTTATGAAAAGCAATTTTTGTCACTTAAGATTCTCACCAAATTGGCTTTTCTTACAGCTAGACAACAAAAGGGGTACAGATTCAACAGTGTTAGTTAGTACTGAGTTGAAAGGCAGCTAGTGATGTAGTTGCCATGTTCAGCAGGAATCAGACCTTTATTAATGCAGAATCTTGAGCTTAATTTTTTCAAGAAGCTCCCACAAAATAAATGTGACATTTGCTAATATGCTTATGGAGACAATCACTGATGACTAAATTATTACCCTGAAATGAGAAGACACTCTGAAATGCTTTAAACACACTATAACATGTCTTGCTAATAGAGTTGTCTTATTTTATAACACCAAATGAAGTTATCACATTTAATTAAGGGACAACCACAATAACTGTTTCGTCCTTATGGTTTTATGTGGCCTGCAGTCAAACTGTGTCTGATAAGGCACTGAAAGAAGATAAAAAGAGACTTTGGAAATCTTTGCTAAATCGTTTCTCAAACAAGCCTCTTACAAGCTAATCCATGCTTGTAGGCATGTTTACACGGAGGGTGCTTAAACATGGTTATTTAGGATTTTATTTTCATTCATTTTCTTTGGAGGTGATTGGAAAGCATGTGAGGTCAAGGACCTCCTAGCATGAAGGTTGATTTGTGATGTCTGCACATTTTCAGAGAGAGAGCCATGTAAAAGTTTAATAAAAGATCAAGCTACAGAAAATAAAAAAGAAGGATCAAGTAGATTCATGTTTTGTAGATAAATGAACATATCATATTCAACTAGACATCCAAAAACACATGATGACAATCTATCTGTCAAAGAAATATGTTTCTTAAAAGGACTAGTCACTTTTTAGAGAATCCTACCTTGCCCTTTTGAGTTAAAGGCTCAATCGTTAAGGAGTCAGGACCAATATCCACAATAAGTCCCATCTGAAACCCATCAGTTGGATGTGGAGCCCAAACAGGCTTCCCATCCTCCATTTTGAAGAAGTATTGCCTGTAAAGAGAAGAAATAGCTGTAAGTAAATCTATTCTGCAAAATGGAATTGTCCTCATAGAATTTTAGGTTTTATCCCTCTTCCAATTATTTAGATTATAGATAATTTTTTGCTACAGATATGCAACGAAGTCATTCCCTTACCAGGAAACATTTATTACGACTACATAATATATTGCAGTGATAGGTATTATTGTGGTAATGGGTTACATTCTAGGGCAGTAGTGGCGAACCTATGGCACTCCAGATGTTCATGAACTACAATTCCCATCAGACCCTGCCAACATGGCCAATTGGCCAGTTGGCCATGCTGGCAGGGGCTGATGGGAATTGTAGTCCATGAACATCTGGAGTGCCATAGGTTCGCCACCATCTGGAGTGCCATAGGTTCTAGGGCTAAAAAATTGTTCATGCAGTAGAGTTAGGAGCAGAATGACTTGCAGCATAATGGCATAGATGTACTGTCAAATAGTAGCAGTGACATACATACATACATACATACATACATACATACATACATACATACATACATACATACATACATACATACATACATACATACATACATACATACATACGTGGAAAGCTTACAGAATGCTGTGCACCATTTTCCACACTTACCATAACAAAGGATGGGTACAATGTATGGATTGATTGGATAGACTTAGAGCAAATGACATATGGAAACTGTAAATGTGTACAAAAAGATGGAGCGCAATGACTTTCAATCCCTTCATTCGAATATTTACCTTCCCCATTCAAATCTCGATACAGTAAGCAGGCGTGTTTCCTGCTCATGTGTTTAAGAATGTATGAAAATATCATATAAGAGAAACAGAATTCTGAGGCAATCTCATTGTCTTATCAAGGAGCTATTTTGTAGCATTTTATCAATGTGAATCTTTAACATGGAATGATGGCAAAATACAAGGGAATGGTCAGCACTGTGGCAAACTGTGCATGGTGCAACCATTATAGAGTTCTAGAAATTTCCCTCCTTAAACTATGCCTGAGTAATAAAATAGAGAAAACAATAAGTCCAGAATGTTTTTATTAAGAGACTTATACGCGACCTTTCCTTCTGGTTCATTGTAGTTCACAATAACATCTAATAATTTCTAGTTAAGACCCAGAATAAAATAAATCCCAAACAAGGGAATAGAGGTGGAGAAAGGATGCTCATCACACATACCAGGCAGCCAAAACTAGATTTTTTTAAAAAACCCATATATTAGGCAACAGTTATGCAGCTGTAAACAGAATAATGAACCTAAGAAGGAAGACTTAAACATACTAACAAGCTCTACTTGGCAGGCTTTACTTCTGAGCAATATTTGCTTCCATTTATATCTTGCCTTTTTCTCAATGGGGAACCACAAAAGCTGACATAATTTTCTTCTACTCCATTTTAGTCTCACAATCAACCTATAGGGTAGGTTGAGTCCATGTGAGTGCCCAAGGTCACCCAGCAACCTTCTACAGCAGAGTGGGATTCAGACCTGGGTATCTCAGATCCTAGTAGGTCATTCTGACCACTACAGCACTCTAGCTTCATTTTTACTATTTCATAGGCAATGAGCAAATGAGTTTTCGGATGAAGGGAAAGTTAAAATTTTATTTAATCATGGTTCTAGAAAAGCTAACAAATTGTATTTTAGAACATTTAAGACCATTTTTGGATCAAGTTTACACATATCAGCATTAAGCGAACATTGCAGGAAAGCTATTTGACTATTTATATCTACACAATTAAATCCAAACTCTTTGTTGTAAGCTTCCATTGGTAATTAAGTACAGAGATCGCCACTTGACAAGTGATAATACCATATAACAGGACAAAAAAATCAAGTAAGACATTCTTTAAAATTCTGGCTTAAAAATCATCATAAATCCTGCACTTCATCCCCAAAGTACAAAGAGGTAGAAATGGTATGCCCACACTTCTGTTTTCTATTTGATTTCTCAACTCTTGCCTAGTTCAGTATAAGGTAATACTTTATTTCAGGAGAAAAGGTCTTCAGTTTACCTGGAGGTTATCCTATGCAGATAGATAAGGAAGAATCTTTTCATAGACATTGACTAAAGGATCTGACATTACTTACTCAACTGACCAAATTTGCCATTCCCTTCCCTCATTATTCATGCTATGTAAGCTAGAAGAGGAGATAATGATGCAGGTAGGTGCATGCTTCCCATACACACACACACACACACACACGCTTCAGTTGTAGAAGTCTGCAACAAATGCTTACATTTGGCAAGCCTCAAATATATGTTAGAAAAGACCACTTGTGAATGAACACCAGCAATGCGATACATTCACATGAAGTCATAGCGAACCTGTCCAGCCAAGAAGAAATTTTATACACTGTATTGTCAAAGGCTTTCACGGCCGGAATCACTTGGGTGCTGTGTGGTTTCCGGGCTGTATGGCCGTGTTCTAGCAGCATTCTCTCCTGACGTTTCGCCTGCATCTGCAGGATCCTCTGAAGATGCCAACCACAGATGCAGGCGAAACGTCAGGAGAGAATGCTGCTACAACACGGCCATACAGCCCGGAAACCACACAGCACCCAAATTTTATACACTGTTTGGACAATACACATTGTTTCTCAAAGAATGTGTGTGTGTGTGTGTGTGTGCACACACACACACACATTTATATAGATAGATATAGAGATATAGAGATATAGAGATATAGAGATATATAGATATATATAGATATATATAGATATATAGATATATAGATAGCCCGGAAACCACACAGCACCCAAATTTTATACACTGTTTGGACAATACACATTGTTTCTCAAAGAATGTGTGTGTGTGAGTACACACACACACACACACACACACACACACACATATAATCTACCTTCAAATGTACTCCAATATTACTAGGAGAGAGTGCATGATGGCCAGACAATATGCAAAAATCCTCAGTTTATGCCCTCAGCCCACATATATTCTTTATGCCTTTGATCATTGATTTTTACATGCATTCACCATTGAATTCACATTAACCACAGCAAATGTTAATTATCCTTGGATATCCATCTCCCCCTAGTGGTTAGCTGATACTTTAAATTAGACATTCCTTCTTTTAATCAGCTCAGCTGTGCCAGTCACGGTGGCTTTACATGCTAAGTAACATTGATTTTTGATGACATATTTTATCCAACTAATTTGCTAGAAAACATTGAATCACAAGTTACAAACTGCTGCCTATCAGATCACCTTGAAATGCTCGTAGACGCCAACATTCTTTCTCCTTACAGTACTGAGTGAAGAGGCTTGTGACACATGAAATGAACCAAGTTAGACAGGAAGGTTCTGCTATCCTCAGTGGCGTAGCCACCAGGGGACGGGGGTGTGTGCACATAGCACCGGGTGCAAGACTGCAGGGGGCACCAAAGGAAGCCTCAAAAGGAAATGTATTTCTTTAAAAAAATATTTCTCATACCATGTTTTTACTTTGTCGAGCTGGCTTAGGGGGGGGTGCACTTCTTTAGGACTAGCTGACACTAAAGAATTTCAGGTTACATCATCCAAGGTGACACTCCCTCTGATGATATCAGCCAGGATTTGAATTGAAGTTTGCAGTTCACGGGGGTCCAAAGTTATGGACCCCCAAAGGGTTTCCAATGGGAGATAATAGTAGATGTGGCTTCCCTTTGCGGGTCCATAACTTTTAGGACCCTAGAGACCAAACTTCACTAAACCTGGGTGGTATCATCAGGATAGTCTCTTGCTGATACTAGCCAGGTTTGGTGAAGTTTGGTTTAGGGAGTTCCCCATCCCCCACTGTTTCCAATGGAAGCTAATAGTAGATGGGGCTTCCCTTTGAGTGTCCATAACTTTGGATCCCCTAAACCAAACTTCACTCAACCTGGGTGGTTTCATCAGGATAGTTTCCTGAAAGTAGCCTAAAATTTTGGTACTTCTAACTTAAACATTGCTCCCCTAACTGACATCCTCAAATTGTCCCCAGATTCTGGTCCCTTCTGAGTGGATTTAAAGGGAGAATCTGGGCTCCCTAGATAAAAAAAATGAAAGTATTGTCGAAGGCTTTCACAGATGGATTCAACTGGTTGTTGTGGGTTTTCCAGCCATGTGGCCGTGGTCTGGTAGATCTTGTTTCGCCTGCATCTGTGGCTGGCATCTTCAGAGGTGTATCACAGAGAGAATAAGAGAAGTCTGGACACAGTGTATAACAGATTTCTCTCTGAGATACACCTCTGAAGATGCCAGCCACAGATGCAGGTGAAATACTAGGAACAAGATCTACCAGACCATGGTCACGCATCCTGGAAAACACACAACAACCAACATTGAAAGTGATGCTGTTTTTTTTTGGGGGGGGGGGAGAGAATCTACCCTGAAACAGCATCATTTTCAATGTTGTTTAAACTAGTGAGCCCAGATTCTCCCCTTAAGGTGGATTCAAAAGAAGAATCTGGTCTCTTTAGTCTGAACAACATTAAAAGTGATGCTGTTTCAGGGTGGATTCCCCCACCCTCTCAAACAGCATCACTTTCAACTAGGGAGCCCATATTTGTGAGTTTGGGCATGTTCTATAATGTGATTGTGACTTTGAGATGGCATGATACAAAAAATTGTTCTTTGGTCGTAGTGGGGGAGGGCGGCCTTTGGTCGTGGGGACGTCTCCCACACCGGGGCCCCCCCCCCTCAAAACTCAGATTTTGCACCGGGCTCCATTTTCCCTTGCTACACCTCTGGCTATCCCCTCAGTCTAAACAAACTACAGACAAACGTGCTCTTCTACTTGTACATGAGTAGAGGTCTATGAACCCTAACATCATATTGCAAGGAAAACCAAGCCCAGTCTTGCCCTATAGGAAAATAATATTGCAAGGACAATCAAGCCCAATCTTTCCCTGTAGGATGGTGTGGTAAACTGAACTGATCAGAGAAATTCTCACAGAATGGTGAAGGTTGGCCTCAGCACTGAGAAAACAGTGCTTGTTTCAAGAGGAGGCACAAACAAAACATCCTGACAACCAGAAAAAGTACTCTCCATGAAACAAAGTCCAGGTAATAGATTTCAGACACTCTTAATTGGCATCTTACCTATTTTTATTTAATTTGATTTCAAATTTTACCGCTTAAATCACAAAGGTAGGAGACTGCTGCCACTTGAATTTCTCACAGAAGGCACTGAAGTGGCTTAGACCAGCCAGCCCTATTCTTGGATTCAGGATGCTTTTACCACATCATCTCATGAGCTATCAGGATCAGCAGTTAGCTTTCCACCTATATGTCTGACCCAATGAATGTGCAGCACTGAGCTACAACTCGATAATTTCAGGGAGACAAGAGTTTTTAGCCAGTGACAAAGGGAGGGGTTTTCTAAGCAGCTGCCACCCTGCAGGATTGACATCCAGGAGACTGAAGTGGGACCATGGTTTGCACATGACCAAAGAAAGTGGTTTGCCATTTAAAAAGTTCAGCTTCCAAGTCAGAAGTTCCACACACACTATTTTTAAAACATTCTTTCAGTCCTGCTCTCTCTCTAGTTTCATTCTACATTACATATTCAGAAATTAAGAGTCATTCTACACTATACATAGAGGGATATAGTAGACTAATGTGGCAGCACTCTGGAATATTCTAATTAAAACAGTTTGCAGATGTTACACTTTTTAATGTTTTCTCACATTAAGTCTCTGCATAAGGTGATCAAAGCAAAGGGTGCAGCATGCTCTCTGTGACATGCTAGCTCTGCTGGCTTAAGAAAACCAGTATAATGATCAGAATGTCAGATTAGATCTGGGAGACGTGGATTCAAATTCTCACATGAAGCTTGTCAGGTAAGCTTGGGTCAGTCACACTTTCTCAGCCTCATCTGCCCCAAAGAGTTGTTGGGAGAACCAAGTAGAGAATTGAGAAGTATGCCTCCCAGAGCTCCTTGGAGAAAGGGCGGGATAAAAATACTTTATGGGATGTGGGCAGCTTTTTACATGGAGACCAATGAAAACCAAGACCTCAGACACATATACAGTACAATCAGAATTCTGCCCCAGCGTTATGAATAGACTCCCAAGTTCAAAATTGCACTGTAATTTAGGAAGCACTGCTTTCCAAAGGACAAAAGGAAATATGCTTCAAAATCTTATTCTGAACGTAGAATTTTACAGCATTCTTCATAGAGCTTCAGTGTATTTATTGTGATAATCAAAGATGACTGTCTTAAATTTTGTCCACAAAAATAAAAATTGCAAGTTTGACTCATTCACTTCAGTTAGAGTCCAAAAACTTTACAACACCCAATTAATCTGATCACATGTATTTAGCAAATAAAGCTATTCTTAGTGAGCAACATCTGCATTTAGTCAGATCTGGCTAGTAGCCACATTTCTAATTTAGAAGTGTACGTATCTAGATCAGAAATAGGGATGGTTTCTGCATCTCTGAAGATTGTGGATCTGCCTTTATTTCAAGTTCCAACAGTTTCAAAAACTCCAGGCTCCCAAAAGACACAACTGCTTTAAAAAGTTTCACCTGACAGTAAGCTGCTGCTGATGTCTGAAGGCAAGCTCCCTGACAAGGTTAGTGGCTCAGTTTAACATGTGCAGCCCTGTCATAGGCCCCAGCTTTCATAGCTCTTTTGAATATTGAGACTTCTGCTGTCACATGCTTGTTTTGTCTGAGTGTCCCTACAAACAGTATTCATTTCAAACCATCACCAAAACCCAAAAACATTACAAGAGCAGATGTTCAGCATGTCACACCCTGAAATTAACATGCACAACCTCTTGCCAGCAGGCTACAATAAATGTCAATTGTCTGAGGAAGTGGCTGCTGCTTAGATTCCAGTTGCAGACAGCAGGATCTTCAGATTTTAAACTCATTTGTTTACTCCAGAAACCTCTCTTTTTATGTACCAGACAGGTCTTTTCTCACAGAGAAATCCTAAGGAGTACATCATTTTTAAGCCTATTGACTTCATTGGGGGGATTTTCGGGGGGGGGGGTGTATGTTGCAGTCAAGTCACAGCCAACTGGTGATACAATGATGAAGTGTCTTGGAGGTGTAAGAGGGTTGAGATGGCAAAAGAGATGAAGATTTTCATCAGCCCTTCTGCTGTTTATAATTCTGCATGAGAGTACAGTTTGCGAAAACACATATGTCAAGATAGCTTAATAAACCACATGAGTTTGAGCAGTGTAATTACTAGAGCAATGCTAAAGACATAATGAGAGAGATTGCAAAGCTGGGTTGCTTTGTGGCAGGTTTCTTGGAGGTGTGCTAGTTGCCCTTAGAGAGCAATTTACAAGAAAGGAAGATTGCATCACCTTCACACCTATCTGATTAGAAATACTGTTCATTTGATGAGTTTGCATTTTTAGCATGCTTGCATTCAGAATTACACTGAGAAGAGGAAAAATAGGATTTGCTTTCTGTAGACACTGGTTGGAAACTGTGTAAGACAAACACTGGACTATAAGGGCTATTGGTCTGGTCCTAGCTGTTTTTGTTTTCTAAGACATTGGAGCTCAGTCTGATCTAGCCTAATCATTAGTTTTACTAATGGCATTTTTTTATCATGCTGCTTCTATTATCTAGAAAAGTTATAAAAGTAAAACCACTCACAAAGTGAATTTTCCTGCCTCAGGCCATATTACACAGCAAGTTCCATTTCCCAATTAATCTTCCAAACTTACATTGCCTTCTAATCCCTGAAGTGGAAGGGTAGGAGCACACAGTGAGTAAGGAAAGTACTTGATCAGAGGTGCTTTTATTTGCTCCAAGATACAGCCCTAACACTGTAGTCAGATGATAAGACTGAGGAAAGTTCTACCTTGAGATGCAGTAGTAAGATAGGTTCATTTCTGAAGTAAATGCAAAGAAGAAAGGACAGCCAACTTTATAACAAGGCAAATAAAAACCATAAAATGGTGCAGTGAAAGCAAGCTACATAAAGAAATACTGAACTGGATAATTCTTGGGAAGTGGGTGGAATCAAGTGAACAGAAGAAACATGATGTTGCCAAATACATGATGAGTGTTTGCAAAAGTAGGTCCCAATGTATTGTATTGACTACAGAGGCTAGAACAATTCTGGAGGAGGGATAAAACATTTGGTCTCTACAGTATCTGAGAACAGATCAAGGAACAATGGACTTAAAATACAGAGATACAGATCTGAGATTTTTTTTAAAGCTTTCTAGTTAGAAAATCAATACAGGAAACAAACTATTCAGCATAGCTCAATAAATCCTGAGTGCCAGGATGGAATGGCACCTAAAATTTTATTGTAGAGCCTAGTGTTTCCAGCAAAGATTTTGTTCTCATCAATTCTCAGTGAAACAACAATTATTTATTATTACACATCAGAATGCATGTGAAGTCTTGCAATTGCCTTCTTCATACCATCCAATAGATGCAGATAAATATATTTTAATCACTTTTCAAAACTGGATTGATTCAATTAAATAAAGTTTTAAAGTACTAATGATGAAAAATTGGCAGAAACCTAGGTTAAGATCAGCTCTTTGAGGTGATGATAGCCAATATAACCCTACATATACTGATACATTACAACACTTAATTTTATTAAAGCTATGAACAACTGTGAAAAGTTTAGGATTATGTTTTGTGATAGCAATAATTGGGAGAAAGGTCTGGGTAAAAATGGTTTTCACCCTTTGTTTCCAAGGGCATTTTAAAATATTTCTGATAGAAAAATTGTGAAATATGAGAAAGCCGGCATGGTGTAGTAGTTAAGAGCAAGTGAACTCTAATCTGCAGAACCGGGTTTGATTCCCCTCTCCTCCACATGAGCAGCAGGCTCTTATCTGATGAACTGGGTTTGTTTTCCCGCTCCTCCAAATGAAGCCTGCTGGGTGACCTTGGGCTAGTCACAGTTCTCTCAGCACCACCTACCTCACAAAGTGTCTGTTGGGCAGACAGGAAGGGAAAGTTCTTTGTAAGCTGTTTTGAGTCTTCTTACAGAAGAGAAAGGTGGGTTATAAATCCAAACTCTTCTTCTTTATTCCGGTATTTACCTTCCCACATTATTTCCTAAGTCCCTCTTCTAATAACACTGATATCCTCACCCTTCCCCATTTTCTTTTCACTCACCAACCAGCTTTTTATTTGCCCTTCATTTTCACCTATATTTATTACATGTACATGTACCCCATATTTCTCCACGATGGGAACCCAAAGAAGTTCACATCATTTTCCTCTAATCAAATTTATCCTCACAACCACCCTGTAAAGTAAGTTAGGCTGAGCAATGTGCTCAATCAGTGTACGTATTGGGGGTTGAACCTGGATCTCCCAAATCTTCACCTGAAATAATAACCACTATACAATACTTGCATTCATGAGGTGGCTGATGCATCTGTACCTGAGTGACTCATGCAATGCACATGATAGCATGTTTCCTGGTGGTTGCTGAGAGGCCTGGAAATGGCCCTGCCATCCTCCCCCACCGCCATTTTACTGGCAATACAGTTATGGATGCTTAAGAACAGCCCAGAGGGCATTTGTTTCTTAAAGCCACAGGCACTGCTTCTATTATTTTGGGGAGTTTTAATCCTCACAATTGTTAGTTTTTTAGACTTCATATTTTCTACAAACCTAGGGTTTTCTCAAGATTGTAGAAATATCAGTTTGGTCTGTCCGTGGTTCTGATCTATGGGTTCAAGATTTGGCCACACTGAGAATTAGATATTCACCTGGGAACTAGCAAGTAACTTGCAGGAGTAGTTATCCCATTCCCCCAACCTTTGCTTTCTAGTCTTTCCCCTACTTCCCTCAGGCCAATGATACACAAGGGATTTGCTGAGCAATGAGGTTAAATGTCTGTCACAGCAAGATTTCTTGTACGGACTTATTTCCTCAAGCCCAGCTTTCACTTTCTAGTCTCCCTGTGTAATGCAAGACTACTAGTAGCAAAAATTTTATTTTGCTTCGCCGCCAAAGCAGGGAAATTTTCTAGTGAGCATAGCTCTGCCCCGAACTTCTTCCCTCCCCGCCATGGCCAGCCTGCCTAGCTCCATCCTTCCCACTCCTCGCACTGCTGTCCATGCCTTGCCCATTCCAGGTTGCTGGCTTCTTCCTGCTTCTTAGACTCATTGCAATATATCAATGTATCAATATAACAGAGATGGCTTTTGGGTCTGTTTCAGGCTCCAGCCCACCTCCCCTGCTCTAATTCTGTTCTCCCTGATGATCAGGAAAGCTTTTTAAAACTTTTTTTCAGACAAGACTCTTTTTTAAAACAAGCGTCTCTTGGGAGGGGGAGAAAATCACTGTATAATATTGGAATTAATGAGTGTTATGAGATCTGTGCCTTGAAGAGGGGCAGAGTTAAGAGAACCAGAAATCAGAGGCCTGTTGAAACTAGCTGTGAAGAGGACTGGGCTGCCTCCTCGCATGTAAACAGAAAAATGCAAGGAGACCACACTTCAGCCCCACAGCACAGCTAAAAGGCCCAAGGAAAGTGTTCCATGAGCAATGGACCTCAGTCTCTTACTCTCTCTGCTACACCTTTTCTTACTTTCCCTTTCTCCCATTCCTGTTACTTTCTCTGTCTCTCTTATTGCCCCTTCCCAATGGATCCTTCTTTTTCAGCTCCTTGCAACTCTTCCAGCCACTTGCCAGCTACTTCCCCACCCCACAGCATCAATGACAGCAGCAGCTCTCCCAGAATCACAACAAATCTCCAAGTACAGAGATAAATTCTTCTTAGAGTTCTCAGCTCTAGGTTGGGAAATTCCTGGAGCTTTTTTGTGAAACTTTGGGGAGTTGGCAAACCAGAGATTGGTTGGCAAACCAGAGATTGGCAAACCTAGGTCTCATGGAGGAAGTTGATGTTTTGGAGAATATAGCCTATATAATTATACTATTCTGAAAAAGCAGCTTGGCTGGGCCTCTGGCTGAACTATGGTACGTGACAAAGGGCAGGGGCTTGGGGGGGCAGGACCCCCTGCGGGTCCTACCCTTCCGTGGCCCCCCACCCACATGCCTCCCCTCTTACCTAAGTTTAGCTGGCTGAAAAAGCAGCCTGGCTGGGCCGCGGGCTGAACTAAGTTAAGTGAAGAAGGGCAGGGGGAGGGGGAAGGCATCCCCCATGGTGCCCCACCCTTCCACGCCCCCCACACTTAACTTAGTTCAGCCAGCTGCAAAAAGCAGCCAGGTGAAAAAGAAGCCTGGCTGGGCCGCTGGCTGAACTAAGATAAGTGGGGAAGGACAGAGGGTGGGGGAATGGGGAGGCACTCCACACCCCACCCCCACTTACCTCAATTCAGCCAGCTGCAAAGAGCAACCTAGCCCCATGGTTCAGCCCGGCCAGGCTGATCTGTGCCATGGGGCATGACTGGTGGGGCAGGGCCAGGCAGGGATGCCCAGCAGCAGTTTCTTCCGGGCCTGGGAAGGCAGGGCAGGGATGTGGGGAGTGATTTGCCATCCCTCCCACATGACCCCAACGGCACCCCCCAACTCACTGTAGCTACGTGACTGGCTAGTCAGCTTCACAGCAGAGCAGGAATTTGATCCCAATTTCAGGTAGCAAAAACAGTCGTATTTCTCTTCTACAACATTATTCTGTAGAATGTATGAAGAATTCAAGGGGAAGGACTCTCAGACATGACAGGCAAACAAAATAAGGGCAACACATGATGACCATATTTGTGGTTTCCTGACATTTAGTGTAAGAAAAGCATATATCACGTAGGGCAGTGGTTCTCAACCTTCCTAATGCCGCAACCCTTTAATACAGTTCCTCATGTTGTGGTGACCCTCAACCCTAACATTTATCCATTTTACAGATAGAGAACGCTGATGCAGAGAGTCTTAGGCGACCCCTGTGAAAGGGTCATTCGACCCCCAAAGGGGTCCTGACCCCCAGGTTGAGAACAACTTATGTAGGGTCATTTGATCATATTTCAAGCTTCAAGCTTGACTAGAACAAAATGGAATGTCAACTGGATATAAATAAGCATGGAATGCAACTTTGCGTAATTATTACATTACCTTTACTATCAGGGCTACATAATTACTGTATTTATCGGTCCCCAGGAAAAAATAATAAATCTAAACTATTTCTTCAAAACATAATTAAATCAACTGTGGTCAGTCAGTGCAGAATCTCTGTGTTACGTGGTGCATTTAAACATATAATCTAGTTCCTCGACTCATTAAGAAGTCCAATAATATTCTAACATACTTTAAATAACTTTAAATGACTTATTTTTGTTTCAAGCCAACTTTCCATATAAAAGTTATAAAACCCTTCACTATACTTTAAAAAGCCATATACCTTCATCTTCAGTACACAGCCAGTAGCTTATCTACTATCTCAGCTTCTCAAACTCATTTGTTAATCTAAGTTGGTGTATAAAGAGTTGTTCCCTCTTATCATTTCACTTACAACACTGTGATAGATTGGGTTGAAAGTTTATGAGTGACAGTTTCTTCTACTGATGCTGAGCCAGGATTTAAACCTTAATTTCCCAAGTCAAAGTCGGGCACTCCAGTCACTCACTCTGGTTGTCAATACCATTCAGCTCTATGTTTATTTTTACAATAAAATGCAACTGAAGCTTCAATATACTTTTGTGAATCACAGTTCAAACTCTATAATGACCAAATATCTCCTTGGAGTATAAAAGGATCTAAACGTTGACCAAAAAGTAATGAGACCACTATTTTCAGTATATACATTAGAATAGTTAAACAAGTCACTCAGGACTCCACAGACTGAAATGACAGCCGAGAAATCACTGAATATTTCATTATGCTAAAGTTTCACAAATGGTCAACTGGCAACCAACAAGCTGGATGTGATTCCCTGAAGCAATTTTATTTGATTCAAGCCAGTCCCTGTCATATTTCAGCCAGTAAATGTGCTTATTTAAATCATTTATACACCACACTCTCAAAGTACTTTATGAGTATCAATAGCAAAATCATACATAAAACATCTCATAAGAGTCCTGTAGTAAATATTTAAAAAATTCACAGAAAAATTAACTGAATTTATCATTGGAATGCTTTTTTGTACAAATGATTAATTAGAGATTGAGAAAAAAAAGTAACATGTGAGTTTTTTCCAGAAAACAATGTTTTCCTGGCTTAGTATCAAAACCCTGGAGAGATCTAGCCCCCTCCTTTTCATATAAATATGACCTAACAACATCCCAAAGAAGGGATGCAGGTTATTAAATATACAAAATTGGGGAAGCATGGAGAGAGAGATCTACATAATACAACCATTCCACCAGAAGCAAAGTTGCGCATTTTGGGAATATTCAAGCTAAATTCTATTATATTTTGTTTAGGTTTTTCACTGAATTCTTCAAAAATAGTTGCATCAGTCTATGGTTACTTACTGCTCAACATCAATTCACACAGTGTAAAAGAAGACACAGCAAATATGAAAACTTGTTAAATACATGAATAGATGTGCTTTATCTTAGGTGGACTGTATCTCACTGGACACTTTCATTACAGAGAGCACTCTGGAGTTCTCCTAGCCAATAATAATTATGAATCACAAGCCAACTTCTGGAAAGACCACATCCTCTCTTGAAATAAGATCATCTAAAGTTTAGACATAGATCAAAAGGTAATCTGCTTTCTTCCAGTCATGAATTTATTAGGGCAGTAGTTTTCTGCCTGTGTTCTAGGGATCCTGAAGGTTCCTTCAAATATTATTTGGAACTTCTTAGCGGCAATACGAGTGACAATAGATCGGTTCCCATAAAAGACAGGTGATCTACCATTATCAATTGTCTTCTACAATGCGAATCCACAGCAGAGCGCCTGGTGTTTTCTAAGATGCATGAGGCAACCCAGCAAGTATCTTCCAGAATATCAGTGGGAAATTATTAGTGCTGGGGGGCACAAATGGGGGGGGGGCATGCTCAGCAAAATGTGTTTCTTTCCTATAAGTATCCCACAGTGCAATACTATGTCTAAATCCACTAATTTTAGAAACTTAGACTGAACAAACTCTGCACAGGATTGCATTGCTAATGTGCTAAAATATTTCAAATTAGATTTATCACTCTAGCTTAGTTTGGTGGATCAAAAACAAACCACAAGTTAACCTACTCTTCTTCTCAATTTTCCATTAACAGCGAATGATGTAAAGACACTACATTTGAAACAGTAAGGTGCTTCTTTTCCTTCCAAACTCAAACTGGATTGAAGAACTAACCTCTATTGTACCATGAGTTTGGATTTTTAGTGTGTAAATACTGTCCTATTTGTATTCAGGTTTCTTAAGACACTAAGACTATTAAACTAAGGCATCAGGCATAATATCCAAGGGCACACAATATGATCTTTTCCAAATTAATAAACGCCCTTCCAAATGATAGATTTTTAAATAACATTGCTCCTAAATAAACTATTGAATATTTTAATATAAAAGCAATATTAACTATTTCAAAATCACCACCACCAGTCTGCACATAAGAATCTAACTCAGCTACCCTAAACCAATTATATGAAACTGGTTGGTTGTCTTCCCCACCTCCCTCTTGGCTGACTGGGTTTGGGGGGTTTCCCCCCCTAAAAAGTAGAAAAGCATTTGAGGAACTTTCTTCTACTCTTTGAATTTTAGTTTCTAGAGGTGTGTTTTCCAGTCTGTGTTAAATTCAATTTTCAGCATCAGACACACAATTTTAAAAGTCTCAAATTTCTTGAACATGCCATGCAATCCAAATTAGCCATTCCTAAAATTGGCCCAGGTTAGTTCCTTGTCATTAGACCTCAGAAGCTAAGCAGGGGTGTCCCTGGTGAGTATTTGAAAGGACACCATTAAGGAAGACTTCGGTCACTGTACAAAGGCAGGCAATGTCAAATCACCTCTGTTCATTTCTTGCCTTGAAAAACCTACACTGCCACCTTATGTCAGCAGCAACGGGACAGCATTTTACATACACAAAAAGGTTTTTTCCCCTCAAGAACGAGGTACTTCTTCAAATATTAGCTGAGCTAAACCAAGCAAAGAAAGAATCCTTAGTGGTCTTCACCTAGTCTACAATTTTAAAATCTAAGAGCACCAGTTTGTAGGTTTGCTAGTCTGTTTGCTATGTTGTTTATTTTTAGGAAACTGTTTGCTATTTCCTCATGGCATTTCATATGTAAAACTGAAAGCCACCTTTTCATTTCAGCTCCATTAGCTAAATCAGCATAACGTATTCATCAGTCAGCCCTCCCAACCAAGTTCTATCAGTCTGCTTTCATTAAACATTTACTGAGTTGAAATATTATGTTTCTACCTTTGAGACCCTATAAAAGCAACTACATATCAGCTTAATTCACTTGGAGAATGCAGAACCGCTACAACATGAGGTACAGAGTACATCCCTATTAGAAGAGCTAATTGCTTATATAATGGATGCAAAAACTTTTAGAATTTTGACAGTATGAACAGTAACAAAGTTAACCACCCCATAATCTGATAGTTCAATTGTAAGTTTGGGTGAAGCAGCAATTAAGAGACTTTGTATGGGAGGTACCAATACACTATCAGAAGAAAAGACTGTACACATCTCCTGGGAAGAAATGTCAGCACAAGCATTAGAAATTGTAATGTGGGATACCTAATTTTACCCATAACAGGAATCAGACTTCTTTCAATCCCTTGCTGGTAATCAGGGATATTAAATTAGTGAAGTGCATCATCCTCAGCTTTATATCGTGAGGCAACTGGTCAAAGTCTTTTAATAATATGAAAGATGGCCCAGTCAGGCAACTCAAAACCAGTTTGGATTAAACAGCACATTTTAGAAATCCACACAGAGAAATCCTTACTAATTAATATAGGCCCATGTTTTAGTTACTTTTGGTAGTAATAGATAAGAGGCTCAGCTACAGAGAAGCAAAAGTCCTTAATTCAAATTGCTCTCGTGCTAGATAGCATCTGAAAGCTTCTGTCAATCTGGGGGCCTCATATGTAGCAATGCAAGCCATTGTAATAGCATGCATGTCGGACCAATGGGACATATTCAAGTTCAAATCCCAGATCAACCACCAAGTTCACTGGCTTATTAAGCTGGATCACAGAGTTCTGGTGCGGAGAATGGAAAGGAACAACATTTGACATCATGAGCTCCCAGGAGGAAAACTGGATTTCCACACAATAACACGCTCACACTCTCGGCCCTTCCCCCACCATGCCACATACCCTTTTATGATGACTCGTATGATAATTGAGATCATTAACACAATGCGCTTAAAACCTGCTAACATATTCTATAAATGCCAAGTATTAAATCGTAAATGTAACTTTTGAAAAGGCTGATATAAATTACTCTGATTTGTTACAACCCTTTTGACAGTAAGCATTGTTTATTTACTCTCAGACTTAATGTTAAGCCAGTTGTAACGGCACAGTTCCTAGATGCCTTCCCCCAGCTCTCCATAGTTGCAATTATTCAAATGTACTTAGTCTGCTCACTGACCCATTGGCACATCCCTGGCAACAAGTGGCATTGGCATAGAGATGCTGCATTCCTCTGAGATGGCGAATAAAATAAGAAACTGAACACTGCACCCACTGCACATGGAATAGTTATAAAAGAACGTTTGGTCATAGCCACTATTTGGGGATTGAAACAACCAAATAGGCTAAACTTTCTTGTACTGGCGCTATTAATTCAGAACATTTAATTTTGTACCTTTAAAAATAAAACCAACAATCCTACCACTGAGATGCTAAACAAATTTCTGATGTCACATCTACACATACAGATAAAATAATTTCTGTGCCTGTTTGAGTGCTTTTACAAAAAGCAAGTAATCCAGGCATATAAACAAATATTTGAAGAACACCCTAAGGACTGTACATAATATCCTTAGGTTTCTACATGGGTAAAGAAATAACATGTCTTCATTTGTTTTCTTTCAATCTATATATCTGAAAGTGATGTGTGGCTCCTATCTACAAATATCCAAATCTGTGGATTGGAACCACACCAACACCAAATATTCTTTTCTGGGGTACTTCCTGTATTTGCAGAAAAATCTGAAAAGGTTAAAAAAATTCATTAGGGGTTTAAATTCCCCTCAAATACAAAAAAAGTGTTGTCTGTGCACGTGCAGACACTGTGCTTACTGGATGAGCTGGAGGCAGCCGCCGCTGCAGGGATCCAGTCTGGGTCCAGCTGCCATGGCTGAGGATGCTGAGAGCTGCTATGAGCTGCCACAGTGGTGAATGCCGGGAGCAGCTCTGTGCTCAAAAGCAGCAGCAGCAAATGGTGGGAGAGGCTCTTGACCCAGCTCCCATAGTAGAGCACTCCAAAGAGGTTCTACACTTGGCTGTGGTGGCTGAGAACACCATAACCTGTTCTGGAATCAGAGCAGCTCCTGGGCAGTATTGCTGTTGCCGCCCAGATTCAGGTGGGTGATGGGCCCTGGAGCTGCAATGGAGGGGAAAGATGGGATCCCCCCCCCCCCCCCCCCATACACAAGTCTTTCAGACTTTCCATGTAAGATTCTAAAGAGCTTGTTGTCTAAAACCTGGGATGCCCAGGTTCAAATCTTTAGATGAATCTAGGCAGTCACATAATCACAGCTAATAGATTTCTTGTGAGAACAACATCACAGGCCGCTTGGGTCCCTATTTGGAGATAGACAGGGTATAAATTGCATATATTTAAAAATAGTAGAAATGCTTTTCCTTAGTCAGTGTGCATGTTCTTTTTGTTCCCTTTCCATTCCACAATTATTGAGCAAAACGAGTAGAGAGTTATGTTGGGCTCTCTCTCCTGTTGCAGCCATTTTGAGTTTGACTCCGCCTTCTTTCAAAGTTCCAGAGGTGATCACAGGCTCAAAAAAGCTAGGGACCTCTGGTCTAAAATTACAGAATATGTGCAAATTAAATTTTAAAAAGTTAATGTTTTCAATATCTTCCTTTTACTAACTTTGTTGAATAGTGATACTGATTACTGATGTTTGGTATTATACTGTTGTTGTTCACCGCCCTGAGCCCTTCGGGGGAGGGCGGTATACAAATCGAATAATACAATACAATACAATATAGCAGTGGTGGCGAACCTATGGCACTCCAGATGTCCATGTACTACAATTCCCATCAGCCCCTGCCAGCATGGCCAATTGGCTGATGGGAATTGTAGTCCATGAACATCTGGAGTGCCATAGGTTCACCACCACTGTGATATAGTATTGATAGATGTTAATTCTCTGCAATATAATTGTCTATTGAAATGTGATATATAGTATTCCAAATTTTACACTGGAATATTTAACTTGGATAAATTTGAAAATTCAAGTTTCACGATGTACTGAAATTCCAGATCAAGGCAGCTTATAACGGAATAGTTCCTGATATTTGTGGGACAAAAGCTTGAGTAGATGCTTCAAAAGAACAAGTGGGCTACCAAGCCTTACCTAGCTCAAGTTAGTTCCCTGATATCAGAGAGACAACCACTAAGTTCCCACCCAACAGGTGACTTACGGCAACCCAGTAGGGTTTTCAAGGCAAGAGACTTGTAGGGGTGGTTTGATCATTGCTTGCCTCTACTCCAGTAAAATAAATAATAAACCAGTTTCAAATATGCACTTACTGCAGCCATGTAGTTTTCTTATTGCTGCCATTATTACTCCAGAATGAACACTTCTAAAATGGCCCATAAATATTACATTTGTATCTTGAAGAATTAAAATCCCACTGCAATCATGGGCTTATGAGTTGCCTTGACAAGTCACTGTCTTAGTAGCATCAGTACCATGTTTATAAAGTGGTGGAAATATGACCTATTTCATATGGAACCTTACACAGTGGCAGGAAACAGCTGTTAAAATGGTACAGAGGGAAATTGTGCTCCGCAGGACTTCTTACCTGTCATGATGCACAAGTGACCATCAAACCTGTTTATGATACTTATGCAAAACCATTTAAATGAATATTACTCATGCAAATGCTATTGAAATTTATAGGCGTTGTGCAGCAATGCCTGATAGATCACTGCTATTATACCCTAGAGTTGTTTTAGTCCAGTGACTTACAAGCAAAGAACACTTTTGTAGTTCCCATGCCCAGAGAACCAGTCTATTTTTTTAAAAAAAAAATCTCTCTAAAGGAAGACAGAAAAAGAAAATTATGCCCCACCCTGTAATCCATTAGTGCCATCGCCTATATGTGTGACAAGACTGAATCATCATTGAAAGTATACAGAGTATGACAATGGATTGTAGCAACAAATATAAACATTGTTCAGATTTTAAAGAAAATGCTAGGAGCATAGAAAGTCTATTAAAAATGGCACTAGCCTCAGGTTGTTTCAGCTGTTTTAATAAAGAGGAAGTATTTAGAGAAGTCCAATGACCTCCCAGCAAGGAGAAATATAAGGGTTTTTTTAATAAGCATCACAGGTGAAATTTGGTATGTCAGTGCTTCACATAGTTACTGCTCTTCCTCATAACTAGGAGACAGAAAATTAGGCAAATTTTCTATACATAAATGATTTATACAGGTGGCAGAATTTGATTTATTCCCTTTGCTCACTAATTAAACACAACCCTGTTTAAAATCCAGTGAGTAAATGGATAGGACTATGGTTCAATGACAGAGCATCTGCTTTGCAGGCCGAAGGCACCTGGGTCAATCCCCAGCATCTGCAGTTAAAAGGATCAGGTAAACTTATATTCAAGACTGTGGGGAGCTGATGCCTGTCACTACACAATACTGATCTTAACAGACCAATGATCTGAGGTAACTTCATATGCTCATGCTGTTCTGAACATAGGATCAGCTACAGCTTGCACTGCACTGCTGTAAAAATAAGCAAAAATTCCGACTATTAACTTTTTAAAAAGCTTCCCTTCCCCAACCTTTTTTTATTTTGAGCAATATATACTTTGATTTGCCCATTTAGAAAATTCTGTGATCAAGAAATATTTTACAGAACTGAATACTGAGATTAGCATTCTTATTAAACTGCTGATTGCATTATTAATTATCGTTATTTAACTCTGTCAACTTTAAGTGGAAAAAGCGCAGACTGAAATATTGCTCAGCAGATTCAAAAAAATTGCCTGTTTGGGTTTCACTCAATTTTTGCACAAGAACAAGGTCACAGACTGATATACTCCTGCTGAATGTTTTATCTTCCCTTTTTTTCCCTAGCCTTCTATGGAGACACTTGAGTATTACACTGAAACAAATGCAAGCTTGCCTAATCTAAAACACCAAGTTACCCAAGGTCATGGAGGAGTCACAGAACTGCCTGCTCTTAACATTTCTATCTGTCATCACGTTGGATGTAAACAAGTACAGATTATAATCTGACACAATTATCATATCCAGTTTGGATGGATAAAGATGTTTCACTGAGACAGAGTGACCTTGCCCACATGCAAGCTATCTTTTTAGGAAGCAGAGATTAGGAATTATGCATTCCCAAAAAAACATACACACAACAGCAGTTAACAGAGCTGCTTTTGTTTCTAATGCAACTGGATCTTAGATTTCTTATGTTTAACTGGTACACACAATCCTATTCTCTCTTAAGCTCTTTACTTTCCTTGGTTTTGTTATCACTGCAAATGTATGCCAGTTTAAAAAAATGTATTATGTAATGTAGACAATAAAGCAAATACTGGAATGAAGGACAGACTCTCTCCTTCTCTTATCATCATCATATCAAGTCATCTGTAGAGCATAGCCAGCCAGTCCTTAGCTGCTTTAAGTGAAAACTGGGTCAGAAACGTTTCAATTATAATAGAACTTCTGATTGAACTGTTCAGATACAAGAAATTTGTACAGATCACTGTACAGCTTGTTATTAGTTATTTACATAGCATAAGCACCAAGATGCATCCCCTTCTAAATTGCCTTACTGAAATATCCCTTAATAGCCATTTAAAAGAAACTGTTGTATCCTCTCAACACCTCGCCCTCAGTCTCTCCTTCTACCACCCTTACTAGCCATACTGAGCATTCAGCCATCTCCATCATAGACCTTGTTTCCATTCTACTATATTCCCTTCAGTTTTTCCTGTATAAGTAAATGGATCACTACCATTCATTTGCCCAAAACTAGTTTTTGTTTTTTACTTTGAAAAAGCTGGATTTGAGGACACTGGCACAAGACCTGTGTGCTACTCCAATAAGGTCCAATATTTGAATCTCTAGTGAACTTTAACAAAGTTCACTCAGGGGCACCAACTGGACCCTATAGGCATCCCTGCTATGCATACCCCCTCCCTCCACAATAAAAAGAGCAAGATGCTAGCTGCTGAACATGCTCGCTGACTGCATGTTATCAAACTTGTCAGCTGTGTTCAAAATATGAGAGGTTGAAGCCAGTGGTATCTCATCTTTCACTTTTAAAATCTGGACTATCCCCTAAAGCAAACAGTTACCATAATGCACTTTGTCTGGCTGCCTGTGTTGGAATAAATGAAATCAATAAAAAGAAAGGATATAAACCAAATAACTTGTTATTATTGTTAGCAATAGAAGAACCATGTGCATTTCTGAAAGTTACTGTGCATTTTGATGCTAGTCAGATTTTTGTGTATACACGTATAGACACACAAACAATGACATTAAAAAACCAGTTTTTCTTTAATTGCCATTCAAAAATTAATTCCAGTTTCAGATCTTGAAGAAGTCAAACTCAGGAACTTGCAGAAATGTAGCCTTCTACTATACTTCTGTTCTTACCATAAATTTTGAATGTATTGATATAGAAACCAAAAAGAAAAAAAGGAAGCCAGAGGTACAGACAATAAAAACGCTGCACTCAGATTGGGTCAGAACATGTACTATTACTATCCTCATACATTAAAGAGTAGCATATTCTTAATAAACATATGCTAATATGAATTTTTTCCAAAATAAAAATTCTGGTCTTCACTAGAGATGTATATGTCCAGGGAAAAGAAAAAAACACCAGAGAAAATCAGGGAGAACCATGTTTGTCCCTATCCCCTCCCCCATCTCTGCTTTTTTCCTAGGACTCTGTTCTTTTTTTTTTCAGTGGAAAATCTGGAAAGTTTGGGGATCACTGAATTACCTATTTCCTTACGAAACATTTTCTGTTTTATAATGAGTGAAATGCATTTAAAGACAAAGCTGGCATGCTGTGTATGTAACCAGCTCTTAAATCCAAAACGCATTTCTGTACCCTTCACAAGAAAGCAGGGAGATCGGAATATGAGGACCAGACATATTTTGCTCAGCTGTTGGGAACAGATAGATTAACAATTACAGGTGGAGAGCAATGATAATTAATAATTATAGACAGAGAGTAACAGGTCTTACCAGACCAACCTTGTTTCCTGCTTTGATCAAGTGATGAGTTTACTCCTTTGATTGAGTGATGAGACAAGGGAATACTGCCAGTGTTGTTTACCTGGATTTCAATAAAGCTTTTGACAGTGTTACCTATGATGCTCTGATGAGTAAATGAAAGAACTGTGGACTGAACTTTAGGATAGTTGGGTGGATAGACAACAGGTTGGAAAACCTCACTCAAATAGTAGTTGTCAGAGGCATTTCATTTGAATGGTTGGAGGTGTCCAGTGGGCCTGATACTTTTCAATATTTTTATAAATGAGCTGGATGAAGGACTGGAGAGATTAGTCATTAAATTTGCAGATGACATCGAAGTGGGATGAGTAGCAAACATACTAGAGAATAGAGACAATTCAATGGAATCTGAGCAAGCTGGAAAGGTGGGTAGATGGGAACAAGAGGAAATTCAACAAGGATAAGTGCAGAGTTCTATATCTGGATAGCAAAAATGCAGAGCACACATGTTGGTTGGAGGATACACTTCTGGGTAATCCAAGATCTTAGAGTATCCAGCTGGACTGTAAACTAAATATGAGCAGCTTGTCTGATGCTGTGGCAAAAAAAGAAAAGAAAAAGACAAACAATAGATTGTAACAAGGTGTAACAACAGATACATAACTTCCAGATTGCAAGATGTCATAGTCCTGCTGTACAGCACATTGGTTAGGCCACACCTGGAATACTGCCTGCAGTTCTGGAGGTCTGACTACAAAAAGGATGTGGGCAGGATGGAGCACGTGTAGAAGAGAATGATAAGGATGATAGGGCTTGGAGACCAAGGCAGAGAGATTTGGGAATGTTCAGTCAAGAGAAAAGAAGTGGGATATGATCGCTCTCTTTTTAAGCATTTGAAGGGCTATCACTTTAGAGGAGGACAGGGAGCTGTTCCTATTGGCAGAAGAGAATATGACTCACAACAACGGGTTTAAATTATGGCTGGAAAGGCATCAGCTAGATATTGGGGAGGGGAGGAAGGGAATTACAGTAACAGTTGTTCAGCAGTAGAATCGGCTGCCAAGGGAGGTGGTGAACTCCCTCTCACTGGCAGTCTTCAAGCAGTGGTTAGAGGAATATTTGTGAGGAATGCTTTAGACTGATCCTGCATTGAGCAGGGGATTGGACTAAATGGCCTGTGTTTGCTAAAACCTAGGTGGTATCAAGACTCCACTGGGATGGGAGAATCAATTAAGATGATCTACCTTGTAGTCTGATGGGTCCAACAGGTTTTCAGATAGCATTGGGGGATTTTCCTGCTGGCATGGTCAGAGCTCCAGTTCTGGCATATGCCAGAAAACAACAAGGTGGAAGTGCAAGCCCAGAGGTGGGATTCAGCCAGTTCAGCCCAGTTTGGCTGAACCGGTTGTTAAAAGCCCCTCACTCTCCTACCCTAGGAGAGGGAGCTACAACAGGGCTTTTAGCACCAGCCCAGGGTGGGGAGGAGAGCTCCCGCTTGGCTCTCCTCCCTGCTCTGAGCTCCCGGGATGGGGAGGAGACTTCCTGAGCCGGGAAGCACTTGGGGGGATATATGGAGGGGTCCAGGAAGCATGGGGGGCTAGGCAGTCCAATCTGTGACCAGCAGGCCCCCCGCAGAGGCCTCCGATGGCCGCAGCCCTGCTGGAGGTCGCCCAGGCGTCCCAGCCACTGCCCTAGCCCAGGAAGGCCATTGCCATGCATCCTGCCAGCAGTGGCCTTCCCAGGCTAGGGCAGCGGCCGGAAGGCCTGGGTGACCTCTGGCAGGGCTTCCAGCAGCAGCAGCCATGCTGGACTCCATCGGCTGCTACAGCCCCACCTCCTCCCTTGGGCTGAGCTCCATCCCACCACTGATGGAGCTTCAGGGAGGAAGCCAAAGCAGCCGGCAGCAAGCCACAACCTCACCGGCTGCTGCGGCCCCACTTCCTCTCTTGAGCAGGGGGATTGAGCAGGGGGCAGTAGCCGGTTCCGATTGAGCGGGGGCAACACCCCGCTCCCCCTCTCCCACTTATCCAGAACCAGTTGTTACATTTTTTGAATCCCACCACTGTGTAGGCCGGTAAATTTTCTTGGACCTCTTGGCAGCTTTAATATCACTGATTATAGTATCCTTCTGGATCGCCTTTCTAGACTAGAAGGCACTGTTTTGCAGTGTCTTCTACCCTATCTCGAGGGATGATTCACCTGTCTCTCTCAATTAGTATGTTTTGGTGAAGATTTCTTTGTTTCACCTGGTATAATCCCAATAAAAATTACTGACCTGCCTTCTAGGGTTGTTTGTGTGTTTTAAATTTAATTTTATATTTTAACTATATTCTAATTGTTTAAATGCTAATATTTGCTGCCTTGTGGACCCCAACTGGGTGGAAAAGTAACATAAAAATGTTTTAAACAAATAAATAACGCAAGATGGCCCCTGTATCTAGTGACGTGGATTTTCTGGAAAAATCTAAATTGGAAAATATTTTGATTCAAACTTAAATTATATTAGTAAATTTTAATTTGAATCGTGTTGATTGGTATGCAAAACAACCCTGACATGATAAACTACGCTTTTATATGTAGGGTGGAAAATTTTCCATGGTAATAAAAAATTCCACACCACATCACTGCCTATATAGAAGCACAGTAAATGGAGTGTTATATCCAATACACGTTCTCCCCTAAAAGTAGCAGGAAATAAAACAAACACACATGATAAAACTCTACCTTCTCTGAAGGACACTGAAGGCCTCTCGGGGCCTGTACCTGGCTACTACGACTGCCAGGCAAAGTCATGTGCTTCCACGCATAACCAAAAGTCTTCATGTAGAGAGAAGATAACATTAACCTTCCAAATGAAGCCTCACCCTCACAGCATTTGATTAAGGATACAAACACCTATGACTAATAGCGTAACAACGCAGAGTCCCCATAGGCGGAGCAGGAAGTTTCCAGATGGGGAAATGATTGGAGACTATTGCTCACTAGTCCCTGGTATCAGGTGCAACTGTTCAGATCAGAGGCACCTGATCCCACCATGCAATGACAAGCAACAGCATACATATCACTGTATTGGCACATTTCAGACCCAAGATTGTCCTCAGAATTGCTTCTTCATAGAGGGAATCAACATGCAACTTTCAGGGTGTTGCATTTTTGGATTTTCCACACATATCTAGTGTTAAATAGAAACTACAAGATACACAAGCAATCTTCTTCTTTGTAAATTAAAAGCATTGTTTTTGTTCATTCTGGTTCTATCACGATTTCTTGATGGTTAACAAACTAATAGCTTTTCCCAATCCCAACCTATTCTTCATGGAAGAGAACTGTTGCTTCTTCTTTCTTTTCTTTTTTTTATACACATGTTTCCCATAATAAACACATCTTAAGTTGCAGCTACAGATCTATTCATTTTCCCCCACAACTCAAACAATGTAGCTAGAAAACGAAACAAAGCAGCCTAAAGGGATCCAGATAGGAAAATATAGCAAGCAGCAGACAGTACGATAAAATCATTCAGCACCACATATGTGTCTACATAATCACTGTAGGATAAAATGAAGTCATAGAAGCTTTGCTTCTTTTCCACATCATTTTCTGTTGTTAAATGTCTGTTTTGCAGCTGTTTTGGCCTAAGGGTTAGATAGCTTGCTGTGGTATAGTGGAGGGGAGGGTGGGTCAGTGGTGTGATTCAGCAGGTTCGCACCACTTCGGCAGAATCGGTTGTAAAAATGGTGATTGTAAACAACCAGTTGTTAAATTATTTGAATCCCACCACCAGAACCGGTTGTTAAATTATTTGAATCCCACCATTGGGGGCGTTGTTTTGTTTTTGCCGAGCTACAAAAACTTCACTTTAGTATGCAATAATACATAAAACCAGGCCAACAGCAAAAGTTACCATATAACGAGAATAAATCTGATTTCCTTGTTACACGAAGAATTTAGCATGTTCAACTTGCTCCCATTTTAGCAAGCATGTAAGGCAACAGTGTTTTTTCAAGCATAAACCTATGGAGGCTACAGCCATTGAAACTACTTGGATTTCATGCTTTCATCTCACCCTTTACCTTTTGCTGTAATGTTTAATAACTTCTGTGTGTTATCGTCATAATCCTGTAATCCCCAAAAGAAATGTCAGTGTTAAAATATCCACCATCAACAATTTATACTGTACTGGGATTCTGCCAGATCTTTGTTACTGAACTACACAGGAGAGAGTCTCATTTTTCAGTTCTCTGTTAATGTGTTAAATTCACGGCGTAAGATGACTTGACTTGGTTGTCAACCTTTGCACTTCCCTAACTGCTGGTGAACTCCCTGGGCCATTTTATGACAATGATTTCAAGAACGCTGCGAAAAACTGGATACTTTCCAGGACTAACCACCATCCATGGGAACATCCATAAAAAGAACAAGTTAATTGCTAACAGACAACTGATCTTTTAAATCTATTATGTATTTTGAATGAAAGTAACTAAACCCACAAAGAATCCCCCTAGCTCCTGCACAGGGGTTTTTCTAGTATCTGACTGTTCATTTAACACACCTGAAACCCACAAGATCCTGGGCTTTCATATTCCAATGGAGACGTTCTTTTATTTGCCCACACAGTCAACATGAGAAATCCAGACATTTGGGTAGGTTGTGCAGTGCATACTTGGGAATATATGATGCAGGTACTGCCTCCCCTCAAACCATCAACTGCACAAAAAACTTACATACTTCCTTGAAACACCATTCCCTTGCTCTGTTGTCTAACATGGGAGTCTGCAACCATGGCTCTAGAACCAAACACAGCTCAGTATGCAACCAAATATGACTTTGTACTAACGTAAACAAAGGCTGATTTTGCACGGTAAAAATGCCCCGTTGCTGACACGGGGAATGCCCCGCCACAATGGGGAGTTTTGCACAGTTCCTGTCGCTGCAGCATGTCTGCCATGCTGTCGCCCCGGAGCTTCCCCGCAGCAATGCCTTTCCTCCTAGACTTTCCAGAACTGCAAAGGTTGAGGACATATTTGAATGCCCCTCTGTTGCTCCGGTGGCTTCTGCTGCCGTTAAAAACTCCTCATCAGCAGAACAAGGCCATTTTTCCTGCCTTGCCACTCTGGCCCGCCCCTCCAATGAAAAGCCCCCCCCCCCCTGCAGTGGAATAAAAAACACACAGAGAGAAACCTTGCAAAAACCTTGCAAAAAAGTGGCATATGAAGGTGCTGTGAACAGGAAAGCAGTGATTCCCTTGCACATGCAAGGAGTTTAGAATGGGTGGGGGTGGGAGGTTGGAGTACTGTGATTCCCTCACACATGCAGGGATTTTAGACGGGGGGGGGGGGTGAGGGCACCGAAATACCCAGTACCTGTTTTGTGCAAAGTCATTTAAAACTAAATTGGTGAAAGTGAGTGGGGGAAATTAAACCAATCAGAACGTGGGCACGGAGGTTGTCTACGTATGTGTAGAAGACATTGCCAAAGACCTCGCGGTGCAAGTGGAGGAGAGCTGGGGAGCAGTGCAAAGTCAACAGCAGGGTAAAAAGCTGCACACCCAGATACAGCACGAGGCATTTTTACTGTGTAAAATCAGCCAAAATCGTTAAATTCATATTCATGGAATGAAAACTGGGATGCTAGAATAACCAATATGTGAAGGGGATGGCAGGCAGGCAAAGATTTTTTATGGGACTAAACAATTCTTGGAAACACTCTGCAGAAAGGAAAATGAAAAGGCAAACAGCTGCCAATAATTCAGGTGTGAATCATGTGTGGATTTATGCCACTGCGCTATACAACTGTGCATAGTGCTCCTGTGTATAGTATTGATTGGGAGATTCCCACATGTGGCAGTCCTAATAAGAGACAAAACAACCTGTGTTCAGGCTGCAAAAACATTATGGATAATCAACACATCAATTATCAGTTATGTTAACGTGTACTTCTCTGACATAGCTTGGCTCTTTAATCATAAAGGGTTGTGAATTCCTAATGGAAAACAAGGATATCAAGCACTCCAGGGGCAGGGGGAGGGAGACAAGCAGTGGCCAGATTCCAGAGAACCACGTGGCATTATAGAAGTGGCTCAAACCAGTCCTGTAGAATCCATGTTTTTCTTAACACAAACTCTTTCCCAAGCTTCACAGTACAGAGAGGACTGCTCTTCAACAAGTCTGACATCCCCCATTAGCTTGGAAAAGTAGTTTAATGGTTTCTTACCATCTGATATTTCAAAAATGAAACCCTACTTATTGAGATAAAGACACATGCCACAATCAACTTTGCCTGGTACAAAACTTAGAGTTGTTTTTAAAAGAGCAAAACTTTTTTAAAAAAAAAAAAGGACCAGGACAATTGTGGACAGAGCGGTTGTCCATGGGAAAGTTGTGCTGGTTTTTTAGCTCTACAATCAATGTGTATAAATCTTATCTATTTCATTTCATCACCCAGAGAAAAGTTTAAATGAAGGCACAGGATCCAAGGCACAGGATCCAAGGCACAGGAGGGAATGAAGGCACAGGATCCAAGTCATCATATTCATATTTCACATCCCTGCTGTCATAAGTTGTCCTTTGAATACCCACTTTTGTTTTTTTTTAATTGACAATATAGCCATGATGGAGGTGCTGCCAAAAACGAGCTCCTGGTCTAAAATGCATTTCAGGTTACAGCACAATATCTATCTATATATACATCAGATTTTCATTTCACAGTCCCTGCAAAGAGTAATAGCATTCTAATCAATTATCATACAGGTTCTCACATTAAACTTGGAAGTCTCCATGTTCGTCTGGAAGGAATGAGCATGTATATTTATGTGCACATACTGATAGAGCTACAAACATTCAGTAAGCAAAAATACTATGATACAGGAATGCGTCTAAGGTTCATAAAGATATATCTAAACATGTACCACCAGTTTGGTGTATTGGTTCAAGATTCATATTAGGATCTGGGAGACCCAGGTTCGAATTCCTACTCTGCTACAAAACATGCTTAGTGACCTCAGGCCAGTTATACACACCCAGCCTAACCTTCTTCACAGGATTCTTGTGAAAATAAAATGGAGACGAGAATAGTTTAAACCACTGTCTCCACTGGGGAGAAAGGAGGGCTATAATTGAATCTAATAAATAAATGAGCAGAACAATCTGAATTGAATTGCACCGTTCAATCCAGAAGCCTCAGAAGGTGTAAGCTATTTTGGGCTGTACAGCTGGAGAATTAACAGAAGTGTTCTCTCTATCTCAAGTACCTGAAGGCACTCTGTCCATTTCATACATCAGGATTCTTACTCTGAAAACTCACAGCCCTTCAAACAATTAAAACGAAGTGCTACAAGGATCCATGTCTTGTGATTGCAGTTCACCCAAGTGTTGTGTAATCAGTGTAAAATGTGATGAAGTGGTAGTATGTTTTTTCCAGATGTGTCAGCCAAAAGTTAACGAATACCATAGGAAGAGTTTCATATCAATTACCAACGTTTACATCATTCCCAGAACAAGATGAAAAGCTTGAGACTGAACCTTTGCATATCAAAACGATCTGACTTGACTGCTTTCAGTATAATCATCTGGCACAAGTTTGTCCAAGTGTCGCCCAATAACACCATCAGGACCAGTAACAGGCCAGGGACCATCTTGCTGCATCTCCTATTTGCTGCTTTGTTAATTATGCTGATTTGAGAAGATATAACCTTGCCTGCACATAAGTGTATGTTAGGAAGCTAGATTTTCTTATTTTATTGCACCTACTTGTCCTATGTCTTATGCTTAAGTGTGAACCTTTTCTTTATTTTCAATGAAGCCTGTTGTTTTTATTGATGCGTTCTCCTCCATCCACGAGAGTCCAAACCCAGTTTTGGTTAAACTAGCAGAAGGGGATTTATTCCCAGGTCTGGGAACAGGGAATCAAATCATCTTTGTAAGGACATGATGGGTTGGAAACTCCCATCTTTGATAGCAGCTTTCTCCAACCACTGTCATTTACCTGTTCTTGCTGTCACATGTCAAGCGTTGCAAGGATAACACTTAACATCTCCCCACTACATTCTAAAGAACTTCCTGTCCTCCTTCCTTATTTTCCTTGATATAATTAAAGTGGATGACTACACTGAAAGCTCCAGACTTCTCTCCTAACACCTGAGACTTATATTCCATTCTCTCCATCACATTCTGAATTAATTAGCAGGTGGCATGTAAATTTAATGAAAGGCAGGCAAGATAATCACCACTGAGAGGAAAATACATCACCATTAATTTTACTTTCCCCAAGCAACCATGAACACTGATCGGGAAAGTCATCTTCTTGGTTTATGTTCAGAATGTTTTATGTAATTTAAATAAGAAAACTGAAACAGGCAAATGCAAGAAATCACAGTGGGAACATTTCAGAGCTCAAAACAAACACACAAACAAAAAAACCTACTGCAGGTAAACTGGGTCCACTGTTGCATTACCTTGTTTTTTTGCAAAACAAGGATAAATAAGGTAGTTGTTATTCAAACACTAATGAGATTATATTTAATATTATTAATGAGAAATATCCTACTGACAATCTAGTAATTTATGAAAACATATTTCAAGGTACTGAAATGTAACCTAGCAACAAATAGGAAAAAACGACTAGCAGTTCTGGACATATTTCTTCAAAGATGCATGCTCACCTACATAAAGGGCTGATTTCTATTAATAGTAGCCAGGCACGCTGTGACATCACCTTGGAAAAAGCCTGACTACTCCCCAAAACACCTGACATAGCAAAATCTGGGATGCAATCATGAAAACATTAGCAGGGCAAGTGATGCACTGATGATCCAAAGAGATTTCTTCACCTATCTTCCACTCATTAGTTATTCTGATCGGTCTTCCAGTATTCATGTACCACCCAAACCATCACTGTTCAGTTTTGACACAGTAATAACTGCAGAACTCAATATATTCCAACAACATAACTTAAGTCTCACTGCAACATAGTTCTACACGCTGCACCTCTTTGTAAATGTTGTTAAATTACAGGTGATTATTTCTCGCAATGATTATTAGGCAACCATTACTTAGTTTAAATGCTGGGGATGGGTGGGAGAGTCACTTTTTGTAGTTCAACATCTCCCAGTCACAATCACTTCCTATAGAGTGTGCAATTACTGCAGTTAAAAAGTTCTTCTAAAGGTGAACAATTAACCTGCCACTATTTCCACCCCTGGATTCCCTAATTACACAGATTAAATCGGTCCACACCTCAAGATGCAATGACAGAACAGGATTTTAAAGAATCGAGCATTTACCCTGTTTTTTTTTTCTAATGGTGTATATACACACACAAAGGTGCCTGGCGTATGACTTTACAGGTAACACAACTCCTCCCGTGGATGACGCTAGCTGAAAAGCACCGCAGCCAACAACTTTCCAAAACAGCCGTCTATTTTGCACTATGCAATTTAAAAGATCGAACCGATCCCCACGTCCAGCTAATAACAGCAAAGCCGGAATTCCCACTTGAGGATGCGACAACAGACCCAGCAGCAGCAACACACAACAATAACAACAGGCGAAGAGAAGTGTCAGGCGCAGCCGAATGAAGGAGGAGGCAGGAGTGGGGGAGCAGGAACGCGGACAAACTGGAGGAAAAGCTGGGAGAAGAACCGAGAACGGGGGGAGAGGGGGGCGCTGAGATGCAAAAGAGAAACGCGGGGAGGCACCCCCAGAAGGGGGGCAATTGCAACGGCCAGAGGGAGCAAACGACCCGGCGGACCAAGAAAGGGGGACTCAGAGCGAGACTGACTGGTTACCTGTTGTCGTCGCAGCCGCCGAACTTGGTCCCAGCTGATGCCGCCTCGGCCCGGGCGCTGCGCTGCTCTGGCTGCCCCAAGCGTTCCCGGGAGCCGAGTCCGGCCGGGATTGGGCGGGGCTTCCCCTGACGTCACGGCAGGACGGGAGGCGAAAGCTCCGGGCGTTCTGAAGCCGGCCGGTGTAGCAACTTTTACTGGCGCTTGTCAGTTTCCCCAGACCACACGCTACTGAGCATGCTCAAGGCACCACAGCGCATGCTCAGTGGCAGCTAGTGATCCGTCAATGGCCATCTGTTTCCCACTCAGGGGTGCAGAGTGCGACGCCCCGGTTAAAAAATGTTAAATTTAAGTTAACGGAAGGAGGCTTAACGATCGCGCTATTTTGTATACAGATACGGCTGATGTGGTAAAGCGAAGAATTACTGTGAGTTGGTTTCGAACAAGTCATAATGTGAAAGAGCTGAAGAGCTGGCAAAAATAGAGCATGCTCGGTTTTTCCCATTGCGGTCACGGAATGAAGAGGGAGAGTGGAAAGTTTGGATTTAAGTCATGTCGCGACTGTACTGTGCAAACATCTTGAGTTCTACCTGTTCTTTTACTTCTCCCTTGCTGCAGAATAAGACAAATATCTGGGGGTGACAAGATTGATCTGAATATGGACAATTCATGTTCAGAAGAGAAGAGAATCCATTTGGAAATCACTTATTGGGAGGCAAATCCTTCCCTCTTGTCCTGAGGTCAATGAGGCTAGTATTGTCCTCATATCAGGATTCAGGTTGCCAAATTATTATTTATTTAATTAAATTTCTGTATTGTCCCTCCCCTGTCAGACTCAGGGCGGTTTCCAACAAGTCATATTTAAAACTTGGAAATTCCTTGGAGATTTGGAGCCAGTTCCTGAGAAGGACAACATTTGGAAATGACAGAGTGCTCATCAGTGCCACAGAGTCTACCCTCTAAAACTGCGATTTCTTCCAAGCGATATCCGTTTGTATTCCTGGTCCCACCTTGAAGTTGGTAACCCTAACCCAGGTTGCCATCAACAATCAAGTGTACATCACTAAATGTGTGGAGGAAGAGGCTGTTTTTTCCATATTGGATGCAAGAGTTGTCCAACTGAAGATATTTCTGCATGGACCCTCAACTTCTCAAAACAATGGCCTTGTGGACAGCAGCCTGCAATCCTCCTTATCTGACACTCTTGTTCCAAAAAGCATATCGGCACACCCAAAATCCTGTCCCCCCCAAAGGCATTTTGTTTTGCCACAGCTGCACATGGAATGCAAGAGAGAATGCTTTAATCCTTTCAATATTGGATTAGGGGTGCACTGCATAAGAAACTCAGAGCCAGCTTGGCAACTTAATTGTTGAGGTAGTATTTCTGGAGTGTGTTTCTGAGAGTGCTTAATAAAGACAGAAATTCTTTTATCTGATTCACACCACTCTGATCCTCTGGGGATGCACTAAAAGTAGTTTTGCCAATCTCCAGGTGGAGTTTGGAGGTCCCCCAGAATTCCAAATGATTTCCAGTCAACAGTTTCCCATGAGAAATGGCTGCTTTGTATGGTGGAGTCTATGACATTATACCCTTATCAGGTGCCTCCCCTATTCAAACCCTGCTCATCCCAGGCTCCACCCATCAATCTCCAGGTATTCCCCAATGCAGAACTGAGCTGGCAGCACTAACTAAAAAAAGATAGCATCAAATAGCCTTTGGAATGTACTGCCTCCTTTGAAGTAACCATGGCTTTGAAGACACTGAGGGAGAAATCCAAAGCAGGTCTAGTCAGCATTTTGTCCTAATTTATTCAGTGCTGTTTATTGTTCTTGGGATTACAGCCTGAGTTCGTTGGAATACATTAAAGTAGAAGATAAATCCTTAATTTTTTTTTTGGGGGGGGGGGTTGCCATCAAATATCTTACTCATGGTAGAGACTTACTGGAGGCAAATGGCGCCCACGGCCTTGCCCCACACCCCACTTCCCTTAGCTGGCGGAGAAGGGTGGCGGCAGTCCTGGGCAGTTTGGTGGGGCTGGGCCGCGGCCCTGCCAGGCTACCCAGGATTATCATAGTGGCTTCCTCTGCTGGCTGAAGGAGCAACCTGGTGGGACCAGGCCAGGAGCCTGCCACAGCCTTCCAGGCACCCCCCACATGATCTAATGGGTGGCACCTGGGGTCAGTTGACCCCCATGTTCCTCTGGCAGATACACCACTGTCTCATGTGATCCCTGGTGAGGTTTTCACAGCAGGAGTTGTTCAGAAGTGGTTTGCCAATCCCTTCCTACCAGGTCATGACTGTGGTATTCCTTGGAGGTTTTCCATACAAGTACCTGCCAGAGTTGACCTTGCTTAGTTTCTAAGATCTGAAGAGATCAAGTTAACCTGGCCTATCCAGGTCAGGCCTAACTGGTTTATAACAATAGAAAAAATACACAGTATAAACAAATCAATAAACAAACAAAAATAACCCCCAAAAATATTGATTGATGTGCTGCTCAGTTCAGGGTTTCCTGGGTTATTGAAACCAGCTCTGAACAAACTTGTGAACACAGAGCTGTTTTTTCAGTCAGGAGTAGCATAGCTGACACACAAATTCTTGCAGTGGGCCAGGCATGCTCTTCTAATTATATTGCTCATTCATGTGTCATTGAACTGAGTATTCATTTAGTTGAAAACAGACACAGGCACACACTGTTTACGCAGGGAAAATTAATCCTACCTTTTCTATGTTTATTTTTACCTTGGCCTACAGGTCACTCCCACAATTCTGTTTTTCCTCTTGCCTCACCATGACGTAACTTTAGATAATGAGTTGTGTTGTGTGAGGAAAGCTTTTGGTTTTATTCACTGTATACAAAAGCTAAAGCTGGACATATTCAATCAATGAATACAAAAGGAATTAAAGAAACTTTTTTAGAACTGGTAATCTTTTCTTACGTCTCATAGTTTCATATGGAACTAAAGATAAAAATCTCAAAACCCTAACATTGTTCCCATCCATTAATTGAGAAACCTCAATTAAGGTCAGAAATTGAGAAACCTGAAGGTCAGATGAACCATGTCTTCGTGGAGCTCTGGAGCAGACATGTGGTGATTCGGCATTTCTACCTGTGATGTGATGCTGTTTCACCACCCTCACTAATTCTCTAGCTAGTCAGCGTTATTGGTTTAGGAGACAAATCAGAACTAAAGAATGGTCAAAGAAAAACAGATACATTTTGCCAAGGCCTGGACAGGAATCTCATCACCATTACTATTTCAGATAAAATATTTTGTACTTACTTGTATTTTAAAACATCAAGCTAAAAGGGTGTAGTCTCATTAGTCCACAGAGTTGAGGCTTGAGTTCTATCCTGCAATAATTTAACAACTTCTATGTCACTTCCCTGCTATTGGTACACTTAAGATAAAACATGGATATGGTAACTTATCACTCCTCTGGAAGGAGGGAGGCTGTACTTTATCACAGGAAATCAGAAATTCTTGGTCCACTATAGGCAGGATTGCTTTAGCATAAGAAGTCTTCGGAAATTTGGAGGCCCTGCCTGGGAAGAAGGGAGTTTGCAGTGGCGTGATAACTCAGTTATGATGTGATGTGATATCCAGTAGTGTCATATCCTTGTCAAAAGTCAGCTCTTCCAACTCGTCGCTTTTCTGTGAAGTCACTTCCTCCCACCAAAATTCCATTTTTAAATTTAAATTAAATTACATCGTTTTCCCCAATTTTTTGACCAACTTTCTTCAGTTATAAGCTTCTGTATCTGTGTGTGCAATTTTTTCATACTAAGCCTTTCACAATAAAAACTTTTGCTAGCATATACAGTTCTGTTCTGGTAAAAAAAAATTCAAAATCATCTGCAGGGTTTTCTCAGCCTTTAGAAGAAAAATCCATCCTGAAGGCTTATAAGTGTTTGCCAGCCAAAGTAGTCCCATCCCTCTCTCAATTCCCAGCCAACCTTTGGCCTTTAAAGTTTTACAAGCAACAATTAGTCAGTTTTTCTATACAGTATATTATAGGAGTGACAGAAATCCTCAAGTATCCACCCCCTGTAGCCAATCTAAGAATTTTATTTCTCCTAGACTAGTATATCAACTGCATTTTTGTCCAGGGAAAGTGATGTATGTAGTCTGAAGATCAGTTATAATTCTGGAAGAACTCCAGACCCCAGCTTGAAGTTGGTAACTCTAGCCATGGCCCAAGTTTATATCCAATCATCTTGGGACTCCAGCTTACATATATTTTCAAGAGATCTTTATTGTAGTAGATTTTTTCCTAGGAGCAGCAGTGGTGTAGTGGTTAAGAGCAGATGTACTCTAATCTGGAGGAACTAGGTTTGATTCCCCGCTCTGCCGCCAGAGCTGTGGAGGCTTATCTGGGGAATTCAGATTAGCCTGTACATTCCAACGCACGTCAGCTTGGTGACCTTGGGCTCGTTACAGCTCTACGGAGCTCTCTCAGCCCCACCTACCTCATAGGGTGTTTGTTGTGAGGGGGGAAGGGAAAGGAGTTTGAAAGCCCCTTTGAGTCTCCTATAGGAGAGAAAAGGGGGATATAAATCAAACTCTTCTTCTTCTAGGGAATGTTTGCAAAAGTAAAACCAAAAAATGTTCAGTTTCTTTAAGCAAATCCATTGTACATCTGTGGTAGTTTACCCAGAAACAAACTGCCGGGCAGGGCAGGGCAGGGCAGGGCAGGGCAGGGCAGGGCAGGGCAGGGCAGGGCAGGGCAGGGCAGGGCAGGGCAAGCCCTTGGGCCCAGCAGCAAGGCTCGTCTGGGTGGAGCAGGTTGGGATCAAGGGCAGCCTTCACAATCTGATCACGGGAAGCATAAAGGGTGTTGCAATAATAAGTATGTTTGGGTGGAAAAACAATGGCTGCCTGGGCCCAGAAGTTTTGAAGTTGGGTAAGGACCAGAGGAGAAGAGGGCGAGGCTTAATTTAAGGTGTGAAGCTGAGGTTATAAATGGAAGAAAGGGAAAATAAGAGGAGGCTTCTGGGAGGAGAAGAGGAAGGCAGAGGCAGGTTGTAGTGTTGCAGCTGGTCTCCTATGCAACACAGCATTCTCCTGAGGAGGGTGAACTGAGCCACACCTTCCATGAACTGTACTGATGAATAAAGTAACTGCCTTAAAAATGTGATTAAGTTCATGATCTCAAGAACCCATGGAGTCCGGGTATGGTGTTTGCTTACTCCCAGGCAGTGTTACAACATTGTTGATAATACTTGGTGTGTTAGAAGTGCACTGCTTAAGCCATGGTGACTGCTAAGCTTAGCCAATTTGCTTGCCTGTTTCTGCTTAGGCTGCTCAGCACAAAGAAATGGTTATTGCAGCTACCGACATAGCATAGCCTGAGCTCTGCTTTTGAGCCGCCATTAAGATGGATAACACAATCTTTTATATATATAAAAATCTAACAGTGTGTTTGTCCCTGATGGTCTCCCTCAGAAGCTGCTGGACGGATCGTTCCCAAATTTTCACAGGACGTCCCTCCCTATTGCGGGCAGGTAATCGGACCTTCAAATCACTGAAAGTCCATACCTGAGCCAGATAAAACGTCTTTTTCCTGGCACACCAGGCCATGAAGCTGGCTCTGTTTAACTGTCACCCTTAGAATGTTCGTGCAGCATGTCTGTTTGTGGCCTGAGGGCTTGATATGAGGGCTTAGAATGTTCGCTCCAATGGCCACAGATGAGCAGTGAAAATAGTAAATAGGTAATACTGTTAGGTAATACAAGTGGTAGTGAAACACATATACACTTTGCAGTGTGAGACGTCAGGTGGGGTTCCCCCCCCCACACACAGGTAATATTCACTCTCTGTGCCTCACCCACTGCTACCACACACCTCACATACTCTCATACACATCCACTTCATCCTCACACACCTCACTCTGCCCTCCCTCACATCCAACCACCACTTACCCACTTCCTCACCCATATTCGCCACAACTCTCTTTTACTACAAGCGAGCTGGAGTTTGCCTTTTTCTTCTAAGAAAATCCGCGGGGTGGGGGTAAACCAACACTACTGGCTCTGCTTCTTTTGCATGTGGCCCTTTAAAAACCCAGGGAGCTGGCCTCAATCTGAGTGCCTCACCACCCTCCCTCTGCTGCCTGACTGGGACAGCCTGCTTGCCCCAGTTCTGCCTTACCCAAACCAGGACTGTGCATGTCAACCAGCCTCATGGACAGCGGGATTCGCACTCTGGACAGTTCCGCTGTGGAATGGAAAGGGTTACCTTACACTAAAAAACAAGACAGCACCATATAACAATGTGCATTGAAAAGGGAAAGAGGGATTCCATTTGACCACCCCAAAAGGCTATGCTGGGGATCATTGGACCTGCATGGACATCTGTGTGGGTTGCGGACTGTGATGAGAAGGACAATTGCCACAGCAACGCGTGGCTGGGCCCACTAGTAGAATATTAAAATTACACAATAAAATCCAACCCACAATAAACTGTAGACAATAGTACAGACCACAGTCCCCAACAATCCATCCAAGTAACTTTCGTGATGCTTTTTGCACTGCAGTAACCTCTTGTCTGCATGGGAAAACCATCTTGAATAGTTGAGTTTTGCCAAGTTTGTAGAAAAGCAGGAGCGGGGGAGCTTTCCTGACCTCCTCTGGCAGACCATTCCACAAGGTGGGGGCCACAACAGAGAATATACATGTGTGAGCAGTTATGGATTTTGCCTGTTTGCAGGCTACATTAAAGAGCATGGGTGAGAGAACAGAACCTTGTGACCCCCCCACAAGATACATTCTGTCAAGTTGATTCTGCACCTCTGGTGGAGACTTTGAGTCAAGTCAGACAGTAAAGAGCTAAACCGCCGAAGGGCTAAACCTTCATCCCAACTCCATAATCAAGCTGGTGGATAAGAATAGAGTAGCCAACTGTATCAAAGGCCACTGAGATGTCCAAAAGAATCAAAAGAAAATATTGTTCCCTGTCTAATTATAAATGAAGATTGTCCCCAGTGCAACTAAAGCCTTCTTGAAATCAAACCCAAGCCTGAAACCAGATTGAGCTAATTAAAGGGCAGATGTGTCATCTAGGAAGACCTACAGCTGCTCTGCCACCTTCCCTAGAAAAACTAAGTTGCAGATTGGCCACTCGTCCCAAGTCGATGAAAGCTTTTTAAGTTGAGGTCTAATAACAGTTACAACCTAGCACAACGGGAGAGGCAGGCAAAAAAACAGAGATTCTTCTTTATTGGGAGGGGGCGGCGGAGAATAAATTAATATCTTGGAGTTTAAATAATTGGACTATAATATCAATAATCAATTACTTATTTACAGTTGGGAACCAGTACAAAAAGATATACTTTTTTTTTCCTCCTCAGTGTCTTTATTCATGTCTCTCAAGGTTGTTTAAATCACAATAAAATTCATAAACTATTCTGAAAAAATCAGTAAAATGTGTGTGTGCCATCTAGCATTGCTAGGTCCCCCTCACCATTGGCAGGATATTGGTGGCGGGGGGGCGGGGTGAGTAGAGTTGCAGATCCAGAAACTTCTGGAGATATGGAACCTGGGGAGTACAAGGACTTCCATGGGGTACCAGACTCCACCCTCCAAAGCATCCATTTCCTCCAGGTGAAGTAGTCTCTGTAGGCTGGACATGAGCTGTAATTTCAGGGGAACCCTAGATCCCATCTGGAGGCTGGAATCCCTACTGCCATCACATCACTGCTGACTTTTAGTTCATTGTTTGGAGCTCAGGCGTCATTGCTTTGCACTCAGTTTGTGACGGTGGGTCAGCTTGTGACTTGCCTGCCATCTAATCCCATGTAGGATTTCTAGCAGCAGCCAGCTAATAAGCAGGACCCATCGATATGAGCTTTCAAGTAGAGCATCAAACATGGAATATTCTTTGGGTTTTTCAATGGCAGGATCCCTCAGAAGAGTACATAGGTGCTGGCCAAATGAGTCTTCCCCTTCTTCCCCTTAAGCAGCCTGCTATTTGTCGCACCTCCCCTCTTAGCACCAGAAGAGTGTCCAAGCAAAAGGCCAGAAGTTGGGCAGCAGTAATCTTAACTGGGAAGCAGGTGCTCCTTCTACAGCCACAAGACACAGATAGAAGAAGAGGAGGTAATTTTACTCAGTTTTCCCTTGTTGCTGTGACTTGTGTTGTTTGTGAGGCTGTGCTGTGCCTCGGAAAAGAGTTTCAGCGCAAATAATAGGATGTTTGCGAAAGGGGAAAGATTCCTAAGGGATTTAATCCTTAGCCACATCTGGTATTCACAGTTATGCTGCATCTAAATGTAGCTTCATTTAGCTATCGTGGCCAGCCGAAGATTCTAGGAGGAGCAGGCAAAGTGAAAGTCTGGTTGAGAGTCTTGGAACATCCCTATCCCTAACCATACATCAGAGCAGACAATGTTAAATCTGTTGTGCAACTGTTGGCCTAGGAGTGGCTAAAATGCGTCTTTCTTGCTTCGTTTACAGACTGATTATTTTTGTACCAATGAGCAATTTAAAAAACTTGAATAAAAATAGTTCAGCAATGGAATTTTTGTATCACAAGGTGGCAGGCATTGAGACTGGTAAAACTGTTCCAGATTGGATTCTGGCAACCAAACTGCCTAAATAGTGCCAGAAAAGATGCAGGGACTCCGTCCTCCTTCTGTTAATGTCTGCAGTAAGGTAGGGCCAGGTTTTCCACATGCAGAAAGAAAAGAACCCCCCCAATTTACTGAGAAAGAAGAGACATCTAAACAAGCCTGATAACAGGCTAGTGGTCTGAACCATTCTTTGTCCCTCTGGTTTGTGGCTCGGGATATTTTAAGTTAGCAGAAATTTTTGTGCATAATCCAGCTCTGATTTTATTCCACCTGAAAATTATTGTACTCTAAAATACGATACGTTTAATGGAGTACATCAGTCATGTTAAAGTCTCAGTCAAATAATCCTTAGATTTCACAGAGCAGAACATTTTTGTTTTTTGTTGAAAGTGTTTCTGCCGAATAATCCCTCATAGTGGCTTTTAGAAACCAGAATCTTCAGACCAGTATTTGGTAAGGCATCTCATGATGCTTTAGATATTCCAGAGATTGGTAAGAAGTTTCAAAGTACATGTGTTCAGTTCTGTGTTCAGTTCTGGTTGCCACATCTCAAAAAGGATATTGAAGAGATAGAAAAAGTGCAGAGAAGGGCAACGAGGATGATTGAGGGACTGGAGCACCTTAAGAACATAAGAACATAAGAACTAGCCTGCTGGATCAGACCAGAGTCCATCTAGTCCAGCATTCTGCTACTCGCAGTGGCCCACCAGGTGCCTTTGGGAGTTCACATGCAGGATGTGAAAGCAATGGCCTGCTGCTGCTGCTGCTGCTGCTCCTGAGCACCTGGTCTGCTAAGGCATTTGCAATCTGAGATCAAGGAGGATCAAGATTGGTAGCCATAGATTGACTTCTCCTCCATAAATCTGTCCAAGCCCTTTTTAAAGCTATCCAGGTTAGTGGCCATCACCACTTCCTGTGGCAGCATAGTCCAAACACCAATCACACGTTGCGTGAAGAAGTGTTTCCTTTTATTAGTCCTAATTCTTCCCCCCAGCATTTTCAATGAATGCCCCCTGGTTCTAGTATTGTGAGAACGAGAGAAAAATTTCTCTCTGTCAACATTTTCTACCCCATGCATAATTTTATAGACTTCAATCATATACCCCCTCAGACGTCTCCTCTCCAAACTAAAGAGTCCCAAACGCTGCAGCCTCTCCTCATAAGGAAGGTGCTCCAATCCTTCTCGTTGCCCTTCTCTGCACTTTTTCTATCTCTTCAATATCCTTTTTGAGATGTGGCGACCAGAACTGAACACAGTACTCCAAGTGCGGTCGCACCACTGCTTTATATAAGGGCATGACAATCCTTGCAGTTTTATTATCAACTCCTTTCCTAATTATCCCCAGCATAGAGTTTGCCTTTTTCACAGCTGCCATGCATTGAGTTGACATTCCCATGGAACTATCAACTAAGACACCCAAACCCTTCCTTATGAGGAGAGGCTGCAGCATTTGGGACTCTTTAGTTTGGAGAGGAGACGTCTGAGGGGGGATATGATTGAAGTCTATAAAATTATGCATGGGGTAGAAAATGTTGACAGAGAGAAATTTTTCTCTTTCTCACAATACTAGAACCAGGGGGCATACACTGAAAATGCTGGGGGGAAGAATTAGGACTAATAAAAGGAAACACTTCTTCATGCAACATGTGATTGGTGTTTGGAATATGCTGCCACAGGAGGTGGTGATGGCCACTAACCTGGATAGCTTTAAAAGGGGCTTGGACAGATTTATGGAGGAGAAGTCAATCTATGGCTACCAATCTTGATCCTCTTTGATCTGAGATTGCAAATGCCTTAACAGTCCAGGTGCTTGGGAGCAACAGCCGCAGAAAGCCATTGCTTTCACATCCTGCATGTGAGCTCCCAAAGGCACCTGGTGGGCCACTGCAAGTAGCAGAGAGCTGGACTAGATGGACTCTGGTCTGATCCAGCTGGCTTGTTCTTATGTTCTTCTTATGTTCTTACCTTACCAAAAGCATCCAAAGGAAATTTAAATTGGCATATGAAAAATAGAATACTTATCTACTATTTAACAGACAAGTTACAGTAATGTGTTCCTTAAGAAAGCAATTAACTCTCTCCGACTTCCTAAAATGTTACTTCCTAAAGACAAAAATGTAAATACGAGATGCACTCCATAGCAAGACTAGTTTCTTTTTCCTGGTAAATTCTGAAAGTATAGTGTAGGGATGCACTGCTGACCCAGCAGCACCGTAAGTAGAGCGCTGGAACACCGGCGCTCCTACGGTCTTCTGGTCGCACCGCTCCCCCGCCCCTCACCCCCCGATGAGTCATGGGTCATGAACTACCTGGCTCACAACCACCGGGTGTCCCAGACAAAGGGACAATGGTCTTGCCCCCAGGTGAGGATTAGGCCTAGACGCTGATGCTCCTCTCCGCACGTAGCAGCCAGGTGAGATCATGCATCACATGATGATCTCTCAGTCTCCCACTCTCCCGCTCTCCCGGAATCCCCCCCCCGTTCCGCCCTTCTACACGCCCCCGCTAGAATCATAATAAAAGGTGCCAGGAGCCAGCACGCGGCAGAGTCGCTGGGAACACGGACACCCGCGCTCCCGCTGCTAGCGCTCTCCACCAGATGTTATCACCGCGTCTCGTCTCGTTCTTGCGCTGACCTCGCGGGCACGACTACAAGCTGGTGCCGAAACCCGGGAATCCTCGAACCTCCACCCTGCTTACAGTCGCCTGGGAAAGGGCCGCGGTACCGACGTCCGCTGGATCGGCGCATCCAGGGACCCACCTGTCGGTATCGCCCGTCCGCTGGATCGGCGCATCCAGGGACCCGAGTTCTAGGACACTCTCTCGTCCGACGAAACACCGGTAAGTATGGGAGCTTGCAAAAGCAGGGCTTATGACAAGCACGTTAACGAACTAAAAGCGTTAGCGAAACGCGGCAGGGTCTCCGTAAAGAGAGGGGAGCTGCGCAAATTGGTTGAGGAGATTGAAGCTCAATGTCCATGGTACCCGGAGGGGGGGACATTGAATCTTAAGGATTGGGAAAACATCGGGCGCACTCTTCGCACAGAGCCTCGGGCGCCGATGTCACTGCTACTGACGTGGAGACAGTGTTATGTCGCCATCAGCCTGCAGGTCTATGGCTCCCTTGCTGTAGATCGCCTCCTTTCGACCCTTCAGCTTCAGTTTCACCCCCGGAATTTTCTCTATCCTCTAATTTGGACGCCTGTCCTCCTTCTGCCCCTTGCGCTCCTGCCTCCTTCAAATTCTCCCGCGGCTCGGCCGCCCCCTCCCCTTGCTCCGCTTCTTCGTTTTCTGAAGCCATAGCACCTCCGTCAGTGCCACGTAATGGCGCTGGTTTCAAAACCCTCGCAGAACGTATTAGCCACGACCTGTGAAAAAAGGAAACCCTGACGGAAGACGATGCCGATATCCTCGCCCTATGCCCCGTTCACTTCACGGATACCGAGGGGGAGGGTGGCATTATTCGCGGGTTGTCGAGGTTACCGCCCTTTAGGTTATAAACATCCTCACCGAAGCTCCGCAAAGCGAAGCGAGACGTAGGAGATCACCAGCCCCTATGTGAGAGGCATGCTAGAGGCAGTCGCGAAGGAATCACCTAATGGTTCCGGATGACTGGAAGACCACCTTCGCATGCTTTTGAGCCCTGCACAATATGTGATCTGGGAAAGCGAAGTTCCGCCAGCAATGTTTCGCTAGAGCCGCTAGTCAAGCGGCGCCTACACCGCCATAGCAGCTTTACGGCTTCGATGCCTTCGCCAACCCCAACGATCAGATTGTCCTGCCAGAGGCCACCCTTACGGTCGCCTCTGAATGCGCCTACAAGGCGTTCATCAAAGTTCCCAATGCCGGCCAGCCAACCCAAAGTTTCTCCGCCATCCGGCAAAAAACCCCAAGAGCCCTACGCTGAATTTGTGAACAGGCTCCAGGAGGCTCTCAAGAGGCAGGTAGATAGCGAGGAGGCCCAAAACGAGCTCCTCATGCGCCTCGCCAAGGAGAACGCCTCCACTGAGTGCCGCAGAGCAATCACGGGCCTGGGCAAAGATCCTGAACTGGCCGATATGCTTAAGGCTTGCCAGGACATCGGATCCTCCGCCCACCAAGCTAGCCTCCTCGCCGCAGCACTCTCCACCGCCTGGGGACAGCCCCAGGATGATTGCTTTAATTGCGGCAGGTTAGGACACTTCCGGAGGGAGTGTAGGCAGCCCGGCGGGGGGGGCCTACAATCCCGATGGAGGAGGGTCCTCCCCCAAAAGACAAAGGCCCCCGAGGCCGCCAAAAACCCGATGCCCCCGGTGCCAGAAAGGCTTTCACTGGAGAAGCGACTGCCCGTCGGGAAACTCGCGCCCGGGCATCTCTCCAGCCCAGGACCAAAGGGGGGAGTACTAGAGCAGACCCAAACATCAAGACCCACACCCAAACCACCCCCCTCTCTTGGCATCTCGCTCACATGCACCCAGCCCATCTCCTTTAAGTTCCCCCACAAGGTCCTCGTCGCCCCAACCCAGTATGGCAACCCCATCCCTACCGGGACCATTGGGCTGGTGCTGCCAAAGGCCTCCGCCGCTGAACAGGGACTGTTCATCGTCCCCGGAGTCATCGACTCCACGCACCAGGGACCCATCCATCTCCAAGTCTGGACGAACATCCCGCAGGAGTTGCCCAGCGGAACCAGCTGCGTGCAGCTGATCCTCCTGCCCCATGCGCTGCCCGCCATCGACGCAATAAAGGCCACGAGCCCCGGCAGCCATCAGGGCGCAGCCAGTACCACCATCGCAGCGGTCGAAACACCCATCGGAAGCTCCCGCCCGTATCTGGAGCTCACCATGGAGGGGTGTCTGTTCAAGGGCCTGGTGGACACCGGCGCTGATGTGACCGTCATCAGAGCAGCCGAGTGGCCTGACCAGTGGCCAACCGAGACCTGTCCGCACCTCTGGGGGGTGGGGGGAAAACAAACCGCGAGACGGAGCGTCCGCCCGCTCACGGTCCACAGCCCAGGGCTCGAGCGGCAGCTCACAGTCCGCCCCATCATTCTGGACATCCATGTCAATCTCTGGGGAAGGGACCTCATGAGCCAGGTCAAAACGACCCTAGTCTGGGATGGATGAGCCCATCACACAGATTATTGATCCTAATTGTGCCTTCTAAACTCATTTTCGAACTTCCGCAAGGAAACTATTTCCCCCTTTTCCCCTTTCTCTTCCCTCTATCTTTCTACCAGCAAAGGCGGGAGGGCCAATTGGCTGACTGGCCCTCCCTGGATTAAAATCTGGGCCCGTCCTGGTACCGCAGCACTGCCAGGACAGGCCCCAGGTTAAAAAGGGGCCGCCGCCATTATGCCCCTAACAACCAAACCTGTTTGGGTTATGGCTGCCTAGCGCCTGGCAACTTTACCAATACCACGTTCAAAGCCAGGCGCTTAGCCGAAACCGCCCCTTAAGGAGCGGTCTCGTGTGCAGCACTTCGCCAAGATAATTCCCTTACCCATTTTGCACCACTCCAGCCTTCCTGCGTTAACCACCAAAGTCACGGTAAGTGCAATCCCCACTGCGAAGAAAAACCCCCTCCCCCTTGTGTGTGGAAATCCACCCCTATTGCCTAATCGCCTTACCTCCCTGATGTATTCGTCACCCCCAAAAGCGCTCCCAAAGTCCCTTTTGTGTTGCAAATTAGCATGCATACCCACAATTCCCCCCAGGGTCCGCTCGCCCCCCTCCTCCCTTGAGGCTCGGACCCTCGACTTGGCGCACCCTGATGACGCTCTGAAGCCAGCTTCCATCGGGGTCGCCTACCCTCTGCCCTCCCTGTCAAACAATTTAAAGAAAGAGGAGTAGACGGCCCCCAACAGAGCGCATTAAAAGCAACCCCTACACAGCCTGCAAGATAAGCCTTCGTATATAGTCTTCTTATACCAAACACTAAAATCCAACAAAACTTGATCTTGACCTCCCGCCATCGGCTCTCCAAGCCTGGCAGGACCCGGCCCCCTCCTATAACCTGGGGAAGGGGGTGTTTCTAGTCCTTTTTTCCTACAGATCTCCTGCGGATCCCGACTTCGCCATGATAGGCCAGCCCATGGAATGGCGCCAGGAGGAAACCAACCCCATCCCAGAGATGGAACGCATCTCTCTGGAGGATCCCGCCCAGCAGCCTCAACAGAAACGCCGCCACCGACGCCCAGACGGTCCAAGGACCCGGATGACCTGGGGGAATGTCAAGGCGACCGCCAGCCAAGCTCAAGAGCTGCTGCGCCAGCAAGGCCACCCCGAAACGCCCGAGAGTCTCTGTGCCGCCCTCTTTGCAATCATCACTGCCAACTCGGCGGCCACCATCCTTTGCCTGCTCTGCTGCCTCCTGCCAGTGGCAGTCAGCCACCCCCTGACAAGCTTCGACCAAACCAACATCTGGGAGCAATTTGCTGCCGCTGCCAACGTTTCGTCCTTCTGCCTGGGCCAGTACCTAGGAGTCGGGAGCCTGCTAAGCTCCTGCCTGCTCCCCGTTTGCAAAGCCCCTGGAGACTTCCTAGCGGAGTCTGGTTTAAGCCCCTTTATGAATGCTTCGTCCATCAAGTATTCTATGAGCGCTGACTGGGGACCCGTCGTCCAAACCCTCCTGGCCGGCGCTCTCTCCCTTGTCACCAAGACTGTCGCTAATCACCGGTCCAACACCTGCGCCCGCATTGCCGGCGCGGCAAGACAAGAAACCGACCCGGGCCCATTCACTGGCTCGGCCAACTGGAACTGCACGCACACGGAGGACATTCCCCCCGTGTACGGAAATATCTTGCTCCCCAAGGGTTGGTTCTGGACTTGCGGGGAGAGAACTTTCAACTACATCCCTGCTCGGCTTTCTTCCGGGACTCTCTGTTGCCTTAGCCACCTCACCATCGTCCTGCCTCAGGCTCCACCCCAGGAGCCCGGACGCCGTCGCCGCCGCTCCACTCTGCCCCTCGACCCCTCTTGCCGGAGCGACGCGGTTGCCCTCTCCGAAGCGGAGTTCGTCTCCCTCGCGACTTCTCTAGTGGGAGTCCCCGGACTCGCTTCTTACAACGCTAAGACCATTGGCCGGCTGGCCTGTGCCCTTGCGAAGTCCATCAACTCTACCTCCATTGCTCTGGATGCTCTGGCCTCCGAGCAGCAGGAGCTTCGTCAAGCGACTTTAGATAATCGTGCCAGCTTATTGATTATTTGTTGTTATTGCATCACCAAGGTTGTGAGAATGTACATGATATGTGTTGTTTTAATCTTTCTGATAATTCCCATTTGATTCATATGAAAGTGCGTGAACTGCAAGATGTTGTATCTAATCTGAAGTATGACGTTTTGCCCCACTGGTGGTCAGCCCTCTGGAGCTGGCTACCGGAGGGATGGTTGAGTGTTATTGTACAGCTCTGCATTGGCTTGTTTGTGTGCCTCATCGTCGGATCTTGCTTCATTCAATGTGTATCTAATATTGCCTGTAACATGTGTAAGAAACCCCTCGACTTTCCCTTGCATCGCAAACAAGTTCTCATGTTGCACAAGCAGCTCTGCCAGCTTGGCCAAACGGCGGAGGAGACGAGCGTCCCTTTAAATCACCCCCTAACATTTCGGCCTCCCTTCTAAATGTAAAAAAGGAGGAGATGTAGGGATGCACTGCTGACCCAGCAGCACCGTAAGTAGAGCGCTGGAACACCGGCGTTCCTACGGTCTTCTGGTCGCACCGCTCCCCCGCCCCTCACCCCCCGATGAGTCATGGGTCATGAACTACCTGGCTCACAACCACCGGGTGTCCCAGACAAATGGACAATGGTCTTGCCCCCAGGTGAGGATTAGGCCTAGACACTGATGCTCCTCTCCGCACGTAGCAGCCAGGTGAGATCATGCATCACATGATGATCTCTCAGTCTCCCGCTCTCCCGCTCCCGGAATCCCCCCCCCGTTCCGCCCTTCTACACGCCCCCGCTAGAATCATAATAAAAGGTGCCAGGAGCCAGCACGCGGCAGAGTCGCTGGAAACACGGACACCCGCGCTCCCGCTGCTAGCGCTCTCCACCAGATGTTATCACCGCGTCTCGTCTCGTTCTTGCGCTGACCTCGCGGGCACGACTACAGTATAGAAAGCATACAGTGTCATATATATATATATATGACACTATATGCTTTCTATACTTTCAGAATGCACATAATGTTAAGAATACTGGCACATTCTTACTGGTAAGAATAATGGTAAGAATAATGGCACATAATATATAATATATATGACACTGTATGCTTTCTATACTTTCAGAATGCACATAATACCCCCCCTTTCCATATATATACCCCCCTTCCATATATGTACCCCCTTTCCATATATATATGGAAAGGGGGGGTATTATGTGCATTAAAGGAAAGCTATGAATCAATTATTTATTATTCAAAGATGGAGTACATTTTACCAAAATACTAATGAAAAGGAAAGGAGAGCCTGTTTCCTTAAGCTTTCCAGAAAGGACAGTCTGGTTTCTGACAATTACTCAGCTTGTGAAACCTGTAGTTACTAGCCCACACAGAGACACAGGAAGTATGATAAATGGGAAAATTGAGAATTTTTGAAAAGATGGAACAAGTAAAAACTTTAGTCAATTGCAGTGATATTGTCAGTTACATAGACAATGAGGTCAATGGAAGTGCTGTCAAATAACAGCCAATTTATTGCAATCCTGCAGAGTTTTCAAGGCAAGAGACATTCTGAGGTTGTGTGCCATTGCCGGCCTCTGTGTAGCAACCCTGGTCTCCTAACCCTGCTTAGCTTCTGAGGTCTGACAAGATCACACTCATCTGGGTCAATGGAATAGACAATAAGTGAGGCCTATTTCGCAGAAAACATCCCACACATACCAACAACGTATGCTGTTTGCCTATATCTTTAATTGAAATCACAACTGGGTCCAATGGTTGGGCAAACCCTTCTAAAATCAACTCTTGCAACAAAAGTCATGTGGTGCCTTTTGTTAAACCCAAACAACATCACTCTAAAAAGTAGGCAAGCTTTCAAGTATACTAGCATCCTTCATCAAGCTGGATATTATAAAGTATGTGCATGGTAATGCTGGTGAGATCTTAAAGCTTCTTAGCCAGTATCCCATGTTGGATGTTTTACTGCCTTCAAGGGGCATACACAGAATGGCTAGCTCCCCAACCCTCTCTCTTCAACATCTAGCAGTATTCAGCATAGGCAAGGCTTCCCAATCACTGGTCAAAATTTACAATAAACTGAAGTGGCAAATATTTTTCTTATTCACTGACACCAGCTTTAGATAAAAAAAAAATTGGCCAGCATTTTTGGTGGGAAGGTGTCACAAACAGCCCGCAAGGAGAAAAGTAAACAGAAAACCATGGCGAGTCCCACCAGATGAACTGGGTCTCAGCAGCTGCCGTCCCTTAAGAGTATGTTGACACCTGCTATGATCACAGGAATCAGTTTTGTATTTCACTCAAGCACAGAAGGCAAATGTGACTGGCAGCTTGACTGCTCAACCACAGCACTGTTTTAAAAAGGGCCTGTACCAGATGCAACTGAAAGAGAGGCAGGAATGCAAGAAAAATAAAAGGGTAACAACCCCGAACAGCTATCTGTGCTCTCTCTCTCCTCCCCCACCGCTTGCTTAAAGCTACATTTTCCTCAGGGAACCAATGAGTAGATAACAGCAGAGCAGTCAGTGCTCGGCAACAGCCTGGTTATTCTCTTTGGGTAGGGAATGCATATGCTGTTTTCAACCTGGAGGTCAAGCTCTTTACAGAGTTATTTCTGTGCTAGTACAGAATCATTCAGGGGACTGCAAAGGCATCAAAGAAATATACCCAACATCACCTCTGCCTTACATCATGTCCTGAATGGCCTCTAATATAATCAACTTTCAAAGTTGCTGGAGTCGCTATTAGAATTAGGAGATGAAGATGTGTGAATGCATGCAAGATTTCTACATGGGCACAAGCGGAGCTCTGCCATCAATTGCCACATCGTTCCATTTGAAGAAAGAGGTCAAGAGATTTCAGACCTATGAGCCTCATCTTTCAGACTTTTCTCTTGCATTCCAGCACACATCGATTAAGGCAGCACAATAGATTCTACTGGTCCTCTAGAAAGGCACAAATATACAATTTATCTTTCCCTTTCTGCATGCAGAGCTGCCTGACATACAGCAATATCTGCAAAATGTTTGCCCAGCAGCAACTTTCAGGCTGTAGCAATGGTGGCAGGCACAGTGGAAAAAGTTTCGTCTGTCCACCAGAGGCCCCTTAGGCACATGCAGAATAATGCACTTTCAATCCACTTTGCAGCTGGGTGGATTAGCAAAATACACTTGTAAACAATTGTGAAAGTGGATTGAAAGTGCATTATTTTGCATGTGTGGAAGGGGCCAGAGTAGCCAGCAAACCAGAATTAAATCGCAGCCCTCCTCACAACAATGGACCAGTAATGTTGTTTGATGTAAATATCAGTTTGTAAAAACAAACCAATTGCTACAAACTGTTTCAGTGACACAATGTTTTCAGATCTGCAGCTGGGAATGCTACCCTTATCAGTTACAGAGCTTTTGAAGTGATTCTGCTTTCTTTCTCCTGCCCTGTAACCTTCTCTAATACTGCCAGGATAATAACAGCTGCTAGATTCAGACATTACCATTAAGTGTTCTAATAATGAACATTTAATTGGATTTAATTTTGATCAGTCTTTATTCACACATGGTTAAATACAGTGGTAGGATTGTAAAAGATCAACCACCGGTTCACCCCCCTCCCCCAACCACTTACCTGCCTGCTGCGCCTGTCCCCCCTTTCCAAAGTTGGGCGGGGGGAGGCGAGGGAAGGTGGTAGCTTCAGAGGGTCGATGGGGGGGGGGCGCCTTCTGGGCCAGCGGCGCAGCCTTTGGGGGAGGCCTGCTGGAGTGGTCCTGGGCTCACACCAATTAGTCACATGGTGGCACAAAATGATCCCTCACACGAGTAGCCTGGGAGCAGGAAGCAGTGCAGCCGTGGTTGGAGCACTTCAGCCATGCTGCTTCCCACTCAGAGCAGGCTGCTTAGGTGCGCTTCCTCTCTGAGTAGGGGTGTGGGGAACTGGGCTGGGGTGCCCAGGGCCGATCATGCCCTGGGCATCATTTTGCCCCACTATGCCTCTGGTGGCCGCCCTGGAGTGGTGGGATTCCAGCCGGTTAGCTACCAGTTCTGCAGAACCGCTTCAAACTGGCAGAATCCCATCTCTGGTTAAGTATTTCCCATGCTGTAGGATTTATCTCAATCCTATTTCCTACAACACCCCCTCCCCAAATGAAGAATGACCAGTGAAAAGAACAGTAAGAAAAAAACCCACTCTTTCTCAAACATAAATGCCATTCAACTGCGCTATTGTTGTGCCGATAGAATGGCCTTTTAGGACCCAATCCAACACTGTTGAAATTTCAGAAAGTATTACAGATAAAATTATAAAACATGTAGAAAAGCAAGACCTGCTGAGAAAGAGTCAGCATGGCTTTTGCAGAGGCAAATCCTGTCTTACAAACTTATTAGAGTTCTTTGAGGGTGTAAACAGGCATGTGGACAGGGGTGAACTGGTGGACATTGTCTACTTGGATTTCCAAAAGGCTTTTGACAAAGTTCCTCACCAGAGACTGTTGAGAAAACTCAGCAATGAAGGAATAAGAGGGGAAGTCCTCCTATGGATTAAAAACTGGTTGAGAAACAGGAAACAAAGAGTGGGTGTGAATGGGAAGTTCTCACAATGGAGAGATGTCGGGAGTGGTGTCCCCCAAGGATCCGTTTTGGGACCAGTGCTCTTTAACCTATTCATAAATGACCTGGAAGTAGGGGTGGGTAGCGTGGTGGCCAAGTTTGCAGATGATACCAAATTATGTAGGGTGGTGAGAACCACAAAGGATTGCGAAGAGCTCCAAGCGGACCTTGATAAATTAGGGGAGTGGGCTCAGAAATGGCAAATGCAGTTCAATGTAGCAAAATGCAAAGTGATGCACATAAGGGCAAAAAATCCAAACTTCACATACACACTACAGGGGTCAGTGCTATCAGTCACAGACCAGGAAAGGGATTTAGGCGTCTTAGTTGATAGTTCCATGGGAATGTCAACTCAATGCAAGGCAGCTGTAAAAAAGGCAAACTCTATGCTGGGGATAATTAGGAAAGGAATTGAGAATAAAACTGCAAAGATTGTCATGCCCTTATGTAAAGCAGTGGTGCGACCGCACTTGGAGTACTGTGTCCAGTTCTCGTCGCCGCATCTCAAAAAGGATATTGAGGAGATAGAAAAAGTGCAGAGAAGGGCAACAAGGATGATTGAGGGACTGGAGCACCTTCCCTATGAGGAGAGGCTGCAGCGTTTGGGACTCTTTAGTTTGGAGAGGAGGCGGCTGAGGGGGGATATGATTGAAGTCTACAAAATTATGCATGGGGTAGAAAATGTTGACAGAGAGAAATTTTTCTCTCTTTCTTACAATACTAGAACCAGGGGGCATTCATTGAAAACGCTGGGGGGAAGAATTAGGACTAATAAAAGGAAACACTTCTTCACGCAACGTGTGATTGGTGTTTGGACTATGCTGCCACAGGAGGTGGTGATGGCCACTAACCTGGATAGCTTTAAAAGGGGCTTGGACAGATTTATGGAGAAGTCGATTTATGGCTACCAATCTTGATCCTCCTTGATCTGAGATTGCAAATGCCTTAACAGACCAGGTGATCGGGAGCAACAGCCGCAGAAGGCCATTGCGTTCACATCCTACATGTGAGCTCCCAAAGGCACCTGGTGGGCCACTGCGAGTAGCAGAGAGCTGGACTAGATGGACTTTGGTCTGATCCAGCTGGCTTGTTCTTATGTTCTTATGTACATATAAAACATCAGCGCAATTTACTGCTCCTTCGTATATCGTATGGTTCAGGGATACTTCAAAGCACACTTGGAAACACAATCTCCCAGAGATGTTAACATTAAATTTATAAACACCGGTCCCTAACTATCCAGAATTAACAACAAGGGCAATTGCAATATATAAATGATCAAAGTGATACTGACTTCACTATATCTTTAACTGCAGAATATAATATATGGCAGTGACGACTTGTCATCTGCTAGGGAGAAAAAAGGGAAGTGCTACACAGACTTGGTAATTTATGTGCTCACAGATCCCATTTGGAAACAGATCCCATTTCAGTGTGCAAAATATTAGAAACTCCCTTAAAATGCTAAAGTATTTCAGTGTACAAATATTTCAGGCCCAAGGAATCCTAGGGCAAAATTCCTTCAGCTTTAGTTAATCATCTGCAAAAGAAGACTAAGTATGGATTCTTGGACTGTACCATTCAGAATGCAGGCAGGCAAATCTGATTGACTAGTCCTTTCATCAAAACACTGCACATGGAAAGCTCAGTATACCAGAAGAGGCAAGGCTATGGTTACAACCTTCCTATAGTCAATGTATTGTCGAAGGCTTTAATGGCCGGATTCAACTGATTGTAGTGGGTTTTCTGGGCTGTGATACACATCTTCAGAGGTGTATCACAGAGGGAAGTCTGTTACATGCTGGGTCCACACAGGACACAGTGTGTAACAGACTTTCCTCTATGATACACCTCTGAAGATGCCAGCCACAGATGCAGGTGAAATGTTAGGAACAAGATCCAACAGACCACGGCCACACAGCCCAGAAAAACCACTACAACCAGTTCCTACAGTCAGTTTGCTCATGGGGCAAGGTTCCACACAACCAATTCCTTAACATGGTACAAAAAGACCTATACCATATTTCTGAAAATGCAGATTTGTTCCAACTGAGCTGTAAAGAACTCAAGGACAATTTGGTACAAAATGGAGCTGGCAACAGAAAACAAGAAGATATGTGCATATGCAGGCCATGGGTAATGATCTATCATTGAACAGGGGAAAAACACGAGTTTTTCAAGACAGACATGTTTTTCTTGTTCTGTAACATGTTCTACATACTTCCTAACATTAGACGAAAGAATACTAAAATGCTTTTCAATAGAAGTTGTAATTGAACCCTTGAGAAAGTAGAAAGCTCTCTAGATAAAAGATAAACACTATTAGAGGAGCTAGATTAGAATAATCCTCTAATATTTTCTGCTAACGTGTGAATACTGGCAACTGTCTCAACAAGAAAAATAAGAATGCCATAAGGGAATATCAAGTGCCATCTCTGCTTCTGCCTCTAGCAAATGTTTACCAAAATGTCATACATTTTTCATGGTAAGTAATCTAAAACTTTTAGAAGAATTCTTAATTGTTATTCTATCCAACATGAAAACTAATACAAGAGATGCATCTAATTAGTTAGCTACTTGATAGCTCTGACCAACTCATTCATGACATGTTTAATTAATACTGGTCACACCTATCAGTGTTTTAAAAGGCAAATGCTTTGATAAGTTGCAGAAAAGCATACATTTATATATCATATGTAAACTGTCTCTAACAACATACTCTAGGCTAAGCAGAGTGGGTTTTTTTACATGCATTGCAGGTACAAATCACTATAAGGCTAGTTAAATATGAGTTGTAAATACTCAAGTTCTTGACACTTTTTTCTATCATTTTATTAAAAAAATAAATTTTCTATATTAACATGTATATCAGCTTGCTGTATGACTGATCCTTTACTGAATTAAGGAATACACATTGCATTTATCACATTTTGAAATGGAATACAAGCTCCAGGCCATTCTATGGAATAGAACTGAATAATGAGAAACCAAGATGTTGCAAAACATGTTAAAGAAAATAATACACTGATAATCAAAATACTATAATAAATAATGGTACCCTGGAAAAGTATTTCATTAGATAAAGTTTATCTTTTTCTACTGGCCTCTACTGTATGTTCAAGTTACTCTAAAAAAAGTTGCTATACCAACCCATTTCTACACTTGTTTTTTTTCCACTAATTCTAGCTAGTTTTGCTTTTAAAAATTGCAGGAGTTTTCAGCAATTTTAATGCAAGAATATTAAGTAATTTGGTGCCCTTTAAAATTCTAGTTAACGTTGTTTCAGATTTGCTGAGAAGCCAGTACAGATCCCACTGATGAGTGGAAACCATGATGGTATGTGGGCTGAAAGCATCTTCTCTAGCAAAAAAGCAATTTTTTTCTAAATCTTGAATCAAAACATTAAAAAAATGATCAAGTCTGCAATTGCAGTCGTACATATAGGTTATGTAAATCCCACTGAAGTTAATAGGACCATAGCCCCAAAAAGTACTGCCCTATTGCTAGATCTTCTGAACACCACCTTGAACAAACTAATTGCAGACCTGTTGGGCAATGAATACTGCCATGGCGATCAAGGGGTGACACAGAGTTGCAAAGTTTCTCTCTTTCATAAACAGGTAAAAAGGATCTGAATATGTATGAATTTGTAATGGTGGCAAGAGCTTTCCTTCTACTCCCTACATCCTCCCTCTCCGATATCTTCCATTTGACAATCTATTTCCACTCATATAATGCATAAAAAGTTTTACAGTAAAAGAGGTTTGCAAGAGCAGTTTTCATTTCCTTATTTTGAGTATTTATATTTTTAAAAGGAGTTACAGAATGTCGTTGATTTCTTCTGAACTTTTAGAGGAGCTGGTATCATAAGGCTTGACTTTTACATAATTTAAAAAATCAAATTACATCATGAAAATATGCCAACGAGTTGACTCAGTATTCTTAGACAATTCTACTGAAAATTAATAAGCAAGCAAGCAATGAAGGTCTAGCAATATTTTGGTTTTCTGGACAATACAAAAAATAGTACTGATACATTTTTAAAATGTTCATTTGATAAAGCACATGAATGTGACATTCAGAATTCCAACACAGAAAATGTAATGTGGGCAATCTGCTGCTATTTCAAGCACACTTACCAGAAAATACAGTTTTATCATTGTCAAAGTACAGTTGCACAACAATTAGGAACCACAAAAGAAAGGATCCAACAGTATTACTGAAATTTACTGCATTGGAGACCAATAATTAAATACTGCTCAGATAAGATGACCTGTAGTTGTAAAGCAGCATTATCCCAAGCACTTGTGAAGTTCTCTTTTAATATGTTCTGTATCTGAAGCATTTGCTATTGAAGGTTATGTTCTGAATGCAAACCACTCACCTTGGAAACAGTGCATTTAGACACATTCTTATATTGTTGCACATGGCAAAACAGAACATTTTGTAATGGCAACTGTAAATCAAAGTATGAATTTGATTCAGCTTGCTACATAGGCATTCCCCATGCATTATGGAAGTCTTCCTGGGAAATGGTAAATGACAATTTTATTTAACACAGAAAAAGTTAACCAATTTATCCTATAAATATTTTTATTTGCTTTGTGTCTAGAAGTTGCTATTAAGTTCTATTAAACGAAATTCATAACAAAAGTTTCCTAAGAAGTGAAAAAACTTAATTACAAATGTTGAAAAAAGTTGGCCTTGTTCACATATGTACATATATGTTTATTTAATACATTTGGAGAGGAATCTGAATTAATGACACAAATACATAAGCATCAACAGGAAGCCTGAGCGACAGTACTTCAAAATCCTTAGAATGGACAGACTGTAGAAAGGTAGATCAGTTTTTTAGCGTTGCAACAGAGAAAAAATTCAGTCTGAACTGCTGCTGATAAATTGCTCTATACCTTCCTGAAAAGATTTCTCTGTTGAATTAGGATCTTTCTGCCCTTTCTTTTCTTTGTTCTGCTGTTCATGTAAATTTAGGATTATGTTCCTTATTTCTTCTCGTTTTGTCTTCATTCTGGGACGTGGAAACCAGTCTGTTAAATTCATTGGTAGTTCAAAACTTCGAATGGGATCCTAGTGGGAACAAAGTAAGTTTGCTGTAACACACTGTACCTAAAAATGTTCAGAAGTTATACATATAATTAAAAATGTCTCCCAATCTCAGATGAACACACAGGGAAGTTTGTTGCAGCTCTTCTCTGGAGGACCAACTTTGTTCATTTTCAGGAAAAACAGGTAAAGTCTTCTCAAACTTCAAACTTTTATGGCAGACCTTAGCTGCTTAGAGATCTTAGTCGTTACCACTGCTATTAACACACGCACGCTAAAATACCGGTAAGTCTCCTTAAACTTGTTTTGCTTTTAGGAAAACTACATTGAGTCTGGCTACATTAGTGTGAAGCAAATGGGGTCTGTAAGGTAGGGCACTTTTTTGCAATATTGTGGAGCTTTTACCTGCTTTGAGAGAATTTCTTGCAAAATTAGTTTTTCAGGCTTTAGACATGAGAATGCATTGTCCTCTTAATTCATAAAAAGACAATAATCACAACAGCCTATATTCGCAATAAATCTGATTTTTTTAGCAAAAAATAGAAAAAAACATATACTAGCATCTGAGAGAGCCAGGTCATAGCCCCCTACTCTGCCATGGAAGCTTGGTAGGTGATCTTGGGCCAGTAACGTAAGTCCACTCCACACAGTACAAATAAAATGGGCTGGCAAAGGGAAATATCCTGTTTGGACAAAAACTTTGCATGGGTCCCTTCCCCAAAGCGGGATTGACCTGCGATATTTCCCTCAATCCTTGTTTTTTAAAAAATGCCAAAATTGCGATCTTTTTGAAAAATCTTCAGTTGAACCCGCTTCCATGGGAATGTCATGGGCACCAAACTGTTTAATTTTTCCCGCCCTACTGCCCTTTCTCCTGCCTTACGTCATGTCAGTTTCATTTCTGCTGAGCTGCTGACCGGTGTGACAGCAAGCCATTTCAGAAACATCCCCCAAGCATGTTTTCTCCCCTTGGCAGCAACTGTGAGAACCATTTTGCCCAAATGTATACAGCAACAGATTCGCAACCAACGAGGCTATTGCAAGCAATAGCCCCATTTCCTTTCCTTTTTATCTTTTGGGTGCTCAGAGCTCATAGCTAGGCAGATACACACCTTTGGATGTGGATGGGACATACTGTTTGCTCCCATTTTGGACAGATTTTATTATTTTGTATATCACAATGTTAAGGGGGAACATGTTCACATGTGTTGTGGTTTCAAAGCCCAAAACTTTATTTTTAAGCTGGAGAAATGGGAGGGGAAGGTCCTGCTTGGGTTGCTGTAGATTCTCCACCAATTGGAAGTGTTCCTTTGGCAGAAGGTAGGAGCAGGCTGAAGGGGGACATTGGTGGTGGAACAACCAATCAGAACGCAGGTATAACAAGATGTTCGGGCCTGCATGTTTGCATTGTAAAAAAAAATTAGCACCTTCGTGCAAAAGGACAGAAAGAAAGCAGATTCTTTCCTTCATGGAAAATGGGCACCCATGTAAAAAACAAAAAGGAATAAAACAGACCCAGATTAAAAAATAACAGATGTAACTCATTATTATGCTGTGCAGAATAGTCCATTCAGCCTAACCTATGTCAGAAAATCATTTCTGTGAAAATAAAATGGAAGAGAGGCGAATAATATAAATTGCTTTAGATCCCCAATGGAGAGAAAGGTGGGGTCTTAATGAAGTAAATTAATATTCTTGTTATGACAATGCTAGTATCAAGATACTTGTAAATTGATTCTGAATTAAACACTATATTACATGTGCAGTAGGAAAGCAAGAAAATTTCTAAACCCTTTCTGCCACCTCCAATCCGACAATTTAAAACCAGCTATACTGGAATATTTGGGTGCTGTGTGGTTTCCGGGCTGTATGGCCGTGTTCTACCTCTGCTAGAACACGGCCCTACAGCCCGGAAACCACACAGCACCCAAATGATTCTGGCCGTGAAAGCCTTTGACAATACATTATACTGGAATACTTTCAATTTGAAGTACTGGGTAAGTGAAATATGAATTTAAGAACAAAACACATGCTTAAAATAACCCCAATAACTCACCTCAAAAAAACTCTCCACATACTGAAGAACATAAACTCCGCAATCACTAAAGTTGTTCTGTTGTGGCACTTTAGGGTTTGAGCCTTTCATTACATCTTTGGAGAAACTTTTTTTAGTACCTTTCTTAACTTCCCATTCAACTTCCAAGTATCTGTGATATGAAGCACAAAGGTCAGGAAAATGTTTTATACAGTACTCTGGCACAGAACACAAGTTGTAAATCAGAATTAATTACTCACTCCCTTAGAGTTCTGACAACATTTGATCGCGAAGGGCCTCTCAACGAATCCATAAGCAGAATGCAAGGCCTACAAGGAAACACAGTTTTTTCTCCCATTAATGTTTAATTATTCAATGAATGCATACACAGAGGTGCTTTACACTGGATCAGGCTACTGGTCTATCTGGTCAGTACTGCCCGCTCTGACTGGAGGGAGGGTCTTCAGAGGTCATTCACATCACCCACTACCTGATCCTTTCAACTGGCAAAGCAGATGCTCTACCACCAGCCACAGTCCTACTCCAAATATCTATCTTTGGGAACAAAAGGGATAGTTGGAAAAAAGAGTTACACAGAATTCTAAAGACATTTCTACTTCCAGGGGAGAAAGCATGCAAAACACAACCAGGCTCCCTATATCTCCTACTGCAAGGTGACTTTATTACTCACAGCTGTGCACCTAGAGGACTTTATTTCATCACAAGGTCAACCCAGTACACTTGAAAGATCATATAAAATAGTTAATTCAGTTTTTAGTTCCCAAAGAAAACAGGTGATATGACTTCCCTATTTCTTTGTGTCTGCATGCTTACATGCATCCAAGCGCATATATATGTTCCTGATCTTTAATCTCTTGAAAAATCCCATTGCAGCGATATACACTTTGGTTTATCGTGCAGACTGACAAGATATGCTCGTTTTAACATCAGGCACTCAAACACAACTGCGTGACTTCAAACAGACACTAATTTAAGTAAGTAGATTAAAAAGATTAGAGAAAGGATGAAAGCAGTACACACACATATACAAGGAGATGCAGCGATAACTGCATAAGTCTATTCATGATCAACCATGGCTATCATTATTATAAACATCTGTTAAATATGCAACTTATACATAGTACTTTCAAGTTTTTCTTACATATTATTTTATGTTAGTAGTACAACCATCTAAGTTATGTCAAAATGACATAAGCAAGTAAAGCATGTCTGAAATGGATGGATCATTAAATCTTTTGAGCAGAGATTGACTGTAGGATACTTTATCAGCCATCTGTTTTGGACAATTCATGCCAAGTTACAGCAGCTCTGACTGTAACACTGTAAACGCTTAATGAACTGGTGAGGTTTCTTTATTGTATTAAGTAGGACCTGGCATTTCACATTACACATTTCACATTACACATTTTTTGTGCCGGGCAGCTGGGGAGAGGCAGCAGCCACAAATGAGGGGAGGGGTGGCATGCATGGGAGGAGCGGGAGTGGGCCCGGCATCTGGACCTGGGCCACCCATCCTAGTGGAGGGAGGGGGAGGGGAGGGAGGGGTGGCATGCACGGGAGGGGAGGGAAGGAGAGGGGGCCCGGCATCTGGACCTGGCCCACCCACCCTAGCAGAGGGAGGGGGAGGGGAGGGGTGGCATGCAAGGGAGGGGAGGGGAGGAGAGGGGGTTTCACATTACACATAACACATTTCACATTACACATAACACATGCACATGCACTGCAGGAGTGTAGATTTTTATAAACTGAGTGTAGGCATATTATTGTAATTATTTTATAAATATAAAACAGAAAATGTAGAAAAAAGGAGGGGTACACTGAACTGTAAAAGTCTTTTTTAAAAGTAAGTTTTTTTCTCTAAAGTGTTTTTGCGGTCTCCATGTCAACAGACAAGGTCCTATAATCTTCCAGAAGAGGAAGTGTGTGCCTCTGTTCATGCAATTCTTTCAAGCAGTGAGAAAGGTCCATTCTGTGAAATATCCACTTCTGACACTTAGGACTGCAATATAGAGAGCAATGTTTTGCAGGACTTTTTTAAGGAGCTTGATTTTTCACAAGTTCTGAATTTATAATTGAGGGACCAAAGCAATGAAAATAGAGAGGGGCAAAATTGGAGTCTGTAGTGGAGAACCAAAACTGCTTTATCTCAAATCAGCGGTTTTGAAACTGGTCAGCAGGGACTCCTGTAGTCCATGAGGTTAGTCTAGGCAATCTGTGAGTCCCTTGCAAGGAAAGAGAGCACGTCCCTCTTACTGAGACACTGCCTTGGGTGAAAAGGTGGAATTTGCTTCCTCCTCTCTCGAAGGGTGGCAGTTCATGGAGCTGTTGCTGTCCGCAGAGCACTAGCCAAAAAAGTGCAGATTAACTGTCAGGCTAAAATAGATCAGCTATACAAACAAGAAGGTACAAGTCCTACTAGAGTCATAGTCCTACTAGAGGTATAGTTACTTGATCTTTTGTTGAAGGCTTTCACGGCCAGATTCAACTGGTTGTGGTGGGTTTTCCGGGCTGTGTGGCCGTGGTCTGTTGGATCTTGTTCTTAACGTTTCGCCTGCATCTGTGGCTGGCATCTTCAGAGGTGTATCACAGAGGGAAGTCTGTTACACACTGTGTCCCTCTGTGATACACACTTCCCTGTGTGATATACCTCTGAAGATGCCAACCACAGATGCAGGCGAAATGTTAGGAACAAGATCCAACAGACCACAGCCACACAGCCGGGAAAATCCTCCACAAATAGTTACTTGAGTTTAAATTTATCTGGTTTGCACTCCACTTCCCTTTATTTCCCCTTCTCTCCCAATGCAAAGAGGCTCCATAGAGGCACAGAAATACCATGCTGGATCCGCAGAAATAACCGCTAAAAGTAGTTCTCAATTGAATGATGGAAGTTCAGGATGTGTGATAACAGTGGTGTTCTATTTCTTCGAGCAGTTTGGAAATGTTTTGTAAGACCCTTCCCAGCTCTGTATAGTCAACCTCTAGCTGGAAGATATTAATCAACAAGAAAGTTTCCTGCTCTCTCTAGCACAAATCCCCTTCCAATCAAAGGGTGAGACTGTTCAGAACTTTGGTCAGTACCTTTTGATTTTTGGCAGTTATCCTCTCAGACCTTACGTATAGGCTACATGTACTCAATAATTTTTTTCCCTAAAAGTTGTTTTAATGCGTATATGATGTGGATCTCACTATTTTTTTGAGGACATTATAGGATGGAAGCCTAATTCATGGACTTTGAAAGGATCTGTCTGAGGCATGGTGAGTTCCCATGAGAGAGAAGTAGAGGGCATGAGGATCAAAATAGGACTCTACACATTGCTCAAGTTAAGAATTAGTGCTTTAGTTGATATAATACATACATACAGGCTTGCTTCAAACACAGTGAAAATCATGGTTTGGTGCTACATGAATAAGCCTGGAAAGAGTCCAGGGTTTGCATGCCCCCCTTCGCATTCTGTCCACCCACTGTATACTATTTCTTTCTCATTCCTAGTTAGTGTCAAATCACAGCTTGTCATTGCATTCAAACCAGCAAGCTATGCGTTGTGCTTACTACATGGCATGTGAATTCAACATTCCTTGTAGGCATCTACACAGCCTTTTAAAATTGCTGTTACATGAAAATATCAACAAATCTGGCTTGTGATGGATTCACACGTGTGCATGGCTCTACTTTCTTTCCCCTCCCTTCACACATACAGCACAACGAAACCAACTCTGGTTATCTGATATATGAATGCAGCTGCACTGGCTAATCTAGAATTCATTTTCTTTTCCGACTAGCAGTGATCCTAAAGCACAATTAAACAAACAAGGTGTGCTCACAATTTTATTTAGCTGCGGTTAAACTGGACTTCCGAATTAAGGCCAAGGCATTATTTAGCAAGATGTCTGAACCGTGCCATGGAGGATTATGTGGAAATCCCACATGCACAGTTATGTCATAGTAGCATGCCATGATAGTCACAGAATTGTCCACAACAGGCACAAGCATAGATTGTTGTTGTTCTCTATGCCATCCCCACCATGTGAAATATGATGATGGTTGCCAACAATTAGGGAAAGAATATATTACCCCTTTAACAGAGGCTTGACATGTGCAAATAGGGAGTTGAAGCTTTTCAGGGCATTGAGGCAAATGATACTACATGGTACAAAACATCAAATTACGATTCTATTAAAAGGACACCAAGTTTTTTCTTTGGGTTGTCGGTAACCTTAAATGTGACTGCCAACCTTCTGGTCTAGGAAAACTTGAATCAGTTTCAAATACTCCAAGTTAAAATGCAGGCACATAGGGAAATTTGAATTTGCCCCCCACCCCCATTTTAAAACCTCACTTTAGAAGGTTTTAAAAGGTTTTAGAAGTATACATGCACAGGAACATGCCGTGTTCAATTCTGTCACAGACAAACTTATTTATCATGTCTAATCAATAAATTAGATGTTTCCATATTAAACACTCTGGAGTAAATGTTGCTACACTAAATTTTTGCAGTAAAAATATGTCAAAGCATATTTAGCACCATATACCAGGATAGTCACTAAAAGGTATAGGTTTCCCACTTTAAAACTTACTGTTTACATATAGTTGGCTTTAGATGCCACTGTCCTAATTCTGAGTTACAATTATCATCTGCAAGGCCATCATCATCGCTGCTGTTTTCCTAAAAAAAAAAAAAGGTGGTTATTTTACAATAATGTTAGAGAATCTAGATTTACCGCTAATAAAAGGAAGAAGAAGAGTTTGGATTTATATTCCCCCGCTCTCTCCTATAAGGAGACTCAAGGTGGCTTACAAGCTCCTTTCCCTTCTTTTCCCCACATCAAACACCTTGTGAGGTCGGTGGGGCTGAGAGAGTTCCAAAGAACTGTGACTGGCCCAAGGCCACCCAGCAGGAATGTAGGAGTGAGGAAACACATCTGGTTCACCAGATAAGCCTCTGCCACTCAAGTAGAGGAGTGGGGAATCAAACCTGGTTCTCCAGATTAGAATCCACCTGCTCTTAACCACTATATCACACTGGCTCTCACTGCACACAACATTTGCCTCAGAAAAAACCCCAGTATTTATTAAAATATCTATATCCTGCATTTTTCACCTGTGGGCAATGGGGAAATGCTTTCCTATAGCTATTTTGAGACAGGAAAACTGCAAAGGGGCACTGTAGTCCCTTCTTCCCTCACACTATGGTCCTGAGCCACATTGGGCCCTGTGGAAGTTAGGACATTAGTTCCCTGCAGCCAACATCTGACTGAGGGAAATGAGAGTTGAGTCAAGGGAACTCGGGCCCTGTTCTGAAAAGTAAATCACATCAAATTTGTCCCTTTGCCAGAGCCTTCTGCTTGAACTGCATAACATTCAATCCACAGAATGCTGGGTTGCATTTTATGTTATTTTTAGCTTTCATACATCAATCTGAGACCCCCTCCCCCTTAATTTCCTATACAAAAAGGAAAAGAGCAATAATACTTGAAAATGCTACTGCATGAATAAAAATGATTTCAGACATTTTGCCCAACCAGTTTTCACTGAGTTTATAAACATTCTTGGCAAAACTTAATCCCTTATATTGTGATGTTTTTACCTGATTATCCTGATCATCTGAAAAATCAATCAGCTCATCTTCATTCAGTTTACTGCTGTCAGCTGAATCTTCACTATAGTTTAGCCGAATTTTCTGTAAACCATCTGCATTAACAACAAAGATCAGTACATTGTTTTTAAAAGTGCAACAGGGTATATTAGTGTCCAGATGAGATGAGTAAACCACAAGGTTAGATGGAAATTTTTCACACTAATGTGTACTGTGAAAACAAATATTACCGAAAGTAGTTTCTTACAAGATTTTAGACCTTGTATTGTCGAAGGCTTTCACGGCCGGAATCACTTGGGTGCTGTGTGGTTTCCGGGCTGTATGGCCGTGTTCTAGCAGCATTCTCTTCTGACGTTTCGCCTGCATCTGTGGCTGGCATCTTCAGAGGAATCTCCTCTGAAGATGCCAGCCACAGATGCAGGTGAAACGTCAGGAGAGAATGCTGCTAGAACAAGGCCATACAGCTCGGAAACCACACAGCACCCATTTTAGACCTTGTATTTTAGCAACCATATATTTCCACTTCCCCACAGGAGAATTAATACAAAAGCACTCTGCTAAATTACATCCTTGATGCTCCAGGTCAACGATTTCCAAACATTTTCAGGCTGTTGCCCCCTTGGCTCCCAGGCCACATCTCTAGTGCCCCTCCCTGCACACACCTCTTTCTTGGCATGAGGCCTACTGCAAATTCAAAACAACTTCTAACACTGTAAACATGCGTAAACATAATCAAGCAAACGTTAACCAATTTATGTAGCTGTTTTAGGAATACAAAAGGGTATTGGAAGGAAAGCGAACGAATGTGTGTGTGTTCTGGTTGCCACCCAGAGGATCCAACATCCATGGCAACTTCTTTGGGTGGGCTGAGAAGGCCATTAGTGGCTTGTCACCAGGGGTGGATCTACAGAAATGGTACCCAGGCCAAGCACTGAAATTGCACCCCAAATAGCTGACATCTCTGAGCACCCTAAACTAGGAGACAGCAGAGGTACAGAGGCCATATCACTTCAGTCCTGTTCCATCTAAAAAGGTAAAGGCAGTCCCCTGTGCAAGCACCAGTTTGACCCACAGGGCTATGTTTACTAGGCAGACTATGGAGTGGTTTGCCATTTTCTTTCATTCTCAGTCATCTTTCATATTTGTTGCATGGGGAACCCTGAATGGGGTGGGGAAAAGGTACAAAAATGTCTACAATAAATTAAAGACAGTAACATCACGGCAATTTCTAATTGTTGGGCTATCTGCACTGGGATGATGGGATACTTTGATAGAGGAAGAAGAGGAGGAGGAAGAAGAAGAATGCATTACTATTAATAAGCCAGTTTTCTTCTTCTTTTTCTCCCAGAATTTGGTTTATGATTTTAACAAACTGGTTGAAATGCATCCATGAATACTCACATGCTTCACTACCTCTCCCTCTCCTCAAAAAAACCCAATAAAACCTTCTTGTTTTTGTTGCAGTACTTAGGCATAATCTCTGGTTTCCTGGAAATGTTGCATGAATTTACAAGTCAGTATTAAGATCAGGCTGAAATAAATTAATAGCTTTACCCTTGCCCAGCTGGTCACAAAAAACTCAGCCCTTGTTCATATATTCTGGCAAGCGAGGCATTGGTGGGTTCTGACATGACAACTTCTCAAGCCTGCCTAGAAATTCTCAGTCCTAGGCGGCAGAACAGTCTGCAGCTTCTGCCTCTCTGCCCACCAAATACACTCTTTTTACTTTTTTTGCCCAGTGAAAAAAAAGAATTAAAATGGTAAAGCAGGAGGGAATCAGTGTGAGAGAGAAGCAGAAGAGATGCCTTCTGTGTTGTCCCCCCGCTCCTGTAAGGGTACTGGGCAATCCAGGGGGTCATCAACCCCAGTAGCCTTTCCTCAGCCTGGGTCAGAAGCATTCAGTCCAGAGAGAGAGCACCCTTTCTGCAGGGAGAGGATGGAGCAGCCATGCAGATCTGACCCTGCAGGGATTGGTGTGTGTATGTGAAGCCCACTTGCCTAGCCCACCAGTCACCACAGCCCCAACCCACCAAAGGAGCCCAGCGTGGGTATTCTGCCTCCCCCGGTGGCCAGCTTGTGCCCTGCACCTTCCATGCAGCTGTTGCCAACAAAAGGGAACAGGGTGGGCCATTCCCTGCAAGGAAGAGTCAGTCAACCCACCTCAGGGGCTCCATTGCAAGGCTGGGGGGAGCTGCCTCCTCCTCCCTGACAGCCAGGGGGCCTTTCCCCCCACCCCCCAACCCAGGCAGGCCCTCATGCACCAGTCAGTGGCAGCACCTGGCAGCAGTGCAGAAAAATACTTCTCAGGAAGTATTTTTTCTGTGTGGTTACTTTTCTGTGTGGCTACTTTTGTGTGGCTACTTCACAAAGGCAATCATAGCTAGATTTGGGCTGCAGCTGGTAGATTATGTTAATGGGGTGTTTTGCCATTGCCTTCCCCAGCTGTCTACACTTTACTCCCAGCAAGCTGGGTACTCATTTTACCAACTTTGGAAGGATGGAAGGCTGAGTAAACCTAGAGCCAGCTACCTGAAACTGATTTCCGTCGGGATCAAACTCAAGTTGTGAGCAGAACTTTGACAGGAGTTCAACAGCTTAGAAATCTGCACCACTGGACAAAAATCAATTCGTGATTTTATACAGATTCACAGAGACAATAGTATTACCAAGTCTGTTCAATATAACACATCCAATATCAAGATGTTTGATCACACAGAACTATAATATTCTTTCAGAAACTGTGCGTGGGTTTTCAATTCACTTGCTTTGAATTTAGACCTACAGCTCACTTCATTTTGTTAACTAATCACTAAATGAGAAAAATAGGAAAACTCTGAATTCAATATTTCCTATTCATTCTTGGCTACTACCCTAGATATATTTTATGACGAAACAAACTAAGATTTTTTGCCAGTGCAAAACATTCTAAAACACTGAAAGTACAATAGTAAATTACCGATAAAGTACTTTTCTTGATGAAACCAACAAACAATTTACACTGCACTACACTGCACTGCACTATGGCAATAATTTTTTTCCAGGTTTTCCTTTGCGAACAGGACAGTGAATTATTGTAACAGAGTAATATCCAAAGATGTGTGGATCTACTAAAGTTATATTTAGACACAAGGAACAAGTTGAAATCTACCCATGACAAGAATGGGGCTACTTTATTCTCACACTTGGACACTCCCTTCATCCTCTCCTCACATGCATAGATACAACAGAAAGCTTGTTAAAATAGGAAAACTTCAATCTAGTCACAGTTTGTTGTCCAAATTTGAATGCCCAAAATCAACTGGAATTTGCTTCTTGCCAACAAAAAAAGAATGCTAAACCAGGAGCAAGCTCCCTATATAAATCAAAACCAAGCACTTTTAGCATAGGGGTCAGATCAGTGATCTATGTTAATAATTGGCAAAAGTGCTATATTCCAAATATTCTTCCCAACATTAATTACAGTTACATCCTGCTGTTCCTTCAGAATGTTCAGAGTGCTTTAAAGGTAGCCCTCAGTGGTTTCCCATTTGAGCCCATTTCATTTCAACAATACCGTAGTATCCGGGGTCCTAGACCATTCCATCACTACTTAAGGGCTTCAAATAATTAATTTACAAAGTTCTCCCAGTAGCATTTTTTTTGAACAATTGTCGCTAAAAGAAAGAAAAGAAATAGGCACACCAAAAATACACACCAGAAGCCTGTATCTGAGCTTTAGGTCCACTCTGCATGCCATTCGCCTCCAAACTTTGATGGTCACACGTATGAACGGCAGGTTCCAAAGTTCTCAATTCATCTTTGGTGCTAGTTAACTGATTCAATTGTTTTAGCCCACTTCTCCCACATAGGTGTTGTCTGCAGTGGAGGAACTCGTTGTCCTCCCCTTCTGTGCCTGTGTCAGCCAATGTGTCACTTTGCTTCCTGTTCAGCACTTTCTTTGCTGCTACTGCTGCAGAGGAGGTGTGCTGTAACGTATCCAAGTCACTGGGTGTAACAGGCGATGTGCTTCGGTCTTGATCTGAAGAAGAAGATTTAATTTGGGTAGGCATGTGTTCCTGATAGTAAGGGTTGGGTTCATATACTGGTGTCTCTAAACCTGGATAACAAATGACAGCCAGAAACCAATGTGCCCTGCAAAACAAAACAAAGAAATATTTCAAAAAGCACTCTTAATGGGTATTTGTTATACTGTGAAACATTTTGTACCTCAAATGTATTGAGTCCTGTTTCTGCTTTTCTACTATGTCAGACATCCACATAAAGATAACTTCTGGGTCCCACCAACAGTGTACCAGAGACATTCCCCTAAGCCAATGGCATGGCCACAAAGCCGCTCTTGAAGAAAGGAAGTGGCATTAAACGCAGCATGCATCCCAAGAGGAAAATTGGCACTCTCTTCATGCATGCATAGGAAAGCTTGTAGCACATTCATAGGCCACTGTGGATCCCAGCCTATTTAAATGATTAAAGTTTAAACATTTGGTAATGCAGTTTAACCTTTTTATAGTTAGCCAAGTTTCACGTACAGTGGAACAGTGTACTTCCTCACTATACATGAATTACTTCCATAATAACTTTTTAAATTTCTATTTTACGGGAGACTTAGCATTTGCCTGTAAAATTTGAAATGTTGAAAAGACCACACGATTGTTCAAATACTCAGGCTCCTTCTGAACATGCAGAATAATGCACTTTCAAACTGCTTTCAATGCTCTTTAAAGCTGTGCAGAATTGCAAATCCACTTGCAAACAGTTGTGAAAGTGGTTTGAAAATGGATTATTCTGCGTGTGCTGAAGGGGCCTCAATTCTGCAAGCAGCACTTTACAAGCAGGAATAAAATTATCTTCTCCTACCTAAAGTGTTCAGTAGTTGATAGACAATAGGAGGAACAGGGTATTATTTCTGCAACCCTTCTGCTGTAGCCTTGACAAAATAGAAGTATGTGTGCTTTGCTCAAAACATACATGTCAGTTTTACTAGCACTGTTGCCTTAATGTGTTTCAGCAACAGTGCACAATGCTTTTATCTGAACATGCCTTTAATGGATACAGTTACAGGTAGGTGGAAATGAAGACTGCTTATCATGTTGGATCCAAAGAAAATAGCTGCCAGTGCCGCTATGCAAACACTTGTGTGAAAATTCCATCAGCATAATAGTAGGTTTCATAGCAATCCTTTCATTCAAGCAGAAACTGACACACAACCTCTCAGGCAAACTTTTTGGTACATACTCAGGTTTTTTTAACTCCAATTTTTTTACACAGTGTTCCACTTCAACATGCAAAACAGTTCTCCTGCAAGTGGAAGAGCAACTGTGAATCCAATACTGAATGAAGCTTCCAACAAAGACTTAGTAAATCTTTTGTGGAAAATGCTTATGCCTTCAAGTGGTCAGAAGTTATATTTTATACTATAAAAGTAATAGACACCTACATGGTTTTCAATACAGACACTCCAAAATTCAGGCCTGAGTTTGCCACAAAATGTTCTGTAGTTGAAGGACCATCCATTTTCTTGAAGTCTCTGTGTGCCAGCCATCTGTTGACTATCCCACCATGTAGGATTGATCCCACCTGGCATAAATCAAAGCCATTTTCATCATGGCTCCAGCTCTGTGGAATTGGTCCTATGAAAAGGTGAGAGGGACCCCTCTTTGGAGAGCTTCATGAGGCACTGCAAGGGCTTCCTGTTTGCCAGAGCTTTTGAGGGGGTTTGAATAACAGACATCCTTTACGGAGGGAAGGGGGGAGGGATTTGGGGGCTTGCCATTTTACTTTGGGGATGTTTTAACTATAATTGTAAGCTGCTCTGAGGAATAGAGGGATATAAACATTTGAATACATAATTAAATAATTGAACCAAGTTCACTCTGCATTTTTCCTTCTGCTATATGCACCATTTCTACAATACACATCTCTTTATCTACACTATCTTCAAATGAATCCTATTTCCATTCTTGCAGTATGGATTCCATAGTTCCTCCAAATAAGTGATTCGCAGAAAAAAACCCCGAGATTTTCTAGCAACTAAATGAAAATACAGTTTTAAAATAAAATATTATGCCAAATATATAACTAAATATACTTACGCTTCATTAAGGGGAACAAAAATGAAATCTTTCTCAAATATATCAACATGGCGTGTCCACGTTTTCACTCGTCCATGTCTTTTTTGCTGAATTCTATGAACATATCAATAGGGAAAAAGTGCCTGTATAATCTCCATTATAGAAGTTTACAAGGTGTCATATTCTCTCATTCCTAAAATGAGAGTTTAACTCAGTAGGTGAGAAGTTTCATGTGGCTCTTTGACAGGCCATTTGTGGCCCTCCTGGCAGTAACCCCTGTCTGGCATCTAACCCATTTCCCAACTGGGCCTGTGGTAGTCACGTGGCTTACATCATGAAACATTAATCACTGGAGAAACTAGAGGACAGGTAAGCTGTGAACCTCCCTGAGCCACAGGCCTTATGCCACAGATGGAAGGGCCCATCTAGTTCAACAACTCCACTCTCTCCCCACCCACCCCCACTTTCTTCCCAGTCTCTGCCCTCTAATCCCAGCACTCAGGCACCTGCCAGGACAAGGAATAAACTGGCCACAGACAAGACCAAATAAAACCATCTCCACCATGGCAGTCACCCAAGACAACAGCAAGCTTAGAGTTGGAGTTTTAGAGTTACATAGCAGAACTGAGAGTTCTTTATTTAATATTAATAGTTATCAGTGTATCTATTTGTTCACATGGCCCCATCAGAAGATATTTAAACCACAGGTCACGACCACACACACAGACACAAAAGCTTGAGGGGGTGGGGGTTGGACACAGATTTACAGAATTATAAAACTAAAAAGGGGTCAGAAGGTACAAAGTACCTCCAAACAGAAAGCAGTTGTCTGCACAAGTGCACACAACTGTTGTCCTAACAAGGGAATGCACGAGGAGGAGGGTGGAGATGGAGTGAAAGTTGCTGATCTCTGCCATCTCAGCTGCTGAGGAGCTGACAACAGTGGAAGCAATTGGGGGAAGAGGTACGGGATCTGATCCCTCCACTGTGGGTAATTCAATGATGGAATCGGGTGGAGGAGGATCAAGACATCACTTCCCCCAATGCCCTGACTGCTGAAGGCAGGTGAGAGAAAGGAGCAGAAGTCCCTCACTGACTCATTTTACCATTGAGACAGCAGAACTGCAGGCAGATTACCAGTGGACAAGAAGGAACCACCACTGCCTGGGTGCAGATAGATGACAGCAGGGGAGCCTCCATGGGAGCAAGGAGGGAAGGACAGCTTGGCTGGTGAGTAATCTGACCACCCATTGGAGATGCGATTCCCATTGAGAGGGAGTGTGAGAGAAGGGGGGGAGGGAGGAAGACAGAAAGAGAGAACTGCTGTGAGACAAGGGGGCCTGATAGTTTTTGTACCTTACATTATTGTAAACACGTTTGTTGGGATGGCACTCAGGAATAATGTGGGCCTTTTCGTTTGTGGCATTTATAAATGCTGCTCTCCACGAGCTAAAGAGTGAATAAAGCTGGTAGTAACTACAATCACCATAAATGTTCTCACTGCATGAAGAGGACCTTGTATTTTCTATTATTTTGGGAAGGATGTGAATATCTTTTAGAAGCTGGTTTAAATCTATGCATACGAACTAGAATACTTATATTTCACTTCATCCATTCCACTGTTAATAAAGGCAACAACACATTTGTCTTTAAATTTGCAAAGTATCATCTCTACAATGGCAAGATCTTGTTCTCTAACTGCAGTTCTACAAATAAGCACACTTACGTGAGTTTTGAGATTTCATGAAGATTTCTCCTCTCTCTCTGATTAAGGCGTTTGTAGAAGAAGGAACTAAATATGTGGATTCTATCAGCGTTTTCTTTTTTCAACTTTTCAAGCACCAAATACCTTCATTTGGAAAACATGGTTATTTGCATTTGCTGGAGAAGTTTTTCAAAGGTTCCCACTAGTGAAGTCAAAGGCTCATGCCAATCACTCACTCACTCTCTCTCTCTCTCTCTCTCTCTCTCTCTCTCTCTCTCTCTCTCACACACACACACACACACCACACACACACACACACACACACACACACACACACACACACACCTCACACACACCCCAGCAAAACCACATCGCCCATATAAAACAAAAAGGCTTCTATATATTCACAGAACTCCCCAAGCATACACAACAGTAACTTTTAAAAATTAACCAAATGAAAAATTAGCCAAATGAAAAAGGTCCTAATGATAATCAAATATGCTGCTGGGAACATGAAATGTTGAGAATAGCTGAGCATAAGTTTAAGGGGAAAACAAAAACAGGGAAAATTAACCTGATGAAGCACCTGGGATGCTGGATGGGCATCCTGGATGGGAAGATTCTGAGATTTCCAAACTACTACTCACTTTCCACAATTTTCACAGTGACTGAGCTTCCAATCTTACGTTTTTCATGCTGTTGGTTATCAGATGGTCCATTTGGACAACAATATGAAAAGAGAACTTCATGCTAAAACTCCATGCTCCTCTCCCACCTCCCCACCCAGGCACTATATCCCTGCTTCTTTGGACCTGTCAGTGTTCTACTCCCTCTTTGCCAGCCAGCCAGCATGATTTTTCCATTCACTGATGGGCTTCTGAGAGCCAGTGCTGCCGGCTGCTGTTGTCTTCCCCTCAACCTGCCTCAGGAGTCAGTTCTACAGGAGGGTTCCTGGCCAGCTTGTTTACCAGTTGCATAGGATTGCTCCTACCAGAAAGGTCCCACCAGCTATGAGGCTGGTTGCTGAGGATTCCTCTGAAGAGAAGGTAGTGTACAAAATCTGTGTAAATATCTGGCACATTTCATTAACTGGAAATCGTCCATGAGGGCCAGATATTTGCTTTACACTGAGCAAACAAACAACTTACTGGTAATCCCTGGCCTGAACGCAGTCTGGTTGTCCCCGACCAGGGCTTTCTCAGCCCTGCCCCCAGCCAGGTAGAATGCTCTGTCAAATGAGACCAGGGCTCTGCAGGATCCGGTACAGTTCCACACAACTTGCAAGACAGAGCTTTCTGCCAGGCTTGTGGTCGAAGATAGCAACAATATTCCATCTCTTTGGTCTACCCCTTTCCTGTCCTTCCTATTCTTTAGACTACTATGAATGAGGTTTGCTGATATGGTTCTATCACTCTCCCTTTAAATAGTTTTAGGGTACTACATGATTTTTTCTGAATTTCATTTTATTTATTATATTTGATGTTATATGACAACCTGACCCATATGGGGAAGGGGGGGGGGTTCTCATAAATTGAATAAATAAATAAAATAGATAATAAAGCTTTTACAATTTTTTTTAATTGCTTGATCTGCATCAACTGTAATTTAAGAAATTTCAATCATGAACTGCCTAAATAACCTAGGCAACACAAAAGAGCTTAATATTTAAAACTTACTTTAAATAAAAATCAATGATGACATCATTTAAGAACTCTCCCTCATTTAAACAATGGAGATCTTCATTGGTCACAGAAATACCACCCTTTGCAGGTGGAGGTGGATAGACTATCAACCTGCAAATAGAAGAACATTAAAATAATAAACATCAACATTTCTATAATATAGGAAGCAATTACACCATACAGGAAATATGCTTACTTTTCTATAGGTCCAATAAAGACTGTATGCGGTTCTCCACATTCATCATCATCAAAAAATTGGAATTGTGCTGCATTTCGAAGCTGCATTTTAGATTCAGAGACAACCTTAGAGAAAATGACATGAAATACCTATTTACACTTTATACTGCATAACATGAAATGAACTCTGAAATTGATTTTCTGACCTTCTTCCTTAAAGCACTTTAAGAAAAAAATCACAGGATTCTTAAAATTAACAATATTATAACTTTAATATTTATGCAAAATAAGAGTAATACTTGTTTTGTTTTGCCTTCTTTGTGCGCATTTCCCTTGGAGGTGTCTTCAAAGGATTTTGTAAAAGCCACAAGTCTACTGTTTGCTTCTTCAAATGGAATTTTTACAAAAAAATCAGAAATACTGTTTCTGACACCAATATCAGCAATTATTTTCTCAAAGACTGCATTTGCATGAGGGTCAAGTCCCGTTTCAAAAATCAAAATGATGTACTGCTCCTCTGGATCTATGAAAAAAAGGAAATTTGCTGGTAGGTAATGAAATAATTTATTTAAAATGCAGTTCCTCTGACAGTTCAATCTCTTACATTTAATTATTTAATAATTACATTTAATACATTTAATAATTTACATTTAGTTACATTTAATAATTTTATCAACTTTTCAAAACATCTGGGTTACTTGGCAGAATATAGTCCCAGCCAGCAAGCTGGCAGAGGGAGCTCCTTATTTGGGCAGTGACATCAGGGGGAGTCACTGCCCAAATAAGGAGCTCCCTCTGCCTGCCTGGGTTTGAGGAAGCCCAGCCAGCCAGCTGGCAGGCAGGCAGAGGGAGCTCCTTATTTGGGCAGTGACTCCCCCTGATGTCACTGCCCAAATAAGGAGCTCCCTCTGCCTCCCGGCTTCCCACCCTCGGCTTATACAAGAGTCAATAAGTTTTCCCAGGTTTGGGCAGTAAAATTAGGTGCCTCAGCTTATACACGGGTCGGCTTATACACGAGTATATACGGTAGCTATCTTTATTATCATGCTGGAACTAACATCTCAGGGAGCTGCAAAGATTTCTACCAGGAAAATCCTGAGGAAGCATTAAAGCCCTGCCTCTTCAGAGTTGCTGCACTGACCAGAATCAGGCCAACCCTGGCTGCTTTTTAGGGTTTGAAATTACACTAGGAGCTCAGGTTACAGATCACGTAAGTAATGTGAAGATTGATCCTTCATTTGCAGTTCAAATAAGTGTGCTGTTTAGCAGAACACACAGGATAAGTGGAGCAAGCCAGAACATATTACCCTGTCCTCAAACATCTCTACACAAAATTACATCACAACTACTTACTACAATCAAAAATTTACCAATTGGTTGTCATTTTTTAGCAACCATCAGAACTGCTAACTTGATATTATTAACCTCAAAATATAGATTAAGTGGTGATGGTGATTTAGATAACTGAACTTTTCCAGAGCGACTTTAGTACAATTTCAGAAAAGTATAAGAAACAACATTGTTTGCTCTAAACTCTACAGTCATCCACTTTTTAGAATATTTAATTGCATTATGAAGTTTGAACAGCAGGTAAGCAGTTTACTTACTTGTTCCTTTACAGTCGTACCAGATATTATCCTTCTCTCTGCTCATCTTCAGCTGGGATCTCAGAGAAAGGCAGGCAGCAGGTACAGTTTGGAGGAATACTACTGGCAGCTTTCGTACTCCACACCACTCACACTTCGTAAGTTCAGAGGTTTTTAAATTAATGTCCCTAATACCAATTTCTGATTCTAGGGGAAAAATTAGGAAAATTTTAACAAGTTCACTTTAGGTCAAAGATGCATTAACGTTTATTTAACAGGTGTGTGCACTAAAAGCTAAAGGAGAAAATATATGCTAAACGACATTTTCACCAGCAGACAGAACTATGATTAGAACTGTTCTGCATTTCTGATAGCAAGTAATTTACACACAAAACCATCAACAGTGCTAAAAGCAAAGGCTGTGCAAGTGTATACACTGCAGGGGGGAAAAAATCTACTGTTTAGGCACAAAAATATGGTAGCAACCTAAGGGAGCAGTAAAACCCCACTGTCCACTCACCCCATGGCATGATTCAAGGTTGCTCTTACTGTTACTTAACCCCCCCCCCAGCCCTGAACACTGCAATAGTCGGAGGGGGGATGGAGAAGTGTGTCAGCAAGTGGGAGGGCAAAATCAAAGAAGGGGAAATGCAATGAAACAAGTTGGATGGAAACCTAAGAACTGAGCCGAAGAAAACAAGGCCGTGCTGGCAAGGGAGGAAAGTCAGAAATGAGGAGAGCCCTATTGTTTCTCTTCCCCCATATTGCTTCACAGATCCCCAACTTGTTCTCACTATTTCCATTTGCCAAAAAAAAGAAGGAAGGAAGGAAGGAATTTCAGGCAAAACTAGCTCTATTCGCTGGACTACTCAATGTTATAAGGAAAAAGACTGTATCTTGAAGGAATGCACAGCATTTAAATAAGATACAGCAGGTGAGGTTGGAACAATTTGTTTCACAGCAAATACAAAATTTCCAACGCAGTGTTCACACAGTTGGGCTTACTGATCTAGGGGTATAATTCTCACTTCAAGTGTGAGGGATCAAGTGATCAAATTCCAGGTGGACTCTGTTCACTCACTGTGGAGGGAGTAGTGAAGCTGATTATATACTTCCAGAGAAGAACTACAGCTCAGGGGCAGAGCATGTGCCTTATAAGTGGCTGGCCCAGATTCAATCTCTGTGGAAGCATGGTCCAATTTGCCCAAACACTTTAAAATGTTACAACAAACTGCAGCTCAGTTCAAGCTTCACAAACTAAGACCTCATTCCCATCACACACAAAGGGGCAAATAAGCAAGACAACCATCTGCCATCATGATGTCTGCAGGCAGCTTGTCTTAAATCTGAATATAGGACAATGGTTTCATATGCGCCACCAAGTGGAGAAAACTATGACAGGAAGAATACACTCACCTTCTAGACGTATCTTAATAAAATCAAGGCAAAACTGAAAAGAAAAACCAGGGGACAAATGGTCAGTTTCAAAAGATGGGCCAGATTACAAGCCAATCTGTAAACCATATCCTTGAACTGAAAACACTGCACCTTAATCCCAGATACGTAGGCACTTGCTAAGGTTACTCCATAGTGAAAGAAACACACTTTAATCAGGACACATTGATATACTAGATGTATAGATGCTACGAATGCTTAAGAACAGACAACTGTGCAAAACTTCAGGAAAATAAGGCTATTTTTAAAAAAACTGCAGTATTGTATCACTGAGCTGGAATTTATAGATATTGTTAAATTCAGGAAGAAAAACAAATATTTTGGGAGAAGAAGTGCCAACAGTAGTTTATGGGCCTTTCAAACATTTCGTGTTTGAGCACTGCCTGTACTCTGATAAATTTGGAAATCAATACCTCCTTACATCCTGACTTTAATCAACACAGTGCAAAGGTAAATTGAACCATCTGAAACCATACTGCTCACGTATAGATTGTCAGAATCTAATCTAGCAGCCTTGCACCAAATACAGTAAGCATGCTGCACTGATGGTCATTTCCTTGTTTCAGGGGAGAGCTTGGAAACTTCAGGAGAAGCAGGTGGAGGCTTACTCATGTTAAAACAAATCTCACTTTTCAGACAACTGCTTCCCCAAAAGCCTCAGAGGAAGAGACACCAGATGTTGCCTTTGGTCTTTAAGACCACAAGTGAAAGTGCAGTGGGGGAGGGGGGCAGGAATCACTCATACAATGCTGACCTTTATATAAATCTGGAGCCAAGCTGATTTTTCCTTGCTAGTATTTGTACTGAGAAGGTATACGCTTCCATTGGTCTTTGGACCTCTGGTTATTGTCAGAGGCCAGAGTTTATCTTTTACCTCACCTTTGTTATCCTGAACAGCTGGATGCATTTTTAAAATCCTGCTAGAATTCCAAGATCCCACCAAAAAACATGGGTTAGATCATACCACTCTGCTCAGCTAAGAACAGCATCACCTTCTGGCAGCAGCGCCACTGTATCCAACACAAGGCTCTACGCTTGACTCTACATAATTATAAGATCTAATGCCAAATATCTCTCTTCATCAGCATCAATTTGCTCCCCCCCCCCCCAACTTATAGGAAATGCCCTGTGAATATCCATTATGACACATTTCAAAAATACATATCTAACTTTTAACTCGGCTGCAAACTTTCCACTTTCCCCACGTTTTTTCTGTCATTCCTGTTGTTGCTTCTTGTGGCTCAGAAGCTTTCCTATTGCATCAGAACACTCAATACAACCAAGTGCCATCTTTATTCTTTCCCACCCACCTTTCTGGATGAGGATGCACTGTTATACCACTTCCTGTCACAAAACAAGAAGTAACAAAGCCCAAATCTAAATCATATACTTACAATTACAGGTTCTACTACCATTCTGCGCAGCGTTCCTATTCTTATGCTCCGACAGTTTAGAATGACACTTTCACAAGAGTTTGGATATTTTAAAGACACATCAGCTGAGTGATAACTCTGAGATGTTTCTTGAGTGGTAACTCTGCGACGTTTTACTGGCGCGCTGACTACAACATTGCCGAACTGCAAAGCAACAATAATGATCAAAATTTCTCAAATATTTATTATGCTAACAAAAGGTATCAACAGGTGAAGCTTTAAAAACAAATTTCTATATAGCCCAACCCATTTGTTGAAAGAATGTATGCTAGCCCTCTGTAAGAGTATGGCCTGCCTTCTTACTGTCTGCATGATCGTGCTGTTCGTCATATGCCAGTTACACTCCAGAATTATTTCTGTGCCCCACTCACTTATTCACAGATCTAGTCATGATTAAGTAAAATAATAATTTATTTAAATCAGTTATACTATAGAATTATTTCCATGCCCCACTTGCTTATTCATAGATCTAGTCATGATTAAATAAAATAATTATTTATTTAAATCCTTTATAACTTGCCTTTCAATTTGTGGTTCAAAGCGGCTTACACTCTATAATTGAAGTAGCATGCTTCAAGGAAAAAAAATCAGAACCTGCAAGAGTGCCTGTCACTCACATTTTATTAAATCCCTAGCAAACGGAACAGACCTGTACTGCCTCCTAAGAATCTCCAAGATCCCTTTTACTTCTTGGAAGAGTCCAGTCTATAAAATATGAGCTATTATTGAAAAGGAACAGGCTCTAGTAGATTCTGACAAGATCAGAAATAGCCAGAAGACCATAACTGGTTCATCACAGCATATGAATTCTAAGCTACAAAGAGCTTTGAAAGTTATTATACTCAGTGCCTTGAATTCAACTCCAACAGCAAAAGCAATTTTTTTAAGTTTAATCCATGTTAATATCTGGGTTACTGCAGCTATCAACTGCAGTTTCCACATCACCTTCAAGAGCAGCCCCATGTACAGTATGTTTCCATAAAGATCCAAAGATAAGTGTGCTCAGGTCATCTGACTACAAGGCCAGCTGGTAGAAGGCACACTCTTGTGCATTACACCTATGGTCCATTCTGCACACCAACAAAAAAGACATCTGTGGGACGTCTTTAAAAAAGGCAACTGTTTCCTTTCGCTCTGCACACCCAAAACAAGTTGTCTGGGAGATGGCTCAAAAAGAAGCGGCTTCCATGTGCTTTCTAGACAGCAAAGGCATCAGAAGGGGAAAGAGGTTGTTTTCCACCCGACCATTTTGATCTCTGGTCAGTTTCACTCTCAGTATGCGCCCGACATTTGGTGCCCAGCTGAAAAGATTCTCCCTGCCACCATTTGCTGAATGTTACCCCAGGACGTTTGCTGTGCAGGCTCCAATCCTGGGTGCCTTTTCAGCCCAAAAAGTACATAGTTAGCTCATTCTGCAAATTCCAGCAATATATAGTTTTCCTTGTTTCACTGTCGACGAGCTATCTACACAGCTACACAGACACACATAAATAGAATCTTAGTCACTCAGAAAATCTGTCAACTTCCCCTTGAGAAGCACTGTAGACCAAAGTTTTACACACAAAAAAAACTAGATGGATGGCAGGTCAACTCAATGCTTCTCAATGAGAGGTAGACAGGTCTTCCAAGTGGATACAATTGTAGTATTTGTGTTCGCATAGTTATAGAGATAGCTCATCAATTTTTTTAAAAAAAATAGGAAAACCATATATTGTAGGACCAACTGACTACAACTATTTTTGGGGCTGAAAAGGTGCCCAGGATCAGAGTCTGCAGAGCAAAGGTCCTGGGCAACCTTCATCAAATGGAGGCAGGGACAATCTGTTCAGCTGCACACAAAATGTGGGGAACAAGCTGAAAGTGAAACTGACCTGAGAGAAAATGGTCAATAAGCTGCTTCCCGAACTTTGAATTCCACACAGCCAGACTGGAGACATCTGGCAAACAGCTTAGGGAAAAAAGTGTTCCCCAAAAAAGATGCCTTGAGCTAAAATAAGGCACCCTGAGGACGTCTTGGGAAGAAATGCATGCGGAGTGCCTTTCCAGAACACCTTTTCAAGTGATACTAGGACACTTTATTGATTTAGACCAGTGATGGCGAACCTATGGCACGGGTGCCAGAGGTGGCACTCAGAGCCCTCTCTGTGGGCAACGCCGCACTGTCAGAGTTTGTCTTGGAAATGCCCCCCCCACACACACATCTATAGGGCTGGCCTTGGGCCACTGGACTTGATGTGTGCATGTGCACCTCAGCTGCAGGCAAGAGAGGGACTTCGGCTGGTGGGCCTGGTACCTGTGCTCCAGGTGGCCAAGCTACCATCTGGGGCAGAGGCAGCAGAGATGCCGTAGGAGAGGCGCAGGAGTGGCAGATGTGTGGGACTTGCTGGGGGCTACAGCAGGCTGGGCCCTGCTCGAGGGAGTTATTCAGGTTAAATTGCCACGTTGGCACTTTGCAATAAATAAGTGGGTTTTGGGTTGGAATTTGGGCACTCGGTCTCGAAAAGGTTCGCCATCACTGAGTTAGACTGTGCCTAAATGGAATGGACCATTATCTTTTTCACACCACAAGGAGTGCCCATGAGCACCTCCAAGCAGTTAACCTAATCTGTGCAAACTATCTCCACTGCATTCAAAACAAGCCACTCAAATCTATTCAAGTCATCAGCCTTGCCAACCAGTGACACATCTATCTTCTCCAGATTTAGTTACAGATATAGGAAAACCGGGAAAATAAAGTCTGAGAGGTACTGAAGGTTCAGCCTGCTGCTACTTATCAAGGATAAATTGTATCACTACCCGTCAAACAAAGTCAGAAGCCTCCATTATTTCAAAGTGGAAGCGTTTTAAACTCAGAATGGTTTGGGTCACCCTGCGGCATGATAAACACATCAGCTAGAATCCAGCAGCTTTCCAGATACTGAACTATTATTTTCAGCCCCTACCAGCATGGCCAATTGGCCATGCTGGTAGGGGCTGATGGGAATTGTAGTTCCTGAACATCTGGAGAGCCGCAGGTTCCCTACCCCTGCGCTAGGCTTTTCAGGTGTGAGGCTGACTTTATAACATAGTTCACAAGCTGTGGGAAGGAAGCTATGTACAAGGATGCCCGAGGCTGGAATAGAAGTCTGTCAATCTTGCCTGCCTCCCTCAAATTAAGTTCTGCCCAGCATCTGTTCTAATGATCCCCTCAGTACAAAAAACAAAGTCCATTATGAAGTATATATTTCATCTCGACAGAAAAAGCTGTATTTTACAAAGAGGGTTGCCGATCCCATGTTCCTGTCTTTAAAAAAATGGCCATCAAGCCAAAGGTGTGCCGTTGCTTACAAGACAAACCTGGATGAGATTTCATGCCTCTCTAGGAATTACTGGAAATGCTAAGGTAAAAGCATGGGTGATTCCTCCAGAGGACTGAAGTAACTTTGAAGTTTTCTCCAAAAATGATATCAATGTCACTGGGGGCTGCCCTCCTGTCCCCTGCCCCAGTCTCCCACTATTGACAGGCCAGGCCCAACAACCTAGTTATAAAGTAGTAGGTTAATGGTCTATATGCACTGAGGTAACAAAAAGAGATATAAAAGTGTGAGTGTTCTGCAGTGAAATATAAATTACACCAGTAAATGCCCCAAACAAAAGTTGTAAACATAAAACCAATGGAATGCTTTCAAAATAGACAACAAAAGTATTAGATGCTAGGGTTGGATCTAATGATCCAAAGATGCAACAGATCATATATCTTTCTGTGCTCCTCCAACCTCCAGACAGAAGGAGCGAGTGATTTCACCTCCATTCTCACTGCAGCTTCCTCACTCATTTGCCTATTAGTCCATATAATTAGTCCTGGAACCCCCCAAAATAAACTTTTTTAGGGTTAGAAAGGACAGCTCGGTACACAGGGAAAATTCACAGCTTAGCACTTTCTACCAAGCGATTGCCAGGACCAAACCACAGGTAAGGTAGCATCCAAACATGCAACATTTTATTGCACTCCAAACACCATGTATAATGCAAAGGCAAACTTCTAAAAACACAGTAAAAGTATAAGGCATGGCAATAAAATTATATTATACTATGTAATATCCGTAAGAGGCTCCCACCAAATCAATAGGAAATAAAAGTGCTTAATTTTGGATGGATTTGGGTGCTGTGTGAGAAAATAACCACAAAACTGGCCAATAAAAGAGGGCATTTTTAGAAACATGATACTATTGAAGCAGATAAGGTGATAGCTATCCAGAGTTATGAAAGATTGTTCCTTTGCTACATGATTTACAATGCACTCCTATACAGACTTTCTCCAGTCTAAACCCATTGAAACCAATAGATTTAGACAGCACTAACTGCACAGGCTTGCACTATAAAAGTCTTGGCAAGTACCTGAAGAAGTGAGCTGTGACTCACAGAAGCTGAGACCCTGTTAAAAATGTTGTCAGTCTTTAAGGTGCTACTGGACTCTTGCTCTTTTCTGTTGCTACAGGTAGACTAACACGGACACTCACTGTGATCTATCTTCTTGGAAGGCATTGTGAGGTTAATGGATTATCTTTCTACAGCGTCTTTCCCTCTGATTCGCCACTGTTTTCGTTTAGCCTCTTACGGGTATTACATAGTATAGTATAATTTTATAGCATTTAACTTTCATTGCCATGCCTAATGCTTTTACTGTGTTTTTAGAAGTTTGCCTTTGCATTATACATATTGTTCACAGGATATGCTTGCATATTCTCCATATAAAGATATATAAATATCATGAACTTAAAGGCATACTTAAAATAATAAATAGCGGTAAGCAATTTTATAATCAACTATTATTGGGAATACATTCTTTTTAAAGAATTGCTGCCATGGCTGTTTAGTCTTTAGATTAACATACCGTGAAAGTTGTCCCTTTTGACAGCACTTAAGGAGCCTGCTCATGGTGCATTTTTGTCTTTGTTTATCCAATTCTTGCAGTGGTGCTCAAACTAAAAAACAAAAATCCCCACCATGAAATCCTTGCATTAAAGTGCTATTAAGTGGGACAATTTTCGAAGTATTTTAATGTTATTAACCTTCTGGATGACACTGTCTACCAACGGCAGTTTACACTTACTGGTAGCACTGTAAGCCTCTTTCCCATGGCTGCTTCTCATACTGCTTTGATAAATCAAGAACACTGGGAATTTGGGAGAGGTGGGACCACGTGGGAAAACCATGTTAACACCATCCTGTGCCCACCTAGTGATCCAATCTGATGACAATGTGCTTTATCCCAGACGAATCTCCTTCTCTGACATGGTTCTTTTCGCTTAATCAAAGCAGTGCAGGACAGGAACAGCCACAGATAAGTGATTTCTCAGTGTTCAAAAAAGCATAAACAAGCATCAGCAGTGCTCAACACCTTGAACTGTTCTAGGATACCTACTTGTGCCCAACAGGACTTCACTGTTTTGTTGTTATTGCTGTTTTAGGCAGCCTTTCACCCCACCCCACCCTTCAATACTGAAGCAGAGATTCCTTTTGAAAATTTGCAAGGTACAAAAGCAGTTTCTCTTGCAACCTGAAAAATCCAATGGTTTTCAAAAATCCTAGAGTGCGTGTTATTAATTCCACCCCTCTCCCATTCATGGTCAAGGTGTGTTAACTAACATGCACAGATGTTAAGAGACCGTAACACAAACAAGGTAATGCTGGGCTCAATGTAGAACAAAAAATACAGTAAGCTATTCTTCAAAATATAATGCAACATTATATTTTTTACATGAGAACATGCCTGTAGGCAATGAACATATTCTCCCTTTAAAGACTCTTTCTGCTAACAGCCTTGAATTTCTTGGTCATTATCTGAAAGACTTACACACACATTTCAAACTAAATATTGAGGGGATACCTGGTCTTTCATTCTTGCTTTTCTTGGTAAAGTGACTGCAGGTTCTGTGTCTGCTGTAATACTTGTCAGTCTCTGTTCTATTCCACAAGTGTTCTCCTTCAAGGCTGCCTCCACCTTTCCAGTCGAAGGTGCAGGGGAGGAACAGGCTGAATCTGCCGGACGTGGTGATATACTCTCCAGTCTGCTAGTGCTGCCAATTCCATCTTCCTCTTCATCATCACTTGATAAAACAACTGACAGGCAAAACATTTAGTCAGCTTCCAGTTTTAATAACAAATTAAAATCATGGCAAATGCCAATAAAAGACATTCATGTCTGGTGATAAAACAGACAAGTTAGTCCTCTCGATCTGCTCTGATGTCTCCCAAGCTTAAGAAAACAATTCCCATCTATACTTTTGTTTAAGGATTTTTCCCCACAGATGAACACTTCCGTAGATGCCACTTGGCTTGTATTTCATTCTCAGAAGCAGATACAGAAATATTTTGGTTTGCTCGAGAGGAGTATTTCCATTAGCTAATCACTATGTATTAATGTTGCTACCGATAAATAACATCTGCCAGATTTTCTCCTTGAAATAAACATTCTATAATTTAATTTCTATCCATCTTAAAATTAAAAAAATATACTTACTTGGATCATTTAGTTCGGATGTTACTGAACTTTTCTGTCTCAAGTTTCCAGCAATTTTAGAACCAACTCTTCCGTTTGACCGCAACACAGTTCCAGTATCTCGCCTCATTACGCAATCAGACGAAACTGTTCCAGAACAAGATCCATAAAACTTCTTTGCATTTAGTCCCGCATTTAAAGATTTTTGCCCTGCTGAGTTCTCACGTATTGGTTCTCGTACTAAAGGTCCCAACGAATCATTTAGTGCAATACTTTGCATGGAGTGTCTTGGCAAAACCTTAAAACAAAGACTTCCACATCTTTGGCATTTGGTCTGATTTTCACTTGCTTTCCCGTTGCATGAGCAAACTGTGGCATAATTGCTTTGTTCCAAGCCCTAGGACAAGACAGAACAGTTTCCAATGCATACATTTTCAACATATTTTAGAAACAAACACATTAACTATCTAACGTTACCAAGGTTCTTTGAAAGTAAGAATTAAGATGAGAATCTAGGTGACTTAATTTCTGGTTAGGAAAACTGTTTCAAGAAGGAGGTTGCATAATTCAAACTACATCTTTGAAAAATCTCAAACTCACCCTAATTCTTTCTACAAATGCTCAGTTTCCATTTGATTCTCCCTCCCTGTCAGCATGGTGCCATTTAAAAGCGGTAGATTCTATTCTGTAGAACCCAATTTTATTCCCTGATCCTCTATATGAAGCCTGCTGGCTGACAGTTGGGCTAGTCACAATTCTTTCAGAATTCTCTCAGTTCCACCAACCTCACAAGATGCCTGTTGTAGTGGAGGGAGGCAATTCTAAGCTGCTTTGAGGTAGAGAAAAAGCAGGGTATAAAAACAAACTCTGTTGCTTCTTCTTCTAGTTATACTGTCTCTACACCATTCCCAATCCACAAACCACAAAGCTTTACTGTCTGTCAAATTTACAACAAGAATTGAGGGCATTTCTTCTAGATGAAATTCATATTATACTTACCCATGACCTAGCCCCTCATCATATAAAAGTGTGCACGTGTGGGAAGATAGGATTGAAGCAAATTTATCAATATAAACCTCAAAGTTCAGTATGAAAGGTTCTTCCAAATAAGCTTCATTCAATTACACCAAGGTAAAATTTTAGATTTTAAAACACGATGTTTATAACACACACACACACACACACACACACACACACACACACACACACACACACACACAAAGTTTAACCTTCTAACAATGCCACCTTTTGAGTTTAACATATAACCCACCTCTGGGAGGGCTACACACTTTTTTGTAGCAGGAGATAGAAGCAAACGAGATTGATTTAAATTGCAGTGACGTTTCAGCTGTACCTTCCTCATAATTCCTGATTCTGACTCTGACCCAGATTCTTCTGTATTCTCCATCATACTTTCTAGAACAGAAGAATTAAAACATTTTGAATTACTACATGGCCTGCGTGGAAGAGTAACATAGGAGTAATTTACTCCTATATAGCCTGGCCAGGGGAGGGTGCAGTATAAATGGAAGGAAGGAAGGAAGGAAGGAAGGAAGGAAGGAAGGAAGGAAGGAAGGAAGGAAGGAAGGAAGGAAGGAAGGAAGGAAGGAAGGAAGGAAGGAAGGAAGGAGGGAGGGAGGGAGGGAGGGAGGAAAGAAAGAAAGAAAGAAAGAAAGAAAGAAAGAAAGAAAGAAAGAAAGAAAGAAAGAAAGAAAGAAAGAAAGAAAGAAAGAAAGAAAGAAAGAAAGAAAGAAAGAAAGAAAGAAAGAAAGAAAGAAAGAAAGAAAGAAAGAAAGAAAGAAAGACATGAAAAAGTCTGTAGCTGCCCACTCCCATGCCCTTGTGTGACATTAATCTTAAGAGTAAAGTATGTTCTTAAATGCAACTACTGCTCACTTCAAAGGGTAACATTCTTTATTAATGCAAAATTATTTTTTAAATAATATAATTAGTCTCATTTTTTAAAATTGGATGAATCAATGTTGTCCATAATATTAACTGTATGTCCATTCTGAGATGGAAGGCAAAAACTAATTCATTAGATAGCATAGTGATTCAAGGCTTGGCAACACACTGTCTCTTAGGAGGAAGGAAGATTAAACAGCATTCTGCCATACATCCATGCAGTCTTTCAATGGTCCTCTATCCAGTGAAAGAGTGAATTTGTAGATCTCTGAACAAATCAGAAAATGTGTTTGTTTTTTAAAAAAACTTCCAACCCTACTCCCCATAAGAATTAAGGCTGGAACCCAGATAAAGACAACAAAAGTTGCAACTTCATCCATACTCCCATCAAAAGCTAAACAACCAATGTTCATTCTTTTGAATTCGTTACAGTCCCTAAACCTCACCAAGGACATTTACAAGCATCAGCAGGATCAGAACAATGAAAGTATCTTAGGTTCTTGATAACAAAGCTGGTGCATGTCACTGCAGGGTGAATATTCAGAATAATTGCTTTGATTAGACAAATATATAAAGAACCTGTAGATCAGGGGTCTTCAAACTATGGCCCTCCAGATGTTCAGGAACTACAGTTCCCATCAGCCCTGCTACTTGGCCATGCTGGCAGAGGCTGATGGGAATTGTAGTTCCTGAACATCTGGAGGGCCATAGTTTGAAGACCTCTGCTGTAGATCAATGTTTTAAATAGGAAACAATGTAAAAACTTACGTATCTCATGAAGCTGAGACAGTCTACTGACATCAGTGTCTATCTTCTGAATATTAGGAGGATATTCTTTTCTGGAAAAAATAAATTCATAGTTTTATTCAACGGTGATCTATTTATAGTTAAAATATAAATAAAAGTATTTCCATATCATAGAAATTAAAAACGTACATTTTTACAATACAGAAATATAATTAGAGAATACTGAAGTTTTAACATGTTGAAATAAGTCTACATATTCAAACAAACTGAATGCAAACCGACAATTTCAGTTCAGAACTCTGTTCAATACATTTAAAATGAAGTTGAGCATATTTTAACCTGTTTTTTTTCCAATTTATTAACAGACTCTACAAATTTTCAGCAGCTTTTCATACATATGACCACGGCCACACAGCCCGGAAAACCCACAACAACCAGTTTTCATACATACTTTTCCTGATTATAAAAGAACTTACATTACTCAATGTCACAGAGCTGAGATAAAGTTTAACAGAAAGACTGTTTACTACTGTCTTCACTTAAACTTACACTTGAGAAAAGGGGCACACTTTGCAGTTGTTTATACATTAGCTTCACCCACGCTATTGAGTAGCAAATTTCAGTGCTTATGATGCAAAGCACTTATCATTCATAAGATGCCAGATATTTAATGGTGAGTAACAACTACCATGTCCCAAGGTACAAAGTGAGCTGATGCTATGACAAGCCTTTTTTCCCCACTGAGGAGACACACACAACCTCAAATGTTTGGGATCTAGGTTCCTTTTGAACCAATAAACCTTCCCCTTAGTTTCCAGGTGTTCTAAAGGCAGCAAGCATATATGCTTTGCATTTGCTGCTATGAGATACGTTCTGTAGTGCACAAGGAGATCATTGAGATCACTGAGGCAGAATTAATATATAAACAACTAAGAAGATTTATTTACAGGTTGATTTTAAAGGAACAAACCAGCAGAACAAGTCTCCAAGTAAACAAAGTAGAAACCTGGTTGAGGCACAAAAATTTAAACTGGTTATGATTTCAGAGAGTAGTTGGACTTTCCTACAATCTTTTCAGGCACAGACTTTTATTGACTAGCCACTAGGTTGGATCCTCTCTCACAGGATTCCACCCACATCAGACTAACAGTGAAATCCAGAACAGAGTTACTCCAGTCTAAGCCCATTAAATCAATGGGCTTCAACTGGTGTAACTTTGTTCTGGATTGTATTGTAATTGGCACAAGGTCGGCTCATCACCAGAGACAGACCTAACAATTGAGCACCCTCTTCTCTCCCAGAGATAGAGCTAAACCTTTTTGCCACACTCCCAGCCAGAGCGATCTTTCATTCTGTCTGCCCTTTTTCTTGAGTCAGACCTGAGCTGTCACTGCTTTCTCCCTGAGGCAGAACTCAACTCCCTCTTCCCCTGTGTTCCCTCCAACATCTCACGCCCTTTTGAAAGGTCATTTGATGCAGGAGCAGCATTCCTATAGGCTCATCTGAATGGCTGATTTTTCCTTCAGGGACAGGACAGCCTCTTGTCTATCAAATGATCCCCTTTCAGAAACTCAATGACATACTGTGTTTCCCCGAAAATAAGCCCTACCCCAAAAATAAGCCCTATCACGATTTTTCAGTATTTTTGGAGGAGGCTTAAAATATGAGCCCTACTCCAAAAATAAGCCCTATCAATAGTTACAAATCAGGATGGTGTGATCCAGCAGGGTGCTCCCTGCCAATGAGGAGGCAGCTTGCATCACATGTGAGGAGGAAGCAACGGGGGTCCCAAGAGCCCACCTTAATGAATTATGAAGGCACCGTATTTCCCCTAAAATAAGCCCTACCCCGAAAATAAGCCCTAATGCATCTTTTGGTGCAAAAATTAATATAAGACCCTGTCTTATTTTCAGGGAAACACAGTAGGTACCTCTGCCTGCTCAATGAGGCCAGTTTACTATTAATTACATAACAGTAATATTAATATAAACAGTTTATATAAAGCAATATAAACAGGGACAGAATAAGAAAATACTGGCAGAGTAACACTTTTCATATTTACATACATTTACAAACCATTCTTTTCTTTTGGTATAGACAACATCTTTGAGCTTACATCCTCCTGAGACCACATTTTCATGTCAAGACAACCTTCTCTTGTACCAGCTGTCTATCAATGACAGCAGAGGAACCATTTACACTCTCAACGCCTTACCTAAATAAGGTTTCCCTCCAAACCGCCCTCTCCCCAACACATACAGCTTGTTCTCCTTCACCCACTTTACAAGCTAGGAATATCATTTGACTTCTTTTGAAGTAGGATTCTAACATATTAACATGGTACATCACTCTCAGGGACCACATTCACAAGGTAGTTCACATCAGTCGCCTTAGTCGTAATTGCAAAAGGCCCTTTCCAAGTTTTCTGTTTGAGATCGCAAAACTAATACTTTGTCCCCTGGTTCAAAACATCAGTCTCAGGATCTTGCGTCATATCAGTTCCTTTGCTTTTGCTAGGCACAATGAAGATTCTCGCCTGCAACTGCCAGCATCTCACGTGGGGTCTTTAACAAGTCCTCCCCATATCTCCAATTCAGGAAGGTCTTTTCTTTCCCACACCTCTCTGATAATGCCAAGGGGCACACATCAACCATACAAAAGGTCAAAGGGGCCGAACTGTCACTCTCCTGTGGGATTCCTCCCTAGGCAAACATCAGGTGCTTTAACCTGCCATCCTAAAATATGAATCTGGCAGGAGGCTTTACTGACACTCCAGGTGCGCCTTCACTGACTAGCTGTATTAAATCTCTTAAAGCTTCATCAGCTTACTGTTCTGCAATCAGCAAACTAGGCATTGTACTCTCCTCCAGCCAATCTGGCTCCCTAGGAAATGCTTGCTCATGGGCTTCTGGGTTGCAATTTCTCTCCCTTCTCAGGAGTTCTCTGAAGCTGCAGGCCCAGTTGCTCAATTTTATTGAATATTTTACTTTGGCTTCTGGATATTACACTAACACATCTAGCCAAATCATTTGTCAATCAGAAGTGGAGATGGAATTTCTCCCCACACTTCCACCCCCCAATCTCCTGACCAGTCCTTCTACCATGTTTCCTCGAATATAAGACAGTGTCTTATATTAATTTTTGCTCCCAAAGATGCGCTATGTCTTATTTTCAGGGGATATCTTATTTTTCTGTGTTCTGTTCGTCGGGCATGCTTCCAAACAAAAACTTTGTTATGTCTTACTTTCGGGGGATGCCTTACATTTCACACTTCAGCAAAACCTCTACTATGTCTTATTTTTAGGGGATGTCTTATATTCGGGGAAACAGGGTATGTTATCTGTAGGTTAGCACATTAAAATGAGGCCCTCCCACTCTTTTTACCACCATTTCCTTTCCAGGTAATCACTGTACAGGCTTCAGTAGCTCTGGCTTTGTTATGGTCATTTCAGCTCCTGAATCCCTCTAAACAAAGACTTTGATATTGTTCACTTCAACTGCTTCCATATATTCTTTTGTACGCCTTTCAGCACCTTCCACATACTAGATACATGAGAGGTTTCTGCCCCCAGGTGTGTTTAACTGCCTCTATTTGTATAACTACATTAAGTTGCCTCACAGGTCCTGAGGCCTGTTTGTTTGACTAATCTGGGAGAATTGTATCTTACATGCCCTACTTTTCCTCAATTAGAACAACTCAGTTCTTCATGTTCTCTCCTAGTCTAAGGAGTCTGCTTTTTAGGGTTGGTTTCCTGAGATAATTTTTTTTCACTGAGGGAGCCAAACTTATTTCTTTTGACTCCCTGACATAAAATATCCCCTCACATAAACCCTCTCCAGAGAATCCATAATTTCAGCCACTCCAGCTGTGTTCTCAGGCTTTTTGTCCCATACAATCTGTCTATACTCTGTTCCAGTGCTATTAAACTGGCTCTCTAGTTTTGATCTCTAGTTTTGGCCCCACTGCCCATCAATCAATGATCTAACTAAATGACAGGCCAACTGACAACAGTCTTAATCTGATTATTTCCCAAAGTTCCCTAAATTCTTTTCCATTATGCTCAGCAATTAATCCAAATCTGTCTCACACTTTCTTTGAACAGAATATAGTCTAGGGATTCTTCATTCCAGAGTAGAATCATTTAACCCTCACATATTTGTGAATAGATACTAATCATTGACAGCCACTTTAAAATCTTTACAAGCCCTTTCAAAGCTAACAAAAGAGCTTCAATATTGTTTCCTTTTTGAAATTTCTTTTGATCAATGTAGCTGGCTTCACTACCAAGCTGAGCATTTACCCAACCCTTAATTGTAATTCATCCATTTTCAATTTAATTTAATTCTATTTCATGCTAATTCTGTATTCCTTTGTTTTAATTTCATTGGTCTTTGAGCTTCTATCTCTTTTCTTTCTTTCTGGTCAACTGCAAATCTTTGCTTTTAATTTCTCAAGTTCTATTTCTTGCTTTGTTTTACAGATCTCTATTCGGTTGGTATTCACAGTGTCCTCAGTTTCTGCCCTATATCCTGTAATCACAAGTTCAGTTTCAATCTCTTTAACTGGTTTTACTGGCTTAGGAGGCATTTTGACAAAATGTTCACCTCAAATTTTCTGAAATATTTATATTCCCCTAGCTTGGGTAACAGTTGATGAAACTCTAGGTCTGAATCCCACTCCCATGGCACAGATCTGTATCGAGCTTTCTGCCCCCAAAAAACAGGTATGACAGTTCCACAACTCCATATAGGGTGACATAACATAATGCCTCTGTATAGGACTAATGTTTACCACTGTGGGGGGAGGAAATGATTTAAACCAGGTGTGAAAAAAGACACACATTGCAGTCACTTATCAAGTAGCTTAACCCAAGCTGATGAATTGCTAACTTAAATCTGCCACAGGACAGTGCCTCACCAGCAGCACTTGGTGGGTGCAAGGTGTTTGCATGAATCTATGAAAGTGACAGGAATTTCTAAACCATCATGCTTTAGAAAAAAAGCATCTTTATTAAACAGTGACTCAGCGGTCTTGGAGAGAGAGAAAAAGAATCATGTACAGGACATTCAGTGTGCAAACAAAAGTATCAACTCTAATAAGCTACCTCATGTCCCCTGCATGAACCTAAGCAATATTTTGATGCGGATCATTAATCTATTACACTATTTTATAACTGACTGCACACTGTAGCAGTACAATAAAAATACACTGCTATGTTTGAAATATTTGCAGAAGTATGAATCTATGTGAAATATAGAAATTTTTTGACATTCAAAGAACAAATATACAAGGTAAAAAAATAAGTTGTGCAACATCTGTCAAATACACTTCTATACATACATACTTGGTCATAGCCAATTTTGTTCACAAGTGTTAAGACAAACTCTCAACTGTAGCTGATTTAATAAGTTAACAAACCAAGTAAATTATAATTATTTTATTATTAGTATACCTTCATACACAGTTCTGCTCTATGCCATGAACTCTGGAGCACCTTATCAACTCACAGATTTTAAATTTGGATCGTTATCCAAATTCAGAGGTTTTTATACTGCAGTATGCATTCTACTTTGGGTGAGTAAAATTTCCATTAAAAAATATATATCAATATCTATGAAACTGTGCAAGCTTTTTACTAATACCATTTTAGTTTATACTATTATAGCTTGTCAATAATACATACTAAAAAAAGCAACTGGATTAACATATAAAACGTAAAGTACCAAATACATGTATTCAAAAGTTCCCTCTGAACTCTTCCCAGTTACAAGCTGACTGTTTTTTCAATAAGAAGCAATCTTTATCTTGTTTCTAAAACATAATTGGTTAGGCCTGCTCAGAAGCGTAGCTGGGCGAAACTGCGCCTGGTGCGCATTGTATATCTCCCCCCCATGGCCCCCCCACGGCGCCCCCTCCTTCCCCTAGTTCCTTTCCTTTTTCTAGAACTTTTTCAGGCTGCAAAAGGCCTGTTCACAGTAAAAACGCCTGATGGAAACTATACTTCCCAGGAGACCTTGTGAGCCCCAAGGTCTTCTGGGAACTGTAGTGCCTCAGGCTGTTTTTACTGCGAACAGGCCTTTTGCAGCCTGAAAAAGTTCTAGAAAAAGAAAAGGAACTAAAGTAAGCGTGGGAAGGGGGCAAGGGGGCGCCACGGGGGGGAGGGGGAGGGGCCTGGGGCTATTTTCTGCGGCCCCCCAGGCATGCGCCCAGTGCACGGTGCACCCCCCACCCCCTTGTCGCTCCGCCACTGGACCTGCTCTTTTAGCTCCTCTGGTGACACCTCATCCTCCCCAAGAGTATTTCTTGTTGATATGAACTAACAGGAGGAAAAAGTATTCCCTTAGGTAATGGAGCTCACGAAGTTAGAGAAGCACCAAAGTTTAAGAATAATTCTGATAGATAATTGCAGCCCTCCCCACAAAAACAGATGAGAATACTATCAGAGTTACCATCTGCCAACAAGAGAGGCAATTTTATCAATTAAATGTGCCCCTCTAGAGGCACCACTGTTAATAAACCCCAGCTAGAACTTAGCTAGGGGAAAGACTACAAGAAGTAAAGAACTACCATATTCTTTCCCTCCTTACAGATTTTCCTGTTTTCTCCAAGTTTGACTTCATTTTTGACTAGTTAAACTAGATAAGTACCAACCAGGGCAAATGTTTTTCTTCTTCTACAACCACTCAGGGTACACTTGTACTCTGCATGCCTGTATGTAAGAATCAAGGCAACTCTGCAATATTTCAGTCTAAGCTAAAAATATATCCAAGTAACTCCAACACAAAAACTGACAACTAGACTTTCCTAGAACATGTAAATCCATTGTTTCAATAACACATTTCTTATTACAGTGCTTATTTTACCATTATTGAGCTTACCTTTCTTTTCGATCCAGATTGCTTAAAATATGAAAGAGAAAAATATAATAAGATACAAAGCCCTTCACATGTAGAACATTAATAGAGCTTTAGAAAAAGTTCCGGATATTTAAACTCCACATTTACTTCTTGAAATAGTATTTAAATCCAAACTGAACTCATCACAAGCAGCTCTAAATACTTTTTATGTTTAAAATTAATACCCGAATCCCTTCCTCACAAAAAGAAAGGAAATCTTTGCTTATTTTTGGCTAATAAATGCCCATATCTCCCTAAATCTATCCTCAGTTATTAACTTGATGCTGTGTTGAAGACATGTCAGAAGAAACAGACAAAATGCCAGTGCACTACAGGTGTTAACATTTTTTTAAAAAAAATATGGCATGCATAGCTTAGTATTATTTTATAGACAATAGTCTCTACAGCTAAAAAAACTGCATAAATTAAACATTAAAATAGTAACACGGCACTAAGCAAGAATGGGAACAACAGTAGGAACAGGCATAGAAACAGGAAAGTGAAAATGGGTTGCGCACTGTTCTTGCTACCATCCAGCCTTGCAGTGTAAAGAGAAATGCTAAACAGGTTTGCTCAGAATCTGACTCAGATCTATTCGATGGAACTTCCTCTGAGGAAAGCCGCCAGGAAAGAGGATGACAGTGTTGGGGCTCCCTCCTCCCCTGCTCAACATAACCCTACAACCTCCAGCAAGTTTTAGCACCATTTCACTTCCCCAGATCCCTTTTGTATCTTTTTTGTCCTCGGTTTTGTTTTCTTTCTGTTTATTACAAGTCTTTATACCAAAAAGTTTTAGAATTGTATTTTTTTTAAAGTAATTTTTTACTTTCAAAAATAATTTAAAAATGCAATTTACATTTAAGCTATACATGCTGAAGAAGCATATCCTTGAAGCTGAGACCATGCCTTTCTACTATCCCGGTCTATGCCTTCAGATCCACTTTTAATCCCAGTCTGCAACTACTAGGTTCATCTCTGTTTTTTTGCAGCCTGAAAACACTCCAATGATAGCATAACATATCTGGATTAGGGTGTAACCACAGAATGGAGCTGCAAAACCAAAATTCAATGTACACTTGAGGATTTCTCCTCAAGCAAAATATTTGAGGAATTTCAATAGAAGTCAAAAAAGTTCTCAAGAACCTTCTACATACCCCAGTCATAATTCACCAAATGAACACTAATGATCCACTGAATGAATTTAATTATGGCTTCAGTTACACAAAATGTGAAAATATGCCTTATGGTATCAAAAAATTATATAAGTAGTACAATACTGTGATTTACAGGACTAAGAAGACATACAGGACTTCTGTGATTTACAGGACTAAGAAACTGTCTGGGATCACCTGTTCATTGTTGACATTACTTGTCAAGCTTAGAGAACAATGTCAACCTTATCAAAATAACCTGAGCTTTCTAAAAACAACTAAAAGTGCTGGTTAATATACATCATAATGTACACCGTCTTATTCTGGAATATTTGTATATACAGACTATTCGAAGACTCACTCTCTCCTTTCCCATAGTAATTTAATAATTGCTGTCTTCCAACTATAAAAAGACAGAATGTTAAAAGAAATGTATTTGGAAGGCAGGACAAAACATTCTAGAGTGCCTTCATACAGTACTAAAAAGGACATATGTTTATAAACAATTATATCATCCAAACAGTAAGAACTTTTCTTAAGAACATGGAAAATTGTTTCAGTTGGGCTTTCACTACCTAAATGATAATATGAATTGCTTTTATTAAATTCAGTCTATTAAACTAGTTAAGCCTCCACATCATTTCATAGCCCTGAAACATAATTCTAATATACAGTATCTTCCAACTGCCTTTCCTAATGAATAGACATGAACACATTCCTTAATAATGGAAGCCTTGAGCATATATTAACAAAACTATCAACAATGAATACTGTAGGATAAAAACTGTACAAAAGATTACTGAATAAAGATTAATGAAAAACGATAGGAAGCAAACAGTAGAAATAAATGGACAGTTCTCATAATGGAGGAAAGTAAGGAATTGGGTTCTATAATGACTGCTATTAATGTCGGTATTATTTCATTTGTTCATAAATGATCTGGAACTAGAAGTAAGCAGTGTCATGGCCAAGTTCACAAGTGAAACCCAATTGTTTAGGATGGTGAACACGAAGAAGAATTCCAGGAGGATATGAATAAATGGGATGAGTGGACAACAATGTGGCAAATGAAGGTTGTTGGTTGATGCAAGGTGATCACACTGGAATGAAAAATCCCAATTTCAAGTAAATGCTAATAGGGTCTGGAGCTGTTGAGACGGAGAGGGGAAAAGATCTTGGGGTTGTAGTTGAAAGCTCAATGAAAGTTACAACCCAGTGTGCAGCAGTGATAAAAAAGCCAGACTACACTGGAGATTATTAGAAAAGGGACTAAAAATAAAACGGCCATTATTACAATGCCCTCATATAGATCTACGATGTGGTCTCATTTGGAATACTGTGTGGAGTTCTGGTCACCATATCTCAAAAAGGGACATCACGGAACTGGAAAAAGTACAGAAGAGGGAAACCAAGATGATCAGGGGGCTGGAGTACCCTCCCTATGAGGAATAGCTGAAGAGTGGGAATTTTCCATTTAGAAAAGAAACAACTAAAAGGGACATGATAGATTTTTATAAAATTATGCACAGGATAGAAGGAGTTGACAAAGAGAACTTTTTCTGTCACCCCCACAATACTAGAACTTGAGAGCATCCAGTGAATGTGCTAGACCGATTCACAACCGACAAAATTCACAACCGACAAAAGGAAATATCTTTGTACACAACGAGTAATTAAAATGTGAAATTCACTGCCAGAGGCATAGACAACTAAAAGGGGAAATTAGACAGATATATGGAGGATATGTCTATCAGTGGCTACTAGTCATGATAATGAAAGGTAGCCTTCATGTTCATATGCAGTAAACCTCCAAATACTAGTGCCAGAAGAATGAAGGAACTTGTTGGCCCCTGTGGGCAACAGGATGCTGGATGATATGACATGGACCACCGGTCTGATCCAGCAGGGCTCTTCTTATGAGTTTACAGTATTATTGATGTACTAGCAGTAAAAACCATTTTATGATCATATAAAATGGGCTCTAAACAATTGTTGGTGGATGAAGGGCACCCACCAAGAGGGCTAACCCATCCTGTCTTTTCTGCCCCCTTGGCCAATCCTGGATTGGGGCTCTTAGCTATTCCACCTCCCCTGCACAGGTGATCTTAAGCCTAGGTCTCAAGCCCATGGGTCTCTCAGAACGTCCTCAGCTGGAACCAGCAGGCAAGGAGCCAGGCATTGCCCTTGCTGCTCTTCACTCTCCTTTACTCTTTCCCTCTCTGCACTATCTGAACTTGTCCTCCTGTCTCTATCACTTGCTGTCTCTCTTGCTTGTCCTTCCTCTTTGTCCCCCCCGCCCCCACCGGCATGGTTCATCCTCCCACCTTGTATCCCTGTTTGCTTCCACCCCTATCCATCTTCGCTTTTCCCCACCCTCTTCTGGGCCAAGATCTGCTTCTAGGTGCTCATTGGCTCTTGGGCTGTCTATCTGGTCAGCCTGGGCCCCTGGGCCGAGATCAAACCTGCCCCTTCAAAGAGTCTTTGTCTTGCCCTCGCCAGAGTCCTACTTCTTCTTGGGGGGAGGGGGGTAGATGGGTGGGGGACAGGTGCCAGGTCAGGCGGGAGGGTGCTTTGCCACTGCTGCCCCGCAAAGGCCCACTTTGCCACTGCTGCCCTGCCAAGCCCTTTTGGGTGGAGAGTGGGTGGGGGATTTGCCAGGCAGGAGGGCATCTTGCCACTGCTGACATGCCAGGTCCTACTTGTTCTTTGAGGGAAATAGCGAGTAAGGGGCTGGGACGCCAGGCCTTGATGGACCATGTGGCAACTGGCTGGAAGTGCGTCATCACTACGCATTCCATCCTTAGCAAATTTTCTCTTAGGATGGAGTCAGTGCAAATCAAGATTTTCAACTAGGCCTCCTTTTTCATGTGATATTTGGAAACCATTAAAAAGCATTTCAACTTTAGTGGAAAAGAAACCTCAGAACTATTTCCAAGGCCATGGCTGACCCTAGAAAACAAGGCAAGAAGCAAGACTACAACTAAAAAAGAGGATCAAAAGTCTTCAGTTTCTGGCTGAGGACAGGGTTTGAAAGATCAGGATCCAGTTCAACACTGTATCATGCACTATTCAGGATTTAGTCACAGGAATTAAAGGCACGAAAACTGCCTGGCCATGGCAGTGACCGCAAGTCTGACCAGGGTTCCTCCTGCTGTCTCCCAATTGCGCCTTGTGCCATCTCCCAGCAAACCAAGGCTTTCCCGCCACCCACCTGCGGCTGGGGAAAAAAGCACCAACCACATACAAGGATAGCAATGCTCCATGCCACTCCAGCAATTCCTGGAGAAATTCAAACATTCTCCTAGATTTCTCTACAGGGTTAAACTTCATTAGAGAGTATGTATAAAGCCACAACAATGCACAATTCCATCAAGTAGTAACTGAACTACAGGTAACAAAATGGGACATAAAGGAGAAAAAGGCAACAAGAGTAAGGGCGTCAAGAACCTAGCACAGTCTAATTGTAATCAGTTGAACTGCCACCTAATTTTCCAGAGTATTTTATTCTCCAACTAACTTCCAATCTGGCCAATTTGATTGGGAAAATGACTGTTGCTGCCTTCGCTTTACAATTCTGAGCTCTTGGGACTGGCAAATTTATGTTTACTGAACCCAAAGTACTTCTACAACACTGAAAACAGGACTAGCACATCTATTCTGACAACTTAAATTACTTTCTACCCTACAAAAGAGATAAGCATCTCTTCAACAGTGTAACACTTTCTGTTACCACAGCATACTAAGCTTTTAATTCAATCCCACATATAATAGAAAGGAATTTTCCTTCAGGGAGTTATTCTGACAAATTATCCTTCTGTTTCAATATACTGAAATTAACCCTTTACTTCCATATTAGTTTTGTCCATTTTTCTCATTATTATGTCACTGGAGTTCATGTAACCAGAATGAAGCGCAACATGCCACTTATTAGTTTTGAAATATGTGCACAGTAAAAGACAGCTGAAAAACAGAATAGCCCAGTTTCTGCAATGTGTAAAATTGTATAACCAAACTTCCTACCACACAAAAGTTCAGTTTTATGCTCTTAAGGCAGATGATGAACCGGTGTCTCCCAATATTATTAGTAATATTTTCTACCCAAACATCTTTCTTTGGAAAGATCTTATTTTCTGGTAGCCATTTTTCTCTTCCAAAATAACAAATGAAAATCAGCCCATGCAATCAATTGTTATCGCTACTGCCTCCTATGGTTCCTGTTTACGGCAGTCTGATTTCATTATTCCATTCCTCCATGTTTTTCTTATCCAAAAAGATTTAAATAGTTTCCTGTCAAAGATTTTGAAAACTAGAGAGAGTTGAGACAGGTAGTAGAGAATTTTTTTTGCACTGGGGAAAAAGCAGCGCTTTTGAGAGGATATACTTGAACGACTTCTCTCTTAAAGGCCCAGGGTAATCAGCACTCACCAATTATCACTAGAAGGCCTGGCAGACACCTCCCACCCACCCTCGCCTTCCCTTCCTGCAGCAAAGGTAAGTGCCCTGAGAGGGGATGGACACTAACACTTAAGCCTATTGAAGGGGTGGGGATGCTTGCTAGAGCCAATTGCATCTTCCCCACCCAACCAACCACCCCCACAATGGTCTTTTGCTGCTAGTTAATTATATTTCTACATGTATTTAATAGAAAGGACATTTCAAGAGCAGGGGCACCCAAACTTTTTGAATGGAGAATCACACATTTTGAATGGAGAATCACACATCTGTGGTCCAGGTCAAGTTTGGCCCATTACTGCTGTGATGCAAGCAGGCTGTAATACTGGGGAGGATCAATACCTGTTGCTTTTACCTTATTCTCTAGCCTTATCCTTGGAAGGACAGGATTCTATTTAAAAGATCACTTACTCTTGAAAAGCACTGTCAACCAAATCACCAGAAATTCCATTTTTAAAAGGATGTGAGAGAAACCATAGTAAGTTATTTTGTATATAAATTTATGAGAGACACCGTTTTGCATGTAAATTTATTATAAAACAAGTTGCTAAAATGATTTAAAGTTTTTGCTGCACAGGACACACCAAGACTATAGAAATACTTTTTAAGAAGAGAAAATCTTAATTGGTAATTTACATTTTACCTTTGTGCTGCTGTTTTCACTACAGGTGTTTGTGCATGAGCATGCTGAAAAATTCTACCGTGTACTACAGTCCCAGGGCAAGATATAGTCTGAGCATTTTCACTGCAAACAAATAAAAATGGGATAGGAAAAGTGTTACTATTCACATCGAGGAAAAAATGATAAAAGTACTCTTCATTCTTCAAAGTAACAGCTGAACAGGAGCTTCAAATATGTCACCAAAATATCACTGACATTTCTACCTAGCCAGCAGTAGCCCAATCATCATCTGTGGGCAGAAAAATCAATGAGATGAATCGATCAAGCAAGCATAAGAGCTCACCAGAACAAACTGATAAGAGAGGATTTTTAACTATCTTACTGTTACCCAAGTCATCAGTCATTCCTGAGGATCAGAAAAGCATATCAAGCAAAACCACGTATAAAAAGGGGAATCAAGCAAAATCACTTTTTCCCTTCAACAAATGCCAAGCTGCTTAAGGAAGGGGAAACATCCTTTCAATTAACTCCTGTGAGCTCTTCCTCTAGTTGGATCCAACCCAATTTAACCGTTGTATCTAGTACCGTTATCTTGTTACTCCCTGGTGCATGTGTTCTATTAAGAAGTTCTGTATCAATATCTATAGTCAACCCTCTGCATTTTAATATTATCAACATATCTAATTCTCAACATGGCCAAATCTGTGATACTGAACTCCAGAGGATGGAGCCATGAACAGACAAAACACCTTTCTATATACCTTGGAAAAGCTCCAGGTTTGCAGAAAGATCTTAAATCTAAAAAACAAACAATTGTGGGATTAAAAAAACCCTAAATAATATTCTCAGTGGCTATTGGTAGGCAACTGCAACTGTACAGTCAACCTTCAAGTCTTGGTTTCAGTCAGTAAAAGGCGGGGGAGGGACAGGGACCTTTCCAAGGTATGTTTGCCTTTTGAGGGAGGGCACAAGGGAGCAAGACCTTGCAAACAACATACTGGGCAATCTGATGGCCCGTGTCTTGCATGACTCAACCAGGACAGGCTGCTCACTACAGTTCAACAGCAGCTACCCACAAAAGACAGTTTAGCACAGTGATTAGTTTCAAAAGATGATCTGGGATACTTAGACTCATATTCTACCCTGCCATGGAAGCTTCCTGGGTGACCTTGGGCCAGTCATACATTCTCAGCCTAACCTACCTCACAGGTTTGTTGTGAGGCTAAAATGGAGGAGAGGACAATGCTATAAAATGCTTTGTGGAGAATGGAGTATAAATTTAAATAATAAATATTGGTGAAGGAGTGTAATAAAAGTCATTCCGTTAATGGGTGGATAGGTTTGATAGAACAGTACATATTGAACATATTTTTCTTTTCTTTTTTCAAAATTTGTTTTTCTCCAAAAAAGGGGGAAAGCCTTTTTTCTGTTTCTTCAAAATTTCTTAAAATTTTTCCTCTTTAACTCTATTCTTCATGCATGACTGAAGAAAATGGTGTTAGAAAGAGCCTCAATCAATACTTTTTCCTAATAACACAGATGTTTGCTGATCACTCTGATGGACTTGGAGGCCATGAATATGCTGCTGAAAACTGCCAGTCTGGTCTCAGGTGGTCAAAATATTGTTTTAAAAAAACAGTTATGGTGAAACAAACATTTAAAACCTCCGGCCACGTTATAGCAGATCTTAGTCCATGAGACCATTTCAGTATTACAAATGATCTGTTAATCAGTACGATCAGCAAAGGGAAAACATCTCTAAAATTACCAGAAAATAATCTCAAAAAGATACATTCAGCAATTTTTACTGCATCTGGAAGCAAAGCACCTCAGTTTCTTGCTGCTCCCCAACATGTTGAGACCAATTGCATTTCCTTTAAAAATTCTAGGACCTTCAACTTTGCCTCTTCGAGTATATGTTCTTATGTGATCTCCTCTGGTCCCAATAGTTCCTGGGCGACAACGTAATGACTGCAATGAAATAATTACAATTGTAAAATGAATCCATGGTACTTCATTATATATCTATTAATGACTCAAGCATTACAAGTCTCAATTCAGTTTTCAATGCGATGAGCTTTAGTGTCACCAAAAGGAGAGGCACTGGCACAACAAACTGGCCAGTTATTGGAAGTGATTTATACACCTCAAACCAAGAATTAAAATATTATATATGAACCCTTTATTTTATAAAAGGAGAACTGAAAGTTAAGAAAATCTTTCTTATATCAGGACAGTCTTTGAGCCACATGTAACAACCTTACAGTCGATAATTTTGGGCCACATGTAATAACCTTCCAGTCAATAATTCTAGCTGTCAATCTTTCAATATCCTTTCAGCAAGCCCCACCCCAAAAGAGGAAGCTAGCAATTTATAGCCCAGAAAATCCCTTTGAATATTTTGCTACTCCAGACACTTTAAGTTTTTAAAGTGAGCAGGCTTTCTAAAATTCAAGGTCAGAACTGTAATCCATAGAAGATGCAATTTAATGTCATCCTGATTTAGAGAAGAACTCATACCAAATGTCACGGGGCTGAATGGGGATAAAAATAGGGGTTTGGATCCCACAGATCAGCTGAAAGCACTGATGGCCTAGGATCTTCCCTGACCTTCCCTCCCCTCCAACCATTTCTAGCCCTAGGAAAGTTTATTCCTTAAGTCGAGGGAGTTGTGTGTGACAACAGCCATCCCAGTTGGGTTACTGTAGTGGGGAAGCGGGAGGGAATGAGATCTTCCTTCTAGCCTTGTACTACTTGTAGAAGAGAAAACTGCCCCCTTCTCTCTTTCCACTGCAGCTAGAGCACACTCCTGTGAATGAGAGCACCAGACCAAATTCACTTTAACAAAATACTCTTTGAAGCCTCTGGTCATAAAGCCAGGCAAATGTCTCACCCAGGAAAGAGAAGGTGGCTATGGACTGCACAGCATTTGGAGACAACAGGTCTGGAGATGTGACCAGATCCATGTATTTTTGTATGCTGAGTGTAAAGCACTAAAGTACATTGATCTTTGATCTCATCAAATCTCGGAAATTAAGCCAGGTCTACCCTGGTTAGTATTTGGATGGGAGACCACCAAGGAAGTCTGATATTGCTGCGCAGAGGCAGACAATGGCAAACTACCACTGTTTCACCTCTTGCCTTGGAAACCCTACGTGTTTGATCAAAACTGGATGAAACTTGATGGCCAAAGCAAAACAGAATCAAGCCCCAGGGAGCAGACTGAACCTGCCTCCTCTGACACAAGAGGAAAGGGTTAACATCAGCCTGCAGTGGAGGGGGTGGTGAGACTCTGCACTCCAATTTCAAAGAGTAATAAGTAAACCTTTCAGTAATGAGTCAACCTTTTGTCTGTTTAAGGAATTAAGACTGCATCAATTTTCCTAGCCACAGTCAGACTGCTCTCTATGATACCAGTTTCTCCTGGTTTGGTGTTCCCTTGATGCTAAACTATTAGAGCACAATAAACAAAGAAGGTGGTGTCAGCAATCACTCAGGGGCATCCCAATACTCTAAAGAGGTTTTCGGGGAACAGCAAAGGAAGCTTGGGTTGCCTTCACAACTCCACTCAGCCTCTGGACGAACCTAGGTCTCTAAGCTGCTTGCAGTGCAATGGAGAGGGGGTGAACTTCAAGGAGCTGGAAGAGAACTATCACACACAGAAGTCTCTCAATCCCAGGATTAACATTTTCTGGGACCTGGATTTCACAATCCAAACCAGTGTCTTCAGATGACAGGTTTGGAAGCCCTGGATATTTCTGCTGATGAAAGGCATTTCATCAGTAGAACACGAGTTTCTCACCTCTCTTCTCCCAGTGAAAAACAAAATATTCCGAAAAACATTATTGCTGGTGTGCGAGGGGACCCTAGGGAACAATGTGAGAGGTGCTGGCTCTAGATCATTTATAAACCTCACCCTTCTCCTGATCCAAGGTGGTGACAATAAATAACACAGAAAATATTAAATATTATTTTTAAAAAATAACACACAGTGAAAAAGCAGGTAAGGAAACTTAAACAGACTATTACAACAATTAAGCCAATATCCAAACTGCCCTTAATCTTCTTTAAAGAATGCTGCCTTGCAGCCTTTCTAGAAATCCCCAAGATGCTTGCCTCACCATTTCCAGAAGGAACAGAAGGCTGTTCCATAACAGAGGCAGCAATAGAAAATGCCAGGCTATCACCAACTGTATGTTCAAAAGCAAGATGGGCACTAAGAAAAGCTGATGTGGAAAGTAACTGCCACATGGATTCAAACTGGGAAAGTTGGTCCTCCAAGCATGTTCCCCCCCCCCCCCCCCCCGGTCATGAAGGTCTTTACAAGTAATCCCCAGCATCTTAAACTGGACCCAGATTCAAGCAGAAAACCAGCAAAGGGACTTCAAGATTCTGTAACATGGTTCCAGCAGGCAGAGCCCGCTGGCAATTGGGCCATTCCATTTTGCACTACCTGAAAGTTCCAGATAGTATTCAAGAGCAGCCCAATGCAGAGAACATCAAACATATTAAGAACTATATTGCTAAAAATATGTAGGAATGATGCTCAAAGCCAGAAACTTTAAAAAGGCAAAAATACAAGAAATACTTGACACATTAGAACTTATACAATGTAATCCCTTTTTGTGCAATTCTTTTGTTACTTTTTTGTTAGAATCTGTTCTATGTGCAACCCACGGACATTTATTACATTTTATATGTCTAAATTGTATTAATTATCCAAAAGTCTTTTCAGCAATAACCTTTCCAATTGAGATATTAAATCATATTCCTGCATTGAAACAAAGTGCATTTGTATACATGTGGATCTATCCAACAATGCATATAATCATTATAAATGATATTCTGATTTTTTTTCCCAACTGCATTTAGTTTTCTCTACCAAAATTACCCTTCACTGTTTCTTAGTGTTTTAACATCCAGGACTCTATAGAACTGGTTTAAAACCAGCAAAATAATTCTACATGCCAGTTTATTTTTGTTTCGTTTTTTTAAGGAACACACAAACACACAAGAGTTAACTCTTGTGGATTCAGAGCTGAGGTCAAATGAGTACACTGTGGAAAGCAAAGAATACTGAAGCTATGCCTTACAATGCAATCCTAAGGAGAGTTATTTCAGCCTAAGCCCAATGAAATGAACAGCCTTAAACTGGAGTAACTCTCCTTAGGATTACACTGCTAGTAGTGGGGTACATGCTTTGTGTGCTCAATGCAACTTTAAAGGAATGTTGGATTTTTTTAAAAAGAAGGTATAAAGAAGAACATGTACATGAAGGGTGTGCATCACAACATACCAGAACTTCAGAAGAGTGGTTCCCCAAACTGTTGCACTTAGTGCAAAGAATCAAATATGCCATCTCATGTATGCAAATTTAATCACGTAACAGGATTACGACAAACACTCACTTTCTTTTCATCCCTGGGACTGCAGGATCCATCGCTCTCATCTATGCTCAGCAGACGTGCTTCACTAAACAGGTAAAGAACACAGGAGAGAAAATTCCATTATAACAGAGTATATCAAACTAGTGAGAAACTCACTAGTAGAAGACTTTGCAACCCCTTTTTGGATAGATTTTATTTTAGGACAGATCCCAGGTGCTAGTTTGCCATTGCACCCAGGAATTTCATTGTGGCCCTTAGTATTTTCAGCAATGATTTAATTATTGTAGTCTCTCTCAATATTTCTCACTCTAAATACAAGCTTATTTATCATTTTGCATAAGAATTGTTCCGTGAATGACACAAAAATAAATGAGTATGAAGTTCGTATCATTGTCTACTTTATGCTAACCTTTATATCTTTCATTGGTGAAGGATGAAATCATGTCTTAAGCAGCTACTTTCTATATTGGCTCCAAGATTCAATTTTAATTGAGCTTTTAAAAGTAATAATGGAAATACGAAAAATCTGGGTTAGTGTTCGAGGCTAGGTTTATGTCGTGACAATGATAACCAAGGTTAACCCTATATGTATGTATCCCCTACAATACATTTGCTACAGCTTTAATACAATTGCAAGAAACTGTGATGACTTTAATGGTCACAAAACCCTGACAGCTGAAAAATAAGCCTGGCTCTTAAGTGTTTGGACTCACTCCTAAAGCCAAAGAAAATTTGTCAAGACCTGGAAGTCAAGACAAGGAAGCTGTTTGTCATGTGTTAGCACATAATGGAAGTTGATTAACAGTAAAAACAGAAAGATAATTTTGCAACCACATTAATTTGTTGATGGTTTAACAGCATGAAATATTTAGTGGCAAATCTCATAAGCATAGTTCTCTTCAGAAGACTAGTTGGTACCACAATCTCAGAAATTAATGTATGGAAGTTAACCAACTGTTGAATACTATACAAATATTATGCTGGAGACTGTGCTTGTTCCTATGTTTTCCCAGCATGACGCAATACATTACACCTAGAAAAATGGGAGCTTCCCCTGCTAGGACATGTCTAATAACTGAGGCCACTAAATAATGATAAATTACATATTTAATAGTTCTGAAGCTGAACATAAGCGGGGAAGAGAAAAGTAGCACAATGAGGTAGGGATTAATGTATGGCAAAATATACTTGAAAAAATATACTTCAGAAGAAGAAGTATGAAAAACAGGAGTGATAAATACTGGTTGAAATCCCAAAAAAGAGCACACTCATTTCTCTGTGTCTGCCAGAACTTTGAGATCCTCCATCTGTCACTTGCCTCATATACCCCCAATGGCATTCATGAAGATCAAGAAACCTTTCAGTATAGAACCACATCCTATAAAAAGACTGCAGTCAAAATGCATACTGGAAGTGGGCCACTGCAAATAGCAGAGTGTGGAACTAGATGGACTCTGGTCTAATCCAGTAGGCTCGTTCTTATGGTCTTATGTTCTCATACAAAGCATTTTTTAAAATCCTGGCAAATTATTACATAAGCACAGTGTGAATAATGAATAATCTGGTATAAAATGAAAATGTACTATTTCTTAATGTCAAATGTACAATCCTCTAATGATCTTTTATGGCAGCAAATAATCACCCAGCAATTATGCCAACAATAATACTTTTCAGAGCTGTAGGTACATCATACAACCTGCACACATTTCTTAAAGATGTTTTAAAGGAAGTAATCTCATTAAAACGATAGAAGTCTTCAGGGCTAAGCATCTTGACTTGGGAGTTCCTTCAAACGCTAAATCTCATGGAGGACAGGTCTATCTGTGGCTGCTAGCCATGATCACTAAAGAGAACCTTCACATTCACAAGCAGTAAACCTCTGGATACAAGTGCCAGGAGGCAACATTAGAGGAAATGCCTTGGCTCTGTCCCCCAGCACAGGCCCTCTACAGTAACTGGTTAGCCAGTTACCTAGTTAGTTTACTCTGGACTAAGTGGACCGCTGGTCTGATCCAGCAGGGCTCTTCTTTGTTAACTCTTAACAGCAGTTGCTCTTTTTACAGACACAGAAAGAATGCTGTCATTGTTTGGAATTGTTAATTTTCAATTAAGACACAGGAAGTTAAAAAAGAAGACAAACTTCTAGGCTATGAATAAATTGAAATCAACAGGATTAGACTAATGGTATACAAGATAGCACTGTTGGGCTGATGTAAATTTGAAAAGCTGATATCTATGAACACTTAACACTGGTGCGTGTGTGTATGTGTGCGTGTTTGTGCGGGCTTGCAGTGGAGTAACAGGATCTAACCTGTGCATTTTCTTAATAGGTCTACCTTATTCATTGTTTCTGGAATAACTCTTGGCATCTTTGGAAACTACCCATCATGATAAATGTGTATTAATATCACAGGTATACATAACACACTTCTAGCACTTGCATTAGAAGATCAGAGTTCTAGGAAGGGAGTCATCAATTTACTAATGCATTATTATAACTGACCACACTTTTAGCCACCTAGTTTAAAATATCCTTACTCTTTCTCTGCATCTCCTTCACTTTCTTCTGAATGATCAAAGCTCCAATGATTTGTAAAGCCACCATCCCGCATGGACTCTGATTTATCCAAAGCTGAAATGAAAATAAGTTAAGATCATTTTTGGTCCCAAGCTAAATCAAAACATACAAAGAGGATAAACTTAATATTTAATAATCTCAATTATTGAGCTGAAGGAGAGAAATTCTGTTTAAATACCAACTTGATTGTTGAACTGTTTTATAATATTTTAGAATGAGGAAGACCCAAGCAGTGGTACCCAAAGTGGGCAATACCACTTCTGGGGGCAAGGGGGCACCAGGGGGGCACTGGAGGTGGGCCATTTCAACCATTTTATTCACTTATTTACAACTGATCAGGCTATGGCACCATGCTGGCAAATGGCACTCCAAACCTCTGCATCTGCCATTTCTAGATGTCTTAATCATCTGCAAACTCAACCAACAATTGGGCCACACAGTCTAAAGAAAACCTACACACACTGATAGATATCTACATTAAAACTCCAATCATCACTCAGGGCAAAAAAGGAGCACAATAAGAACTCTGTATGCAAAAAGAATCTGCGAACTCCTTCAAGTCTGAATTACCTAAACTCTACAGGGCTCTACAGGCTAATGGTTACTCTACTACAGACATCAGAAGAGCTTCAAGACCAAGAACAAACCACAGGAATGAAGATAAACAGCCACCCAGCGGGAAGATGTTCTTACCATACATCAAGGGAATCACTGATCCAGTAGGGAAACTACCAGTAATGAAGAAACATAACCTCCAAACAATCTTCAGAGCCACCAAGAAAATTCAACAAATTCAACAAATGATAAGAGTGATCCTCTAACTTCTGCAGGAATCTACCACATACCTTACAGCTGTGGACAAGACTACTTAGGGACCATGAAACGCAGAATCCAGACATGAATCAAAGAATATTCAAGGCACTGCAGACTAATTCAGCCGGAAAAATGAGCAGTAGTAGAACATGTTATAAACCAAGATGGACACAGAATGTTATTTGAAAACACAGAAATTCTGGACCACTCTGACAGCCACTACGTCAGACTACACAGAGAAGCCATTGAAATCCACAAGCACATGGACAATTTCAACAGAAAGGAAGAAACTATGAAAATGAACAAAATTTGGCTACCAGTACTTAAAAACACTAGAATCAAGACAATGGTTAGTGAATACCACCCAAACTCAGGATGTTTCTCTGCAGGAATAAAATGGATTGCAAACAAGGACCTAAATGCACAGACAAACTGCTCTGCAAATGCAGTTTGAAGGAACCAATAAAATGGATTGTAAGTGAGGACCTAAATGAATAGACAAACTGCTCTGCAAGTTGTGCAACTTCAGTGTTACATACAAATGCTAAAATGGGGGAATTCCACTTAACACATACAAATTACACTTACACGGCCATACATCCCAGAAAACCCCAGGGAACCCTAAGATTTTGAATGTTTGCTGTTTCATACTGAAGTTGCTTGGCTATCAAAAATGAATTGTGTGAGACACGTTCATGACATTTTTGACATGGTTGTGGAGATTTTTGAAGACACATATTCTTTGCTCAGTTATAAACTCAAACAGGTCAGGAATAATAGCGCTTATTTTTACCAGAATTCAATGAAAATGAATTGGCAGTTGCAGGGAAAGGAGAACAATCTGGTTAAGGCCAAATCTGTCATCTCTACCTTGACTTACAGAGTATTTCAACATCACTACCAGATCAGCAGCAAATGCTCTATCTTTTTTAAATTTTAACCTCTTCAATCCTTTCATCACATCTTCTCTCTCTATTTAATACTTCTAAAACAAGTATAAACAAGACAGGGGAGATGGGACATCCTTGCCTTGTTCCCTTTTGTATCCGACCATTCCACAGTATTTTGTGAAATTGCATCAATAATACTCTTGCTTCAATACTTGGACGCACAGACTCTCTCATTCCTGTCTGTTTTAAGTGGGGGCTGCAAAACAGCTCTATTGAAAAGTTTTGGGGTTTGCATTGTTTAGTATTTATGTGTTTTATGTATTTTTTCTGTCCAATTTCTATGGATCCAATATTCTCGAGAGAAAAGTGGTGATCAACTAGGGATGCCTTTAAGTCACGACTGTAAATTTTCTTTTGTCATTTCTTTTGATTTTCACCATAGAGGTGCATTAAATATTTATTCAAGTTAGATAGTGTTCTTTTTTCTCTGATTTATGCACCTCCTAAAGAGTGAGGAACTCAGTGGTTCCAGAGTGGTAAGCTGTAGTACTGCCGTCAAGCTCTGCTTTGAGTTGAGGTTGATCCAGACAGAAGTTGGTTTCAGGTAGCTGGCTCAAGATTGACTCAATCTGCCATCTTTTAATGGGGGTAAAATGTAAACGACTGGGGAAGGCAATGGCAAATCACTTCATAAACATAGTCTGCCTAGTAAACGTTGTGCTATGATGTCACTCCATGGGTCAGCGGTGACCAAGTACTTACACAGGGGACTACCTTTGAAAGAATTCATTCTGAGGTTTTTTTTCAGTTCTTGAGTTATCAGCTATAAATCAGTGGTTGAAAATCAGCACAGTATGGAGACTGAAACATAATGGGGGAAATTGATCAGGCGCCCAGAACATCACAGGACATGTTTCATATTACGGTACAAATCAGAGAAGCAAAACTATCTTCAGTTTTCCAAACAGGAAAAAAGGGCAAACACAATGATGAATTTATAAAGTATGGGGACTGCCTTAAGCTCCAGTGTGCAGTGTGTGGGGAAGTATTATTCAACTGCAGCATTAAACCATCTTTACCCTTATGGCATTTACAAACAAAATATGCCAGCTATACAAACAAAGAATCTTGTTTTTGTCAATTCCTAGAAAACAACAGAATATGAATATGATATTGTAATGGTCATCAGTTAAACAAATATGCAGTTGAAGCCTCCTATCATATTGGCTATCATATTGCTAGATGTGGTAAGAACCATACTGTAGCTGAGAATTTAATTTCTTCTTGTATTAAATATGCTGTTCAGTGTATACTTGGATAATAAAATGTGGAGAAAATGAACACTATCCCTCTTTCAAACAATACAGTATCTCGAAGGATTCAGGATATATCTGACAATCATGAGGAAACAGTAATAAGTAGAATAAAAAATAGTAAATTCTTTGCTATTGCTATTCAAGTTGACAAAAGCACAAATATTGCCAATTTTGCTGTTTTGCTTGTTATTGCAAGGTATTTGAAAGCCAATGAAACTGAAGAAAACCTTTTGCTTTGTCATCCTGTCAGAACATACAAGAGGTGAGGATATATTTAATGCTATTGATTGTTATTTCAAAGCAAAGGACATTTGTGGGACTAACTGTTGTGGGCTATGCACTCATGGAAGCAAGTCTATGTCAGGCGTTTACTCCAGTTGTCACTGCTGCAGTCAGAGGCAAAACCTGGCATCTAAATACCTTCCTAGTAAGTTACAAGTTGTTCTTGAGAAGGTTGTTATGGTGGTTAATGTTATAAAGTAAAAGTCTACAAAGCACTGTGTGAAGAGATGATGAGCCTTCACTCTACCCTACTCCTTCACACAAAAATAAGGGGACTCTCCCTTGGGAAAGTCCTTAACTGGCTATTCCAACTTAAGACATGAGGTCCAGGGCTGTGTTGTTGTTTTAAGACCATCCTTTCCAATTTGCTTCCAGATAACACAACTGTGATCGGTTTTAAACTCTTGCATACTTATCAGATATTTTCTCAGAAATAAACAATCTGAATTTGGCACTTCAGAGTAGCTCAAAGTTTCAGACAAAATAGAATCTAAAGCTTAAAAAATAGGTTTTTGGATGTCATGTATTAAAAAAGGCCAACCTGAAAAACCTGAAACTTTGCACAATTTCCTATCTGAGAATGTGCTACAACTCTCTCAGGGGAGGAGTGAGAAAATAATTGAACACTCTGGAAGACTGAAATCATCTTTTGGGAAGTACTTCTCAAAACCTGGAGAAGAGAACAGCTGGACTGCAATGCCTTCGAAGAATGATACTTCCAAGCAACCAGACTATCAATCAAGGAAAAAGAGAACTTTTGACTGATACTACTACATAAGTTGGGTTCAAGGAAAAATCCCTTATTAACTTTTGGGCAGAAGTTAATCAGCACAGAATACGAACATTACTCTGTCAAGGTGCTTAAGTTTCTGTTCCCATTTACATTTAAATTCAGAACTGGTGAAGAGGGCTTTCTCTTCTTATACATTTATGAGGAATAAACATCGTAGCAAACTGAATGCAATTCCAGATTTAAGACTGTTTCTTACATCAGTTGAACTGGATTTCAAAAAATTATGTGTCTCTAAAACAAGCTCAGTGATTTGTTGTGTGCTTTATGAAATTCAAAACATTTTAAATATTTCAATTATTAATTAGTTAAGTACAAAAAATGTGATGGACTCATTTGTGATGTAGTTTCGTGCAGTTCCAGATGTAATATTGTCTCACGTTAATTGAACCTGATTTCAGAAAATTAAGTGCCTCAAAACAAGATTCAGCGTGGCACTGAGCACTTGACGTGTTTTTTTAATAAATATCAAAACATAGTAAAGATTTCACATGTTAATAAATTAAATGAAAAAATGTATATGCAATGTAGTATTTATGTTAACTAGGTATTAACTTGTGCTCATTTTATCTTTTATTTATTTATTTATTCATTCATTCAATTTGATAAACCGCCCTACCCCCGGAGGGCTCAGGGCGGTGTACAATAGCAAATAACAACACAATAAAACAAATCGAATATCCCCAATTAAAATATATAAAACCTTAAAACTATAGCAGCAGTATTTTGAGTGTAAATAAGTTGCTCATCTTATTATTCCATTGATTCTAACCCCCTTATTGGGCCATTTATTTGCAGTGAAAAAACAGTATTAATTACAAACATTTTGCTAATAATGGGGGTACAAGTTCAGGGAAATGGGTTGCCAGGGAGTACGCGAGAGAAGAAAGCTTGAGAACTACTTCTTGAAGGAAATACTGCATAGAATTAGGGGTAAACTACTCAATGCTCTTGAAATCAGAAGGCCCAGTCATTTTTCTATATGACCATTGTATAAAATGTATGTCAACAATCACAATTTGTTCATAAAATTGTTCGGATCTAGCCCAAAGAGGTTCATAACCCATACTGCCTCTACTGTCCTGTAGTATGGTGTTTCCCAACTTGGGAGACCTGCAAATGGGTCCCAGGTTTTTCCAGTTTTAATTATCTGTGAATACTGGGGGACTTTTTGCAAGTGGATCCTCTTGCCAAATAAATTTGAACTTATCGGTCACCATACTAAAAATGTTGGAGACCACTGCTGTAAGTGAAAAAAGTGAAAGAAAGGCCTTACAAAAAATGGACTCACAGCTACAGTATGACCCCAGGTCATCCCACAGGAGCTATATGAGCTCAAGGTATCATTAACAGGATAACATTTCTCACAATGCCTACCTAGCCATTGCAAGCAAACTGCTTAAAAGAGGAGGCTGGATCACTTCCTTATGAATTGTCATAAATTTGCCATGGTTATCTACAGACTAGTACCCTCCTCCTCATGTGTAAATTTACTGAGGGAACAGCTGCAGAGTATCCTCTTGCTAGCAGATTTACATGTGGAAAAGGCCAGAACAAATTGGAAACCTTCTGGAGGAGGGAAGAAGGCCCTGATCCCTGAAGGTTCCCCCAGCCCGACCCCAGGGCCACCCCTCCCAGCTGCCAGATTGGCCCAAAGGGGGTCAAGCAAGATGCACCCGCAGTGCTGATGCCAGTCGCAGAAGGGCCAGGAGGAAGGCTAGACAAGGCAGCCCAGCTGAACTCTGCTTTCCTCCGGCTGCCGGGGGGGGGGGGGGAGGTTTGACTGTCCAGATACTCCCAGCCTGGGTCAGTCCTTGAGGAAATCTGGGAGCAAATGGGTGCTGCCGCACTCTGGATGGAACTGCCTTCCTCCCCCACTGCACTGCTGATAAGCTGTTAAAGTGCAATGGTCCTGTGAGGGACACCAATAGACAGGAGACCTACTGCATGGTGGAAAACAGGAGGCTGCTCGCTCACTTGACGGCCTGGCCCAACTATGTCGTCCATTCTCTCCTTCACTCCCTCCATTGTGAAGTGCCTGCTAGGCTGGAAGAAGGGCAAGTAGAATGGGTAAGATGAGAAAGGGTGGGAGAAAGCTGTCAAGACCCTGGTCAAAAAGCTCAAGAAACTTGGCAGCTGGGCAAATGTGGCCACCAAGTGAATTACCATCCCCAGATGTGCTGATGGAGAAACGGGGAGGGGGTAGTCCTGGGGGAACAAAATGTTGTGCCCTCTGGAGGGGCCACAATTCCAGTGCTTGCGCTGAGCACCATTTTCTGTAGTTAAGCCCCTGTGTACTTGTTCTTGTTGATTATATATATGCAACAAACAGTGCAGGAACTTAAGGGTGAAAGTAGGTAGCATGGCAAAGTTTGCGGATGATGCCAAATTATGTAGGGTGGTGAGAACCGCATCAGATTGCGAAGAGCTCCAAGCGGACCTTGATAAATTAGGTGAGTGGGCTAACGCAGTTCAATGAAGCAAAATATAAAGTGATCCACATAGGAGCAAAAAATCCAAACTTAGAATACATACTACAGGGGTCAGTGCTATCAGGAAAGGGATTTGGGTGTCTTAGTTGATAGTTCCATGGGAATGTCAACTCAGTGTATGGCAGTGTATGGCAGCTCAGAAAAAGGCAAACTCTATGCTGGGGATAATTAGGAAAGGAATTAATAATAAAACTGCAAAGATTGTCATACCCTTATATAAAGCAGTGGTGCAACCGCACTTGGAGTACTGTGTTCAGTTCTGGTCACCACATCTCAAAAAAGATATCGAAGAGATAGAAAAAGTGCAGAGAAGGGCAACAAGGATGATTGAGGGATTGTAGAACCTTACTTATGAGGAGAGGCTGCAGCGTTTGGGACTCTTTAGTTTAGAAAGAAGACGTCTGAGGGGGGATATGATTGAAGTCTATAAAATTATGCATGGGATAGAAAATGTTAACAGAGAGAAATTTTTCTCTCTTTCTCACAATGCTAAAACCAGGGGGCATCCATTGAAAATGCTAGGGGGAAGAATTAAGACTAATAAAGGGAAACATTTCTTCATGCAATATGTGATTGGTGTTTGGAATATGCTGCCACAGGAGATGGTGATGGCCACTCACCTGGATAGATTTAAAAGGGGCTTGGGCAGATTTATGGAGGAGAAGTCGATCTATGGCTATCAATCTTGATCCTCCTTGATCTGAGATTGCAAATGCCTTAGCAGACCAGGTGCTCGGGAGCAGCAGCAGCAGAAGAAGGACATTGCTTTCACATCCTGCATGTGAGCTCCCAAAGGTATCTGCTGGGCCACTGCGAGTAGCAGAGTGCTGGACTAGATGAACTCTGGTCTGATCCAACAGGCTCTTTCTTATGTTCTTAAGTAGGGGTATGCTCATGAAGTTTTCCTTTTGACCTGGAAATCAACTAACTGCTATGGAATGTACAAACATAGATGATACTGATAATAACAGATATGAGCATCTTTACCTCCTTATTCACTGATCAAATAACGCCTGCTAACATATTTGTGAGCAGTTATTTGAAACACAGAAAACAAATTTCCATATTACAGAAATTTTACCGTTACACCATCACATCTTTGGGGAGGGGACTAAATACTATAGTAAAAACTTCCATAACCAATCAATAAGCTATTTCACACAAACAGCTTTCCAAGTGAAGCACGAATTTTAGGCAGTCATCAACATGGCTGGTTGCATTTGTGAATACACCTTTAACATTTTTTTGATTTACATGAATAATGCAGTGTCATTTTCAGTGTCTGCACTGCTACACCAATGGAGTCACTTCATTCTAACCACTGCATTTTAAGGCAATTTCATTTGTTGCTTGGTAACTAATGAAGACAGGCACATAGTATATGGAAACAAGCTAAAGGTACAGTAAACATTACTTCGGCATCCTATCTGGTGTAGAACTTATGTAACCCTAACAAGAAAAACCTTATCTTTATATATGATAAACCAGCATCATCCTGGCCAAAGATCTCTGTAAATAGAAAAAAAGTAATGTATGAACCTGCCTTCAGATCAGGTTCCTTGTCATGCACTTTGAAGAATCAGAAGCCCACTATCTGATTCTGGTGACAGAATTAATATATTCACAGCAGCAATATTTATTTTAACAGATATGACATGCCTTTATAAAACAGTAAAATACCCAGAGCTAACCCCCACCCCCAATATGTCCTTTAGAACTCTTTCTCCCAACGACAATAATTTCCAAGGGGAGGAGGTATGCTCCTACTACAAGAAAGCAAGAGATTAACTTGCCTTGAAAATTTTTGCACAGTTCATTAAAAGCTTGATTTCGTGTAATTAAGCAGCATAGGTATACTCCAAAATGACAATAATGATCTAAAATGTGAACACACAAACATCTCACATTTTAAAACTGTGATTTTGCTGGCAATGACACAAAGCTTTCTGCACACAAACATGGCCAATTTTAAAACAGCTCCCTTACCTTTCCAGGTACACCAAATTATTTGGGAAGGGGGAGAGGGTGAAACCAAATACCGCCATAATTTCACATGAGATTTGGAAGAAGGAAAGGGGAGCAGATCCTCTTCTTCCTAGCAACTTCAAGACACCCTTTAACATTATTGTTAGGAAGAAAACGAGATGCTTCTTTAGGGAAGAGAAGGGGGGAATGAGAGGAAGAAAGAAGGCCACTGGCGAGACAATCCGACTACAGCAAAAAGGAATACACAAAAGTGTTTTCTTTCAGCCCTTACCTAAACATTAACCTTCACCAGCCACCCATCACCCCACTAATCCCCCATCATTGGAAGCCCCCCTTAAACCTCCTTAACACTCCTCACCCCCCAAAACCACAGGTAAACACCGCCTTTTCTTCCTCCTTGGGGCCTGCACCCCGTGGTATTTTCCAACAACCTAAAGGAAGCTATACAGTTCTCCTACGCACAGACACCCCCCCGGGGGGGGGGGGGCGATTGAATTCAGAGGCCTTGGCCCCAACACCCTTACCTTCCAGAAAGTAGCTACTTCTGGCGCCCCCAACGCTTCTGCTCCCGCCGCCGCCGCTGCCGCCACCGCCTCCTCCTCCTCCGGCCATCTTCCCTCAGCCTCGGCTCCGATCTCACACCATCGCGCCGAGAAGCTGTTTTTGGCCCGGACCCCGCCGCCTCACAGGCGCAGCCACAGGACTAGGCCTTTCCCCCTCGGCCTGCGTCTTCCGCGGCCTCTCCGGCTTTCTCCTGGCTCGCCTGGCTGACTTGGCACTGACTAATCGGGTGGGGGGGAAGGGAGGGAGGGGGACGTAGCCCAGCGCCCCTCAACGAACTCGGATCCACTCGTGCGACTGGGCCGGAACAGCGAAGGGACGGGGGGCGGCGGCGGCTCTTTTCCTCCCACCCGCCTTCCCGTCCTTCTTGCGCCCGGCGTCACTCTCAGCCCGCGAGACGAGGGAGGAAGGCCGGAGCAGTCGCTGTGGTTGTCTGCGGGCGCTGCGCCGCCTGCCCCCGAAAGGCCGTGGCGGCGAAAAATAGGGAACGGAGCGACCCGACCGAGGAGGACTGCAGCGCCTGCGGGTGTTGCGCACACCCCCGCCCGCTTCGGTTGCCACGGTCAAGGCCCGGCTTCCCTGAGCAACCGTTCAGTACTCCTCTCTCCCCAGACCCCTTTACCACGCATAAGGCGGCGAGGGGGGAGTGTAGCTAATTCGCTCTGAACACGCAGCACCTATTCCTCCCCCTGCGCTTGAAATGGCTGCACTAAGGCTGGGTTGCTCATACAGTATGGACCGTGCCTGGATTGTTCTCTCTCTCTCTCTCTCTCTCTCTCTCCTCTCTCTGGTCCAAATGCTTGGTTAGGTAGGCTAGCTTTAATTTTCCCCAGCAGGCGTGTCTGTGTGTATACAGCCAACCTCCTGCTGGACTTTGAAAATCTTCTGGAGCTACAACTGATCTCCAAGCGACTCACCAGTTTCTCTGAAGAAAATGGCTGCTTTGTAGGGTAAACTCTAACCTTGTTGGGCTCTTTGCCTTCTCCAAACCCCACCCTTCCCGGGATTCACCCCAAAAATCTCCAGAAATGTCCCAGCCCATTGTTGTCAATCCTAGTTCAGGTGTATGTGTGTTTCTCTCTGCAGAATTCCTTGTGCAATGCTGCTAAAAGTTGGTTGGTATCTGGGTTAGGCTCCCCACTTCTGCAGTAAGCAGCTCAGAAAGTAATAATAGAACTTTATTGTCAGCAGTGTTTTTAAAACTGCAGTATAGCAGTGCAATCCACAGGATAGGTGAATTGAGTTTTGGAAGTGACATGAAGATGGGCTGATGCAGTTGCCTACTTCCCTCGTGTAGGGGGCAAATGTGCCAGCAGAGGGGCTGACATGCTGCTGTTATACACACCAATGCTCCTCCACCACAGGAGACTGTTCCGGCACAGGTGGGGGCCATCTGGGAGCGTTCCTAGGGGTGAAGCTGACTTCAGTAAGTTTCCAAAGGTCTTTTGGCCCGGGAACGCTTCCTATGCCTCCTGGTGACCTGCACTACATTTAGTGTAGTGTAGGCCATTGGGTGGCAATAGGAGTTTTAACAACCGGGTAATTATTCAGGTTTTTATGTGGTGCAGGTGCACTGTAGCAACACCATCCCCAGCTGTCCACACACCTCCTCCAGTACACTGCACTGTTAGAGTAATAATGTGTACAGTCACTTTTGGCCACAGCTAGCCTCATCAAAGCTGTTCTTTTGAGATTTATGATTCAATAATAGGGTCTTAAAATCTCTTGAGTGCTAAGTTTGGGGAACATGATGAGTTTAAGAAGGAGGGAGCCCCTGGGGCAGGCCTCAAACAGTTTCCTCCATAGTTTCATTTGAGCAATGGTTCTCACCTTTTTGAGTATGAGGATCCCTTTTTAACATCAAAACATTTTGCCAACTCCCAACTTGATAGCTGTTACACTGTTAGTATCTGTTGACTGAAAAAATGTACTGACAAAAAGCTATGACAAATTTTGAAATGCTTTGAAATGAATTTTTGTTTTATTAGTCACAACAGTGTCCGCATTCATTTGAAAAGATGGTAATTTGTGTGTGTGCATGTGTGCCCAAGATGTATTAAGATACATTTCTGAAGCTTGAAATAAAAGGTATTTAGTTGTAACTAAATCAAAGTAACTACATCAAAGTAGCCAGTATATCCTGATGACACAGTATAAGAAAGCTTCCTGTGCTTGTATAGTTTGAAGTTACTTCTGTAGCAGACCAGAAAAACCCTTTTGCTAGCAGGTAGGGCTAAACTAGCATTGACTTTGTCCATGAGTCTGATTCTTGGGTGCTCCTAACATTTTAAAGCAGTTTAAAAATGTTGGTGAGAGCCTAAGCTTGATTGGGCTTGCAGAATGGTAACCAGGAGGAGAAGAGGGGACTTACTGGCAGAGAAGAGAGACCTAGGCCAATGTTGCCAGCAAAATGGGGATACTCTGGTATTTGGGAGACAACTCTATGGTAGAAGTCACATTTACTAAAGAGTTTTTGTCCAAATATCTGAGCATCCTCACATTGCTATCAGTGTGATGATGTCACATTCAATGTTTGCCAGAAGTTACATCACTAGCAACACCAGCCTAGTCCTCCCATTGCTGCTTGTAAGTACCCCGACCAGCCAGTTGGTTGTGGGAGAAAGGGGTTCCAGAGTGGGGATCCCCCACCTCTCACAGGGGCCAGAGAACCCTACAACGGGCTGAGGTGCTCTTGTTCCTGCCTGAGTCTTTTCAAGAGCCAAAATGGCCAGGCCCTGTTTAAATTTCTTTAAAATGGCAGTTGTGTCCACTGATTGGATTCATGAACATAATTATGTTTGGACCTTAGTCTATAATAGGGATTCCCAAAGTAGGGGGTACTTCTTCCCCACCCCTGCCCCCCTCCTGAGGTCAGTGGAAACATAAGGGGTGGGTGTGGGGATTTCTGGGCCAGATTGTGAGAAAAGGTCTTGTCCTTTCATTTTGGTGACTGGTGAGTTTTAAAGGACAAGCAGAAGCTCTTTCCTTGCTGTGTTGGGGGGGTGGGGTGGGGGAGCACAAGGCAGAAAACCCCATTACTGCTGCTGCTTTGCAAGTCAAGATTTTTGCAAGAGCACTCTCCTTGCTGCATAGCCCTGGTGGGTGGAAAGCCAAGACAAAGAGCCCCATCACTACTGCTTTGCAAGACAAATTTTTTCAAAGGAAAAGCAGCAGCACTCTCTTCATTGTGTAGGTGGGGGCAGGGGGAGCCAAGTCAAAGAGTCAGCAAAGGCTTCTTTATTACTCAATTGCTGTGCCCCTGTTTACCTGGTTCTCTGAAAAAGACATTCCTGATCACCTGCACTGTGGGGCACAGTCAAGATGTACTTTTATTGCCTTCCTAACATCATATTTGGTAGAGTGGTGCTTCAGTACAGTCACCCAGCTTCTTGCCAAGCAGAGAAACAGCCTGAAAATGACTGAATGTAGGGATCTAAAAGTGCCTTGCAGCCTGATATTGAGAAGCTGATATTCCTGCACCAACCCCATTAAAACTGTTGGGGACGTAATGGGTGAGATGCAAATATACCCTTTCATATTGCTGAAACAGCTCAATATATTAGTTTACTTTTACTAGGTCATGTTTTATTTGTGAAGTGCATGTAGAAAACACACTTCTTGTTTATCACACCTGGACATGGAGTATGAATATTTCACCTATTCTGTAGTCACTTTATTAGTAAGTGATCAGTTTTTGGTGCTGGTTATTGCCTGTAAAATTCTTTGGGGCTGAGATCCTGATATTTTTGTCTGCAATACCTTCACTTACCTGAGCAAAGCATTTTGCAGAAGCCACACTGAAAATAGATACGATCAATATTTATTTATTTGTCTTACAGCTGCTTGTATTCTATTGTAGAGCTTACTTAATGGAATGGGATGTGCAACAAAGTCTAGAAGGTTCTCACACTTGGGTTTCCATTTTCCATGTGGGGCCTGGAGTTCTCCTGGAATCACACTTGACTTCCAGACTACAGAGATCAGGCCCCTGGAGGAAATGGTAGCTTCAGAAGGCAACACATCTCTCAGCAAATTCTTCCAAGTTCCCCACTACACAGTTGAGCCCAGCCTGGTTGCTGGAACTAGACAGAGTTTGCCCAGGTAGAAACTGTTATGGAGAAAAGAAGATAATGCTGAAAATGGGGGCAAATAAATATAGGATGGCTGGTGGGTGGAAAGGACAGAAGAAGTACAAAGAGGGGAGAAGTTATGGGGACTGCTAGGTGTCCCCTTATTTTGGATATTTGTGTAGACTTGTCATCAGTCTTCCTGCAGAATTAAGATAAATTACATCATGAGTAATTTCAAAAAGGACATAACTGATCTCAATAGATAGTTGGATAGTTAAATCAATGGGAAAATTGTAAGTATCCATATACGTTTGTCCTGTCCACCTTACAGAAGTATATCTCATGTATCTGATCATGGTTGAATTGCAAGGCCAATTAACTAGGCGAGGTACATATAAATCCTATTTAGCCAAGAGTACTGTTGTTACTGGGGCTGTTTTTGCACTTTCTAATGCTCCATGGCTTAAAATGTAAATCTGGGGTCTTTGGCGAGGCCATACATTCATAAGCCTGCACGTCCGCTTTTCTGCCCAAGGTTTCTCCCTCCTTTATAAAAAACAAGGTTTCTCCCTCTGGTTTTTTTCACTGCAAGGGTGGAGAGGGCACCACTTCTCAGCGCCTGTCCATTGGTTGGGCAAGCCAGTGCAGCGAGGCAGGAAAACTGGCCCCGTTTATGCTACGGAGGACTTTTGCATGCTGGTGGAAGCCTCTGGAGCAACAAAGGGGCATTTCAAAAGGACCTCAACCTCTACAGTTCAGGAAATTCTCAAAACAAAGCCATTGCCGCGGGGTGGCTCCTGATTGCATCGGGGTGTTCCCTGTGCCATAAGAGGGGCAATTTTGACATGCAAAAACAGTCTATATGTAGTTTTAATGGCTGATTGTAAAGTTATATTGTATTGTGTTTTCATACTTTTACCAGAAGCCACTTCAAAAGCTCAGCAACTAGGAATCAATACTGAACACATGAATAAACTCATGTTTACATGTAAACATTAAGTGGCATGTTTATATGTAAACATTAAGAGAGTCTGCCCATGTTTTGCATATCTTTCTACCACACAAAAGTCCTTGTCAAGGCAGCAGGTGTGCTAAAGGATGCTGAAGTAAAATGCCAGAACACAGATATGCATTCATTTACATTTATGTCTGCATCTTTCAAAGGCAATTTAAGTATCTGTGAAGGAAAAACCATTGATCCAAGATTTATTGAGTAATAGCAATTTTTAGTGTTATTCCAACATCTGTCAGAAGCTGTTCCCAAAGGAGCTAAGTAGAGGAATTCAGTTTTCCCTTCACCTGCTTTAGAAGTATTTCTGAAATCTATACATGAAAATCATCCAGGGGCTTTTCCTAAAGTCATGTGATCTGAAAAAAATGTATCTACAATTTGAAATCTGAAGGGTTTATAGAAGAGAAAGGAGATATCCCAGTATTATAATTGACCTTCAGACAACAGGGATCAGCTCTCGTGGAGAAAATGGCTGCTTTGGAGTGTCCACTGTGATCTTTCACCTCCCCAGACTCTGCCATTCCTAAGTTTCATCCCAAAAATCTCCAGGTATTGCCAGGCTGGAGCTGACAAACCTACCTGGACTAAAGGCCTCCTTGAAAGAAAGAAGTAGGAGCTGGGAGTAGATGGGTAAAGAGATAAAAGCCCTCATCTGAAGATAATAACAGGACGTAAGGGTGGTCAGGCTTGGAGCCTTTCCAGCAGAAGCTAGCTTCCTGAACACTTGGAAGGTGCTATGCCTGGCAAAAGTGGCATAATGGCCAGGCCAGAAGCTTAAATAAGCTAAGGAAAGTGGCTCCAGAATTTCCTTTCAGTGTGGCTCAGTGGGGACATGGCAGTCCCCCTCACAACAGTGTGAGTAGGTGTAGGTGAGGAGAGGTGAACTTGTTGGACTATAGGCTGGCAGTTAACACTGGAATGGGCAGTGTAAAGGAGGCAAATAATTAAAGAGCAAGCTATAAATTTCTGCTGTTGACATTCCTGTAGCACTGTTAAGAAGACTGCCCCCTCCCCCCAGAATGAGGCACTGACTCTTTCACAATAACCTTCCTTTCCAACCTCCCCTCACTTAATTCTAGGCTACAGTCTAGAATATATTATGAATGTATTATTAAGATGGAAATCACATCATATTTATTAATAATTGCTAGACTAGTTTTTGCTAAGATTGGGAGGTCACGTTGTGGGAGGAATCCATAGTCTTCAAGATGCTGGTACTGACCTTTAAGGCCCTTCGCAGCTTGGGGACCTCATACTTGTGGGACCATCATACCCCATATATCCCGAACATGCCGCTGCGCTCTGTCTCGGAAGAGTTACTGGAAGTCCCCAGCCCTTCAGTGATGCTGCTAGCCTCTACCTGGGCCAGGGCCATAAAGGCCCTGACCCCTGCCTGGTGGAATGCTCTTCCACCAGCTGTTCGGGCCCTGCGGGACCTTGGTGAGTTCCGCAGGGCCTGTAAAACTGAGCTGTTACACCAGGTTTTTGGAGAGGCTGGCCGCGGATTAGCTGCCCCCTGGTGAGGCCCCTGCCTGAGCCTTTGGGGAGGGCGGTAGATAGATAGATAGATAGATAGATAGATAGATAGATAGATAGATAGATAGATAGATAGATAGATAGATAGATAGATAGATAGATAGATAGATAGATAGATAGATAGATAGATAGATAGATAGATAGATAGATAGATAGATAGATAGATAGATAGATATGCTGTCATGTTTGGCAATGCCTTATACTGTCTCCATTCTTTGGCATTGCCGCCCCTCCCTGCCCTGGGACCGGGCGCCTCCCATATGGGATTTAAATTGTCTCTGTTTTAGAAATTGATATGCTGCTATTGATTTTAAGGATTTTAATTGTGATTTTAACTGTTGTCGGATGTTATGTGCTGTTTGTAAACCGCCCTTCGGGGATGAGGCGGTCTATGAAATAATAATGATAATGATAATGATAATAATAATACTTATAATAATAATAATAATAATTATTATTATTATTATTATTATTATTATTATTATTATTATTATTATTATTATTATTATTATTATTATTAAACTTGAAATATCTTCGAATTGACAAAATTAACATCTGTCAAATTCAGAAGACAGCCCTGCTGGGATCTGCCCGAATACTACGCTGATACATTACAACTTCCTAGGCCTCTGGGTGTGGCTCAAATTGTAATGAAGGCCAACAACCAGCTAAAGATCTGGCAGCTGTGAAATCAAACCATAATAATAATAATAAAAGTGGGGTATATTTGCCTTGTCAGCAGGGACATAGGTATAGATTTTTATGGGGGGGTTCGGGGTGAGGCCACACCCCCACCCACCCCTAGGGCATGGCCACGCCTCCCCAAGCCCCGCCCCTGGCTCTCCAAGGCCGGAGACGGCAGTCTCCCCCGCCCTGCCCTCCCCTGCCCCCCACCAGCTGGGTTCCCTGCAGGCAACTGGCAGCTCCTTCTGCCCTCCTCTCTGGGCAGAGGCATAGAGGGAAAATGGAGCCTGGTGCAAAATCTGAGTTTTGCGCCCCCACCCCCCCGGCAGCCGCTGTGATGCTGGAATCCACCCCCAAACAGCATCACTTTCCATGGTGTTTAAACTAGAGAGCCCAAATTCTCCTTTTAAATCCACCTTAAAGGGAGACTCTGGGGTCCCCAGTTAAACAACATTGAAAGTGATGCTGTTTTGGAGTGGATTATCCCCCACCCTGAAACAGCATCACTTTCAATGTGGCGTAGTGGTTAAGAGCAGGTGCATTCTAATCTGGAGGAACCGGGTTTGATTCCCTGCTCTGCCCCTTGAGCTGTGAAGGCTTATCTGGGAACTCCCACACACCTTGAGCTAGTCACAGCTTTTCGGAGCTGTCTCAGCACCACCCACCTCACAGGGTGTTTGTTGTGAGCGGGGAAGGTCAAGGAGATTGTAAGCTCCTTTGAGTCTCCTACAGGAGAGAAAGGGAGGCTATCAATCCCAACTCTTCTTCTTCTTCTAAACTTGTGAGGGACATAAGTTGCATACACAAGTCCATGCAGAAGGGGTGGATTTAAAAGGAGAATCTGAGGAAATTTGGGGGGTGCCAGCTGTCAGGGGTGCAATTGTTAAGCTAGAAGCACCAAACTTTTAGGGTATATTTAGGAGACTCTCCTAATGATACCACCCAGGTTTGGTGAAGTTTGGTTCAGGGGGTCCAAAGTTATGGACCCTCAAAGGTGTAGCCCCATCTCCTATGCACTTTCATTGGAAACAATGGAAGATGGGGGCACCCCCTTTGGGAGATCCATAGCTTTGGACCCCCTGGACCAAACTTCACAAGACCTGGGTGGTATCAGTAAGAGACACTCCTTATGATACCTCCCAGGTTTGTGAAATTTAGTTCAGGGTGTCCAGAGCTATGGACCCTCAAAGGTGTAGCCCCCATCTTCTATTAGCTCCCATTGGAAACAATGGAGGATGGGTCACCCCCTTTGGGAGTCCATAGCTTTGGACCCCCTGGACCAAACTTCACCAAACCCGGGTAGTATCATCAGGAGAGTCCCCCCCAAACAATTCCAGAAAGTTTGGTGCTAAAAACCCACAAACGGGTGGGCGGAGCGTCGGACATGAATGGGGGGGTTGAACCCGAGAACTCCCCCTTAACCACGTCCTTGCTTGTCAGAGTTATCGTGCTAGTTTGGTCAAGGTCGATCACCCTCATCTTAATCAACTTCAGCTCTTCCTGAATACCCACATTCTTTAGAAGGGGAAGGCCATGGAAGTCAATCTTATTATCTACCTATCTCACCCAGGTGTTTTTGAAATTGTCTTCCTTTAAAAGGTGCAAGAGCCGCCCTCTTCAGCATTGGGTACTGGCTCAAATGAGCACTGCATCTCTAAGCACAGCTCCTGCGACACAGCTAGGGACTCCTGCTAACTGTTGCAGGAACTGGAGAAGTGTGTTGTCCAAAGACTCAGAAACTCCACTCATCCAAATGTTTGCCCCAAACAAAACTTGAGGAACTATTTTAACATTAAAAGCCTTTATGGCTGCAGGCACATACTGGCCACCTTTTGAATTTAAAAAAAAAATCTATCCAAGCAGCTTTAGTTACTGAGTTGATTTGAATTTTCCAAATAAGAGTATAAAATTTGATAACAACTTTTGAATGTAACAGCAGACTCCTAATAAAACAAAACACAATATTGTGGGATTGGAAGGACTGGAAGAAAGCTTTACAAACTAGCAAGGTCTGCTTTCCACTCAAGGTTTAAATTGCGAGGGAAACAGACCACCTGCTGTGAAGGCTTCATTTGGAAGTCATCTTGGCAGTGCTTAATTGGAGGTAGAATTCTGCAAAGGATTACGCCACTGGAGCAATGATCTAGCTTAATAACTGGAGCATGGGCTGCAAGCCTGGCACTGATGTCAACAACAACAACAAGCCTTTATTGGCATACAAAACAGGACAAAATTTCAGAGTAAAACAAGATTAAAAATACAGTTAAAATTAGTACATTTCCAGTATAAAATTTGCAACAGTCTCACACAAGAGCACATCAGAGCTGCTCAGGAGGTTGGGTATCTTGTAACACTCTTGCCACTGGGAACATTGCAAGAAAATAGAATTCATATATTTCACGCGTATCTTATCATATTTAGGGCATATAAACAGAGAATGGTCAAGTGTTTCAACTGTAACCAGATCACAAGAACAAACCACTTTGGAACGTTCTATATTCTTAAATCTTCCCTCCAGAAGAGCTGATGTCAACTCATTACATCTTGCAATAGCCAAAGCTCTCCTCTGGATGGGATTAATCAGCAGGCGAAGATATGTTGCCATAATTCCATGCTCACATGGGATTAATAATGTAGTCAGGGAGCAGGTTGTCTTGACTGCAAGAGTCAAATAATGAAAATCAAGATCCAAGAGCCTATTCTTAACTAGTCTGAAGGCTTCCACCTTTGTTGGCACTGATGTCATTTCTGGGGGAAACCAAAAGTGATGTTCTATTGGCCTAGGAATGTTTGGAAATTGTACAGTAAAGGCATAGAAATTCCAGTAATTCCTAGAATGATCTGATTTCACTTCCAGGTTTTCCTTAGAAGTGACATCGCATCATGTGCGACAGTGACAATTAAAAAAATATCTGCTGCTGCCCAAAGGATCAGCAGCGAGAACTGCAGGTTGTCAGGTTACTGTTGGCAGGTCTCAGAAAACTTCGATCTGCCTTAGACAGTATTCTCTTCCTCCATCTCATCCGATTCATCCTGTCAGTGTGGCTCAGTTGGGGACCTGACACTTCCTCTCACAACAGTTCTAAATGCTGTGCTAATTGCTATTCAAGGGAACCATGCCTACAGTGTCATGGTGACATGTCATAATTTTCAAACTGTATTCCCAGATTTAGACTCTCTGTGGACTTGGGTTTCATACCGTCATCCTTATAATCAGATTTATATTTCATGTTAGACTCGAACTGCTGCTTCTACAAGAGATGGAAATCAGACCACCTGGAAACTATCTAATACAATTGTTTCTGTGGTACAGCTTCTTCCACCAGCCTACCATCACCAGCCTGCCATAAGGACTGCTGATTATTTGGAAATAATTTTTATAAATCATTATAGAAATCAACATATTTCCAAATAAATGTTGGTAGAATGTTTTCTAAACGTTGGTGTTGGAGATCTCAGTATATCTTCTCTGCTTTCAATGATGAGATTTTGTCATTATTATGTTTTTTAAAATCTTTAATGTTATTTTGTGTGTTCCTTGTTGGAGCAGAGACATATCCAACAAATAATACCCCAAACAATAAACTTTTAGGTTACTTTCAGTTCTCATTTCCTTCACACTAAAAAATGCTCCTTTTAATACAGTCTTAAGTTATGTATCAGTTTAGTACCAATAATGTCACAATAAAACATATAATAAATATAACAAGAATGCTTTAATTATGTGAAACATTTATTTAGAGCAGACTTTACGCCTTCTGTTACGGCCATCACTTTATTGGCTGTTCTCAAAACTCAAGACTGAGATAAAATTATGCATAGTTTGAATGCAGACAATACATCCCACGCATAAACAAAATGAAAGAATTCTTTCAGACGCATAGCCCAGTTGATAAACATCCTAAATGCTGGTACTTTCAGATTTTATTTTAGCATGTTAGAATCCTGTAAAATTTGACTATATTATAAAATAAATTGCAAATAATACTTATTTTCCATTCAGCGATTATGTCAGGACACTTTTGGAAGAATATCACAATAGCTCTGGTAAGAGAGGGTTTTTTTACTTTTGTTCAGTATGTCATGTCAGTATATCTTCAATCTGATACTATGCTTGCAAGACTTTAGTTGTATTTAATCGTTTCTTTCTATCAACCAATATATTCTTTGCTTTATGCTATAGCACTATAATTTGGCTTGTGCATAATTACATATAAGATCAGTCTTACTTATAATTACTTCTCTTGTATAAAGTGCATTCTACTTGGGTACCTAAGAATTGCAAGTGTATATATTTATGTATATGTTTCACTGAGATTTGTTGCTTTTAACACTCTAATTTTAATAATGTGTAGAGGAAAAGGTGGTCCAGTTTTATTCCTGGAGCAAACATATCTTTGTATAGTCCTATTTCTTCTTTCATCATATGATTCCAAGCAGGAAAGTTGCTGTCCTTTGGTTAGGAGTGTGAGAAAGCAGCTGGTTAGGAACACTTGTTCCCAACAATGGCTATTCTTGAGCAAATAAATAAACTTATGTTTAATATTCACTTAAAGTTCTAAGACTGTTTTTCTCTGTTGCAAGGATAGTTTCATATTAACACTTTACAAGCTTGCTATTTGATGTTTCAGTGATGAGAGATTTCATTGTCTAAGTGTGTGAGTGTAGTCATCCCCCTTGGGGTCGTCAGCTAAGGGAGATGGCCGAGGAGGCGGAGGAGGTTTTCAAATCTGGCCGAGAGCGTCAGCAACAGGAAGCGCGGGTTTTAATGATCCTGACAACTCTGCCCTGTGCTGGTCTCTGGCACCTTTTATTAGGGTTTCATTGTGGGCGTGTAAAGGAGGTGGGTAGGGAGATGAGCGGGAGATCGGGAGACCTGGAGATCATCATGTGATGCATGATCTCACCTGGCTACGTGCGGAGAGGAGCGTAAGCGTCTGAGCCTAATCCTCACCTGGGGGCAAGACCATTGTCCCTGCGCCCGGTGACTGAGCCAGACAGTTCATGACCCGTGACTCATAGGGGGATGAGGAGTGGGGGTGCGGTGCGACCAGAAGGCCGTAGGTCCGTTGGCGTTCCAACGTTCTACCACGGTGCTGCTGGGTCAGCAGTGCATTACTACAGTGAGGAGGATTTTTATAGCAATGGTCAAAAAAGTTCTAAGTTTAAAGTGCAACTAAAAGAGTGACTTCTAAGGGATTTGTTGTGGTGACTTTTATTCCTCATAATAACTAGAAATGTGTATGTGTATGGCGAATAATTATGTGTGGTCTGAAACATAAGAAGGAAGGGATGATTGCCTCTCCTTGCCATTGTTAAACAGCTCATCTGCAGATACAATGTGTTTATTCAACACAGAACTGGGACTAATAGTAGCAAGGGCACATGCTCTTGGCATTACTTGAAGGGGGCCACCCTTGGCTGCCCCTTCTCAGGAGTGCAGTGGTGCAGCAAGGCTGGGAGTGGTGCTGACTATCCCTGAGACAACCTTTGCAGTTCAAGTGTGTTGCCTCCACTGTAGCCATTCCTATGGAAAACATCTTCCCTGTGTGCTGAGGAGGTTGGCTCTTGTTCAGTGTATGTGTGTGCCCAGAGAAAGTAATCCCCTTCCAGGGGTCTTTTCCCTCCTCCTCAGACTATGTGTGAAGAATGACATGGAGCAATTTCAACTGATGAGTCATGCTGCTGGCATGGAAAGACATGTTAATTTTTCCCCTTCCAGGGACTGACCAAATTTTCCTGGACTTCCTTCCCCTGCAAGAAAGGTGTCAAGCACAGCATGCTAACCAGGGACCTTGCAAAAGCAGTGCAAGGCCTTGATGGAGCCTATCAGCACCACTTGCCATCTTAGGAGTGGGTCTCTTTTGTATCTCTAGGCACCCCCTACCATGCCTGGGGCCAGGAGTGTTGCCAGAGCTACAGCTACAAAAAAGGCTGGTCCAATCTCCTTCTGCCTCATTACTTCAGTCAGACTCTCACCTAAAGTGAATTCCGTCACACTCTCCCTCATCACCCCAAACCATTTTCTCCTCTTCAAAACAGAGTGGGTTGGTATGCTGGCCCCCTCCAACCCAGCCAGGTAGAACCCACCACCCACCTTCTTTCTGTTGGTAATTCTCTCTGGTAAGAGATACCTTTGCATTACAAGCAGAGTGCACGGTGGCTAAGCACAGCAAAGCTTCCCCAGGCATTCATGTGTGCATAGGCACAAAGAAAAATTGGGAGTCATTTTGTGATTTCTAACTAATAAGAGGAGTCTTTATTAGTGAACTCCGTTCTGGATAGGAAAGTGAAGAAGTGGGTTCTCTGTTCTAATCGGCTGGCTAAGATCAGAGGAACGGGAACGCAATGGCTCACGAGAACCACGTACGTCGCGTCTTCTGCCTGCCCTTGCACTGTGGCTCCACGAGCCGAGCCGCTGGCCCCATCCTTGCCCACCCTGCAGGCAGCAGGGCGAGCGCACCAACTGCCCGCAGCCGGCTGGGCTGCTCTGCAGGCTTCCCCTCTCGCCTGCCCTGTTGGAGCAGGGTGGGCGATTTCCCGGTGGCCGATGAGGCCGAGCCGCTGGCCCCATCCTTGCCCGCCCTGCAGGCAGCAGGGCGGACGCATCCATGCGCTTCTCAGAATGAGCGGAGTAAAAGGAAAAAAACCCAATATATACAGTGTTATCTTTATTTTAAATGTCAAAAATTATTTGCGGCTCCAAGTGTTTTCTTTTCCCATGGAAAACGGGTCCAAATGGCTCTTTGAGTGTTAAAGGTTTCCTACCCCTGGGCTAGATGGTGGGAAATGCAGTCTGCATCCCTCTGCACACATGGTGCAAGATGGAAGGTGTCTTAAGAAGAGAGGTGAGAAAAGGAGAAGCAGGGAGGAAGGAAGTTCCCTAAGAGTAGCGATCTACACATCAAAGGGATAGGGTCAGTGAGAGAGAGGGGGGGGGGTGACCAGTGTCTTGACCCTCTCTAGCTATCTGACTCACTGATAAGTCCTCCTTTGTTTCTGAGGCAGAAAGTAGCATAAAATCCTTCACTTCAAACACTTTCAGGCTGGGAGATATCTTTGTCCTGCTGCAACAGAGGATACTCTGCCTTGGCTCATCTCACCTGGGCTTGTTTTCCCACTCAGGGGCTCCGGCACAAACCACTACTCAGCTGCCACTCGTCTTGATTCCATTGTTCTGCCTTGTGTTGGACCTGCCGTGCACATCTCTTATTCCTTCCCTTTATTCAGTTGGCCAGCTGACCCCTCAATGGTGTCTTCCTACCACTTGTGAGGTGGATCCAGGGCAGAGAAGGCCAAGCCAGGCTAGTCCGCACTTCCAAGCACCCACCACAAAAGAGGCAAGAAGACAGCTGAAGGGCTTGCTTCTGGGTAGAGGGCACCAGATTATTTTGGTGGGCTTCATTCAGTGTTTCTGGCCACTGACTGACTCAACACATATCCAGTAGAGTTCAGCCTTTCTCTTCCTCCTTCCCCCACTGGTTAGCCTTGAATTTTTCTGAAAAGTTGGTAAAAAGTGTTAAATGTCCAGTCGATCGATGAACTCAGCCCTTTTAAGTTGCTGTCTGGCTCTGTCCTGTCTTTTACCTTTTCTTTGTGAAAGGCAGTCCTTGCTGACTCTGGTTGTGGCTTCTGCCAGGAGCATCTAAGACCCTGCTTGTCACTAAGTGGCTACCTAGCTTCTTAGCATAAATGGGGGAATTTCTGGAATGCTTTGAAGTCACATTACTCAATCAAGGCAACCAAGGTGCCTTTAAGATAATTATGTTGAAGAGGCATACACTTCTTATTAGGCAACATTACACCCTTTTCAACCCTAAATCCTGTTTTACTCAGCTGTGTTTGATCATGTGTACTCATATTTTTAGTTACAAACCTTCGTTTTCTGTTTATTAGTTTTATACCCTGCTAAAGCACCAAACTCTCTCAGTTAGACATTAAAAGCCCTGCCTCCTATACAGAGTTTTTCAAAAAACAACATCAAGTCATAAATAAATGCTCTTAATTTATAAGCCTCTTGATTGTTATACCTTCAGGTATTTAATCAAATCTTATATCTGTTTAAAACTTGCAACACAAGCATAAACGAGAGAGGAGAGAGTGGGCATTATTGTCTTGTTCCCTTCTGTATCTCACATGGTTTTGTTAAGCCTCCAATAACAATTATCTGTGCTGTTTGTAGTAGGTAGGTAGATTTCACCAATTTCATAAAATTCTCTCCAAAATCCAAATTTACCAAGACCTTGAATAAAAAGGACCAGTTCAAATAATCAAACACTTTCTCTGGATCCAGAATTATAAAGGCTGATTGCTTTTCATTTTGTTTATCCAAATACTCCAACACATGGTCCTGACATTGTCACTCGGTTGTCTTTTAGATACCAAACCACCTTGATCTTCATGAATAACATTCAGACAATTTTCAGTTTATCGACAAAAATTGTAGTAAATTTATCTTATAATCTTTATTCAAGAGCAATATTCAACTCAAAGACAATACAGTTGATATAGCAATGGCTATGACAAGGCAAGCAAGAATGATATCATTTCCATTAAAAAAATGAAATAAATACATTGATGGGGAGAAACTAATCTTACATATTACCTATTTTTAAAGAAGAATTTCTCATTCATCCCTCGGTTTTTTTTTTTAGGGGAAGTTAGCTACAATTAAATTCTATTGAACTCAATGAGATATTAATCACAACTATTTTAAGCCCAACTGGTTTTAACCTGGGAGCTTCTTCAAGAAAAAGCAGATGTTCCATCACTGAGCCACAGTACCACAAATGGTACCACAAATGGTAAGAACTCCATAAGCATATTGCAGTTAATTGTAAATGATGGAAGGAAGTAACTGTAGTCCTGTTACCCCAGGTAGAGGGATCAGGATAAGTTACCCAGTTCTTGTTTAGAGAATCAAAGAGACAGACAAGGGAGATGATTTTAAGAAGTTAATAAGTTTATTAGAGAGAAACAAGTTGTAATAGCACCCTGGGAGGAAAGACTCAACATTGGCTTTGGGACTGTCCCTTTTATAGAAAAGTGTCACATTCTAAGTCATTAAATTCCTACACATCACAGAATTCTTGACACCTTGGAATAACATACAAAAACTTAATGTCCTTCAGTCATCAGACAGACAGACACATATCATTTTGTGGGGCTTGCCTAATCAACATTAAGCTTAGGTACCCCTGCTGCTTGACTCCTTATTCAGCTCAAATTGAGAATCAGAAGTTTTCTTATTTCTGAAAGTGAGTAGCTACAAGCAACTAATAAAATTAAGCAATTTGATTTAAATAATTAATAAATGGAATTAATTCTCAGTGATAACAGTCCTACTTGGCCCACCAAAAATGAAATAAAAATTAAGCTGTGTATTTACAACATTTGGAGAAGATAGCACCAAGGAGCCCATTTTTTTCCACAAGGAAACAGTATGGCATAATCCCTAAATAGGTAGAGAACAGAGGCATATCAGCAAGGCCATAATTGAGTCAAATGAGTGTACTTAAATCTTTTCTCCCACTGAAATATATTGAATACTTTAAATACCTTTTAAAGTAAATGATTCCTGCTATGTGCTTAGTTCAAGTGTTGTTAGTATTTGTTCTCCCCCAACTCCTTCCTCCCCCCGCTCCAATCTTGCAGGTGCAACAAAGAGAATTTTACATACAAAATATGCCTTTCATACTCTGCTGAAAAAGGGATCAGGCTGCTTATAACGTTGCTATGGTGTTTGCGTTGGGTTTCCTGCATTATGTTCTGCATTCACCTAGAAGTCCCTTTGGAAACTCAGGCTCTGTTTTGGAGAAGAAGAAGGAGGGTTTGGGTTTATGTCCCCTCACCTTTCGTTCTTGGAAGGAGACTCAAAGGGGCTTACAAACTCCTTTCCCTTCCTCTCCCCACAACAGACACGTTGTGAGGCAGGTAGGGCTGAGAGAGTTCCAAAGAACTGTGACTAGCCGAATGTCACCCAGCAGGAATGTAGGAGTAAGGAAACAAATCTGTTTTACTAGATAAGCCACTCCACCTAAACATTAGGAAGAACTTCCTGACAGTAAATGGTTGTCTATGTTTGGTAAGAGAAAATTGGACTTAGGACAAAATGGACTCCTATTAGTAGTGGAGTCTTCAAAAAAACACTTTCAATTTTAATAATTGAATCAATTTAAATATAGAAATATGAATCTGGATAGGGTCATATCATAGAGTTTGCACAAAGCCTAAAACTAAATTAAATATTGTCAGTTCATGTTATTAAAAAATCAGGTGATGGTAGGGTTTCCAAACTCTGCTTTTTGGGACAGGACCATTTTGGACTGGATTTACTCCCATGTGGGTTACTTCAGAGCCCCAGATCATTGCCTGTGATATAGATATTATTGTTATTTCTTATCATGCCCCTGTATCGTTAGTCCTTCAGTTTCCAGACTGGGACCCCCTCCGTACATGCAGAATAATGCACTTTCAATCAACTTTCACAACTGTTTGCAAGTGGATTTTGCTATTTCACACAGTAAAATCCAGCTGTAAAGTGCACTGGAAGTGGATTGAAAGTACATTATTCTGCCTGTGCAGAAGGGGCCTAAGTTAGACCACCTGGTTTGTGGTGTCTAAATGCTTCTCTTAATTATGAGACTTTTAAAAATCAGATGATGGCTGAGTTATCAAAACATTTTAATATAAATCAAGGGACAGCTAATACTCATGGTACTGAATGGGCTGCTTGTAAAGCTTTTATTATAGGGAAAATCATTGCAAATGTTTCTCATAAACCACTTAGAGAAATAAAAGAAATGACATTAAAATATAGATGGAAATATCTTTTAAGCCAGTTTGCTACATTGACTAAATTCCATTTTCATCTTGAAATTTTGAAGTGAATTAGAAATATTTATTCATCTCCCAGACCCAGGGTACTGAATAATGACGTATTTTCTGTGCCATTCCCTCTTGAGAGGGATACTAGACAGGGTCTCCCTCTTTCTCCTCATATTTCTCATTTATGTCTGGAATGTGTCGTAGACAAAATAATAATATACATGGCTTTATACGTAACTCTTTGGAATTTAAAATCATTCTTTATGCAGATGATCTTTTGTTATTTAATTTAGAACTTCAGTCTTCTATTCCTGCATTAGCAAACATGACTAATACCTCTGGAGACTTGCTTGGATATTCCATTATTTGGGCAAAATCTGAGTTGATACCTAGGATTATTTACATTGTACATGCAATTCCATTTTATATACCTTGCACATATATTCATAACATCTATACATTGGAAATTTATCCAAGGTTCCCCACCACCTCAGATTCTTTAAAGAAGATACAACTTCCTTTTAATGAAGGAGGATTTGGTTTTCCTGATCTGAGATTGTATCTTAGTTTAACTATTGGTCAATTAGATCTAAAAATTGGAAAAAAAATTAATGGAAGACTTGGATTGGCTGGGGAACTTTTACACTGGACAAATTGGTAGGTTATGGTGATGAGATTGTGCTATTTTTTGAGCTAAGGTCAAGATCTGATACCACATGATGTAGAATAACAATACTTACAGTTGCAACATCTATTAGTATCTAAATATGACTGTGGCATTTTGTGAATCTGAACCTTGGAATACACAGGCTAAGATATCAAGTACTCAAGCACCCAAAATACACTTGTTTGTTCTGTGCTAGCATGGGAACACCTTCATATGTTATGGCTCTACATGTGTACACCAATTTGGGTAACAGTATGTATACTGATATCAAAGCAGGTGTGATTTCAGTGCTATAATCTTGACCTGGCTATAAGTTGATCCAGACTCATGAAGAGTTACCATAGAATTCATTCAAAATTACCAAGTAAATCTTTGAACACATGAAATAATAAGAATATTGTAATTTTCCTGTTTGCAATTCCAGAACAGGAAAATTCTAATGACTCTGGAGGACCAGTATTTATGATAGATAGGCTGTATTTGGACCATTGATAACAAGTTGTGTAGGCAGTTTTGTGTCAATGTTACATACTGTATATACTCGTGTATAAGTCGACCTGGGTATAAGTCGAGGCACCTAATTTTACCACAAAAAACTGCGAAAACTTATTGACTCGGGTATAAGTCGAGAGTGGGAAATGCAGCAGCTTAGTTAGTTTTGTTTATTGGATATGTATACCATCCTCCCCCTGAAGGGCTCAGGATGGTGAACAACAGACTGGGGCTGCTGGCTGGAGCTCCTCTCTTGCACGGAGGTCACTCGGCTGGCTGGGGAAGATCTCCCCTCTTCCCCACCAAGCTGGGCAGCCTCCGTGGAAACGAGGGGAGCCCAAGCAAGCAGCCCTTGTCTAGGGGCTGCTGGGGCTTCCTCCCCACACGGAGGCTGCCTGGCTGGCATGGGGATTAGGCAAGGGCTCCTGTGCTGCACAGGAGTCTTCACCTCGGCCCCCAGCAAGCCGGGCAGCTTCCGTGGTGGGTGGGGAGGGAGGCAGTGGAGGGATTACCAGTTGTGTGAATTAGCCAATATTTAGCTACGAACCAGCTGCAACCTACCTCTGGCGGCGCCCCAGTCTCCTGTTGGGCTTTCTTTCACCCTCACTCGTGTATAAGTCGAGGGGGGCATTTTTCAGCTTAAAAGAGGGCTGAAAAACTCAACTTATACATGAGTATATATGGTATTACTATTACAATACCAAACTCAGAACTGACTAAAAATTATATAATATGGAAAATTAAAAGAAAACAAATGAGACCCGCACATTTGAATTGCAAGCAAGCGAAAATTGAGATTTGAGATTTGTTTCCCCCCCAAATTAATTTGATGTCTAACATTATTATTATTATTATTAAACTTATAAACCGGCCTCCCCTGAAGGGCTCAGGCGGTGAACAACAACGTAAAACATATGTCACCAGTTGGAGATTTGAAAGTCAACCCATTTTACAGATGTAAAATACCATTTCAACTAAAATACAAGGGCTTTTTGGGGTGTGTGGAACAGTTTTAGGAATTAAAAAATGTTCGTTATTAATTGGAATATCTATATTCCAATATATTAACATGTTTCAGTGGAACACCACAAGGTGGCATTATGTTATTGCTTAATAAGTCTCAGACAATATATAAGGGGTAAAGGAAATTCCATAACAGGAATATATAGTAATATAGACAATGTATAAGGAATTAGTACAATTCATTAAAATTAATGGGACCAACAAGAAGAATTTCATGGGGCTTGCAGCACAAACCTGAACGTGATTACCACAGTAAGTCCTGCTGGTTCAGTTAAATATGCTTAATATGTCATTAGTAACAAAAATGGCAATAACAAGAAAAAATGGCAGTAACAAGAATTTTTTTTTTACCATGGCAAATAGAATTTATTGGGATGATGTGTTGGTAAGTTTTAATGTTGCCTTAACTTCAGTTTGACATGTAAATGTGCAGCACCAGTGGACACATTGGCTGATTACCCACTGCTTGCTCTTCCCCGCCCTTGCTCCACTCTGGCATGAAAAGTCATTCCAGAAGTGCTCTTGCTTTCCCCCCTCTTTGCGGGACAAGAGGAAGCGTGTCAGGACAAGAAATCTTGCTCCAACACGTCTCCTCTCTCGGCATGTCACAAAGAGGAAGCGCGTCAGCACAAGATTTCTTGCCCCAATGTGCTTCCGGTCCCACCATGTACCCCAGTGCCGGTGGGTAATCGGCCATTGAATTATAAGACTCATTATCATTGATTTTTTTTTTTCATGTTTTCATGACTATGGCCCATGAGCTCAGAATTTCTTGTTTCATGACATGGGGAATCAGATCCAGACTAAATTTTCTGATGGCAGAATTAAAGTTTGTTGCCTGTGAGGACTCACTGCAGGATAAATACTTTCTGACTTGACTGCCAGGGGACTGGATAAAAATCCAGTTTGATACGTGTAATCTACTTACTCACAGACTACCACCCTCTACAAGTTCTGTCACACAGGTCCAGAGTTGTAGGTAGGTAAGGCAGTCACAGTTTGCAACCTAGGTTTCCGCTTTTAAAATACAGAGAGACTCCTAACTTTTTCACACATCAAGTCCCCACTCTCATTCGCAGAGACACCACCAGAGAGGGTAGCCCAGTCTCCTTTAATAATCTTCCCCTCACTCAGACACTGCACATAACTGCTGGGGATTGGGATGCTTTCACCCACTACCTCCAATTATTCATATCCCAATATATAGACAGACCAATATCTTAGTTTGTATGTATGTTCTTCTTCCCCAGTGGCGTACCTAGGCAAACTGGAGCCCTGGGAAAATCTGAGTTTGATTGCCCCCCCCCCATGGCCAGCCACCCTCCCCCACCGTGACCAAACAATGATTTTTTACACCAGGTCATTTCAAAGTCACCATCACATTATAGAACATGCCCCAACTCACAAATCTGAACACAGCAATGGGCCGTGCCACACAGCAGAAATGTGTCCAGACTTCTCTTATACCAGACTTGTCTCTGTGATACACCTTTGAAGATGCCAGCCACAGATGCAGGTGAAACATTAGAGACAAGATCTACCAGACCACGGAACGCAGCCGGGAAAACCCACAACAACCAGTTGAATCCATCTGTGAAAGCCTTCGACAATACTTTCAATTTTTTTTAATCTAGGGAGCCCAGATTCTCCCTTTAAATCCATGCAGAAGGTGGGGGTGATTTAAAGGGAGAATCTGGGGGAAATTGGAGGATGCCTGTCAAGGGAGCAATGTTTAAATTAGCAGTACCAAAATTTCAAGATACTTTCAGGAGACTCTCCTGATGATACCACCCAGGTTTGGTGAAGTTTGGTTCAGGGGGTCCAATGTTATGGACCCTCAAAAGGGTAGCCCCATCTACTATTAGCTCCCATTGAAAACAATGGGGAATGGGGGTCCTTAGGGGGTCCATAACTTTGGACCCCCTGAACCAAACTTCACCAAACCTGGCTGGTACCATCAGGAGTGTCTTCTGAGGGTAGCCTGACATTTTGGTGCTGCTAGCCTAAAAACTGCATCCCCTGCCAGCTGACAAAGTAAAAACACAAAAAAGTTTTAAAATATATTTTCGATTTCGGCGCCCCCTGCAGGTGTACGCCCAGTGCATCACCCCCCACCCACCCTGTCCCCTGGTAGCTTCGCCTCTGATGGTGGACTCCTGTTTAGGGCATTTTTCCTAAAGCAGCCCCAGTTGTTCTTCCTGCTCTAAGGATCTCGATGGGAGAATAATCCTGGAAATAATTCACCCTAATCTCCGTATGGTCCTGCAGCAGCAGCTGCAGCAGCTTTTGTCTCTTATTTGATACCTGGATGTATTGAACTCTGAAGATAATGGTGGAGCATTCATGGCACCATTTTGCCATATCCCATCTTTGCATTTGGTTGTCAACTTACATAGAAGAAAATAACCCATTTGCCACACGCCTTATAAAACTGCAAGGCTCGTAACCATCTTTTTTGGGTCAGATTTTGATTCCTTACTGTCTCCCATTTAACTTATGATGTAAAGTTATGACTTTATTTGTCAGTACATAAATAAAACAAACTTTCTAGAAATATTTTGTAGGATATTCTGGCTTAGGAACAAAACCAGACTCTTGCTGGCCTTCAAAAATTCAATAGCTTAGCAGGGGGATTTTAGATGGCCTCTGGAGTAGACTGCCAATGCTTGGCAGTTGATCTAATCAGCGTTGATACTGGAGAACTGAAGCTCCTGCAGGCTAAATTCCCATCTCATATATTGAAGCAACTGAAGCTGAAAAAACCCTGTTGGGGTCTGATGATAAATTAAAGAGGAAAAGGCTTGCTTGAGAAGGTTTCATATTTGACATACAATTCCCAAACTCAAGTGCTGAAAAATCCCAGCTATATAAATAATATTGGCTGGCACAGCCCTGAAACCTCACTGTTGCCCCAGAGCAGGGACCCTCTTGCTTTACTAAACAAGGGCTTCCCTCCCAGGTTCCTCCTTGACTATCTGCTTTAGTGTTAATGAATCTTAGGTGTTTAGTTCCATACCAACACATGTTAAATCTCAATGCCTTCCCAAGACATGTACTCCATTCCTCTGGAGCCTTACCTGGACTTCCAGCTCTTTTGTGGTCTGGCATTTTCTGATGCCTTACCAACTTTTGGGACTCCAGAGCATCTTCCTGTGTCTTCAATCCATTCTTTGATTTCCCATTCGTGCATCTGTTTTCCTCTGGCTACCAATTTTTAAAGCCTCCAGTAGGCAGGATTGGCCCTGCTCATCGGGCAGTAGTGCATCACTTCTGGCCTGGCCATTTTTAGGTTTCAGGTGGGCCACTGGAGGCTTCCTGAAAAGCTTTCTGCTGCACTGGGACACAACCGCCCTCCCTCCAAACAAAGGATAACTAGTTTCTGTGGAGGAGATGCCAATATCTTTACCTACTGACTTGCTACTATCCAAGAAGATTTGGAGTTTAGGGCAGGCTTCAGCTATAGAGTTGGGGACAAGATTGAAATAAAAATTCAGCAATAACTAGCATTTACAGGCTGCGTCCTGCAACCCCCCAGGAAAATGTAGAGCAGAGCCTGGCATGGCAGCATTGCACCAACATACTTAAAAAACTTCAAGTTTTTAAAAAACACAGAAGTGGCATGGCAGAATGGGGAAACAAATCAGGTTCCCCAGATAAGAGCCCGCTGCTCATGTGAAAGAGCGGGGAATCAAACCTGGTTCTCCAGATTAGAGTCCACCTGCTCATAACCACTACCCCTTGCTGTTTCTAAGCTCTATCTCAAGCTTAATTTTTTTGCATATTTGCATTATTATGAAAAAATCAAAATAAGAACATAAGAACATAAGAACAAGCCAGCTGGATCAGACCAGAGTCCATCTAGTCCAGCTCTCTGCTACTCGCAGTGGCCCACCAGGTGCCTTTGGGAGCTCACATGCAGGATGTGAAAGCAATGGCCTTCTGCGGCTGTTGCTCCCAAGCACCTGGACTGTTAAGGCATTTGCAATCTGAGATCAAGGAGGATCAAGATTGGTAGCCATAGATTGACTTCTCCTCCATAAATCTGTCCAAGCCCCTTTTAAAGCTATCCAGGTTGGTGGCCATCACCACCTCCTGTGGCAGCATATTCCAAACTCCAATCACACATTGCGTGAAGAAGTGTTTCCTTTTATTAGTCTTAATTCTTCCCCCCAGCATTTTCAATGTATGCCCCCTGGTTCTAGTATTGTGAGAAAGAGAGAAAAATTTCTCCCTGTCAACATTTTCTACCCCATGCATAATTTTATAGACTTCAATCAAATCCCCCCTCAGACGTCTCCTCTCCAAACTAAAGAGTCCCAAACGCTGCAACCTCTCCTCATAAGGAAGGTGCTCTAGTCCCTCAATCATCCTCGTTGCCCTTCTCTGCACTTTTTCTATCTCTTCAATATCCTTTTTAAGATGTGGCGACCAGAACTGAACACAGTACTCCAAGTGCGGTCGCACCACTGCTTTATATAAGGACATGACAATCTTTGCAGTTTTATTATCAATTCCTTTCCTAATTATCCCCAGCATAGAGTTTGCCTTTTTCACAGCTGCCATGCATTGAGTTGACATTCCCATGGAACTATCAACTAAGATGCCCAAATCCCTTTCCTGGTCTGTGACTGATAGCACTGACCCCTGTAGCGTGTATGTGAAGTTTGGATTTTTTGCCCCTATGTGCATCACTTTACATTTTGCTACATTGAACTGCATTTGCCATTTCTTAGCCCACTCACCTAATTTATCAAGGTCCACTTGGAGCTCTTCGCAATCCTATCATCTGCAAACTTGGCCACCATGCTACCCACCCCTACTTCCAGGTCATTTATGAATAGGTTAAAGAGCACTGGTCCCAAAACGGATCCTTGGGGGACACCACTCCTTACATCTCCTTATATTTGCTTTTAATTCCATGCCTTTCATAATAACAAAGGTACAAACTATTGACATTATTTAAAGATGCTGCCAGAGTTTGACATGGATTTTCTATCTGTCTTTTGCTCGTTCTCTTTTATTTCAGGAATGTTCATGCTGTATAGAAGCAGTGATGATTTATAGTGTCTTACTTTATTGAGTCTGAGAAATTGCCTTTCAAGGGAATGTGTTACTGTGTTGTTTCTTAATCGTTTCTGGTGTAGAGATATAAATTCTTCATAGCTATACATAAGAATCTTATGTATAACATGGTATTATTTGGAAAATTGCCCAAAAAACTTTAAATATAAAATAACTGATGTTTCGCGGGTTCTCTATCAAGCATGTGTGCTTTAATTTTTAATATAATTTTAATCTTTAATTGTATCAATAGACCAATGTATCAATTGATCGGTAGATCGATATATCAACATAAAAAAGGCAAAAAGATTTGAATACGGCATCTGTACACATTGCCTGAACACTGATACTCTTTTATGACAGGGAGAGTAATGGCGGCATTCAAACTGCACAACCGCAAAAGGACATGAACTGTTGTTTGTTAAGTTTCCCAAGTTCACGATTGTTCATCTTGCGATGTGCTGTAAACCCACAAGCATCAAGACCGATGGGCTCCATGTGGTCTGGAATCACTGGTTGCTTGAGTATAAAACTATGAGGCTGGAGATGTCCTAGTTTGTTGATCAAATGCAGGGGGGGAATTGGGTGTTTGGACTGATCGAACAGTCTTATTATTTTTGCATTTGTTTAGCATTAGTATTAATTTATTGATCTATTGATATGACTATTTAATTTTTCAAATCTAAAGAGCTGAAGATATGCAGAAGTGGGGAGGCCATGAGCAACACAAGCAGGGAAAGGAGCAAGAAGTAGTCGGCAACAGGAAGGACAGTGAGGGGGAAGCATGCAAAGCAGCACAAGGGAGTGGGAAGGTAAGACTAAGTGGACTAGCTGCAAGTGGAGGGAAGAGGTCCAGGGCAAAGCTGTGCCCACTGGCAAATCTGTTCTGTTCTGGCATCAAAGCAAAATTAAAATTGTGCTATAAGTGGATTTGCTTGCCACAGAGAGAGTGGGAAGTGAAACAGGGATAGAGGAAACATATCTGTACAAGAAATCTTGTTGTGGTAGACATTTGCCTCTACTACACATCAAACGTCTTGTGAGTAATTGCAGAGGTATCAGGGGAAATGGTGCCGGAGGACAACACCTGCTCTGGCCACCCCTGTGGTCCCCGTGCTTGGGGGGTGGGGTGGATTGGACAGGTACCACAGCAGCAGGCTGGTCCTGGGCAGCGCCGGTCCGAGCCACCCCCGCCTCCCTGCAGACCGCCTCCTGCCCTCCTGGGGAGGGCAGAAACTAGCCTGCAGGGAGGTGGGGGAGCAGGCTGCCATGGTGAGTGGCCCAGGAGGTGGCCTGCTGCCATTGTGCCTGTCCAAGCCACCCCCGAGCCCCATCCCCGAAGACCTGGGGAGGGAAGGAGGTGGCTTGGACGGGCTCTGTGGCAGCAGGCTGGCTCCTAGGTGGCGCCCGTCTGAGCTGCCCCCCACCTCCCTGCAGGCTGCCTCCTGCCCTCCCCAGGTCCTGGGGTGGGCAGAAGCCAGCTTGCTGGGAGTTGGGGGACAGGGTGCTGTGGCAGATGGCCCAGAAGGTAGCCTTCCACCATGGTGCCCATCCAAGCCACCCCGAGCCCTGCCACCAAGCCCCACCCCCCAAGGGCCTGGGGAGGGAAGGAGCAGCTTGGACGGGCGCTGCAGCAGCAGGCCGGCTCCTGGGCTATGCCCATCTGATCCACCCTGGTGGGGGAGAGGTCTCCTGGTGGCACAACTGGGCCCAGCCTCACACGCCAATGCAATCCCACTGTGGGGGAGATGTCTCCCCACCACAGGGCTATGCCTGGCCTTGGGTGCCAGCAAGAGGCAACCTGGCACAGGGGGAGTTGCCAGCCACTGGCCAGGTTGCCGCACTGTGGGAGAGGCTGGGTGTGGGGACCCGGCTGGCAGCTGGCACCCCCCATGTGACCAAAAGGTTACCCCATGTCCCTATAGGTGGTACACCACTGAGTAATTGGCCAGTATGAACCTATAGCCCACTTTGATCAAAATCCTGCAGGTTGATATTATATTACTAAAAATGGTAAATATTAGAACTAAATTAAATGTGCTTCATGATACTTAGAGATTCCCAAATGGACACTTATAAACATGACTGGTGTAATTCAACTACTCAAAAACTGCCAAAACATCTGTAATCATGGCGTATTGCTACCTTTATATAGATACTAGCAATGAAGTCCATTGTGTGAAAAAAATACAACAGACTTTAGAAAACTAATCCTCCCAGGGTAAGAGATGTGGATGAGGAATATCTACAGGAAATGGCACTCAATAAAAACACTGAAATTGTGCTCCTCCAACATCCCAGCTTTGCAGGGTTGGGCAGCAGGTTGCATTGGCACCCCACCATTCGCAAAGCTGGATCCCTGCTTTGCAAAGTGTGGGGGGTGCCAGCAGGGTGCCTTTTAAAATGCGGAGAGTTCTCCATACCTTCATAGATACCCTGCCCCTTTTGCAAGGGTGGATCCAGGCCTTACAAAGGTGGGGGAGCCAGCAGGGTTCCTATGAAGATGGTTTCTCCATCTCCAGAGACACACCTCCACCCCACCCCCATTTGCAAAGCTAAATCTCTGCTTTGCAAATGGTGGCGGGAGCCAGCAGGGTGTTTGTGAAGATGGGGAGCACTCCCTGCCTCTCACCCTCCATTTTGCCACCCCTTCTCTTCATCTTCTCTATTTTACCCTGCTATCCCAACTTGCCTTCCGGCCCCTATCTAGCTCTCTTTCTGCACCACTACCCCAGCAGTGTTTTAAACTTTCTGCCATTCTACCCCAACTTTCTTTCTGCCCCTCTACCACAGATTTCTCTTTCTCCATTCCTACCCCAACTCTCTATTGCCTATGTTTCTGCCACCCTACCCCAGCTTTTGTCTCCTAGTTCTGGCCACCTACCTCAGATCTCTCTTTCTCTTTCTGCCTTTCTCCAGCACTCATTGTCTTTCTCCCTCTACACCAACCCTGCTTTCTAGTGTAATATATTGCCACATGGCCATCATCCCATTAAAATTGTTATACTACTCCACATAAAAGATGCCTAGATTTTTATATAATCCCATTAGTTGCACCCTTAATTCAGGTAAAAGTCTTAAATGTCTCCCCACTCCCACCCCCAAGAGCAATAGTCTATTTTTAACAAACATAATTATTGATACTTCATTTTAACAAAACAGTTCTTAGAACTCCTCTTTCATGAGGCCCTGGGTACTATTGTCCAGTTAGTTCTATATGTAAAACTATTTAGGAAGAAATAGAAAATGTGTTATCTGTTACCAGTTCATATGTTTATTGCCACACTGTACAAGTTGTTGTATTCTCATGCCACACCCAGGAACAACTGAAGGAAACAGAGCAGACAATATAGGCCCGGTTGATGACCTTGTGATCTCCTAAACAATGGCTTGAATTCAGTGACTTGCAGGTGAAAACTTGAATTAGCGCAGTTCTGCTTGTGCAACAACTAGCACTTTCCTCTGTATATAGTATGCTGCCCAGAAATTGGTTGCACCACATCTTGCACAAGCTGAAATGCAGAGCGAGAGGAAATACAGTAAGTTTGATTGAGTGCAAGTGGCTAGTGTAGTCCTTTTCTTGTGTTTCTTCATGCATAAGAGCTTTAGCAGAAGAAGAAATTTTGTGCCGACTTCAGTAGGGCGGGGGGTCCCGCGACGCCTTAAGTGGAGCAGCAGTGGAGGTGTGACCAAGCCATGGAGGGGGCATGGCAGGGGCAATCCGGAGGCATTCTGGGGCAGGGCGGGGGCTGGCAATGGCACAGCAGGGGCGCAGGGCGTGCCCCGGGCACAGTTTCCCCTTACTCCGCCTCTGGTTGATGTAGTCATTATGGTATAATCAAATTCTACAGATTTCAAGAAAGTGTACATATCTTGTATATTTTCCCACAGATCACAGTGTAGTTAGAACAAAATGAGTTGTCTTTATAAACATTAACAAAAAGTAATGAATTTTTTTCAAGCTGACTATCTTTTTGCTGATTTCTTTGACCCTTATGTAATTGGTCACTTTGACTGTCTTTGCTGATCTTTTCTCAACTCTGATTTCTGGGGGAAGAGAAATTCAGCAGTGGGATAGCTCCCAATCAGAAGATTTACCTAAATCCATCTTAGTTTTCCAGTGATATTCTTCTCAAGTGTAGCACTGACGTAGTTCAAGGAGTCTGAGATGCCAGATGCACTGTATATGGCAACCATTAAGATTTAAATATATTATGCAATCCTAAGACCCACCGGCATTGTAGTGGTCAAGCACCAGTCTAATCACGGTGCTGCTAGTCTGCAAAGATGGCAGGGAAAAGGCTGAGAAGTAAAATCGCAGAGATAGCAAGCATGTCAGCATCCCCAGCAATATAAAAACAATATATAGAAACAATATTAAAACGTCAAACAGCTAACAATTTAAAAAAGGATTACAAGAACAGCAGCAATAAAAGGAATGCAAGTGCAAATAGGTGTTACCCCTTTTCAAAGCTAGGAACTTGCACACTTATTAAATGCGAGACTATGTTGTTTACATACAGAAGAACAAAATTTTGCCACAGTATATGAAAGATTAAGCTCCTTATCCTCAAGCAAAATTCTGGCCAAAAATACTCTATCAGATGTGTGGGATAAGTGTCTAAAGTGATACAACTGGGGTTTAATTAGGTGTATAAATAGTATAAAATTCACAGTGGAGTAATACATGCGTAATGCAAAGGCAGCAGTGCGACTCCATTGGTATATTTTGAATCCTACCAGATAGTACAGCCCTAGAGGGGCTGCTGGGCCTCTGCTACAGTCATGATAATGGACCAATGGCACCTGCACAACCAACTGTAGCCACTCAAGCATGGGCATCCATGGGTCACAACCCTCCCCCTTGCTCTCGTAACTAGAAAGCCCTCAGGTGGAGTCACAGATGGGATGGGAAGGGAATGAGATGGGACTTTCTGCTACTGATGGGGGTGGGGGTTCTTCCCAGGCTGAAACTAATTCTGGCCACACCCCTTGGCTCACCCATTTTCACACTGTCTCAGGAACAAGACTACTGGCCGACTGACAGGTAGCTGCTGCAGGCTGTGACGGCAGCTGAGAGGGACAGGGCATTGGGATTCTGGGATTCTGTGCCTGAGTATCACCAGTGTAATAGCTAATTGGCTCCTTTAGCTCTCTCAATACCTTGCACTGTAAATATATGAATATATGCACCACTGTAAATGAATAAAATATTAAATGCAATTTTATAAACTATTAAATCATTTTTTAAAGATGAAAGAAAAACTATTACTAATATACTACCCATTGTCTAACGAACAAGACTGTATTCCTATGGAAAGCTAAAGCTGGAAGTAAGCTCCTTATAGCATAGCAAAACTCCTGACTGAGTATGCATTTGATAGGGCTGCAGTCCTAAGACAATTACAGTGCAACTTGTTTACTCTTAGGTAACCCCAGTAGTGTTGGCAAGTATACTCTAGTAGTTAATTGATTATAGTTCATCTTATGATCTTATTATGTGCTATTTACAGCTACTATTCACACTCTCCGTATTCTCTTTTGTTAAATGAGGCACCAGTTTCCTGTGTTGCTTTGAAGGAAACATTGCAGGAATTACACATTATTCAACTGTACCTTTCTAATCATTAAACCATTTGTAGCAAACATGAGCAGTTCTGCCAGAATAAACACAGGGTGTGATCCAGCTAAGGTTTAGACCACTTACATTTTATTGATTTTAATGACAAAGTAAAACAAGAGTTTAATCCTCTTATTTCAATTGATGAGGGCAAGATTTCAAAATTTGAGTATGTCAACTGCAGTTTCATTAAGATGAACTTCTAGCAAGTGTTAGGTTGCACTTTATGGCAGTTGGCAAAGACATTTTTGCTAGGAGGCTTACAAACCTGATCATAATGGGCTTTAAACTGAGTTATGTGAAGGAGTTAGACAGTATTCTTGAGGGCAGGAATTCATCAAGTGCTGGACATAACAGTCTGAATGTTGTAGAGAGAACTGAGCAAATAGTTCAAGAACTCAACAGTGAGAGGGAAAAAAACTTTAGTTAAGCAGCCAAGGGGAATGACCCATGCATGTACGTAGGTAAGGGGGGTTCTCGGGTTTGAACCCCCCCATTCATGTCCGAAGCTCCGCCCACCCGTTTGTGGGTTTTTAAAACATTTTAGTGCGTTTTTGGCCTGCAGGGGGTGCATTGTTTGGGCTAGCAGCACCAAACTTTCAGGGATTATTTGGGGGACTCTCCTGATGATACTTCCTGGGTCTGGTGAGGTTTGGTTCAGGGGGTCCAAAGTTATGGACTCCCAAAGGGGGTGCCCCCATCCTCCATTGTTTCCAATGGGAGCTAATAGAAGATGGGGGTGACACCTTTGAGGGTCCATAACTTAGGACCCCCTGAACCAAACTTCACCAAACCTGGGATGTATTATCAGGAGAGCCTCTTATTGATACCACCCAGGTTTTATGAAGTTTGGTCCAGGGGGTCCAAAGCTATGGACTCCCAAAGGGAGTGCCCCATCCTCCATTGTTTTCAATGGGAGCTAATAGAAGATGAAGGCTACATCTTTGAGGGTCCATAACTTTGGACATCCTGAACCAAACTTCACCAAACCTGGGATGTACTATCAGGAGAGTCTCTTATTGATACCCTGAAAGTTTGGTGCTTCTAGCTTAATTGCACCCCTGACAGCAGGCACCCCCCAAATTTCCCCAGATTCTCCATTTAAATCCAACCCCTTCGGCATGGATTTAAAGGGAGAATCTGAGGTCCTCAGTTTAGACGAAGAAGAAGTGTTTGGATTTATATCCCCCCTTTCTCTCCTGTAGGAGTCTCAAAGGGACTTACAATCTCCTTGCCCTTGCTCCCTCACAACAAACACCCTGTGAGGTGGGTGGGGCTGAGAGAGCTCCGAAAAGCTGTGACTAGCCCAGGGTCACCCAGCTGGCATGTGTGGGAGTGCACAGGCTAATCTGAATTCCCCAGATAAGCCTCCACAGCTCAAGTGGCAGAGCAGGGAATCAAACCCGGTTCCTCCAGATTAGAATGCACCTGCTCTTAACCACTACGCCACATTGAAAGTGATGCTGTTTCAGGGTGGGGGATAATCCACTCCAAAACAGCATCACTTTGAATGTTGTTTAACTAGGGACCCCAGATCCTCCCTTTAAGGTGGATTTAAAAGGAGAATTTGGGCTCTCTAGTTTAAACACCATTGAAAGTGATGCTGTTTGGGGGTAGATTCCAGCATCACAGTGGCTGCCGGGGGAGGGGGCACAAAATTCAGATTTTGCACCAGGCTCCATTTTCCCTCTATGCCTCTGCCCAGAGGGGAGGGGCAGGGGAGGGCAGGGCAGGAGAGTCTGCCATCCCCGACCTTGGAGAGCTGCTTTTATAAGCGCTAGGCCAGGGGCGGGGCTTGGGGAGGCGTGGCCATGCCCTAGGGGCGGGGTGTGGCCCCACCCCCGAACCCCCCCCCCCATAAAAAATCTATACCTACGTCCCTGGACCCATGGTCTTAAGGTGTCTCTACACTAATGCACAGAGCATGGGAAATAAATAAGACAAACTTGAACTCTTAACACACCAAAGAAAATATGATATTATATGCATCACTGAAACCTGATGGGTTGAGTCTCATGATTGGAATGTAATAATTGAGGAGTATAACCTGCTTCAGAGAAAAAGACCAAATTTAAAAGGATAGGACATTTTTCTCTAAGCCTGCTGGCAAACCTACATGCAAACCTTCCCCAATTAGGGTGTTCAGATGAAGCTCCAGTCTGGTTATTATAACTGTACTTGAGATGTTTATAACTATACTCTTCCAGAGGGTGATGCATGTCTGTCCTTTTTAGGAAAGCTTTTAAGGACTAGAGTAAAGATTACCTTTTCTGTGTGTTGTATGGTTTTTGTAGTTGCATATTTTCATACTTTAAATAATTTTAACATACATGTATATAATTATATATATTTCTTGTTAATCATGTATAGTTGGCAAGTAACATATACACTACACCTGTGTTGTGTGATTGCAGGTCACATCCCACTTTGGTTCAAATCCACACTGAAGTAACCTGGACAAAAGAAATCTTCCTTCTACTACCTTTCATTAAGTTGGGCTGTTCAAGACCTTGAGACCTTGTAGATGGAGAGATTTGGTTGAGTACAAGCAAGAAAATTACCTAAATTCTGCACACCCTGATTCCCCAAGGAGCCCCAGCTAGTGCTTCTGAATGCTAAGTGCTGGGATCCGGGGACAAACAATGAGGCCTTCTTGTATATTTTCTGGATGTTAGAAACAGGATGCTCAGTTCAGACAGTGGATTTCAAAATATTCAGGTCACAAGTAATTATAGATTAGGAATGAGGACACTGGATGAAATCCAAATTCAAATGTACAAACAGTACTTTCAATTTTTTCCTGATAATCTAGGAAACAGCAGGTGAAGCTAGGAAAAATTACATCAGACACCTGTAAAATGAGCACAGGGGCCCCCCAAGGCTGTGTACTTTCACCACTTCTCTTCTCTCTGTATACCAATGACTGCATCTCAAATGATCCATCTGTTAAAATACTGAAATTTGCAGATGATACAACAGTGATTGGTCTCATTCGAGACAACGATGAAACCGCATACAGACGGGAGGTTGAACAACTAGCCTCGTGGTGCCACTGGAACAATCTAGAACTGAACACACTTAAAACCGTAGAAATGGTGGTAGATTTCAGGAGAAACCCTCCCATCCTACCTCCTCTCACAATACTAGACAACACAGTATCAACAGTAGAGACCTTTAAATTTCTAGGCTCCATCATATCTCATGACCTAAAATGGTCACCTAATATCAAAAATGTCATCAAAAAAGCACAACAAAGAATGTTCTTTCTGTGCCAACTCAGGAAGCTCAAACTGCCCAAGGAGCTGCTGATACAGTTCTACAGAGGAATCATTGAGTCTGTCATCTGCACCTCTATAACTGTGTGGTTTGGTTCTGCAACCCAACAAGATCGACACAGACTTCAGAGAATAATCAGAACTGCAGAAAAAACAATTGCTGCTAACCTGCCTTCCATTGAAGACCTGTATACTGCACGGGTCAAAAAAAAGGGCTGTGAAAATATTTACTGACCCCTCGCATCCTGGACATAAACTGTTTCAACTCTTACCCTCTAAGCGATAAGCTACAGAGCACTGCACACCAAGACAACTAGACATAAGAACAGTTTTTTCCCGAATGCCATCACTCTGTTAAACAAATAATTCCCTCGATAATGTCAAACTATTTATTATATATTTATTATATAATTACTGCACTACTTTTTTCATCATTCCTATTACCCATCTCCTCCCAATTATGACTGTATGACTATAGCCTGTGCTGACATTTCATTTTATTTTATGATTTTACATTTTATGTTTTTATTACTATTGATTGTTTCCTGATTGCTTACTAGACCTATATGACAATCATTAAGTGCTGTACCTTATGATTCTTGACAAATGTATTTTCTTTTATGTACACTGAGAGCATATGCACCGGAGACAAATTCCTTGTGTGTCCAATCACACTTGGCCAATAAAGATTCTATTCTATTCTATTCTATTCTTGTCAGTATAAAATTTTGAACTGTGTGTTTTGAACAAAACAGTTATGGTAACAGTGACCTTAACTTTTATTCCTGCCATGAGTTGTGGTACAATAGTTTAAAGTAACGTAACAACATAATGATGTTAACAAGCAATTTATTTTTCATGTATCACTGAAATAAACCTATGAATTACATCCATAAAATATGATGATGTATCTAATGTTGAACTGGGTCCTTCTAGTTTTTTAAAAAATAGAGAATGGGCCAAGTACAGATATGGAGTATTTTGTATAGAACTGGATGACCTCCCCGCCCTCACATACACAGGTGTGCAAAAATACTTTGCTTTTTAAAAAATAAAATCTAATGTTTGGTGGAAAAGACTGACTACTATTTTGAAGAAGGGAAGAATAGGCACCTGCCACTGGATGATCCAGGCAAACTGATAAGGAGGAGGAGAAGGAAAGGAGTCAGAGCTGCCACACACATGCCCCACCCTTCTCTATCACCTCTGCAAGCCAGGTGGGACAGTCAAGCTGAGCAGTAAAGGTGTGAGTGCTGCTGCTGCTCCTCCATCATCACTGCAAGCCAGACAGGTGAGCTAAGCTGGCCACTGGAGGGATGGGACCTGATCCCCCACTCTGCCCTCAGACATTATACCATTTAGTATGACTCTTGGGAAAGGGCAGCCTGGTGTGAACAGAATCCTGTGTGTGTGAAAGGATCCGTCTTAGTGGCTACTTAGAGAATGCCTATTTGCACAAGAAAGCATTAAAGAAAATTCAGGCCATGCTTTGAAGCCATAACTAGCTTAAACTTATGTGCCTCAGCCAGGTTTCCCCTGTGACTACCTGGAGACCCATGCTGCTGATCTGTTCCTTGACACCAACATATAAATAAATAAATCTTCTTTATTTACATACAAATGCATGTACATTTATTTACATACAAATGTTATTTGCCTACAAATTCTACCTCACTGATATCTGATTTTTTGCTCATCACAAAACCTACTTCACAGCAGAGAACCCAAAGCCTTTTCATTTGCTACCCTAAGAACATTACTGAGAGGAAGGTTTAAACAATTTAAAACAAAGCTGGTTCTGCAAAATCATAAGAGGCTGTATAAGTCCCCTCAGTTGGTAGAAAAGGTCTGTCATAGACCATTCCCTTTTGCCTGAAACTTGAAGATTGCATTGTTTAGTTCCCGTGATAGAGGGTGATTTATCTGGGGCTAGTGCCTCTTGTGTGATAATCAGGGCACCCTGTATTCTTGCTGAACCTTTGTATATGGATGAAAATAAGACAGCGATAGAACCAGATGGGCTGCTTATTGATAATATTAAACACTTTCAGAGTTTTTAATCTCCAAATTATATTGACTGCATAATGAGATTTTGGGGAAACCGCGAGAAGGAATAAGCATGGCAGCTGCTGCACAAGAGAAATGGGTTTGGGAACAGGAACAGCAGTGGCATGGTAATATGGCATGGCAATGTGATCCTGCCAGTGTCTCAGTCATCTTGATGAGGGAAAGGCCCATGAAGCCTCAACTGCCTCTGGAAAGGCCTGATTTTCAGGTGAGAGTGGCTATTGCCTCCCCCCAACACGTGCAAAATGAGGATTCAGCTAGCAGCATGGATAGGTATAGGCTGAACTAGGGAGATATAGGGAAGAGGCAGAAGGCTGGGATCAAGGAACAAATGGGATGGCAACACTAGTGTGTGGCAAGGAAGACAACAAGAGACTGACTCACACAGGGAGGGAGGAAAACAGAGGGCAGGTGGGCAGAGGTGTATCTAGGGAAAATGTAGCTCAGTGCAAAATCTGAGTTTTCCGTGCCTCCCCCACATAGGCGGCCACCCTTCCCCACCAGTGTATGGAGTATGAAGTCAGTGTATGGACCCGGAGGGAAGGAGGAGGGGTGTGAGGGCAATTTTCCACCCCCACATGACTAAATGGCTGTAGCCCAGGGACATTTGACCCCATATGTCCCCCAGGGTGGTATGCCCCTGCAGGCAGGAGTAGGGTAGAAAGAGCTCTGTGAGAGGATCAGAACAAGGTCCCAAGAGTATGCCAAAGAGGAAATTGAGGCTGCCATAGGTGTAAAGAAGTAGACATCTGTTGGGAGGAAGAAAAACCAGGTGGAGTAACTCTCTACCCTCCCATTCTGAGGCCTGTGGGAACCTTTCTTCCACATAAAAGCAAGATGGCAAAACTACAGCCATATTTTAACCTGAGCTGATTCAGAGGATTTCATTTGAAGGTTACCTTACATTAATGTCATATTATCCATGTGAACAGCAAGTAATTCCAAGATAATTCAAGCTGAACCAAATGTTTTGGCAATTCACTGATTACTGCTTTCTCTATGTGATTGTGAACATTACTCACTAGAAATAATCTTGCTATTATTCACATTATCACTTATCCCAAACAGACAGAACCACAACTTGAAAGTTCCTGTCCAAGTTGTTCTTTCTCTCTAAACTCATTGTGACCTACAACTGACCCTCTGAATACTAAACACATTGAAGTTCATGCATTGGTATCTCCAGATGGCTAGCTATGTAAACACAACTTTAAATACCAATGTGTCTAATGTGAGCCCTATTAGTATTCCATCCAAACAAAATTGTGTAGTTTGTCTCAAAATTCTCTTTTTGTGTTACATTATTCTAATGAATACAAGAGTACTTTCAAATTATGATCTTCCTTTAAGGTATTTTAAAGAAATCTTCACTGTAAAAAAAATTACATGGATCTGATGAAACCACTATTGTTATTTCCCTTTATTTTAAGAGGATGAGTGGCCAAATTATTTTTAATCTTTACAAGTACAGGAAGATTTTTTAAAAGATGTGAGGCTCCTTTGCCATCTCTGTTTACGTTTACTGAGGTAGCCATAGGGTGTAGTTCTATATCCACTGATAACTCAGCAGCTGAGGAACTTCGCAAAGCCAGCTCCAAACTTCTCAGCTGTTGACAGGCTTGACTTGCTGAGAACACTGGTTAAATATAGCACAAGCGAGCTGAGCGCAACAAAGTCATTGCTCTTAACAGTGCTCAGGGAGACCAGGAGAGGGGAAATGCAATCTTAGGACTTTACTGCCAAAGTCTATGACCACAAAGCAACAGTTGTGGGAGGGGGCAAAAAAAGAAAGAGAGAGAGAGAGAGAAAGGAAAAAAGAAAAGGGTTTTGAACAAAAGCCTGGGTGAAACATAAGAGAAAATTGGTACCTCCTTTTTTTTCTGACTAGCATTTCTCTGAACAGGAACTACGTTCCTCTTCTGCTCTCTTCCCTATTTCCTGCATTACTTCAGTTTATTGTAGATCTAGAAAAGAAAGCTTTTTTCTTGTGTGTTCTTCTGGGCTGGTTATCCTCAGTCTTCATGATGCAAGTTAAATTTCTGAAGTCTTCCAAGAACAGAGTGCCTTACTGAAAGACCGACATCTAGCTGCTTACAGCTGGCAGGTAAGTCTGAACTGACTTTTTCTCCAGTGGATTCTTTCTGTAAAAATCATTACTAACTGTTGATTGTGAACGTTTCCTTGGTTTTTTTCCCTTCCCTTCTCTTCTGTTCTGAGTGTTTTGCTTAATTTGAGAAACTTTTTGTTTCGATAAAAAGAAAGTCTTTCATGTGGTTTTATCAATACAGGAAAATCTCTTGTGTTCTTCAATCTGTTTTACAAGCAAAGACACTGATAAAAAATTTAAAACACCACAGGGCTGAGAGAGGAGATAGCATACGAAGACATCAGATCTAAATGAGTTGTTGAGTGTCATCTTTCTAGAAATGTATTTTATCAGAATACACATTAAGGTTGGGATTTTTAAAAGACTGCCTTGCTGAGACTCAGTCATAACAATTATAAAACATAGTAATGAAGCATGGATAAGTAAGAGGAAATAACCATATTGTAATATAACTATTTTTATACATCTTGCCTGTTGCTTTCACTGATCTATCTTTTGAATATTTGTCACTGTGTATATATACCTGGAACATTTTGTCCTGCACTTCTGACAATAGCCCTGAGTGCTTCTGCTGGTATCAAGAATTTCTAACACATTAAATCACTCTTCAAATGTTTACATCATGGGAACAACTTCGTGAGCCTATTCTCTGGGCACTTATTAACAAGGATATTTTCGTACATAGATATGATGGAATGTATTACTTTAAACAATATATTTGCATGAAGCAATACATAATTTTACCATCTCTCTAGAGTCTATGGTTTTGTTAGAAAGAAATATTTCAGAACGCTTGGAAGGTGCTCACATTCATATCAGCAAAATATAATTCTTGTCAAAGAATTGCAGTTGTGAACTGCAATTTTGAGTTGATAGTTTTGGTGAAGTAGACAGGTCAGGTTAATGTTTAACCGTCTAAAACATTTTTTAAAAAACAAACAAATAAGCACCCATAATCTGTTACTGAATTTTCAGTGCCTTATTAAAAAGCAATATAGGAACAATGTAATAATAGTAGAAATATATATTTAGGAATTGCTGAATTTTCTGCTTTGTTCCTAATTCAGAAAGTTTATTCAGTAGAAGTGCTAGGAAGATAAGAGTGCTTTGTTTCAGTTAAATGTATATGTAACAGGGAGGGACCATGGATCAGCTTGTGGTTGGCATGCAGAAGGTCCTAGCTTCAGTTCCTGGCATCTCCAGTTAAAGGAATCAGGTAGTAGGTGATGTAAATGTATAGCATATTAAAAATGAGACAGAATTCCAAAAAGCACTGAAAATGTTTTGTGGTATTCATTTTTTCTAACATATGTCAGAGGCATAGCTGGGCCATACTGCACCCGGTGCGCACTCTGGGTTTTCCGCCCGCCCCCTCTCCACCACCCCTCCCCATGGCACCCCACTCCCTTACCTTAGTTCAGCCTGAAAGTGGAGGCTGGAAAAGTGGCCTGTTCACTTGAGGCTAAAAATGGCCTGGTGGGAACTACACTTCCCAGGAGTCCTTGGGGCTTGCAAGGTCTCCTGGGAAGTGTAGTTCCCACCAGGCCATTTTCAGCCTCCACTTTCAGGCTGAGCTAGGGTAAGTGGGGGGGGGAGCTGCAAAGGAGGGGGGGAACACCATGGGAGGTGGACTGGGGGAGATTTTCTGTCCCCTAGGCATGCATCTGGTGCAATGTGCACCTCATGTCCCCTGGTAGCTCTTCCTCTGATGTCAAATGCATCTTTTGATCCAGTATCAGTTGTAGGCATTAGATCTGCTTCTACTGTCATCTTTCTCTTCTTTTACCACAAGTACTTGTTGTTAATTCAATTTATATGACACCTTTCCTTGCATACAATAAATACATCAAATGCAATTAAATATGTTAAAACATACATGGTGACTAAAAATCTTAAAATAACATAAATATCCAGAAATTACATTCCAGTCAGTAAATCCAAACCAGTAAGGGGAGATAAAGGAGGCCTTAGAAGATGGACAACCTGGCCCCAAACTGGTGGAACAACTCTGTCCTATAGGCCTGTGGATCGACATCAGATCCCATAGATCTGCATCAGATCTCATTAGACTAAATGTTCCACCAGTTTGGGGGCAGGGTTTAGACTGCCGTGACCCTGGTTGAGGCCAGCCAGATGTCTTTCGGGCCTAGGATCACCAGCAGATTGTCATTTGCTGACCTAAGTGTTCATCAGGGGACATATTGTGAGATGGATCCATAGATACAATGACCCCAGACCGTTTATGGCTTTAAATCAATTTTAAGTGCCAAGAAAACCACTCCTAGCCATCTGATAGAATTGGCAACTCTTCTTCCTCTTCCTTCTTTTCTTCTTCTTTTCCTCCTCCTCCTTGGACTTGTGGGGTCAAAACAAAATTGAATTCATCCTGACAGCAATCAGATACAAGCATGCAGATATCCAATACCAGACCTCTCAGTTTTCATATAAAGAGATACATTCCATTGCAGTGAAGATTTATCCTAAGGGAACAGAGTGATACAATACAAAACAAATTCACAATGCAATCCCAAGCAGTATATACCCTTCAGAATCCACTAAAGTCAAGAGTATTACCTGACTTCTTGAATAATTTGAGATGCTCCATGATTTTCCTTTCTCTGAGATTCCTTCCTTTCTGAATGTAGTGGAAAGGCTAAAGTGAGGAAAGCTTTATGGACTTCTCACTTTGTGGTAAAGACATTATTTTGTAAAATTCATTGTTAATGTTTCTTGGCATTGTTGATAGCTTAATTATGCCCCCCCCCCCCCCCCCCCCCCCCGGATCCATTTTGTCAGATAACAAGCTCAGGATTCAGTAGAGGTTCTGAAAACCAATTGGTTGTTTCATTTCATCTAATAAAAATATACTGTGATTATAATGCCATCTCTTTCCACTGTAAAGTAAGCAAGCAGGCTAAAATTATTCTTCTGAACAGGTGTCAACAAAAGGACTCTGGGATTTTCCTATCAAATCTGTGAAATATGTAACATATCCTTTTCAACAGCTGTGCTCAGATTGTTAGTAGCTTTTACCATTTTTTCAAAAGTTAAAGTAAGTTAACAGAGCCTTTGGGATGCATTATAAATGTATAGAAATAACAATTATTGCCTTTGACTAAAAAAAGTTGGTGTTGACTGGCACCTCCCATAAACAAATAGTTCTGTCTTTTTTCTACCCATCCTCTAATTCCTTCCCTTTCTGATGACCTTACAGAACTCACAAGAGTAAGATTTCTCTCAGAGGCCTGAACCTACAAGTATGGGCTCCTGGTGATAGGTAGCTGCTTATTCTCTGTTTCATAAGAACGGAGTAAATAATGCTGATTTACTTTGTGTAATCTATGTTCAGTCCAAGTGAAGGAGGCAGAATATGAATAATGTAAATAAATAATGCCACTTTTGTCACTATAACTTCAATTGGTTGGACAATAAGAACCCATGTAGCAGACGGCCCACCCCCCAAAAGCTCTAACTGGCATTTGGCAGGCTGCAGCAGCAGTCAGAAGTAAACAAGGCAGGGCTGGAAGAGGCAAACTAATGCCGGGAGGATGGGGAAAGGGTAGATGAGTATAAAGTTTAAAAGGAGAATGAGAGAAAGATAAAGGGAGCTTGAAAAGGAGAGGTGAGATAGCAGTTAGGAAAAAGAGAGAGACAAGAGGCAGTCGGGGCAGCTAAAGATACCCACACTGGGGAAGGGCAGGAGTGTCTGGAGGCCATAGGAATTGCCATTGATGGAAGGCCAACTTCAAGGCAACAGGTGAGACACAGCTCAGGAAAGCAGGGGCTGCCATGCTGTGGTATCAATGGCTTCCACCTGCCTTGCATGGACTACCCTGAGTGAGACAAGTCTCACCTTATCCAGGGCTAGGGATGTCTTCGCAACCCAGGCCATCGCTCCCATCCCAGGTGTTTCCTGGTGGCCCTAATGGCCAATCTGTTTCTGATTATTATGGATATCATTTGTTATTGGACATAATTATTTAGTTTCTGTGACACTTCTCAGGTTGCTTTTATTGTTTGTGTTGTTTATATTTCTTTATTTACTTACTTTATTTACAGTATGCCTTTCTCTCTGAAACTTCAGGTGGCTTCAGCAACACTGTGCAACATTTGGAAGTCATATAGGAAACATTCTGATATCTGTTAAAATGGAGCCACAGGATCAGCATGGGCAGTACTGTTGAAAATTATGTATAACTGCAGAATTTATCTTGCCTCTGCTCTGATCTAAATTTAGATAGTAAACGTGCAGAGGCCTGTCTCTCTAAACCATAATGCACACTGATGGCATTATACAAGTCAGACACAACTGTAAAGGGGGTTATTATGGGGCAAACTTTCCCAACACGCTGTCTGAAACCTCTACCTTGTGATCTACAAATGCCAAATTGGCCATAGGAGAAGTCTTTAGCATTTGATATGATTTTAAACATGTAGCACAATGAGAGAATTGAATCTTGAAATGATAGAAAAGACTGTACCCATGCAAATTAGGGGTACCTTTTCGAAGCTGTTTCCCCACAGAAGGATGGCCTGCTTTGGTCACAAGACTAAATAACTCCTAGCTTGATGTATCTTCCCCTCCACATAAGGATAGTTCATGGAATTTTTGATCCATTTTTTAAAAGAAAATGATATTTTGTTCATTTATTTTTAATATAAGGCACCAAATAAATGTGTGGGCTATCTAGAGCCAGAGGAAAGGGTGGGTTATAAACCTAAACTAATAAATAACAATGTTGATGTTCTAGCATTGTCATTCCCTCTGTCTCCTCTAAACATATTAACAAGCATATTTTTAATCCACTAATAATAGTGTCCCCATTAATCTGTTTCTCCTCTTTGAAAAGAAGAAATCTTTTATTTTATTTATATATTTTTGAGAAGTTTCAGAATGTGCTTTATGACATACAACTGGCAGAGGACTGTACGCACACTTTCAGTCAGAATTCTGTTTGGAATCCATGGTGCTCATATGGATTTGATGCACTCTCATTCAAACTGACAGGACTTGAAAATACTTAAATTGGATTAGGGCAAAGCCATGTTGTGTATTCAAACATATATTTAGATCGATTAGGTCTTATTAACTCCAGTAGTATTCAAGAAGCTTATCTTTTACAACGCCTTTGCTGCTGATATGATAGCTGCACTGCTTATGTATGTGGAAATAATTTAATCAGAAAAACGTGAATATAAAGTCACTTGATCACAATGTCACTGGGTGCCACAGGATATCACCATCAGCTCTGCATCTGACAACTACAACACAACACAGACTACCCCAGGATTTTCCATCATGCCCTGCAGCTTCTTCCTGCTCCTATTTTTTTTTTGTAATATCTGTCTTGAAGAAGAGTTCTGGAGAACTCAAAAACTGGTTCAGGGAGGAAGCTTTGGTTGGTCCTACATAAAGGTATTACCTTGATTACGTTCTGGGTGTTGGGATTTTTCTTTTGGGCCAGCATGGCTGACGACAGCTACTTTATGTAATGTTCGTCCTTAATCACAGAAATATTTATAGTTAGAATTACCAACCATGGGATGGGAAATTCTTGGAGGTTATAGGGATGAGTCTGAGGAGGGTGGGATATGGGGAAGGGAGGGACTTCAATGAATATAATGCCATAGATTCCCAGGAGATCCCGCCACTATCTAGAGGTTGCAACTCTAATTATTGTCCTTCTTTCTAAAAACACAGGAAGTGAGTATAATACATGCACAATCAAGAAACTCTGCCTAAAACACAGTGTAATAAAGATGCTTGCACATTGCAAGCCAACAGATTTTCAGGGAAGCTTAATTCAAAGACTCACTGACAAATTGGGTTGTATCCAACCAACTGCCAGGACAATATGCATAAATTTCCCCTACAGACCACTTTCTCCAGCAGTCTCTTTTGATCCCAGGAAGAACTTGATGGGACCCACAGGACCTGCATGAAAAAAAATCCAAACGTGTAGAGGCAGAGGCTACATAAAATAAGAATGGGCAAAATCATAATCTCTACCTCCTATTCACAAAACTCTGCTTGTGAAAAATGGAGGAGAGATAATATAGCCCAGTTCTTTCTCTTAACTGCACCCTCCCCCTCAGTTGATCTGCACAGTATGTTATGTGCATGGCCCAATAACTCCAGAAATCGTCTTCGTTGAGATCGAAAGGGAAGCTTGGAGAAGAGGCATACTGGGAAAGCCCACACCCACCAGTGCAAATTCCACTGGCAGTTGTTTAGATACAGCCCACTGATTATGTATTCGGAAACTAACCTGTGATGACTATACTTCAGCATAAATTTGGTGCTTTACTTTCCACAAACAAATGGGTGGTCCCCTTTCCCAAAGAATACATAATAAATAAGGTCAATTAGAAACTATTTCTGTGGATTTTTTTAGTTGAAGCTATTGTGAAACTTTACCACACTTTTAAAATTTTCATGAAATCATAGCATGATATTTGTGTTTAGGACACACTGACTTTTGTTTATTTGCTCTTCAACAACAAATTATATATTTGATCAGCACATTTACTGGAAAAATGGGTAGTGTCCCAGTGGAAAAATTCATCCTGCAGGCATATGATTGATAACTATAATATAATAACTGAACTTTAACTCAGTGTCTATGTATTTTAAGAGCAAAACATGTTCTCTGGCTTCAAGATATGCATTTCTGTGAAGAGTGGGTGAAAATCATATGAAGTTCAGAGAAATAATCTGGGGCATGAACAATCTCCCTTAAATGGCCTGTCTCATAGTGTTACTGATATAAACGATCAAGAATGCAAGGGAGTGTGAATATAAGAATTTCTGTACAGGAACTGCATTAGTTTACTTACTAAAATGTACACTGTTGAAGGGTCATTATGATCCAGTTAACAGGACTGAATGTTGGCAGAGAAGATCTAGGTTCCTTTATGTTTCAAATATATTTTGTTAAATATCAAGAGTTCAAAAGTCTAAATGTAAATGATTGGATCAGTAGTATGATAAGAAGAAAAATAGTTGCTAGGGCTGTTCAGCAATTGCTTGCACCAAGAACTTGAAAAGGAGCTATACTTTAAAAAAGCTATACTCAAAGTAGCAACTGTAGATGCTCCTACTGGCTTTGCAAGTGGGGATGGAGAATCTCCCAGACCTACAGGCAGCCAGGAAAGCCAGGCCAGATAGACAGGAGGGGGTTTTTTTTGGGGGGGGTACCCCCTTCAAAAGCCAAAATGGCTTTTTCAGGGTTTTTTTTTTTGTCATTCAGATTTATCAAATAATCAGCTCTAGTTGATACACCATGCTCAGAGCTGGCTGTGTGGTAGCATAGTAATCTGATTTCTCCGCTGCAGAACTAGTTTTATTGTATGTGAATTATTTTCCCCACAAACTTTTATACAGTCTGTAAATACTTTACCCACATGACACTGCAATAGACAACTGCTAATGATGGCAGGGAAGAACACAGAACATATGGTCAGGGTTTTTGGTGTGGCAGGAGGAATGCTTTTAGTCTGGAACTCATCCATTCTGATTGCTTTTAATGTAGGACAGAAAGCAGAGAAGTATTTTAAATCAATTACACCACTTAATGTTTTCAAATTATACAAATATGAACAATCTAAATGTCTCATGTGAAAATGGCTTGTGACTAGTACTAAAGCTCACCTAAATCTCAGTTAGGAATAGATAAAATCCTAGAGAGACTTTGGGGTTCTTTTTCCTTTTGGAGGAAATTAAAAGTGTATGCACCTTACATTGCTTTCAATAAGCTGACCTAAATTGACACATAAAATTATGTTCTAAAAAGTATAGCCAGATTTTACAGAACAAGTGAGTTCTCTTTAAAGCTGAGAATCACTGTCAATCTATTAAGGCCACAGATCATTCAGAAACAAAGTAAAACTGATTAAAAACACTAATATAAAATTCATTATCTACATACGATTTCTCCATACATCACTCGTTCAAATATATCTAACAGTTAAAAGGATAGAATCTGCTTTGGATGATATTTCAGCCCATATTTTCATGGCAAAACACAGAAACTTTGCCACACCTTGCTACTGCTCCTTGGTCTACCTCTGGCAATAACACTTTGATGGTCTTCTGTTCAAAGAACAGTTCCTTATCAGCCAATATAGGTTCCAATAAATCCAAACAAGCCTGTAAAGTGGGTTCTGTTTTTATGTAACTTATATTTAAATTATGTTTTAATGTATGTTTTAACCTTGTGAACCGCCCTGTGCCGTCAGGGAGAGGGCGGTATATTAAACAAACAAACAAACAAACAAAGCATATGAACCAATGTCTCAGTCAGGTTAACAGGGTAAGGATAAAATCTACAATTAGAAGGAATGTTTTTTTTTATCTTCCTAACAGGACTGCAGATGGTAGCATGTCAAATCTAGACAGCATAAATGCATGGCGATATCTTAGAACTGTCGATACAGAAAGGTTGATGTGGTCTCCATGAAGCTAAGTTAAGTCGTAGTGGAGAGCACACCCTGCAGGCTTTAGTCAATGTTTCTTGGATAGCAAAAACTTTAATATGGTCGTTAATTGCTAAACGAGCTTAGCTCCATGGATTTAAAAAATGGTGGGGGAGACCATAAGCAGTCAACTTATCATCTATTGGGCTGGAGCCAAGTTGGTTTTGTAACGATCAGTCTTTAGCTTGTAAAGAAATTGTTCTGATCACTGATGAACAAAAGTTCAATCTAAATCTGAACACTGTTAGCCAGGCAAAATTTATAGAGGATGTAAGACCAGTTTCTAATCTAAGGGCCATAGAGGATCTCTATTAGTTGAGAGAATTGGCTGTTTTGGGTTTATAAGTCTTGTTCTGCTTTATGAGAAGAAAAATTGTCATCACATTATAAGCAGCAAAGCCAAACCTTTGAAGAACTGAAAAAATAGCAACGTTCGAAGTATTCAGTTTAATAGTTATCTGATTTTATACCCCATTTTTGTAAGGTCTCATTGTATGTGGGTGGCACTGTGGCCTTGCTTGTCTTGTTTGTACAGTAGTTACTGTTACCATTTATCAAACAGTAGTTTTTTTTTAAGAGGAAAATATAAAGCAAACAAGTATGTGATTGAAAGCAGTAGACTGTTGACGTCATCCTCATATACCACTGCCAACTTGCCTTGTTTATTGATGAGATCTTTGAGAAAATAAGATCTTTCCCACACAAAGATGAATCATGGGAGAACTAATGGGGCTAAATAGACTTTCGTTGTTTTTCAAATACATTTTCCTTCTGCGTTCTGAGGCACTTAAGCTAAAGTAACCCTATAATAGTTTGAGTTCCGGTAACTGAACAAGGCTGACATAAGGAAAGAAGCAGTGCAGAGTTTGTGATGCTATTTCAGCATGGCAACCCGAGTAGTTAAGGAAATGAAGCAATGGTCATTTATTTGGAGATCTGCAGTTACTGTGACAACAAACATATACCGAAAAAATTCTACACGTCATTTCTGCCTCTGTTCAAAAGTCTTTGAATCCTGCAGACAGGATTCTCTCTTAAGTCCCTTACATATCTGGCAATGGAGCTCACATGGTGTTCCTCTTTCGTAATGGTTTATACAGGCCAGTTTGGAGGACTAGCAATAGCCTGTGTTTCAAATTGGCCAATTGGCCATTTCAAGCTGTACATTGAAAAATCTGTGGCTTTGGGGGGGGGGGGTGAGGGGTGGAATCTTGTGATGCTTTTAATTTTTAAAAAAATCAAGTGTCTATACAGCACAGCTGTTAATCTGCTAACTTGGACTTTGAATTTTAAAAAAATCATATGCCACAATAAAAGCAGCAGTCTCTAAGGTGGCATGAGATTCTGTTGTTTTATTTGCAGGAAGTATCTAGCAAAAAGGCCAGTCCACTGCAGCTCCTCCTGCAAAGCAACCAGAGATGCTCTGGGTTTCTTATTCATCCTGCTTCCAGACCTACCCACAGGCACATCCACTATGGAGTTTCAATTAATTAGCATTTCCAAACCTCAATATTATAGGGTCATGCAAGAAAAAATAATAGGTAGTAGCATTTTACTCTTAGTAACTTTAATTTTAAATACCAACAGTAACATTATTATGCAGGTGGAAGAACAATTTAGAATAAAGGTGCCTTGGCTTTTAATGGGATTCATTAGAAACAAACACCATCTGACTTGCAAATCTATTTTGGATCTGGGTTTGTCCACTCCCCTACTGGTGGTAAGATGCAGCTGCTGGTTTGTCAATATTTCTGCTGACAGCTACAGCTGACAGGATTCATTTCAGTTCACCACAACATCAACTCTGCTTCAAAGTCCTTGCTTTGACTGTAAGTGTTTGAAATGCCTGTGTATTCTCTTTATTTATTTATTTATTTATTTATATTTCAAATTTATAGGCCGCCTCTTCCCCAAGGGGCTCGAGGCGGCTTCCAACATGGCTGTTCTCTGACAGCAGCTCCAACAGCATAAATTAACACATTTAGAATCCAGCATAAATTAACACATTTAAAATCCAGCAACAATCATATACAATTTAAACAATAAACCAATAAAACGGTAAAGCAGGCTTAATCCCAAGGCTAAAAGGGAGAATTAAATAATAGAAGAGGAAAAAAGGGGGGAGCCAGGCATTAGATAGAATCAACAGTGGGCCCGAGCCGAAATAACAAGGGATGGAGGCCCTCGGACTTTCAATTCCGATGTTTCAGTGGGGGGCAGTAAAACCAGCGTAGCTACTCTCCAAAAGTGGAATAGCTCTGTTTTGCAGGCCCTGCGGAACTCACCAAGGTCCCACAGGATTGACCCGGACTGATGGAGGTAGAGCATTCCACCCAGGCAGGGGCCAGAGCCAGAGGCCCTGGCCGAATTGAGCTCCAGCAGCCAGTGGCGGGCGGGGTCACCAGCAGGTTCAGCCACCGCTGGCGTAGTGGCCTACGTGGGACATAAGGGGTTATGCGGTCCCGTGGGAAGTATGCGAGGCCCCATGCAGCGTAGGGCCTTAAAGGTTATTACCAACACCTTGAAGACGATCCGGAACTCCACTGGGAGCCAGTGCAGACGGCATAGCACAGGGGTGATATGATCTGAATAATCACCACCTGCCAGAAGCCGTGCCGCTGCATTCTGGACCAGCTTCAGCTTCCGGATCAATCGCAAAGAGGAAGGCCCTTGTCATGAGTTACAGTAATCTAGCCTCGAGGTGACCGTCGCATGGATCACAGTGTGGGTCGGGCTGGGAGAGATAAGCATAACCCTGGGTTACATGGGCCACCTGGCTCTCCATTGTCAAGGCAGAGTCCAGGCGGACCCCCAGGCTGCGGGCCAGGGATGTCGGGGCCAGAGTGACCCCTTCTAGAATAGGCTGACTGGAAATCCTAGGTCCCCCCGGCCCAGCCAGAGGACCTCCGTCTTTGTTGGATTAAGTTTTAACCTACTCTGCCTTTCTCACATGCCATAGTCTGATAATGTATTTGGAAGTAATTCCATAGATTTTTCACTTAAAGAAGGACTGTGGCTTTAACCTACATAACAACTTGGTAAAGGCAGTGGATTCACTGAAATGATTCCCATGTAGAAACAAAACTGAAATGCTATGCCCCCTCACCTTGGTTTGAAATTATATTCTAAGAAACGCTATTTGCTGAAATATTATACAAAAACTAAGCATGTAGTACAACAAGGTTTTTTTTAATAGCAAGCATACCTCTGCACTAGATACACAGCCTTCTTACCAGTGTGATGGGGATCTCCAAATGAGTGGCAGGAATATGACTGACTTCTTCATGGTATGGACCTCATGCCCACACTGTTGAGTGGGTTTGGCTGGTGATGTCAGCAGCAACTGGGGAAAAGGGCTTGCTCTGAGGCTTGAAGAGAGTCTAAAGGTCATGGGGGCATAGTGTGGGTGGGTCTGAATGTTGGGGAAGGCATTAAAGGCAATGGTCAGGAGCACTTTGGGATGGAGTGAGGGAAGAACAGAGAAAGAGTCCATTGGCAGGAAAGGGTGAAGTGAACTTCTTCCATGGAAAGTGGGGTAGTGCACCAGCATATCTTGCCCTGAATAAAGATTACTTTGAATCACATAAGACAGAGTAGTCTGAATGCTTCTAGGGGCAAGAGAAGGCCATGGAGTCAAGACCAATTACCAGCTTGTTGTGGGTACCCATCTTCCAAGTGACTCAGGAGGTGCTGGTTATGCCTACAAGGGGGTTTGGCAGTTTAATTGCTGTCTGACAGCCTTTGTGTTCTACGTTATAAATCTGAATCAGTCGGACAAGAAACCTGCTTTGTACTTGTAATGTATTATCATAACCCAGCTCTCAAGCAACTTTCTTAACTGTAATACTGAGAGGGCTGGAGAAAAGAAAACAAAGAAACAACCAAGTGAATGAGAGGCGATACCTTAAGTCTAAGCACTGACAGACTAAGCTGTTCAAAAGCTTCAATTATAAAAATAAAAGTATAGGAAAAAAAGACGTCAGACTCTATAAGTGCTGGAATGGAGTCTGGGACTGTGGTGCCCTCTAGTCTTTTCTTTTACAGGCCTCAAACTAGGAAGAGCCTCACAATAGACTGAAGGAGTTGTCTTAACACCTATCCCTGCTAGATTTCTTCTCTGGCTTATTCCCAGGTGGAGCTAACTTCCTGAGCCTGCCAGACCTTGATGCTTCTGTTGAGGTCTTTTTGGGTGTGGCCACACCTTTGTTTTCTTCCCTACAGCCTCTGGCTTGGCTGCCTGCTTAAGCCATGCCTGGGTAAAGTCACCTCCTGCTGGCATCACTTCTGTGGCAGCTGAGTGCATGAAGTGGGACCACTACCCCTGAACACAACCCAATTTTTCATGGTCCAGCTGCGCTTAGCTTTGCTGGTGGACCCTGATGACTCCTCAGATGAGGAATTAGACACTGATGTTACACCTTTTCCTCAGCCACCAGCAGAGGCACGAGAGGAAGATGAGACAGCCCATGCAGGGCCAGATTTGGAGCCACAGTCAGGGACAAACACAGAAGACCCTCAGCCAGGCACAATAACAAAAGACCCTCAGCTGACCAGCACCAGAACAGGTGCAGGGGACTCGGCACTGGCATGCCTTCCCCCCATTTCTCCTGAGCACCACAAGCAGTGCAGGAGAAAGTTGCACAGTGACTTGCATAAGAGGAAAAGCAGTACTCACTTGGCTGCTCAATGTCAGCTTGGTCTCAGCTATGATAGGGAGTGCTTGCAGGAGCAGGTTTGATGCACGAGCCAGGTGCACAGCATCTCTAGCTATCAGGTGAGTGTCTGGCTTAAAAGAGGCCAAGGGAAGAGCTGCCATGTCATAGTGATACCCCTGACTTTGCTGTGCCAAATCATGAGTCTCTCAACATGATCTTGGCTTGTGCTACAGCTCCTGCTTGCTTGTCTCCTGACCTGATGTTGGCTTGTTCTACAGCTTTAGGTCTCCAGATGTGACCTTGGCTTGTGCACCTGATACCTTTTGGCACTGACATGACTTGAGTTGTTTGTCAGCTCCAAGAATAATAAAATACAGTCTGCACTGAGGTGGTTCTTGCCTGCTCTGTACCAAACCATGGACCTAAAAGTAGAGAGTGATAGATACCACCTAAGTACTAATTGCTATGATTCTTCATCCATGAGAATGACTGCAGTGGTTTTACATCCTCCTCGGGGGTAGGTAGGCTTTGTAAACAGGAACAGCTGGGGGCAGCCACTTGCCCTTGAGATTTCCATATTAGCTGGTGGATGGACATCTTGGGATACTTGTTGGTTGCAGATAATGTTACAGAAGAGCTTTCCCTGACATTTGGCCAACCATTGCCCAAACTGGGTGTGAGGCTACACAAGGAGCCTGTGCCAGGGTAATTCTCTAGCTCTCTCATCTTTCCTGTTGGGAGGCCTTATGAAGCCACATAGATAGGGGCAAATCTGTGTGGGTGGTTTTGTAAAACCACACTTGCAAGAGCTAACTGCAGGTGGCATAGAGACCAAATTCACAGGGTGCAATTTCCGAATGATTCACCATAGGATGTGAGATTTAAGTCAGGAGACAGTAGTTGTCACTCCAATATTGAAGAAAAATGTCTAACATACGGCCAGCTAACACCGTCACTCACAATCTCCACAAACTCAAGTAACATCATATAATGTAGAAACCAAGGAGATAAAAACCATGAGCATTTTAAAAAAATCTAATCTAATAAATATTATTAGATATCAAGTATCATCAAAAGGAGGACAAAAAGAAACCTATGGCCGCTCATAGATATTTTGAGAAGCTGTTATATGTAAAAAAACAATGAAGATATCAGCTTACAGTGCAATCCTCTATGGCAGAGAACAAGCTTATCCCTAGGAATGTTCACACATTTTTGGGACCTGTGTAAACTAAGAACTTGTCGAAGAGCAGATTTACATGTAATTTATCCGTTTAAGCAACATTTTCAATCTATGGGTAGGGAAGTATCTTTTTTAAAGCTTTGTGTGTGGCTGAAATGCCTAAAATTCCAAAGATGCAAAAGATAACAGTGGCTCAATGTCAAATAAGCATATACTTTTAAATGCTGTCATAAAATTTCACAAGAAGGCAAGCAAACTTTACATGTTATTTTCTTATACATTTCAAGAGAACTCCCAAAATAAATTTTTTGCTGACTAAAAAAAGGGACCAAGTTTAAGCAGTGTCTGTTCATGTCACATCTTGGGACATTTCTTTTTTTAAATACAAACTAACCATGGTAGCTGGTCATAAAGAAAGTGTGATGTACAATTTTACAGCAGAGGATGGGATGATTATCTTTCCAACAACTACCTTCTGAGGAAGGTTACCTGAGATTGATTGGCTGAAGTTCTCCCAGCAAGTTTTCATGGTCATGTGGGGATCTGAACATGGGTGTCTCCAATTCTAGTCTGACAGTCTACTATACTGTGCTAAGGTTTGCAAACCTTAGTTTGCCACTCTAAATGTAAAGGCAAACTGTGGTGCCTACTATGGTTCCTACTTTCGTCACTATTGAACTCTTGAGGAGGAGCAGGAAAATTATGAACACAGTATTCCTTCTTTTGCTGTTACATCCGAACTTCCATTCACTGCAGTGATATTCAGGTATTAGAAAATTATAAGAAGCAACATTCAAATTTAATTACTATTTATTCACTGCAGTAGTCATCTTTTAGTTTATAAATGGAGGCCTTTACTGGAATATGCTGTGATATTCTAACAATAACGTGACTGATCTGAATTTCCAATGGCATTCCTCATGCAAAATAAACAGCCTTTACTGGTAATTTTAAGAACAGGCAAAAACCTTTGATTATTTTTCCCGTGGTAAATTTTGGAATGTTGAAAATCGTTATTAACAAAACAATTCATTTCTGATGTGAAAAACTCAATAAATAGTCATTCCTTTTCATGTAGAAATTACACTTACATTAGTATAAGGTACCATGGGTTAAATGTTTATATCTGTTCTCCTTGCAAGTAGAGTTACCAAACTCTAGGTGGGGGCTGGATTTCTCCCGCAATTACAACTGATCACCAAACTACAGAAATCAGTTCCCCTGGAAATAGGGCAGCTTTGAATTGTGGATTCCATGATGATTTATCCCATTGAGCATTCTCTCCCCCCCCCCTCCAATTTCCACTCCCCCCTCCAATTTCCACTCCCCCAGGCTCCTCCCCCAAATCTCCAGATATTTTCAAAGCCAAAGCTGAAACCCTGCTTGCAAGTCCCAAGAACTTGTGGTACAGTGCACTTTGTTTTGTATCAGGAGCTTCAAAAAGTAGGAATTTCTGTATGAGGTGCATAGAATAGGCTGTCAACATCAAGAGAGACTCCATATTGTTGCTGAAAAGCCCAGTAAAAATCCCCTTTTCACCCTCATGAACTCAGCAGTTACAGAATGCAGGTGTCTGCTAGTTGAGAATGAGTGGGCTGTTTCTCCAAGGTCATGTTGCTTGTTAGAAGTATGTGGTCATCTTTATTAATTTCGACCAGCAGAAACTGTCAACTGAGGGACTGATTGGATGAGTTTCAACTCAGAAGGGAGGGGTGAATCTACTCTTTGTGTAGAACTTTCTGATTAAAGCAGATCCTGATTGGATGATCAAAGATCACTTGATGTGCCTTGTCAAAACCATAAATTAGTTCTATCAGTGTCTGCTGTTCCTTTCCTCTTTCTTTGTTTCACGTTACTCTGCATGACATGCTATTGGAACTTTGCAGATATACCCTTTGTCTTTAAATCTTTCTGGCATGTAGACTTTAGCTTTTATTCATGTAACTGTATTGCACCTTGATTTTTGTGTTCACTGTTATGTTTTTAAACTTATGTTTTAGCTCCTTTAATACAAGTTTTAAAATCCATTTTGTGTTTGGAGTTCCGGTTCAGGGCCCATGGCTTGGCATTATTACCACCCCAAAGGCCAGGTCAAATCTTTGAGATCATGTGCTGAAAGCCATCTCATCAAAGTGGTCCGTGAATCAGCACCCACAGATGAGAACAGCTATAGAAGGTACTCACTTGTTTGCAAGATAAGAAACAGACCTGACAACAATAAGAAAGAGGGCAAAAGGCATCCACAATGACAGGAGCTTTAAAGAGTTGGTCAACAACATGACAGGCATTATGACTGACTGATGATAAGTTCAGCATGGATGTTTTCAAGCTTAAAGGAAGCACAATTTGGGCTCCCTTCTCATTACCATCTTCAGAGCATTTTGAACAAACAATTGTAAGGCAATGTGCCAGCTCAGTTAGTGCTTCTGAAGGCACAAATGAGACATTTGAAACTTCTCAAATTAAAAGGAAATTACTTGTAAGAATAATATAGATCATTAACCTTGATTGAGACTTATGATACCTAGGGGAAAATGTGAAAGAAGGCTTAGTTAACATTTTTATATATAGTTGTACAGGACATTTATACAATCTGTTGAAAGTAAACTGGAGTATATTTTATACTATTTAATGCATCTTTCTAATGTAAAGAATTGTGTTGCTTTCATTTATTTTTATCCTGGTTATTTTGGTGTATCCATTTTTGAGGATTACGGTGAACTTTTGGTCTAGTGTCTGGAGCCAGAGCCAGATGGGCTGTAATGGGCTATCCCCTGTAGAGCGATGAGTCTTCAGGGGATAAGCAGAGCCCAGTAAGCCCAGACCAGATTGGGAACCAAAAAGAGCTGGGCTTGGAGCAGCCAGGGCCCCTGCAGGCATTCCAGGGTGAACAACAGGCAGATGAAGACTCAGAGCCAGAAGTGCCTGCAGAAGCCCTGCTCCAGCTCCAGAGACTCAAGCATCTAGCTCACCTGAGCCCATGTGTCAACGAAGACAGAGACACCAAGAGAGACTAGAAATTAAAAGAAAAAGCTAGCTCAGAGGAGACACTTTCTGCAGCGGGGGAAGCAGAGTCTTCACAGGATGAAGCATAACATGCTGGAAGACCCTATATCAAGCAGGCTCACAGAGCATACCAGCCTGGACACAACAAAGCAAGTGACTGCTGCAACATTTCCTCTGACTTGTGGACTCTGTGCATTCTGACCCTCGGACTGGATTTCTGACACTGAAACCTGACTCTCGGACTGGACTCAGCCCCCTGCTGTAACGTGATACCTCTGCCTGGCAGCTCAAGCCAGGACACGGGTGCTTCGATGCCAGTCTCACCACCACTGAAAGAGTGGGGCTACCTTCCCTCAGTAGGGATGAGAGGAGGACATAGGGTGTTTCTACTGCTCCTGAGAGAAGGTGGGTAGTTGTTGCAACTGTGGGGTTAGGCTTCCTCAAGGCAGCAGAATACAATTACCAGCTTCAGGTTGGAAATACCTGGATATTTTGGGGGTGGAGCCCTAAGAGGGTAACATTTGGAGAGGGACTTCAATAGGATAGAAAGAGTCCATTTTCTCCAGGTTAACTGACTTTTGTTGCCTGGAGATCAGTTGTAACAGCAGGAGATCACCAGCTGCCACCTGGAGGTTGGCAACCCTACAGCATAAGCAGGTGATGCGCTGATAATGCCTACCATGCCAGAAACTAGATCTGTGCCTCCATAGCCCAAAAGTGACCTGATGGGGTCAGGCCAGGGATACAGCTGGCCACTAGGGAATGGAGAACATTCTTTTACCTTTTCCAAGGATGGATCAAAAAAATCTGGGATTGGCTCTCCCCCCCCCCCCCATATAAACTATTGGAAGTAGTAGGGACTTGCAGAGGATTTGAAAAACTATTTAAGCTCCTCTGACCCAGGACCAGGGAGGACTTCTCTGTCCAGACAGTTTGCTCAGAGGGAACAGCAAGAAAATGAGGGAAGAGTTCCAGTGGGAGATGGTGCCACTGGGACAAACCCCTTGCCCCTAATAAAGGTTTATTAGGAGCTTATTTCTATTCATGCCATTAATAGCTTCAAGGACTTGTTTCCACACATAAGAATATATTAAAGAGACAGGACGTTTTTCTTGTATATTGTGTGTGTTTATAGATCAACACTTTTTTTATCAAGTGTGTCCAGTATTTCAAGGAAAATGTGGCACGGCCTGGCCAAAGGTGCAAGAGAGTTGTCCTGGCTGTCTGCTGTCATCATTGTATTGCTATAGTTGATAAGTTTGGGTGGGGTCCTGTTACTCTATACTGCCTCTGGTGCTTTAGACAATAAAATATGGTGCTGGATATTATCAGTCTGATGCCTCACCTCAAGACTATAGATGACTTCCCCCAAGAGCATCATATCTCATATAAATGGCTCAGTGGAAACATCTGTATTACATTCAGTGAGAAAATATCTAGTCTAGACCATTACAGCACAGAACCTCTGAGACCTACTCCTGCTTCCAGGAATTTCAATAGTATCTCACAACCCACTGTGTTGAAACCTGCTTAGCAATCTAATTACAACAGTGAAACATTTTTAGATAGAGATTGTCCACCAGAGCTATGAAAGCTGTCCAGTAGCCAGGCCTAAAACTGCGCTGAAAAGGGGTCAAGGACATATTCATTTATTCAGCAAATCGGCTGCATAGAATTAACGAAACAAACACATTTAGTTAGGTAAAAATGACGCTGGTTTCATAACTTCCAAAACAAGTATTGGAATATAGGCCAAGATATGCTTCACACCACAAAATGCTGATCTAAAAATAAAATGAAAAAGATGATACAGAATCCCAACATGGACTAAGCCTTTAATGCACAGAAGCTTCAATGAAGGCAGAGTTTGATCCAAGCTCTGTCTTTGATCATGCAACTGATTAAGCATTTTTAGCATGTTACTTCATTTCCCATGCCCTTTGCCATACATGGATATGCAGAAATGAAAAAAAGGATTATAATGCCATAAGGAATTTTAAGGGCACAGTATGCCCATAAGATTAATCTGCCTTTTCTGTCTCTGTGTGTAAAGTGCTGTCAAGTTGCAGCAGTCTTATGATGACCCTAGCAAGGGGCTTTCAAGGAAAGTGCGAAACAGATGTGGTTTGCCATTTCCTCCTTCGGCAGAGTCTTCCTTGGTGGTCTCCCTTCCAAGTACTCACCCTGCTTAGCTTCTGAAATCTGATGGGATCATGCTATACTATCCTGCCTTCCCCCAGCCTACCTATATGCCATAAAAATAAGTGTGTGTGACAGACACATTTTTTCTGCTGTTCTCGCTCTACTGTGCTGACCAGGGTTATATCCTTTTCAGGATAAAGATGACAGGACATTTGTGAATTCACCCACCATTTCCCGAACTGCTTTGTTCTAGAATGTTCTGCTTGGGTTTTAGTGCGTTTAGTGAGTTTCAGCCCTATCACCAGTCTGGTCCACGTGGGCCAGGGAGCTGAGGAGAGGAAAATAGATCACATGCAAAAAGCAAAATGAATTGTATTAATTTTTTTAAAAAAACAAAGAAATGTTTCTTGCAACCTCTAGTTGCCAATAGCCATAAATCTCAGTGCTGGGTAGCAGAAGTCACATTAATATACTCATTAACTTGATTTGTTATAGTCATAATGTTAATGAAGACCATTCCCAACTTTTAAATTTTTTACAAATAGATCAATAAAACATTTAATATTCATGTTTCTCCTTTAAAGAAACCTACTTTGAGGTACATGTGAGGAAAAAAAATCTTTATACCTCCAAGGATTTAGTAGACTAAAATGATGTCATTGCAAGTCATGCTGCTGCTTTTTCTCAGTTCCAGAACTGCCAAGAGCTACTTCAGGGACCCTAAACTTATAATGTAATCCTAAACAGAGTTACACTCTTTCAAGTCTGCTGGTTTCAATGAATTTAGAAGGGTGCTACTCTACTTAGGACTGCACTGTAAAACTACCCCAGTCCTCCCACAGCTCTCAGGCCTAACACATGAAGGCAAATCACATGAATCACTCAGCACCATGGAATAACAGGTAACTATATAATTAAGTGGGTAGAAGGGTCAAGTAAATACAGATAGTTTCTGCGCAGTTCAGATATCCCAGGTTGAGCGAGAGAAATATCCCGGTCTGGCCAAAAAGTTTGCATGGTTCCCGGTCCTAAATTAGCGGGTCTGTCCCATGATATTTCCCTCATCCTGGGATTTTCAAAAATCGTCAATTTGGCAATTCTTTTCAAAAACATTCCATGGTGAACCTGCTACCATGAAAACATCACAGGAGCAGAAACAGTTTATTTTTCCTGCCCAGCTGCCTGATCTCCCCACCCCGCCACCAGCCCCCTGATCCCCCCACCTGACATCATGTCAGTTTTCAACTCTGCTGAGCCACCGACCATCGCAGTCTGCCCTTCCCAAAATGTTCTCTCAAGCACAATTTCTGCTCATGGTATCAACTGGGTGCCATTTTGCCTGGGTTAATTAGGAGCGGAGTCCCAAAATGTCCCCGTTTTCTTTTTTGTATATGTACTGGTTGCTTGGAGCGCATAGCTAGAGAGATGTGCACTTTGGGCCGAATGTTAGTGGGCATATCACAGGGGGTGGGGGGGTGGAAGTGGGGTCTCTTGTTTTCCACAAAAATATGAGAACATGAGTGGGAATGTGATGTGATGCTGTGCTCCATTGTCTTTTGCTGCCACTTGCTGTGTTGAGGCCTGTGCTAGGCCCTATCCAGAACTAGAAAAAGGGGGGCTTCATTTTCCCCCATTGCTGCCCCAAAACAACAGCCAATCAGAACACAGGGCACTGGGGATGTTTGCGCATGTGCAGATACACTTGTGGTGTAAATATGAAAGACCTGGCTTGTGTGAAACAAACTGGAGTATTTCCTCCCGGTCTTCACTCGATTCCTTCACAGAAACGGGCAGCTATGCGAAGGGAGAAAATGGACCCAGATTGTAAGATACTGATTGTTACCTGGTATAATTGTGCTGTGCAGAACTGACCACAGTGTTTCTGGGTGCAGGCGGGTAGAATTCAAACTGTACAACAAGCCAGAGGGCTTAAGCTGGGTGCAACAAAATCCAATTTAGATTAAAGAAGAATCCTCAATTATAACCAGGGACCAGGGAAATGTCAACAGCCTAGAAATCCATTGAAAGGAAGATAACATTGTAGGGAGTCCTGGGCAATCAGATATGTGGTGAGGTGACAGCAAAGCCACTGTACTGGAGAGCTGGGAGACAGGCAGGCTGAGGTTGAAAAGGGCAGAATAGCAGATGGCTACAATCAATGTCAGAAAGGGAAAAAAGCTGCAATGCTTCCTTTCAGTCCTTTGTAATGTTGTAGTTCCTTTCATCCAATCATTTCCTAACATGGTAACCAAACTATTCCCAGAGCTGTGCCCACATTAAAAGTCCAGCCCAAATGGCACAGCCATTGTTTTTCAGGTTAGGAAACATGGCCTCAGAGTTTCCACTGAGATCCTCTGGATTTTTAAACAATACTGTCTTCCCCTTCCCTTCTCTCCACACTATTCATGACACTGACAGTGTAACAAGTTTGCTTTGGAACACATAAGTATCTTAAAACCCCCATGAATAACCCTTGTTCGTATTACTTCATACGTTTGACAGCATGAGCCTTCTGGAGTGTCTCTCCAGGCCCTGCAGGGGTACGCTAAGTTTGGATAATTCCATTCCATTTTTGTCAGTGTCATTCTGCCATGTTTAGTCTCCATAGCTAACAATGTAAAGAGACCTTGGCACATCAAACCAGTGGGGAGGGGGGAGCAGTGGAGCAATAGCAACACAAGCCAAAGTGGTTATGAAGGCATGCAGTGAATAATATCAGCATTAATGGATGGGTTTTTAAAAATATATATAAGCAGGGAGGCCTTGTGAACTGATAAAAAAAATATGGGAATAAGGGGCAAGTCAGCGACCCAGTGAAGAGTTTTAATATAATTGCTTTATCAAGAGTCATAAGTGTATCATATGCATATGTTAACACACACACAGTATGCTTTTAATTTTTAATCGGGGTTGGGGGTTGGGTTGGGGGGTATCTTGCAAACTTGCCTGTCAAAATGCCTGCCTCACAAAGGAGTTCTCAGGATAGCAAACCAACCAGACATTCGCCTCTCTGGCAGCTTCTACAGTGAGATACATTTTTTGGCCTCAGGAATGGACTCACGGTAACAGAGTATGGATCACGGCCATCCTGAAGGTGCTTTGAGTGATGCGTGAGTCTCTCCAGCCTCTGAGTTGTCACAAAGTGAAAAGTCAGCCTAACCTCTTCCCATTCACTGTGTGCAGGGATAGTCTTAATGAAAAACAGGGCCTGCTGGCCTGCTGAACAGGGAAATGGAAACCCATTAGATCATTACATCATGAGGGTGGTGTGGGCCAGCTCATTTCCCTGTAGAACCAACTTGTTTGTTTTGGGGGGCTTTATGAAAATGTCTGTGACAGGTTTTAATTAATTCTTCTTTGGCACAGACCTGCATCTTATTTTAAGCATGTGTGTATATATACACACAGAGACACCATTGCACACACATGCACACCCAGCATTCTGAATGCTAAAAAGGAACTGGAGGTTCTTCAATCACACTTCCTTTTTTATAACTCAGTTTTCTAAGTAGCCTGAGTGTTGCTTCCATTCAGTAGAGGATATAGGAAGTCAGAAGTGAAGAATTATAAGAAGAAATTAAGGAAATATATAGTGAAATTATCTTTGTAGAAGGAGAGTATTCAGCACTGGTTGAATTTGGATTTTCCAGGTCAGGCACTTTACAAGTGTAGGTAGACTAAATTTTTAATTTTTGTCATAATTAATGTATTCTACCTACTGCTTGCTTTTTTCGTGAGTTGACCTTTTAGTAAATAGTCACTGACTGTGTATAAGTACAATAATAATTATATTAGTGTTGCAAATATTCCTTCTTGTAAATACCATAGATTATGTAATATTTTGAATAGTGCTTCTAGTACTCTTTTGTCTATATATATATTATGGTAATGGTATCATGAAACTGATGTACCTTGATCTTGTACTACTGGTCGCTAACTGTAAATAAAATGACTTTGATTTTCCAGGTTTGGACTATGGGCGTTTTCCCACTTACCTTCTGCCCCGCGCTACTGTAGGCAAGTAGCGAGGGGGCCCCCGGCACTCCCCACTACAGGGGCGGTGACAATGCAGCCGCCCTGCCGCTGTCGCGCCCCCTCAGTGCGCGTCATTCCTGGAGCTCTTCCAAACGGCGCCTGTGAGGAAGCCCGGGCACGCGCCAGAAATGACACGCGCTGAGAGCAGCGCAGGGCATACGGGAAGCGTGGCAAGTGGGGAAACGCCCTATGTGCAAGTATAAGTATATAAGAGATGATCCTGCTGTAGGGAAGGAAAATGGAAGCGTTGACTTTTGGGTCATCCAGTAACCATATTGGCATTTTACAAAGGCTGAAATGTATTATTTTAGAAATTAGTACATATTTTTTTAAATGCTAGGTTCACTGTTGTATTAATAATAATTTATTCAATAAGATTACTAATTTGATCTGATATTGCAGCAATGGAGCAACTATCTGTGAATTAATCATGTGAAAAAATGGATTTTAATACATTCAAATTGTAATATATTCAAATGAATGGAAACAAATTAATTGAATTGTGCCCAGTCTTGGAAATTCTCCTGCTATTCACTGTGGTATCACAGGGCCTTAGGGTGCCATCTCTGGGTTGAGAAATTTGGGGGTAGAACCTGAGTATGGTTTGGGAGGGGAGAAACCAATGCCATAGAGTACCTCAGAGGAACTGATATCTGTAATTTGGAGGTTAATTGTAATTCAGGGGGTGTCTCATTGTCTGAGATTTTGGAAGCACCACAACAACTTACTACCTTACTTTCATTTCTGAAAGTCCATTGAGAGTCCAAGCCAGTGTGGGAATTTGGTTCTTCCAGTTTCACTCACTGCCTAATGGGCTCCATCAGCTATTAAAAAGAGTTTTTGTACGTTAACTCTGCAATCCAGCAACAAAGAGGTGAATGTGAAAACAGCTTTTATGTAGAGTACATTGCTCTATTGGGAATGAAGTGTGTTGACTGTGTATGGATATGGATCTGAATTCTGCACAGCAGAAATAAAATGTCTTTAGGATGTTTTAAAAACCATTTTGGGGAAGAAGTTCACACAGCTCTCCCCCCCCCCACCCCATGTCTTCAAAACATTTGATTTCTCTCAGCCTGCGTTTTTTGAAAATTGCTAAATTAGTGACCTCCCTGCCCCCAACTTGGTTTGAAGAAGTTTCCTGCCTGCTGAGCAAACAAAAGAAGGCAGGAAACACTTTATTTCTCTTTCGTTCATTTTTGCCGCTCGCAACCCAATTTTGTGGGTTGCAGCAAGATTCTCTAAAAGTTCCCCACAAAGGTTTTCTTTGCTTGCAGCTCAATTCACACACGATTTGTGTAAAAAGTAGATGAATGGAGTTTGTTTTGCCTAGTGATCACGCGAACGTGCCATTTTTTTTCCTTTTTTTGTTTTGAGGAGGATGTATGCAAAGCTACACTGACACAATTAGAGAAGATGCAATATGTGCATATTTGTGTCACCGTAGCTTTGCAGAGATCCCCCTCAAAACAAAAAAGGAAAAACGACATGTGTGTGGCATTGCCAGGCAAAACAAACTGTATTCATCTACTTTTTACACAGAAATCGCACACAGATGAGCTGCAAGCAGAGAAACTTCTGTGGAAAACCTTTACCAAATGGCAGAGGCACGGAGAATCTCTGCAGCAGCACACAAAATGGCAGGCACAACTGGGAAACTGACAAGAGCTCCATGCAGTAGGTGAGAAAAAAAGTTCCATTTTGGCTGGCAATCGCTTGTGTTCTCCATGCCGTGGGAACACAAAATGTCAAAATGGATCTTTCTAAAACTTCTGGAGGATGATTTATTTCTGCTGTGCGGAAATCACAGATGTGATACAAAGCACTTTCAGCCATAAGCCATCTGCTGCAGATTTCTTTAACACTTTAACACTGACGTGTACAAACAGAATGGTAACCTTTATTCTCTGTCAGTGTCTTATTGGGGTATGTATACATTTGAGTGCAGCTGGAAAAGGTATATATAGACAAGTATAAAATATCTATCTCTTATAAACACAGTCCAAGTGTACGTTTCTACACCACTGTGTCAGCACTGAGGAGAAAACATAGTAAATACTTTGGCTGAACAGCAATGGCTTTAGTGCAAAATCTGATCTCAGAACAAGCTCATCTTGGCATAATGTTTGCCATTTTACAACTTCTTTTGGAACTGGGAGTATAAGGGTTAGTACTAGAAATATTTTTTATTACTATGTCCAAAGATGAACTATAATTTTCTCACACTGTTTTGATTTTGACAATCATTTTTCAGATATCTCTGAAGTCATAAAATGGCTTTTTATGCATATTACCACATGCTTTTTATTAACAACATTAATAAAATATAAATCCAAAACTCAGCTGATCAAAATCAGATGATGTTCTCGATATTACAAAAATAATCATAGTTCCATTGCATAGATTACTTAGGCAGACCAATCCTGGAATGGCTGTAAAGGACTCCTGCTGCAATTCCACTTGTACTGGAGTATGCTGATTGACATAATACATGAAGGGATAGCATGATGTAAGGATCAGAGTGACTAGCATCTGGGAGACCCATGTTCAATGCCTGCTATATACATTATGCAAAATTTTTGGAAAGAACCATTTTGGCTTTTTTGTTCACATATCACAGAAAAATAAAGTGTTTCTGGCAACAACCGTTCTTCCCTGTTTCACAGGAGGAAAAAAGCCATTGTATCTCCGAAGCTATGGAGACTTGGTATCCAAAGCCTTGCTGATTTTCATATCGTATCTATACAGCTATGAAGATACCTCTCACACACAAAGAAATTAAAAGGAAAAATGACACGTTTGTGTAATTGGCAGACGATACTGACTTTATTAGTGCACAGCAATGATGGAAATTGTGGGTAGCCGCAATGCTAGATGAAGAAATGTTCCCAGAACACTTCAGCGAATGGCAATCAGCATGGAGAAGTGGCAGAAAATAGCAGGTGGCAGGCAGCAGAGATACAAAAGCAAGAGCTTCAGAATTGGGCAGGGGAAACAAAGCACTTCCTGATTTCTGCACAGCAAGCAGGAAATATTTTGAAAACGTTTTGGGAAAGAACATTGCTAGTTTAGTGTTTCCAAATAAAAATGTTTGGGACTGGAATTAAATGTTTCCAAAACGTTTTGAGCTAACATTTTATTTGAGAAACGTTTTATTTGTGTTGTGTGGAAAGGGTCATTGTTACCTTGAAGTCAAAGAAATTGGGAAGGGGGAAATCTTAGAGAAAAAAATATCTTTCAGAAAATACACTACTCCTGTAAAATAACACACTTATAATAAAATTACTGAATCCTACTTTTTAAATGAATGAGGCGAGTTGTGTCCACACATACTGAAGGAAATCTACTGTGAGCCTTCAGTCGCCAGCCACTTTGTAAAGGGGCAGCATGCCCTGTCAACCAGGGACACATTGCCAACTTCTTCCCTCTGGCCTGTGGTGAGCCTTGGCCTAGCGGTGGTGGCCCCAACTCCTTGCCTCATTCCTGGGCAGAGCTGGCCCTCATTCCTGGGGTAGCTGGCCAAATGCAGGTAGCTGGCCCATGTGACCTGGGGGAGTGACACTCTGGGCTCCTGCCTATGAATAAATAATCATGTGCCTTATGAATAAGTAATCATGTGCCTTATGATGGCCTAGACTGGGCCATTTAGGTATATAAAAGGGTTTACACATGCCCTATTTATAGCAGGGTGCCTGACCTTCCCTGCTGTCCTCCAAGTGTTTTTAGAAGTAGGGCCAGTTGGTTTTCAGCTGGCTACTTGAGATATGTGACTGAACTACCTATAGTGAAAAACCACAGTATGCACTTACTTTGAGAGACACAGTATTATAAAATTATATGCCAAAAGTTATGCCAAAAACAAAATAGCCACAAGCAACTAAAATAGCAAGGGAGAAGACTGGAAGGCTTAAAGAGAGATATTTTTCAAGTGGAATCAAATGTGCAACGCTTACATCACATACATGTATATGCATACATTTTTTAACTACATGGCTTATGCATAATATAAAACACTACTAAATAAAAATTTGCAGGTTCAATTGTTCAAGTTTTATGGCTGGATGCATTCTAGCATTTATGAGATTATTTTGTAAACTCTTCAGATTCCAAATCTCTAAAGTTCATGCTGCCTGTGTGCTGTTTGCATAATTAGTGCTAAACCATTACCTATAAAGGGATTATTTTCATATTCAATGCATTAAAGATCTCGTGCAAATGCAATTCACAGATATCATACTGTGCTTATGCTGGAAGATAACAGGTAAAAGCCACAAACTAGCTTTTGTTTTGATTAGCCCTCTTGTGAAGCCTCTGTAAAACTGAAAGTAGAAAGTCATCTTTTCTTTTCATTCAAAACTTACCAGTGCAATTTTCAGAAGGGCATGCATTATCTCTTCTTCATGTCGCTCTATGTTGCTGTGGCTCCATCCGAGCCCTTTTGCCAGTTTTCTCCCCACCCCTTCATGAGACAAAACTGAAAGTGGGAGTCAATGAGAAGAAGGCTTATTTGCATGCAGGCTTTGAGGGTGCTGGGGGACAGCTTGGTGGAAATATCCTTTTGGAAGGGTAGAAAGGGATGAGGGCAAATTACAAAATAATGATTTTCAGATGCCCTGAGGATGCTGGGAAACTATGTAAAATGAAATTGGGACTCACCATAATTTGAAAAGTTTACTGATTGTGGAGATATAAATACCAAGCTGAGTGAGTTTTTTTATATATAGAAAGAAACAGAGGCCCTTTCCACACATGCCGTTCGCACGCTGGCATGCGAGTGGCCGCCATTCCCCCTCCAGCTGGAGAGGCAGCTCCACACGGAGCCGGCCCCCTCCACTCACCGTCCCATCCAGTGTCGCTCTGGAGGGCTGCAGGGCGGCTGCATATCACTTGTGCGGAAAGGGCCACAGAGAGCGCAAGAGCAGGCAAGGAGGAGGAGGCCGATGATGATGAGGGGGGACTACCATGAGGGGGCGCAATCTGGCAGAAGAGGGGGCGGGGCACTATCAGGTGATTTTGCATCCGCCCATATGACTCCCATGGGGAGCGCCCGAGGCATTTGTCCTTTCCTTGTGTTTTGAGCAGCCTCTTCTGCCTCTACATAGGTTCACCTATGCAATAAAAGTAATGAATGCAATAAAAGCAATGGAAAGGAACAAGACCAACAAAAATGCATTGTCATGAGATGACCCTGCCTAGAGAAAAATTATGGGTTGCCTGAGTCATATCTAAGCCAGAGTCACACTTAGCTATAGAGCTTCAGGAGACCAAAATGCAGAATAGATATTTCCACAGACACATGGAGAAAGATGAACTGCAGGAATTGAGCTTGGGAAGATAATAAACCCCCAGAGAATGTTGAGGATGCTCTTTTGACTATATTTACAGACCAAGAAGGAGCATTCGGAATCCACTTTGACTGAAAGAAGTAACTTATCAGGCCTCTCGATACTGAAACCAAGGCATTGGAAGACTGCTGGCAACTCCAAGAAATATATTGTCTATTACTGTGGGTCAAGTTTTTTCTCTCTCTGCTAGAGTGCTGTAAACCCTCTATAAGTCTGAATGTGGCTCAGAGTTTACCATATTTCCCCCCTTTTCCATTACCCTTTTTAATTCAGGCTTCCGTAAATGTACTCTTAGATTAAATGTTGATTGTAGAGACTGTTATTTTTCGGCCTTTTCCCATTACAATATAGCTCCTTCCATCACTCCTTTTTGCAAAGATGTACAAACAATTCATTTAGAAAAGACATGGGAAAATGTGTCTAGTGCTATTATACTTGCTACTACTCTCACTGCCTATCAGTTGTCCCCAGGGGCATTACTTAAATGGTGATTTCATCTGATATTATCCTTCCTCTGTTAAGCAAAATAACATTCTGTATGTAGGTGAACAAACAGTGCAGATCTTGTGAGTCACTATAGAGACAGCTGGCACCAAGTTGTGATTTGAGTCAATGGAGCTGACTCGCTGCGCTTCCGGGCAGAATGTCTAGAGCCAGCCCCTTCCAAGAAAGCTAATCCTCAGGCCATACACAGACATCCATCTTTCAAGAACAATGGCAATGGCTTCCCATGCATTGCTACCATTACACAAAGCCCAGTCTGGTTGCAGGGTCTTGAGAATGATTGAAATGTAATGGAGCAATGAAGGTGGCTTCCAAGAGGGGCTAGCCTGAAAATGCCTGTTCAGTCTTTCTAAAGAAAATGCTCTAGAGATCTACACAGTGCGAGGATGAATGAATGGACCCATTAAAAAGGATGACTCTGAAGAAGAAAATATTCTGAAATGGATTTTGTCCAATAGGATTTTAAAATGCTGTTTCCAGGAAAGTAACAAGTTTTAATTCTGTAAATTGGTGGTGTACCAGAATTTTTTCCTCTTACTCAAAAGCAAAGCAAAAATAAGATGTTAAAATCAGAAATCCACACATCTCCAACCAATCAGAAGACAAATTGACCTTGATTTGATGTGGCAGCTGGTGGGGTTCACTGTGATTGAAAACATGCACTGTAAACTTAGAAGCACAGACCACTGCCATAAGCTGTGGCTACTTCATCTGCAATTGCACATAATGTTGTGGAGTCAAATATGCTGTGGTTAGAAAGGTGGAGAAAACTAGCATCTGACATGATCCTGAGTTTTTTGACAGACTGAGGTAACTGCCGAAGAGGGTAAACATTTAACTGCCGTTACCAGTGTTATCCTTGGTCTGTTCTGTACAGCACAAAAAAGACATCTGTGGGATGTTTTTAAAAAGAGACAACTGCCTCTTTCACTCCACAAACCCAAAACAAGACATCCAGGGAGACATCTTTAAAAAGGCAGCCTCTGGTGTGCTTCCCAGACAGCAAAGATGCCAGAGGGGAAAAGAAGCTGTTTCTCATCTGATCATTTTCTCCCTGGTCAGTTCACCCTCAACTTGCTCCCAACATTTTGTGTGCAGCTGAATGGATTCTCCCTGTTGCCATTTGTTGAAGGTAGCCCCAGGATGTTTGTTCCGCAGCAGGGACATAGTGCCCATGGGGAGGAGGGGGTGTCAAATTAATCTGGGCGCAAAGTTGGGGGGGTGCACAAAATCACCCCCACCCCCTGCTCCCCCACGCCAACCCGGCTCAGAAGGAGGGGAGGCACCTAAATAGAGACTGGGAGGAGGTGCCTGAAGACAGAGCCGGCCTGCTGCCAGGAGCTGGCCTGCTGCCATGGTGCTCATCTGAGCCACCTCCTTCCCTCCCCAGGCCCTTGGGGCTCAGGGCGGCTCGGACAGGCACAGCAGCAGCAGGCCGCCTCCTGGGCTGCCCGCCACGGCACCCTGCCCCCTGCCTTCCTGAAGACCGGCTTCTGCCCTCCCCAGGGCCTGGGGAGGCAGCTTGCAGGGAGGGGGCGGCGGCATGGATGGGCGCCATGGCAGCAGGCTGGACCAGGAGTCGATTTGCCACTGAGTTGCCTGTCTAAGCAGCACCCGAGCACGGGGGGAGGACAGGGGCACCCAGAGCAGGTGTTGTCCCCGGGCGCCATCCCCCCCCAATACGCTTCTGCTCACCAGGCTTTGATCCTAGGCCCCTTTTCAACCCAAAAGTACATAGTTGTACGCAACTCATCCTGATGATTCCGGTTTATATGGGGGGGGGGGGTTAGTCTGAGCGGCTAAGATTCCCTTTGTGTGCGTATCTTCGAAGACAGCTCCTCCAAAATGAAAAAAGAGAAAACTATATATTGCCAGATCACCAGGTTGAGCCCAGTATAGGAGTGGAATGGACCATTGTTGTACTGAACACTGGAACAGATTAAAGAATTGATTTAGTTTGTCATGTGCCTCCTTTTTAATATAATTGTTGCTTTCATAATATTTGCCAAACTTCCAAACTCATTTATAACTTGAAAATATATCTCGCATGAAAGTCCTGGATGCTTGGCAAGAGCTCATGATCCTCCAAATAAATATTTTTGAAATTTTAAAATGGTTAGTGTTAAAATTGTAGCTTCTCTTTTGGATTATGCAAAGTGTCTAATACATTTATTTTGTAGCACTGCCATTGTAAATATGAAGTCTATTTGGATATTTAGATGCGATGATATATGATTTTACCATCATTATTGACATTTTAAAATAAATATTTCTCACGCTATTTAATTTATTTTCCCATATAGGTCAGGATGAGATCCCGAAATCCAGGAGGGGAAAGCTCATCCAATGGGCATTTCTCCAGGTCAAAGCACATTACCAACGCCGCTGAAAATCCAAGCTTGCAGGAAGATGCTAAGAAAAAAAGCAAATGTAATCAAAAAGGAGAGGAGCTCATCTCAGGAGCAGTCAAACAGCACAACAAATTGCCAGCACCTGCTGAGAAGAAAAGCAAGAAATCCATAGAACTTTCTAAAGAGGACATGATTCGGCTACTAAGTATAATGGAAGGAGAATTGCAGGTACCTCAGAAACACTTATCTGCAATTTTTATAAAATTTCTGTTTGTGAACTCTAAAGATAATGCATGCTTTGATACAACAGAACTTTTCTAATGTCTTTCTCTGTTGTGTGATAAGCCGTCTTGAATTTGGTGCAGAATCAGCCTCTTGGGAACCAAGGTTGCCTTCTCCTGACCTTGCAAGAGCTTCTGTAATTTCAAAGCCGTAATTTTGTGCATAGGTGGCTAGTAGTGAGTCACAAAAACTTTCCATGTAAATATGAATAGGTTTTGGCTGCTGTCAGAGTTGCACAGAAAAGACAAACCCAACCAGGAATTCTTTTGTCACTTACTGGTTCTAAAAGCACCACTTAGCCTTCAAACAAGCTTACGGCAGAACTAATCATTACGTGAAGGTCCTTGATTCTTTTCCATGACAGCTCTCGTTTCACAGATAAAGCAGATAGAGATGGTGGCACACTATGTGGAGGATTAGCAGGAGAGGGAGGAACTTTAATTTCCAACCATTTTTGCTCTAACAGAGAGTCTCCTCCTTTTTTTATCCACAGGGATTAAATATAGAGACTTGTCAGATTCCCACTTTATGAAGTATACAGATTGAGCATGGAGTCACCATCCTGCCAAGAGGGAATGGGAGAATCCTTTACCCCTGGGTCCTATTGCCCACCATTACTTAGAGCAGCAGCAGAACAATTTTTTTCTTTAAAAAATGCAGCCTCATATACCGTATGTACTTGTGTATAAGTCGACCCGCATATTAGTCGAGGCACCTAATTTTACCACAAAAAACTGGGAAAACTTATTGACTTACGTATAAGTCGAGGGCGGGAATGCAGCAGCTACTGGTAAATTTCAAAAATAAAAATAGATACCAATAAAATTACATTAATTGAGGCATCAATAGGTTAAATGTTTTTGAATATTTATTTCAAAGAAAAACAGTAAACTAGCTCTGTAAGTGGAAAAGAGGGTCAACAAAAACAATATGGTCTCAACAATAACTTTAAAAGTACAAAAACCTCAGGTCAATCCACAACCAAGCTAAAACACAGGAGTTAAAATCCTTCAAAACTAAATTTTTGGTCAGGGGAGGAATGTTTATGTCAGCAGTACCAACATATCAGAGTATCTTTAGGAGACTCTCCTGATGATACCACCCAGGTTTGGTGAAGTTTAGTTCAGGGGGTCCAAAGTTATGGACCCTCAAAATGTAGCCCCATCTACTATTAGCTCCCATTGGAAACAATGGGGGATGAGGCACCCACTTTGGGAGTCCATAACTTTGGACCCCCTAAACCAAACATCACCAAACCTGGCTGGTATCAGTAAGAGATTATACTGATGATACCACCCAGGTTTGGTGAAGTTTAGTTCAAGGGGTCCAAAGTTACGGAACCTCAAAATGTAGCCCCATCTACTATTAGCTCCCATTGGAAACAATTGGGGATGAGGCACCCACTTTGGGGGTCCATAACTTTGGACCCGCTGAACCAAACTTTACCAAATTTGGGTGGTATCATCAGGAGCATCTCTTGAAAAATCCCTGAAATTTTGGTGCCACTAGCCTAAAAACTGTATCCCCTGGCGGCCGACAAAGTAAAAACCCTAAAATATTTTTAAAATACACCTGACTCCCGTATAAGTCGAGGGGGAAGGGGGGGCTTTTTCAGCACAAAAAAGTGCTGAAAAATTTGATTTATATGCGAGTATATATGGTACTTACTGGAAGTGACAAAGGGTACAGGGGAGCTTTAGGGATCCCAGAAACTCAAAGGTACAGCTCTGGAGTTTCTGGTGATTTCTAGACCTACCCGTTATCCCTTACAATATGAACATAAAGTTACATTTTTTAAAAAATCTATTATGATGCTGTCTTCAACCCTCCTCCTCCTGAAAGGTTGGACCAGGACCATATCAAGTTGGGAAAGTGGCAGGGGTTGTAGGCTGAAGTCTTCACATGGGCTGTGATCACAATTCAAAGCTGGAACCCCACATGCAGCAATTGAGAAGAATCTAAGGCTCATTCCGCACATGCAGAATAATGCACTTTCAAACTGCTTTCAATGCTCTTTGAAGCTGTGCGGAATGGCAAAATCCACTTGCAAACAGTTGTGGAAGTGGTTTGAAGATGCAGTATTTTGCGTGTGCGGAAGGGGCCTAAATGTCATATCTGACTCTTTAATAGGAGGGCATCCCAGACCACCATATACATTCCATAAACTGAGTGGATCAGCCAGTTTTTAAGGAAAAAGAAACCTGGGTCTAGAAATTTGACTGGAACAGAAAGGGTAAACTTCCCCATCTTTTGCTTAGTATGAGATTATCTGCAGCTGTTTGTTTTGATAGTAGAGATGCCAGGCAACTGCCTGGAACCTCCATGAGATTTCTGGCCAAATCTCAGACCAGAAATAATATATAGCGACACATATCACATCTGCCTGAAAACGACTGTCTTCAACAGATGTGACATTGTGCATTGCCAGATGTCATTTTTCCCTTGGCTTTTTCTCCTGATACTCAGAGGAGCAAGGGATAGTAGGAGGACCCATTTGCAAATGGTTCTCCCTATTGCTTCTATAAAGTTGTAGATATGCTGATACTGAACTATATAAATCTATCTTTTTACATACATTTATTGTATATTGTAAGTAAAAACATCTGAATTTTTTTAAAGGACTGTGTATATTTGTCTAACAGTTCAGAGTCACTAAGTGCAATCTAAGAACACTTTCCTTGGAATAAACCCCACTGAAACAACCTGAGTAGGACTCAGAGTAGACTTGCCTAGGATTGCTTGTGAAAAACAGTTAAACTTTGAACCAGAATGTGACAAGCCTTTTTTTTCCCTACTGAGGGGACACACACAGCTTCCTAACATTTTTGGGATCCAGGTTTGTTTTGGGGACCACAGCCTTCTAACATTTTTGGGATCCAGGCTTGTTTTGAACTATAAACCTTCCCCTAAGTTTCCAGGTGTTCTGCAGGTAACGAGTGAATAGGCTTTAGGTTTGCTGCCTTGAGGTAAGGTTTGCTGCCTTGAGGTAAGTTTTGCCCCCTGTGCCAACCCCAGATGACCCCTCAGTCATCTCCTTTCCTTCACAGGCAGTTGTCCGTCCATACTGTGGTCCGTTCTCCTGGGCAGAACTGAAGAGCCTAGGCCTCCCACCTGCATGCCCCGGAGCTGTCCCTGTGACCCAGTGCTGAGGGTCCCTTTAAGAGCTGGCAATTGGGACGGTGCCGGGCAGAGGTGTTAGGCCATCTGTTGGCTGGAACACACATGCAGGTTGGGCTGACTGTCCTTCTTGGGCCTCCCTCACCTGTCCAACTCCCCCCCCCCCGGCCATCCCTTGCAACTTCTGGCCCCACTGCTGGTGAGGTGGCTGGGAAGTCCTCTGCAGCCTGAGCGACAAGCCCTGCTGCTTCTGCTTCTATGCGTCGTTCCCCGCCGCTGTACCTAGCTCTGCCACTAAGGATGAGGCTGAGGCTGACGGCAGCTTCTGCAGTGTGCTGGGTGGTCCCCGCCAATCAGCTAGTTCAGGGCAAGTGTGGGACTGGGCAGCAAGTACAGGATGGCAGCAAGAAAAATTTGGACAGGTGCACATGGAGATTATTGAGATCCCGTAGGCTAGATTAATATATAAACAACTAAGATGTATTTATTTATAGGTTGGTTTAAAAGAATGAACCAGCTGCACAGATCTCCTTGTAGATAAAGGAGCAACCTTGTGGAGGCACATACATTTAAACTGTAGTGGTGTAGTGGTGTGCATTACGCGTGTACGTGTAGTGGTGTGCATTACGCAAAGCCAAAATGAGAAAAACCCTGGAAAAATACTTTTGTTTATCCTGAAAAATGGTGGCAATTTAAGGGAGCCAAAATGCGATCCTGAATTATAACGAATTTCAGCATTATTTGGGACGCTTCAGCCATACCAGTATTTTAAAACAACTCTCCCACTCCCTCTCCCCTCCCATCCCCTCACTCCCCTGCTGACTGGATCTTGGAAATAGCAGCTGAATTAGAGCTGAATGCTGGGCTTGCTGCCTCTGAACAACACCTGGGGTTTGGAGGCAGATGGATTTTTTTGAGTTTGGGTATAATTTCTGGGACAACTAAAATTTCTGGGACTATTAAACCCAAACTAGAAAAATACTGCAAAAATAATACACATCCCTAGTTAAGACTTCAGAGTACTTTTGTGCTTTATAGTGTACTTTTCTATAATGCTTTCAGACACAAAGCCCCTTAGGTTGGATACACTCACACACAGGACTGCATTCACACCAGCTCGCTCTTTCCTAAGAGTCAGACTAAATAGTACAAGGTCTACTGATCACTAGAGACAGGCGTAACAATCATGGAATCATAGAGTTGGAAGAGACCACAAGGGCCATCGTCTAACTCCCTGCCATGCAGGAACACACAATCAAAGCACTCCTGACAGATGGCCATCCAGCCTCTGTTTAAAAACCTCCAAAGGAGACTCGACCACTCTCCGAGGCAGTGAATTCCACTGTCGAACAGCCCTGACAGTCAGAAAGTTCTTCCTAATGTTTAGGCAGAATCTCTTTTCCTGCACTTTGAATACATTATTCCGTACTCTGGAGCAGCAGAAAAAAAGTTTGCTCCTATTCCAACATGACATCCCTTCAAATATTAAAACATAGCTATCATGTCCTCCCTTAACCTTCGCTTCTTCAGACTACACACCCCCAGCTCCCTAAGTCTCTCTTCGTAGGGCATGGATTCCAGACCTTTTACTATTTTTGTTGCCTTCCTTTGGACATGTTTCAGCTTGTCAATATCCATCTAAAATTGCAGTGCCCAGAACTGAACTTAATACTCTAGGTGAGGTCTGACCAATGTAGATACAATTACTTCCTTAGATTTAGACACTATACTCTTATTGATGCATCCCAGAATTGTATTGGCTTTTTTGGCTGCCATATCACACTGCTGACTCATGTTCAGTTTGTGGTCTACTAAGACTCCCAGATCCATTTCACGTGTATGGTTGTCAAGCCTGGTGTCACCCATCCTATATCTGTGTATTTCATTTTTTCTGCCTAAGTGTAGTACCTTATATTTATCTCTGTTGAAATTCATTTTGTTAGTTTTGGCCCAGCTCTCTAATCTGTCCAGATCATTTTGAATCCTGCCCCTGCCCTCCAGGGTATTAGCTATCCCTCCTAATTTGGCATCATCTGCAAATTTGATTGACATACCCTCTATTTCATTATCCAAGTAATTGATAAAAATATTAAATAGCACTGGGCCCAGGACAGAACCCTGTGGCACTCCACTACTCACTTCTCTCCAGGATTAAAATGAGCTATTGATGAGTACTCTTTGTGTTCGACCTGTCACCCAATTACAAATTCATCTAACAGTTGCATTGTCTAGTCCACATCTTTCCAGCTTACTTGCAAGAATATCATGGGACACCTTGTCAGAGGCCTTATCAAAATCAAGGTATGCTACGTCCACAGCATTTCTTTCATCTACCAAGTTTGTCACTCAATCAAAAAATAGATAAGATTAGTCTGGCATGACTTGTTTTTGAGAAACTCATATTGATTTTTAATGATCACATTATTCCCCTCCAAGTGCTTACAGACTGTCTCCTTAATGATCTGCTCTAGAATCTTTCCTGGTATTGATGTCAGGCTGACTGGGCGGTAGTTGTTTGGGTCCTCTTTTTCCTTTTTTTGAAGATGGATAGCTGTCCTCCAGTTCACTGGGACTTCTCCTGTTCTCCAGGAGTTCTCAAAGATTGTAACAAGCAGTTCTGAGATTACTTCTGCCAGTTCTTTTAATACCTTGGGATGTAGTTCATCAGGCCCTAGAGATTTGAATTCATTTGAAGTATTCAGGTATTCCTGTACTAGATTCATTTCCCCCCCAGTTGAGCACTGTTTTTCTTTTGGGAAAAAAACGAGGCAAAGAAGGTGTTGAATAGTTCTGCCTTTTCTCCGTCCCCTGTTAAAATTTCACCATTTTCTCCATGCAGTAGACATAACCAAAAAAGCCCTTTTTATTGAATTTCCTTCCTTTTCCATTTCTTGTACATGTCCCTTTTATATCCTAGCTCCCTTAAGAGTTCTTTAGACATCCATCCTGGTTTTTTTAGACACCTCCAATTTTTTCTCCTCATTGGAACTGTCTGAAATTGTGCCTTCAAGATTTCACTTTTAAGAAACTCCCATCCATCTTGTACTCCCTTCTCTTTTAATATTCTTAACCATGGGATCACACCCAGTAGTTTCATAAGTTTACTGAAATCAGCTTTCTTAAAGTCTAGAATGCATTTTGACTAGACTTGGCACCCATTATGCCTATTAAAGGTCTCAGTAACAACAGACTTGGCATCCCCTTTCCATTGTATAATGCACTCCAGGAGAACATGGTTCCACCGAAGGACCCTACAACTTCCACCCCATTAACCAGGTTATCATTGTTGGTTAGGAGCAGATCTAAAATAGTCAATGCCCTTGTTGCCTCGTCCATGTTCTGGATCATGAAATTGTCTGCAAGGCAAGTGAGGAAATTGTTGGACTTGGCAGAGTTGGACTTGGCAGAGTTGGACTCCCAGCCCATATCTGGAAAATTGAAATCTCTCATTACTTCTATATCACTTCTTTGTGAAAGTTTGGTCACCTGCTCCAGGAAGGCATCATCCAACTCTTCAGTCCGGCTTGGGGGTCTGTAATAGACCCCAACAGTGAGATCACTGTTGTTTTTCTCCCCCTTCATTTTTACCCAGATGCTCTCAACCTGGTTCCCAGGATTTAAGACATGGACCTGCTCACAGGTGTAATCAGTCCTGACATATCGTGCTACTCCACTGCCTTTCCTAGTTGATCTATTTCTCTGGAATTATTTCCCTCAATTATTTCATTCCAGTCAAGAGATTCATCCCATTAGGTTTTAGTGATGCCTAACATATCATATTGATTATGCCATTTTAAGAGTTCAGTGCAACCTGATTATTACCCATGCTTTGAGCATTAGTGTGGAGACATCTAAGGCTTTGGTTCATGCCCTGTGGGTGCTTATTTAAGGTTTTATCCCCTTCACTGCTTGGTTTTTGAACTATTCACTCAGTTCTCTCTAGTACTAGGTGAACTCCTTCCCACTTGAATATTGTCTCCCTCCCCACTTCACTCAGTTTAAAGCCCTCCTGATAAAATTTGTCAATCTCCTAGCAAAAATGCTCTTCCCTACAGCCATGAGGTGTAACCCATCCCCTGCCAGTAGTTCCTCTTCATGAAACCGCAGACCATGGTCCAAGAAGCCAAAACGTTCCTGCAAAAATTGCTACTGAAGAAACTGCTAAATTGCTACTGAAGAAACTTCAGCTGTGGCTTTCCCACTCTGGTCCAAAGCCTCTTTGGGAGTGGTGGTGGGGGGGCATCACTTTGGTGTGACAGTCCACCTCCACCCCCACTATGGATGGGGCTGTAGAAAAACCAGAAAGTCACATGGTCAGTCCCTCCAGTCAAAAGGCTCAGATAGAAGGTGACATGAGAGATGTCTGCCTGAAACTCTGCAGAGTTCTTGTCAGTGAGAATGACCAATACTGACTTTGACAGTCCAATGGTCTGACTCGATTTAAAGCATTTTTGTGTCTTTATATTTATTGGGAAAATGTAGCACTGGAAATTTTCTGGAAAACTTCTATATTATGATTTTGTCTCATAATGTAATAATAATACCTCAGTCTAGTACATTTATGCATATTATAAACTCAATTTGATTGCTGCCTTGGAACTGAAGCACGGAGGCTGTTCTCTCATCATACAACAGAAGATAATGGCCATGTTACAAGCTATGGAAAAATTTCCAACACTGCAAACCTAACAGAAACTAAGACTGGAATGCTTCTAATTATTTTATGGTGTGATATTTCATAGATAGGCAAGGTTAAAGCAAGAGCAGATACTGGCTGATGTTGGTAGTATATGAACACTTGAAGAAAGGAAGATTGGCTGGAATGGAATTCATCGTGTGTCTTTCATTCTGTTACGTTACTACTCTAAAAGGGGGTATGTATCTTCTGATCTTTCATTCAGTAACTGTTTGAGCAAAACACATTCCTAATAAAAATTAATTTTAATGAAAACAAAAACTAATATAAATCACAAGAACCTTTCTTGTTTGTGAAAGGCTTATGGATTAAAGGCTCCACCTATTGGTCAATTGAGGCGCAACAAGTATAAGATTCTCACTTGCATTGCGTGTTGGAGCTTTTATCTAGCTCTGGCCGTTTATGCACGGCCCAAATACGACGGCCTGGGGGCGGTAAAAACGCCGCCCCCAGGCCGCCGTTCAATAAGCCGCTGCTGCAACGCTATAGCCATCTACCTGAATGCGCTTCCTTCCCGCTATATGACCTCAGGTCGCTTCTAAACAACAACCTTTAAAGGGTTGTTGTTGAGAGGAGCTGCTTCGGCGGGCGCTGGTGCTTAACCGGGCTTCAGGAAGATGCCTTTCCTTTTTAACGCTGCACAGAAAGTTCGCCACACTGTCCTCCTCACCTCCAGGGGTCGGAGGGCAGCGTGGGCGAACTGCGACGCCCCGCAGGCGACGAGAAGGACACGGTAAGTGGGAGGGAGGAGGGGGAACAGGCGGCTCCGTGCGGAGCCGCCTGCCTTCTGCCGGCCTCCCCCTCGCCTGCTCGCACGCTTCCGTGCGAGCAGGCTCCCGCCCCCACGCCGGCGAAACTCTCGCCGGCGTGGGGGCGACTGGAGGCCGTGCATAAACGGCCTCTGCCGTAACATTATTGATTAAACAAAAATTATGTGTGATGGACTGCAAAATCATCTGAACACATTCACTCAATCACTAACACCATAAAAAGGCTTTGCAAACATATATTACTATTTTGGGGAAAAATAAACTTCCATAGCAAATAGCCAGACATCTCCAAAGATGACAGTTGAGATCAACTAATGCCAAAACAATTATCTGATTTGTGAATTTACAGCAAGTATACAATTGCACTATACTTTACAAATCCTATTGGAACAAGATCTGAATGGGATTGTGGATAGCCATTTTCAAATGTTTGCTTGGAGGGCCTAACTCTAGAAGGAGTGAAAAGAAACAGGCAGAATAAATAGATAATCAAAGCCATCAAAACTAATTTCTAGTACATATCCTGTGTCTGGCCAATTTGTAGGCTGCATACAACCCTACCAAAAATGAGGCCTCCTGTTGTACATCTATATTTCATTTTGTACCAAAAAAACTTCAATATACCGTTTCAGGCAGCTTGAGCAGATATGTCTCACTGGACAGTGGGACTTACTTCTTAATTATACATGCTTAGTGTATTGTTGAAGGCTTTCATGGCCAGATTCAACTGTGTGTAACAGACTTCCCTCTGTGATACACCTCTGAAGATGCCAGCCACAGATGCAGGCGAAACGTTAGGAACAAGATCCACCAGACCACGGCCACACAGCCCAGAAAACCCAACAGAACCAGTATACATGCTTAGGTTTGTGCTGCCCCACTTCCCAGCTGTACTCCATAAGATTTCCTGTTGTAATCCTGGAGTCTGTGACACAATATATAATGTAGATATTACCTCTACTTAGGAAAAACTTTGTGAAGCAAATGGAGGATACTATTGTTTATGGTTTAATGTAGCCTCTCTACATGCAGTGGTTTCTGATGGACAACAGAAAAGAACTGTTTTATACTGGGGTGCTGTGTGGTTTCCGGACTGTATGGCCGTGTTCTAGTAGCATTCTCTCCTGACGTTTCGCCTGCATCTGTGGCTGGCATCTGAAGATGCCAGCCACAGATGCAGGTGAAACGTCAGGAGAGAATGATGCTAGAACACGGCCATACAGCCTGGAAACTGCACAGCACCCCAGTGATTCCGGCTTGAAAGCCTTCGACAATACACTGTTTTACACTGCTTACTTTCCCTAAGAACCACCCCCCCCCAAATTTCTACCACAGATCCTTAAAAGAAGAAGTGTATAGCAAGTAGGAATCAAACCAAATATTAATGCCTCAGATCTCTGTGTTGTACACAGTAGGGGTATCTATATAAATACAGTTGCTTTCTCTCTAGTTCTGTATCTAAATCTTGAACTTAAGGGGATTGATGATGGTAGTACAAACAGTACTTGGTAAGCAGTAGTGGATTAAAAGTGAGGAATACTTCCTTAGCATAACCAGTGTTCCCCCTAGGGCACCAAGTCTTTCTGTAAGTCTCCAGACAGTGATAAAGAAAAGAATGGGGATGCTCTATTACACTCACTGCAACCCCCCCCCCTCCAAATCATATGTACGTAATAATCTACATGTGGGTAAATTTGGCCATGAAATCATTTCTAACAGCTGGTTGCAGGAAACCCCAGGTCATCTAGCTTATCCATTGTGGTATCTTCTTTCCTGGAGCATGTTAAGACATATTTCCACATGCTTTGATTTGTGGGCATAATCTGCAGTGACCTTTGGGGTTTGCTTCTTCTGCTGCCAAGGATTATGGCACCATAGGCTTCTGTAACCTCTCCCTTGGTGTGATAATACAGAACTCCAGAAATGCTATCTTTCAACCCTTTAAAAGTCTGAAAACATCAAGCAGAGTTGAGTTAATTCCCTGTCATGGGAATTTGCTGTCCCAGGGCCAAACTACAGATAATGAATTATGTCAGTGAAAGGCTCTGGTGGCCTGTTCTCTTCAGAACAAAGTGACATCATCATGTAGCTCTCTGGCAATAAAGCTGTGAAGGCAGGAAATAATGGACAGATGTCTCCCAGTGCTCATTTGATCTTTTTCAAAGCTTGGGGCAAGAGGTAATAAAGTGAGACTCCTCTACATCTTTGCAACTGTCACCTCTGCATTTTGTTTCTAAACCCAGGGGACTGATGTTCTCAGTCCCCACTGGAAATGTATTTATATGAACTATCACACAGACTGAAGAGTAGAACCAGCTCACTGGCTTAGATCAGCTATTTGCTTAGCTGAGTATCTTGCTTCTGACATCAGATTTTATCTGATATTTTGGGGAAGAACTCATCAGCATGCTACAGTAGAATACCCTATTAACTGCTCTGGCAGATTAATAATTGGGCTGTTCCAAATAAACAGATTCTCGCAGACATCTGTGTAGAAAGTGGCACTTGGCTAGCAATAGCTGAGAACAGAGGGCAAGTGCCAGTGAAGACAGTAGTTTTAATATGAAACTCTGAAGCACTGAAATAGCAGTGCTTAGTAGTTAAGTAATCTCTGTTGTGAATAGGAAGTGAAGCACAACCAGTCCTAACAAGTATACAATGTGCAACAATAATGCAAAATAACCATTGGGAAGTTATGAATATTATTTGTCTGTAAAAACTGTCCTAAACAAGTGATCCAGAGATCAAGCAATATCAATGAACATTTCAGAAAGATACTTTGTTTTTGGATTTAAAAAACTGGGTTACGATTGTTTGCATTGCTAAAAATCATTCCTAAACATGCAAGGTTAACATCATACTTTTTGTTATATTCTAGCTTCCTACTCCGGAACCAAAACGATACTGACACGTAGCAATTTCAGACAACCCACAAGAAAGCCACAAAGGCACCATATATAATTTCTTTTTTTTTCTGAAATAGATAATTAGATGACACAGTGGTAATAAATAGCTCCTGAAATTGTGTCCCTTTAAACAAGAGTCATTTTTGTTACACCAGGACCAGAGAAGCAAGTAGTTTCCCAATAGAGTGATACAACAGGACTTGGTTGTAAAGAAGAACACACAACAAGCATAACAAAGAGGGGTGCATGTAAGAGATGCACATAAGAAAAAAGTATTTGTGTTTTCACTTAAAAACTCAGCTATTATCTTTTGCCATGCCTAGGACCAGGCATCATATGTTTGTCAACTCTGTGTCATAATTTAGTACCCATATTTCTGGACCAGGGACAATTAGAAACAAACACAGAAAATACTACCTATGCTTATTACGGAAACAGTTTGGAAAGTATGAACAACCCATCAAAAGTATGGGTAGGTGGCAGGCTCCATCTGTACATTATCATTCTTGCATCAGTGCAGCGTGCCCTCAGCTACTATGGTATATAGACTTGTGGTGTATATTAGAGCCATAAGCCTCACACCATGAAAATCAATGTGCTTAAGCATGCCTGTTAGACTTTGATTACTGGAATTACTTTCCACTGACAAATGAGAAAGGAAATTTTTGCCAATTTCCTTCTTTTGTCTCAACACGTGGGGTTCCACCCACAGTTTATAGCATAAAATTCATGGTTTCTTACAGATAAAACATTATCCAGTACAGTAACACAAGCTTTGCATACAGATGTGTTGTACAAATGAATCTGAAGTATATCTTAAAACATGCATTGTACTATTCTGAATGTCCCAAAGCTGACAAAATGTTGGGTTTATGTATGTATATTAGCAGAGTAGAACAGAAGAGACAGATTCTCAGTTGCTTTTTATATAAATGAGTTTATTAACTATGAAGAGAAGGTTACATGGAGATAAATTACGAAATCCTTTCTTTCTGGTTACACATCTATATCACTATACATTTGGTTACATCTTGTCTATCGATCTGGTGTCTCCTCATGTCTGCTTCACATGGCATCTGCTCAAAGAAAGGAACAGAATTAACTTTATAACTTCTAGTGTTTGTGCTTATTAGCATGTAAGCAATGGCTATCTACTGATCAACAGCTAATCAATAGGTCATAAAACAGCGATCTCAGCAACTGGTTTAAATACAAACAGTTAACCTTTTTATGACTGAGTTGCAACAGACACTTGAAAATACCAACACAAAAGAGCTTTTTTTGTTCCTACTGTAAGGCACAAGCTTCCGCCGACGACTTAATGCGCTTCAGCTGGGGGGTTGGGTCAATGCGCACATGACGCTGAATTCCCAACCCTGAGGGACCAAGCCATTCACTGAACGGTCCTGCAGAAACGTACCGTGGAAGAACAGCATCTCGCGCTGCGCCTTCGCCCGATTGACTTACCTTCCCTGTGACTGTCCGGTGCGTCGCCGAGGCCAGAGGACACGCCCTCTGCCCTGCGCGACCGCTCCGGAGTCGCAGGGCAGGGGGGGCGTGTCCCCAGGCCTCGGCGATGCGCCAGACGGTCACAGGGAAGGTAGTCAATTGGGAAAGGGGGGAGGGATGGCGCCTTCCAGCCACTGCCGTTCGCACGGCAGAGGTTGGAAGCCGCTGTTTTCCAAAAACAGGGAAACAGCGGCTTCGCACCGCTGGGGAGGAGTGAGGGCGGCCCATGCGAACAGCTCCCTGGGGACGGCATTTTTGCCGTCCCCAGGGCGCTGTATTTGGCCGGTGCGGAAAGGGCCCTAAGAGATAAAAGCTAGTAGATGCCTGACAGCGCTTGTGGCTGAGAACCGCCACCTGAATTTCTCCAGAGGCCCACTGTATGAAGTTTTACTCGTGTTCTTTGTTGAGCCTGTGTGAAAAGCATGCAAAGTCCTTTGGAATTTAGAAAATGTGCTACTGGTATGATCACAACACTGCATGGGGGACCCATGACCTTATCTTATTTCAGCTCCTAGTGTGCAGCATCTGTTGAATTATTAATAAACAGACCAAGTAATACAGGGCCCTCATGTCCAGGGTTTGACAGCTACTTTAATGGAATAATCAGAAGAAAAAATATGGACTTGGTAAACTTTGATTCTCTATTTCATGGTGCTTATGCTGGTATACTTGTAATTGTGCACCATGGAGATTAGCAGATCATACTGGGAAGCAAATAATTCCAGCTGAATTCCCAGTGATTTCAGGGATCACAATTTATGAGTGATATTATTGTTCTCAATGTTATCAAGCTCTATCATAGCTTTTTAGACATTGCTTATTGTACTACTGATATGTCAATATCTGTTGATCAAGAAAGTCTAAGGTAGCATACCAATTATCTGGGAAACAAAGTAGTTACCAGCTCAAAGTCAAGATTAAAATGAAAAAAGAGTGAAATAGTTTGTCTTTATGGGCTACTTACAGTGGACTGAAGAGCCAATGAATTGCCACTTTAATCCAGTACAGAAAGTTTTGGCCAGTGCCCAGACTGCTCTTTTTTATGGTATTATAGCATAATAACTAAGTGGGGATCAGTGCAACTGGAAATAACCAATGAAAGAATACACTGGAAAAGACTCACAGCGATAGCTGGCTAATTCCAATCAAATTTAACAAAACACTTCAGTTGAATTTTGTGGTATGAATTTTGTGTGTGACATCAACAAAACAATAATCAAGAGTACAGTCATGGCATCTGAAATTCAGACCCTATATGCAATAACATGAACAAAACCGGTATATAATTCAATGTTTGCCCACTAAGCTGACTGGAACCTAGATGTGGACCGATGTCCTATTCACTTCAAGGCTAGTGATACCTGTGAACATAAGTGAGAGAATCATACGAGGTCATATATACAATGATTCAAATAAATAAGCTTTCATTTTTCGAATTGGTACCCTGCAGCCAGCCGGTTTGAAATAGAATGTGGACTTTTCTTGATATCTCTGAGTATTAAATACCTGCACCTGGACTTGCTGACCTTACTGTACATAGCCTCGCTCACTCCATCAAGGATGTTTGCAGCAACCAATGTTTCGAGAGCAGACTGCAGTCCCTGACAGTAATTGTCTCTTTCCTCTGCCACAGTTTGATATTTTATGCCAAGCAACATCATGCTTTGTATTTTCTTTTGCAGGCTGTTAAATTGTTGCTGTTATTGACTCCAACATTGACTCCAATCTTTGTACTTTGGAAGAGTAGACTTAAGTACTGTTTGTAGTACATTTATCTCATTTATTTGAATCATTGTATGTGTGACCTCTTTCATCATATGATTCTCTCATGTTCACTGTTACTACTAGCCTTGAAGTGAATACAACACTGATCCACATCCAGGTTCCAGTTAGCTTAGTGGGCATACATTGAACTGCATGTGGGGTTTTTTAATGTTATCGTATGTTGGGTCAGAATTTCAGATACCATTAGCATACACTTGAGTATAGTTCTGTTGATGTCATGCACAATATTCATACCAGAGAATTCAACTGAAGAGTTTTGTTAAACTTTATTGAAATTAGACAGCTATTGCTGCGAGCCTTTTTCAGTATATTCTTTCATTGGTTATTTGCTGCTTTTAAAAAGGAACAGACTATTTCTTATTAATACTTTTAATCCAAAAAAAGCAACTAAATGTAGCATCCTGTGCAGGAGAAATACAACATGCTTCCCTAGCAATTGTATTGTTAAATAACAAGGAATGCCTTTCTAGATCAGATCAAAGTCTACCTTGTCCATCATTCTGTTTCCATCAATGATCAGTCAGATATTTGTGAATGCTCACCAGCAAGGCTTGATGGACCAACAGTAATCTTTTGTTGTTGTTCCCAGTTCTGTTCTGTTTCTCAGAAGAATATTAACCCCGAACAGTGAAGATGGATATTGATAGACGTATTCTTGAATTTGTTGAATCAATCTAAAAAACTTTTGAAGATGTTGGCTTCACAATATCACCATATAAGATAATTATGAAGAGGGGCTGGGGCTGAATAGTACACTGTCTGTTTGATGTATGCAGAAGGTCCTGGGTTCAGCCTCTAGCCTCTCCAGGTAAGAGGATCAGACACTAGTTGATGAGCAAAACCTCTTTCTGAAATTCTGGGGAACTGCTGCCATCATTCAGAATAGTTAAATAAAGAGTGGGATGTAATCAAAATGGTGAATGGAACTGCCATCAAGTCACAAGCAACTTATTGCACCCCAGCAAAGAGTTTTGACAGCAAGTGAGAAACAGAGGTAGTTTGTCATGCCTTCCTCTGCAGTGTCTTTCTTGATGGTTTCCAGTCCAAGAACTGACCCTGCTTAGATCCCCCAAAATGATGAACAGCACTCCAAGATTCTAGAGAAGTTAGAAACTGGGAAATATATTGGTAGGTACCCCATGTAATAATGGTCAGTTACACACAAGGTGTTTTCTGTGTGATGGAGGCAAATGTCCTCTGTGACATGCTTTCTTGTATGGATGTATTTCCTCTACCCCTGCTTTCACTTTCCATTCTCTCTGTGGCAAGCAAATCCATTTATAGCACGATTTTAATTTTGCTTTGCTGCCAGAGTGGGCCAGATTTGACAGTAGGCACAGCTTTGCCCTGGACCTCTTCCTTCCACATGCTGCCAGCCCACCTAGTCTTACTCCCCCTCCCTTGTGCTACTTTGCTCTCTTCCTCCTCACCGTCCTCCCTGTTAACAACTTCTTCCCACAGCTAGTCCTGCCATATCACTTCTATTGCCCATGGCCTTCCCATTCCTGCATATCTTTAGATTACTTAAAAAAAACAATAATATTGATAGATTGATAAATCAATACTAATGCTAGAAAAAGTAAAAATAATAATACTAGTTGGTCAGTCCAAACACCCGATGTGCCCCTGCATTTGATCAACAAACTGGGATGTCTCCAGCCTCATAGTTTTATACACAAGCAATCAATGATTCCAGACCATAGTAGAAAAGCCCAAGAGTTGGGAGATGGATGATCATGAACTTGGGGAGCTTAGCAAATGGCAGTTCACATCGTTCTTTTGCTGTTTTGCAGTTTGCATGTTGCCATTACTACCCCCTAACTTCCCATCATAAAAGACAATCAGTGTTCGAACAAAGTGTACAGATGCCTTTTTAAAGTTGATATAACAATCTATCGATAGATTGATAAATCTGTTGGTAGACTGATAAATCCATCTATTGATAAGATTAAAGATAAAAATTAACAATTATATTTATTTATTTTATTAGTTTTATATCCTGCCCCACCCCTGAAGGGCTCTGGGTGGGTTACAGCATCATGAAACATACATAATTCAAAACATCCTACCACTAAAACTATAAATCCTAATTTAAAACTTTAAAACCAATTACAAAATTATTACAATAACGCTGATTCAGATATAAATTAATCCATCCCACCATTAAAAACAAAGGCATACGAGACCGATAGAGAACCTGTGAAACATCGCCCCCCATGGTTGCAAGCAAATAAGGTGATGGGTAATAATGCTGAACATGCCCCAAAACAAAGACTTCCTGGCCAATTCTCTTTGAAGTCACAAGAACCTCACCATGAGTAATCAGCCAATGAAAGAGAATTGGCTGGCTGAATTAATACTAACACTTAAGAGCTTATGATGAAATGGTAGCAATATAGGGTTGGATCCAGCACAACACTTGCACTTGTGCTAGAGTTCTTGCACAAGTAGAAGTGCAGGAAAAAAGACCACAAGTAGCCTCTTAAGTTTTGTCAAACTAATTGTATCCCCACTTTAGTTGCCACTTGTGCATAGTCTTGGGCAAGTAATTTCAGGGCATTATAATATATAGGGAGAAAGGCTAGTTGTGGCATAAGATCTTCATTGGTGACCTTCATTTTTAGTGCTGAGATATGTACTCTTTCTTCTCACCACTCCCAATTTTATAGATTCCCATCATGTGACATCTAGTCCCCTTTCTAAATGAAAGGGCCCAAAAATCTTTAGCCATTCCTTGATCAGTTCTACTTCTCTATGTGGAGGATGTCCCCATCTTCAGAGAAAAGAGACCTTGTTCTAGTACTAAGAGCTCAGTTGCTGCACAACGAACACAGGATTGTGCTGACAATATTAAAATACCACATAATGCTATTATTTCATTGTGTTAATACTTAGGGGTAGCAATACTAAAAATACTGATGTGCAACCTTGCAGGCTAGAGAAGACGTTATCCACATGCTGAAGACAGAAAAAATCAAGCCTGAAGTTCTGGAGGCACACTATGGATCTGCAGCTCCAGAGAATGTCCTAAGATTACTGCACAGGGATGCTACCCTTGCCCAAGAGAAATCTGTTGCGGAAGATGTCTATGAGAAGCCTATTTCAGAGGTAAGCACCTTTCAAGTAGCTGTAAGAATACTAACTAATTTGAACTTGCATTTGGCCTTCTTTAATACCAATGCACTAGAACAGTTAAGAATGCAGGGTTGGAACCTCCGATTTTCTGCTTCCACGTGACTTTAGCAATATTTTCATATATGACTAACTAAAGCTGATTAACTGTGACCATGGTTCATTGACATCAATGGACATAGAAGGGTCTCACACTGCATTGGATTGCATCTAAAACTAGAAACTAAAGATGCTACTACATTTATTCCTAAACAGAATACACTGATGTTCACATTGTTATGACATTTGTATATAGTCTTAGGAAGTTAGTTAGTTCAACTGACACATGAGAAATTCACTGATCGACCATTCAACATCTTGCTACACATTTGTCCTATATTCACCACAAGATGCCCACCTACATGCTGAGCTGCTGACACTGGTAGATCCGTACTAAGTTTTCCTAACTCTTCTTGATAGAGTGGTCAAGGAAGCATAAGCTCCAGATAACGGTTCAGGGAGGCATTCTTTCTCTCTCCCCTTGTACTTCAGGCAAAGCATCTCACATAAGAAACGTGTTGTAGTTTATTGTTTCACAACCATTAGTAAGTTTGCTATACTATGATGATCCTTTTTAAAAAATGCTCTAAGCACTTTCTGTAATTGTATTGCAAACAAATATCAGACCAGACCTTCAGATTTTATTGACAGTCTTCCATCTGCTTAGGCTGAAACTTCCTTAGGCCTTTATGAGAGCCATTGCTGACTTGGGAAATTCATTAAGAATTGGAGCTCAATGGGGATGTGATGTCATAGAGCCTGCCATCTGAAGCTACCATTTCCTCCGGGGGAACCAATTTCTGTAGCCTGGAGATCAGATGTAATTCTGGTAGAACCCCTGACCTGGAGGCTGGGAACCCTATAAAGTCTCTCATCAAGATCAAACCCTCGGAGCTTCATTGCAGATGAAGCTTGATAGCTCTGATATTTTGACTCTACTTCCTCCGCTGTTGAGTTTGGATGGAAAATATTAAAAAATAATAGAAAGTGTTTTTAAAAATGACTAATGGCTGCTTCTGAGCAGCAGAAGAGGCTATGCCACATTTATGTAAATCCTTTATTTAAAGTCAGCCAATAGCATATCTAACATAGTTCATTTTACATTTCAATAAACCAGCTGGACAGACTTGAAGAAAAACAGAAAGAAACATATCGGCGCATGCTCGAGCAGCTTCTTTTGGCAGAGAAGTGCCATCGGCGCACAGTTTATGAGCTGGAAAACGAGAAGCACAAGCATACAGATTACATGAACAAGAGTGATGACTTTACCAACCTCTTGGAGCAGGAGCGTGAAAGGTGAGCATTAGAGGAGGCCTGCTGAATAAACCCTGTTTTTAGGTCAGACAGGAAATCTTTAATGACATTTTTCAACAGAAATTGAGAATTGTGGTTTTTGTAGGGGAGGGAATTGTTCACCTTTTTGGAAACACATTTCTTTATACCATGTTCCCACCACTCCTAGGCTTGGATCCAGAACAAACGGGAAATTTCCTCCAATTTCCCCACACAATTGCAGATTCCCTCATGTTATTCCTCAGGATTCCCTACCCACCATGAGAAACCATTTGTGGAGATCGCTGGAAACATTAATGTGTGTTCACCAGGACATTAAAAACATGCTGTATGAATCTGACTTCAGGATATACAGTTGAAGAATATTCCATAATGACTTATTTAGTGCTCTTTGTATGTACACTACACATTTATATTGACCGTATAATATTAAGCATCTTTGATTCTCCCAATAAATCTCAAGAATTATAAATTATTCAGAACTTGCCATTAGAAATCTCTACAATGTCTAGGACAGTGATGGTGAACCTTTTCGAGACCAAGTGCCCAAATTGCAACCCAAAACCCACTTATTTATCGCAAAGTGCCAACATGGCGATTTAACTTAAATACTGAGGTTTTAGTTTCGAAAAAACAGTTGGCTCCGAGGCTTGTATTACTCGGTGAAGCTTGGTGAAGCTTGGTGAAGCAACCGTGCATCTCTTTCAATGGGTGAATCACGACCCTAGGAGGGTTTACTCAGAAGCAAGCCCCATTGCCAGCAACCGAGCTTACTCCAAGGTAAAGGATCGTGCCCAGGCCAGCCAAGATGTGTGTGTATGGGTGGGTGGATGGGGGTGATTTTCCACTTCTCCCACATGTCGAACTCCGTGCACGTGTGCCCACAGAAAAGGCTCTGAGTGCCACCTCTGGCACTCGTGCCATAGGTTCGCTACCACTGGTCTAGGATTCCATAGGAATGCAATTTAAGTGAGCAGTAGACTTCAATGACCTCCTGCAAATACCCAGTTTACTGAATTTTCTCATTTTGCCAATAACAATGGTCAATTAAAATTTCACTTATTTTTTATTTCAGCAGATTTTAAATTTGAAGTCTTATGTAAGTGGCCAAATTTATTACTGTTGCATGATATCCATTACATGCTTAAATTACATGATAACTTTAAAAGGGGCTTGGATAGATTTATGGAGGAGAAGTCGATCTATGACTACCAATCTTGATCCTCCTTGATCTGAGATTGCAAATGCCTCAGCAGACCAGGTGCTCGGGAGCAGCAGCAGCAGCAGGCCATTGCTTTCACATCCTGCATGTGAGCTCCCAAAGGCATCTGGTGGGCCACTGCGAGTAGCAGAGTGCTGGTCCAGATGTTCTCTGGTCTGATCCAGCAGGCTTGTTCGTATGTTCTTATGTTCATGTTGTCAAATATTAAAATACCACTGAAAGCCATTTATGAACTGTCATCAGATAACAACACCCTGACGTGTCAACTATAAATGACCTGCACTGCCTTCAAATATTTTTAAGAAAGGGGAAAAAATAGTTTTGGAAATTGTGAAAAACATCCTGGGGGACCATAAGCCTTGGTTCAAGACCTCTGGGAAAGCCTGGTGGCTATCTCAGGGGCCAGCAGCAAGGGCTCGCTTGCAAGTTCTGATGGTAGCCTCAGACAGGGCTGGCACCTTATCATGTTAATGCTCTCCCTGGTCCTACTGGTCCTCCTCTTGTGGTGGCCTTGGCTCCTCATGCTTTCTTTGCACATGTCAAGTCTGTGCCACTAAGCTTGTCCGTCATGATAGTATCCTCGGGAGGTTATAGCGTTCCATAGTTGTGGGACTGCCACTGAAAAGGTCTTCTCTCATATATCTGCCAAATGAGTTTCTTTAGTGTGCATCTGCTCAACTATGTGCTCTGAGCACCCAAAAAATAAAAAGAAAGGAAACAGGGCTATTGGCCACAATGGTCCTGTTTGCTTTGAATCTGTTGCTGTACACATTTGGTTGAAATGGTATTCACAGTCACTGCCAAGGGGAGAAAATGTGCTTGGGGGGCATTTCTGAAATGGCGGGCTATCACACTGGTTGGCAGCTCTGCAAAAATGAAACTGACATGATGTAAGATGGGAAAATGGGCGGCAGAGCAGGAAAAATAAAGCAGTTGGGCACCTGTGCTGTTCCCTCAGTAGCGGGTTTAACCCGCGATTTTTCAAAAACAGTGATTTTGATGTTTTTTGAAAAACCCAGGTTGAAGGAAATAGAATGGGTCAATCCCCCTTTTGGGAAGGGACCCATGCAAGTACTTCCCCAAACCGGGATATTTCCCTTTGTCCCGTTACATTTCTACCTTGCTAGAATCCACCACTGAGACCATTATAGTGCAGATAGAACACATCTGAATGTGCATTCTGATACACTACAGATGCACCTCTGAGTCAGTGCTTCCTGTTGTATCTTACTGTGTTGAAAGATTTTCATTGCTTCACCAGAATATGGCACACAGGAATAGATTTTCTATCTGCTGTTTTAAGTGCCCCCAATCAATGGAAATGATAGAATTTTTGGAGGAAAATGTAAAATTTGACTCCAGGGTTGGCTCCGCTCCAATTAAAATCTGCTCGACATAAATGGTCAATAACCTTACTGGGAAGGACAACTCTGCTAGAGACCTTGGAGAACTGTAGCTAGTCAGACAGATAGACCAATAAGTCTTATTCATTACAATGTGACCTATTATTCTAGTTTTTACTGCCAAATATAATATACCAATAATTTTCAAATGACCCTCTTTTGCAGAGTCCTTGTTTTAAAGGATTTCTCAATGTGATAATCAATCAAAGGTGAAGGGCTCCCGACCCCAACATCTGATCCATCCTCTATTGGTCTCATTTCTCTATTGTAAAGCTTTTTATCCTACACCAATGTGCTCAAGATGCCTTCTGGTAGTCAAAAAGCAACACAATAAAATACAACAGTAGTCCTTTGTGCATTGGGAGACTGGTACCAGTGAGTGCATGGGAGAACTTACTTGATCTTCCTTATCGCTCCATGCAGAAAATTGCAAGTGTATCTTAGCTAAGTACCACCAGCACTTACATGAGTCTCATCTTGAAGGTCAAACTGCTGGAAGTGATTCCATGTTTTCCTACAGCACTGTGACCTGAAACCCTCTTCCTTCATTAAAGCTGCTGGGTTTCAACAATAAATTTTTCCATGACAGAAATAAAAACACATGCTATTTTGCCTCAAAAACCAACTTGACCAACTTGTGTTTTGTTCCACCTCTAAGTATACATATCCAGGGAATTCTCAGATCCCTGAATCTTCTTCTAGAAAAGTTTTCTTTCTGTGACATTTTCTGCCCTCCCCTCTCCATCCCAGCACCCCCAGCAAAGAAAGATTTGGAGAGCTTCTTAGCGGTCTGTTAGAATACATTCCTCTCTCCTTCAGTCATGCTGGCAGTGAGATGCTCCTTGGCTGCTCTTCTGGTGATGTAATCCTAGGATTGCATCACCTGCAAAGGAAACTGATCTGCAAGTAATAAAGAGCACAGCCGCCTTGAAGCAGAAACGGGAGCACTGATGTTGGCGGATTTCAGACATCTTTTTTTCCTTCCTCCTTTTGTGCTTTTGTTGTCCAGGTTTCCTTCTCTCCCTTTTCCCATGAGAAGCAGGCTGTTCAGCCTTTCAAGTTTTCATTTTCTTTCAGTTTATTTCGTATACATGAGATGCAGACAGAGGGTAAAAAAAAAAAGGTCTGCGGAAGCCTGAATTCTGGTCCATCCCCCTCTGATACACTTCAAATCCATGACATTTGTGGTTTAAACAACAAAAATTGTAAAAATGGAAGCAACAGTGAGAGAAGGGTAAGCCATTGAAAATTTTTGCTAGTGGATGATTTAAGCTTACCAAAGATAGGTAGGCCCAAGAACAGGCTAAGTTTATGCAGTGGACATTTTTTTTGTTTTATTTATTCCTTTGCACTGCTGCTCCCCTGTCTCATTCATGCCGTCTCAAACTGCTTTTGCAACTTCAGCATGAGAGTGGGAAAGTGAGAAGGAAATAATCTCAGAGCTCCTTTTGGGACCCAAAACTATTGTCAAAGTTATTTGTATCCACAATACAATGCAATCACATTTATTTAATACATCTCCAGAGGCATAGCAAGGGGGGGGAAAGCTTATGGTGCACTGGTGCGTCCTCCACCCCCATCCCGGAATGCCCCCACTCTGCCCTGGAACGCCCCTGGAATGCTCCTGCCATGCCCTCGCCACACCCCCACAGGAGCGTGCGCCTGGTGCATCGCGCACCCCACTGTCCCCTTGGAGCTACGCCGCTGTACATCTCTGACAGCATTTTAACGTCCAATGCTGAGTTAGCACCACATACAACAGCTGAAAGGCTGTAGGCAAACATGGAATTTAAATCTGTGCTTTATAAAGTTTTTATACAGACAATAGTCTGAGTAAATTTTATTGTTTAGATGTACATATATAAATGTGTGTATGTGTTTTCCTCAAAGTTTTGCCTCTATTTTATCATACAGTCTTTCACCTGCTCTATTTCAATATCATATCATAAGATTAATGTCTTTCTGAGAAATATGTTATTTTTTCATCCAAAAGTAATGTTCTTCAGGCATCCTTCCATTCTAAAATTTTTATATACTGAAATATATTTTTGCATAATTTCCCCCTTCCAACATTTGTAGATCTGTCCTTTTTTTGGATCTAAAATTCCATTCATATCTCCAAAATAGAAATCAAACTCTCTTCTTCCTGAGTTTTGTGTGCGCCCCCCCCCCCCATGGGCGGCCGCTGTGATGCTGGAATCTACCCCCAAACAGCATCACTTTCAATGGTGTTTAAGCTAGGGAGTCCAGATTCTCCTTTTAAATCCACCTTAAAAGGGATAATCTGGGGTCCCCAGTTAAAACAACATTGAAAGTGATGCTGTTTTGGGATGGATTCTCCCCCACCCTTAAACACCATCACTTTCAATGTTTAAACTGGGGACCTCAGATTATCCCTTTAAATTCATGCTGAGGGGGTGGATTTAAAAGGAGAATCGGGAAATTTGGGGGGTGCCTGCTGTCAGGGGTTCAATTGTTAAGCTAGTAGCACCAAACTTTCAGGCTATCTTTAGGAGACTCTCCTGATGATACCACCCAGGTTTGGTGAAGTTTGGTTCAGTGGCTCCAAAGTTATGAACCCTCAAAGGTGTAGCCCCATCTCCTATTAGCTCCCATTGTAAACAATGGGGGATGAGGGCATGCCCTTTGGGAGTCCATAACTTTGGACTCCCTGGACCAAACCTCACCAAGCCTGGGTGGTATCATCAGGAGAGTCTCCCAAAAAATCCCTGAAATATTGGTGCTGCTAGTCTAAAAGTTGTGCCCCCTACAGGCCAAAAACGGAAAAAACACTAAAAATACAAAAAACCGCAAACGGGGACCGAGCTTCAGACATGTATTGGGGGGGGGGGTTGAACCCAGGACCCCCTCTTACCTACATCCTTAGTTTGTGAAACTGTACAAGCCACTAAATGCTTAATGGGATGACTTAGCCCAATACACATGGTCGCATTTGGGAATACAACTTCAGCCTATCTGTTAGGCTCGGGGAGAAAAACCCCTCTTGGAGAACACTGTAGTGTTTTATACCATCTGCCTGGAGCAATCCTGTTTTAAATAAGAACAATGATTAATGCCTGAGGCCAGTTGTTTGGTTTAACTGAGGAAATTTTTCTTAAAGGAAGCATGATGTAAGTAATATAAAATGTGTAGCCTGAAATCATTACACCTTCCAATCTTTCTGTTTCCCCCTCATGTCATCAGCATTCTTTTCCAAATATATGTTATATTTTTCTTCCCCCAATACTTCCCCCAAGAGCCACAATATGACTAATGCAATATATTTTCAAATATATTGAAAACAGCAAGTTTTCCCCCTTTAATTTTGTTTCACATATAAAAGCAGCAGATTTGGGGAGCTCCTTGGTGACCATTAAACATCCAAGAGAAACTTGGACAGATTTGCTAATGATTCTAATTATCAAAAAGTATCATCTCTGAACACAAGAAGAAAGTCTGGAAGTTAATTACAGCAAGATTTGTAGTACTTTATTTATGGAGGATGCCTTTTGATTTGTGCTGTTTTCATGACAGTAAGGAAACACAGTCTCAAGAGAAGTGTTTTGTTTTGTTTTTCTAACAGAAGCATCTAATTTTATTTGGAGAGTTTTAAGCAATGTAGCCATGGGATTGGGGTAGAGTTGTTGATTACATCTTTGCTGCAAATTCCTGCCCTTGAGAAAATGAACACAAGAAGAGGCAAAAAAGGGAACCTGCTTTGAAGACAGGAGCTGAATTCTAGAACATAACAAATACTAAGAAAGATGGGGAAAGTGTCCATGATGTGAATTCAACAGATGAAGAGTTTGCCATCACTAAATTCCAGTGATGAGAGAAATGTCAGCATCATGAATTCCTCTACTTATACAGAGAGAGAGAGAGAGAGAGAGAGAGAGAGAGAGAGAGAGAGAGAGAGATGGATGGATCCAGGCCTATATGAGAACAAATGTAAAGAGTAGGTTTTGGGCGTCCATAACTTTGCTGCCCCTGGACCAAACATCACCAAACTTGGGTGGTATCATCAGGGCAGTCTCTGGATGATGCCCTGAAATCATGGTGCCGCTAGCTTTAAAAATGCGCTCCCTGCAGGCCAAAAAACATCAAAAATACCCTCCAAAAGCCCAAATACCTTGCATTCGCATTTGTTCATATTTGGGCAGGACATAATTGGACAATTTTTGTCCAAATGTGCCCAAATTTGTCCAGATTCCAGCCAAATCTGCTATTTGTTTAATCTGAATCTCCCTCAAAAGTGATGCTGTTTCAGGGTGGGGGAGAATCCACCCCCAAACAGCATCACTTTCAATTTTGTTTTAACCGGGGACCCCAGATTCTCCCTTTAAGGTGGATTTAAAAGAAGAATATGAGCTCCTTAGTTTAAGCACCATTGAAAGTGATGGTGTTTGGGGGTGGATTCCACTGGAGGTGTTTTGTGAGAGATGATGCTGACATTTGTTTGGTAAATGTTTTGCTGGGGGTGATTTGTGAGAGATTTACATGCTTAATACCGACTTGCACTGGCTTGGAGTTGTTTCTCAGGCTAACAACCTACCTCATAGGGTTGTTGTGATTAGGAAATTAGGAAAAGAGTTGGTGGGGAGAGAGCCATGTATGTTTTGCTGGGAGTGGGAGGTGTTTTGTGAGCTGGTACAAAAAATCATTGTTTGGTCACGGTGGGAGAGGGTGGCCGCCCATACGCCGGGCTGGGGGGGGGGGCAACTCAGGTTTTGTCCCCGGGCGCCAGTTTGCCTAGGTACGCCCCTGACTTGGGCAGATGGACTGTATGGCATGATGTTCCATTGAAGTCCCTCCCCTCTCCCAGCTCTACTTTCCTCAGGCTCCAGCCCCCAAATCCCCAGGTATTCTCCAACCCAGAGCTGGCAACCCTACTAACAGGTCAGGTATGTAAGGTTGCCAATGTCCAGGTGGGGCCTGGAGTTCTCCCAGAATCACAATCCATTTCCAGACTGTAGAGATCAGTTCTCATGGGAAAAAATGACAGCTTCTTTGGCATCACATCCCCGCTGAGCTCCTTCTCCTCCCTAAACCCCAGATCTCCAGGAATTTCACAAGCTGGATCAGGCAACCCCAGGGGCTGACTGAACTTGCCATAGAGTGATCCTGTGTTCCCAGGAGTCCTCCTGCAGCTGCAAATATTACGTTGCAGCTTTCTCTTAAATACATTCAACAGTTGCCCTTTTAAATTGCCTAAATGTAAAACTTGACAAGCTAAAGGCCCTGCCCTTTATTTTGTCTGACACATCAGTAGACTCCAGATAGGTAACTGCCAGTGGTGATGAACCCAATCTTCACTGAGGATGCTGCTGTAAGACTGCTGTCAGAAATAGTTTCAAATGGGAAAGCCAGTCCAAAAAGCTGTGGATGTTGGAGGAGGGATGCTTCGGTTTCCATTTTATTTGGTGCTTTAATTCCTTTGGAACTGATTGATTGGCTTTCATTCATGCTGTATGATTTCAGCTCCTTCTGCTGTTTCACAGAGGATTGTCCATTGTGGCTAACACATGTTGAACAAAACTGGCTGGAGTTACGTTGGTTTGGAAAGACAGGATAAAGAGGGAGAATAGCATCCCCCTCCAATTCTCTTGCTAAGAACGAGGCTTTTTCTGTGGCCAACTTTCCCCCATTGCTTTGCTTTCTGAAGAAGGAAGGCTTCTCCCTCCACCACCCTCCCCTCACTGCCCAAAGTTAAATCTGCACAATAATGAGCCATATAAGGGAGGGATGACATCATCAGTGAGTGGTCCCAAGCTGTTTTGCACAATATTCACCTTTCATTGTTCTGATGACATGGCTGGAATGTGATGGCGAATTCCCTGGAGAGCAGGGGGATAAGTGGGGCCTACAGACTAGCAAGGAGGGGAGGAGAGGGGGCTAGGGAAAGGGCTTCTTACTAGAAGGTAAAGAAAGCCATGCTCTGCTTTTGGTTTGTTTGCTTCCCCAGCGTTAGTTGTTTCTGGTAGATGCACATTTTTCAGCGGGTGCTAATGGATTTCCTTGGCAGGAAGATTCAGCAGTGGGCTGCTGCAAATAACTGTGTGTGAAGAACAGATACGTGCTCAGAGGGATAAATAACTACAGGTTTTTGAAGTTAGCAGCTCAAATCTGTGCGGAGCTGACTTGAGGAGGGAAACCTCTGCCTTGCAACACAGCTAGGTCTTCAAGGTAATTTGTATGGAATGCTCTGACAATTTTGTTAAAGGATGTTCTGAAATTAACTTTCCTTACAGTTGGTTGTGGTGGGTTTCCTTACAGTTGTTGCTGTTGCAGCACAACCCAATCACAGCTAGAAAGAGACTTGCCTGAACTTTAAAACTTCTGTTTATCACTATCACATGCAGACTCTTCCTTTGGTAGCCTTTGCTGGCCTGTGTTGTGACTGTATTGAGGGTTTGCAGTTATGCAACTGAAAAGTAGTTTAGTTTTTGGAGGCATTCTATGTTGGGAAGACCTTTTTATGGTATTTCGAAAGCCAGTGAAGCCGGTGGTTTACTGAAACAAGCAAGACATCCCATGATTTCAAATAGGAAAAGTAGTTGTGCTTTGAGCCTAAAATGATCTGTGAAAGATGTACGCTGATTCTTTGTTAATCATTGTCTTTTCTTGATTCTTAAAAATGGCAAAGTCCCAATAGGATGAAGCATTATGATTAGCACTATTGTTTACTTTGGGCATTTTAAAAACAGAAGTATTTGTTCCTCCTTCACCTCTCCTGTAGTTTAGTTTATTTATTATGTGCATTTTTATCCTGCCCTTTCTCTAAAGAGTTCCAATATTTTATAACAATGATAGTGGGAGTGTTTTCAACATCAAAGAATTTCACAAACGATCTTTGTCTCATACTTATCACTACAGCCCTATAAGGTAGGCCTGTACGATTATTTCTATTTAAAGACACAGGGCAGTTTGGCAGAACAATGTATATCAGGTTACCCAGGGCATTTACAGATAAAGAGAGATTTCTGCAGGATATTGCTACATTAAATAAAGGGGTATAATATATTTAAATGTATTTCAAATGATATAAATGTTTTCTGTGTATATATTTCTGCAACATTGCTCATTAACAGTATAGAGTAAGTGACCTGGATATTTGTGAGTACTGGTACATTAACAATATAGTCCCAAACTCTGCAAAGAAATACACTACTAAACTGCTTTTCTTGAAATCCCCCTTTACTTCTGCAAGAGTCAGCAAAATATGAACGACTCTACCTAAAGGTCTTCTTTTTTGTTTGGAACTGAATGATTTAAAATGCAATGAAATTCTAGCATTAGTTACATGTGTATCATGAACAATAAGAAGAGTTTTGATTTATACCCCTTTCTATCCTGTAAGGAGACTCAAAGGGGCTTACAAACTCCTTTGCCTTCCTCAAGTGACAAAGGGAAGCGAAACTGCAGCCGGGACATGAACTGCCCGTGCGCCCCCTCTCGCCACCACCCCACTTTGAAATGCCCCACCCTGCCCCGACACCCCCCACTCTGACAAGTGACTGCAATGGCGGTGTTTGGGGCGAGCCACCCCAAATGTCCCCATTGCACCTCCACCTCTGCCTTCCTCTCCCCAAAACAGACACCTTTTGAGGTGGGTGGGGTTGAAAGTTCCAAAGAAATGTGACTAGCCCAAGAACACTCAGCAGGAATGTAGGAGTGGGGAAACAAATACAGTTCACCAGGTAAGAATATACCGCTCAGGTGGAGGAGTGGGGAATTGAACCCGGTTCTCCAGAGTAGAGCCTACCTGCTTAATTTGACTAATAAGAAAAACTTTCAGCACATATAACAACAAATACCTCAGAAGCAAGTAATCTCTGCAGACTAGGTTGTGGGACGGGAACTGAGCATTCACTTAAAAATGGTCAAGGCAATAAGGCTTCAGAGTTGAAAGAAAACTCACCTAACGCTTTTACCCCAATCTGATGAAAGAGATCCCTGCATGCATGCACACAAATACATCAAGCTGTCTTGTAATGAATCAAATCGTTGGTCTGTCAAAGACAGTGTTGTCTACTCAGCAGTGGCTCTCCATGGGGTCAGTCAGAGGTTTTTCGTATCACCTGCTACCGGATGCTTTTTAATAGACTGAGTCTGAAACCTTCTGCATGCAAAGCAGATGCTCTGACACTGAGCCATGACCCCTCCCCTTGTTTTAGACATACAGCAATTCCTGCATCAGGAGCTGTGGGCATAAATCAAATGTGTATTCAAATGGGCATTGAAATGCAAAGCCACCTGGCTGTGATGCAGTCGCTCCACACTATATTAATTTTTATTTGATGCATATTTGAATGTATATCCCGTCCACATTATCAGGATGTGGCTGCGGCTAATCGATAGATACGTGCTTGGAATTCCAAAAGTCTCAGATGCAGCCTTAGCAGCCTTGGAATCTCTGCATGAAGGATCTCGGTTAGCAGGTGTCAGGAAAGGTCTTTCTCTGTCTGAGATCCTGAAGAACTGTTGGCAGTCACAGTATGGAATACTGGCCTTCATGAATCAATGGTATAAAGCAGCTTCTATTTTCTGTTTCCTATAATCACGCTGAAATACAAGCTTGGATCCAGTGACCCATTAGTAGAAGGTGCTGATGATCATAGATCTTTCCTCCATTCACACACACACACCCTCACCTGCGAACAGAGGCGTAGCAAGGGGGAAAATCAGTGCACCAGTGCTACCTTTTCAAGTTATTGTTGAAGTGCTCACCATAACTTGAAAAGATAGTTCAAGGCAGGACTGGGCCTGCTAAAAGCAGGGTGATGGGGCCATGTCCCTGATCTCTATGCAGACCAGGGGGAGAGGTTGAGGGAGGCCCAACTCCGCCTGAGAGTGGGGCGGGGTAGAGTGTTGTGCCCTGGATTGGGCTCCTTAGGGGAGATGCCCAGAGAAGGTTTTGTCTCCAGGCGCCGTTTGGACCTCGTATGCCTCTGAAAAGAGCTCTGAGTGGAAAAGAGTTCTGTGTGGAAAAAAGAGTCTATGCTGAATACACAGAGAGAGCTCTGTGTGGGAAAGAGTTTTGTGTGGAAAAGAGATCTGAGATTGAGAGTCTGTGCTGAACACAGAGGGAGAGCTCTGTGTGAGATTGAGAGTAAGTGCTGAACACAGAGAGTGGAGTTCTGTGTGGAAAAGAGTTTTGTCAAAGAGTTCTGTGTGGAAAAGAGTTCTGACAGAGATGGAGAGATCTGTGTGAGGGCACAAGATCAGTGTCATATCTGTGTGAGAGCACAAGATTGGTGTTATATCTGTTTGAGAGGAATTCTGGCTGTGAGGTTTTTACAGGGAGAGAAGTCAGAGGCTGTTTCTGCACAGACAATTACAGCATTGTGCCATCTGTGTTATTGGCAACGCTGCAGCAATGGAGCGTTCGCATGGGCGGGCGCTCCTAAGACAGGTAGTGCATTGGCTGAACCCTGGCGCTTTGCATGACTGTGCTTTGCAAACGGCGTTCTTTTTTTCCTAGAGTACATGTCACGGGCAGTCAGCGCTAAGATTGGCCAGTGTGGGCCGCCATTTTGGGGGCGGGCGGGCGGGCTCTGTAGCACTGATTCCTGGTGGGTACTTCGCATGACACTGACTGCAGAGCGCCGTTGTTGAGAAGATATGCTTGATGAGCAATTTTCAAATAAACTGTTGTGGGCCCTCTGGAGCATTGCCGCATCGCTGCACCATCGTTTCTGCAGTGAGGACCGTGCAAAGTCTCTGCCAATAACGTTGTTTTTACCATCCTTTTACCGCCTCTTTTGGCCCATTTGGAAACGGTCAAAGTTAGAATGTTAAATCTCTCTCTGAGAGAAAATCTGTCAATAAAGGACAGAAGCTGTATGAGGCTGACATAGTTTCATTATAAGAGGAAAAGAGGTCAGAATGATTTTATGCTGACTGGAAGTTATAAAAAGTAGCTGGTGCCTCAGTTAGATTTTATTTTAATCGTTGTAAATCATTTTATTGGAACCTTGAAGTTATCTGCTATAAATTACTATAAATAAAATCTTATTTTGGTTCAATGAAATATCAGAACTCCAGTTTTTCCTAAGTACCGCGAATGCTATCAGTTACCTCTCGTACACACTACCAAGGAAAGAATAATATAAAAGGGGAAATAAAAGGGTTTTTGGAATTTTATTCCTGGTGGCAGCCTACAAAATTGAAGATACTAGAGGGGAGGGAGAGAGAGGGGCACATCAGAGTATATAGGACATCAGTGCAGTAGACATTCTAGAAGTTGCAGCAGGGGGAGGGGATGAGAGCACCCTTCTTCCTCTTCTGTCAACAGAACTGGAAGAGGAGCGAACAGCAATCTGGTTCTCTTCCTCTTCCCAACTGTAGCCTCCTATCCTGCAGCCCCAGTAATACACATGCCATTTGTAACATGAAGCTTTTTGTATCATTTCAAATAGTATACAAACTGAAGAGTTGCCTCCAATTATTTGAGCAATAATTTGACAAGTACTTTAGATGTGTTTTAGTTTTCTGGAGTGCAAGATTGCTTAAGTTACAAGTATAAAATCAGAGGTAGGTTGTAAAAATGTATTATTTTCTGGAAATCGTAAAACAGTTCTGGTAAGTGGAAATATGCAAGTATTAGGTAAATTTCAACTTTAAGTAGTTGTATGGAGAAAAATTGCTGCTACTTTAAAAGGTAACAAAATGGGCTGTTTCATGAGAATTTCATTAATTTGGTACATTTTTAGGTTAGTTGTGAGGTAGTTATTGAACGGAGGCTGGGAATTAATTAGTTGGTATCTGAACTGGAACCAAACTGGAGAGTTAAAAAACAATACTTATGAACCTGAACTGAAACAGAACAAAGACTTTTAGTGGTTTCTCTCTTGGGTCTTAGGCCCCTTCCGCACACGCAAAATAATGCATTTTCAAACCACTTTCACAACTGTTTGCAAGTGGATTTTGCTTTTCTGCACAGCTTCAAAGAGCACTAAAAGCAGGTTGAAAGTGCATTATTCTGCATGTGCAGAATGAGCTTGTGTTTTTTGGACACCTGGACACTTTTGATGTGTTGTCATGACAGAACACATCAAGTGAAGATGTTAAAGAAACAGAATTCTGGAATATATTTTATCTTAAATTCACAACTATTGAGACTTGTGTGGTTGGACATTGCCTAGCAAATTCTATACATGAAAAGTTTGCTAGCACAACGACTGAAACTTGTTTTTAGCTGTTCTTTCTCACTTCACAATATCACTGAATCAAAAATACAAAATACAAACCACACTATTTTCCTTTGCAGTGAAATTGAAGAAATGACCTGAAGCCCTATTACTGTATAAATTTTAACCTATCGGTGAATTTTGCCCCACTTGAAAAATGTACTTTGAAACTCTTCCTCCACAGTTAGTTTCTTTTTAGCACAGAAAGTATGGGGCCAGGGTAGGATATTAGGCTAAGATCCAGGCCATTGAGAACTCAACTGCCGGAACTTCTATTCCTTCTATCGAAGTTTCTTGAATGGCTTATTTTCTCCTCTTCTTGCTGCACTGAATCATGGGAGGAAACAAATATGATACGGCGTGGGGACACTCAAAATAGTCATGAAATTTAAAATGCTCCTTTTCTTTCAGACTGCTTTTTTAAAGGTGGAAAGTCAGAGTACAGTAGAGTAGGGAAGAAGCAGTTGAAAAGTTTCTTAGGAGATTCCCTTTTTAATGTGTTCTACACATATGTAACTCCTCAGCCTTCTGCTTATTATTGAGCTGTAGGTGGACCTTTAAATGCTGGAAGGGAAATTCTGTAAACCAGATAGTAAGTTGCATAATGTTCTTAGTGTCAGGAGCCGTCCACTATAAGGCAATAGAATTATGGGAACTGGTGGCAGCCTTGTCTCCTTTCCTTCAGCACTGTGTGCTTGTGTGCCTGTCTTACAAGACAGCATCTTGATGCTATCGTCTCTCCTGTTAAGACTGTGTTGAATGGTGGGTTGAAGACTCTTCTTTGCTATGGCTAAATAGGTGGTGGTTGAGAAAGGTCAGACTTAAAGAGCTGGGTTGTTTTCTTCATGGCTTGGCCAATCAGTGTCCACAAGGGAAATCTAATAGCTTATATTCATTATTAAAGCATATCTAGCTCATTCCTTTCCCACTAACAAAAAGAGTAGCACGTTGCAAACTTTGGCAGATGTGGATACGGACCAAAGTTGTACAAATGCCTAGAGACGTTCAGAGTTTTAGAGAACTGAAATAAAAACTTTTTTAAAAAGAAGAGAGAACCTGTGCATTATTACATTGTATGTGTGGTTTTTTTTCTCCCTTCAGATTAAAGAAACTTCTTGAACAGGAAAAGGTCTACCAAGCCCGCAAGGAAAAGGAACATGGCAGAAGACTCAACAAGCTAAGGGAAGAGTTAGTCAAGCTCAAGTCATTTGCACTTATGCTGGTGGATGAAAGACAGATTCACATTGAGCAGCTTGATCAGCAAACTCAGAAAATACAAGATCTGACCCAAAAATTAAGAGAAGAAGAAGAAAAGTTGAGAACTGTAAGTTCCAAAGCAAAAGAGGATGGGCAGAAATTGATGAAATTAGAGGCAGAACTTGAAACCAAGACATCATCATTTTCGCAAGAACATGAGGAGATGACTGCTAAGCTGGTTAGCCAAGAGTCCCACAATAGGCAGCTCAGGCTTAAGTTGGCTGGCTTAACCCGAAGAATTGAAGAGCTGGAAGAAACCAACAAAAATCTTCAGAAGACTGAAGAAGAGCTTCAGGAGTTGAGAGACAAAATAGCCAAAGGAGAATGTGGGAACTCCAGCTTGATGGCTGAGGTAGAAAACCTCCGCAAGCGTGTTCTTGAAATGGAAGGCAAAGATGAGGAGATCATAAAAACTGAGTCTCAGTGTAAAGAGCTTCAAAAGAAACTGCAGGAGGAGGAGCACCATTCCAAGGAGCTAAAACTGGAAGTGGAGAAACTACAGAGGAGGATGTCTGAACTTGAAAGGCTCGAAGAGGCTTTCAGCAGGAGCAAGTCAGAGTGTACACAGCTGCATTTGAACCTGGAGAAAGAAAAGAACTTAACCAAAGACTTGATCAATGAGCTGGAAGTGGTAAAGACACGAGTAAAAGATCTTGAGTCTTCAGAAAGTAAGCTGGAAAGGGCTGAGCTCCTCTTGAAAGATGACCTTTCCAAGCTGAAGTCATTTACGGTCATGTTGGTTGATGAAAGAAAAAACTTAGTGGATAAGATAAAGCAGGAGGAGAGAAAAGTTGAAAGCTTGAATAAAAATTTTCAGGTAGAGCAAGGCAAAGTTATGGAAGTGACTGAAAAGCTCATAGATGAAAGTAAAAGGCTTTTGAAGCTAAAATCTGAAATGGAAGAAAAGGTGACCTGTTTGACAAAGGAACGAGATGAGTTAATTGGCAAGTTGAAGAGTGAGGAGGAAAAATCTGCTGAGCTGAGCTGCACAGTGGGTCTGCTAAATAAAAGAATTGATGGCATAGAGGAAGTTGAAAGAGAAATAGCCAGAGGTCGAGTTAGAAAAGAACAGTGTCTCTCTGGCCAGGAGGATAACAAGATTAAAGAACTTACGTCTGAAATTGAAAGGCTGAGAAAGCGTCTCAAGCAACTGGAAGTGGTCGAAGGAGACTTGATGAAGACTGAGGATGAATATGATCAGCTGGAGCAAAAATTTAGGACTGAGCAGGACAAAGCTAATATCCTTTCTCAGCAATTAGAAGAAATGAAGCTCCAGATTGCAAAAAATAAAGCCATTGAAAAGGGCGAGGCAGTGAGTCAAGAAGCAGAGCTGAGGCACAAGTTTCGGCTGGAAGAAGCTAAGAGCAGCAACCTGAAAGCTGAAGTGCAGGCACTCAAGGAGAAAATCCATGAGCTGATGAACAAAGAAGACCAGCTTTCTCAACTCCAAGTGGATTACTCTGTTCTTCAGCAAAGGTTTATGGAAGAAGAAAATAAAAACAAAACCATGGGGCAGGAGGTGCTGAACTTAACAAAAGAGCTTGAGCTGTCTAAGCGCTACAGTCGTGCCTTGAGACCCAGCATGAATGGCAGAAGAATGGTAGATGTACCTGTTACATCCACTGGAGTACAAACTGATGCAGTAAGTAGTGAGACAGCAGAAGAAGAAACACCTGCTGTTTTCATAAGGAAATCCTTCCAGGAAGAGAACCATATCATGAGCAATCTTCGGCAGGTGAGCCTCAAAAAGCCTTTGGAGAGGTCCTCTGTGCTTGACAGATATCCTCCTGCAGCAAATGAGCTTACAATGAGGAAATCCTGGATTCCATGGATGAAAAAAAGAGAGAATGGTTCTCTGGCGAATCAAGATAAAGGAGCCCGAATACATACCAGTCCAGAACATCCTGGGGAAGTGGTCCTTTCTCCCAAGCAGGGGCAGCCCCTTCATATCCGGGTAACACCAGATCATGAGAATAGCACAGCTACTTTGGAGATCACTAGTCCAACAGCAGAAGAGTTCTTCTCAAGTACTACTGTCATCCCCACCTTGGGAAATCAAAAACCTCGGATTACCATTATTCCCTCTCCTAACATGTCTCAAAAAGGAAAAAGTGGAGACAGCCCTGTGGGCTCAGAACGAGCTATGTCTCCAGTTACCATAACTGCTTTTTCAAGAGATAAGTCTTCAGAGAGCACTAGATCTCCCTTTATAGAAAGGCCCATGTCCCCCATTCAGATCATGACAGTATCTACGTCTGCTGCACCAGCAGAAATTACTGTGACCCCAGAATCACAGGATATGACCATGGGGAGGGCTGTGTTTAAAGTGACACCAGAGAAACAAACTGTCCCTTCTCCAGTCCGGAAGTACAACACCAATGCAAATATCATAACAACCGAGGACAACAAAATTCACATCCACTTAGGTTCTCAGTTTAAGCGCTCACCTAGCACAGCTCAAGATGGGGCAAGCCCTGTGATTACTGTCAGACCTGTGAATGTAGCAGCAGAAAAAGAGGTGATGACTGGTACTGTCCTCCGTTCTCCCAGGTGTAATGTATCGTCAAGGCCTGCAGCAAGCAAAGTTACAAGCACAATCACTATTACTCCAGTTACTACATCATCCACAAGAGGAACTCAATCAGTGGTAAGAAATGCATACGTATAGATGCTTAGGTGACTGGGAAAAAGTAGATAGTGAGCATCAGAGTGATTTATAATATAAAGAAAGCAATAAAGTATAAAAGATATACAGCTTAGATCTGGGAGGGTCTCAGTCCCAGTCTAATGTCTCTTTAAAGAAGAATGTATCTCATTCTCAGAATACACCCTGTAAAATAGTACTATTTGCTATGCTATGCCTGCAACTGATTCAAATTTTGCAATTCAAATGCAGGAATAAGAAATGTCTCTAGGGCAGGTGTTTGTAAAATTTTGAACTGTACTGAAATATACTGGGCCTGATCTTTTTTTGAACATTTTCAATGGGGCGTTTGACCACTTTTACATATCATCCTTCACAAGAAAAGGCACATGCATTTTGTATTTGGGCATCCATAATGGTGCATAAAACAAAGCAAGAATTACCAAAAATAGCACTGGTTATACTCTCCCACCACAGTGTATAGAACTACTTGATAAACAGCTCATCCCATTTAAAACTGTAACTGTACATCATCACCTCATTCAGTAGATGTGGAATTGCTTTCCCATGAAGGAAAATTTGACAGAAGGCTAGAGCCTTTCTATATATTGGCTTTTCTGGTGTGCGGGGAGATTTTTTTTAACATAAAAAAACTTTCAATCATTATATCACAACACCTGCATTCTGGAGTAGTATAATCCTGGAACACCTTTACTCATCATCAACTGCTTGTTGTTAACTTGAGCCTTATAGAAATATTGATATAATCCACCGAATGCTAAAACAAAGCATTCAGTAAATAGATATATTAATTAGTCTGATTTAAAGAAAGTGTCAAACCAAAATAGTGTCACCTACAGGTATCTGTGCTTGGATATATCAGTCCAAAAATTGACCCCCAAAACACCTTCTCTTCGTTTGGGTGGGTATATTCAGAATTTGGATATTCATTAGAGAATCCTGGTCAATACTGGTATTCCTGTCTCAAACATTTCTGGGAATATCTCGGAATATCCGGGGACAGCATTTTAATACACCATTCTTGAGGTTATTTGGGATGAGGTTTTTTTTTTGCTTTTTGCAGGTTTCCTGGGGGTGGGGGTGGGGGAGGCAGCTGTCACAGGCAAATGGGATCATATGTTAGAGAGAAGTTTTCAAGTTGGGTTTGACACTGGTTCTGTTTGGCTTGCTGCCACACTGGCACTGGGGCTCTGCTTGGCTCCTGTGGTTTTTGACTTTTATTCTGTTCAGTGCCCCTCCTTGCTTTAGTTGGTTTGGCTTAGATTCTCCATTTTGACATTGATTGTAGTGGGCTTGCCACATTGGCCTGTTAGTTCTGTTGGGATTCCGTGGTTTAATGATGGTTCTGTTGAGCTTGTTGACCATGCTTGCATTTGAAGAATTTTGACCAAAGGTTGCTTGTTCTTCTGTATTTGGCTTTTTTTTGCCCTGGAGAAAGCATGGAAATTCTTTCACCATATAAAACAACTAGTGGACCCGGCCACATGTTGCTGTGGCTGAGTCTGGTGAAGTGGAAAAGAAAGAAAAGGGGAAGCGAATGGTTCGAACATGTGTCATTGCACAATGATTGCAAGGGAGGGGAGGGGCAAGGGGCCCCTCGCTCCCCCTCTCTCTCCCATTCCCAACTAATTAATTCCCAGTCCCTCCCTAACGTTCCCCTTCCTCTGCTAGGGTGGGTGGGCTATGTGCAGGTGGCTGGTCCTGTCCCTTTCACTCCCTTCCCTTGCAGGCGAATTATCTAGCGTAAAACACGCTGGGAGGCATGAGCTACATTGTGTTCAAATTTCAGAGCGTTTGGTCCAACAAACCCCTGGACCCTCCCTCACCTTCCCCTTCCTCCGCTAGGGTGGGTGTGCCATGTGCAGATGGCCCGCCCCATCCCTTTCACTCCATAAGGCAGTGGTTTTCAAGGAAGGCATGGTTGGTTCCCTTGTATCAGAGGGCGTTGGTTTGACGGCCAGCAGATGGCGCTGTTGCGGAACAGAACTGTGGTTCCAACTGCCACAGGTGTGGCATGTACACAATAACTGGAAACAGTATGGAAACCTGCCGCAAGTGAATGCGACGTTGTGTGAAAATTTCAAAGCAATTGGTCCAGTAGTTTGGGAGATTACCTGTCAGCAGAAAAATGCACTGATAGATTTATATATATATAGATGGAGGATAGTTGGGGGGAATGTTGTCCATGGGTTCCATGGCCCCAGTTGAAACTTGGGGGAGGGGTCTTTAGAGGACAGGCATCACCAACTGCTGCAATTTTGGTGTCATTTGCTTAAAAAACAGCCCTCCACCTCCCCTAAAACATTCCCCACAGGGAATAATGGACCTGGATAATTTCAGAATCCTGAAGAAAACCCAGATCCAAATACTAAACTAGTATTTGGGACCTGAATAATCCAGAATACCAATAATTATGCCCTCTCCAAAATCTTGATCCAAAAGATACTCCATTTCTTTCTGGTGTGCATCCCTGGGCAATCACATGGCAACTCCAAAGCATGTGTGTGAAAGTTGCTCTCTTCTTTGTATATTTCCAGCACACATGTTATTCCTTGACACCAAACAGTAAGCCATCCAGTTCATTTTAATGAAATTTGGCATAATTGAGTCTCATAATTGAGAACAGCAATGGCGTAGTTGTTAAGAGCAGGTGTACTCTAATCTGGAGGAACCGGGTTTGATTCCCTGCTCTGCCACTTGAGCTGTGGAGGCTGGGGACTTCAGATTAACCTGTGCACTCCAACACATGCCAATTGAGTGATCTTTGGCTAGTCACAGTTCTTCTGAGCTCTCTCAACCGCATCTACCTCACAGGGTGTTTGTTGGGGGGGGGGGAAGGGAAAGGAGATTGTGTAGATTATCTTGCATAAAAATCTTCCTACTGCATATTTTTAAAACCTCATCTTTGAAAGCATCCCGAAGAGATAATATTTTATAGGAGGTTTTTTCCCCCAGTGCTCTCCCAAGCTTTCTGCTGAACAAACTGACAAAATCCTAAGGGGGGGTGCTTTCCCCGAATGTCCTCCCCGCACAACATTTCAAGCCATAACTACGTTCTGAATTAATAATAAAGATTTTAACTGGAAACTTCCCGATTACAGTCCAGTGCATTGCACTGCATCGTTTGGAAGTGCAAGAAACTTCAAAAAAGTAAAAGGGATTACAAAAGGTATTGGTCAGACTTTTCAGTATATAAAATTGCTTTGTTTTTCTATCACTGCCTATGGTTCAATTTAAATTAATGCTAGGGAGCCTATGAGGAATTAAAGAATGTTGGAACAACCTGAAAATGCAGACATCAAACTGTTCCCCTCAGAATTCTATAAGCTCTCAGAGGATTAGCTCTCTGGAGGATTGGTCTGTCTGCCATTGAAAAGAACTGGTAGGTATGGCCTCTGCAAGTAGTGCCCAGGGCTCATATCCTGACTTGCCCCACCATAAATACACCAGTGGGAGGATTATCGTTCTCAGGCTGGTTTGTGAGAGGATTTTGTTGTTGGATAATTTAGGCAGTATTATTGTTCTGAATACTTGGTTCCTTCAGTACAGAGAGACCCCTGCCTTGTCTATGGCAGGAGATAAGAAATATCCACATTATTGTTAGATATAGTGACACTTTGAGAAGACTTAGGCCCACTCCAGATGGGCCGTATACAGCAGTGTGTGGCCGGTAAAAACACCGCTGTTGGGGAGGACTTCGCACAGCTGCCGCTGCTGGTGCAAAGCCACACCAATCCATTTTCCCCACAATGGTGTTTTCTTAGAAATTTAGGAAAATTAGAAAACAGCGCCGTCCACCTGGTGCCAAGCAAATGGCACCAGATGGAAGGCACTGCTTGTCGGCGCGCCACTTAAAAAAAACCTTACCTCCTCTTCCCTGGTAGCTCCATGGGGACCAGGGAACATGCCTCCTGCCCTCTGACCCCCGGGACGTTGCCAGGACCACGAGGGCATGTCCCCTCATTCAGTGGTGGGACCCAAAAATTTAATAACAGGTGGTGGGATTCAAACAGTGGCGCCGCCGCACACACGCACCTCCAGTCCCTATTGGGCAGGGAGGTTGCTTTAGTAACCCCTTCTCGGCACTCAGAAAAAATTAGTAACCACTTCTAGAGAAGTGGTGAGAACTGGTTGGATCCCACCTCTGCCCTCATTCCAACGGAGCTGTGCAGGGAAGAGGAGGTATGTTTTTTTAAAAGCAACGTGCCTGTGTGCAGAGGCGCTGCTGCAGGCTGCGGCAGCTCTGGAGACACCTGCACACAAGTGTGCAAAGGGCCTTGGGGCTGCACCAGTGTCGTGTACGGAAGGGGCCTAAGTTACAGATGGAATGCTGAGCTACCAGAAGAAATTCTTAATGCTTCAATACATTTCTTTGTTGTTAATTGTCTTACAGACAGGACAGGATGGGTCGTGCCAGAGACCCACACCCACCCGAATCCCTGTGTCTAAAGGTATGAAAGCCGGGAAGCCAGTAGTGACAGCCTCAGGAACAGGAAATCAGAACAAATTTGAGTCTTGTGCCGAGACTCAGTCTATGAAAATAGAACTGAAGAAGTCTTCAGCCAGGGGCTCTCCCTCCCTTGGTGGAGGGAAGGCCTGAGGGCAGTGGCTAAGGGGGTATGTTGTGCAGATTTTACTGCTACTATGGAAATAAGCCCCGTGTCTGTTTAATGTTTGCACATACTAATTAAATCTGCTTGAGCTGTCCCTCTTACTAATGTGTGTGTCTTACCTATTGAATGTAATACCCCCTTCCCTCTTTATTGGGTTAAAATCTCACCTAACGTAGACCTTGTTGGGCAATTTCTAATTAGAAATTCTCCCTATCCCACTTTCTTAAAAATATTCTTTTTTTTTTGAGGTGGGGAGGCCTTGCATAATTATTCAACCAGTTTTCCTGAGACAATTAAATCAATAATTTGCTAGAGAAGTAGTGTGGGTGAGCAATGAATTATAGCTAATTTTAATAGCCACGCTGTTAGTTCATCTAGTGTTTTTTAGGAAGAAACAGGTAGTATGGAAACATCTCCTTAAATGTCACTAGCCCTCAGAAGATCTAATTTTGATCAAGCCGATGTTTTCTTAATGCTCAAATAGAACCCAAGGACTTACTGAAATCAGTTGAAAGCTTTTTCATTTATTTCAATGAGCAATATTATAGTATAGAATTAGAATTTGAGTGTGTGTTGTACCTTTCAATATTTTGGAAAGTCAGCCCAAATATTCACAATACTACAAACAGAAGGTGGGTAGTGGTGTAAATGGAAATTTGCTTATGCTATGGAGAGACTATTAGTTACAACTAACCCTGGATATGTACATTTTGCAATGTTTGCATATGTAAATTTCTTAGTAGAGTTTAGTCTAGGCACTGGAGACATATGAACATATGCAGGTACCTTATACCCAGTCAGACTACTGAGTCATCAACCTCAGTATCATCTACTAGCAATGGCTCTTCAGGATTTTCCCCAGTATCTCTTACCTGAAATATCAGAGACTGAACCTCAGACCTTCTGCATGCAAAGCATGGGCTGTGTCACTGAACTCTAGCCATTCCTGACAGCCACTTGAAATGACTTGCTTTTATTTTTGAAAGCATGTTTGAAAACTGGATGTGATTGAGAATTTGCTTGATTGACTGCTGTTATAACTGTGTTAGTCTAATAGAATCACAGCTGTTATAAACCATTGTATTGAGGAAGATTGTCTACAGAGGTATCCTACAACCTCTGACTGAGGTAACTTACTGTTGTCAGAATTTTCTTTATTTAGTAGAACATTTATATCAGTGGTGGGATTCAGCAGGTTCGCACCACTTTGGCAGACAGAGCTGGTTGTTAAAATGGTGCTTGTATACAGCCAGTTGTTAAATTATTTGAATCCCACCACCGGAACCCGTTGTTAAATTATTTGAATCCCACCACTGATTTATATCCCACTTTTCCTCATGGTTCAGGAGGAAAAGAGCATGTCCTTTTAAAAAAAAGTTGTGTGGCTTACTGAAACTTCAGTAACAGATTTCTTCATTATGTCATGAAACAGGAAAAGAAAATAATGTACAACAGCAATAAGAATCTAGATACAGCCAGTTAAATGGCTAAAACGACGTGAATGCAACTTGCCCATTAGGAAAATATTCTAAGAATCTGTGTGGCAAAGAGATTTCTACATTTAATTTATGTAATTTAGAAACTGTTTGAGGGAGGAATCTGTGAAGGGAAGATGGCCAGCTATTGATAGGTTTAGATCGGTGACAGAGGAATGAATTGTGAATGAAATGTAGTCGTAAATGATACATTATATATTAGTCTGCCAGTCTGTCAAAGGTGACAAGTATTTGAAATGGAAAAATCTAGTGGAGGGAAAGAAGTTTATCCCCCCACCCCCCACCCCGCTCTTTACTGGTTTATTTATGGGTTGAAATATTTCATTGTCATTTTAATTCTCCACACATAGGGAGCTACAAGTCAACTAAATGAAAACACTGTTTTATTAAGTTTAGCAGGAACTAGTGGATAGTTGCCCTCAAAGTCAGCACCCTAATGACTTTCTGAGGACAAAAGCATACATGGAGGTTTCTGAAGATTAATAGTACAATTCTAAAGAAAATTACTCCAGTCTAAACCAGTTGGACTGAATGGCCTGCGACTGGATGCTTGTATCTAAGCATCAATGACAATTAAGGTGCATATTTTCCCCACATTAGATTCCAGTAACTGCACATGCTTAATTTCAGCAGCAGTCCAAATCTATAAAATAGAAGCAGTTTAGTTGTTTTAGTGCAAGTCCCAAGAAAACATGTTAATGGGACACTTAAAAGTTTAGTTTTTATTGACTGCTGAAATACAGAATAAAAGTAAAATAAAAGCCCAGAGTTCACATAGATTAAAACAGTTGTTCAGGTTTAAATGTGAAGAACTTTCTAAAACAAGAACTCCTTTCCAAATAAATTAAGTTGGTGCCACAGAACCAGTAAGAAGAAAGTACTTCCTACTGCTTCACCCAAATAGCTGTTTACAGACGGCACTTGAGAATCTTTAGAAAAGCTGCTAAAATTAGGCTAGTTAATAAGGGTTGTATTAATTTCCTAGGTTTTCTCCTGCCTTGTTACACACAATAATTCACTGAGATCCCTGTTCTCTTTCTTTCGTGGGGACACGTGCAGCTACTGTAGTATGTCTGGGTGTTTGGGTATGCTTGCGTTCTCCTTTATCCTTCACAGCTTCATATTGCTTCTCTCTTGCTCCTTTCTCAGTAAGACTGTGGCAGAACTAGCTAATGCAGCAGCCATTCCCCTCCTCAGGAGAGGAACTGGTACTTTCATGTGGAGGGGATCCTGGAGAATGGTACCTTATGCCTTAATGCAATGTGTGAGTTGAGTATTATGGATATAAGATTGATCAGTGACAATCCTTCTCCATCAAAAAAAAAAAGGGTAAAAGCGCATTGTTGAAAGCTTTCATGAGTGGAATCAACTGCTGATGACTTCTTACCGTGACATTCCTCTGAAAATGCCAGCCATAGATGTAGGCAAAACGTTAGGAGCAGAAACTACCATACCAAGGCCACACAGTGTGGAAAACCTACAACAGCCAGGGGTTGGTAGCTTGCTTCCATCTTTATAGTGTCCCTCCTTCACAAACAGGCACTACAGATTTTGTTTCAGGGTTGCACTATATACCACCATCCACATATTTATGCTGCTTTTCTGCCAAAGAGTTCAGGGTGGCATATATAATATTCCCTCCATTTAATCTTTACAACAATCTTGTGAGGGGGTTAAGTCTGAAAAAGATGATAACAATCCCAAGTTCATCCAGTTAGGTTCAGTGAAGAGTATGTATTTGAACACAGGTCTTCGGAGTACATTCATGAACTGTGCCACGGAAGATAAAAGTAATAGATCTAAAAATAAAGCTAGAGATGGGGTGGAGGGAGAGATTTCTACAAACCTGAAGGAAGTTCCAGGCTTGCAGAAATAATATATATATGATTTCTATATATAAGCTCCCCAAAATAATCGAAACAATGCCTGTAGCTTTAAGAAAGAAATGCCCGCTGAGCTGTCGGTGGCCATTTTGGAGGTTGCTTGGCAATCCCAGAAATATTGTTGAGGCTTTTGAGCCTTGGTTTCTGTAACAGCCTTGAAAAGGCCCCATCCCCTATTATGTTCCTTAATGGACACAGTGGGGACAGGCCTGGGGCAGCTGAGACACATTACCTGTGCAACTGGGCCTGGCTTTTTCTGCCAGGGGAAGGGAAGGAGGGAAATCTGAAGACAGGGGCCATATAGAGGTAGGATGGCTGGTGTGTGGGAAGGAGAGAAGCAGGAAAAGAGGAGGGACTATGGAATCTGCCAGGTAAAGGGGAAATAGTGGGGGGGGGATACAGGGGGAAATGATGTGCCTCTCACAAGTTCTTGCAGGTTTCACACTTGTATGATTATAATAATCATACCATCTCCTTAAAAATATGGTCATCATGTTGATGTATGATGTATGTACATCATATTGATGTATGTATCCCAGTATCTTGCAGTATCTATATTGCAAGATACTGGGAAGGACTGCAGGACATACCCACTCTCTCCCTTAAGCCATGGAGGATCCATCAATGGTGGCTGGACTACCCAGTGCCAGGATGGAGGGCACTTGGTGCAACAGTAACTCTGGGTTCAGTGCTTTATTTTTTCCATGTGTCTGAATGGTGACCATACACTGATATGGAAGAAAGGCAATGAGTACATTCAGAAACACTATTATGACAGTGGCGAAGTCTGTTCCCAGCTATGGAAAATAAATAATGCTTCTGCCTATACTGTGAGATAAAAATAAGGCCAAGGCCAATAGTTCCAAGTAAAGGAAAATACATATTTTATTAATCAGCTAAAAATTACCATGCATTTCGTCTACAGACTTGTTCAGAGAAAGAAGTCTTTCAATGGTATTTCAGCTAGAGTACAAGATCAGTAGCATTCTGAAAGACTAATGGGATTTTCAGCTGAGTAATAATGCACTTTTTTCTTTGTACCATTGGCCTCAGTCTTATTTTTATCTCTCAGTCTAGTGCAGCCCTTTTATTTTCTTATTTGTATTTCCCCATTCAGGGTTCTCTTTGGCCAACTTCTGTGATGGACTGTTGAGGGATTAGAACAGACTGTTCAGACCTATTATAGAAAGATATTATTGAGTCCTGGGTTATGCTTTATTTTTTGATGGGCACTTTAATTGATACGATAGTATAACATCATTTTACTCTGATGTAATTGATTGTATTCCCAAGTATACATACTCAACAGGGGGACTATGTAGGACATGAGAAGGCTTGATTTTGGTTTTTGGTGGAGTAAGGATTGTACGATTCCATGGCTTCTCTGAATGCCAAAACTGTAGATCTATTTCTTGACCTTTGTCAGGGCTTTATGAAATGGCTTTCAGGTTCAAGACTAATCTAAAAAGGCCAGAACTGAAAATCTGTCCTTTGTATGCCATTCATTCTCTGTATGCCATATGCGATTAAGAAATATATCTATCACCCAATGAATTTGTATTAACTTTTGGCATACAGTATGCTGCTGCATTAGCCTAGATCATGTGCAATTGCTTTTGTTAACATCATGCACCAGGACACTAAAATAACATTGATCTCTTCGGATGGGTATCCATGACAGACCTAATATACTGCATATATGCTCAGGTAACTTTCAACATTAATGGGGGGAGTGGGGCAGATCATTTTCATTACCATGTAAAGTGATCAGGCTAATGCTCTCCTGTGTTTTAATGACACAGGTGACCAGAATTAGAATGAACTCAAAAATCTCTTCCATGCTTCTATTGCACACCAGCTGCTGAGCCTGGCTTGTTTGAAACTGTACTTGCCGGTAGTGAGATCATCTTTTTGGGCTTATTTTCATTTGGGGTCATGTTTTTCTTTTTTCAATCAGTATAGCTCACATAATCTGGACTGAACTTTTGTAAGCACTTGAGCAAACATTGTACTATGATAAAAGTTGACTTCATTTTAAAAGCATCTTGCTAATGTTCAGATTTGAGCGTTTATTTTTATGCAAAAGAAGAAGCCATTGGTCGACAGTACTCAGGAGAAGTCTGTTATCTTTTGTAAGAGACACAAATGCGATATTCCATGAAGCATTGTAGAAGAGTTTTAATGCTATTTTAAAAATGGAACTGGTGAACTAGAATGTTCTGTTTATCATTGTGTCCTACTAAGCAAATCATCCTGGACAGTTACAAATAAGGGCTAATTTAAACTATAAAGAAACACTTGATATATCAAAACATATCACTACTTAGGCTTTACGTTAACGGGTTCAGTATGAGCATCAAGGATGCTGCTGAAAATATTCTATAGCAAACAACATCACACCAAATATGGGGTTTGTCCATTAAATGTTCAGGTGATCACACTTCCCTAAATGCATTTGGGATAGCGGTCTTTGACTGCTCTCGTTTAAGTTGTGCCATCTAGTGGTAAGTGGCTAGAATAGTTACATTTTAAAAGTGAAAAGATCCCAAAATTTTTGAAAAAGCAAACATTGTATAATTCCACAAATAAGACCTGTGTGCTAAAGTGTCAAGAGAATGCTTATTTATTTCAGTCAGCTATAGAAAAATATAAGCAATGACAATCAGTTTAGCTAGAGCAGAAAAATCAAACAAAATTATGGAAATATAATGCACATTTATTTGGGACACATATCACTTATCGCCCAAAACACACAGAGTAGAATTCTGGAGAAGGAGGTAAACCTTTCCCAAAGTCATTCAGGGAGCGTCTCAGACTGAATTTCCCCCGTTCATGCTTGAGTTTCTTGCAAGACTGAAGCCCTAGTAAATAGGCTGAAGAATAGTAGGAGCTGCAGTGGCGCAGTGGTTAAGAGCAGGTGTACTCTAATCTGATTCCCCGCTCTGCTGCTTGAGCTGTGGAGGCTTATCTGGGGAATTCAGATTAACCTGAGAACTCCAGCTGGGTGACCTTGGGCTAGTCACAGTTCTTGGGAGCTCTCTCAGTCCCACCTACCACACAAGGTGTTTGTTGTGAGGGGGAAGGGAAAGGAGTTTTTAAGTCTCCTTACAGGAGAGAAAGGGGGGATATAAATCCAACTCCTATTTCTCCACATTTTTCAAAAGTAATTTCAATAGAAGTCAGGCTTTTTATTCAGCAATTAATTATTAAGAAACCATTCTGAATAAATATGCCGTAACTGAAACATAATGCACTCCTGTTAGTTCATGATTGGCAGAAACAGAGGTTGTTTGCCTTGCTTTTGCACAGTCTCCCCGTTCCTGCAGAGCACGACTGAAGACTTCCTGGTATGGGGACCTTTGAATCAAACACCAGTTTGCCATGACATCCAAGTGCAGGCACCTGGGGAGAGAAAAGGGTGTTTTCTCCCCACAAATCATGATAAGAATTGAAAGTTGAATGAATGAAGGCTTCCAAAATCAGGAAGCTTTCAGTGGTGCTTGGTGTGCAAGTGGAAAAGGGTGCAGATATTCTTGGTGTTTTATGTCTCAGGTGCACCCACTCCAACCTTCCAATATAGTTGGGCCACACAAGCACAGCAAACAAGCATGGGATCATGCTAGTCATGAACAGAGACAGATCTGTGGTGGCATCTGAATGCTGTCATAGTACCTTGATATGCATAGTTGTCATGTTGCTCCCAGAGGATCAAGAGTCCAAATAATTCAAGCAAAACAGGTAAAACATGGGGGAAATCGCTTCCCATTTGTTATTGTTGTTGAATTTTAATATATCTGGAGAACTATCTAGTTTAGGCAGTCCAGTCATTTGTCAAACAAACAAGAAAGCACCACCCAGTACAAGTTACTCATGAGCACGTGCCAGAGCCACCAAGTCGTGGGACGTGCAGGAGGTATGTCTGGAGATCCTATTCGTTCTCATGGCCCTCTTATCCTGTGGCATATGAACAGACAGTAAGTAGGAAAAAACAGCCCTCTGTTGAGATTCTGAACCAACTGGCAAATTGGATTGGACCATGTTTATAAAATACAGGGAGGTATGATGCAGTCGAACTACATCGTTGGTTATATTCCTGCTTTTAAACTTTTCTGTAGGCAGCCTTGATATGAATAATTCTGTCATGCTTCACTTGGATCTGCTGACACTTTGAAGTTTCTTAATGTAGCGGGACTACGGAAAAGATTAAACAGTTAGCAGTATGGGTTCTCATAGCTTTTCATGTATTCCCATGGTAACAGACATCACTTTGCTATGTTTCTTTTCCGTTTAGAGAGCATTGTCATTCATCAGTTACGCATGAACTCCAGATGAGTCACCATGCAAAATCCGGATGTGTGTGTACTGCTTCTCAACATCATTTGGTTGGGTCACTGCTGAACCTCCATTAACCTCCATTACTGTGATCTTCCATGCTACTGATCACTTATGGAAGTATTTTACTGCTTCCATTCGAAACCTGGGGGTTTTGTGACGATTTTAATGTTTGTTTTGATAAAATAAATCATAACGTGTTTAACTTTTGTAAACTAGATGGAAAGAAAGAACCATGTCCCTTGTGCCAAGTAAATTTTATTCTAATTTTGTAAGCCTTTGGATCAATTGGCACAGGAATTTCTTTTTTTGGTTTGGTGTTCCTACATAATTTATTTTTATAATACACTTTGTAATGCAGAGTTTGTGTGGATTTTTTTTTTGCCAAACCTGATTTCTGTGGCACATTTACTTGTAGAAATACACTGTTAAAACTGCAACGTGCCAGTTTGTATCTTTTCTATTGGAAAATGTAGAAATGTCAACTCAATCTCAAAAATGGCACCTTTTAAGAAAATTTACTGCAACATGTTCTTGCCATAAGATGACTGTGATATTAACTGCCCTGAAGACTGCTCTGTGGGATAGTATTATGAGGTTGTTTATATTGTTTTTGCACTGAGATGTGGTTTAACATAAACTGAATACCAACAAACCAAAGCCTTGAAACTATTAAACTTAAAACCATTTTAAAGGTTGTATGGTTTTTTTAAATTAAACTATGATCATACCAGGTGTGCTTATGCTTTCTCAGGCTTCTGCCTTTTATTGCCGGGGGGGGGGGGGGGGCTCCAGAATTTCATGACCGGGTCCTTCACCCTGTGCCTTGTCTTCCATCTCCTTGTACAAGGCATGATAATTCTTGGTAGACGGGTCCCCAGCCGCCCAACCCTTGTTCGCTGCGCCGTTGGTATCCTGTCAGTGTCTTCACAGTGTAATTAATGTTCTTGTCTCCGGTGGTGCTAGTTGGCAGGATGCCCCATGCAGCAATTGTGAAACCTGGCTCAAACCTGATCGTCTTCATTGGAATTTCTTCAAGCTTGGCAGCTGGTCCCCCATATCCATTTATGGGGCTTGTGTCATGCAAACTGAACTTCACAGCATGTAATAACAGCTTTACCGCATTTCCGAAGCATGCATAGATCTATCCAATTTTCATATAGTCTGGTGCCCCATGTGGGATTAACATCCAGAAATACATCTCTCCTGATAAGTCGCAGTCAAATGCAATGTCTAGTGGGCGCAGCATGCTGTGGCCGCTGACTTCTGGCTGTGGTTGAGCTCCTCTCTTCCTTTTCTTCCCAGTCTCCAGTTTCTTTTTTTCTGGGAGAAGTGCCCCTGGCACCCGCCTTGCGACCCATCCGGGTATCATCCTTTTAGGTTCAAAGATTGCTTGAGGTCCAGAATGCTCCTGTGCAGTGAGGCCCATAAAGGATATCATGTTCCTTCTTAACACTAAGATCTGAGCCAAGATGTTTCTTATCTTGGCCCAGCAAAAGTGCTTGGGGTCTCCTCTTTTTTGCCATATATGGAGGACAATGCAACAACAATGTCCTTGGTCGTGATAACTTTTCCACTTTTTAGGGTGGTTTCACAATCTACAAATATCTCATCTTTGTTTTTTCTTTGATGAAAAATCAGGGCTGCATGATGCAGCGTTTGAAAAGTTTTCCACCCTGGCTCTCATTTAACCTCAAATGTTTTGCATATTGCCTCTATCCCTTCACGTATTTTCAGACTTCTCATCGTTTCCTGATGCTCACGACGGTCTTTGGCTGAGAACTTCCCCTTGGTGCACCTTGGCGTGCAACTGGGTCTTGCAGGCACATCCCTGGGCTCGAGCTGGTTGCTTGGCCCGGGAGCAACATCCATGGATTCCATAATCGTTGGTGTTTCTGATATATGTCTGGGGGTAGACCTTTTGCTCTTCTTATGTTCTTAACCTGAAAATGAGCTGGAAGAGGAACAGAAATAGGTAAGGGAGGGTATTGGTTTGGGACTTTTTTCAACTCTGTCCTACTTCTGTTGTCACTAGATATACAAGAACATTGTTCGTCTTACCACAGAAACCTCAGCTCCTAATCAGAGCAAGATGCTGGAAGCAGGTGTATGACTGCAAACAGCTACGACAAAAAATGCCATGGCTGACTATTTAGAGCAGGGGTCTGCAACCTGCAGCTCTCCAGATGTTCATGGACTACAAATCCCATCAGCCCCTGCCAGCATGGCCAATTGGCTGGTGGGAATTGTAGTCCATGAACATCTGGAGAGCCGCAGGTTGCAGACCCCTGATTTAGAGAACAGGAAATTATTTATCAATGTGAAATTTTTCGAAACCCCACACATGTAGTTGTATATATAAATGTAAACAGAAAAATATATGTATTAGTATGAATTTTAAATCTATATATGAATTAGAAAGCTGAACAATTATGGAAATTTAGGGTTTGTAAAACTAACCAATTAAAGAGGAAGAGGTCCCTTAGCCTGGTTAGAAAAAAAATCAGACAGCAGAGAGAATGTAGCAATCCTACTGCTCCATTTAGCAAACTTCAGTAAGAGCTACTCACTAGTTAGGTTTCTCAACCCTTCTTCAGTGTATAAGCAGAACCAGCTTAGTCAACAAAAGAATGAGCTCTGAAGGACTTTATAAAACAGGGACAGAATTAAAATCCAGATACTTGCAGCACAGAATTCCTTCTTGAGATGGAAGGTGCCTGAGCGCTAAAAGAGCTGTAGACCAGGGAGGGCTGAATAGTTGTGGAGAGAGCTAGGCCCCAGCAGCCTAATTACAGTCAATCTTAAGGCAATGCCCATGAACGTAAATACTACACAGAAGGCCTGGGGAGAGATTTTACCCCCTACCAAGTCTGCAGCCACAGTGGGGCAAAAGGAGGCAGTGCCCCATCAATAATTTGTCATGCCCCTCCAATCAGCATTAGGGGCTGGTGTAAAATCTATCACAAGCCTTTCCAGTGCAAATTCTCTCTGTAAAGGGAAAAAGAAGCAGTTGAGGCACAGAGGTGTGAATCTTGCCATAAATCTTTCCAAGCGTAAATTCTTTATGCAGTTGGCTAAAACAGAATTAATAGTTAGAAATGCTGAAGAGTCCTGATTTCAAAAGCCTACAAGCAGTGGGATAGAATTATGTTGGGGTAAAAGGAAAAAGAGAAAGATTAAGTAATGAAGAGATAAAAATCATGTTGTACCAGACTCTGAACAAAGCAAAGGAAAACCCCCAGAAAGAACAGGTAAGTGTTCTACAATAGTCCTGAAGAACTCTTATTGCTGGGGAAATTATTTTGGACAGGAGAAAATAATATGGCAATTAATCCCAAGAGGTACGTAAGCACGAAACTTTTGCTAACTTGTTGTGACCCACTGGAATCTTATTCACAGGGGAGGGTTGTAGTTTTTGCTTTGAGGATGAAAAGTTGCTGAGAAAGGATCCCTTATCTGTGAGCAGCTTTGGAATCATGCCATTGTAGCCTAACGTTTGCATATTCACTTAAACAAGAATCCTACTCACAGCCTATTACTATGCATTTTATTTATCTATTTTATTTATCTTATTTATAGCCCACCTTTCGCAATGAGATTCAAAGCCGATTTCACAGTCAATGTAATCAGATGAGAAATCTAATAAACAATGCATTGAGTCTAGGATTATAGCAAATTGAAACAAAGCAAAAATAATTTCACATAGTATCTCAAACAATGCAGAAAATGGTATTACATTTGCGGCAAGAGAAAGATAATACATACTGCAAACAAATAATAAATAACATATAATAGTATAATCCACAGTCTTGTTGCTTTTATAATAGCACCTTCCTGAATTATTTCATTATCATGTAGCTCCATTATCTTTGTAAAAATACCTTCTTGAACCATTCTGTTTTATACAATTTGCAGAATGACAAAGCTTGAGGAGCTTTCCTGACAATCCTCAGAAAGGCCATTCCATAGAAAATGAATGCCTATGTGCAGTTGGTGATCTTGCACATTTGCTGGATGGCATCATTAGAAGCCTCGAGCTAATGATTGAGTTTTGTGTTCAATTTGGAAATCATTTTTGGAGACTCATTTGGCATCAGTGTAACAACTTAATCCTGTAAAAAAAACGAACAGTTTCCTAACAATAACTTAATATGCTTAATTTTAAGCATAGAACTGCAGCAGAGACCAAGAGTTTTTAGAGAACTAAATGAAATTTGTTCTCCAGACTAAGGCTCTTTCCAAACAAACGGAATAGAGCGCCCCAAGGACAGCAAAAACGCTGTCCCTGGGGAGGCGTTTGCATAACAGGCGCTGCTGCAACGAAGCAGCACCATGCTCACGACACCCAAGTGGCACGGAAACCCCGGCCCCTACAGCACACGCAAAATAATGCATTTTCAAACCACTTTCACAACTGTTTGCAAGTGGATTTTGCCATTCCACACAGCTTCAAAGAGCACTGAAAGCAGTTTGAAAGTGCATTATTCTGCATGTGCGGAATGAGCCCCCCTTTTGAACCTCGCTCCAGGAGCGAGCTTTTTCAAAAGGGACGCGAATGGCAGCGGTTGGAAGGTGGTGTTTCCCTCCCATCTTCCCCAGCCGGCTTACCTGCTCCTGCTGGCTCCCGTCGCATTGCGGAGGACAGGGGACATGCCCCCTCCCCCTGGCCAGAGCGACGGCACTGGAGACGGAGGCCAGGGGGGGCATGTCCCCTGGCCTCCACAACGCGACAGGAGCCAGCAGGAGCAGGTAAGCTGGTTGAGGAAGGCGCAGCCTGTGCAAAGGCTGCGGCTTCCCCTGCGCCCCTACTGGGACCATCTGTGTGAACGGTCTCGGGTGTGTGTGTGTGCGTTGGCATTGTTTATGCCAACGCACCCCCGCACAGTGCCTGTGCGGAAAGGGCCTTAGCTTCAGAAAATCACAACCTTAGCTTGTTTACCCTAAAACAAAGGGAGAATGCGGAACAGTTAGCTTCAGATGGTATGATAGGCATTTTTGGTTTGAAAACTGTTTTGAGTGACAGAGTTTTCTGTTTCCTTTGGGAAAAACATATGGCGAAAATAAAGTTGTGTTTGCAGTTTCAGGTGTCAATAACTGAAAGAAAGGCTCCCACACTTATTCAGTTTTGCAAAATATGTAAAATAGTTGTTTGAGAGGACATTTTTAGGAAGCTAATAGACAACAGGACTGCAGTCTATGTTACAGTGTCTGCTATTCCATCATGATCTTACAGGACTGTTCTCATTTTTGTGATTTCACCTTCTGCATTGCTTGACATAGCATGTGTGCTACTTTTTAAATTTTTTGTGAGCCTGGTCCCCTTGCATTGCTTGCATAGGTGTCAAACTCAGGCCCTCCAGATGTTCATGGACTATGATTCCCAGCAGGGCCAATGGACACCTATGCAGAGTTCTCATGCTATTTGATTATATTGATGCAATCCACCTTCAGGCTTAAATAGAAAATAGGTCTATAGATACCATAAATAATGATGGATGGCTGCCCAATATACTCATTTGCCCCCGACCTATAATTGTTTTCTGGCTACAGCCTGCTCCCCCCACCCCTCAGAATGCTGGCAGAAAGACCTCATAAGGCTGTAAATTTGAATTAATTTAAAATAAGAACAAAGACAGTTCTTCTGTACCCAGCTGTGGATTTTTCCCTACTGTTCTTATCAAGGGACACGCCTCCCCCCCCTTTTAGCTCTTAACACCTGAGTCCTTCTACCTAATAGGACTCGCCACTCCCTCCCTCTTAGGGGAGGATTTAAAATTAGGGTATTTGGACGCCTCTTATTATTCTACTGCTGTTTTTTAAAGGTTTTAACCATATTTATTTGTACTGAGATTCATGTTGTACACCGCCCAGAGCCCCTTGGGATGGGGCGGTATAAAAGTTTAAATAATAAATAAAATAAATAAATAAATAAATCAAGCTGGTAAGATGCTATTTTAGTTCAAACCTCAAACCTGTTCCACCCTCCCCCACTCATACCTTCAACTCCTTCTCCACTCCTACCCACCCTTCCAACCCTCCCCCAGTGTAATACTCACCTGCCAACCCTCCCCATCCCAACCCTTCCCATTCTTTCCTTCCCCACCTCAAGCCTCTCTGTTCCACCCTCTCCCAGTCTGCCGCCCCAAGCCTTCCCTTTCAACCCTCCTGTCATCCCCAGTCACTCCTCCCCACCCTCCCGCTATCCTCACCTTCCAAGTCAACTCAAGTCACACCTCTCCAATCAGGGGTACCTTGAGATATGAAGAGCGAGGTCAAGGGTACTCCGACGTCAAAAAGATTGGGAAAGACTGCTCTAGATCTTGGTCACATGAAAGCGAAACCTACTGAAGCTGCAATAGAAACGAAACTCAATCTTAACCGGAAGTGCCAATAAAGAATGCCAGTAGTACACGTCTCCATTCCGGCCTCAAGGTTGTCATAGAGAATTCTTGACGTTGCGTTGCAAGGCGGAAAACTCCCTAACCCCGTCCACGTTACTTTCCAACAGAGGCCCTTGTGTATCAGACTCGCTTGTTACGCATGCGCCTTTCTGACACCGCACTTGACGCCTCACGATTGTTCACTCATCGGGCCCAACTGCTTGACGCATGCGTAAAAAATCCCGAAGTTTGTGGGTGGAGACTTTTCCGCAGCGCGGCTAGTGGGCGGGATTTTCTGGTTTGTTGTCAGAACGTCTGCGCAAGCGCAGCCGGCGCTCTGGAGTCCAGGAAGGGAGACGGTGTTGTTACCATTGCTGCTTCCCCCTCTTCTCTCTCGGCCCCGGCAGGAGCTCCATGGCCATGAACTACAACGCGAAGGAGGAGGTGGACGGGCACCAGGTGGTGGCTGGGAGCAGCAGCAGCATGCCCGGCGGGCGAGGTGGCGTGTCTGGGGGCGGCAACGCGGTCGGGGGCGCCCTCAAGAGCCGCAAGCCCGACAACACGGCCTTTAAGCAGCAGCGCCTGCCGGCCTGGCAGCCCATCCTCACCGCCGGCACCGTCCTGCCCGCCTTCTTCGTCATCGGCCTCATCTTCATCCCGATCGGCATCGGCATCTTCGTCACTTCCAACAATATCCGAGAATACGAGGTAAGAGGGGACACGCAGTCCCCCCCTTCCCACCGCTCTACGGATTTGATGGGCAGGCTTGATAGTATGGAGTCCCATCCCTTCCGCATGGCCGTTGTGTCATGTCGGGCGAGCCTGACAGGGTGGTGGTTGTGAGAAGCGAGACCTTGAAGGTGTTGCACAATAAGGATCAGTGGTGATGACACGCGTCCAAGGGGTGGGAGTGGGAGAGAAGGATGCAGGCGGCCACTCTGGGATGACAACCGAGTTTCAGGGACATTCACGACTTGTCTGAGATGAAGGGCTGGTTGACACTCCGGGTTGGTTCCCCCTCCCCCTTTTTTGGCCCTCTTATTCGGGAGTAGTGTGAGTGAATCGGTTGGAGCTTCTCAGCTTCAGTCATTAACAGCGAGGTTCTAAAATATACCTGATAAACTGATAGTTCCTGCAGTGGGACTCTGCACATGTAGAATGATACACTTTCAATCCACTTTCACAATTGTTTGCAAGTGGATTTTGCTATTATGTACAGTAAAATCCAGCTGCAAAGTGGACTGAAAGTGCCTTATTCTGCATGTGCAGAAGGGGCCTCTGCTGGCAGTTCTTAACTCATTCAGCGAATGTCTAAAAGGCAGTTTCAGAAGCTGGTTGGAGTAGGGGGCAGTTGCTAATTGGGGGTTGTTTTCATTAATCTTGATGGCAGCTTTTCACTAATTTTATTTTGCTGGACATAATAGAAGTTATCTGAAAACAAGGTGGATGTCCTTGGCAAGGGCTCATGAAAAAAAGGATAGGTAAGGTTACCAAAATACATACCAGTAGAAACAACAATAGATGCACATTTTTCTCACATACCGATTAAATAGAGAAGGCATGGAAGAATGAATAAAAAAGAACACACACACCCCACACACACATTTAGAGTTTAATTTTTGCATTGTAGGTTTGAGAGGTTTTTTTTAACTTTACCCCTTTATGGTTAGGAAAATGGTCATGCCAGATGAAATGATGCAAAGGGTGACTGTAAATTTTATTATTTTTTTCTGTGAGCTGTAATTATAGAGGAATGCAACATGTTGAAACAAGCCACACTGGCTCTTTATTACTTGTTGAGACCATAGGTCAGCATCGAATACAGCATTCATGTTCATTTTGTTTTTGTTTGAACCAAAATTACTGGACTGATCTGTCCAGACCTGAGCAGTGTTTGTTACTATTCGTAATTCATGGCCTGTTCCCTTAGAGCCAATCTTTGTATTTTATTTATTTATTTATAATTGGTTTTATATACCGCCCCTCCCCCGAAGGGCTCTGGGCGGTGAACAACACAATAAAACAATAGTTACAATAAAACCCCATTAAAACAACAATCAATAATGTTATATTGGCATCCAATCGTAAAAACAGAACTTCATAGATCCACCCTGGAAAATAAAACAGAGAAGCGGAGAATGTAAGGAAAAGGAGGGGGAAAGGGGAGGGGGCATCAGCGGCCGGCCCCTCCAAACGCCCGGTGGAACAATTCGGTCTTACAGGCCCTGTGGAACTCTCCAAGATCCCGCAGGGCCCGGATAGTTGGTGGTAGCGTGTTCCACCAGGCAGGGGGGAGCCAGGGGCTGCTTAAAAGCCCTGGCTCCAGGTAGAGGCCAGTCAAGCATCATCGAGGGGCCGAGGGACCACCAGTAAATTGGTCTCCTAACGAGCGTAGAGGCCGTTAGTAGGGACATATGGGGTAAGACAGTCCTGAAGGTACGAAGGTCCCAGGCCGCTGCAAGGCCTTAAAAGGTGTAAGCACCCATACCTTATGAATGATTCGAACTCAGCTGGAAGCCAGTGCGAGGCGGGCGCCCCTTTGCACAGGTTGGATATGTTCTCTAAAGGCACCACCTGTGAGAACATGCACCGCCCGTGATGCTGGACCAGCTTCAGCTTCAAAGAAAGCAGAGGCGTAAAAGGGGGGGAGGGCGCATAGAGCCCGAGAAGTTACAATAGTCCTAACCTGAGAGGTGACCGTTGCATGGATCACAGTGGCGAGATCCGCCTGGGGAGAGGAAAAGGGGCCAACGGCTGGGCTCTGTCGAAGATGGAAAAATCCCTCAACCCGGGTTATATGGGCCCACCTGGGTCTCTATTGAAAGAGAGATGAATCCAGGTGGATCCCCAGGCTTTCTGAAGCGGAGGAGGCCGGTGCCAATAAAGCCCCCTCCCACTCCGGCAAGGGTTGAAATCCCCCACCTCCCCCCTGCGTGCTCCAGCCAGAGGATCTCCTGGTCTTTGATGGATTCAGTTTTAACCTGCTCTGTTGTAAATCCATCCAGCAACCGCCTCCAAACGAAGTGCTGTACCAGAGCTGCTGGGGCTGATGACTGCCCCCCTCATCAACAGAATGAGCTGAGTGTCATCAGCGTACTGGTGACAGATCAGCCCAAAGCTCCGCACCAACTGAGCAAGGGGTCGCATGTAGATGTTAAACAACAGCGGGGACAACAGCGCTCCCTGAGGCACACTGCAATGAAGCGGGCACTTCTGGGAGGCTTGATCCCTGCACCACACTTGCTGACTCCGGTCCCGGAGAAACGAGACAATCCACTGAAGGACAGTGCCCCGCTTTACCCTCGGAAGGCGGCCGAGGCTGTGTGGGCCAAAAGGTGCGTGATACGACCATAACAAATGCTCGCGGTAAAGATCCAACTAATGCACCAGCTTGGCGCTCGATCACGCCCTCGAGTCAAGTTGGCATCGCCATGAGCGTATCTGTGACAGCAACGAGGACAGTCTCCGTCCCATGCCCAGCACGGAAGCCGGACTGGAAGGGATCGAAAGCCCGTATTGACCACATCAGAATTTTTTTCAACATAACAGGAACAGTTTGACCACTCATTATATATCAAGTTCAGAGTAATCTGATTTTTGTTTGCTATATGTCTATGTTTTAAGCTGATAAACTGAAAGTTTATCATTTAGTTTATGCAAAGGTAATGTTATGGGGTAGGCGAAGTTCATTTTCAAGAGTAGAGTAAACTGGGCATTTTGGTTTTCTGTCTGTGGGTGTGTTTGCTATGATTTCACTTGTTTTCACATGTCTGCAGCTGTTGGTTTAGATGAACAGTAAACATGCCCTGCTGCTCATTGGTCTTAGATGCATTTTGATCTTTTGGGGGCTTTTCTAATACTCTTCACAGCTTTAAAGTTCTTATTTTTTAAGTTTCAATTTGGCAAAATATCATTCAGGTGAAGGTTCAGTGATGGAGAGAGACTGCAGACTAAGCCATTACAAAATACAAAACAACCGGGGGTGGGTGAGTGAGTGAGTGAGTGAGTGAGTGAGTGAGAAATCAAAAGTAAAAAAGGAGCCATGCAAAATAACGGGATTTTCAGTATATGAGAGAGTGGGATAATAGATTTGGGCAATTGGGGAGACTGTTTGGGAGTGCATGGAGCCCTGGAAAACTGTGATCTGAGGGGTTGGGGAGATAGGTCAGATCAGACAATGCAAAGGAATTTAGCACATGAGATGAAGCCATTGGGAATAGAACAGGTTGGAGGAGTCTGGAGGGAGAGAAGAGCTAAAGGGTATGTTTATGAGAGTTATGGTTCATTTCAGCAGAACTATTGTTGTGTGAGTTGAAAATATTATAGAATTTTCTTCCAGTAGCAAGCTGCTCAGATTCGGAACTACAGCTTAAAGCTGTGCATGTGTATAAGTACTGTCAAGTCACAGACAACCTGCGGCAATCCAGTAGGGCTTTCAAGGCAAGAGACTAACAGCCATTGCATTCCTCTGCAGCTTAAAGCTATCAGAGGATATTTCATCTTAATTGTTACCTTAATTACACTATATGTATGAGAAGACCCCTCATGCCCATTAACATAGTTTTTTTTGCCAAATCAGGAACTGACTTGGCATGTGTGGATCAGGTGCAGGAGGTTAACAAGCGTTTGACCTTTTGAATATTAAATGATGTGTACATTAAGTGTAATTTTACTTCTCTTTCTCAAGGTAAGCAGTCTTTCTGGAAAGATTATTCAGGCATTCTTTTCACATGTATATGAGCATAGAAATATTTGAAGAAGTGCAGTTCTCAAACAAGTGGCTATACATGAATAGTAGTTAGTAGGTATATATCCTCTATGTTTCTTGGACTGCCATGATGATAACTAATAAGATTAGAATGTAGTAAAGGCAGGTTACCACACTTGGTAACTTTTAACTACCCATCAGATATTCTGATTTTATAATTGCATAGGCATCAAATGAGCAGCAATATTTTAAGGCGTGAGCCTACTGAGCAATCCTCCCACTTGCCGGTTTATAGCTTTGAGATAATGTACAGTTTAGAGGAAGTTGCCTTGCCAAGATTATTTTTAGAATTTGAAGGTGACTTGAAATGCAGGAAATACTCAGAAAACAGGAGAAAAAAAGGCTTTTTAGAAACAAACTTGGCATGCCACTCAAAAAATGGATGGTGGAGAATGAATCCTGGACTTTGTCAGCTAGAAATGCATGGATTAAGGATAGAGTGGTAGTAACATGCATGTGCAGTATTACAATGGCAGGTAAAGTTCAAGTGCATATAATGGGGACTTATCACCCCTTTTGCTAAATGAGAAACTTTTAAACTAATCTTTTCTCCCAAGGAGTACAGGGTAAGCATTTTGGGGTATGACCTTTCAAGAATCAGGCCCCTTCTCACATGCAGAATAATGCACTTTCAATCCACTTTCACAATTCTTTGCAACTGGATTTTGCTATTACACACAGCTGCAAAGTACATTGAAAGTGGATAGAAAGTGTGTTATTCTGCATGTGTGGAAGGGACTCAGAGCTTCCGTTGTCCAATATATCTGACAAAGGGAGAGTTGATTCTCAAAGCTCATATCCCAGAAATCTTGTTGGTTTCTAAGGTGCAAATATCTCTAAGACTCAAATATAGCTGTTCTACTGCAGACCAACACAACTGCCCTCTGAAACTATTAAAATATGACAGCCATATGAAGACCCTGTAGGCGGTTTACATAGCCTATTTGATGCCTAACACTGGATTGCCTTAAATATTTTGCAGTATTTGCTTATATGCAGATGCTATGCATGTCTTGCCCAGTACTTGTGGCAGTAGTTTTTATATGTGGTACTTCCTACATGAAAAACTCATATGGGCAACTGTATGTCATGTGGCTGTTGTCATATTTTAATCAGCCTTGTGTTCCAGATCTCAGACCAGAATAAGTTTAAGTTAGGGTACATTTTTAGAAAAAAAAAAAACCCGTGATAATTATTTGAATTTAGATAGGTCCCAGAGCTCAAGTTTATTGATATGAAAGACATTTGTGTCAATATCATAATTACTGATACTAGAGAAATACCAGTTCTGATCTCTGTGAAGATGGAGTTTGCTATCTAAAGGCTTCTGCGCATATTGTATTTTCTTGAGGATTAAATTTGCAATGTGTTTTTCCTTAGGTTAATGAATCTCTACATGTCTACGTGTATGCAATATACAAGGGGTGGAGAGAGAGAGGGAACTCATAACATCCGTTGTGCATAGTACCATACTTTCTGGGAACATCTGTGGTGGGATCTGGAATGATGGCTGAGATAAAGTAATATTGAAAAAACCTTGATATTGATTTCTGATTAAGAGACTGCTTAAGGGCTGCTTTTAAAATCCAAGACAAGGTTGAGATGTACTTTATGTTCTCCTGATGTGTCCCGTTAATCACTTTCTAAAAATAAGCACCTTTGTTTCTAGATTTATGCAGTCAAAGCACTTACCTCAATCTGTCAGTGCTGAGTTATTGTTGGCTCCAGTACTATTACCTAAGGAAAGCATTCTTGTTCAAAGGTTGTTTTAGGAACAAAAGTATAACTGAATATAAAATGTTGCTTTGTAATTGTCAAAGGAAATTTTATGATTTGCGTCTGTATCAATAATATACAAAATCCAAATTGTCAAACTGATAATTGTATGAGTTTAAGAACAAAATTAAGAAGAATTGGATGTTGTATATTCACTTTCTATAAGTGTAACTTATATGGGCAATTTATTTCCACATAGTTTCTTTTAACCTCTAAACCTTGGTTTCATTTATTCAAAAAAGAACATAACAGAATGGAGCATTAATTCTAATTGATGAACCAGTCTGGAGACCTTATAGTAGTTCAAAATATATGTAGATGACCAATTGGCTGTTTTAGAACAATAACAACACCTTGAAATGAGCAGGAGTCTGCAGGCTGAGAAACTTTCGATAAGAACAGATTGATATCTTGTCACGTGTGAATGTGCTCTGTGCCCATGTATGACCTCTGGACCTCAGACTCAGTGTGCACATGTGTTTCATTTGCAGTGCCGAGTGAGGTATCATTTTGACATTCATCAGGAATTTTGATTGTTAACTCTTGTTTTGATACAGCTCCTTTTGCAAAATGCTCTCTTAACTATAGACAGCTTTGTCAACCATGCACATTTTCCCCTAATCAGATGACACAAGCATTGATCTTTGCAACCTTGAACATTCTTTGTGCGGCAGTTAAGCAATTTAACTAAGTTCTCATACAGAGGAGGCTGGATAGAAGCTCTTTCAATGTATGTGTGTAGTTATGTCAGTGGAGAGAAATAATATTGTTTAGTATTCTTCTAGAACTTGGAACTTGAAACTGATAAATTGTAACTACATACTGAAGAGTTACTTTGTGCAATGTGCAATGTAACAAACTTGAGCTTCAGATAAGTTTTTTTTTGCTTATTCCTTTAGAACAGGGGTCTGCAACCTGCGGCTCTCCAGATGTTCATGAACTACAATTCCCATCAGCCCCTGCCAGCATGGTCAATTGGCCATGCTGACAGGGGCTGATGGGAATTGTAGTTCATTAACATCTGGAGAGCCGCAGGTTGCAAACCCCTGCTTTAGAACTATAGGCAACGCTACTATTGTTAACCGTATTAGGCTATTATTTTATTGTTAACCGTGATTTGGACAGTATTGGTTTTTTTATCAGATGACTATAAGTTCTATTAGCTAAAGCTGTTTTGATCATCGAGAAATGTTTACTTCTCAATGAAATTAAAGATTTGTTTTTCATCTTGACTCTGAGTGCTTCATGTTAGCAAAATCAGAATCCACGCAGTGGCAAGTGGTTCCTCTTGCTTTACAGAGCACAAGTGCCATTAAGGGTTTAAAATGTGGCTGGATAAAGGCCTTTATTTTTCTCAACTGGGTTTCTCACAGTGTTAAATAGGAAATGCTTGGAGTTCACATGTTTTTAAACGTCCATAAATGTTTCTGTGAACTTAGATGCCTAGTCTAAACAGTTTGGGCCTAATTTCATTTCTGAGTGGAGATATTTATTTGCTTTTTTCAATAAAATGGTTTTTTATCAGTTGGTTTGAGAATGAATTGAACCTGGTTTCTGGCAGAGAAAAAATGTAACTCAGGAACAGAATATGAATTTGAGTGTGGCTGATTTATATTTATTTACAAAGTGTCTAACTCACTTTTTATTAAAGTCAAACTAGTCAGAGGTAGCACAGTATGACTGCTGCTATAATATCAAAAATCTGCTGTGCTAACCAGTACTCAAAAATGACTGATCCTAAACAGCCTGTTTACTGATGATCAGAGTTGTTAGCTATGGATTCAGCTATACCTGTGTTCTGCTTGATTCAATCTATCCCCTTTTCTCAAAACCCTTTGGGGGGTGGGCGGTCTATCAAATCTAATTAATAAACAAAATAAATAAATAAATCTTACCCTCTCCTTCACATCATTATTTTGTAGATTGATTATACAGGAACAGAGCCAGGAAGTCCTTGCAATAAATGCTTAAATGTATCCTGGAACAGCACTCCTTGTTATTGCACCATTAACTTCACACTGGATCAACCTTTTGAGGTATGTTTTCTTTTGTATAGTTACAGCCATCTGAAAATGGATTTGACTGAAATGGTCACATATATCTCTAGATCAGAGCTCTTTCATATTGGTGGTGGTGGTGGTTCATATTCCTGTTGCATGTCTTATTTGTTTTTTTTCTGAATTAGCTTGTTTTGGAAGGTTAACTTGCCACCGTCTAATGAATTTTCATTTTGTGTATCATTTCTTCATGCGAAGAACAAGGCTGGAAGCAAATCCTGAGTCATTTGCATGGAGGCCAATATGTACAGCGTTATTGTGAAGGCAGGGGATGACAAAACCTCTCACCTCCCTTATGCCCAAAGGGAAAGGTTATTCCCTAACAGCCCTATCCAAGCAGCAAGGTGGGCAGCAGTGGTGCCACATCTGCCCTGCCACTCCCAGAGAGGCTTCCTGGCGGCATAGGGAGGCTTGCAAAAGACAACTGCCTCTGTGCTGCCGAGGAGCCTCTATTCCAAATTCCCAGATGCCAGCGTAAACCAGCGAATGGCTGGGAGGAGGCCGGCTAATGTTTGCTCCTCCCTTGGCCTGGCCCTGCAGTTGTGGCAGGGGCACTGAGATAGCGTTGCAGCGTTCCGCACCACGTCCCAGTGTCAGATGAGGCCAGTGGCAGCTGCATGCCAGAAGTTTTGCCCGTCAGTTGGGGTAAGTGCCCAGAGGCGTAGCTCCAAGGGGGCCAGGATGTGTGTGTGTGTGATGCACCGGGACGTGCGCACCTGTGGGGGTGTGACGGGGAGGGGAGGGATGGGGACTGAGGACACACCAGTGCACCGGGCACTTTCCCCCCTTGCTACGCCTCTGTAAGTGCCCTGGAGAGGGCACCTCTGGAAGAAGCCCATGCTGCTTCCAGCAGTGGATTCAGCCCCTCCCTCACCAGATGAGGCTGTAATTCTTCTAAAGTTTTCTTTTCTTCTGATCTTTGCTGCTAGTCAGCTTTTCTGTGTGGGTGTCTGTGTCCTATTGTAGCTATTTCATGAGAATTAGATTGGAAAGTCAGCTAAAATTTTAATACTTTTAGCCTGTCCAGGAAACTCATTTATAATATATCTGACAGCATTCCTTTTACAACTTCTGCAGAAATATAATTTTACTAAGTGTGCTTGGCTCAAATTCTTTGTTCTCTTGTAAAATGTAAAGATTGAAAGGAAACTAAAAATATACTTTGACACATAGTAGGGTTTTTAATAGATTGAAGTCCTAACTTTTTTTTAAGATAAAGTGATTTTTAAAAATTATTCAGTAGTCTGATACAGCTTTGAAACATAGTTTGATAGATAGGGCATGTATCTAAGTCTTTCTTGCATTTTAGAACCCATCCCCATTTTAAAAAATTACAATATTTTATATGAATTTTTAGTACATTGATTTTTTTAAATTCAAGGATTTTAATTTTGAACTTCAATTGAGTAAATTTTGCACCTCCTATTTTGTGATTACTATTTTCAAGCAGAAGATTGTAAGTTCATGTGCTCAAGGATTTTTGCTGATTGAGCACAGTGTTCTCATCTCCCCTTTTCCATGTTAGCCTACAGTCTTGTTCATGGGTGTCCCCTCTCCTCCATGAACAGGGTTTTGGGAAGCAATTTGGGATGCCACAGGATGCAGAAGATCAGGAAATTGTGCTCTGTGAACAAAAGCCCTTGCTTCCATACTATCTGGATCCATGCCAGAGGTTCTACAGTTCAGTTTTGTGTTTTAAAAATCTAGTATTCCAAGGCTCCAGCCTATTTGGATTTAACATTTCTTGCATCAGTGCATGCAATGGGGTGTTGAGATGTAAGCTAAACTGATCCATTTTTATTCGTCATTGTTTACTTTCCTGTGTTGCACCTGATTCTGACTATTAGTGTGTGAATTATTGTGCACATTTCAGAAATGTTATTCACTGTTGTATTGCAGAGCAACGTGTTTATGTATTATGGACTATCAAACTTTTATCAGAATCATCGCCGCTACGTGAAGTCTCGGGATGATAGCCAGCTGAATGGCAATAATAATTCTTTATTTGTAAGTAAATTCTCTGACTCCATTGTGAATGTCTAGTTTCTGCTACTTACATTAAGATGAATTTTCAAATATGAAAGGGAAAATGTAATAACACAATATCTTTATATATTATCACAATAGATTAATGGGCTTCTCTGTATGATTCTTTTCTCCGTTTCGTCCCCTCCCGCACATATTTTAAAACCTCATTGTTATGTGTTCAGTCACCAATGTACATTAATTTCAATAAAAATTTACCGTATATACTCATGTATAAGTCGAATTTTTCAGCACATTTTTAATGCTGAAAAAGCTCCCCTCGACTTATATGCGGGTCATTAAAATTTTTTTTGTGTTTTTACTTTGCCAGCCAGCAGGGGGCGCAGTTTTTATGCTAGAGGCACCAAAATTTCAGGGTACCCTCAGAAGACTCTTCTGATGATACCAGCCAAGTTTGGTAAAGTTTGGTTCAGGGGGTCCAAAGTTATGAACCCCCAAAGGAGGTGCCCCCATTCCCCATTGTTTTCAATGGGAGCTATTAGTAGATGGGGCCTGAACCAAACTTCACCAAACCTGGCTGGTCTCATCAGGAGAGTCTCTTTATGATACCAGCCAGGTTTGGTGAAGTTTGGGCCAGGGGATCCAAAGTTATTGACCCCCATCCCCCATTGTTTACAATGGAAGCTAATAGTAGATTTTTCATTTCTGATAATATCCCTCTTAAAATCTAAGTTGGGTTACATTTGGACATACAGATGATGATGAGGAATCCAGTTTTGAAGCATTTTAACTCTTTTGTTTTAGCTTGGTTGCTGGTTGAGCTAAGGCTTTTGTACTTTTAAAGTTATTGTTGATACCATATTGTTCTTGTTGACCCTCTTTTCCACTTACAGAGCCAGTTTACTTTTTTTCTTTGAAATAAATATTCAAAAACATTTAATCTACTGATGCCTCAATTGATGCTGCATTTCCCACCCTCGACTTATACGCGAGTCAATAAGTTTTCCCAGTTTTTTGTGGTAAAATTAGGTGCCTCGACTTATATGCGGGTCGACTTATACACGAGTATATATGGTAGTTAGATTTAAAGGAAGAGTCAAACTGCCAAATCCAGTTATATCATTATGTTGAGTAGTGTTGCTGCTAATTGGCAGGCATTTTGAGTAGGTCACCTAGTACATTCTATTCAGTATATCAAAACTACTTAAAATACTTTGTGATGCATTCATCAGAGCAAGCTGGCTTACTTCTATTGTAATTTATGTATGAAGTGAGCCTTTCATTATGAGTACCTGAAAGTACTCTTACATGTCACCAACTGTCACTTTGCATGCTCATTTCCTTTGGCATTTTATTCAAAGAATATTGGTGTACTTCATTCTAAGCTAACATCTATTCTTCCTTAGAAGTTGATGACAGATTTATAAAAGCAGCTTTTAAAGAGGCAACAAACTAGCCATAATATAGAAGAAGAGTTGCATTTATATCCCCCCTTTCTCTCCTGTAAGGAGACTCAAAGGGTCTTACAAACTCCTTTCCCTTCCCCCCTCATAACAAACACCCTGTGAGGTAGGTGGGGCTGAGATAGCTCAGAAGAACTGTGACTCAGTAGCCCAAGGTCACCCAGTTGACATGTGTTGGAGTGCACAGGCTAATCTGAATTCCCCAGATAAGCCTCCACAGCTCAAGCGGCAGAGCGGGGAATCAAACCCGGTTCCTCCAGATTAGAGTACACCTGGTCTTAACCACTACGCCACTGTTGCTCCCAGGCTTTCAAGATATATAACAAGTCTAAAATTGTAGCTAAAGATATCAGTGGGACAGAATGTATTTTTATAATAATGAAATAGACATAACTTTCAGTTTCCAGCTGAATAAGAGAATGCCCATTTTACAGCCCAATTTACAAGTCTCCAGCAGCTGGAGATGGCACTGCTGCCATGCTGCTTCAGAGGGCTTTCAGGAGACACAGGGAGACAGCAAAAACTGGAATGTCCTCTATAGGACAGAACAGAGTTACACCATCCTTTTGGGTGGCATAAATCCAAGGCCCTGGCTGCAGTATTCCTGGCTTGAAAGCCTGGGTGGAAGTTGACCACAGTCAGCTCCACCCCAGGAATGCCCTGTTCTCTCCATCCCCATGATGGCATCCAACATAGCTCTGTGGTGGCACCCACTTCCGGGTTTCACCACTCCACAGCTGTGAGGTGCCCGGACGCCAGCATCTTTGCGCTCTTCCCCAGCAAGGGTTCCCCTTACACTGAGAAGGGGCAAAGTGCACCACTGTGCCACCACACCAGCTCCACTGGCTCATTCCCCACTCCCCAATAGAATTGGGCTGTAAAACTCTCTGCATTCTGTGCAAGTTGTCCCTGGTTCAGAAGTGGTGCTGTTCTGGTTTGTGATGTCCAGATTCCCTTCTCCATTTAGCAATGGGAGCTTGATGTGAGGATTATTTTACTGGGGCGTACTGTACTTATCCTTCAGGAAGAGGAAAGCAGGAACTAAGTGGGATTAACCATCTATCATAAGATTAGTAAGATGTACTATGAATTTATTTAATTTTATTCCATAAGGCATAATAGAACCCAGGAACAGAACAATAGTCCTTTTCGTGCTGCATACATGGTCAAAGTGAAGGCTTCCCTTTCTAAGATGCTATTTTAGTTATGACTGAAAAACGCTCTCTCTGGTTACGTGGAACCTCTGCCAAGCCAGATTGAATGAAAATAATACGTTAATCAAACTCCAGCTGTCATCCTCTGTACTAAGGATAATCAAAAGCAGGGTGTAGGTATAGTGAGAAATGCAAGAGGATCAACAAATCCAGTAGTTGACATTTCAGTAGTCATACGTCCAGTTGCTGCTGTTCAGCTTCGTAGGCACACTTCACAGTGCTTGAAAACTTCCCTTGCTGGTCTGTCCAGTTTTTCTTCAGATTACGCTTGATCTGTGGATGGGGTGAACAAACAGGAACATGTTAGCTTTTTTCTTTCGTAACTTCATTTAAATCACAGAGTGGAATTAGTCTCAGAGACATGTTGATTGTTATAGTAGGTTAGTCAAATAATCGGGAGATCAGGAACATTGGGGGAAGAGTTGTGGTAATATTGCACGTGCTTTTATCAAGAAAACAGGGTTGGATCCGAAGGTGCTGATTCACTGCATTGTCAGAGGAGCAGAACAATGATTGCTGAGTGTCCTGAGGCCCAGGAATAAGATAGAGACACTCAGCGTGCTGCATTTAGAGGAGGGAGATGTTACAGCCCCTGTCCACTTGCAGTGCTTTTGATCCAACCCTGGGTGCCCTGTATTTTGATTATGTTCTAATGAACTTGGGTTTTGTGAAATCAAACTGACTTGTTCTCTTTGTACCAATTAGAACCCTAGTAAAGAATGTGAGCCTTACCGCACCAGTGACGACCATAAGCCCATTGCTCCTTGTGGAGCTATTGCCAACAGCATGTTCAATGGTAGGATTTCTAAATATGTTGCACCTTGTACTTTGTATTTGTTTTGATTTAACTACCAACAAGTGGAAGCTCACAAAATTCACATTCTTAATTCAGTGGATGTAGGGCCGTGGTGGCGAACCTTTGGCACTCCAGATGTTATGGACTACAATTCCCATCAGCCCCTGCCAGCATGGCCAATTGACCATGCTGGCAGGGGCTTTTGGGAATTGTAGTCCATAACATCTGGAGTGCCAAAGGTTTGCCACCACTGATATAGGGTAAATTCAGACCATCTCACTCTTTTGTTCCCCAGCCATGTGGTTGAATTGGTTCTGTAAACAACTCAGTTCAATGTACAGCCAAAACATGCCTCTCATTGTCTTCTCCATTCCTTCTCTCCAACAGCACACTGTCCTCTTGACTTGACCTTTTACTCTCACTAGTTAGAATGCTTAACACTTTGTAACATCCCACTGTGATGAAATGGATCCTTTGTACACTATGTTCCACCATAAGGAATGTGGAAGTTACTTATTTGGTCCAGGTCTCAAGCAGCTATAATTCAATGAGAAATTCACTTACCCGGCTTTATTCTACCACTTTCCAATGCTTAAAGGATTCTTTTTTCATGCCATTAGCAGGTTAATAATTGGAAACATTCTGATTTTATTAACCTGTAACTTAGTTTACCAGTGATATGGGATTCTCTGAAAAAAAATAGAGTGTAATCTAAATTACAAAGTTTATTTTGTCTTCTTTTTTGTCAACAAGTCACAGCTCACTTATTGTGACCTCATATCATTTTCAAGGCAAGGAGCATTCAGAAATGGTTTGCCATTGTCTGCTTCCGCATCATGACCTGGTATTCCCTGGAGGCCTTCCATCCAAATACTAGCCAGGGTCAAGGCTGACAGTGTGTGATTGGCCCAAGGTCACCCAAAAACTTCCATGGCATATGCAGATTTGAATTTGGGTTTCCTAGATCCTAGTTGAATGCTTTAACTTCTATACCATGCTGGCTGTCGTTTACATTTAGTAAATACAATTTTAAACCACATCCCAAGATAATTTTATGTTTTGATATCAATGCATGCTTGAACTGAAATGTCTGATTAGAGGTGGGAAATCATATGTTAAGAAAACTAAAGCTTCGTATGTAAATATTTCTATTTTAATAATACCTGTAAAAATCTGACAGCAATATAAATGTGTAGTTTCTTCATAGTGTTCAAATTTTAGGAGGGAAAATACAAAACATTGAAAACTTTTAACAAACTAATTTTAGCACACCCCCAAAACTCACACATTCATTTTCCGACGATATGGTTGACCATACATCCATTTCAAAAGAATTTAATTCTTTTCTAGAGTGGTTACTGGGGTACTTCAGTTTGACTGGTGCTTTCAAGAATATTACATGTTCCATATCAGTTTGGTTATAGTATGTCTTTTACCATGTGAGAGGAGAGAAATAAATATGAATTTTAGCTTTAGCTGTGCAGGATTTCTCTCTCTCTCTCTCTCTCTCTCTCTCACACACACACACACACACAGAGAGAGAGAGAGAGAGAGAGAGAGAGGTGTTGCTTTATTCCACCCACACCTGATTTGCAAAACAATAAAACATGAATTAATCCTCTCAAACAATTCTTGGGGCAATCACAAGGAAAATATTAATTACAACTTTTAAATTGTCTAATGGGACAATAGCAATAGCATCTATTTATCGTTAATTTTACAAAACAGTGTTTAGAAATGAGAATTTTTTCACAGCAAAATAAACTACTCATAAGCAGTCCTTGCTTAAACAAGGAAAAAAGAAATTCAGTGTTGAGCCAAAAGTAACAAACGGTTGCTGAGCAGAGTGGAAGAAAATTAGTGATAACCACATCTTTTTACCTTGGGTTTAAAAATTATCCCCTATGATTGTGACTTAAGAGTTGGACAAATCTTAGTTTCCCAGTTTCTACTAAGGAGACCTTTTCCCCCTGATGTTCTTTTTTGCGTTCTTCCTTGAGATCTGACTCCTCCCTTCCCCAAAACAAATGTTCGAAGTCTTTCTGCTTCAATGAAGGACAGATTCTATAGCCCCTTAGGATCTTCTGATCCCCTGTAGTGGAAGATTATCAGACAGGATCTGAAAGTTTCCTGAATCCTTCATTGACTGCCTGCAGTTGTCAGTTCCCCAGGAAATGATTTTTGTTGTTCTAGTTATCTCCATCAGTATATGCACTGATATCCTGGAAGCTAGATGAAAAAAGTTGAGCTGCAAACTTTTGCCAGCCGGAAGGGTAGTTTTAGTTTCTCCTCTGAGTATTTATGAAATGCAAATTCAGATGTTATCTTGCAATACTGTAAATTTTACACACATAACTGGGTTGAAGTATCATTTAATTTCACACATGACATAAGATGGTTGAGTAAACTGTCATGAATTTTGGCTAGTGTTGCATCCTGGATTCTGATGTTCAGCAGTTCTGGCCATGAGTAAGAAGTAAGTGCCTGTAAAGTGTCCCTTTCTTTGTCTTTGTACAGTTAATGATTGTTTTGACAAATTAACTTCATACCATTTTTTATTGTAATTTTCATATTCTGTGTTTTAATGCCTCCTATGTGTACAGTTACAATAAACACTAGTCTAAATGAACATCCAGGTGCCTACCTTGACTTTGGCAATAGAAAATAGATCTATCATTCATAATAAGTCTTTTGTATTATGATTGAGTCCATGGGGCACAAAAGGTTGGCAGTGATTAACTTTTATTTGCTTTCCCTTGTAGATACATTAACATTGAATAGTATTGATGAAAATGGAACACATCCTATTAAGTTGAATAACAAGGGTATCGCTTGGTGGACTGACAAATACGTAAAGTTTAGGAACCCTGTTGGAGATACTAATAACTTGACAGTACTTTTTCATGGTAAGATTATTACTATGGTAGTCCAGGTTGTAAATCCTCCCTTTTTGATATTTGCCTCCCCTAAAGAGATGGTGGTAGCTACATGAACTTTTCTGTTGAAAAAAAAACCCCAATGGATTTTTGAAGGAACCAGTAGTTGTTGGAAGAAGACTATATATACAATGGTTAGGTAGATATTCTTGCATCTAAACTTGTTTACAGATGTAGCTTTACTCATTACCTTCATTTTCTAATACTATAATCCCTATTAAGACTATTATCTGACTTTTCTCTAAGTGCCAATAGATTTAGACCTTTGATTAATTTATTCTCTATGATACCAGATTATTGCACAGTAGTTAATGCTTTTTTGTTGACTGTAGGAAAAATTAAAATTACTCAAGCTGAATGAGTAAAATAAGTCATAAGATCTGAGTGAGTCAAGAAGGGACAGCTGTTTTAAAACAGTGTATTTAATATCTACTCATTTAAAAAGGTAAAGGTAGTCCCCTATGCAAGCACCAAGTCATTACTAACCCATGGGGTGAAGTCACATCATGACATTTACTGGGCAAGATATGTTTCTGTGGTTGTTTGCCATTGCCTTCCCCAGTCATCTATGCTACCCATTTTAACTACTTAAAAAATGTATAAAGTAAGAAACAATATAGGGATTTACAACTGTTTACATACTGTTTTGTTTTTAAGGCACAGCACAGCCTATCAACTGGCGCAGACCAGTGTATAGGTTGGATGCAGACAATGCAAACAATGGGTTCATCAATGAAGACTTCATTGTGTGGATGCGTACTGCAGCATTACCTACATTTCGCAAGCTGTATCGTATCATAGAGAGGAATGAAAGCATGCTTCCTACTCTACCTGCTGGAAAGTACTCCTTAGTTATAACATACAGTATCCTTTACTGAATTCTTCAGAAATGCTGCCACCAGGAAGAACTTCTTTCATGCACTTTAAAGTCATTAAATGGGCAGCTTGCACCGTAGTATATTCAAGTCAAAAAAAATAATGCATTGCCTTTAAACATAAGGGGCTGGAACTTCCATGAAGTCACATAGCAGAATGCCAGGGCCAATAATTTGTTTATGGAGTTGTATTTTTTTCATGACATTCACAGTGGCAAATAGCAACCATTTTCATGATTCTTTGTCAGGATTGTCAGACACCACGTGTGAGCATATTGGGGTTTTTGACATAGACTAATAATGTGGCTAGCAGCAACATGCCAAACTCCTCACAGAAAGGGCTAGCTAGACACTGTATGCCTCAATATGCTCTCCTGTGTGTTTCAGCTTGTATTGCAGATGGTGAAAAGTTGGAAATTGTGAATTCAGTAGTTTCCATAGCATTTTCAATTCAAGGGAAGAATGTGAAGTGAGAGGTGGACCTTTTTGGTTGCTGGAAAAGAAGGGTTAGATAACATGACTCTATATGGGGACACAGGACCAACGATGACAGATTAATGTCCAAGGTAACAGGTTAATGGTAAAAACTCAGGCGGAATCCCACAGGTCTGAATAACGTGGGTCAACACCCCTGTCTCAGAGAACAAACATAGTGAGAAGTTCCAGTGAAAACTCTTACATACACTGCAGGGAGTCAGGAGTGCATACGGGTGTGAATCTAGTGTGAATCTGTGTGCCTGGCGCTACAAGAGTTACAGAGTTTTGTTGGAACAATCTCAATTACCCACTTTTGCAATCTATTGCTCAGTCTCCAACCTCCCCCCCCCCCCAATTCTCAAGGAGACTGCCTGCTTAGGTAACAATGGAGGGCAACTCTTGTGGGGGGGGGGCATGTTTTAGGTTTTTAGAAAACTAGCAGTGGTGTGTGGAGATGGGGACTGTGGAGGTTTCCTTAGGTTTTAGTAGGCTTGACCTTCCAAACCCAACAAAACTTAAATCTCAAAGTTAAAAACAAAGTTTACGTTACCACACACAAACTTGTGAGAGTTGTAGTTTTGGCAGCACTGGGGAAGTCACCTGTTCCAGCTGGTTCTTTTTTCCTTTCTGGATTTCTGTAGCCAGTAGGCTTGGCTCAAAGTAATTCTTTTTCAAAATCCTTGGTGAGACAATATTTTGGAATGGCACACTTTTAAGTGTAACAGTGTTTTTAGCTAGTAAAACAATGCTTTTAGCTGCAACAATGTTATATATTCATGCCTGGGGCAAAGTTCTGCTGTAAAAACACAAGTCATGCTTGCATGCCAGAATGGACCTCTGCTTGTGCTTGACGGATGTGAATCCACCTTGTTTGTCTTGCTTTTCCTCCTCTTCCCCACAATTTGTGGCACTTGATTGAAAACTGCCTGGTTTGGGATTACTCAAATTCCAGTCTCCCCTGTTTTGTGAGTACAGGCATGGGAGCCTATTCAAACTGGTTTTCTTCCCACAGGCTACAATTCTGACACATTTTAGTTTCCAGGATAAAAACAGATTTGAATCTACCCATGTCCCTGTTTGCGTATGCACGGCCAATTGGACTTTAATCGAGGGATTCCCCAACTAGAAAGCTTTGGGTGTGTATGAGGGTAAAGAGGAACGTATATGGCAAATAGGCAGTGTTCAGGCCTGTCACTAACAAGCATAAGTTTGCTGTGACATTCAAACATAGTCACAATTTGCTTTCGTCAGAGATTGGGCGAGTGGGATGTACTGGTGTTTACATGATTGTGCTAACTAATAGTAAATGTTTTTCCTATATCTGAATCAGATTTCCCCGTGCATAGCTTTGACGGACGGAAGCGGATGATCTTGAGCACCATTTCATGGATGGGCGGCAAGAATCCATTTCTGGGAATTGCCTATATAACTGTTGGCTCTGTTTGCTTTTTTCTTGGAGTAGTGCTGCTAATCATTCATCACAAATATGGAAATCGGAACAATAGTGCAGATATTCCAAATTAATCCCCCCCCTTCCAAATCACTTGTACTGCATGTGCATCAAGGCCAGTCCAGAGTGGATATAGCTTTTGAAAGCTTTATCCCTGGTTAAATGTTGCTTCTGACAGAGAATACATAAGTATTTCTTAAGCCTTTGTTTCCCTTACAGTGGATTAACTTGACGATAACGGGTATATAGTTAGCTGTAGAAAACTGCGCTGATTACAGAGGATTGTGGAAGTTTGCCTCTTGCTGGACAGGTGCCATGATGCATATATAGTCAGTCTTCTTGTGGATTTGCTGCTTGTTGTGTGCTTTATAATATGTCAGTACTCTGTATAGGCTGTGGGAGAGAGCGTGGTTAGTATAATTTGTTAGTATTTTGAGGTCGAGAGTTCTGGTGTTGCTTGAAGGAAAAGGGACCTGTCTGGTATTCTGTTACACAACGCATTATGCACACGGGCTTTTATGTTCCCTGCTGAACTGTTTACTGTATTCATCTTCTACAGTTCACTATGGAGCCCAGGTTTTTCTGCTTTCAAAATTCCCAGTATGTTCTGACAAATATGCCTGGCATGTAAACAAATGTGACAAAAGCATATTTGTTGACCTTTTTTTTAAGCTTCTTTCCCCATGGAATTAATTGCAACATTTAAAACTTTTGCTTCTGCTTCTACGAGTAGTTCTGACTTATGCACTTTATGTGGCCTGAGCTTCGTAGCATGCCTCCGGAAGAGATGAAGAGGTTCTGTTACTATCAGGACTGACAATGTGTGTCAATATAGAAGCTTCATTTCCTCAGGTTAAGAGCTCTGCTTTTAAGAATTCATCATAAACATCTGCGTATTCTTAATTGGGAGGAAATATTACATCTGCCCCAGATGATGTTTTCTCTCCTTTCATCAAACTCATGAGGTCAGGAAATGAAGGTTTGCCATGAACATAATCTTAAAATTGCCATGGTAGTTTAAATGGGAGTTTTCACATCCTACATGTTTTGTCATGCCTGTGTGGATTGTAAGAACCCATTCCAGTAATTTTAAATTATACATATTTCATAGCTCTGTATATGATGTTATTATACGTAAAATTGGTTTGTTAATCTAATTATACACTATTGAATAAATGCTGCCATTTGTTTATGAAATTTGATCAGCAAAAATGTGTCTTCTAAAGCAGCTCCATTTGTGGTGGAAGTTGAGAAAGTTACACTGGCAATGGGACTGCGCAAAGGTATCCAAATAAACTAATCAATGGAAGCCTTGTGTGATAAGCCTTTTCTACCAACTGAGGGGACCTACATAGCCTCCTATGATTTTGGGGGACCTGGTTTGTTTTAAACCTTCCCCTTAGTTACAAGATGGTGGTGTTTTCTGCACACATTTACAATGTATCCTGCTGCCAAATGCTACATTTTCTCTTTTAATTCAGCACATTTTTTTCCTCTGTGTGGTTCTGGAGAACTCCCCCCCCCCCATTTTTCCTATGATGTTTTCCTGAGCTCTTTTACTGTGATATTTTTTTCCGATCCACTTCAGAGCCAGCTTATCTTGAGCATGCAATCATGTTGAAATGATCTTTATGTCTGCTGCCTACCAAACATCTGGTCTTTATCTACCCTGTTTCCCCGAAAATAAGACATCCCCTGAGAATAAGACGTAGAGGTTTTGCTGAAATGCTAAATATAAAACATCCCCCAAAAGTAAGACTTTTTGTTTGGAAGCATGCCCGTCAACCAGAACACCAGAGCATGCAGCTGTAGAGCGGAAAAATAAGACATCCCCTGAAAATAAGACATAGTGCATCTTTGGGAGCAAAAATTAATATAAGACACTGTCTTATTTTCGGGGAAACACGGTATGCCCCATGTAGTTGCCAAATCTCCCCTTCAGCCATTTTCTTTTCCCCCTCATCCTCCATTTTCAAAAGGAACTAAAAAATTTTTTCTTTGTCATATCATATTAATGATGCAACATTAGGGCATAGATACATATCTGGTAGATTGTATCAACTTTGTCAATTTCATCTCTAATTAGCATGTAACATTAAGGTGAGGATATACTGTATCTGCAGTTAAGAGACAAGGGAAGTTGCTTTTGTGGGAAGAAATTGACAAGGGACTGCAGCGGTAACAATGGTGCATTACTGCAGCTCTAAGTAGGCCAGAAATGTATTTTTTGGTGGAGGAGCTATGTGTTTCTGTGCCTTGAGGCAATGATGCCTTCTCCAGTAGGGTGGGCTTCCATGTTGTGTGGATAGTTCTCAATAGTAGAAAGGGAGGTTGAGATATTTTTGTTCAATTGCCACTTCAATATAATTGTGCGGTAACGCTAGGGCACCTCTCCAAAAGAAAAAAGGGGGTTGTTCTGCAACACTGATCCTGCCACTATTAGGAATAATGCATTTTCAGCATTAGCATGTATAATAAAGTGCAACTGAACAGAGAAGAGAAATAATGACTGGGGGGGAAATGGATTTTACAGAAAACATTTTCAAGACACAAGGTTTGACCATTGAGAAAATCTGTAGTAATGCAAGCATAAGGTAAATTTTAGGATGAGCAAAAAGAAATCACTGAGGTAGGAGTTGGCTTCATTCACAGTTGGTTTCATTCACAGGTTGGTTTCATGGAAGAGATCCATAGCACAGGTCTCCAGAAACCTGGGTGAAGCACACCAATTTAAGCTAATTATGACTTCAGAGTGTGGCTTTTTTTTAATGCTTTCAAATACAAATAGGCATTCACTGTTTAGTCTCTAGGCTGAATTATTTCACACGCACAGGATTCCTCCAAACCAGCCTGGCTGTTTCCAAGAGTCAAATTAAATGGAGACAAGTTTCTCAACTGGGCACTGTCCTCTCTCAGAGGTACTGTTAAATCGCTAAACTACTCTGCCAGGCAGAGCTGCTCTTCAAGCTCTCTGCTCTTTTGCAGAGACCGACTGCAAAACTGACTTCAAGATTCTATCCCTCCTCTGAAAGATGATTGGATGATAGAGCAGTGCTCCCAAAGGTTCAGGGATGGAATTGGAAAGCAGTTTGATATTCTCCTTCCTTCACCTAATCTTAGCTCACTATTTTTTCTCTTGGGAAATGGCAGCTATTATGAGGATGTGCATAACAATCCTGAAACAAAGCAAATAGTACACACATGGGTTTTTACCCACATACTTAATCTTATCTACATTCCAGTACTTTTTAAAGTTCAGAACCTGTACCAGCATGCCATTTAGTCTCACTACACTGGTGATTGCAACAGAATATGTAGCCAGACAGTATAACATGAGTTCTATTGCGCAGCCAATAAGCAAGTTATTAGACAAGCCAGCTTGTACTCCAGACAGTATGACTGATTCAAACACTAATCCTAAGAACCTCCCATTTCCCAAGTGTACAACATGCATAACTTGGTGATGGGAATAGAAAGGGAAGTCCTGTGCTACTACCAGAACTGTCAGCAGCCTAGGACCATTAAAAAATAAAGTGATGACTGGGGATTGCTATTGGTCTATGTTGCTTGTGCTTTCAAGCTAGTGAACCTCATCTAAATAAATGGCTATTCAGCATAAATTATTCCTGTTCTTAATCACTGACATCTTGCTATCAATTGCTGTTGTAGCCTGTTAAGGTGGCAAAACAGTGCACCTTACCACAAAAGAAAAACCCTCCAATACATGAAATTGACATGGTTCCCAGATCCTTATTCAAAATTCCTTAGTTCCTTATTAACAAACCCAGATACAAATATCAAGAATTCAAAAGCTCTGCATCCCAAAATAAGCTTTGGATCACTACATATCAAACACACCCACATTCAGGAGGCTGTCCTGCAAGTGTTGGCTGGTTTAAAGCCTAGTTTTTATGCTAACTGCTCCACAGGGCAATAGCCCCAGGACAAATGCAGGTTAAGATCGTGGAGAAATATATACCCCAGAAACACTCTTTGGACCACCCTGCATCATACATCCCTGCACTCCAAATACTAACCCTAAAAGCTTTCCATTTCCTAAGTGTGCAGCATTTATGGCCTGGGTATGGGAACAGAAAGTGTAGTACTATTCCGCTACCAGGACTGTCAGCAGTTTAGGCACCGCTCAAGCAGAAGTAAACTGATGACTGAACGTTGCTAATTTTATTGTGTACCACAGCAAACACCAATACTATGATTTATACTGAACTCAAAAATGTATATGAAAGAAAAGTAGTGATGGAAATAAGTTTCAAAAGATTAAAAAGCGTTTATGATCTGGAAATTTCAGATTTAAAGGGCTTTGCACAGAACAATAATTAAATTTAATATGATAGTGGAGATTGGTGGAAAGTTTGCTGCAAGGGGATGGGACTGCATGAACCATGTAGCTGTTCCAGTGTCTTACTCAAACCTTCTTCCCAGTTTAAAGCTTCTGGGAAACTCTTGGTGCCTGAAGCAATGTTTGGATGGTGCTCCAGTGAAAAGGGGACAGGTTTTGGCCTGTGGGAATGTACGATTCCATTCCGTCCAAATATTATTTTGGAATACAGTTCCATTCTCCTCCTCTCCCCAGGTTTTTAAATCAGAATTTGTCCTGGGGACATCATACCTAGGAACTATTTGCACAAAAATTGGGCTTTGAATCAGAAAACAGCATAGATCTCTCTCATGCACACACACCATAGAATGTGGGGTTTTTTGACATGGAGTGGCAGTGCAGAGCTTTTGAATTCTCAATATTGATAGTTGGACTTGCGAATAAGGAAATGGGAATCAACTCGTCTGATACTCTTTGAATATATTATATTACAGTATGTGTGGTTGTATAACGAGCCTTTATAAATCATTCCACAATTTGAAAACAATTTTTTTTGTCCATCTGAATTTTTACCTGAGCCGAAGCAAAGGTGTGTGACAAGTATATCAGGTACGAATCGTTTGTTCTGCTTTGAAACATTTCTGAAATCCCATTAAGCGCTTATACGTCTGAGTAAATTGGGGACTCGATTCTCAGTTAAAGTTTTCTGTGCTCTCGTGATGGCCGCATGTCAGAACAACGTAGGCAGTGGCCTTCAAACATTTGGACCCACAACTCCTGAATTATTTGGGACTTGTTCCAGGGCTTATAAAAACCCTCTCATCACCTCTTACCATCTGCATTTTTCCCCCTAATCGACAGAAAAAAACAAAGTTAAACTATACATGTTTAAGAACAACCCCCCACATGGAAGAGAACACACATCTGCTTTCACATAAAATGCTTCTCCCAGCTTCCCATTAGAATAAACGTCGGTTTGCGCCTATATACATACACGCAAGCGTGCTTAGGATTTGCAACCTTTCGGAGCGTACGGAGCTTTATTAACGAACAAGGTTGCGGGCCAGAATTTGGATGACAGCGGATTTATTTTTTATGTACTATTATCGCCCGCTTTTGTTTGGCATGATCACCTACTCTGCAGCTTTTTGAAAGAGCGAGGGCAAGGAAGAGTTAAAGCTGCTCGGCGAAAATGGCGGCGAGCTGTTCTAGGCCGCTCTCTCGATGATGATGATGAGCAGTGACGTAGAAGAGAACCTCAGGTGCCGCTAAAGAACCCTCTCACCGCCCAAAGGACCGTTTAAGTCGCTGAGCTTTTCTTCCGTTCTAGCAACGCTATTGCGTAGAATGATGCATTCTCAATGGTTCAACACTGGGTTTCCTACATCACGTGACCCCAGGGCTGCTAATCACTTCCTTTTTCCGGTGCCCTTGGGTTTGCGTTGGAGGAAAGAAGAAGGAAAAGGGGGAGAAGTGACTGCAGTCAAGATGCTGCGGCACGTTTTGGTGGGTTGGTCGGGGTGAGAAAAGGGCGTGAGATATTTGAGCAGAGGGACGGAGGGCGGTTGGTGACGGTTGGAAACGGTTGTGAAGGAGGCGAAGGTGCGAATACTTCAGGATGGTCAGTTGCGACGGTGTCGTTGACAAGGGGCAGAGGTGATCCCGCGTTGCCCGTGGGCTGCTTCCTGAGAGCCGCTAGAGAAGCCCGCAAGGCTCATGCGTTTCTTTTTCTGTTGCTAACTTTCACAAACCTCAGAATCTAACGTTTACCTTCGTCCCCTGCACCTTTTTAAAAAAACTTTTAAACTTGATGGAAGGTTATAGTGAACTTGAAGGCTTACATGTTTGTGGTTGGTTTTTGTATTGCATAACTATTGTGTTGTTGTTGTTTTACTTTACTTTGGACCACCTTGCTTTGTGTTTTCGAACTGCTTGGGGTCAGGGTGTAAGATAAAGATTTCTTTACTTATATAGCTGTCAACGTTTTGGGGATGAATCTTTCTTTCAGATATTTTCTTCATTCATTTCCCCCAGTCAAGCATATAATACTTTTTAAAAGCAATAATGTAAATATGTTGCTTAAATCTGTCCAGTTCATTCGAGCAGGCAGAGAAGCCGCTGGGCGTTTGGATGACCAAGGAATAGAAGGATTTTTAAAGGAAATGGGAACATAGTAGAGACATTCTAACATTTTCATCTGTGCTCACTTTGGAAGTATGGGGCATACAGTGCTGCCACAGCTAAATTGCTGTAATGAGAAGTAAAAACCAAAAAGGTTTTCTGGACCTGATGACATGTACTTCAGTTTTTAGGGAACACAAGTGTGAGAGTAGTCATCTACTAATTCATATATGTAACTTATCACTAAAATCAGGCACTGTACCCAAAGAATGGCAAATGTTATACTGATTTTTAAAAAACAGGTCCAAAGGAGAACCTGTTATCCTAATGTCTGTTTCTGGCAAACTGGTAAAAACTAATCAAAGACAGCAGTGTAAGGCACATAGAAGAACAAACAGCCCAGTCCACAGTTGGTTGCAACTGGGGGTGGTTCTGTGCCAACTCCAGGTAGTTTCCAGATGACATGGGGGAACAGCGAACAGATCCCACCACCTGGAAGCCCTCTGTAATGAATTCCAACACTTAGTTATATTTACCACAGTTGGAATGCAACACACAAGGTGTTAAGGGAGGATTGCTTGTGATTGGCTGACTGCTAGAAGCAGAGTTCTTTAGTCTGTGTGGAGAATTTGAAGGGAGTTTGGTTCAGAGTGTTCCAATGAACAAATGTGTGGAATTATCTCCATTCTTTAGTGGTTTTAAAGCTAGTCTGATTGAGGGACTGGAGAGTCAGATTAAAGAGGAATCTGTACTGAGTCCCTGGTGTAACAAAACAGTCATACTTAAAAATATATGGTTTGCTATTTTGATTTCTCTGAAAGGAATCCATACTTGCATGCTAAGCAGTGAAACTTGTAAGAGTTGTAGGATTTTAATAGAGGAAAGAGAGGAAATTGAATTTTTGATAGATAGAAGCAATTCCTGCTCTGGGGTGCTGTGTGGTTTCCGAGCTGTATGGCTGTGTTCTAGCAGCATTCTCTCCTGACGTTTCACCTGCATCTGTGGCTGGCATCTTCAGAGGATCTGATAGTAAGAAAGGAAAGCAAGTGGAGTATATATACCTGTGAGTAAAGGTCACTAGGTGAGGGCATCTGAATAGGAGTGTCCTTTACAGCCCGGAAACCACACAGTACCCCAGTGATTCCGGCCGTGAAAGCCTTCGACAATACAATTCCTGCTCTGGTAAGCAATATGTGGGCAAGACATACCTGTCTTTAAAGTCTGTGTGAATTAAAACTGTTTTGGAATACTTACTTGAGGGTAATCTGAAGGACTTTTCAACTAAAAGAAAGGAGAACTGAATATTATTTCACCAATACTTAAGGGTAAATATCTGTATACATCAGACTAGATTTAACATCTTAAAGGAACTAAGCTAGTGAACTGAATTAAATTAAACCAGATACAAGAAAAGTTACAGCAACAGCTGGTATATAATAACATCTCCACTTACCTTTTTAATTTTTCTTGTTTTAGTATTTTGACAAAACTATTTCTGTTCTTATAAATAAAAACTTCATTTTTATTCTTTTAAAGTCATAATGTCTTTGGTGCCTGAGTTTATATTTTCAACAGAAGAGAAAGGGTTTATTTTGTGCTTCCTCAGAGCTGACCTCTGCTTGGCTGAGAGGTGCCCACGCTAAACCGCATAATAACATTTTTATTTTCATTTTATTATACAGGTGGGAAAGCACAAAGGGACATATAAAGTAACTTAATCACATTCAGGCTACTGCTATATTTTAACAGAGATCAAAGGTGCTGCTCAATGACAGCCTAAACAGACAGGTGGAATTTTTGAGGGGAAAATCTCCTCAGGGCGCTTGTAAGCCGAGAGAACACTCCACTCTGCTTGGCCTTCCCCCACCCACCCATGGCAGTGTCCAATTGGACTGTAGCATTCCTTCATGGTGATGCCCACTTCTGGGTTTTGCTGCCACGGAGTTGCACCAGTGATGGGAGTTAAACACATCAGTGCAGCCCCATGCCACTCCCACAGCCCAATCACACCCCTGCCCCAAATCTGGATTTGGTGGAAAGTCTGCTGAAGGAAAATCAGCATGGCTTCTCCAAAGGGAAGTCTTACCTCACCAACCTTTTGAGTTTTTTGAGATGTGGATCAAGTAGATAACAGTGGACATTATATACTTCAAAAAGGTTTTTGACAGGGTGCCTCACCAAAAACTCCTGAGTAGTCTTAGCAGGCTGAAGAGTCTGGGACTTTTAGCTGGTAGCTATGTTTAAATATTTGAAGGGATGCCATGTCAAAGAGGGAGCAAGCTTGTTTTCTGCTGCCTCAGAGACTAGGACACTGAGTAATGGATTCAAGGTTCATGAAAAAAGATTCCACCTAAACATTAGGAAGAACTTCCTGACCATCAGGGCTGTTTGACAGTGGAATTCACTGCCTCGGAGAATTGTGGAGTCTCCTTCGGAGGTTTTTAAACAGAGGTTGGATGAACATAAGGCGGGAGTGCTTTGATTGTTTGTTCCCGCATTGCAGGCAGTTGGACTTGATGGCCCTTGGGGTCTCTTCCAACTCTATGATTCTATGGTGACTTCAGGTTTTATCGTCAGACAACCTGCTTCATGCTGCAATCTCATGAAGAGGTAATAGGGCCAAGTTGTCTTCATTGGCTTTTCACTATAGTAGTTTCAGCCCGTAGCACTTGAAGTATTTTCAAACACGTTTGTACAAATATGCAGCTTTTTAAAAAAGTAATTGAATACTTGTGTTTTTGTTGTAGGCTCTTCGAAATGTTTCCCAGCGAACAATAAGTACTGCCCCATGCAGGCAGATTCGAAACAGGGTTCCAGAGCTCCAGAAAATTTTCCAGGTAATGGTTGTGTGTCTGCCTTGACAATTCAGGATTCGAGATTCTTCCTTAACTTTTCCATTCATTTTACAGTTCCTCCCTTTAAAAAAAGAAGAAGCATGAAATCCAGAAGCACTGCAGAAGAACACCTTGCCTTTCTCCTTTCTCTGTTAGATGTGGCCTGTCCTTTTTTGTTCAGTCGCCAGGCAATCCTCCACAAAATCTCTTCAGAAACTAGGCACTAGGTGGCAGTGTTTCAAATCCTGCATTTGTTACATAGGTAACAGTGAATTCGATGTTTTAAATATAAATGATTTCCCAAAGGCTTACTTATATATTCAGTCTAACAGTGCAAAGGTGAGTGAAAAATATAGCAATATAAAAAAGGTAGATTAAGCATCTGCTATTTATAGTTTACCTGATTAGTTCTACTTAGTGTTCATGAACCTTGATATAGAACGCTCTTCCCCCAGCAGTTAGGGCCCTGCGGGACGTTGGAGAGTTCCGCAGGGCCTGCAAAACTGTGTTGTTCCACCAGGCTTTTGGGGGGGCTGGCCGCTGAGCCGGCCCTCGTGCTGTCCTGCGCATTGGCTATCTATTGGACCATCTGCCAACCCTCTCCCTTCCCAGGGTTTGATCACTGGGGCTGGGTGCCAGACGTCTTCTATTATTTATTTATTTATTGAAGGCTACTGCTGCTATAGTTTTATAGTTTTAAGGTTTTGTATATTTTAATTGGGGCTATTCGATTTGTTTTATTGTATTGCTATTTGTTGTATTTGTTGTTTATCAAACTGAATTAATAATAATAATTTATTATTATTATTATTATTATTATTATTATTATTATTATTATTATTATTTGCTTGTACTGGAACTTGTTTAGTAGTGCTAGACTTACCAGTGCTAGACTTACCAGTTTAAGCCATTATAAATCAGAATACTGAACAAAATTATGTTGTTTTAGTGGCTGAAGCACCGAATGGCTCAGTATAACAGAAATTATTTGAAGCTTTCTCACTTTTTCCTTGTAGCTAGCATCTACATTTCGAAATCCTATTCTTAAAAATGGAAAGCCCTCCATTAAAACAGCATTTCTCAAATAAGGGCATATGACCCCACATAATCAGCTGTAACCTGTTTCTATTGTTGTGGATATGAAATGACCATTCCAAAAGGTTTAATCAAAATGGGTTGTGTACTTGCAAAAAAATACTTAACCATTTCAAAACGATGTCCTAGAAGTGTAAAGAGTGTAGTTTCTCCCCAAAGCTTTGCAGAGAGTCATTTGTGGTCATTAGGGGGCTCATTCCTTAAAGGAAAATGCAAGTTTTGGGGCATGAGAGTCATGTAGGTTTGTTAGCTTTTTATTTGCAAAATCCTGACACTTCGATCCGAGGACCCCTGAGCATGCAAGTTCCTTTGCAAAGGGCAGATAATCTTGGGGACTGGGTTTGGCCGTAATATTGTAGCTAAATTGGTTGGGATTATTTCTTCAAGTAGAAAAGGGGCAGGCAGGAAAGGAGACAGGCACTAACATCTCTGTAGATAAGGCAAACTAATGTATGTATTGTTCTTGTTATTAGGAGGATAACGGCCTTCCTGTACACCTCAAAGGTGGAATAGCAGATGTACTGCTGTATCGAGCAACCATGACTCTTTCAGTTTTGGGTAAGCCTTAACTCTGTGCATGAGTTGAGCAATAACATTCTTCTCTGGTATTCTGCTCATATTTTTAACAGATGAAGCACCTGCTCAGCTGCATAAACCTCAAACAAGAACCTGGGTGCTCTCTGCCCCCTGTCATTTTGGACTGTAAAATATATGACTGGATCCAACAAAGTGCTAGTAGAGGTCACTTGCCAAAACTGATTCTTCATGCTTCCCCCAGCAACCTTAAAAAAGCTGGCTGCTGGCAGCTGCAGAATTTAGATGTTTGGGAACTGCCATAAAGAGCGGTAGCAGGGCAAAATTTCCCCATCTTGCTGTAGCAACAATAGAAGCATTACTGATAGATGGGGGGAGGCAGGTCTCATTTGTCATTACAGCCTCTGAGTCCTACACATTCTGCAACTTCCAACATCAGCTTAGGTTGGAGGGGATCATTTGGAGGGATGAAGAGGGCAGGAAAGTTCTGTGAACATGCTTGTTTTTTGTAGGATCCAACTGGCATTCTCTTGGTTCTTGGCAGAGTTTATAGTTTGTGTTGTACAGTTTTTATATATTAAAATGCTTACTAATTTAGCTCAACTTGTGGGTGGCATTTTTATCACATATTTGAAGCATCATTGGCTAGGTACACCCTGTGTACCTAGTTATCTTAATTCTGTTCTTTAAAAAGCTGTCAGATCTGTAGAAAGTAATGGTGAGGACTAGGCTGTTTCGCAGAATTAAACTATACCTGTCCCATGTTTACTTCTTCCGCATACCGACCTTTGGGTTGGTACAGACTCAATCTAAGGATCCTTAAGGGTCAATTTAATTTACTCACTTAAACATTATGGAAATATAGCACTAAAAATGATTTCACAAATCCAGAACCTCAAATGGAAACCCTAAAATGGAAGCTAAAGTAGAAAAAAAGGATTCTAAAAGTGGTGTACATTAAACACTTTAAATACCAACCTTTTCCAAATGCTCTGAAATTCTTAATCTCTGCAACGAAGCTAACTGCTTTCCTAGACTCTGCATTTGATGTCAGTTTTTTACCTTATGAATTATCTGGTCTCATTTGAAGTACTACTGGGAAGGGGTGTGTTAGAAGGGCTTCTCTCTAAGACTTTTTAAGGTCAAAAAAGTTAATGACTTCTGGAATCGGTCACATCAAGAGCAGTTTAAAGGACCTACATATATCTTTCTTGGAAGAGAATGTGCTATTAAGAAGTTATTATCAAAGAAATTATCTCCTTAAAATATGTCCTAATGTTGTATTTCTCATCTTCAGGAACAGTCTACGTCGTTTATGAACTCTTCATGGCTGCTATGCCTAAGAAGCAGAAATGACTCCAGTTAACAAGGTTCCTCCTGGAGTAGCTTTGCTCTGTCCTATTCCATTACACTCTTCAGGGACCTTCTTTGTCCTTGTCCTATATGATTGATGTATCTGGGATCAATATTTATTGAGTTGTACTATTGACAACCAGTTAATAAAACAGTTTTACATTGCTGTGAGTTGGTCTGGCAATATCCTGAATATGCTCAAATCTTCTATTTAAAGAGTTGATGTGTTTACCAGGAACTGCTATTTCATTCCAAGCATAGTAGGTTCACAAAAGAGTCCTCAAGACAGATTAAACTGTTCTTCATACTTGTCTCAACATGGAGTAAACATACTTCCAATGGGTTGAAGGCAAAGGTTGTTTTCTTCTAACAGAGCGGTAGATAGTTGCTTATTTCCTCCCTTCTTCCAGCCAAACAGCATATCATGTTCAGTGCTGTGTGTAGGAATCCCCTTATCTCATGGTAGTTTCATATAGTGAAACTATAGTGGACTATAGTGAAAGAAAGTTCCGACCCAACAATTCTAAATGAGCTAAAGAAGTCTATAATTGTAGCTTGTATGTGAATGTAAGATGCCCCCCATAGTTTTTAATTGCATACTTGTGAGGAAAAAAACCAGCCAGAGTCTTGTCCATTAGAGCAAATACTATAAACTATTTTGCCAAGGTCATGCATGTCTCATAACCAGACATTGCTGTTCACACCTTCCTGAGAAAACTATGGGTTGATTTCCATAACATAACATTCAAGTTGTTATTTATCTTTGAATAGTGTTTTATGTAGTTTCTTTGTGGGGTGGGGGTTAATCCGTAATGATACATAATTTCAGAATTGCTAAGTAAATTCTCTTACAGAAAGCCCATTTTTAATGAATTTTACTTTTTAAAGACTTCTGAATAATGTCTACTGATTTTATCAACCTGCCTTTTAATTACTAAATCACAATGTATATTGCAGCTGTTGGAATTTTTTGTTAGTCTTACTAGTGTAATTTTGAGAAGTTGCTGCAGTTATGCAGTTGGGAACAGATTTTCCCACTCAGAAATGGATAGGTCAAGTGTAAACATGATTCTTTTCCATTGCATAAAGTTTTTCTGATGATACAATTGGTCATCAGGAATTTTTTTATTACCGTATCATCAAGAATATTCACAAAACATTCCATAGAAGTTGCTGTTATTAGTTCAGTCTCATTGTTCCAGTTTTGGTTTATACAATTTCACAGTGTAATCTAAATATAATACTGTAAAAGTTATATTGTTATAGACTTATTTGCGTTGCCCATTATTATCTTCCTGGCAACACTTTTGCTTTTTAATAGCTTTTTGACAAAAAAGTGTCAAAAATATAGTGGTTTTGATTATCAAGACGATTTTATTTAGAAATTATAAATATAACGATACAGCACCTGCTCCCTGAAGAGAAACAGAGGCCCAGAAGGGAGGGAAGCAAGTTGTGCCAAGGGTAGTTGGTTTAATAGCTGTTTTGGCTTAGGTAATGGCTCACACATGCACACACAGGCCTTTATTGTCAAAAATCTTGTCAGGAAAATTAATATATAAATGTTGCCACCAGGAACTGAGGTAAAAATATATCTTAGAGAGGCATTTAAAAGGTTAAACACAAAAAAAAGTTTTACAAACTTCTCAGGTTGTTGCTACAGAGAGGTACTTAAGCTTTCTGGTTTCTTTAGCAGATATTTCTTAGAGGTTTCAGAGCAAATGCAGGTTTACTTAAATAGCTGTTTCAGTTACAAAATTTTGCTTCTCTTAAAGATGTGTTTACAGGTTACTTCAGTTTACAGGTTACTTCACATATAGTTTCACACATGCACAGGTGTCTCTATTCAGGGTAAACCTTATTAACATGGCTCTGAACACTTTCCTAAAATTCCTACCCTTAAACTCCAAAGGCTCTCACACTGGCTTGGGACAAATTAAGCTCTGGAGTTTCATCAGTCCCACTCTTAACTCTGCCAGTTAAGCTAAACACTCTCAGAAACTCCAGTTCCACATCTGGGTGTGTCTCCTCATGAGACAATAATCCAAGCCCTCTGTGTGATTTTAGGAGTGTTTCCTGTGAATTCAGTTTCCCTCTTGTTTTCCTCCACCACCAGGCCTATGAGCCTTTTTTTGTGGAAACAAGGCTCTTTCCCCTCAGTCTGAGATCTCTTTGAGAATACAGGCCCACTTAGTCGTTTCTCCCTTTGTCTCTTGCTCTCTCTGCCCTTAAGACACAATCTCCCCTGACTGAATCTGAGGACAGGGTTTGTGTGTCACACAAGCTCTCAAGCTGCTTTCAAGACTCTGAAATATCCCTATCTCTCTCCCCACTGTCTTTCTGACAGGGTTTTCCTGCTTTTATATCATCCTATCTGTGGTTCCTGGCTACTGCATTTCAGCCAACCAGTTAGGTGGCGCTCTGGTTACACTTTGGTTCTGCTGTTCTGGCTAACTGCACCTTTTCAAATTAACCTCATAAAAGCTTAATCCATCACAATAAACATATCCCAAATTACCAAAATAGTTGCATTTTGAACATTGTAGTGCTTTGTATACATGCTGATAAAGGAGCAAAGGGGAGCAATTCTTGCATTTTTTTAGAAATGAAATATCAAAATATCAAAAAGGGTCACTAATGCAAAAAAGGGCTACAAGACATCCTATTGTACAAGTTTAGAATTTCTGAAAAATTAGAAATTTTCTATAAATGCTTAATTATCGCTGCATTTCTGCTAATTTTAGCAGGGTGTAGCCGTACCTTCAGTAATGGAATATTACTGCAGATTTTCTACAAAATTTCAACTGTAGGTATTTCAACACGCATAATGATTCTGAAACTGCTGTGTGTGTTGAAATAGAGGGTTAGGGTTAGTGACTGACTTGACAGCGTGCATTGAACCCAACTTGTGAGTCAAAGCTACCCGTCCTGTCCCCAAAGACAGCATGATCTTTCTCGAGATGCAGGATAAAGATACACATGGAAGGCTAGAAATGAACTCTTATTACAACTGATTGTCTTTTGGCATTCAAGGCCTAGAGCAGGGGACTCCAAACCAAGGGCCACATGGTATAGTATACAAATATTCATGGGCTGAGAAAAATCAGTTTTATAAATGAATGAATAAGATTTAAATGAATGCATAAACTTTATTTGGATTTTTGTAACCAGCATGATATGATTCAGAGCAAAAGAGACATATGACAATTAGAGACAATGTCATGCTTCAACTGAGAAGTGATATATAATAAGTAAAAATGTCAAACATTAGTAAATTCTCAAACTAAATAATCAGTCACTTAAATGTAGATAAGAACTGTAGATAAGATCTTGTCTCTCTGCCAGGTTCTTCCACCACGATTGATATAAGGGAACTGGAGGCCCCTTGCCCATCTTTTGGTCCTAGTTTTGACCATTTCAGCCTCCTTACTCCCTCTGAAGTGGACAGGCTCCTGTCAGCTATTAAGAGCTACCACTTGTCTTTTTGACCTGTGCCCCTCCTGTCTAGTGAAAGCTTGTAGGGAGGAGCTACGGAGCCACCTGTTAGATATTATCAACAGCTCTCTTGAGCAAGGAGCCTTCCCAGGTTGGCTGAAAGAGGCAGTGGTGCCCCCCCCCCCCTTCTTAAAAGACCAAACAGATTCTCAGAACTTGGCCAATTATCGCCCAGAATTGAACCATCCGTTCCTGGGTAAGGTAATTGAGAGAGCAGTGGTGGGTCAGCTGCAGAGGTTTCTAGAAGATACCAAAGTGTTGGATCCCTTCCGGCCTGGTCTCTGCCCTGATTGTGGGACCAAGACTGTTTTGGTTGCTGTTCTGGACGAGCTCTGGTGTCAGTTAGACAGAGGCAGTCCTCCGCTGCTGGTGTTGTTAGATCTCACCACAGCGTTCGACACGGTAGATCATGACCTTTTCGTCCACTGCCTCATTAATGTAGGGGTGCGGGGGACAGCCGTGAGCTGGATGTCCTCGTTTCTCTGAGATTGGGGAAAGTGGGTGATGTTGGGGGAGGAGAGTTCCAGGCGATACCCCATTGAATGTGGTGTGCTGCAGGGGGCAATCCAATGCTTTTTAACACCCTTGCCAAACCAGTTTGGAGCTTTGGGCTGCGGTGCCATCAATATGCAGATGACACCCAGCTTGTCCTTACAATGGCGGGCCGGCCAGACTTGGCCCCTGAGGCTCTCCAGTGGTGTTTGGAGGCTGTGGCTGGATGGTTGAGAACTAGCAGGTTGAAACTGAATCCAGCAAGATGGAGGTCCTGTGGGTGGGTCATGGGGAGATGCTGGCCAACTTTAGTCTGCCTGTGTTGGACGGCGAGGCCCTACACCTGGCCTCATTGGTGACCAGTCTGGAGGTCATCCTGGACTCTGGGGTTTCCCTAGAGGCCCAGGTTGTGAAATCAGGCCAGACTGCCTTTTACCATCTCTGCCTGGCAAGACAGTTGGCTCCTTATCTCTCTTTTTCTGATCTGGCCACAGTGATTCATGCAATGGTCACCTACAGATTAGATCAGTGATGGCGAACCTTTTCGAGACTGAGTGCCCAAATCCCACCCAAACCCCACGTATTTATCACAAAGTGCCAACACGGCAATTTAACCTGAATACTGAGGTTTTCACTTAGAAAAAACGGTTGGCTCTGAGGTGTGCATTTCTCGGGAGAAAGCTTGGTGGTAGTCGGTGGCTTTGCGTTGAAGCAAGCGTGCAACTCTTCCAATGGGTGAATCACAACTCTAGGAGGGTTTACTTGGAAGCAGGCCCCATTGCCAGCAACCGAGCTTACTCCCTGGTAAAGGATCGCACTTTAGTTCTTCGTATGAAAATCAGTGGGGTTTAACGGCGCTTAACAGGGTTACCTACACTGCTTCCCCAAAACTAGGTCTTAAGTTTAATGCTAATAATCAAGCCCAGCAGCCCAGACCAGCCTAGATGCCCTGAGCCCCCAGGGGAAGGGCAGGGTATAAATAAATAAATAAAACCAGGCTATTCATTTTAAAAAATTTAAATACTGAATATTTACATGAAATGATGATTTGTCCAATTTTATGGCACACAATAAGAAAAATAAACACACTCTGAGAAAGAACTTCAGTAAAGCAAATAATTGCACAATAAATGTGAGCCAATAATACAGGTTGAACAAAAATAAATTCTGTCTGTACCTTTCTACACAATTCTGGCAATTAGAGTTTTCAATTGTGAACAAAACATGAAGCACAAGATTAATGGGAATACTGGAACTGATTTTTTAAAATTTCAAAATAACTGAACTGAGGTTTCAAGTTTGAAGAGCCAGTTATTATACTTCAACTGTGTAATATTATGGACTTCAACTGCTCATCAATTTACTCAATATTTCAACCTGACATATTTCATTTTTGCAAATGTTTGTTCGAGGCATGTTTGTTTGTTTGTTCGAGGCATAACTGATACAAATCCACAAGCAAATCACTCCAAATTTGGAAATCACTCAGCCTGCAAAGATTTATAAAATGGGATCAGATTTCCTTCATTGTTATTCAGCATTCGCATTCTACTCAAATGGATTTTGAAACAGCTTTATTTCATAATTTTCTGTCAAGGTTAGAAAATCGTTTCTGAAACTGTTTTTGCACATCCTCACTGACTTCTGTTGCAAATGAAGAAGGAAATTCTGCTTCACTTCACGACATTTTTCACTACATGGGAAATGAACCAAATTATTAATTTTTACCTGTCTTTCAAATAGCATCAGTTTTACCCTGATTTCCTTGATACGCGCAAAAAGATCTCAAATCATTGATATAACAAAATAAAATGATTAGGATTTGTGCAAAGGCAGTAGTTACTAACAGAGATGGTGGAAGAAGCAGGGTTCGACATCAGTCACTTGCATAGGGTAGAGGTGAGCAGCATATAGCACACTTTTCTTGTGGAACCCTGGGTTCTTATGATTTGTTTACGCATGTGCAAAAATGATGCTTCTTCCTTACCATGATTGTTTTAGGGTGTTGTTGAAAAGTCAGCGTGTGGAAACCTGATTTATTTTATGAGCAGGGAGGAAGTTACTATTCATAATTATGGGTTTAGTTATAGCCCAGGTGACTGAAAATGAGGGTTTGCCAGGCTGACACCACTCTGGTCATATGGAAAGGATGTGGCGAACAGAACTGCATCTGTTAACAGGTGTGTTATTTACAGAAAATGGCACTTAGGGAAAGTACTGAAATTGCGCTCCTCTCCAAACATTTGACACCAGGGGATTTTCTTCCAAGGAAACACATGAAGGCTCATGCTGACCCCTTTCCTTTAAACTTTGCTATTTTTTCTTCAGAGGGCCTGAATCTACAACCAGCAAGGCTTCAAAAGAAGTGAGAAGTCATTAGTAGATTAACACAAGAAACTCTAAGGAATCTTGTCAATTATTGATCATCTCCCCCTCTGTTATAATTCTTTTCCCCAAAAACAATTATCATAAATTCTCTCCCATTACTGGAAAATAAAAGCCTGTGGAGGCAAAAAAAAAGTGTGTTGGGAGGAACTTCCTTTTTATGCTGTTGAGATGTAATAATATTGACAATGTTATGATCTGGGAAAGCTAGGATGAAATTTGGGATAAAATTCCATTTTAATGCAAAGTCGTAAATTTGTACCCCAACTTTTCTTGCTATCCCTTTCAACCCCACCCGCAGATGTCAAAAAGAAATACCTTCCTGAATGAAACATTTGAACTCTTTTCTTTATCTTTTTGAAGAGAAACTTATTTTACCGCCTGCCCTGTGAATGAAGTGGACCATATTTCAGTGTTCTCCTATAGTGTTGCTTGGCAAAGATTGTGTGTGTGTGTGTGAGAGAGAGAGAGAGGGAGGGAGAGAGAGAATGGGCTTGCCAGCCCAGAACAGTGCTGGGGAATGTGGTCAGCAAGGGAGGGGGTGGTGAGCCTACATTAGGCTGGCCAACCCAGATTGGCATTGGGTTGTGGCTACCTCAGCTGGCAAGGCTGCAGAGGTAGCCACTGAGCACTGGGGGAATGGTCAGGACTGGGTAGGGGGGTCACTGCCTCAGCTGGTGAGCCCATAGCAGGTTCACTAGCTCATATTGGCACAGGATGTATGAGTGGGGGGGGGCTCACCAGGACAGATTGGAAGTGGGGTAAGGTGGTGTCTGAACTAGTGATACTTCAACAGGATGGGGTGGCTGCCTGGACTGGCAAGCCTACTACAGTCTTGATCGGCCATATTGGGAGTAGGGCAGTAGTGGGATTCAAATAATTTAACAACCGGTTCCGGTGGTGGGATTCAAATAATTTAACGACTGGCTGTTTACAAGCACCATTTTAACAACCGGTTCTGCCGAAGTGGTGCAAACCTGCTGAATCCCACCACTGGAGTAGGGTGTGGAGTAGGTGCCTGAACTGGCATGAGCACAATGAGCTCACCAGGCCATATTTTCTGGGAGGAAATTCCAGGGTCCTTGAAGGAAATTGTTCTCGACTGAATCCCTTTTAGGATGGGTTTTTACATGATTGATAAAGGAGCTGCCCTTCATTCCTTTCCTCCTTTGGCATGATTCAATGCCTTTAGATATCAGTTAAATGTAGTCTTCTTCTATCAATTCTAGGCCTGTTTTCAAGCATACATGTGTACAAAAAGAGGAACAAACCATGAAAAACTGGCAATTCCCAGAGGCTGAGGACCTCAGGGTCCTCACCAGTGAATCTTTGGTTCTGTTGCATTGTTTCTAACAAATATGGGTGATTTCTTAGTTCATAGGAATTCAGACAAGTTAAGACCAGATTTATAATCTGATCCTTTTCTATGAAGTTTAGTGCTAGAAAAGGAAGTTTAAAATCTCCCTCAGCCTGTAACATAGGATAACTCAGGATTTAGATCCTTTTCTGTTTACTAAATGATATTTAATAAAAGAGTTGTTCGCTGTTCAAAGAATGATGAAATCCTTCCGTTACTTAAGGTCAATACGACCTCTAGTATAATTGTACAATATGTGGAAAAAGGGGAAATGAAATAGCTGAAGAGTGGCTGATAAGAGATTGAGGAACAGCCAAAAACATCTGGGGAATACCAACTAAAAGACATCTGGACACCAGCAAATAGTAAAGACACTTGCACAACACTCATGCTCAAGCCACCAGTCTGTTGGGCAATATCTATAGGGTGGTGACTGTGAATCTGACTGAGAACATAACAATCTATCCAGGACAGTTGAGACAGCAGCAAGAACTTTGGAGAGAAGTGTAGCACCAGCTATACCACTCCACATACACAGCAGTCTCCCATCTTTGAAGAACCAGTAAAATAGGATTTGGTCTTCCTGTAGTGGTGAACATGAGCATGAATGCATAGGAAATGCATAGGTCATTTTTGCACAGTCTAAATATCCCAGGTTGAGCAAGGGTAATATCCCGGTTTGGCTAAGAAGTTTGCACGGTTCTTGGTCCTAAAGCAGGTTTGTCCTGTGATATTTCCCTGATCCCGGGATTTTCAAAAATTGCCAATTTGGCAATTCTTTACAAAATCCGCAGTGAACCCACTACCGTGCAAACACAATGGGAGCAGAAACAGTTTATTTTTCCCACCCAGCCGCCTGATCTCCTTGCCCTGCCACCTGCCCCCCTGATCTCCCCACCTGATGTCATGTTAGTTTTCAACTGCTGAGCCGCTGATCATTACAGCCTACCCTTCCTGAAACATTCCCCCAAGCACATTTTCTGTTCATGGTATCGACTGGGTGCCATTTCACCTGGGATAATCAGGAATGAAGTCCCAAAATATCCCTGTTTTCTGCACATATACTGGTTGCTTGGAGGGCATAGCTAGGGAGATGTGCACTTTGGGCCAAATGTTAGTGGACATATCACTGGAGGAGGGGGGTCTCTTGTTTTCCATAAAAATATGAGAACATGAGTGGGAATATGAGGTGATGCTGTGCCCCATTGTTTTTGCTACTACTTGCCATGTTGAGGCCTATCCAAAATGGGGAAAAGGGGGGCTTTGTTTTCCCCCACTGCTGCCCCAAAACAACAGCCAATCAGAACGCAGGACACCGGGGATGTTTGTGCATGCGCGGATATGTGTAAATACAAAAGACCCGGGCTCATGCAAAACAAACTGGAGTATTTCCTCCCAATCTTTACTTGATTCCTTCACAGAAACAGGCAGCCATGCAAAGGGAGAAACCGGGATAAAATAGACCTGGATTGTAATATATCGATTGTAACCTGGTATAAATGTGCCATGCAGAAATGGCCATAGTGTTCACTGCTGTTTTTCAATAAATGCATAGTGAAACCACTGAGAAGCCCACTGGGTCTACTTTCTTTTTCGATCCCTATAAAGAGCCCCTTTGTAAATCCTGAATCAGTTCCTTGAATTAAATCAGCCCTTCTGATGTGTTCTTTTCCTAGTAGCATGGATCATGGAAATGGTGTAAAGGGAAAGCACTTCCTCGGAATTGTGGCCCAGTTGCCACAGGGATTTTTTAAAGGTAAACTTTTCATAAAAGCTGTGATCATGGATGTCTAACATAATATGTAGTTTAATCATCAGCCTTTCTACAGGAACAGGGTTCGTTTATAAAGTTTGTAACTTACAGCATGGAAGAAACAGGGCTAGCGGGAGCAGGTGCCATTTTGTAAATTGTTAAATATTGTTGCACGATGTCACTATCACTTAGAATTTCACTCAGTATGATTGAAAGTCCATGTACAACTAATTTAGTAAAAGCTGTGTAAGTAGAGTGATTTTTCAATGAGAGTATGCCAAATAAAGTTAATTCCTGAACTATGGAGTTAGGCAATCATTAGAACAACTAACTGAGAAAAGGTAGACTGGATTCTTGTACTTTCCAGGTGCTTTTATCATCCGGTTAGTATTTCCCATCAATTATGACATGTATATGAGAGAAAGGGATGTCAGCCTGCCTGACTGCCCCAGTGAGTCAGATACCTAGCACTGTGCACAAACACATTGCTGGCAGTAAAATCAGACTGAACATAAATAATTGCTGCATGGGATTCCTTTGTGACTCAGTGGCTGTCTGTTCTGTGTTACCCATCCTTTCATGTGTGTGCTTGCAAAGTCTCAATTGTTTTCCTAGGTCTCAACGTGATTTACTTCCTTCTCACTTAGGTCTCCTAAACTGTTTTTTGTGCTGAATATAAAGAACTTCAAAATTTTGAGAGCCAGAGCAACATAATAATTTTAGAGTATCAGAGCAGGAGGGTCTGGGGAAATCAGGTTCAAATCCCCACTCTGCCATGAGGTTTGTTGAGTGACCTTGGGACCATCAAACTCTTTCAGACTAGCCTTTCTCATAGGGCTGCTGAGAGGACAAAATGGAGTTGGGGTTAGGGAAGATGATGGAAGATGTCTGAGCTCTTTGGATGAAGGGTAAAAACATACTGAATAAATAATAAAAGATTGACACCTAAAAAAACCCTTTAAGAACTTAAGAGGTAACCTACTGAAGCAGTATATGAGTCCAACAGTAACCAACCAAATACTCCCTAGATTTGCTGATGGGACATTAAGTTATAAGCTCTTTCCATTGTTTGTTCCCTGCAATAACTAGTATTATAGGCATAAGCAGGGAGCCTGCAAGTAATTATGTAGAACCCACCAAAATGGGTTCTTTTTCTCTTTTTTAGGATTCTTTTTCTCGTCTGGTTTATTTAAGCATTCATTTTTTTCTTTAAAAATCTGTAGAGTTTCCAGAGTAGGAAGAAATTCCCGGCTTTTTCATGAGTGGACCCATTTTGTGGTTTTCTTTATCCATCCTGGGGCTCGCCAGTTTATGAAGTGATGCTAGGAATACAAAGGTACCATTTAGCTATTGTTGCTGGTAGCCATTGATAAAGCTATTGGCCATGAACATGTTTCATCTTCTTTTAAAACCCCTGCTGCAACGAGGTTCCATAACTTGAGTGTTTGCTGGGTGAAAAATACTTCCTGAATCTGCTGCTAATCACTTTTACTGAGTAACTCAGTTATAGGTTTCTGGGAGGGAGTGGGGAAAATCTCATTTTTCATTAAATCATGCATATGTTTATCAACTTCAGTAATATGGGCCTGATAACACTATGAGAAGTTTCCAGCCAAGCAAGCTCCCTCCCTCCCTCCTTTCTTTTCTTTTCGGGTGAAACCTGGGTGGGGCCCTTGTCCATTACTCCCCCCCCTCCCATTCCACTACTGGCACTAGATTTTCCCCATAGAGAAAATGGCCCAATACCTTGATTATTTTGATTTTCTAGAATTGCTTTGGTTGATGAACAGAACAACTTATTGAGCCTTGAGACAGAAGAGATAAGGTGGGATAGAAATGTTTGAAATACATAAATATGTAGGAAATGATACTTTTTCTGACTTTATGCAAAAAGAACAGATTCATTTTTTGAGAACACTGTTTCTGTATGCCTGTCCAAAATGTTTGTACAGCATAAACAGTCATATGGGACAGAAGCATTAATGGCTCAGGCCAGCCTGATCTTGTAAGAGCTTGTAAACGAAGCAGGGTCATATTTGGTAAGTATTTGGATGGAATTTTAGAGTTGGATGGAATTTTAGACCACCGAGGAATTTTAGAGTTGTTATGCAGGGAAAGGCAATGGCATGCAACCTCTGTTAGTCTTTTGCCTTGAAAGCTTCACAGCAGGGGTGTCAAACAGCTCACGGGCCTGATCCCCTTGGGTGAAACCTGGGGTAGTCGTGCAGGGGACAGGCCAGCAGATAGCCTCCTACTGACCTGCTTGTCTTCTTGGGTGTAGCTCTTGCCTTGCTCCAGGGGCTGGGATGGGGGGGGGGAGTGTGTGGGATGCCAAAATGCACCCCCTATGTGACCCAGACAATGGCACCTGGCTCAAATGTCCCCCTGCCCCCTAGATACACCAATGATGAGTAGTGTAGAACTGTTGCTCTTGCTCATCAGTAGAACAGCTGAGCAAGAGCAGAGCCTGTTTCAGATATGAGCTGGTGGTTCTGGCAGAGGAAAAGCTCCCGTTGCTGCCTCTGTGCTTGCCTCTTTTAGAGAGAACTCCCTTGCTAGGGAGGTTGTACCTTTGATATTCTGTTCCCAGTAATTTTTTCTGTTCAGCTATAAGCAGTTCTGAGCCCCACAGGGTGTTCTCAGCAAGGGATGTGCCTTCTGCACGGTCCTGAGCTCTGGAGCTGCACGGTCCTGAGCTCTGGAGCAATATGAGGCCAAGGAATTGAATGTCCTGACAGTGTTCTCAAAAAATGAATCTGTTCTTTTTGCATAAAGTCAGAAAAAGTATCATTTCCTACATATTTATGTATTTCAAACATTTCTATCCTGCAGTGGCGTAGGAGGTTAAGAGCTCGTGTATATAATCTGGAGGAACCGGGTTTGATTCCCAGCTCTGCCGCCTGAGCTGTGGAGGCTTATCTGGGGAATTCAGATTAGCCTGTACACTCCCACACACGCCAGCTGGGTGACCATGGGCTAGTCACAGCTTCTCGGAGCTCTCTCAGCCCCACCCACCTCACAGGGTGTTTGTTGTGAGGGGGGAAGGGCAAGAAGATTGTAAGCCCCTTTGAGTCTCCTGCAGGAGAGAAAGGGGGGATATAATCCAAACTACTCTTCTTCTTAATGTCACATCCTAAAAACAATATGAGGCCAAGGAATTGAATGTCCTGACGATGAACCAGTGAGGGTCCTGCTCCCCCATTGGTGGCCAACATTCGATCCCCTCCTGGCCGTGGGGTAGCAGCGCCTGGGTACTGTTGCTCTGAGGCCCAGCAAAGCCTTCCTGCCTCCCCCAACCCCCAAAAGCCAGCCCGCCTCCCCCCCTCACTCCCAACACCCTGCGGAGCACCTGCTCTGTGGACTTGGCAAAGTCTCCCCATCTCCCTCCCTCAACCTTAACACTCAGCCCAGGCCTATGGAATAGCTGCACTGATGACCCGGCGAAGCCCTCCCCCCTCCCCACAACCATCCCAATTCCCCCTCCACCACCCTAAGCCACACCTTCAACCCTACTGCTCCTTCAAGCCCTCTGCCACCCCAATAATCACCTTCCAACCCTCCCCAACCCCAATCCCTAACTTTTCCACCCTCCTCCCACAAGTCTCACCTTGCCATCTTCCCTACCCCAAGTCTCACCTTGCCACTCTCATGCACTCCAATGCTAACCTTCCAACCCTTCTCCACATTAATACTCACCTTCCAATCCCCCACACCAATGCTCACTTTCCAACCCTCCCTCCACACCCAACCACACCTTCCAACTCTCCCCCACCCAAGCCTTACCTTTCAATCTCCCCCACCCCAAGTCTCATCTTGCCACCTTTGCCCACCAGAACTCTCACCTTTCCAACCTCCTTTTATCCTGAAACCACTCTGTTCCACCTTCCCCCAATTCACATCCCAAACCTCACATTTCAACCCTCCCGCCATCCCAAGCCATTCTGTTCCATCCTCCTGCACCCAAGTCATTCCTCTTCACCCTCCCCTATCCTAACTTCCACCTACCCCAAGCCACACCTGTCCAACCTCTCCCACCCTCAAGCCATGGACCCAGACCAGGTAGGCAGCGAGCATCATGCCAGGACCAAGGGCGGTGGGGGGGGGGGGAGACTACAACCTCAGTAAAGCTCACTGCAGGGGAAGATGCTTCCTCTTCCACCCCTTGCTAGGGCCCGTTGCATCTCCCTTGCATAAATATTTTACCAGAACCAGGGGGAGGAGGGGGAATGGATAGATTGACGTATGCTTAGATTACTGCTTTAGCTTTTGAATACTTCTTTGGGTGTTTAGTATTTGTTTATTTTGAAAGCTATGGAAATGGCAGCAGGGGTGCGGGGAGGAGAGATTTTTTTAGAATCAAAAAGCAGTCCATTCCTTTTGTATACAAGGGTCCAAGGATACTGCCATTCACTTCAAACAGAAGCTTGGATTATTTGCTTAGCTAAATGGCCCTGCTTAGCTAAATGGCCCTGCTAGTAGAGAGACATTTTTGTGCCTGTATGGAAACTGCTGAAACTGTTGAAATTGTGGCCAAGTAATCCCCCTTTACCTCAGCCAGGTCTCTGAGTAGCAGCCTGAAACTTCTCCAAACAAAGCTGTCTTAAAACAGAGACCAGCCCTGTCCTGGCCTGTCTCTATGCTCTGGGGACAATTGTCAGCAAAGCACATAGCTGTTTTGATTTTCCCTCAGCTGTGTGGGGCTTTTTTTGTTATGCTGTAACATAATCTGCAGACTCTCTGAACAGTCATTAAAAGGAGGACAAGGCACCGTTTTCCAAGCTGATGCTGGGATAGCATATGTGTGTGGACAGCTTTTCTCCATAATGAATGTTAATAAAGTATATTCTCGGTTTAGAGAAACACATCTGATAATTGCTGCTACACAGACTTTGACCCCAGATTTTGGTGCAATAGTTCAGAGCAAGTGTCAATTATCAAAGATTGTTAAATGAAAGAAAACACTGGAAGAGTGGTATTTTTAAAACATGTTTGCATTTAAAATAAAATATAATATCATTAGTTGGCTTTGCCTGTGTCTTCTTCAAAGTTGATATCTCCAGTTCCTGGCATTAAATTTTATGGCATAAATAGTCCAACCTGACCAAGTGACATTTATGTCACAGGCCCTCGTAACAAATGACTTTGGCACTCCTGCTCTACAGGGTTGCTATAAGTCAGCTGCAACTTGACAGTACTTTATGCCACGCTCTCTCTCTCTCTCTCTCTCTCTCTCTCTCTCTCTCTCTCTCACACACACACACACACACACACACACACACACACACACACACACACACACACACACTTGCAGTCAGAAGATATAAGAAATTCTTTATACATCTATATATCTAATTCTGATGTTTGCCTCCTGCCTGTGGATACTTAAATCTGCACATAGGGGCATCCTCACCCCCAACAGTTTTTCTACAGACTCAGAGCTGAAACTAAAATTGTAGGCAGGGTTTAAATCCTCCCAATTTTTAAAAGACCATTCCTAGGGAAAGGGTTAGATGGAAAGTACTGCAAGCAGGCCTCCACTCACAAATCAGGACTTTCCTGCCTTCATCTCCAGCCTAATCACACACACACACCCCACATCAGCTCCTGGGAATTTAATAGATCCTCACACTGTGGTAGTGGGACTGTGGAGGGACTTCCGTGAAAGAGAGAAATTGGCCAAAAAGAAAAAGAGAATGCCTTTTCACTAACAGAAATGTCATTCCGCTGACTGTTACCAGTAAAACTAATTCATGGGGTTTTCTTTATGTGCAATTATATACACTTTCTCAGTAGATGTGACAAGCCACTCACTTGGTTCAGGCAATGGTTTGGTACCTTCATGAATTTGTTTTCACTCAAAAACTACTGTCATGCACTACTAGCTAATGAGTTATTTCCTGGTTTGTGGCAAACCTCAATTTGCTAACTATGTTTTGCAGTTGCCTGACATACCAGGAAAGCCAAACCCAATTTGCTATCCTGGTTTTCTGGGTAAGTGCAAACCACAGCTTGCCGTTTTGGATGTGAATATAAACTATGGTTTGCCACAATCCTAACCAATAAAAGGCTATGAGATGGAATGTTGTGATGATGAACCTTGAACCAATCAGCGATCAGGACTCATAAAGTGGTGGCCATTGGTGGCCAACATTCATCCCCTTCCCCGCCTTGGCTGGACCCAGGACCATGCCCCAGCACCCCATCCCGGCCAGTAGAGCAGCAGCACTTTGGTCCTGCTGCTCTGTAAAGCCACAGAAGCCCTCCTGCCTCCCCCCACCCCAACAGGCCACTCTCACCTTTGGCGCAGCAGTGCCTGGGCCTGTAGAAGCCCTCCTGTCTCCTCCCTACCTCAACAGCCCCAGCTGCTAGAGCAGCACCACCTCAGTGCCTGCAGCTCCACAGGCATGGACAACCCTCCCAGCTCCCCCCCAAGCCTCACCATTCCATTCCCCCCACTCCAATGCTCACCTTCCAACTCTACCCCACCCCAAACCATACCTTACAACCCTCCCTATACCCAAGCCACACCTTCTACCCACCCAAGACTTCCCATTCCACCCTTCCACCCCAGGTCTCCCCTTTCTACCCTTCAATACTCATCTTCCAACCCCCTTCACACCTCACCTTTCTGCCCCACCATCCCAAGCCAAACCTTCCAACTCTCCCCCACCTCAAGTTTCAACTTTCAATTCTCCCTCACCCAAGCCAAACCTTCCAACCCTTCCTCACCCCAATCCTCATCTTTCACTTTCAACCCTCCCTCACTTCGACCCACTCCTTTCCACCTACTAAGCCAGAACTTTCTAACCTCTCCACCCTCACCCCCACCAGCCACAGGCCCAGGTAGGTCACAAGTCTTAACACTAGGAGTGGGGGAGGGAGGACTACAGCCACAGTAAAGTGTACTGTAGGGGAAAATGTCTGCTCCCCCACCTTTTGCTGGGGCCCACTGCATCTCCCCCACAATGGGCTTTGCTGCTTGTTAAAAAATAATTAACTTGCAACTTGTAAGGACACAGTTAAGAGGGAGGGATCATGCAAGGGAGTCTGAAGATTCTGCCAGCCCTGTTCACCAAGACCAGGGGTCTGCAACCTGCGGCTCTCCAGATGTTAATGGGCTACAAATTCCATCAGCCCAATTGGCAATGCTGGCAGGGGCTGATGAGAATTGTAGTCCATGAAAATCTGGAGAGCCGCAGGTTGCAGAATCCTGACCAAGACCATTGTTGCATCTGAACCAAGCCACTATGTGGGGAACACCAGATTAGACTGAGAAATGAAGTATTTAAAATATCATTTCTGCTGGCTTTTTCATTGAAGTCGTGGACGTTAAAGGTAGAAGCCAGCAATGTTAAAATGCCCAGTCATGGCCAATAAAACTTAAATATGCTGGGTTGGATCCAGATGTATCTATTCAGTAGAATAAGACTTTCTTGCTGCAGCTCAAAGTATTCCTCAAAATGCTGCATCTGAGAGACAGGAAACCCTCTAAATTAGCATGAGGGGTCAATATCTGTAGTAGAAGGAAGGATTCAGCAAATACCTCTTACTGGAAATATGCCACTGGATCCAACCCATCAAGCAATCCAGTACAAACATTAATTTTTAAACCAATCAGTAAGGAATTATTCCTGAAGCCATAAGAAATACTTCTGCCCTGCCCAACACTGCCTGTGTGGAGAATTCGTGTTCCAGTAGTCCTTATATAGCTTTGGGGAGATCAAGAGTTTTGTTTAATGAAAAACAGAATTCAGTGGTTCCCTATGGAACTGAGCTTTGATTCCCCCTCCCCCAACAATTAAAACATTGGAAACAAGTTTATAATGGAAAGACTGAACTATACCTCATATTATCTGTGGCTGTGTATTTCTAAATGGAAATTCATGACCAAAATATTTTACTGATCCGTGCTCAATGGAAAACTTGAATGCCGCATGAGCCGTGCCTACTTTTATCATGTTCATCTTTCCTGCTTAAAATGCCATGTATGGGACAAACTGCAAAATATTGTTTGGACTCTCATCTCACTGGAATCACTGTACTTGGTTTTCAAGAAAATACAATCTAGGTCAATCTGAAGCAAAGCTTTTAGAATTCCTCTGTGTAGAAAGTGCTTTATGTGCGCTCTGCTTACTATAGTTCATATTTTTAATAAACAAAAATAGTTGCCAAGGCAGTTCCTCAAAATTCTGTTTCAGTGAAGTCTCCGTCAAGGCACAATGGGGGGATGGCTGGCTTTTCCCTCACCTTTCTCTGGTCTTGTTGACAGAAGTTGGATATAAATATTTTAAGTACACTATTGCAGAAGAACAGAGAGTTTCAGCAGTGAACATTTTGGACTTTTAATTTGTCAAATTCAAGGATTTCAACAATGCCATACTAGCAGGTAGAGCAGATACCTGAAGTTAAAGGCAAAAGTACTAGGCCAGCTGGACTTTGTGAAACTGGCAGATGTGCTCATTCGGCAATATAGATTTTCACACATTTTAGATTCTGGTGACTGTAAGAATAGCAAAGGATTTTGCTGAGTCCTATAATACATTTTAAACTTATTTTCCTAAACAATGTGTCTCTTTTTTAAACAGCATAAGGGATGAGAGGCTAAATTTGTTGCTTCTCTTTTCAAAGTTCATAAATGTTATTCTTTAGTGATCTGAAAACAAAGTGTGCTGCCACAGACATGGTCCAAAAAGCTCTCTGGCCTTTTTCTATTAATGGAATTGTTTTTGCTGTGTTTTGTTTCCCAGGCTTTTAATTTATGAGTTTGTTGGTGTATTGCTTTCAAAGCATCAACCAAAGGAAAGATCAGATATAATAGCCAGATGACGTGATAAATTGTCACTAAGGGAAATATTGTTTCACTTAAAACAAAATCTACCACCCGTTCCTGCAGTATACACATCTCATCTAGTTAATGCTGAAAAATTAAGCTAACACAGGAAGTTTTTTATTTAATTATTTAACAACCATCATTTTAGGTAAAGGCAGAGGACAGTTGACACGTTTCCATTCTAAGGATGGAATGAAGGTGTCTGAAAAGGCTCCAATGCACATGCCATTCTTGTTTGCTTTGGCTATTTTGGAAAGTTGTTAAAATATTCTAAAAAGGTAGGGCACCAAAAGACATTGCTCCTTTTTTTCTCTTCTGTTCTGCAAAATAGTCACTACAGAGGAGACAATAAAAAACATAGTTACCGTAGTAAAAGTGAGGTGTGTAATAAGGTATATATCCCTCTGGGTTACTACCGGTACATTAGTGTTGGTGCCACAGAAGTCAAATCACAGTAAAAAAGAACAGAGTTTGGATTTATACCCCACTTTTCTCAATGGTAAGTGGCTTACAAACTCCTTTCCTCTCTCCACAACAAACATCTTGTGAGATAGGTGAGGCTGAGAGGGTGTGACTGGTCCAAGGTCACCCAGCAGACTTCATGTGTAGGAGTGGGGAATCAAACCTGGTTCTCCAGATTAGAGTCCACCTCTTGTAATCACTTCACCACAACTACAACAAACAAGTGGGGACCTGCAAGAAACTTGCCAGGAGGGAGCATTACCCTCACCTTTGCTTCCTCCCTTTTTCTCTTGCTTCTCTGCTGCTCACTCATTTTTCATCTCCTTTTACTCTTCTCTCTCTTTCTGACACACTATTTTAGCTCTTTCTGTCTCTTTCTTTCTGCTCTGTTACCCAAGCTTTCTCTTTCTGCTGCTCTACCCCAGCTCTCTTTCTAATCTAGAAACCAGGTTTGATTTCCCAGTCCTCCACCTGAGTGGCGGGTGCTTATCTGGTGAACCAGATGTGTTTCTGCACTCTTACATTCCTGCTGGGTGACCTTGGGCTAATACAGTTGGACCTTGGGCTAATTCAGTTTCAGACCAGTTTTTTTGTGATTAAGCATATGAGATGCATAAATTAAGAATATGAAATACGTAAAACTGAAATTTAGATTAATAATTTAAATAAATGTTCTAGACACTGTTTTCTGAATAGTAAGGAAAATGTTGGAGTCGTGTTTGCTCCCTTCAAGTACTTTCATAGGTAGCAAAACCAACTTTCAATATGTTTATTTGAAAATGAGACTCAGATTTTGATGCAACATTTCCACATGTGTGGTTTAGGACTGCAAACTCTTATCCAAGATCCAAGCAGACTACAGTGTGTTGGTAAATGTTTGTGCATTTCAGGAATGCTTTTTGAACAGTTCACAATGTACTCAAGATTCACGTAGGCACACTGTAAACAGAACAGAATAGTTCTTAGGGAAGTTAAATAAATTTTGTTAGACGATAACTGAATGACTGGAAAAAATCCCATTTTTAACCACAAATAGAACCCAATATACAACCAGTTGCACTGAAATAACCCCAAGTTTATTTGTCTGGTAAAGTGTCCAGTCCAGTGGTCTTCAACCCCTGGGCTAGGATCCTGTGGTGGACTGTGAAGTCCCTCTGCCGAACTGTGAGCTGTTGTTGAGTTGCCTTTTGGAACCATCACTGAACAAAGCAAAAGAAGACTATGCTGCCCAGCAGTCTTTGCGTGCATACTCTCAGGGGTGGAGAGGGTTTGTCTGTGACTCCAACTTGTGGCTTGCTCCTCATTATGGTATACCTCTCTGTTTCCTGCCCCTGGCTGTATGCCCCCCCGCCCCCTTGGCACTATGCCACGGATACCTGAGATTGTCAACATTCAAGTGCTGGCTGGAGATCTCCTGGAATTACAACTGATCTCCCAGGAACAGAGACAAGTTCTCCGGGGGGGGGGGGGCGGGACGGGGGGGGGGGCAGCAGCTTTGGTGTGTGGAGTTTGTGGCATTATACCCCATTGAAGTTTCTCCAAAACCCTGACTTCCTCAGGCTCTTCCTTCAAAATCTCCAGGAGTTGGAGAACTCCAGGAGTTCTGTGAAGACTACTGATCTAGTGGTTGAAGGTTGAGGCAAAAAAGAGGTAACTGGTGTTTTTTTTGTCATAATAACAATGAGATTTCTAGTATTAACTTAATCTTAAAATATTGATAAGAAGGAAGTGGGAGTACTAATGCATGACACGCACGTGGACACTAGATATTCTAAAGAATTAGAACACTGTTTCCCAATAGATAATTTCCAACACCAAAATTAAATTTATTGAATGTTTTAAAAAACATATACGTCATCAGTTTCACTCTAGAAGGCATCCAAAGTCACTCACAATAATTTCAAAATACACAACCAATAATACCCTATATACAATCCTAGAGTATTGTTCAATGAATGTCCTGTATTATACCATTACATTTTTTCCTCTTTCTGTTCTCTGTAATCTGCCTTGAGTCTTGAGAAAGGCTGGCTATGAAAGGAAGGGAGGGAGGGAGGGAGGGAGAGATGGGAGCTAAGTAAGCCTAATCTGTGATGGAATTCCATTACTGTAGAAAGATGGGAGAAAGCAATGAAAAGGCTCTGCTTTTCAAAATGGCAGTAAAAAGCTCCATGGCACAGAGTGATAAGCTTCAATAGGGCATCCCACGCTCTGCTCACACCCTGAGTTTGATCCAGTCAAATGTCAGAAGCTAGCCAGTCCAAGGTCGATCCATCCGTACATCGTTCTGGGGCCGGTTAGATGAATCGCCTGCTTGCTGGGGGTAAACAGTTGGGGCAGGCAATGGCAAACCACCCTGTAAACATAGTCTGTCAAGTAAATATCACAATGTGATATTACCCCCTGTGTCAGTAATGACCCAGTGCTTGTACAGGGGGATCACCTTTACCTAACCCATGGAGGTAAATCTTGAAACATCTGTTAGACTGCTGCCCTTGGTGAATAATAAACAACAGAATTTGATTATTTGAAAAAGAGGAAGCCGATGTAGGGCATAAACTAGAAGAACTCTTACAATCTGGAGTTGCATGTTTTAAAGCAAGAGATGTGAGATTTATCATCTCATATTTTTGTGTAGTACTTACGCAAATGTATGTCAGGAGAAAAATAAAATTGACGTTCATAGACTGGCTGCTTAGTGAGCTTAAATGTGTTATTTACATTGATAGAAGGAAAGAGAACAAAAATCTTATTAGGGATTTAGTAGTTAAAGGTATTTAATAATTTATTACTATGGAAAATGAGGGTTCTGCAAAGTGCATTAGAGCAGTACCAGACAGCTGAATTTGTGGTATGTTCCTATGAGCAGCTGACTGATTTCCAAGGTGTCTGGAAATCTTACGGCATGTATTCTCTGGACAAAGCTCTTCTGGTCTTTCCTCAGCCATCCTGAATTGATCTGAAATTAGCATTTCCAGGGTCACTTAGACATGGGTTGTTTGACCTGACTTGGATACTGTTGAAAAACAGAGATTTCTCTCCACAACATCAGAGTGCTTTTGTGCACCTCCCAGGGCTCCTCCATCTTTCCTGTAATCTTTCCAAAACCTGCTTTGTTGCCATACTTAGGGGAAAAAACGTAGCAAAGCCTGGATGGAATCCATGTGAATAGGAAGGTCTGCATCTTCCCAGTTGTGTTCACGTAAACACCCTGTTTTCCTGTTCCAGTTGCTGGGACAGCCACCTCTCCCCACCCCCACATCACCAGATCTGTACAGGTAGATCTGTACAATTTTGCACAATTGTTGTGCAAAAGATGCATTATAGGTTGAGAATGATTAAAGACTAAGGCAGTGATTGGGCTTCTCTGCCTTCTTCTAGTTTGTCAGTCTTTCCAGCCATCCCTTCTCCTATAACTTTTGCTTGTCATATATACTGTATATGTGTGTGTGTGTGTGTGTGTGTGTTTGTGTCTTTGTAGCTGTCCTACCTTCCTCCTGTTGTTTCTTTCATTCCTCCCTCTCCCCTCCAGTTGTCTCCTTCAGGTGCATGAACTTCAACTACCGCTTTCAAGCAGATGTGTCCAGTCTCATTCACACAATAAAGTTCTTCCTGCCCCTTCAGCTGAGTATGATGGACCACATTCCTTATCTTTTCACCCTTAAACCTTTCAGTTGATGAAACCATTAATTCTCCATTTCGTGCTCCTTTCCTTACCTCAAATAAAGCCATAATTTAAAATTCAGCGGAAAGGCTTTTAGCTGGTAGGGAGGGTTTCGTTAGTGAAAATGGGAACCAATCAGTCAAATTTTTATTTTAAGTCATTATTTTAAAATGCAACTGAATTATGGTAGTTTTTTTTTAAACGTGCCATCAAGTCACAGCTGACTTGTGGCAACCCCAGGTAGAGTTTTCAAGGCAAGAGACATTCAGAGGTGTTTTGCTACTGGGTGTCTCTGCATCACAACTCTGGTATTCCTTGGAGGTCTCCCATCCAAATAGCTGGCAGGAATTACCCTGATTAGTTTCTGAAATCTGATGAGATCATGCTAACTTAGAGCTATCCAGAGCAGGACATTTTTTTATTGCCGAGTAATCACTGCAGAGTAACGTGACAGTATTTTTTAACCCCCACTGGTTTTTGAGGCAAATCATGTGTGCTTTTAGCATGCACGCCTAGTACACAAAATCCATTGAACTGTTTACATCAGCAGTTGCTTAATGTACAGAACGACAGAGTCAGCCAGATTTCCAGACGTTCCCCAGGAACAATCTCATGTATGGCCAGAAATGAGAAAGAATGGAAAGGAAAAAAATGCCTGAAGTCTATTAACCAGTTTGACAAATGTTATCTTTGTTGAAGGCTTTCTCGGTCAGCATCACTGGGGTGCTGTGTAGTTTCCGGGCTGTATGGCCATGTTCTAGTAGCATTTTTCTCCTGACGTTTTGCCTGCATCTGTGGCTGGCATCTTCAGGGGATCAGTAGCTGGCATCTTTTTTGTTATCTTTCAGAGTTATCTTTCAGTTATCAGAGTTATCTTTCAGAGTTATCTTTCAGTGTGATTTATCACCTGTCTCACTCTTCCATGTTGCCATTACCCTTTCTTATTATATTTTATACACTCAGTGCAAATGTGTGATGTGCTGTTGGGTTAAAAAGACCCTAGCTATATCTGTCAAGTGACATTTCTGTATCTGTGAACTATTTGTTTTATCAATACCTCACTTTTCTTCTGTCATGGAACTCAAGGACACATATATAATATAATACCCAGGTAGTCTCCCAGAAGTGCTTAGCACCTTCCAACCTCAGGAATAAAGATCTACCTGAAAAAGTAGCGATGTGAGTAACAAAAGGTTTGCGAGAACAAGTCCCATGGCGATGCCAACAGCCACTAGGCTGCGCTGTTGAACAAGGAAAGAATCACGGCAAAGGCTCCCCCTCCTACTTGTAATTCTTTTGCGGGGAGGTTGTGCAGAGGAGGGTTCAAGTCTTTCTGAGCCATGTGCAGCGAGTAAATCCCTTTCCTTGTCTTTGGGAGTTCCTGGGTGTCGTGGGGCTGGGAAGCCAGAACCTCCCCTTCTAAGGGCGGTCGTCGCCTCTCACCTGCAAGAGCGCTTGCGATGCACCAGCACTGGGAATAACCTCCACGTGGACACCAAGGGAGATCGGCCACCCAAGAGCTTTGTACGTGGTCGCTTTGCATGTTCATGGAGGGAGACGATAAGGAATCGGGGAGCCCGTGAAGGGTCCAGGCCCACCCGCCTCGAGAGCCTCTCTCCTATCTCTCCCCATCCCCGGTCTCCTGCGCAGGGTTAGTCTTCCTCGCCAGGCCGGCAGCCGCCTTCCGCCGTGGGGGTGGGAAAGGGGCGCCTCTGCCTTTGGTTAGCGCCTCCGCTGCGTTTCCAGTAGCTCGTGAACTCCAGCCCGGTCTGTGGCCTGCCCGTGTAGGTCGCATCTCGTGTCCTCTGCCCGGTCGGCGCGCTCACTGGCCCTGGCGGCTTCTGCCCCGGGGGTCTGAGAGAAGATTTGCAAAAGCAGGTAAAGTCTGAGCCCGCAGGGGCACCGCCTTCGGACTGCTTCCACTTTCGCTGTGTAGGCATAGGACCGTATGCGGGTCGTGGCGGCGTGTGCGGGCCAGCAAGAGACCCTTGCCCTAAGAAATGTGGGGCGGGGGGCGGGGGGGGGGAGAGGGGAAGTCAGCAGAGAGCGGCAGAGGTGGTCGGTCGGGGGCTCCAAGCCGCGGCGTCCTGGGAATCTGCTGTGGAGCGTGGGCAGATCTCCTCTCCACCTTTGAGCCCCGGGGCTCTTTTTCTCTTTGCCGTCGTGTGGGCGCTACGGTGGCAGATTAGGTCTGGCAAGGATTAGTTGCGCCAATATCCCGTTAACATAGGATAGTAACCATGACGCTGTCTTAAGGGGGATGCTTTTAAATGTGAGTCACAAACGTGGAGAAAAAGAGACCGCGGAGATGCCAAACGTGCTCCTGGGCTTCCGGCATTAAACGCCTTTCTCACGAACATGTTCCCTTCACGTCGAAAACGAGATGTCGGTGGGAAAGGGTCCCGCGTGCGGCTTTTCTGTGTGTGGAGATTTCTTGCTGTTTGGGCAACAACGAAGCGCATGAGCTGGAGCGAGGAGTGGTTCCTCCCTCCCGTAAACTATACGCGGTAAGAACCCGGTAGAGAGGCATAGGACCACACGGAGGAGTTCCTTTATCAGCCTCTGGAGCGTCTCAGAAGTTTGCTCTTTCCCAGGCTAATGCACCCGTGCCCGCCTCTCTTGGTGCTAAGTGCACTTCTGGGGTTCCACAACAAATTATTAATTTGCATATTTAGCAGCGGCTCATGGGTATGTTGTTGAAATGCTCACCATAACTTGAAAACATAGTCCAGGGCACTGACCTTGGAGCCCAGGAACATGGCCCCATCCCTTCGCTTTTAATACATCTAGTCCTGTCTTTTCAAAGTATTGTTAAAATGCTCACCATAACTGGAAAAGATAGTTCAAGGCAGGACTTGGTCTGTTAAAAGCAACATTAAAGTTCCACATCCTGACCCAGCTTTGTAGGTGAACAAGTTGGGGTATTACACTTTGTCTCTTGGCAACTGCCACAGGTGCTCTGGAGGCTTGATTGCCAGCTGGCTGTGCTTCATGGAGGGAGACTAACTGTCTGGGGTTGGGGGCGTGGATTACCCCCATGTTCCCAGCCAAATGTGCCACTGGGTGAATTGTATTTGGTTGGAGGGAATACAGGAAAGCATCTTTCCCTTTTTCTTACTTGTGACATCCAGTTTCCTGAGTCAGTAGTCCTTAAGGTGGCGCACTCTTTCCAGTTAAGACGTGTCGATGACGCGACGCTTTGCTTCCTTCTACCTGCCATAGCCCCACAAAGCCTTGGTTTTGTTTGTCGAAAGGAATGGGCGTTTAGGGTGACATGTTGGCATGTGACTTTTTAGCATTGGGTTCAACCGTTTGGGGATCTTTTGGTGGTTAACATGGTGTGGCTGTTACCAGGCCGGGACACCCTCGCCCCGTCTCTATCCCATGGGGTTCTGGTTCTTGATTAGAAACTGTTGCGGGGCGGGGGGCTGCTCGTTTCCGGGCGATGCAGGCTCCATCTCTTTCCGCAGACGCCTCTGCTCCACAGCACTTCCTCGGCGGGCCCCTTCTGCGTTTCCCGCTCCAGGGCTGGCCACGTGCACAGAGGAGAGAGAAAAAAGCCGCGGCCATGAAGCGACTCGACCAGGAAGCTGCATTGGGTTGGAAGCGAACAGGCGAGGGCTGATGCCGGGTCAGCCGCCAGCCCCTAGCGGCAGATCGTGACAACCAGCGGAAAGCCCAAGACCGAAAGGGCTGCTTTTCCATTCCAGTCCAAGGGAAGCGGAGCTACCACATAGGGCCCCGAAAAGGGGCGGGGCGGGGGATGGGAAAGGATGCAAAAGCAAAGCTTGATAAACATTTGTGGCAAATGGGTGAAAAGGGACCATTGGAAGCTGGGAATGGGCCTTATGGGCTGTCCTGCAGAAGCTGACGATATGGGACTTCCCTCCTCGTATTCATTAGGTCTCCCTCCGCCAGCTCCCTATTTGCTGACTATCGGAATTTCGCCGTTCTTCATGAATGAATGGAGTTGGCATCGATGAATGCCAACCAGAATGGGGAGGGGGTGGCAGAAATCTTTTAAAAAATAAAATAAAAACAGGGCTCCCCAAACTTCGCCGGTTTTTTGAACATAAACCGCCAGCAACTTGAAGCATGTCCGAAGAAAGATAGGAGGTCGCTCCGTATATGAATGAACAACCTCCTCCCCCAGTAAAATGTCCCACCAAAAAGCCTCGCGCATTGCGGTCAGTATTACTGCGAAAGGATTTGGCGGAAAATCACTCCCCCGTCCCCCACACATAGCGAGAGACAAAGAAGATGCAAATGCCAGAAGAGTGACACCCCCACCCCCTCCGCCTTGTTGCAGTAAAACCCTGGGGGCGAGACGTGGGCCAAGGCCTGGCTTCCCCCCGGGAGGGCGCGCTGGCTCGCGCGCCTGCTACCGCTTGGCACCTGAGCCCGGGCGGGAGCGACTTGTATGCTTGGCTCGTGGGTCTCCCTCTTCACTCTCCCGCCCCCCCTCCCCCCCGGCAGGCGGCCCAGTGGTGCGCTCGCGCGGGACTCCTCATGCCTCAGGAATGCGACGCGGTATGCGCGCCTTTGCAGGCAGGCGCTGCTGGCCCTGGTCTTGGGGAGAGCGGCGGCGCATAGCTCACGCGGTGGCAGCCGTCCACCTTTCCTGCCGCCGTTTCGTAACCGCTTAGGAGGGACCAGTCGCGAGTTGGGAGCAGCCCTCTATTAAGTAGCAGCTTGCGGGAGGCTTTTCCCACTCGGAGAAGGCGCGGCTCCTCCGGCGGACCGGAGCCCTCGCTGTCGCCTCTCCCTTGCCCGAGGTGTCCTGGCTGGAGCGCCTCTGCCGCCACCTTCCGCCTGCCTTCCTGCCTGCCTGAGCTCCTGCCGCGCGGCACCGTCGGAGCTGCCGCCTCCCCTCAGCAGCCCGCTCAAGGTCTGTGAGCTCGCCGCAGGGGCATCCCTGCTCGCCTCCCGCACGCGCAGCTCCCCGGGGACTGACTTGGAACAGCCGCGGCGGTCTGGCCCGGGAGAGCCCGCGCCTGCGCGCGTGTGTGCGGGAGAGGGAGAAAGGGAAGGAGTCGGGCTGGTCCAGGGAAGCGGCCCTGGATGTTAGACGGCAGCGTGATAGACGGATGCCCTCGGCCGGCAGCGGCGGCGGCGGCTTTGAGGATCAGAAATATTGGGGGGAAACGTCTATTGTTTAATCCCCAACCGGGAAACCGAGGAGCAAAATCGGGGGTTTGGGGGAGGGGGTGTGCGGAAGCAATGGGGAAAGTTCCCCCCGTGTGTGGCATCGAAGGTTTCTTATTCGTTCGAGCTTCTATGGCTCCTGCAATGAAATCATTCGGGGGTAGAAATGCCTGCCAAAAAAAAAAAGTTTCATACTACCAAAATTTCCTTTGCTATTTTCACAGAATCTTAGACAGGGGCTCGGGGAGGGGGGGAAGGGGGCTGCCACTCATGGCCAAGTTCCTTCAAACAACACCCCCCCCCCCCTTCTTGGTCCTTAATTCCATGACGGTAAGCGGTTGGTGTAGGTAATAAAGTCCCGACTGCCAGGAATATCCTTAATCGCTTTTGGACGCTTTCCCCCGCCTTTAACCCACCCCACCACCAACTCCCTTCCCTGACTGTACAGCAGCTCCTTATATGTCAGTTTCTCCTATTTCCAGCGGTTCGCTGTTGCGGGAAATGCTCCCATTCCCCCATTCATAGCGTATGACTTGTGGTTTGCACTAGATTACAAAACCCAGCGATTTGATCATAGCAGCTCAGCAGGGATTTCTCTGTCTCTCCCCTCCCCAGTTGAAATTATTTTCTTCTTGGAATCAAGACGAGTACAGTTCTTTTTTCCCGGGGCACAACCTAGAACCAGAAGGAGACTTGCTCCACCAGGGAAAGGAAACGTGGCTTAGGGACCACCACATCCCTTAGTCTTTCAAGGCTGTTCCTTATCAGAACAGTTGTGACTGAAAGGCTGAAATTGCCCAGACACTCTTGGCTAGGCGGTCAGTGGTTTGCAACGTTTTAGAAGACGTGGGGTGGTGAGGCTGGGACTTGCCCCTGATGCTGAGAGTCAGCAGGGAGGACCTTCTTCTCCCAAACCGAAGTCTCCGTAGCGCCCTTTGACGGATTCGTCTCGTTGCTGCTCAAAAGGTGGCGCTCCAAGATCAGCCAAGCAACCGCCCCTGGCTGAGAACAGAAGCTTTGCTCCGGGTCCGTTTACAAGCCTTGGACTCCAACGTGCCGGAGACTGGAGTAGACGGGTTTCAAGACTACCCTTGCGGAGCGCAGGGGTGGCTCAGCGGGGCGGACCGGAGCAAGGAATCGGCGCTAACGTGGTCGGCGGATCGAGCGCTTCTCCGCGGTGCTTGGGCATGTTTGGGTGTCAGGGAGCTGGAAGCGCATCTCATTGACCAGCAAGTCGGGCGCGCGCTGCTTCGGCCAAACTCCAGCTCTTGACTGCGATCCCACAAGATCCAGTCAAGTCTTGTCAGTTTTGCATGGTGATTAATTGTTCTTTCTTTCTCTCTCTCTCTCTGTCTTTAAAACTTCTCTTCGGGTAGCGTCGGAGTGTTTCTCCAATGAGCCGAATGATTTATGAGAACGGTTCTGTTTCCTGCAGTTCAGTCTGGGCAGCGGGCTGGTGATTGACAGCGAAATGCCAAAGGGGATTACATCCTTCTGAACGCATTGAAGCTTAGAAGGGAGTGATTCTGCTTAGAATTGCACTGCAGGCTGACTTGAGTGTTTCCTTTTCTGATGACATGGCTTGATCAGTTGTTGTGCCGCTAGAGGAGACAAGATCTCAGCCGCACCGTTTAATTTCCCATCTCCTAATTAGGGCAATTAAAAAACTTGGTGCTCTGGAACTGCTGCTGTTTTGAGTTCTGTCCCTTCAGCCTCCCCATTGGCTCCCACAAACTTCAGGGTGAGAGGGGCTGACATCCACAGGCGGTTCTTGTTCAGTTTAATGGTTTCGTGGGAGACCAGTGAACTCTTAGATTTCCAAGAACCTTTGAATCAAGGATCAGTAAAAAGATCTGACAGTGTTCTAGAGTTCAAGTACAGTAATAGTCTGTTTATCTTTATAGATTTTTTGGAGATAAATCTGATTTCCGTGAAATTGACTGGTGAGAGTGACCGTATTGCTTTGCAGCTTGAACGATTAGTGGTTAAGGATGCCTGTTTTGTTTTTATTTATTTACTTTATTTATAGTTTGTCAGTCACTCTGAGATTCAAGGCAGAGTCTTTGCCAGACTTTGAGCAGGCATTTTTTTTTAAAAAAACCCTAGCTTGTACTGATGTTTTTGATATCACTAGATATATTTTATATTACCACTTTTTAAAAATATACGGTATGCTGAATAGATACTGTTTTGTGGGACTGTTGGGGTAGGTGTGAGTGTGAGAGCAGGTACTAAAAATCAGCAGAGTGCACAAACAATAGCAAACTTTTCTTAGTGTGAAATGTAAATTACATTAGTGCAGAATTTCGTGATGTGTGTGTATCATGCAAATCAATTGTATTTACACACAGATGTTTATTTTGCATATTTGTGCTTTTGCCCGATGGAGAGTAGGATGCAGACTGCTGCTCTGGCTGCTAGAATCTCAATTTCTCCCCATCCTGAGCCCCCAGTTTAGCAGGTTTTCCATTTGCTGGATACTACCTATACTCATTTTTGCTACCTTACTAAAAACTTTGCTCTGTCAAAACTGAAATCTGAGATGCTGCATTTTGTGTCCAGTACTGAATTCTGCTGGTTTCTTGTGTTGTACTTGGAATGTCTACAACCTTATCAATGAGTAGTGTACATGAATTCTTTCAGAACATTTCAAAGAATTTCTGATTACAGGAGATTAGATGATGTTAGCAAGCAGCTAAGGACTTTATTTCCAGACTGCCAGTTCTTGACATCTTCTTTTGCCTACTTCCATCCTACATTTTTGAGCAATTCTCCATCCCCCAGTGCATGAGCAAAACTATCTGGCTACATCAGAGGCTACCAGACATAGGTATCAGATTTCAGTGGTATGTTACATGCCCTTGTGTATTATTCGTTTCAGACCTTTACAAACCCTTCCGGAGCTGCATATTTGTAGGCAGAACGCTTTTATTGCAATTTCCAGCTACCCTGAGACTTCTAAAGTGAACCGTGACTAATTGCTTCAGCAGTTGTGAAAAAGGAAGCCAATGAAATCTCAGCTGAGAGACATTTGAGTTGATTTCCTGCAAAGAAGAGGAGGAGGGAGCAGGAGGGAAGGGACTTCTGAATTTATTGTCATTGGAGCTCACTGCTGGCTCTCGTTTCCTCAGGATGGGAAGGAGAATAAAATTGGATCTTTCTTCCTGCAGTTGGCATGCATGTGTGAAACTCAGAGATACAGTTTTAAATATGCTTTGAATGGGAGGAGGGGGTGCTTGGTTGTGGGTAGGCAGGAAGGTGGATTCACAACAGCATTTCTTTTTGAAATGTTATTTATTTACACATCTGCTTTCTCCCCGAGGCAGATTTCAGTGTCTCCTCTTCCCCAGTTTATCCTCACAGAAACAACTCTGTGAGGTGGATGAAGGCTGAGCATGTGTGACTGGCCCAAGGTCACCCAGCAAGCTTTTGTGGCAGAGCAGGGATTTGAATGCAGGTCTCCCAGATCCTGGTCTGACACTCTAACCAATACACCACTCTAGCTGTCTTATTTATTTTATACAACAAACTAACCTATAACAATATTGTGTATGTGTCCATTAAGTGCAGTCAGGTCACCTGACCAGAGGCGTAGCTAGGCCAGATTGCGCCCGGTGCACACTCTGGCTTCCCCCCCCCCCCCACGGAGCCCCTTTCCCCCCACAGTGCCCCCTCCACACACTTACTTTAGCAAACGGAGCAGGCTGGAGAAGAGGCCTGCCTGTTCCCTTCCAGGCTGCAAACGACCTGGTGGGAACTACATTTCCCAGGAGACCCGTTTGCAGCCCGGAAGGGAACACAGGCAGGCCTCCTCTCCAGCCTGCTCTGTTTGTTAAAGTAAGTGTGGGGGGCATCGTGGGGGGGGTGAGCTGAGTGGCTGACAGACGAGGGGGTCAGGGGGAGGGGTCAGGGGGAATTTTCTGCCCCTCAAATGACCCAAAGCCATGCGCCCAGTGCGTGGCGCATCCCCTATCCCCTGGTAGCCCTGCCACTGCACCTGACTTAAGGTGACCCTGCAAGTTAATGTCTTCCAGGCATCCTATCATTAGCAGCCTTGCTCAGGTCTTGCAAACTGAGGGCCATGGCTTCCTTTGTAGAGTCAATCCATCTCAGTTGGCCATTGCTTTCACAGCCTGCATGTTGTAGGCTCCCCAAAAAAGGAAGCACCCTGGTGGAGGCCATTATGTAGTAAGCAAGGAATGCTGGGACCTAGATGGGACTCTAAAGTGCTCGATCCAGCAGGCTAGTTCTTATGTTCTTATGTTGGATCTTTGTCTTTTCCTGCTGCCTTCACCTTTTCCTAGAATTATTGTCTTTTCCAGTGGCTCCTGTCTTTTCAAACATGTTCATTATTCCTGGGTAACTATGATTTGCTTGTTCCTCTCAGCCAATTCAACATTCGTGTTTCTTTTGAACTTTGAAAGACTATCTTTAGTTTTCTGCCCTGTTTTTTTCTATGTAAGTTCTGTATATATTTGGGAATAACTTCCCTTCCCATTAATGTTATGTTTGGTCACTGTTAACCGGAGCAGAGAGTGGTGGCACTTTGTTTTTGCTTTCCTAACCATGGATTCTCATTCAGTAGCTGTGATCTGTGGAGGCTCTTGGGATGGGAGGGTGAGAAAGAGGGGAGTGCTACAAGTTCAGCAGAGGAAAAGGGTAGGTAGGTGCAAAACCCTCCAACCTAGGGAGTACTGAGGTTGTACTACTGTTCTCCACTGGATGACTAAGTGGTCCAGGGGTGTTCCCAGGAGCGAAGCCAACTTTAGTCAGCTTCCATGGGGTTTCCATTCTCCACTGGATGGCTAAGGGGACACACTGGACTATTATTCACTCACTTCCTGCAGTGCGGCTGTGAGCTTCGAAATGGAGGCCCCCCCCCCCCACGCTGTTTTCTGGGCAAACAGGGATTCTTTTGAGGTGAAGTGCCCAGCGGCCATGTAGTTCCTCCCCCTGCTTCCTGATTCTCTCCCCACTGCAGTTCCTGCTGTTTTGTGGACTGGGAAGAGCAATAAGACCTCCGGAAAGCAAAATGTTCACTGTTTGTTTTCACTTCTGGTACAATTGGGTGGGGGAAAGAATCAAACTTTTCCAGCATTTCAAAGCCATGGAGCTTGAGTCCTTTGAGGAGCAGCAAGTGCAGAGGAGGAAAAAAAAATCTGTGCATTATGGGGACATTTCCCCTAAGGAAATCAAGATTTACTGTGAAGGAGACCACACATCAGGGGCGAACCACCCACTGAGACATATGGGGTCATATGTCCCCAGGCAGCCACCATTTGGTCACATGGGGAATGGAAAATCACCCCGAGATGTGCGCTACCACCAGTTCCCCCATTCCTCTCAGGAGGAGGCGTCCGTGAGTGGAGGGGGCGAGCAGGGCGTGGTGAGCAGGGTGCCTGCCCCTCACATGTTAAAAGGCAGCTCCTTCCCCTTGTTTGTTCTACCATGGCAGCTGGGGAGGGGGACGAGGAGGCTCCCCCAGTGGCCAAGGGCAGCCACGGCTTGGTGCGCCCACCTCCCATTGTCAGGGTGGATGGTGGCCAGCCCAGCCACGCCCAGTGTGGGAGCAGAGAGGCTGGGCTGGATGGGGAGTTGTCGCTGCTACTGCTCCTCCTGCTCAGTCTGGCTGGACACAGGGTGGCTGGGGAGGTGAGTCGAGCTGAGCTGGGGAGCTCCAGGGCACAGCTGGGCAGCAGCAGGCAGACCTGGGCAAGGGACTGTGCCGGGGCCCCAGGGGGCATGCAGCTCTGGCAACTCACAGGCCTTCTACTGTAGTCCAGCGGTGCAGCTGCAGCTCCGAGCTGGGCCAACCTGTTGCAGAGGCGTATCTAGGGAATATGGAACCCAGGGCAAAATCTAGGAAAATGGAGGGGGAGGCAGGAAAGTGGAAAACTCAGATTTTGCCCCAGGCTCCATTTTCTCTAGATACTCCTCTGCCACACATACATAAATAGCCATTGTCCCTTAAAGGCAACATCCTGAGCTATGTTCCGGACCCTTCAACTGGAAACCAACTGGAAACAGTTTCCCTTCAACTGGAAACTGGTGACGTGGGGGTGTGTGTGTTCCTGAGCTGGAAAGCCCGTGGAAGCTGACTAAAGTTGGCTTCGCTCCTGGGAACACCCCTGGACCACCCCTATGCATGCTGGCACAAACTCCCATGGCACAGGAGTTTTAGCATGCACAGTATCTTCTGGGTTTGGTCATGACACAGTTGTGCCATGCCTTGCTGCCAGCATATTAGTCCCTTTGCTAGTGCAATTGCCCCTTATGCTGGCAGAATGGACACCCTTATTGGTGTGTATTTGCACCACTTCCAAGACTCCATTCACCCCACTACCCGCACGCCATGGATTGCACTGCCTGAAATTTGTAGCATTGTTATGCGAGACGAATTCCCTTTTCTGAAATTCACTTTTTAGATGAAGCCACTGATTCCTCTTATGCTGTACTTTCTCTTTTAAAAGAAAGATTTCTCTTTTATTTCTTTTGAAAGAGAAATTACACCCTTTTATTACTTCAGTTCTTGCAGCTGTATTTTATTTCTCACCACAGGGTGATACTCTAGCAAGAGGGTAGGAAGGCTTGGAAAGACAATGGGTGCCTCTCAACATTCACGGAATGAAATTCTGAAATTTTGTAGAACCTCCCTTCTTGCCTCTCCTTTCTTTGAATTTTGGTTTGATCAAAATGGAACTGGCTTCAAATTCCTAAAAAGAAGAAAATAAACAGATTATTCAATTATAGGGAGAAAATGGGTTAAAATAAATCAGGAGAATTTCTTTTAACGACACTAGGAACTTGGTTTATATATGACAGGCAAGCAGAGGCGTAGCTCCCTGTGGGGGTGTGGCAAAGGCGTTCTGGGGGCGTGGCGGGGGCATTCCGGGTCAGGACAGAGGTGGAGGACGCACCGGTACACTGAGCACCTTTCCCCCTTGTTACGCCTCTGCAGGTAGAGTTTTTTCTGTGCTGCTAGAAAAAGGTGCAGGACTCAGAGGGTATGTGAGGAAAGTCAGATAACATTTAAACTAGGAAAAACATTAACCTATGACTGGTAATAGTGGCATAAAGAAAGCAAGATTCCTAACAGGTAATAATCAAAGCACTTGAAATGCATGTGCAATTTTGCCTGAATTGTTTAAGATTAGGTTTTTACAGTTCCTGCAAAAACAACATTTATCACATTGTAGCTGATACTGTAATTGTTCCTTTACACCCATGTCTGTTTGTTAGGTTATTCTGTAAAGGAAAGTCAGAGTATTAGAGTGTGGGCTCAGTTGCATGGATTTGTGGATATTGGGAGAGGATGGATTTGGGAAAGCAGAGCATGCCTTTAGTAGCACGTGACTCCCCTTCCTCTCCACTCACTTTTTGATTTCTCTTCCACCCTTTCTTTTTTCTTTAATTGTCATAGATTCATTCATGTGGTTGTAATCCAAACGGACTGAAATGAAGATCAGGTTCTCTGCAGCAGCAATTGCTGCTCTGTGCACAGCTTTTCTCCTCTGTTCGATAGAGGCTGAAGGTAAATCATTTATTCCTTTACTCATTGAAAGTGATGGTGCAGAATTAGTTCAGTGCAAAACAAAACAGTTTTTCACTGAATGTAATTGCTTTGCCTTATTCCTGTTTCTGGGTTTTCTTCCTTTCTGTGTTTTGTTTATTTCAGAGAGCCAGCTGTATAGCAAGACAGCTATAGCTGTATCCTCTCTCCTTCTTCTTCTCTGGTGTCTTTCTGGTGTGCTGTCCACACTGTGTGTGTCCTTTGCAAATGGGAGTTGGCCTGTGCACTCCCGTTTGCTCTCTGTTTCTTTCTTCCCCCACCCTGAGGGTGAGTGCTCAGGGAACAAGAAGATGCTTGTGCAAACCTGAAACCTCTTGTTTATAAGTGAGAGAAACCATGCAAGATTTGCACTCATCCTTCTGATGCTTATTGCTTTGCTTTGTACAGTGAATACATAATAGACATGTGTATTTTTAAAATGTATGAAATAAAATTCTCCAACAGATTCCTGCTGTATTTGTGTTTTGTTTGGCGTTGGGGTGATAGTGGAAGCCTTTCCTGTTGAGTTAGTTATGTGAGACAAGGGAAAGAGCAATTGATAACTGCTTTTTAGGCAGAGAGAACAGGCCCCAGGCATTGAAGTCTCAACAGTTACAATTTTGTTTGGAATGTTGGTAATAGAAGAGAGAAAATTCAAGTTTAGTTTCCTCATTTTCTCACAGGCACCAGTATCTTCTTCACAAAACAAATTTCAGCACATTTTTTGGGGGGATACTCTTTTGATTCCTATAATATAGATGTAAGAAGTGTCTAGGAAAGCATCAGGAGTCCACATATCTATTTGAACACAAACTGTAGGCTTTTACTGATTTAAATTCATTTATAAACATGTTCAAAAGGCTTGATTCTAAAGTTGTGGGCAGTGGCATAGCTAGGTAAACTCAAGGCCAGGGGAGGCTCCAGGTTTTCCACCCCTTCCATGGCCTCCCATGTCCCCCCCCCCCCGGTGCCTCGCCACCCTGTGCTCCACTTACCTTAGCTGATCAGACCTGGCTCCCTGATGAGTATGTGGCCACAGTGTGAAAGGACTGCCCAGGCAGTGGCCACAGCATGGGGGTGGCCGCAGTGCAAAAGGCCTGCCTGGGCAGCCTGACTACTCCGTGCTGCAGCCAGGTAGTCTGCTGCCTGAGGGGTGGGCTGAGGCCTGTCTCTCAGTCCGAAGTGTGGGGGGTGATTTTCCACCCTCCCCACGTGACTTGACAGGGCGCGCCCAGGGTGTTTGTCCACAAATGTCCCCATTGCAGCTACACTATTGATTGTGGGTGACTTTGTGACTTGTGTTGTTTTGAGGATGTTTGCACAGCCATATATTTCATATGGTCAAATTCCCATTGAGTTTCTCACATTTGGATGCATCTGTCTCTAACATGGTCCAGATTGCAATGTGCTAGTTTATGGAGTCTTTTTTCCCCCTGGACGCCATAGTCCCTGTCAGCATTGGAGCCCTGTATACTTGAGAAATTAGTTCCTACTGGGCAGCCTGCAATTAAAACTTGACTAAAAGATGCCATGGTAGATGTGTGTAAAATGTAACAGGTAAATGGTCCCTTTGTTATCAGACAGAAGAATGCTCCTTGAACTGGCCTTGTCATTGACTGCAACATGTTAAAGAGAGTTGCTGGAAAGAGATTCATTGCGTACCCTTCAATGTTAATGACATGCTGCCATTCACCATGATGCCTTCTGTCAGAAACAACGGCCCATTACTCATAGAATGCTTACTTCAGGGCTGTTCAGGGGCACTTTAGTGCACAATTGACTTGCAGAGAGGTCTCCTCGTGTTTTTCTGTTTACATGCGAGGAGCCATTCTCTGCCTGTCCTGAAGCTAGCCTGCTGGTCTCAATGGGCCTCTGCAGCTTTTCCTGATTCTCTTAATTCTTCCCATCAACTCCTCTTAAAGGCATAGATCTAATCGCACCATAATTGCAAGATAAAGGGCTTTGTTAAAGCCCTTTAAATTGCATTATATTGATATACCTGGGATAGCAAATATATCAATATTGTAGCTCCATTTCCAGCATAACTCCCTCCCTCCAAAAAAAGAGGCAAAGCCATTCTCTGGACCACCACATACTGATAAAGAAGGGAACCATGTGCTAGATTCCCCCTCCCTTGGTGTTATGGCCAGTCCTCCGGGGTGGGAACAAGGACGGAGGACTGGCCATGACACTTCCCCCCCCCCCACACACTCTTCTCTCTCTCCATGCTGCTGCTGCAGCCTGAAAAATAGTTTTAAAATACAGTCTTGTTTGAAATAAAGTTTTTAAAAGCTCTCCTGATCATCGTGGAGGGTGGAAGCAGAGCAGGTGATGTGGGATGGAGACAAAAAGAGATCCTGTGTTGTTCTTTGCAAAAGCCAAAGAGAGAGGCTTGAGTTTAAAACAAACTTATCTGAATGAAAGTTTTTAAAAATGCCATTCTGATCATCAGAGAGAATAGAAGTAGAGTGGGGAGGTGGAGTGGAGCCACAAGAGACCCTTCCGATGTTGTTCCTATCAATGTATCGATGCAAGCATTTAGAGAGACAGAGGGGAAGGCGTGCAAGGCAGTGCGAGGGAGTGCAAGGGTGAGATTAAGTGGGCTGGCTGCAGGCAGAGGGAAGAGGTCCAAGACAAAGCTATGCTCATTGGCAAGTCTGCCTGTAAAGCAAAATTAAAATGGAGAGAATAGAAAGTGGAAGCAGGGCTTGAGGAAATATGTCTGTACAAGAAATGTTGCGGTGATGCACATTTGCCCCCATCACCCAGCCTGGTGCATAATAGGCGTATATCAAACCTGGTCATGCAAGCAAAGCACACTGACAAACAACAAGTCAGTTTACTGTTCAGGTCAGTTCCGGTGGATGAGACTTGTCCATTGAGGATAGCTTTTGAAAGCTCAGGAGAAGGCTGACTATACCAGAGTCTTTATAAGCAAAATGTTGCTTTGGTATATGGCCATTTGCCTGTGACCTGGCACGTCTATAGTCAAGAGTTTCAACAGAGAAGTACAAAAGGTTCAGGAAAGGTTTAGGATAAATGGTTTCTTTTTATTGAATTTGAAAATACAGTATACAATGCCAATACTCCTTCCTAAGGGCATGTTTCAAGGTATCCATTTGTCTCTTGAAGTGTCATGGACCCCTTTGGTCTGATTCATTTCTCTCTTGTGGGGGAAGATGGCAACCAAGTTATGCCACTTCCCTCTCAGTCTGTTGCTGGTGATTCTGCTGGAAGCTCAGGGTTCATAGCAGTGTTCTGGGTACAGAGGAAGAGACAAAGTAATGAAGAAGCACTCTTACTTATGGACACGGCATCATGGACTGGGCACGACATAGAAGAGCAGCTTGGAAGGATTGTATACTACATGGATGGATATGTGTCAAGTATGTATGCGGGTAACATTTATTTATTTTCTTCTACAAGCTGCTTTTATGGTTCTGGAAATCTGTTCAAAAGAATGCTGTAATTTTAACTGAATGTGTGGAAACACAAACCATAATTCCAGTCCACATAGGATCTCAAATGTTTGACCTGTTATTGCTTTTGGTTATGACTCAAGGCCACAGTTCTCATAGCATGAACCGCAATATAGTATCCCAGTCAGCCAGAATGCTCCAGAGTGTTTTTGTTTGTTCTTTTGAGAATCTAGAATGTCACTTTGTAGGGCTTTTCACTTCTAGTGGGCTCCTGTTTTTATTATGGACTGCAGGAAAACAAATATGTTTGCAATTGCACAAACACCATAGATATTTTGAAACTTTGCTCTCTGTTTATTCCATACTACATACATAATCATTCCTTCTCCAAGGAAACTTTGGGAATGGCAATTCTATGAATTGTTAGTACGTCCGATAGAATTCTCAGCATCCTCATTAAGCCCTAGGATTTGTTAGGGATACTAGTCGCAGAGAGTAGCCATTTTTTGTCTGAGGTAAAACAACTGGGTTCGAGACCAGAAGCATCTTAGAGGCCAACAAATTTTGTGGAGTATATAAACTCCCTTTGAAAGCTCCCTTTGTCAAATACAAATTGGAATAGAGAGATCCTCCTTTCTAACTCATATCTGACAAAGAGAGCTCGGACTCTCAGAAGCTCCTACCCTGAAATTCCTGCTGGTCTTTAAAGGCTACTGGACTCAAATTTTGGGAAATGGTGCCCATTAATCTGGCATAATACCATTATAAATATATCATGTAGGTGTATTTCTAGGAATCCCAGGACTGTAAGGTATTTTAAGGTGGATTAAATAAATAAATTGGTGTTTATTTGACATAATTTATTTGACATAAATAAATTTATTTGACACAATTCTACTTTATAGCTGCAGTTCTCAATATCCTAATACACTGTATCAATAGAATTTTAGTTTAAGACTCAGCTATTGTGGGAAGCAGGTCTCTTCAAATGTCATAGAAGAAATTCTGGGGATCTGCTTCAGTCGGTTTCTTTAACTGTACATAAAAATTGCTTCTATACAGCAATCTTTTGCAGATATATATCTGAAGTATCTTTGGAATTTCTGTACCACTAAAGACTTTCTCTGTTCACTTCAATGGAAGGGGAAACTTCACGTGGGAAAAGGATTGACTTCAGCAGAATTATTTCCTTCACTTAAGTGAATGCAGAAGGTTTCACATGCAGGAGTTCTGAGTGTAGGGTACATAGAACTATGAAAATGTATTTTTCCAATTATACAGATCAGTTTCTTACAACTGCATCAAGATCATGCTTTAGTTATACTGAGAAGTGTAGCACAATGAGCATGAATGCAGTGTAAAAATCATGTTCTGTGAAATGAATCCTCTATATCCTTTCCCACTAGTGCAAGAAGGCTGCAATGTTGCAAAATTTCTCCTGCATCCTCCTCTTCATCGCAGCTGCCCATTTGATATGATTATGCAAACCCATACCATCACCTTTTGGGGCTCATAGGTGGCTGCTGGGGAAAGGGGAAGGTAGAAAAGATGTACCTCTGCCTTTCTCTCCCCTAGTGCTGCATAGGGTCCAACTCTTATGTACTCTGCGAAAGTAGTGGAGACTGTTTTTAATTACTCAGTTGAAATGTTATATGATGTGTTATTAAATAGATGGTAAACAACCCTTTCATTTCTTTCTTAAAATTTAAAATAATTTAACAATGAGCATAAGGTGGAGGGAGGGATATAATTAGAAGACTTAAATAAATAAATAAATAAATAAAACAATTGATACTGTAGTTCCACATTGGTTCCACTTTGTCCTTCCTCTGCCATTGCAGAGGTGTTCATCTGGAACTAGACAATTTGGAACTCCTTGAAGAGCATTGAAAATGATTGGCCTTGCACAAATGGAAGTGCCTTGTACCAGAGAAAGCACACTCTGGCGTGGAAAACCTTTGTAATGGCCAAACAGAACTATATATAGAACAAAGGTTTAGGATCTAAGTAACTGAAGTTGTGCTGCTTGATAGATCGAACTCAGTGTTTATAGGTAATTTTCCTGCCTTGCCTGGTAGCCACAGTGGCACCTTATCAATGAAATTGTGTGACCTGCAAAACTGCTATGTATTTTCATTTATTTTATTGAATTGAAAATCAAGTTAATATCACAAATCTAAAGCATGAAAACACCTTGTTCCTTCTCTTAACTGGTCAAAGTATGTTTAAAGTGCAAACAGCTTCATGAATTGGATGTACAGAGGCTACATATCACTTATATTTGGTTTAGTGAGAGAGGTGACATTAGGGTTGTGCAACTAAATATTGCTGACACAATAAAATGTCCAATATATTTAGTATTGGAATTAATCGGTAATATCTGATGCTGCAAAGGAAACTCCTGATATTTCCAGTTCCAATATTTCATTCCCAATAAATATAAGGAATTGGAGCCAGAGGCCTTTCTGGAGTTCTGTGTGTGACACATTATTTAAAGTTTCAAGGGAATGCTATTTTGGTGGGTATTAGGACAGTTCTAGAATCCCATGATGGCTATTTAAAGTTAACGTTTCAGTAACAGATGTGGTGTGGACCATCTGGGAAGTGTTTCCTTTCCTTTCATGTTCTTTGTTCCTCAGGCACTTTAAAAGTTATATTTTGGAAAGGGAATAATTATCATTTTCATTCAATTTTGGGACTATTAATATTGTTCCAATATTAATTAAAATTGAAAAATGTTCCTGGTAGTTTCTAATACAATATAAATTCTCCTGATATTTATTGAAAACAACAATCATGCTGTTCCAAACTTTCTGACACGGAATTAAAATGGTAGTTTTTGTTCACTGAAGGTGGAATGCAACCAGCATCAAATGGAATGAGGAGATATAGTTTATTTCCACAAACTTGCTCTGTTTGTGTTTGGTTGGCTCCAACCCATAATTAACATTCCCAATCTTGGCTTGCACTACAGTACTGTGAATGGCATTAACCAGAAGGACATTTGTAGACAGAGAAATTCTTCTCAGGGGTCCTTCTTTTGACATAAGAAAAATATGTTTATACTTCCCTCCTGTGAACAGCAGACCATTATGTCATAGGAGGAGATGCTGTAGGACTTTCTCTGAGCTTCCAAAGTGGTGTTCTGTGATTCATAGGAGACTGATGTTGGAGAAATACAAGCCCAAAGTCTCTTGATCAGGGCCATAGCTGGGCAGGAGTGTGTTTGGGGCGTACACCATGTTCTATGCCCCCGGTGGCCCCTTCCCCCCATGGTCCCCCACTTACTTTTTATAGCTGGCGGAAAACAGCTTTCTGACGACTGAAAATGGGCCAGGCTGATGGGGTGGGGCCAGGCCTAGTGAGGTAGGGCGGGGCAAGGGGGTTGGGGGCAAGGGGGAAAGGGGTTGGGGGAGCAATTTTCGCACCGCCCCCAGGCAATGCGTGCCCCCCCGCCCCCTTGTAACTTTGCCACTACTCTTGGTCATTTGGCATGTCTGAAGATTGAAAAGTGTTAATATTTTGTCTCAAAAATATTCATTCCAAATGACTTAGTAACCATGGGTGAAATCACATTGACCTTCTCCAAATGCATTTCCTGTGGGCTTTGGTGGTAGTATATGAGCTAAAAGTGACTTTCGTGCTTTGTTTTTTAAAAAACTGTCAAGTGCCATGTCTGAGTCTTCATAAAGTAGATTCACATCCGTTAAGATGTTAAAGACTTTTCCCCACAGTTAGTTTTTTCAGTCTATCTGGAATCCAGCCATTTGGAAATCAACAAGGGGGGCTGCTGCTGTCCTCCAGCAGTTACAGCCTAAGGCCTCTGCTGCTTCAGGTCAATTTACCTTCAAGGTTGGTGGTGCTATTTTTTTTCCATGTACTGCTTAATTATTTTTTTTAAAAAAGAGCATGCTCAGGTCAGTTGTCTCTGCCTTTGCATTAAATTTGTCCTGAGCCATTCCTTTGGAAACAATATTTTATAATGGTATTCTTTTAAACGCAAGTGTATTTTGTTATTAACATCTGTTGCATGATTTTGGTAGTGCATACTGCTTCCATTTTGTTTGCAAAAGTGTATTTCCATAAACAGAATGAGGAGTCAATTATGCATGCAGATTAATATTCTAATCTCACTGCCTGTGTATGGATGATAGGAAAAAAATAACATGTATTCTAGCACTAGCATACCCATTGTAGCAGCAGCACAAAGCCATATTATTCTATTTTCATTGGAAATGGCCATACATTAAAACACATGTAACATTTCTTCAGGTTCTCAGGTCCCACATTTAAACATATGCCCAAAGTCAGGTATAGTAATTAAAATAGAAGTAGTAATTTGAAGAAGTGAATTACTCACAGTGCACACTGCTGCAGAGCCATTTGATTCAACAAGGAGCATGAGACAAGAGTGTCTTTCAAATTAGTTGCATTAACTATATAACCTACAGTTAATGTAATTAGACAGCACAAGGATACCAAAGGTATTTGAACTGGACAAAAACAATATAAAGTTGAGTCATACGCAAAAGAAGTGAACTGAACTACACTACTGTAGGTGATAAGTGAGCTCTCTGGACATAGCTAACAGTTTTATTGTTTTCTCAAGAGATTCAAGCTTAAATTAATTGCATTTTGAAAAAGACAATAAATTGGAACCAACCATGAAGCTGGATTCAAAGACTTTCTTTTGTTGATGTGAGGGGGGCCCTTCTGCTCACAGACGGTGTCTTCTATGAACAGAAGGTGATACTTGAATCCAGCACCATCATTTAGATACAATTCCAAGAGTGCAATCTTGTACACATTTACCCAGGAGTAAGCTTCACCAGAATTAGAACTGACTTCTGAATAAACATGCTTGAGATCATGATGTAGATTAAGCAAATATGGGCATCTTCCAAGAAAACCACAAGATATGGCTCATGAACAATGCTTGCCAAACAATCTGAAGTATTAAAGAAAGTGTGGCTGAAACTTATTTGCCTTTGTTAGACCTGTTTAAAATAGTTATTTATAGTACGCCTACCATGCACTGACAGTGAATCAGTAAAATACTGCATGAATCAGCATGAACTTTAATATCAGAATATCATTATAAAATATTATTATGAAATGTCTTTATGTAATGATCTTTGTACATGGAGGCTTTTGTCCATTGTGGGCAGCTAAACAAAATAATAATAATAAAATAATAGACTTTTCATATACATACATGCATGATCTGCAAAAGAGCATATGTGAGCTATTCCTTTCTGTACTGTTTGGTTCATCTTCTCACCAGCTCCCACAAAGTAATTTGCAGTCATTTGTTTGAATCACTGGTGCCTTTTTCCTTGTTTTTTTCCTCTATGCCTCCTATAAGTAAATGTTTATAAATATGTGTTGATGTTGTCTTTCCATAATTAACCATTGTTGTATAAACACCATACTGGCATTTTATGTTAAAATGCCATTGCTTAGTATGGCTACACCTGCTGCAAAGAGAACACTGATAAAGATAAATGGTAGTTTACACCTCATAAATACTACAACAAAGTGGTGTAAACAGCCCGAAAACATGGTCTTACAAAGTTTTGTGTCACAGTTCAATTGTAACAGAAAATAATTTATAATTGGTTAACCCCCTTTGCTTATGTGGTATACGTAAGTATATACAATGTATGTATACACACACATACAAGATAAACAACTTTGTTGACTTTTTGGGGTTAAGCTCCAAGAATATACATTTATATGTGTGGCATAAATTGAGAACTGAAATGCACAAAGCTTTGCTGTACTCTCAAAATATATATTTCTCTTTTTCTCTGCCAAGCTTTCAAAAAAAAAAGTTTCAGTGAAATACAAATGTGCAGAGACAAACTTAAAATGATTTATTAATTCTTTGATGTCTCATTATAAGAGGTGTTAATGTTATTGTCAAATGATCTCATCATGTTGTAAGCAGGTTGTGATTTGGCATGCTTTTATGGATTGCACCCAGCATGTTGAAAAAAACATTCTTTTAATTGTTATGTGAAATGTTTGCATATGTGGTTATTATCTGTGAACTCATTGTACATGTATCCAGATGTGTTTTCTACTGTGCTTGGTTTTGCTGTCTATTCTTGAATGACTTGGCAATTCAAGAAACCAACGTTCTGTGCTGTTGTCTGTAATGCATATTCTCTTTGATGTGTTTTTGTCATAGTCCATCCTATATCCTCTTTTTGCCAACAACATATCTTTATATGTGTTGGAAACAAATTTATGCAAAGACATATATCTTAGTAAGCTTTGCTTTATATATTTTAAATATTAATTTGAGAGTTATTTGTTCAAACTTTTAAAAAAATAATGTAACTTGATACAAATCTTTTGCAGTTAATCCACCTTCAGATCTGAGTTTTAAAATTATAGATGAACGTACCGTTCAAATGTCATGGAAGAGGCCACCTGATGCAATAGAAGGTTACAGGATAACTGTGACACCTGCTACAACTGGTAAGATTTACAAGTGCAATCCACAATGGGGGATGAAAGGGCTTTGGAACTGGTGCCAGTGCCATTGTAGTCCATATCATGTATGTGGCACTTATGCCAGTGAGAGCCAGTGTGGTGCAGTGGTTAAGAATGATGGACTCTGATCTGGAGAACTGGACTTGATCTCCCACTCCTTCTCAAGAGTGGCAGACTCTAATCGGTTGAATCAGGTTTGTTTCCCCATTTCTACACATGAAGCCTGCTGGGTGACCTTGGGCTAATCACAGTTCTCTCTAAATTCTCTCAGCCCTGCCTACCTCACTGGGCTGTGATTTAATCATTACAACTCTCTGCATCAAGTACTGTGTGTAGCTGTGGCGGTGGTAGGAGAATGATGGATGCACTTCACCCTCTCCCCCTTTTAACATGCTATGTTAGGCGGGAAAGGTCCTGCTGAACGAAGGGAGGGAGACTGAGTGCTCTTAAAGTGACAGAACAGAATAAACTTTATATTCTCTGAAGGCAGGCCAGCACGTGTGCAGTCTCAATGTGTGCCTGCACAGAAGTCCACTCAATGAACCACTATTACACAGATAAGTGCAATGCTGTTCTTTCCTTTCATCTAGTTTGGCATATGCCCACATAAATCCAACCTGGGAAACCTAAATCCTTGTTTTCCAGTGTTGTAATTACTAATTCCATTGTTCTAATTACTGTCACTGCTGGACATCTACACCAAATATGGAGAAGTGTGCCTGCTTGCCTTCTTCATCTCCAGCTAAAACTGGACATTGTGTCTGTTATTTGAGTATTCTGTCTGGAATATTATAGTATCTGTAAAATAGTTTCTACTCATTTTCTCTTACGCTAACATTGGTAGAAGTACAAACATATATTTATGTAGTTTGCAACTTGTTACCAAGTGCCTTGGGAATTAGAATTAACAGGTCTTTCTCTTGTTTTTTAATATAACAATAAGCAATTGTTCAAATACACTCCAGTGCAGTTTGAGAATAGATATTAGGGTTGTTTTTAATTTATTAAATTAAATTATATCTGGTAATTCTGTGGTGTGAGAAGGAACAGAATTTCTTCAGCATACAGAACATTACGATTACCTGCAACAAACTGTGATTTAGGGCCCAACTACCTGGGAAGGCAGGATCCATGACTGGGTGCTCCAGTGACTTTGAAAACAACCACAAGGGTGGGATATTGATTGGGACTGCAATCTTGGAAGCAGGGAGCATAATTCTCCTCACAGAGTCCCTTTTATCTCCAAATATAAGGAATACACACACAAAAAAGTCACACAACAATAAAGTACTATTTAATGTTATCCATCTCTGCCTTCATGATGCTCAACTGCTGGCATCAAGAAATTGTCATTTAACAGCTCATAGTCTGTGGCTAGTATCATTGCAGTTTACTTTTTAGTAAGCTGTTCATGAATGTTAATACCCTCTACAGCACTTAGCTGTCAAACATCAGCTGGCCAACCTCTTTGTGATATCAGGGCTGCCAGGTTTCAGGTAGACAGAAGGGCCATGACTGGCCACACAGCTGTACTGTGACATCATGTTGAATTGGTCATTTATTGTTAAGTAATACTCAGCCTTGTGTGCATTAAGCTACTGTTAGCTGTTCTAGAAAAGCCTAGAAAAGCCTTTGAGGCTTCTGAAGTCTTTCATAGCATATAGACAAATAAATATTTTTCTTTGTTAAAATTTACCCTACTGTCTTTAGAAATTCTGTTTTTTGCAGTTACTGTATGTATGTTGAATTGCAGATGGACCTACTAGAGAATTTACCCTAGCTCCTAGCACTACCCAAACTATATTAAGAGATCTCCTGCCTGATACTGAATATCTTGTTACAATAAGTTCATATGATGATACAGAAGAGAGTTTATCTATCTCTGGTCAACTTACAAGTAAGTTCACATAATAAATTCTGACTAAATCAGGTGTTAATGTGACCAATCCAACATTATCTGACTCAACATTGTTTGCACTTCACTTTGAGTATATACTTAAAATTTTGAAAATATAAAAAAGTACTCTTGGGTTCTGTATAGCTTGGATTCTGTGGTGAATTTCTATTAATGGAGAGGGTATGTTTGGTTGTTACCTAACCATGCTGTTTCTAAGGATCCTCTGTTATCTAGGAATAGCATTTCAGAGCAGTTCTGGCTATAATGAGAGGAGAGTAGCAAGGAAGTATTGTTCTACTGACTATTAGCAGACATTTACCACAATATCCTAGCCAATTTTTCTATAGTATGGCATCCCACCAGATAGCCAGAGAAAAATGCTGTGCTTGTAATGATTCTATGAGCCTGCTGATATAAACTGTGTATCTATATCATTCTGTCAAGAAATGTTGCTGAGCATGAGACACTGGGGTAGGAGTCAAAACTATACTGGGAATTTAGAGTTGCCAGGCCATAATCAGCAACCCTTGGGAAGAACTGTGAGGTGGAGCCTGAGGTGTTGGAATAATAAAAACTGGAAGTTACATACTTGGACACTCTAGTGTTTACAGGAATCTCTACGTTTTACCACAGAGGTTTTGTAAAATGCTAGAGAGTTCATTGTGTCACTTCTGTTTTTGATCGTACTTCCCCACATTTCCTGCAGTAGAAAGGCTGGCATCCCTACTTGGAATGGAAGAAAAGCTTCTGTTTAGTAAGGTAGATGAAAATCTATAAGGGGTTAACTAACTCATGACAACAGGCAGCATTTTGCAGGTCTTGCTTTTGCATTCCTCCTGAACCAGTCAGATAAAAAAACTGCTTGTACATTTTCTGTTTTATTTTCTTTTGAAAGGGACTTCATTTTAAAACAAAATGGTGTATGTCTAAAGCAGGGGTAGGGAACCTGCGGCTCTCCAGATGTTCAGGAACTACAATTCCCATCAGCCTCTGTCAGCATGGCCAATTGGCCATGCTGGTAGGGGCTGATGGGAATTGTAGTTCCTGAACATCTGGAGAGCCGCAGGTTCCCTACCCCTGGTCTAAAGGGTATTGCTCCACATGCCTCCTTGAAGGTAGCAGCCCAATTATATGAATGCACCCTAACTTTGACTTTGCAAGGGTTAGGGTTTCCTATTTTCATGTGCTGAGAAGTTCTGACTTTTGGGGGAGAATAGCTACCATGATGTTATGCAGAAGCCCAGTGCATGTTCACTGATTGCAAATGCCATTCTGTAACAGGGAGAAAGTTGTCATGTGAAATCTGTCCATGGGATACTTTCTGGCTTTCAATTAATCTTGTGTTTTCTTTTGTTCTAGTTCAAACAGGTGCTTTAATAACGACAGGGGAAAAGAAGCTTGATGAGGTTCAGTTACAAAGTAAGTATCTTGCTATCAAGATGGGGCCAGTGGTGTGTGTGTGTGTGGGGGGACAATGTCTGGAGCAAAATGGTGCCCGTGCCTCGCCCCCCCATGGCGCCCTACCCCCCGCGCCCCCTCACGTTAGTTCAGCCAGCTGCAAAGAGCAGCTGGCTAAAAAAGCAGCCTGGTGGGAAATACACATCCTAGGAGACCTTGCAAGCCCCAACTCCTGTGGAGGCATCCCTGGGGGTGAGTAGGAAGGGGGCCTTCGTGGTTTCTGCTCCTGCCGCACTAGCTGACTGCTCCCGGCTGCCAGGCCTGGTGGAGGAGGGGAAGGGGGAGGAGGGTGGGGGGTGATTTTCCACCCACACATGACCCCAATAGCGCGTGCCTGGGACGCGGTGCCCCCCCCGCTTGGTTGCAGCTACGCAGCTGGATGGGGCCATACTGTTGAATAAAAAGCAGTGTAAGGCACCCTTTCTAGAGGAAATTAACAAGGCAGTTGTATAGAGATGTGTAACAACTTTCCTGTTCTTTTCTTGGCATGTGTCTTCATTGAGCAGTAAAGTTGTGTATCTTGGCCCATCCCAGGTTAACCACTGTAAAAACTTCTTGTGCTGACTACTAGTTTAAACTTCTGTTCATCATACTCTATCTACCTTAACATGTTGCTGCCACTTACCCCCATCTTTGATCTATCAATAGGTGTAAAGTCAACCTGATGAGCAGTGGATCTTTGTTTCATTTAGGAGACCTGTCAGTCATTTTGGTTCATTGTCTAGAGCTTTATTTCAGCTGCCATGGGCCAACATATAAATTGTCTCTAGATTACATAGGCATATCTGGCCCCTTGTTTTTGTATTATAATGTGGCACATTTATGTATTAATTATATAGAATGAAGTAGATTCAAGGAACTGCAAGGGAAACTGTGCTTGCTGTCTACTGCATGTTTAGAGCCCCCAAAAGCTGTTCTTCAGGATCAGCATGAGTTGCACTGTGGGGGAGGGGGAAGCTGTAGCTTGAACTGGAAATCAGTAAAAATCAAGGATTTCCCTATGTGAATGGAAGTGTCTTCTGCTCAAGTACAAGCACCTTTGGACGCAACCCATTGTATGTGTTGTTGGTATGCTTGAAAAAGATAATTGCTTATTGGATTGCATAAGTGTAATTCTGTAAAAATTATATTCCAGAATGTTCCCTCAGTGCTGTTACAGATCTAGTTTTTCTTGTGGATGGTTCATGGAGCGTGGGGAGAAATAACTTCAAATATATACTGGACTTCATTGTTACCCTTGTATCGGCTTTTGATATTGGAGAAGACAAGACAAGAGTTGGAATTGTTCAGTACAGTTCGGATACGAGGACTGAATTCAACTTAAATCAGTATTTCAAAAAAAGAGATCTCCTTGAAGCAATCAAAGGAATACCATACAAAGGAGGCAATACAATGACAGGTATAGACTTTTTTTAGGTGATTAGTAATGCAAGAAACATACTTGCTATGTTTATTATCTTATTTGATTTTACAGGAGTATAATATAAATCTTGATATAAATCTTACTTATCCATGGATGAGATCTTGACTTAGCCATGTAACCACCAGCTCAGCAAATCTTGACTTAACCATTTTGTTAATTGTAGGTGAAGCTATTGATTACCTGATTAGGAATACATTCACTGAGTCTGCTGGAGCAAGGAAAGGCTTTCCCAAAGTGGCAGTTGTCATTACGGATGGGAAGTCTCAAGATGAAGTGGAAATTCCTGCAAGAGAACTTCGAAGTATAGGAGCTGAAATATTTTCTTTGGGTATGTTGAAGTTAATGCACAAATGATTGCTAGGCATCTCAGGCAAAAAAATTGAGCTTACTATAAAAACAGAACATTTTTTCTCATTCTAATTGCTTGTAGATGTACTTTTCAAATGCCCTGCTACCATTTGGGCATGTTGCCAGCCATGCTAATCTTTTTGAATCCTGCATAATAGAAGTGAAAACTTGGTCATCAATATATTTTTATTATGGTCTTTCTTAATATATCAGAAAGGATACCATAAGCAAAACAGCAATATTTTAAGCCATTAAAGTCTACCAGCGTTTATGTCTGGTGAAAAGGGAGCTGTAGCCCCTTTGACCAGCAAAATGGCTGTGCACAGAACTGTGGAATTAAAAGTTATGTGGGACAAGGAGGGGAATTGGGTGAGATCAAGTGGAAAAGATAGTAGGATCCAAATTATTGCTTTCAACTAGCTGAATACATTTCATTAAAGAAGACTGCTTTGAATATATTAAACTAAGCCAGGTATTTGTTTTCTTCTGTTCCTCCCTGTTCCTCTTTGTCTTTGAACTCATGGAGAGGCTGATCCCAAGCCTGAAAAGTTCCATAAGCTCAGCAGTATGGACATGCAGCAATCTACAGCGTTTGTTATGATTTGGGTCTCACATCTTTTTAATATTTTAGGAATCAAAGCTGCAGACGCCAGGGAACTGAAGTTAATTGCATCTCAACCCTCACTGACACATGTTTTTAATGTGGCTAACTTTGATGGCATTGTGGATGTACAGAATGAAATAATCTCACAAGTATGCTCTGGCGTTGATGAACAATTGGGTGAACTAGTTAGTGGTGAAGAAGGTGAGAAACCTTACGTTTTCATGGTAATGTGAAAGGATCCCTGTTCACGTATCCATCATTGTGGTGACACCGTAGCTACTGGCTCCATTTAAAAAGCTATTTCAGGTACCTCAACAGGTAGACCCAGAAGGACTTTTTGAGCTTTTAAAAACTGCCCTTAATACTGCATTAGAAGCAATCCAGAACATTTTGTTCTATTACAAAATGATTTGTCATGTAGCATAGAGAGATACTGTTGAAAAATCACAATTAAAAACCTTATTTATTCCCGTAGAACTAGTTGCTTGTTGTTTTTGGAACAGGCCTATGCATAAATGTTAGAGAATACAAATGCTGAGTGGACTCAAGTGTAGTGAACTCAGTGGTAGCAGGTCTAGACAGTGGACTCTTAAGTGTAGCAGGTCTGCTCAAGAGTAAATATCATTTTCGTCAAAGGGTTCCTAGAATTGCTACCTTATTGCTCTTCAAGTGTAAGAAACACACAACATGTTGTATAAGCCCAGTAAAGGTATCTGAATCTGAGTTAAAAACATATACTTCTAGCTCTCTCTCTCTTTATATTATTATTATTATTATTATTGTTGTTGTTGTTGTTGTTGTTGTTGTTGTTATTTAATATACTTCCCAACCCCCGAAGGACTCTGGGCGGTGTACAGTAAAATCAGCAAACAGCAAAACAATATACAACAAAGTACAAATAATATAATCAGAAAAATATATTAAAATTCCTTAAAAACAGTAGAGCAATATAACTCGCCCCACATTTATAGATTTAAAGTGTATTACAGGGTGATGCACTGACTTATCTGGAAATTCCAGTAACTAAGGGACATCAGTAGTGTCCCAGTAACTTTTTGGTTATGCGGGCTAAGACATCAAATGAACATCTACAACAGTTAGGGCATAGTTTAACACTTTTATTTTGCATTGCTTATAGCATCACTATATCACTATAGCATCACTATAGCATGAACAAAACAGTAAACATAATTCTGGTGAGACATAGCAGCATCCTTTATTCAGATCACTGATGAGATGATGTCATGAGTTGGTATAGGATAGGCTGGCTAAAAATACCTCTGCCCAATATTGTTATTTATTTGATCCATTATTTAAGTACTGGTTATTTGATTTGGTTGGGGGAAGGGCAGAGATGCAACAGCAAAAGTCAGTCTGTCTACAATTCTGTTCTTAATTTTTCAGCTGTTGAACCTCCATCAAACCTTGTGGCTACACAAGTCTCATCAAGATCTATTCGAATCACTTGGTATCCATCTCCTAGTGAAATAACTGGCTACAAGGTGGAGTTCATTCCAATGATAGCTGGTGCCAAACAGCATTCATTGAGTGTAGGACCCCAAACAACAGCTTTTAATGTTAAAGACCTTTCTTCTGAAACAGAATACCAAATCCATCTGTATGCAATGAAGGGACTGACTGCCAGTGAACCAGTGACTATAATGGAAAAAACACAGCCAGTAAAAGTTCAAGTGGGTAAGTCACTGACAGGTGAAATTAATGTGCACAGTGCTAGTTGAATTATACAAAAGCAACATGTTATTGAGAACAGACAATTCAAGCAATAGGCAAAAAAGTTTAGGGGTTTCTTACTTTTTGTTTGCAGTTATATGTTTTAGAAAAGTGAATAAACCAGCTTTGGACTTTTTGATGCTTTATATGCTAAAATATGTACTGCAGTCCAAAAGTATTGTCCTGATCTCCCTGAAAGAAGCAGGGTTGGATCCAAACTTGTGATTGTGTAGGCAGAAACTACTTCTACTTGCCAGAAGGGGATATGCCATTACAGGGTCCATTTTGCAGTTTCCCCCTGTATTCCATGTCCAATACTATCTCCTGATCCTCGGGAGTGACTTTCTTGGGAGCGTGGGGGCTGTAGCAAGAAGGGGAGTACAACAAAATCTTAGTTAGTACATTTCTATATTCTGTCTTTCCTCACAAAGTCAGAAAATAGCTTCATGGGGTTTCCCCCTCCTCAGGGGCATAATGCCCATTGGGCAAAGTGGGCAGTTGCCCAGGGTGCCCCCTTGTGGCGGGCGCCAAAATGCAGGGTTCATTTGTGGGGTTTTTGTATTTTAGTGGGTTTTCCGTTTTTTGCCTGCAGGGGGCGCACTTGGGGTCATGTGACCTCCCATATCCCTCTGGCAGATACACCCCTGCATCCACTACAGTCTTATGAAACTAAAAGCTTCTAAACATAGCTGATATACCACAACTGAATAAAAATGGTTTTTGCTACTGATAATCCAATTGTTTCAGCTAGAAGAGGAACATTTAGTAGTTTGGAAGTGAGAGCATTTGATCTGCTATTTAAAAAATTCAAAAAATGCCTTTTAGTAGGATATGTTTTGTAGATATGGTGCAGTATCGGGTCTAAGAGCCTGACTATCCAATCCTAAGTAGTTATGTTCTTCTAAGTCCATTTTGCTCACAAGGGTACAACTCTGCATAGGATAGCATTATGAGCTATGAATTTCAGCATCAACAGTTCAGATCTCTCCTGTGCCATGAATGTGATAACCAAACCACTTTATATGGCTTAAGGATCCTTTTTGGGTAGAAAAGCAGAGAAAATTATACGTATATATGTGGGTGTATATGTGTGATATGTATATTAAATTCAACCCATCCCTGCACCTCACCCTTGTATTAATAATGAAGATACAAAATACTTTCAGCATCTTACTGTATGAATGCTAAATATTATTATTTCTTCCTTTTTACAGAATGTTCACGTGGTGTGGATGTAAAAGCTGACATAGTTCTTTTGGTTGATGGCTCCTACAGCATTGGCATTGCCAATTTTGTTAAAGTAAGAGCGTTTTTGGAAGTGTTAGTGAAAAGTTTTGAGATCTCGCCTGAAAAAGTCCAAATCAGCCTTGTCCAATATAGCAGGGACCCTTATACGGAATTCGCATTGAACAAATTCAACAGAATTGAAGATATAATCCACGCTATTAACACGTTTCCCTATAGAGGTGGATCTACAAATACTGGCAAAGCGATGACTTACGTGAGGGAGAAAGTTTTTGTTACCAGCAGAGGTGCAAGGCCAAATGTCCCAAGGGTCATGATCCTCATTACTGATGGGAAATCATCAGATGCCTTTAAAGATCCTGCAGTAAAGCTGAGGAAATCAGACGTAGAAATATTTGCTGTTGGTGTTAAGGATGCAGTTCGGTCAGAGTTGGAAGCAATTGCTACACCTCCTGCAGAAACTCATGTGTACGAAGTAGAGGATTTTGATGCTTTTCAAAGAATCTCTCTTCAACTGACACAGTCTGTCTGCTTAAGAATTGAACAGGAACTTCGAGAAATTAAGAAGAAATGTAAGTAGCCTTTCTCATGTAGAAATGTATAGCAAAAACTTCTTGTGAAAGGATATAGGCCAAATTTTACTTGCTACAGTAAATAATACAATTCATAGAATAATTGCACAGGAAAGGAAGAAAGTGGGTTTTTATTGTTTTAATTTAAACTAAAGTAATAGCATATTATAGATTGTAATTTCTTAGTCTGTAACATCTTTGATGACATGAATGGCAAATGAAGTTTTATTAAATAAATAGGTTTCAGCAATGAATACAATTAACCCAGTTTTTATTTTTTCACATTGTAACTTCCAGTTTTACAGTTGATGGGGTAACTTCCATCTCATTGTTGAAAGTTATGGTATAAAGAGCACAACTGAAAAAGTCAAGTGTTGCTTAATCTTTTCGTTTCAACACAGAGATTCAAATGTGTCCTTAATTCTACTCTTGAATACAATAGGCATTAGGAGTGCTTAACTTTGACTGGATTGGGAAGCATATTATCTGGATCTTGACCTTTGTCAGTGATGGTTCAGCAGAGGTGTAGCTCCAAGGGGGCGGGGTGTGTGTGACGCACCAGGTGCACGCCCCTGTGGGGGCGTGGCAAGGGCGTTCTGGGGGCATTCTGGAGCAGGACAGGGTGGAGGATGCATCAGTTCACTGGGCGCTTTTCTGCCTTGCTATGGCTCTGTGGTTCAGGATGAGAACTCTTCTAATGACCACTTAATGGCACTGGTTTTTGAAAATTCTTACTGTCTTAACCATACCAGACGAACAAAACAATGAGTATACAAAAGTGCTTGTGATTGTTTGCATGACATATCTACAGTGCCTCCCTTCTGGCCCCATTCTTGTGAATGGATGGAATATAAAAGTTGTGTCCATCCTTTAATCCTGCACCATTTCCTAGTGACAGAAGAGCTACCTAGGTGGAAATGTGGATGTAATATTGACGTTGTTCAAACTTCATGGAGAATATGCAACAGTATTTCCAACTTGACTACTTAACTTTAGTTTTTAAAGCTGATAGAATTGTCACTTTTTAATGAAATACGAGAGAGATGGAAATACTTATGATTATTAGTGTTTGTCGTATATTGATTTACATTTATGCATTCACATGATAAACAAGAAGCATACAGAAACTATTTATTTTTGTGTGCACCTCTAGAATTTAGAGAAGTTTTATCAAAGCTAGCTTTACTCATTACATTTTTTTAAATTTTTCAACAGCTTACTTGCCTGCAAGGAATCTGGAGTTTTCAGAGGTTACCTCTAACAGTTTCAAAGTCAACTGGTCTCCAGCAGGAGCTGGTGTTTTGTCCTACCTTGTTAAGTATAAAGTAGCTATTGGTGAAGAGGAATTCTTTGTTTCTGTACCAGCTCCAGTTACTACTACAGTACTTACTAATTTACTCCCCAAAACCACATACACTGTCAGTGTTATTGCAGAATATGAAGATGGAGATGGTCCTTCCTTGGATGGGGAAGAAACAACTTTAGAAGGTATAGTCTCTGTGATTGTGCTGTTGTTCATTTCTGAAAACTAACAAAGGCTCAGTGTGTGTGTGGTGGGGGGGGCATTTCCAGATTTGGGTGATTGTGATAGTACCAGATTAATCAGATTCATGTAGTGTTCAAATCAAAGGCGTACCGGGGGTAAATGGTGCCTGGAGACAATTTTGTCTCTGGACGCCCCCCCAGGCTCCACCCTCCCTCACTGCTGCCAGGTGCCCTCGACCCTGCCCATGTTGATGACACATGGGCAGGGGCGAGGACGCTCGAAGACACTGGCCTCGTAAGCTCCAAGCGCCCTCGACCCCGCCCATGTCATCATGGACTCTTCCCTCCCACTCCCCCCTGCCAGCTGGACTCTGAGCTGGTAGCCAGCAGTCCCTTCTGACCTCCCCTCTAGGCAGACCAGAAGAGACTGCAGTCCCTGGCCTCGGAGTCCTGCTTTTATTATTATTATTTATTCAATTTAATAGACCGCCCTACCCCTTCCTGCTCCCCAAGCCCCACCCCTGACCTCAGTGCTTATAAAAGCAGGTCTCTGAGGCCGGGGACTGCAGTCTCTTCTGGCCTGCCAGGAGGGGAGGTCAGAAGGGACAGCAGGCAGCCGGCTGGGAGTCCAGCTGGCAGGGGGGGGGAAGTGAGGGGGGAGGCAGGGCACCCTACCTTTGCCCATATCCATGGTGACATAGGTTGAGGGCGCTCCAAGGCAGCAGGAAGTCCTGCTGTCTAATTGTTTTTGCATGTCCCTGCCCATGTGTCATTGACATGGGCGGGGTCAGGGGTGTTTGGAGACACTGAGGCAGCAGGAAGTCCTGATGCCCCATGATCTTCAAGCGACCCTGACCCCACTGATTTGTCATCAACATGGCGGGGTCAAGGGCGTGTGAAACCGACGAGGCAGCAGGACCCTCCCATTCCCTCCCCTCCCTTGCATGCCACCCCTCCCTCCCTCCCTCCCTCCCTCCCTCCCACACTCACTCACTCCCCTCCCCCTCCACTAGGGTGGGTGGGCCAGGTCCAGATGCTGGGCCCCCTCCCTCCCCTTGCATGCCACCCCACCCCCTCCCCTCCCTTTTTTGCGCCCCCCACGTGCGCCGAGTTTGCACCCCCCATGTGACCAGAAGAGTGATGCCCAGGAGCGAGGGGTACCCCTTGTCCCTAGATAGATATGCCACTGGTTCAAAAAATAGTAGTCCTTAGATAATTACACATTAGACATCCAAACAGATGATGATGCCAAAAAAAAGGTACTAATTGTTTCTGTTGTCCTTTGGATAAGATTGAAAAGCAAGATTGCCAAGTTGATATTTTGTCTATATTTTGTGTTAGTGCAATTACGTAGGTATAGACTTTTTATGGGGGGGTTCAGGGGGCAAGGCCATGCCCCCACCTGCCCCTGGGGGCATGGCCACACATCCCCAAGCAACGCCCCTGGCCTCAGTGCTTATAAAAGCAGCTCTCGAGGCAAGGGATGGCAGACTCCCTTGCTCTGCTTCCCCCGCCCCCCACTGGCTGGGCTCCCAGCTGGCAGCCGGCAGTCCCTTCTCCCTCCCCTCCAGGCAGAGGGAGAGAAAGGGAAAATGGAGCCCGGTGCAAAATCTGAGGTTTCCACACACACACACACCCATGGGCGGCTGCTGTGATGCTGGAATCCACCCCCAAACAGCATCACTTTCAATAGTGTTTAAATTAGGGAGCCGAGATTCTCCTTTTAAATCTGTCTTAAAGGGAGAATCTGAGGTCCCCAGTTAAAACAACATTGAAAGTGATTATCCCCCAACCTGAAACAGCATCACTTTCAATGTTTCATCTGGGGACCTCAGATTCTCCCTTTAAATCCATGCCGGAGGGGGTGGATTTAAAAAGAGAATCTGGGGAAATTTGGGGGGTGCCTGCTGTCAGGGGTACAATAAGATAGCAGCACCAAACTTTCAGGGTATCTTTAGGAGACTCTCCTGATGATACCACCCAGATTTGGTGAAGTTTGGTTCAGGAGGTCCAAAGTTATGGACCTTCAAATGTGTAGCCCCCATCTTCTATTAGATCCCATTGGAAACAATGGAGGATGGGAGTCTATAACTTTGGACCCCCTAAATCAACCTTCACCAAACACAGCAATGCAAATGTATATTAAATATATTAAAAATCTCATTCACTTGGCCTCTTGTCTCTAAGCCCTAGTTATTTTGGCTGTTCTTTATTTAGCATCCCCTAAGTTATGTTACATTCAAAGTTGGAAGTGCTCCTACTGTAAACAAGCATATATTGGCAGAGCACAAAAGGATTTTTTACTTTAAAAATAGTACCCTCATTCCAGTTCATGTAACCTTTTTTAATATATCAAAAAATTCTGTCTTTGTATTCTGCAATACTTTGGTTAGAAAGTTTTTTTCTTCTTATCACCTGATATAGGTTTTAAGAATGCAGGTGAAGTCTTATACTTCTGAAAACTGCTCTCAATCTCTCACAGTCTGTAGTGCTATGTAAGGTTTAGGAGACCCATTTTCAACTGAGGAGTATAAAATCACAAATGTTTTCACTAGTAAATGAACTGGCAAAAATGAAATGGCTTTCATTTTTAATTCATGTTATTTCTTTTGTAGTTCGGGGATCGCCACGAAATTTGAGAGTGACAGATGAAACAACAGACAGTTTTAAGGTTGGATGGACACAAGCTCCAGGGAATGTTCTCAGGTACAGACTAGCTTATAGACCTGTTACTGGTGGAGAAAGAAAACAAGTAACTGTCTCTGCGAAGGAAAGAGCAACTACGCTACAGAATCTGCAGCCAGATACAAGATATGAAGTCTCTGTTACTGCTGAGTACCAATCTGGTCCTGGAAATCCACTTAATGGATATGGAAAAACTGAAGAAGGTATGCATTAACATGTTTAGTGTTTCTACCCTTCTCTCTCCTCCCATAATAATAGCATTCATAGACATGCTGAATCAGGCCAGTACCTAAAGGCCAACCCGTTTCTGTGAATGGCCAGAAAACAAGGTTTAGCCATTAGGTCCTTCCCCCTAGTTTGTCTTCTAGTGCTGATATTCAGAGTTACTGCCTCTGCTTGAGGAGGTTCTCCCTAGTCATCATGGCTATTCACAGAATTGATGTATCTACTTACCACGAATTTGTCTAATTCCCTTTTAAAGCGAGCTGTATTAGATAGCTGTTAGCCATGCTAACTAAAATTTAAGGACAGTAGATTCAGGACCCACAAAAAAAGTACTTCCCTGATTATCTTGTGTAATGTGCAGTGACAGAATGCAGGGATGGATACTAAAATGGGTTGTCTTTAGAAGAGGACAGATTAATGGGGGATAAGTTTATCAATAGCCACCAGCCAACAGTGATAAATTGCATCAGAGGCAGTAATCTTATGAATATCAAGGTGGGTAGGTAGCAACGAAGAATTGCCTTGGCCTCTGTATCCTCCACTTCCAGGTGCATCTGTTTGATCTCTGTGTGGCCTGAGTCTGTTCCATAATGGTTATGTACTTAATGAGCAACAGAGAAGATATTGAAATGGCCTCTTTGCATATAGAATACTGGTAAACACGTTGCCGCTATGTTTTAATATATTGGGAAATTGGCAAAATAACTGACTTCCTGTTGCATGTATCAGTGTGATACAGGGATTTGCAAATGAATTCCCACAGCAGGCATTTACATGCCAAAATTTCAGTGTATTAACTGTCCTTAAGTTAACTGTATACGGAAAAAGTAAAAATATGTCTAGTTATTCTTGGTGGTGGAAAATGCAGTCAAGTCACTGCCAGTTAATGCCAGCACTGTAGAATTTTCAAGGCAAGAGAAGTTCAGAGGCAGTTTGCTTTTATCTGCCTCTGCATAGCAACCTTGGAATTCCTTGGAGCCTCCCACCCAAATAATAACCACAGCGAACCTTGCTTAGTTTTGGAGATCTGACAGGATTGCGCTAGCCTGGGTCATCTGTGTCGGTGTGTGCATGCGCACTTAAAGTGCCCACGACTTTCAGCTGGTGATCCCTTGGGGTTATCAGGGCAAGAGGGGTCACCCTTACCACTATAATAATTTTCCACCCGCACTCCTCTGGAGGGAAACTGATTTGCCGATGTAGTGCACTGGATCAAAGGAAGCCATATGTCTTAAATGTAATTCCAAAAGCTGCCTCCCCACCACCAATCTACCAGTTGTTCCTCATTGTTTCAGCTTACAAAGCCGTATCCAGCATCTGGACTACATGCAGGAGCACTGTTAATGAGTGTTGCATTTTTAAAAATTGCTGATTACATTTGTAATGCTGAACGCTCATTGTTTATATACAGATTAAATTGCAGATATTTTTGCAGAAATCTTAAAAATATCAAATTCTCTCAAGTAATGCTTCTGTATATCTTACTATAAACAGTTCTAGGAAGACCAAGAAACTTGAAAGTTTCTGATCCTACAATATCCTCAATGAAATTATCTTGGAGTTCAGCACCTGGCAAAGTACAGCGGTATCTTGTAACATATACTCCAGTGGCAGGAGGTGAAACTCAAGAGGTAACCCTAAGGGGAGACACCACCACCACAGTACTCAGGGGCTTGGAACCTGGAACCAGATATGCCTTGACTGTGACTGCCTTATATGCTTCTGGAGCAGGAGATGCTCTTTCGGGACAAGGAGACACTCTTGAAGGTAGGAACATGTTGACTTCAAAATTAATGTTGCATTTACTCAAGATATTTTGGTGAATATTTTCCCTGCACCTGTGTGGCAGCCAACAATTAAACTTCATAGTAGAAAAATGTTTAATGGCTAATTTCTGTAAACTTGAATGAAAGAACTGGAAGGAGAAACTCAGTACGTTCTTTTGAAAACTCTTGTAGTGATTTCTTGGATCGCGTCACTGGGAGGTCGTTTTGTGTGTCAGAATGGTTCTGCAAGTCACCATTGAGGTTGGTGCCTTGTAGATTGCTTGGAACATGATTCTGGTTTTGTGCGTGAGGACCTCTGTGACTAACTATGATATTGGGAGGAAATAAGAGGCAGAAACCTTTGCAAAAAGGGCCACGCAGGCACAGAAATGTGAGGTGAGGTGAGGACCTCAATGCAGGGTAGTAGCTAGGCAGCTGGCAGGTTCGTCAGAGGCAGCACTCTGTTGGCTTGAAATTAGTTGATCGGTAAAATATCTATTTTGTATGCATAAGGAACTAGATTCAATTACTGCATGTTTATTGCCTGTCTGGCATCTCCAGTTGCTGTTTTTTTTAAGGGAGCTTATGCAGCAGCCAGATATCAGGCAATGTAGGTAACACTGGACTAGATGGACCAAATTTGACTCCTTATAAAATGGTTTCATATGTTTTTTATTTAAAGTTTGGTCAAATAGAGATTGAGGACTCTCCACCTGAAACCGTGTTCTGTGTTGCCCAGGGCAGGGGAAGCCACATAGTTCTGCTCTACCTGCTATTTGTTATATAAAGAAGTCAATATTATTGTTTTAGTGCAGTTGTTTACTCTGGTTTCTTTGCATTGACAATAGGGAAACAGAGTTATGATATTGCATGTACATGAGACATTTACCACATCTGCCAAAGTGTGTAGAGGAGGAGGAGGAGGACTGGGCCCTCCTATCACTGTCTTTCCTTCGTTTTCCCCACTGATGTACAATTCATGAGGCCTGCAAAAATAAGGATAGAAAATGTTGATTTAAAAGGGGGTTGGATTCTCAGCTTCTTGCTAGCACAGCTAGATGGTGTTTTCTGGGCACAGGAAACTCCCACTAATTTATTTAAATAAGCACTGTCTTATTATTCTGGTGTTTCTTTATTTGGTAAATGTGATGGGAACAAACTGTTCCACAAGTGATACCTTAATTTGAAGGATTCTGCGTCTGACTTTTATTGTGATAAAGCTTTTTAAACTGAGCAGTTCATATTCCAGTTACCTCAATTTGAATTTTACAGCATGTATGTGATCAAGGGCCATCACTCACATAAATATTTATTGTGATGGTTTATCTGTTATCAAAATGACCAATCACTTGGAAATCCATTCTGAGTGGCTGAGAAGAGGTATCCTGCAATTTCCATGCACAGTTTATAAAATGTTCATCCTCTTGACTGTGTTTATTCTTGAGCTGGATAAGAAAGCATAGCAAGTATATTGTAGCTGACTTTCAGGGGTTCTTGAAATTTTTTGATTTTATGAGGCAAGTCTAGCAGAATGCTGACTATATAGTGAAAAGATTAAACGTATTTCCAAAGGAGAGAAGGCAGAGTTTTGAACTTGTCATGATTACAGTTAGTGCAGAAATGAGGCAGCTTTTCTTTCCAGCTTCCTGAATACTGTTAGAACAAGCTGTTTTTGGGGGTGTGATGAAAGAACTGTAGGAGCATTGTGTTTAATAGAAGAAAGTAATAAGATGGACTTGAATGAACAAGAGAAGGAAGGCAGAAAATGCTTTGAGAATATAAGCAAGAATGGAGTGCATTGTCCCAAAGGCCCAACTGTTTTACCCCTGCTCATGGGAAATTATTTGTGAATAGTATGGATGAAATTAATGGCATAGAATTCCAGCAAGTTCCCACATTATATGTAAGAGGGCCAAAGCCTGCAGGCTTACTATTTGCGTGAAGAGAAAAGTGGCCCTTCTCTGTATTTCTGATCACAGGTGATTATTCTGTAAGAACACCTGTATCTTTAGTTAGGAAAACCACAATCAATATTGGTTTAAAATAATCAGTGGCTTTTTGGCCAATACAATCTTACCTACATTCAAGGAATGGCATTTGGACTATGCCTTGAATAACTTCACCTTGAAGCTGTAGTAAGGCAACAAAACCCTGTCAAAAGAAACAGAAACACTTTGGCACCTTTGCACGGGGTTCTGCAGGGTTTTGAAATTAACACCAGCTTTATCTGCATTATAGCCTATGGGAAATTTTTATGGGTTCGGGGTGGTGGTGGTGGTGTTTTTGTAGGGTAAATTTGCATCATGGTTGCAGGTGACTTTCCTTAGAAGAACCTCCAAGTTTGACCCTCCGGCCCAATTTTTACCAAATGTTGGGGTTTTTCTATCAGCTCTAGTAAGAAAAAACAACAGTAACCTCCTCCCAGAGCTCTAGAAAGATTTCCCACAGACTGAGCTACATTTTTTTGAATCCTGTAAAAAAATCATACTAGTATGGGAATTTAGAAATTTTCAGGAATCCTGAGCATTTTCAGCTTCAATATAACTGAATTTGTTTCCCCCCCCCCTTGATTTCTTTCATACCCCTAGTAATTTGTGTTGGGTGGTAGGCTGCAGTACCTCTCCTCTTGAAGGTGAGACAAGGAATCTATAATGCTGTTATCTGTCTCTGTGATATGCTGTGCAGAGAATGTAATGTTAGCTGACAAACAAACCTGAACAAACCTGTTCATCAAATGAATGAATCTTTCTGAGCATGATGGTTATTTGTTGATGGTCCAGACCACTGACTGGTTGGTGCCCCCAAACCTTACCCTCCTATCCCTAAGGCACTCTTGCCATGGAAAACAGCCACAATATTGGGAATAGGTCCAGGAAGGTGAGGTTATGCATTGTATCCAACCCTACTCAGTATGATGGCCATGGACGAGCACACCAGTGTTTGTCAAAATAGATGCCGAAGACCAAGCCGCCCTGTGTTGGACTGGACCTGCCACAGAGAAACACCATTTAAATTATCCAGGAAGGAAAGCCAAGTTCCCAATTTTCCTTCAAAGCCTTAGCCACCTTGATAAAGGCCGTTTCCCCACTCACCTTTTGTTGCGCACTACTCTCGTCAAATAATCTGGGGGCCTGCTGCATTCCCCACTTCCTCAGCGGCAACAACGCAGCAACCCCGATTCTGCCACTCTCCTTCCTCTTCAGCACGCATCTTTTAAGGTGCTGGATGGTCCAGCACCTTTCTGAAAACCCCGTGCCGAGTGCGGGGGCGTGCAGAGGAGTGGGGAAGCCCGGGGGTGACTCCGGGTTTAAGTTTCCCGCTGTTGGTGATGACGTAGAGCCATCTGTCCAATTAGGCAACAGCGGGGTGTGTGCCTGGGTTTTCTTTTTTATTTTTAATTCTAAAAATCCACATCTCCACGTTGTATTGAGTGCTCAAATAGTGGTTTTGAGTGCTCAAAATGGTGCTCACAGCGGAAGATTCCTTGGCAAAGCGTGGAGATGTGGATTCATCCTTTAGAACATTGAAATAAAATCCCTCCCCAGAGAAGCACAGCAGCCAATCAGGACAGCCCCTGAGTGGATCGTGGGGAGTCCTGCATAGAGGCTGCGTGGCTGCGTGGCTGCAGCATTCATTTGAACAAGGGGGCGGAAGCTATGGAAGCTGTTTTAGTACGCACTTCAAGTGAACAAGAAGGTGGGAAGTGAGATTCTTGAGGTTCAGCAGCTTGTCCCTAGGGCGGTGGGAGATACCGGTTACTAAGACCAATTGAATCATCTTATAAACTAGCTTGGTGGCAGTGTACTCCATTTTTTTATGGGCCAGAGACTCCTCCAATTCAGCTGCAAGTAAGTAGAATATGGCCAAGTGTCTGGTTTAAGCATTTGCTCCCTCCTGGGGCAACAAACAAGAAATCATCAAAGTAATAGGTCATGCTAGGGCTCCCTGTCCTGTCCGTTCCCATTCAAGGAATGTTCTAAATGTCTTGAATGCTGCACAGGGCACAGAACGTGCCATAGGCATAGCCTTATTAATATACCAGGAACTTGTGAATTTAAAGCAAAGCAGGCTTGAGAGTGCATGGAAGATTACTGCCGTAAGACTAATTGTACATCACTGTTTGCCATATGGGTGACTGGACCACAAGATGTGGCCAGGCAGACAGCCAGATGAAACAAAGCATATTTTGCTGTGCAAGATTCTAGGAGTTGCCCTCACTGACATAGGAGTATTTGGGGTAGGACGAGTGATGTATCAGGCAGAATTCTCCTGAGGATTTTTTGTGCACCACTCCTAGAGGGGAAACACAATTTGGGGGTGACTTTTAATGAGGCTGCCACACAGCCTGTGGCACACTTTCCCCCCCTATTTTGGTGGTCACCATCTCAGGCATATCCCTAGCAGATTTTAAGTTGCCTGAGTACATGGGAAGGCAGAAGTCAACAAAAGATATCTGGAAGCCGCCGGTGAAACCTTCCTGGATGTATGTGGCCAGGCAGTATGGCCTATCCCCAGCAGATAGACCTGATGGAAAACCCTCTGAAGAGAAACCAGTGTGTGTCAATAAAGGTTATTTAATTTGATTTAAAAACCCACTCAGCCCAGTACTCTGGCCAGGATCCACCCCCAGCCACGCCAGGCCACATCTGGTTTTCCAAGTTAGAGGAAAACTGCAATTTCTGGTCTTTGCTGTCCGGCGAACAGTTGAAATTCCCAGAGAACTCCTGCCACACCTGATTAGTAACCTTGCTAATCACACATACACTTGTACCCCACTTTATTACACATTTGCTTCATAATGTGGGGAATCATGTTCTTCATTTTTTTACTAGTCTTCCCTGATCGTATTGAAATTTCATGTGCCAAATCAAAAATATTCCAATTTGTGGCCATTGATAAGTATTACAAAGTTTAAAACTGCTAATATTTAAGAGATTGATTTAATTTAGGGGTGGACTATATTCAGCCTTGCATGATTCAGCTTTTTTTAATGGAATCATGATGCACTACCAATGCTATTTTTAATGTTTTCATTTTTATAATTTTTAAACAAACATGTTGGAGGCACATATAGACTATTACTTGTTTTGTATTTGCAGTAGAACTCTATTTTTTCCTTCTTCCTTCCAGAAAGTCAATGTTGAAATCTGAGAACAGTACTATTTTACTTCTGCATGCCTGCTTATCATTTTATAAAGGATGCTGACAAGACAATGCTTAAGATCATGATCTGAGATGTTTGCTTTCCCTCTTCACCACCTTTTAATTATTGTAATAGCTAGCCTCACTAAGAATTCTGAAGACTTCAGAATATTGCACACTGATTTATGTTATGTTGGTCCTAATAGAATGCATTATGCAGCTTGCTAATTTTGTTTTTGGTCTTTGCTTTGGACCAAATGACTGCAGAACCTGAAGGTACTTGGCAGTCTATCAGAATCAGAAAACAAGAACAAAATCCAGAACCTGTCCAGTGATCAATCAGTGGCCCAAAGTCTTCCTTGTGTCCTGCTTTCATTTAGTTAATGTTCGGTTAATAAAAGTGCTATTTATTTTTATATATCTTCCAAATATGTGCCTTATTGCTTTGTATCAGGCCGGTTGATGCTTTTTTTGTTTTTGGTAGTACTAGAACAATCACATGGTATGGCACAGTCAATGTAAAGAGAAAAGAAAGTCCAGATATTTCACTTTGTCTAGCTCCTTAAGGATACATCATTCTTCTTGGGTTTCCATCTGATATTTTTTAAATACAAGCTGAGCCAAACCCATGAGATCATAGACTAGAAATAGGATATAATGGCAAACACAGCAATTGTAATGAGTGGAAACCCAGTAGATGGCTAACTATCAACTATTTCTGAGAGCTACTGTTTTTCTAATCAGTTTTTCCCATGAAGAGGAGGTGGTAACAGCAGATCTGGCAAGATCTTACTTGTTTGCCTGAAGGCATAATGTTAAATGACAAGAACGTGCTCCATGCTTTCTGTTAAACAGATTAATTTGAATATAGAGTTTGAGGAGGTTGTTTTTGTAATTTTGAAAGGAAGATAAACTTCTAGCTCTGGCGTAGGTATTATCTGTATTCCGCATGATAATTCATCAAAAGATTACTGCTGACCTCTGTCTGTTTACTGGGATCTTTTAGTGCTGCTCTCAGGACACTATAATTTCTGGGTATGGGCCTTCAAAGCAGAACAACACTTTTTACATTTCAATATGTTGTTCAGAACAATTTAGCAAAATAAATAAATAAAACATTTAGTAGTTGCTTTGCACATTCCTCGTATCAGACTCTCATTTCAAATTATATTTCACTAAATTCACTAGTTCTTTTCAGACTTGACAGTGATGCATCCTGGAAGACTACCAACTTCACATAATGGGAGTTCACACTGCCTGTGATCCTCTGGATAACTGTAGTCACCATATTGTGTGAACATGAATGTAATGCATATTTACCATGCTTTGGAATAAGAGAATGCCCATCCTGAAAAATCCAGTGGTTGGATCATGAGTGCTAACACTGACCGTGCTTGGTAAACTTGCACTTAACCCTGCTCATGCAACATGATCATTGAGCATATGAGGCGGATTATAATAGCATATGGTCCTTTTACACAGGGGTGGTAGGTTCCTGGTATATGAAAAGGTGAATGAACTGAAAAGGTAAATGAACTAGGTCAATGGTGACAACCAAACCAATCACAGAACTTGTATTTATTTGTCTTTTAAATTGCACAGACGTTTTAAGCAGCAAAGCAAATAGTGTGGCATCTCTCTGGATGAGGCTTTTCTGCTGTTTCCATAGCTAACCCAAAAATGCTTGAGATGGAAAGCCTCCTACAGACTGAGTCAGTACCAGTGCAGTGACATTTCCTTACAATGAAATGTTTTAAGTGTAACACAGGAACTTTACGCACATGTTTTCAGTTGCAAAATGCTTGTACCGTACAAAGAGAAACAAGGACTCTGTGTCTCCCTTGGAGATTTAGTGCTGTCTCATGCATTATTTAAAATTGTACATTCTTAGTTTCTTGATGCTGACATTTTCAAGAGACTTTTGCCAGTTGTCAAACAATCATGTCGCTTATCCATTCTGTGAGAATGCCATATTTCTAGGAAAAAGCAAACCAAAATAGAGGAAATGATCAACTACAATTATGCATATTACATAACTGCTGGAATATTATGCTCTGAGGAAGCAGGTTTCATCTCATAGAGTGCTATATTTACTGCTACTGGTAAAACCTTTGGCAGTTATTGCAGCCTTTTAGGGGGGTTCCCATGGATGCTCTCCCACAAGCATACAAAAAATAAAATGCTAAACTTTCTACACATTCATTGGCATTGATGGTTAAATTGTATCTGAACTGAGGGCATGGTTGAACATGTTGCTGCTTCCTTGCACCTGGAAGCAGAGGAATGCAAGAGTCTTAAGGACAGCAGAAATGGTATGTCATGGGAAAATCAAACGAGACCACTCTTTTATATGTATGCCTTTTGCCTGCTGTTCCAGTTTCATTATTAGTACTATCTATACTTGTGTGGACAGGACTCTTTTTTTCAGGCCTGTTGGCCACCTAACTTGCCTCTCCTTTTTCTTTTGATATCCTTGTTCCTAGATTGATCACAAAAGTGAACAGTGACTGTGGGCGTTCCCCCACTTACCTTTGCTGCCCTTTGCTGCGCGCTACTCTCAGTGCGCGGCATCTCTGGCGCGTGCCCGGGCGTCCCAAAAGGCGCCGTTTTGAGGGGCCTTTCCTCACTTACCTTAAGCCCCGCGCTACTCTCCTCAAGTAGCGCGGGGTCCCGGGGCACTCCCCACGACAGGGGCGGCGACAGCGCAGCCGCCCCAACGTTGCCGCTGTCGCGCCCCCTCAGCGCGCGGCATCCCTGGCGCTCTTGTAAAGGGCACCTTTTGATGACCCCACGCAGAGCGCAGGGTCGTGGGGATGCCTAGGCATGCGCCAGGGATGCCGCGCGCTGAGGGGGCGCGAGAGCGGCAGCGTCGGGGCAGCTGCGTTGTCGCCACCCCTGTAGTGCGGAGTGCCGGGGACCCCGTGCTACTTGAGGAGAGTAGAGCGAGGCTTAAGGTAAATGGGGAAAGGGCCAGTCAAGCAATGTCTTCTTTTGTTTTAGTTACTTCAAGGGTGGTACTTTAAACTGGTCGATTCAGCACACATAAATGAAACATTTTAAGGCTGAAATATAAATGTTTCCTGTTGGAATTCCACACAGCTTTGTTTTTGAAAACGTTGTATTTTTAATTTCCCCCCCCCCCCAGACAAACGTTCTATTTCAAAAATACATTCTAACTTTTCTTTTTTTCTGAAACTTTTTCCAAACATTCCCTACTTGCCTGTGTGGAAAGCAGGAAACATTTCATTTTCCCACCCATTTTTGAATCTCTTCTGCCCTGCTTCTACTCTGATACTTTTGATTCTTGTGCCAGCTGCCATTTTAGGGTGATTCTCTGGCCACTTGCCATTTTGTGGTGCTCCCCAAGCACATTTTCTCCCTGGGTAGTGAGCCTGTTTGTCATTTTCCTCATATCCATACAGTAATAAACTCATTGTAGACTCCCTATTATAGGAAAGGGCCATGTTTCTTTTGTTATTATTATTAATTTTGTCTGGAGGATTAGATGCCGCAGAAAAACAAGTACTCAAACAATTGAAACCTTGACGTGCTGCTTTATATAGGGATAGGGCAGATTCTCATGGTTATGAATATTATATTCTTATTTAAAATACCATTACTTTTATGTAGGATAAGGGGTGGTGATTTGTTTGTATAGTACTGTAGGAGTAAAGGAGGGGAGATGGGTGGGCCAATCAGGTCTGCTCTTGAAAGCCTTGAAAATTTGCCTTCAGTGTGCATGTGCACTGATTAATGGAATTGAACCAGATGAGCAGCAACACTTACATCCAATCATAGCGCAGGTGACAGTAAGATCCAATCCGAGAGCTGGAAAATTGGCTCTGCTTTGAAAAATCTTCGTGGCTTCAAATCCATGCATGCATATTTTTTAAAAGGGTGGGGAGAAGCGTTTTCTGGTGCAGAGGAGCCAAAAACGTTTTACATAAACTGAAACATTGTCAGAATGTTTTGGTTTGGCACAATACAAATCAAAAACATGAAAACGAGTCTTTTCAAAACGTTTGCAAAGCATGCAAATGTTTTAAAAGCCTTTGTGCAGAACTTTCCACTCCTTAACAGGATTTAACCCTTCCTTCCAATGAGGTCTCTGATGGATTGACCAGGAAATTTAATATATCTATCCTTTTAAAATTAATTTTACTGTGATTGTTTAATCAGTTCTCAACCACTGTCAAATTTGCCAAAATGCAGATGGACTTATTCCTGTATTTTATTGTGCTTCTCATCATTTTCTAACAGTACATTCACTGTTCAGTTGTAAGCATTGTTGGTTCTACTGATGTGATCCAACTGCAAGAAATACAGCAAGTAGTGGGCACTGAGGAAGACTGACATGTAAAGGTTTGTGATCAGGGCTGCAAATGGGTCTTTGATCCCATCCAAACAGAGGTCTATGATCCCATCCAAACTCAGGGGCGGCAGGCTGTGTCGCCAATGTGGTGCCACCCCACCACTCCCATAGAGGCTTTCTGGTGGCAAAAGGCTTAAAAAGCTGAAAAGCCTCCCCACCGCCAGCAACCCTCTATTGGGCAGAATAGGCTTACGCCACATTTTGGTTACCCATCTGGTAGCACAACAGGGTGAACCAAGAGGAAGCTGGCTAAAGTCGACTCCTCCCTTAGCCACACCCCTAGACCAACCCCACTATGTCAGGAAGGGCTGCAGTGGCTATGTGCTGACTGGGGCAAGTGCCCTGGGTAGGGCAAATCTGCCAGCACAGCTGTGTTCTGCTTTTTGAGGTGGATTTGGCTCCCCCTTTGGATGGTGAAGTGGGCAGCCAAACTTTTCCTTGGAATAGAGGTAAATAACATCCCTTTTATTTACTCAACCCAAAATAGCTTTCACCATTCTCCTCTCTTCCATTATATTCAGCGTGTCCTTCCAATGGCTCTGTGAGGAAGGGCAGTCTAAGAGTGTGTGGCTGGCCCAGGGTTATCTAGCAAGCTGCTATAGCAGAATGGGGATTTGAAACTCGGGCTGCTTTTGTAAAGGAAATTACACCGGGGTTGAACCAGGATCATATATACCTGGATTTTCAATCCAGTTTCTCCCTTAGCATGGCTACCCGCTTCTGACCAGGAGCAGAGTAGGAAATGCTCCAGTTTGCTCTGCACAAGCCGGACTTCTGTATTTACTTTGGAAGCATGTCTGAACATCATGCCCAGACCAAGTGTCCCACATTCTGATTGGCTGTTGTTTTTAAGTGGCAGCTTCAAGCACCTGTGAGCATGCCTAGCATCCCATATTCTGAATGGCTGTTGTTTTTGAGTGGAAGCTTGAATGAACGTCAGGCCAGGGGGCAGGAAAAATAAACTTGGTCTTCTCCTGATTGGTATTTTTGTGTATGTGCTGTGGGAGTGGAAGAAATTGATCTGTGTTTTAAATGGTTTAAGTAAGATTTTTCTGTCAGAGGGAGAAAACTAGCGAACAGGTAACTTTAGTAGATTCTAGTAATTTTATTTTATACTTAGCCAAAGACTCAGAATTTCAATGAATTGTCCCATCTTGTTGATTGTATAGACTCACTCTGTGTAATCTGCCTTGAGTCCAAGTGAGAATGGTGGATTATAAATAATGTATTTGACTTGACTTGAAATAATGTAAATAAAAAAGAGAGAAAAAAGGCTATGAAAAAAATGTGAAAATAGCTGTGTGCTAAAAAATGGAGCTGCATTTATTTAATTTCCTAATTAGTTCTAATGACTGTATCTGTGCATATGCAAGACTTTTTAAAGTTAGTAAGGTGATTCAAAGAATGAGGAGCCAGTGTGGTATAGTGGTTAACAGGAGCAAACACTAATCTGGAGAATCAGGTTCGATTCTCCACTCCTCCATGTGAATCCTGCTGGGTGATGGCAATGGCAATTCACCTCTGCACATCTCTTACCGAAAACCATACTGAGTTGCCATACGTCACCTCTGACGTAACAGCACTTTCCACCACCAATTCAAAGAAAGAGGATGACTGAGCTAAGCAGACATCAATGTTATGCAGTTTGTTACGCTAGCTTAACAGTTAAAACGTTTAAAAATGGCGATAGGGAATAACTTGGCTTGGCAGCAAGAGGTAGGCTAGCGATGGGATCTTTAGAACAACTATACCAGAAAATGGCTTGAAACGTTCCAAGAAAATACAAAGGAGACTAAATTGAATTTAAATATTTTTATAAGTTTTTGGTGCAAACATTCATACAGTGAGATATAGAGAAGCATACACACAGTTCCTAAGAGATATAAGCGAGGAGGAAAAATAGATTTGGATGAAAGATTAGGAGGGGGAGCAGGGGACTTATACATTACCTGGGTTCAGCTGAGAAGTTCTTGAAGAAGGCAAGGATTCATATAACCAGCAAATGAATCCAAGCGAAGGACGATATCGTGACTTAGAACCAACTTAACACAAGAGAGGTTCAAGCTAGTAAGGAGCTAGAACGAGCCAGCGAGCTCGCTAGGAGCTGACTAGCTAGCCAGCTAGCACTAGAGCCAAGAACTTGGGGTGCGCTGTACTTTTATACCCTATAGCATAGGTAGGGGCGGGAGCTAGGAACTTTATTCCTGAAACTTCCTGGGTTTCCATGCTGGGATTGCTGGGTTGAGCTAATTAATAGTTCATCTATTGTCTTCTGAATGTTGGGACAGTAGAGCCAATTGTCTTGTGATTGAATCAGGGAGTAGCCTTGAGTGGTTTAGGCAGAGTTTCTTTTAGGAGTCTCTGTCCAGATATGTTATTTAAATTTGGCTGAGGCTTTGAGTGGATCAGGGAGGGAACGATTGTAAACGCTGATGGTTGCTAGAGACAAAGATATACCACAATCTCAGGGCAGGGTGTTCCTGTATTATTTGCATAGCTGCAGCCATGGCAATGTGTTGTATTCAAGATACAGTCCATGAGGCCTTTAGAGGTACTCAGTGCATTAACCCTTTCATTGGTGTGCTGGCAGATCTCCTTTTGCAGAGTTGGCCTGTTTTTAGCTTGGACCTTTGCTCCACACATATATGGCTGTTAGCAATTATCAAATATATATATTGTATGAAAAATCATGTAAAATCCATGTTTCCATAAGGTAGGGTATGAAGAGTAGGGCAACAAATTGGAGCTGTGTAAGGAACTGTAGAAACATTTTTGGTGGTTCTGTTGGAATGCCATCTCAAATTCTTGTGGTTTCTGAACCTTCCGCAGATATTGCCTACATATTCAATTTGTTTTCCTGAACACTTTAAACCATGTCCAAATACACTTAGAAACAATATTTTGCAAAACAGAATGGGCTGAATGCATAAAAAACTGGCAATATGTAGGCATATTAGATAATGGCTGTTCTATTTATACTGGGAGAAAACTATATTTTGAGTTTTTACTTCTGGATTATTTGGCTTTGGTTAGCCTGTTTTAATACAGCAAACATTGGGCTGGCCCAAGATGTATTATTTATTCCAGATATGGTAGGTTGATGAGTCTAACAGGCAACCACTGTAGTTTGTTTGCAGCTCCTTCACAATACTTGACAATCAGTTTGCTTAAGATTTCCCGGAAATTAGCTAAGAAAAAGTGGTTCGTTTGTGGAGCTTCTGCTGAAATGAAAAGAGAAATCCATGCTTGTGCTGGTAATTTAGTTCTAGTGAACATTTCAAGCAAAACTTGTTCACAGCCTTGTAGCAGTTATGGTTTCTGAAGTAGTAAGAAGACATGAGCCAAAACACATAGGAAAAACACTTAGCTGCAATTATTGTGTGTGGCTCAGCTTGGTGGAAACAGTAGAGCTGGAAATGGAATTTTGGAAAATCCAAATGTAGATGAAGTTAGGTGTTTTTAAAATGCCCCATATGGGATTTTTGGAGGTTAGTAGACTGTGACAGAGATGAAATATAATGGTATCCTATGGCTGATGGAGTATTGCCTGCTCTTGGAGTAATCTGATACATTCACATATTGCCAGTAGTATGTTTTGAACATCTCAGTTCTATTGCATATGACGGAGTAAGTCATAATGTTGGTGCCACCAGGGAATGTCATTATTTCTGATCTGTCTTTTAAAAAGAAATTATTCTGGCATTCATTCCAAAATAGACCCTCTAGGTGGCTTATAGGAGTAATAAATAAAACTAGAATTGGAATATAATCAAGAAAAACTGCAAGAAAATACAAAAATTAAAAAATACCACAAGTGTCAAAGCAGCTGTACCAAAAGTATAACAGATAAAAGCTAGCATTTCGGCCTTAAAAATAATTTGAAATAGAAAACTTTTTTTTGCCATACTTAGGCCGTTTCCGCACGGCCTCCAGTCGCCCCCACGCCGCCAAGAGTTCTGGCGGCGAAGAAGTTCGCTCCATGCGACGCTAAAGAGTGCGCAGCAGGCGAAGCTGAGGCCACGGTGTAGATGGCAGGCGTCTCGCGACGGAGTCGCTTCTTCCTTTTCGCCAAGTTTTGCCCATAACTCACGCGGTGTCCTGGAAGCTTTAGTAGCCTGCTGTTGCAGTCTTCCAGCCCATGCAGCTGCCCTCCGACCCCTGGAGGTCGGAGGACAAGGTATGGGCTGGCGACGCACCAGCAGGCTGCATAATCGACGAGGACACCGGCAGGGCGGAGAGTCGGAGACAGCGTCTTCCGGGCGTAGCGCGGTTCGCACCCGGCGCCACCTGAAGACGCTTCCTCAACAACAACCCTTTAAAGGAGGGTTGTTGTTTTAGAAGCAGCCTGAAAGCGCCGCCTCTGGGGGGAGGGAGGGAATCAGGTGCGCCGCTAAGCTGCGTTGCCAGGCAGCGGTACTGTCTTGTGCGAACGGCGGCCTGGGGGCGGCGTTTTTACCGCCCCCAGGCCGTCGTTAATGGGCCGTGCGGAAACGGCCTTACTTAAAACAAAACAGAACAATGAGGTGACATACCTCAAAGTGTGGGAAACACAGCTATAAAAGCCCTTCTCCTTTTCAGCCTTACCTGTGAAAGTAGGGATTTTAGAGCTGAACATCTAATGAGCTATCCATATAAGACTCATGATACAATCCAATGGATAGGTAAACTTTTCTAAATCGATTAACGTCAGTGGACTTAGTAGGATGCAATTCTGTTTAACATCACTCAACTAATTTTTGTTTCAAAATAGTTTAAATGACTGGTGAATGTCAAGTAGTAGAGTTTCCTCATTCTGAATCAAATTCTAGGCCATTTTTGCTTCTGTCCTGTAATATATCTCACTTTTCCTTAGTGCAGTAGTGGGAGTGGGGGTGGCTCAGTAGAGTATCCGCTTTGCATAGAGTAGGTCTCTGGTTCAATCCCCACATCGTCATTTAAACAAAGGATCAAGTAGCTAGAAATAAGAAACCTTTGCCCGAGACCCTTGTCTGCAAGAAGAGGCAACAAATATAGTCAATAGCCTGATTTAGTATGAGGCAGCTTCGTTTTAAAAAATATTATGTTATTGATAGTCCACCTTTCTCACAGGGACTCAAGGTGGATTACACCTAGTGCAATCAGTCAACAAAATTGGACATTCAGTAACCAATACATTAGGATTTTAGAAGTCTAGATCAGAAAGAACTGGAGTATGGCATAAGTATTTATATGGCACTCTAAGCAGTAATAAGAGCTTATGTCCAGCCTGGTTTGAGCATGTTCAACTACTGGCTACCAGTACTTAAAAAAAACTTACACAACTAGAGACCTTCAAAAACTCTTCAGACCCAACAGAAAACAACAACAACAACAACAACAACAACAACAACATATTATTATTATTATTATTATTATTATTATTATTATTATTATTATTATTATTATTATTATTATTATTATTATTATTATTATTATTATTATTATTATTATTTCGATTTATTAGACCGCCCTACCCCCGAAGGGCTCAGGGCGGTTTACAGGCAACCAAACACAATACATTGCAACTAAAACAATCGAATAATCCCAATTAAAACAATAAAAACAGTAGCAGCAATAACCTTTCCTTAATTAATAAATTAGGTGGATGACGTCTGGTAAAACCCTGGGAGGTTATGCTATGATCAGCAAAGATCCCCTTACCTTTGCAGGAGTCTATCACATACCATTCAGCTATGGACAAGTATACAGCGGAACCTCGGTTTTCGTTGGTAATCCGTCCGAAAAGAATCGATGAAAACTGAAACTGATGAAAACCGAGACAAACTTTTCCATAGGAATCAATGTAAATCCAATTAATCTGTTCTAGGCACTCCAAAAAACATACCAAAACACGTTTTTGGTGAATAAACATAGTGTTTAATGCTGAAAACAGCAACAAACGATAACACTAGGACCAGCTTCAGAGTCAGTGGACCAATGTCACACCAGAAAGCTGTCCAAAGAGGTCTGTTTCTGATGCCTCTTTAAGATTTGTCTGAAATGGGGCAAGACATTGTCATTAAACAAGTTGCGGACACAGCCTGCAGCAGCTTTGTCCGGGTGATTTTTCTCCACAAACCGCTGCACCTTACTGCAAATCGATGAAAACCGAGGCAAATAGATGAAAACCGAGACAAATTTTTCACTGAAAAAATCGATGAAAACCGAAGGCAATGAAAACCGAAGGCAATGAAAATTGAGGTTCCACAGCATTCTGTGGAAGAATTAAAGAACATGAAAGGCACTGCTGACTAATCCAACCTGAGAAATCAGTAGCTGAACATGCTCTAAACCAAATCCTTGATAATTCCAACAGCTACTATGTCAGATTACACAAGGAAGCAACTGAAATCCACAAAACCACCAGAATAGTTTCAACAAGAGAGTATGAAAATCAACAAAACCTAGCTCCCAGTACTAAAACCCAAGCAAAATCAAAGACCAGAGACATTCAAAGGCAACTGCTAACGAACTTCACCCAGACACATGTTAATGCAGTTGCAAATGTAGTTGCGAATGTGATGGCAAATGCAACTATAAATGAACTCCACTCAGACACATGCCAGACCATACAATCATTCTACACAGTGCCATTGAGAGAAACACATCATTGTATGATATACCTCTGAAGATGCCATAAATGCAGGTGAAACTTTATGAGCAAAAACTGCAATGCCATGGCAACACAGCCTGGAAAAACTACAACACCTTCTATCATGTGATGTATCTCGCTTTTCCTTAAAGCACTAGTGGTAAGGGGTTTTTTTTCAGTAGAGTGTCTGCTTTGCATGCAGAAGTTCCCAGTTGATTGCAGCTGTGAAAGCCTTTGACAACACAATGTGGGACTTGTTACACACTATTCTTAATTCATAGATTATTGGATTGTAGGTTTCCATCAGGATATTTGCTACTTGCTAGTGTAGATATATGAATTCTTAGAATCTCAGGTGGAGATCTCCAAATAAAAAGTCCTTCAATGTATTACTCACAGTACATTTTCTGAGTGCAATATATATGAAACTCCTGTTTTCCATCTTGGTAGGAAGGCTGTCTCATCAGCAATTCTCAGCTTTTTTGAGGCCAAAGTTTTCCAGTCTTTGTGGTTTGCTTGGAAGCCCAAAGTGCTGTTTTATGTAACAAAAACACAGTACACTTAATACCAGAGGAGTTCTGGTCCCTGCAATCTGCATTTTTTTTAGTAATTTGCACAGATTACACTAAATTGGAAATAAATTACTTTCTTATGCTATCCAGTTATGTATTACAGTTTAGCTGATAATTGTTTCAAGTGTACTAATATTCTTGCAGTGTTTCCGGTACATATTATTAGCTGAACTCTCCCAGAGTTCATTGTTGTAAATATACTGTATTATGCAGGTAGCTTAATATTGAACTCATGATATATGGCAGATGCTTAAAGTAGCCAATGTAAAGTGGCTTGTGTATTTACATTACATTAAAATGTGGGGGGAAAAGCCTTTCATTATGAGCCATCTGTACATTCTATCACATTGGTTTTTCCAATTTTTCCCACTTGGATTGCACTCATGTTCTTTATTTGAATGGAAAAAAACACATATTGAGAGTAGAAGCTTTGTAACAGAATGAAAAAAAAATAGTTTAAGTCACTTTTGAAGTCCAGTCTCTTTCTGGCTTCCAGAAAAACTGTTCTCCTGGGGTTCATCTTTTAAGCCTAAAAACTTTGTTTAATTTAATGAATTTAATAGGATTTTCCTAGCATAAATCAAGCAGAATCTTTCAGCTTTATCAGAGAGAAATGATGCAGAACATTGCTGTGAAGTCAAAGGTGAACTGGGGGGAAATGGCGCCCGGAGACATCCATGGGGGGAGTCGGCAGCCTGGAGGGGGATGAGGCTTGGGGGGGTCCTCTGGCTTCCTTGGCCCCACCCATCACGATGACGACCTCCTGCTGCCTTTCCGTCTTCCTGATCATGTGGGGGGGGTCAATTTTGCACCCCCACATGACCAGATCAGTGGCGCCCAGGGACAGAGGGTACCCTAGGCAAATACGCCCTGTCCCTAGGCAAATACGCCACTGTGTGAAGTTGTATACCCTTTACGAGTATACAATAAATACAACCCTAATATAGCTTCATTCTTAAATCTCTGTCAAATCAGGCTTGATGTATAGTATATTAGAGGCAGTTTATAGCATATTATGCCATACTCCAGCACTCTGTTCAGCTAAGAGTGATGTGTTTTGTTAATTCAAAGTGCATCCCACCAGCAAAGGTTCCGTGTGTTGATGGAACATGCCACCATTAGCTGTAAGATACTGCTCTTTCTCTTCAGGCTTAATGCAGTTTGTTTTAGATTTCCTACAAAATTCCTAGCAGGTTTGTATACAGTAATCAACTATGACTATGAACTGAATCACATGTCACTTTTCAAAATGGAAATTAAGCTTGAGTACAGAAATAATTGACAAATGATTTTAAAACCAAAAGATCCTATAATATGCAGCAGTTACTAGTTGTTTTTGTTATAGATTTCAGAGCGATGGTTCTCTGAGGATGTTGAGAATATTGTTGATAGTCACAAGTTTTTAACATCCTTTTTAAAATAACAAATCCTTTTCAAAATTAAGAAGTTATTTAAAATGCATGTGGACCTAGTAAGCTATATTGTATATGTAAATACAGCACATATAAAAACATTCTTCTAAAATAAGTATTGGACATTTTTCTTCCATTTGTCAATGTAATTTAATGGTACTGGCTTTGGTGCTGAATGTTTTGGTTTTACTTCACAGCCATTTAATTTTCCCCCTGTTAGAATTTAATTCAGTATTTACTGCTTACATCCAAGCTCACAGCACTTCTTGTATTTCTTCTTTTCTTGTAGAGCGTGGCTCTCCTCGTGACTTAGTTACTAAAGACATCACTGATACTACTATTGGAGTATCTTGGACAGCAGCACCTGGAGCAGTTCAGTATTACAGAATTGTATGGAAATCACTTTATGACGATACGTCTGGAGAAAAAACAGTTCCTGGAAAAGTTATAAATACTGTCTTGGAAAACTTACGGCCTGAGACTAAGTATAAGATTTCAGTCCTGGCTTCATATAGAAGTGGAGAAGGAGCTCCTCTAGAGGGAGAAGCAACAACTGAAGGTAGGCAGAACACTACCCTTTATCTTGTCTTTCCTCACCTTAAATCAATGAGGCACTGCAGTCTTGTGACCCAAAATTGGAAGTCATCTTAAAACATGAATAGATGAAATAATACATCCCAATTCAAAAGTGGAGATGGCTGTTCATTGGATCTGTTATTTTAGCCTAATGTGTTACCTATGCTTCTGATTTGTATTCTCAGCCATTAACATATGTTTAAAATTCAATGCTTTGGAACTGGAGATAGCTCCTTAATCAGGTCCTGCTGAATATTTCCCAGAACAGGGTGAGCTGCATAGTTTGTTGCAGTTGAAGAAGAAATAGGATTGCCAACCTGATTCAGGTAGGGCCTGGAGATCTACTGGAATTACCGCTGATCTCCAGACTACAGAGATCAGTTCCCCCGAAGAAAACGGCAGCTTTCAAGGGAGGAGTCTGTGGGGTCATATCACTGCCGAGCTCCCTCCACTCCTCATATTCCTTCTTCCCAGGCTCTTGCCCCCAAATCTCCAGGAATTTCCCAAGTCAGAGTTGGTAACCTTAAAAAAAATCCTTCAATTTTTTTTAAAAAATGAAGCATGCTATGTTGCTGGCCACCTCAGCCTGCAGAGAAGCAGTGAAATATAAAATTTGGGCTGTGGAAAATTTGTTCACATGGAACAGCTATCCAACTTAAACCTAAGAGGAGAGAAATGCTGGCAGATAATTGAACTCGTGAATTGATAAATTCTTTAAATTAATCTGAAATAAGCCTTATTTAGCTGAGCTGTTTAGCTGAGCCTTGGCAAAAAATGCCTTCACAATCACAGTGGAATTCCCTTAGATAATTGATTAAACTTGACTTGAGCTGAATTCTTTGCATAGACAGAATTTGGTGTGGGGTGAAGGTTTTAGTAGGCAGGGTGGTTGCCTTGTTCTTACATTTTTGGTAGCAGAAATCTGATTCTGTGGCTTCCATTCATGACATGCCAGAAGCCAACAGTTGATATGGAAAGTGCTAAGATGTGCCAATTTAACTTCGTGGCTTTGATGTTTGTTGGTGCTGTCAAGGAGGTTGACTGGCCCAGCAGGGCTGGGTAATTAACATAACTCCTGTTATGGGTTCTTTTATTGTGTTGAAAAAACCAAGAAGCAGGAGTCAGAGCTCTGTGTGGGATAAAAGGAAAGGTTTCAAAGATCTAGAGAAAGAGAAACACTGTGTGAACCTGAAATTGCTCATTCAAAAATGTTGAGAGAGCTATTGTTACAACATGTTTGGGTGAACTGAAGTATTTCTGAGTGAAGGCTGTCATTCTAAGGCAAACAGATTTTGTCTTTCCAGAACCAAACACAAATGTGGAAGAAAAGGTAGACTTTCAAAATATTTGGAAAACATTGCCCAAATGCATGAAAAATATTGCTTTTGAGAAGATATTTACCCAAATTTACATGAGATGGTTTTATCCCCAAAAATATAACTCAGGAGGGAAGGCAGCATGATATAGCCATATGTCATCAGATCTCGCAAGCTAAGAAGGGTCATTACTTGGACCTCCAAGGAAGACTGTGCAGGGGAAGGCACTGGCAAACCACCTTTTTAATAACTTGCCTTGAAAGCCCCATGCTTGAGTCTCTGTTAGTCAGCTGCAACTTGATAGCACTTTACACATGCCAAATATAACTTGGGAAGAAAATGAGTTAAAAAAAAACCTGGGGGGAAGTACTTCCCTCATCAAAAATACCAAACATTCTAAACATTTTTCCTGAAAAATAAAATGAAGCCATTTCTTTGCCATACTGCGTGAATTAACATAGTTTGTGTTGTATTTTTGTGTATATCTGGTTTAATAAATTAAACTTTAAAAAACCTTGATAGCTTCTTCCTTTTATTTTACATTTAAAAGTGTCACCAAGTTCTAGAGTTGTGAGAGTGGATCAAGAGACAGAGACTACAATGAGAGTTACTTGGAATCCTGCACCTGGAAAGGTTGTCAGCTATCGTGTTGTTTACCGTCCCCGGAGGGGAGGAAGACAGCTGTTCACTAAAGTACCACCTACCTCTACCACTACAACACTGAAACGACTGCAGCCACTGACAACTTATGACATTACTGTCATTCCAATGTACAAAATTGGGGAAGGAAGCCACAGGCAAGGAGAAGGAACAACAGGTATGTATGGATCTAAAACGGAACTACAGGGACTATAGAATATGATTCTGTAGCATTCTGTAAAATATGATTCTGTAGACATTTCCTCTTCCATGAAAATATCGTCATGGGTAATTGGATGATCAGCACACCAGTTGAATGATCAGTGCACATGTGGAAGGATCAGAGAAGAGAACAGTCAATAGAATGGTTCCCAATCCTTCATTAACTAGAGCCATCTATATATATATAAAAATGGAACCATGCGTTTGCTGCTTCGAGAATAACCCTGCACCTGCTGGCCCAAATGCTCTGAAAATTTCACAGACCCTTACTCATTCCCCCGACTGTGTTCTTACGTACCTCCCGCTGCCAGACAACATACCTGAGCCAGGTAAAACATCTTTTTCCTGGCACACCAGGCCATGAAGCTGCCTGTGTGTAACTGTCACCCTTAGAATGTTCATGTCCTTAGAATGTTCGCTCAGATGGCCAGATATGAGCAGTGAAAACAGTACATAGGCAATAACTCGAGTGGAAGCGAAACACATACACACGTTGCCGTGTGAGACGTTAGGTGGGGTTCCCCCCCCCCATCACATGCAGGTACCTTTCACTCTCTGTGCCTCACCCACTACTACCACACAACACACCTACTCTCATACACATTCAGCGGAGGGAGAGGGAAGGGATGGAGGGGGAGGCATGCAAGGGAGGGGAGGGAGGGGCCCCAGCATCTGGATATGACCCACCCACTCTAGCAAAGGGAAAGGGGAGGTAGGTAGGGGGAGGGGTGCCATGCAAGGGAACATGTGAGGGAGGGGAGAGAGTGAGGGGTGGCATGCAAGGGAGGGGAGGGAGGGCTCAGCCAGCCTAGATTCCCTGAATGCTGAGGTTACAGTTCAGAAAACCAGGTTGCCTCCGAGGCACACATTACTCAGGAGTAAGCTCGGTAAAGCAACCGTGACATACTTTGAATGGCTGAGTCGCGCCCCTCAGAGGGTTTACTCAGAAGCGACACCCATTGCCACCACCCCAACTTACTCCCAGGTAAAGGATCGTGACCAGCCAGCCTAGATGTGTGGGAGGGGTGCCTTTCCATTCCCCTCCAAGGAATGCAGTCACACACATCAATGACATCGAACAATATTAGCCTGCGCGTTTCCATGAGCACGTACTGCTGGCCTCTGCAATTGATTTTCTGCTACTGTTCCTTTCCCATTTCACCACAATAAGCCACAGCAACGCGTGGCCGGGCCCTGCCAGTTTTACATAATTATGTGAAGCAAAGCTTTTTCAGCAAGTAGTCACAATTAACAGAAACAGCCCCCCCCTACAGAGTGTCCAGTGCAAGCAACTCCCCCTTGCTTTTTAATAAACTTAGTAATAGACTGTTGAGGGAAGATAAATGTACATATGGAAGAGCCAGGAAACAGAATGCTAAACAAAATGTCTCCTGAGTTCAGTGTTAACTAATTTTAAATAGTATGTGATTGGCATCTCCTCCCCATCACTCTAAGATAAGCAATTTCTTTTCTTTTCAATTCATTATTTAAAAGGCAATAAAATATTGCTAGATTGCTTGAGCATTGAAGCCGTAGTCTTAGCAGATTCACTGAATTCCCAACTTTTTTTAAAAAAGTCTTGTTTCTTCCTTCCCAGAGATATGCCCTTTTGATGATATCTGTATGAGTGAAAAGACTAGACACTTGCTTTTAAAAAACCCTGAAAACTGAAAATTCAGATGATTTGCTAAGACTTTTGCTTTACAATGTAGTTATATTTTATTGCCTTAAAAAAATGACCAACCAATCCGGTGACCATGAAACTGTAGGAGAGTGAAAAAAAGGAACACCTGTGCTATGTATTTCTAGTCAGTTTCATGGTTGCATGGATTTCTGGTCAGTTTCATAGCAGCAAGGTTGCTCAGAAGAGTCTTGCTGCATTTAGGCAGATTCCTCAGTGCTTGATAGCTAATCTTGCAGGTTAAAAATTTGTTAAAAAGCAAGGAAATCCCAGGTAGAAGGGTTGGAGAAATGGGAGTAGGTGTGTGGAATCAGTTGGGCGGGGGAGTGGTTGGATATAATCGGGTGGGTGACAATGGATAGCAAAAACAAAACCTCAGCATTTCTGCACAATGCATGAAGCCAACTCAAAATGAACTTTGAAAAAAATCTTAGAGTGGAAATGCTTGTCAAATGATGTAGAAAAGTTGAGGAAAAATCAAGGCTACTTCTTTAGGGACCAAAACACTTGAGGAAAGAAAAGAAAAGTTGAACTAGCTCAGGGCTAAAAACAACAAATCTATATGTACAAACTAGCTTATAGATAACACTGTACCCTATATCTTAATCTTTCTCTCACATATATGCCTCTTGAATAAGAGAAGAGTTGATTTTTACATCCTTCTTTACTGTACCTTTGAGGAGTCTCAAAGCATCTTACATCTTTCCATTCCCTTCTCACAACAAACACCTTGTAAGGTGCATGGGGCTGAGACAGTTCTGAGACAAGGACACCCAGCAGGCTTCATGTGGAAAAATGGGGTATCAAACCTGGTACTCTAGATTATAGTCCACTGCTCTTAACCACTATGTCATGCTGGCTTTTGTCATGGTGATGGAAATTTTGTAAATTAAAACTTTATTATTTCCACATTAAACATAAATTAAACATGAAACAAGTTATATATGAAACAAGAATTATCAATTTGATTTTTTGGGTGTATTCTTTGGCTGTTGCAGCTTCCCCTTTTAAACCTCCCAGAAATCTGAAGACATCTGATTCTACAATGTCAAGCTTTCGAGTTACCTGGGAGCCAGCCCCTGGGGAAGTACAGGGGTACAAAGTAACTTTCCATCCTACTGGAGACAACAGACAACTTGGAGAATTAGTAGTTGGGCCATATGACAACACAGTAGTATTGGAGGAGCTCAGGTATTGATTATCTTTTTTGGAGAATGATGTAGACAAACCAAAGAAAATACTCCACTGAACTCCCTTTCCAGAACAACCTACCATGCCAACTCTGTTGTTTTTTTAATCTACACTAGCAGCTGGCTTGGGTAGCAAAAGTAAAAGGTCTAGATAGAAATATTCTCAATACATAAGATGCAGTCCTGCTGGGCTCAGTTTTGTCCCCCTGCTGTTTAACATTTACATGAAATCACTGGGGAGATTATAAGGGTGTAGGGTGACACCAATATGTGGATGACATCTAGATCTACTGCGCCTTAACAACAAATGGATCTATGGAAGTCCTGATCTGATGCCTGGAGTCAGTGACTGGACAAGGGCAAAAACCCTAAAGTTTAATCCAGATAAGACTGAGGTGCTGTTGATCAATGACCAAGCTGCTTGAGGACTGAGGAATAAGTTCTTAGCCTGAGAATACTGCTGGATCCTTGCTTACAGTTGGAGACTCAGATTTCTGTGGCATGGAATGCCTTTTATCAGCTTGATGCAGACTGATACACCAGGAATGGCCATTCCTCCAAAAGTATAATCTGGCCAAGGTAGGGTTTCCAGGAATCTAGGGAGCAGGGAACATGAGGGGCACCATTCACAACAGCATAATATCACAGTATGATATCACTTCTGAGGGACACCCAGAAGAAATCCCTCTCTAGGAATCATTTGTAGTTCCTCCAGTGAATTTGTAGGTCTCCAAGGATACTCCTGGCAAGGACTAAAAATCATTTCAAGTTTCTCTGGAAGTAACATAATATTGCTGGCACTATGGTGAGGTTTTTGTTTTTTCTCCCACTGCTGCTGTGAGAAGTGGTAGGGAGAGAGGGTTGCCCATGGGAGGTCTTTTGGCAACACAGGGCTACTGTGATCCATGCTCTGATTATATCCAGGCTGGATTAACGTAATATGCATTAATTGGATCTGCCTTTTGAAAATAGTGTAGGAACTTCAGTTTATCTAAAATACATCAAGAAGGCCATTATCAGGGATGGGATACAGGTATTGCATCACCTCTGTGCTCAAAGATCTGCACTGGCTGCCCATTTGTTTCCAAAGCACTGTTTCGTACCTTAAATTACTTGAGGCTAGAGTATTGGAAGGAATGATTCTTCTCATGTTGTCCAGCCTCCCAGTTAAGATCTGTGCCACAAGGTCTGCTCTCTGTTCCCCCACCTTCAGAACTGAAACTGGTGGCAACTAGACACAAGGCTTATTCAGCACTGATAATTTGCTTATGGAATATCCTTCCCCCTTGATTCTAGCCTGGTCTTTTTGTCGCTGTGTTTTAAGGCACCAGGTCAAAACATTTGTTCATCCAGGTTTTATTTTAACACTATTTTATTCTAGAAACTTTTATTTTAAAATATAAGTAGTCTGGTTTGTGGTCTACATTTTTATGCTGTGTTAGATTTTTATGCTGGAATTTAATATTGTTTAACGTTAAGAATTTGAAATAAATGTAGAAGCTTCTAGAAAGCTTGTAAAGTTTGTGACAAAATGAACCATGTATTTTAGCCTAATTGAATTTATATATACATTTTAACCATGCAGGGCAGGCACTACCTATAAAGTAAATGTTTTTGGAGTATTTGATGGAGGTGAAAGTATGCCATTGATTGGACAAGAAATGACTACCCTTTCAGATGCTACAGTAACTCCATTTGTATCTGGAGGTAAATATCTTTTATAAAAGAGGTTAATAAGTATTTAAGCATATTTCTTAATTGAACATTGTATATTTAATAAGATATGTATTCTATTGATAAAAATAACTGTTTCAACACAATTTCCAGATGCAGTTATTGACTGACAGGAAGCATTGCTCAATAGAAGAGGATGTTTTTCATAAATTTCTTGGTCTTAACATTTCCCACTTCCTGTTAGCATTTGTCTTCACTTAATGACCCTATCTTTTTTTCCAGTAGACCTTTTCCAAAATTATTATTTGTTGCCTATTCCACACTGTTTACAGGCCATGCAGAGCTATGGGTTGCTCTTATTTTGGCAAACACATGGTGGTATTTACATTCTGAACTTTACATTCTGACTGCATCTGATTTGACAAGCTCCACTGTCCAGAGTCAGAAAAGAACCTGTATAACCCCCTTCTGTGTTTCTCACAAATGTGAGAAAATGCTGAAGATGCCCATCAATAATAAAGGGATTTAACCAGTTTTTCACTTTTGAAATATATAATTCTCTTTATTTGTTAAAAAAGAAATTATGCTGGGAATTTAAATGTTGGTTCAGTTGCACATATTTTTCCATATACCTGTGCTTGCTAGACCCAAGAATGAAAACAGAAAGCAATGTAGTCTGAATTCAAAGTACTACCAACATGAGTATTTTGTTGATTAAAAAAAATCTTTATGCTATATCACAAATGCTTTTAAATATCTTCTGCCTTATGTAAACAGTTCCTGAGGGTTTGCCATTTTTCAGGAGTGACTTTTGAAGGGTGGGGCAGAAGGCATTCAGTGAGAAAGATAAGGTGAAAAAGTCCTATTGTGTGTTACTTGCACTGCTCTGGATCCAACTTCCTGAATTTTCAGTGGCTTACTGTGTGACATGGAAGGTGGTCTGGATGCACAGAACAAGTTGGGTGGTTCTCTGGTTCCAACCTGCATCTATGTTTGAATTGCCTTAGAAAATTCTCTGGCACTAAATGGAAGCACTATCAGGGGCTTGTGTGTATGTGTGTGCAGGAAAGAGAGGTGAGGGAACAAGCTGGGAAAACTTCCATGTTGATAGTACATGGACAATATCTCTGACCATATGGAAGCTGCTCTGGATCTGAAGACTGTGCATCCTGTTTTAACTGCTGCTGTGGCTTGTGATATGTCATTGGGTACAACTGGGGGGGGGGGGAGTGGAAATGGTGCTTAGAAACATTTTCTTCCCATGCATGTTGCTGCTTGGGTCCCTTACTTCATAGCCTGTCATTATAATGACTGAAGATTAGATTTGTATTTTTTGTGCAGAAGGGGCTCATGCTTTTAAATCCTCAGGTACCAGAAATAGTTCTATTGAGGAAGCTACAGTACTGGATCTGTATTTCAACTGTGATGAATGTGCCTGATTTTACTCAGTGGGATTTCTTCCATGTAAAACCCAGAAGCTATGATGGCGTGAAGCCAGAACATTTTGCAACTGGTAACATGATCTTCAGACGAAAAAGGAGGAAGAGTATATTTTTTTCATTAAAATGGCTGATGAAAGGGTCATTTAAATTGATGTCTTTCTTCTTTGTATAAATGTTATGTGAACATTTATTTCCAGCATGTGGAAAGAAAATGATTCCTACCTTTATTCTGCAATTTGTAATCAGGAGGTTCTCAAAAGATACACTTTTTTCTGAACCATTTGAAACTTTGTATAAATGTTTGTTTTTGTCACTTCTGATTCTTCTGTGTGTGTTCATGTATCTTATTTATGTTCTCTTTGTCTTGTAGTTGTAAATGTGCAAATTTCTGCACCATCTAGATTAATTGAATATATTCCAGTATAAATTTAATGTTATTGTTTATCTTAGTGCGTTAAGATTTTGCTAATTTCTAAAGATTCTAGCAATCTCCATCAAAATTTTAGTGCTTAAATATTTTCAATTTGAACTTTCCAAAATATACATAATCAGGTAATCATTGATTACATAATTTGAAATTATTTGTTCAGAAGTTTTGTTATAAACATGATTTTCATAGTATTTATATTCAAGCTAGCTAAAGCCATTTTAGGAGTATGAGCAATACTGCTAGCCTGTGAGACAAAGGGACAGCATCTTTTAGTATGATAGTTCTGTAACTGTCAGGGTATATGAAAGAACATCAATATCTTAGACTGTACATTACAGATGATAGTGAACACGAGAAAACAGTTATTAGTTTTGATGTAACTAACATGTTTTTGTTCTGGTTCGTGTGGCAGGTCTGGAATGTATAACCAGGGCAGAAGCAGATATTGTGTTGCTGGTGGATGGCTCATGGAGTATTGGTCGACCAAATTTTCGAACAGTCCGTACCTTCATTAGGCATATTGTTGAAGTATTTGATATTGGTCCTGACAAAGTGCAGATTGGTAAGTTTGAAAGTACTACAATATATAGATTTTTTTTGTTTCAGAACAATTTGTAATGAAGTAATATTTTGCTCCTAGCTCTTGCGCAATATAGTGGTGATCCAAGAACAGAGTGGCAACTCAATACACATAGAACCAAACAGAGTTTATTGGATGCCGTGGCCAACTTACCATATAAAGGAGGCAACACTTTAACAGGTAGGCATTCTTATTTGATTTTTCTGCAAGTTACACAGGGAGAAATTGAATGACAATGTAAAAATGTTTGTGAGAGCAAGTGTGGTGTAGTGGTTAAGAGCAGTGGAGTCTAATCTGGAGAACAGGGTTTGATTCCCTTCTCTTCCACATGAGCAGCAGACTCTTATCTGTTGAACTGGATTTGTCTCCCTCTCCTACACATGAAACCTGCTGGGAGAGGAAAGGAATTTGGAAGCCACCTTGAGTCTTCCTAAAGGAGGGAAGGGTGAGGTATAAATCCAGACTCCTCCTCCTTCACTAAATTGTCCTTCCTGTAGTGAGCAAAGTAGTTTACATGTGTTCTGGATTAAGTCTGCACCTATTAGGTAGTGGATAGGTGAAAAAATGTTGTAGACCTTACTATTAAAATGATTTTCTGTGGAAATACATTATTGGTGAAAAGGAATAAAAATTATTATAAGTTACCCTGCAGATGTCAATTATAAGTAACAACAGAGAACTTGGAATGAAGTTAATGTCATTGAAATAGTGAGGGAGGTAGAAAAGAGTCCCAGCTATGGACTTGGATCCAAAAGGCTTAATATCCCCTAGTAAACTTAGTCTAGAAGGTACAAAATGTATCTCCAGTTTATTTCATCACAAAAGTTTCCTGTGTGAACCTGAAGGCAAAGGTTATGCCTCAGTTTTCTCTTTTCTCTCATTCTGTTTTCCCAGTGATAGTTGTTCTCCCAGTGACAATTAGAAAAAAATACAGGTGCCTGTGTTTTTACTGCCATGGGGCAAACAGCAGTTTAGGTCTAGAGATTGATTTTGACTGGGAAAACAGGCCATGGGAAAGCAGTTAAATGTTACATTTTTATTTACTGCTTATCCAAACAAATTGGTTGTTAATTTTTTAAAAGAGTAATTAGATCAATCCTTGATCTTTCATATAACATGGAGTTTGACCCTTAGTCAAATGGAATTGAAATTATTATCTGCTTTTTGTAAAGTCAAAGGGGTAAAAGCTTTCTTCATGATGGTAGCCAGATTAGCGGGTCACGAACTTTGTGGTAGTGCAGCTGCTATGCATCCTTTAATAAAGGCGTATACACCCAGTGGTGGGATTCAGCAGGTTTGCACCACTTCGGCAGAACTGGTGGTTAAAATAGTGCTTGTAAATAAACGTTCAATTATTTAAATCCCACCGCCAGAACTGGTTGTTAAATTATTTGAATCCCACCACTGCATGCACCACTGGGGGGGAGGGGCTAACTTTCTAGTTTAGAAACTAAAGCTAGTGAATAATCATTCCTGTTTTCTCCTTCCCCTTGTGTGTTGTGACTTTAGGAATGGCCTTGAGGTTTATTTCATCAAACAACTTCAAAGCAGAAGTTGGCATGAGGCCTGGAGCTCGCAAAATAGGTGTTCTCATCACTGATGGCAAATCACAGGATGATATAGTTGGTCCATCACAGAGTCTGAGGGATCAGGGAGTGGAGCTTTATGCTGTCGGTGAGTATCTTGTGAAGAGACAGTAATACAGAATGAATGGAAAGAGTCATGTATTCATTCTGTTACATGAAATTAAATTATGCCAGCAGACCTTTCTAGGTTATTTCAACATGGTTTTATGTCATAATCTTTTTAAGGTATTAAAAATGCTGATGAAAGTGAACTGAAAGAGATTGCTTCAGACCCAGATGAGACTCATGCTTACAACGTTGCAGATTTCACCTTGCTTACTACTATTGTTGATGACCTCACTATTAATTTGTGCAATAGTGTGAAAGGTCCAGGTATGTTTCCCTTTTCAGTTTCAGTACTACCTTAAAATAAAACTTTTTCTTTGTGAACTGCTTAAATTATTTTTAAGTTTCTCAAGCTAGTGCATGGTGGGCATTTACTTACAAAGTAACATCATACTACTTTTATTGGCCCCAACATAAAACACAGGAATGTAACATCATTTAATATTGATCACACTTATATTTTATTTTTCATGAATAGTACTTGAAATATATAGCATTATTGAGCAACAGGCTTATTTTGTGGCCATTTCATACTTATGCAGAGATGAATCCAAATCTGCGGTTGAGTTTCCTGTTTCACATTTCCCTGCTCCTTATCTTCCCTCCTAGCCTCATGATCTACCTGAGAGTGTCACAGCCAACTTTTGAATCCCAACACATATTCTGAGAACTACTTAGCTAGAGTGCTTGGGTTCTTCCCTTTCTCTGTAGTATACAAACCAGAAAAGAAATCTTTTCACAAACTGTGTAGGTGTATATAGTTGTGCATGTAACATATCAGAACATCTCAGGGTCCTTTTTCACATTATCAACACTCTTGTAGCTACTGCAGCTCAACTCATGCCTATATACTTCTCAGGCAATGTCAGAAGTTGTGATTGGGGGGTTGCTGAGCAGAGGCATATGGGGGGAATGGTGCCTGGAGTCAACTCCTTCTCTGACTGCCCCCCCCCCATGCTCAGAGGTGGGGCTCAAGCTTTGCCCTGAGCCCTGCCCCAAGTATCCCTGCAATCCAGCTTCTGCCCTCCCCAGAGCCTGGGGAGAGCAGGAGCTGGTATCCAGGGACGTACTTTTAAAAGCACAGATGCTGGGGGGTGGGGGCTCGGGGGCGGTGCCATGCCCCCGAGTCCACCCTATCCTCCCAGGGGTGTGGCACAGAGCAGGGCCACACCCCCTAAGCCCACCCCCAGTCTCCGTTCTTTTAAAAGCACATCCCTGGGGGCCAGCTCCTGTTCTCCCCAGGCTCTGGGGAGGGCAGAAGCCGGGTTGCAAGGAGCCCAGGGAGGGAAGGGACAGAGAGCTGCCTCCACCCACAGCGGCACCCCATCCTCCCCCGTGCATCCCTGGAGGCTCGCTCCTGCTTTCTCCAGGGCCTGGGGATGGCAGAAGCCAGCCTGCAGAGAGGCCGGGAGGGGGAGGGGGGCTGTGGCAGGCTGGCACACATCGTTTTGTTGTGGGGGGGGGGTCCCAGGTGCACCCAGTGTGCACCCGGAAACATGGGTGTCCTCATGTTCCTGGACCGGTATGCACCTGTTGCTGAGCCTATATCAAACTGTAGGGGATTCATGAATTAGGTTCAGCCTGAAAACCACAATTTGGTATAGCTGCCAAAGAAGATTTGATGTATGAGTATCATAAAACTCAGCTATGTATCAAGGGGGCCCATTGGCATGGTGCAGGGAACCCCATGTGAGCAAGATATCAGACTTGGAACAGGGAGGAGGGAGTTGTTATCTGAGCAGGCAGAAGGGTTAAAAGGTGGAGCCCTCCTTTGTTTGAGGAATAGAGTGAGAAGTAAAATATTTCAGGTCAGTAAATAAAATATCTGCTATTGAAGCTGAGCAGTGTTGGCCATGGTCAGTTCTTGGATGGGAGACCACCAAGGAAGCCCATAGTTGCTATGCAGAGAAAGACATCTCCTGTCTCTTGCCTTGAAAATCCCATGAGGAGTCTCCGTAAGCTGGGTGTGACTTCATGGCACTCTTATATTTTTAATAAATTTTAGGAAAATAAAAAAAAATCTATCAATATGATTGATTTGCCTTTCTAACTTATGCAAGTCTCACAATTAAAACTTTCTAACAGTGTTCTTTTTGCATGTTCTGACACTACAGGGGATTTATCACCACCACCCACCAATCTTGTTACTTCTGAGGTAACAGCTCGCTCCTTTAGAGTGTCTTGGACGGCCCCTGCCGAAAGTGTTGACAGATACAGAATTGAATATTATCGTGCTGCTGGGGGCCCTACAAAGCAGGTAAGAGTTGGAAGACATATCCTGTTTAGTTTTTATTATGTATTGGACATCTATTTTAGCTCCATAAACCTTGGGACCCTATCAGAGGAACATATTTCTCACTCATTCTATAGAATCAAATTATGGCTTTGATATGCATGTCAGTCCTCACAGACTAATCAACACAGACAGATTACAGCTAGACCAAACACACCTGGGCTCTGAATTCCCAGAATAGCATTCCAGGACCCTCTCTAATTAAAAATTCTTATAGGCCGTTTCCGCACGGCCCCCCAGGCGCCTCCACCCCGGCAAGAATTCTGCCGGCGTGGAGGCGGAGGCCGTTCGCACGCAAGCGTTCGGGCAGCCTCAGGAGAGGCCGGCGGACGGCAGGCGGCGCCGCATGGAGCCGCCTCTGCCAGCTTTCAGCCCCATTCACCTTGTCCCCGTCATCGAGCTGCCGGCCTCCGAAGCTTCACGCTGCCCTCCGGACCTCCAGGGGTCAGAGAGGGCAGCGTGGGCGGGGCTTCGGAGGCCAGCAGGTCAATTTTACGGGGACAAGGTGAGTGGGACAGGGAAGGGAAACAGCCGGCTCCTCGGCGTTGCTGTTCGCACTGCCGCTGAACACGCTCAAGCACAGGCAAAAACAACCCTTTAAAGGGTTGTTTTTTAGGGCGGCCTGACGCCGCCCTGGGGGAGGGGGAGCGCAGTCAGGTTGGCGCTGCTGCGTTGCAGCAGCGGCGCCTGTGCGAATGGCTCCCTGGGGACGGCGTTTTTCCCTTCCCCAGGGCGCCATAAAAAGGCCGTGCGGAAACGGCCACACAGTATATGAATCAGCTCTGAGAAAGTGCTATTTTTTAAAGAACCAAAACATAGACTCCTAGAGTTGGAATGTGCCTTTTAGGCCATTTAATAAAATCAAAAGGTAGACTATTACTATTTTCCCCCTGAGTCCTTGAAATCAGTCTATTGCAACAAATAACCTTATAAGAGTTACTTGATCATCCTTGATTTGGGTCACAGTTAATGGCAATGACCATTCACTTAACCTACCAAAAACAGCAAAGGCAAATTTGTTGAAAAAAAAGTGTCTTCTACTCCCCACCCCCCAAATACTGTATATATTTACAGAACAGGGACATCAGCAGAACAGAAATTTCTTATATGCCCTTCCCACTGCACTCCAAAATGATCCCAGAAATTCTGATCCTGGGGGATAGGGATTCTCAGGAATAGTAGGAGGGTTGAATTGGAATCTGCAGTAGCAGAGGAATCTGTGAAAATTGCTTCCCTACCCTGCTCGAGGCTTAAGTTCAGGCATCAAGGCAGGAGCTGGACCTAATAATGTAGTATATATGTTCTAGCAAAAGCTGTGGGTGAATTGAGGCTTTAAACACAATTACAAGGAGGTGGAATTCCAGAACCCTCCCCTCTAGGAGCAGGTTGCCAGTGTTTATGCATCCTGCTCAGATCCAGAAGCCCAAAATGTGTTCTTTTTCACTCCTGAGGAGAATCTCCACCAGGCATCTTATAGCTCACACAGCTGTTTCCAAGCGTTCTGTTAACTTCTCTCTGTCAGCTGTCAGAATTCTGCACTTTTAGAATTCTGTTCAAACTCCCTTTCAATCATGGGGGTTATATGACTAGAACACTCTTTAGTTGTCCATCACAGGCCTCAATTAATTTCATTTTGTTTATTGCCTCCCACTTGGTGTCCCCAACAAAATTAAACAACTAAAAATGTTATCCCAGTGTGTTGAAGATAAAATTAACCAAGGTTTTTTTTGGGGTCATACTACCCTGAATGCACCTCATTTTGTCTCATTTTGGAAACTAAGCAGGCATGTGCCCAGTTAGCAACTGGATGAGAGACTAAGGCCCCTTCCGCACATGCAGAATAATACACTTTCAATCCACTTTCAATGCACTTTGCACCTGGATTTTACTGTGCAGAATAGTAAAATCCACTTGCAAACAATTGTGAAAGTGGATTGAAAGTGCATTATTCTTCATGTGCGGAAGGGGCCTCAGCCTTTCTTAATAATTGGAAATGATAGTCAATTTCATGTTTAAAATTTTACATTTTATAAATACAAATTACAGTAGGTTACAGCCACCATACAATACTCTTCCAAGTTTTGTCTAACCAAGACAAATCTTTTTTCTTTACATGTTAATAAACATTTAATTTTATCTACAAATGCCCCTTGTGTTGGTGTTGTTTTTACCTCCCAAACATTAACCAGCTTTGTTCTTGTGCCCAAAATAATGAATAATGCCGGCATCCAAAATTTCTTGGGAAGAGGTTCAACATGATTTAGCAAAAATAATTCTTGAGAAGGCATGACTGAGTGTTAAAAATGCTTTGTTAACATAATTGTCACCATATGGCAGTAGCTGCTTGTGTGTGTAGAGCTCTATCGCATGTGGATGTAATCTGTGTTTAATTTACTGTAATACCAAAAATTTCTAGGGATAGACTTGTGGATTTTTGCAAGTCTGGTAGGATGGGAATACTGTTGATACAGCATCAAATCAATGTTTTCAAACTGAAACCAACCAAAAAAGATAAGCCAATTGAAAAAAAAGAAACATAGTACTGGAGCTATGGAAGAAGACCAACGATCCCCCCACCTGCCTCCAGCATGTTTTACTATTTTACTTTTGGGGGAATTAACCCCCCCCTTGGATATTTTTTTTAAAAAGTTTTAAGATTTTTCTGTAGAGTCAGGGCAGTTTCCCAAGTTTGTAGAAAAATCTCTTGGGTGAGTGTGGCCTGATCTGTGGATTTAGATATCTAAAGATGGGGGCTCACTTAAAAAAAAAAAGCTATATAGATGTATTACTGTAACTGCGTTTAAACCAAGTTACAAGAATAAATGTTACTATTTTGTAATCATTGTTGAACAATCAGATTGACAATAAGATCCCTTGTCCAACTCATCTTTTCCTTTTGTAGTAGACCACTTTATTGGAAGTTTTTAAAAATAAAGATCTTATTTATAGCAGCACACAATGAACCTAGTAATTTCTCAGCAAATGTTTTAAAATATCCTGAAGTATAACCATCTAAACTTGGTACTTTATGCAGTTTAGTTTTTTTAAATAGCATCTTAAAGTTCAATAATTGTAATAGCTTTAATTTGTCTTCTGTTTTAAACCTCAGTTGATTAACTGTTTTAAAAAATGGTTCTATACGTATGATTCCCTGTAAAATTTTACAAATTCTTTTATGGTTTGAATCCCAAAAATTGCTAATGAGGCATCTTTCTTTCTCACATGAGATATGGTTCTTTTGGCTTTTTAAAAACTCTGGCCATCAAAAAATTTCAATTCTGGCCATCAAAATCGAAATATTTTTGCATTGTAAAAAGTAAATTTAAAAAAGTAGTATCTAAAACTTTCTGATTGTGTCTAGCCTCTTTTAAGCAGTTATAGCACGTTTAAAAACTCAATCTGTAATTATTTTTCCAATAATCTTGTTTTATTTTGATAATCAAGGCATAATAATAAATATTAGATAGGGTTCTATGAAACAATTTCTATTGTTTTTTTTTTCATTTTTATGCAGTTCTATGTAAACCGTATGGAAACTACTACAGTTCTTACTGACCTTACACCTGAAACAGAATATGTTGTGAATGTATTTTCTGTGGTAGAAGACCAAAGCAGTGAACCTCTAAAAGGCACTGAAACAACCTGTAAGTGACTATTGTGGTATTCTCAAGTCTTTAACAGTTCATAAGATTTACAAATAATCTGGAAGAGAAAGGGAAGCTCCAAACATAAAACATTCTATAGATATGGGATTTTCTCCTTTGTCATGGAAAACCAAATGCTATAAGCTTGGTCTTTCCAGTGTGCAACCCAAGAAGCTGTTCAAAACGTGACAGGAAGTCATATTGGGGTATTGTCAGTTAACCAGTAGATAGAGAAGCTTAAAAACCTACCAATTCAGCCCAATCTCCATTGGTGATCAGACAAGCTGTTTGCAAGCTCTTCATGACTATTCTCAGGAACAAGCTACTTGTAGCCATCAGAAGCCAACTGACATCTGGTGAGGGATCAGCTGGGAGTCAGCGTCTGATTTCTTGCTTCAGAAATTTTGCTGGGATGGAGGAGGAAGAGCAGAAGCCCACTGTTAACAGATCATCTTCTGATCTTCTAGTCTGGAAACTCTTCTGCTTCCCAGGCTTGCTGAGATGAAATCCCAATCAGCTGTGAGGCCATTTCTGACCAACAGGCAGCTGTTCAGCAGCCATTCCAGTTGCTTGATGTAATATCACTGATCATCTCACAGTCTGATTGTGAGTGTCAAACAGTCTAAGTTCAACAATCAAACAAGTTCTCTGAAAATTCACATCATCTCTACTTGGCGGTACTGAAATGGTGGTGATTTGTTGTCAGTCTAATGCACAGGTTTATCATTTGGGGACAGTGTTAGCATAAATTATAGTGGCATAGCTTTAAGTGTTCACTACAGTACTTTTTTACTGCAGTAATGTACCCAGCAATGTACCTGCCAGCTGTTTAACATTCCTTCTGGTTTAGCTGTTCCTGGCAAAGAGCCAGGAAGACCAACACATGTGGCTAGTTTTTGGCTTCATAAGTAACAACTTGGGCAGACAATAACAAAAAGCTCTCTCCCCCCCCCCCCCCCAAGATTATTTTCATTACCTACCTAAATAGGGCTGGGAATGAATTAAGAGGTTGGGGAGTGAAGCAGAAAGAAAAAGGTAAGAACTGAAGTGAATAATATTTGTGATTTTACAGTGGCAATTCCTTCAGTTAGAAACCTGAATGCTTATGACATCACTTCAACCACAATGCGAGTACGATGGGAACCTCTTGGCGGAGCTACTGGCTACTTGTTGTTATATGATGCTGTCAATGCTACAGTACCAACAACAGAAAAAGAGGTATGGAAAGTTGCTTTTAACACAAATAATTTAAAAGAGATAAAGAACACTTAAGTTCTTCATATGCCTAAGTAGTGAGTCAATATTTGGCACACAGTATGGAATGAAGCACATTGACTGGAAAGTTATATACACAATGGCATCTGTCAGGAAGTTGTAAATACATTCTGAAACATGGAGACTAACTTTTTATGTAACTACACAAGCATTTTGTTTTCCTTTCTGCTTATTTTCTCTAAGCTGCCTTGTTTATCTTTTCTTTTTTACAGATGCGTGTTGGAGCATCAGTGAATGATGTGCAGCTGGTTGACTTGATTCCCAACACTGAGTACACTTTAACAATTCATGGGACATTTGGTGATCTCACCAGTGACCCACTCACCACTCAAGAAGTAACATGTAAGAATCTTTTAATTAATGTTGTATGTTTCTTGTCACATGATTTAAACTATATGTGGCTTACTTGTTTACATAATAGTGCCCTTACTTAATTATTTAGATCCGGATTACTTGTCATTAAATTGACTAAAATATAAAACACTGAGATCGATGCTCATGTATTGCTTGACTCTCAGCCACCAAAAGTTAGTCTCATTCAAAGCTAATAGACTTGCTTCTGTAAATAAAAATTATTTTTAAAAAAGCTTTCACCTTGCAATTCTCCAAAGGCAGTAACTTATCTTATGGACATGGTCCAACTTCTCTCTGAAAAACAATTGAAGGGTATTTGAAGGAAGGATCACAGTTTGGTCATAGTTTATAGAGTTCCCCCTCACTATCTTTATACAGATTGCAAAATCTATTCAGCAACTGTCTGCATCAAAAAACTGTGCATCAACTCTCTTACAAGCTACTAATTAATTCCAGATAGTGTTTTCACACCTGGGGGCTGAAGTGGTTCCATATGTTTTTAATGTGATTCTTTTAAGAAAACGAATTTGATGAGAATCCTTCAGTAACCTGTAAAAAAACAATTGTTTTGGCAATGTATGTGCAGCCTCTTTAGACAGCTGCTTGAGGTGGCTTGGTACTCTAACTATTACTGTGTTCATTTCACAGTACCACTAAGTGGAGCAAAAAGCCTAAGGGCCAGAGACATTACTCACAGCAGCATGAGAGTCTACTGGGAAGCTGCTCCAGGGAAAGTTCGGAAATATATAGTGAGATACAAAGCTGGTGAAGATGATGATGTGAAAGAGGTAAGCAAATTTTAGCCAGTATGTAATAATGTTACTTTAGCAAGCTTCCTTGGAGTATTAAAACATGATCACTTACAGTAGACAATTGGGAGCCACATGCTGTGATCTGTAGATGTAAATTCCTCCTTTAAAAAGTTTTGTTCCTTTGGCTTCAATAATACTGAGTCAGTATATGTAGACCAATGGTTCTCAACCTTCCTAATGCCGTGACCCTTTAATACAGTTCCTCACATTGTGGTGACCCCCAACCACAAAATTGGTATATATAAAATATAAAAAGACCATTTGCTGATGGTCTTAGGCGACCCCTGTGGAAGGGTTGTTTGACCCCCAGGTTGAGAACCACTGAGATAGACTATTCCTTAGGCATCTCTATTTCTGAGCAATAATAAAGGAATATGACTATGTACATATTTCTGTAGCAAAGTAAGCAACCTTTAAAAATAAGGTATGTGGACAGAGAGGTACAAGATGGTGAAGTATGATGCCCCAAACCAATGTAACCAAGATCACAGGTCTCCTTTAATCTGCACTAGGTAACGTTTGCAGCTGTGATTTCAGTTGGGGAGGGGGGCACATGGAAGGGAAGAGAGGATTTAACCTTTCAAGCACATCTCAGTTTGCATAAGCAAAGCTGAGTCCCCCAGTTGTTATTAACAGTCTTAAAGGAACACAGACATGACTTTGAACAAGCTACCATCAGTGCAGCAAATTCAGTTTTGGTTAGCTCTTTCCACCCTGAGTCAGGGGCTCAAAACTAGAATCATTGGAATGCAACAGAAGTAAAAGAAGCCTACAAAAAGTCCAAATTAGTTGTTTGGAACTATGCTGAGCTTTGTATTTATAAAACTGAAAAGGGTCAATGAAAATGCATCTTCGTAACTGGCTTTGATACAGTTCATTTGCAAACAAGCAGATAATTACAGAGACTCCCTAATTCTCCATTGCTTTCTTTTTCAACAGCAGTAGCTTTTGTAAAGACTACCCTAAACTTCTTACTGCATGGGAAATTAAAATTTGAAAAGTGGTGCCGCAATAAAGAGGTTGTTTATAAACTGAACATCTTTGTTTATGTGTAGGTGGAAGTGGATGCCTCTCAGACCAGCACAGTTCTCTCCGATCTTTTCTCACGAACACTCTATCAAATAGAGCTTGTTGCTTCATATGATGAAGGGCTGTCTGCTCCGATAGCTACTGAAGCCACCACTTGTAAGTGAATCCTATTGTCCAGTGGATTTCCTTAGATTCTTAAAACAAATGGATATATTGAAATATGTAGCTTTGTAAACAGTAGTGGCATCTTAGGGTGACTTAATTTGTCAGATATAAATTTGAGTAGCTGCTTTGAGGACTTTGATGGAGAGGCTGGGGAATCAGGTTGGGATTTTTATCCTGTTTTTGCCAGTTTACTATTATCAGCTGCCTGACTTTATGACAAGAACATGACCAACACAGGAACTTTTGGTTGCACTGCTAGTAAACACCCAGACAGGAGGTATCAGACCAGCACTAAAAGTTATATCTGAAAGTTGAAATAGTAACACACACATTCACTTCCCCAGTAACCACAACCAAACATCAGCCAGCATGTTTCTAACAACTATTTAAGTAGTAACTACAAGGAACCCACCAGTGAGGTTAGTGACTCAGAACTGCTAAAAATAAATTCCATCAAGTGCACTGGTAGGAACAGCACTATATAAATGTTAAAACAGCATTTCTGACAGCAGATCCTTTCAGGCGCACGGTGAGGTATGGCATAATGCTTTACAATGACCAAGCAGTATCTGTAACACAGCTTCTCTCAGTTATACAGCTGCAGACTGGTGATCTTGCAGGGGCAGACCAATTCCAGTTCAGGCCCACACACTGTCAGGGATGACCTCTGGCCAATCTCATTTCACTTTGTCATGTAACACATTTATACATGTAAATAAGCTATCTCAGATATAACAACATAGAGCCATCTCATCACAAATAAGGCACCAAACACAGTGCTTTTCAGTGGTGCTAATTCACATATTTGACTGACAACAAGAGACTGTATCCAAGAGCTCAATCCAAAGGTGGGAGAAGCTAGAGTGGGGTTGCATGTAACATATCAGAACATCTTAGGGTTCCTTTTCACATACTCAAAACTCTTGTAGCAACTCAAGCCACCACTTGTAAGTCGATCATATTTTCCAGTAGATTTCCTTAGATTCTTAAAACAAATGTATACATTGAAATGTGTAGCTTTTATTTCAAGATGGCAAAGCAACATGTGTTCAGCATACAGTCTCGTTTTGGGGTGAAGTGCTATAGAATGCTATGGCTTTATGAAGAAGTCCTGGCGGCCAAATTTTCTTCTCAGTGATTGTGGTTGAAATATGATCCAACTATTTCTCTTTATCAGGAGCAGTTCCTATTTTGATATAAGTGGGAAATATAGAGTATGGCCACGTCACTCTACTGGCGATCCTTTCTGTTTCAAAGTATAGTCCTGAGAAAATTTTTCATTGGAAGCTAAATTGACAATAAAAGCCCTCCCCCACTTACTACTCAAAGCAAAGGTTTTCACTGCAAAATAGCTGCACTAGAAGCCTTAGAAGCAAATGTCTTACTTAGTGACACTAAAATCCACTAAAAGCATTGAGGCTAGAGTTGAGTTTGAACAAACTGGAGACACAAGCTGCTTAGAACTTCTCAGCATAGCCATTCTCCAGGAGAAGACAAAAGAAGCCCATCTCATAATCCTTCCCATATAAAATATTGCAAGCTACCTTTTTTTAAAAAAAAAAAACCCCACTATAGTCTGTATAGGTAGGAGTTGATCTACACTAATTGCAAAGGGGCTGAAGCAGTGTTTATCTTATGTGCACATGAACCAGTTATGTTAGCAAAATGCAAAGTGATGCACATAGGGGCAAAAAATCCAAACTTCACATACACGCTACAGGGGTCAGTGCTATCAGTCACAGACCAGGAAAGGGATTTGGGCGTCTTAGTTGATAGTTCCATGGGAATGTCAACTCAATGTATGGCAGCTGTGAAAAAGGCAAACTCTGTGCTGGGGATAATCAGGAAAGGAATTGATAATAAAACTGCAAAGATTGTCATGCCCTTATATAAAGCCGTGGTGCGACCACACTTGGAGTACTGTGTTCAGTTCTGGTCACCACATCTCAAAAAGGATATTGAGGAGATAGAAAAAGTGCAGAGAAGGGCAACGAGGATGATTGAGGGACTGGAGCACCTTCCTTATGAGGAAAGGCTGCAGCGTTTGGGACTCTTTAGTTTGGAGAGGAGACGTCTGAGGGGGGGGATATGATTGAAGTCTATAAAATTATGCATGGGGTAGAAAATGTTGACAGAGAGAAATTTTTCTCTCTTTCTCACAATACTAGAACCAGGGGGCATTCATTGAAAATGCTGGGGGGAAGAATTAGAACTAATAAAAGGAAACACTTCTTCACGCAATGTGTGATTGGTGTTTGGAATATGCTGCCACAGGAGGTGGTGATGGCCACTAACCTGGATAGCTTTAAAAGGGGCTTGGACAGATTTATGGAGGAGAAGTCAATTTATGGCTACCAATCTTGATCCTCTTTGATCTGAGATTGCAAATGCCTTAACAGTCCAGGTGCTCGGGAGCAACAGCCGCAGAAGGCCATTGCTTTCACATCCTACATGTGAACTCCCAAAGGCACCTGGTGGGCCACTGCGAGTAGCAGAGAGCTGGACTAGATGGACTCTGGTCTGATCCAGCTGGCTTGTTCTTATGTTCTTATGTTCTTATGTTCTTATGTTCTTATGTTCTCAGTCTAGGATTAAAGAAGTATCCCAAATAAACCTTGGTGATTTTTTAACCAGAGGACTATTGGAAGGAAAATGGATGTGTGAAGTAAATATCCACTTGCAAACAATTGTGAAAGTGGATTGAAAGTGAATTATTCTGCATGTACAGAAAGGGCCTTTCACGCATAGGTTGTTCTTCATACACTGTCCATGCAGTTATGTCTTAATCCACAATGATTTATCATGACTTAGCAGATCCTGTCTGGCTATAATATTGTGACTGTGATTTCTTGTGTACAGATGTTTTTCTCTTAAAAGGTATTTTGTCTTTTCTTTTCTCCCTGGTAGTGTCTGTACCAGCCCCAGTCAACCTGAGACTTGATCAAATAACCAAGACTAGTTTCAGAGGCACTTGGGATCATGGCGCACCCGATGTAGCTCTTTATAGAGTAACATGGGGACTATATGGCAAAAAAGAAAAACTGGAGGTAAGAATAAATTTTCAAAAATCATTTCAGGTATCTGCTTGGTATATTAGACCGGTTTCTCCAAAAAGTTTAATATCTATACTTGAGCATAGGTTTTTTTTTCCTGGATTAAAACCGGCATCAGTTGTACTGAAGAAGAGATAGCAAGATTATCATTCAGTTCTCGAGGAGATATCCTTCTCATGAAAGAGGGACAGCTCAGTTAACATTGTCTTCTGGTATCTACCTTCCATTTGTTCTGTCACTGAGAAGTGTGCATTCTTGGCTGCAGCTATATTGCTAGACTCTTCCACAAAGTGGGGACCTTGTAAATGAATTCCAAATTCTCTGTACTCCCTCCCTCAGGATGACATCACTGGCAGAAAGAGGCATGACTCAGTGCGGCCTGGAATTGTCCTGCTTTGTGGGACATAAAAGTAGTGCAAGCATCCAAAACAGAACATTAATCTTTCAAAATAAGCTTCTCACAGCATGGACCGGTTCTGTTGAACACTGGGAATCACTGCATTTATATTTATTAGTAGTCAGTTTGAACATGTAAAATCTTATCAGCTCTGTTCTGTCCTGCTAGAATGCTGTTAATTGTAAAGCAGATGATCTCAGAGACTACCTTTATCCTTTCCCCCCTCTTATCTTAGACAATTCTAAATGGTGATGAAAATACTATGATTTTTGAAAACCTGACCCCAGACACACTGTATGACGTTGCAGTTACTGCTATCTATCCTGATGAATCAGAAAGTGATGATCTGATTGGCAGTGAACGCACATGTAAGTAATAAGTTCTGAATTCTGTTAAAGTGGGCGTTATAATTTGTGGAAGCAGTATACAAATGAAAGAAGTGCCCTTCTTAATATTCTTGTTTTGTTCTTTTTTATAGTACCTGCTGTGCGTGTAACACCGTCACCAGGTAAACACCTGAATTCATACTTATCATTTTATATCTCAGACTTCATGACAGAAAATATAAGGAAGACCAGTCTCAGGCTGGGATCCAGAAAGCCCACACTTATGCATGAAAGGCTTCTGTCTGTACAGGAGCCTGATTAATTCTCCTTACAATGGTAGACCCTTATTAACGTGACGAACCTTCCTCGCACACGCACTCTGTGTAGCATTTTCCATTCAAGCTCAGAGATGCCAATGGTATGGCTGTAGTGTGTAATGAGAGTGCCAAAATAAACTAAAATTTGCTAACTGTACAACAGAGTGTACAATAGACTGTACAACTGTGCGACAGAGTGGAGTGGAATCCTCTGGGGTAGGAATTATCATGGTACAAGATGATGCAGCTAGATGTGAAAACCACACACTCTTACATGTACATGAAATGCTTTTTGTTTATCTGTTCAGGGGAACATTAGATCCTAGCCCCCCTCTTTAAAGAAATTAGCTAACCAACTAGCCAGTTTGGGAGGAAGGGTTGGTATTTGGTGTGGTTTGATTCACCTTTGCCCATGTTTATCATTGTACAAACATTGAATAGTCTTCTGGTTTTCATTATAAATATTGTTCTGATTCTGATACAGTTATTCGGTAAAGTATTTTATGTTTCTAGGCACCAGCTACCTACGTTTATGGATATTTTAAGTAGCATGTCATTTATTTTTTAAAATATCATTAAAAGATCTAATATACATTTCACATCCTGATATGCAATGACTCAACTATATTTTGACTGTCATAATTCTCTGCCTAATACAATTCTTTGCTTAAATAATTTCATATCAGCACCAAGTGGCCCACGGAACCTTCAGGTGTACAATGCAACGTCCAGTAGCTTAACGGTCAAATGGGATCCTGCCAGTGGACGAGTGCAGCGGTACAAAATCACTTATCGACCTACAGCTGGGGATGGGGCTGAACAATCGGTAATTATTATAACCAATTATAACTATTATTCAAGGTGAAATATATTCTTTCAAACAATTGCCTGTAGTTTTTATGTATGAATTTGTCAGATCAATCTGTCAGATCACTGCAAGTGTTACCATTATGTGGCTATTGCATAGTTAAAGGAAATGGCTTCCTTTATCAACAGGATTCAGAAGATGACTTGTAATATCTAGCAAGTATACATTTGTGAAAGCGTAATTCAAGGATAAATATATTAGCTGAAGACTTGTTTTTCTGTGAAGGAAAAAGCAAGTAAACTGTAATTGTTGTATACAGTTAATTTTGGTGGATGAACAAAGGCCCTGCAAGTCATGTCTATTTAGTTAGGAATACTCCAGGATTTTGCAGTTCCACCAATTCTCCTAAATCTTTGCATCAGTTTTTCTCCTTTCTTATGTGAACTGAATCATCTTGCCTTAGTTTTATGCCATTTTTCCCCTCACTACTTTTTCTTGTTAAAATGTTTGCAATTTTGCATGCTATTTTTGTATCAGTTGCATCAAAGTGTTATACTGATGACATGTAATGATGTTAAAATACCAAAAAAGTGGTATAGTATAAACAAGTGAATTGGAAATAGCAGCAGCTTAAAATGGTTAGAAATAGAATGCTCAACAATACATGAAACCAAAGTTAAATGGAACAGGGCAAATTTATATATCTTCACTCTTATGTGGCACTTTGGACATGTCCTTACCATAGTAAAATTTAACACAGATTTTCTTGGGAAAGCAAGATGCAGGTTGGGTACTCAGCACTCGATGTCTTTTAACTTGAGAAAAAAATTTGGCGGATTAATTGTGCCTTTAAATCTCTGATTGTATGCTTCGTTGAATTTAATTGTCTATTTTTTTTCAAATCGGAACAAGCAAAAGGGAAAGGAAATTGGAGGAAGACAGAATGTATGAATATAGCATTAAGTGCAAAATATATATCCATTTTTATAGCATCTGTGGAATTTCACTCCTGTGCCCTCACATTTCCCTTTCATCCTGTTTATTCTAGACCACAGTAGGAGGGAGACAGAATAGTGTTGTACTCCAGAAACTGCGAGCAGATACGCCTTACTCTGTTACAGTTTCATCCGTATATGCGAATGGTGAAGGAGGACAGATGACAGGCAGGGGCAAAACCAGTAAGTAATACAATTCTGTTTTTCTCATTTGCAAGAAGTTATGAAATAGTTCTGTTAAATCACTTGATAAATCAGCAGGTTTTGGGTTTCAGTTGCTGGAGTCAATTTATTTACTGTTGAATTTATTCCCTTAAGAAGTTTTTTTCCTCTTTCTTCCTTCCCCAATTATTTTTATAAAAATGTGTAAACCTCTGCTGGAAAGTAAAAAGAAATCATTTTAGATGAATAATTGTTTGCTAATAGGTTTATCTTGCCATACCTTTCACATCTCAATATGGCTTCTTCTGCACATGCAGAATAATGCACTTTCAATCCACTTTCAGTGCATTTTGCAGCTGGATTTTACTGTGCGGAATAGCAAAATTTACTTTCAAACAATTGTGGAAGTGGATTGAAAGTAGGCTGGCTCTTCATCACAGCATTTTATCTGGCCTTTTATGAACCTTTGCAATTTCCTCTCCTGCCCTTTTAAATTATTTCAAAGTTGTGCTTTGCTACTTCCTATAGATTTGAAATGCACCTCTGCCATCTGTGACATAAAAGGGTAAACAGACTATTGTCCTACCAATAAAGTTACCGTTACAATATCCCAATGGAATATTTGTAATACTGATTCTGGATTGCAGTGACAATACTACAGTATTACAAATACATTCCTATCAGACATGAACATGGCAAGTTCTCCCCTTTGCGGGCGGATGGGAAGAGCTTGCTCCTGGGTTCCAAAAATCACACAAATACCACTTGTGGAATAAAATTGGGCCGCAGCCCGTTTTATTATAATGAGAAGCTAGGGCGAGCAGACGGGATCACATCGGAGCCTTGGCCAGCACCCTTGCTGGCCCCCTAAAACCGTCCCCAATCTCTATTGGGGCATGGGACAAGGAGCTAGCAGGTGCCACCTGCCAGCGGGAAGCCCTATTTGTAGCCAATTCCACCCCCCCGCTGGGATAGCGGTCTCGACAGAGAAGTTCCCCCACGGCTTGCTTATGAGACCCACTCCACCCCAAGCCTTCTTAGGAAATTTCCAACGCTGGTGAAAAATCCAGCCTCCCGGCTAGATTCTTTTCTCCCTGTTCGAATGCATCCCCCCCTGCCCTAACCCGCCAGGCTACAACAATAAAATACATTAACAAAACTGAAACACAAACAGACATCAACTGTGCAAATTGAACCATTCACACAGTAGGGCGGGGAGGGTGGGTGTTGCTGTTGCCTCGGCCGTTGGAAGAGACCGAGGCAAGCCCACACGCCACCTTATAAGGCGAGCATGCCCCTTTCCCCCCGCATGTGACCGTATTTCAACTCATGCTCGCAAAAACAGGCTAGCATCCGAGCACCGTGTCAATCCTTCGACCAATGGGCTACCCCTTGAGCCTCCCCACCTCCGCAATGGTGACCCCCAGTGAGTCTGGGGCCGCTATTTCTCACCACAGAAGGTTGGGACCCTTGGGGATAGCCGAGGACAGAAGTCCCCAGCGTGGTGCCTGTAGGTGCTATGGCAGTTGCTGACATCTTTTATGGTGCACACCAAGTGTTTTAAAGACGTTGGTGGGGCCAAGAAGGTCTTTTGCCCAGCAAGCTTCTGATTGACTGTTGGAGATTTGGTTGCTTTGGCAGCAGCTGCCTCCACAGCACAAGGGTATTGTGTTACTGAAGTTAAGCTGTGGAATCATTTTGTAGCAGGCTCTGCCTCCTGCCATTTTGTGGCTGTGTCCACCATGCCATGTCAATTGCAAATGTTCCCACATGTTCAGAAAGGTTGGGGACCCTTGCCTAGGATGTAAACTGAGGGTTGCGTTGGTTTGAGATTCACAGTAATTTCCCTTGCTGATCTTGAATATGTTCTTCCCTGGATAAAGCGGTGGCTTGCACTTATGTGTGCACTTGCTATTCCTACACTTTTCAAATGATTTAACTGTCCTTCAGGAGCAATATGTCAGGAAGTCCAGAGTACTGCAGCAGGACTGGGTTAAGTTCCTTTCCATGAACTCACTCTGTTGGCAGTTATTTCAATTGTTTGGCAAGGCCCTCGTCATTTTGAAGCCTAGTACTTTTGGATTCTCTTCACCCTATTATTTAAACCTTTTATACAAAGTTCTAATATCTGAGATTACCATCTTAATCTCCTGGGTTTAAGGAAGTTTCCAAATGTTATGGAGCTGTTGTATGTCCAAGGGCTTCCCCATTCACTCCAGTAGAAGGAGAAGTTCAGTAATGCTGAAACATTTGTAGATAGAAGTTTTGTGTGAATAGCAGAGAATTTCCAGACCACTTTTGATTAGGGCCAAAAGTGTGCATTCAGCACACGATTAAGCACAAAACATTTGGATAATAAATGGACAGGATATAAGACTGTTTAATTATTCATCAGATTAAAGTTCACAGATATTAAAGTTTGAATCTGTGATTCTTAACCTGGTCTGTGCAGAATAAAGGTTAAAACCCAACAATCTAGAGCATTCATTATTTTCTCTCAGTTTTTTCTTCAAAAACTGTGATGTTTATATCACAGTTATTTTCTGAAACCCCAAAATCATTGTTTTATATGATTTTAATTATGATTTATAGTTTTGTATGATGCATAATTTATATGATTTATAGTTCAGAGGATCACTTTGAACTATATCTGGAACTCCTGACATTATTGACTATCATTACAGAGTTGAGTATTATTAAGGTCTATTACCCTAGGATGATAGCCACTTTTTTCTTAACCATGGAAAATAGATGTATCACTGATATGCTCCTATAAAAATATACGTTATTGAAAGGAGTTTTATGTGAGAACATCTTTAAAATTTTTTCCAGAGTCTCTTTTCTACTTCCTGCCTTTTTTTCTTCTCTCTCAGACTACCCTTCTTAAGTTGCCTTTTTGAAAAATCATTGTGTTCAACTAGCTAAGCAGAGCAATGGGAAATACACTAAGTAAATTCTTAAGAGAAATAAAAGCAGAATAATAGCAATCTCAGGCATTTATTGAATATACATTGTTGAAAGCAGGGACAAAATTTCATTTTCCATCCTGCATTTTTCCAATTATATAATTATAAGAAGCTGGTTTACTCAGAAATAATATCCATGTTATCCAATGGGCTTTACTGTCAATATTAGTCTTGCAGCACTAATCTCATAACAGATCAGTACGGTAGGTTAGCCTGACTCATCCAAGACCATCATGTGAACTTCACTTAGGCCAGTGGTTCTCAACCTGGGAGTCACGACCCCTTTGGGGGTCAAATGACCCTTTCACAGGGGTCGCCTAAGACCATCGGAAAACGGCCTTTTTATATTTTATATATTCCAATTTTATGATTGGGGGTCACCCCAACATGAGGAACTGTATTAGAGGGTTTGTCATTAGGAAGGTTGAGAACCACTGACTTAGGTTTTCATGATGACACCCAGTTGTGATCACTACACCATTTTGGTTCTCAGTATGGATATTGTTATACAATTTTTGCAGTCTGAATTTCTTTTAGAGTAAAGAGCATTGGAAGTTTAGGTTTATCTTTGCAATGATCAGTTTATTTACAAATGTGCCATTAAAGTCGATACTGCAGAGGTACAAAAAGAAGCACAAAGGCCATGTCATATTGACAGCAGCATCAGTACGATTCCCTGTGCTCTCCTTGCCCTTTCCCCAGACCTCTCTTTATGCTTGAACTGGGAAAAGTAGCTCCGTTTACTGCCATCCTGCATGTTCATTTAAATCAAAGCATAATTCCAGGAGCGTCTTTGACCATAGAACAGTCCAGCTATCCATCAGTGTCTCCCATCTTTGCCTATTTGCAGGCTTACAAGAATATGATTCCCCCAGCCTGATGGTGCATTTAATGTGTTTCAGAACCTCTCAGCACAGTAAAGAACCTCCGAGTCTATGATCCAACCACCAGCACACTGAATGTTCGATGGGATCATGCAGAAGGGAATCCTCGTCAGTACAAGTTGTTCTACGTACCTACAACAGGAGGTGCAGAGATGCTGGTAATGCTTTTTGAACTGTAATGTGATTCATACATGTTGAAAACCAACTCCTGTTTTTATGATAGCTGATATAAGATGGACTTTTATACCCATAAGAAGTTCATGGTGTTTTGGGTGCTTGGGTCACAAGTAAGGTTGAAAAGTTGAAAAGTTACTTTCTAATGTAGAAAACTGGTGTCTCGGGGAGAAGGCTAAGGTTGTTGATATTCTGGTTTTCCCATTCTAGAGAGGTGTTTTTATATATACACTAGCGGGCCCGGCCACTCGTTGCTGTGGCTAAGTCTGGTGAAGTGGAAAAGAAAGAAAAGGGGAAGCGAACGGTTCGAACATGTGTCATTGCACAATGCTTGCAAGGGAGGGGAGGGGCAAGGGGCCCCTCGCTCCCCTCCCTCTCTCCCATTCCCTTGCATGGCAACCCGCCCCGTCCCTCCCTAATGTTTCCCTTCCTCTGCTAGGGTGGGTGGGCCATGTCCAGGTGGCTGAGTCTGTCCCTTTCACTCCCTTCCCTTGCAAGTGAATTACCTAGCTGAAAACACGCTGGGAGGCATGAGCTACTTTGTGTTCAAATTTCAGAGCGTTTGGTCCAGCAAACCCCCAGATCCTCCGTCACCTTCCCCTTTCTCTGCTAGGGTGGGTGGGCCATGTCCAGATAGTGGGCCCCATCCGTTTCACTCCAGATGGCAGCGGTTTTAAAGGAAGGCATGGTTGTTTCCCTTGTATCAGAGGTTGTTGCTTTGACGGCCAGAAGATGGCGTTGTTGCGGAACAGAACTGTGTTTCCAGCTGTCACAGGTGTGGCATGTACACAATAACGGGCACAATTGTGACATGTACACAACAGAAGTTGTGGAAACAGTATGGAAACCTGGCCGCACGCGAATGCGACATTGTGTGAAAATTTCAAAGCAATCGGTCCAGTAGTTTGGGAGATTACCTGTCAGCAGAAAAATGCACTGATAGATTTTTATATACATAGATTCTTCACATGCTGTAATAATAACGTGCTAAGATAACTGCATATGTGCTTTTCAAAATTATGCTAGTGTCAATAAGTATTATTACATTTTCATCTTTGTACATCTTTTTTTTTTAAATACCCAACAGGCAACAGTCCCAGGGAACACAAATTATGCAGTCATTAGAAATCTGCAGCCTGACACACAATACAAAGTGACTGTTGTTCCCGATTACCGGGAAGGTGAGGGAGGACGTATGTCTGATACTGGAAAAACATGTAAGTAAATTTAAAGTATTTCTTTTCTTAAATATTATATATTTAGTACTTAAATATTGGAGCTGTTGTCCACACTTCAGAAAAGAAACTATCAGTGCAATTCCACACCACAATGGCTGGGCTTCTGTCTAATCATGGAGGTGCTAGTCTGCTCCCTAAAGTATTGTGGCAGAGACTGGAGAGCTGGCAAAAGACCAAGACGCAGGACCACACAGGCCACAACTAAGTCAGTATTTCTGGCAACCACACTCTTACATCCTATAGAACTCTCAAAGTGTGGTAGCAGGGTTGTGATGGGCAAGACAGTCATGGGCGGGCAGGATGGGGGACCAGCTAAGGAAAGGGCTGGGCCATGGGTTACTGAGCCTTGTCTGGCACACTCCAGAGCGGCAGCTGAAAGCTGAAAGCCTCTCATGCCCAGTATACTGCATTCTGATTGGCTGTTGTTTGAGTGGCAGCTGCAAGCTGAAATCCTCTTATGCCTGGTGTCCTGCATTCTGGTTGGCTGTTGTTTTTGACTGGCAGCCAGCTTCAAGCGTATCTCACAATACCAGTATTTCTAGCCGAGTGATCAGCCACTTTAGTGTAAGGGTTTGGTACCCCAGTCAATAACAAGACTCGAGAATGGCTTCAGGAGCTTTATTAGAACTGTGTCTGACCCCTATGGCCAAGCAGCTGAGACTGAAGCCCCAGCTCCATGGCCCCAGTATAAACCTTACAGTTACAGTCAGTTAACCCCCACAGAGGTGGGATCCAACCAGTTCTCACCACTTCTCTAGAAGTGGTTACTACTTTTTTCTGAGTGCCAAGAAGGGGTTACTAAAGCAACCTCCCTGCCCAATAGGGACTGGAGGTGTGTGTGTGAGATGGCGCCACTGTTTGAATCCCACCACCACAGGAACCTGTTATTAAAATTTTTGGATCCCACCACTGAACCCCCACCTTTGCATTCCCCCCATATCAGCATGAGAAACGACAGTTGAAGACAGTTGCAGTAGATACATTGTTTTGGGAATGGCTTGACTTCTCCCTGGGAAAGGGCGATTAGGGAGAGTCGGTGGACTCCATTCACTACATTACTACAGTAACAATTCTAATACAAGTCCAGCTGCAGCCAGACATGCCCGGGCATGTCTTGTGCGTTTTGGCAGGCCCAGAATGGCGGGGCCTGACACTTAGTTAAGGCCAATATTCAGGGGATTTTGGGACTCAGCATTAGTACTGGCTGAAATACTGTGTCAGCCACATTTTGTAAGCATGTAGAAAGTACAGTAATGAGCATGCTCAGCATCCCACATTCTGATTGGCTGTTGTTTTTGAGTGGCAGCTTGAATGAATGTCAGGCAGGGAGATTAGGCAGCTGGGCAGGAAAAATAAACCGGCTCTGCTCCTGATTGGTTTTGGCATGGTAGCAGGCACTAGCAGGCTCACCCCGGCATTTTTAAAATGAACTTCCAATTTGGCGATTTTTGAAAAACCTGAAATAAGGGAAATATTGCAGGAAAGCTCTGATTTAGGGCCGGAGCCATGCAGAAATCATGCACAAACCAGGATGTTTCACCTCCCCATCCTGGGATATTGGGTCCATCCAGTGTTTCTCTTTGAACTGCCATGTTATAACCACTTTCTGCTGCTATAATCATACTACTAAGTAATCGTTCTTTGTACAAACCCATCTTATGTTATTCTTGATTTAGTGGTAAGAGGAACACCAAGAGGCATCCAAGTTTACAACCCAACAACCAACAGCCTTAGCGTCCAGTGGGAACCTGCACCAGGGGCAGTACAACAATACAGAGTTGTGTATGCTCCCTTAGTTGGCACAAGGCCATCAGAATCTGTAAGTAATTCAACCTTCTGGGCTTTTTCTTATATGAACTCTGAGGGATAGTCTTGCCTATAATGATTTTTGGCTGGTGAAAATAAAATGTCCTCTTCCATCTAACTGTTCTGAATGTTATTATGTATTTGTTCCACATATTTTAATTTAGTAATAAATATCAGTGAAACAAAATTAGAGCAGACTATTGATAAATACAAAGTCTGGTTTAGTTGTTAGAAAATACTGATTCTCTAATACTTGATTTGGTGTGCACTGCTCAACAAACTTTCCCTCTCCCACTCAGCAAATGTTACTAAAAATCTTTCTCAGAGGAGTACTTAGCAGCATATCTAGTGGAAATAAAATGTCTGATACAAGCTTGCTGTTAAGAACATATTTTCACACTTGTCTATTGCAAATGTCCTGTGTGATTTTAATATCAAAATATAAAAATGTATCAAATCTTAAAATTTAGCACATGCCTTTCTGTAATTAAAAGATTCAGTACTCAACAACAAATGACACCTTTGATCTTTGTAGCAGCCACAAACAGGTTGGTGTCAAATTCAGCTTTGATTAATGTAAGCAACTTGCCATGTGGATTGGTCCTACGTATAAAGATCCTCTAAACTAGTGACAGCAGCAGTCAAGGGCATACAATACAGGTGTAGAAATTTTGCAAGTATTAGGGATGAGCTATACGAGGAACCATTTAGAAAAATTACAAGTGGGGATCTGCAAGTCTGACCCCATTCCCCTTATCTTTGTTTCGTACCCTTTCCACCCACTTTTCTGCTCTCACTTGTTCTCCATTCTGCCACCCCTTCTCTTGCTCTGTCCCCCATGCCTGACACTCTCTCTGCCCCCGTCCCTTTTCTCTGTCTTTCCATCTCTTACACCACCTACCTCATCACTCTCTCCCTCTTTCTGCTTCCCTACCCAATCACTCTCTTTTTCTATCCCCCTAACTCATCATTGTCTGCCTCTGTGTAGCAACCCTGGTATTCCTTGGTAATCTCCTGTCGAAATACTGATCTGAGCTGATCCTGCTTAGCTTCTAAGATATCACAAAATCAGGGTTGCCTGGGCTATCCAGGTGAGGGCAGCTACACAAGAGTTTTTCTGAAGATCTAGAGTACTTTTCTTTTCACACTAAACCACATTTTGTTTTCTTTCAATTGTCAGTTTAAATTTAGGATTATTGTCTTCCTAGGTTGTGGTACCTGGCAACACCCGCAATGTTTTACTAGAGCGTCTTATTCCTGATACTCCTTATTCTGTAAATGTTGTTGCTCTGTATGCTGATGGAGAAGGAAATCCAAGTGCTGGACAAGGAAAGACATGTAAGCAAAAAATGCTGTTTCTTTTAAATGTTTCTAACTTATAATTGATAGGTGATAGATATTGTGAATACTTCTGTATCACAGTTTTGCTAATACTGCCCAGTCCACATTTTTCAGCATTAGATCTGGCTGCTGCATCAGGCCAAAATATGAAGAAGGGAACAAAATTTAATCTTTTAGATGGAGTATATACATTATGTGTGTGTATATAAAGACTTGGATTCAACCAAGGGTTGGATTTCCCTCTTTGTTCCTCTTCTTTGACTCTCTAAAGTGATCACCTTCTTCTGTTCAGTGTAGGGGCACTTGCCCAAGAAGAAGCAGGGTTTTTAAAAAACTACGGGCACAATTTCGTGTCGTTTCCATTCCAGTGATCCCTAACATAGCCTTTCTTGGAGTCAAAGAGACATCATCTTTCCTTTTTCACCAGCTGAAAAGCTGATTGAATCCCATCATTTGTTTCTATTATGCTCAGAATGGCCAGATGTTTCATATATATAAAAAGCTTTGCTAACTAAACATCAGGTCTATGCATGTATTCAAAAACTACTATTTTAGGGTTGGCTAATGGCGTAGTGGTTAAGTGCTTGCACTACCACTCACATGGTCAGGAGTTTGAGCCCCCTGTGGGTCCAATATCCTGGCAACTGACTCATGGTCCACTCAGCCATCCATCCATTTCTTGGTCAGTAAATGAGTACCAGCTCATAGCTAGGGGGTAAAGAATAGCCGTGGAAAGCAATGACAAACTATCCCACAGAGAGGCTTGCCTATAAAATCGCTGCTCGCAGTGGTACCCCAGGGTCGAACACGACTGAAGGGGAAACTTTACCTTTTTAATGTGCCTCATTTGGAATCTCTTTGTAACCTGCTTTCTGCATTAGGGCATTTTATTCCTTAGACAATTTCCCCCCCTTTTTTGCACTTTTTCCCAATTATGTAATCCTTGCATTATTTATTGGATATCTTATGCAGTAGGAATTGTCTATATTTTTTCTGAATATCTCTTTAGTCTCTGCAAGCAAGGTGGGCTTTGAATGAAATAAGATGAGCAAATAAGCTAGAAAATAAATAGCCATATTTTGTGACTTCTGTGATGGAAATTGCTGAGAGGTAGCCATTTCTTGAATTAGTAGTTCTAAATTTCATTTCATTTTGTGTCTTTGATTTATTTTAGTGCCTCGCAGTGGGCCCAGGAACATGAGAGTCTTTGATCCTACTACAAACAGCCTTTCCGTTCAGTGGGAACATGCTGATGGGCCTGTACGCCAATACAGAATCATATATTCTCCCACAGTTGGAGACCCCATAGATGAATTTGTAAGTTCTCTCTTGGTGTGTTAGTAATATTGTTGCATTAATCTTGCCTTCAGTTTCCAGATGAAGTTAGTTAAGTTTCTGCATGTATGTCTTCTATATGAAGTTGTCAGTGTTAACCAGAAGCGTATTGAGGGGAAATGGTGGCTGGGAATAACACCTTCTCTGTGCACCCCCCACTCAGGGCAGGGCTTATGGCAGGGCTCAGGGGTGGGGCTTGGGCTGAGCCCCACCCCGCCTCTCTGCAGGCCGGCTCCTGCCATCTCCAGGGCCTGGGGAGGGCAAAAGCCAGCCTGCACGGAGGCCGGGGGCAGGGCTTGGGGATGTGCAGCTGGGAACATGACCAAAAGGTGTGCACCCGGGGACATGGGTGACTCCATGTCCCTACAGGCTGTATGCCTCTGGTGTTAACTGAGAGCTTGCATGCTCCAGTATGATGGAAATTGATGCAGTGAAAGTTGAAACCAGACCAGTTAGCATTAGCCTAACTTAGACCTCTTCTGCACATGCAGAATAATGCACTAAAGACTATTTCAATGGCTTTTAAGAAAAATATATATGAGAAAAGAGAAAGAGAAATAGGAACTCTTAAACATCCTGTCTGTGTTGCCAACATTTTTGTTCTGACAATAAAAAGTTGCTGAGTCAGAGCTGTTTTGTCAGAGATTTTGGAAAAAATTTCCTTCAGGGCGCTGGCAGTTGGCAAATGCCTGTGTGTGAGAGAGACACACCCTCTCTCTCTTTCTCGCTGAGGAGACTAGGGGGGTACCTTGTTATATTCTTCCTCTGGAGAAATGTTATTTTTTTACTACACAAAAAACCTCATGTAGCCCATTAAAAAGAAAAAATACAGTAAGATTACTTGCTACTTCCCCACAAACTGATGTCTTTTGTCTTCCTCTCCCCAAATCTTTTCTTCTTTAAAATGTACACATTGCCTTCAGTTCCTGGTCCATTTAAATAAATGGGGTGCATACAAAGAACCATGAATGGAAGAAAAAGAGCGCAAATGCTTATGCAACAGCTTCAGACTGTACTTTAGAAGGTAGCTTTTATAGAAACTTGGATTTGTCTCTTCCACTGAGCTTTAGTACAACATGTACAACAGCCCTTCCCTGAGCTCACATTACCTTTTGTATATGGAAGGACTCTCTTTGAATTTAATCCAAATGTTCTGCAATCTTCTTATCCACCTCCTTTCATGTCCTCTGTTATCTGTGTACTCTTCTGAAGCCACTGCAGAATTCAAACTAGTGACAGCACAGTAGTAAACGATGAGTTTATCCTTGGCAAATTTGCCCATATGTGGCTGTTGGCTCCCATCCAGTTCAACATTAAGCATACTTCATCTGACAAACTCTTCTTCTATTTCTTTGAGTGTAGAACAAAGCCAATGCATTTCCCTGAAGTATGGTAAATGGTGCGACTTCTATGAAAAACAATTCAGCCTATAAAAGCACCACAGGATTGCTCATTATTGTATTTCTGCATATTTTTGTAGAATAATATTTTCTTGCATCTTAGCACTGTTAAACAATTCTATATGAAAATTTTATCTACATTTTCATGAAATAATATCACTGTTTTTGACAAAAAATGTTTTGCCAAATCTGTTGAAAACTGGGGAAACATAAGGAACTAACTGTCTAACTTTAAAATCTTTTAAAAGGTTTTATAATTTTTAACATGCGTGTAGATATTGGGAGGGAAGGCAGCACAGTATAGCTCGATGTCATCAGATCTTGGAAGATAAGCAGGATTGGAACTTGGGAGACCTCCAAGGAAGACTCTGCAGAGGAAGGGAATGGCAAACCACCCCCCATGCCCTCGCCATGGCCTGACCATGCCTCCTCTGTGGCTCCACCCAGGGTGTCGCGCCCCACCCCCCACCCTGTGGGTGCTACGCCACTAATGTCCACATGGACAAAATGTTGGATTTGGTTTCCTGAGTCTGCTTTGGATGCATTTGACAGTATACTTGAGTGTTGCCAGATGTAGTTATATAATGCAAGAAATAGCATTCATGGCTACCCATGTTACAGTGCTATTTTAAAAATATCATTTATTAAAGGCCTGTCTCTTCAGATTCTAGACCTCTTAATTTTGATGAGGCCGGAATTATTTTACAAAAGGACTGGTTTCTGTGGACAGAAGAAAATTTCCTTCCATCACCCACTTCTCTCAGCAGTCCCCAATGACCCCCCCCCCCAAAACCCCAAAAGGCTGGAAAGAATGCTTGTGATTAGGAGGTGAAATTTCCCCCCACCTGTCTTCCACCAGTAGAGAACTTTCTCTACCAAGTCTCTCCATTAGCAGAAGAGAAAGTGAGCTGATTCTGCTCTTTCTTACTTCATTCCTTCTTCTCCATAATGTGTTTTGTATTTGAATGTCTCCTCATGCCACTTTTTCTGTTGGTCACAGAAGGCTGCTGGGTGAAGGGGAAGGTGGAAAAATTCACCTGTATGCATATCTTTGGTTCATAGGATCCAGCTCACCATCACTGCTTTCTAAAAGGGAAAGATATTGAATCAAAGTGTATATTTAATATAGTAACAGCACTGCAAACTGCCTGATGGATCAGTTGTTTGTTACTTCTATTTTGAGTAATTACAAAGATTTAAAACATGTTTCCTGTATCTTCTTTCATTCTAGACTACAGTACCTGGCAGGAGAAACAATGTAATGCTACATCCTTTGCATTCAGATACACCCTATAAAATTACAGTTGTGGCAGTTTATGAGGATGGAGATGGTGGACAATTGACAGGAAATGGAAAAACAGGCATGTCTGGCATAATATCAAATACAATATTTGCTGGTTTTGATGTTATTAAATGATTGCAGAGGTTCTTTTGTGAATTTTGTATGCATTAGAAGAAAGATCTGAGAGGTAGGACAACATTATGACTATTTAAATATTTAATAGTTTTTCTTGACAAAGCTGTAGAATGATTGCTTTGCTTTAATCACTGACAGCTGATACGATCAGCATCAATCCAGAACATGTTAAATGTGTTTAAATCCTATTGAAGGCCGCAGAGTGTAAGAATTCTGATCTATCTCTTCTCCATTTCCTTTGATTCTGAGCCAAAACTTCACATGTCTCAGCTGTGCAGATATAGCACCCTGTAAGCAGCGTTGGCAGAATGGGAAGAGATACTGCTGTCTTAAAAACAGGCTTCCCCCAACCCACCATGTGTTGGTCTGATAACACCATGAGTCTGTCTAGTAACAGGAGGGTCCTTACTGTGGCTTAAAGTCTAGCACTTCTTCAGTGTTCTCTGGCAACACAGACACCAAGGACTGAATATATATGAGCTGTTGTATCTGGTGAATTATCTTGAGCCTTTTGCAAACATGCAGCTGTAAGCAGTTTTTTTGGATTATCCAGTCATGGCTCAGGGCCTGCATATTCACAAGGAATCAATTCCGAAAGACACTGTATGAACATGTAACCACTCTGCACTCTAACATGCTGCTCCTCTAACTTTATACACCCTTTTTTGTTTTTAGTTGGCCTGCTTGCTCCTCAGAACATTCGGATTTCAGATGAATGGTATACACGATTCAGAGTTGCCTGGGACCCTGCACCATCACCTGTTCTTGGGTACAAAATTGTATATAAACCTGTAGGTAAGAGAAACAAAAGGACTGCCTCAATAATGAACACTTTCACAACAGCTTAGAAGTGATGAGCTTAAAGACAAGCTTTTTCTGGTATCTTCTGACTCTTGACACTGAGAACTGGTTAATGAAGATGAGGTGACATAATGAACCAGCTACTCTTTCCATTCCATGAGATCATTCCCATGTATGGGATGGTAGGAAAGAGCCTTAGAGATAAATGACTGAGTCTGTGTAGGTAGCTGAGGTTTGTGTAGTTGACTGTGTGTCCCTCTTTTAATTCTTTTCCTTTTATTTATTGCATGTATGTCTTGCCTTTCTTCCAACATGAAACTGAAAGCAACATACATAAGTTTGGCAGGGGGTATTCCATCTGAGCACTGACCCAACCTGCTTAGCTTTGGTAAGGTTGCTGCAGTATGTGCTTTCGACCACTCTCTTTATTTCCAACTATATATGCGAATGCATGACATACGTGCGTGTGTTATAGTAAAAGAATTCCACTATAGGCAGTGGAATAGCCTTATGATAGAACTGGAGTCTTATGAATTTTGACTTCAGGACTTCAAGAGTTATTGACTTTAAATACATTTGGCACCAATATGGTATTGTAGTAAAAAAAAGTCAGTCTAGGATCTGGAAGACCCAGTTGCTAATGGGGATTGACAGCAATATTGCAGCTGTGAGTCCCCAGAGGCAACTCCTGTGTAAAGCCGCAAGTGTAGTTTGACCCTCAATCTAAGGGAGTTCATTGTAGTCTTACATAAGGTTTAAATTAAGGCTCATTCTATTATTTGTGCTTGTTCTTTTTTTTTTTTTACAGGAACTGATGAACCCATGGAAGTGTTTGTTGGAGACGTGACTTCATATACATTGCACAACCTCTCTCCTAGTACTTCTTACGATGTAAATGTTTATGCTCAGTATGATTCTGGACTCAGTTCACCACTGATAGATCAAGGAACTACATGTAAGTTAAAGTCTTTTAGTATATATTAATGACTTGATAACCTTAAATGACAATGAAACCATCTGGATCAGTAGACTTGAAATAACCCATAGAGGCCTGACCCATTAGAACAGTGACATTCAGTCACTTGGAAAGGACATGTGACTCTTTGACTCTTCTGAGCACCATTCCCCATGTCAACCACCCTATGTTCCAGGAAGGTGGGTGATTTCTCCAGAAATTGGAATAATTTCATCATTAGTATGGGCCCAAAAGAAAACTTAAAAAAATTAAAATCACTGTTGTGATGGACAAACTGGTTAAATGACCAAGGACTGGAAAGTGGATTCCTGACACAGCATCTGTTCTTCTAGCAGTGTTACTTTTACTTTATACAAACATCCGGGCCATTTATCAAGATACTGTGCTTGAAACCTGGATTGGAACAGCCTTACTATAGCACTGGAGTCTTATGAATTTTGACTTCAAAAGGTATCTTTCTGCGTTCCCCAGTCAGTTCCACGTGACCTCTGAAAAGCTGCTGTTTGGACTTGAGGGAACTTTTTGATCATAATGCCATGAGGCGTGGGTTGCAGAAAGGATATTGGGCAAATATTGCTATCATTCCTCTCATGTGTCAGCAGTCTCCTTTGTCAGCAGACATGATGGCAGCGGAATATAATAGCAGCAATATCATTCTCACTGAAGCTTTGTGCTCCATGTCGTTTTGTCTACAAGGTACTTGCAAGTTTCAGCCTCAACTTTTCAGAGGGATCTACTGGAGAAATAGGAGATGTTGAGAACATTGGAACAGTGATATGATACACTTGAGATTCATTGTTTGAATCAGCTTCTGTTCCATTGTTGAACTGTTTGACTCTACCAGAGCAGATGTCAGTGCACTCATACTTCAGATGAATCTGTTTGGCTGAATCTGAATAACTTATGGCCAATAGGGAAATGGACAAATATATAGAAATAATGTTTATTTTTAATTAGTCACAGATTAACTGTTTCTGTGGTTTTCTCTTGTAGTTGACTGAATGTCCTTTTCTTTGTAGTGTACTTAAATGTGTCTGATCTAACAAGTTACAATGTGGGATGGGACACTTTTTGCATCAAATGGGCAGCTCATCGATCAGCTACTTCATATAGACTGAAGCTCAATCCACTTGATGGTAAATGTATTGAATCAGCTCTGATATTTTGATGTGCTGCAATTACTATGATGACCATTAAAGGAGTAGTTAATTGGTTGAATAGCAAGGCCACTCCTTCAGAGCTATACTGTCATGTGCCCACTGCTCTCATTTACATCCGGGTACTAACGACGGCTTTCACATGTGTTGTAACCTTTCACATGTGTTCACAGCTCTCATTTACAGCATGGTGGTGATGGTTGGGGCAGGAATTATGTTGGTTATGTTAATTATATTAATTTCTGATGGAAAGTTGTATTAGTCCAGTAGCACCTTAAAAGCTTATGATATTTTCCAGGATATAAGCCTTCTGTAAGTCAAAGCTCCCTTTGTCAGATATGCTTTCAGATCTGTGGCGTAACTAGGCAAACTGGAGCCCTGGGCAAAACCTGAGTTTGGTGCCCCCCCAGGCACATGCCCGGTGCAACGTGCACCCCCCGGCCCCCTTGTAGTTACACCCAGTGGCGTATCTAGGCAAACTGGAGTTTGGCGCCCCCCATGGGCAGCCACCCACCCCCTCCATGACCAAGCAATGATTTTTTACACCAGGTCATTTCAAAGTCACCATCACATTATAGAACATGCCCCAACTCACAAATCTGAACACAGCAATAAGCCATGCCACACAGCAGAAATAATTTTTTTGAAAACGTTTTCAAAATGCTTTCAAAATGTTTTATTACTGTTCTCCATCTGTAAAATGGATCAATGTTAGGGTTGGGGGTCACCACAACATGAAGAACTGTATTAAAGGGTCGCGGCATTAGGAAGGTTGAGAACCACTGGTCTAAGGCCTCCAGTCAGATCAGATCAGCTGTCTGAAAAATTGCCAAGTTATTTCCTGTGACCCTGTGAGCTGTAGAACTCATGCATTTTGGTTGTTTTTTGTTTCCTTCATTACTTTTATTTTTATGTGTTCTCCTCCTCTGATTAAATTCTCAGGCTTGAAAATAGATTAGTTTGAGTCAACGGGAAAGGGAATTGTTGGGACTTCAATGGTCTCATTGTAAGCAGAGTTATGCACTTCTATAACCACTGAAGGTAGGGAAGATGGCCTAGTATAGCCTGATTTCATTAGACCTCAGAAGCAAAGTAGGTTTGGTACTTGAAAGGGACACTGCCAAGGAAGACTTTGCAGAGTAAAACAATAATAAACCACCTTTCGTTTTCACTTGCCATGAAAGTCCCTTCCTGGGGTTACCATAAGTTAGCTGCAACTTGACAGCAGTTTACACACAGAAAAAAACCTTGACATCAAAGAGCTGAAAAGGGTATTAAGGGTCCAAGGTTGTATGTCATCTTTGGAACAGATACCCACACTTTTCTATATTTTGTTGCCATTGTGCCCCACATTGCTATCTGAAATCATTTCCATGGGCTCAAGAAGATATGAAGAGTAGTAGGAGAAATGCTAGAAATGCTAAAACTTCCTTCAGCTGCACTATCCTTTCTGAGTCTTGTATGTTGATAGTAGTCTATGTTTTAACTTTTTTTCTTATTTTTTTAAATATACAGGCTCTAGGGGACAAGAAATTACAGTGCGCGGAACAGAAACTAGCAACTGTTTTACTGGCCTTTCAGCAGACACTGAATACAATGCTACAGTCTTTGTTCAGACTCCAAATCTTGAGGGGCCTCCAGTGACTGTGAAGGAGCGAACATGTAAGTAACAGATGAGGATGATTGAATGAATGTGATTGTTCTTAAAAATTGTTCTCAATTGTTCTCAAAATATCAGCTTTTGTATGTAAAATATAATATGATCCCACTTTTAAGGAATCTTGTTTTAATTTTGTTCCATGTGTGAACACATGTGTCAGGCCACAGCTTTTACTGATTACACATTCTTCATCTTCACACAGTACAGGCCAGGGATGATGGGTGTAACTGTCAGCCTTCAAAGTGCACATGCTGGGAACTTATAGCCAGCTTGAATGAACTTTTAAATTAACTGTACAGTTCTGCAATAAGACTATAGCATTTTCATATTATGAGGGTTAAAATGTTTATATGTGAAGTATTTAAGATGATTTTTTTTATGTTAGTGATCAAGCCAACAGATGCCCCAACTGAACCACCAACTCCTCCTCCACCTCCAACAATTCCACCTGCTCGAGATGGTAAGAATTTGTTCAATATTTTCCATTTTTTGTGACACATTTGTGATATCAGGGCTTTGATATCACACATCTGTGATATCAGGGCTTTGTGGCCCTGAAACAGAGGCGTATCTAGGGACCGGAGCCCGGGTGTACCCATTAATCTGACACGTTAATAATAATACCCCGTATGGGCAGCCACCCGCCTCCACCATGACCAAACAAAGCTTTTTGCATCAGGTCATCTCAAAGTCACCATCACATTATAGAACATGCCCCAACTCACAAATCTGGGTAAAAGCCAGATCCAGATGATTTTAAACAGATCCTCATGAATTCCTATGCTTTTTGCATTGGAATGAAATGAAATCACCATGAAACTATAGAACATGTCTTAATCTACAGGCAGCACCAAAACAATCACGCATCCCCGTTCAATGGTTCCGCAGTGGCACAAAAACCTGCATGAAAAACACAGATCCTCATGATTTTTGCACTGTCATCCCAAAATCACCAGCACAGCACAACTCCAGCCATTAGCCACATGTCTGAACAATCACACATCCCATGCCTCGTAGTGCCGCAGTGGCGCAAAAACCTGCTTGGATCCTCATGGATCCTCATGAATCCTCATGATTTTTCTACTTGGTCACCCAAAAATCACCTGCACATCACTGCTTCTACCCCTACATATCTGAACACAACAATTCCATGCATCGTGGCACTGCAGTGACACAAAAACCTGCTTGGATCCTCATGGATCCTCATGATTTTTGCACTAAGTCACCGCAAAATCACCAGCACATCACAGCTGAAGCCCCTAGCCCAGGGGTAGGGAACCTGCGGCTCTCCAGATGTTCAGGAACTACAATTCCCATCAGCCTCTGTCAGCATGGCCAATTGGCCATGCTGACAGAGGCTGATGGGAATTGTAGTTCCTGAACATCTGGAGAGCCGCAGGTTCCCTACCCCTGCCCTAGCCACATGTCTGAACACAACGATCATGCATCCCACGCTCCGTAGCGCTGCAATGGTGCAAAAACCTGTTTGGAAATCACGGATTCTCAAGGATCCTTATGATTTTTGCATTAAGTTCCCCCCCAAATCAGCATCAAATCATAGCCCAAGCCCCTGGCCACATATCTGAAAACAACAATCACGCATCCCACACTCCATGGCGCTGCAGTGGCGTAAAAACCTGCTTAGGAAACATGGATCCTCATGGATCTTTATGATTTTTGCACTGTCCCCCCCCCAAATCACCAGCACATCATAGCCCAAACCCCTGGCCACAAGTCTGAACACAACAATCACACATCCCAGGGGTGACGGTGGCTAGTGGTGGGGGAGGGTGGCAAAGGGGGATGGAAGGCCTCTGTTGAACCGCCACAGGCCCAGATGGCCTTTTGGGGTGGCATAGGCTCTGCTCACCCCCGCTGCCCACCTGCTGCTCCTCACTCCCCTCGCGGCTCCCACTTTACCTTTAGGCAGTGTGTGTGAGCCTGAGGTAGCCTGGCCAGGCCAGGCGGGGCTGAGGGGGGAAGGAGGAGGGGTGCAGGGGCAATTTTCCACCAACACATGACCCAACGGCGGCCCTCCTAGGGCATTTGTCCCCACCCTTTCCTGTTATAGCTATACATCTGCCCTGAGATTATGTTTTTTCTATCTTATCTCTAACTGTGTACTTTATGGCACTTTAAAATGAATTTGTCACAGACTGAGATAAGTGAGATAAGTTCTGCTCATAAGTACATTGAAACTTGCATTGTTTCCTTTTATCTTTGTATGCCACCTTGTTTAAGCTTAAGTGTTTGTTTCGGCTATGGTCCCATATACATGTTTGATACACATATTTTCTCTGAGTTTTTAATTGACCCAGAGGAAAAAGGACAATTATATTTTGTGTCTCATATTGCAAAAAAAACAACAACCCAGTACCATACTTGGTATGGTGACCCATCCAGGGCTAGCCCAAGGCTTTTGGTGCCCTATGCAAACTATGACCTTGGCACTCATCTAGCTCAACATTCCATTTCTGCAATGACTAACTAGATGTTTTTGAGAAATCAACAAACAACGCACTATGAACTCCAAGCAAGTGGCATTCCAACATACGCAGACTTTTGTATGGAAGTTACATTTCAACTTCTCTATTACTCCCTCTAATTCCCCCTAAGCTAGTCGCACTAATGTCCATCAGGACACTTTATACTTGACCAACATTTATATGCATTGAAGAAAAAATGCCGACAAATGTATGACATGGAAGAAACTGTTTCCTGGGTTCGATGTTGTTTTCCAAGATGTGAAAGAAAGTAATGGAAAGGGCAGGAGTAGCCATTAGGGAGGGCTGCCTTGTAACCCACTTCCAGAGACTTTGTAACCAACTTTTGGGTCTGGACCCACAGGCAGATTCCGCATGGGCCAAAAACAGCAGTGTGAAAATGGTGTAAACCTTTTTACACCATTTTAAACCATTTTACACTGATTTCACACTGCTTTTTTTTTGGCCAATGCAGAATCTGTCATAGATTGGGAAACACTGTTTTAAATTACTGTTCCAATACTTTTAATATCCTTAACCTACTGAATAACATACATAATGTAACTATCTTTCAGTATGCAAGGGTGCCAAAGCTGATATAGTGTTCTTAACTGATGCTTCCTGGAGCATTGGAGACGACAATTTCCATAAAGTACTGAAATTTGTTTTCAACACGGTTGGAGCCTTTGACCTAATCAACCCAGCTGGAATTCAGGTTTGTTTATGTTTTCTGTCTGTCAATAAGCTACAGAAACATGGACTTTCAAGATTCTTAAAAGAAACCACAAGCCTACATGTTGGTCTAATATAGCAGCTTAGGCACATTATCCTTTCCATTTGCTCTATATTTTAATATCTTGATTCTTGATTCCCTTCAGTGCTTTACCCCTTTCTCCCAGTCTGCATCTTGCTTTATCTTCTTCCTGAGGATCTTGTGAGGGTATAATAGCTGGATAATAGGCATGATTGGGGGAGTAGAAGAGATTAAAAATCAGTATTTGTCTTTTATTACCAAAGCAGTATTTGTCCTTTCTTACCAAAAATAACTTATTGGACAGTTGCAAAAGTCTTATCTTTCAGCTCTCCCAGAAATGGCAGAAATTCCTAGCTAGAGGCAGAAATGTGATTGAGAAATTCAAAGAATCTCATAATAGTATGCTCGTGGTGAGGGCAATACACATCCACAGCATTTTGTTGCATTATACCTTCTACATACTGGCTGCATAGATATGTTGTTCTAGATAGATTGGCTCATTTCAAATTCTCCAGCAGAAAAACACTCAAGTTTTATGAGACATTTTCATCTGTATTTTTTCATTATATGAAATGGTTCTGTGCTTGTTACTGAGACTGTAGAAATAAGAATCCAACTTTTGTTTTGCACATGATACCTCAACTGCTTCAATTCCACTTGGCTTTTAAAAAAATCACATTACATACATCGGTGGCCATAGATAAAGCAAACTAGCAATCAATAAGGATATGTGTTTTTATGCGATAATCATTTTTTGCGATAATCATTTTTATGCGATAATCATTTTAGAACATTCCCCAAAAGATCTCACAAATCATAAACTTACCATACAAGGCCCTCATTGGTTTTCCTATCCCTGACCCCATTTTCTATAATTTTTTTAATATTGTGCTTTTGAAAGGCATTCTGTCCAGCAATCTAAGATGAAATTTTGTACACTTCATTCCAGGTTTCCTTTGCACAATACAGTGATAGTGCACAGTCAGAGTTTCATTTGAATACATATGATGATAAAGCACAGGCATTGGGGGCACTTCAAAACATTCGATACAAAGGAGGGAATACAAGAACAGGTACTTTTTGATGGATTTCTGCATATGAATTGTACCTACTGTGATCTCTTAGTATTTCATGTTCTTATATTATTAATGTTTGTCCTGCAATGATGTATAGCACAATTATGTGCAATGTATAGCACAATTATGTATAGCACAATTATGTGCAATTGCACAATTATGTTCAATTAAATTGTTTTATGTGGATTCTAATGCCTCACTTGCACTTCACAGGCGAAGCACTTACATTTATCAAAGATAAGGTCTTGACATGGGAAAGTGGAATGAGGAGAGGTGTTCCCAAGGTACTTGTTGTGGTAACAGATGGTCGATCCCAGGATGAAGTGAGGAAAGCAGCAACTGTCATACAACAATCTGGTAAGCAACTTTTATTTGATGGAATGCAATAGAACTTATTGCCTAATTATAGCCAAGAAAGTAGATGTATTGCTCAGCTAACAGAAAAAAATGTACATGAATACCATAAGAAAACTAGGGAGACGTATCCATACTATGGAATAGGGAGAAGGAAGAAAGTTGGTGTTAGTCTGGAAATTGAAAGGAAAATTGGGGTTAAATTTATAATAACTTGGGGGAGGGGGGATGTTTACTGATTTTATAGACAGAAATCCAGACATGTTACTTTAACGTCATTCCATTCTTCATATTCTTTCCTTAAAATTTTTCATCTACTGCGTGACTCTCATAAAAATTAGAACAGATTAAAGAAATCAGTTGTTTTTATTTAGATATCTTTATATTGTATCTGTTCAGTGTAACCTCTGGTGTATAAGGTCTTTTTTGCAACATTACATTCTCTCTCTTTTTTGGATAACAGATTTAAAATGTAGACATATTTATTATTTACCTTAAGAGTTTGTGTCATTTGTTGTGTCCATTCTAATATAATATGGATTGTGAGAATAAGGGCCCACACCAGTGCATTTGCCCACCCTGCCGGCATAAGGGGCACCTATACTGGTGGAGAGAGCAAACATGTCTGTGGGCAGGTGCCACACAGCTCTGCAGCACCCAAACCCAGAAGGGCCTGCTACCCTGAAGCTATGCCAGTGTAGGAGAACACTCTGGCACAGCTGCCCTCCCTGGTTCCAGACTTATATCACTGGAAAGATTAGCATAAGTCTTTTTGTGCAACGGGTTTTTTTCAGGTGGCCGGGGGTGGGATGTTTTTTGGTGTTCCCATGCCACCTGAAACCCCTTTGGAGGCAGTGCAGTAGTGGAGCCAATCCTGACTGCCATGTGCTCTAGATTGGGTTGCCCATTAGAAGGATTTGTACAAAGATTCCTTCACGTATATCAATTCTAAAATTAGTACATGTTGCATTTTCAGGTTTCAGTGTCTTTGTTATTGGTGTGGCTGATGTTGATTACCATGAACTAGCAAAAATTGCCAGCAAACCCAGCGAACGTCATGTCTTCATTGTTGATGACTTCGATGCTTTTGCAAAAATTGAGGATAACCTCATCACTTTTGTTTGTGAGACAGCTACTTCAAGTAAGTAAAATATCCACTCTACAAACCTTGCAAGGAGACATATTTGCACACATTTCACATGATTATAAACAATGGATCCATTAATACCACCCTTTTGTTCATGATAGACGCAAGACTTGAATTTCCTGCCTCTTTCGTGAATATATCTTTGGGCATTTTATATCTATATATTTTGTTTACATTTTTATTTTGGCTTTCATTAGTCCAACTCTCTTAAGATAGGAACAGGAATGTTTCAGTCAGATTAAATAAGCAGTAGTTAAAGAATGTGCCAGGCTAATGTGCCCATAGCTGTGGTATCACCAAAGAAAAGGTCCTTCACAAATTACCGCTAGCCTAATCTCCAAAGGGAGTGATACCAGGGCATCAATAGACAATATCACTTGGTGGACAGGTTTTTATGGAAAAATTGGGAATTCCTAATTCTCTAAACAAGTGGAGGAGGCTAGTTATGAGAAATCTGTATCAAAGTATCTTCTGTCATAGGGATCTCACATCTTCAACATTTATTAAATTATATTTGATCTCAGTCACTTTCCAACAGGGTTAGCCATACAATATCCATTGTAACTTTTGCATCTAGCTCAAATTCTGCCACCAGCATGCCTCTCAAAATTCAGGACCATCATGACATTTATTGGCTCACCAATGTCTAGCATAAGACCTGGTATTCAAAGGAGTGGTGCCATCTTCCATAAATGCATCCTCTATTCCTCTCCCCCCCACATAATTCTTTATGTTTCACAAATAGTGGCTCTTAAACATTGTGAGGGTTATCCAGAGTAGCATCTGATGTAATTTGAGAGAGAGAAGGTGAAATCCATAGAAAGCCTTGTGCACATTTTAGGTACATGTGTGGAATTTTCTGAATGCTAAAGAGCACATCTAAAACAAATAAGTTTGTCTAGCCTGTCAGAAAACGTCCAGATAGGGAGAACTTGCACTTACTCTGAACATTGGCTAACAATATAATTGTTCTTTTCTTGTCAAATGAAATCTTTCTGTTTCGTATTCCAGCTTGCCCTCTCATGTACTTGGATGGATATACTTCTCCAGGTAAGAAACTTTATGTAAACGCTGGGACCTAGTACAGTTCTGTTTCACGCTATCTAAATTTCTCTACTCTTTTTTGTTCTAATTTTATCTTCCTTTAAAACACAGGTTTCAAGATGTTGGAATCTTACAACTTAACAGAGAAGTACTTTGCCTCTGTACCAGGAGTTTCCTTGCAGTCAGGCTCCTTCCCCAGCTATGTGGCCTACAAACTTCATAAAAATGCCTTTGTCAGCCAGCCCACATCGTAAGCTGTTTTCTATGTTCCTGGAGGGCATTTTTCTTCTACTAGAGAAGGGTGACTGTGTGTGGGGTTCATAGAATGCATAACAGCACACGACACTTGCTGGGACAATCAAGACCCAGCTCAGAGTTAAGAAATATGCTAGAAAACAGAACAACTTTTGCAAATAATTTATTAGGGATGTTTATCAACAAATATAGTGTTTTCAGTTCAATTTTTTAATGTCGGCACAAGTTTGTATGTACATGTTGAATGAAATCTGCTCCACTGAAGTAATGTCAACACAGCAGTTTTTGGAGAACATTCGCTGCAGATGTATAACATTTCCAGAGTGCCATATTAGGCAGTACATTGATGGTTCTTATATTCCATTCCTATACAGGAAAATCTCCTCCATCCAAATTCAACACTGCACTTGCCAATAGCTAGGGATCATTGGCACCTAACAGTCTCAGTTTAATGCAAAGGGGGCAAAGCTCCAAGAGCAATGTTAAAAAACCTACATATGACTTGCAACTCAGAGTCATTGTTCCAAGGAGGGTCCACATGTTTTGCAGGGCTATCATGGTGTGACTTACTCTTTGCATGCAAGCGTAACGCTCTACCACCTTGTATAGAAAACAGATATCATGGAGCAGGGCTAACAAAACCATGCCTCCTTAGAGAACTGGTGTCAATCAGAGTACAGTAGATAACTTTGCTGGATGGACCAAGGGTCTCACTCCTGTTCACCACTCTAATCCTCCTAAGTTGTTTTTTATCTATAGTGATCCCCACAAAGCTACCATCAGCCTCTTCTCTTTGTCTGGTTTCTGCACAGAGTTCCTATTGCCATCCTTTTCATACATCATCACTCTAGTCTGGTTATTGTTTCACAGTGTTCTGCTTGGAGCTCTGACGATCCCATTACTTGCAGATTACATTGATATTCCTATTGTTGTCATTTCCTTCACCCCTTAGACTCTTCCAAAGTCCTCTATAATGGAAACATCTATCTTTCTATTTCTGGGATTTTAGAATTTAATATAGTTCTGGCAGAATAAAATCATGTACTCTCTTCCAACACTTCATCATGTTTTTCACTAGGGTGGGAAAGAGGAGAAGCCAAGTAGGTAAATTGAATTTCCCTGTGAGAAATTGTCTGATTTTCAAATACAAAATGGACCCTTGCATTTTCTCTTCTGCATTAGTCCGTTTTTGACAGTGAGTGAGTGACCAGATGCTGGGCAAAGGTCCTTATCTTCTGGCTATTGGGTGAACTACAGCTTTGTTGTTTCCATATGCATTTCAAATTGTGGATATGTACATTCTTTAATCTCTGCCCCAATTAGAATTCATTTAATTTTTAAACTAGAGAATTTTCTCCAATGCTTTTCCACTTAATTTTACATTTAAGGAACAGAGCACAGTGATTGCAGAGAAAATTCTGTTCTCCAGTTCCAGATGTCCATAGGAACATGTTTTGAAGTTCTACAAGGGTGTACTTCTGCATACTGTGAACTGGAGATCTGGGAAAAGTGAATCTGTGTGATGCAATAAAATAACCAACTGCAAATTCTCAGTTCTGCTTCAAAATTGGTTCTTGTCCCCCCCCCCCACCTCCTACAAACATAACAATAATGACACTGAAAGGGCTGAAGTGAGAGTTAGTAATGTTGTATTTTGTTTTTGTGGTAGGGAAGAGCAGTCATGTGTACTACAACACAGAAACAACACAAAAAGGGAAAAAAACAAAAGCCCTACTTCTGTATTCTTGAAAACCATAAATATATTTTCAGCACAAAAAGGGGGTGCTACAAATCCCTAAACCTCAGGATTGCAGATACGTGCATTTATGGGATTTCAGCAATTTATTGGGGTTGCCAGCTCCAGATTGGGAAATCCCTGGCAATTTGGGAGAGGATCCTAAGGAGGGTAGGATTTGGGGCAAGAGGTATCTTAGTGGCCCAGTGGATTATAATGCCATAGGATTCACCCTCTAAAGGGGCCATTTTCTCCAAGGCACTGGCGTAATGCCCATTGGGCAAGGTGGGCAGCTGCCCAGGGCATCACCTTGTGGGGGGCATCAAAATGCTGGGTTCGTTTTTGGGTATTTTTAGTGGTTTTCCATTTTTGGCCTGCAGGGGGCGCAGTTTTTAGGCTTTGGCCCCCCTGAACCAAACTGCACCAAACTTGGGGGTAATCATTAGGGCAGTCTCCTAATGAGACCCTGAAAGTTTTGAGACTGTACCTTCAGAATGTTCCCCCCCCAGCCTGCAACCCCCATGGACAGCAATACAGAAAACTCAATGCAGAACAAAGGTTCTTGGGCAAATTTCGGGATGTTCTTGCAGGGAGGGAATTCTTGGACGTATCATCACCAAAATTTCAGGGTATCATCTGGAGACTGTCATGATGGCACCCCCAAGGTTTGGTGCAGTTTGGTTCAGGGGGGCCAAAGTTATGGACCCTCAAAACTGTAGCCCCCATCTCCTATTAGCTCCCATTGGAAACAATGGGGGATGGGGCACCCCCTTTGGGAGTCCATAACTTTGGACTCCTTGAACCAAACCTCACCAAACTTGGGGAGTAGCATAAGGACAGTCTCCTGATGATATGCTGAAATTTTGGTGCTGATATTTGGTGCTGATCTAAAAACGTCACCCCCTGCAGGCACCAATGTCCTGGTACAAAAAAAATTTGGTAGTGGTGGAGTGGCCGCCCATGGGGGGGGGCATCCAACTCAGGTTTTGCCCAGGGGTACAGTTTGCCCAGGGCTGCCTCGTTACGCCCCTGCTCCAAGGAGACTGATCTCTGTAATCTGAAGTTAAGTTATAAATGCAGGAGATCTGCAGGCCCCAGCTGGAGGTGGACAACTCTATCCAGTGTTCATAGTCTGTGTTCTCCCACCTGTACAATGGGAGAAATTAAAATGCTAACCTGGAGGGTCTGATCTTGTCAGATCTCAGAAACTAATTAGGGTCAGTCCTGGATATTTTTTGGATGGCAGACCACCAAGGAACTGGTTGTTGTGGGTTTTCCGGGCTGTGTGGCCATGGTCTGGTAGGTCTTGTTCCTAACGTTTTGCCTGCATCTGTGGCAGGCATCTTCAGAGACCACAGATGCAGGCGAAACATCAGGAAGATCTACCAGGCCATGGCCACACAGCCCAGAAAACCCACAACAACCAGTGGAATCCGGCCATGAAAGCCTTTGACAATACCACCAAGGAAGTCCAGTGACACTATGCAGAGGCAAGAACTGGCAAACCACCCCTGAGTGTCTCTTGCCTTGAGAATGCTAAAGGGTCACCATAAGTTGGTTGCAACTTGATAGCACCAAAAAAAAAAAAGCATGACTTCCTTTTTGGATTGCTCATTAGATATCCTATAGGTGAGGTTTCAATCCCAAAATCATTGTGATGGGAGACAACCGAGATTTAGTCATGAAATCAGATCTAGTAGGTTTTCATGGTTATCTCTATTTCTAATATGATTAAATAGTTAACACACTGGGTGGTATCCTCTCTCAGGCTGCAAGAATCTTCTCCAGCCTAAGGAGCCTACCTGCAACTTAAGTTGGTTCGTTCCCATCTCCTTGTTCCCCCCAGCAAACACATGAAAAGCCGATGCTAGGGAGGCAGATGGACAAAACACTGGAGACAGTGCAATGAGGTAGTAGATACTGCAGGAAGGAGGGAGAATTTAGCTAAAGCACATACTTGTAAAGCTTACTCTGTTGTGTTTTCAACTAGATTAGAAGAACAGAGGTGGGGACATTTTATCCAACCCTTCCCCTCCCCCATGCCTTGTGGCATTCTATTAATGATGCTCTCATGACCTCTGTTTCAGAGGATGCTGAGGGAAGAGAAAGATGGGAAAACAATTCAAAGGATTCAGACAAGGTTCTTTCATATTTTTCATGCATGTGATAAGTAACGTACTAATGTTTTCCTTAACAGGGAAATTCATCCAGACGGATTGCCAAAGGCTTACACGATCATATTTTTATTCCGCCTTCTTCCGGAAACCCCCAATGAGCCATTTGCCATTTGGCAGATAACAGACAGAGATTACAAACCCCAAGTTGGAATTGTTCTTGATCGTAAGTGTTTATACAGCATGAATAGAATCTGTGAATGGAAATTCACAGTTTACTTCCTACTTCCCAGTCTTTACAAGCCCAAATTAAATGACAAAGTAGGGAGGTGACCTATTCATTACTAGATACCAGCTAGGAAGTAAATCATGAACCAAAAGAAATGAATGTGTGCAGTTCATATACAATTTGGATTGTGTATACACAGATTCTGTTTTGCCAAGCCAAAATTTGGTTGGTAAAATTTATTTTGTATGAATACAATAAGGCAAATGTTGATGCAAGTCTTAAGTATAGTAGTTTGTAGAGCTTTATTCCAGCTCACCTAGTAGGAAGACAAAAAGATAAGAAGACCTGGAAGTTTTATTTTCCTGTTAAACCTAAGAGAGCTTTTATACAAGGTTCTAACTAAATCAATTAAACTACATCCATGGGTTTAAGAAGAAAGGTTTCGTAAGTTGGGAACTGCAACAAGTCCCCTCTTGCCACACAGCTGTCAGAGATCGTTCTGTTTACCAGAAATGGTCTGCTAAGGGACTGGCAGCACAATCCAGGAGGGGGGGCGGGCGAATCCCCCACTGGAGGTAGTGCAGACTTACACTGATGGATTTGCCCTCTCCGGAGCACTTAATCGGTGGAGGGGAAAACTCACAGACTCCTGACTGCGGCACTCAGCACCCCACTGGCGTGCCCGCACTGTCCGGACCTACACTGGAGGGTAGGGCCAACCTTAGTCAGCCTCTAGAGCAATGGTTCTCAACCTTCCTAATGCCGCGACCCTTTAATACAGTTTCTCCTGTTGTGGTGACCCCCAACCATAAAGTAATTTGAGTCTCGGTTCGTAAGACCATCAGAAATATGTGTTTTCCGATGGTCTTAGGCGACCCCTGTGAAAGGGATCTGCAGCCCAAAGGGGTTGCGACCCACAGGTTGAGAACCACTGCTCTAGAGGACTCTTGGCCCCCGTATGTTGGCAGGGCACCTGGCAGAGATTGCCAAGATGTTCATGGTGTATCTCTATTCTCCCCTTTGGGGGAGTTTCAGGTAGGATTTTTAAAAACCTTTTTGAGCTTCCTGCTCTGCAGGAAAGCCCTTTGGAGTGGGCAGAGTGGTGCTGAAGTGGAGCTGTCCTCATCCGCCCGGCCACTCTGGATTGAGCTGTTACTTTCTCTGCCAATGAATCATGTTTTACTCCTTTGAAGTTTGAGAAGAAGCTGAGGCATATTTGAGGTCCAAGATTTCATATCATTTGCTTTACTACATGGAATAAATAGGAAGGCTGGTATCATTGAGTTGAAGTGATTTAAATATCGTTGCATTTCCAATATTGTTGCATTGTTACACCTTGTTCAGTTTGCAGGCAGAGACAGAATAAGGAGAGGTGACACAATTAGCTGGAATAATAAAAGGGTCAACTTCGTTTGATTTTGCAAATGTCAAGGGAACTGCAGCACAAGTTTGCTAACCCATTGCTTACCTAATCATGGTACTGTCCACTGATGTGATACAGAAAAGTCATGCCTCCTCTCTCTGGTCATCCCAGATTTTACTGGCAAGTGTCCCTTGGCTCCAAACTCCAAGCTGTCAGCAATGTACAACTCATTCTCCTCCTTGGCAAGCAGTTTATTGCTCAAGAGAGGTCAAGTGCCATGCCTGTTCCCCCTAGCAACAGAGGGGAAAATGGCTTCCTTTAAGGGGGTCCTATTCCAGTTCCATTAACTCATCAAGGCCCCTGGGCTCTGGTCTGAGGATTGCCCCTTCACTCTATGCTTGAATTTATTTTCATTTAAATGTGAACATTGTATTTCAGAACATCCTATTTATCCAGTTTGCTTGCTTTAGCCAAAGCAATCCCCCTTCTAACTAAAATATATTTCTATTAATTATTAGACATCTATACTAAATCTGAATCAAATGTGTTGGAAATAGTGTTAATACCATTAGTATCCCATGATTTTGTTGAACGTGACCAGTTTCACAGAATTACAATAGTCTGGCTCCTACTGTCTGGCAACTAAGGCATAGTGCCCATGGGACCATGTGGGGTCACGTGTCCTCGGGTGCAGGAATGGCCTTCTAGTCACGTGGGGGGAGGCACCGAATCGATTGCTACTGAGAATCAAGCCGGCAGTGGCAGCAGTGAGCGCAGCCAGTGAGCGCAACCCCAGCACAGAGAGAGCCACCTGGTGCCAACCAGGTCCTTGTGCCTGGCCTCTCCTGCAGTGCAGCACTTGGCGGCTCCCTCCATGCCAGGGCTTCACTCGTTGGCTTCGGTCTCACTGGACATAGTCCTCCTGTGCCCAAAGCAGGCCTGCCGGCAACTGAGGTTACTGCTGCCGCTGCCAGCTTGATCTTCATCCTGTCCGTCAGCCCTTTCCCAGCCCCAGTGAGTGTTGGGTGGGCAGACCTTTCCTCAACACAAAATGGAACCTGGGGTGGGGGTGGAAACTCATTTCTTGCCCCGGGCTCCATTTTGTGTCGGTATGCCACTGCTGGCAACTACAGAAGAACTCTGTGGGAACTACAGAGGTGGTCTTCTGCTGCAAGGTGTGCTATTCTTGCACTCAGTTCTTTGGGACTCTTGAAATACTTTTATGTAGTATAAGCAGAAGTGCCTAGTGGCAAAAGAAGCAAGTACTTCAGCAAAGGACCTTCTCTGCAGTGATGGCAGAAAAGCATGTATGGTGCTAAAGGTAATGATCTAAAACTATATCGTCCAGCTGAAGATTGGTGATTTTCTTGTCTTAATGTAATTACATGTAATAAAATGACATGTAATGAAATGTCACTGTCCTCTTCCTCTCTTCACTAGCCTCCAGCAAAGTATTATCATTCTTCAACAAGGACACAAGAGGAGAGCTTCAGACTGTAGCATTTGATGATGATGATGTAAAGAAAGTCTTTTATGGAAGTTTCCACAAGGTAAGGTTTTTCCTTAAAAGCAAACAAAAGCCCTGTATGTAGGAAAGTATACATACAGATCTCTAGTGATTTGCAAACAAATTAAGCCCATTACTGAGGTAATATGAATAATGGTTGAATTAAAAAGATGGTAAATTCCACCATTATGAAAAATGCTTTCTACAAATCCAAGAGTAAAAGAAATAGACTTCTGATTTTTATAAGTATGGTTTTGGGTACTTTATTGGAAAGGATGCCTAAATGCAAGTGAGAGGAAACATCCAGAATGGATGTAGACATCATACTTACCAGAGAGATCAACAACTGGCTGTTTCATTTCCTGGACATTTCATTTAGCGAAACTGTTGAAGAGGTTTTGTAATATAATTTTAAAAACTCATAAATATTAGGGTCTTCAACAGTGGCGTGAGGGGGGCAAATGGTGCTATGCAACTGCTCTTTGATTAAAGTCCTGTTTGTGCTATGGTGAGCACATGAATCACCAGCACTTGTGGTTCAATCAAGAGGACAGTGCACTGCTGTGGAGAAACACCAGCAGGTGATTAAATCAGGCAGTAAAGCTACATACAAAATACAAATCCTTCAAAGTGTGCTCTGTTTGATGAATTCCCTTGTATGTGTAGATGGATATATTCTGTGTAAAACATCCAACTAAAAGAAAAGAAAAATACACCACTGTATGAAAGATAAGTTTAATATTTAAAATCGTCCTATATTAAGAATATAGTTTACATTTGAATCAAATTCAACACTCAAAATTACAAAATATTTTTGTGGTGTTCATTCAATGAGTTATGCATTCATTAAAAATGGATAACCTAAACTTGGGTATCTGGAAAATTTTGCTTTGGCATCCTTTTCTAGACTTCAAGCAGCATTGCTATAGTGATAGCTGATGAATCTAGCAAGTCTCTTGTGGCAACATTGGCTTAGCAAAAGAGCCATTAAAATTGCATCTAAGAACCCTTAAAGAAACAGATGGTTTTGGTACTTTTTCTTGCCTTTCATCGCCAAAATACACGAAAGGCAGGTCTGTAATTCTTCTCCTAACAGTATTTTAAAATGCAAAGCAACTAGAAGGAGGTTGAAACACCTAGAGGTCTGGCAGGAGAGGACAAATGCTGAACACTTTTCTTACCTGTGGATTATTAATTGAAATGTCCTCTGTCAAACTGTTTTTTCAGTTATGCTGTTAAAAGATACAGGATCCTCATCAGTTTGTTCCTTTAGAGCAAAAGCAAGTTGGGGGAGGGGGGGGCTTTGAATGGACAAATGCCAAGAAGAGTAACGATCTTTGCAACTTCTAGTTCTTTACTCCTGAGTTCACTCCATATAGAAGCTTTTCATTTTAAGAGAGAGGGAGAGAGAGAGAGGAGAAATGTGGAGCTGCTATCAACCATAGTTAGCTCATTGACTGTGCCATTGTTTTCTGGTACTCTGCCACCAATAGAAGCCATGATCACTTTGCCCACCGCTTGACACAGAGATACCAGACTCTCCTATGTGGTTTAAATTTTTAATTACAGCTGATGTGCAACACACATAGCTGTACAATAAGTTATAAGGTGGCTTTTCATATGAGGGGGGAAAGTTACTGTAGATTCTTTCTTGCTGTTATTCAGTTCACTATATGACGACAGCCACTAATTTATCTGAAAGTTTGGAAGAGTGCTTCCATTAAAAATGTTTCAACATCTTCAGATGCGTAATTTTTTTTTCTGCCAAGCACATATCTTATGAACTATTTTAGTTGTATGTTTTTTAATGTGCTGAAGTACAGATTCAGTGACTGAACTGGTGAAGTTGCAGGAGCTCTTGATAGCTGTGTGAGGAATCATGGAAGGGAGCTTTATTGAATCATTTTTTTAAAAAAATCTCTAAAATTCAGGTTTTTTAAACCCAGAATTTATCCATAAAGTCTAATAAAGCCAATATCCATTACTGAAAATATTCAGGTTAAAAACTCCAAATTTCCAGTTCTCCCCTCCCCCTGCTATTTCCCCAGAGGGCTTAGAAAGTATTGGCAGAGATCAGATCCTGTATGTGGTGCTGAGCTGGAGGATCTGGCCAACTCTTCCCATGCTGATATCTTTCAAGCCCCACAGGATCTGGGCTGCCCTTCCTTTGCCAATGCTTTTCAAGCCCTGCAGGTGGGGATAGGTCCTGCTGGTGGTGCTAAAGCAGCTTGGCACCATACGCAGGATCTGGTCAACCTTTCCCCCACCAGTGTTTTTCAAGCCCTGCAAGTCTTGAAAACTACCAGTGGGAGATAGATCCTACATGCAGTGCTAAGCTGACACAACACCACATATAGGATCTGACCAATCCTTCCCCAACTGATGCTTTTCGAGCCCCACAAGGCTTAACGAGCACTGGCAGGGGATAGATCCTGCAAGTGGTGCTGAGCTAGCACAGTGCTGCATGCAGGATCTTGCTAATCCTTCCTTCACCAGTTCTTTTCAAGCTTCCGTGGGAGATAGATCTGGCATATGGCATAGCATGGAGATCTCCCTCTCTCTCTCTCTCTCTCCCTCCCCACTTTGCTGGCATGGGAGCAAGCTTGAAAAAGCTGAAAGTTATTTTGCTGTTTCAGCCCCAGGTTTATTCAGCTTTTCAAATCCCCCCCCCCCCCCCCCCAAAAAAAAAAAAAAACCCTATGGACTTTTTCAGGTTTTCCTGTGATTCAGGTTAACCAAATCACCAAGTCTATATTGAGTCTAAGTGGAAGCTAACTACAAAATTGGAGCAGTTTCCCATTTCTCATGGACTGATGTTTCAAATGTATTACTCAGCTTTTGGCACATGTCCCAAAATATCTTGTTATATATTCCAAGAGAAGCATATCCCTGTTACCCAAGTAAGGTTTCTACCAGATTCTTCTGTGCTTCACAGAATATAAAATAAGTAATATTAATGCCCCTGCTGTTACAAAGCTTGTAGAATGATGGTGTTCGTCACAGTGTTTTATTTATGTTGGACAATAGATATATTCTGCATTATAATTAATAGACTGGGTTTACTGGGCAGGAGGGGTTGTTTGTTTATTTTACAATGATGGACAGCTTAAGAAAGGAACCTCTTTCAGAATGCCAGTGTTTTATAGTACAATAATTATTTTTCCTAGACTTTATGAAGTTGTAAGTATAGTGTTACAGTCTAGCACTGTGAATTCAAGAAATCCTGTATTCTGAACCCTACTTCATCTCTTCTGCTCAGTTTTTATGAGTGGAAGGAATTATTTATTTGAACAGTTAAGCTACAACTAGGTACAGCATAGTACAAAATACAGTTAATCAATAGGAAATAAAGTTCTTGAGTAGTCAACAAATATATCTGTTATATCTTCTTTCCATCTTTATCTTGGGTGGCTGTTTTACTTCTATAGTCATGGTTGACCCGTCTCATCCACTGTAAAACATAGTTAAACCTATCCTGATCAACAGCCCAGATAGCCCCCATTTTTTGGGGCTGCCTCATTCATTTCAATGAAGAGAGAATCCCTGGGCAGATGGAGCTGCTGTTTCCACTGAAATCAATACAGAAGCTCTTCAATGCAGAGATATTTCTGTGTGTACCTGCAAGGTCATGAACAATACTAAAGCATTGAAAGAGCCCACATATGTTGAAAGAGCTTACATGGGTACCTATAGTTCTTCTAAATAATTTTTATACAGATTCATATTGTTGTAACATCTACGAGTGCAAAGATCTACGTTGACTGTGTTGAAATCATGGAAAAACCAATTAAGGAGTCTGGAAATATCACCACTGATGGCTATGAAATACTTGGTAAACTGCAGAAAGGAGACAGGAAAACAGCAACAGTAAGTAATGAATTTTACTCATTTATCAACTCAGTGCACAGCCTTAGAAAAAGCCTTGTAAATGGTACAATGCTTATACTGTCACTAAAGTTTATGGTTTTAAAGGTGTTATCTACTGACAATCAATAATGTAATGGTACCATAAACACACATATATTTATTGTGGCATGAGTTTTCATAATCAAGAGCCTATTTGATCAGATGCATGAAGATTATGGCAATTGGCTTCTGCTCTTTGGATTGCATACAAAATGTTATCACACATCACTACATCTGTGCATCAGCCTAGCTCTCGACCAGTTTATGCTATCATCTTTGATAGACTTGAGATAAATATGCAGTTAAATATGGAAGTTGATGCAAGTGATGAGCTTTAATCAAAATTATCATAAGTGAAAATATGGTTGAAATAGTCACATACAGCACCAAGCCTTTATTGGCATATAAAACAATACAGGTAAAATACAAAAACCAAAAACCAGATTTAAAGCAATTCCCAAAGAGAATGATAAGAATCTCTTAATAACAGAATGACACAACAAAGTTAAAAAACAGAACTATTCTTTAGGGCATAGGTGTCGAATTTGCAGCCCTCCAGATGATGCTGGCAGGGGATGATGGGAACTGTAGTCCATAACATCTGGAGGGCTGCGAGTTCAACACCTGTGCTTTAGGGTGTATAATTTCTAGTAAAAACTTGGCCACTAATTCACAAACTTCAAGATCAGGGTTATTTAACAAGTATAATATCTTTTGCGTATCTGGAATCCTGTCACAGTTCAAGGGAAGAGCATTTGCATATTTTCCCCTAATTCCCTCATATTTAGAGCAATAGAAGAGGGAATGGGTTTCCAGTTGATTAGAGTTACAGGAGCAGAATCTCTTCACGCCCTCTATTTTTTAAAAAATCTACCATATAGCAGCGCTGAAGGCAGAACATTGAACCTAGCCAATGATATAGCTCTCCTAAGGCTAGGGTTCAGCATTATACATATATAATCTGCTATGCATCTCCATTTAAATGGTATTGAGGAGCTAAGGGGTGAACATGTTTTTGATGCCGCTGCAAATAGGTTTTGAGATTCTGTTTCTAGTAATTTTTCTTTCAAAGTATTGTAGGCTTCAGCATGGGACAACATATCCCAGGATTCAATAGAAATGCCAATTTCCTCAATTTTGTTTGTAATTAATGGCAGCCAGTTGGAAAATTTGGATTCTACTTTCATTAGATATAAATAGCTTGAAGGGTCCTGTTGAAAATGGACACGTAACCAGAACCTAAAAGTTTTCAACCAGGCTTTTGTTTGTAAGGTTAATTGTCCAGTTTCTAAACACAATGCTGCATAGGGCACACAATTTGGCAGTCCCATGATTTTGTGTAGACATTGAGACTGGACCGAATTTAAAGAGTAATTTACCGATTTAATCCAAATGGAGGCCCTATACAGCAATTGAGATTCTATTGTGGCATTAAAAACTTTCAAAGCAGCTGGAACATACTGGTTTTCCCTGATGTAGAAGAAGCACAGTATTGCATTTGAGTTGATTGAGTCCATATCTTTAATTGATTAGTTTCACAATAGATGGCACAAGCATTAATTAGGTGGGATAGTCCAATTCTAGAGTAGGAAAATAAAACCGCACAATCTGCATATAATAGTATGAGAATGTGAGAGTGACCTAGTCTGGGACTATGACCATTAACCTCTGAGAGTGCCAATGGTAGATCACATAAAAATATGTTGAACAAGAAGGGGGCTAAAATACAGCCCTGTTTAGTGCCTCGTTTAACAAGGATGTTACTTGTGAAGAGGCCCTCTGGTGAACATTTTACTTGGCATGTTGTATTGGAATATAGCTGCCTGATTAAGAATAACAATCTAGGGTCAATATTCCAAGAAGTAAGCTTTTTCCATAGTAGACCTCTCGAGATTGAATCAAAGACCCCTTTCAAATCAATGAAAGCAACAAAAAGTTTGTTCGAGCCATGACTTGCATATCTATTTGCTGAATGAGACAAAACTAGGCCGTGATCCAAAGTAGATCTGCCTTTGCAGAAACCCACCTGTTCAGGGCCTAAGATCTTAGCTTGACAGGCTTACTTTTCAAGTTTGGCATATAGAAATTTAGCATATAGCTTGCCAATTATTAAGAGCAAGCTAATGGGGTGGACGTTGGCTGGGTCATTGTGGGTCCCCTTTTTATATATAGGGACCATAATGGCTTTCCACCACATTTTTGGAACAATGCCTGTACTATTTATTTGGGTGAACAGAGCAGCCAGGAGTTAAGTCCACCAATCTGGATTTACTTTGAGAATTTCTGCAGTAATAATATCTGGGCCCAGGGCCTTTCTAGATTTTAGGCACCCAATCAAATCAGCAATTTCCTGATGTGTGACTGGTGGCCAAGATGCCCATTTGGATATGTTCCTGGGGGGCTCAGTTCTGTCAGCTATGCTCCCATGATAGAAATTTAAGAAATATGAGAACCAGTTATTTGCTGGAATGACTGACATAGTGGGATTACAGGAATGACATGTTCTATTTACTACAGACCAGAATTGTTTGGCATTGTTGGAGATAGTTGCTTGATAGAAAAGCTCCCATTCAGCTGCAATATACTTCTGGTGTTTCTGTCTCTTGAGGAGGCGGAAATATTTTTTCAAATCATGAAGTCTAGAAAGAGTAAGAGTGTCTCTTAGTTTGGGCCAGCTAGTGGTTTCAGCTGGCTGTATGGCCGTGTTCTAGCAGCATTCTCTCCTGACATTTCGCCTGCGTCTGTGGCTGGCATCTTCAGAGGATCTGATGTTGGGAAAGCAAGTGGAGTATATTCCCAACATCAGATCCTCTGAAGATGCGCAGCCATCAGATCTGTGAGCTAAAAATCACCAAGAATTGCTGCTAGAACAGGTCAATAGTTTAGTAGCCCCGAAAGAATGCCACAGCACCAACACCTGAAGATCCTAGCCGTGAAAGCCTTCGGCCATAATACATTGGTCTCTTTAGTTGTGACGGTGGATTCTGTAAAGAGATTGGATTTGATGGTGGTCTTGATGTACTCTCTATCCATCCACTGATCTTTTGACTTTTTTTATTCCTAGCATCAGCATCATTACTAAGGGTGTTTACCATTAAAGTTAGTAGACTTTCGAAAAGGGGGATTCCCTCCTCTGGTGCCTTTACATTGATTATCAGATTTTTAAGTTCAACTACTGGTGCTGAAATAGTCTCTTATTGGAGTAAGTCTTAATCCTTATGAAAAACCACCAGGGCTCATCAATACTTTTCATTGTTAGATCATATTTCATGTAATATTGGCCCTAGCTTGGTAGCTGAACTTCTATTCTGAAAGGATCAATATCTGGTAAAGTAAAGGTAAAGTTTCCCCTTCAGTCGTGTCCGACCCTGGGATATCACTGCGAGCAGTGATTTCATAGGCAAGCCGTTTTTGTGGGGTAGTTTGCCATTGCTTTCCCTGGCTATTCTTTACCCCCTAGCTATGTGCTAAGTACTCATTTACCGACCAAGGAATGGATGGATGGCTGAGTTGACCATGAGCCAGCTGCCAGGATATCTGACCCATAGGGGGCTTGAACTCCTGACCGTGTGAGTGGCAGTGCAAGCACTTAACCACTACACCACGCAGCTCCTTCAATATCTTACAGTAATTTGTACCTAACACAGATAATCTTTCATGCACATTCTCTCACACACACAGATATAGAGTGACATTTATTGCATTAAACATACCTTGTGCATTCTGGTATTGTCCAGTGAGATAGGCTACTAATAGGATTATACTTTGAAGCATTTTTGGTGACCAGGCTGAGACAGAAAAATGGTTTTGCCTATGACTGCCCTGCACAGACATATTATTAATTAAAGTCTTTCTTTTTCTTTTTTCACAGTTTGAAATCCAGAGCTTTGACATTGTGTGCAATGTGGTTTGGACTAGCAGAGATAGATGCTGTGATATTCCTTCCAGGGTAAATATAAAGGAACCATCTTGGCAGCTTTAATTCTAGTCAAATGGAATGCTTTATGTCAACACTTGAGCTCAGTTCTGCCAAGAGGACAATGTGCAATAATAGGTGTAAACGCACTCTGTGCCAAATAACAAATTAAGTATGTGATCATATTCATCATGTTAAGATTTCATGAGGAGAATTGTGGAAACTTTGCCAGAATCATAATATAAATGCTGCTATCTTTTTCAGTATACTAGTCAGACTACACTTAATTGGATTTCTGATTTCTCTTATAACTTTCATTTGCTACTCATTTGCTATCTTTTTTCTTCCCTGAAGAACTGAGATTTACACATATTTTTCCATAATATAGTAAATACTGGCATGGATTCCATCCAGCATTTTCTGCCTACAGAATATTTTTGTCTCCCTCCTGGATCCAAGCCTCAATTACACCCATGTACTTCTTCACAAATTTCATTTTTAAAAAAATAAATAAATAAACTGGAAAGGCACTTTGAGAAGCGATTATAAAGAGCTAGGTTATGAAATAGTAGATGTAGTCAAGTTTTTGACTTTTATTAAACTAACAGGTAAAATTAGCAAGATGAATTTACGCAAATGTGCAGTGTCACAAACATACTGTAAAAGAAAAGCATCAAATAATGAAGGGTTCACTGGTGGTCCAGAAAAGTTGTGTATAGCTAATGAAGTACATATATATTTTCTTAATACAGTTCTACTTCAGGAAGTGGAATGTAAAGAGTGAAAGATCTTGTGACATGTTTTGTTTATAAATTACTAGACAAAAATCTCTTTGAGGAGAAACCACTGCAACGATGAACTTTCTTAGTAGATCATTAGCCACACATAAATTGTACATCAAAAAATTCTGTGTTAAGCTACCGGCTATATAGTTAAAGGTTATACAGTGTTTCAGAGAAACTTTTCACCTCAAATCCAAGCATTAATTTTTCCAGTATTTAATAGCATTTAGCTCCAGAGTCTGTTTCAAATATCTCAGGTAAGTGTCTTAGAAAATGTTCTGAGCATATTTCCTTGACCAATTTCATCATGCTCTTACACAACTAGAATTAAGTAGCAGGGTTTCTATGATAGATCTTATAATTCCCCTGGAGACCTTGGCATCTGGCATCCCTTTTTGGTTGTGAAATGCTGCCCAAACCATTACACACTTGGAAAATGACTGCAGTGGAGCTGAGTTGTATTGGAATTTAATTGCCTTTTCATAGTTAATGTAATTTTTTATGAAATAATTACCAGTGGGATTGCCATTGGTTTCCTTTGAAAAGAAAGTGACAGCAGGTTGTGCTTGAATTTTCAGAGGGATGAAGCAAAATGCCCAGCATTGCCAAATGCTTGCACATGCATGCAAGACAGCGTGGGACCCCCAGGACCCCCAGGACCTGCTGTAAGCAAAGATTAATGTATAGATTAATATATAATGTGATTGATACATAACTGTAAAGAGTGACTCAGATTTAAGAACAGATTCCACAGTTCAGTGAATACAAGCACTAGGGCCAGCTCAAGGCAAGAACCTTTACTGTTGTCCTTGCGCTAGGAACAAATTTGTGCTGGGAACAAATTTGATGTTATACTGGCTATTGATTTTTGGCACTTTCTCTTAGAGTGAAATCTGCCCTTTTGCTGTGCTTTCAGTCTGAATTAGGCCCCTGTCTACCTGTGAATTAAGTTATGAACATAGAGTTCCCAGACCACTCAATTGACAATCCATGCAGGTGATATGTGGACTTTGTAATTCATTAGCCTTTTATTAATTTGGTCAAGAGGTTGAATATGAGACACAAAGCATGTGCTTTATTATGGGGAATTTGGAAGAGGATTGACAAAATGTAGTAATTTTAGTCATGCTGCATAAGAATGAAAAGCCTGGTTTGGCTAAAATACTTTTTCCTAATAGCTTTCCCTACTTACAGCTATATTACAACAAAATGGTTCTGGAAGGTCTTTTTATTTTTTATTTACAAAGGATGATACTGTGGACTAGACATCTGTGTATTGTATGCATTATCTGACTGCTATATTATTGTCCTTTCACACATGGTCTACTTACGTAATACAATTTACTATATAGTTGAACATCATGTCCAATAGTTTTTTTTATTTCAAATTCCTGTTATCTTAGCACAATTACTAGGTTTGCTAGGTAAAGCGGGTAGCAATGACATCACTTCTGGCATCTTGCTGAAGTGCCAGCATCACACCAGGGAACATTTGTAGCACTTGTTTTGGGAAACATGATAGAGCATCCTTCTGGTATAATGCTAGTATTTCCACACTGGAAGTGACATCATGCAGGGATAGGGACCACTTCCCACTTTTCAGCCATATTACTTCTGCCCACCGAATGCCTGAGTGTTATTGACAGAAACAGAAAGCACCAGGAGATTGCCTGCCATTGGTGAGCACCTGGGAACCCTACCAGTTGGATCTCTTAGGAGGGATCACATCCTATTGACTGCATTCATTTACACTGTGTAATCTTCCTTGAAAAAGGTGAACAATAAAGTAAATAAATAAATACTTCCATGTTAATCAGCTGACTGGTGAAATTTACTATACCCGGTGAATAAATCATTCTGATCTAGTTAATGACACTTCTAAGAGGTAGTTTTAAATGGAAAGGAAAATCCTGAATATTGTGAAAGAGGGAGTGTACGCTGATCAGAGAAAAAGCGGAAAAGCAAGAACATTTTTCTTGAAATGGTAGATGTACTTTTTTGGGAGTAGGTGCCATACACAGTCTTTCATGCCTGTTGAGTCTATGCACATATGAATAATTATTTTCTGTACTAAAAATAAAAGAGATTTCAGTATCTGCTTCCAACATTGTGTGTGCTTGTTGGGGAGCATTGCATGCCACTCATGATATCCCTATCCAGTAGGTTTTTTACAGTTGCAGGACCCATGTTTACAGCAATGCTGGTTGTTCTACTGATCGGTCATACTGACTTTTCCAGATGCTATTTAAAGCTGTACAAAAACTTGACTAAATTCTATTATGGATGGGACTACTATCATGGAAAAATAAGCCTGTGCAAAATGGGCAATAATAACTCTAGAATTACAATCAGTCAGTCATAGATGTTTTGTTTGAACAATTAGGCCATTGACTCTGCCATTTCATTTGAGTCTTTGAAAAGGTATGTGTACAGAGTTGTCACCTGGAGGTAGCCCACAACTCTTTGTTTTGGGTTGAGAATGCTTGCATTGTATAGAGTCCACCTCATGGCGGCATGGTAATTGTGACAATGGATACTTTTATGCATGTATAATTTTTAACTTTGCATACTTCATGCCAAAATGATATGTTTGGTGGTTTTGTTTTAGGGAGGCCCAGGTTCTAAGGGCCCAAGAGGAGAAAGTGGTGCAATAGGACCTCCTGTAAGTATTTGCCTATAATATAGTAATAATTTTAGTCTTGCAGTTTGAGCACTAAACCAGTTAATGCATTCTGAACTTTAAAGCGTTTGTATTTTTTATAATTTCTATGTAAGAGTGCTTAGAAATGTAAAAAGTAGATGTGAGAAAACACATTTAGAACTATGCTTGTCAGAAAACTGGAATTGATTGCAGGTCCTGTTGATAGTACAGTAGAACCTCAGTTTTCATTGCCTTTAGTTTTCATCAGTTTCGGTTTTCATCGATTTTTTCAGTGAAAAATTTGTCTCGGTTTTCATCGATTTGCAGTAAGGTGCAAGGGTTTGTGGGTAGTAAAAATCACCAGACAAGGATATACTGGTTGGCAGGAAATCGTATCTTGGCAACTTGTTGTTTAATGACCATATCTTGCCCCATTTCAGACAAATCTTAAAGAGGCGTCAGAAACAGACCTCTTTGGACAGCTTTCTGGTGCAACATTGGTCCACTGGCTCTGAAGCTGGTCCTAGTGTTATTGTTTGTTACTGTTTTCAGCATTAAACACTATGTTTATTCCGCTACCAAAAAATGTGCTTTTGGTGCATGTTTTTTGGAGTGCCTAGAATGTGGATTTAATCTGGATTTACATTGATTCCTCATGCGAAAAAAAGTTTGCCTCGCCGTTTCTCATTAGCCTGGTTTTGGCTTTCTATTAGATTCTTTTTGGACGGATTATCAATCGAAAACCCGGAGGTCTCCATAATTTGTACATGCTAAGCAGCATTACCCTAGGTTTGCCTCTCTTTATCTTGTGAAACATATAGAACAGGGGTCGGAACGCCAGGGTCTTCGAGAGTCGCGACATGCTGCTTTTCTTTGTTCTTGTTCTATGGCTCCTTGGGGACTCCTAGCGGCTAGCTGGCCAGCCGCCAACACGAGGGGGCCAGGGAGAGATGCGTCAAGCCATTCTCCCAGCGTGGCCAACTGGCCGAGCCCTTGGCACAACTGGCTCTGGGCAGTGCCCGGTTGTGCAGAAGGAAGGGAGGGGGAAGACACCACCCTCAGCATGCCGAGGGGCGGGCAGAAAAAGAGAGGTTCCTGGCAGGTCTGCTCCGCGCCCCGGAGCTCTAGCCTAGGGGAGGCGCAGGCAGCAAAGCGTAGGGGTGGGCAGGCTGGCAGGGGGAGACGCCTCGGCCCAGCCTTCGCCCTTCACATGGCAAAGTGCTGTTGCTGCCGCCGCCGCCGGGGCCGGGCTTCTGTGGCACCTCCTCTCTCCTCCACCACCAGCCTCAATCCCTCAGCTACAATTCTGGCGGTACTCCAGATCGAAGAGGGGAGGGGGCCAGAGCAGGGGAGAAGAAGCCCGTACCGAGCAGGCAACCTCCAGCCCCTGTGCACGCGGGCGCCCGGCCGGGAAGGGAAAGAGGCCGGCCGGCACCCGCCAAGCTTCTCCGCAGGTCCCTCTCCCCCCGGGCCGAAGCCCCACTGGCCGCAGCAGGAGGCGCAGGCAGTCCTTATCCCTTTCGCTCAAAGCTCCTTCCCCGCCGACCTCCCAGCAAGGACGGATCGGAAGTGCGCCTCGGGATCACTTGCAGGGGCTCCAAGCCAATGTGGGCTTGAGGAGAGAGAAAGGGAGGTGCCGCGATCTTTGAGAAATCAGCCCGAGGCAATGCTTGCAGGACCCTGCGGGTGCTCTCGGTAGAAGAAGTGTGGAAGAAGTGGTTGGAGCTTGGGTGGGGGGGGCTGACCAAGTCTCCGCCTGGCGCTCGTGCCTTTGTGCCATAGGCTCCTCGGGCCTCTTCGACACGCCTCCAAAGTTCTCCTGACATGCAGCAGCCAAGCTTCTGCACCCTACAGTTCCCCCACCTGTGGCAGCACTGCTCAGCATCCTCACAGCCCAAGCCATGTCTCTCCCCTCGCAAGGGGCCTCGCCACTGATGCGTCCTCGGAACCCAGTCGCTTGTCCCCACCCACTCCCTTGCGGCTCCAAGTGTTTTCTTATCCGTGGAAAATGGGTCCAAATGGCTCTTTGGATCTTAAAGGTTCCCGACCCCTGATATAGAAAAAGCATATCTCTTGTTTCCAGATTTCATTTCTAGCATAAATGAATAAGGTTACGGACATGTAACAGACAGGTTGCCAGTTCTGCTGTTATCAGTCAGTTTGATAATTTCTATGACCATGTGAAAAGCCATCACGTGAATTGAAACTGAAGACATGAATCATATTTAGATACAATTTTGAGATGTCAAAGGCTAACAAATTCGTTTTTATTTTATTCTTTTAAGGGGCCAATGGGATCTCATGGAGATACAGGCCCTCCTGGCCCTCAAGGGCCACCAGGTCCACAAGGGCCAAATGGACTTTCCCTTCCAGGAGAACCTGTGAGTAGACAGTTTATTTACGTGGTGGTTTGCCATTCCTCCCCCATCCATTTAACTTTCAAAAAGTAATCCATCTTTCTCTTTCTGAATTTTCTTAAGTGTCTTAATTGAAGACAGAAAACCAAAAATACATTGTGTTAAGTCCATAATGCCATTAGAAAAATTGTCAAATGATAGCTTTTGCAACTAATTATTATTTATTGTTTACAAAAAAATTTTATCCAGCTTTTCTGCCTTTACAAGGGCAACCAAGGTGTCTAACAATTTAAAAGTTACAGGATAATCATAATATAATACAAATATAAAAACATACATAATTAAAACAACTTTTGAAAGAGTTAAAAAAGCACACTTAAAATACATATGAAACAGTTAAAATACATACAAGATTTAAAAAATTGGTTAGGAAAGAGGCATCATTGAGGGAAAAAATGTCTTCACCCTCTGATGGAAGTGAACCACAGAAGGGGAAAGATGAATCTCCGTGGTGAGAGAATTCCAGAGCTTCTGTGTCATGACCAAGAAGGTCCTTTACTAGGTTGCCATCTACCTAATCCACCAAAAGTCAGGCACTCGAAGCAGAGCCTCCAGAGATGACTGTAGCAATCAGACAGGTTCAACTGTCTCTTCTTCCAATGTAGAAGTCACTTAAGTCAGAGGAAGGCTTCAAACTGTGCTCAGTGGAGTGGTAGGTCAGAGGTAGGATCTACATCATTATCCATTATTGAAGTTCATGATTCTGTTTAAGAATCATCATCAAAACATCACCAACACCATTTTCATATCAGTTAATTTATGAGGCAATTAATGAACATTGCATGTTAAATTTTAGACATATACTTTGCCATCAACAGTGATAACCAAACTGTGGGTGAAGAGACTCATTGTTGCCTTGTTTTTCCTGGTTTGAGTCAAGATCATGGTGTTTCTAGCCAACAGCTGTTTGAATGAACACTAGGCACAAATGACCTCTGTTTGACTGGGTATTTTGATTGGATTGTTACACATCCTTTAAGTGATTGTGCCCACAGCTTTACAGAAATTAAATACTCTTTATTATTTGTTATCAACTGCAGGGCCGTCAAGGGATAAAAGGTGATGCTGGAGAGCCAGGGCTACCAGGCCGATCAGTAAGTCAATTTTTATATTGTGATTATGACACCTGCATTCCAAAGAATTGTCAGCTTGCATGAATGAGTTTTCACATATCAGTTCAGCTGTTTTTGAACATAGAAACTCAACACTTTTTAAAAATTCAACCTTAATATATTTGAAATAAAGTGCAGAGGTGAAAATTCATTTTGTGCATCAGTTGCACATGTCTATAAAATAAGCACAGGCTCCAGGCTTACCTGGAGTCCTGTTTGCTGGCCTGCATTGAGGGCAGGGGTGGCTCTTGCTGGTCTTGAGTTGTATCATGGCTCCAAAGAAGTGGTCGAGAAAGCCTGTGCAGCTGTGTGGGCTCCCCGGTGGTTCATCCCTTTCTATGCTGACTGTCTCCTCCCTGGCCTTTTCCTTTTCTGGCCATCCAATCAGATGCAATCTGATGAAGCTGGATGGCTGGGTCCGGAGCCAGTGGACTGCAACAGAGAGGTTCTCCCTGTAGTCCACTGGCCCTGTATTTATTCAGCTTTGCTGTGCTGCCTGGGGTCAGTTGGCCTCACCCCTTTTTGCACCATGGAGGCAGAAGAGACATGGCAGCAGCAGCAGTAGTTTAAACATATTCCTGGGAGATCTTTGTTCCCTTGGCAATGCTCCATAACGCGGGAAGTATTAAGTTTAGTGTTTCCATCCACACTATGAACATACTTGGCAGCAGCCGCCAATTTTCTGTCCTCTGCTGGTATTGGGAACACCAGCTCTTGGCTCATGTCTAAGGCGATGGCCTTGCAATATCTGGCTTTGTTGCGTGTATGGGGGTTTGCCCCCAAAACCTTGGCCAGGCACCTGGTGGCCGCATCCTTTTTTTTAGCAAGGTACGTAGCTACCTTGTCCTGTGTGCCTCCTTCATAGTCTGCTGGGCAATTGAAGGATGACAGCAGCTCACTCCTTAGCATGCCTGGCCTGGGAAAACACATCACTGTCTCCATAATCCAGGGGCTCCCTAAACTGTGCTGGGCAGAATTTGAAACTATTCTGTTTGAAATTTGCCTTTACTGAGGTTTTTTAAGGACCTCTTAGTGCAGCTAGATTGGTAAATTCTGTCAGAGATTGCTCTGATGTGTGGGATGTAGCTGTGTGCAAGTCAGAAGTTTACTTAGTCGTTAGGTATCTAAGATGGACCAGAAAGGCCAGGGTGCTCATTTAAATCTTTGCATAGCTCCCATGTCTATCTCCTGCTCTGTCCAGGCTGTCTTGACTTTCCTGGCATTACAACCAGACCTCCCAGATCTGCTCTTTATTTACTAAGATGGGTCCCTCCTTACCACATACCAGTTTGCCAGTGTCCTCACAATGGATCTAGCAGTGCTTGGCCTCTCACCAAAAGAGTTTGGGCCCATTTTTTCAGGACTGGAGCCAACACCCCTGCAGCAGGTTTGAGTTTCCCTGCCTCACATATCTAGAACACCAGCAGACGGAAATTCATGGCTTATAAGGTGTGCATCCACCTGTGACATGGCATTCTATTTTTTTTAAAGAATTCCATTCATCTGCAGTAGTGGGTCTTGATGTGGGCACAGCATTGTGCACTGACTGGGAGTTTATGCTGCATCTATTGGCTTGGGTAGGCACATGGAGATGAATACATGTGCATCTCCTGGCATGCAAAATATGAACTGGGATGCGCTGGTGCCCACAGTTCTACAGGAAGCACAATGGCATGGGCCTCCAGATACCCTAATGCAGTGATGGCGAACCTTTTTGAGATCAAGTGCCCAAATTGCAACCCAAACCCCACTTATTTATCGCAATGTGCCAACCCAGCAATTTAACCTGAATGCTGAGGTTGGCTCCCTCTTCCTCTGCCCCACCTGCTTGAGCAGGGACCAGCCTGCTCTCGCCTCCAGCAAGTCCTACGCGCACCGCTCTATGCCTCTCAAGCATCTCTGCCTCCTCTGCACCACCTGCCCCCCTTGGGCAGCAACCACCCAGAGCACAGGCACCAGGCTCGCCAGCTAAGTCCTCCCTGCTCACCGCAGTGCGTCCATGTCGTGGTCAGTGCCCCAGGCCCGCCTAGATATGTGTATATGGGCAGGATGTTTTTCTGCCCCCACATAACGAACTCTGTGTGTGCGTGCCCACAGAGAGGGCTCTGAGTGCCACCTCTGGCACCCGTGCCATAGGTTTGCCACCACTGCCCTAATGATTCAGAACAACTTTGGCATGTGAAAAGGCAAGGACCTGACTCAAGTGGCAACAGCAGATTTGCGCTCTGTGTCTACCAGGTTTCCTGGCATCATCATCATCTTCTGGTCTGACCGGCTGGATAGGCATTCTTGGTTGGGAGCAGCTTGCCCAGAGAAGGTGGATGAGGCAAGGTGAAAGGTCACAAATGCTTTTGGCAAAGTGGTTGTGACACTTAGTTGACTCATGATCCATGACCTAGACATTTCATTTCGTCTGGAGATGCTGTTTCACTAGGACAACATCCACCTTTCACCTTGGGGTAAAGACACTTGGCTACACAGCATCCAATATAGGATTGGCTGCAACTGTAAATGCTTTGGCAAGAGTTGGGCAGATCATGCATGGTCCCCACCCAGTCTTGTGCTGGTGTCTGCAGGAGGCTGTATGCACTTCGGTGAAAAAGCTTCCCTGGGTACATCTTTTCTCCACTTTTGGGGATCCCATTAAGGCATTTGGAGAGGAGGACTTGCAGGGGACATGTCTAGTTCAGGGGCTGTCAGGGCAGCCTCTCACCAAGTGGTAGGGGGATCATGCAGTGGCCTAAACCCAGGTGGAATCCCATATACTGCTGTTCCATGTTTCTTATGAGCAGACAGGCTGGGAGTAGGAGGGCTGCACAGCAGAAAGGTCAGCTGAGGTCATAGATCCTGTTCCTATGCTACGCCAAGGCTCTGTCAGCTGTGACCAATAAAAACTGTGCTCATTTACATCCTGGTCATTTGCATGCTGGTTCTGAGTTTCATTCCCCCCCTTCCCCCTTTGGCGCTGACTCAAGTGGCAACCGCAAGTGGCATTTCTGAGTTGGAAATGTGCAAGTCATCGAAAGGAAAAGAAGTTGGTTAACGTTAGACATGTCAGCCAGTTACTAATAAATGAAATCTGGCATGTGGACTTCAGAAACAGATCTTTTATAATTAATATTTGCAAGTCATCTCTGAAAGAAGATCTATAACATGATAATTTTTTAAAATGTGGGGACAAGAATACAACTGAAGTGAAAGATAGAGTGCATTTTGTGTTTGCGCGCTTGTTTGTATCAGGGTTTCTTTGCATGTTATGTCTGCTGCCAAAAATCAATTTCACAGTAACTTATGAGTTTAGAATATGTATGAATATGTCATCACAAGGGTTCTATTGCAAGGCTGAAGGATTCTCTGATTATTTTTTATTGTTTTTCCTAGGGATCTCCAGGATTATCTGGGCCCCCTGGCCCAATGGGACCCCCAGGTGACAGGGTAAGCATTTCTATTTTATAAGAGATGAGAGGTCTTTATAGCCATTGGCTATATGGGTGAGTGATAGATCTTATTTTCACCACACCCAATAATTTTCCTGCTTAGAAAAGGTATCCATGTAAGAAATTATATGTGAAAATAGATCCCTTCACATGTAATTTCTTGCATAAATATATTTTCTAAATAGAAAAATTGATCACATGTAAAGTGAGACATCTTAATTGGTGGTGGAATCCTGCTTCATGTGTTTCTAGCATAGTAGGTGTGTGTATATACATCACACTTTATGGGCACATGTGACATGTAGCGCATGCACAGTTTTTCTACAGGGAAATGATGTCCAACAGAGCGTTCTACAAGGGGTGGCCATATATCAGGGTAAATGAAACCAAAATGTGGCTTAAGAAACCATATGCTCAAGTGGAATAAACTAAGAGGTAGTGAGGCATATTGGCCAAACAACTGACTGATCAACTGATAGTTGTTTTGAGTCTTACTTCTGCCACAAACTAACCTCAGGTAGCCACTTGCCTCCATTCCTTGTTTGCAATGACTATAGCCTGTGCTGACATTTCATTTTATTTTATGATTTTACATTTTATGTTTTTATTACTATTGATTGTTTCCTGATTGCTTACTAGACCTATATGACAATCATTAAGTGCTGTATCTTATGATTCTTGACAAATGTATTTTCTTTTATGTACACTGAGAGCATATGCACCGGAGACAAATTCCTTGTGTGTCCAATCACACTTGGCCAATAAAGATTCTATTCTATTCTATTCTATTCAATGTAGGGATGCTAACACCTGTTTTACAAGGTTGTGTTAAGGATTACAAGAAGGCAGTGGAGTGAAGTGCTTTGAACACTATAAAGCATATAATGATAAGCATTATATCATGTGTGTTTGGGTGTGAATGTGAACATGTGGGGTATCACAATTTTTAATGAATTACCTCACTTAAATGCTTAAGCTTTGGCGGTGACAACAATTGACTCTATGTAAATTATCAAGCTGTCCATAACCTATCAATGCCAAGGCTCTGATTGAATTGAGAATCCATGCAGATTTGGAACTAGGATAGAAAGTTAATTTTTTGGAGGAAAAAAAATAGCTTAGTACTATACTATCAACTAAATTACATAGTGGTTTACATACTAGAGTTGGGATTAATAAAGAATTAATAAGAACAAGTTAGTTAAAGAGCAACTGTTAATTAAAGAACAACTTTCGCCTGGCTGTTACCCAGTGGTGAACGTAATACTTCAAGAATTCCATTGAACAAACAAATCAGATTACTTTGGGATGTAGAAATCAAAGAATAGGTGACAATTTTCAGCTTAATGCAACTCTTCATTTTTTCTTCTAACTGTAGAAAAAGACTCTTAGCACTGAAGCTATCTGAGAAGATGAAAACACTAGGGTTAGCTTCCTTGCTAAATGTTAATGCTACATTTATGTATGCTTTCTGATTGGAAATATGATGTAATTTAATGAGGTTTTCTTAAGTTACTTGGGTGAGCTTCAGCAGTGACATGACTTCTCAGACTGAGTAGCACCTTGGTATATGCTCAGTGAAATAAATAAGATAGCACAAGGGTTTGAAATAATCCATTATTAGTTATAAATAACTAATAGTGAATATCTTGAACTAATGGCCATATAACTGATTTGTCTTTTTCATTTTTAATCTGTGAGTCTTCATTTTTCAAATAGGGCTTCACTGGAAAAGATGGTCCAGCAGGACCAAGAGGTCCCCCTGGACCAACAGTAAGTATTAATTTTAAATGTAACTGTTCAAATGTAAATTTGGAAGATTTTATTTTGTCAGATTTTGTATTTGTCGACTGGAACAATGTAGCAAAATGTCAAGCAACTGTTTTCCACACTTACCCACTGCACATCTTAAACTACCACAAGAACAGCTTATATAGACAGCTGTTTAATTTTGTGTATCATGCAATGTCTCTTTATCTTATCTTTTTGTCAAGTCAGTCAGACCAACTATACAGACTGTTGATTTTCCCAGTGCATTCTAAGTCATGTCCCTGTAAATGTTGCAAAATAGGGAGAAACTTTGATGACTACACATGGTTAAACTGAAGATGTTTTTGAAATCTGCCTGCAGCTAATGTGGTCTGCACATGTTCATTATGCTGGAAAACAGTCAAGAGGAAACCATTTCGAGTACAGTTAAGCTTTGAGAATACTAGAAGCTTCATGATGGTTTATGAGGCTTGAAAACTTCTCTTATGGAATTTGTGCCTTTGATGTGATGAGGAAGATGTGAATGTTGAGAAGTGTTGCATTTTGTGGCAGACTGGAAAATACATTCTCAAAAGAAAAGTTCCTGGTTTCTGGGGTGTAGTTCTTAACAAAAAAGAAATAACTAAATAAACCACTAAAAATGAGTTGCTCTGAAGCTGGTGTTTAATCTCCCTATATAAAATTCCACACAATTAAGTCTGCCTGTCTGTATGTTTGTCTGCTCTCTTGTCATCAACCATTTATTCAAGTGGAAATAATGCTGAGTGGAAGCTGAGAGGAGCGAGAATTGTGTAGTCTTTAAAATGGAATAAACCACATTCTCCCTTTGCCAGTTTCTTTTAGAAACTGCAGTGACTGCTAGGCTGCCTGAGTTTGGAGCATTTAGCTCCTTGGTGACCTGAAGCTGCCCTCTTACTATATGTCTTTGATGATCAGAAACTTCTCTGCTGTCTTAAGTGGAGGAATATGCTGCTATTTCAAAAGTTGCCTATCAACAATGTGACTTGAAACTCATGCCAACTTACTCACATCTGCTGGAACCTCTAGCCAGTTAGTTTGTCCAGAAAGCATAAAGCACAGGTGTCAAACTTGCAGCCCTCCAGATGTTCATGAACTACAATTCCCATCAGCCCTTGCCAGTATAGCCAATGGTCATGTTGAGAGGGACTGATGGGAACTGTAGTTCATGAACATCTGGAGGGCCGTGAGTTTGACAGCCCTGGCATAAAGGAAATTTATTAGTCATATTGCCAAGTGCAACTATGTCACCTTTACTTGTGAATGCATAGAAAATAAAACCCTGGTTCCAAATATAGTTAGAAAACCCAAGATATAGCAACTTTGCTGTAGCTAAACAGTGCCTAGATGCCATATATAGCTTTTTTGTGTTCCACAGTGAAAGAAAGCAGGATATTAATAAAATAAGTGAAAGCAGAAAATTGAGAGGCTCATGGTATATGTTGCAAGGAACGTGAAAATGTAAATAAATGAAAGTGGATAGCAGGGAGAATTTGCAGATGCATTCCTTTACAGTGCCCCCCCACTGCTCCTGCTTTGGCACTGGTACAACAGAGCTCCTCATATTGAGGGGCCTGCCGTCCCCCCCTTCTTGGGGTGGGTTTTTAAATTGAGCCTGGACGCCTCTTGTTTAATTTGCTAATTGTTAGCCGCTGATTTTATGTATTTTAAGATGTTTTATTGACGGAGCCTATGTTTGTATTTTACCGGATTTGCTCCTGCTTATTGTTTATATATTAAGTTGTTCACCGCCCGGAGCCCTTTGGGGATCGGGCGGTATAGAAATTGAATAAATAATAATAATAATAATAATAATAATAATAATAATAATAATAATAATAATACACTGTTTGCAATGCTGCCCTAAGCAGAATTACCACCCTTCTAAGCCCATCAGTCTCAGTAGTCCTAGGTTGGTGTCATTCTGCCTAGGGAAGCACAGCTAGTGATAATTTCTGAGCATATTTACCCAATCACATTTCAGATTGTTAGCATGCTCCTTCTTAACATTCCTTTTCAATGTTCCTCTCCACAGGGTGCCCCAGGAGTGCCTGGAGTAGCTGGCCCAACTGGAAAACCAGGGAAACCCGGAGATCGTGGATCACCAGTAAGACGAACAATAACTGTCATTTCCCTTTATCTGTTGTGAAAGATGTTCTTAAAAGTTCAGACATTTCTCAGTTTGGCTTCAGATACAATAGCTATCATGAGAGCCAGTTAATATTTTGGAATTAATAGATTCTCATTTTAAACATTATTTTAAAACTGATGTACCAATCTCAATCTTAAGCTCTATATTAGAGGGTTTTTTTCAGTTTAAGTGTCAGGCCTGGAAACCGCATTTGCAATTCAGCTGGGTAAGTGGAATTACTGGCATTTTTTAAAGTACAGTCACATACAATATGCTGCCTAAGGTGGAATTTTTTTACAAACAGTATCACAAGAACATTGGTTTGAAAATGTTTGAATCTAACAATATAACCTCAATGTTATGTTGTGGGTTTTGCTCAGAGTATTTCATCTGAAACCAACTTAGGGAAAAGGCGATGTGGTGTGCCAGTAGCAATTGCCGGAGCCACTCTGTCTGATGTAGCCAAGACTGCTGTGAGAAAGCACTTGGTATTGAAGGATGCAACAGTCATTCTCACTTCTTTAGACAGTGTGGAAAACACATATGCTTTATCAGAGGCGGAACGAGGGGAAACTGCGCCCAGGGCGCGCGTGCTGCGTCACCCGCCCCGCCATGGAATGCCCCTGCCACGGCCCAACCACTCCTCTGCCACGGCTCTGCCTGGGGCATCGCGCCCCCCCGCCCCGTGGGCACTATGCCACTGTGCTTTGTTTCATTCTCTTTGCTTGTATCAGTATTCTTGAAGCCATAAAGGATGGTTTTGAAAAGGACAGATAGGCATTGAGCAGTGTCCTCATTCATGACCTATCAATTTCAGTGGCTAACTTTGTCAGAATTGAGCTCTCATTTAATTGTATAGAGAAAAGCAGGATCATTTGCTAATGTTGGTACATCAGATTTCTGTTAAACAGTATGGGAGCAGGGACTGGGTAGAAAAAAGTGCTGTCTGTTCTACTGTTAGGGCTCTTTGCACACCAATCATTTTACAGTCAAGTTTTTGTTTTGCCTTTTTTCTGTTCCATTTCTATTTAGGATTAATCTATGTACCATTTTCAGCATATACTATAATTGAATTCAATTGTCCCAAATCCCCACTGGTCTAACATCACATTTACTGTTTTTCCAGTGCTCAGACAAAGTCTCAGCAGGAACTCTGGCATACATTCTTTGCAGATGTGTTTTCAGACTCATACAGCAGATGTGATTTCAACACCTATATTTATGCTGTCATGAAGTGCCAAAGGGGCAACTCAAGGCCATATGTGTGACTGGTCAGCCAAATGTAGACTGCAGAGTTCTAAAGGTCATCCAAGCCTTTTTTATTTAGATGTGTGGCCCAGTTCCAAAACAGTGTTCTTTATGTCTTTTATGCTGTAATTTTATCACCCATTTATCTTTCTTAGCACCAGTCATACAAAGATCCATATCATATAATAAAATCCAGGCAAGAGAGGGAATGATCTCACAATCGGTGATGTTATATGATATTATTGCAGCCTCAACATCCTTGCAAGAATCCTAGGTAATCACAGAAAGTAATGTCCATAAGGTTGTGCCCATGGCAACTGGATCTTTCCCAGAGGTCCCATGACATCCCCAAAATGCTGTTGGGGGAGTCTTACGTACAAAACAGCATGACACAGTGAGTAGAGGGAATCACACTAAATCATTTCAGGGCAATTTCTTTCTCACAGCAACCTCTACCCTTCAGTATCCCATGGTATTCAAAGTCAGCTGGCCCATCATGCTCTAATTTAGGGAAGGCTGGAATACTGTCTGATCATTCCAAATTGCTATTAAACAATCTTAAGTGAAAAAGGATTAAAAGAACCATTGGCTCAGGAGTTTTTTTTAAAAAAAATTGAGTTTAGGTGTACACAGTGAGAAAAAGCAGAATTACATGAATCTAATCTGCTATATGGAAGCTTAAAAGACTTGGAAAGTTGCAATGGTAATTTGTTAATAGTCATTCTCCAAGAAATAGTTCTTTAGAAGACTAATTAACTCAATAAGAAGGAAAGCACTAAGCAAACAATGCTGTCAAGTATTTGGGATAAACAAGGACAGATCATCCATCTACACTTTGTAGACACCACTGTCAATGAAGTAGTCCTCCCAGCGACTCCCAGTCTTTACCTCTGGAACTGTTTCTCACATATGGTGAACATTATTTCTGCAAAGTAAATGCTGCCTCAGGCTAAAATAACTTTGAAAATCATATTCAGTGTGAGGCTTATTGCCAGATGAGGAAGAAGATCCAGTTGTGTGGCAGCTTTGTGAAGGCAATTCTTCCTAAGTAGTGTAGTGTCCTTTTTCATGCATTTTTGTATCAAACCAGGAGATTTACAAAATAAACCCTTAGGAAAGTTATTCTTCATCATCACGGTCTTTGGGCAGTCCTGCATGGGACTGTGCAGGTTCAGGGCTGCCATGGAGAAGGACTTTCCAAAGCTTTCTAAAAGATTAATTGAACAAGGAGTGCTCCCCCCCATCCAGTAGCCGTGCCCCTAATTAAGTGCATCTGTGACATTGTGCAAACAATATGGGCCAAGCCTTCTTCAATACCAGCAAGGCATCCCTCAGTAACATCTGCAGAGCTACAATCTGGGATACTCCCTCAATGTTTGTCAAATGTTACTGGAATTCATTACATGGATTCCAGGAGTGAGGTGGCTGTGGTTAAAGCAACACTTCAGCCACTCTTTCGCTAACCAGCTCATGCTCACCAGCATGGTGTAGTAGTTAAGAGTGGTAGGCTCTAATGTGGAGAACCAGGTTTGATTCCCCACTTCCTTACATGAGCAGTGGATTCTTATCTGGTGAACTGAATTTGTTTCCCCACTCCTGCATATGAAGTCTTCTGGGTGACCTTGGACTAGTCACAGTTCTTTCAGAACTCTATCTCACCTACCTCACAAGTGTCTTTTGTGGGGAGAGGAAGGGAAGGAATTTGTAAGCCAAGTTGAGACTCCTTATAGGAGAGAAAAGCAGGGTATAAATCCAAAGTTCTCTTCTTGTTAAGCGAGCTTTCAGCGACATAGCTAGGAAAAATGGAGCCCAGGACAAAATCTGAGTTTTCCGCCCCCCCTGCCCCTGTCCCCCCCCCCCCCCGTATGGGCAGCCACCCTCCCCCACCGTGACCAAACAAAGTTTTTTGAACTTCATCTCAAAGTCACCATCACGTTATAGAACATGTCCCAACCCACATATCTGGGTAAAAGCCAGATCCAGATGATTTTAAACAGATCCTCATGAATTCATATGCTTTTTGCATTGGAATGAAATGAAACCACCATGAAACTATAGAACATGTCTTAGTCTACAGGCAGCACCAAAACAATCACGCATCCCCGCTCTGTGGTTCCGCAGTGGCACAAAAACCTGCATGAAAAACACAGATCCTCATGATTTTTGCACTGTCATCCCAAAATCACCAGCACAGCACAACTCCAGCCATTAGCCACATGTCTGAACAATCACACATCCCACGCCTCATAGTGCCGCAGTGGTGCAAAAACCTGCTTGAAAAACATGGATCCTCATGAATCCTCATGATTTTTCTACTTCGTCACCCAAAAATCACCTGCACATCACAGCTCATACCCCTAGACACATGTCTGAACACAACTATCACACATCCCATGCGTCGTGGCACCGCAGTGGCGCAACAACCTGCTTGGATCCTCATGGATCCTCATGATTTTTACACCAAGTCTCCCCAGAATCACCAGCACATCACAGCTGTAGCCCCTGGCCACATGTCTGAACACAATGATCATGCATCCCCTGCTCCATGTTGCCGCAGTGGCGCAAAAACCTGCTTGGAAAATACAGATCCTGATGGATCCTTATGATTTTTGCACTAAGACCCCCCCCCCCCCAAATCAGCATCAAATCATAGCCCAAGCCCCTGGCCACATGTCTGAGCACAGCAGTCACGCATCCCAGGGGTGAGGGTAGCATGGGGTGGATGGAGGGTGGCTAGGGGTGGGGGAGATGTGGGGGGAGGGAAGTCCTCTGCTGGGCCCACATGGACCCAGCCCGTGCCACCCCCCCACTTACTTTAGGTGGTGCGGCACCTGTGTCGGGCAGCCTGTGGGGCCGAGGGATGCCAGACGGTGGTGTTGCCAGGCTGCTCCTTCAGAAGCAGTCTGGCTGGGCTGGGCTGAGGGGGGAAGGAGGAAGAGGCGTGTGGGGGCAATTATCTGCCCCCACGTGACCCAACGGTGGCCAGCCTGGGGCATTTGTCCCACCCTGCCCCGTTATAGCTATACTTCTGCGAGCTTGCTAATTTTTCATGTGGAACTGCACAGAAACCATGACAATGAAAAAAGTGTTGCACTTACTTGCAACTGTTATTCATTGAGTGGTCTTCTATACAGGCACACAACCCTCCCTCCTTTACCCACTTTGGGCTGTCTTTCTTCACACTTCATGCTTCTCCATGGCAGAAAACTGAGAATGAACGCTGTCCCCACCCCATTCTATGTTGCTTTGGGCAGGAAACACCAGTACAAGAAGGAGGAGAGGAATGCTCTTTGTTCAATGACTCTTCTAGAAAGCTATGAAAAGTCCATCTGTGCAGCAGGCCTATGTGTGCCAGCACAGAAGACCACTTGAACAAGTGTTACAGATAAAGTGCAACACTTTCCCCCCTTAACAGAATACTTGATAATCCTGGAATATATCTTGTTGAAAGCTCCTGTTTCTTTTGAATGCATTCTGGTTTGACTCTGATTTCATATCCTTCATTAAATGACTTTAAAAAAATGATTTGAGGTAGCAAAACTCCATACCTATACAAGGAAAAGAATCCATTTCCTTTGGATAAATTACAGTGCAATTAAAGTCAGTGGCAAACCACTCCGTAAACGTAGTCTGCCTAGTAAACATAGTGATGTGACATCACCACATGGGTCAGTGATGACCCTTTACCTTTTAAAATCAGTGGGCTTAGTTACAACTCTGCTTAGGCTTGCACTGTTAAAGAATTTGTCCATTGCCACGGTCATATGATTCTTTGTCTCTGGCACTTCTATGTAAATATCAGAAATGCTAATTTTTAGGCCCTTTATTAAGTGAAGTTATGTCATTTCAGTAGTTTCTTAGAGCTATTTAATCAAAAGTCTGTGAGTACATAGTTCCCCTATTTTCAATAAGAACTTCTGACTGACAACTAGTCTGTTGTTAAGATGCCATCATGAAAATAGATATGCTTCCTGAGCCATATATAGACAACTAAGCTTTTGCACATGGGATTTTAACCTGGATCAAGCCTGAGTTTTGTGCATCTAAAACTAACACTGGCATAACTGTTTCACTTCTTTAAGTGTTCTTGATCTCATTTGGAATCTAGCATACCATTTAATTTTATCCAGTTCATTTCTGGTACTGATGGAATAAATTATTATAATATATGTTACTGAGGTAGTTTGAAAGTTCATTGAAACTTGTCTGGGGCGGGGGGGAGGACTACTCACTGCCAAATTTGGTGATTGTTTTTTTCTTTACTAATGAAAGAGTTTTAAAAATGACAGAAGAATTACTACAAAGCTTCTCAGTTCTGGGAGTTTACCAATAAAAATATGTGATTTTATAGGAATTTCTTTTTATCACATCCAAAACATTATCAATATCAATTGCAAAATATGAAGTCTTTTCAGAAGGTAGTAGGAAGGGAATATTAATGAAACTTAGAAGTGGTGGTCCTGATCTTAATAAAATTGATAAGTTAACATTATATTGCTTTTAGAGTCAACAGATGATGCCAATAATTTTTATTCCGTACCAGAGAATTGGAATATTATGAGCAATGCATTAGAATTATATTGCAATGCATCCAAAACATACTTGGCTCTAGACATATATTAAATATACATTTATTTATATGCCACTTCTTCAGAGATCTGCATGAGGTGACTCTCAAATAAAACAAAATAAAATCCTAGAAATAAAAAAACCCAAACCCCAAACCATTCAAACCCCAAATGATGAAACGTCCAGAAGATAAAAATGCATGGAAATCCAAAACATAGCATATTATGGAAATAGTGGTAGAATTGCTTATTAGAGTAAGTTTCTGGTTGTCTGGTAATGGCTCAGTAGTTCAGACAACCTTTTGAACTGATTTGAAATGGGGAAATTTTTCATGTTGCCTACCAACAAAACTGAATAATAAATCTATCATTGTGTGATCATGGTCTTGTCATCTTGAAAATCTCCAACATTCAGATTAAATATGTTAATGAAGTTTCACCAGGGAAATATGTCAGAATCTTTCTTGGCTCTCCATTTGTTAATGGAAGAATGTAAACAATGAAGCTAAATTCTCAAAATGTTGTTTATAGAGATATACATGTTAATTTATGTTTAGGTTACATTTACAGACTGGATTATGTGTGTATATTTCTGGAACATTGTTTTTGAGAGTCTTCATAGCACGAGGTACATATTAAGTGCATAGCAGTTCACAGTCAATTTGAAATTGCCTGACTCCTTCCTTAGTAGTGTGTTTAAAAAGCAACTAATGTGCTGACCTGGATAGCCCAGACTAGCCATCGTGTCAGATCTTGAAAGGTGGGCAGGGTTGGTCCCAGTTAGTATTTTGAAGGGAGGCCACCAAGGAATACCAAAGTCGTGATGTGGAGGCAGGCAATGGTGAACCACCTTTGAACAGCTCTTGCCTTAAAAACTCTACGGGGTTTTTCTACATCAGTGCAATCCTAAACAGAGGCACTATTCTAAATCCACTGAAATCCACATCGCTAGACTGGAGCAACTTTGCATAGAATTGCAATCAAAGGCTGCATATTTTGACATGAAAATAGTTGCCTTAGGGAGCTATCCTAAACAGGTTTATCTGAAGTGTCATTTTATTCATTTGGGCTTCTTCCCAGGAAGATGTTCACAGCTCCAGTAACTCATTAACAAATTTTAGCACCAGATAGTTACATTACTAGTACTGCACTTAAATGCTTTAATATAAATACTAAATAATTATTAACTGGCATCTTTTTAAACATATAAAAGCTTAAAGTAAAAACCGAGATGTTTTGTATCTGCCCTTCCCCCTCACTGCAGTAAATCATAAGGAGAACAAGAATATCTATCTCCTTAATAGGGTTGACTCAGGCTAGCTTGACCTCATCTGATCTCAGAAGCTAAGTAGGGTCAGTCTTGGCTAGTACTTGGATAGAAGACCACCAAGGAATAGTAAGGTCACTATGTAGAGGAAGGCAATGGCAAGCCACCTCTATTAGTGTTTTGCCATGAAAACCATACTGGATTGCCATAAATTGGTTGCAATTTGATTGCACTTTATGTACACAATAGGTATCTTTACATACAAAATAGGTATTATTTTGGTATCTTTAAATGGTTACTATTACAGACTCCAGAAAATGAAAAATGTTTATGTGGAGACAAACGATTGATCTTTCAAGATCAGTATTGCCTACTCTGGTAGCAGTGGTTCTCCATGGCCTCAGGCATTGAAAAGTGTTTCCCAACTGCTCCTGAGATGCTTGAACTGAAGATACCAAATATCTAGAGTTGCTAAATCCATCTTGAGAAACTCCTGGAGATTTCTTGGTGGTACCTGGGGAGGGCAGAATTTGAAGAGAAGAGAGTTCAGGGGAGACATGGTATCATAGAGTCCACCTTCCAAAGCAGCCATTTCCTCCATCGGAACTGATCTCTGTTGGCTGGAGATCAGTTGTAATTCCAGGAGAACTCCAGGGCACACCTGGTGGTAGGTAATCCTACAGGTACTAAGCATGGACTTGGACTTTCTCCATGCCAAGCACATGCTTTCCCAAACAAATATCACGTTTACAGTTTTAATACCCCAAAGAGGAAAGTAAGAATTCAAATAAAGCTGTACAAATTAAAAAAATTCTATACTGTTTCGTATTAAGACATGAACAGCTACTATGACTAGATATTCTGAGGCATCTGGAAAGATTTGGGAGATCTATGAAAATAAAATGTGAACAAGCCAGTGAAAATTGATCATCAGAATGAGGCTGGGGTATGGGTGAACCCATCCAATTCTCGATCTAGGGTCACTAAACTCCAGGTGGGGCCTGAAATCCCCTGGAATTACAACTGATATCCAGTCTACAGAGATCAGTTCCCCTGGAGAAAATGGCCATTTTAAAAGATGGATCTATTTATAGAAAATTTGCCAACCCAGAGGTCTCAGACTGCCTGCCACTCACAGGGTTTAATGTTATACATCTATTTCTTTCTAGGCCTTTCCATTTTCACTTAAGTTTCAGTGTGTGCCATGGTCACTGGTTTAAGTTTTAGATCTTCTCACAAGCACATTTTAAACCAAATGTTCTCCCAGTGGACACTCTTGTACGAATGCTAATTATTGCTTTTTATCACTTTTTTACTTTGATTATTTGCATGATATTATCCTGTGATGCGTACTGATAACTTACATTTATTACAGGGCCCAGCTGGATTGAAGGGTGAAAAAGGTGACCGAGTAAGTGTAACCTTAACTGTTAGTTCATTCATATTTTTTCTAATGTATTAAATTAAATAAAAAAGGAATAGCTCATGTTCTAACACAAGCCTTGCTTTAATTATCAAGGGAGACATTGCTTCTCAGAATTTGATGCGAGCTGTTGCAAGGCAAGTCTGCGAACAACTGATAAACGGTAAATAGATCTATGTATACATTGATATATATTTAAATCTTGCTTTCACTTGTGAGGCTCAATTTTGAAATTTAAGTAAAGTCACAGGAGATGAATCATCATCAAATTGGGTAGTGGTGCCTGCTTGGTCAAAGCCAAGTGATCAAAAACCAGGAAAGCAGTGTGTAGAAGCTAGGATGCAGCTATGGAGATGCAGATAAGGAAGGACAAGTAGCAGAATCAGGAATTTTCAAATGGCAATTCATAGATCTCCAGATACTGGTGATATAAAAATGCAAAGGAGTCATGGGAATAGATGAGGAAAGGCTTGGCAAAAATTCAGGGAGCCTGTACAGCTTTTGGCCTAGTCAGTCAGACAAATAGGTTGTCCATTAGTAGGAGGGATTTTTGTGGTGGTGGGATTAGCTGCAGTTTATCTATAAAAAGCAACTGGTGGTGCTGAAATCTAATTTGGTGGTTTCCATTTTTCATGAATGCTGTTCTGGCTGCAAAGTATAAGATATTTAGTGTCATGCCTATGCTGACCTTTGCGCCAGGAACTGTAAATACGGCCAGGGAACAAAGTAGCTGCAACAGTGGGAGAATCAGAGCTATGCAGTCAGCATGTCCCATTATACTATAACTAGAGGAGGACCTGCAAGAATTTGTAAAAAATTGAAAAATTTTCCTGCCTATTCTCTTGGTCCATCTGTATATGCTGGCTCCAGTTCAGCCCTCACCCTGTGGTTCTCTCCATGTTTAGTCTTCCTAGTTGTTCTGACTTCTGTCACCCAGCCATAAGCTTTCTCGCGTTTACTGTTTTCAGCTCACTCCCCGTTCAAATCCTGCTTTTCCTTGGCCTACCTACCCTATCCCTGGATTTCCCCCATCAATCCCTTTCCCCACTTCTGCTTCTCTTCATAAACTTGCTTGTGTTGTCAAGTGCCATTTTGAGTTGCTGTAGAGTTTTTCTTGATTATTGCCTTTGGGGTTTTTTTTACATTTTCCTGCAAACCCATTCTGTTTTGGATTTGTACATTTTTATCAGTTAAAAATCAAAAAACAATGATGCTTGAGGGAATTTATTTATTGTTTATTCATCCCTATGCGCTTATAGAAGGAAAAGGATACAGCCTTTGATGCTATATACCCCCATGAAGCTCATGTGAGACATACAGGGTTTTGCTTTTCCTTTGTTTTACTTGCCACAGCTCACAATTTTTTTCATATTTTTTTTCATTATTTTTCTACAATGGCATTTCCTTTTTTCCTTTTGATTTAGTACAATAGTTTTTACTATTTATTCATCATAACCTAGGATAGTGTCCCAAGTAACCAAGGTTGGAAGGGATTTGTGTATTTTGCATGATTCCATGTGTGTTTTGTATGATTTTTGAGTACTTTGAATAATTTGTTTTATTTTTCCAAAGGTCAAATGACCAGATTTAACCAAATGTTAAACCAAATCCCCAACGATTACTATTCGAACCGCAACCAGCCTGGACCTCCAGGAGTGCCAGGCCCACCTGGACCTGCTGGGGGGGTCGGAGAACCTGGAGCTGCAGGCAGACCAGGATTTCCAGGTGCACCTGGGCTTCAGGGACCACCTGGAGAGAGAGGTGGGTAGTTTTTTTAAAAAAATATTACAGCTCAATTCAGAACAGTCAGTTGGGCAGGAATGGTGCCACTTCACCCACTCCAAAGGGCTTTCCTGCAGAGAACTCTAGCGGAGGAAGGAGGAGGGGAGGGAGGGGGCCATGCAAAGGAAGGGGAGTGAGGGAGGGGAGGGGTGGCATGCAAGGGAGGGAGGGGGAGGTGAGTGAGTGAGTGAGTGAGTGATATTCAAGGGAGGGGAGTGAGGGGAAGAAGGAGGGGGCCCGGCATATGGACATGGCCCACCCACCCTAGCAGAGGGAGGGGGAGGGGAGCAAGGGAGGGAGGACTGGCATGGAAGGGGGCCCATTGTCTGGACATGGCCTCAGGCATGAAGGTGGAGGGACGGGGAGAGAAGGGAGTGAGGAGTGGCATGCAAGGGAGGGGAGGGAAGCGAGGGAGAAGGAGGGGCCTCGGCATCTGGACATGGTCCACCCACCCTAGCGGAGGGAGGGGGAGGGAAGCGAGGGAGGGGTGGCATGGAAGGGAAGGGGCCCTTTGTCTGGACATGGCCCACCCACCCAAGTGGAGGGAGGGGGAGAGAAGGGAGTGAGGAGTGGCATGCAAGGGAGGGGAGGGGAGGGAGGGGAAGGGGTTAGCAGATGATTAGCAGTTAAACATTCAGTATACAATATTTTTCTGTAAAAGCTTTAATAATTTGGGGGCATACTTTGCTTTTTATTTGCTTTAGGACTGCCTGGAGAAAAAGGCGAAAGAGGGCTTGGCTCTCCAGGACCAAGAGGTTTGCCTGGGTCACCAGGTGAGTTTTTTAGTTATAATATATATTAAATTACAGAACGTAAGGAAAGGTGACTATATAGTATAAAACACACAATTAATAACCTTTTCGGCATATTGAGAAGCGATGCAAGAAATGCTTGATGAAATTGTCCGTTAAATCTTTGCTGATAATGCTCAATCTGATGTTGTAAATGAACCTTTTAATAATTCTAGAGCCAGAATTAATTTGTGCTTGCAGTGGTTTTTCTGTCTCAAGTTGGAAATCACTGCGGTCACAGTTTAGTACTTTTATAGCGTTATTGGTGTAAATGGATCATTCACTGATGTCTTGGCAGTCAAGAGTATGATCGCTTCTGCCTTTAATTTAGTAGTTGAAACATTTTATTTTTCATTACAAGATACATAAGAAACTTGCAATACATTGTAGCCTCGGTTAAATCTCTATATTTCTGTGAACCAAGATTATAACTTGTTCAAAAGAAAACATTATCTCATCCATTTTAAAGCTGTGGGGGAGCAGAACAACTATGTTTTTTACTGAAATCTAGTATGCTTGTCTAAAGTAGAAGAGCCCCTTGAGACCTCTGTACCTTACAAAGAGTAGATATAAACCACTAGGCTCAGCTCTTGAAAATGCAGTTTTCTGTGACTAAAGACCTTAAAATTAGAAAAGCAACTAATGATGAGTTACATCTACAATTTCCTGTGGTTATTTCATTGACACCATATGTAGAAATCCATTGGAAGTGTTTCTTAAACATATGCCTGAGTTGGGTCTAGACTGCAGTTTCACCAGCCACTTTATTGGACTGTCTCCTTTATACAGCTATATTAACTTCCTTTTTTAAAAATAAAATCAGGTCCACAAGGGGAATCCAGAAGTGGCCCACCAGGTGCTACAGGCTCTCGGGGATCACCTGGGCCCCCTGGCCGTCCTGGGAATGCAGGCATTAGAGGTCCCCCAGGCCCACCGGGATACTGTGATTCATCACAGTGTGCTAGCATTGCTTACAATGGTCAAGGATATCCAGGTAGGTGGTTGAGAGCTTAAACATCATTCATTGCTTCACTGAAATGCTTGTTTAATTTGAGTAGCTTTGTGGAAAGAGATCTCCTAGGACAATGAACTGAGTAAAAAAGCCCAGCTGATCAAAATAGTGTATGAGGTCTAGAGATAACTGTTCAGATTGTCATTAAGGTTAGTTTTATTGAACTCTCTCAATCTGAAATATATATATTTACATAAATAAAGCAGTAAATATTGTTTACATTTCAAAAACTATTTTAATATATACAATATTAGGATAATATTACTCTGTTGTTAGGATTTAAATGACAATGTTCTTCTTCTTCTCCTCCTCCTCTTCCTTGTTGTCCTCCTCCCTCCATCAAACTACTTCTTCTGAACAAGGTTGACAACTCCACCTAAAGTAAAAAGAATGCAAATCTTTGCCATTTCCACGCATGACTTCCTGATTAATGTGGGGACTATCTATAGAAAATTAGTAGCTGAAATTTAATTTTCCAGATCCAAATGCCATTGTGTGATACAGTGCAGACAACTGAAAAGAGTCACTATCTCCCAATTTTTTCTGTTAAATTCCATAGAATCTGTGATATAAATGATACAAATTTCTTCTGAGAAGAAAAAGTTTCTGAAAACAGGCCACCTCAAGAACAAAATGCTGGGAAAGTCATCTAAAATAGTGTGAGCCATAAATCTGCAGGCCCTTTTAAGAAAGATATTGAGGCCTACAGTATTGTCAATTAGTTTGTGTGCACTGTAGCACCTTATAATCCATAAACATGATATTGCTGTTGGATATGTTGTTTGCCACTGTTGTTATGTGCATGTATACGTTAATATATTTATATATGTACACACAAATTCATCAATATAAGGTGGGGAGGTGGAGAACAAATTGAGTGGAACAAAACTGTCACCTAGACTTTGCACAACAATCTGAATTTAAAAATCAATGGAAAAAGTGCTTTAGTGTGACGTTCCAGTGGGTAGCCTGGTATACATATATAGATATATACATATGACTTAACCCTCGTAGGTGAACTTAAAACAACTTAAAATATATTTTTGCACATCTGTTTGTTCTTGAAAACTAACATCATCTTTGACCTGTTTCAGGTTCCGGCTAACACATTTTCTAAGTCGCCCGTGCTGCTTACAGTTTGAATACAATGAAAATCCTGTTTCTGAGATGTATGCGCACATGCTTATTAGAAAATGAGTCTGTATGGATATTTCACCTTAAGTAATGGTTAACTGAACTGTGCTAGCCTCATAAGATGGGGGGATTCTTTACATACATACATATATATACATACTAACAAAGCTCCTTGAATGTAATGAAATACCAAAATGCCAAGCATTTCATAAAGCAGAGGAAAAGAAACCCAAACTTCTGTCTTTACCCTTTCTTTTAACCCCTTATCAAAAGAAAAAAAATCCTCTAGAAATGGCAATGGAATGGCAATGGAGTCTTATAAAACTACTAACTAGTGGATGTAACAACTTGACACATTTAACATGGGGGGAGAAAATTGACTCTATGTAAATAGTAAACTAATGTAGCTTGTAAATGATTTGTATGGGATCATGTCCACTAAAATCTGTTAACATCATTACATCATGCTTTTGCATTAAAGCCTGCTGCTGCTGACTGTGTGCCATAACCTCTTTGGAAGTGTTTTGAAATCTTTCTGTCTGTTGTTTGTGTTCTCATCATCCTCATCATTCTCACCATTGTCCTATCTGATTCAAGTCATAGAGCTTCTTGTTTGTGTCATCTTGTTGCAAATACTCTCCTCCCCACAAGAAAAAACAACCTTAACTTTGCTTCTGGTTTTCCTGCAGTTTTTGATGCTCCTCCAGTTCCAGCTGTAGTTCAGTCTGCTATAAGGATCACAATCAGAAAGTAATATTTACTAAATATTACCCATTGTGGTAGCTCCACATATGCCCTAGTATTCCGTTATTTAAACACAGTTATGTATACTGTGCTTTAATGCATCCCTCTTGCCCAAAACATTTAATTAACTTTCCATTAAATGAAAAGGAATAAATAAAATGTACCTTGAGGCTACAATCTATGTTTCTTTGAATTTAGTAGAAGAGATTACTTGTGTCTATCAAGCCCTATTACTTCCTCATAACTAACTTAGTGAGGCCTAAATGCTTTCCACAATGGTACCGTCATGACCTTCATGATTATTGCATTATATTATTTATTTGAAACCCTGTAAATGAGTTTTCCCTTTTTTATAACTGTGTCTCACCCCACTCCCTTCGAAATGTACTGAGGAAATATTTTTAAAGGTTAATAATGATAGGTGCATTTTGCAAAATAAATAGTACAGTCTAGACTAATCCTAGGAGTAAGTGTATTTGAACAACAGACCTTATTCCTGAGTAAATATAGCTATAGAGTCAGAGTCCAGTTCAGTACATTTCCCCATTCCCTGTGCTCCCTTAAAGAGCAGTCAGAATTTCTATGCACGATTTCCTCTTTCACATCAATAGAAAGGGATGCTGCATGTATTCTTCATTTGTCTGAGATGGTGTCTGAGATGATTTACTTGAAAACAAAGTTACTTTAATTGAATTTCCTTCCAAATGTATGAATTCAGGATCAAATCCATAAAAATTCTCTATCCATCCCACCATTACTTTTTAAAAATTAAATAACCATCTGGATTCAAGGACATGTGATAACTATAATGTTCAATCGGACAACTATTTTCAACCAGAGTCGTATGCACCTGAAAGTGGACCCTATCAGCCTGAGAGTGAACCCTACGTTATCCCAGTGGAATCTGAGAGAAGAGAAGATGAGTATGAGGACTATGGAGCTGACATGCATTCACCTGGATACCCTGAACATATGCGCTGGAAAAGATCGTTATCAAGAAAAGCAAAAACAAACCCATAATCGCACAACCTCTCCTGCTTGTTTTGGATTGTTTGTTTTTGTTTTTGCTATTCTCCCATGGGTAGATTTAGAGTGAATGAGCCTGATAAGCAGATATGCTTCTTAGGAGAGTATCAAACTTATGTGGGAATAGCAATTAAAGTGTTATAGTTTTCGTTCTTGCTCTTGAAATGCTTGTAAAATACCTTAGCTTACAGTGGCTGCACAGAACTTTAACAAGTGCTTACAGATTTATTGCAGAACTGCATTCTTTTCAACTAAATGGAAAAAGCAGAAGAAACCTTTTTACAGCTGCTGATGAAGGCTGGGTGCTTCAGCAATGGAGCTTGCTTATTCTTTTCCTCCTCATCAAATACAGTTCAGTCACATTATAAATCTGCAGCATCTAATAATACAAGATCCTCTTCATTTCACAAGTCTCATTTCTTCTGTCTTTGCTTATCTTGCAGGGCATATAATGCCCTTATACATCCTTTTTAACAATTGCAGAACTTAAATAAATTAGTTGATGTCATTGTATGAAATGGATACAGTTTTCTTAAAAAGCAAAATAAAGTTTCCTTGTTTTAGAGACATTTATGCCAAATTGCAGTCAATCCTGCAGAGATGGAATTGCATGTTTGTGTTGTATATTTAGTATGATTTTCCCCAGAATATAATTTTTCTTAGTTATCAAAAATAAAGCAGTTGGAAATTGTTTGCAAGACTATGGATATAGAATTGCTGCTTTTATATTTTAACTGCAAATTGTGAATTTCACTGCCTTATATTATTTATTTCTGAAACAAAAGAGGCATTTTTCAATAAAACTACTGAAAATGAAATAGCCATTGAGTATTATTGCTGGGAGGGTTCCAGATTTCAGAGGTTTTACTGTAATGGAAAATAAATAGACAGAATTATTACACTGCATTCGGAAGAAACTTTCTTTCAAAAACCTGCACTACGTGACAGTTTAGAATGTTGAACTATGAAAACTAGATTGTGTTGGTGGTTGAGGTCAGAATTATAGTTCAAACTGTTACCTAAAGTTATAATTACCTAAACATTACCTAAAGTTATAATTTTGTGTGTCCTTGCTATATAGAACCCCCAATAATTATAGAGTCAAGAAGATAGTGCCTTCTTTTAAAGCCATCTTTAGTCTTCTAGTCTCCATGCTGTGAAAATTGTTCTCATGTGTAAGATTCCCACCATTAGATCCTGTTTTAACCAGATCCTAGTCTTTTTTTTAAAACCATGTGAAATGGCTTGGGATTAAGGAAGAAGGTGCAGTGTGAGAAAATGATCAGCAGAGAAAAGCAGAGAAAAGTTTAAACAACTCCTCTACTTAAAATCACACACACACCCAATTATATTTTCCCTGATTGGGGTTTCAACACATGCAGTTGCAATTAGATCTGGAGACAGGTTTCTACATGATTAGACAGATTCATAAAGGTAAGGCCTCCTCACAAAACAATGTAGCAGACATTTTCACACAACTTGACCTTAAAGAGTTAAGTTCTCTTTAATTAATTACCACAAGTCATTTTGCTGGTTAATAGATTTAGATCAGGGGTAGGGAACCTGCGGCTCTCCAGATGTTCAGGAACTGCAATTCCCATCAGCCTCTGTCAGCATGGCCAATTGGCCAATTGGCCATGCTTGTAGGGGCTGATGGGAATTGTAGTTCCTGAACATCTGGAGAGCCGCAGGTTCCCTACCCCTGCACTAGATCATGAGATAGTCTGCAGCTTTTCATGTGTTTTTTTAAATCACTTCCCTCCAATACCACCTAGTAGATTTATATTCTTACTCCACAGCACATGTTCCATCTTGCAATGGATAAAGCCCAGAGTTACACCCGAGATTTTCAAGCCAAATCACACCTTAGCTTTGAGCAAAGAAACCAATCTATTTCAATATATTAGAAACACGCATTCGGGCAGTATATAAAGTCTTCCAAATCTAAAATATCAGTTTTGTTATGAAAGAATGAAGTTGCCACAACTCATGAATGCAGTGCATAGGGTGAAACAGGTTTCTGCATGCAAATCTGCTGAATCAGGTTTATGAAGTCCCTGAAGGCTGATGTACAGGGTGGTGGGTTGTATTTGGTCTGATGAGTACAGTTGTACAGTTGATATGTGAAGGAAAATCATTTTGATAAAGATAGATACATCTGCTACCCTTGTAGTAAGCATATTCCTGCCAAACCAATCATAAACAGTTCATTTATACAAACAAACTTCCACAAACGGGTCACATAAAAATGCTACAAATGGCAAAGCAGTGGGGGGACCCTCTAGAATTTAGAAAAGAATTTTGACTCTGATCTTTGTTTATAGGGTTAGGTAGGCTGAACATATACTGGTGAGGATCTCATTGCCCCGGTGAACTGCTGACTGGTAGTAGAGGTACTGAAATGATATTTTGTTTGATGACAGTTGGTCACCACTCACCAAACTGGGATTTCCAGTTATTCTTGACCCTAAAGTGCAAGTGAATAGAATGACTTCCTGGTGAGGAAAGTACATATTTATTTTATGCCACTCCCTTTGCTAATGCTTTTCTACATAACAACTCATTCACCCCTCTTCTTCTGAAGCATCTCGGCATGTGAATTCATGTCGTATTCCAAACTGCTGGCTTTGTTGATTTCCCTCATCACCTATCAATATTACTTCCACTTTTTTCATTATTATTCTGCTGATACTGCAAATACTGTTCTAGAGATGAAGGCAGCCCACTTTCCCATCTGTATTCACACCCATGGAGCCTTCTCTGCTCATGTGTGGTGCAATCACACGAAGTTACAACATGGTTGTGGTCAGATTCATTTGAATCTCTTTCCATGACTGGTAGCCAGAATCTGGACAGCCAATGAGAATGGGAATGGCTGCCAAGTATTTCTTTGTGAAGCCCTGTAGCCCTGTCCACATGAACATTTGTCTACACAATTATAGAGTCACATTAGATTGGATATATGTAGAATCTGATAGTGTGAACTGGCCCCAGTATACCTGTGAAATCACCAGGACCAGGGGCTTCATCCTTCTGTGGAAGGACATCTTTTTCTACATTGTCAGACAGGAGGCAGTACACAAGAACTGTGAAGCAGGTATTTAAATGACTGAATTCCTCTAAATAGCCAGCTGCTGAAGTCAATCTCCACCCTGTGGCTCAACCAGCTCACACCTCCAGAGTTCCGCTTCCACAGTCAGGGCTGCTTTCCCCATCTGGGTCTTTCCCCTAGTCTTGCCACTCTTGTCCTGCCCAGGGCTTTCTACACATGGGAAGTTTCCAGAGATGATTGTCCTGAATAGCAAAGGATTTTTTAAAATTACCAAGCAGAAGTTCACCCTTCTGCTCCAACATTGGGTTTTTGATGCCTTTGTCCCGTGTTTTCCCTGAGGATTATATAACAAAGTTTTTTTTTCTACCCACTTGCAAGTCAGCTTCACTGGCAGTGTAAAATTGTGCCCCCGAATTTTCTTGCTGGGAGTAATCACACACAGCATTGATTGCAACAATTAAACCACTCTAATTTCCTTCCTATTTCCCTGCCTTCCTTTCCACACCTCCCCAACCCCTGATCCATTCACAAATTATTTTTTCGATCTATTGATCTTGCACTGTAGGAGAAAGTCCTCCCTTTTTTTCTGTGTGGAGACATCAGATGCAAATCTGTATCACCCGCAGATCTTGTCCCAGAGATCCTTTCCCAATTTGTGTTTGCTGGGCAGCTATTAATCTAATGGTGCTTGTATGTGTTGGTTGTTGTGGGCTTTCTGGGCTGTGTGGCCGTGGTCTGGTAGATCTTGTTCCCAATATTTTACCTGACCACGGCCACACAGTCCGGAAAGCCAACAACAACCAGTTGAGTCTGGTTGTCAAGCAGGATGTGATTGGCAGCTAGAAAATAGCAAATGGTGATCCACTGCTTTAGGTAATTAGCTCCAAGCATCAAAACTCAGAAGCCAAGGGTGCATCAGTCACAGCTACTACTGTGGTGGGTAACCACAGAGGGTTACCATGATTGCTATGCTGAAGAAGGCAATGCCACGAACAGCCAGCATAGTGGCCATAAGTCAGCTGCAAATGGTTCCTTTAAATATGTGCTGAACAGAGAATCCACAGCGGGCAGTAAAAGGTTCAAAAACAACGATCAGCCGATGAAGAAACTTCAGTGCTGGTGAGAAAGTATTGTAGCCAATAGCTGCCTACTATGTAGCATCACTCTGTCACAAGAGCATCAGAGAAGAATAACATTACATGGTCAGTGCTTCTAAAATTATCAATACTGTGTTGGTTCATTAGGGCACGTGTGAGAAAAAAATTTAAAAGGGAGTGACGATACTTGACATAGAATGACATTTCACTGGCTTGTACACCCCATTGAGTATAACACAGTTCAAACAACTCCATGCAAACAAAGTAATACAGAATTGGGGGTTTAAGAAGGGACATGAAAACTGCAGGGGAAATGGGGGTGCAGTGAATATGAGGCATATCCTATATTGAACCTTACAGCTCGAACACACGAAAGATACGGGAAAAGATGAACATATGTAAGAAACCCTGCTCATTCCATTCTTCCTCCAGAATTGAACCAGGGGGCAGCCCATCTGCCTAGGGCAGGTGTGAAAAGTTCTTCCTGACTGGCCTTGGTACCTCAACATTGATAACTGATTTCACCTTGCAACCGAATGTCAATGGCTCCTCGACATCAAACCCCATTATCTCCTCAGCTCTGAAGCCCTACACTAGGGCAATAGTAAACAATTATTCAATGGAGGATATTTTTCAGTTCTGTCGGCGGGGTAGCCTACTATAAGCCTTCCTTCCTAACTCCATGAGAACTCATTGCACTTGAATGTGGTCAGGTAGTGCCATGGAGAGTTGATCACCTAGGATTACATGAGGTCATTTAATCTTCCCATGGAAGTGGACAAACCAAAACACAACAGAAAATAGCATGAGGTCTGGCTGCCACTTTTTTTTTACTGACCCCATTATTGTGCCTTTAACAGTAGACAGCCTAATGCAACAAAATCTATCAGGAGGCTTAGGTTTGCCATTAATCTGGAGAAAAAATGCCTTAGTGTTTGAACAATGTGTGGAAAATATGTAGGTGAAGCTTTTCATGGCAGAGGTAAAGAATATCACCTGGTAAGTAACGTTCTATTGAGCCTCTACTAAAGTGGCAGGGTGTTTTCTCTCTCTCTCTAGGCTGTTGGTAGGCCTAATTTTCATTCCAAGACAAGCTTAATTGCCTGTATTTTTGTGTATTAGACTATCATTGAAAGCACAGCAATATGGAAAGAAGCCTTACCAAAGGGGCACCTCCCTCACACATGCACTCATGTTGGCAAATGAAAAATGAAATCATCTGGCAGCTACATTGCCCTGAAGTGTAGCTTACCTTTTTTTCAAAGTTGGAAGTGAGGGGGCAGATTCTGTGAAGTCATTTTCTGCTCATATACACCTGACCCATTTTTCCTCTCTTTACCCATAAAGATGCAACACAGTTTTTGGAAAAAGTGCCCCTAAGGCCATAATTTCTTAACCCTGACTTTGTTCTTCTAAATAATTGTTATTTACCTGTATAGATGCCTAAGAGCTAGGTAGAATGTATAATGCTGCACTGAGCTTCAATAACAATTGACATGTATTCCCTGGGGCTTTAGGAGGATGTTTCCTGTGCGATATACGCAGTAGCAAACCATGCTTTGATGCTGTACATACGAACCACTCCTACTAAGTCAGAAGTTGCTTCAACTTGCTTGAAAGGGAGGAGATTCAATCTAGTGATTCTTTTTTCAGGTGCTGAAAAATCCCTTCCCATCCTTCTGGACAATAAGCTTGCAAGTACCCTGCCCTTTTCTGATTAATGTGACATCTTGCCCTTTTGCCATTGATAGAGCAAGGAACTCAACTGCTAGTTGGTCCCCCATCATACCTTTGCAAAAAATGGGCAAGAACCAGGCAGAGGCTGGTGGTTGAAGAGCATAAATAGTCCAAGACAAACTACATTTCATCTAAATGAGAAAATTATCTGTTGCCTCTCTTGCCAAAAATACTTGACCCCATCCAGACATCTGCCAGCATTTGCAGATCTCACCCAGTAGATTATTTGCAGGTTGGTAGAGGGATGTATTGACTTCAATCTTTCCCCCAGTGTAAGGAAAGAGTTAGGCTTCATGAAGGCAACAGTCCCTGGGGAAACATTCCAGGTGTGCTAAGGTCTGGGCTTCTGCTTGTGTGTTCTGGTAGTTTAACATATTTCTTATCTAAGTTGGAGAAGGTGGAGGTATGGAAACGGAAGACATGTAAGAGGCAGCTGCGGTTCCTGCTTAAGAACGCAAGAAGAGTACTGCTAGATCAGACCAATGGTCCACCCAGGCCAGCATCCTGTTTCATACAGCAGCCGATCAGTTACTTTGGAGGATTAACAAACAGTGTAATGCTAAGGCCTTCCCCAACGTTCCCTCTTTGCAAGAGGTTCATGACATCTGAATATGGATGTTCCTTCATGTACTATGAACCACTATTTACATGTCAATGTGCTCAATTGGCAGCTGGCTTTTACAGGATGCAATATAGGCAACATTAACTATTGTAATCCCATTGATTACGTTTGCTTAAATTCCAGTCAGGAAAATGTACCGGTATATAACTCAAAAATCTTAACTTTGGTTGTATTGTTCTATCAGTTGTATCACTTTCAATGTGGGGATCTGTTCATTCTCTAGAATTTAGCTTTGTGGTGCATGAAATTTGCAGTAAAGTCTCCGCCCATTGAACAACTTGCTATATAATACCAGTTTTTTACATTATATTATTTTATTATTAATATTAATGAATATTCACAATTTTTAAAACTGTAGCAGGAAAAGATAACTCATATATAGTATCTATGCCCTTTCTAGTACATAAAACTCATAAAAGGGGGAATAGAATAGAATAGTTGAAGCCATCTCTAGTTTAATATTTTATGTATTTTAATTAACTTATATTTATGATGTTTTAAATTTTTATGTTGTTGGAAACCGCCCTGAGCCTTCGGGGAGGGCGGTATACAAATATAATAAATAAATAAATAAATAAATAAATAAAAATTGGAGATAGCATTTGATTACCATAGAATTAACTGAATTACCTTATAATTAATTTTTATGCATGTCCATCTGGAGATTGTATTTGATTACTTCAAAATTAATTACCTCAGAATTTATATGTACTTTCTTGTGCATCTGGAGATTGTATTTGATCTAGAATTAATTTAAGAAGGTGATTTAAAATTGTCCAGTCTTAACCATCAAAACATAACAATGAGGAATGGGAAATTAATGGGAAATTAAATCTGAATGGGAAATTAAATGGGAAATTAAATCTGAGGTTCAGATAGTTGTCTGCATCTCTAGGATTCAGGCTAATGACAATATCATTCATATGCAGCTGGAAATGCTGGAAATGTTTTCAAACCCCATTTCTCTCAAGTGGCACAGTTTGCTTGCCTCCAAAAATCAGCCCTCAAGGTCCCTGTCTTGGCTCTGTCTGTGTAGCTGCCTTAAATAAAGAAGGCTTCTGCAGAGAGACTGATTTCCACTGTGGTGACTCACCAGGTGTGTGATGTGATGAAGGGTGGTGTCTCTCCTTTAATCAAATCTGATTACATTACTCAGGCATTTACCATCTCACTTTGAAGCTAAGCTAAAGCATTGTGTTCTTCCCTTCCCACCTTTGAAGCCTGATTTACTCCATATTTTCCATTCAAAGTATATTTTCCATTCAAACAGCCTGTAATCTACAAAGTTTCATGTAGGCAGGACGATAAGAGCATTTTCCTACCTACAAAACCTACAAAATATTGTGATTTTGGGCTAGCAGAAGACTGATTCACCAAGTTCCCACAAGATTATTTGAAAGAAAATCCAACTTTAAGGTAGTAAGGAAATTCCTAGCATTCCATATACTGATAGTTAAGTCTGCCAAGCCTGACAAATCTGGGGACTGAAGTTGTGATTTGGCAAGACAACCATAAAAAATGCCAGTTCATTGATTAAGCTATTGGTCAGCTAGCCCTGGCATTGCCTACGTGGGACTAGTTATGTGGACAGAAAGCTATAAAGTATGTTTCTTTGTTTCAGCACATTGCATTGCATTACACACAAGTTAGAAACCTTTTGCTTTGCTAGGTAGGCATCATGTGGGACCCCATGGTGCAGAACTATGTAACCAAGTTGGTGCTAGAATAGAATAGAAAATTGTTCTTTGTTTTTTCTTCCATGTAACCCTCCCTAATGGTCATTTTACCCATTTAACCCTAATAGTCAGTAAATTCATTTTTATGAAACTAGCAACTGTGTATTGGTCTCTTTTATGCTGCTCTGCTAAATATATTAAGCTAAGCAGTCAGCACAACCACAGATTCCAAGTTTGGTTCTGTCAATAAAAGGCAGGGAAGGTACAGGATCTTTCCAGGGCTGCTTTGGCCTTTTTGATCAATCATTTGATTTTGAGGATAATTTTTATGAACTATATCTAGCAGAGTAAAGAATTCATAAAAACTTTGCTAATCTTCCCCTAGTTTCTTAGTACTCTGTACAATACTTGAGTCATAGCAGCATTTTCTAGCCAATGATGACTCAATGGAAAAGAAGAAACTGGCCAGGAACCCCCCAGTTTATTACATAGTGATTAATATTGTAATCATTCAACAGTCACCTGGTTTACTGGTGCATATAAACATTATAAGGACATCTTTCAAAACATAAACCTGCCTGATGTCTTCTTCTTACATTGGCTGTCCCCTCAGGAAACATAAAATTGAGTCATGTTCCCCTGCAAAATCTTTGAGGCAACACCAGAGACGTAATCTTGTCTATCTAGTACAATTTGTCAAGCATTCTTGGTTCAGATGTAATGGCGTTTTTTTTTTTAAATTAACAATAGATGGGCTCTTCACCATTTGGCCTCTTTCCAGTCAAGTCTACTCCCACACCTTCCCTGACAAACTTGTGGGGGCAAAAAAAACCTCATGCACATTTGCCTAGGTTTTCAAACATTCTGATATGAGTCATACTGTTTTGCTGAGCTCTAATCAAAGCAGTCCAAAGGAATGCTAAGGCTCAATAGGAAATCCATAGAAAATATTTTCTTAAAACAAAAAACAAACGATTGGATTTGAATTGCTGCTGTTGGATTTAGGTAAGGGCATACAGATGCAGTATACCTAGAAGCATGTAAGTTCTTTATAAGGTTCCAAAGACCAAATGGTACTTCAGCAAGAAGCAAACTGGGTGGTCTTGAATAAGCCATTAACTTACCTCAGTCTTTTCATGAAGGTAAAATGGGAAGCTTCATATATGAACAATATCTGGTCATTGACTGTAAATAAAGTCTTCTTCTTCTTCATATATGAACTTTGAGTTCTTTGACAGAATAGCAGGACATACAAATCACAAAATCAGTGATCAAATCACTTCTTGGGGTTCCATAAATAACTAAGTCTACAAAAATATTACAGTAGTATTCAGATTAATCCCATAAAGTCACTATGCCAATGCACAATCTTTTCTCTAGTAGGACATCTTCTTAAGTAGGAGGAAAGTGCAGTCTTTAATAAATGGAGTCACAGGACCCTTTTCTAGTTCATTATTATTTATTTATTAGATTTTTATACCGCCCTATCCCGGAGGGGGATGTACATTCTATACTTATGACACACTTTAATTCTTTCAAAGGTTTATTTTTTATAATGTTTTGTGGCCCAATAGTTGCTGAATAATCACTGTGTCCCATGCCCAATGTAAAAATGACAGTGCTGAATAAGTGGGTAAACCCATTCATGGGGTAGAATTCTGTGGTCACATTGGAGGGAGGTGCCAAAAGAAACCAGTGGATTATTCAAAACATTTTTCTGCCAACTTTCTACTCAACTAGGCAGCAATCATGAAAACATCAAGACATGTGAACATTATAGTGGCACCTAAAATAATTTATAAAATAACCCAATAACTCATGATAAATTCATAAACAGAATACCAAAATCAGGAAATAGGGTCAATAGAAGTTATTGGAGGTATGACAAACAAAACAATTCAAAAATAGGCCACTCTACATCTTACATTTTATACCACTGAAAAAACCTTTATTGTTTTCCTATCAACTTCCTTCTACTTCTTAACAGCTTTATGTTGCTGTTATTTCGTTCCTTTTTTATGCTGTTCTATTTTTCTCCCTTGGATTTCGTGCAAAGCTTCTGTTTTCACATCTTTTCCTCCATGTATGCTTTTCTCCATTTTAATTTATGGTTCCTTTTCTCTCTCAAAAGTTTTCATGTTTGTCAGGTTCTAGACCACATTATGGTAAGGGGTCTGCATCTGGTAATTCTTTCAGGCTTTAAGTTTCAAATGCACAGTTTTAATATGTGTAGCTCTTCCAGTGCTCTCTAAGAAAAAATTGGAACTAGATTTTAAACATTTAGGGGACAATCCAGACAAAATTAAGTATATCTAAGTTCCACTGACATAAGTAGCTGAGAGCTAAGTTGTGTTTATTTTTCCCAGTAAGCACAATGACTGCCTTGAATATTCTATGGAATGTGTGACCAATAATATTTCACACCCCATCTATTTATGTAAGTGTTTAACATGCTCTTGAAATTTGGTTTAGAGGACATCACTCTGACCCATACATCTATGCCTAGGAAGGTTGAACTGACTGTTAACATGCAAGTGTTTTGTCTTAGAAAATGTTCTTGTGTGCCTCTTATTTGCAATGAGTATTGATGAAAATTTTCTTGCAAATTTGATCACATCCATACTGGAGCAACCCTGAATGCAATGTTATCATATAGTCAATCAAAATTAGCCTTGTAATGTTGAAATTATGCCAATCCAGAAGGAGACAATTGTTCCGCCTCACTCTGATTCAGCAAGCCCTCTGATTCTATGCAACCCACAAAAATATACAACATGAGGAAAGAAAGATAATTTTAGCAGGCTTGAATTAAAAAGTTCCTTCCATTTGGTTCAGCGCTTGTGGATCCGCATTTTACCTTTTTCCTCTAAGATGTGCACAGTTTCACAAAGGTTCATGGGAGCTGTACTTTCCCCACGTCACTGATTGCAATAGCATCTTTCTTTACCCCTCCAACATCCACAGCCCATGTCATTCACAAAGGCTAATCTTTTCCATTCTGGTGCTTTAGAATGTCAACCTCAGTGAGGCTGCAAAGAAAGAACATACTGGTAGTGATCACTCCCCCACTTTAAAAATGTAAAAGATGTGCGTTTCAAACAAAAACACTTGATATCTTGTCAGTGGCACTAAATGCATCCAGAAACATTATTTTTCCACTTCCAACTTCACACACCTGAATTTGCATACTTCTAGTACTCCAGGGAAACTCTCCCTCCCAGCTCTAGAACACCCTGGATAACCACAGCACTGGGACCGCCTGATAATTATGCTTAGATATCGAATAAACAATAAGACCAATAGCAAGAAAACTACTGTGTAGCTGCCAACCAGTTCATAAGAACATTTGCTGCACCACCAAACTAATCTCAGAATTGGTTCACGATAATGGCTCCTACTGAACACAGTAAGTTTGACTGACAAATTCATGGTGAAGTTTGCTACATCCCTAGATACCAGCAGGGCACAAAATCCAAAGCAGTGGCACAGTGGTTAAGAGCAGGTGCACTCTAATCTGGAGGAATTAGATTCCCCACTCTGCCGCTTGAGCTGTGTTGGTTTATCTGGGGAATTCAGATTAGCCTGTGTACTCCCACGCACGCCAGCTGGGTGACCTTGGGCTAGTCACAGCTTCTCGGAGCTCTCTCAGCCCCGCCCACCTCACAGGGTGTTTGTTGTGAGGGGGGAAGGGCAAGGACATTGTAAGCCCCTTTGAGTCTCCTACAGGAGAGAAAGGGGGGATATAAATCCAAACACTTCTTCTTCTCCTACATGTAACCCCTTCAGTCCCAAGGCCAGATACAGAGTCTAGGATTGTTCTCATAAACATCGAAATATAAATCCAGTTTATTTAAACACAACAGAAAGCAACTATGACAACATTTCCATACATATCAATACTGTTCACTAACCATTGTCTTGTAGCAGAATCCTACTCATAATCTACTTTGTAGAAAGAACAGACAGTGCTGATGCTGAGTCTGGAGCACATTCGCAGGTGTAAGCAAGGCATTCTCTTCCTGTGAACATGCTGAACAAGTCTTCAAGCTTATTCATTGCCCTTGGAGCAGTTCCCCTTTTATCCTGGAAAAATGAAGTAGGGCAGCCCTGCACTAGGTTGCTGATTTCCATGCAGTCAATTAAGCTGCTAGGAAAATACAATTCTTCAGCTCTTGCCAGCTACTGCAACTCTGAAGGAGGGTTGTTTAGCTGTATCTGCTCTGATCCTTTGCATATCCAAAACTTGTAAACAAGCTCTTCCCTTCAGAGATCACTACCTTCAGTGTCTTTCCATCAATCTTGTCTCTTGATAATAGTTCCGTCCTGCTTTACACCACCTTTGAATGTCATGGTACTCTTTAAAGAGCCTGCTTCCAGGAGCCTTTGCTAAGCATGCAAATCAACACAAGCCTAGGTAAACATCTGCTCGTCTAGTCTGGCCTAAGGTCTATCTAACTATCTGTGCTCTATTAACCAGACCTTGGTCCGAAACGCTTTGTTTTTCAAAGGAAGCTTGCATACAGAATTAGTCTTTGACATTACTGATACAAAATTGAGTAAACATTTTCATAGACCTATCCACCACAATCTTCTTGGATTCATTTGTTATGTTGTCAGTCACCCAGTTTCAAGGAAGCCTTTTGAAGATATTCCCAATCTGCTTTGGCTTTTACCATCTGAAAAAAATTTGATGGTATCTGCAAATGTGATCAATTCCCATTCATTAGGAACAAATTAAAATATCACAGTACTGATTCCTGCAGAAAACCACTGCTTAATTTCCTTTCTTGTGAGAACTGTGGGCTGTTCCTACTATCTGATCAATTTTTAGGCCATGAGAAGCAGTTTTCTTATCCTGTAATTTGTTTACTGTGAAGCTTTTGGTCAAGGATTTTATCAAAGTCCAAGAATATAATATCTTGTAGATCACTTGAGTTTCTATGTTTATGCCTCTTCGGGGGGAAAAATCCTCAAGAAGTTTTTTTCCAGTTTACAAAAGCAATTCAGACTCTCAACTTTTGTTTGGCTAGAACTTTGCTTTTTAAGGAAATTTTCTTGCTTTTTATGATTTTTTTGACTTTGTTAGTTTACAGTGATAACCTCCTGTTTGAATTGGTGATATCTTTTCAAATTTGCAGTTTATATTCTGTGTGGATTTCCATTACTTGTGGTTTAAATATTTCCAAACATCCTGAAGAGCCTCTTTGCAGTCCCTTAGAGGTTCCTTTTGACTAATCTCCTCACCTGAAATCAAATGTGACCCTGCTAGAATTTTTGGCAACCTTCCAGTCACATAAAAGGCCAAACTGAATAGCACTGTGATCACTCTCCTGGCCACTTCAACAACACTTACAGTTTCCAGGTGGCAGTGCAAGAATGTATGAATCCAGTAATAACAAAAGAACACAAAAATGTTCAGCTTTAGATATGAGAGAGGAATGAAAAGAAGGGAAAAGCTGGAACTGTAGAGACAAGCCATGAAGCCTCCAACAATAGTAACCTGGTAAATAACAAACTTGGGCTTTTCATATTGAGTTGTACCCAAGTGGAGCTCTGCAGTCCTGCTGTAGTCCATTACAGATTCTAAAATCCTGCTCCATGCTAGGAACATTGCGGGGGGCAGGGGATGTTCAGTCAGAGAAGTCAGCAAAATATGTACCCTTCACTGTAGTGATGCACTGCTGACCCAGCAGCACCGTGGTAGAACATTGGGACGCCAATGGACCTACGGCCTTGCTGGTCGCACCGCACCCCCACTCCTCATCCCCCTATGAGTCACGGGTCATGAACTGTCTGGCTCAGTCACCGGGCGCAGGGACAATGGTCTTGCCCCCAGGTGAGGATTAGGCTCAGACGCTACGCCTCCTCCTCCTCGCGACGTATTGCCAGGTGAGATCATGCATCACATGATGATCTCCGCAGGTCTCCCCCCGGTCTCCTCGCCATCATCTCCCTACCCACCCTCCTTTTTTTTATTACACGCCCACAATGAAACCCTCTAATAAAAGGTGCCAGCGAGACCAGCACATGGGCAGAGTTGTCAGGATCAACAAAAAACCAAGCGCTTCCTGTTGCTGACGCCTCCGCCAGATGAAACCCTCCTCTCAAGGGCCTCAGCCTATTCCTTGTAGCGACGTAATTTAAATTCCCGCGGGGTTGGACTACAAGCTGGTGCCGAAAACCCGGAATCCTCGAACCTCCACCCTGCTCACCGTCGCCTTGGGAAGGGTCAGCGATACCGAAGTCCGCTGGATCGGGCTGCCGGCCCAGGGGACCACCGCTTTCGGTATCAGCCTGTCCTCTGGATCGGGCGCATTCAGAGACACGCCATTCTAGGGACACTTCTCTTCGTCTCACGGAACACCGGTGAGTGCTGCGGAGCTCTTGCAAAGCAGGGCTTATGACAAGCACGCGTTGATCGAACTGAAAGCTGCTAACGAAATGCGGCAGGGTCCCCGTGAAGAGAAGTGGGAGCGCGCGAAATTGGTTGAGGGAGATTTGCGCCCTTCAGTGTCCATGGTACCCCAGAGGTGGGGGACATTGAATCTTAAGCGGACTGGAAAACATCGGGCGACTCTTCGCATGAGAGCCTCGCGCTTCCGATGTCGCTGCTACTAACGTGGAGAGGCTGAACAATGTTTCTTTGTCGCCACGTCAGCCTGCAGACCTATGGCTCCCCTAAGCTGTAGGCCTTCCTCCTTTCTCGGATCTTTCACCTTCAATTTCAACTCCTGAATTTTCTCTATCCACTCAAATTGGACGCCTTCGTCCTCCTTCTGCCCCCCTCAGCTCCTTCACCCAACTCAAACTCTCCTCACAGCTCAGCCGCCTCCCCTTGCTCCGCCTTCATTTCCTCGAAGCCACTGCACCTCGGCCAGCGCCATCGCTGGCTGGGTTTCAAAACTCTTGCAGAACGTATTAGCCACCGCATCTGCAAGAAGAAAGAAACCCCTGACGGAAAGACGATGCCGAGATTCTTGCATTGTGCCCCGGTCCACTTCACAGATACTGAGGGGTGAGGGCGGCCATTCGGGCGGAAGTTGTCGAAAAAGGTACCGCCTCTTTAAGCTATAACATCTCACTGAGCTCCGCAAAGCGGTGCGGGACGTGAGGAGTCACCAGCCCCGCGTATGTGAGAGGCATGCTAGGAGGCGTGTCGCGAGGAATCACTTAATGGTTCCGATTTCGACTGGAAGACCACCTTCCGTGATGCCTCTGAGCCCCTGCACACAATTCTGTGGGTCTGGGAGAGCGAAGTTCACTGCACGGGTAATGCTTTTTTGTGCAGGGCAGCCGCCTCCGGCGGCGCCTCACACAGCCAGCTCAGCTTTACGGGCTTTGATGCCTTCAGTAACCCCAACAATCAGATCGCTCCTGCTTCGTGGCTGCATTCCCCACGGGTCGCTTCTTCTGAATGCCTCTCTTTACAAGGGCGTTTTTGAGAAAAGTCCCCAATGTCCGGATGCCAACCCAAAGTTTTTTCTAGCACTCTGCAGTAGCTTCCCAAGAGCCCTATGCTGAGTTTGTGAACAGGCTCCAGGAGGCCCTCAAGAGTAGCAGGTTGACAACCAGAGGGAGGCCCAGGGCTAACTCCTTAAGCGCCTTTGCTATGAGCAGAATGCCTCCTGCTTTGAGTGCCGCAAGAGCGATCACCGGCCTAGGAAGGACCCCCGCGCCGGCCCACATCCTCAAAGCTTGCCAGGATCTCTCGTCTCTCGCCCATCACGCCACCCTTCTAGCCGCCGCCCGCTCCGCTGCCATGAGGCAGCCCCAGACGAGTGTTTCAATTCAGGCAAGTGCAGTTGGACATTTCCGGAGGAATTGTAGGCTGTCCATGGGGCCTTACAACCCTTGGACGGAGGAGTGGTCTCTCCCCAGAGGGCTTAAGACCCCCAGGAAAGTGCCTAGGGCCGGTAATGCGCCCCAATGCCCGCTGGGAGGCCCGCTACCGGCATTCCTCCCCAGTCCCGGAACCAAGATCCGCACTCCTCAAACTCCTTTTCCCCCGAGCTCCCCCCCATGAGATCTTCGCTGCTCCAGCTCAGTATAGTGATCCCATCCCCACGGAGCACCATTAGCTGGTCTTGCCAAAAGCCTCAGCCGGGCTGAACAGGGTTAGGTTCATCATCCCAGGGGTCATCGCACCCATGCACCTCAGGGAGCCATCCAGTACATCTCAAGTATGGGACAAAACATCCTGCAAGAAACTGCCAAGTTCACCCTGTGAACATTCCCTGCCTCTTATGCTCTCACTTGAGTCTTAATCTATGTCTTCAGCTAATCTAAATCTCAAGGTGCTCGCCTCCCCCCCTCTACGCCTATACTTCCCTGCTCTGCTAGGCCCCCCTTTCTACTTCCAAAGTCACCATGCTCTCCGCCAGTGCCCCCCTAGAATGGCACGCAGCCTCTGTCAAAAAAATCTCCTGCAGAGTCCACAGTCACTCGAATTGCAGCAGAAAAGGGAATGCTGACGGAAGAGGACTGCCGCTTGAGTTCCTCTTTCCTCAGAATGCCCATAGCCAAACCTACAGGATAATGAGGCATGGAAAGGGGAAGATGCTCGCACAATGGCCTTAAGCCAAAAGTCCTTCGTGAAGAAGAAGCCCCCTTGGCCCCTCTCCAGCTGTAAGGTTCAAACCAGATCTCATAGCGCCTCTAAGAGCCTGTGCAAAAGCTCCTAAGCCTAAAAGCTCCCAGTGGCAGCAAAATCGCCAGGCACCTCAGAGAGAGCAAAAATCTCAAATCAGAGTTGCAATCCTCCTCGTTACTTTATATGTGCTCTGTATGCCTATGTATGTTCCCAGGCGTTCCTGGCCCCTTTCAAGAGAGACCCCTAAAGTTTTCCCCCCATAGGGGGGATTCTTTCCATTGCTTCTAAGCTATGCTCTTGTGCTTCAATTAAAGTTTTTCTCCTTCTTGATTATATGTGCCAGTTCTTGAAAGGTTTCTCGCCTATTACAGCATCCGCCTTTAAACGGGACACAGCTCGTATGTTTCCTAGGATACCCCATGGGACCTGCTTCAAGTCAGCCTCCATCTTAGCTAAACCTTCAAAACTTTTCTTTCAAACCTCTCCCAGAACCTTTTTTCCTTCGTCCATCTGAGCCTACACTGCCACATTGGCGTGGCGCAAGTTTACATATGAAGCCAAAATCATTTTCATGCTCCCACATTCTCTGCTGAGGGGCTCCCTGGCCAGTCACAGTGCCAAGGGGGGTCTCCCAGCCACTCCCCATCTTACATAGCCTCCTGGCCAGGAAGGCAGGTGGAAGGAAGCTCAAACCGGGCTAAAGTCTCCTTACGGGAGGGGAAGGTAGAGCTGACTTCCAAAACCCTTCCCCCCCTGGGCCTTCCCTCTCTGCACACCCCTCCTCCTCTTTTCTAATGGGCTGACGCACCCCACCTCTAGATCTAGGATCTGATAAAGGGTTTTTTGCAAAACCTCTCAACTGCTTCTGCATCAAACCTCAAGCTCCAGGGAACTGTTTTTTGTAGCATCTTCTCTATATCTTTCCTATAGACGCTTATATTACGATATTGCTATAATTATACTTCAGAATTGTTCAAGTTGCTGTGTCCCACACCTTAGACGGTGATTGGGATTGTTTTACAACCAAACATCCCACCTGGGATATGATCTCTCCCTTCTCCCAAGCCTTCAGCAATTCCCTGCCTGGTATCTCCTAACGCTTTGAATGCTGCAAGTGATCATTGTCGGAATAATAACCATGCCTAACGAAAAGCTTGGCCAAAACAAACGGAAAAGGGGAGTAGTTCCCCCCCCCCTATTGACCCAATCAAGGTCTCATCCAGCAGACCATATCCAAAGTACTCTTCTCTATTCTTCTATCAAAAATTGCCCGCCCCCCCCACTCAGGGCTCGGGCTTTCCATTGTCATCTATAAGACATTGTCATCTATAAGAACGTAATTAACTCCAGCTAGCACGCAAAACTCCTGGGGGAAAAGCGTCGCTTGTTTTTTCTCTTCTATACAGGAGTCCAGTTTCTCGCCATGCCAGGCCAGCCCCATCCTCGGGAGATGGAGCTGGGCCTCCCTGGAGGATCCGGCCTCAGCCGCTCTGTTGAGAGAGAGTCTGGATCACCCTCCAGCCTGGGCCAAGATGGGAGGGACCTCTCTAAACCAGTACACCCATTCTTCCACGGAGATCGCAACTCAGGCTGCCATTCGGGCCAGCTATGGCTCAAAGGTTGACGCTGTGTGTGTCGCTGGTTCTCATCTACAGCCGCCATTCTCTCTCCCTCTCTGCCGCCCTCTGGCTGAAACTTGGAAATGCAGCTGTGAACATTCCTGATAGATTAACCCTTTGGAACTCTCCGCCGTTTTCAGCCGCTTGAATAATTGTTGGCACTCGCCTCCTCTCACAACTTTGCTCGTGAGTAGAATCACTGAACCTGCAAATGCTAAAGACTATCAGTAGCTCCTCATCAGCTCTTGAGAAATCCATGGACTCTAACGTCATCGCTCTGTAGCTTTGGTAGTCAGTAAACAGCAAGAGCCATGTATTGGACAATTATGCAACCACGGGTTGCCTTCCTTCCGCCCATCATCCAGCCCATGTATCAAGGAGCCATGTTTTGTTGTTTAAATTTATTGCATGCCCTAGTTTTTGAAGGCGTTATTTGTTATTGCTGCATTTCCGCTTCGTCTGTCTGCCGGGACTTTCTGCTACTCCTAGGCTCCACCCCAGGAGTACCGACGCCGCTGCCGCCGCTCCGCATTTCGATCCCTCCTGTCGAAACGACGCTGTCGCCCTCTCCAAGGCATGGAGCTCTGTCCCCCTCGCGACCTCCCTTGTGGGAGCCCCCCCCGGACTTGTTTCCTGTAAACACCAAGACTATTGGCCGGCTGGCCTGTGCCCCCTATGCGAAGCCCATCAATTCTACCTCCATTGCTCTGGACGCTTCTTGGCCTCCGAAAGCAGCAGGAACTTCGTCTGCCGTTTACCCTAGACAATCCAGCCGCTATTGATTACTCATTGTTATTACATCACCAAGGTTACAGAATGTACATAACATGTGTTGTTTTAATCTTTCTGATAATTCCTGCAATTGATTCATATGAAAGCAATGGAGCTGCAAGTAGTTGTATCTAATCTGAAGTATGATGTTTGTCTCTATTATGGTCAGCCCCCTCTGGAGCTGGCTGCCGGGAGGATGGTTGAGTGTTATTGTACAGCTCAGTACTTGGTTTAATTGTGTGCCTCGCTATCGGATCCCGTTTCGCTCAATGTGTGTCTAATATTGCCTGTAACGTGTGCAAGAAGCCCCTCGAATTTCCCCCCTTCTTTACCCTCAAGCAGCCAAGTTCTAATGTTACACAAGCAGCTTGGTCAGTTTGGCTTGACCAGATGTATGGAGGAGACAAGCGTCCCTTTAAATTTCTTAGTATTTCGGTCCCCCTTTTTTTCTAAAATGTAAAAAGGGAGGAGATGTAGTGATGCAATGCTGACCCAGCAGCACCGCGGTAGAACGTTGGGACGCCAATGGACCTAATGTGGCTCCTGCTTGGTCAGACCAAGACCTCACTCCTCATCCCTCTATGAGTCACGTGGGTCGCGTGAACTGAGTCTGGCTCTAGTCACTGGGCGGTAGGGACAATGGTCTTGCCCCCAGGTGAGGATTAGGCTCAGACGCCACGCTCCTCTCCTCAAGACGTAGCTAGGTGAGATCATGCATCACATGATGACCTCCAGGTATCCCCTGGTCTCCCGCTCATCTCCTCTACCCACCTCCTTTACACGCCTACACAATGAAACCCCACAAAGGTGTAAAGGAGACCAGCACAGGGCAGAGTTGCTTGCATCACTAAAACTACAAGGCTTCCTGTTAGTTGACGCTCTCCTGGGCTTTCAGATGAAACCTCCTCTCTATGCCTTCTATTCCTTAGCTAATGACCCCAAGTGGGTTTACCCACACTTCACTAGCAGATCAGTCATATAGGTTGGAAAAGAAGAACTGGATGCAATATCTAGTTCACCCACAATCTGTTTCAGATAATTCCAGTTGTCATAGTTACTTAATACTTAAGGCAAACTGTACTCTCCCCAGTGAACATTCTTCAATATTATTTCAGGCCATTTGTGGTATTGGTGACAAGGATTTAATGCTCCCCTCCTTTGCTGTCATAATTCTTAACTAATAAACATTCTTTTAAAAAGTTGTTTATATAAGGACTTACATACCTGAGGCATACATCTGTAAGAAGGTACAATTATTGCTACCAGTAAGACTTTTCCCTTTGATCTTTAACTATGTACTTAGGGATTGGTTGTTGGGGGAGTTGACAGGGTTTTATTAGATACAGGATTTTAAGATCTGATTTATTGTTGAAGGTAAAAGCCAAGATCCAGTGGCTTTCCTGTGCACAGACCATTGCACATGCGAAGGAGAATGTACTGATCTCACAACCATGAATTCTCATGTGTTTGCATCCATAGCATTTTCTTTCACAGGAGACAGCACTTTGTTCTTCATATAAACAGGTTCCAATTATATTAAATAGATTTTTAATAGATTTTTGCTTTCTTCTGAAAGGATGACACAGCCATTCCAGTTTGGTGATCTAGCCACAAAGGCAGCTCAGAGCAAGAGCGATGCTCACTTCTTTTCCTCCATTGGCCCAGATCATCTGAGAGCCCAATAACTGACTTTAAAATGCTAAATTCATGGCAGCCACAAGATATGTAGATTTTGCTGTTATTGAAGTTATATTGATATTGTAGCCCCTTTGCAAAAATAATCCCCTCCCCTCCCGCAAATAAAAGAAGCAAAGCAATTCCCTGGACCACACTCTGCTGAAGATGGGAACTGTGTCCTAGAACTGATATTCCTACCTCCCCCGCCACCTTCATATGTACACACACACACTTTCTGCTGCTACTGCTGCTGGGAGGAGAGAGAGGCTTGTTATTTTAATATTTATTGGTATTTCAATATTCATGAATTAAATGTATCATTATTTTGATAGATCTAACATTGTACAAATGCTTGAAGTTGAAATAAAGTTTTCAAAAGCCCTCCCTGATGATTGGAGGCAGGATGGAGCAAAAAATCTATTCCAGAGGAGCAAAGAATTATGCACGGTCATTTGTTCCATCTTTCCTGTGAAGCAGGGGGGAAGGTCACTCTTTGCCTGCCCTCACAAATAGAGGAGATAATGTTATTTCCCTTTTGCCTCTTATGTGGGAGTCACAGTTCCAATGGTCTTATCCCACACAGGGTTATTTTGCAGTAAGAGGCTAAAGATAAGGGAAATAAAGACTGAAAAGATGAGAAATAGTAATGATAGCAAAAAGTCTGTTAACAGACCTTCAGCCTGATCGCCATCTTGGAATATCAGCACAGGCAACATTATGGACACACTCTATACAATATTGGCTCAAACTATGCTACTGCCAGAGGGGCCTTGCAAGACTCGTCCTGATTGATACATTTACATCCCCGTGGTTCAGAGCAGTATTACGGCAATTATCATACTACGGACTTTCTCAACAACTAGTTACAAGTATGAGCTATGACAGAGCTAGAGATTTTGTTAAACATAGGATAATAGATGTTGAGAGGCAACACGACCTTAACAAATTTAAAAAATCCTAACTTCAGTAAAACAATGCTAAACAGACTTTCTATAATGCCCTATCTTACGTCTTTGTCTAATGTTGTAAGGTGAACCCCAAAAGATGATTTTAGAGGCCTCTCTGCTGAAGCTTAAACACCTACAGAGAAAAACTTTGAAAAGCATTTTATTTTCTGAAAAGTATTCTTTTGCAAACATGCTAAGATGCCTTAACCGCAAACTGCTTGCCTTGCAGAAACCAAGCTTATCTATATCCTGTTCTAGAGGTGTTAAAACCTCCAAAGTTTCTCTTAGAAATACTCTTTGATGTTGTGTTCTTGTGATTCTCAGAAAAGCCACCTGCTCTCCTCCTGACCCCTCCTTATAGAACTTGTTTCATGGTTACCCGTGACATGTATAGCTAGGAGCCAACAAACTGGTCACAACCACGTATACTGAACGATCCAAATTTAGACAAGACATGGTGACAGGAAGAAAGAGGAGGTGAAATACTAATTAGCCAATCATTAATTCAATGCTGCTTGTTGACGTATCATTATAAAAATGAATGTATTGCTAGCAAAATTCGTCCTGGACCCAACTAGGCCTAGTTGTTAAGAGCTCTGGTAATAAACTTTCACTGATTTATCAACCATTTGCCTTTTTGCAACTGAATCGCGTGGTCTTGTGACTGACACTCAAGGGGCAGAGTTGTCAATGTTAATTATCGCAGAGCCTACAGCCTACTACGCTATAATGCCCTTTCGCCTTATTTTAATAATGGGATCTATAACAAAACACCTAAAGAGGGTAGAATCTGCAGTTGTCAAATAGGAGGTGTTGAACATTCAGAACATATATTATTTGAATGCTCATTTTATGATGAGATTCGCTGGATGCTATTCCCTTGTGACCAGGCAAACTCCCTTTCGGGTAAGAAAGAAAGGATTAAAATACTGTTATCTGATACTAATAACAATCTAACGTATTCTGTTGCCAAGTTTGCCTGGATATCTAGCAAAATCAGGAAGGCCCGACAGAGTGCCACTGGCACTGCCAACTAACTTCTTATTAGTCAGAACTTATGTCTTGAATCTTCCAATGCCTATCATATGCATTTTCTATCTGTTTTAACCTATATTTTTTGTAATTTCTGCAATGTTATGATTTTAATTTTTTGTACTTTGCTGATCAATGACCGTAAATAAAACTGATACTGATACTGACACTAGAAGAAATAATGGGATCTGCTGTGCAGCGAGTGTGAAGGGAGGGGAAGGCATCCATAATAAAAGCTCTTCCCCCAAAAGAATCTCCCTTCAGTGCAGGGCAGAGTACTAGAGTATAATCAGCTCCAAACTTTCATTCCCTGATTCACTAATATATCAGAATAAAAACAGCTCTTAAAATAAGATTTGTGAAAATAACTCAGAGCCCCAAGAAATAAAATTAACATTGCCCCCTGGCTAAATATTTATTGGCTAAGCTATCATTTACCTAAAAACATTCAGGGGATGGCCTGAAAAGGTTAAGCACATCTAAGCATCACTGACTTCAATGAGAAAGTTAAGCACAGGCTAAACTGCCTCCAACTGAAATCTGTGAAACTTAAAAGTGTTTAGCATTGACTGAATTCTGCCTTTATGGAATTTCTGATTTGGGTATTTGGGAATCAGTAGTGAGGAAGGCTATTCCAGAGGAACATGGAAGAAACATGGGATACTGCAATGGCAGTATTATAGTGCCCTGTCAGAACTTCTATGTTTAACCATATTCATAAAGAACATCAGAAAGAAAACCCTCAGGAGACTGAGATCAGATGTTAGAATGGGAAAAATACCTGGAGAAGCATCACTTCAACATCACTTATTTTTTCTCTGGTTCATAGTAGGGATTTTTGTGGATTGCTTTATAGACATTGCTTTGAGCTTCAGTGTCATTGGACTTCATCCAGCATTCTGCGTGTGCAGTTGCATGGGGCTGCACATAGTAGTTGCTTGAGAAACTCAGCAATTATACCAATCAATTGCCTGGGAAATTGTGGGATAGAGGATTGTGAACAAGTAAATTCAGACCTCTGAATTCCTCTCACAAATAGTACCAGCAACTGGAAGTGGACTGAAACCACGTGTGTAGAATCTGTTGGTCTGTGGGGTTCCTCTCATTCCATTAATGATGAAAGTTTGAAAGTCTACTTTAATGATGCAAGTTTGAAAGTCTACTTTCAATCAAAGCAATCAATCTCAATTAAGCAGTTCAGAGCTCTAGTGGTATTCCTGTATTCATTCAATTCCAAATGATCAATAAAAAGTATACACTGAAAAATTATGAATGGGACATGAAGGTGAATGAACATATTATGGCTCTGGTCCTGGCCTGATGGAACACTCTTCCTCCACCTGTCCGGGCCCTGCGGGATCTTGGTGAATTCCGCAGGGCCTGTAAGACTGAGTTGTTCCACCGGGTCTTTGGAGAGACCAGCTGCTGAGTGAAGTGCCCCCTTCTGCTCCCCTTACATTAGAGGTCGCTTAACATCAATGCAGTGGCGTAACTAGGCAAACTGGAGCCCTGGGCAAAACCTGAGTTTGATGGCCCCCCGGCGCGTGCCCAATGCAACGCGCACCCCCCCTTGTAGCTATGCCCAGTGGCGTATCTAGGCAAACTGGAGTTTGGCGCCCCCCATGGGCAGCCACCCTCCCCCACTGTGACCAAGCAATGATTTTTTACACCAGGTTGTTTCAAAGTCACCATCACATGGCGCCCCCCAACTCACAAATCTGAGCACAGCAACAAGCCATGCCACACAGCAGAAATAATTTTTTGAAAACATTTTCAAAATGCTTTCAAAATGTTTTATTACTGCTATGAAAACATGTTATGAAAGTGTTGTACCCAGTCCTCCCAATTGGGGGAAACAGCATCACTTTCTAACATGTTTTCAAAGGAGAATCTGGGCTCCCTAGTTTAAACAAGTGATGCTGGAATCCACCCCCAAAATCATCATTTTCAATGGTGTTTAAACTAGGGAGCCCAGATTCTCCTTTTAAATCTACCTTAAAGGGAGAATCTGGGGTTCCCAGTTTAAACAACATTGGAAGTGATGCTATTTTGGGATTGATTCTCCCCCAACCTGAAACAGCATCACTTGCAATGTTTAAACTGGGGACCTCAGATTCTCCCTTTAAATCCATGTCAAAGGCGGGGAGATTTGGTATGAAAACCTGGGAAATTTGAGGTGCTCTGCTGGCAGGGGTGCATCAGTTGTTAAGCTAGCAGCACCAAACTTTCAGGGTATCTTTAGGAGACTCCCCTAATGACACCACCCTGGTTTGGTGAAGTTTGGTTCAGGGGGGCCAAAGTTATGGACCCTCAAAGGTGTAGCCCCCATCTTCTGTTAGCTCCCATTGGAAACAATGGATGATGGAACACCCCTATTGGGAGGCCATAACTTTTGACCCCGTGGACCACACTTCACAAAACCTATCAATGGTAACAGTAAAAAGAAGCCTTCACTATTGATACCTCCTAGAGTTTCAATTGAAGTTTGGTTCAGGGGGTCCAAAGTTATCAACCCTCAAAGGTGTAGCCTCATCTCCTATTAGCTCCCATTGGAAACAATGGGGGATGGGGCACCCCCTTTGGGAGTCCATAACTTTGGACTCCCTGAACCAAACCTCACCAAACCTGGGCAATAGCATCAGGAAAGTATCCAAAAACATCCCTGAAATTTTGGTGCTGCTAGCCTAAAAACTGCACCCTCTGCAGGCCAAAAATGGAAAAACACTGAAAATACAAAAAATCCCACAAACTGACCTGCGCCCCCCACAGGGCTGCGCCCAGGGCAACTGCCCACTTTGCCCAATGGGAGGAACGCCTCTGCATCAATGGGACCCGCCATTCCTCCCTCTTGGGGAGGGTTTTTAAATATGGATTTTCGTTGGATGCCATTTTATTGCATTAACCGCTGTTTTAAATGGATTTTAGTAATTATATTTTATAACTAGTGGAGCTTGAGTAATTTGCAATTTATTTATCTGTATTTAGTTCTTGCTCCCCTTGCTTTGGTTGTATTTGTGGTGAAATTTTATGTTGTGCACTGCCCAGAGCTCTCCAGGGATAGGACAGTATACAAAACCAAATAATAAACAAACAAACAAACAGACATTACATTTCACATACAGGACTCATTTACATATGAGTGACTATTAAGAAGTACAGAATTGCTATGAAGCCAATCCTGATCTGAGTTAAAGCTTGCAGTATCTAGTTTATCAAAGCATGCACCTACATTAAATTTGATTTGATTTATGGAATTCTAAAGAGAATGCCTCATATATTAAGAACAAATATTCAGGATTTAAAATAAATCTTTATCCATAGTACTTTATAGAGGAAATAAATGGCTCAGATCCACTGAACATTTCTGGGGATTGACCAATTTCTGTCTGGGAAGCATAACTTTCTTGCCTTCCCTATCCCACTGTAGCCCCAAACCCTTCCCCATTCCTAGGGAAAATGAATCACAATACTATTAATTGTAATACTATATCAATGCAAATGCAAGATCTGGACAAGGCTGTTAAGATGTTTTGGAGGTCATTAATTCATCGGGTCACCATAAGATGGAAACAATTCAACAGCACTTAATTCACATACATACAACAATGGGAAAAAACCCTCAGTACCCCCATCAAATATCTCCCATTTTTCTGGCTCATGCAATCAATATATCCAGCAAAACAGATATTGCTTTGGATCCTCTAACCATCTAACCATCCTGCAAACTAGGAGAGAAATGAAAGAGTTTTTAAAAATCTTAACAAAGAAACCAAATAATTTAGGAAATACCAATTAAAAATCCCTTTCGAACACATTTTATTTATTTATTTATGACACAAAACAAATTAACAAAATTTATTTCATTTTAGTTTAGCTCTTTATTTATTTATTAGAATTTCATGCCAGGCACACTGCCCAGATTAATTAATTAATTTCTATACCACCCCATCCCCGAAGGGCTCTGGGCGGTGTACAACATAAAATTCACACAATACTGAATAAAGGAGCAAATCATACAAAACACGGTAAACAAATAAACTAAGCTCCATCCAATTAATAAACCATAAAACTTTTAAAAACTCCATATAAACAGCGGTTAAAATTGAGGCCACTACTGGGGAAAGACGATAACCCATAGCTTTAGCTTATGCCAGATGGCACAGTCCTTGCATGTACAGTTAATAAGATGCACCTGAATAACCAGGGGCAGCCATTGCTGCCGTGGTGAGCAACGCAGCTAGATAAGGGGCATGCATGGCCTGGCGGCAAGCTGCAGAACCGGGTGCAATGATTGGCTCCCAGCAAAGCGAGGAGGAACCTGGGTATATTAAGACGCCTTCCCCGGTCCGCGCCCTTCCCGGCGGCGAGAACCAGCAAGGCGTGGTCGTGTGTTTGGTGTCTCGCGTAAGGCCTGGAAGGAGACTGGTCACGGCCTTCTTAGCTGATTTTCCTTCTTCTTCTGGCTCTCCACCGGCTTCTCTGCGTTTCAACCTTTTCTTCTTTTCCTCTCTTCTGGGTGCCGTGGCCGGTCTGGCGCTACGCCATGGGGCCGAAAAGGGCCAAGAGCAGGGAGCCTGCTGCTGCAGAAGCGGCCCGGTGCCATCGAGGCAGAGCTTCGTGCTCTCTGCTGAACAGAGATCGAGGCCCAGACGTAGCCGGGGCTGTCGGATAGCTGACCCAGTTGAAGCGAATCGGAGCAGCCGGCCGAGAGCGGCCGCGGGCTTGAGCTTGTCCCCCATTGGCAGGGGCCGGCCGGTCGGCATGGGCGGGACCGGCTCCTTTAAGAGGCCCTCAGCGCGGTCCCGGGGGGTGCCGAACCGGCATCTTCCCGGCCCGAACCTGTCGTGAGGATGAGCACCGATCTATACCAACCAGTCACCCGACTGGACACCCTGTTGCACCCAAGTCGGCGGAGCGGCTGGCCGAGTCTGGCAGCCCCACCTGAGAATTAAAGGGGCCTGAGGCCACCGCAGCGGCGGCGTATGATGCAGCGTTACCTCCAGCGGGAACCATGGCGGGAGGGAGCTGCGCCCCATACGGTCAGCCAGCGTCCACATCGGTGGATCGCGATAAAGTCGGACCTAGAGGCGCGAGGAGCAGGAGGAGGAAGCGATGCGTCAGGGCATTCCAGTTTCCTCAAAGGCGTCCACCCCCAGCTCTACCGTCGTCCCGGGTGAGTCTACCGAGGGATATTGATGGCGCCCAGGCTACTGGGGAATTTTGGGTGTGGGGGGAGAGGGTGCCTGCTCTCCCGTGGCTTACAAAGCGCGAAGCGTTTTAAAGTGGCGCCATCCCCTAACCCGACCCAAAGGCGACCGCGGCAACCAGCCCGGGTCCACACCTCCGGAAATAAAGGAGCGGGCGCTGGATGGGTGATACGTCAGACATCCTTTTCAAAGTTCATGACGGCGGGAGGTTAGGTTTTGTCGGTGAGGAAGGCCGACACAAAGCGGAAGGACCCGGCAGCAGCCCGGCCCGAATTTCAACAACTGGCTGCAGGGCTTCACCGAATTCCTGGCCCTCAGCTGGGCGTATCTCCTGCAGGCCTGCCTGGCAACTCACATGGCTCCATGTATTGGCGGGCTCGGGCGCTGGCTGAAACTTCGACCATCGCTTACAACGAGGCCATCATAGGAAGCATACCGCACAAGTGCCTTTTCCGTTAAGGATCTCATCCGCGACCAAACTTGGATGGTGAGTGAAGGTCCAGCCCGCCATGGGAGGGGCGGTGGAACCCTCCGTCCCAACAAAACCCGGCAGAGCCTACCCGGTGAATTGGGGGCAAAGGGGATGTGTTGGGAATTTAACAAAGGTTAACACCAGCGGCCAAAATGTAGATTTGAGCACTCTTGTTCCAATTGTTCCGGCAGCCACAGCAGGATCAGCTGCCCCAAGCGGTGGGGCCGCCCTCCCTTTCGGCAGGCCCGATTACATCGGCGCCAGACCCTCAAAGATGCCGGTGGCCAGGGCAGCGCTCCCGCCCCCATAAAACACTGAGTTGCTTTCGGCTCAGCTGCAGTCTCTGGCTCCTACACCCGTTCAGCTGGGGCTTTTGGACTGATGTACAAAGCGGTACATCCAGACAAAGAGGCTGGCTGGGGGATGGTTTTCGCTGCAAGCTACATCCCATACCAAGACCCTAGGAGGAAACACCAAACCAACAACCTAAAATCTGTCCATGATCTGGAGTGAGGTGGCTGACAAGCTCAACAAAGGAAATCCAGGACGGCCGCGCCAGCTGGCCCGTTCAGTCACCGCCCTCCTCCCAACCTCAGGGTCTCCCCAATTGGCGTCGTGCCTAAGAAAGCCCCGGGGGAGTTTAAGCTTAATTCAACACCTCCTCCCACGCACGGGGCCGATTCCATTGGTCATTTCATTGTGAGGTTTGTTCGATTAAAGTTTTATGCCACCCTGGGCCGAGACGCATCCTCTGCATCTGGCAGGCAGGTCCAAGGGCATCCCTATTCAGTGGCGACATTCAGTCCCGCCTTCCGGCTCCTGCCCAAACCGTGGACTTCGAGCTGCCGGGCATCCGCTTCCAAGGAAATTGGTATGCTGGACAGGGCCAGCCGCCCATGGGCTGCTCCTTTGCCACCAATGCCGCCTTTGAAGACTTTCGGCACTTTCCTTGAGATGGGCTTTCCAGGCAGAGAGATTTGCCCTCCGGTTTGGTGACTCATTACCTTAAGCGGTTTCTTGTTTAGCAAAGCGGGCAGGGCACCGGGGGGTGGTAGTCATCTTTCCAGAAGGCACCCGGGCCTGGCCGCCGGGCTGAAGGATTACATAAACTCCCAACAAGGCGGAGGGACCCCGCCACCTCAAGCTACGCCAGTTCGCCTGGACCTGATCCCTGAGCACGCCGTCACTCCCAGCTACGACAAGCTCACAGCCCCTTCCGCCCTGCTCCCAGTCAGGTTCTCTCTCCTCCGAAAATGCAGAGATGCGCCTGGTCCAGTCCTTACTCGGCCACCTCAATTTTGCGGCTTGCAGGGTGGTGGCCCCAGGTGGGGCTTTCTGCTCCTGGCGAGGTGCTTGTCGGGCTGCAAGGAAGATCAACCAACACATCCGGGGTCTCCCGGGGCATGAAAGAAGACCTACAGGTCTGAATTTGTCCTTCATCGAGAGAAACTTCAGCGGCATCTCTCTGTGGCAATCAGCTTTGGAACCACAAGCGTTCGGGTTTTTTTGGTGCGCTCTGATACTCTGGGGCTTTTGGAACTTTTGCGTGTGTTGCTTCCGGGGAATTACGTGGTGGCAGGGTTTTGGCTGGAAATGACGCGGTACGCGCAGGGCAATACCAGGGATCTCTGCTTGCCGGAGCTGAACATCCTGGTGGCGGTGCACGTTTGCGGCACAATCTGCAAACTGGTGCGGTGCTGGTGCGGCAACTTCCGGGCAGTGGTAAGTGTGGTAAACTCAGACAATCCCGGAAACAAATCGGCCACGGGTCATCGCGCCTGGATTATAATTTGGTTCTCACCTGCCTCACTCACTTAACATCTCTTTCAAAGCTGCTTTCGTTCCAGGTTTGCAGAGATAAGAATTACTTTGCCTTGCTCTCGCCAGCAGGTGGATGCGTTTTCGGCTGTTTGAAGTGAGCAGTTTCGAGTTGATGCCGGCGTCCCTCAGACGCCTTAGCAGCGAGGCGTCATCACAGGTGTTTTTGAACTCGTTGGCTGCGGCCATTACGGGCAATCCGGGCCAGGAGGCGTCGCAGCGATTTCCTGAAGCTTCGCTTAAATTCCTCGGAAGGCGCTCCGGTCTGCTTGATGGGGTGGACACCGGCCTCCTCCTCGAGTATCTGGTCTGGCTCCATGGGCAGGAGATTACGCGCGCTGCTTGATTTTTTAGCGGGCATCGCCTTTTTACTGCAAGGTTTCCGGTTTCACTAGCGTTACCAAAGGCGTTTGCCTAGTGGCTTGCTTCAGTAAAGCGGGTGGGCACCTGGAAGAAGGTTCAAACCCAGTCACCAAAGAAGAGATGTTGAGGGCGGTCACCGGAGTGCTAAGGCAGATTATGCGCTTGGCGCTATGAACGCTCTTCGCCGCCCGCCTTCCACCTGGCACACCGCGGGGCTTTCAGGCCTGGGGAACTGGTCGCTACTCGGGATCGACGCCAGCACCCGCGCTACCAGGGGAACCACCTCGATCAGCCGAGGGGACATGGTTTCATACAATGGCCCATTCAAAAAACCGTGCAAAGAGGGCAGCGGGGCCTGGTCCTGCATGCCGGCCCTACGAGGCGGCGCCACCTGCCCCCTCCCTCCCCTTATTGAGTAAATGGCGCAGGGGCACCAATTAGGCATGGCGTTACCGCGAGGATGGGTCCCCCCTCACCAGGTTCCAAATGCTTCGCGAAGCGGTGTTCAGGGGCGTAGCTCAAGCCGGCAGGCTACCGGACGCTGAGTTCGGACTATAGTTGTTTCAGAATATAGAATACGGCGGCAATAGAAGCACAGGAGCCGGAGGATATCCGCATAGCGGGCGGAGTGGCGGTGGGGGGGCCTTTCGGGTATACGATACGCATACACCTGACTTATTGATTTCCCTCCTCGAATTACCTCCAGGGGCGCCGCTGGGCTAATCTATCGGCAGGTGTGGGTTGCACGTACAATCTCGTCAACAGAGTCGGGGATTCATACCAATTCCGAATGGGGCCGGCATACCGGACTCAAAGAGGCGCCACATAAGAATTACCTGGATGGGGCAGGGGCACATGCTTTGGCATGAGCTAGAGCCAAAAGGTCATTGAATACATTTTTTCTGGCTGGCTACACCGGACCTCCTGGTCATCCACCTTGGGGAGGAAGATCTCCCTGCCAGGTCGGACCTTGACCTGCGTTTCGCGGTGGCCGCCACGCTCAGGAACTTTGCCAGGCGCTGAGATTTCCAAGGGCGTTTTGGTCCGAGATAGTGCGAATGACCCGATAGGAGCGGAGAAGCGTTGGATCCCTCTACGGTGGACGGGAGCCTGCAGAAAATTTAACAAAGCGGACGCCAAGGTGGTGCTTTTCCCTCGGGGGGGCGGTGGCAGAACACTCCGAAATCACCCGGGATGTCATGGACCTCTTTCAACCCGGTTGGCGTCCATACTGTCCCAATGGGGCATGGACTTGTGGCTTCAGTCAGTTCAGTTTACTCTTCGTCGGTGGTTAAAGATAGAGACAGAACCAGGCTTGAGGAGGGCGGTGAGCTTCTGGGGAATTGAGCAGCTTCATTAAGTTTGCAGCAGTGTAGCACATCTGGGGAAAGAACGAGCCTTCCTGCTGGGGCTCCCAGGCTTGCGCCCTGTGGAGGGCCGAGTGGAAGTGAGGGCAGGCCCGGCAGGCCGACGAGCCAGACGCTACCGACACCCCAAAGGTTAGGTTGGAGCCGATAGGCGACGGACTCAGCCGGTGCCCGTCTCCTCAGCGTGGAAGCAAATAGAATTATGATCTCTGGGGCTGTACGCCAGTTTCCCATTCAGTAAAATTAATGTGATGTGTGCGACCCGTTTGCCGCCCAGCTCTGATGTAAATAGTTCTTGTTGTTTACATGTTTGATGTTTAATAAGCGGAATAGCGGCCCGTTCCTTTCCAACCTGTCGTTGTGAATTGTACTTATTGAGCGAGGGAGTCTCACCATCTGTAAATAAGATGCACCTGAATAACCAGGGGCAGCCATTTTAGCACCGTGTTGAGCAACAACTAGATAAGGGGCATGCATGGCCTGGCGGTAAGCTTCTGCAGAACCGAGATTGCAATGATTGGCTCCCAGCAAAAGATTAGGAGGAGCCTGGGTAATATTAGACACCTTCGGTCAGCCCGCTTCAGTAGAACCAGCAAAGTGGCCCACCCACCCTCATGAGCTGGGGTTGGCGGGGAATTTTTTGGGTCCTTACTGTATGCGCCCGGTCCTGGCGGGTTTGCAGCGATTGTCGCACATCTGGGGAGAGAAACGAGCCTTCGGCTGGGGCTCCCAGGCTTAGCCTAATGGAGGCGAGTGGAAGTGACGAGCTGGCAGGCGGCAGGCGGGCCGCTGCCCGACACCCCAGGGAGTGGGGTTGGGTTGGGCGATAGTGACCGTAAGCTTAGTCGATTGCCCGACACCCGAAAAAAGCAAAGCCGCAGGAGAGCGGGCTGGAAATTATGGAATCAGCGGTGCCGTCTCCTCAACGAGGCGAGGCGTGGAAACAAATGGAGTATATGATCTCCTGGGGCTTCCCTTCAGCCAGTTTCTGATCATTGGGATGTGATGTGCGACCCGTTTGCCGCCCAGCTCTGATGTAAATAGTTCTTGTTTACATGTTTGATGTTTAATAAACGGGCTGCGGCCCATTCCTTTCCAGCCTGTCGTTGTGGTGTACTTATTGAGCGAGGGAGTCTCACCATCTGCAGCAAAAGAGATCAGGCTGGCTACGACCAGAGAGCTGCCATCAGAGGAAGCAGTCCCAGGATTACATAGATTTTTTGCCAGAATCAGTATAAGGCAGCTTCTTGTATCATCTTACCTCTGCAGTTTCCACTTTTAAAGAACATACTAGCCCAAAATATGGAACGAATCAGTTTTGTTTATGCTCGCGTAGACCATTCTGTCAAACTTAATGATGCGCAAATCCTTATCTGCTAGGGACAAACCATGTATGTATTACAAGCCTGATGCATAAAGTATGCTTCAGCCTAATTGAGTTCAGTGAAATTTTCTCCTTAGTAAATGCCTAGAAGACTGAAATCTAAAATCATATGTCTCATTTGGTTTCTTTTAGTTTGGCTATTTGCCTTTCTGTGCTTCTAATATTAACTGATAGAAATGCATAAGCTAACGTACCATTCCTGAACAGGATGATTGAACAAGGGGTGTCTGGGTGACTTCAGGGATTACTGAATTGGAAAGTAGATTAGAACAATTCCAAAAAATCTGGTTTCAGAATCAGTTATGGGACTGAAATAGCCTTGGTTACCCTGGTGGATGACCTGTACCAGAAGATGGACAGGAGGAGTATGATCCTGTTAATTCTGCTGGTGTTTTTTATACCATCAATCATGGTATCCTTCATGGCCACCTTTCAGGATTGGAACTGAGAATCACAGGTAGGCTTCAGAATGTGTGTGTGTGCGTGGGGGGGGGGGGTCTGCTGTTCTGCTCCGCTTATGCAATGTTCTGTGCTGAGAGAGGTCATTGGGAGATTTGGGCTGAGCTACCACCAAGATGCGATTGGTATTCAACAATATCTTGAGCTTCCAGTTGATCCCACAGATGTTGTAGAAATTGTGAACAGATGGCTGGAGGCAGTTTTGGAATGAATGAGGACTAACAAAGAAAGTCAAACTTAGTCCCAACAAAATGGAGGTGCTACTGGTGGGGGAAGGTTTGGACCAGGAAATGGGATACATTTTGTTCAGGATGTGGCAGCACTCCTACTAAAGGAGCAGGTGCATAGCTTGGGATTGCTACTGACCTGAGGTCTGGACCAAAATGGTAGTAGTGGTGGTCAAGGTTGCGTTTCACCAGGCTCAGCTGGTTAGCCAGTTACCACCCTTTGCGGGTGTGAAAGATCTTGTTGCTGTTGTGCATTCCCTGATGACCCCTAAATAAAATTATTGCAATGTGCTTTATGTGGGGCTGCCCTTGAAGTCTGGACACTGCAGTTGGTACAGAAAGCTGCAGTCAGAATTCTGGAGTGGTTCATATGGACCATATCACTTCACTCTTGTCCCATCTACATTGGCTCCAAATTTGCTTCCAAGACAAATTTAAGATGCTAATATTGAACTTTAAAGCCCTCGAGACCAATGTACCGTATTGACTGTCTTCTCACCTGTCCACTCCAGTTATCTTCAGAAGCCTGCTTTGGGTGCCTCTGTCATCTGAGGATAGATGTCTGGCAACTTGAGAAATGGCCTTCTCAGTAATGGCACCAAACTTTGGAACTCCATCCCCAGGGAGATTAATCTGGCTCCCTCTACTGGTGTCTTGTACCAGTGGGTGAAAACTTCTTAGTTTTTGTCCCTTGTGCGTTTGAAGAACAATGCACATTCAATCCACTTTCACAATTGTTTGGATTTTGTTATTCTGCACAGTAAAATCCAGTTTCAAAGTGCATTGAAAGTGGATTGAAACTGCATTATTCTGCATGTGCGGAAGGGGCCTTTGTTTGGTGTACCCCTAGTAACTGTTACTGACTTTCCTCTCTGGTTCTGATGTTATGTGTTTGTGTTTTATATCTTTTTATTTAATTTATACATGAATCATAGGCCATTTCTGCATGGCCAAAAAACAGCGCCCTAGGGATGGTAAATACACCGTCCCTGGGGTGCTGTTAGCACAGCTGGCGCTACTGGGTTGGAGGGCAGCGTGGGCGTGTCTTTCCAGCCATCCAGAGCTGCACAGGAAGGAAAGGTAAGGGCCTCGCAAACACCTTGGGTGGCTCTGTGCGGAGCCGCCCCTGCAGGCAGCGTCAGCATCAGGACTGCACGCATGGGACCACGCGAATGGTCCCGATGCTCCACCAGTTTTATTGGGAAGCCGCTGCTCTGAACATGTGGACACGGCCATAGAATTGGTAGGGGCCATACAGGCCATCTAGTCCAATCTCCTATTTTAGTAAGTGCTGTTTTAATAGTGACATGTTTAAACATTTCAAGTTTTCTGTCTTGGGAATCCTGTTTGGGTAGAAAGGTGTCATAGAAATATCTGATATAAAATAAATTATTAATAATATAGTAAATCAAAGTCAGGACTGCTGCCCTGGTTTACATAGGATAAAATGCCAGTCATTATGCATTTAGATAGTAAAATAAATACAAATTTCAAATTGTATTATGACACCAACTGCCAGGTGGCAAGATACATATGATCACTACTTTCCAAATAAATACATTCCCTAATCTCAGTATAGAATGACTTTGCTGGGTGGCTGCACACCCAGAGTAAACTAGTCCATTATGAGATGCTGAAACCAGGAGCAGCAGTGGCGTAGGAGGTTAAGAAATCGTGTATCTAACCTGGAGGAACCGGGTTTGATTCTCCGCTCTGCCGCCTGAGCTGTGGAGGCTTATCTGGGGAATTCAGATTAGCCTGTACACTCCCACACATGTCAGCTGGGTGACCTTGGGCTAGTCACAGCTTTTCGGAGCTCTCTCAACCCCACCTACCTCACAGGGTATTTGTTGTGAGGGGGGAAGGGCAAGGAGATTGTAAGCCCCTTTGAGTCTCCTGCATGAAAGGGGGGATATAAATCCAAACTCTTCAAACTCTCTTCTTCTAATAATTTTGCTTTGGAAATAGTTATTATTTGTTTGTTTGTTTGTTTGTTGAATTTGTTATTCTGCCCACCCCCAAAGGGCTCTGGGCAGTGTACAGATACACATAAAATACACATTAAAACATTAAAGCGTATTAGCTACAATCGGTATTTAGGAATACATGAGTACATGGATTTTAATGGATTGTGGATAACAGGTTAGATCCAAATCTGAGGAGGTGATTTTCATTGTCTTCCCTTATCCCAACATTGCTATGTAGCCCAGTGCTGTGGGCGCATCTTCATAGACACTGAAATAGGCAGATCATTGGTCTAAATCCACCTCTTTATAATTCATTGCTGAGATCAGTTACTGGTACCTGCCTTTGAGCTTTGAACTACCTGGATGGCAGCTTTGATCAAGCATTGGCAGAGGAAAATTGTTGCCAGCAGGAGATCTACCACTAATCTGTAAATCCTAGTATCTCTACCTCTAACTGAAGTTATTTCTGTCTGTGGAATGAGATTTTCCTGCCTTCTTCCTTCCCTTGTAGTCCCCTAAAGCCCCTCCCCCAAATATTTATGCTGAGGGACCTGGAATCCTTAGATATAGCATGAGGGGAGAACTGGAGTCTACACTCAAAGGACGGAACCATCAAAATCACCTCCCCTTTTACTGGTGAATAATTACCCCTTGATCTAAACTTACTTAAAAAAATGTTCTGCCTGCAAAACGTGAGTCATAATTTCATTTCACCTGGTCCATGATTCTTCCAATTCAATGGGAACATGCAAATCTGTGTTCTTTCAGAAACAACTTCCCTGGTTATGAGAAATCTGGAAGCCATTGTATGTGTTCAGTGAAACCCTTGGGGTAGAAGATCCAAATGGAATCAAGGGATACTGACAGGGAAAAGAGGGTTGTCATTTGGCAAAAGACTCAAAAGGAACTAGAACAATATGAAATTGAAAGAGTACAGAGGTTTGCTTCCCTCGCAGATCGGCTACCACGCTGGGGATGCTGTCAGTGTATACGGCATGTTGACTTTTATTCCCCAGGACCATTCTACGCATACGAATGGTCCTTGGTAAAAAAAAAACTTTGCAGGGAAGAGCGGCACCACAGCGCTGCGCCGTCACCCGATCGGTGTATCTTCCCTGTGACCTTCCGGCGTGTTGCCCAGGCCAGGGGACACGCCCCCCCTGCCCTGCGCGACCATTCTGGTGTCGCAGGGCAGGGGGGCGTGTCCCCAGCCCTGGGCGATGCACCAGAAGGTAGCAGAGAAGGTACATCAATCAGGAAAGGGGGGCTGACTCCTTCCAGCCGCTGCCGTTCGCACAACAGCGGCTGGAAGTCTCTGTTTTCCAAAAACCTCACTCGGGAAGCGAGGTGGGAAAATGGCGACTTCGCGCATTTTTGCTGTCCCTAGGGCACTGTAAAAGGCCCGTTTGGAAAGGGCCTTAGTTTTAAAGGCATAAAATATTTGAGTACTGCAAAAAGATGTCAATAATAGGATAAAGATTTTCTGTGCTTGATTCATTCCTTGCAACATAAAAAGGTAACTGTTCTCATTAGCTCTTAATTACCCTTGTAATTTTCAGAAGAGGCCAATGACTAACATCTTGACTGAATGGTTATGGTTGTAATTACTTAAATTTAAAATGATCAAAGCCATTGTTTTGGCTTCCCATCAAAATAACCCCAAGGCAAATTTAAACAAAAATAAATCCAAGTATTTAGATAGGTTACCTGGGCTTGGTAGATAGTAATAACTGTAAAGATTTTCAATCTTTCTGGCATGCATGTGCCAAGATGACAAATAATTACTTTGGTGCAAGCCACCATACTAAGTGGTTCCTGTATTGGTTATCTTGGCAAGAGATTTAGTTAAAGGGAGGTTTTCCTATTGGCTACTGCCACAGAGAATTTGAATAATTTCACAGAGGATGTGTATCAGAACAGATGGTCTTGGGGGGTGGGCAGTGTCTCACAGATGGAGCATGTGGTTTGTCTGCAGAAGGCCCCATGTTTAATCCCTGGTACTAACGTCAAAGGATTTCAAATGTTACTAACACACACACACATACACAAACCAAAATTAAAAACAACAACATTGGAAGAAGCTTTCTTTGACTCAGACTCTGGGGAGCCACTGCCAAGCAGACAATAAAGAACTAAATGGACCAATTATCTCTCCAATGTATGGCAGCATCATAAGAAGGAGCAATTGTAAAATCTGCCTTCCTAGAAAGGCTTGTGGAAGCTGACATTATTCTGATTATTCTGAAATAGCCTGTGGAAGGATTTTGAAATTCCGACTTTCTTGTTTGTTTCCAAGTGAAAGAATCAGGATCTCTACACCTCTACACCTTATGGTCTTGCCACCCACTGCCATATTAACTGATCTGCACAAGCACATTAATGAAACCCTGGAAAGGAATAAGATCAATGTATGTGCAGGTTTTAAAGGTTCTTTTTGTGTCGTGTTGTACTAGTATGCTGGAGTTCATGCACATATCAGTAGACCAGTACAAGTCTTCACCAAAATAATTCTGATGTGACTGTGTACAAAATCACATCAAATTTGAGATTTCGGTTGTTATTAATTTTTTTTGGCCATGTTTTATCAATGCCTGAGCGCAATGTAGAAGGGGAAAAGAACCAGATGAATGAAAAGGAGGACAGTGGGTAGACTATGCAGCTTGCAAAACATCCCTAGTCAAATTCCTGATATCTCTAGATGAGCAAATAGGTAGTAGAGGACAAGAAAAACCTCTGCTTGAGACCCTGGAGAGCTGCAGTTACTCCAAATAGACCAGTGCTGTATTGTATGCCCTTAGCTCTGTCTATTGACTAAGACAGTAATAATTTAAAATTTACTTTACACAATATAAATTGTTAATAATTTAAAATGTTTCATAAAAATTCCTTTATTCCATAGCATTAATGACAACAGTATTAAAGCAAAAAAAAAGTTTAATCATTGGAAAAAGTAAAATGGAGAAAAAATTGCTTGGAAACGTTTTTGGAACCAAAGGGTGAAGGAGGGAACAATGCAGAGCTCCACAGAAGAAATGTTTTATTTCTTGCCTGAAAACGTTTTAAATGGTATGTGCAGAAAGGACCATTGTAAGAGTAGGAAAATTAAATGAATGGGGATAGTGCTGGGTTTTTTTGTCTTTTTTCTTCCAGTGCTGGCTGCTGCTTCCAGTGCTGGCTGCTTCCTCCTCACCAGAGTCAGTGGAGAGAATTGTTCCTATTCTTAGAGGAACCTATGTCATAGGTCTGTAAAATCAACCCCCTTGGGCCAATTCACTTGAAACTTCGGTGGTCTTCAGTAGACAGAAAACTGTGTTCTCTGCAAATCTGGTGCCATGAGCTTTATAAACAGCTGCCTCAGTTCCTCAAACAGTTCCTCAGTTCCTGCTTGTTGAAAGTAATGGTCCTAAAGCACCATAACCCAAAAAGCCCTCATGGATTTGAATTCCAAACAGGCAATGTCCTCGGTAAACATAAGCAGTTATGAGGTAAAAAACTCCCACCAAGCGCCAGATATTAAAGTTCAACTCTTTTTTTTCTCAGTGCACTCCTCTATTACCAACAATCCACACTGAACGACATGGGACGTTGTATGGAGAGTGGAGCTGTGGAAGGAGTTGGTGGAAATTGTTTCCTCTGGTGTGTTTCTTTTCAGAGAGGCAAGATCTGAACCCAATCTTATGCTTTTAAACCACAGGAATAAATAGTGCCTTGTTCCTTTTCTCCTGTGAAGAAAAATTCAGATTGATATTATTGGCAGTTGAATGTATTGTCGAAGGCTTTCACAGCCGGAATCACTGGGGTGCTGTGTGGTTTCCGGTCTGTATGGCCGTGTTCTAGCAGCATTCTCTCCTGACGTTTCGCCTGCATCTGTGGCTGGCATCTTCAGAGGATCTCCTCTGAAGATGCCAGCCACAGATGCAGGTGAAACGTCAGGAGAGAATGCTGCTAGAACATGGCCATACAGACTGGAAACCACATAGCATACCATTGGCAGTTGAATTTTGGTTTTTATGTTTTAGCCTGCAGTTTTCTGTCACAGAGGCCATTTTCCACACAGCGGAAAGGGCGCCTCACAACCGGCAGAAATTATGCCAGTGGAGGAGTGGGGGCCATTCACACGGGAGCGTGTGAGTGGCCCCGCAGAAGCCGACGCAGAAGAAGTGACTTCACACGGAGCCGCCTCTTCTGCATCCCCCCCACTCTCCTCATCCTCCAGCGTCGCTCTGGAGGCCATCAGGGACCCGCCCACAGCAGCCCAGAGACGGCGTTTTTGCCATCCCTGGGCCGCTGTAAATGGCCTGTGCGGAAAAGGCCAGAGATTACTGAAATAATATGCAGACTATAGGGTGTGAAGGATAATATAAATGTTGGTGAGGACTGTTTGACTTTCATATATTGAAGAATAATTGTTTCAAAAGATATTCCCGGTATGTGTTAAATTAATAGTAAGGTGTTATTGGAGATTATTACAGAACAGGGGGATCTAATACATTGTAAGAGTAGGACCCAATTTATGAACATCTCCCAATAGCCCATTTCACAGCTAAACGAACACTTGTTTTCCTATTTAGTTTAATCCATATAGCAAATGTATGGATATTTTGGGACAAAGACATTTATGAAAAGTTTGCTTTGTCAACTCAATAGTATTTTTAGATGCTAAGGGTTTTTTTTAAGTCATTGTTGAGTGACTCAGAAAATATGGATACGTGAAAAGAAAGAACCAGTGGAAATGTGAACCACAACTCTTTGGTAATTATAGCACTACAGAAATTTCTGCAGCTTTATCAGCTGAAATTGTGGATGTGAGTAATGACTTTCAAACAGCACGTGTTATTAGTGGTGACAGTAAGTGGGTGCTGACTGAAAGACTGCTTACATGGTTATTTACATAACAACTGTGGGATGATGTATTTTCTAGACCAACATGATGTATTTATGGTATTTGATGATCACTACTCATGTAACCCTGGTATACTTATATATGACAACAGAAATTAGTTGAAAATTTTTAGTATAGTTTTATAATATGGAGGATGGAGAAAAAAGAGATTCAGAATAAGAATGTTTAAGTATTTGGACTCCTGAATTATTGGGTAGCTGATTTTCTAATGCTGAAGGACACATTCTGAATTTCTGGAGTTTTGTTTTTATTGTTAGATTATTGTGGTAGATGCTCTAATCTTGTTCTGGAGGTAATTTATTCAACTGGTCTTCTGTTATATTATAATTTCATTATTTTATCTTTTCAACTGCCTTGAGTAATTTCAAAAGGTAAGATACAAATACACATATATTTTACATATAAAAAAAGGGAACCGTGGCTTAGTTACTCACTCCCTAACACCGAAACGCCTGAACTGAATCCTTCGAAATTTTCCCAGAACGTCCATTCCCGTGCTGGGCATGTTTTTGCACCTTCGCCAGGCTCCCAGGACACACCGGAGGCCGGGAAATTGCAATGAGGGGCCGCTGTACCGGGGGCGTGGCAGAATTCCAGAGTATTTGAAGTGAAATGTTCCCAGGCAAAATTTACCAGGTTTGTGGCAACAACAACAACAATAATGGTGGTCTGAATTTTTCTGTGTGTCCTGTCATCCCCTTGCTGTGGACTGTTTTCATTTTAGCATTCAACTCTGTTTTGCTACAGTAGGGCTTTAGAACAAGGTGACAAATGGAGAATCTGGGCCTACAAGAAAGCTGCCACAACATGTACAACTGGAGAAAGCTTGTAAAATAACATATAAAAATCAAGGAAAAAAGAAACATATTAGTTTGCACTCTTTGAAACTTTAATACAACTCACTGCAAGTTGGCTGCAGCTGTAGAAAACCTTTCCAGTTCCTGGTAGCAATTCCAACATTCTCTGGTGCACTCTACTTGGCATTAATTCTTGGTAAGAAGAATCTGAGCAATAACAAAGTTGTTAATTAAAGACTCTGTAAATGGCATCTGGAATCCAGAACACAAATGATTATTCAAACAAAGGATATATTTGTTGTAGTTTCCTCCTGTGAAAGCCAGTGTGCTGTAGTGGTTAAGAGCAATGGACTCTAATGTGGAGAACTGGATTTTATTCCTACTTTTCTACATCAGCCAAGTGATGGACTCTAATGTGGACTCCTCCAGATAGTTCTGGATGACCTTGGGCTAATCACAGCTCTCTCAGAAGTCTCTCAGCCCCACCAGCCTCACAAAGTGTCTATCTGTTGTGGGGAGGGGAAGAGAAGGTTATTGTAAGCCCTTTTGAGACTCCTTGTGGTAGGGATAAAAACCAGTTCTTCTTGTTTTGCACCATACATATTCCATTTTGAGGGGGTTCTAAAGTGTCTTGCCTAAAACACATGCTGACAGGCATACTGACAATAAAACAAAATTTATACTACTTAAAATAGCACCATATAAATCATATAATAAAAACAAAACTGAATAGGTGGTTGTATTTTGATCTCCTCTAAAAACTGCTGAACATCCGGAAGGCCAACAAGGCTGCTAACATTCACAGTTCTTCTGGGAGGCTGTTCCATAAAACAAGGGTCACTACAGGGAAGGGGTGTAAATAGCTGCAAGAGACCCCACTGCCCAACAAAATGCAATGGCCATAACAGCTGTTCCAAGAACTGCCCCAAGAACTACTGGATGTAGGGATCATTCTCTTGCTGGATGATCAGTTGTTCATTTGACTGCTTAGAAATGCAAAAGCAGGTTGTCGGGATAAAGCTGGTCAATGATGCAATTTGTTTGTAGTATCTGCATTGTACATTCTGACATATTGAAGGCACAGATCAACCAAAGTTATGATGTTCCATATCTATCGGAAAATTACATTTCATAAATGGTCTTTCCAGGAAGGGAAAAAACCTCTCCCAAAGGGCCACTGCAACAACTAAGCAAAATGTATTAAGTCTATGTATTTATAATCAATGTGTTTGAAGAATTTACTATTGACGGAGCAGAACAGCCAGCAGGAAGTAATGACATACTGAGCTGGTTTGGTGAAAGTTAAGTCACAGAGAGGACTCATTAAGTTTATGGTCCTATTTTTAAATCTAACTACTATGTTATACATTCTGATTTTGCAAGGATACAGTTTCTGGAGGATAATATATCTATACTTTTGGTATAAACATTATGTCATTCTGTAAATATAAACTTGGTGAAAATTAATTTATATTTATTATTTTTAAGAAGTTTTTGTTCTGCCTTCCTACCAAGGAGCTCAGAGAAGCATATTCTATTTCCTCCTACATATTATCCTCTCAGCAACAACTATGACTCTGGTAAAGTAGAGAGAGAGAGAGAGAGAAAGAGAGAAAGAGTGAGAGAGAGACTGATCCAAAGTCACCCAGCAAGATTCATGCAAGAGTGGGCATTTGAAGCTGAGTGTCCCAGATTGGATCCTAGTCAAACAATGGTATATAGTAAAGGGCAAATAAGCATTGGTCTGTCACACACAGACAACCATTCCGATGGCACTACTACCATAACCAGTGGGAGATGAAGGAGCTTGTACAGTGGAACCTCAGTTTTCGCTGGTAATCCGTCCGGCATCGCTTAGCGAAAACCGAAGCTACGCTGTTTGTGCATGTGCTACGCAAATGGCATAGCAAATTTATGCAAAAAGCATAAATTTACACAAATGGCGTAGCTGAAAACAGAGGCGCCCAGTGAAACCCGAGGCAAAAAACTGGCCGGGGGCAACCAACGAAAACCGAAACCAGCGAAAACCGAAGGCGACAATTACCGAGGTTCCACTGTACAGTGATGCAATAGAAAGTTGAAATCAGGAATTTACATATAACTGTTTTTTTATTTTTAATTTTTTGATGCTTGACCCAGTTTGCATGTTACAATTTGAGAGCTGGCAGAGGATTTATCCAAGAACATTTTAACCAAAAAAGACTGGTGGTTATCATATTATTCAGTCTCAGTGAATTTCATGCATTATAACATTATACAAATATTTACATGAAATAATATAATAAGCAAAAACATCTAATCCCTCTAATTATATTTCAGGACCTTCCTACCAATGCTTGTAAATTATGCTGACATATAGTTAATGTTTTTTTAAAAAGATTGTTGTGCCCTTATTAACTCAGCAAAAATGTTATGTTTCATTTATATCAGCTAATAAATATGCGTCCTTAAGAAAAACACACACAATGCTTTCTTTAGAGATATTTTTTTCAGCAAAAAAGGGCCCACCTTACTTATATAGTTCTAAAGAGGCATTTTTAAAATTAGAGATAGAATCATCTAGTTGGAACAGATCACAAGAGCCATCAAGTCCAACCCGCTGCCATGCAGGAATACTCAATCAAAGCACTCCTGGCAGATGGCCATCCAACTTTCTTTAAAAACCTTCAAAGACTCCACTACCCTTGGAGGCAGTGTATCCCACTGTCCAACAGCCCTTATCTATAGTACCTATAGTTTCGGGAGAAGCAGAAAACAAGCTTGCTCCATCTTCAACATGGCATCCCTTCAAATATTTAAAGATGCTATCAAATCACCTCTTAATCTTCTCTTCTCCAGACTGAACATACCTAGCTCCTTAAGGTCTCCCTAAGCCAGGTATCTTAATTTTTAAAGGTTTTTAAGAACTTTGTCTCAGTGCTGTAGAGTTTGCTCTTTGGCACTGGCTTGACAATAAGAGTCACAGAGGGCTCTTTAAACGTTGTAAACATCTCCTAAAAAGGGGGGGTCAACTCCAAAAAGAAAAAAAAATCTCACTTGTGGATTTATTCAAATTTTAGTTTATTAACAGTTTGGTGTTTTAGTTGGCCATGGATAACCACCAGCATGACTGCAGCTATTCCTGGTGACCGTTTTGAAGTAGATAAAGCTTCAAGTAGACCAAAAAAAAATTTTTGTGAATATATTTAGTTGGACTGTGATGGTTTTGTGTTGCCCAAAAGAGGAAAGGCTACGAAACAAACAACATTCCTTACTTCTACAGCTGGAACAGAAGAGACATATACAACCTTTAATTCGATCCACAGTTATGTGGATATTCTACAATATGCATAGTTATTAATTAGAATGGAATGGCAACTTGTACAATTGGACACGTTATTTACAAATTAAGATTTGTAATTTGATTTGTTATTTTTATTTACAAATATTTTTATTTACAAATAATTTGTTATTTACAAATTAAGATTTGAGATTTAAAATAAACAATTATCTTAGCTGCCATAGCAAAAGGGCAATCTTGATACTAGGGAACTGGAAATTGCTGTTAGGGGCCCCTGCAGCAGGAAGAAGCCACACACCATTCTATTTTGCCTGGACTCACCTCTAGCTGAAAGCCCCCTTCATGGAGAAATGTTTTGAATATAATTTCAGTTGCAGTTTGAATTAGATTTTAATCAATCTGAACCACTTTAGGAAACAATTATGACTGAAAAACAGGATAAAAATATAATTGCTGCAAAAAGAGGTTTTGAATTCTTTGGCTTCATGAACAGTTTTAGTTAACCAAATTGTTTTTCTACAAAGACTGCTTCTCTTTTGTTAAGGTAAGAACCTCTTTCAACAATAAGCCAAGTGCTTAACAGAAGTCAGAGAGCTCAACAAAGGTGTGTATGACCTGACACTTTGGAAAGTGCAGCTGATATCCCAACACTTCTTTCTTTGTTTCATGAATGTCATGAATGTCATTCATCTTTCCACAGTTCTGCATGATCTGTCTTTCATGTTTATGTCCTGTAAATTAGTTGGAGAAAAGAAAGCAGGCAGCATACATGGTACCCAGAATAGACCAACTGAAACTGGGTAAATTTAGTCAAGTAGTCCGTCTGTAAGAGATGGGTTGTTCTGGATTACTCACAAGGGAAATATTGAGAACACATGTATTGTCAAAACACATGTGATGGAAAAAAGGACTGAACGCAGACACTCCATGTAAGGCCAAACCATGGCAAATAAACCCCAGGGATCATCTGAGGAACAAAGGAGCCCTTGGAAAGAGGAAACAGAAGGTATGCACATGGAATAGAGAACATTTTTTTCTTGCCATTCCTATTGTGTTTGGGATGGTTGCAAATGAACTGCAGGTGGGGAGGCAGATCCAGTTCTGCATCAGAATGGCATTAACTGACTGCAAGAAAAGTAGCCTCTTATTTTTAATGTTTAGGTTAACTTCATCTGATTGTTTTGAAAAATAAAACAAAAATCTAGAAGCACCTTAAGACTCTCTAGTCTAGTCTAATGCTTAAACGCTGAAAATCTTGATTTTTGTTGGACTTGAGCCTAGTTCTTCTACTCCAGACAAACTAGGCTACCCTCTGAAAACACTTATTATTTTTATCCCATTATTAGTTCAATTTATTATTTTCCTCTTTGGAGTGTGAATTAGACATAATACAATGTCAACAGATTTAATTGAAGGTTGTTTTACATGTTGGGGCTTGGAGCAGCTCGTTCTAATTATTAAAATGTTCACTTTGGTCGTTTTCCCACTTACCATCTGCTGCACACTACTCTGCCAAAGTAGCATGGGGTCCCCTGGCACTCCCCATTACAGGGGCGGTGAAAACGCAGCCGCCACGACGCTGCCGCTCTTGCGCCCCCTCAGCGCGCGTCATTCCTGGCGCTCCTCAAAATGGCGCCTTTTGATGATCCTGCGCAGAGCGCGGGGTCGTGGGGAAGCCCGGGAGCATGCCAGAAATGACGCACGCTGAGAGTAGCACGCAGCAAAGGGTGGTCATGGTAAGTGGGGAAACGACCTTTCACACAGGAAAGGAAGCAGAGGAAAAATTGTAAAGAGGAGAATTTTGACCCTCAGTAGTCTTCTGTTTCTCAGTGGATGTCTTTTATTTATCATTTCCCTGCGTTTCCTTTCCATATTTATGTTCTGCACAATAATTTGGAATTACGAAACTGTGTACATCACACTCAGAACTACCTCCTACTAATTAAAAATGGGCATCTATTGTACATGAGACTGTATAAAAACCAAACAGGTTCATTCTTAACTATGTGCAAAGAAAATGGAGACAAAGCCACTTTTCAGCCTCACATGTGAAAATTTTTGCATTGCTTTATGACACAGAACTCCTGATGTCTGACAGTTGTTTGGGATTGTCACATGAATTTTATTTTGTCCAAGAGCCTGGGTTTTTTACATGTTTTCACAAGTGAACAGTTACATCCAAAAATGTGAGTGACAGGCATACACTTTTAACAGATGTGTATCTGGGGCAAAGTGTAGTCAGCAAGAGAGCTATGATCTGAGCATCACCCTTAGAACAAATATTACTGTGTAGTCCCCACCCCCACCCCCGCAACTTTGAAGGTCCAGGGATTGTTGGTATTGGCACAGGGGAACTGCAGCAAGAAGGGAGAGTTTTAAAATTTCCATCTACTCCTGAGTGATTGATTTTCAAACTTATCATATAAGTTTAAAGAGTTCAAAAGCTTATAATGATAGCCATCATTTTCTATATCAAAATGGTCATAGCAGGATTGCAAATTTTGAAGGCAAACAGCACTAAACTGACTGTCAATGTGCAGGTTTGGTACGGTCTTTCGCAGCTTTTTTCCATTGTAATAATTCCTGTAACATTTTTTTCCAGTTGTTGAAGATAAGATGAGCTCACAGAATTGTCAGCAGCTTTGGAAGCCCTCAAGATTTCTCAGTGAACACTTTTTCCTCCTGTGTGCTTTCCCCCCCTTTTTAAATACCTCTCTGTGTGTTGTGTTTCAACACTCTCATCACTTACTGGCAGCTCTAAGAAGCTTGTTCACAGGTTTGCCCATGGAATGTTTATATTCAAGAATGGGCATACCTGTTAATGGGATCTTTAGGGCTGCACATAGACCGATGATAGTTCCTACTCCCATAGAATGCTAAGTCATTGCATCCCCTCCCCCCACCTCTGCAACTTCAGCTTTATGCATGAACAATAGAAGATCTCGCCTCAAAGGAATGTTACTTGTTTTTTTTCCAGTTTAGGGAAATATAACTAGTGACATTGTACAAGTGCATAAAATTATATGAAGTATGGAAAAAATTGATAGGAAGCACTTTTCTTCCCATACATAAAAGCAAAACTTGGATCACCAGTGAGGGCAGTTAAGATCTTTTCCAAACTACACACAATTAATGTGAACTTCACTACCACAAATGCAGGGATGGAAAATAGCTCAGATGGCTTTAAAATTTATGAGAGAGTAAAAGGGCTATTCACCATGATGGCTAATTGGTCAATGGTGAAATAGTTGCTGGGGAGAGGAAACAACATGTCCTGCTTGTGAGCCTTCAGGGGCCATCTGGTTGGTCACTGTGTGAAACAGGATTCTAGACAAAATGGTCCTTTGAACTAATCTAGCAGGGCTCTTCTAGTGGCTGCTCTGGAGTTCAATGAACCTCCTGTGTTTTCTGATTCTTGAGTGTAAACGGAGGCTTGTTGAGCACTGGAAGGCCACATACTGTAGACTGCTGTGCTGCATTCATCTCAGACTACTGAAATGTTTGCATTCCTGAGGCAGAAGCTTCACTGGTATAACAGGAAGTAAGTCAGGTAGCTGCATCTAAGTATTTTAATAAATGACTACACATCACTTTTGGGCTCAAGGACTGAGGTAGTTTAACACAGTAGAGGCAGAACTGCAATGGAGACATCCGGGGCGACTCACCCCAGGTGCCGCCATTGCAATCACGTGTCAGGGGCAGGGGCATATTGGGGGTGGGGCGTGCCAGTGGCGTTTCAGGGCGGGAGGGGGCAGGGTGGGCAAGGCGTGGGTGGGAGGGGGCGCATGGGCAATTCATGTCCCGGGTGTAGTTTCCCCTCCCTTCATCACTGTAACACAGTCTTAATTTCCCTCTCAATTGAAGAGAAGGAGTTTAGCTCTTCAACCATGACTATTTTGCTATTCAAAACCTGCTCCTTCTTTTCACATTGTTAAGGAAGGGGTGGGGAAGAATATTTTAAAGGATGCTGTTTGAGCCCTTAAAGAAGAATTTAAAAATCAGAGGGACGTCCGGTCAGCAGAATGTCAGAGGAGTGCAATCTATTACCAGTTGCTTCCCAGCTTGGAGGACAAGTGCAGCTGACCTGAAGTTAGACGTGCCTTGACTTTTTCCTGCATGCCATTTTGTACTCCTTGCATGCACTGGGTAGCATATTGACCTTTTCCTCATCCTTTTTCCTCATCTCAAAACTCCTGTTTCTTTGGTGTGTGCTTTTTTAAAGTATTGCACATGTTTTACTGCCTCTAGCGGTTGATTCACTATAGTGGAAGATTAAATTTAGCTTATTTCCCAGCTGATTTACATGGCAGCTTCTTGTACTTGATTAAATTGGGTGTGATATTGAATGGACCGCTAAAGTGAACAGAACACATGTGGAACTTAAAAAAAACTGACAAAACAGGGACTTGAGGGTGGGGGTGGGGGAAAGAGAATTTGAAAAAGCCCAATGACTGGACATCCCCATGCCAAAGAGGTTGGACAGAAGCCAAGGCATTTTTGTCTGTCCTGCTGTACTTTGAATGGGAATGCAATGCCAGAAGAGAAGGCTCATTCCGCACATGCAGAATAATGCACTTTCAAACTGCTTTCAGTGCTCTTTGAAGCTGTGCAGAATAGCAAAATCCACTTGCAAACTGTTGTGAAAGTGGTTTGAAAATGCATTATTTTGCATGTGCGGAAGGGGCCTAAAAGTCTCAAGGAGGTTGGTAGGGGACCATCCTCCCACACACACCAGCAGTTAGCCATTACTAATCTCCAGTTCTGGATCTTGTTATTTACAGCCATCAGTTTTCAGACATCCGTGCTCTTTCCATAAGTCTAGATAACTCTTTATAAGAAAGAGACCCCGTCGCATCGCTCAGAAACACCTCAAAGCTTCTAATCCATTTGTCGGCAATCTAAATTATCTTGAATTCAGTACAGTCAGATTAAACTTCTTCCCCATAGTATTTCAAAAAGCTCAGGACTATACTGCTTTTGCGATCTGCAGAGCGGTTTAAATAAGACTGTGCCTGTTCAGTGTCAAGGCATCCTGAGCATACTGTTAAACATTTTAAGAAACGTTGGGGATATTTTGAGACATGGACAGGCTTGAGGGGGAAAGAGTTTTCGGACTGAGGGCATGAAAGAAAACTCTGTCAGTCCTTAAAAGACTGCAGAAACCTGGAAGTTGCTGATGAAGCAGACTATCTGTATGATGTTCCAAATGGTGGGATTTATATTGGAAACCTGAGCTATTTGGTATAATATAAAGATTGTTAGGCTAAGACTCATGTCTGCCTTTTGGTTTGGTGAAGGATATGTTTCATAGCAACGATTCTCAGCTCTGTGAAGTGTGCCACCTAGTGAGTCTGGAAGGAATCTTCCGTTTTTTTCATGGAATTCTGATTTGCTGACAACATAGGTAACTGATACACTTTATTCGGAAATGTAAAGTTCCCCACCCACCCACCCACCCACCCACCCCACCAGCAACAATTGTTTTCTTTAAAAGCAGTAACAAAGTTGCCAGATAAGCTATTTTATGCAGCTTTTTCAAAAGTTTCCTTTGGCTTTAAAAAATTATATTGCATTAACCCCTGCCTCTTTTTATCCCCATGTTACAAGTATAATAAACTTATATCTGTTCTTTCTTCTGTTGAATCTGATTGATTCACAGAGCCAACAAAGGAAGCAGTTTTGATAACTTTACATCTTTTACACAAGTGAATTATGTGTTCTATTTGCACACAAATGCCCTATACATAGTCAAACCGCGTCAAAAGTAACTTTTTGGTGCTCATAGGAAACAAAAGTTACAGCTGAGGATTTCATTTTGAAAACCTGAAGTATCAGGAATTGTGCCAAGATGTTTGAGGAAAACAGTGGTTTTGGTTGCAGTGCTAAGAACACTTTACTGGTAATAATTTCCATTAACGAAAGTGAAACTTAAGTTGCTTAGGGCTAGGTCCCAACATTCCAACAGGACCGGATGGAACTGTGAGTTGAAGAAATACCTCTTGCCCAAGGAGATTGATTATGATCCTTTGAATGAAAAATTCAAGAAAAGTAGCCATATTAAGATATTGCTGCAAAACTTAGTATGAGTCTTGTGATATTTAAAAGTGGATAAACATCCACAAATGATTATAGTGGAACAAAAAGTTATCCAGTTAGTTTTCACAGCACATGGGGATTCAAAATGTATCTTCTGGATCCTAGTCCAATTCTGCAATGACTATACTGCTATTTGTTTCCAAACCAGACACTGGAAATATGAATACAATATCTTTTCAGGCAGTTGCTAAATCTGAAGTATGTGATGAAGGTACTTGCAGCTGTGAATGAGTTTTCCATGAGACAATCATAATGACCCATCAGCATGGAGATGATGGTTTCACTAATGAACTGTGATGGACTTCCTAAAACCAAACCAGGCACAAAATCCGTACTTATTCCAATAACAGACAGCTGACTCATGTGTTAGAAATGCCTATCTGTGAGTCATCTGAAAGTGTCCCCTCTTCTATTGTCTAAACGGTTAATAGCTTATGAGGAATTCATGGAAGAGGGAAAAAACCTGAGCATGTTTTTCCAGGAAAAAAAAATAGAAACAGCCCTTGCTGGCTTTACATCTCAAAAGTATTCATCTGGGGCTCCACCCCCACTCCATCTTGCTGGGTACATACCAGATGTATTCTACATACTTCAATGCTGAGTGATTTCTGTTGCTCTGCAGCTATACCTTTTGAGTTTTCTAAAGTCTTTTTTCCCCCTCTTGAACCTTTCCCCTCTGGCTTCATCTAGTTCTCTCCAGAAAGAACATTATGTACCTAAGCCGTTAATTAGTCTGCTTCATTGGAGCTACTTAAAAGGAAGAGGTTAGAAGTGTGGCTAGATGATATTCCTCTTTTCCTTATACTTATTTTATGAGGAAGTGTTGGGGGATGCTTTGAAAGGTTTTTTTGTGAGCAACAAGTCACCTCAGTTAACCTGAATGATAAAGCAATTAGAAAGTTGTTTATTAGATTAATCATTCGCAGAAGCAGCAACCTGTTGTTTGGTGATGTACCTCTATATTCTGTAGGCAGTGAGTATATTTATTTATATCTAGTCTTGATTCCCAAAGCAGATTAAATCATTCTCCTCTTCTCCATTTAATTGTTACAACAACCCCAGTGTGGTAGGTTGGGTTGAAGTTATCCAGGTTATTCAATGATTTACACTCTAAAACTGATATCCTGTACACTGCAGAAAGGCCCAGTCTTGAAGACCATACCATCTGGTCTGGGTAGCAAGGCTAGAGGGTGCTGACAAAGAGCTGGAGGTTAGACTTGCACCTAATTGGCCAGTGGTTCAAGTAAGGCAGCTTTCCCAAGCCTCAGCCTAAATAGGATGGAAAATGATCAGGTTCAGCTACCCTGCTGGCAGGTGTCGAGTCCCTGCAGTGTGCTTGGGCCAGGATCCTGCAAATAATTATTGTTCTCAGGCTCTGGCCCGGGGATGGAATTGCATGCAGCCGCTTGAGTACTTTGCCTACTTTGGGCCACCCTGGCCTCAGCCTTCTGCCTTCACCATTCCTGCAGAGTGGAAGTTTTCCGTGAAGAGTTTTGGGTCCAGGTTTGTGTCCTGCCCTGGGCACTGAGGGGCTGTTGGCAAAGCCTCCGCTGCAGGCTCAGGTGGGATGGCTTCTGGTGCTGCTGGATCATTGTCAGCCAGCACTTCTGCCATGTTAGGTCCTGCTGGTCCTCCTCGGCTGGTGTCCTTGGTTCCTTGTGCTCTTCCTATAAGGACTCTGAGTTGCTGAATTGACCAACGGGGGTCATGACAGCTGAGAGCAATGATTCTAAATATACTTGGAGTAATGTCAGAGCTCCATGTGTGGAGAGGCAGATGCCAGTGCCTGGGGCAGCCAAGTCTGGCACAACACAAGGTGATGGGTGGTGCCCAGCCAGGTTGGGTATATGTGGGGAAGGCAGTGGCTGCTGGCCCAGCTGAGCCCTATATGAATCAAGGCAGTGACTGACCAGGCCATGCCAGGCAATGCCTGTCCAAACCCCATATAAGGCAAGGCAAGGCAAGGCAGCACCTGGTCAAGCCCTGAGCAAGGCAGAGAGCAGCATCCAGTTAAGCCCTTATGTGAGGCACCTCTCATATATACCACCTGTATATGGATCAGCAGTCTACAGTGGATTATTGAAACTGTCTGAAGGTACGTAGAACATTTGGTATACCATATAGCAATACCCATTTGCATTATCTGAAATGATGAGCCATTTATTGTGCAATTCAATGCAGAATTGGTGGTGGAAAGCGCCATCAAGTCAGAGCTGACCTTTTCCTTACAATACTCAGTGCCACTTTGATGCGTATGTTCTTCTGTCTTTCTCTTGCTCTGATAATCCAAACACTTTTACAACCTTCAGATATGATATTATATTGTTATTTGGTAAGGAAGCCTAATCTTTCAAACTGTAGAAACGGCAGCTATAGCCCTGACTTTGGATAATACAAACCACTTTGTGAATGTATTTTCAGGACAACAGTCTGTACATTGGTACAAACTGTACTCACGCACGTTCCTTCATTCTATACTGATTTATGTGGGCATGATTTAGATTAATCTGGGGTGGTCTCTTTCTTTCCAAAATATCTTACAGAGGCATACAGCCAATTCATCGAATGCCAATGTAACAGGAAAAATATATTCCACAATAGAAATTGGACAATGAATGTACTTATTGGATTCCGTTGCTCTGTACCCTTCACTGTCAAATGATTTATTTGATAAATATTGAGTCAACCTGTTCTCATGTCAACTAATCCCCAGGCCTCAGAAGTGTGTTTTGAGAGCTGGCTTGAACTGGAATCCTAGTCCATGTTCATTGACTTGCTACTGTTGTTTCCAAATGCTTCTGTCTGACTGCTTGAAAAGTGACTTACTGCAATCTCACTAGAAACAGAAAGCTGTGTAGAGTTCCTTTTTAGGAATATATAATATTTGATGGAATGAACACAATATGATCTTTTTTTGCAATTAGGAGTACTGCAGTAAATATATTTAGAAGAGTAATTTGGACTTATTTAATTAAACTTATTTATTTGTTTATGGAAAGCATTTTCTATCGCCTTTTCACCCTATCATGGTCCCCAAGGCAGCAAACATTTAAAAAAATCGAAGCATTAGAACAATTAAAAACAACATTACAATTATAAAATAATTTAATAAAACTTATAACAAACAATACAAGAGGAGGGCCAGTTACCATTATTGGGGGTATGCCAACAAAAAAGCCTTTAGATGCTGACAAAAGGCACCACTAGAGGAAGACAGATGAATCTACCTAGTTCCAAAGTTTGGCGCCACAACAAAGAAAGCCTTCTCTCTGGTCACCACTCATCTTACCCGAGAAGGGGGGGGGGGCAGCTGAATCAGGGTCTCAAAAATATCCAGAGTTAGCAAGTAGGTTCATATGGGAGCAGGCAGTCCTTTAGCGATGTTGGTCCCAGGCTGTACAGGGCTTTAAATGTCAATACCAGCACCTAGAATTAAACTCAGAAGCAAATTGGAAGCCAGTACAGATGGAACAAGATTGGAGCGATATGGTTCCTGCAACCCACTTCAGTCAACACTCTGGCTGCAGTATGCTGTGCCAACTGCAGCCTCAAGACCAGAGGTGGAGCGAGGGGAAACCATGCCTGGGCCGTGTGCGCACCCTGCGCCCCTGCTGTAGCATTGCCCACCTCCGCCCCAGAACACCATGCCACGCCACGCCCCCACCACATCCCCTCGACGGCCCAGCCACACCTTCGCTGCTGCTCTGCCCAGGGTGTCATGCCTTCCTGTCCCGTGGGCGCTACGCCTCTGACAAGGAGCCATGATACTGTTTGGCCAATATATAGATATTAAAGCTACTTTAAATTACCGTATATACTTGTGTATAAGTTGACCGGCATATAAGTCAAGGCACCTAATTTTACCACAAAAAACTGGGGAAACGTATTGACTCGCATATAAGTCAAGGGTGGGAAATGCAGCATCTACTGGTAAATTTCAAAAATAAAAATAGATACCAATAAAATTACATTAATTGAGGCATCAGTAGGTTAAATGTTTTTGAATATTTATTACAAAGAAAAACAGTAAACTAGCTTTGTAAGCCCTGATTCTCCCTTTAAATCCACTTAGAAGGGGGGGGGGTGATTTAAAGGGAAAATTTGAGGGTGCCTGTTTATGTTAGCAGTACCAACATTTCAGAGTATCTTTAGGAAACCCTCCTGATGATACCACCCAGGTTTGGTGAAGTTTGGTTCAGGGGTCCAAAGTTATGGACCCTCAAAAGGGTAGCTCCATCTACTATTAGCTTCCATCGGAAACAATGGGGGATGGGAGCACCCATTTTGGGGATCCATAACTTTGGACCCCCTGAACCAAACATCACCAAACCTGGCTGGTATCAGCAAGAAATTATCCTGATGATACCACCCAGGTTTAGTGAAGTTTGGTTCAAGGGGTGCAAAGTTATGAACCCTCAAAATGTAGTCCCATCTACTATTAGCTCCCATTGGAAACAATGGGGGATGGGGCACCCCCTTCGGGGGTCCATAATTTTGGACCCCCTGAACCAAACTTCACCAAATTTTGGTGCCACTAGCCTATAAACTGCGCCCCCTGGAGGCCAACAAAGTAAAAACCCTAAAATATTTTTTAAAATACACCTCACTCGCGTATAAGTCGAAGGGGGCTTTTTCAGCACAAAAAATGTGCTGAAAAAAATATGCGAGTATATAGGGTACTCTTTTTTGTTGGCTGATACCACATGATGGGTGTTCATGTTATCTATGTGTGCTGTTTTCACATGATGGCAATTCTTCATACTGCTTTCACTGTTGATATGAATGCAGATGCTTTTACAATGGCGAGAGTCTACATGGCATTCAGCCCCTCTCCCTACACACACATGTCCCTTGCCTAAGTCCCTGGGACTGCCATTTTGGAAGCGGGGCTTTTTAACCTGGTAGTTGCTAGGTCTCTATATTGCAACAATATTATGATAGTGATATTACCTACTATTTCCTCTCGGTCATCAGCCAGTTCTGGAGAGCATGTTAACCCGAACTGTTCTTCCAGGCCTACAACGAAGGCTGTACAAGACTTATTGAGATCTGATTGTTTCCCCCTCTAGGAGTTAGTATGTGTTTTGTGGGCAATACTGATTTATTGCCATCTAGAGAAAGTGACTGCTGAGTATTTTAATAATGTTTTGAAATTTATATAATTTTTGTGATGTTAATATGTATGTTAGCCACCGGGAGTGCGGGATATCACATTGAATAAAATAAAAATAAAACAAGTCTCCAGCTTTCATTTACAAAAATAAGTCTCTAGTGTTGCCCTATATCACCCCCTCCCCAAGACCCATGCCTTGTTGGATTTGAAATCTGCTTACATTCTGAAGTGCATCCATACATTTTATATCAAGACAGGGATTCTCTGGTTAAAATTCATTTTTATTAGTTTTAACAAAAAAATCAAAAATAATGAAGTTGCAATTGAGGCACTTTTAAAATGAAGTAGCTCCCCTGCCTGTATACTCCAAGGAAACTTTAGAAAAAATTGTGTGACCCTCCAAAGCTCCTCACACCCAGGATTAGGAATCATCCAGATTTACAGGATAATAATTGAGGCTTTAGGCATCTCCCGCTCATTAAAAACTACCTCTGCAATTCAATTAAGGTCTCAGGAAGGGCCATCAGTTTATTTTCTGGCCATCAACCAGATCATCCACCACCCTGAGTCACATCTAACCCAAGCTTATTCATCAATGTGTGACTGGAAATGTCTCTCAGTCTTTAATATATCACTTTGGTACTTCTCTGATAATAACACAGCAATAGAAAGTTTGAACTATCACATAACAGTCAGGATCCTGCTCCTTTCATCAATAAACTTTCAGATCCTAAGATTGGACCAATCTCTTTGCAACCCAAATTTCACCATTGGGCCCTATACTTTTGGACCCTATACTTTTGGCTGAATCTGAATGTAGGGGTGAGCGCGCGAACCCGGCAGAACCGTAGAAGGAGCACCAGGCATGCCGGTGCCGGCTACAGCCTTCCGGGCGCACTCGCTCCCCCAACCCCCGCTCCCCCCATGAGTCACGGGTCATGAACTGCCTGACTCGCGGTCACCAGGTGTCGCACACAAAAGGACACAAAGGCTCCTGCCCTCAGGTGAAGATTAGACCCAGACATGGATGCTTCCTCCCGCACGTAGCAGCCCGATGAGATCATGCATCACATGATGATCTCCCGCTCTCCCGCTCTCCCGACCTCCCGACCTCCCGTTCTCCCGCCTGCCCGACCCCTTTTACACGCCCCCATTGAAACCCTAATAAAAGGTGTGAGGGGCGAGCGCACAGCAGAGTTGCCAGGATCACGGGATCCCTCGCTTCCTGCTTGCTGGCTCTCTCCACCAGATGAAATCTCCGCGTGTCGTCTCTTCCCTGGGACCTCGTGGGTACGACTACAAGCTGGTGCCGAAACCCGGGAATCCTCGAACCTCTGCCGTGACTTACCGTCGCCTGGGAAAGGGCTTCTCGGTACCGATCGTCTGCTGGATCGGCGCATCCAGGGACCCACCCCCTCGGTACCGACCATCCGCTGGATCGGCGCATCCAGGGATCCGCGTTCTCAGACACTCTCTCGTCTGATCGAACCAACCGGTAAGCATGGGCGCTTGCAAAAGCACGGCTTTTGACAAGTACGTTAGCGAACTGAAAGCGCTAGCGAAATGCGGCAGGGTCTCCGTAAAGAGAGGGGAGCTGCGCGAATTGGTTGAGGAGATTGATAGGCAATGTCCATGGTACCCAGAAAGGGGGACATTCAATCTTAAGGACTGGGAAAACATTGGGCGCACTCTGCACAGAGAGCCTCGCGCGCCGATGTCACTGCTACTGACGTGGAGACAATGTTATGTCGCCATCAGCCTGCAGGTCCATGGTGTCTTTGCCATGGATCTCCCTCCTTTTGATCTTTCACCTTCAATTTCAAGCCCGGAATTTTCTCTATCCACTAAACAGGACGCCTGTCCTACTCCCGTTTCACTTGCTTCCTCCTCTCATTCAAACTCTCCCGCTCGTGCTCTCGCTGCCAGGCCGCCTCCTTCTCTTGCTCCGCCTTCTGCTCCGCTTCCCCCTCCCGTTTCTGAAGCCACCACACCTCCATCAATGCCACGTAATGGCACGAGTTTCAAAACTCTAGCAGAGCGTATTACCCACGATCTGCAGAGGAAGGAAACCCTGACGGAAGACGATGCCGACCTCCTCGCCGTCTGCCCAGCCCACTACACTGACCACGTGGGGGAGGACGGCGCCGTTCAACGGGTCGTTGAGTATCGTCCCATAGGCTATAATGTTCTCACTGAGCTCCGCAAGGCAATACGGGACGTGGGGATCACCAGCCCCTATGTGAGAGGCATGTTGGAAGCTGTCATGCGGAATCACATAATGGTTCCGGAGGACTGGAAAACCACTTTTCACATGCTCTTGAACCCTGCGCAATTTGTTGTTTGGGAAAGCGAATACCGCCAACAATGCATAAGCAGAGGAGCAGCCTCTGGCGGCGCCTATACCGCTGCGCAGCTCTATGGCTGCGAAGGCTTCGCCCTTCCCGACGCGCAGATCGTCCTGCCGGAGGCCACCCTTAAGGTTGCCTCTGACTGCGCCTACAAGGCGTTTGTAAGAGTGCCCGCTGCCGGGCAGCCAACCCAGAGCTTTTCCAACATCCGGTAAAAGCCTCAGGAGCCTTATGCTGAATTCCTGAACAGGCTCCAGGAGGCCCTGCAGAGGCAAGTCGACAACGACGCAGCCCAACACGAGCTCCTCATGCACCTCGCCAAAGAGAACGCCTCCGCTGAGTGCCGCAGGGCGATCACGGGCTTAGGGAAGAACCCCGAACTGGCTGACATGCTTAAGTCTTGCCAGGATATCGGATCTTCCGCCCATCAGGCCAGTCTCCTCGCCGCGGCACTCTCCACCACCCGGGGACAACCCCAAGACAAGTGCTTCAACTGCGGCAGACGGGGACACTTCCGGAGGGACTGTAGGTCGCCCGGTGGGGGGGCTTACAACCCCGACGGAGGAGGGCTCCCCCCGGGAGATGAAGGCCTCCAGAAAAGCCCCGAACCAAATGCCCCCGATGCCGAGAGGGCTTCCACTGGAGAAGCGAGTGCCCATCGGGAAACTCTTACCCGGGCCTCTCCCCAGCCCAGGACCAAAGAGGAGAATACTAAATCAACCCCGAGAACCGAGGCCCGAACCCAAGCCACCTCCTCCCAGCGGTATCTCCCTCTCCTGCACCCAGCCCCTCTCCCTTAAGTTTCCCAATGAGATCCTCATTGCTCCAACCCAGTACAGCGACCCCATTCCCCCAGAGGCCATCGGGTTAATCTTGCCCAAAGCCTCCGCCGCTGAGCAGGGACTGTTTGTCGTCCCGGGAGTCATTGACTCTACGCACCAAGGAGCCGTTCACATTCAGGTGTGGACAAACATCCCGCAGGAATTGCCCAGCGGAACCAGTTGTGCGCAGCTGATCCTCCTGCCCCACATACCGCCTGCCGCCGATTCAATAAAGGCCACAAGCCCAGATCGCCATCAGGACGCAGCCGGCACCACTGTAGTGGCGGTAGAAACGCCCATCGGTAGCTCCCGCCCGTACCTGGAGCTCACTATAGAAGGGTGTCCATTCAAGGGACTTGTGGACACCGGCGCCGACGTAACCGTCATCAGAGCAGCCGAGTGGCCTGATCAGTGGCCGACCGAGGCTTGCCCGCGCATCTGGGGGGTGGGGGGGGGGAAGCAGACCGCGAGACGAAGCACCCGCCCACTCACGGTCCACAGTCCAGGGCTTGAGCGACAGCTCACAGTCCGCCCCATCGTCTTGGACATCCATGTTAACCTGTGGGGAAGGGATCTCATGAGTCAAGTAAAGACGACTCTAGTTTGGGATGGATAAATCCACTCCTGCCATGGCCGCTACCCAGAAGAAGAACAGATAGCAGCTGGCCATGTTGAGATCCCCACCCCCCAGCTTTGACTGTGTTCCCTGCCTCCACCCCAGAGCCCCCGCTCTGGAGCACCCTCCTCCTCTCCCACTTCGTTCTACTTTTTCAACCAGCAAAGGCAGGAGGGCCAATTGGCTGACTGGCCCTCCCTAGATTAAAATCTGGGCCCGTCCTGGTACCGCAGCACTGCCAGGACAGGCCCCAGGTTAGATTCTCCGGTTAATTATAGTTTAAGCACTATAATCACTTCTAAATCTATTAAAGACCCTAGGCTATTCCGGCGTCTCTGGCCGAAACCGCCCCTTAAGGAGCGGTCTCTGGCCGGCGCCAAGCCAGGATACTCAAATTCGATCCCAAATTCTGAACGCCATGCCTGCCTCAACCTCTGCGATCACGGTAAGTATATCTACCCCAGGGTGGAACCTCCCCCAGTCTCTTGTCCCCAAGACCAACTCCCAAATGTGTGATTGTCTTGCTCTTCTGACGCACCTCCAAAAGTCCTTTTGTCCTGCAAATTAGATATGCATACCCACAATCCCCCGACGGTCCACTCGCCCCCCTCTCTTTGGGGGCTCGGGCCGTCGCTCCAACGCACCCTGATGATGTCCTTGAAGCCAACTCCCCATAGGAGTTGCCTGCCCTTCATACCCCCTATCCTATGTCCAAACAAACTAAAGAAAGGGGAGTAGGTGGGGCCTCCATGGCCTGCCCCCCCTGCAGAATTGAAATTGAACATTGAACAATTCAAACCTGCTCTCAGGCCCACTCCCACCTGAGCCAAGACCAAGCTTGGCGGGGCCCGGCCCCCTCATAACCTGGGGGAGGGGGTATGCTTCAATCCTTCTCCCTATAGGTCCCCAGTGGGTCCCAGCTACGCCATGTCCAACCAACCCATGGAATGGCACCAGAAGGAAACCAACCCGATCCCGGAGATGGAGCGGATCTCCCTGGAAGATCCAGCCCCGCGACCTCGACGGAACCGCCGCCAATGCCAGAACGGCTTGAGGACCCAGATGACTTGGGGAGACGTCAAGGCAACGACCGGCCGGGCTCGAGAGCTGCTGCAACAGCAAGGCTGCCCCGAGACACCCGAGGGTCTCTGCGCTGCCATCTTTGCGATCATCACTGCAAACTCCGCAGTCACCATCATCTGCCTGCTCTGCTGCCTCTTGCCGGTGACGCTCGGTCACCCCCTTTTGGAGATCAACCAAGTCAACATCTGGGAGCGGTTCGCTGCCGCTGCCAACGTCTCATCCTTCTGCCTGGGCCAGTATCTCGGAGTGGGAAGCTTGCTAAGCTCCTGCCTACTCCCTGTCTGCAAGGCCCCTGGAGATTTCCTGGAAGAGTCGGGCCTGAGCCCCTTCATGAATGCCTCGTCCATCCGATACTCCATGAGCGCCGATTGGGGACCCGTTGTTCAAACCCTCCCCGCCGGCGCCCTCTCTCTCATCACCCAAACCGTCGCCAACCACGAGTCCAACACTTGCGCCCGCATTGCTGATGTGGCAGGACAGGAAACTGGCCTGAGCCCAGTCACCGGCTCGGCCAACTGGAACTGCATGCATGTTGAGGACATTCCCCCCCATATATGGGAACATCTTCCTCCCTAAAGGCTGGTTCTGGACTTGCGGGGAGAGAACCTTCAACTACATTCCCACTCGCCTTTCTGCCGGAACTCTTTGTTGCCTTAGCTGTCTTACCATCGTCCTGCCTCAGGCTCCACCCTGGGAGCCCAAACGCCGCCGCCGCTCCGCTCTTTCCCTCGACCCTTCCTGCCGGAGCGACGCGGTCGCCCTTTCCAAAGCCGAGTATGTTTCCCTCGCGACCTCCTTGGTGGGAGTCCCCGGACTCGCCACCTATAACGCTAAGACTATTGGCCGGCTGGCCTGTGCCCTTGCGAAGTCCATTAATTCCACCTCCACCGCTCTGGATGCTCTGGCCTCCGAGCAACAAGAACTTCATCAAGCGACTTTAGATAATCGTGCCACTATTGATTATTTGTTATTACTGCATCACCAAGGTTGTGAGAATGTACATAATATGTGTTGTTTTAATCTCTCTGATAATTCCCATTTGATTCACATGAAAGTTCGTGAGTTACAAGATGTTGTATCTAATCTGAAATACGATGTGTTGCCTCACTGGTGGTCAGCCCTTTGGAGCTGGTTGCCGGGGGGATGGTTGAGTGCTATTGTACAATTCTTCATTGGTTTGATTGTATGCCTTGTTGTTGGATCTTGCCTTGTTCAGTGTGTATCCGCCTTTGCCTGTAACATTTGTAAGAAACCCCTTGACTTTCCCCTACGCCGCAACCAGGTCCTCATGCTGCACAAACAACTCAGCCAGCTTGAGCAAGTCCCTGGGGAGGCAAGCATCCCCCTAAATTGCCCCAACTAATTCGGCTTCCTTCCTAAAAAAAAAAGAAACGGGGAGATGTAGGGGTGAGCCCGCGAACCTGGCAGAACCGTAGAAGGAGCGCCAGGCATGCCGGTGCTGGCTACGGCCTTCCGGGAGCACTCACTCCCCCAACCCCCGCTCCCCCCATGAGTCACGGGTCATGAACTGCCTGACTCGCGGTCACCAGGTGTCGCACACAAAAGGACACAAAGGCTCCTGCCCTCAGGTGAAGATTAGACCCAGACATGGATGCTTCCTCCCGCACGTAGCAGCCCGATGAGATCATGCATCACATGATGATCTCCCGCTCTCCCGCTCTCCCGACCTCCCGTTCTCCCGCCTGCCCGACCCCTTTTACACGCCCCCATTGAAACCCTAATAAAAGGTGTGAGGGGCGAGCGCACGGCAGTTGCCAGGATCACGGGATCCCTCGCTTCCTGCTTGCTGGCTCTCTCCACCAGATGAAATCTCCGCGTGTCATCTCTTCCCTGGGACCTCGTGGGTACGACTACATCTGAATCTGAATTGGACCTATACTTTTGGCTGAATGCTATCAAGGATCCTAGCGCTGCACCATATTTGTTCAGTTCCTGTATTAGCTTCCTGTATCTGTACTCAAGTAGATCCAAGTGCATGAGAAGGGCATGTCAAGTGCTCCATTCTCATAGCTGGTTCTGCTATGACAAGCAGAGTAGGTTTTCCTTTCTCCTGATTCCAGATTTGATCCTCCATGTCTTCCTTTTCCCTCTTGTCCCTTAGGCCATTTCTGCACAGGCCATTTACGGCACCCTGGGGACGGCAAAAACGCCATCCCCAGGGAGCCGTTCACACAGGCGGCACTGTGAAAACGCAGCAGCGCCGACCTGGCTCCCCTCCCCCAGGGTGGCGTCAGGCGAACGGCACCGCCGGGAATGCACTGTTTTCCCCATCCCTCTCCCACTCACCTCGTTGCCTTCGTCACCCTGCTGGCCTCCTAAGACCCTCCCTCGCTGTCCTCCGACCCCATGCGGAGCCGCCTCTCTTGCGCCGGCCTCACCGGGGGCCACTCTCACGTTCCGGTGCGAACGGCCCCCCCCTCCACCGGCAGAATTCCTGCCGGTGGGGGAGCGCCCTTTCCGCACTGCGGAAAGGGCCCAAGTGTCTCCAATTCCTGTTCCAGATCATCTGTCCTACTGCAAGTTGGAAGAGGAAAATGTTATCCTTAATTTAAGAAGTATATACAGTCTTTAAGAATCACTTACTGAGTAGATGGGTGGAAAGATGGAATTTCCTCTTGACCATGTTGCTGAGCAAGCAAATTCCTGTTTACAATTTCTTGTTTGCTTGTTATGTAATGTGGTTTTAATTGTTTTGGGTTCTGAGGCTATATTTTCACAGGGCGCAAAGATGAAAGAACAGTAGGTTGTTGTGATTAGCAACCCAATGTTTAATTGATGTTTGCTTTTAAAACTTTTCTTGGAAGGAGACAGCAAAATTAATTGGCAAAATGAAAATGAATCAGTTGCTATTTCAGATGAGAAGTATGAGGTCCAAGTTTTGCCATGTACCACTTTATTTAGGTTCATAATGTTCAGAAGCATCCAAGTAGAGATGCAAGCATGAAGCAAATTGGGGCACATTTGTGGAATGTTGTTAGTGTCATTCTGGCCCAAACCAAGTTTCCTGCTGTCCTCTTCCATTTTCTCTACCCCTCCCCTCTTTATCATACTAGCTAACAATGAGCTCTGTTTCAAATTGTACTTGGCTTGCTTACAACTGGGAAGACGGAGGAGATCAATTGATGTTTTTGTGTGAATCATTGTTGACTATGAAATCCTAAGAAAGCTTTCTTGTGAAAAAGCCCAGTTAAACAAACTGGGAGTCACTACCAAGAACATTTGCTTATGATTGCCTCTCAGTCTCTGTCCAGCCATTTTTGCAACAACCAGAGATACCTGAATGTTCTGGGAACCAGGGAGCTCAATTACTGGAGATTCTCTCAATTGTGCTATTCTTTCAATTGTGCAATTCTTTCAAACGTTGTCACTTTTGTCAGCTCTATGGAAGTAGAAAGAACTGGGTTGGATCCAACACAAAATTTCCACCTAAACTAGATCTCTTTCTTAAGAAGAAAGACAAGGAAAAGAGCTGTCTGCACTAAGGCAGCTTTATTGTATCCCCACTTGCATTTTTGCTTGCAAAACATCTTGTGTAACTGATTTGTAGGTGCCATGATACATAAGGAGGAAAGTGCTGGATATAGCACAAGATCTGTGTTAAGTCTGTTTATGCTTCTGCTTGTAAACTGCAGGATCTAAGCCATTGTATGGAAACAGAAGAACAGGAAGAAGAGTTTGGATTTATATCCCCCCTTTTTCTCCTGTAGGAGACTCAAAGGGGTTTACAATCTCCTTGCCCTTCCCCCCTCACAACAAACACCCTGTGAGGTGGGTGGGGCTGAGTGGGTGCAAACAGCACTCACAGGAGTTTGCTGAAATCTGGGAAAACAAAACCAAAATATATTGTAAGATGATTATAACAGTTCATAAAAATCTGCTGATTCCACCCTCTGGGAATTTTAAATTTTCCTGAGATTAAGACCATATTTGAAGAAGAGAAGAGGCATCACTGATCACAATCAGACTCAGGCTATTAAAAGATGAAACATTAATCCCAAGAATGTGAAGCCTCTAGATAGAATGATATGACCCTGTGAGGGAAGAACATTAGCTGCCACTTGGATTTTATCCATCCCAAGCAGCAGGTGCCCGTGTTTAAATTACTATTGCTTGAAGCAGTAACTACACCCTGTTTTATGAAAGCTGTTTGTGGTTAAAACACTCATTATCTTTGGGCAGGCCAAATTGGGTGAGATTGCAGCTGGTGAAACTGATATTATTCAGCAAGAAGGGAGGTGGTAGGCCTTTTAAACTATCAGGAGAGAAATAATTCCTTCAGTCTGCTCTCTTTGCTTTCTTCACAGCTTCATTTTGAGCAGACTAGGAAGGATGCTTTAAATTTTAAAGGAATTCCAGCAGATTTAAACTGTCAGCCATATGACAATGATAGGCTATGTGGCAACTTACAGGTATTTGTTTTGTGGCTGTTTTTTTCTATGTGTCTTCTTCACATCAGCATTTCATTTCAGTAAGAAGAGTCCACCTAATCTGTTTACCACAGTAGTTGGTCACATTGTAGTGATGAAATTTACCATTTAAAGGTATCCCCTTACATTTAACAGTGTTCAAGAAAAGTTAATTTGAGGACTTGCCCTCAATTATTCTAGAAGGAGGCTTAGGGGCTACTGTTCAAAATGTTTCATCTGCTCTTCATCTTAAAGTTATTTTTAGTCATTCATCATTATGGTAGTCTTCATCTATGAACCTCCAAAACATTACACAGAGACTTTGGGAAAATCCACAAGCAGAGCTCAAAGGAATCTGCCATTGCCCATAGTTTCTATAATTTATGTGACCAGTTGTGAGGGGAACTATAATGTCACCATGTTCTGCTATATGCATATTGCTTATTTCTGGCTATTCCATTCCTTGATGACTGTATATGTAATGGCATGTCAGTTAGGATTACTCTAAATAAAAGTGATAGCAGGAAATTCATTACCCCTTTTTTCTCCTTCCAGTTAGTTCACATGTGACAACACATTGTTATCAAGTTCCTTGTGAATCCTGTATCCGATCTGTCGTTTCTCCTGCTGAATTTGGCTTTCTCCCAGAGAAACCAGAGACTGGCAACGAACTATAAAATGTGACTCTGAAGATCAAGCATTAGCAAGTCAGGGCAAGTGTGTATTCAGGCAAGGGCCCAGAGACCTCTTAATGTAACATGACGTATAGCTGTTTCAAAATAACCAGTGTGTGACTGCTTATATTCTTCCATTTTTTTTGTTTTCCTTTGGAAAGCTATCATCTTTATCTTGCAGATGTTTGTCAAATTTTTACCACATACTGCTCTGGTTCATCCTTGTTTAGGGTTGCCAACCTCCGGGTCGTATGTATAAGTACCAGTCTGCACCAAAAAGCTGTAGGTCAACAAAGACCAACCAATATTTAAATTGACTAGTACTTCTCATTCTGTTATTTCCATAGCATATTAGATCTTCAAATATACATACACATAACTCAACAATATTCAATAAATGTATACAATAATGTGTCAAACATCTTTTGTCCTCAATTCTTTAACAAAAGATGAAACATAAATACATATGTATAGGAAACTGAGCACACTGGTTTGGGTTTCAGTTTTGTGCTACTTCTTGTCAGCCTATCTATAAAACAAACAAAATTAAAAGGTACATAATGACAACAAAGAATCCAAACCCTAATATTTTAGAATGATCATTCCATCTTCCAAAATGCCTTCTATGACATAGTAAGCAAACTTACTTAGCATATGCTACAATACTGTGTGCATTTCTGAACCAATGCACTCACAATGCCACAAAGAGCTCAAAGTAAAACGGCTTTTCTAAACACAAAAACCATATACAAAATACATTTGTGTATTAACATGCAGGAAAAGTAGTATACAGAAAAAAAATACAGAAACATTTCAAACAAAATCCCTTTCTAACAGGACTGCGGTTTTGCTCCAGTTCTCAAGCTGTGCAATTGTCCTCCAAGAGGTGCAGAGCATGCTCCCACTGTGCAGAAATTTAAAGGGACAGATACAAAATTAACACACCTGTGCTGCTCAGACAAACGCTGACAAGTCCAAAGACTGATTGAGTCCAGAGTGATAAGTTGTGTTCAGCCAAAATACGTACCTAGATTTAACTTGTCTCAGTTTCCATTACATGTCCAGTTCAGCTCCTCATGGTTCCATGACCTCCAGTGTTGTAAACGTGAATGTCAGGTGCATGTTTCTTTTCCATGTTTCTACCAGTGGCGCTTTTTTGATGTTGCTTTTAATTCTTGAAATGTGTTCTAACGTTTTTACGTATTCATAGTGTAAAAGTAAACAGTTGAAGGTGGGCTGACAGACACTAACTACTTAGGCCTCAGAGGTTTTACAGTAGCTCCTGGTGGAAAGAGGTGTGAGGGTTGCTGTTATGCTTCAATGGCACTGTGCTGGCAATTTTATTGGGGGCTCTGGTAGTGATGTTGTTCCAAGGAGGGGCACGAAATTTGCTGAACAGCTGCTGGTGACTCTCTTCAGGCAACACACCTAAGTTTGTTGAAGTTTGGTTGAGAGGGCACCCACTGGTATGGGTATCCAAGTGAAGGAAAGCTTCAACAAACTTGGTTGGTTCTTGTAGGGAAAGTCACCAGCAGCTGTGCAGCAAATTTGGTGCATCTACCTGGAACAACAGAGCCCCCAATAAAATTGCCAGGACAGTGCAGTGGAAGCAGAACAGCAAGCCCCAAATAAATCGATGGTGGGAAAAAGGGACCTTTTTTACCTACATGTAGATTGTTGCTGATGGCTGCCTGATTCTCATATTATAAATGACTGGGTTTCATTGTAGCCTATGGGGAATTTCTGGGGGTGTCTGTAGGGGGCACATTTTTCAAGGTAGAGGCACCAAACTTGCAGGGTGGCTTCAGGAGACCCTCCTGATAAGTCCACCCAAGTTTAGTGGGGACTGGTTCTGGGAATTCCGTGCCTCTGCCTTGACTCATCCCCTTTTTAAAATCCAAAAGCTGGGAATTCCAAGAACCTGCTTATATCAGTACAACACTATAGTGATATATCAGTGGCTTTTTCTGCACAAAACATTCAAAATGTTTTGCAAATGTTTTGAAAAGAATCTTTTTCACATAGCCCATAAAAATAAAGTGTTTCAGGTGAAAATATTTCTTTTCTTTAAACACACACACACAGACACAGACACACACGGCTTTGATTCTATGGAGACTCTATATCTGATGTTTTGCCAGTTCTGATGTCAAATCTGTATAGCATCGAATCACACACAAAATTTAAAATAGGAAAATAGGCATGTTCGGTCATCAGCAGGCAAAAATGAATTTATTAGTGTAAAGCAATGAGGGAAATGGTGGGCAGCTGTGATGCCAGATAAGAAAACGTCTGCAGGAAACTTCAGCATAAATGGCACAGAATCTGTGAAGCAGCGGACAATGGCAGATAGCAGAGAAATGAAAGTAGCAGAGGCAAAGGATGACTTGGAGCTTCAAATTCAGACCGAGAAATAAAATGTTTCCTGTATTGCAAATGCCTTGATCCTCTTTGATCTGAGATTGCAAATGCATTAACAGTCCAGGTGCTCGGGAGCAACAACTGCAGAAGGCCATTGCTTTCACATCCTGCACGTGAGCTCCCAAAGGCACCTGGTGGGCCACTGCGAGTAGCAGAGAGCTGGACTAGATGGACTCTGGTCTGATCCAGCTGGCTTGTTCTTATGTTCTTATGTTCTTATGTTCTTATTGTTGAAGGCTTTCATGGCCGGATTCAACTGGTTCTGGTGGGTTTTCCAGGCTGTGTCGCCGTGGTCTGGTGGATCTTGTTCCTAACGTTTTATCTACATCTGTGGCTGGCATCTTCAGAGGTTTATCACAGAGGGAAGTCTGTTACACACTGTGTCCTGTGTGTAACAGTGTGTAACACACTTTGTGGACACAGTGTGTAACAGACTTCCCGGAAAACCCACCAGAACCAAAACGTTTCCTGTTTCTCCACACAGGCAAGCAGGAAATGTTTTAAAAACGTTTTTTTTGGGGGGGGGGAAGATCACTAAATAACTGGATCTAAATAAAACTTTTTGAGGGTGAAACCATGTGGAACTCCTGGAGAAAACATTTTATTTTCCTGTCTCAAAACATTTTATTTTTGTTGTGCAGAAAGGGCCAGTATTTCAGGGCTGCTCTTTTTTTTTTCAAAAAAGAAAGAAACAAAACCTGAAGTCATTGTGAGGGCAGGGGGAGAGGGAGCGGTTTAATGATGATGATATTGCAATAATTGAGAAGTGGTGTGGAGGTGGGTGGAACAAAACTGATAAAAAATTAAGCTAGGAAAAAGCTGACTCAAAATTGATCTGGATAAAGAGGGGAGGGGGAAACAACAACAACAACAACAACAACAAACCTAAGTGAAAACTAAAGGCAGAAAAATGCCTGCAGAAATAGGGCATAAGTTGAAGCACTATGGGATCAGAACCAACAATAAACCTTGTGCAGAAAAGAGCTGTGAACATCATTTTTTGTCCATAACATACCAGAGGAAGTATGCTGGTTTTCATTTTTTAATTAAATTGGACATTTTATTGTTTTATTTTTTCAATATTAATTTTTATTAAAATTTTGAAGATATAAAGAACACATTATATACAGTACATACCAAATATTGTAACATTATGCTTCAACAATATACACATAATGAATTCACAAAGTAAACACAGAGCATTCAAGCTAAACTTCCTATGTCCTCTTAGTAATATTATACATCTAGCTTTCTTATCCCCTATCTAAATTTACAGGATGATTTAAACTTAACATTCCATAATAACAATTTGTACTCTATCTGTCAAGTTAATATATCTTGTCCAATACTCCCAATTCTGTTTATACGTTTCATGTGGCAAATTACGTATTTGATGTGCCATTCTCTCCATTGTATAAAAGTAATGTCCTTTAAGTTTCCACTCTTCTACCTGAGGCATTTTGTCCGATTTCCATTCTGTGCTAATACTTCCTTTGCTGCTGTTATCATGTGATACAAAATATGCATATGTGGTGTTAATTTCTGATTCTTAAATAGTGCGGGCCTCAATAAGTAAGTGATCGGATGAATGGGGAAATTATATCCTATCACTGTCACTATTTCCTTGTGAATCGTTTTACAGTAATCAAACACCTTGTCACAAGACCACCACACATTATTACTTCTCTCTCCGTTTTCTATTCCAACAGTGTTTTATTTTTGGTGTCAAACTTCATCAAACATCCTCATAAGAACATAAGAACATAAGAACTAGCCTGCTGGATCAGACCAGAGTCCATCTAGTCCAGCATTCTGCTACTCGCAGTGGCCCACCAGGTGCCTTTGGGAGCTCACGTGCAGGATGTGAAAGCAATGGCCTTCTTCTGCTGCTGCTCCTGAGCACCTGGTCTGCTAAGGCATTTGCAATCTGAGATCAAGGAGGATCAAGATTGGTAGCCATAGATCGACTTCTCCTCCATAAATCTGTCCAAGCCCTTTTTAAAGCTATCCAGGTTAGTGGCCATCACCACCTCCTGTGGCACCATATTCCAAACACCAATCACACGTTGTGTGAAGAAGTGTTTCCTTTTATTAGTCCTAATTCTTCCCCCCAGCATTTTCAATGAATGCCCCCTGGTTCTAGTATTGTGAGAAAGAGAGAAAAATTTCTCTCTGTCAACATTTTCTACCCCATGCATAATTTTATAGACTTCAATCATATCCCCCCTCAGACGTCTCCTCTCCAAACTAAAGAGTCCCAAACGCTGCAGCCTCTCCTCATAAGGAAGGTGTTCCAATCCTTCAATCATCCTCGTCACCTCATTTATGTTTTACAAATATGTAACACCTCATTTATGTTTTATTTATGTTACAAATATGTCTTTTCTTCAAGTCTTTCTTTATCAAATTACAGAGTCCAGAGCAGGTCTCAAATCTACTCTAGATTTCTTCTAAGTAGCTTCCAGTCTATAAATCTCCTACCAAATCTGGCTGTGATTTATTTCTTTCTCAAGACCTCCCTTTCCCACTACTGCTCTGTGTAAAGGATAATGTAATATGGCTATTCTTAACCTCAGCTATGTCTGTGGTGTTTTTCTGTTTAGCTCCTGGTTAGCAGTGGGGAGATTATAATACATTACTTTCCTTTCTTCACACTGCCAGAATCTTTTCCCCTCTTTTTAATAAATTTCCCCCCTCAAAATCTTGTCCTAGGTATTTACAATATTAGAATGATCTCAGATTTTTATTTTCTTTCATGTACTTGCTAGTATAGGAAATCCCACTGTTATTTATTCAGGGCACTGAAGGTTATTCAGCATTCCAAGAAGTTCTTGCTATGCCATGCAACGATGCAGGGGAATCCAGTGCACTAGGCTAAAATATCTGCTTCTAAATGTGGGTTTACATCCAAGCAGAAAATGTATTAATATGTCTGTTTTCATTTGTTTTGTTCACAACTTCAAATATCTTCATTTTATTTACTTTTCTTGCTGGCGAATCCAACTCTTTTGTTTTCATGACTTTATGTTATTTTTGCTCAATTTATGCATTATTTGCCCTTTTATGCATAATCTCCTGGTTTGAACCTTATTAGTGAGTCAGATGGTAAATATTTTAAACTAATAAACTTTGATATTAATTTTAGCAATACCTTTGTTGATTTTCTTACTATGGGAAAAGATGGCTGCAGCTTCATTCTGAGTGGAAACTATGCCAGAAGCTAGAATTTTCAAATCAAAATCAAATCAGCAAGCAGTAACATCAGAAATTCTGATACAATGTCATTCAACATATCCCATGCCTCTGCCCACAAACGGCATAAACTTGCTGCCTCAAAGCAGGGATGGAGCGAGGGGGGGAAGCACCTGGAGCACTGGTGCATCCTCCACCCCTACCACGCCTCCATCTGCCTCGGAACGCCCCCTCCTTGCCCCGGAACGCCTCTGCCATTCCCCGGAATGCCCTCACCACATCCCTGCAGAATACGCGTTTGGTGCATCGTGCACCCCCTTTCCCCTTGGAGCTACACCTCTGCCTAAAAGATAAGGTAGCCAACTTTTGTTAGGGAAATTACTGGAAATGTGGGACTGGAGCCTAAGGAAGGAGAAGTTTGGGGAACTTCTTGGGGGATGGCAACCCTATTCAAAGATGTCACAACACTTTAATTTATATACCAAATACTGTAGATCATGAAGTCAGATGAGAACCATCTTGTGTTTGTAGCCAGGGGCTTCAGTTCCTTGAAGGCTTAAGTGAATTCAGCAGTCTTTTGTCAAGAGAGCCAGTGTGGTGTACTGGTTGTAGTAATTCCATATCACTTCCACCTGGGTTTTTCTCTCTTCCTGCATCTGCAACTAACCAGACAACAGGCAAGAGAGATGCAACTCTGTTCAGATGCTGTGTTGAACTCCTTAACTCTTCTTAACTTTGCTGCTCCTTAACTCTCCTAAGAGCTTTGGGAGAATGCTTACTTCTCTAGTAGACACCACCACCCCCTGGGTTAAACACCTCTCATGAGTTTGAAAACAACATACTTGAATGACTACCTACTCTCTTATGAATCTACCTAACCACTGCAGTCATCTTGGAAGGCCCTGCCTCAGGTACCCCCATCTTCTGAGATCAGCAGGTGGAAACCTGGATGAGGATCCTTTCAGTATTAGCATTCAAACTTTGAACTCTGTTTCCAGGACATTTGTCTATCCCCTTCTATTGCTGTCTTCTGTCAAAGGGTGAAGACTTTGTTTTGCTTTATATGCCCCCAGTTATCTCTCCCCACTCCCCAGTGTTTGACCTATTGTTTTTATTGTTTGTGTTTGTTTTAAGCTTTGGTTTTTGTTTTAATGATGCAGTTGTGTGTTGGTTTTAATGGATTTCAAAATGAGATTTTAATTTGTATATTTTAATTTGGTAGCTGCATTGATATTGCTATGATTGTTAAATAAAATAAAATAAAAAATATCTGCAAGCTGATGGTTTAATTCCAAAGACCTAGCAATATAAAAACATTTATGTTATTTAATGGCACAGCTGCTGAGGTTTGATCACAAAGGCTGACCATGAAAAGTGAAGGTGAAGGGCTGGAAGGGTCTTCAAGCAGCTATGTATTGGATGTTTTCCCCTCAAAACAGGGGCTTATTTTTCTTCATTTTTAGGATGGAAGTCTTATCAGAACTAGTATGGTCAAACTATTCAGCAAAAATGTATCCTTTGACTAAATACAGAACTTCATTTTCATTCTTTATCACGTTCACCCACCAAAAAGACACAACTAAGTGGGAGAAGGTTGGTGACCTGGCTAGATGTGATATCACACAGCCACTCTCCAGTAATGAGCCAGTGGTGCTCTTCCAACTGTTTGGCTCACGACATAACACAGAGAACTGTAACTCTCGCTTGCCACTCAGTCACAGGGCTTTTCCACACAACACAGTTAAAAGTTTTTGAAATATGAAATAAAAGGTTCCCTCAATGGTGTTCCACATTGTTTTTAGCCCTAAACGATTTATTTCCCGCCAAAACGTTTTAAATGAATCCGCTTTTAAAGCAATTTTCTGACTGAAGCGTTTTGAAAATGTTTTCAGTTGTGTGATCTATTGACATATTTCCCACATTTCTCTGCTTCTCTGAACTTCTTCCTCAGTGCCATCTTTTGAACTCACTCAGTTCCGTTTCACCTATATAGTCGCAGCACTTAGCTGTTTTTTTAATTTTGGGGGACAGTCTTCAAAGCATTGAGTAAAAAAGAGTGGAGAATGGAGCACAAGTCTGTGAAACATTGAAGCACAGAACTAAAAAAAGAGAGAGAAAAATCACAAAATGGCAACCAGGAATTGTTTCAAGGGGGTGAGTTCGAACAAAAAGGGGATTAAATGTTTTACAAACATGTTAGTAGATTTGTACAGGAAGGATAACAGTCTCCCAGCAATGTCAGTAAACACTGGCAACCAAGACAGCTTAAAATAAAACCTCTATTGCATAAATTAATTCACTCTGTTACAGTTTTTAGATGATGATCACTTCCTGAGTTTGATTTCCTGTCTTCAGTACTTTCCAAATGAAAGTATTTGGAAAGAGTAGAAGGGATTTAGCTGTCAGAAATATAAGCCTAAAAATGCTGTAGGTAAAGCTTGGCCTGCTTATTATTTTAATATGAGTAGGACTACATTGATTCAGAGTTAAATTCAAACCAGACTTCAAGATGTAAACTGATTAAAAAAACACCCACCATTTGGATGCCAGACAGGGAAAAGGTAACAAAGTATAGAGACTTAAAAATACTGTTCTGAAGGGAATAGAGGTATTCTGAAAATGGTGTCATTGAATAAATTGAGACAATCATTTCTCTCAGTTCACATGGCTAGTTCTAAGAAACTGGACATATTTTCTCCATGCGATCATGTATTTAGGTTTGTGATCGCATTGAGAAACTTTCACACAAAATAGTTACTTACACCATTTTTTTCATTCAAGCACAGCTGCAGTTGACTGCACACAAACAGTTTGAAATCACAGTTCTCCCATGAGGTTGTATCTGTAATCACACATATGCCTATTTTCTGTTATGCCTTGCAGGTTTGCCTTACTGACCTTGACGCATGAATTGTTATGTGTCATTTAAATTATGTTCAGTAAATTCACTGGAGCTCAACACTAGATGTGTTGCCATTATCTGCCCAGGTCTGGCCCAATCCAGCCATGGGCCTTTCCCCACTCTTTTCCATCTCCTCTATGCTGCGCGCTGCTCTCAGTGCGTGGCATCCCAGGTGCGCGCCTGGGCGTCCGCTCTGCGCGGGGTCATTAAAAGGCGCCCTTAAGAAGAGCGCCTGGGATGCCACACACTGAGGGGGCGTGACAGTGGCAGCGTCGGGGTGGCTGCGCTGTTGCTGCCCCTGTCGTGGGGAGTGCCGGGGGACCCCGCGCTACTCTCCTCAAGTACCGCGGGGCTTAAGGTAAGTGGGGAAAGGCCCCATGTCTCCCAGGTGAGATGTGGAATCACCCTTCCAGTGACTGCTCCCTCCCTTCCCCAACCTGCTATTTGTTCTTTGTTTTTTAGTTTCATATTCCAGGCGAGGCCTAATCACTCATTGGACACCTGCTGGCTTTTGTACTTCAGAGCGCTGGGGAGTGTGAGTTGTTTTGACCTACCTGAAGATTGCACTTCCCATGAGTTTGAAGGGGCACCATTCTCCCCATGGGAAACAGTGCCAAGGGGAAGGTACTGTGTGATGTGGAGGGGCAGGGAGTGGGGTATAATGGATGATTTAGCACCTAACATTAGTACTGTCAATGGAAGTCCAAATACCTTTTCCTGATGCTGTTCTAAATAAAAAAAAGTCTTAATACAAGTCTCAGGGGCATGACATTTGTCAAGCACATCAAGATTTAGGTTTCCACAGAACTCTGCCAAATGTGTATCCATTTTGATTTGATGTCACAGTGTGTGATGTTGCAGAGAAAAATAGCAGACTGTTTTGTGATATCTCAAATATGAACATATTCATTGAGACATAGGGGTTTTTTAGCTGGAGCCTATTTCATCACTTGCATGTATCAGTATCTGAAGGTGACAGATATATACACAGAAGGGCTGAGAACTGTAAATAATGGATCCCAAAGGCCACAAAAAGATGATGAATAAAAGCTCTAGTACCAAGAAACTTATGCCACACTCCAGAGGCGTTCCTCCCATTGGGCAAAGTGGGCAGTTTCCCTGGGCGCAGCCCTGTGGGGGGGGGGGGCGCAGGTTTGTTTGTGGGATTTTTTGTATTTTCAGTGTTTTTTCATTTTTGGCCTGCAGAGGGTGCAGTTTTAGGCTAGCAGCACCAGAATTTCAGGGATGTTATGGGAGACTCTCCTGATGCTATCACCTAGGTTTGGTGAGGTTTGGTTCAGGGGGTCCAAAGTTATGGACTCCCAAAGGGGGTGCCCCCATCCTCCATTGTTTCCAATGGGAGCTAATAGAAGATGGGGGCTATATCTTTGAGGGTCCATAACTTTGGACCCTCTGAGCCAAACTTCACCAAACCTAGGTGGTATCATCAGGAGAGTCTCTTATTGATACCAACCAGGTTTTGTGAAGTTTGGTCCAGGGGGTCCAAAGCTATGGACTCCCAAAGGGAGTGCCCCATCCTCCATTGTTTCCAATGGAAGCTAATAGAAGATGAAGGCTACATCTTTGAGGGTCCATAACTTTGGACCCCCTGAACCAAACTTCACCAAACCTGGGTGGTATCATTAGGGGAGTCTCCTAAATATACCCTGAAAGTTTGGTGCTGCTAGCTTAACAATTGCACCCCTGCCAGCAAGCACCCCCAAATTTCCCCAGATTTTCCTTTTAAATCCCCCCGCCTTTGACATGGATTTAAAGGGAGAATCTGAGGTCCCCAGTTTAAACATTGCAAGTGATGCTGTTTCAGGGGCGGGGGGAGAATCAACCCCAAAATAGCATCACTTCCAATGTTGTTTAAACTGAGACCCCCCAGATTCTCCCTTTAAGGTAGATTTAAAAGGAGAATCTGGGCTCCCTAGTTTAAACACCATTGAAAATGATGATGTTTGCGGGTGGATTTCAGCATCACTTGTTTAAACTAGGGAGCCCAGATTCTCCTTTGAAACATTGAAAGTGATGCTGTTTCCCCCAATTGGGGGTACTGGATACAACACCATAAAATGTTTTCATAGCAGTAATAAAACATTTTGAAAGCATTTTGAAAATGTTTTCAAAAAATTATTTCTGCTGTGTGGCATGGCTTATTGCTGTGCTCAGATTTGTGAGTTGGGGCATGTTCTATAATGTGATAGTGACTTTGAAACAACCTGGTGTAAAAAATCATTGCTTGGTCACAGTGGGGGAGGGTGGCTGCCCATGGGGGGCCCCAAACTCTAGTTTGCCTAGATACACCACTGGGCGTAGCTCCAGGGGGGTGCGAGCGTTGCATTGGGCACGCGCCTGCGGGGGGGCATCAAACTCAGGTTTTGCCCAGGGCTCCAGTTTGCCTAGTTACGCCACTGCCACACTCATTTTTGTTAGTCTGTATGATTCCATGAGATTCTTAGTTTCTTTGTTTGCTGTGCTTGATCTAACAACCTAAAATGGCAACCTGTCTTAAACAGCATCAATTATTCCAAACTTTAGACATCATTACCTCAGTTTTGGAACTGCATTGCAACTACAAATCTCTACTGCCATGATTATGGTTCTTATTCACCATTCTTCTTGTTCTCTTTCACCGTGATAATTCTCCTGTCCAATTACAACACTGCTATCTTGCCATGAGCTTTGTGGTCTCCCTAGGCCTCAGAATTGAAAGGAAGGAGAGTTCCTTTACTTTGGCCCTTTCCGCATGGAGGCAGAAGGGCTTGGGTCGGCTTTTCTGACGGCGCTGCTGGGTCGGCGCTGCATGGATGGTCCCAGAAAGAACCGGGAAGACGGCGCTGCTGGGCGCCATCGCCCGGTCGACTCACCTGCTCTCCGGCCCTCCGGCGCGTCGCCGGGGCCTGGGGACACGCCTCCCCTGCCCTGCGCGCCTGCTTCCGTGTCGCAGAGCAGGGGGCGTGTCCCCAGGCCCCAGCGACGCGCCGGAGGGCCGGAGAGCAGGTGAGTGAAGGCAGGGAGGGGGGGGGGAAAGCACAGGGAAGCAGCTGCCGTTCAGACGGCAGCGGCTTCCAGCTGGTGTTTTCAGAAAAGTGCGCTTCCCAGCACACTCTGAAAACGCCGGGGCTGCGCGAGGGCAGCGCAGCTGCAAAGCAGCTGCGCCCCCTGTGCGAATGGCGGCCTGGGGACGGCTTTTTTGCCGTCCCCAGGCCACCATATTCTGCCCGTGCAGAAACGGCCTTTATTTCTGTCTTCCCCAGACATCATTTGGTGTCTTCTTTTAGAGCTTTGGTTGTCTCCATCCCTTTCCCACTGGCAGCCAATCCAGGTTCTGATCCTGCTAGTGCCTTGGCTAATCCTTGGCCGGGGTGATTATTGTCCCTTATTACATCTTTCCCACACACACATCTGACCCTTTCCTCACATTCTTAGACTCCTACCTTTCCCTCACATTCAGACAGGCTCGGCAACATGGTCTTTGGGCTCTCTCTATCTTGCAGAGAGCCTACCACATCTCCTGCTGCTTCCAACAAGCTCAGTTTCATGGGTGAGCTGGCTTTGTTGGAGCTCTTTTTTGGAGCATCATCCTCATCCCTGCCAAACTGGACTCCATCCCAATAAACACAGCCTTGCTTCTGGCTGCACTGGGGAGGCTGCTCATGGCCTCTGCCCTATCTGTGGCTACCAGTGGTAGGGCCTTAACAGAAACTTCAGACATTTGCTGTGATATTTTCAGTGTAAGCTGTGGAGACTGCAGTTTAATCTTGTATGTCTCATTGCTTAGCAGTAAATTACAGAGTCCATAATGTTCAATTATTTTTGTCAAGATGCTTGTCGTAACTATGGTAGTTTCTGCACAGGACAATAATAATGGGTTACACCTATTATTTTTGAATCCGGGTCTATTTTATTCTGTTTTTGTCCTTTGTATGGGTGTCTGTTTTCTGTGAAGGAAATATTTAATTTTCTTTCTGCCGCTTTGCATGAACTCACTTTTTTTTACAATGCAAATGCACAGGCACAAATATCTCATTTTCCTGAATTCTGATTGGCTGTTCCACCACCACATTTTGGTGAAATGGTGCTCACAGTCACTGTCAAGGGGATAAAACATGCTTGGGGGACATTTCTGAAATGGCAGGCTATTACACTGGTGGACAGCTCAGCAGAAACTAAACTGACATGACATAAGGCAGGAGAATGGGTGGCAGGGTGGGAAAAATAAAGCGGTTTGGTGCCAGTGTCATTCCCATAGAAGTGGGTTCAACCTGGAATTTTTTTAAAAGATCATGATTTTAGCTTTTTTTAAAAAAAAACAACCCTGGGTTGAGGAAAGTATCACAGGTCAAACCCGCTTTGAGGAAGGGAACCATGTGAAGTTCTTGCCCCAACTGGAATATTTCCCTTCATCAACTTGTTATATTTGTACCATGTGGAAACAACCTACTTTTCCCACCATACTTTGTCTTTATGGGTTTTCAATGCAAAATTACACAATTTGTAATTTTGCAGCAGAAAATAATATAAAGTCACCAAAATGAAAAACCAAAAATTTGATAATTGAAAGAGCCTCCTGACTATAAGGGCAGTTATTCTTACAAATGGGATTCCAACCCCCACTCCCAAGATGTGGGTCAGGCTTCCTCTCTTGAGATCTTTAATTCTGTAATCAAATCTGATACAGAAATTAAACACTGGGTCAACCATGCTTGTACATAATTATATTTTAATGGCAAAAATCATTAAATAATAGGGCTGTGCACTTGTTGGAAATTACTGCATACAAATCTGAACCAAATGTTATGTCTTGAACATATATTTTGTATTCAATTTCAGAATGTTTCAAAATCTCTGAAAACTTTTGATTATATTGGCACCTTGTAGGATGCTTTGTAGAGTTGGTACAGGGCAACAGAAAGAAAGTGGGAGATGCATCAAAGGGAGACAATTATTCTTGCTGTGATTAATATGACTGAAAAAATTGATAGATGCTCATGCTAAAGAGGAGCATCATAGGAATTCTTCTGTAAATAGTGTTTTCATGCTATTTCAACATGCTAAATCTTTGTTCCCACTTATTTAGTCTTCTAAGGAAGCCTTCCACTCTCACCAAAAGACAGTGGTTTAAAGAAAACCATAACATGGACAACTAGAGTTTAATGTAGCCCCTTCCCTTGCTTTATGCTTCAAGCATTCCCCTCCTTGACCCAGTTAGACTCTGATGTGGTAAGCCAGCCTACCAGGTGAAAAATTATGCAATTAACCAAACACAGCAAGATGAATCATAGGGATTCATTCTTCCCTTCTCATGTCCACATATTCATGTTATATTTAAAACATAGGCCTCCAATCACTCTACCTAAGAATCCCGGGGGGGGGGGGGGAAGAAATACACATCAATTTGCGCAACCCTGTGTCTATACAACTGTGAAGGGAGGGGGGTTGGCCAGTAAACTAGGAATGTTTTCTTATATCTGCCTGTGATTAGGTAGGATGGAGCCTCTTGAACAAAGTCCCTGATATTTTCATTCCAATTGTTTGGGAGACAGAAAAAATATTACAGAAAGAAATATGTTCCCTATTGGAACGCATGCAAAAGCTAAACTAATACATTCCAATGATCACTGAAGAGAATTTGAATCAAGCTGGTGGTATTTGGGGGGAGGGCAGCTGAAACAAAGAGGAAAAAATGTTTTGTTCACATCACAGTCCTTAGTTCTAGTCACCCTTGTTATGAGCACTTCTTTTAATTTGGGAGACTGTGTGATGACAATTAGAAGGAAGAAATCTTGTCCAAACTCCTGCTCTTCTTATTAGATTATAGGTTCTTCTTGGCTTTAATTGCTCAAGAAAATATTAATAGAGATTCAAACTTCAGACATTATCTGATACATTACTTACTGGAAACATCTGCCTGAAATGCCATATAAAAATACCAGGCCATGAACTGATTACATGACTCAGACACTTAATATATTTTATAGCTTGGTGTCCTTTAAATTCTCTTTGTTTCTGGCTGCAATTACAATAGTAGAAAAAATTATGGAACAAATTAAATGCGGAATTCCCTCCCTTCATTTTCATACAACCATTACAAAAACCAAGAATTAAGCCTTGTCTGGTATTAGGTAAAATGTTTGCAGCTGTTTCTACAAATATGTTCAGAAATACAGTGTAAGCTACATTCACAAGTCTCAACTTGCATTGTACTTAAATCCAGCACATTTATGATACAGCCGGTTGATTGGTGACCATAGATGATTTTTTACTACATTCATAAAAGGGAAATTTACGGGGCAATCCTGAACAGACTTATACCTTCCAAACCTATTAATTTCAATAACATTAGAAAGGTATAACTTCGTTTAGGATTATTGTTAGTCCTTTCTGTCTACATTGTATTGATTTATTAAGTCAGTCTTATAAAGATTTAGCTCTCCAAAGGCAAACTATTATCTAACTTGATCGCTACTTATTCAACGAGGGTTTTTATACTGTTATTACCAACATAAAATAAAAATTGCCAAGAATTTAGCATTGACTTGTGACTGCAAGATCACTGTTCAGTCAATGCCTGTACTTAAAATAAATTAACTGGGTACTCTCTCTGAACAGGAGTTCTTCCATCTCCTTGACTGCCGGCCATCTGAATGAAAGCTGAATGGAATCCATGCATTCTTTCCTATTCACATGATATAGAGATGGCAGATATCAAGCTCTTCAAACAGCAGAGCTGGCAGTTTCCAGTTTGCAATGTCAGAATATCAGTGTAAGATCTGCAGATGACTTCTGTGTGCTCTGTACAGGCATATATTAGACATATGTCTAGTGTGAAGCTAGTTTCCCAAGCTAGATCCAGTCGGATACAGGAGTGTAGGAGAGAAACGTCTCCTTCTCTATCCTTCACTCCTCTCCTAGCGAGAACTGCTGACTTAGGTTTTAACACCCAGTTAACAAACAGTTTCTGCAAAACATGGACTTAGTCCACCATACTGTTTTTAGGGAATTTTTTTTGACAAAGTGATAGGGCAGAAGTGCAGCACTGGAATGAAGAGGAGGGCAGAGATTTAGCAGAACAATAAAAGAAAGAGGAACCAAAGTAGAAGTAAGTATTCAGACTAATAATCATGTGAACTGCAGCGCCAAAATAGAAAGGAGCCCCCCAATATCTGTATCAGTGCCAATACCCATGCAGTGTTTATCCACACTGTGTAGCATCTGTCTCAGAGAGAATCGAGAGTTAAATAGATGGGAAGGGAAAAGATAGGGCTGCAAGGATAAGAGATATTACTCTGATGGCAGATGAATGTAACTGCCTAGGATTGCACTGTAGTACAGCTATCCCCTGCAAATATTACCCTGCCTTGAACTATAACATTTAGAAGAGTTTGGAATAAGAGTTTGGATTTCTGTTCTGCATTTCTGTTCTGTAAGGAGTCTCAAACTGTTTACAAACTCCTTCCTTTCCCTTCCCCACAACAGACATGTTGTGAGGTAGGTGGAGCTGAGAGAGTTCTGAAGAACCATTACTAGCCCAGTGACACCTAGCAGGCTTCATATGTAGCAGAGGGGAAACAAATCCATTCCACCAGTTAAGAGTTCACTGCTCATATGGAGTCATGGAAAATCAAACCCAGTTCTCCAGATTAGAGTCTGCTACTCACCACGCTGGCTGTCTTTAATATTACCAGATTTGGAAATGATTACTGGTTGTATCCTGTGAGCCTTCAGCTCACACAGAAGGGAGGTGAGTGATGTCACTCAAACCCCCCTCCTTACTGACCTCCCTTTGTTAAAGTAGGTTTTATTTTCCCATGCTTTCAGCAGAGGATTTCCAGAGGTTGCAAGGACTCATGAGGAATGGGTAAACCAGGGAAAATTCCCCCTTCACAGGGAGAAAGCTTGCAGGACCCAACTCATTATAGTTAAGGTTATTCTTAACATCTGGATTGCTCAATAGATTGCTCAACAACTCTCCACTGTAATGAAAAGAATTTCCTCCTCCCCCCCCCCCACATCTTTTTTGAGGCACTGAAGTAAAGGATAGTCACTGCTGATAAAAGGATGCTAAACTGAATGTGATGTTGATCTTTTTCTGTATGAAACTTTCCATTGTCTCATATATAAGTTATATTCATTGTTTCTGTTTCTATTTGTGTGGATCCCATGTGGTTTCATGTATGACATGGGGTAGCATGGCTTAACCCATGGGCCACATTTTTTTATAATGTCTTCTTTAAAATGTTTTATGGGAAATGAACATACAAGACCAAATGGTGATTCTTGAGCAATTTTCATTGGCAATAAAGAGATGGATATCTTGGTTTGATTTTACAAGGTTGGGTAAAGGAAAATTGAAATGCTTGGTACCTTTTGCTTTCATTTTTTTCAGGAACATTCCAAGAGAGCATGCATTTAAATAAAAAACAGCTTGAATTTTCCCCTTTTTACAATCATTCCCAAAATAAAATAAATATCCAGAGTCTACTGGCAAGCTCTAGGCATCAACCAATATATGTCTATTTTGTCTGTTATTGTATTGTGAGCACACGATGTGCTGGAGAAGAGCAATGGGAAGTAGTTTTGAACAAAGTGTTCACTTTTGACATTTTTATAAGAAGTGACTGATGTGATATAATTGCCTCACTAATTGTTTTTCTGTCTGAGGCAATGAAAAGTGTCAAATGGTTGAAACATATGTGTCTGGATATTTTCTTTGGGGGGGGGGAAGAGGAATGAGTGATAGAATTTACATTTTTTTGACTTGCCATTTATTTGTGCAAATTCCTGACCAGAATGCTTACCCATTTTGCCTACCTCCCTTACAAAAATGTTATGGTAAAACATATGAAGAGACCTTATAAATTACACCAGCTCAGCATGGTCTACTCTGAATAGCTTTAAGGATTGAAAAGTACCAGATGAAGGTCTTTCCTAGGTCTCCTTTGTGTGATCTTTGGTGATCAGGGTTTGACTATGAGGCATTCTACATGGAAAATATTATGATTGGTGCAGGACATTTGTCACTGCTTGTAATAAAAAAATACTGCTTTGTGGCAAAGACTTTATCACATGGAGAAAAGATAGCACATTGTTTTTTTAAAAAAATAGATAAATTGTTATTGCTATGGTGTATGTTTCGACTAACTTCAACAAATCTCTGTATTCATGAGAAATGTGGAATATGAGATCTACTTGTTCATAGAGTTTTGTTCTGTTATGTACATGAAATACTTGAAGCTGTCAATGACTAAAGCATTAACTATGTGCATGACTTCAAACTGACACAAAACAGAGCAGATAGATTTCTCTCAAACAATGTTATGATATTAGGAAATACTATATTAGGTATTGCAGTGGGGAAATTATGTTTCGCAAATTATATCCCACATATATTTTGTTCCCAGCTTTCTTTATATTAAGTTTGCTCAAGTGGCCCTGGGAGCACTAGTTTAACCCAATAAGTATTTGAATTTAGAGTGCCCAGTGAGACAACGTGCCAATTTCAGAACAACGAGATTGCTGCAGTGATTGTCCTGGTACAGAATTGAGCACCCCACATTTCTTGTGCAGTTCAGTGGTGCAATTTTCCATCTGGATGATATCATTAGAAAAACATTTTTGGTTGGATCCAGTGTAAAATTTTGACTTGTGCAAGAACGCTTGCATAAGCAGAAATACAAGAAACAGACCATAATAGCCTCTTGAACTAAGCCAGATTTATTGCTCCCGCACTTGTATTCCACACTACTGATGCAAAACATGCAACTAATTTTTGGACATTATTATACATAGACAGGGAACCATGAGGTCCGCAAGATTTTGTACAACCCAAAGTGCTGGAACTCTGTTTATGTTTCCAGTTGCACATCACTGGACACAAGTCTTTGGCTGAGTTAAAAAAAATCATAAAGATTTTACAACACAATCCTAAGGAGTTATACACCCTTCTGAACCCATTGACTTTAATGGATTTAGAAAGTATGTCTGCTTACTAATGTTATAGAACTATCCTAAACAGGTCTACTCAGAATCCTAGTCAGATCCACCCAATGAGGCTTATGTCAGAACAAAAGATTCTTTAAATTTCACTGACAGGCCCTTTCTGCACAGCAAATGTATAGTGGGTTGCTGGCGGGATGAAGTAACCCACTTTCCTGTTTTTGCGTTTACATGCATCCATGCAGGCAGCGTTTGGGACCCACAGAAACAATGCAGGTTGCTGTTGCACCTTTGGAAGGAGGCACATATATTATTTTTATTTACCTCCCACTGATTCATAGCTATGGTTGATATGACCATTTGCACCTGCGTGGTTATGCAGAGGTAAGCTGGGAAATTGTTTAAAAAGGAAAGCGCAGCCAAATAAAGTGCCTCCTTCCCGGCCTTTGCTCACAAACGGCTGCAGCCTGGGCTTTTTCAAAAGACTCGCGAATAGTGTGATTCTCAAAAAATCCGGTTTGGGGAAAATAACACGGGGCAGTCTCGCTTTAGGGGTGGGATCCGTGTGAAGTCCCCCCCCAAATGGTTTTTTTAACCATCCTTAATCTGTGTTTATTTGCCCATGTGGAACAGGCCACAGAGCAGTAAAACAACCATGACCCTGGCCTCATAGTTATATTGTAAGACAATAATCCTGTACCAACCCAACAAACTAAAAAAATGAAGGAAACAATGGAAATAACACTGTGACTGTTCTGAATTTTTAAATCAAAATCAAATCAAAGAACCTTTATTGGCATAACAATATCGTGGTATTATATACATAGGTCCACTTAACTGAATAAAATACAAAGAAAAAAGAGGGGAAAGTTCAGATTTTGCTCCTAGAGCGCTGTTTAATATACACATTCAAGAATTTGGCAACTGCGTCATTTGTGTCACTACGGGGTTGTCCAACAGAAAGAAACCTTTTGTAAGTCAGATGCATATTCTTTTTTGAGTAGAAGGGATGACAGATATTTAACTCTGGGTACAGTGTAAAGTGGACATTAAAGTAAAATATGGTCTATAGAATCTACATAATTCCCATTGCATATGCATAACCTTTGGTGGTAAGGGGTTTTGATAAATCTCCCTGTTGATACAGCTGATGGAAGGGCATTACAATGAGCCAACATCATTGCTCTGCATGGTTATTTGGTGTAACTTTTAAATCACAGAAACATTAATAGAAAAGTGTGAAAATTAGGAATGGAGTCACAGATGGGGGTAGGCCTCCTCAAGGAGATCTCAGGCAGTATTTTAATCACAGGCAGTATTTTAATCAAATTTTCATGAACAAATAAACCAGCAAAAGTATTCGGCTAGTTGACAAACTCTAGACATTTTTTCACACAATATAAAATTAAATCTTACTAAATTTAATACAATTAAATAGCTGGAATTATAGTAGGCCACCTGTTTCCTTGCTGTTGATGTAAAGACACTTTTACCATATACATTCTGGATGCCTGCCAGGTAAAACTGTTCTATTTAGTGTTACAGATAAATCAAACAGGTACAGTACAAAATATCCGAGATTTCAGTGTAAAAACCACAGAATAAGGTGATAGAATGAAGCTTCTAATTTTGAGGGCAAAAATTAGTTGTTTGCCAAATGATTCCATAGTGGAGCATTCCCAGATCTTGAGAATCAGTATCATTTATAAACCATCATATCCCAAGAATTTATTTAAACGTGTATATTAGAAACCTTTTTGGAAGACCAAACAGAAACACTCTTCAAGAAGCCTAAAACTAAGGACAACGGATAGAAAGCATATGACAGCTTTCCATTATTATTGACAGTCAGTTTAGTTTAATGGGAATAAAGTTAGACTGAGAGTAGGAAATCTAGCTGCGAATCTCCATTCAATCACAGAACTCAGTGGAAGAGCTTATAATGAATAAATAAGACCTTGGGTCAGAACCTATGAATTTTATCTGGGACCCCTCCATAGATTCCCCCCAGGGTGCTTTCCCACAGTGTACTGGATCAAGTCTAAAGTTCTTTGGCTGTTATTCAAACACTAGAAGACAGAGAATACCATTTTTAGTTGATGTATTTCTCTTAACTGGCAACAATTTGGCATGTGCACACAATGTAATAAAAATTAAGTATGTAGCACAGAAACACTGTGCTCAAAACCAAGGAGACCTAAAATACACTAGGCAGTATATTTTCTCTGCTGAGTAAAGAGCTTCTGTCCTGATTGGCTTACTGAATTCCATTTTAACTTTGAAACACAAATGAAGGAATTAATTGTGCTGACCAGATTTCTGGCTGATGGACCATTACAAATGTAGATTTTTGCCACTGAAATGAAACAGATATAGCCATTACACACTGGACACAGTGTGTAACAGACTTCCCTCTGTGATATACCTCTGAAGATGCCAGCCACAGATGCAAGTGAAACGTTAGGAACAAGATCTATCAGTCCACTGCCACACAGCACAGAAAACCCACAACAATCAGATATAGTCATTATTTAATATTGGCTCCATTGTCTGTACTCCATTGTAGTAGTAATGGAAAATATTGAGAAGAGCACTGGGATCTTCCATAATTACACAATTGGAGTAATTGGCATGACCAGATTTTTGTTTTACTGTGAGGAAGATTTGCAAACAACATGTTCTGCAGTGTGAAAAACCCCATTTATCTCTATGTAAAATAAATGTTTACCAAGTTTAGTAGAGCTGAATCAAAACTTCTCGCAATTAACTGGAACATTTTTCCTTTAAAACAAACAAAACATACACACACACACCCCGCCAGCTTCTTCAGTGATTATTCAACACTGCTCATACTAGTGAAATGGCTGAAACAGAGCTGCCTGAAGCTAAAGCCAATGAAGACAGATGTCCTATGATTAGGAGGGGGAGCAGGTCCAGGTGAGGCAGTTCAATTCCCAGCCCTTGACAGGATGCAGTTGCTCCCACTGTCAAGAGTTTGGGCGTGATTTTCACATGTCTCTCTGTCATGATGCTGCCGCTGGGAAAACTTTGCTTTCACTTTTGCAGGTGCCGTTATCATTGCTGGCTGTAGCCTTGGAGTTCTGCAGCTGAGAAGAGGCTCCAGGCTGGCTTGTGTGAACTGTCTGTGTGAACTGTCTGCTTCTCATGAGGGGGTGGGACTCTTGCTCTCATATTACCAAGAGTTTGGCCCGCTTTCCACCAGAACTCTCTCTCTATGTTCCTGACATGTCTTCAGTAAAAGCCTTGAACCCATCAAGTGAATTATTGCCTGACTGGGGAATCTGACACTCTCTTTCTTTGGAGACCCAGGTCAACAACATGGCTCAGAAGGCTTTTTCCTATCTCCATCAATTACATCAGCTCCTGTTTTACCTGTCATTTGCAGATACCTGTCACTGAAAGAGCACCATTGCTGAAGCTGGGATTTGCTGAGGCAAGCCAGGATTCACTAATTGTCTACAGGTGCAACCCAGTCCTGGTTGCCTCAACTAACTATAGCTAAAATAAACCATGGTTTTATGAGGCTTCTGTTGGTCATTCATTTAACCTGGGTCAAAACTTGAAGATGTTTTTCATGAAACTTCTTGTGTCAGAAAAGAAAGAGAACAAGCTGAATTAGTAGGCATGTATGTGTAAAATTTTGCAGACAGAATTCCATTTCCAATTTCATCCCCCCCAGTCCCCTCAGTACCACTTAGCAGACAATTTATTATGTTTTTAGGATTGTTCATTTTAATTAAAGGTCCTTGATGTTTTTGCACACTTGCTTACTTGCTTGTTTATATGATTATATCCTGTACAGTCCGGTCAGAGGACTTTTATGTATACCATACATCATTGGTTTTGTATTTTTGTTTTGTTTCCAAGAATGTCTGCGGTTTACTGTTGACAAACCTTCACAACTTGTGATCCATCAGGATCGATGCAATGTATTGATCCATGCATGGTAATCTACGGGGCCTCAATAAATCTCTACTGTTTGGTTCTTGTAAAAATGTGTGCGTGTGTTTGCCAACTTCTGTTCTATTGAACTTAGCGTGATAAAGACAACTAAATTGGAGTGTATCATTAAAGCATCTTACTGCATACCTATAGTGTTTTCAGTAGGACTTGGTGGCAGAACTCTGGCTTGTCAGTTGGAATACATAAAAGTATTCTAACCTGATTACATCAAGTCTTGTTCATTATTTGAAAACATGTTTCTATTTAGTATGCATGGATGCAATGGATGACAGTAAATACACATTTATGGAAATTCCTTTCACCACTTTCACTATGTCACTGAAATTTGGAAGACACTAAGGATTTTTCAAATCGCATTTCAAATATTTAGGCAATTGTGTAGCCTTTGATCAGGAAATAGCAAAGTTCAGCTGGTTCAGATCTCACAATGCTTTTCTCCAGTTTGAATGTATTGTGCTGTGAGACTCTGCCAATATTTAGATTTTTCTTAATATTTTCCTCCTGGGCTTCCAATACACAGAACTGAATGTTTAAACTGATTTGAACCAAACCAAATGAAGATATTTCATCTCTCCTCTAGTTTTCTTTTATTCTGAAGTAAAGCAACAATGAAACAATCATGACCTTTCACCTCATTTTCTTGCTGCTACTTCTGGTTAGTTGCTTTGTTTTATTTCATAACTTGATTTCCTCAGGACCATGAATCAGAAGAAAAAGTGTAACCAAAAGGTTACCAGTACATGCTCTCTGTACAGCTCTGCCTTTAAAGCCCGACAGAAATGAACTAGGTATTGTCGAAGGCTTTCACGGCCGGAATCACTTGGGTGCTGTGTGGTTTCCGGGCTGTATGGCCGTGTTCTAGCCGTGTTCTCTCGTCAGGAGAGAATGCTGTTAGAACACGGCCATACAGCCCGGAAACCACACAGCACCCAAGAAATGAACTAGTTTTTTTAAAAACTCATGCCTCCGAAGGCAGAGCATTCCACCAGGAAGTTCTGCATCCACTGGATAAGGAGGTGCTTAAAGATGTTTAAAAAATGGGGAGAGAATCACACCATGTGGAACTCTACACACCAGAGGGTGCTGGCTAGAAGTTCTTTCCCCGTGCACCACCCTCTGACCCCAGCCCTGGAGAAAAAAATCCACTGCAAGGCAGTTCCATGAAAGGCATCAGTGAGGCAGTGGCCAGTAGATTGTGACTGTCCACATAAAATGCTGCCAACATATTGAACAAAATCAGCAGCACCAACTCAGCTTGATCCAACTGGTGACAGAGATTATCTCTGAGGGCGACTAGGATGGAAGTCGGATTGAAAGAGGTCAAGGCAGTGGTGGGATTCAAATAATTTAACAACCGGTTCTGGTGGTGCGATTCAAATAATTTAACAACTGGTTGTTTACAAGCACCATTTTATCAACCTGTTCTGCCGAAGTGGCGCAAACCTGCTGAATTCCACCACTGGGTCAAGGGAATATGTGTCCTTCAGGAAAACCTGGAACTGCTCAGCCACTGATATTCCAACTTAGGAAAGGTAGGTTAGACACTGGGCGGTAGTTGGCCAAATCACTAACGTCAAGAGATGGACTTTCATGCTGTCAAGTTAAAATTGTCTCTTTCAAGGATTCTGGAAAAACTGTTAAAATTTCGCTAAAATCCTGAGAAAACAAAGACATTCTGGCCTGGCGCCTAAAAGCCAGTCATGCCAGTACTAGGCATGTTTCAAGAAATGCCACAACTACGAAAGCCCATCTCTGATTGCTGTTTCCATAGGTGGAGCAGCAAAAATAGTGCTTGAAATGAAGGCCTTAATAGGTGAGGAGTACAGTATGAAAGAAGGCAATCCAGTTAGGGCCTTAAAGTTAAGTATTACCACTTTGCACTTGCCTGGTTATAATTATACTTATGATCAGGCTACCTGTGTAGATGTTTCAGTGGCCACTACATTTTGAACAACTTGAAGTTTCCAGACAATCTTCAAAGGAAACCCAAAGTAAAATACATTCTGTTTTAGGGTTGGATATGATCTGAGGTCCAGGCATGCCTCTCCTGACTAAAAATTCAGTGGATGTTATGAAGGATTTTAGCCAGAGATAATTTGGCTCCACCTAAAGAATTACAACAATGTACTACAGAATTCTTAATACCTATTTGGCTGAAATTTCACTGACAGTGTGTCACTAAATGTTCTCCTACTGAAGAGAAAATGAACAGATTAATTATTGACTGTATTCTCCAGTTCTTTACACATGTCTTAAGATCCTGGGTCCTTTGATGTCCGCAGGACAAATGCCACCTCACGTATTTCACTTCATGGTATTCCTTCACCTTCTCATTGACACTCATATGAATTAACGTTTATTTCACACACACACACAAGTGATTTACCAAAGAAATCTGCAGACACTTATTCCTATTATAAATTTGAATCTATTTTCTGTGCCCACAGTTCCCTTCTGGAAATTTATGTTCCAAAATGTGTAATGTGTTTTGAATGAATTTGTTTTTAATTTCAGATTTCTCTCTGGGTCACAGATTTCAGCATGAAAAACTAGTCAATTCATTTGAAGTGAATAGCTTGAAAGGAACAATTTAAAAATTTCATCTCCCTGTTTGTTGTCATTGGCTAGTCACTGTGGAAAATCTGTAGCTGAATCCAAGAGTTAAACATTAAAAATGTAGCCTGTTGTTGCATAAAAATACCATAGAGAAAATGAGCAAAATGGGGAAACTAGTATGGAAAAGTGGAAGGGGGGAACCTTCCAATGAATACTTACAAAACTATTAAAATGGTTTCTTATACAGCCTTACCAAGAAACCCATCTTTTCATTTTGCCATTTCCCCAGATGTATGAATGAAAACTGGTAAACATTTTGGCTATTATGTTGGAAAGCTACATGAAAATACTTCCAGATTTGTTATTCCCAGACTTTTGACATGTGTTTTAGGAGAGTTTCTTATGATGCTTACCATGTAGAACAAGAAGTGTTACATCTCATGTTCACAGTCCACTAAGTATGCTAGAATACACAAGTAAAAGTAGAACTCTTACTTCTACAGATGTGCTAAGCATGGTTTCCTGGCATCAAATGCTTTGAATGGCACTGAGCCAAAGATTTCCAGCTCCTGTTGACATCACTGAGGTGTAACACTTCAATGAAACTGTTGGGTAATGGATGACATTTATGCAGACATATGTAGTGATATATACATATGGGTTATTAAGTGGCTTTATGACTTTTGATATATTTCTGAAGTGTAGCCCTTTTGGCTGAACATGTTGCCTTGCCTTTCTATACTTGCATTCCATTAAACCACTTACACATTCAGTACAATGACACAGTTTCAGGGGTCAGCCATTTCTAGATTCAATTCCAGTAGCACATCAGAGACCAACAAAATTTTGGGGGTATAAGCTTTTGAGAGTCAAAGCTCTCTTCAGATACAGAGACAGGTGTCTGTTGAAGGGAGTTTTATCGAAAGCCCATACCCTTAAAATCTTGTTGGTCTCTAATGTGCTACTAGACTCAACTCTAGCTGTAATACAACAAGATGGCAAATATCCACACTGATGAGCTTATAGAGATACACCAACTGCCAACAACAGTGGCCAGTATGTCTTAGCTACAAAAGGTTTGTGAAAGGATTGAATCTACAATATTGTAGCTACATTTGCCAACTGGTGTAATTTGTATGCTAGCTGCTTCAGTCAATTTAAGTGCTTTATAATCATGCTCCAGATGTTGGCACATATATGTGAATGCTAGAAATGTTGTTTTAAATACACTTGTACAAGATTTCTGGATCTACTGGTGGCGCTCCAGGTCATCTGCCTATTGGTGAAAATCCAACCCAAAGTTTTAGATTATCTCAATGTTTTAGCATACAAGTTAAGGAATATAAAGGATAAAATGGATCTTTAGGGCAATCCTCAGGTCCCAGTTATGTTATTGTGCGTCTCCTGTAGAAACTCCTTCTTTCTTGCAAAGAAGAAAAGAACAAAACTAGTGGAGGGCTGTCCCTTTTATCCTAAACATTTGTAGTCAGTATACCAAAATCCTTCATCAAATGTGGCTGAAAGATCTAACAGCAGTGATGAACTGCCCTAATCCAATTGTAACTGGAGATCATCCACTAGAGCTAGTAATGCTGATTCCATCCAGAATCCTACCCTGAAGCCAGACACACAAACAATATATGGAGACATCATTTTGTACTTGTGCCCCTCTTCAAAAAGTGTAGATCTGGTTCTGGTTAATTGTTAATATTTTATTTGTTATTGACTGCATTGGCTTTTAAAGATTTCCTAGAAATGTATTGGTGGTGGTGTGGAAAGAGCCATCAGGTCACAGCTGACATGGCAACTCCTTAGGGTTTTCAGAACAAGAGACATTCAAAGGTGGTTAGCCTTTGCCTGTCTGCATGGGCTAAGAGAGTTCTGAGAAAACTGACTGGGCCAAGGTAATCCAGCAGGCTTCATGTGGAAGAGGCCTACTTCTTGGAGACATTTAGAAATCATTCATTATCTTGAATTTCCCCCTTTGTGATTTCAGCACCATGTGGACATGGGCATGGTTGACTTCTGGAGTCAAGTTGGATTCTTTGGTGTGCAAAATGACCAAGAATGAAAAGAAGTGTGAGGCAAAGCATGGGAACTGATCTGTACCCTGGGCAGCCTGAATACTGTCCCCCAGTGAAACCTTCCTCCAACCCACCTGTTGGAGGAAACTATGGAACTCAGTCGGATGGAAGGCCTCTTGCTGGAGATCCGTTTTCAGCAGTGCTGCCATAGTGGAACTCAGCTGGGTGGCTACGAGTGCACCCAACCTGAGGTCAGCCAGGGAGCTCCCTAATATCGTAGCTGAGAAGGTCAGGAAGGAATATGTTGCAGACCGCATTACTGGCCCCTTTAGGGAGCCTCCCATGCCCCAAAAGACCCAAGTCTTTTTGTACCAAAAAGACCCCAAAGGGAATTTAGGATGATCCAGCATCTTTCCTACCCAAAAGTGGGATCTGTCAATGACTTCATTGATCTGGTGATTTGCTCGGTCCGTTATGCCATTTTTGATGAGGCGTTTGAGCTGATTAAGGGCTCAGGGTCGAAGTCCTTCAATTTCAATTTCAATAAGCCTTTGTTGGCATACAGAACATACAATATAAATACAATTAAAATTACTAGATAAAACTTCACACTGGATCATAAGTTCAGTTCGCAAACCTCAGCCAGAAACTTTGCCACTGCGAGACAACAGTCAAGGTCATTACAGTTTAAGAGCATATTTACTTTATCAAGCTCTGTAAGGGTTTTCATAGAGTCAATGATTTGTAATAAGCTGGATCTTGGATTCTGGTAAAGTGTGCAATGGAGGGGAATGTGCGCAATGGAATCCAACTGCCCTGGACTGCAGGGGCAAAGCCTCTTATCGTTTGGTAGACCCTTGAGTCTTCCTCTATGGAGCGGGGATGGCATAATGTTAAATCTAGCCAGCATGTAGGCTCTCCTCTATATAGGGTTGGTAAGTGCTGCAATATAGTAGGCTGGGTTTCCCTGCACAAATGGAATTACCCAGCATTCATTGTAGAAACAGAGTTTGTTGGCCAAGCTCTGCAGTTGTTGATAATCCCATTGCTAGTAGCAGCTCTTTGGTAAGGGCAAATGTCTGCCAGTAAGGGTTAGCATGTTCAGAGAGTCACTATCATAGTCCAATTACAATCATGACCCATAACTGATGTGCACCATTTAGAGTGATGGAGTTCTCTCAAAGGTGAGTTGCGTCAGTGAGTTGTCAGAACTTTAATGTGAATGGCACAGCCAAATTTTTATGATGTTCCAACAGATAGTGGCCTCTATAGAGTATTGGCCAGATTCTAGGCATGGGAACTGCATATGGGATTACAGTTTGGCATAAATGGTATGCAGAAATTTGGGGGTGGAATGATCTGATGGTACTGTTACTGGGTGTTAACCAAATGGGCGCTCCATAAAGCAGTTGTGCTCTCACCCTTGCTTTGAAAACTTGCAGAGCTGGGGGAATATATTGGTTGCCCCTAGAATGATAGAACCTCTAAGTAGCATTCTGCGTTTGACTAGAGCCTGGGCCAATATATATTTTTGATGGAGGTGGACCACGACAAGGATTGTTTACTAAACCAGAGTCCTAGATATTTGAAATTTTTCCCTTGCTCCAATGTAGTACTTTATCTTCCAGACTTATTTTTTACTGCTTCTTTCCAAAAGAAACCAGGATCTTGGTTTTGTCATAATTCACCTGCAGATCATTTGTCTCACAAAAGTCAATGAATCCATGCAAGGAGTCTTGTTAGACCCTGCCGAGAAAGGGATAATAGGGCTGCATGGGTCATAGAGAAAATAACAGGAGAGGGACATGCTTTGGGCCAGTCTTGGGGCTGTGCCCGTATCCACTTTCCCGAGCCAGGGAGCTATGGGGAGGTTATGTAAGAAGATGTTAAATAATAAGGGTGCTAGTACACAGCCTTGTTTGACTCCCTTTTTTACCTGGACCGGGTTTGACAAAAATCCCCTGTGGTCTTTTACCTGGCATGAGTTTTGGGTGTGCAGTTGTTTTATCAGAAAAAGAAGTCTTGGATCGGTGTGGGGCAACAAGTTTTTCCCAGTGTTTTTCTCTGTTCACAGAGTCAAATGCCCCCTTATGGATCCAAAAAGGCCATACATAATTTGGGTAGAGCTGTTTTTGGAGTATTTGTTACGGCTGGTGGTGGAACACGGGGCTTCTGGTCTAATGTTGATTTCCCCTTGGAGAAGCCCACTTGTTCGGGACCCAATAATATTGTTTTGCTTGACCCGTGTCTCTAGTCTGATTTGGAGAAGTTTGGCATAAATCTTCCCAATGATAGAAAGCAGACTAATGGGTCGATAGTTTGCTGGTTCATTTTGGTCTTCTTTTTTGAATATTGGGACCAGCACGGAGGAAGTCCATGCCTTCGGCATTATCCTCTTTTCATTGATCCTCGTAAAAAGATTAGCTAGTAAATTTGCCCACCATAGAGGGTTTGCTTTCAGAATTTCGGGGACGATGGCATCGCTGCCTGGGGTCTTATTTGACTTCAGGTTTTGTATCAAGGGGATGATCTCTTGGTAAGTCACCGGATCCCAGCTTGGTCCCACTGGGCTTTCGCTATCACTATTTGCTTGGGTGGGATTTGTTTCGGCAAACACTTTCGAAAAGTACTCGCCCCATCTCTCTAAGGTGATATCTACCCTGGATGGTCCCTGGGGGTAGTTTGTCCTGTTAACTATTGACCAGAATTTCCTTGCATCATTTGTTTGGGAGGCCTCTAGCAGCAGTTCCCTGTCGGCTATGATGCGGGATTTATGTTTTTGGCCCATAAGTAATTGGGTCGAAGTCCTTACTGGCAAAATGTGACATACAGTTGGCATTCTGGCTGCTGACTATTCACCCTGGGGATCTTGAGTTGTTAGAATTCCAGTTTGATGGCTCCTGGACAAGGCCATGCCTATGGGATGCTCAATAGCATGTGCAGCATTTGAGAGGTTACCTTTCTGGAGTGGGCAGCAAGATCTAGGTTGCCAGGGGCTGGGGCGACACATTATTTAGATGATTTCTTGTTTGTTGGTCCCCCAGGCACGGCAGCTTGCGCCTTGAGCTAAGGCGCTTTTCAGGCATTGGCAAAAGAGATTGGGGTCCCTTTGGCTGTGGATAAGATGGCGGGTACTTTGGTGTGCCTCACTTATCTTGGGGTACTACTGGACACCAAGGCAGGGACCTCATCTCTTCCATGGAAAAAGCTGGTGACGCTTCAAGCATTGCTGGAAGCCACCATTCAAAAAAGGAAGTGCACACTGCATGAAGTCCAATCACTGCTTGGGCGCCTTAATTTTGCCTGTAGGGTTGTGGGTGAATGCCACATAGTCCTCCACCTTAAAAGAAACTCATGGCCAAGATAAGCATTGGACAGAAGAAGGCATGGCTGGGGTTTGCAGTGGAGGGAGTTTGCATTGTAGAAAACTGAGCTGAACCTCCCTTCAAAAGAGGGCCACATGCAACAGCAGCAGTGCCTGTGAAAAGCCCTCCTCATCCTCTCTTTGTGCTGCTCTGTGTTGCCTTCATAATGATTTCTACCCCTGCATTGGAGAACACTGAGAAGAGTTCCTCTTTGCTGCCACTTGAGAATTGGAGTGCTGCCTTCCAATACAGCCAGTTATGGCATCTTCTCTCAGCACACTTTCTTGTCCTGTTAGTCCTGTCTCAGTCATCCTAGTTCAGTGATGATGAACCTTTTTGAGACCGAGTGCCCAAATTGCAACCCAAACCCCACTTATTTATTGCAAAGTGCCAACCCAGCAATTTAACCTGAATGCTGAGGTTTTAGTTTAGAACAAACTGGTTGGCTCCCTCTTCCTCTGCCCCACCCACTTGAGCAGTGGCCAGTCTGCTCTAGCCTCCAGTAAGTCCCTTGTGCACTGCTCTGTGCCTCTCTAGCATCTCTGCCTCCTCTGCCCCCCCCCAGCAGCAACCACCCAGAGCACAGGCACCAGCCCGCCAGCTGAGTCCTCCCTGCTCACCGTGGTGTGCACACATCATGCTCAGTGGGCCAGGCCAGCCTAGATGTGTGTGTGTGGGTGTATGTGGTTTTCCGCCCCCCCCCCCGACAAACTCTGTGTGCATGTGCCCAAAGAGAGGGCTCCGAGTGCCACTTCTGGCACCCGTGCCATAGGTTCGCCATCACTGTCCTAATTGCTTGATCAGGGCTAGCTGGCTTGTTGGACAAATAACCGAGCAGGAAACAAGTAGTGCAGCTCTCTCTTTTCCTCATCTCATGCTGGGGCAGTGTCTTAGTTCACTCTACAGAGACCAGTGCAGATGCTTCAGTTTCCCTTCAACTAAGAACACTAATGGGCTTCAGTCTTCCTTCCCATGCCATTTTGCCATGCTGCAATGGGATGCAGCATGCTTGAGAACTTTGTGTGCTTTGTTGCCTGAAAAAATGCCCAAGGAAAATCTGAATACTGCTCAGTTTCTAGGAAAGATGAATAAGGCTCAGTGTTCCATATATTGTCCACAAATCCCACTGGATTATGAAAAGCAGTTAGGAAAGAACCAAGGATGAGAGACACCTTGGAAAACAATTGAATATATTGTTAATTTGGCAGGCAAGGTTGGCTGATTTGGGGTGTGTCCAAATATTGCAGTGGAGAGGATGTCCTGTGTGAGGGGGATGAGTTGGAGCAATTACGATTTTCTAAAGAGGCTTTGAGGGATCCAAATGACATCTTTACTTGAAGGAATAGAACAGATATTAGGTGGATGGTAACAGTCATGTCCTGCTTTAGTAGTCCTGAGGGTTATTAATTAACTTTACAGTCAATGACACACCTAATGCTGACATCAAAACTAACAGTTCTCAATTTTCGGCTTTATGTCTTATGTTGGTGTAGTAGATAAAACTTGGTGGGTCCATTTAATCATGGTAGTATAAGAATGCTTTCTTTACTGCTTCTGGCTTGGCTGTAAAATCTTGGAGAGAAATGAAGACTGGCACTAGGTATTCTACTATGTTTTGTCAGAAGGATTTTTGTGGTTTCTTGTTTAAGCCAAGAAAAGGCCAGAAGGAGAGTTGGCTAGCTTTATGCTATATCGTTTGCAGTTTGTGCTTCATTTGGCAAACATGCTGGCTAGAACTGGCTTCAGAGAGCATGCCCAGGAAATTTGTCATATAAAAACTTTGAAAAGAAGGCACCAGTTTTAGGATGTCTACAAGCTATAAATGAAAGTTGCTCTTTTCTAACTTGATTTACTGAAATTCTTCATTTTCCTAAGAATTCCATTGCAGAAGCCTCCATTTTAACCACTTTACTCATCAATGTTGAATTTCATTGATTACTGAAAAGTCAGTCATTTATTAAATGGAAACCCCAAGTCTTTTAAAATGGCTTTTTGGGAAAATATTGGGGATCACTATATGTTGCTGTGATGAATCCCCACTTCCCTTTTCACTTAACCAAGCAGCTCTTTTTTCTTCTTTGTTTCTCTGTCTGTCCTACATGTTAAATGTATACAGATATATTCTTACCCATCTTTGGAAGCTGAGATACTGAAAAATCCTTCACTGGCTTATGTATTTTTTTTTTAAAAAAATATTGTATAGAACATATATGTAGCAGTTACATACAGTATATTTATTCTAACTATACATTTTTCCCTTTTTTCCCCGCCGCAGTTAGCGGTCGATCACCATTACTAATATCTATATACCTAATTCTTTGCTGCCTCTGCTCATGGGATCCCGTGGAAGAATGTGGAGGATGGCAGCAGGTAGATCTATGTTGGAGCATCCTGGCTTAATGATCTTGCTGGCTCAGTGGGCAACACCAGTGCTGGTGAAGGATACCTTTGGGAAAACACTGAAGACATCCACCTCAGGGACTGTCTGCTAAAGTGGGGGTCAGGGGCACGTCTTCCTCCTCCAATGAGGATTCATCCTCCCATGCTAACTCAGGGTGGTCCATGACACCTACACCATCAGAAGAAGACTTCTTACAGTACAGAAAGGTGTTGTCATTAGATCAATGCATATGAAGGATTAAACCTAAGCTTCTGAGCAATTACTAATATTTTGGACAGATGATAGTCATCATCAAACTTATTTCTCCTGTTAGATTTTGTACCCCCAACTTAAGTTCACACTTTATGTAGTCTTGGAAATATCCTCAATAACAGGAATTAAATATCAAATATCAAATCAATAGGTGACTTGGTGGTATCACTAATAATTAAATAACCTTGCAGTTAGTTCAGTTTATCAAATAACAATAACTGAAGCACCCACATAAATAAATATGTGCTTAGCAGGGAATTCCAGTAGCATCTGGACTTGAACAGTGCATAAGGTGCCAATAGCTGATGTATTCCTTGGCTCTGATTTATTAAAATTATGCAGGAATAAGCTTTTGGACTTTAAAAAAAACTTTTGGTTTGCAACAACTTGAATCCCTATGGTGAAGTTTCATGATGGTCCACAAGTTGAGGTCACATAATAGCCATGTATTTTGCATTGGAAGTTCATGAAGAAGGTGAGATTTAAATTTCCTAATGCATAGTTATTGCACAAAAAACTGTGTGTGCTTACAACAAAGCTGTTGTCAGTCCTGTTTCCATAGTACACATACTTGGATGCTAAGCTAGTTTGTAATACACACATATTAGGTGTTTTGCTGTATCCAAAATGATTTGCATAAGTGACCCTTATACATAGTATTGGATCTAACTGCATGTAAGCTTTTTCCAGTTCTCGGGTCAGGAAAAAAAATCTATTTACATTCATTCAATAGAACAAGAGGGTAGAAAAAGAGAAATATTTTACTCTTCACATTTCTTTTCATCTTAAAATCTCTTTCCTCAAGTCTTTTCTGTAGCTTCTTCTTTCAATTGTTTATCATGGAGGTATTTTGAGTAAGTTGGTTTATTCTGTTGACTTTCTGGCAGAATTTTAAAGCACGCTGTTTTCTGAACACTCCTGAATCCAAAAATCATATCATTACAATGTCATAAAATTCACACTGGCTTCTCATCTTTCATGACAATGAACTTATGATGTTGCTCTCTGGCTTAAATACCATGACTACATTGCAAAATTCCATTGACCTGCCCCACTGGTCAAAAATTTTAATATCAACTGCGCTCTACATGGGTCTACTGTTTGAAAATGATATGGAAAATTCAGCTGGTGCAGAGCATGAGTGATTTGTCTTCTTACTGATACAAGACATTCTGAACCTGGTACATAGGTTTAAAGTTAACTACCATGGTTACTTATGGTTTGCTTCTTAGACCAGTTGACAGTGCTGATATCTACTTATAAAGGTCAGGTCACTGCCTGACAGTAGCCTTGATCATAGTGGTTCACTAGTTCTTAATTTAGTCCCAAACTTCTTCTGCAGAAGTTCTTGCGCAATGAAATGGTCATGTGTAGGACTATGGTTGATTCCGCACTTGAGAATCGACCTAGGTTCGACCTGGGTCCCTGAAAAGTACTGACCTAGGTCAACTCCATTGTTACTCCCCATAGCAGTCGAGTTCATCCCACCGGAGCTGAGCTCAGAGGGGGGGATCACCTCTGCGCCTCTTCTGCTCTTTGTTCCTGATTGGCTGTCGTATTACCATGGGAACATGATCGTGCGTCCCTTTTTTGTTTTTACATAACGGCAACATAGCCACAAAGCAGTGCTCTGTTTAGCTAAAAATAGTGTGTTAACGTGTGCTGTTTATATGTATGGCCATCGCTTCATATATAAGAAGGAATTTCTTTTTTAAAGGCGTGCTTTTCCCTGCCGCGAGTCTTCCGCTCTGTGCATGTCCAAAACACTGAACTGTGATTGGCTGACCGGAGGGAACAGTTCCTCGACGATTCCTCACTTTTATTGGCTTTGACCTGAGTTCAACCTAGGTTCGCTGAAAAAGTTGTACCTCCTAGTGGAGTTAGAAATTTGACAGTTAGAGGGGGCGAAGCTGGGACAGAACCACGTCGAACTCAGCAGCTGTGGGGAATACCTACGTCGAACCTAGGTTGAACCTAGGTTGACTCTGCCAGTAGGGAATCAACCTATGTCTCTGGCTGCTCTTTACAGAATCTTTGAGGCCAGTTTGTTTTGGTGGAATTTCAGTGGCTAGTGTGTTTTGGAAGAATTGAATTAGTTTTAGGTTGTGTATGGATCTTTTGGTGGGGGTTGCTGAGTATCATTTATAGATGGGGTTGCTGAGTATCATATTATAGATCTCATTTAATGATGTGTTACACATTGACATATAATCTGTTACTTCATTTTTGTTTGTTATTATAATCAGTAATTCTTGAAGAGTGAAAAATAAATCTGGAGTTGTCAAATGTGAATGTCAGATCAGTTTCTCACTAACATTTTCCAGAATTTATCAATTGTGCCAGAAGGCAGCGTCTCAACGCATTCGGGTATTCAACAGATTGTCAACACTAAGATACGTATGATTATAGTCTGTTGTTGTTTGTTTCTAATTTCCTTGTCCTTTCTCGAATTTAAAACATGCTGGAATCTCAAGAAGTCTAGGTCCTATTTCTTTTATCTGGTTATTCTCAGGTTAAGGACATATCATCAGGTAAACTGCCTGTCTGGAGCTTTATCTTAGGTTGTCACACATAGTTTGCTTAAAAGGTCTCCATGAAGCTGGCAATTTCTGTGAATGAGCTGTTTCCACACAGTGATCATGGTGAATTTCTTCACACTTGTGCAGCCCCCCCTTAAGCCATTTTCAGAGGCATGAAGAAGTTCCTAAATAATTTCTTAAGGAAAAACCCACTCCCAGTGGAAATAACAGAGAGTCACAGAACAGCTGAGTATAAGAATCAACTGGACACTGAATGCCTATTCAGCAGGGATTATTTTGAAGTGCCCCATAGAAAATGGAGCAGGGCGGGGGGGGGGGATGCTGAATTCTTCTGCTATTCAAAAATCATTTCTTCTGGGCTTAGGACATTTTGTACCCAGACATGTCTGCTAGAAGAATTTATCAGATGGATTTCTGCTGGCTCGATATAAAATGTTCACCAGTGAGTCACTCAAAGCCATGAACATGTTCTCTGCTATGGCACTCACAATGGCTTGGCCATGAAGCTGCTAAGAGTGTACAGAAGATAGATGGTATAAAATTACACCTTGCCTGCATTTCAGCATGTGGCAGAATAATGGGAGAAAGGATCTTAACCATGCCTTGGAACCATATTTATTATGCTTCACATTATCGGGAGGTCTGCTAACTGGAGAAGTCTGCTTTCTGTGACTAAAAGGCAACAGAAGTCTCCTGTAAGCAATTTCCCTTTAATTTTTTTCCACAGAGAAAAATCAACACTTCAAATGTCAAACTGTTGGAGTAAGTAAATAAACTTGCAATGAAAAACAGCCTGATGTCCTTGAACATACACAAATTTAAATGTCACAGAGCTTCTTTGTAAACAAAAAGAATTTTTTAAATGAAAACTTGAGCAGATGTGGTAATCTGAGTGAAGGAAAAAGAAAAAAATGGAAATTGCTGTGTCCCATTCAGAAGCTGCGTTTAGCCAATACATTTTCTCCTACATTTCAAGTGTTCAGATTGGGAGAAGATTTTTTGTTTGAGGAAGTGAAACTCAATCCTTCAAAGTTCAGAAAATGTAATTAACTGGAAAAACTGGGGAACTAACACATGCTTCCATATATAAGACTACATTTATGACAAATGCCACTTTAAATGTTAGCTATTCATATTTACTAAAAAGAAATGCATCATTGGATTTGAAACCCATGAAGAAACAATGTTTAATAAATTAGCACTAAAACCTATGCAATGTTGTGTATTTTCTTGTGCTATCTAATTCTGCCATCTCCTCAATGGAATAGTTGAAAATATATGTCTTTAAATGAACATTTCCTCTTCATGTACTAATGGAGCAGCAGTGGCGTAGGAGGTTAAGAGCTCATGTATCTAATCTGGAGTAACCGGGTTTGATTCCCAGCTCTGCTGCCTGAGCTGTGGAGGCATATATGGGGAATTCAGATTAGCCTGTGCACTCCCACACACGCCAGCTGGATGACCTTGGGCTAGTCACAGCTTCTCGGAGCTCTCTCAGCCCCACCTACCTCACAGGGTGTTTGTTGTGAGGGGGGAAGGGCAAGGAGATTGTCAGCCCCTTTGAGTCTTCTGCAGGAGAGAAAGGGGGGATATAAATCCAAACTCTTCTTCTTATAATGTGATCCTCACTCTTTATAGCACAGCTATGCCCTATGAAAATTATACAGCTATTATCCCCCTCCTTACTCTATCTCCAAACAAAAATAAGTGGGTTTCAAATCTATAGCGTTACCACTTAAAAATTCTATACATTCTGTTGCAAGCTTGTAAACAGAAAGTCAAAATCTGATTTTGATGAGAAGTGGGAAGCATTTTTTTTTTGGTATGAAACTGAATTAATAACATAAATGTGTTAGTTGTTAATAAGTATTTGTTAAATTGATATATATCAGTTGGGTGTTAATGAAATCTTCCAAGAATAGGATGTTAGAGAGCAAAAAAAATAGAAAGTTCTCTCTCAAAGTGAAATTATGTTTATAGGTCTCTATGTCAAAATATTATAATCCATTCTATTGCTGTGTTCAGTTTTATGATTAGGGTTTTTTTCTGCTTACAATAAAATGGCTGCTGCTACTTAACTTCAGTAATATAGTAGATCCTTGTGCTGTGGTGGCAGCTGCTGCCAAAGCAACATTTTAAAATCTGTACAGCCAATCAAATATTCAATAGGCAATCAAAATATTCAATAGGCAAAAGCCCTACCAATTCCCTGCCCTTCCTAAAAACACTTGGCAGTCACCAAGAAAAAGTGTTGGCAGGTGCCATAGTGCACACAAGTTCACAGGCATCACGTAGGATCCTTGCCATACAGGTCACCATAAGTCATTTGGCACTTTCTTCCACCACCACTATTAAAGGAATTGGGCATCACAGATTGCATTGTCTGCAAAACTATTCATGAGTTCATTTGCTTCCGCCATATCATCCTGTCTCCCTGTTTAATAAAGCTGAAAATCATTAATCGTTTATCTGATAGATGTTTCTAATCTCTGATTTATGCAACCTTATTAGAAAAATAATATTTTCCAGTTTTGTGTAATTTTGAGTTGACAGTGCTGAAATCAATTGAGTGGAAGTATATTTTCCAACTAGCATTGCTGAACATGCAATTCGACTTTCAAATACATTCCTACTAAGATAGGTTGTGAAGTTTTAAACAGTATTACATTCTTCAGCATCCATTGAAGTTGATGGATTAAGGAGGCTGTGTGACTCTGCTTAAGATTGCACTGATAACCATATAGATTCCAAACTCTTTTGTAGGTGTTAGATTGGAATCCAAACCTGTTTTCTTTTGTTTGTTTTTCAAGATTAGGAAGAAAGTCAGAGCCTGCAATATACTGAGGGGCAGCAATTTGGATACTTGGAAATTATAAAAGTTGAATCAGTTATGCTTCAGCTTGCATAGCCACGATTCTGCCCCCAACCCCACCCCCTGCTTTTTCCTTTCTGATCTTTTTTCACATTCATTTACAAGACTGAGCACATTTTTAAATCAGGTTCATCTGTTTTTGGCTCATGATATACTGTGAATCTCAGTACAGAAAACTGACAGGCTGTTCTTTCACCATTTTCCTTTTTGTTCCTTGCTCTGCTGGAATTTGATGAAACAGGAAAGCCTACTCAGAGAGCAGGAATGCACTAGCAAGCTTGAGTCTAGGTAAATACTCCTGCCTTTATATGTCAAAGCGTCATCACTCAATCCTTGTCAGTATGACAGAAGACAAATGGCTCCTGGTGGTTCTTTTGGATGGAAAAATCAATTCCACAACCTCAGCTGGAGGATATTTTGCTACATCACTATTGTGAAATAGCTAGATTTTCCTTGACTTGCCCAAAGATCTTGAAACAAAAATACAATTCTATTTCTTATCCTTTCATCACGGCTTTGTGTTTGGCAAAACATATATATTCAGTAGTGAAATATCTAAAAAAATTTCTAACAGAAGGCATTTTCCAGACAAAGAGTAATAAACAAACAAACAAACAAATAAATGGTATTACAATATGCCCTACTGCATAGTAATAGGGAATTAATATGAAAAACCAAATTATGTAACTATATGAAAATATGATAAGGCGATGGAGAGACTTTATAAGGTGAAGTAGCCTTTTTGCAGAGTTTTACTTAATTCCCAAAGAGTAAATTTTATGAGTCTTTTAGATAAGAAGAATCTAAGCAATAACACACATAACTGAACTCGATGGCTTTTGAGATTCCTTCCAGTACTGTGATTGTCTTCTTGGACTAATGTGTCTTCCAAAGACCCACTGGATGTTCCAACTAGCATCATTATATAACAGCGCAAGTAATACACCATGAAGTCCATTATAATGTTCTGATTCCAGATTGGAAAGAAAACTATTGTTCTCTTTTAAAAGTCATTCAGTGCAGAGTTTGCATGCTTTGGGTGTGTGGGTGTGTAGGTGGGGGGTTGAAGCTGAAGAATGCTTTATGCTGAATGCCTTAATTTTATTTATTACGTTTATAATTTATTTTTCTCCCATCCTAGAAATGGTGGTTTCCATGCAAAGATTTCCAAGCCCTAGCCAGACTTAAGTCTGCCAACCGGTCTAAGGGTGATTCTGTTTGACAAGCTCACAACTTGCAGGCCATGTTTTAAGTGCAGTGGTGGGATTCAGCCAGTTCGCACCACTTCGGCAGAACCGGTTGTTAAAATGCTGCTTGTAAACAAACAGTTGTTAAATTATTTGAATCCCACCACCGGAACTGATGGTTAAATTATTTGAATCCCACCACTGATTAAGTGCTATGACCACTTGCTAGGATTGCCTGAACTGGAGGATGGAGTTTGAGGAGGGGAGGGAGCTCAGTAAAGATGCAATGAGTCCAGTCTCCAACACTGCCATTTGCTCCAGGGGAATTGATATCTGTGGCCTGGATATCTATTATAATTTTAGGAGAAGTGCAGGCCCCATCTGAAGGTTTCAGCCATGCAGGCTTATATCCTGCCTGTGACGTGTGACCCTGTTCAGGTATTAAAATAGTTAAAAGAAAAAACATACGAACTTAGCTTAGATGGAACTCAGCTGCAGCTAGCTTGCTGTCAGCAAGATTTGGCTCCTCCCCCATTTAATATAGACATATCTTATATAGTTATACAATATATGTTTAAGATTATCTACTTCATTTTCATCCCATTCTTCCTTCCAAGGGCTCGGGATATTGTACGTAATTCTCTCCTCCATTGTATTTTTCAAACAACCCAGTGAGCTACGTTACACTGGAAAAAAGCTTGAATACCCCCCAGAGGCATTCACCTTCATGACTGACCAGAGATATGTGCCAAAAACATTCCAATATGCAAACAACTAATGTGTATAGGGCTCAATAGCTAGTTGTCAGTATATATTCTACATAGAAATTCATCACAAATGGAATGAAACTGGGACTCTCCTCTTTCTCTTTGACTTGCTTTATGTAGTTATCTGGTATTTTCTTTATACATAATGGCCACAAACCAGCAACATTCTTTCCCGTTTCACACATACAGATCTTAAATTCCAACCATGACTGTTCTATTTGCATTTCTTTTTCTGGGATATCTTAATCATACATTCATTTGAGCACTGGAAAGCCTGATTTGTAAACAGCTTCAGTTAGGTCATTGCATTTTCTGGAGCAATGTTTTCTTTCCACTGCAAGACTCTACCACAAGCCAGGGATTAAGGATAGAGCAATGATATCTGCTTCTTGGCTTTGAAGTGAAAGTTCTATGGACTCAAGCCACAGGTGGAAGCAGGAAGATGATACATTTATTTACAGTCCAAAGTTATGCTGCTAATGCTAATTGAGGTAGTCTTTCAAACAGATTTCTTTGCTTGCGGTGAACATTGCCTTGTGGTTTCCCATTGTAGGAACTTTTCAGCCACAGTATCATTTGGCACACAGTATCTTCATGAGTGAGGTTCTTCAAAAAGGGATTCTGTAGCGTCAGTCACTGGCAGTAATGCAGGGTTTTAAACATATAGCCTATCCCATTCTGAGAATTTAGAGTGGGCTACACATGTCTTCATTGTGCACACATAGATTCAAATAGTGCTTTTTTTGTAAACAAAAAGTTGTTGATACTTACCTGCAAGGTGGGCAAGGACGTAGGTAAGGGAAAGGTTCCCGGATTCTAACCCCCCATTACATGTCCAAAGTGCCTAAGCTCTGCCCCCTGTCCCCCATTAATCCCAATGCCCCCCATGCCCCCCCCCACCAGCTGGGCTCCCAGCCAGCAGTCCCTCCTGCATTCTCCTCAGGAGAGCAGAGACTGCCATACCCAGCCATGGAGAGCTGCTTTTATAAGCACTGAGGCTAGGGGGCAGGGATCAGGAGGTGGGGCCATGCCCCCACATGCCCCTGAGGGCAAGGCCACACCTCCCCAAGCCCTGCCCCCAGCCTCAGTGCTTATAAAAGCAGCTCTCTGAGGTTGGGGACAGCAGTCTCTTGTGTCCTCCCCAAAGGGGAGGGCAGAAGGGACTGCCAGCTGTTGGGGGAGCCCAGCTGGTGGGAGCCCAGCTGGTGGGGGAGTGGGAGAAGGAGCCAGGCAGGGGCAGAGCTGAGGGGGCAGGCCTAGGGCAGGTGGGGGTGTGGCCCAGCCCCTGAGCCCCACCCCCCAAACCCACCCCATAAAGATTTATACCTATGTCACTGAAGGTGGCTCAGACATCTGGTCCCACCTATCATACCATCAATGGCTCATCTTCATCCTGGAAAGAAGTGACTAGTGGGGTGCCACAGGGTTCTGTCCTGGGCCCAGTGCTATTCAATATTATTATCAACAACTTGGATGATGGAATAGAGGGCATGTTGATCAAATTTGCAGATGACAGTAAAATGCCACTCTGTTTGAAGTGGGTTTTAAAAGAATGGTTTGGACTGGCAAAATCTCTGAATTGGCAAGCCATTGCTTATGGCCATTGTTTTATCTTCACTGTATCTACAGACAGCTGAGCAGTCTACAGAAGAGAACAGACAAGTTGGTTTGCCTATGTACTATTTGAAGGTCAAACCAATGAGTGCAAATCATGATTTTGTGCAATCTGAGTCATAGCTATTGCATGGACATTATGCTAGAAATTTTATAGTGACTCTTGACTGGATCCAAAAGTATAGTTTTGCATGCATAAAGCGTTGTTCATGAAAACGCCGCTTTACAACATATACACATCATTGAACAAAAATAGTAAACCTAAATTCAACTGTGTTTCTTCATCTTGCTCAAAGCCTTGAATAAACAGAGGCATGAAAACTGCTAAAGAATGTTACGGTACGAATGAACTCTTGTACAAACTGTTGCACAAATGTTTGTGGAACAGCACTCATAGCTATTTTCCTTTTATACATAGATCTTTGAATTTAGTATTTTGTACCTCTAAACACAGCAAAAATGTTCTGTAGTATGATTTTAACCAGCTTTTTTGATGACGAAAGGTCTGCAGTTGTTCATGAGCAGTGCTCATTCATTATAGTGGATAACTATGCATTTATTTTGGCTCTATGTTGACAGACATAAATTTTCTGATATATTCTTTAATGGTTTCTCATACTTTCAGTATCTGGTTAGGGAGTGCACAATACATAAAACCAGAAGAGAGATAAGGAAATTAAGAAAATATATAGTTCATTCTTGCATTAAAGTTAACAAGAATTTCATGACACTCTGTTCGAAGCAAAATATTGCTTTTCAGGGTTGGAATTTTTGCTGGGTTTGCATATACTCCATTTCTTGCTGAAATGGCATAATTTGTGGCTTTATATGGTGACTGTTGAAATAATTGATTGGTTGAGAGCGTTCCCATTGTTTATCGCTATGAAAAAACAGTAAATAAATTAGTATTTTTGGAAATAGCATTCTACTCTGACATTTAAGAAGAGAAGGACATGAACAGACCACAATGGAACTATTGGGTGAAGTATCTTTTTGCCTTTTAAAAGTCTCTTTGTATACATCAAACACCATATTCATGTTATTCTCCTTCCCAGAAAGATTATTTAAAGGCATACCACTGCACTATGTGTGCACTTTTCAAAAATAATTATTCACTTAAGGATGTCTAGAAGCCTATCTTCCCATTGTGGGTTTGAGAATATAAACTCAGGCCCTTACCGCATGGGCCAAATACAGCGCCCTGGGGACGGCAAAAACACCATCCCCAGGGAGCTGTTCGCAAGGGGGGTGAAGCTGCTTTGCAGCTGCGCCGCCCTTGCTCCTCCCCAGCGGCGCAAAGCCGCTGTTTCCCAACCTCACTCCCTGAGTGAGGTTTTTGGGAAACAGCGGCTTCCAACCGCTGTTGTGCAAACGGCAGCGGCTGGAAGGCGCCATCCCTCCCCCCTTTCCCAATCGACCTACCTTCCCTGTGACCATCCAGCATGTCGCCGACGCCTGGGGACACGCCCCCCCGCCCTGCAACTCCGGAGCAGTTGCGCAGGGCAGGGGGCATGTTCCCTGGCCTCGGTGATGCACCGGACGGTCGCAGGAAAGGTAAGTTGATCGGGCGACGGTGCATCGCGGCGCTGTCTTCCCAGTAGTTTCCAAGACCGTTTGTGAGAACAGTCCCGGGGGAGGGTTGGGTCGGCGTCATGTACGCCAACCTGACCCCCAGCATGGCCGTGTGGAAACGGCCTCAGAATAGATTTCTGCATGTTTTAAATATTACATTTGAATGGATTAGATTACAACAAAGGCATATGGAATGTATAGAAGATACATACATTCTATACAATATAGAAGACATTAATTAAATGGCAGCCTTGTCATGCAATATGATAATATAGTAGCATAGTCTTTATCAATTGTCAAGAGCCTCATACACATTCTTCATTGATAATAATAGTCTTGAACTCTGAAACCATATGGATCTGAATCCCAAACCAGTAATGTCCTATTGGGAAAAAAACAGAGCTGTAGCAAGGGGGAACTGTGCCTGGGTCATGTGTGTGCCCTGCGCCCCCACCACAACCCCACCCCAGAATGCCCCCACCATGCCCCTGCACCAGCGCGCACCCGGGGCAAGACGCCCCCGGATCCCTGGGCACTAAGCCACTGAAAATAAGCAATCATAATTTTAAATATTCCCCCCTCCCCACATCCCACATCCAAAGTTATAACATATTTTTTTTTCTCAGCACATACCTCTAATGGGCAATAGTACACAAATTGCCATCATTTTCATTCCTCATCTTCTCATCTTTTCAAAGATTTCACTTTCAGAAAGTCGAAAGGAACCAATGTAGAAGCTTCCTTCATTGTTCTTATGGGAACAAGCCCCAATAACTTAGTTTATCCTTTAATGCTTTATTTTTGTTAACCTATATCAACTATTCCGTTAATTCCTTTTTCGATAGGTTTGAATTAAAATGTATGATGTAAATAAGTTTAGCATCTATCTAAGCAGTTCAACAGACTATATATGCAGTGCTTTTCTCATAATGGTAGATTTTGCTTGGCAAATCATGAAAAAGTGAGGCAGAAAAAAATGGACGTATTGTGGTAATCTTTTCCTGACTCGAAGATGTATCTGTGTTAGCTGAAGACAACAATGAAGTCAAGAATTTTAACTAAATCCCCTGTTCTTCAGAAAATGGTCAATAGTTTATTAATAGTTTATTAAAAGTCACTGAAGACAAACTGTGTGAAATGGAAGACAAACTGTGTGAAACTTTGTAGAGCATTTTCTGTTCAGAGCCTACAAAAAGAAATTTTCTTCATCATATAAGTGCTACTTTCAAACATTCATATACATGCTTCCAATAAAAACAGAGATCCAAATAAGTGAAGATCTAATTTTACCATATGCCATCAAATACTTGATATTTTTCTCTCTGCTGTATAGCAAGTTCTCTAAACTACTCTAGTGGCGGTATATAACACATTTGCTCATTCATATGCAGTACTGAGACCAGTGAGGGCAATGTAAAAGAAACTCATTGAGTTGAACAGGTCAGGGCAGCAGTATCTCTTTGGGAAAATTAGTAAGCTCCTCATGATTTTCTTTGGCTATGTTCCTCATCCCCCCCCCCCCCTCACACACAGCTTTTTACAATTTCAGCCATGCATGACACACTGCTGAATGGAAAATGAACCTAGCCAGATCAATGCCTTTTAATAGTGGAAAGACCTTTGAGAGCATATTTTACTTGTGGAAAGGTTAATATGCTATTCACAATCAATTGGACTATAAAATTCAACAAGATAGAAAACTGGTCACTTGGGATATTAATCCAAAGAAATGCTTCTCATAAAACTCAGGACTGTGTCATGTAGTAGAGATCCAACATTGCCCAAGTTTATTCCAAGTTAAACATATTCTGATTTTTCAGGCTAGCTTTTATGTGATTAGAGTGAACACTTGGGATAAGGTATTATAGGCTTCACAACAACCCCCCTGCAATGTCATATTTTCTTCATTAGGACCTCTCTACCTTTGAAGAGGCTCTATGGAGCTTCAGAGAAGGCCTGATTGCATAAAGTGGAATAAAGCAGCGAAATAGAAAATCTTCAAAATCTCTGAAACACTGAAGTGACTTGTGGCACCTTTAAAACTAAAGCTGCATCCATATGTAGTTAGCCGTTGTTGCATTATAACAATAAGTTGCAACTGAATTGACCTGGCAGCCCAAAAAATCCAGTTATGAACTATTGCTATAATGTAATGTCCAATGGTGTGTGGTATGTAGATGCAGCCTAACAAATGTATTGTAGCATAACCTTTCATAAATCAACCCCATTTTGTCAAACATTCGAAGTGATACACTCACTGGGTAGAACCATTTGTATGTGTGAATGCATTGGTAGGTAAACAAAAGTAGAGGGCATTGGATGTTGGCAGTACCCAGTAGAGTTTTTTTTTGGGGGGGGGGGGGCTGACATACTAGAATCATGCTAGTGAATTGACATCAAGATGTAGGATTTGCAAAAACACTGATTTTACCATAGAGTTTTTGCAACTACATGAGAACTCCCTATGTCACAACATCACTTCCTGTTTTTGACAGAAGTGATGGCAGCATGCTGATACGATCCTGATGTGCATCCACATTTTTTATCTCTCCCATTAGCTCTTCAGTTGCAAGCAGATTACTGAGAAAGGGAGCTGGTAGCTTACAGACACAAACAGATATATTTGCATATATAATTCTACTCTACTTAATATTTGCAAAAATTAATCTGGTTTTACCAATGGAAGAAGCATGAATACAGAACTGTGCATCCCCAGCCACTTTGAAATCTAATCTCAATTTACACATTTTAGAACATATAATCAGCAGAAAGCCTTGACAACCACAAATTTCTGCCTTTTGAATGAGCATAGCTGAAGAGAACAATTTTGCCCCATTTCTTCTCTCCATTGCAGCCTCCCAACCTTCATGACTATTACTCCACACAAGTTCTTTCATCCCAGAAATAAACTTCTCCATGGTCAAAAGTAGCTACAGAGGAAAAGGAAGAGCTAGGACAACTGGAGAACTTATGTGCTGAACTTGGAAAGTCGCTGTGCTGGATCCACCCAACATAACAGTCACAAGAGCTGGGGCCTTGTTTTTTGCTTTTAAAGAAATCTTTTGAGATCAATTTTGTGTTGTTGTTGTTGTTGTTGTTGTTGTTGTTGTTGTTGTATACCACCCTACCCCCGAAGGGCTCAGGGCGGTGAACACAAGTTACATAGGCAGAGAGCAATTAAAACCAACAAACAGTATCCCATCCTGCAACATAAAGAGGGGCCTGTTTTTTATTTATTTTTTATTTTATTTATTTATTATTGTATTTATAAACCGCCCTCCCCCTGTAATTATGCTCTGAATTACAGATAAGTGTCATAGCTTTTAAATGTCCTAATTATTACCTATCTATAGGCCATTAAGTCCTAATATCATTGCAGCATAGTTCCTTGCTTCATGGTGTCACACTAAATGTGACACAGCAGTCATCTGTATGACAGCCTATCAAGTTTCCTGACAGACTTGTCTATAGCAGCTCTACATTTTCAGCAACTGTTCATAAATGTTTCTTTTGCTCCACAATAGCCTCCATCCAATAATCATTTGTAAAGCACTCACCAGTGAGAAAAATGACCCATCTGTGGCTTGTATAGCAACTATTTTTGGATTAATTAACTATCAACATCTGCTTTGTGTAGCCAATATGATTTTCTTTCATATTCAGCAATTTCAAAAGTTTCAACATATTCCACAGACTTACTAAAAAAATTCAAAGCTGCATTTTCAAAGGCATCAAGGGAATTTGAATGTGTAATCCAATGGCTGATAATTTTAAAATCCATGATGCCACCCAGTGAAATTATTTCAACCTAACATTTTTCAAATGGCATTTTCCAGTAAAAGCAGTTGACACCTCTTAAAATATTCAGCAGCTTGAAAGTCTTACATCTAAATAGGAGTGGAAACCATATGTTAGCTGTGCCTCAAATACTAAACCAGAGTTCTGAGCAGCTGGTAGGGCCAAAGGACACATGATTCTGGAGTTCTTCACTTTGAACTCCAGATGTGAAATTTGGCTACATTCATGGGCCAGGGCTGAAATGGATTTGGACATTAATTCAGGGGAATGGGATAATTAACTCTTCCTTCCACACAATTTCCCCAGTCAAAAATAGCCCTTCTAGTCTGGCCATAGCTCAAGTAGAAAAACTACTTGTACCATGCCTGTCTTTTCCTCTAAACTGGAGGTAATTTTGATCAGGGCAGTGGCTCAAGGGGCTGAAGTTAAATCTCAGCTTTCTCACAATCATGACCAAAATAGTACTCATGTTACCCAAGCTGAATCATGGAAAGGGAAAACAATTTGGAAACTCTAACTAATGCCCTTTTAATCTGCCTCCCCCATCCTCCAACACTCAGGGCTAGAACAGTCTGCTTTCTCCCCTCTGTCCCTCTTTCTTCCTGTACATGACACACAACTGTTTTCAAGCATCTGCTATCCAGGAGCGTATGCAGTGTTTATTAGGATGGATTTTGATGGTATTTCCCCTTTTTTCAGTTTCTTTATAAAGTCACATTATTATGCATATATGCAAAATCTTCCTAATAACAGCTGCAAGTGCCCTAGTTTTGCTGCTTTCATGATTGGCATGAAGCTACCACTTTACCACTTTACAGCAGTTGAGTAAGAAGCAAATTGTGGTAAAGAGCAGGAAATAAATAGAGAAAGAGGAATAGAAATAGAATATGAAATAAAAACAGAAAAATGAAAGAGGAATGTTTAGTTTGGCTTAATACTGGATAATGGGAAAGATCTAGATTAGCAATTTCTTTATGCTTTTGTGCATTTATTACTCACAATGCAGCCATTTGATTCACAGTGTGATTTCCTGTTCAGAGGGGAAATCTCCTGCTGCAAAGTGTCCCCAGCCACATTGATCTGATCTAGCATTTGATCCATTCCCCAGTTTCTGTTTGTTTTCGTGCAACCTCCCACTGGGGAGGTTTTTTTGCTGCCTTTGTTTTTGTGATGTTGGCTTGGGTCCATGAGGATGCAATACACTAGGTCAATATCATGGGTCTAATGCTCCTCTGACCCACAATGAGAAAATTTAAAAAAACAGGTCTTTTGATTCTGGCTGGGAAAGCTGTTTTATGATGGGGGAAGGCAGCGAGAAGTTAGAATACCTGAAGGAAACCTAACACATGCTAATTCCATTGACCTTCCCTGCAAAAGGAAAGGAAAGTTGCATTTTGGCCAGTTTTTGAAACTGTGGAGCTTCTCTGATCTGAGAGCATGCGTTCTGAAAACCATCAATTAAGAGCCCTGCCAACCTTCAATTCATCTAGAATTCCTGCAAAGCTATTGCGCAGAAGAGCTTGGCTGGCAACTAAAGGCTTGATCTTATCTCGGGTTTTTAAAAATACCATCATCCACCCATTAATCTAAAAGAGCTCAGTCCCTCAATCAAGAACTGAGAACGAAACCACTTTGAAATTTGACAAGGTCCCAGGTACATAGAAGACCGTAATGAAGCCTCCTAGTCCCAGAGAAAGGAAGGAAATGCAAGAAAATGTGACCTGTACACAAGACTTTCATGGGATAGGGCTGGAGCAGGAGCAGGAGCAAAATGGCATCCTTAACAGATGAGATCTGTTCCGCCCGAGCCCATCAAGGAGCAGTATGATCGCATCAAAGACGTGCCATCTCAAAAAGGACCTGGCCAATGGCCCAGATTCTCTCCTCTTACTAGATGCCTCAGTGCCAGCAGACAAAAACAACAAACCTTCAAGCCACAACTTGGCTGGTCAAGACGCACGTGCAGCACCCTTTTTTGAGCTGGAAGTTGACAGATGGTCAACAGTTTTAAACAATTGTCCAGGCCAATGAAAAAGTAGGGAAATCGTGGGCACAAGAACTTGCCAAGTTCCAACATATACCCTCTCCATCTACTCAAGCAGTCCCCATCGAGTACCAACTATCAACGGCGAGGCCCTGCACTGACCCTCCTGCCGATGGGAATGACTGTATCTTCCATGACACCGGAGATAACTTACAGAAAATCACACACCCCAATTGACTATCTAATACACACCCCCATGGCCAGAGCAATGGCTGCAGTGACGGAGGCCAGGAGGCGTGTTCCTTGGCCTCCACAGAGCAACAGAAGCCAGGACAAGGTAAGAAACCATTTGGGAGCAGCACAGGGAATACTCTGGCTTCCACCCACTGCCGTTCACTCGGCAACAGGTGGAAGCCAGCGTATTCCAAAAACCTTGCCCCCAAAACAAGGTTTGAAAGCGGCGTCTTCACGCTGCTTGAGGGGGGTGAGGACAGCACTACTATGATGCAGCAGCATCCTTTGTGAACAGCACCCCAGGGACAGTGTTTTTTCCGTCCCTGGGGCGCTGTTTTTTGGCCATGTGGAAAAGGCCACAGATTCTCCTCCCATCACCATTTGGGGAAGGTTTTCCAGTAGGTTTCCTCTGCTTGCTGCTCATCTGCATGCAATTTCCATGTAAAGAATTTGTTTGCCTAGTGATCCTGCACACATGTTGTTTTTTCTTTTTTGTTTTGGGGGGGATGACTGCAAAGCTATGACACCACAAATATGCACATATTGCAGCTTCTCTAATCATGACATAATTGCTTTGCAGACATCCCCCTCAAAACAAAAAAAGGGGAAAACAACACACACGTGGGACTGCTTGGCAAGACAAACTTTATTCATCTACTTTTTCCACAAAAATCATGAGCAGATGAACTGCAAGCAGAGGAAAGCTCTGTGGGGAACCTTATTAAAGTTAGAGGTTTGGGTGGGAGGAATAAACCATTTCTTGCCTGCTTTTCTTTGCTCAGTAGGCAAGAAACGTCTTCAACCCGGGCTTGGGGGGAGGGGGGATTTACTAGTTTTGTGATTTTTGAAAAACACGAGTTGAGAGAAATAAAACATTCTGAAGACATCTTTGGGAGACAGCTGTGCTAACTTCTCCCCCCAAATGTTTTTAAAAACAGTCTTAAGATGTTTTCTCTCTGTTGTACAGAAATCACCTATGAGTGTCAAGTGCATAAAAGGTCTTTATTAAAGTTTTAATTTCAAATCACTCAAAGTTTTCAACATTGCTTTTTCTTTCACAAAATGTTTCCTTTGAGCACCTGTGCCTTGTGATGAGCTTTCTTGTGCTTTGGAATCTTATATTTCTAGCATTTTGAGTATTGCCCAATAAAATGTATTTCCTCAGTTCCCCTGCATGTTTAACAAAGTTAAGGGTGCCTGTCTGTTCTGGTGATTTCCTGGAGTATGGGGAAAACCAAATCACATTTTTCCTTTGAAAAAACTGTTTTGGTTATTAAAGATCCAGGCTCAGAAGACAAATTCTATAAGTACTGAGCAATGCTGTTTATGCCTTCAGTAGCCAGAAGTCACTAAAACCGAAGTTTAAATTTTAACTTTGCCTTGCAGAAACCCAGTAAAAAACCTTGTAAAAGTCTCATGAGCTATATTCCAAAGATCACATAGATCTTTCATTCAAAGATCATATAGAACATCAAACAGCCTCCTGAAAGAGCATGAGTGCAGGGCTCTTACCTCATGGATTCCACATAGGTTGCAAAACAGAACGATATCATAGAGCTTTTGGGGAGGCTATGCTTGGCAAAGCAGGAATACTCTGCTAGTGAGAGGTGTTCATATCTGTCATTTAAGTGTTTTTTATTAAATTATTTTCAAATTGTTATTACTCATCCTGAGATGTGAGAGGACAGATGTTATTATTGTGCTGTGTGGAATTCACCATTGAAAGGTCCATCTGCTGCTATATAGTTCTCTCCAGACATTACAATCATCATATCAGGGTCTTGTTTTGGGTCCCCCACCATTTGAGGTAAGGCACACGTCCATAAAGGACAGGGGCTTTTCACTGGTTTCCATGGCTTTATGTCTGCATTGTTTTTAAAAAGTAGTGGATTCGTGCAAAGGGTCAGAAAGAAAATGGATTATTTTCCCCAACCTCAGCTCTATTCCTTCCTCAGCTCTATTCCTCAGCGATTTATCCCAATGTCTGGTGCTGTCATTATGAGTCTTTTGATACCATACCACACTTTTATTCAACTGGTTTTTAATTGATTCATCAATGTGTAGCCTCTGGGTGTTTTTTTTTTTTTGCTTTTTTGTTTTCTACTGATGTTTGTCAGCTCAGGTGAAGGCTGCATTTCTTGAATAGCCATATGTGTGGAAGTTCATGTTTATCCACAAGTTAATTTTAAGGTGGAAATGATCTCTTGAATTATCAAACTAGTCACAACCCTACAGAAAGATCAACAAACTATCCAGGGCCCGGAAGGTATTGGACTTGTAATTCATCCCAAGTTAAATTTTACAAGCCAGTGAATGGAATGAATGTAAAAACATTTACTGAAAGCTCTTGGGTAGGGGAAACTGTATCCCTTCTCAGTCTATCTATATATATACAGCAGATTGTTCTTTTCACCACTTTGAATGGATTACCACCTGTAATACTATGACTACATTTCTGATAGATAGGTAATTATTTGGGAAAGCAAGGATTGGCTATTCCATTTGGAAAACAGATTGAGCCTTGCCCTCATTTGATATTTTGCAGAAGAAACCAATTTGACAAAATGATCAATTTACAAATAACCTACCTCTTTACTTAACCTAGCCTGTGAAAGTTAAATAAAAATATGGAGGGTGATCTTAAATTGCACAGAAATATCTTTGAATTGCACAGAAATATCTTTCAGCACAGCCAGAATGTGAAGAAATGCTTGTCTCTTTGTTCATTTCCTGATGAATTTCACATAAACTTACAGCACATACAGATTAGTATTCTTGGAATTCACTTATGGTCAAATGGTTTTATCATCCTCAATTGCTTCACCCAGCAAATATTTTAAAAATCTATTATTAACTAATTTGTTTCTATTTTTCAATTTATATTTGAAAGGGGGAGAAAGAATAAATATTGGTTATATATCTGATGAGCAGCCCAGGAAAGGCTGCTGGGGTGGAAAGGGTGAAGTGGCTCCTGGAACTGGCATGGGGCTGAGCCAGCATGTTTGCCCACCCTGCTAGTGTAAGTGGCACCTACATCAATGGGGAGGGCAAACAGGGAGGCAGGTGGGCGGGTGACTGACCCAGAAGAACCTGCTGCCTGCACACAGCTGCACAGCCTAAAGGTGGATGCAGACATGATTGGGGCAGGCTAGGGGTGTTCTTGGAGGTGCGGATGACTTTAGTCATTTTTCACTGGAGTTTCAGTCTGGGAATGCCCCTGGCATGGATCTGTGACTTCAGGTGACATAAGTCAGTTTGGCCCAATGGAGGATTTTCAAATGGCCAGGGTTTTTCTGGATTTTGTTGCCTCCTCGCATTGCCTGGAAGCCCTCTGGAGGCAGCACAGTGGCACATAAGTGGCAGCATCCCTTGCTGCTGCTGTCACTAGATTGGGTTGTTTATCTTTATCAAGCTTAACCTCAAAGGAATTTGCACTTCTTATGTGCCTGTACATTCAAATTTCTAGGACATAACTGATCCTTACTGGGTATCACCAGCCACTCTCCAAGTGCTGCACCCCATGCAAGTGTAACCCCCATGCCCAGAATGGGTTAGCCCAGAATGGGTTGACCCAGAAAGGGGTGGAGACTCAGAGCAGCAGGAGGCTGCAGGAGAGAGCTCTTTGGAGAAGACAAGGGTACCAGACTCGGACCTTGATTTCTATAAGCCCTTAACACCTTGTTAAGGTAATTGCAATATTATTGGGAACTACTGGGAAGGTAGTTGTTTTTGCTATGTTGTAAATGTTGGAGTTTATTGTTTCAGGGTTTCTTTTTGTGGTTGTAATGGGTGAGAGTTCTCCTGGAAACCTTCATCATGTTGCATCCTGTTCATCAAGCCCTTGGAGTCTTCAGGAGCCAACCCAGTTGCAAAGAAGAATTGGACTTGGCAGTATCAGTAGACTGTAAATATAAGGACTTGAAATGCAACCTGAACAGGACCTTGAATTGAAATGTTAAATGTTGATGTTTAATGTTATTTGTAAAGAGAAGTAAACTGTTTTGTTTAAATTTGGTTTTTTTGCAACTCCTTCCAAGTACTGCCCCACAGAACCCACAAGCTGAGGTTACACAAGCCCACCCTAAATTCCATAGAGGAAAGATGTGATTGTTGTTAATAGTGTTTTTTTGCAAGCTACAAATACTGACATGAAAACAATTGCTTGACATTTTCACTGACATGCAAGATGAGTTCTTGACTGTATTACTCTTAATGTTGCTTGGCTAAGTCCACCTTAACTATAGCAATGTATGAAGCAGCTTCATGCCTGCAGAATAACCACTTGTGCTATGGGAAGAACTTGGAGGAAAGGGATAAAAGAGATTTTTCGCACAAAGTGACAAAATAACACATTGTTTTCTGTTACTATTTATTTCACTTTCACACCACTGTTCCCCCCAGTCGAGACCCAAAGCAGTTCTATAATTCTGCTTTCTTCCTCTTTAGGTCAGGCTAACTGCGAGTAACTAACCCAAGGTCACCCAATGAGCTTCCATGACAGGCTGAGGATTTGAACCTGGTTCTCCCTGATTCTAGTCCAACACTTTAACCACTATACGATGCTGGTTCCCATAGTGTATGCTATCGTCAAAGAGCTGAGAAGATGTGGCAAATGCAAATAGCAACAGTACTGGGCAGCAGTACCAGGCATTAGGAGATCAAAACTATGGGCAGAAACTCTGAACAGTGCAAATACCACCAGAGTAGCAATTGGCATGACACAGTGGAGCAGGGGACAGCTGCTAATGAAGAATGATTAAATACATTGGACACCATTAGCAGGCAACTGCTGTATTGGGCATAGTACAGTTGAATGAATTAGCACACTCCTGGAGTAGCCATTTTTCATCTGGCATACCAGATTACAGAGAAGGCCTTAATCTGAGGAAGGTTCCAGCAGATCAAGACCCAATAAAGGAGGATTTGAACAAGATCTCAGCTTTAGCGAACTGTCTAAAGGTTAAGGAAGAAAAATTGGCATCAAAGATTGAAAAAAAAACCTACAGTCTCATTAAAAAAACCCAAAAGTAAAAGTATTGTGTACAGGTATTGTCATCTATTTTTGCTTCGAAGAAATGACAGAACAAATCCTGGAAATACACAGGAAGTCAACTGTTAAGATAGAAGACACAGATACCATTGTGATGAGAGAGATTCCTCCAGGAATTCTACAGAAAAGGAAAGAATATGCATTTTTGGTGGGCATTTTAAAGAAAAATCAGATAAAGAAAAATCAGATAAAATTCTCTTGACTTAAATGGGAAGGGCTTTTTTAACTACAACGGATAGCAGCAAAGAATTACTTCCTATAGACTCTCTTTCTGGGCTTGGAATCACTCTACTGATATCCCATCTGCTGTTGATCATTTGTTTCTCCCAAATGCTATCAATGCAGTTTTCCCTTCATTTCTGAAAACTGCGATTCTACTTCAAAATGTTCTTCATGGAGGGAGTCTATCACTTTTTCATCTCTTCCATATAGTTCTTCAGTGTATTGTCCCCACTTTTTCTTTATTTTATTTTGTCCATTTAATGTATTTCCAGGTTGATCTTTCGCATGCCTAACCATATTTTAAATTTCCCTTTGATTTCTTGGCTCTTGTGGAACATATCTCTCATTATTCCTTTTTTTGTTGTTCTCTTCTATGTCTTTACACTGGTTATTACAATACACTGGTTATTACAATAGTTTGAGATGTAGGCCCTTTCCGCATGTGCCATTTACAGCGGTCCAGGGATGGCAAAAACGCCGTCCCTGGGCAGCTGTTTGCACAGGAGGCGCTGCTGGATTGCAGCAGCGCCGTCCTGGCTGCCCAGGAGCGGTGTGAAGCCGCTCCTAATAACCTCGTTCGTTGAGCGAGGTTATTCTAAAATGCTGTCTTCCCATCGGCGCAGTGCAAACCACACCACTGGGAAGACTGCGCTTTCCCCATCCCCTCCACTCACCTCGTCCTCCAGGGTGCTCTGGAGGCTGTCAGGAACCCACCCAAGCTGCCCTGCAACCACCAGGGGTCGGAGGGCAGCGTGGGCAGGTCCCTGATGGCCTCCAGAGTGACGCTGGAGGATGAGGTGAGTGGGGGGGGGCACAGAAGAGGTGGCTCCATGCAAAGCCACCTCTTCTGCGCTGGCTTCTGCGGGGCCGCTTCCTGCACGCTTCCCCATCTGCGTAATATCGCCCCCCTCCCACGACATAATTTCTGCCGGTGGAGAGGCATGCTCTTCCACCGTCGCGAGGAAAAGGGCTGTAGAGACACTGCAAAGGAAACCATGGCCTTCAGTTCGCAAAGCTGGAGCAAGGCTGTTAATGATAGGATTTTTGGGGGACATTTATTTATAGGATCACCATGAGTCAGAAGCAACTTGACAGTACTTAACACATACATGATACATTTTAGAAAAGTACAGTTGGGAGACACAGTGATTCTTCTTCAGCCCCTCCAGCATTTCCCATTTCTCTGTTCTCTCCCATATACCCTTCTCTGTTCCTCATATGCCACTTTAACTACAGTTCTTCCTCCTCTCAACCTCATCCTTTTCTTTCTTCCCTACTTCCAACTTACATCCCCCCTCTTGTTCCATTTGTCTTTCTTCCATCCTCCTACTCTACCTTGTGAGAAAAACTTACAAGCTCTTGCCTTTTTAATAGTTTTTAGTGTTCTTTTAAGTTCTATTCCCTTTTTGTAAAATGTAAGATTTAAAAAATCCCCACTGTCTGTCCATAGTCACAGGGTATGGATTTTTTTTTGTCTACATTCTGTGTTCATATTTTGAATTTGTCATATAAGTACTTATGTTCTTAAAATGATTCCCAACTAAATTCCATTAGCAGCTAAAATGAAACAGAATTCTATTAAAGTAGTCCACTTTTGTTTTCTTTTGGAATTCCTGTGATCACGGTTGAGGATGTTTTTGTGCTCCCCTTCCTCCTTCACAGCAGTCTATCAGATCTGCCTAGCAGGGTAGGGCCTAGTGCTACCACCCAGTCATACTGGAAAGATGTCCAGAACCCCAAAGGTTAATCAGTAAAAGCTGAAGTTACCTTCAGCTGCTCTTCTACTTTTATAAAATACCTTAATAAAATCTCTGCAGGAAATAAAACCTCTACAGAAACTTCTGCCTAAATAAAACCTCTGTACTAGTGATTGGAAAGTATGTATTACTGCTGTTTTTTGCAATGTGTGCGAAAATCAGAAAAAGTGCTGTCACTCCTGTAATACTAATGAATGAACAAGTCTAAAAATCAAACATGGATTGATAAATAATGTTGGAGCTGAGCAAATACTCCTTGAATTTCTTACATTTCCTCAACCTTTGTCAGTTCAGGAAATTCCACATCACTAAGGCAAGATCTGCAAACCGAGCATGGCTTTTGGCTTACCTTCTGCTCTCCTTTCATTTATCTCATTTAGCAACAAGTCCACTTGCCAATATAAAATGGCCCAGCAATTTATCTTCTGATTAATGCAAAGTTTTACAAGAACATCTCTTGGAAGTCAGCCTTTGAGCAAATGTCACAGATTCCAATGTATTGGGTTTCCATCTCCAGAATATATTGGATATAATGCTACTATATTAATCACATTACTACATGCATACTATTTAGAATTAATCTTGATAAATATAAAGATGTTTTAGAATAACTTTAAATGATAAGCTGGCTTTTGGCATAATTCAAACATATTATTTTCTCCCCCATGGATGTCCAGTCTATACCGTGAACCAGTGTGGTATAGCAGTTGGAATAGCATCACAGCAAAGTAGATCTTCATAAGTAGAGCCAGAGAGAAACTCATAAGGAAATTCCCTGGCCTGAAAGATAGGGCTCTTTCTGCACAAGCGGAATAGAGCGCCCCAGGGATGGCAAAAACGCCGTCCGTGGGGAGCTGTTCACATAGCAGGTGCTGCTGCAATGCAGCAGCGCCATGCTTGCCCCGCCCAAGCGGCACAGAAACGCCCCTTTTGAAACTCACTCCCCGAGCGAGGTTTTTCAAAAGGGGCCCTTGCAGCCACTGCTATGCGAACAGCAGCAGCTGGAAGGCAGCATTTCCCTCCCGCCTCCCCCAGCTCCTGCTGGCTCCCGTCGCATTGTGGAGGCCAGGAGGCATGTCCCCTGGCCTCCACAACATGACGGGAGCCAGCAGGAGCAGGTAAGCCGGTTGGGGAAGGCGCAGCCTTTGTGAAGGCTGCACCTTCCCCTGCGCCCCTACCGGGACCGTCTGTGTGAATGGTCCTGGGGGTGGTGTGCATTGGCATTGTTTATGCCAATGCACCCCCGCTCAGTGCTTGTGCAGAAAGGGCCTAGGAGAAACAGGCACTCAGTACTGGCACTGTTTGGGCTGGGAGTGAGCCCAAGCACTACCAGTACTCAACTCCCCAAAGATCAATTTGCATACTGGGGTGAGAGGAGTACTGTCAGGTCATGGAGGCTGATCTTCAGGAACTTGTGGGGGAGGGCTCATTAACCTCCCCATTTGTTTCTTCTCCTCTTTCCACCCCTTCTTTCACTCTCTCTCTTTTTTCCTACATTCCTTACCCTTTCTTGATCTGTCAGAGTTTTGATTATCCCTTTCTTCATCTGTCAGAGTTTTGATTATCCTTCTTTTCTGTTGTGAGTGGTGGTTGGAGTTTTTATGTAGATCTGTGTGAGTTTATGTAGTCTGTGTGAGTTGGTTTTCTGTATACTGTGTGGCCCAGTTGATGGTTGGGTCTGCGAAAGACCATGACATCTAAGAAAGGAAGTTTTCCTTCTTTTTCCGCTTCCATGGTAAATTGGATATTTGGGTAGATGCTGTTAAGGTGGTCCAGATTGTAAAAGTGTCATCCACGAATCAGAACCAAGTTGTGGGTTTCCAAGGGTGCTGTTTTGAGGGCTTGTTTCTCAAAATGTTCCATGTAAAAATTGGCTATCACTGAGCTGAGGGGGCTTCCCATGGCTACCTCATTTGGCTGCTCATAGTAATCATTGTCCCATTGGAAGTAGCTGGTTGTTAAGCAGTGTTGAAACAAAGCTGTGATGTAGTCTGGAAGTTGAATCCAGCCGTGAAAGCCTTTGACAATACATTGTGTATTCAATGTTTAATATGTAAGAATTATTCTTAGACATTTATAATAGTAATAAGCTATTTTTATCTACTTCATTTATATTTAGATTAGAGATCTGGGCCAAAACAAACAAAATGAATTTCAACAGTGATAAATGTAAGATACTACACTTAGGCAGAAAAAATGTAATGGACAGATATAGGATGAGTAATACCTGGCTTGACAACACTATGGGCGATTTCGCACTTGAGAATTGACATAGGATCGATTCATCAGACTGAAAGAGTCGACCTATGTCAATCCCCTCATAACTTCCCACAGCAGCCGAGGTTGTCCTGCCGGAGCCAAGTTCAGAGGATGGGATCACCTTGGCGCGTCATTCACTCGTTGTGCCTGATTGGCTGCTGCTTTCAGGCGGGAATGTGAATGTGTGTCCCTTTTTCCCCCAATTTTTTTTACGTTATAGCTATGTAGCATTGATGTCGCAACGCAGTGTGCATAAGAAGGCACAATTTGTGTAGATTCTTACGCTTGTAGCTTTCATTTCCATTTTGCGTGGGAAACACATCTTTTGATCCTCTTGTCAGAACTGTCTGTTATGGATCCTGAGGTGGAGCAACTGCTGGCCATGACTCAACTGTGCTCAGCTGTCAGCAGTCAGATCAAAATGGCAACTTCCCCTCCAAAATGACAAACGTTTATAACATGCCACCCGAAAGGAGGGAGGGATGAGGTGCGATTGATTGGGCGAAATGGTGCTATGAAGGAAAAATGTTGCTGTTTCATTGCTATGAGCGGCATGCAATCTGCCCTTCGTTATTGCGCTTGGTCGTCAGTGTTATACGGAAATGGGAGAAAAAAGAGTGCTTTTTGCCGGCACGAGTCTTCCGTTCTGCGCATACCCAAAACATTTGTCTGTGATTGGCTGAACGGGCGAATCGACCCAATGAAGATTCCCCACTCCCGTCAGCTTCGCTTGAGTTCAACCTAGCTTCGCCGGTTTACCCCACCTTGGAGGTGGAGTTGAAAATGTAATGGCAGAACGGAGCAGAGCAGGACGAACCCATGTCGGATTCACTGGAGCACTTGGGTTGAACATAGGTCGAACTTGAGTTCACACGGTGAGTGCGAAATCGCCCTACAAGTGAAAGGGATATGGGACTCCATATTCAAACATGTTTCACAGTTTAAACAATATGATGGCAGTAAAATATTGTTGGGCGTTAAGGAAAGGAAATAACCCTGGTGGAAAGGGGAGGCCAGGATAGTAACCATAGCTGCCTCAACTATATGCCTGGTGGAACAGCTCTGTCTTACAGTTCCTGCAGAACATCTCATTAAATCATAAGACTCACTCCCTGGCAGAGTGTCTCACAGCTTCCCTGCTTTCATCTAGTGAGTGAATGCTGGGAAAATTAACAAAAAAATCATCTAGATCAAACTAAACTATGGTCCATTCTGTGGATTTAAAACATTTCGGAAACATTGTAAAAAGAGCCATTTTGGTTTTTTGCTTCCACACAATTTGGGAGAAGAAAGTGTTTCAGTCCTAAACGGTTCTTCCCCCACAACAAGTTTGTCAGTTTCATTTGTTGTGCCCACCATTTTGTTCTGCTACAGAGATTCTCTGTGGTGCCACCATTTGTTGAAGATTTCCCTTGGAGGTTTCCTTTGCTTGCAGCTCATCTGCAAGTGATTTCTGTCTGCAAAGTACATGAAGATAACTTTGCCTGGTAATCTCGCACACTTGTCATTTTTCCTTTGTTTTGTTTTGAGGGAGCTGTCTTCAATGCTAAGGAGTCTCTACTGACTCAGAACATATTGGGTCTTCCTCTTTTTCTGCTGCCTTCCACTTTTCCTGGCATTATTGTTTTTCCAGTGACTCATTCTAGCTTCTAGGAAGAAATCAGTCTTGATTTGATCTAGAACCACTTATTTGTCTTTCTGGCGATCCATGGTATCATTAAGCTCTCTTCCAAGTCCACATTTCAAAATTTCTCTTCCTGACAGTGTTTTCATTAACTATACATAGTATTGGGGAATAGTATGCACTGAATTAGTTTACCTTAGTCTCCAGCAACTCTTCCTTACATAAAGAGCTTGACTAGTTCTTTCATGGCTGCCCTTCCAAGTCTCAACCTCCTTCTGATTTCTTGCTTACAGTCTTCCTTTTGGCTGGCAAAATTTTCCAAATGAAACTCACCCATTTGTAAGGAGAAATGTGCTGAACTGATGCCCTGCCACAAGACTTCCTGACATCTAATATTGTGTGTTTCTGCAAAATAATATCAGACTGTGATGATACATGCCATATTTTTGGCAGTGTTCTTCTGCAACTTCAAAGAATACTGCAACTAACTTTATTCAGGGCGGAAAAGAAAGGTATACAATATATGTATTGAATGTCTCAAGAGTAAACAGGAGATTATCCATTTCAGCTAGATCCCAGTCAAAGTCAAAATTAATAGAATAAGAAATAACACTTTTTCTTAGTCAATATTACAAAGAAAAAATTGCATTGCTTGGTTTCCTGAACCACAACAGCTGAACTTGTTATGTTTCTGTTAGCAATTATACTTACTCTATATACAAGACTTTTTAAAAAAATATTTAGTATTTAATTTCATTAGCTGCCTAATGGACAGATTGTATTCATTCTCATCCAGATTTAATAGTGGAACTGATTTGTGCCATGTAGAAATGCAAATATGTAGAAAAGCTTTCTAAGAGCTGTCTCATGATACTTTTAAAAGTGACCCATGGCCTCTCACTCATGATAATAAACACAGACCAAAGAAGAAGGGTTTGGATTCTTGTCCCAGTTTTCTCCATTGTAAGGAGTCTCAAAGCAGCTTAAAAAGTCCTTCCCTTCCTTTCTCCACAGCAGATACCTTGAGAGGTAGGTGGTGCTGGGAGAGTTCTGAAAGAGCTGTGACTAGTTCAGGGTTGCCTGACACGTTTCATGTATACAGGCAGTAAAGAGCGCCCCAAGGACGCTAAAAGCAGTGTCCCTGGGGAGGGGTTCACATGGCCGCCACTGCTGCATCACAGCAGCGCCAGCTTCGCAACCCCTGAGCGGCATGAAGACGCTGCTTCCGAACCTCGCTCCCTGAGCGAGGTTTTTTGGAAGCAGCGTCTTCCAACCACTGCCATGCGAACGGCAGCAGCTGGAAGGCACCATTTCCCTCCGACCTTCCGGCGCATCGCACAGGCCAGGGGACACGCCCTCCTGCCCTGCGACTCCAGAGCTGTTGCGCAGGGCAGGGGAGGGCATGTCCCCTGGCCTGTGCGACGTGCCGGAATACAGGAGGGGATGGTAAGGCATTCAGGGGAATGTGTGAACAGTCCTGGGGGTGCGTCAGCGTCGTTTATACCGACACACACACCCCACCGCAGCATGGCCATGTGGAAACGGCCTGAGTGGGGAAACAAACCCAGTTCACCAGATTAAAGTCTGCCACTCATATGGAGGAGAGTGGAATCAAACCCAGTTCTCCAGATTACAATCCACCTCCTCTTAACCATTCACCATACAGGCTCTAACACTTGCTGGTAACTGGCAGGACTGGGGGGCAGGAACTTGGGGTGGGGGTGCCATTCCATAGAGTTTCTGGTGATTCCTAGAGAGGCATGATAACACCTCTGGGGTTTCCCCAAAAGTGACATAATACCTACACACCAGCAGTGTTGTTTCCCTCTTCATTTTTCTTCCCCTGGTCAACAGAGTGGCAGTGAGCAGTGGTGATCACTGGTATTTTGCTATGACAGGAAATCTCCTGCTTTGCAACTGGAGTATGTACATCTGTTTTTGTACTGACCAGGCAGTCAGCAGATGGTTGAGCCCAGACAAAGCAAAGATCTGTGTGTCCATGCATGTTGCCCCAGAATTTTGCCACAAGATCTATGAAGATGACCTCATAGTCACAGGTGGCCTTGATATCCAGACTGTACAATAAGTGTTGTGGTTGCTGTAGACCTGAGGCTCCTCCCAGGGAATGGCGAGTGTGATGCAGATGCAGTTTACAACCTGCCCTGCCAACATTCTGAAAAGCCCAGAAATGTGGCCATGCCATCATGCCCATGGAACACCTTTTGAGTGCTGTTGCATGTGTGCTTCCAGCCAGTGGTGTATTGACACAAAGGGGCAAGAAATGAGTCCCCTGCCAAACAGAAAACTCATTTCTTGCCCCAGGCTTCATTGGGGGGGCAGATTTCCCTTGCCCGACTTGTTGCTACACTGGCTGGACTCCCCTGGCCCCATCTCTTTCTGGCGAGGAGCCCACTGACTACTGCGGTACTGCCACGTCAAGCTGCGGCATTTCTGGCCTCTCCCTCCTCTTGGCTAGACTCTCTATTATCATCAGGGCTGTCTTGGGACTTGCTGTGACTGCTGCGCTAGTCTCTGCGGCAGGCTGGGTTGCTCCTCTCAGGAGTGGATGTCTCCATCTCCTCTCCTACTACGGCAGGTCCCCTGGTCTCGGATAAGTCCCGTGCGACCTTGCAGGGCCCCTGAGTGAGGGCCGGGGTGGGGTGGCTGCTCCCAGCCCCAGACACCAGGGAAGGAGGAGGAGGGGTGTGGGGGCATGACCAAATGATTGCTGCCTAGGGACATTTGCCTCCACATTCCCCCGTGGGTATTTTGCCCCTGCTTGCAGTCCTAGCCTCTGCAGGTTTTCTTCAGGGAACAGACCAACAGCACTGTTCAGCACCAGTGGCTGGCCATCTCTGCTAGAGTGGTCCTCAGGATTGCACTGCCTAAGAGCGTGAAGTCAACAAATACAACTGAAAAAGGCAAAATGAATAATGTTACATGCACAAAAGATCAAGGCACATTTATGAAATGGGGGAAATCAACAAGATTTCATAGAAATATTAGCAGACTGATGTGCACCAAACAATCAAGGTAAGGAAAAACATGACTGTTTGGTGCTCAAGACAACACGTACTGGGATCTTATTTCAAAGGAAAGCTTAATGGCCTATAGTGGCCTATAGAAGAAAAGATGGCTCCTTGACATGTATAATATTTAATTATATTTTTCTTGGGAACTACTATTTAATATGGATGCATACACAACCCTCCTGGTCTGAATAAGGAATTTTAGTTTATTAATATCCTAAACAATAAAGCGCTAAGCAAGCAAATGTCAGAATGATGAATGCTTGCCCCGACATTCAATTGCCCCTGCTGTATGAGCTGCCACTAATCCTCCCATCTCCCAAAAAGCTAGGCTGGGTGGTGGAGCCACATAACAAGCCCCCCTGCCCTCCCTGTCCGTGGATCCATCAATTTGTGGCCAAAATCCTCCCCACCCCCTCGAGCCCTCCCTGCCCATGAATCCATTGACCCTTCCTTCCCACTCCCAGGAACCCTCACCCTTTCCCCCAACCCCAGCAAACCCTTCCCCCCACTCCCAGGTACCCTCCCCACCTTCCCCCACTCCTAGCAAGCTGTTCCCCGCTTCCCAGCAAGCCTTCCCAGCAAGCCTTCCCATCATCCCCCACCCTCACCCTCAGCAAGCCCTACCTGCCCTCACCCTCCTGCCCTATATAGGCCCACTGTATTACCCTACAATGGGCTTTACTGCTAGTTGAAAGATACTTGTTTAAGTGTGTGTGTTTTACTGACCTCAAAAGAAGATCCTTTTGAGGTTGAACCTTTCAGGTCTTTTGTGGCACTACATATGTGTAACCATTTATGATTGCTGGGCAGTGCAGTCCAGATTGGGGGGAATGAATGGGCTATGAGAGCAGTGCTAGGCTGTGCTGATGCTTTTGCCCCCTCTGCCAGTGTAAGGGCACCCGCACCAGTGGAAAGGGGAAAGATACAGGTGTCCAGGCACTGTACAGCTCTGCTGTGGCAACCTTAACTCCATTCAGTCCTATGAACGACTTTCCACATGGCCATTTTTTTTGCTGCCTCCCTGAACATGGAAAACCTCACACCATCCACAGCCACTGGAGCTCTTTGGATTTGGTTGTAATTGTTATACACTGGAAGTGCACCTATTGAGATAACACTTAATTTTAGTTATTAGGTACTATGCAATAAAAAGTATATTACATTTTTCTCTCTCAACTTTTGGTTCCTAACCCTAGCTATGACCAATTGCTTTAATAGTAAAGGCAGCTGAACCATTCAGATCAGGAATATTTCATATATCCATACTGCCTCTTGGAAGTTGTAGTTATTTTATTTTCAAGAAAAGCAGTCCTTTAGGCAATTGCACACTGTCCATCATGACAAAGAGCTGTCTTAGATTTGCTCAAGATTCTACTGTATTTGAAGCATTTTATTCAGAAAAGCTATTAATGCTGCCATTTGATAGCATTTGATTCAAACGTTGAATGATTGAACAGTCCATTGAGGTATTCTCATGTAAACAGTTCATTCACAGTTAATTCAAATATCAGTCATGTTTATTTTGTAGTTCTCAGCATGTGCTGTTGAATCATGTATTAACCAGAGAGGATCAAACTGCACCATGTGCAGATTACAGACACAGAAATTACGTGTAGATTAGCCCTCAAATTGGAAGAGACCTGAAAATCATCCTTATAGCTTAGCATTTTGATGGAGTATACAGTCTGCATCCCAAGAACAACAATTATTTTCGTATGATTTATGGTGTAAAAAGAAGTGTGGATGTCAAACTATCAAGACAGTTTGATCTTTGCTATGAAATCTTATGAAAAGGCAGCAGAAGCTACGTTTCAATTAATTTCATACTAGGCTTTTAGCAAAAACTTGGAGCCTTTCTATATTTTTCCTAGGGTTATACAGTGTTACCTTCTTACAGTGTTGCCTTTTAGGATCCATAGCAAACTTTTCTAGCCAAGAACTGACAGCTTTACAGCTGAGACAGAAATTAAATCCCGAAGGCACATTGGACAACTTGTATTGGATTACTACCAGCATAACCCTTACTTAAACAGAGATTGGACATTTAATTATTGTTATGTCTGAAATTCTTTTGACATAGGAAATCTTTTCCCTCCTGTGGACTTCAAGAGACTATTACTCAATGCAGGTTCAGAATGGACTCTGAAACTACATAGGTCTGCCTTTCTGGGAAAAGATATCCAGGGAATTACACCTGAAAAAACTTTCATCCTTGATGTTTAAATGCAATCAAATTGAAGCAATTTCAAGAGTAATAATTAGTAAACTTTTCTGTAATAAATATGAATAGTCTACATACAAAGTTGAATTCTTGATATGGAATAGCACATCCTGTTGGCACGCATGCTCATGGCAATATGGGGGGGGAGGGGTGTTGTGAGATGTGCCCTACCAGTCACTTCTTTATTGGTGTCATAGAGAGTTCAAACTAAGATGGATGCCAAATCTCTATTCCTGACTCTGATACTTTCCGTCCCACTATGCATAATGATGAACAGTGCCTTTCCTGAAGCTTGAATCTAGAGAATAAAGCCACTGTCTCAGAATAGCCACATTTGTTCTCATCCTATCAAAGGTATGCAAAAAACCCACACTCTGACTTGATTAGCTTTTCCCAGCTCCTTTCTCTCCCTAGTCAATTTAATCATAATCTTCCTGTCCAACTATTGGAGAACCATCAAACCTTATATTGAATTGGAATGCTCAGAGTTGTAAATTCATCAAATCTACGTAATCAAACACTAGACTGTCCCAGCTCTGACTCATTCAAGCCATTTTCACAGTATTATTTTCTCCTGAGAATAGGAACTTTGTTTCTAGAAAGTATCTCCACTTGTCATTGCCAGAGGGTCAATTTTTCCTATAAATAAAATCCCAGGTTCAATGATAAATTGCACATGTATGTCTTCCTTGTGACAGTGAGCAGTGTTGGCCACTGGCTCTCATGCTCCTTTGGATCTTTCTTCTGGAACAGATAAATATCACCCTCCCTGCAATGACCTCTGCTATTCACAACTATCCTTCACCTCTATTTGTATTCTAAGCTCCTTGAAATTCTGCATGCCTGTGCGCATGTTTTTGCATATGTACCTTTTTTGTTCTTTAATAAAATGTTTAAACTTCACTTAAATTCTGAATTTCCTGTGGATTTCTGAAGGGAAAGATCCCTGTATAAATTGGTGGTAAAGATCTCAGTTACTGCCCCCCCTCCCCTTGCATCACGCAGTCTGTTCCCTGCTAATTCCCTAAACTAAAAATGAGCATACAAGGACCGATTTGGGTAACAATGCTAGTATATCCAGCTATCTAATTAGTGCAGGAGAGATCTGGAAGGAGGAGGGGTAACAAGTTGCCTGCAAAGCCTATACTCTCCTGAGCTAAGGTTATTATGGGAATCAAAGCAGGGTTGCTAACAGCCCAGCCAGACAGGGGTAGGATGCAAATTTCTTTATAAATAAATTTCTTCATAAATAAATAAAGGGAAAGAAAGAAACCCCCAAGGTTTAGCATTAAGACATACCTGTTAAAATGCAATCTTTCATTAATAAGACATATTCAGCCACTCAAAGTGGATGCTTTCTTTATAGTCTCTTTGGCTCTAATAGTCTTTGCCAGTGCAAAGAGAGCTACTTTATAGGACACATAAGGATCAGTATCAAAGAAACAGTATATTAATTTATCGCAATAGGACACAAGATCTCCTGGGATTATCTCAAGAAGAGAATGAAAATGAAAAATCGGATCGAGATGTCTCTGTCTTCATTAAAGATATGAAGCACTGGTAGCTGAAAGAATCTTTATTTGTAGTTATATTTTTCTTCCAAAATGTTCATATAGCTAGGTGCACACATGGTCTAAATGAAGGAAGACTAAGCTTTGCTCTTGGCAGGGCCGCAAGGGACCTTACTAAGTGCTCAAATTTATCTCATAAAAGACAGGCAGGTGAGCTGCCACCCACAGTAAAGATATCGCAGGCGCAGCTCACAGTTGTGGGGTGGATGAAGTCTAAAAAACTAATGAACTGAAGCTTAATTCTGACAAGCTGAACGTGCTACTGGTGTGTGAAAGGTCAGACCCAGGATTTAAAATGGCCCATGTTTTGTGTGGAGTTGCACTATGGAGCTTTCTGGTGAAGGAGAAGATCCATAGCTTGGGGACAAACAATTGCCGCTGTGGCCAGGAGTTCCTTTTATCAGTTTTGATTGGCTAGCTTGATGTGGGCTTTCCTGGGCAAAAAAGAACTGGCTACTGTGATGAATGCCCTAGTAATGTCTAGTTTGTGTTAAGGCACTTGGAAACGTCAATTGGTATAGAGTATGGCAGCCTGGTTGCTGACTGGACTGGATCATAAGGATCATATAACTCCAGCTGTGGTCCATCTACACCAGCTCCCATGTTTTTCTGAGTACAATTCAAAGTGCTGGTGTTGACCTTTAAAGATCTGCCCTGCTTGGGATCAGCATATGAACCTATCCATTCAAAAAAGTAATCTTACAAGGTCCTTATTTGGGGTACCTAACTTCTGAGATTAGGTATGTGGCAAATGGCAGTCCAAGAGAGGACCTTCTTGGCTGTGGCATCAAAACTATGGAATTCTTTCCCAGGGATATTCATCTGACACCTTTGTGCTGTCTTCTGTTATGGGTTAAAACTTCTTTGTTTCATTTGTTTCTATGAGCCTTCTTTCTTGCCCACTATTTTAACAATTTTATGTTTTATATATGTATTTTACAGTCCCATCTAAACCGGGAGACTGAAAAGGGTTGAGGGAGTGGTGCAGTCCTGCGCTGGTGCATTTGCCCTCCCCGGGGCACTTACCCTGGTGGAGGGGGCAGACGCACTGATGGCCATGTATCCCACAGCTCCACTGCCACAAAACCTGGAAGTTCAGGCCACAGCAGGGCTGCACTAGAGTCCTGCTCAGACGCTAGCATGGAGAAGGGCAACCCAGGGCATTTCCAGGGGTGTAGGGCCAGTTGCACAGTGTAGGGCCAGTTGCACAGTGTAGGGCCAGTTGCACAGTGCACAGTGTAGGGCCAGTTGCACAGTGCACTGGCCCTCAGAGATATGCTACCCTTTTAGCGGCATATGTCCTTTCAATCCTATGGAGCTTTCTGGTGATGAAGGAGTTTCGGGGCTTTTCTGATCTTCCTGGAAAGCTCTTTTGGAGGTGCCAGGGCAGTGCTGCCTCCAGGTTCAAATGGGGCTGCCAGATTTGTTTTTAATTATGTGCTTTTACTATGTCATGTCAATGGCAACAGAGAAGTCCCCTTTCTGGATGGGATTGTGCTTCCTCTGAATGAGCAGGTTTGCATTTGGAGACTCAAGTCTGTTCCATGGAATATAGCTGGATAAAGTGGTTGTGCCTGTTCCTTGAAAGGCATGATTTGATCACGGGGCTCCTTTCACTGGTCACATCAAGGCTAGATTACTGTAATGTATGCTATGTGGGGCTGCCTTTGCAACGCATATATAAACTGTAACTGAAATCACAAATTAGCTAATGCAAAATCAGAATGTTTAATTTAGCAACCTGAAGAATCCATTAACACAGGAAATCTGTGAGAATTAAGATAAAAACAATGAATCAACCTTTTTAGTGTATATTAACTAGGGGAGTGAAATAGAATAATTATCCAATTGAGATTACCTAGGGTGCTGTGTGGTTTCCGGGCTGTACGGCCATGTTCTAGCAGCATTCTCTCCTGACGTTTCGCCTGCATCTGTGGCTGGCATCTTCAGAGGATCTGATGTTGGGAAAGCATGTGGAGTATCTATATCTGTTGGAGTATCCAGGGTGGGTGGAGAAACCTTGTCTGTGAGTAACAAAGAAGGCAACCAGGTCAATAGTTGAGGGCATCTGAATAGAAGTATGAGTAACAATGAAGACTATAGCATGGGCGTAACACTGGAGATAGCAAGGTCACTGGTGGGAGCATCTGAATAGAAGTATCCTGGCCTTTTGTTTCTTTTGTCTACGGGTCATCCTTGTAAGTTTGTCCAGTGGAGCTGGTTAGACCACTGTCTTGACTCTAGTATTTTTCAACACTGGCAGCCAAGTTCTGTTCATTTTCATAGTTTCTTCCTTCCTGTTAAAATTGTCCATGTGCTTATGGATTTCAATTGCTTCTCTGTGTAGTCTGACGTAGTGGCTTTCAGAGTGGTCCAGAATTTCTGTTTTTTCAAATAATATTCTATGTCCAGGTTGGTTTATCATATGTTCTGCTATTGCTGATTTTTCTGGCTGAAATAGATTACCTAATTTAAATATAAATACTCTACATAAATTATTTCAAAATAGTGCTGAAATATTTGATAAGTTATATTAAGCGGTTTCCTGACCTTTTGCTCCTGAATTAAGCACTTGCTACTTGTAAAAAAAAGAAAAGAATACTTGGCCAAATGAACCAGCAATCTTACTTGAGCAGATCATATCATTTCAGCCACGGTTCATCTAAATTGGTTCCCAAGTTGTCTCTGGGGCCAATTCAATGTGCTCCAGTCCCGTATTTATAAACTGAATGACATTTGGTGGCTGGCCTGGCAGTTTCTAAATGTATACCCAACCTGCACTGCTCATGTTTCTCATGTTCTGTTCAAGCCAGTTCTAGATATTAATCAGCTGCTGGCTAATATTTCTGGCTTTGAAGTTTCAGTGTGTTCAAGATCAAGAGAAAAACCTTTGACCATTTGGTGATAGATATTAACAAGCTTGTAATAGGAAAGTGTTGTTCACAGCTGAAAATAGTCTTTGCATTGTCCTTTTATTTTCACACTATTATTTTTTTAGCACTAGACACACAATTTCCAGAAAGAGTTTTTGCTGTAGATGAGTAAAAGTCTAGTAATGTTACCACCAATTCAGAAATACTTCAGCTAAAAGACCTGCTGCCAGAAGGTCAATTAGGACCACATGTACTAGTGCAAAAAAGGAAACCTATTGGCACAGTGCTAATAGCCCCCTTAGTATTCTGTGGTTGGTTTTTCCGGTTCAGATATTTGAAAGGTTTTTGGCATTTTTTAAAATCACTGTGTTTTGAAGAGTTTCTTAACGAAAAAATCTAAAGCAGTTTCTCTATTTTTTTAAAAAAAGCCTTGTGTGTTGTAAAAATGTAGGGTTCTTGCATCTTACCTTAATGGGAACAGTGGAACAGAATTTTCATTGGTTGGAATATGGGTAAATGCAGGAGAAAAGAATGGATATCCCCCCCCCCTGCATCTTCAAAACCACAAATCAGATGTTAAAGACAAACGGAAAGCCGTAGTTTGAGAGCCAAACTAAATGTTACATTTTTCATATGTTTTCATAAGCTTCCTGCAGCCACACAACAGCTGCAGGGAACTGCTTCTTTAAAAGAGAGGGGGGGAGCTCAAACAGACTCAGAATGTCACCATAGGGGAAGAAAAGGCTTCTACCCCACCCCCAGTTTTCTCATGCGAAAACCACACTGGATGGGAATTATTTCACTGTTTTTGCTATAGATTGAGTATCTGTGTACATGGATCAAAAAAAAATAAATGAAATAACTCCTTCCAGTGTGGTGTGAGAAAACCTCCCAAGCAGTATGAGAAAACTGCTTGGGAGGGAGGCAGGAGCCCTCCTGCATAATCCATTACGAGCCTTTTTGGGGTGTCCTTTAAAAAAAGAAGAAGCCATTCTCTGCAGCTGCTTTGTGGCTTCAGGGAACACGTGAAAACACATTAAAAAGATTAACATTTTGTTTGGCTCAGAGGCACTTGGCTGAACAGAGACAGAATACTGGTCTAGATATGCTGATCAATTTATTTTGAAAATTCTTCCTAATTTATTATAAAATCTGGCTGCATAACTTACTAATTTAGGATAATATCATAGACATTATCAATAATCAGTTCTGATTTGTGCTGATCTTCCTGCCCCAGAAACCTCTCCTGATGGAACCTTGAAAATAGAGAAAGATGTAGTAACTGGAAGAGAGATTAGTGGAAATCACAACCATATCCTTAGGCAAATGGAATGCCAACTGCTAGCTCAGGTAACCTTTGGATCCAACCCATAATTCTTTTACATACTTGTTTAATATAGACATCAAAATGATGAGGGAAACAGAATATTTGGTTCTCTTCCCAGAGGTTAAACCTGACCAAGTTTACCAGACATAGTAAAAGATGGCCTGAAGAGAAAAGAATCCATGAAGAGCATGTGGAAAAAGGAAGAAAGAATGTCAGGCAAACAATTGACAAAATATACAACGTTTGCTGACGTATGTTTTGTTCCAGAGATTGAAAACATACATCATTCTTAGGCTTAAATCCAAACCAAAAAGTTATGTGAAGCATTTCCTGATGTAGGATAGCATACTTCATATCTGAAGAGAAAAAATATTTCATGTGAGTGTGATTATGTATAAAAATGTATTCATAGGACCAGTTTAAGATTAAAAAAGTAATTTGAAATTGGATACTTTTCTGTCCATAAATAAGACATTAAAATTGAGAGTATTTAATCTTAAAATAGAACAAAATGATAGCTGCTGGGAAAAAAGGCAGAATTTATTTGGTCCTCTGTATTTTCCAGACTCCAGCAATCTTGTGGAGTATGCTTCCAGAATTAGTCTGGAGGCCCCAGTTCTCCATACTTTTCAAAGGTATGCTGCTACATCTGAGATAGCCTTCTGCTGAAAACATGTAATATTTGTTTTTATTGAAGGTTGAAAATTGTGAAATCCATATAAAATTTGTACTGTTAATGAGCAGTATTTTTCACTAACCCTGTTGAATTATCTATGGCATATTGTTATTGTAGTTCATTGTATAAACATGATTTGTTGAAAAGGTGAAGAGTACTTCTTCAAAATTAATGAATGGATACTTAAACTTTACCTAATAATGGGTCTAATGGGGTTTAAATGGGTTTTTAATGTTATAATTAAGTGGAGTCATCTCGCTGTAACTTGTATTTATTTATTTGCTCCAACACTGGTTTGTTTTATTTATCTTGTTGTTCACCACCCAGAGTCCTTTGGGAGAGGGGCGCTATATAAGAATGAAAAATAAATAAATAAATATCAGCAATGAAAATATTAAAAATGTAACTTTCTCAGACAGCATAGTGCATGTATGTGTGCTTCTCAGAGTCTTGAAGACCAACACTCGCAAAAGAGGATCCAGTTTCAGTGATTCTGCAGAAAGACCTGGAGTCCTTCATCTATCCTAATCTAATAAATAGATTGCAGTCTCTTGTATATCAGGATAGGGGTGCATAAAACTAAAACCTGGAACTAAAAATATACTACTTAGACTGTGCAAGTGGGAACATTGGGCAACAAGCGCTCTCCAACTATTTCATTAAGCTGCAATGAGTTCAACTTCGTCCCATGAGATGCGAGCCTCGTTTAGGTCTTCTTTGAAGATCCTGCACAATGTCTTCTGTGGTCTACCTTGCTTTCACTTTCCTCCAGATTGCACGCATCGCATCACAGATTTCAGGTGATGTTGACCAAGTAGGCGTAGGATGTGCCCTGCAAGATGCAATTGTTTCTCTACCACAATGTCCTGCAGCCTCCAGTGGCAACCACTTAATCTTTGCAATACAGAATTTCCTCATTTGCACATACATGGTCACAGCAAGTGGGTCTTCCAAGAATTCTAAAAGGCACCGGCTGCTTAAGGAACTTGTCTAGCTTTTGGGCTATTCTTGTGGTAATCTTCCATGTTTCACTGGTGTAAATTGCAATTGGTATTAATATGGTGCTGAAGAGTTGTATTTTCATCCTAGTATTGATGGTAATGTTGACCAGATTTGGTGCATCCTCTGGAATTCTGTCGATGCTCTGCCAATTCTACAATTCACATCAGCTTCGATATCTCCATCACAGGCCAATGTGCTACCAAGGTAAGTACATTGTTCTACTTCTTCAATACGCTGTTGGCTAACCAAGTGGTATGTTCATGAAGGCATTTCCAGTGTGCATAACCTTTAAGCATAAGCAGTCAAAGGGCTAGTGAACACCACTCAGAATACCACCCACCACTCTAGGCAGCAAACAATCAAAGGGATCAAAAGGCCAGGCTACTACAATGCAGATGCCCTCACTAATTGATTATGCTATCTTCATGGTTACTCACATGCTAAATTGGTGGATCCCACCCAACACATGCAAATCAAGCTTGCTAATGACACCCTTTACACTTGTTAACAGGCAAATGGTTCTTTCTCTCACCCTGGACATTCCACAGGTATATATAGTCCACTTGCTTTACTAATATCAGATCCTCTGAAGATGCCAGTCACAGATGCTGGTGAAATGTCAGGAGAAAATGCTACTAGAACATAGCCAAACAGTCCAGAAACCACACAACACCCCTGCATAACCTTTGTCTTGTCACCACTGATCCTAAGACCAATCTTCTCAGTGTCCCTTTCCAGGTTAGTAGCCATGTTCTGGAGGCATTCCTTGGTGTCAGCCAGCAGGATAATGTCATCAGCGAAGTCCAGGTCAGTGAGTCGAGATTGATCTTTCCATTGAATGCCAATGTTTATTGCATTCATTGCTCTCTTCATGACAAAGTCCACAACAAGAACAAACAAAAATGGTGAGAGGGTGCAACTTTGTCTTACTCCAGTCTCAATATGAAAAAAAAATCTGTGGTGCCATTGTCAGTCCTCATGTAGCAACTGGAGTTGAGGTATAGGTTTTGAAAAATGCTGATGTAGCATTGGGGGATGTTCCAGTGATTCCCTTCTTGTAATGTTCCAGTGATTTCCTGTGCACACTGTCAAATGCCTTCTTGAAATCAATGAAGTTAATAGACAGTAATTGTTGAAATTCAAGGCTCTGATTATGTTGTGCAGGGTGAAGATTTGCTCACTTCAGGAGCATCCATGATGGAATCCAGCTTGTTCTTCTCGCAGCATCTTAACTACTGCATCCAGAATGCGCCTGAGCAAGACAAGGCAAAGTACTTTTTCAAGGACAGATAGGAGGGTGATTCCTCCCCAGCTATTGCAGTCGGTGAGATTGCCTTTCTTTGGTAACTTGATTATGACGCCCTTTCTCCATTCCTCTGGTACATATTCTGCTTGCCACTGCCAGTACTCAATCAGCAGCTCTGTTAGTTCTTGAATGATGCAATTTCCACCATGCTTGAGAAGTTCCATTGTGATGTGGTCCAGACCAGCCGCTTTGTTGTTCTTTAACATATTTATTGCTCTCTCATTTTCACCAGCTGTGAAATCTCACCCAGGTCAACAATCAGATCATCAGATAGACTGAGGGTGCTGAAGTTGTAGTTTTCAGATGGGGATGGTTGATTCAGGGTGTCTTTGAAGTGCTGTACCCAGCGCACATCTTGCTCTTCTTTGCTTAGAAGGAGCTTCTCAGTACGGTATAGAGTCTTGGTGTCATTTCTATCTGCTGCTTCTTGTGCCTTGGCACCTTTACACTCAATTCACTCTTTTTTATCAGCTCAGCAACTCTTCTTGACTTTGTGATCCAATGATTGATACTTTGCTGCAGCTTCTGCCTTTGCATCAGCTGCATTTGCCTGATCTCTTTGCTGCTTTGCGATTTTTCATTCATCTATCAATTGCCAGGTTCTATCTTGTATCCGCCATTCCTTCTGTGTTTCCCTTTTTCGTCCAATTGCACCTTCTGAGCTCTCAATCACAGCTTGTTTGAACTGTGTCCACTGATCTTCAATTTCAGGTAATTGTTCAGTACCAGGCCAACACTAGGCGTTGGAGTACCAGGCGTATGTGTTGTTCATCATGCCCAGAATATAAGATGGTCTTTTCATTGCTGACCAGTCAGTTGCTACCTGTCCAGCGCATTTCACTGCAGAGGATGTTTATTCAGTAGTTGTCAAAATCATTGAGGAGTTGCACTAGTCTCCCACACTGGTACAATGTCCGCGTATTCCAGGTTCTGATTCTTGTAGTCATTTTGGGGCTTAGGGTCAAGTTCTGCATCAGGCACTAGACCTCCTTTCAGCTTTCATCCAGCACCGTCATAAGAGATGATCTGGCCCATTCACTCCAAGTTTGGTGATTTCGACGAAGTTCGCTTGTTACCGCATTTCTATAGCAAGTAAGGTTTCAAAGTGCTTTTGATAGCGCTTCTCCCAGGGATGGGGTGCTGGCCCATTGCCCAACCCTCCTTCTTTCAAATCCAGACTTGGGACCAGCAATGGTGGAGTTAAAAATATACCCCAAATCTATTTACACTCATTACTGTGATTCTCCAGAATGGTAATCCAAACCAAGATTTTTCAGCATTATTGAAAATATTCCCCAAAAATCCATTTTGTTTGTGCAGGTGCTTACCAACTACTTTCAACAGGAGGCATCTCATTTTTCTTTGATTTTCCTGATTTCCCAATCATACCCTTTTAAAGGTATTTAATAAATGTGTTGCAGAAGGGATGCTAGTGGGTCTCTATAATTTTTGCTGTTTTCTGTACCACCTGTTATGTATAGTCTGAGGCAATAAATCAAAGGATCTTGGGACCTGAGTTTAATGTGGTAGCTTTTTCTACATGTGTCCTGTCTGAAGGTGTGGTTGTTAAATCAGGTAATAAATTCAAAATGTAAACAGCAGGCCGACCTCTGAAGATACATATACAAATCTTACATGTGCCAAGCCAGCTGTTATACAAGCAGAAGTCTTCTTAAGTATTTCAGTGGTTTTGTGGTTGTCTGGATTTTCATTGACAGGAGACAGAGAACAGGCGCTTGATCTTATATACATAACTACTGTGTGTTGTGGTTAGTGACTGATGGATATTAATTTATAATGGATTGGAAACTACCTTACCATTTCATAAGATGTTTTCTTAAACACCTCAGACTTCTACAAAATATACATATGTGTGTTCTTTTTGATATCTTGCACTTATATCTACAGAGCTTGCAACAGCTGTATTGCTTTTATGTATACATTTTTAAAATGCCTCCACCAAAGTGTGAACTGTCATTTTGAAAAGCAGCAACTCTGCTAGGAAATGCAGTTTACACTAAGGACACATCACCAACAGGAGAAGTGTTCAGAATCTCCATGATGAATGACTTGCAAATGTATAAATTAGTGACATGTTGACCATTGAACCAAAACTGCTGTAGCAATGGCCAAACCACCACCACCACCACCACCACCACCACCACCACCTCCTCCTCCTCCTCCTCCTCCTCCTCCTCCTCTTCTTCTTCTTCTTCTTCTTCTTCTTTCTTCTTTCTTCTTCTTCTTCTTCTTCTTCTTCTTCTTCTTCTTCTTCTTCTTCTTCTTCTTCTTCTTCTTCTTCTTCTTCTTCTTCTTCTTCTTCTTCTTCTTCTTCTTCTTCTTCTTCTTCCTCCTCCTCCTCCTCCTCCTCCTCCTCCTCCTCCTTCTCCTCCTCCTCCTCCTCCTCCTCCAGTAGAGTATTTACAACTGCTGAAATCTGGAATTTTATAAGGCCAATATTATCCAGTAGATGGAGAATGGTCAAGCCTTATTTCTGCCATGAACTTACCAGGTGAATTCAGACTGAAGTGCTTATCTGGCAACTGTGGAAGTTATAAGAGTTATCATCCATGTGAATGTACTGATATACAACAGTCAAGGAGTGAAAATATAATTTACCACCCCTGATCTATCCCAAGTTCAGAGGACTCCCAGAACTTAAAAACTGAGACTTTGCCATACAGCAGTGAAGCATCAAAGCTTTCATATAAATGATCCTAAGTAGTAATGTCAGGATTTTGATATCTACTTCCTCAATTTTTTCTCTCCTCCCTCTCTCTCTGTGGGTGGGGGAGAGAGAGAGATTTCCTCCCCATTTCTTCCAGGGGCAAAAATAAGGAATGAAAAGCAATTATAAACAAACTGCTATTTAATATGAGAAAAGGTAGCATTGCAGAAGTCATAAATGATCCCTTGCTTTGGCAAGTGAAGGGCAAAGTGTATACGACTCACCCTCCCTGGCCTATCCATGATAGTCACTCTCTGTGTTTTTATTATTGGTGCACTGGAAGACATTGGAGTAATGTGAAAGAGGCATTTGCTTTCCCCTAGCATTCTTATTAGTCTTTTACCAGCACTCTTCGCTATAGCCTGGGGCTTGCCAAAATGCCATGCATTGCAGATATAACAATGCTAAAATGTTTGTCTAGTTCTCCAAGCTCTGGGAGAGATGTAGAGGCCATTGTGAGAGCCTGGAACCATCTAGGTTACTACAGAAGTGCAGGGAGCAAGAGTAATTCCCCAAAAGTCAAAGGCTCAGCCTTAATAGTTGTATTCTGGTTTTCTTTAGCTGAAACCAAAGCAGCTCAACACACACACACACACACACACACACACACACACACACACACACACACACACACACACACACAGAGAGAGAGAGAGAGAGAGAGAGAGAGAGAGAGAGAGAGAGAAGGCTGATAGAACCAAAATAGGCAGATAGAACCATATATAAGGCATATACAACCAATACAACCAGCGAACCATAATTTCATGTATCAAGGTTACATTATTTTATGAAAAATGCTCCAAGATGTTTTACTTTCCTTGGGATGGGCTTAGCACAATGGGGTAGGGGGAGAAATGGCGCCCAGGGCAAAATGGCACCCAGGCCCCACCCCTCAGGACCCCCACCCCGGGTTCTGCAAAGAGCAGAAAAAGCAGCCTGGCTGTCCAGCCCTGCCAGGCTGCTCCAGGCCGCGGGACCTGGCTGGTGAGGTGGGGCTGGGCAGGGATGAGAGGGGAAGGGGGAGGGGTGTGGGGCCGATTTTTCACCCCCATGTGACCCCAATGGCGCTTGCCCAGGGCGCAGCACCCCCACCCCATGTCAGCTCTGCAACTGGCTTAGCAGAATTAATTACTGACAAGGAGTGAACACAGCGCTGGGCATCTCAAATGTATATTGGGCATCTGAAATATAATGTTGAAAAAAAGAAGTGATCAGTGTTTCTGTCACTAGGATCACTTTGTTCAGTTGTTGTATAGGCAAGGGTAGCCATCAGTTATGATGAAACACATTTTGAAGTCAGGGAACAATCATATAATATCAAGATACCAGCAAAATTATAACTGGTTTAATAAGCATTGAGTTTCATCCAAAGAGAACAATTGGGGACAATCATTGGGAACTATTTGTTATACCACCTGATAACTTGCAACAGCTTTTTAGCAGGAGAGTGATAAATATTAATGTCAACTTTTTTCTTCTATACAAGTATCCCCTGCCTGCTTCCAGGTCAAGGACACTGCTGTGGTATTCATGTACATTGAGTCATTTAAGTAAAACTAGTAATAGTAGTGCCTGAACTCAGAACTTTGAAATATATTACCTTAACCCAGTTGTTTAATGGTATTGCAGAAAACAAGGGTTTTAGAAAGGGTATATGCTTTCTCTTATGGAAAATAATGTTTAATTTATACTTTGAAAGGAGACAGCTTGAAAGTGGAGTGTTGCTATAGTCACATCAGAGCTAAAATATTTTTGGGAGGCAGCATTTCAGATTAACTGAGAAAAACATTAATGTGTGTCACACTACCGAACAGGCCAAAGCAAAAATACCAATACCTCAGTAAAAACCGAAATTACATGGTTAAAATTCCTGTAAATACTTGGTTGTGCTTCTTTTTTTCCAGTAATGAACGTCTATCTGCAACAACAGTGCCTTCTAGAGTCTGTTTGCAACTTCATAAAACACCAGGGAGTTCATGAGAAGAAAGGCTTTGTCAAGGAGCAAAAAGTAAAGCTTACAGGATCCTTTTGTTTGTTACTGTTACTCTGGGTGCAAAAAATATTTTCTTATCACACTACTTTAATGCTTAGGTTCAAAGGTCTTGGCTACATTATGATCTGCTCATTCACTATTTCACAGTTGTCAGCCCAAGGCACAGGGAGGACTCCAAAGATCATCTGAGTTAATATGCTTTAAAATAACCAGAACTAAACAGAAGAGATCCTGGGCCAAACTGTAAGTACCATTGGGGCCCCTTGCATATATTGGTAGGGCAAACCCATATTCGGTAACTGCTGCTGTTGAGATGGTAATGGCTGTGGCATTGGTGTTGGCTGTGGGCACAAGGTGCTTTGACCTCTGGGCAGCAATCGTGATAACGGAACCTGTTGTGGAATTGAAGTGCTCTGGGTCGTCTGATCCCGGCGAATAGGAGTAGCCTGAGGTGAGGTCTGCACAGGTTATTGACAGAAGCACGGCTGACCGACTGCGATGCAGAACCTCGATGCCTGTATTCCATCATCTTTGCATCTGCTTCAAATGCTCTTGCTTCCATTTGCTCCAACCAGACTTTCATGTCAAGCAACTGTAGCTCCAATTCCCTACGACTGGTTCCATCAGACCCCTCCGAGTCTGACCGAGATGGTGGTCGTACAGGGGTGACAAAGATCCTCGCTCCCCGACCCACGTCGGGATTGATTTGCAGACATTCTTGCTGGAGAATCCGAGTGGTTGGTGATTTTGGGTACCCCCAGGAAATTCAGTAGAGAAATGAACACTCATTTGTTTGTAATCCACAATCTAAATAACTGGATTCAACAGTTATGGATTCAACAGTGGATTCAACAGTGGATTCAATTGGATTCAACAGTGAAGATTCCGTGGGTCCCTGCAGATCCACCAAGGGGCCCCCATGGGGGTCCAGGAAACAATAATTCAGTGGAAGAGTGACCAACTGGCAGTGGCCAGTCAGCTGGAATGTTCACCCCAGGATTGGACCATGTTAAAGGATCTTATGACAAGCCACTGGTCTCTCCAAGAAACTGCAACCCTAGGTCTAGTCCACTTGCCACTTGCAACACAGGATGTGGGGACTGAAGAACCAGTTGCTGCACCAATCTGGTCACCGGTCCTGCCTCAGTCTGATAGTCCTCAAATGCATTACCAAATTCCCCCCTCATAAAATCATGCAAATCAATCTTTCCCCTCAGGTATCTCTGGCTTGCATGGCTGGGAGAGATCTAACATGGCCCCTGTTAGAACCTCATTGGTTGCTCATGAACCATGAATGATAGCCTAACCTACCTCAAAAGGCCGTTGTGAGATAAAAGATGGAGGGGAGGGTTAGGTGTGTTTGACCCCCTGAGACCCTTGAAAAAAGGGCAGGAAAATATCATAGATTTTCCCTGGTGCACTTCTTCTTGTATGGATGAACAGTCCTGCTCACCTGATATTTATTCAGTATCCACCAGAGAAATACTACAAACCAAACTGGAATAACTTCATCATTTGGCATTTCTTCTGAATGAAGCCTGGCTCCAATACTATGCTTACACAACAGTCGAAAGATGAAAAAATGGGAATGGATAAAAACCTCCAAGTTTAATTTGAACCAATTATTAAATTAAATCTTCTCTTGTGCAGCAGATTCATGCCAAAATGGAAATGCTAGTGGCAATCGTCCTGGGATAGAGACTCTAATGAATCCTTCTATATACGGCTCTTCTGTATTTCATTAGGGAGTTTAGCAAAACCATATTAAGTCAAAGTACTGCATGTTAAACATTTAGCCTTTATATGATACAAAATAACATTTTATAGCTGAATACAGAAATGTCTATGCACTAGGAAAAGTGCTTCAGTGTTGAGCCCAATGTCCTTGCAATGGGACACTTTCCATAATTTATACCAGCTCTCAATTGTGCTTGTGGCTATACAATTGCATCAGAGAATGCAGCTGCACTGTGATGGAAGGTTAATGAATGCCCACAGGTTGTGGTTGCCCATAACCAAAGGCAAATGTGAAGGATCTTAATTGAAAACAGTAATGGACAAACCCAACTATGTGCTGCAGTCTTGATTTTGGGAACACTGTGTATTTTCCTTTTAAAGTCTGGGCTACTGAGGACATTCACGATATGTTCTACTGTCTTACTTCCCTAAGTTTGCTCTGTGGCCTAATTTGGAGTTATGTGTACCAAACAGCTTGCATTTCAGTGAAATGAAGAGTTTTATTTATTTTCATTACACTTGCAAAGTCACCAAAAATAATAGACCATTTCCAGTTAATGCACAAAAACTGTATGTTTTATTCAAGCCTTAACCCTCTAAGCAGAGTTCAGAAGACTAGATAGAAGACTAGTGTCTCAAAATATTGCTATAAAAACCAGTTCTCCCCTGGATATAATGTAGAGTTGCCAAGCATAGCATTGCAACCCATCCGGAGTCTGGGGATGTTTAGATGGTCAGGTAAGTCTAGCTATGGTAGTAGCTATTGTCCAGTTGGGTAATAGCAACTACCACAATAACATCATGAAACTTTTTTATTATGTTTACATGTAAACTGCTAATAACCCCCCCCCCCCCCAAAAAAAAAACCACTGGTCTTCCACATTGTAATTTGATTGTGATTATTGTTGTTGTTCTGGCATTAATTTATTTTCATTCATCAGCTTAGGTAATTATGGGATTCCTCTTCTAATTGATGGTGTAAGCCTATTTATGGGGGAGAGTTGATGGATAGGTAGGAGTGCTTTAGCATTCCTGTACTTGCTGAATTCCCACTTTTCTGTGTATTTCCAATCATTGTTTTACTCCAATCATTGTTTCCATCAGCTGAAATAAAGGTTTGGGGAAGTCTTGCCACAGAAAATACTGAAAGAAAGGGCACTTACTGAGTAGAATCAGTATGCAGGAAAAGGATTTTTAAAGCCCTTCTAGCAACTGATTATTCTATATATATATATCACCATCTGCAGATTTTGATGTTCAGAGCGTAAATGAATATTTTCACTATAGAAGGTCAGACACATAATAAAGTTCAGATAGTCTGGATAGTTCTTCAATGAAAAGCATTATGAAATTGTTAGCCTATGAGCCCTTCCCCCATTTTATCTTTAAAGCACCCCTGGGAAGTAGGTTAGGCTAAAAGATGAGGCATAATTCAAGAACACCTTGGGGTTTGTGTGGGCACTCATGTCCCCAGTTTAACAGCACAAATCGGGGGGGGGGGCATTTCATGGTGACCAGGGACGGTGCAGCTGCACCACCTCCAAGGAGGAATGGGGAGGTGTGGACAAGATGAGAAAAACCAGAAATTTGTCAAAAACCCCAAACTTACTGTTGTTTACCAAGGGGCTATGCACAGTCTTTTGTTGGCATAAGTCACAGCAGCTGAAGGGGGTGTTTCCAGATTGAAAGCCCTCAGGAAGTCAACTAAACTCAGGTCTGCCCCAGGAAACAGCCTTGCAATATCCCCATTAGTGCAGGCTCAGGCTCCTATGGCAGAGGAGCAGTGGTGAAATGGCAACTTCTGCATTTGGGTAGCATGGAGCTAAATGGTACCCCAACACTGTCATTACTGCCCATTGTGAAAGCATAGATGCCATTTACACCATCTGGACTGGCAGGACACTGGTGGTGGGATCATACCAACTTCACAGCCCTTTTGCCCCACCCCACCCTGTGGATTGCACTGACAGACACTTTAACCATTGCACCATGTTCTTTTTCACAGCAAACAAAATCTGTCAATGAATAAAGGATTTGAAGAGAGGACAGAAAAAAATTCAACAAATTTCATGAAGTGGGACTTGCTTTTCTTTTCTTTTTTTTAATGAGAGGTGTTTTTAAAAAATAAAATTTCTAAAGGAAAAAAGGGGAAATAATACAGGCCTAGCCAAGTTTTGCAGGATATATAAATCCCTACATAAATCCATTTGATGGGAAAATCTTTAAGTCTCCAGCTTCGAGGAAAAGAAAGAATGTTGATCCTGGCACTGAATGTTTACCATCTACATATCTTTTTCCATAAACTACCAAAAAGATTAAGCCAGCTAGGCATATGCTCTAAGATTCCTGTTTGTGCAAATGTATTAGAGGAAACCCATCAAGTCTGCCTTAGTAAAATCAAGACTTCTTTATTTACCCGTTCCATGATTTAAGTAAATAGACTTGACCTGATAAGTGGTTTTTTGACTTAAAGTATTTCGCTTTGAAAAATGCCTGTCTTGAGCATTTCAGACAGGCTGTAGGGAAGATGTCTGGGAACGATTCCACAGTTTGAGTGAGAAAATGAGGACAATATTTTTTCCCCTCTGCAGAATACACGGGGACACTATAGATATATTTTTTTTTAAATGGCAACTGGGGGACAAAAATTGTTTAATACAAACTAAACTTTTTGAAAAGCTGAATGGTGAGACTGGTAAGCTTTTTAAAAAACTAACCTTGCATCTGTGCTGTTAAGACCAGCACATTAAGCAGCTGGATTTTTTTTTTCACAGATAGTGATGGGCAACTCTTTGTTCCTGTGAGAAGGCTGCTGTTGAGGGCTTCAGAATACAGCCAATAACAGTTAGTAACCCTAGAACCTGCAGTGGGATCATTACTTCTAGCTCCCAAGCCTCACGAATTTAAAAAAGGCAAACCATTTCTAGCTGTGCCTTTTTAAAGGATTCAAGTAAAAACAAAATAACATTTCAGGGAAGAAACATTTCAGGGAATCCATATTGTAAGTTCTTGTATGTGCCAAATTCTTTTCTAGAAATTAATAAGTATGCAACAAACTCAAATTCATTAGGTAAGGCAGTTAGCTATTGCTGCCGCTTTGTGCCAAATTCACCCATCTAAGTTCTACTGGTCACCAGTAGCTAAAGATACCTTGCAATTTTTTTAAAAAAGATCACAGTATGGCAGACATATTTTCTGTGGGATGTGGAGGGTTTTATCTACAGTTTTCTTTTCTTTTTTGGTAGGAATAAGTTCTAGAACCACACCTTCACCTATATATTAAATATAGGACTTGTCCAGTTTTCCCTCTGAATGCTTAGGATTAATAACGGCTTTCAGAACTCTGTGAGCTAGACAAGGTAAAGGGTGCCAATTGGCTGAGTTCACTAAAAGCGGAGTTTAATGGAGCCCACTGAACTTAAATGGAGTATTTCCATTTACCTCAGTGGATTTGGGATGGTTCCAAAGATTTTTGAAGTGCCAAAATTAGGTTTTTTAAAGGTTGGATAAAGGAGGTCCTTTTAATATTAAGACTTCTATGGTTTGGAGGAAGAAAAATGATTTTGCTGAACTGTATCAAGAGAGGGAAACATAGAGACAAAAAAAGTCAGTGCTAACATTAATCGTTTTCCCATAGCTAATCTAAGGCAGCATTTCCTAAACTTTTCATACTAGGGTGGATTGAGGGGGAGGGGGTGGATCAAAATTCAGTATGGTAACTTAATTATCTATGATGCATTGGTAGCAAGCAGCTCAGAAATCTATACTGATCTGAATAACATAATTTGGGAATCAGACTATTGCTATATTGTTTGTTGTTTCAATTAGGTTTCCATTGCAGAAACAATTGAGTTTAAATATTTTCACTGTTCACTGTTAGGCTGTTTAAATATTCTCACTGTTCACTGTTAGGCTGAACTGTGTCAAGGGAAGGATCAGGGAAATCTTAATAATAGAATGCACTTTAGCTAAAGTTAATAAATTAGATCTTTTGACTGGTCGACAAAACCCCGGGCAATATGCACCTCCTGATCAAATGACTGTATATTTGTAGGAAACCTTTGTAAGGATATAGATTTGGGAAGTCTAATCCAAGCCAATAAAGAAAGAATCCTCCATGGAGAAACCACTGCTGACCTGTTTTTTTTTACCTATCTGATGTTGGCTAATATAAAGTTGTGAAGAAAGAGCCAACTGGCACAGAAATTTGGAGTTCACTTGTGTGGACAAAATCTTCCAAAGTCTGTGAATGTGTGTTTAACCTTTCAGTTCAGTTGTGAAACCAACCTGTGTTCTTTATTCTGAAATGCTGAAAAAGTGCCATTGGTTTGTTTAAACAGAATTTGTCCTATAAGCACTTGTGACTTTAGATTCACAGGAATTACACATATAAAAGGTGTACGCTCCATAACAGAAACTTCATAAAGATGTTTCTATTTCTGCTTAAACAGGCAACTAATAGATTCTTATTATGTCTTCTTTAATTGACTAAGTTCTATTTACTTTGTTAAAGAAGCCTTGCTATATTGAGGGGAGAGTTAAACAACTTTAATACCATCTTGAGTACAGAAGCTCAGCTATTCTCTACCCCTGAATCATCTGGTCTGAACTTAGAAACAGATGGGAATTATTAGGAACAAAGCTGAGGTTTCAAAGAGAACAGATTCAGTGCATTCCACACTTTGTAGAGTACTTTTTCCACAAAGATTAACAGCTATTTTAAAGTCATTGTATTTTGTGAACTTGCTTATCATAGATCTACCTAGAAAGTGGAGCAATCCATTCTTCCTAGTTGACATCATGCAAGGTTTCAAGGAGACAGCCACTATGAATGTTCACGAATGTTCATATTTTAAATAAATTGTATTTTTCTGTTCTTCTCTATTATGATTTTGCTTAGCCTCCTAAATGTCATTAAAGCTACATGATTTTATTAATAATTCTGGGCTTATTTTTCTGGTCATTGTGGCACAGGAAAAAATATGCCATATCCAACTGTATTATAATTATATTTTAATAATTAATGGTGGATTCCGCATAGGACAAATATAACGGGTATAGGATGCTATATAAACCGGGGGGGGGGGGGGGCTTTGCACAGGTCCCATCCTCAAAACAAGTTTGCCCCATTTTATTTCCCTCAACCCTGGATTTTTGAAAATTGCTAAACCAGTGATCCTTCTGCAAAATCCTGGGTTGGAAATGCTCCCACATGAGCGGCCAGGGAGGTGTGCTACTGAAGGGATTCTCCCTGTCACCATTTGCTGAAGGAGCCCCAGGATGTTTGCTCTGCGGGCTCTGATCATGGGCACCCTTTCAGCCCATAGTTGTACTCAGCTGGTCCTGCCAATTCCAGTAATATGTACTTTTCCTATTTTTTTTTGATGAGCTATCTCCATAGCCAGTGGCAAAGCTAGAAGGGGACGGCGGGTACACTGTGCACTGGACACACGCCTGGGGGCGCAGAAAATCAACCCCAGGCCCCTCCCCCTTTCCCCTTTTCCCTCTGCGGTGCCCCCATGGCACCCCCCACAGCGCCCCCGCAGCGCCCCTTTGCAGCATCCCCCCTTCCCCCACTTACCTTAGTTCTTTTCCTTTCCGATCATTTTTTCAGGCTGCAAAAGGCCTGTTTGCAGTAAAAACTGCCTGAGAAACTACAGTTCCCAGGAGACCTTGGGGCTCACAAGGAAGTATAGTTCCCACCAGGCCATTTTTACTGAGAACAGGCCTTTTGCAGCCTGAAAAAGTTCTCAAAAAGGAAAGGAACTAAGGTAAGTGTGGGAAGGGGGAAGGGGGTGCTGTCGGGGGCCACCGTGGGGGGGCCCCACAGGGGGCGGAAAATATACAATGCGCACCGGGCGCAGTTTGGCCCAGCTATGCCTCTGTTCATAGCAGACACAAATATGAGAATCTTAGCCATCTACCTCCCATTGAGAAGCATTTGGCTTATCTGTCCTTCATGGGCCAACTTAGTTTTTCTGGTCAATTCAATGCTTCTCAATGGGAGGTAGATGAGTCTTCTGAGCAGTTAGGATCAGTGGCATAGATACCACGGGGACATGTGCCCTAAGCGCACGCCAATTAGTCTTGTGGGGGGAGTGCAAAATGGGCCCCCCACATGACTATGCCACTGAACCTGGGAGCAGGAAGCACCACAGCCAGAGAGGGAGGGGCGCTCCAGCCTCAGGGGGGGGTTTAAGCCGAGAGAGACTTTGGCTTTAAAAAAGAAAAGAACTGAGGCTGCAGGCTGGCAGCTGGAGGACCCCTCCCTCTTTGAGAGGGAGTGGAGCTCCAGCCTCAGTGCTTTTTTAAAGCCAATAGAGACCTCGGCTACAAAAAAAGGGCCGAGGGAGGGTGGCAGGGAAGGGCTTTCCCCAGGCCAGATGTTTGGTTGGGATGCAGCCCTTCCCCAGAAGCTCCCCAGCCAGTCCCTAGGCCAGGGAGGGAAGCAGGGAGGGGCTTTCCCCAGGCCAGGAGAGTGGCTTGGCAGCAACACTGCCCCCAGAAGCTCCCCAGCCAGTCCCTGGGCCAGGGAGGGAAGCAGGGAGGGGCCGGGAGTCTGGCTGGGCTGCAGCCCCACCTCCAGAAATTTGCCAGCCAGTCCTTGGGCCAGGGAGGGAGGCAGGGAGGGCTTTCCCCTAGCCGGGAGCCTGGCTGAGCTGCAGCCCCGCCCTCAGAAGTTCCTCAGCCAGTCCCTGGGCTGGAGAGGGAGGCAGGGAGGGAGGGGCTTTCCCCAACCAGGGAGTCTGGCTGGGCTGCTGCTGGGCCCAGGAGGAGGGAAGGCAGTGCCCTGGGCCCAGAAGGTAAGTGGGGCATGGCACAGGGGGCATGGCATGGGGGCCCATGGGGGTGGAAAACTCAGAGACCACCCCATTTTTGCCAGCTACGCCTCCAGTTAATATTCTTGTATTTGTATCTGTGGAGCTACCAAGCATATATTTTAAAAATAGGGAAACTATATATTAGTGGAATCAGCAGGACTGATTTTAAAAAAATTTCAAACACAGAACAAGATATATTTTGAGCAAAAAGCAGTACACCTTGGTGCTGGGAACATGAAAGAATCAAACATATTCCAAGGGTTGTTGACTCCGGAATGGTAGCAAAATCCTCAAAAGTGAAAACGGATATTTGGGGACAGAAACACAGAGCCTCTGTTGGTCATGTGTAGGTGGTAGGGTTGGCGGTTCGGTTCGGCTGACCCACAGGATCGGCCGAGCCATGTGGTGTTCGGGGGAGGGTCGGGCACTGCTTACCCGAGCCTGCACCCTCCGAACTTCAGCCGCTCCGAGAACATGGAGTTCGGAGCGGCAGTTCACTTGAACCGTGTTGGCCCGAGCCGGGGAAAATACCCTTGCGGCACGCACAAGTCAAGCCCTGCAAGGGCAGCCCGGGTGGGATCCCCCACAAAAAGAGGAAAAAACCGTGTGTGAGACTAGCCCTGCAAGGGCAGTACAGGTGGGATCCCCCCCCAAGAAAAAAACGCGCGCGAGACTAGCCCTGCAAGGGCAGTGCGAGCGAGATCCTCCCAAAAGAAAAAAACTGGCGAAATGCGAGACTAATTCCTGCAAGGGCAGCGCCGAAAGCCGGATCCCCCCAAAAGAAGAAAAACGGGCGCGAAGACTAAATTCTGCAAGGGCAGTGCGAAATAGATCCCCCCCAAAGAAAAAAACCGCGCGCGAGACTAGCCCTGCAAGGGCAGTGCAAGCGGGATCCCCCCAAAAGAAGAAAAACGGCGCGAGACTAGCCCTGCAAGGGCAGGGCGAGCGGGATCCCCCCAAAAGAAAAAACCGTGCGCGAGACTAGCCCTGCAAGGGCAGCGCGAGCGGGATCCCCCCAAAAGAAGAAAAACGGCGCGAGACTAGCCTCTGGCAGGGCGTAGCTGGATCCTAAAGAAAAAAGCAAATCCGCGCTGCTGACCAGCCTGGCGGAAGCGCGAGCGGATCTCTAAAGAAAACGGCGCGACCAGCCCTGCAAGGGCAGCTGAAGGGATCCTCGAAAAGCTGAAAAAAAAACGGCACAGACTAGCCCCTGCAAGGGCAGCGAAATGGATCCCCCCCAAAAGAAAAAAACTGCTACGTAGATTGCGATGCGAGTGGACTTCTAAAGAAAACTGCTACAGACTCAGCCCCGCAAGGGCAGTGCAAGGGATCCTCTAAAGAAAAACTGCTGAAGGAAGACTAGCCCTCTGCAAGGGCAGGGCGAGCAAGGGATCCCCCCCAAAGAAAAAACCGCTACACAGACTAGCCTCTGCAAGGGCAGCTGAAAGCCGATCCCCCCCAAGAAGAAAAACGGTGCTACAGACTAGCCCCTGCAAGGGCAGGGCGAGCGGGATCCCCCCAAAAGAAAAAACCGCGGGCCAGACTTAACGGGATCCCCCCAAAAGAAAAAAACGTGGGCGAGACTAGCCCTGCAAGGGCAGTGCGAGCGGGATCCCCCCAAAGAAAAAAAAAACCGCGACGCTAAACAAGCCCCAGGCGGCAAAAGGGCGAGATCCCCCTGCAAAAGAAAAAACCACACACAACACAAGCCCTGCAAGGGCAGCGCAGGCGGGACCCCCCCCCCCCAAAGAAAAACGTGCGCAAGATCGCTGACACACACACACTCCATTCATAAAAAAAAACACAAGCAGGGGAAGGGAAAACGGGAAACTCCACACCTAGCTGGCAAGAATGGGGGGGGGAGACACACACACACACACACACACACACACCTCTGGCGTCCCACTCCATCCCCCCCACCAAATAACCCCCCCTCCACCCCATAAATCCTTCAGGCACACTCCATCCATTCATAAAAAAAACACAAGCAGGGGAAGGGAAAACGGGAAACTCCACACCTAGCCGGCAAGAATGGGGGGGGGGGAGACACACACACACACACACCCCTCCGGCGCCCCACTCCATCCCCCCACCAAATAAGCCCCCTCCACCCCCAAAATAGACTGCACTCACCCACTTTTAAGCCGCTTCTCGCTCCCGTTACTGCAACTTACTGAATTAAGTCAATGAGAACAGTAGCAGGCTTGCTGCTCCACGGGCATCTACTTGCTGAAGAAATCCGCTGGAAAATACAACCAGAACAATGAATCCTCCTCCAAATTTCTTAGGGGTGTTTCTGAGGGCGCATTCTGTGGGATCTATTCGCAATTAGAATTGTAGAGCTCCTTAGGAGACTCTCATGATGATATCTCCCATGTTTGGTGCAGTTTGGTTTAGGGGGGACAAAGTTGTGGACCCTCAAATGGGTAGCCCCATCCACTATTTGTTCCCATTGGAAACAATGGGGGATAGGGGCATCCCCTTTGTGGGTCCATAACACTGGACCCCCTAAATCAAACTGCACCAAACCTGGGAGATATCATCATGAGAGTCTCCTAAAGACACCCTGAAATTTTGGTGCCAATACCTCTAAAAATGCACCCCCTGCAGGCCAAAACGCACAAAACAGCCAAAAAAATAAAAACACATCCGAGAATCTCGGATGACAATGCAAGTTCGGGTGTATCCGAGCCTGACAGGCTCCGAATTTGGCGGATCCGACCCCATACACCCGAACTAAGCCCGAACCCGAACTGGGGCCGAATTTTTTCCCCCTCTACCAACCCTAGTAGGTGGAAAGCCATACTTGAAACAAAAATTGTGTCGGACACAGGTTACATGGTATATTTATGACAGCTCTTCAGTGTATTATAATTCCACAAGTAAATATTTCAGGACTTTGCTTGAACATCTATAATTTAGGTGAGAGAACCTTTTCAGTGGAAATTGAAATAAATTATGGTTTTATTCATTTTTTAAAATTCCTTTGATTACTTCAGATATTACCTCTGGCAAGGTAACCTGTGTCCCTGGCATGGTGTTCTGGGCAAGAACTGAAATGAGTGCTCCCCAAACATCAGATATTTATTTCTGGTGTAACTGTGTCAAAGCAGACCTGTCAAGAAAATCCAGGACCTCTACACTGAGGTAGGCAACAGCAAACCATCAGTGATTCACACTTACATTTATTTACATCCCTTGATGGCTGCATTTGTGAATAATGACTACAGGCAGTGTTGGGATTCAAATAATTTAACAACCGGTTCTGAACTTCCAGTGGTGGGACTCAGTGGTGGGATTATAACTGGTGGTGGGACTCAGTGGTGGATTAGCTACCAGTTCTACCGAAGTGGTGTGAATAGGCTGAATCCCACCACTGACTACAGGTATGACTGTAACACAAGAGGCAGAGCTTTCAATATTAGCCAATGTTAGTTCACATATTCCATTGCTACACCTGAGTAGAATATCGTTCTCTGAGCAGGGCCTATCATCATGCTAACCTGGCTCCAGAAGGAATCCCAATGGGTTCTTGGAGCAGTGAGAGTCCAGGGGCTCCAAGAATCCTACAGTGCAATCCCAAAAAGATTTTTCTGGGAGGCAGCCCCATTGACAGATCTGGGTAGACTTGTTAAGGATGATGCTGTTAATCTCCAAACTTCTCCTCCTCCTCCTCCTCCTCCTCCTCCTCCTCCTCCTCCTCGTCTTCTTCTTCTTGATTTGTAGAATGTCCACCTTTCCTCTCCTTTCGTCTGTTTCTTGGACTATATGTCTCATATAATAGACAGTAGCCAAATGAAATGGTGTTGATTATGCTACTATGATCTACCTTAGCCCTGACATGGTCCAGATATGAGTCATGAACCTCCAGTTAAAGGAAAATGCCTTAAAGTGCAACAGACATAGAAATTTTGCTTAGGGATTTTCTCCTTCACAAAATCCACTTGTACAACCACACTGTGATGTTATTCGCTTCCTTTCAGGTCTATAGAATTTGCATGAAATAAATTCTTCACACTAGTAGACTGGCCATAAACAGACTAATGGACTGCTTCTACATGTTGATATAGGCTGTCTGCCTAGTTCCTGTGGAATAGACAACCAATTCTGTTCCTGACAGAAAGTGTAAGTCAGTCCTTATGACTCATCAAATTATGAATTGGGCTGGTTCACAGCAAGATAGTTAACAAACAAACAAAAAAATCTATTAAAAATACTAAATGTAATTTGTATGATTGGAAGCAATTTTTGGTATTGACTTGTGTAATGTATGCAGGTGTGTTTCCAATTATTGCTGAGATGGCCACAGACCTAAAATTCTACCCCCTGTCCAAAGATTTATTTAAAGACTTGATACATTCCAAGCATTAGCTGTTTTTCCAGTGAGATCTCTAGTGATGTGTGTTAAATGCCATCAAGTTGCTTCCAATTTATGGCGACCCTATGAATTAATGACCTCCAAAATGGCCTACAGTGAACAGCCCTGATCAGGTGTTGTGGGCTGTGGCTTCCTTCATTGAATCAATGCATTTCCAGAGCTTTCTAAATACTCTGTGAGAAACTTTGCACAGTTTTGGGGATTGCACCAAATCTAGACTGAATAGTTTTATGTTTTCAATCAGGTCTAGGATGAAAAACTAATTGTTCAATCCTATGCTCCAATTTAAAATAGAGGGCATATTAGAGTAAGTCTGCACAGAATTGCCCTGCTGATCATCTACAGTTTGTTTTGTTCAAAACTGCACTGAATAATTAAAGAGGCAAAATATCATTCTGTTATCATTTTCCCTTTAACCCTGAATTCTTCCAGTTCATAGCATATAATGGTGTTCTTGAACTCTCTGTTAATTCTGTTATTTCTCTTTGAGCATTTTACATGTTTTAATCCTGCTTTGAGCATTTTACATGTTTTTACTGCGGCCCTAGTCAAGTATGTATCAGTGAAATGTACAAAGGAAAATACGAAGGCCACCTAGATGGTTCTGAGCGAAAAGAAAACATCAATGTAGCTGCCAGCAGTTCTCAGCTGAAATTCATGATATCCATAACCCCATAAAATATTAGTTATTTAACTGGAGTGAGTATTTGGCATAACCTACTAAGCTGTGAAACTGGATAAAACAAATACCTTCCAAAGGTGGCTGAACAAATAGAAACAAGAATCTGCAAGGTATTGCAGGACTCCTTAAAATGTTAACAATATGTTATTTCTTTGTTAAAACCAGTGCTCTTTCATTCACTTTATATTGGATTGTGACATAATTTCATCAGACTCACTTTCAAAGATAGGTCTTACTTGAAAATGAAAAAAACCTCTTCAGTATTAGAGAACTTGCAAATTAAATCCATCCTTCAAAAACACGGGCACTGTTATTTAAGGCTGTCACCTTCACTTCAGTACTAGAAAACCTGAGGCCAGCCAAGCCTAAGAAGCATGGACTGTATATATAGTGACTCAAGGCAATGAACTAATTGGTATATGCAATTAATTCGAGTATAAAGTCAATAGATAAGTCATACACCATTCATAAAGATATTCAATTCAATTCAAAGACCTTTATTAGGCAAAAAAAAAATCAAGAAGAAAATACAGGATAAAACTGTGCATTGTAGTATGATCTAGAGTTAGACAGAGTAAAAAAACTTCTCATAGTTCATACAAAGTACTGAAACTTCAAGAAAATAAGTAAATAAAAGGAGAGCTAGAAACTTATTTCACAATATCGAAGCAGGAACTTGGCCACCATTTTCAATCAGCTGCCTGGGATCCTCTCATTGTTCAAGAGGCGAAATCTAATTTGGAATATGGAGGGCACAAATAAAGTCGGTGTTGAAAAAAAAACAAACTAGGTCTGAGATCTATGAATTTTTTGAGGCAGACTAATAGAACATGCTCCAATGATTCCTCAGAGGTTGAGCAATGTGTATGGACATGTACGCTTTTTCTGTGAGTATACCATGAATCTCTCCGGGGAGAAGGTAAGAGGGAATGTATTTGTACTTGCTCTGGTGAATGAACATAAAGATATATTGTGATTATATTATAAGTAATATGCAACTGGATATAAAGGTAATAGCAAGAAGAGCAATACTAATGAGGGCACTTCTAGGCAAACCTAAGAAGCTATAAATGGGACAGTACTTAGTAACAAATTCTCATAAACATTGTATAAGATCTCATAAACATTGTACATAAGGCAAGAAACCTGTAACATTCATATTGTGTTCCAATAAATTGAAAGAGTCAGTATCACCAATGTTCAATGAATCAAAAATATTAAAGCGAATCGTGGTAGTAGACAGCAGCAGCTCCAGCAAGTGGATGAAGACACCACGGCGTTAATACAGCTACGCCAATATATTCTCGCGAGAACGCTGTTTCGCAGCTTCAGTCCTCCTCATGTTTTCAACAGTAATTTCTTCAGTGCGTTCAGGTAAATATAGTAGAAATAGCTGCATAAATATACATACTGTCACTTTTGTAACCTAACCAAACTACAGTTATCATTTACTGACTCCATGTTCATTGTTGTACACTCCAGGAACAGTCCTAATTTAGTAAACAATAAAAAAATAAAAACAAAAGAGGATTTTGCTGTAAATTATATTTTATTATAATGATTTCCCCCCCCCCAAGCTGGGGGCATGCTGCTGAGCAACTCCTACCCCAAGATCCTTGGGGGGGGGGCAATGGGGAAGGTGCACATGCAGTCATAGCCTCCTCCCAAATGGATTCATCCCAATTTCCTCCAAGCTGTGACAAAGTTGAAACAAATATATAAATTGAAATATATAAATTGATATATAATTTGAAACAAAATTATATATCAAAATACCAAGCTGTGATAAAAACTGAAACCAAAGTGATATGCTGAAATACCCATAGCAACTGAATTGAGGGTTGGTAGGCAGGAGAACCGTCACCAAAAAGGACACTCCTGTGGTAGCTCCTGACTATAACGGGAATTGCAGGCTGATATGAAGACTCTGTGTCACAGGCCTATATGCCCCCCACCCCTTCCAGCCTGTGCCAAGGTGGGACCTGCCCAGCTGTCCCACATCTGCAGCAGCAACCTTGCCCCAAGGTCCCATACTGCTAACTGGAGCCAGCTGGACAACTTCTCTCTCCCTGCCCTGAGTCGTAAACATGGCTCTGGGTAAGTCTAGGTACATAGCTACTCTGCACTTTTTATAAATATCTACCCCCTGCTTTAAAACAGAAAAGTCCTTTTAAAAAGCTGGAAGAATCAAGAGCACAGCAGTGAATAAATGTCTAAATCATGATACAACTAAACTAGATGGCAGACTATTGCAAGTTACTGTTTTTGTACCATTGTCACATGTCTGCCATAAAAGCAAACAAGGAAATTTATCTGATGGTCAAAATTGTGGGTACAGTCCATGCACACTTAAACGCAAATATTTTTAAATTTAAGTGTGTTACATAACAGAGCTAAGCCTTCTCTTGTGGAAATCAATTATATTTAAATTTTAAAATACTCAACTTTAACTGGATTCTGCCATCAGAAACATCTGGAATTGTTTTGTATTGTTGACTGGCAAATACTAAAAAGCCTCAGGCAAGAGGGCTAGGAAATTTGATTGAAAGTGATATTGTCCTTCTTAAAATTGCATAAAACTGAAACTTGTCAGAAGTTTTATTTAAAGATACATGCATACAAATAAATATGATGAGGTTAGTGCTTCCTAGTTTTTTTTAAAGTATGTAAAGATGCAGTTTGGGACAGAACAATGTTTAAATATAATGAGATTGAAGGAGCAGCTTCCACTGGAACAGTGCAGAACATCCCATCCCATCCCAAGAAGAGCCTGCTCTGATTATGTTAACATAAAGAAAACCTTGAATATTATTTACTATCCTTCTGAACAACCTGGAACTATCCAAGCTGAGGTCAGCCATATATGGTTATTTGTCAAGGATTTAGTAAATCTCTTGTTTCTTCCTGTTGGCTCCTCATCTATATGAAAGTGGTATCTGTATATTTGCCCAACAGCTCAGTAAAACAATTTCTCCCATTGCTCTGATTGGAACTGGGATCCTGTGTTCCTGCTTTTTAAAAGGAAAAATCCCCACTGGGATCTCTGCTCACAGAGCTCACAGTTTCTCTGTTATGGTAGGAACGGAGATTGTGACTTTTTTTGTGGGGAAACTCCCTTAGACCAAGGCTTCCCTGGAAAGTACCCTGGCAACCCACTTCCACCATTCAGGACCTCCTGAGAACTTCTAGACTGCTCTGCTGAAAAGGTAGTTTTCCAGTGCAATACTAGAGCAATAACAAAATAACTTATAACCAACCTGGTAGTACTCATGCAGTCTAGCACATGGGGAAGAGATTAAGAAAAATATGTATCTCAGATAAATAGATTGTACTAAGTGAAGCAAAAAAAGGTCTTGTTAAAAGCATATATTGCAAAAGAGAGAGAGAGAAAAGGAAAGGGTGATTGCATTCATAAGGGGGTGGGAAAAGTCAAAATAAAATACAAGGAAAACATATAGCAGCAACAGCACGGATATATTCAAATGAAAAGTAAACAGTTACATTGACTAAGCTAAACATGTTACCTATATTGTGGCTGGTTCCTTGCAGTAGTCCTTGCAATAACAAGAAATCAAAGGATTCCTTATCTCCTCCCCAACTTCATATGGACCCAGTTTCCATTAAAGACTGAAAATTGAAGACTAGAGAAAATTCCAAATGTCCAGATATTTATGCTAACAGGAGCTAGACGGAAGTCAATGTCAAGCAGATTTTTCTAATTCCACATAAATGCCCATCTCTGATGTTAGAGGCTAATTTTGCCAATCAGAGCTATATACAATGTATAGTCCCACCTCCTTTTCCATCAAGTCCACCATAAACCTTCAATGGATCTATTTAACGTTTTGTAGTAATCTTGGAGAGAAATATAAATGTAATTTATTGCAATGTTTTAAAATGTTTTAAATTGTTATGTGGAATGTTGTAAACCACTCTGAGACTAGAAAGTGAGGGGCAGAATATTAAATAGAAAGAAAGAAAGAAAGAAAGAAAGAAAGAAAGAAAGAAAGAAAGAAAGAAAGAAAGAAAGAAAGAAAGAAAGAAAGAAAGAAAGAAAGAAAGAAAAAAAGAAAAAAAAAAAGAAAAAAAGAAAGAAAGAAAGAAAAAAAAAGAAAGAAAAAAAGAAAGAAAGAAAGAAAGAAAGAAAGAAAGAAAGAAAGAAAGAAAGAAAGAAAGAAAGAAAGAAAGAAAGAAAGAAAGAAAGAAAGAAAGAAAGAAAGAAAGAAAGAAAGAAAGAAAGAAAGAATCTGGTAATGGCTCTGCTCTAGGTGGCATTCTTGAGCCTCAGCAACTTTTGGTATTAGTCACAGTCCCCATGTAGTAGAATCCTTAGAGAGCAACTATGGGGCACTGTTAATCATCTGCCAAACTGCAATGATTATATTACTTTGACTTCTTTTAATCTTACCCTTTCCTGTAAGGAGCACCAGTTGACAGACTTGATATTATCTATTTTAGTCCTACAGCTGCTCCTTGAGGTAAATTAACTGAAATAGTGACTGGAACAAGCTTACCCACTGGCTCGGATCATGGGGATTTGAACTTTGTTTCTCCCAATCAGCCCAGTCCAGAATTGTAACTTCTACATCATATAGGTTATTAAATACATGGCAGGTGGGCTGCATTTGATTTGAGGGATAGCAAGTTGTGTTGGCCTGATTTATAGTTTATGGTCACTGGACTTCCATATATGGAAAATGATCAATTTTTTCAAGAGTGAGCCATTACTTAATTGGAAAGACAGCATGTAAACACTTGGATAAATAAATAAATATTGTCAGAGAATTCTTTGCTAGTCTTGTACGCATGGGGAAAAATGCTGTACACGAACTGAGAACACAAGAAAATTTGCAATAACAAATGAGAAAGGATTGGACCCCTACTTCCACCTCTTTTGTGGCAAATTAAATGTGTGTATCCCATTCAAAATTAATTCATTGAGGTATGTATACCCCAATTTTTCTCCCAAAGATGACCCCAAGGGGTTCACAACTTTTTTCTCTCCTACCACATTTTATTCTCAGAACAACAACATCATAAGTTAGGCTATGGAGTATATCCAACCATCCAACCATTCTCCACCAACTCAAGTAACTTCCATTGAAGGAAAGTTTACCTTTGCACACAGACAGGGAGAAGATCCAACCCAACACCTTATTAGCTTCCATGACAGTGTGGGTATTTGAACTTGGGTGTCTCAAATCCTAACGTGATGCTCGAATCATTACTCTATGCTGGCTATATGCTGCGATTTCTACAGAGGTATGCAAACTTTGAACAGTTTGTTTTCCAAGCCCTTTTCAAACTAATGGTGAACTGATGATACTATATATAAATATTAAGTCCCCTCTTTTTATGTCTGCTATGTAAGCACCTAATTTCAAGTTTTTAAAAGACCTAATAGCCTATAGACCTGGGGGAAAAAACTTAGTGTGTGTGTGTGGGGGGGGGGGGGTTGTAGTAAAGAAAAGGAGAGGGTGTGCAAAACAATACCAGACACATGCATAAAAATGATTCAGTGCATTTATGGAGGCAATATGTTCAAAGTAAGAAAACGGTCTATCAATTGTAAATAGTTTTATTACCTTAAATTTCTTCCAAGGGTGTGTATGACAAAAGGAAAAAAACCCAGTAGAGATAATACTTTCCAAAGAGTATTTCAGCCTTCAAAGAATAAGATGTTCATATTTATCAGGGCAAGGTCTATTAAAACTGTCCATCTTGAGGACAAATAATAAAAAGGACACTATGAGATATTGATAAAAAGATAGTTGGGAATCATTACTCATCATTTTGAACACTGAAAAATAAATCCATGAAGTCAGTACCAAGTATACTACAGACTAGACCAGACTATCTTACTTGGCAGTTGAAAATTTCTGTAGTCGTTCCTGAAAGAAACTTATGATGTTGTTGTTGTTGTTCTGAGAATAAAATGTGGTAGGAGAGAAAAAAGTCGTGAACCCCTTGTGCCTATATGACACTTATATAAGAATACCTCAAACCAAGATGGGGGAGCTAACTGATAGTTTAGATACAGTTGGTGTTTCAGAAACATCGAATGGGGGAAAAATCAATGGGATAGGGTACAGTTATCCCTGTGTACAAGCTTCAAAAATAGGACAGGGATGGGCCTATTGGAGAGGTGTTGCTTTGCTTATCAAAGAAGGCATAGAATCAAATGAGCTAGATCAGTGGTTCTCAACCATCCTAATGCCGCAACCCTTTAATACAGTCCCTCATGTTGTGGTGACCCCAACCCTAACATTTATCTATTTTACAGATGGAGAACACTGATGCAGAGAGTCTTAGGAAACCCCGTGAAAGGGTCCTTCGACCCCCAAAGGGGTCATGACCCACAGGTTGAGAACCGCTGAGTTAGATAAACATTAGGGAGTGAGCTCCCTGACAGAATGCTTATGGGCAAGTAAACCTAAGGGTTATTTAAAAGTGGGGGTGTACTATCGCCTGCTTAATCAGATGCTTGAGGCTGATCTTGACATAGAGTAATAAATAAAGTAGGTGGCTAAATTAGATACTTTTGTGATAATGGGTGACTTCATCTAGGTGACTTCAACATGTTGACTGGTAAATGTGCTTGAATCATATTTTAGAACTTCCTAGGCATCATCAATGAAAGTGCACATTTGGTCAAAGGGTCAGTGGGAGGTCAGTGATCTTGGACTTGGATCTGACTGGGGGTTCAGACCTGGAGTGAGAGGTAGATGTTGTTGAAAAAGTTGAGTTAAAGTAAAGAAGAAAAAACAGTAGTGCAGTGGGAAAAATATTTTTATGAGGTTTCAGTTATAAATCCCTATAAGTTTCATACATTGTTTTGTCAGGCGGTCTAAAATATTATATGAATAGGTTTTTTTTTAAAAAAAAAAACAAGTATACAATACACAAAATTAAAAACTGAATACAGACAATGTCAAAGGCTTTCACTGCCAGATTCAACTGGTTGTGGTGGGTTTTCTGGGCTGTGTGGCAGTGGTAGATCTTGTTCCTAATGTTTCGCCAGCCACAGATGTAGACGAAATGTTAGGAACAAGATCTACCAGACCATGGCCACACAGCCCGGAAAACCCACCACAACCAGTTCAATACAGACAATTCAGTACAAATTGATCATATCAAAATTATTTTCACTCCCTGTGCGATCCTTTTACTTGACTTCGAAAAATCCTGTAACTATTCAAAGAATGCTTTGCATAGTGTACATTGTAGAGATACCAGAAATGTGCAAAATTGTGCCAATATTTAGAAATGTGTCCATAAAGCAACTTTATTTGCTTTTTATGCCTACTTAATATATTTGAGTACCCACGCACATCTAGTGCTATGTGCAAAATGCTGTTTTGCTGATTGGGTTGTTGTCTCTCTTCCTTTGAAGGCTCAGTAGTTTTAAATAAAATAAAATGTTCTGAAGTTATCATTCTATTCTCTTACTATTCACAAACTAACAGAATGAGATTAGATTAAGTCAGTAATTTCAAGAACTAAAGAGCAAGAACTAAAGAATGTCAGAGTAAAACCCTGTAAGTTCTTTGGAGACTGTAACAGTTTACACAGATATTTCTAATTTAAAGTTCAGCCCTTATATGTTTAGATAAACATGTAATTATATACATGTAGTTGCTTCACTTTCTGGTCTCAGGCTTACAACCTTCCACATAACAATTTAAAACATTTTAAAACATTGCATGTTCAATCCACTTTCAGTGCACTTTGCCGCTGGATTTTACTGTGTGGAATAGCAAAATCCACTTGCAAACACTTGTTAAAGTGGATTGAAAGAGAATTATTTTGCATGTGTGGAAGGGGCCATAGAAATTGCTTCACTGGCTGCTTAGGCACTATTCTAAAAATCACACAGGTGTTTTCTCACTAGTGTCATATACTTGTTTCCCTTGAACATAGAAAAACAGAAGCCATGAATAAAGATCAGGGATGGACTATGCATAGGGATATTTTGGGGAGAAAGAACATTTACTCATATGATTCTGTACCTCTTTTTAAAACTAGCGGGCCCGGCCACGCTTCGCTGTGGCTTGGGGGGGGCTCACAGGACCTGCACAGGACCGGAGGCAGCTGTTCTTGCACCTTACCCTGGGCTCACCTCACCTCACTGGGCCTTCTTCTCTGGCGGCAAGCCATTTGGACCTTGTCAGGTATTCCTGCCTCTTTGGCCTCACTCTGCTCGGGCCGGGACTGGGGCCCTTCGGCTGCCCTTCCGCATCTTGCCGGCTCGCTTCCTCATTCCGCCCCTCTGTTTGTGCCTTCCTCCTTTGCCGGCGCCCTGGCTGTTTGGAGTGGCTCTGAGGTTTGGGGCATGTGCAGTGGACTCCAACCCTTCCGAGCATTTTTACCTGGCTCAGGTGCGTTACCTGAGCCTTTTCAGTATGGGCAAACATGCTCGGATGGATGAGCAGCGTTCCCTGAAAGTTTCAGGCGTTTGCTCCAGCAGTTCCTGAGTTAGACCGTGAGTAACAAACTCACGGTTAGCTTTTTATATATACAGATGGTAGATTCTACTGACAAGTTTATAATCTTCTATTCATAAGAATTTTGTCCTGCTTACAACTGAGAGGATATGAGCATTTTAAAATCCTGTTTCCATGCATAAGTCTGCTGTTAACATCACTGGATTTAAAAGTGCTTCATTTTGGCTAGATCTTTCCCTGTGTCTTGAATTTTAGAAATCTGAATTTCCTACTTAGCCACTGGAAAGCATGATGATGAAACTGTACATGCATTCTTTTGGTTAAGGGAATTGCACAACCATGCGACCCGTGAGGGAAAATAACCTCAAAACAACCATATGGAAACTTCAGTCTTTGGCTGAATTAAAGCAATATACTAACAGCTAAATCACAGTACTGCATGGTGAGAGAACATTCCTTCAAACTTTGTACAGGACTCATTCTTCTGACTCAAAGGGAAGATTGGAAATGTGTTTATTTGTTCCAGGTACATTGTGAAAACTTTGTAGTCCCCAGCCTATAATCACTTAAAGTAATCTAATAATTTGTGACATTATTACATAAAAGGCTTGCCCACGAGGACTTTTGGGGGCACCTCATTTCCTTTTCTACTTACCTTGCTTTACTTTTATTATTCTGGAATATTAATTTTAGTTTTATATTGTAGTCTTAATCACCATCCAGGTGAAATGTGCTTTTAGCTTTTATTGCATTTTAAGATTGTTGGAAGTCACCCTGAGCCCACGAGAAGGATGGCATATAAAACTAATAAATGAAATGTATTAACCCTTCCTTCTGTATCCTCTCCTCCTGGCATTACCATACCCACTCTCCTTCCCCTGCTTTCTTCTCTTCTCCCCATCCACAAACAAACCTATTTTTATCTGCCCCCACTAGTCTTCAGTTATATTTATTTATGTCATTTTACACACACACCCAAACATACGCATACCTTTCTCCACAATGGAGATGCAAAGCAGCTTATAGCATTCTCCTGTTTTCCATTTTATCCTGACAACTATCCTGACAGGGAGGTTAGGCTGGGAGTCCATTTTACTACTATTTGAATCTCTCTCTCTCTCTCTCTCTCTCTCTCTCTCTCTCTCTTTGTTGTAAGTCATCCTGAATATTTTTGTTTGGAGCATTCTGCAATCAGGGAATTTTTCAGGGAGGGCAATATTCAAAATGTGGCCCAGCACATGAAGTGGTATCCTTTCTACCAACCTCAAAACTTCATTTCAGTGAACCCAGATAAGTTGGGTGTGCACTTTACCACTGCAGTTCCTCTATGTATATCCATTATATGTACAATTTCATTTTGTCGCTCACCTTCAAAAAGTTGTTCTGCAGGCGGTCCTGAAAATCCACTGAGAATCTGATCAAAGGAACTTTTAAAAGAAAAAAAATCAGGAATATTAAGCCTGATCGTGTCAACATTACATGGTTCTTAGGAACCATGTCACGCACACAGGAAAATTATCTCAGTTCTTGGCTTAGTGTAAAACCTTACTGATCCTCAGTAAGCACTTACTACTGTTCTACTTCCTGAAGTTAGGCCAGAAGCAACAGATGGGTTATTGTAATTATGTCATCCCTTGAAGCTCTTAGGACCACACTTAGCATTCTGGGCATGGTAAAGACAACTAAAAAAAGAGACAGAAAAAGTGAGTTTTAAACCTAAAGGCCATGCTGTTTGCTCATGGCTTTAAATAAACTTCCATTTAAATTGGCAGATACACCAAAAGAAAATCTGCCATGCTAACAGCAGTGGTATCTCTTTTTGATGTGCTTTTTGAGCAGAGCAAGAACTGAAGTGAACTCACATGTCGGGAATGTCTGGGTTCAAATGCTTTCACTGGCCAGGCTTCTCTAGAATCAGGAACAACATCTCAGCTTCTAAACAAAGCTTGACTCTGTATACATTTCTTTTGCAAGAGGCATCCTCTATTTCTAAATATTATCTGAATGTCATCTTTTAATTTATTCCTCAATCTTCTCCTCATAGATCCCACTTAATGAGAAAAAAACTGAGACATGTATGAAAAGATAACACATGGCATTTTTATTTGAATTCTTATTCAATTAGCAAATAGTTTATAGCTTGTGTATAAGCTCATTGTTTTCATTCTCTGGTGTGTTTGATGCATTTCTGCCTTTGATTATCTCAGTGTATGAAGTAATAGTTTTGTTCTTTCTCAAAAGAAAAAAATCTGTAACTTCTGCTCCATTTATAATGTCACGCTCATACCATTATTGTTGTTTGACCTTATCTGTTGTTTCAGACTGAAACCCTAGGAAAATTCTGAATCATATTTTTGATGTGGAGAATATTTGGATTAAGGCTTCTAAATGATGTAGTGCTATAAAAAGGGAGACCCCCGCTCATTTCTCTGTTCTTCCTCCTACTCAGAGAATCCCAGCAGTGCCTGGTTTATACAATAAAATGCAACCAAGCATCTCAGATGATTGTTTCTTCCCCAGATTAACATGTGAAGCTCCCATTAAGTTTAAAGAGTGGCAAATACACTGGGCATCGAAGGCTTTCACAGCCAGATTCAACTGGCTGTTGTGGGTTTTCCAGGCTGTGTGGCCATGGTCTGGTAGATCTTGTTCCTAACATTTCGCCTTTATCTGTGGCTGATATCTTCAGAGGTGTATCACAGAGAGAAGTCTGTTACAACTGTGTCCCAGAGTGAGGAAGGGGAATTGTTTTTTTGGAACTCTGTAGAGGAGGCTGGAACAAAAGCCCCCCCACAGGAAAAAATATTTCCCTCACTAATACACTCAAGCTGGTATTAATAGAAGAGACTTAAAATTTGGGAAATCTGGGATGAAAAAATATAACCTACAAACAATCTTCAAACCTACCAAAAATACAGAAGATGCTAAGCTCAGCAAGGGACAAGAGAGACCCCCTCACTTTTGCAGGAATCTATTGCATACCCTGCAGCTGTGGAAAGGTCTACATAGAAACCACAAAATGCAACATTCAGACTCGTATTAAGGAGCATGAAAGACACTGTCGGCTTAACCATCCCAAAAAATCTGCAGCAGCTGAACATGCTTTAAACAAAACTGGATATATCATTCTATTTGAAAACACTGAAATTCTGGAAAACTCGAACGGTTACTATGTCAGACTACACAGGGAGGCCATTGAAATCCACAAACACTAAGACAATTTCAACAAGAAGGAAGAGACTCTGAGAATTAATAAAACTTGGCTACCAGTATTTAAAAACAGAATCAAAGGCCAAGGTCATGCTAGGTTCATGGAGAATGGACTCCACCCAGACATAGGATTTGCATTCACTAATACTGTTGCTGCTGCTGTAGGGAATGCAAATGCAAATATGAATGTAAATAGACAGAAAACCCCTCCCACAATACAATGCAAGCAACCACACCTTTGCATAGCAAGTTCCACCCAAACACTTGCTGATTGGTTCCCCACCCTGGGATTTGGACAATATATACCCCCTTAAACATTCCCTTCTCACTGGACACAGTGTATAGCAGACTTCTTTCTCTCTGTGATATACCTCACAGAAGGTGTAGCCACAGATGCAGGCTAAAATGAGCAAGACAAGATCTGCAGACCATGGCCACTACAGCCTGGAAAACCACAGAGCAGCGCTGCTGCAGCCCCTGATACCCCCAGAATGTGGCTATATATAGCTACTACTCTAAAAATATTGGCGACAGACCGTTGCCAAAAGCACTTACCTCTGGGTGTAGAGTAGCTATGATCAACAGCCTATAAGCTAAAGGTCCACAAACTACTTTAACAAAAGCTGAGTTAAGATAATGAGTTACTCCTGGCAACCTGGAGGTCTCATTTGAGTTAATAGCATGCTTGATTACCACACCTTGCCTATAGAAACTGTGGGACAACAGGATATGGAGAGTCACCCTGCCAGCAGATACTGTGTGTACTTGTTTTGCTTACATAGAGCTTTGGGTCAGCAGCAAATACTTTTCGCTTTTAAAATTTCCCCTCCTTTTTGTAATGGTTCTCCTAAAAGCCTTTGCCTCTCTCCTGGTCCAAGGGTCTCCAGTAAAATCTGAATATCTTGGGCAGTGACCCAACTGAGGAGTCAATCTGCATGGGAGCATTGCAGCCTCTCCATCATTTGAAAGCTTAACAGTATGATTCCTGGCCCTATTATGCACGGGGTTAGCAGTGGGTGTGACTGACTCTCATCCAAGGTCAGCGCCCCAAATCCAGCACCTGGATGTTGCCTTGAAATGGAGCTTACTCTGGTTCCCTTTTCACTTAGCAAAGAGCGACCTATAGCAATCCAGTTCACTTGCAGGGTACCTTGCTCATTACTAGCCTGTTCCTCCCTTGGTCCTGGAGTCGGTTTGAGACACGATATAAATCCTTCATTGGGTTTCTGTGCTGTAGCATGGAATCCCTGCCAGCTTCTTCGTCTACTCTCAAGAATGGATTAGGTATAGCATGTGCCCTGCAAAAACCCCATTCCCGCTCCTATCCTCTAATCACATCTTTCAGAGCCTTTTTATATGCAGGGGCAGGAACGATATGTGCTCTTGTGCCTTACTGTAGCATGTGTGTGTATTTTTGAACTAGAATTCGATAAAACGTTTAAACTCAATTGGACTCTTGCGTTCCTCTGTGGAATATTCTTTGCCAGAATCCCTTCCCCGTATTATACAAAAGCGTGTCAGGCGAACTCTTTCATGTTGCAACTACAGGACACAGCGAATGCCAGCCCAGGATAAATACTACTGGTTGATATAATGGAAGAACACAGATGGTTTTGGAAAATAAACAAGCACGTTTGCAGACCAGAGACCTTCCATGCCCTTGTATTTCTAACAGCCTTTCACAACAGTCAATAGTTCACATGGAAATAGAACATTGGCTCCAGAAACAAAACAAGAGCCACATTTATTTGCTATAAGCTGGTCTCTTACTTCTTTAGCGTTGGATCAATCTGTACCTGATTTGAATCAGATGATGACTGAGTACCATTTGATGCTCTGGTCACAATAGCAGAAAGGTTTCTCGGGTGCATGCCAAATTGGAAATTGAAAACAGCGCAACCCCCATTCATTTCAAAGAGGCTTCGTGACAGAAACTTCCTGATGGATGGTGTCCTATGCAGTTAATGGAAGGCACTGCTTTACAAGTCGGGTTTCCAGCGAACAAAGTGGATCACTCCAGGCTCTTTTAGGTCAAGAAAATGTGCATATAAAATGTGCATGTTATTAAGAGGCTGATGCTCCTTCTTGTCACAAAACAACCTATAAAGGCAATGTTCATAGGCTTTTATGTTCAGTACAACGACACGGCTATTATCAGACATCCACTGCTGCCTGACTATGGAATGGACTAGAATGACATGAAAAGGATTTACAACTGTTCAAATTTCAGGAACTATATGGTGCTGAAAATTGAAAATATATTCTTCTCTGTGCTTTTTTGTATCACTTTGGATTTATGTGTATGGTTTGTAAATAATTCATACAGTAAGTATGTCGTTCTACAGGCATTTATTCAACAGGTACAACTTGTGCTGAATCTAATAGCCTATGTCGGTGAAGTTTTTATGGGTCATTTTGTGACTTTTGTACTGTACACTCTTAATTTTAGTTACCTTCTTCATGTATCATGGTCCTACAGTCTGAATTGGGCCTGAACATATCTAGGAAGCATTAAATCCCCAACACATAGGTTTATGAATCACAAGGTAGAATCTCCAGTTCTCTCCGATCTCTTGACAGCGTTCTCACAGGGAAAAGGAGCAGCATGGACTGTGAACTCTATGGCCTGACATTCCCATTGCATCTCTTACGAACATTAATGAACTTTAAGGAAATGCTGTTCTATAGTCCCAAACCATGTGAGACAGCAACCACAGGCATAACACATGGATGCCACCAACATTGTAAAGAAAATTTAAAACTCTGTGAGATCCAGATGCTGATTAGGTTCACAGCATGATGGACTGAGGTGCTATTCTCCCCTTCCCCCCCCCCCACATCTTTTCATTTGCCTAAACAGCTGGGGGGGCAATTTCAGATAAAAGGGTAGAGGGCATGAGCAGGGCCATGGATATTCTCATATCTAGTTTGCTTTTATGATGAGAGGAGTGAAAGCAGTTTTTCAGGGAAACCTTCTTTCCTATCTTCCCTTGCACCAGTGATCTCCAATGTGGCACCACCCATAATTACATGGTGCGCTGTCCAATGAGTTTCTGGCACCTGCTTATTTCTTCACAAACATCTTTCCTCCAAAATAAAGCTCTAAATTTGGCTTAGCTTTCCTCTAAGTCATGTAAGTGGACAACATTTCAGAAAAAAAGCACATTGACTTCCAGAGTCTGAAGAGCTCTTATTCAGAAATGCCTGCCTCTTTCACAGGAGGATGCTTGGCTTACAACCTCCCAACAAATTGTGACTGCCACTTTTACTAGGTTAACAACAACAACCTTTATTTGGCATTTAAAAATAGGTTCTAAAGTGTTGCCAGACATTTTTGAAATACAAATCAAGAGTACATTCAAAACCTTGAACAGAAGACTGTATATAGCGTTATACATTACTTAGAAGTTCTGTCACTTGTAAAAGAAATTTTGCTAATTATCCTGAGCATGACATCTGTGTTGTTTAAACGAAGCTCCACAACAGAACAGTCAAGAACCACTTTCAGATTTGTCTAGAGGCCAGCCTGGGAGAGGAAATTTCAATGCCCACATATCTCGGACAGTCAAAGAATAATGTAGCTTAAGGAGTCTCCCGCGGTTTTACAGTGGACAAACCGATCCTGGAGAGGGATGGATAAATGCTGCAACCCTTGTACTGGCCGATGGGAAGGTATTGGATCTGGCCCTTGTGATAATCCATCTCTGTTGGGGTTCAGTTAATAATTCAAGATATTTGGCTATGTGCCCCTGTTCCAGTATTATTCCAACAGAGAGGGGTGAGAATGATTTATTTGCTTGATCCAACAAGATATGATATTCCTGTTCTAGAAGTCTACTTTTTAAGGTTCGGAAGATCTCTCTGGGTGTCAGCATACAGAGATCTTCAAGTAATAAACCTATTGAGTAAATTTTTTTATTTGAGAAGTTGATACCATTCAGAGGCAAATATATTAAACTGCGCACATCAGAGTTAAAACATAATTTGATCCAATACTTGAATGTATTCAGCCATGCTCTTGTTTCAAGTAGGTTCTGACCAGTTTCTAAGCATGGTACAGCATATGGTACAGAGTGTGGTAATCCGAGTATTTTATAGAGGAAACCAGATTGTATTCTTTCAACGGACTTGTTCCATGCAGTTATCAAGGGAACTCCATAGAAGTTGCTGAACTACCTTGGAGTTGAAAACCTTTAAGAGTACTGCTGGGACATATCCTTCCTAGTGGAAAAAACTTTCACTACTGAGCTTGAGTGTGAATATTTCTCACTTCACGGCAGACATTTTGTGATCGGCCTCACCCCTCTGGTGGTCATTTTGTGGAAGTGTCCACCAGCCTTTCTAGAACTTCCAGGCTCAACAAATTTGTGGGCTTGTATTCTAGTGATAGATACAATATGAGAAGCTGTAAGGCTATTTAATACAATAACAATAATGCTATGTAATACAAGTGGCAATGCTATGTAATACAAAGCAATAATAGCAATAATAACAATAATGAACTGGTTCCAGTCAGGGAGGGCGGGATATAAATTTAACAAATAAATAAACCACTGCTTGTTGGTTTTTCTTTTGTTTTAGGCAGCCCTTTTTAAAGTTCCTCCTAAGTGAAGAAGTCTCCCTCTTTGGGTTGGTGTTCAGACTGGCCTCAGTCCACCTCTAAGAAAGGATGTTTTAGGTCGCAGAACCATGGTTTATTTTGTTACTGTGTTTAAAATTGAACTGTCATTTTGTCCTGTTGCTTATTTGGGGGGGCTATTGTAAAGCTACTTGATCACCAAATGGATGATAGGAAATGATTTAATGTTTGAATGAGTAAAACAAATTTGAGAAGTCTCACAAAACTATGCCTTCCTAGGTAGCAAGCAGATGTTGTAGGAATAATTCCACAAGAGCAGCTGTCACAGGCACAGTTGGGGTGGCAGTTAAGAAAATGCAAGGGGGACCAAAGGAAACAAAATTAAAATGACTAAATTTCTAAGGGTTGTACAGGAGTTTCCCCTTGTGTTTTGGAAATATATCAGTGTGTAACAATTTCAACCACAGGGCTCCTTGCTCTGGAAGAAATTACTTTGGAAGTTAATCCAGCACCGAAGAGACAGATACCACAGATATGCAGGTTTCTCCTTGCCTCACCTGAGCAACTAGCATCAGCCAATCAAAAGCCTTGTGTTTAGACAAGAGGCCTGAAAGCATGGCCTGCTGTCATGGCAACCAAGGATACCAACTGCACCAAGCCCTGGGAGTGACAAGGAGGGAGGAAAAGGTGAAGAGAGAGAGAGAGAGAGAGAGAGAGAGACGGTCGTGCTTTCTTCCAGCCTCACCCAGCACAATGGCAACCCCCAAGGACAAGGGAACGAAAAACATCCACGTCCTCACCCAAGAACGGATAATGAAAGAGGAGGAGGTAGGACTTGAAATGGCAGCGAGGTGAACAAAGTGGGGCTGCAGAGCTGCCAAGCATAGAGGAGGGGAAAAAACTTGGCTTGAGGGCTGACATTCAAATCTAAAAGGAAGAAGCAGGGGAGCCCAGTTTGTCCAAGCTCACAGACCTGCAGGCAGTTAAGAGTGCCGTGCTGTCTTGTGGCAAGGAGTTCCACAGCTCCATCAGCGTCTGAGTTGGTGACTTACCTAGAAAGCTGGAGCAGGGGTGATTTTATGGTTGCACAAGTATGGGGGTAATTTCAATTTAATTGGGCATTCTGTACTTATTATTGTGTGTTTCCTCACAGCGTGGAGTTTATTAGTGTCCTGTGCTTTCAGAGTAACTAAATATAACTAATTAAAATGTGTGTCAATGGCCCTTCCGCTGCATAAAATAATCGCGTTTTCAAACCACTTTCACAACTGTTTGTAGGTGGATTTTTGCTAATCCACACAGCTTCAAAGAGCACTGAAAGCAGTTTGAAAGTGCATTGACCGTAATGCTGGAATAATGAGTATGTTAACTGGATATCCGGAACACCTCTGACATATCAGGTGATTTTTCTTTGATTTTTTTTAAAAAGGTATTGTAGTTACCTTTACCACAAATTACCATAGATGTTCCCAAGCAAGACTTTCCAGCTCTAAGTCAACATTTCCTTTAGAAGGAGTTCATTGTTAATTCAGAGTGAATGAAACACTACTGAAAAATTCAGTGAACTTTCATTTGAACGTTAATTCTAACTAGGCTTGCTACGCTTCAAATCTCTTGGAATTAAAACTTATCTTCAGACAACACAGCTGAATTTCCCAGGAAAAAGTGGCTGTTTTGCTTTGCAGGGTAGACTCTAATGCGTTGTACCCTGGTAAGCTCCCTTTTCTTCCCTCCCCAAATCCTTTCTTCCTAGACTCTTCCCCCAATACCTTCAGAAATTTCCCTTCCTGGAGATGGCTACTCAATGGAGTTCCAGAAGCACAGGGCAAGGATAAAGAAGGTTCTTTTAATAGACACTAAACTTCAAAAGCCTCTGATGTTGGTTGCATCTGAAGAGACAGTTCATATAAGGAAAGGTGGTCCAGATCGGGGGCAGCACCTGCAGAGGGTCCACATGTCCCGGGTGCCGCCCATTGATCATGTGGGGAGTGCAATCGTGCCCCACATGATCAAGCCATGATCAAGAGCCAGGAGTCTGCATGTTCCTCTGGCAGGTATGGATGCCCCTGCTGGCAGCAGCCGGTGCCAGGTCACAGCAAGCTCCTCGAGCAAGGCAGGCGCAGCCTTTGATGGAGATGGGAGGGGCCAGCAGCTGGCATCAGGCTGTGAGTCTGCTGCAGGCCTGCCAGGTACCTCGGCGGCGGGCCTTGTGGCGGGCTCTAGTCCAGCTGCCTGCTGCCCCTGCCGTTAGGGGGAGGGTGCATGGCACAGGAGGTGTGAAGAGGGTCAGTGGGGGTTGCCCCAGGTGCTATTTATCGCCAGTATGCCCCAGACCCTTTAACCTTTTTAAAGAGTTCAGCACTTGTCCCTTGAGTGACCTGGAAACAGACCCAAAGGGAAAAAAATCTCTGAGCCGCGAGGTCAATTTGCTCCTCCATAGACTCCATTAGCACTTTATTGCTACAAATCAGGGCTCCACAACCTGTTGCCATAAGTGCCATGGCTCTTGCAACACCTTTTCTGTACCCACCAAGTGTTTTTAGAGATCTGAGCAGAGGCTGGTGGGGGGGTCTTTCCCCAGCAAGGCTTCTGATTGGCTGAGCATATTTTTAAAAGAACATTGATTTTGCAGCAGCAGCTGCCATCGCATAACTGGAGACCTTCACTTGTGTAACTGAAGAGGTTAGCTAGAAACCATTTTGTAACTGGCTCCACTTCCTGCTTGGCGGACATTTTAGCCATTTTGTATTTCACCCACCAGAATTCTGAATGTGCCCTTGGGCTAAAAAGGTTGGGAACCATGGTTTTAAATACTTTTATCAAAAAGGTTTTGCTGAATACCTTTCTACGTTAACCTTTATATAACATTGTAGAATGGAAAATTATATCAAGTTCATCCTTCCTAGATGAGATTTACCAGTGGTGCACCAAATGCAGCTGATAAAAGGTATCCCAAATTATGTCTGCCATCTATGGATGTCACCGCTGAGAGAAGTTTAACAGCATATCTAATCTGGGAACCAGATTTTAAAAGGGGAACACATCCAGACAATCATTTACCAAATTTGCTGTTTGTAAACTTATCACATTTCAAAGTCAAAGAACCTTTATTGGCATAACAATATCACAGTATTATTTATTTATTTTATTTATTATTGAGTTTTGTATACTGCTATACCCCCAAACGGCTCTGGGTGGTGAACAACATAAATATAGCACATATACAATTAAAAGCCTGATAAAAAATAAACACAGATCAATATAATAATAAAACAGTGTGTCAGCTTAATAAAACCCTTCAGTAAAACCCTCCCCAAAGGGGAAGGTCCCATAGATGGTAGGGACCCCAAACACAGGAGAATAAAGTTATATACAGGTCCACTTAACTGAATGAAACTAAAATAAAATACAAGAAGGAGGAAGAAGTTCAGATCTTGCTCCTAGAGCGCAATAATATATCTGAATCCAAGTGTTGGCAACTGTGTCATTTGCATCACTACTGGGGTTGTCCACCAGAAAGGAAATCTTTTGCAAGTCAGATGGATATTTTTTTTTTGAGTAGCAGGGATGATGGCATAAAGTGGACAATAAAGTAAAATATAATCTATAAAATCTACACAATTCCCATTGCATATGCATAGCCTTTGGTGGTAAGGGGTTTTAATAAATCTCCCTGTTGATTTGGCTGATGGAAGGACATTGCAGCAGACCCAACATCTCATTGCTCTCTGAGGAGACTAGACACAGTTATTTGAATTGTGAATATTGCTGTTTGTAAACTTATCTTAGAAACACAACCACACGAGATTGTTTGTGGTGACAGACTATGGAGATGAAACAAATTTGACAACATTCCTGAAACTGATTGGAAACGCAGGAACTATAATAAAATTCACCCAGCTGTGTAGCCAGATTATACAGATTCTCTGTAACTTAGCATATAACCCACAATAAACTTTCAAATGGCTAATTTATTGAGTTGGATGCAGCCAGCTTTCCTGAGGGTGAAAAAGGAAGATGTTGCCCTCTTTGACCAAGCTGAGAATGAATCTCTTATTGTATTGCTAAGAATCCGCAGGATCTGCGGAAACAACAGCTATAATGAGAGTATGGCGGCAGTGGTGGGATCCAAAAGATTTTATTGTGGAGTTCCCATGGTGGGTGGGATTCAAGAGCGCTGTGGCCTCTGCGCCAATGGGGCTGGGGCGGGGGGGCATAGCCAAGGAGTGTGACGGGCATTCCAAGGTGGGAGCATTCCTGGGCAGGGCTGTGGCAAGGATCTGGCTGCTGCGCTCCAGTCCTTGGGGCCGGGGAGAAATGAATGCACGCAGGCAGGCCTGCCCGCACACCAGTGCACCGCCTCCTGCTGGGCTTGCTTTAAGTTCGTGCTGCTACTGCTGAGGAGGAGGCGTGTGGGCAAAATCACAGAAAATCACAGTAGTAACCCCCCTCTCGGCACACACAAATGGTGGTAATCTACTCCTTGGGAACCTGTGAGAACCTGGATCCCACCTCATGTGGGTTAATTTAGAAAACTAAAGGGGAAAAGCCTGGCTGGATCCAACCCACCCTAAATAATCCCTAGCGCTATGTAGAAGGCCTCTTTGTGTTGTATGCATTTTATATTCTCCTATAGAACCAGGGCACAAACTTGAGCCATTTCATTCCTGAACTAATTGCACTTGCTTGCATTTTTCAGATGATAGAAAGGTGCAATTTTTACTAAAATGATTCGGAGGTAAGAAAATTTCGGAATCCTGTTTTCCTAACCATGTAAGATAATGACTAAAAAGTACCATTTCAGAGTTGGAAACAATAAAGCAGAAAACCCATGTGAGCAGCAAAGCTCTTACATTAACCAGCTGAAAATGCAGATGGGAAAAGTACAAAATGATATTAAGAATTACAAGACCTTCAAAATCAAATTACTTACGTCTTGATTTTGTCGTGACTTGTCATATTTTGTTATCATTTCGAGAAAGCGATGTCAGCACTCAGTTCAATGACACGCATGATAGAGCCACCCGTCTCATATTGAACAGCAAGAAGAGCCATAATCTGCAAGATTGCTATTATTGCTGACTTCATAATGATTAGTCATATACTAAGACATCATGTTTATTGGTATTGAATTACCTTCCTTCATCGCTCATCAAGAGATGTCTCAGAGAAACCCTTCCCCAAAGGATAACATCAGTATTCATAGTATATCAGTGGTTGTCAGATTCCCTGTTCAGACAATGAAATCACTTGATTGGTTTAAAGGCTTTACTGAAGAATGTCAGGAACATAGAAGGAGAGTTCTGGCAAAAACCACGACAAACTCTTGATAATATGAGTGCAAGATCCCCACCCCCACATGAGAAGCAAACAGTTCACATTGGGCCTTTCCCCACTTTTGTAAGCCCGCTACTCTAAAGTAGCGGGGTCGAGGCCTCTGGCAGAGGCGGCGATAGCGCAGCTTCCCATTTACCTCTCCGCCCTCTGTGGCGGTATCTAAGCTCTTGTAGTAAACAGCACGATGGGAGCATACCGTCGCCAGGATGCAGCGTGCTGAGAGCAGCGTGCAGAAGGGATCCTCGAGTGGAAACGCCATTGTCTGTGGTCTGGAGTCTCGTCTCAGCCGCCAAAACTCCAAGGCCACAGCTGAAGTGATAAAACAGCACCTGCAAAGCAAAATCGAATCCCACCCCAACAGCCCCATCATGACAGTGGTCCTTTCTGCAAGCGAAATACAAGAACATCCTGCAGATCTTTAGAAAGATCCGTTTGGCTTTTGTGTTCCATTCCCGAAAGAACACAAGCATTGGCAGCCAAAACTGATCTTTTATCCACCTGATGGCGGCGAACTCTAGTCCAATTTCAAGAGTTGCACCCACACCATTTTGTGTACTGCTGCAGAGATTCCCTGCCTCTGCCATTTTGGTGAAGGTTCTCCCGCTTGTCGCTCACCGTCTGCGGTTTCTGTAAAAGTAGACGAATAAGTTTTGTTTGCCTGGCGATCCCTGCGCGCGTGTTGTTTTCTTTTTTTTTTTTATTTTCAGGGGGGGATGTGTCTGTAGGCTACAACCAACGATATGCACATAGTGCGAAAAACTACTCTAATAAATTGGCGTTGTGGCTTCCCAGGCTGTCCACTGAAAAAAGAAAAAAACATACATTGGATCGATGAAGCAAAACAAACATTCATCTATTTTTTTTACATGAGAATCATGAAAATCATGAGAACTAGAGCACACAATGAGACGCCAAATGTATGTAGCCTGTTAGGCTTGCATGTCTGAGTCTGGGGGGTGGGAAGCCCGGGAACCTCTACGCAGGGCTTGGGGATCTCCTGGAATTACATCTGATGGCCAGATGTTAGAGTTCAGTTCCCCTGGAAAAAATGGCTGCCTTTGTAAGGTGGATTCTCCTGAGACCCTTGACCCAGATTCCTACCCCCCAAATTTCAAGGAACTTCCCAATTCAGGAGGTGACACCTCTTGACAGGGAATCATGCATAAACCACATTATTTCTAGAATTTGGAAATAAAAATATGTGCTTTTTAGTAATGAAGTTGGGAGATGCCTGCGTCAGACAGAGCTACAGCGGTTTGCTGTGCAGAGCGAGCAATCACCCTGGTCAGAGCGTTTCCCCACTCACCAGGATCCCCTATGCTGCCTTGCTCTCAGCGGCATCCCACTAGTGCAGCCGGGCATCCGATCATCAAAGGCGCCCGTTTTCTCAGTGCCAGGGATGCTGCGGCTGGTATGACAGCGAAGGCGCAAACTGTTTGCCGCCCACAATAAATTAGGGGACCCCACGCTACTTGAGGAAATGGCGGGGCTTAAAGGTGAAAGTGGGGAAAGGCCAAAGCCTTGAAAGAATTGATTTGTGCCACAAGCGCCACTGTTGATATTGTATGAAGCAGATCCCACCCGGCCTCTTTTCCTGCAGATGGGAGCGTGGTCGAGCAGCAGGCCTGGAGTTGGCAAAAATGGAGGACATCAGTTTTGCAAAGATCAAGCAGAGGCAGCAGGCAGAAATTAAAGAAGAGCTTTACCATGCTGATAAACAGCTGACAATGGTGAGGTCCCCCCTTCCTTAGTATACAGGCAGGCTAGTTAGGGAGAATCCTTTCCTCAAAATCACGTTATAATAACCCCTTCCCCTTTGATGGACTCTTGTCTCATGTGCTCCTTGAAGGATAGTTGCTGGTCCCAGATTCCCCGTCCCATATTATCACCTTCCGGCTGCATAAATGTGCTAGCCAGCGCACCGAAAGGGATGGCATTATTAATGGTGCAGGGACAGACAGCAGGAATGCTTTGCTTTGCATTTTATAGAAGCTCTACCATGGAGTGGCGTTTAGATGCTTTGTCCATTAAGATCATAGATCATAGGTGTCAAATTCGCGTCTCTCCAGATGTTATTTACTACAGTTCCCATAATCCCCTGCCAGCACTATGCTTAGCAAGGTATAGGAACTATGGATCCTGGAAGAGCTGCTACCTGTCATAGAAGGATAGAAACACAGCCCATCCTGATGATCTTCCCAGCTGAACCATCTACCTATTATGATTCTATCTCATTTCCCCTTTAAGGAGTTCAGGTTGGATACCAAATATACAGCAAAGGCTAACATTGTGTATATATCATAGCTACCAACATAATCACATTTGCATTTGTCTCTATTTTGGACATCTGCCAAAACCCACTCTAGAAGATGAGATGCTTATTTATGCAGAGTAGCTGTTTAATTCCTTGGTTTGTGGGTCATTATGGGCATCCATAGTTACCAACTGCAATAGAGGAGGTGAAGAAATGGCTTTTTCCACCTGAGGTTTGAACTGAACATTTTAACCCTTTTTTTCCTCAGGGGAGGAGGAATGGGGAAGTCAGTTCAATTGCTTCCCAGCCTGACTTCAGCCACCTATTTAGAACTAGATTTAGGAACTAGATTAGCCTGTGCACTCCAGCACACGCCAGTTGGATGACCTTGGGTGAGCCACAGTTCTTCTGAGCTCTCTCAGCCCCACCTACCTCACAGGGTGTTTGTTGTGGGGGAGGAAGGGAAAGGAGATTGTAGTCAGGTAGTCTCCTTACGGGGAGGGTATAAATCAGGCCTCCTCCTCCTAATAGAAATACCAAGAGATCATGGTGGCCCAAGCTCCCTCCCCATTTTTTCAAGCAGGGATCAAAGAGTTGGAGGTTCCAAAATGCCAGAAAAAGACTCAGGAAGAAAACTCCTGGAGACTCCAGGAAAAGTCTGGTCAGTGGGTGGAGAAAGGGAAAGAATACATTTCCCAGGAGCAAGGAGGAAGCTCTCTTCTGGCTGGGTCTCTCAGGGAGACAAAACTCTCACCTGAAGTCTGGAGGAGGAAGTTGGGGAATCCTTTCAGATAATGAAAACTCTGTAGAGATCTAGAACATCATAAGCCCAAGAGCTTGTCCTATATTCTAACATCTGACAGGACATGTGTAGAAAGAGGAACTGCATTTCTCTCATTTCTTTTGGATCCCTTGCTGAGTCTGGTGCTGTGCTAAAAGTATGCTTGTAAACATTTTCTTTTTAGTCAAGTCAAGTCAACCTTTATTGGCATATCAGCATAAAAAACAGATTTAAAAAGAATGTATCCATATATAACATAATAGATCTTGCGAATTGGCTGCATTACCTCAAAAGTTTTACTCTACATTTGTAGATACTTCTCAACAGTGAGACATAGAAATTGGGCTGTTGTCTGGATTATATTATCAACATCATTGTTCAAGTATAAGATTTTTTTTGTTGGCCCTTCCTCCCCCACAACAAACACCCTATGAGGTGGGTGGGGTTGAGAGTCACTGTATTGGACATACTAGTTTAAAAAGGGAGAGCCAGGAGGGGGGAAAGACTGGCAATAGGCTACTGGTTACTCTTCATGGGCTCAGGCAGTAAACTGTCTCTGTGGTACCCAGGCGTAGGGTGGGGGACACACCGAGGCAAAGCCTCAGAGTTTGGAAGGGAAGCTGAGGGGTTGTGAACCCCGCCCCCAAGTGGCCAGTTCCTACTACAGACAGGTTAACCAAGGGGGGGGAGAGAGAGAGAGAGAAGCCCTTCTTTACAAATCTCCTCAAACGTTTGTAAAACATTTTCAATCCCTTCCCTTTTGTTAGCTTATGAAACAATTCCTGGCTTCTACTTGCTGTTTTTCCCTGTCTGTGTGTGTGGACAAATTGATGCTTCTATGCTTCATAGTCTTGTGTTGCAGTCCCCTGAGTCTATAGTCAATGCTGTGTAAATTAAGCCCCCTCAAATCTCCAAAAATGCTCTGAAAGAAGAGGGCAAGGGGCTTCTGGAGGCAAGAAGTGGCTTAAAGGAACAGTACACAAATGAAGCCTTCAAAAAAGTTTCAACCAAAAATCATTGCTAGAGAAGAGGATGCATTTAAAATGTTTTGAGACTGCAAATAAAGCATTTTGGGGAGTAAAACAATGCAGAACTTCTCAGAGGAAATGTTTTGTTCTGCTAAAACATTTTAAAGTGTCTGTGTGGAAAAGGTCAGAGAAGCCCCTGTAGGGAACCCCTCAGAGAGGGAAGGGGTGGAATATTGCCTGCAGGTCAGAGCAGGCCTGTTCCGCTACAGATACGAGGGCTGGGGTGACAGTATTGGAAAATGGATCCTGAGTAATCAGGGAGATCTAAAAGCAGCAGGGAAGGGTGAATCACTCATGCCCTTTTTGTGTTTGTCAGGTTCGACGAGAAGCCTTGCGTCATCTCCTCAGGACTGAGCATCTGCAATACCAGCTGGAATTGAACCACCTGGGCAAGTCGTTCTCATTAGAAGCGGCGCGGAGGCTGCTGCCGCTTAAGACATGCCCAGGGATCCCCGCCATGAAAGTGATGGAAGGCAAGTGCTCTTAGCTTGCACTCACTGCCTAGGGAAACTGTCCTCTCACTAGGTGGTGAAAGTACACACCACTGAGAAAGATTAAAGACTTCTATTTTGCTTAAGTGGACATCACAGTCTGGTTATTCACACAGTTAAATGAAATGATAGGGCAGCAGTGGCATACTGGGCCTAAATAGAGCCCGGGCACATGACTGCCTCCCCATTCCCCTCCCCCGGCTCCCCAGTTATGGGAGGCAAAGAGAGCAGGGGCTGAGGAAGCTCAGACATATGCCACGGCAGCAGGCTGGCTCCTCTGCCAGCCTGTGCCATGGCATCCACAGTGCCCGCCTGGCCCATCCTCCTGGCTTCCCTGCAGGCCAGTGTCTGTCCTCCTCAGGAAAAGTATGAAAAGTATGCAGCCTTCTTACACAATCAGAAATTCCCTATTGGCTAAAATGGAACCAAGGCACAGCTCCATTGAGCATGGCTCCATTGAGCAGAGAATCTGGGCAAATTTCTTGGGGTGCTTGTCAAGGACGCATTGTGTTAATGAGAGGACAGTTTGAGTGGGAGAAAGCAGGGACACATTTTTTAAAGTGCAGCATGAAATTTCAGGGTCTAATCTGAAGACTGTCCTGATGATACCACCTGAGTTTGGTGAGGTTTGATGGGGGGGGGGCAAAGTTATGGAACCCCATCTCCTGTTAGCTCCCATTGGAAACAATGGGGGATGGGGATTACTTTGAGGTCAGCGCCCCCCTCCCAAAAGGCCAAATATGCCAAATTTGGGTGACATCGTCTTCAAAATGCACTTACCTGAATTGAAATGTGAAAAAACCACAAAAAATAAGACTGACCGAATGTATTAGGATGTCGAGGAATCTAATTATTGAGACTTGTCGGGCATGCAGATACTTTTGTGACTGAATAAGCCCGAATGCGAATTTTACCAAATATTTAAGGTATTGACCAAGCCTAGCTGCCACACTTTGGTGTGCCATTTCAGTTGCTAAGCCTTTGAGTTTGCTAGGTAGCCCAAACTCTGGCACTTTTTAACCATGATTGTACAGCATAAAAGCTTCGGTTAACTTGGGGCTATGCTCAAAGGAAGGAGAAGCTGCTTTTAAAGAGTAAGATGTTACATGCACCTGGGATTTGCAGGGTGTAAAACAATAGCAATGTCTGGCCTTGTTAGGCAGGTGCGCCTAACGGCAAGGAGATCAGCTCTCGCCTATTAGATACAGGGCTGCTGTAGAAAAATCCCAGTATGTTTCATTCTTTCTTGAGGGGGACTGTAGGATAATAATGTGATTCTTACACTGTCAAATAGAATAGATCCATGTGCTTACAAAACTAAACCGAAATTAAAATAGCTGGCTATGTAAAATAATGCATATTACTTATCATGCACAGATCTACTGATAGGACTGCCTCATCTTAAAATCCACACATAACCTTACAACAATTTCTTACTCATAGGGAGAAGGTAGCAGAATCGCACATACACATACATAAACAGAATTCATCTAATATGATAAAATATATTTTCTATCAGATATTTTTTGGAGTTGTCTCTATACATTATGTTAAATTTGACTTTAAATCTCACACAAACTTCAGGGGAGGATCAACTTTATTAATAATTCAAATGTTTGAAACTTATCAAAACTTAGGCTGATGTCCCTGTTCATCTTTTAGATTTCAAATCAAATAGTCATATCCCACTTTCCCTTTATTTTAGTGCTGGATTAAACAGTCTAGCACTAATCTCTGTGACAATCTGATTATTTTTTTCCTCTCTGCCTCATGTCTGTTCATTCAGCAGGGATGCCTACCCCAAGGCAAGTCTCTCAGAAGAGCATCTTGCGCCTGGAAAAGGTTTCTTCTGTTGGAGGAAATTGCTTTCACTAGTGGAGCAGATATGTAGGATCCAACACAAATAAAATAAGAACGTGATTTCCCAGTTCTCAGTACTGCATTAAAATGTGAGCACTGATTGCTTTTTCTCCTGCAGATAAGTAATAGTTAAGCATTGAATATTTTTAAACTACCCAGAGATGAAAATGCTAGGAGTGTTATGATTACTGCCATTGTTATGGTACCAGTGATCAAATTAGTGGTCTAAAAGGAGTCTGGAGAAATGCATTCTATTCAGTGGTTCCAGCCTGGGGTAGTGTACCCTAGAGTGCGATGCCTGATGTTGAGGACATGTGAAAAGAAAAATTATAATCGTTTGCTAATATGGGGTACAATTTTGGGAAATGGATTGCCAAGGGGCATCTGAGGTGAAAAAAGGTTGGGAACCACTGTTCTGTTCCATCATTCTTTGTGAAATTGTGTGTGGGAAAAAAATTATTAGTCACAACAGGATTTATAATCTGGGACATGAAGTGTAGTTGCCAAATACAGATTTATCAAAGTATTGAAACAACACAAAATCTTCTGCAAGATTGAATTCACCTATTACCAAAGCCATTTCTTTTTCAAAGCAAAGATGAAGTGCTTTTAGGTTCATTCTGTTACTGCAGGCTGAACCTGCTTATTTATGAAGGAATCCTCAGAAATCAGGAAACACACATATTCTGTGTTAAATGTTTGAGGCATGGTTCAGGTGGGTCAACCATGACAGAAGTGTGGTAGGTTGCTCAAAGTTAGCAATCCAAGCAAGGCACTATATGGCTAATGGTACTGTTATACCAATATCTCCTAATATTCAATAGAAACTTTACAAAACTAGAAATAAAGCTTCTATATATTGTGTTAAACTTAACAACATAAACAAAAGCATTACACAGGCTTATTATTGTGTGATGTAGTTCACACAAAGATTCTGCTCCACACAGTCCATCCTCAAAGGGCTCACAACAGCAAATTAGCATAAACAAATTGCACACAGTTATGCGTCCCCTGGTTGTTGAATGACTTTGTAAGGGGAAACCTGAACAGTGGCCGTCATCCTATGTGTAACAGTAGTAAAAATAAATATTGTCTAAACACATTTCAGAAGCAATATAGTAACATGATAGTAGATTGAACCTACTTGTAATTCTCCCAAAATTGTTTTCCCAAAAATGCTATCAAAAAAAAAAATCTTTAAAAGGTTCTTTTATGCATTGCTGTATAAGAACTGGCTCTCCTATAACCCATAAATACATATAGAAGTTTGCTATTATGGAAACACTTGTAAAAAAAAAAAAGTAAAGAAAATTACCAGACTAGAGACTCTGGTCACGATGCTCTGGTCTAGTCTCAGTACCTTCTACTGAAAGCATAGACGTTTGCCTAAAGCTTCAGTTAAATGAATGAAACATAATCGCTCCAAGGAAAGAGGAGGAGGCGTTATGGTTTATTCCCCTGTGCTCCTGTAAAGGAAAACCCTCAAAGGGACTTACAATCTCCTTTCCTCTCCCCTCACCAAGTACCCTGTGAGGTAGGTGGGGCTGAGAGAGAGCTCCGAAGAACTGTGACTGTGAGTCACCCAGCTGTGTTGGAGTGCACAGGTAATCCCTAGTTCACCAGATAAGCCTCCTGGCTCAGAGTGGCAGACAGAATCAAACTGGGTTCCCCAGATTAGAGTACACCTGCTCTTAACCACTACACCCTCTGGCTTAGCCACTATTAGCAAAACCCCCCTCACTAGTTAGAAAGTGCCATGTCAAACCCACAAAAGAGCCAGGAGAAGAATGTCAATTTACAAAAGTTCAAACTCTGGTTGGAGTCAAAGAAAGAAGAGGAGGAACCGGGAGGGCAGCCTGAGAACCAGGCCTCGAGTTGGAGAAGCTTCCTCTTTAAACTGGCAGTGGTGATTTATCGGATCAACAAGTGCAAAGAGCAGTGTTGAATATTAATGATACTGTGGACCGACAGCACCTTTAGCCATGCAGGGGTTCTTGGATTGCTTAACACCTCAGGTGGGGCCGATGAATTACACCGTTACAGCTGATCTTCAGGCTGCAGAGATGAGTTCTCCTGGAGAAAATTAATGTTTACAATGGTGCTTGGACTGCATGGCAATATCCTCTGGTCAGGTCCCTCTCATCCCCCAGCCACCGCACACTCCCATGCGAAACCACCACCACCCATCTCTGGGAATTCCCCAACCCCATGCTCTGTTTCCTCAAGCAGAGTCACAGGACTGTAGAGATCAGCAGGGAACAGGATGCATCGGGCCCACTGCGGGACAGCAGTGAACTCTAATCTAAGTCAGGGGTTGTTTCCTCCTGAAGCCTGCTAGGTGACCTTGGGCCAGTCACTGTTCTCTCAGAACTCTCTCAGACACACCTACCTCACAAGGTGTCTGCTGTGGAGGAAGGAAGGGAAAGGAGTTTATGAAAGCCGCTTTGGCACTCCTCGTGGTTGAGAAAAGCGGAGTAGATCCCTTCTTCAGCAGTGACTTTTTTATGTAGTCCTCTCAGTTCCATGCATCATCGCTTTGTAAACTAAGGCTGTGTATCACCAGCCTGGCTCACGTGCGATCAGAAACTCAGGTTTATTGAAAGATTCGGATCCAGCAACACCTTGAAGAGATTTGAGGGGTATAATTTTTGAGATCCCCTCTGAGGTATCCGACAAAGCAGGCGACTCTCAGCAACACAACTGGGGAAAAATGTTGGCTTTTGGCTGCTAGAAGATCTTGCTCTTCAGTGGCAGACCAACACAGCTATCTACCTGAGAAACTAGAGTTTATTATTACAGGTGCGATTGCTCCTAATGAAACCTACTGAAAACACCTGTGTTGATGGAAATTGTGCACAATGGGAAGATCACAAATAGCATGTTGTCTCATCCTGCAAGGTGGAGTGCTAAAGTGCTGCACTGATTGAAATGGGGTAGCAAGCAACCACTGTAATCAACAAAAGGCTAACTTCAAAGAGAACAGCATTTTCTCAGCTGAAGTTTTTTGGAAGATCATGGCTTCCCTTCAACCAAGCCAGTGTGCAGAAAGCGTACAACAAGTGAGCATAGTGCGCAAGTCAAAATGAGATAGTGCTGGAAGGCTCTCAGCTTTTGCATTTCCCTCTTAGCACCTAATCCTGTAGCGTATTTTTTAGTAATAGCCTGCAACTTAATTTACAAGAATACGGATTCTAATGCGAGACAGAGAAAATATTTAGTGAAACAAATAATTTGCTGGTATCCCCAGTTTTAGCAGACAGAATGATAGAAGATAGCGGTAGAAAGCCGGATAGCGATTACATTGCAGCATATCACAGTTCAGCATTCCATCTGGCAGATTTTACAGCAAAGGCATTCCCCGCCCCATAACAAAGAATCTGGAATAAAGCTGCGCCACATTTTTCAAAGGCGGGTCTCTCTCCTTGTTCTCATATGTACCATATGTAGGCCTATAAAGGCAATTTCACTTTGACAAGCTATGAAGCGAGGAAAGACATACCAGCAGAAGTCAGAGATGCATTGTCGCGAAAGAGCCCTCGCCCGGCAGTAATCAGTCTTTTACAACAGCTGCTGCCCCATCAACGAGATGCCGTTATCCTTATAGTCAAGTTGAGTCTTTGGAAACTTCATAAGATCTCAGGAATGGCAAATGTGGAGTTCTTATTCAAAGAGGGATGGGAAGAATTTGAGATGGGGAGTCAGAAATACCTACCGTCCCTTAGGACATCTAGGAGCCATTCAATCTGACCTCTAGAACAGGGGTAGGGAACCTGCGGCTCTCCAGATGCTCAGAACTACAGGTGGCCTCTGTCAGCATGGCCAATTGGCCATGCTGGTAGGAGCTTGATGGGGAATTGTGATTCCTAATGGAAAGCCACAGGTCTCATCTCTTGTGAAGGTTTGGCACTGGGGGGGGGGAGCCGTGGCTTGGTGGTAGAGTATCTGCTTGGAATGCAGAATGTCCCAGGTTCAAATACCAGCACCTCATGGTAGTAGGTGAAGTGAAAGACCTGGGCAGAAGACCACAGAAGGATACTACCAGACTGAGACTGACAATACTGGCCTTGATGGACCGAGGTTCTGAATCTGAGTCCATCCAGCTTCATGTGTTCATGACCTCTGGTCTATCGGTTGCTCTGAGTTCTCTTCCTCACACCTTTCCATACTTTCACAAACTGGCCACATTTTTTTATTATTATTATTATTATTATTATTATTATTATTATTATTATTATTATTATTATTATTATTATTATTATACACATAACAACACAGCACAAGTGTCTGGAATTCATCTCTGAATATCGAGTCCTTCCCAAGGACCTAGGATATTAGAGGTAGGCTATAAGAATGTGTGCAGTTCCTAGAGATACTGCTTTCTGCAGCATGAGGACTGATGTTCTGTCAAGTTTGGAAACTTTCAGATGTTTTTTCAAGATTTCTTGGGATTCCTCCTAGAGCCCGACTACTAATTGGGATTACTACATTGTTCTTTTCTGCCACAATCGTTCAACTTCAATTTGTAGGTCCTTGTTTTGTGTGATCTTTCCCGACTCTTTGTCCTCTACCCTGCTGTCAGCTGGCACAGCAGCATCTACATGATCAAACATGTGTTTTTTTTCTCTCTATCACTGTTATGTCATAGGGGTGTTGTATTGCCGGGTGTCTGTCTGTTGTATTCTAAAGTCCCAGAGTATTTTGCTTCTTCATTTTCTGTGGTCTTCTCTGGCTTGTGCACCGTACCAGGTCTTGCTACAGGGCAGGCCGTACTTTTTTTTCAAAGGTTCAGTCCACCATTGCTGCTAGCCCTATTGTGGCCCGTTCAAGATAGTCAGTTTGGGCTATTTTCTTACAACAGCCATCTTAGCAGCTGGTGGAGAATCCCTTTCCTAAAACCCCTTCTCCTATTCTGGGCGTAGTATAAGCCACACTGTAAATGACTCTTTTGAAAGCAGAAGCCTTTACAGATGCAACTAGATATGTGATCTACAAGAAATGCATGTAGACTCCTCAGTGATGTTCTGTTGCCAGCTTCTGTTTGACCCCACAGAAGACACTCTGCTGAGGTATTTCTGTTGGAAGAGACACTACAAATGTGAGTCCCTGGAATATGTATATCTATATGAGAAACAAAATATGATAGCATCAAAACATGACAAAATATGACAGCAATAAGAAGCATTTATACTTCCTTGTGACTTATTATCTATTAAGTAAACTGCTTGATATAAATCAAGGTGAGTGCTTTAAGACAACCAGGCTAGTTTAAGAACAAAATAAATTGTGAAATAGTATATAGGCATTTCTTGTATTGGAGCCCTTCAGATTCTGTAAAAGTCCACCTGAGTAGGTAAGTTGTGACCTGATTAACAATAGTAAAGAGATTCATGATGCTGCTGCCAATAAAATAGGTAAAGGCCAGACATAGAATCATTGAGTCGGAAGAGACTACAAGGGCCAATAATTCTAACCCGCTGCCATGCAGGAATACACAATCAAAGCACTCCTGAGAGACAGCCATCCAACCTCTGTTTAAAAACCTTCAAAGAAGGAGAGCCCACAACCCTCCAAAGCAGTGTATTGCACTGACAAACAGCCCTTATTGTTGATAAGTTCTTGCTAATGTTTAGGTGGAATCTCTTTTCCTGTACCTTGAATCCATTAATCCTAGTCTCTGGAGAAGCGGAAAATATATGCTTCTTTCTGCCACATTTTAGATTTTCTCAACAGTCACTGCTAAGCCAATCACTGTAGTTTTTCATGGAGATGATTAGGAATAAACGGCAACAGTTGTGACCAAAAGGACGATGAGGGATGTTTCGGCTTATGAGAAACACAACTTTCATAGCCTTAAGTTAACAAGAGGGTTAAATCTGCAAGCACCTGCTTTTAGCTCATGGCACATTGTGTTCTGGATTGGATAGTTTGATCAGCAGGAAGTTGATGTGGTCTTGTAATAATGAGTTATTGGCATGGTTCTGCTCAACTTTAGGATTCTATTATCATATACGTGACTGAAGTGTCTTGGTCATTTATATAATCTCACCAAAAAGGTCCACTGCAGGCAACTGATGGATCCTGATAGGTTCCTGTTGGCCCTTGGGAATTTTCCCCCCTTGACTTCTGACAGTTCTGTTGAGGCCCTTTGCAGCAGGGAGACAGTCCAAGATGTTCACACAATCACTGTAAGTGTCTTCTCCCTGTGAGTAGAATCAAGCAAATCCTCCTGGTTCACTGGGGAACTGATGGTGATGAAACTGAAGGGGGGATGGTTAGAGCATTGCTGGCACAAAAATCCGAGTAAAACTGATTGAATGCATCATGTTAACATTTATTCTGCAGTTGTGATGACTGAAAAAGCATTATTTTCCACCACTGTTGCATCTACACGTAATTGTCTTTCTGAACTGTCCCATATGGTTCAATGACTTTTACATCATATTCCCAAAAAATTGGACTCAGACTACACAATGGCCTACTGTGATCACAGCTGAATCTACATATACTATATATATGCATGTGTGTGGGTGTTTATGCATATATTATATACATTTTTCTTTATATATGCATATGTAATCATTTTATATATGCGCATATATATATATATGCATATGTAATCTTTTAAATGATAGAATAAATTATGTTGACTTCTATGAACTATTAATGAATTATTACCTTTTATATTATTTCTTCTATCTCTAATGTTTTAACATTCCCAACCCAAGAAGAAAGTTTTTCAACCTTGCACTTTCTTGGACTTTTAAAAAATATATAGCAATCATAATTTTGACATGGGGAACACCAAAAACACCTCATACTCCTTCACAGACTGATAGTCAGCCCAAAGAAAGCCCAAGAAAGTGAGGGTTTAGAATGCACTCTAAGTCTGTCCCAGAAGCTTTGTGTGCCCAAAGCCTACTACAGTCACTGTCAACATGTGGTCCTTGAAGGAGGAAGACAAGGAATTGAAGGTCCTGTGGGTAGAGGAGTTGAGGGTGCCTCAGCTGAAAGGGGGAGGCAGATTAGTGAGGCCAAGGAAGATCACTGGATGATCTATGATCTGTTCCACACAGCACAAAGACACATGTAATGGGATGTCATGAAAGAGGTGACTGGCTATACTTCACTCTGGACACTTAGGCAGATGTCCAGGAGTAGATTTGAATCTGGGCGTTTCCCAGACAGCAAAGACGTCAGAGGAGATCAGAAGTTGTTTTCTACTTGACCAGTTTGCTCTGTGATCAGTTTCATTCCCAACTTGTCCATGACATTTTGTGTGCTGCTGAAAGGATTCCCCCTGCCACCATTTGTTGAAGGTAGCCCCAGAATGTTTGCTCTGCAGGCTCCAATCCTGGGTGCCTTTTCAGCCCAAAAAGAACAAAGTTCTATTCAGCTGGTCCTGTTAATTCTGGCAATATATAATTTTTCTGTGTTTTTTTCTTTTAATTTTAAACAAGCTATGTTTGTAGCTATGCTACAGATCTATAATAATGGGAGAATCTTAGCTACACTTGGAAATGGATCCTGCCACCCACTGAAAAAGCATGGAACAGCCTGCCCTCATACTTGTTTGACAGATCCAGCTCTTCAGAGTTGCACAAGATTCTCTTATGTGCTCAGCATAACTAACCACAAATATAACTATGAAAAAAATTGTTTAAAGGAAAACTATATATTGGCAGAATTGGCAGAAAGAGCTGAGTATAACTATGTACTTTTTGGGCTGAAAAGGCACCCCGGATTGAGCCTGCACAGCAAACAGATAAGTAATAGTTATGGTCATTTAATTATTATTATTTTTTGCCAAAGAGCAGTACCTGTCTGTTTTCTTGAATGAAACAACATAAAGAATGTATTTGCTGGATAAAGCTAAGGTCCACCTGGTCCAATGTTGTCAGCTTTCTCATGTTGCTTTTACCTGGCATTCAAAAGTACGGTATTCTGGCAACTGCCTCTGCATGTGAAGATTCCACTGAGTTCTCATGGCTGGCAGCCTTTGATAGACTTATCTTTTATACAACAGAGGATTCCAATTCTAATGGAACGAAGGATTCCAATTCACAAATAAGTGAATTCAAACTCTATTTACACTAATATGGCTGGTTAACTGCTGTTCCATCATTGTACCACAATAGTTTTACAAATACAAATGTGGAGAGGTCAGTCAGGAGCTGCAGAAGGATCTCATTATGGGGCTAGCAAGGGCATTTGGTCCTTAGCTATGCTAATTACATTTCCTTGTTCCAAAGTTTGAACTTTCCTGACTTTTCAAATGCCTGTTTGCCTCAAGAGGGAAGGAAAATAGCATTAATATTGATTCCAATTAATAGAATTACATAATGGGTTATCAATTTCTACTAGATTTGCTCAAGCAGAATACGTCTCCTTTGGATCTAGTGGTTTTATACCAGCTGTGCTCTCCAGAAGAAGACTAACCTATGCCTTGACATGACCTATGCAGTTTTTACAATGTAGTTTTATGTTGTGACATATCATTTAAATGATTAAGTAAGCTGTTGGAAAGACAAGTGGTGCTAGATGAAGAGTGCTTTTTTCTGCTTTGCTGTCAAAGTATTGCCTTTATGTTCATTCGATCTTTTCCCATAACTCAACTCCTCCCCCCCAAAAAAACCCAGCCCTCATGGAATTACCTCCTGCAAGAAAGAAGGCTGGGGAGATACAAAGCAATCCTGATCACTCTCTAGCCTAATTGAAACCATTTGTTTGAGCTTCACTGTTTCCCAGAAAAGAGGGTTTATCATGTCAAGTATATACTTATTCTAAGAGCACATGTCTAACCTTTGAGCTCAGTCAAGGATTGATTACATTGTTTTTCAGTACTTGGGACCATGGAGCTATTCTCCTTCACTACTGAGGGAAATCCCCCCCCCCCTGAACTTTTTATTAGGCAGAGCAGTGTTGCCTGAAAGCAGTACAGCTATGGAGGCACTTTTCTTCCTTTTTATATTCCTGAACTTTTTGAACAGGTGAAAGAAAGCACTCAGTTCCTCAGCCATCTTTATTCTTCACAACATTTACAAAGGTTATCTCCTCATAATGGGCATTGACATGTAATAGTAATTATTATCCAATTATTCCATGACTCAAGTTTTTTCTCAAGAGTACTTACTACATGACTGTTGAGGTAAGCAACTTTATAGAGTTCTCTCAAATTGAAGGATATTAGGACAGATATAAGAACTAGGGAAAAAAATACAAAGCGTCATCTTCATGTGGGGGCTGCAGAAAAATTGCAAGCTGACTTAGCATTGGGACAAGTGAAAAAAGAGGGTTTCCCCCCTTCCCCGGATATAAACACACTGTGTAGTTATTTCCCTTACCCTTGCGGTAGAAACTATACTACATTAGGGAGATGTAGTTACCTACCTAGAATTATAAAAGATGCTCAGGGCAGGTTCTGGCTGAGGCTGGACTAGCTGCAGCAAGTGACCAGTTTGTGTGATTCAGCACCACCTCAGCGCCCGTCACCCTGGTATATTTGCTGATGGAAACCAGAGTGCTGCAGGCCACGGCTTTCTTGCCTGGCCAGCCATTTCCTGCTTCAACTCTGTCCCCCTACAGAGAAAGGAACAGCAGGCTGTGGCCATCTTTATGCCACTCAGCTAGCAACAATAATTCCAAATCATAGGATATTAGTTGTAGTATTAACAGTGATAGCACTTTCATTCTGATGATGAAGAACAGCCCGTATATATAAGGTGAGAACCATATGTAGTTTATTATGATGGGCTGCACAAGAAGGTAGGGATTTAAAGGTGCAAGTCAGTCCGTGGAGCAAGGTGCCATCACAACATAGTGGAGAAAAATTTCCTAGGAACAGGAAAGGACCATGATTGAGTAAGCTTATCTGCACTTTGATTGGTGGAGCAACTAGCTGATTCAGAGAGGGAGGATGTATCAATCTGAAAGGAGAACTTTTGTAGGCTTTAGGATTTTAGATTCCTGCAAGTTAACATGAAGTTCCTTAACTGCATGTGTTAAACATCTACTCTGAGTGAATTTCAGTCAGGGAGTTGATCTGTCTTGAAATATGCTGAGTTCAGTGTGCGCTGAAACAGAAAATAGGATAACTGAGAGTTTTATTTAATTGAATAAAGAAAAGCCCAGAAGGTGAGACATAGTAGAATAGAACCTAGGTGACCGTATAAATAATAAAAGGAAAAGAATAATGATCTTCTGAGTATAGAAGAATTCCTAATTCAGTTAATACAGAAATAGGGTTTCCCAGTCTGGAGTATCAGTGTTCTGCTGAAGTTACCTCAGGAGGAAGATTTGTGAGAAGTGGGCAGATAACAGTTTCAAGGTTGTATGTGTACTGTGTGAAAGGGTACCATGTTGGTATTTGCAAGTGTCTGTCACAATTCAGACATGAAGGGGTTAACGGTGTGCATGCTAATTAGCTGCTGAGATCAGAGTTTTATGGCCAGTCCATTGATTAAGCTATTGGTCAACTAACCCCAGCATTGCCTATGTGAGACTAGTCATGTAGACAGAAGTTATAAAGTAAAGTATGTTTCTTTGTTTGTACCACACGAGGTAAAACCTTTTGCCTTGCTAGGTAGGCATCTTGTGGAATCACATGGTGCTAAGCTATGTAACCAAGTTAGTTTTAGAATAGGAAGCTGTTCTTTATTTTTCTTCCATGCAAGCCCTCCCTAATAGAAAGTAAACTTGGGTGCTGTGTGGTTTCCGGGCTGTATGGCCGTGTTCTAGCAGCATTCTCTCCTGACGTTTCGCCTGCATCTGTGGCTGGCATCTTCAGAGGATCATGAAGTAAACTCTTAGTTTACTTAAGAAAGTAAACTCTTTTATAAAAACCAGTAACTTGTATCCACTTGGTCTCTTCTTGGCTACTCCTCTGCTAAATATATTCAAGTTAAAAAAAATTACAACTTACTTCAAACCTATTTGGAGAACCTAAAATCAACAAACAAAACTATTGTTAAAAACCTCTTGTAACATCTAAGTAACTGAAGAAACTTATACAGCTTAATTAAGAACTCTGCTGTGCCAAAAATGATATTTTTCTATAGTTTCTCTTACCTGATTTCCATCCATTTGAAATATCTCCTAATCCCATCTAGTTTGTTTAATAAATTTTACTTTTGTTTGACCAACTTGCCTAAGTTCTCTTGTACGTTGAGATTTACCATAAGGGAAAAATAGACACCCTTCTCCTTTCTGGAGTTCCTACAGTTGAGCAGTTAAGTTTTAATCACCTGCTATGCTACCATCAAAACAGTTCAGTGACTAGAAAAGGAGGGAAAACATGCCCAGCATAGTTAGGAGGTCACCTGAACCTGCCACAAATAATTAGGAGGGTGAAGGGACCTGACACAATTGCACATGGGAAGTGAGATCTCCCCACCTTCCTTTCCCTTCAGAACCTGTCTATGATTCCTAAAAATAGGATGACCATACATGTGGGATTGCAATAATAATTAGGAATAGGACAAAATTGCCCTACATCAACCGCAGAAGGTAAGTTTGTATGTTGTAGAGACCTGGTGCATTGCTTGTGTAACCATAAGAACTAATCCATAGGAAGTGATTAATGCCATATTTGCCTTGGCTCCAGGATCCTAGGGATCTGAATTAATAGTGTCTGCATAGTATTGTTCCCTATATATTTTTCCATTCAGGAAGAATTGCGCAGAGAGAGAAATCACTCATTTTCTTACCCCTCTATAAAGAGCCTCAGATCCAAGGCATGCACTCATGATTGCATCTGTCATGTACAATTAATTCCACTTTCTAGGTGGTAGGGACCAGAAAATCCTTATAGGGACTTAGGTTGTTTGGAGCCCATAGAATGTCCCCTGGGTTTACAAAAATATATGGGAAAATTTTAATTTTCAAATTATCTTCCTTGGGGCTTTGCCATTTTTTTAAAAAAAGACAGCTTTCTTGAATAAATGCTGATTTCGTTTAACAGAAAAGAACATTCTCTGGATTTGGACCATACGAATGGTATTTAGAAGAAGGGACATTATTAGGGTTGTAATGAAAACCATATGAAAATTTTGCTTCATTTTGGGATAGCGATGACAGTGTGACATTAGCATCATGTTTAGGAGTTTGCAATATGTTAAAATGGACAAACAGAAGGAAATTGTTTCTGAAACCTGACATATTTTTCATCATGACAGCCTTGAAGATGCAGTTCAGTGGCATTTTAAAAATATAAAAAGAATGCTTCCATATACATTCAAAGCAATGTACATAATTTATTTTAGCTATTATTAGGATGCTAGCAGGGGTGCTTCCTCCAGACAGCCCTGTATTGCAATAATTTACCATAACCCTGCTCCCCCCAAAAAATTCTACCCTAAGGGGAAAAAATACCAATTTAAAAGAAAAAGCTTGCCTTCACTTAAGGATGAACTCTTCACTACTAGGAGTCTACTTCCCCTTTTTTGGGGGGGAGTTTCCATGTTTCCAGAAGGTGCTCTGTTGCATTTCCACTTTTTAAGCTGGGAAAACAAAAAAAAAGATTTGAAATGAGAGGGTGGCACTGATCAGTTAATGCTGCCAACCACATAGGTACAGAAGCAGCATGTGCAGCCTAACCTGACAGTTTTTAAAAGAAGTATCCCATGATGACAAAACAGAGCAGTCAAGAATTAATTAACAGCATTTGTACAGTAATGGTAAAATAGGTATAACTACTGCACAGCTGTGGCCTTTCTGCCAATGCGTCTCACTGAATAGCAAACAAATAAGCTTTAAAATATGATTGATGAGACCACACCTCAACTGAACAAACAAACCTTGCAGGCGAAGATGAACGTTTCTAATGCTCAGTAAAATTAAGATTAATAATAGGTTTTTGGCGTAAAATCTGCAAACTTTCCTGAATACCATTTTTGTTTCTAAAGGGCACAAACTAATAGTAACCACCAAGGGCGCGTAGCAACCAAAATATTGTTCCTATTTGTATTTGGTCTATTTCATTCTTTTGTTTGTTATGACACGTGATTGCCATCTTTATTCTTATTCACATCCATCCATTTCAACAGGAAACATACGTCACTGAATTTTTTTGTTTTCCATCTGCTAATGGCGGTTTTCATGGAAGCGGGCTATTTATATTCACCGTTCGCGAACCGGTGTGAATGGTAGCCGGAATGGTGCACCATCTCCCACAGTCACTAATTTTGTGGATTTCAGTATTTTCTCCCAGTCCAGTTGATGTCTGTTATCAAAATCAGGCTGAGAGAATAATACTAACCTACCTATCTGCCATTCTGGCTTGCTCCTGTCCTGACGGCGGCTCCTGCTTTGGAAAGCGGTGATATAGTACTGGCTGCTAAGCTATAAGTCCTATTGTAGCGATATGGGAAGTACATTTATGAATTCCACACATGCAGAATAATACAACTTTCCAGCAATCCCGCTTTTAATGCATTTTACCACGAAAGCTGGATTTTACTGTAATGGATATAGCATAATCCACTTGCAAAAAATTGCTGAAAGTGGATTGAAGATTTTAGTATTCATGAAGCGGAAACAGCCTATAAGATGCTTGGGCACTATGTTTCCCCCCCTGTATCCCCTTTCCCACAGCATTTTGTCTTCCCTCCTCCTAGCTATCCCTGCCTCTTTCTCTCCTTCCCACTCATTGGCTCGGCGTTTTGTCTGCCCCCCATCTATTTGCTATAGCTGTATTATTTGTTTGCATTGTTTTATATCTCCACTTTTCTTCACCCGCGGAAATTTGGAACCCGATTAAAACTACAGCATTCTTCTCGCCATCATTTTATCCTCACAACAACTACGTAAGGTCGATTAGACTGAGAATGAATGGATTTTGTTGGGAATCATTTACTGAGCCGTTTATACGGCCAGAAGCGGCGACGATAAGCGTGCATAAATTAAAGGCGCATCCAAAAAAGCGTTCCACATATGAACAGGCTGAGCTGCGTCATAGCCGCGGGAAATAAACTGTTCGCCGCAGGCGCTGCGGAAGCTGGCGTCTAAAGCGTTCGCGCTACGCACTAAACCCGTGCAGGCCGGCATACATTTCGCGGTACGCTCGTGGGCTGTTAGCACCGAGTCGTCGATAAACATGGGGAAAAAGGTATGGACTAAGCGTTGCCCTTTCTAGATACGCAATGCGCCAGCGGTTTAAAGCGTTTTTTCGCGGCGTGGCGACTACTTTCTCGCTCTTGGCGAGCTCTGGCTTTTCTTTCCGTTCGCGACGGCGTATTTTGCCGTCTTGAGCGAAATGATTTATGCAGCAGAGATTTGAGCCACCAGGATCTCTGATGTATTCGGTATCTCCCCAGCGGAAGTATCTTTTCACGGGTTGGCTGCTGTTATTGATACGGTAGTAAAGCATCGATTTGCCTGGATGAATTATGCAGAAGAAGAAGAGTTTGGATTTATACCCCACCACTAAGGAGTCTCACAGTGGCTTAACAAATTCCTTCCCTTCCTCTCCCCGCAATAGACACCTTGTGAGGTAGTGGGGAGGGGGGCTGAGAGAGTTCTGAAGAACTGTGACCATTCCAAGGTTACCCAGCAGGCTTCATGTATAACAGTGGGGAAACAAATCCAGTTCACTAGATAAAAGTCATAGGGATGAGTGGGAAATCAAATCCAGTTCTACAGATTACAGTCTTTTAACCACTACACCAAACTGGCAAGTTGGGGGGGGGGGGTGTAGCACTTTACTTGAATACCACTGGGCTTGAACCTGATTAATTCACATCCACGAGGGCTTGACTTGAAGGCTAACCCTCTCTCCCTGCAGCACTATGAATAGCAAAAAATCCACTTACCAAATAATTGTAGAAAGTGGATTCGAGTGCATTATTCTACCGTAGCGGCGCGGAAGGCGCCTCTGAGTGCTCCCAGACTCCATATTGCTGATAGGGGCTGTTTTTGTCAGCTGTAGAGCAGGTTTTCTTAACCCTCACCTCCCCAGATCTTGGGGATCTTAAATGTCAGTTGAACTGGAAGGGTCTGGATTTTGGACCTGCTAGTTATGAAAAAATCCAGAATCAGCAGTGTGAGCAGTTGAGCTCTTGGAAACAGCCTCCCCCATATTTTTGTTTTTCTTCTTGTTAGTCTTTCTTCTGTTTCATTTTTTAATCTTTTCCTTTTTTAACTCTTTTATTTTTTAATAATAAAACTGGTTGCTTCCACTCTGGTTCATCCTTTCTTGGCTACATTTAACAGGAAAACCATGCTGAGTCATCCAGGGGCAGATGCAACTCATCAGTGACTTTGCAGTGGTTTTGCCAACTGCTCACTATAAGTGCTGGTTTCCTGGGCCTAACTTTTCCAGTGTCTCAAGGTCTGCCTTCTCCGACGCCAAGGAATATCACCAAGCCAGGAGTGAATCATCGTACCACAATACCTGCACCACATCCTAATGCTGGTTTTGCATTCTGGGATGCAGAACTGAGGATGTGATGCACTGACGTTGGCTTGAAGCATCCCCTTTGCACCTGATACACTCTCTACCTTGTCCTGCAGCATCCCCAGTCTGGGGCCATCTTTTCCTCATCCGAGAAGGCATCAGCAGACAAACCCACAACAGTCTCCAGGTTCAAATACCCACAGATCTATTAAGAATTAGACATATGGATTCTGAATAATTTCCAAATACACATCTCTATTATGATAATATACTATGAGATACAGAAAGTGATAAATGTGGTATGTGGTTAACAATATTGGAAATCTAATTTACAGAAGGCAAAACAGTGGCATTAAAAAGAAAACCAGCAATCTGACTTCTGTTACTGAAGTGAGAAAATTACCATGCAGCATACTGTCATGTATGCAGTCATTGCCAGATGTTTGTTATTTTAAAGGATTACTCTTTATTCCAGAACCTCATGAAACATAATGGATGTTCTTTATTTCAGTTGCCACATTGTTTCTTATTTTTAAACCTTTGATCCAGCAGTGTAACTTTAACTTATTCTTAAAAACAGAGATGGATAAATGTATATTCTCTTCAGAACTAGACGGCTTGTGTAATACTTAAGCGATGCATTGTTTTTAATTATTACTCTTTTTCGGGGGTAGGATTGGGTGTTCTGTTTTGTTGCCATTTGATGCAGTAAATAAAGCTCTGAAAAAACAGATTTTCTAGGACAACCAGGGAAATACTGCAGTCATTTGAGTCAGCATCTGATTTAAATTTTCTTGAGCAGCTCTAAATCAATTGCCAATTAATAATCTGTCACAGTAAATATTTCCTGATAAGTCATTTAGTGAATCATCTGTCTATATGATTTGCATCTCACGCCTGGAGGAACTGTTGTACACCCCAGATTCTGCTTTTTGGAAACTTTATGTTAAGATATAGAACATTTGCACCGATCCTCTTCAATGAAATATAAATCACACCCTGCCCCATACACACATAATATAAAATTCACAAAACTTTCAAAATCCCAGAACAAATTAACAGAATGCTGTGTTTGTATCCAACCCTGGAATATATGATCTTCTTTAATTGCCCAGGTCTGGGGGGCAAAGGAATCATTGGTCTACGGAGTAGTAATGATTGGAAATCCTTTCACCAATGGGAACAGCAGACTCTATCAAAAGAGAATGCCAGCATATTTCTTCCAGTGCCAGCACAGTATGAATATGCTGGTGTTATAGTGCTTCTAAATGCTTATTTGGTGGCACAGTCAGTGTTAGCCTGAAATCCTAACAACATTGTCCAGGGGTTCATCTTTATCAAGTAGACTAGAGTACGATTCAGAATAAACTTGCTTAAAATTGCTTTGTTAGAGGACCAAAGTATAACTACAGCTAAAATGTAACACCTTATTTTAGTGCTTTCCAAATACTGTATTGTAAAACCTAGAGTTTCTTAGAAATTTTTCTGAGAAAATCCAAAATGGCAGAAATACTCACTAGGGATGCTTAAGCATTTGCCACTTTGGCTAACATTCAGCTTCCTATTAACAACCCAGGGAGCCATTTTATCTGTTTCTGAGTACCTTGAACCTGCGTACAATATTCAGTGCAGTAACAACACTTTATGAATGCATATTCTCATTCAGCTCCATGGGACTCCTGGTTCCCCCTTCCCCCAACACTCACTTGTTATTGGCCGCATAGCTAATTGTTTAAATAAAAAGTGAGCAAACCAGTCAGTTATTAAAAATATTTTTGAAGTATTACCACTTGGTGTGGTTTAAATCATGCTATTGCCCTTTTAAAAACAGCTCCAGATGATTCATAGGTGATTTCCGCACAGAAATAAAACCTCTTTAGGATTTTTTAAAATAAAATTAAACATTACAGTATTATAAAAAGAAGAAAAGGGCTATATAAGCCAACAAAAGAAAAAATGTACATTTGTGGGAGGTTGACCTCACCTTTGTTATGTCTTAAACAGAAGTAGATATATAACATTACATCCATCCACAAGTGAAAGTAATCTTAATCAACTTATATTGCTACTTATACCTAGTTTTCCTAGGCTGGTTCCGCATGGGCCAAAAACAGCGGTGTGAAAATGGTGTAAAAGGGTTTAAAGCAGTGTAAAAGGGTTTATACCGTTTTCACACCATTTTCACACCACTGTTTTTGGCCAATGCAGAACCAGCCCTAGAAAGAGAAACTTAGGCCCCTTCCGCACACACAGAATAATGTGTTTTCAAACCACTTTCACAACTGTTTGCAAGTGTGTTTTGCTATTCCGCACAGCTTCAAAGAGCATTGAAAGCAGTTTGAAAGTGCATTATTCTGCATGTGCGGAAGGAGCCTTAGTCAAAACATTATTTTTCTGAGTTAAATCCATAGAGAGGTTTTACATAAAATTCTATTAATATAGGACTCTATATGCCAATAAAGGCTTGCTTGCTATTAATATAGGACTCGTACCTTAACTGACATTATTTACTGAGTCTGTAAGGCCTATTTTACAAGTTATTCCAATAAAGGTTTCCATGTATCTGTTGGAATAAGCGACTTCTGCATGCCTGGACACTGGGGGGTGCTGTGTATCTCACTCTAACTGTGATGTTGCCTCTCTTGTTTCCCCTCCTTGTCTGGGCCAGGAGACCGCCCACTAACTTCCTTTCTTCCCCATGCTAGCTTCACTTCTGCTCTAGCCTTTGAACCGAGCGCATGGTCAATGGCAGCCTGCTCAGTGGGGCCTTTCCCACTGCAGCATCCACTCACTTCCACACACGTGATGGCGCGTTAGTTGTGCCCACTTGTCATAGGGAAAGTAATCTCTTTAGATAGGGTTCTTTCTATTTACCTTTTCTTGGAACAAAGTTGTGAACTGAAGATGATTGAATAAATGTAAGTTTTACCTTTTACATTTATGTCTCTGGAGAAGTTTCTAAAAACTGCATTCACACACACACTACTGGACATATCCATGACTCTAAACGAAATCTAACAGTATCATCATAACATTCTAAGCTATCCTTAGCCAATTAAAAAGTTCTAAACTCTTGTGCTTTAATTAATCAATCTTCTATAGTTGGAACTTCTTTTCTTCTCCAATACCTGGCAACCCCAAACCTTGCTGTTAAATGAATCTTTTATATTTTGAAGTGTATTATCAAGTCAAATCAAGAATCTTTAATGGCATACAGAAGTGTCTTATCTTTGGAGTGCAGGAATCCTAAGAAGTAAGTTTGAAGTAATTTACATTTACATTTAAGTATTAATTGCATTGTCATGTGTACTTTCCCCAAGAAATATTCTATTTTTTTACAGGACCACCAGTGATAAAAGGAGTGATAAAAGGAGCCCAGTGATAAAAGGAGCCCACCTTTACTTCACATTTCCAGCAGAATGAGAAGTAGGATTGGTTAATTTTGGAAATTGATAAGGGTGCTGGATACCATCTATATAACATCTTTAAATTATTTTCTCTTATTTATGTTGAAAAGGTAAGTTTATAAATATTTTTCCAACAGGTCTCCTGTCTTTGTAACTCAATGGCACGCTGAACCAGATGTTAAAAACATATGTGGTAAACAATCCAAACGACTGGGACCAGCAGCTACAACATCTGCTGTCCACCTACCGAAGGGCTCCACAGGACAGTTCTGGCCTTAGTCCGGTTGAATTCCTTTATGGATGGCACATGAGAGGACCCTGGACATCCTGAAGGAAGTGTGGATCGGACGAGAGAAAATCAAGAGCCAAGATGTCATCACTTACCTGCAAGAGCATCTGAAAGATCTGCAAGCTGCTGCCACAGAGAACATGCAACATGCACAAGCAAAACAAAAGACTTGATACAATGCCAAGGCAAGAGACAGACATTTCAAGCCTGGAGACCAAGTGCTGAAGCCAAAATGGAAGCACAAGCTGGAAGTCGCCTGGGAAGGACCCTACAAGATCATCAGGCAAGTTTCAAATGTGAACTATGTGGTAAGTGTGGGAGGGAAGTGTAAACTTTTCCATGTAAATATGCTTAAACCCTACTGGGATAGAAGTAAGTTGGTCCTCATGACCACTGCTGGGGCAGAAATTGGTTTGGAATTGTCGGGTTTGTGAAGAGTGTCTAAGGGGAGCACTGTAAATGAGGTTTATCTAGAGCCAACCCTGACAAAAGATCAGAGATGCCAGGCCAAAACTGTGTTGGTAGAATACCAGACAGAGTATGGCTGATTCCGCATGGGCCAAAAATAGCGGTGTGAAAACGGTGTGAAAATGGTGTAAAAGGGTTTAAAACAGTGTAAAAGGATTTATACCATTTTCACACTGTTTTCACACCACTGTTTTTGGCCCATGCGGAATCAGCCTATGTGATTGTAGTTGAGAGTGCTGCTTTCTAAACTGCAAATGAGCATGCAAAATTGTACAAATGCTATTAAGTTCAATTGCATACAATACCACACTTTCATTTTGAGATAAATTATGTTATGTCTACTAATATACATGAAAGTGCCATAGCATTACTGGGTCACTGGTCATCTACCGAGGCACCCATGCCTCCCTCTTGGGGGGGGGGAGGGAATCTTGAAATTAGGATGTTGGACCCACTCTTATTTCATTTTCCTGATAATTATTAATTACTGCTGCTTTTAATGTTTTAACTATTCTGTACTGTTGCTTTTGTTTGTTGTGTACCGCCCAGAGCCCTTCGGGGATGGGGCGGTATAAAAGCCTCAGAAATAAATAAATAAATAAATAAATAAATAAATAAATACATACATACATAAATACATAAATAAATAAATAAATAAATAAATAAATAAGAAGTGCCATTATGAACTAGTCACACCTATTAAGACTTGCCAAAGAACTGAAAGTAAACTGTAAGTAAACCACATCCTTTAAAAATTAGGCAGATATTTTTAATTATCCTTCCAACAGATAAAAGATACACCAATGTAATCACCGTAGCTGATGGTTGTCTCTTCAGATGCGGTTTTGGTGGAATCTTGGAAGGCATTTGACAATTACAGAGATAAAGTGTTTTTGAATGACACAACATTTTCCCTTTGGGGGCAATGAGAACATCCTTGTATTTCATCTTGGATTGAAAATGGATTATTGATTTATGAAAAACTGAGGATGTGGTTAGTGGGAAGCTCCTAATGGAATAACCTTTACAGAATATCATTCTCAGTTTTAGTCCAACTCAACAATCTGACATTTATCGTATTAGGCAAGGAGGGCTGAGAACAAACTCACCACCAGCATTCCATATGAATTCACTTAGTACTTAATTGCTTACAAAAGTTACAAGATGTAGAAAGATTATGTTTACTATTCAAGTGCCTCAGCTCTGGGAACATGATATGCATTGTGATCTTGTGCAGAGGTCCTCCAATCTGTTGCGTTAGATCAGGGTGATTTTAAATATGATTGCACTGGTTGAAGCTTGTTATGTAAAAGTTATGTAACTTTTTAAAAAGAAGTAATCTTTCATATGCAGATTTTATAAGATATCCCTCTGCACCAACTATTGTCCTCAGGTCTCCAATAGTGAACTGCTCCTTCATTTATGGTTACCTATCCTGCCTGGCATCCAAAGCAACCAATATTTTTACCATAGTAGCTCCTGTTTTATGGAACAGGTTTTTGAAGAGATATGGATGGCATATTTAGATTGTTAGGAGGCAGTGCAAGGCGATTTGGGCAGTGAGCTATATGGCATCTCATCTCTACTGAACTGCCCTCCCAAAACTTCCCACTTCCAAAATCACTCCCAAAATATCCAGAAATTTACAAACCTGGAGTTGGCAACCCTAGAAAAGTTTTCTTTGGGGGAGGGGAATGGATGGAACCAGTTTTTCTTTCTTAGCCAGATGTTATCTTTGTCAGCTACACTCAATCTAATGCTGTATCCTAAAAGTGACCTCATGCAAGTCAGAGAGCCATATGAGACTATTTGCAAAAATCCATCTATCCATCCATCCATCCTGAAACATGCTGAGATTCAGGGCTGTATTTTAGCCCCCTTCTTGTTCAACATATTTTATATGATCCACCATTGGCACTCTCAGAAGTTAATGGTCATAGTCCCAGACTAGGTCCCTCCCACATTCCCATACTACTACTACTACTACTACTACTACTACTACTACTACTACTACTACTACTACTACTACTACTACTACTATAATTATTATATTACATTTATAACCCGCCCTCCCCCTAAGGCAGGGGTAGGGAATCTGCGGCTCTCCAGATGTTCAGGAACTACAATTCCCATCAGCCCCTACCAGCATGGCCAATTGGCCATGCTGACAGAGGCTGATGGGAATTGTAGTTCCTGAACATCTGGAGAGCCGCAGGTTCCCTACCCCTGCCCTAAGGGCTCAGGGCGATGAACAACAGAAAAAAAACAAAATTGTAAGCATAATGACAATATAAACAAATAAAACAATTTCAGCATATATACAATAAAACCAGGAACCATAAAACCACTGATGGCAACAGATATCTCTCGCCCCTGCACCCACGGGAGGCCAGATGAATTGGGTGTGATGGATTCAGCTAGGCTGCCCAAACGCCTGGCAGAACAGGTCCGTCTTGCAGGCCCTGCGGAAACTCTGCAAGTCCCGCAGGGCCCTGGTCTCTCTCGGGAGCCTGTTCCACCACGAAGGGGCCAGGGCCGTAAAAGCCCTGGCCCTTGTAGAGGCCAGCCTAATCACTTTCGGGCCAGGGATCACCAATAGGTCCTCCTCCAAGGAGCGGAGGGGCCTAGCGGGGCAGTATGGGGAGAGGCAGTCCTTCAGGTATACAGGTCCAAGGCCGTGAATGGCCTTAAAGGCCAAGACTCTACAGATAACATAAAATTTATCAGCATGGTGAAAACCAAAGCTGAATGGGAAGAACTCTAGGAGGATCTCCACAAATGGAGTCAGTGGGCAACAATGTGGCAAATGAAGTTCATGGTGATGAACAATGGAACAAAAAAAATCCAAAGTTTAAGTATATGCTTATCAAGTCTGAACTTAGTGAGACTGAGGTCTACTCTACACGGGCCCAGGGAGTGGCAGAGCATTGGTGTACATGACACCGGTGCGGCCCCAGGGCTGTTCACACGCTTACGTGCAAGCGGCCCTGGAGCAGCAGAGGCCCACTGCAGAGCTACTTAGGGAAGGGAAGGGAAGTTTGAAAGAAAAACGGCAGCACCTAAAAGCAGCGTAACCGATCTGATGCCGTTCACGTGTGTTTCCCCAAAGACTTGCTAGTTTAGCAAATTACGGAAACACCATTGTCCCACCAGTTGGAGTGAGAAAACACAGTGCTGCCCGGTTTCAGTGGCAGCAGCCGTGCGAAGTTCTCCCCCCAACCGGTGTTTTTATTGCCCCTGCACCAGCATTTTTGGCCCATGCAGAGTGAGCCTGAGAGGGAAGGATACCTTGGCATCATAGTAGGTAGCTCAATGAAAGTGCTACCCCAGTGTGCTGCAGCAGTGAAAAAGGCAAACTCTGTGTTGAGGATTATTAGGAATGGCAGTGAAAATAAAACAGCAAATAATATAATACCCCTGTACAGATCTATGGTGTCATCTCATTTGGAATACTGTGTGCAGTTCTGGGGACTGATTAGACAAGATGTAATGTCTGACATTCCATGCAATGTTATGCTGGTCTGTGACTGTATTAATAAACTGAGATTAAACAAGATGATAAACATCAGTAATGGTGCGGGGAACCCACACCTTCAAAATTGTGAGGAGGAAATGGAGCACATAAGTGGCAGCAAGAGAGCTTCATAGATCTTTCTCTTTCACCCAGAGCGCTTCTGTGAGAAGAAGAGGTCTGTGAGGGGCAGACTTTTTGTCTTAATACTGGTTCCATGTGTCTGCCAAGGAGATATGTCTGCCGAAGACTGGAAGACCAGTTCGGGAAATGGATTTGGTTCACCTGTTGCTAAAGTCCCGTGGACCAAGTTTAACAGATCCCAGGACTGGTTCAATTTTGTTCATGACAGATGAATATAATGTGTTCAATATATCCACTCAAAAATTTGCAGCATCCCTAGTTACAGTGAGTATGGTATATTTTACACAAATGTCAATAGGAGACTCCTTAAATTATATTTTCTCCTTTGCCTATATCCCAGTACTAGACTTCTGTTTAAAAGTAGTTTTAAAAATAGTTTTCAAAAATGTTCTAAAACTCCATGGTAGATTTCTTAAAATGAAGATAAGTGCTCCTTGGGAACGAAGATGAGATCACCAAAACTGCTTGACCTTGACATAAGTAAAAAACATATAATTTGCATACCCACAGGAGAAATCTAGTTTCACATCTTAAGCACAATATTTATGCAGTTCTCCATAAATGGTATTACAGTTTATATCAGACAATCATCATAAACAAGTCAATGTAAAAGATTTTCCAGGCTCTCCTCAAGACAAGAGAGGCTTTTATTGGTTAGCATTAGACAATATTTTTCATAAACTTTGCAAAACAATAGCTTTCAAACAGTAGCAGAAACCTCTTCGGCCTATTTTTGATATAGCATTCTCAGTTTTTTCCCCCAGTTCTGTGCCTTATTGATAGATATGAAAAAGCAGGAGACCTAGGACAATTGATGTAGCATTTTAAAAGATATTTCTTAAGTACCAGTATCTCTGGTGACAGAACTTGGGAATTATACCTGGTGACTAGGGTTGCAGGCCAATGGTGGCAACCAGTAGGAGTCTGAGTGGGGATATGGGGAGTGCTGTCAGGTGATTGAGTTACATCATTTCTGGGGAAAACCCAGAAGTGACATCACATTACTCTAGGAATCACTGGATTTCCACATTGAGATTTTTCCTAATAATGACAAAACGTATCATTTGAAAGAGATTTCTTTTTTTTTTCTTGTGGGTCACTGGAGTGCTGGTGGACAATGGGAGTGAGATATCCTACTCCCAGTGGACAAGCCTAATGGTGACTGAAACACAATATTGAATCCATGGCATCATGCAATTACTCCAATTGAATGGCATTCTCATTTTCAGAAAAGTGGCTGGTAGAGATGGCAATTTCTAGTAGCTGGAGATCACCTACTATTTACATTTTATCTGCTTATAGTTTCCAAATGACCAATATTCCAGTTTCCCTGGAAAAATGGCTTCTTTGGATGGTGGGCTCTGTGATATTATATCTTTCTGAGGTCCTTTTCCTCCCCAAACCCCATCCTTCCTTACCTCGTCTACCAAAATGGCCAGGTATTTTTCAATCCAGAGATGGCAACCCAAGTCTTAGTGCTGACCCCAACTGTGTCCTGAGGGACTGCTGAACCTTGGGAAGAAAATATCAGGGGATTTAAGAAAATACAGCAAGAAGGGAAAGTGAGAAAGTCCTGCCCTGTCAATCCTATGGATGGCATTTGTTTTTGTGTTAATTTAGTAAGTATACAGGCCTATAGCCATGAGGGGCCCCAAGTTGGCAACCTGTTCCTTTGAATGCAACCCCAGCCAAAACAGGGGATAACCGGGAGATAACCAGGGTATATTCCTGGTTCAGACCTTCCTCTTCCCAGTAGCACCTCAATTTTTTCATCAATAATTTTGTCAGCTGCTAGCACCTCAGATTTGTCACCATCCCCAAACTGCCCCCAGGCACCTGCTTATAGTTTCCCAAGCCTTCCTGAAATTTGTTGGTAGTGCAAGATAGAGCTGAGTGTCATCTGCATATTGGTGGCAATTGTTGAACAGAAAGCCCTTGTGCTGACAACAAACCAGCTCCAAATACTTGGAGGTGCAGGGAGGGAGTTAAGGTTTCCCTCCTGCACTGTTTCCACCAGTTTAAGTAGTTATGGGGGATACCTGTTTCCAGCACAAAAATGGCGCAAGAAGGAAGCCCTCCCTCATCCTCTCAGTGTTTGGAGGATTAGAGAGAGGTTTTAAGGTTAGTTCCCCAGCTGATGGTATGATTGAGGGTTGGGTTGGGTTGGGTTGGGTTGGGCATCCATGACCTGACTCATGTCCCACATAATGTGTCTTTTGGTCATAAATACCAAAGAATATGGATATTAGGCAGAACTGATTATCTCTGCAAGTGTTACAGTCTCCCAAAATGAGAGTTTGGTACTTTTAAGTGGCAGATGTTCCTTTTATTAACAATCACACCCTGGATCATCACAACATCATATAAAGATGCTAAAGACTTTTTTAAAAAAATGTATCGTTAGACTATAAATTGGAAAAATAACTCACTGCTCCTGTATTATTATACTTTTCATAAACTAAAACAATAAAAAGAAATATTTTCTGAATGCTGGATTTTTTAGTTGCCTCCAAACTGCCAGAAATGAGCACCCTCTAATTCAGACATGACAAAATGCCATATTTTGCTTTTTTCTTTTAACAAAAACAATGTTGTGGGCAGCCATGTGTGAAAGCTATTTATTATATTAAGCAGGTTATAGAAGAAGGAAAGAGACAAGGGGAAAAAATGTATCCAAGAAGAAAATAGACACGTGGAGAGAATTTGTCTTGTGCCTGGTCTTAGGGCACAGACAGACATTCTTCTTTTTAAATGCTATGTTTATGCAATATCTATTAACATCACACAGAAAAGTGACAAACTTTTTGGGGGATACATTCTGCTTATTTTATTCATTATTTTTTCACAATCTTGCATATATTGCTAGTTGGTAAAATACTTAGGCTATCATTAGTAGACTTCAGCTTTTAGCTGAATTATGGCCTAAGAATTGTGCAGTGCATTTCCCATCTGAAATCAACAGCTTGGAGTATCTTATTTGGTTTCCATGGGAATACTTCCAGAATTACCAAGAATGGATTAAAATCTGGCAAGGCATCAAAAGGTTCCAGGGTTAAGCTCAGTCTTGTGGTAAAAATGCATGGTACGAAGGAATAATTGTTTGTATTTTTTTTAACTGATGGTTTTGTGGGCAAGGCATACAACCATAAACAGTTCTCTAAAAGTAATTTACAATCTTGTGTTGTAAACTCTCATGAATGAATAAAGAATAGATGAAGGAATGAGTTTACAGTTTAGAATGGGTATGCCTCTGATCTGTCTTAAAAACTTTTTACATTACCACCCAATCATCAGAGTTTTACCAAATCTTTAAGGACTTTTTGATATATCGTGGAGCAGTGTCCGTACAATACATTCCTAACCAGATTTACACTCTTCTAAGGCCATTGGGGTCAACAAGTCCATTGACTTTAATGGATAGCAGGGTATAATAGAGCATATTTTGTTAAGGACTGCACTTCTGGTCTCCCATTTATAGACCTCTTCAATCTTAGGACATATTCAGTTGTATTCAGTGGTAATTTCTATTGATGGAAAGGATGCTCATGCAACGGAGTTCAAAGAGTAAGCTGGAGCATGAGAAAGTTCTGGAACCCATATTTTGTGAGGCAAGTTACGACAGAATGATCATCTTTGAACAGAATCCAGGTTTCACAAATTTTAAACATAATTAAAATAAAAAATTATTTTGCATTATGTTTTAACTGAGCGATTATCATAACCATGTTCATTATAAAGTTGGGGGTGGGGGCAGTGTACTGTGCTAGGAAGAATGAAGTTGCTGCATTCAAACATTCAAACATTATGTGAACCTCAGATCATGAAGGGCTTTAAAGGTAAACATCAACATTTGGAATTGGACCAGGAAACTAATCAGCAGCCATGAAGATCCTCAAAATAGGAATGATGTGGCCCCATCAGTTAGTCCTCAGATAAAAAGGCTGCTGAATTTTGCACCACCTATAGTTTCCATAGATTGTCTTTAAGAGAAACCCCATACAGAATACTTTACAGCAATTATGTTTGTAAACAAATATAAAATAGAGACACAAACTACAACAGTGTACCAAAACTTTTTTAAATTGCCAGCAGAATTAATTAAAAGGGTGGCCTACTTCTCCAGTAGTATAACAGGCCTTGGCTAATCCATGTTGTCCATTCTTTCTTGGTTTGTACTCTATAAAGTGAAATTCCTAAGCAGAATATTTTGTTTTGTTAGCTAAAGTTAGATCTTGAATGGAAGCCGAATATTTTGTTCTTGATTTTCCATTCATAATAATAATTCATTGCTATAAAATACCCCAAATACTTCTACTTATCATTAATAAAACCCTAGGAAGCATATTAAACTTCTTCAAAAGTATTCACTGGGGAAAATTTAGTTCCTTCTTGCTCTTTCCAGACAAACTAAGGCCGTTTCCGCACGGGCAAAATATGACGTCGTCGCAACGGAAAAAGAAGCGTCAGAGCGAGAGCGTTCGCACGCGCAGCGGCGGAGGTGCGCAGTCGCGCCGTCGCGAAAACGCTAAACCGGCGCGAAGACAGTGTATTCAGAAAACGCTTAAAACCACTCTTTTTCCCCATGTGACGCATCGACGCCGCACTCGTGCGAACAGCCGCCACGGAGCTGTCGTCACAAATGGCGTCGGGCCTGCACGGCTTCGCAAGTGCGCAGGCGCAACGTCGCGAGACGCCGCTTCCGCAGCGCTTCCGTGCGAACCGTCACATTTCTGCGGGGCTGCGGACGCCCGCAGCTCCGCCTGTCTGTGTGAACGCTTTTTTTGGGATGCGTCGCAATTTGCGACGTCATCGCGTCGCTGCTTTTGGCCGTGCGGAAACGGCCTAAGGCAGAATGGACAGAGACAACAGACAGTTCTTGAAAATGTTAAAATAAAAATATGAACCAAATATTCTAGTAACAAGGAAATATTCCAATGTAGTGATTTTTCTCTTAGAAGGAATATTTCATACTATATCTAAAAGTTATTCTTCACTCTGGTGGAAAATTAATAATCAACTAGAACTTTCAGAGTTCAATCCTAAAGGAAGTTATACTCCCCTAAAACAATGGATTTAGAAGGATGTAATTCTGTTTGGAATTACATTGTCCACCAGATACTTGAAACTAATCAACAACTGACTTTTTAACTAATTACATTGAACAATGTTGGGGATATTAAAACAATGTGACAGTTTCTTATGTGACATATTTAATGGTAATGTTTCAATTGTTTTAATGTTTTTATTCTTTTATGTTGTAGGCATTTTAGCTTTGGTGTTAATGAAATGTTAATAAAATGCCATTGTTTTATGGGTTTTCAGATGTGATTTTATTGTGTATGTTTTAATTTGTTAGGTGCCTTGGTGGCTGTTATGAGGGCATAAAGGCAGAGTATGAATTTTGTAAAAATAAATAAATTGTTTTAAATCATACAGTTTTATAAGGAAATCCATGTTTAATTGTTTAATTAACAAACTGCAGTTGCCTTCTTAAATACTTTTTTCCATCAAGAAAATTCTGCCAGCTGCAGTGACACATGGAATCAAAATTGCATGAAAAGTAAACATGTTCAAAGCCCTTCAGATTGTCTTTATAGTCATAGATTTCAACAGTGGCCTGTTGTCCTTATCATTCTTAGGAAAGCACCTCTGCATCTGCGAAAAGTGGCAGATCTTTTGTTCTGCCCACATAAGAACAGCATCAAGATTCATGAACCTCATGTTGCAATAATGGTCAGTGCTACCGTACATCACTAAAGCAATAACAACAGGTGCTGCTGAAAAGTGAAAGCCAATGGTTATAGGAACCACTACTGAGGAGTCTGAAGAGCTGATGGAACAGGGAGATGGTCAGCCTCCATAGCAAGGCATGGGGTAATTTAGTTTAATTAACAAACTGCAACCCAAGTAGTATATATAAGTAATAAACTATAATTAAAGAACTCTAGTTTGGGCTGGCACTGTTCATTTTTCATATGTCAATAGACTAATTGCTTATTCAATTCATGATTTAAACACTGTATGGTTTGTTAATTCTGTTGCCTTACATCAAGCACCCTATCCTATAGGAGAGATTAACACAAGAGATGGCTTGAGATTTCATTTTTGTCAGTGTCTTCTGTTGTTCTATGCACTATATTCCATGCCACTTTTCTGAATATCATCCAGGCTTTGGAAGCAAAGTTTGGCAATGTCCAGGGGCCTGCAGCTGTAGGGAGAAGTGGGAAACCCATATTCTATAAGCCCAATTCTAATGGTAGTTCTGTCCCAGCTGTGGATTTGAATGAAAGAGCTCAGAACATATTGTTGGTTTTTTAAATATTTTGGTTTATGTATTTTTATTGTTGTAAAATGAACCTGGCATCCAGAAAGGAGAAGCAGTTCTTTGTGGCTCTTACTTTCAGTCTTTAGAGGCTCAGGTTTTTTCTCCTGAAAGGATCATGGCACCTACAGAAGCACTTTTTGTTGCCTCCACTTCCTAATATGGTAAAAAGTTTAGTTTCAGATGGCAGGTGTGTTGCCTAAAATTGGAGTAGGAAGCGAGAGTTAATTAACACTTTCCTGTATTTTGGTAATATCTACTTTATTTACAAATGTACAGATAGAAAGGTAGAGGCACAGAGACACTACAACGAAGGAAATCTCGCCTCACCTCTGCTCTCTGAGTGAGAAAGAGAGATCCCGCACCCAAATGTCCTTCAGCTATCTTACTGCTGTCAGCTGCCCTCTTTCTTTGCACAGCATTTAAAACTATGCTTCCTTTTTATACAGACACCCATCTTCCCCCTCCCTCCAACTAGTCATGAAGCTCATGTCTTCCAAGCTGCAAAGGACACTTGAACAAAAGTCATAGAGGAGAAACTGACCCACAGTGATCAGATGCCAAATCTAACACTTTGCCCTCACATTTGAAACTCTCCAGTTGGAAAATGGCCCTCTGAATCCTCACACATGCATAGTCAACAGTGCCCCCTCCCCCACATGCCAAATATAACAAACTTTTTTTGTTCTGATAGTGGCATTTTCTTAACATTTCGTGCAAAATTGCACACCTGTAAAAATATAATCAAAAGAAATGAAATGAAAATTGGGGTATAAATTACTATTACTAGGATTCATTTCAGTAACATTAACATGGTTGCTATGCAGTTACTAACAATTTGATAGGTCTTTGGGTGCAAGCTTTAGTTTACAGTACTTATATTTCACAGTGTTTCTGATCCTTTAAGGTTATTATGTAACTATTTTAATATGAATGACAACTATTAAGAAAATATTTGTGAAGATAATATGCAACATGATGGACAGATACCAGCTGTGTTGAAAGATAATAAATTCCTGCCATGAAAAACTTTAACCATGAGAGCGCAAGAATACATCTAATCTTGTTGGAAACGTCTCAATGTAAAAATGAGACTTGGAAGGAAATAATAGAAGGAAATTTGCTCCTCCCTCTTCTGCTTTACCTCAGTGGGATAATTTGAGCTGATTTTAGTAACTTCCTGTGTTATATAACTTTGCTAATAGGTATAGCATATAATATTTTTTCATCCAAGAAAAATACTTTCAATATTTCTGTGCTTTTCTCCTGTGACTAGTGACTAATCATGATTAAATCCACGTGTTGCCCATGTGCTGTTTGTTTTATTCTTTGCTGCCAGGCATTTTGTGATCCCTTTTTGAGATTGTTTTCCTCCTTTTCCATCCTGGTGTCTGACTTCTTTTTCATTTGTGGCTAGCAGCATAACTGTACCCATTATGATGTATTTGATTTTATTAAAAAAAATTATATTTAAACTAAAGATATCTCTATGGTAGCTTTTCACTTTGCTTTATTCCTCCCTTGATGTTTTCTCCATCTCTTCCTTGCACTTCTCCTCCCTTTCCCCTAAATTTACCAGCACCAACTTCTCAGGCAGCTGGACATACAGCCTGAGATGGCTGGGAACGATGCCACTGCCACACCACAGTGCCACCTACAGAGACCTTTCTGGAAGGACAGGGAGGCAGATTTTTTTTAAAAAAAAATCCACTGCCAGAAAGCCCTTCTGGGATAAATGGCCATACCACCTGAAAGTGTGGGGTAAGTTGCAGTCCTGGGCTGTGGTGTACCTTTCTGCAAAGCCGGAGTGTTAGCTGACTGACATCAGTTCCACCTCTGGGAACGCCCCAGTTCACCCTCAACCCTGCGGCCTACACTTCTGGGTTTTGCTGTCATAGAGCTAGGGGGTGGCTGGCCACCAATGCCTTTGCCCCCTCTGCCAACGGGGATGCCCCTTGCACCAGCGTAGTGGGCAAACGCATCGGCAAATGTTGTGCTGCTCCTCAAAGCTGTTTTGCCCCTTCTTTGCTCTTCCATCAAGATAATTATAGTATTCTCCTTCCACATTTGATTTGACTCCATGGGATACCTTAGAATGGCCAGGGTCATCCAAAAATTGACAGATGAGTACAGATTTGATTGTAGATTTCCTCAATCCAAATCCAATTAAGTAAACATTATGTTATGTTGGCTTTCATAGAATGCACAAAGAGCTGAGTGAATCGCAGGTTATACATCCTTTTATACATACACAGTTCAAGATGAAGAATTGCAAAGAAGGAATAATCAGTAATGTATTGTTCTCTAGTTTTATGATCTTTCTGAATTGATGAGCAACTGGCAACTATACAGAAGTAAGCACTAATAAAAAAAATTGGCATTTGCAATGTGATTTCTTTTCTTAGGACAATGGAAAAGAAAGCCAATTATGCAATTGACTCAAATTGCCAAATACACCATTATCACTAACTGGGCTTTCCAAACTGTTAGGAATAAGTGAATGAAAAATGTCTGTTTTAAATTGGACATTGAGGATTTAATCTATGCAGATAGTGACTCATTCAATCAGCTTTGGATAGAAGCAGTTGGATGTGAAGTGCTCTGAAAAAAAATGTTTTCCCAACAGTAATAAATAGTGCACTTTGAAGAGTGAGATGATCTGGGATTTCAGAATCTTGAACTAAAACTGATGCAGTTCAATTTGGCCTGCTTATATGATTTCAACATTGTTATAATGCCAAATATGAACATAACATAGAACCACAATCCATACTCCCCCATGGGTATTTGCCATTTAGTTACTATTTTAAAATACTACACTTAAAGAAGATAAAATACAAATACAATGTCTTAAAAAGTATCCATCATCTTTGCTTTGGTATCTGATGTCTGAAAATTGCTAATCCATTTGGTTTAAAAGGAAAAAAGAAACAAAATCAATCTGACTGAAGTGTATTCATCTTCTTGGAGTTCACAACTGAATTTTGATGATTTTCACAACTCCCATGATCACTGATACAGGCTTTCAAACTCAAAATATGGTTTCAATTAGGCTGCCTTGAGGTGATTATAATCTTCACAAGAACCATTCAGAATAAGGCCAGACTGGTGGGCGCTACGCCACTGAGTAAGGCTTACTCCCTTGTACAAAATGCATAGAATTAGGCTGTCAATAATTGCAGTAGTGACTAGCACACATGCACTACTGGTGGTGAGGTTTCACAACCACCATAAAATGTAGGAATATATACTAGGGATGCTATGAATTTCAATGCAAACACATTTAATGATTGAACTTATCATGTTTAAAGGTGGTTAGCAGATGGGAACATATTATTTGGTCTGTTTGGTTCGTGCCAAGCAGCCAAAAAAACCTTGCTTCAGGTGATCCCATCAGCAGCTATTAGTATGAATAAGAATTACTTTGACAAGCACTGCAGGGCAGGATTTTATTCAGACAGTATTTATTGACGATTGATTCACATAATTTGTGAATGGACTAATAGTTTATTTAAACAGTTGACTGCTGAGTGGAACAATAATGCAGCAAGAATTGGGAGGGTAGTATAACTCCTTCAGGCTGTGTGAGAAAGTGTATGCCTGAAAAGCCCTCCCTGCTGGGCCTGCCAGAAGTTTCCCATTCCTCCCCGGCCCTCTCCGAGTTCCTCAAGACAAAGCACAGCCCCACACTCACTTCTACTTATCAGAACCACAGAGTCCCATGTTGGTGCAGCAGACCCACCTCCATGGAGTATAAGGCATGGCTGAAGAGGCCGATGATAGGCAATGGAAACTCCAGGGCCGCAAAGCCCTCTGAACAAAACTCGCCCTCTGGGCCCAATGGCGGCAAGCCAGCAGTGCCCACCAGGTTGCGGTGGGGGGAAGAGAAAGGGGCAAATGGCCCCTGCCAGTTTTCACACAGGACCCAAGTGAGGTAGAAGGAATTCAGATGGGAATGACATTGGGAGGAAGGAGGGGATAACAGGATGACAGCAAGACAGAAGGGGGAGAGTGATGGGAAAGGAGGGAAATGGGTTTTACTGCTAAATTCCTATATGAATTCCTATATGAATATCAATCCCATTTACCTTTAATTAACACTTTTGTAGAAGATATAACTGCAACAGGAATATGATTTACTGGGTATCTTTACAACCTGCAGACCCTTTATACTGACACATCTATATATATAAAAAGCTAACAGTGATTTTGTTAGTCACTCCCTAACACCGAAACGGCTGGACGGATCGCCCCCAAATTTACACAAGACATTCCTCCCTGTTGCGGGCAGGTAATCGGACCTTCAAATTGCCGAAAGTCCATACCTGAGCCAGGTAAAATGTCTTTTTCCTGGCGCACCAGGCCATGAAACTGTTTGTGTTTAACTGTCACCCTTAGAATGTTTGTGCAGCATGTCTGTGGCCTGAGGGCTTGGGATGCCCTTAGAATGATCGCTCAGATGGCCAGAGATGAGCAGTTAAAACAGTAAATAGGTAACACTGTTAAATAATATGACTGGAAGTGAACACATACACACTTTCCCATGTGAGACACCAGATGGGGTCCCCCGCCCTCACATACAGGTAGCTTTCACTCTCTGTGCCTCACCCACTGCTACCACATAACACACATACTTTCATACACATCCAGCTCATCCTCACACACCTCACTCTGCCCTCCCTCACATCCAACCACCACTTACCCACTTCCTCACTCATATTCGCCACAGCTCTCTTTTACTAAAAGCGAGCTGGAGTTTGCCTTTTTCTTCTAAGAAAATCCACGGGGTGGGGGCGAACCAACACTACTGACTCCGTTTCTTTTGCACATGGCCCTTTAAGAACCCAGGGAGCTGGCCTCAATCCGAGCGCCTCACCATCCTGCCTCTGCTGCCTGACTGAGATAGCCTCCTTGCCCCAGTTCTGCCTTACCCAAGCCAGGACTATGCGTGTCAACCAGCCTCATGGACAGCGGGATTCGCACTCTGGACAGTTCCGTTGTGGAATGGAAAGGGTTACCTTATACTAAAAAAAGACACCACCATATAACAATATGAATTGAAAAGGAAAAGAGGGATTCCATTTGACCACCACAAAAGGCTATGCTGGGGATTATTGGACCTGCATGGACATCTGTGTGGGTTGCAGACTGTGATGAGAAGGACAATTGCCACAGCAACGCGTGGCCGGGCCCCACTAGTTTTATATAGATGGAAAAGTGCGTGAAACTGATTTTCTGATATCTATTGCCTTTGGCAAGAAGCTATACATGAAAGTAACAGCATATTAATATGGCACAGTGTTTAGTCAAGAGGCCTCTCCTTTTCCCTGTGTTTTCAAGTGTGTGGAGTGGGGAGAGAACATGAATCAATTTCTCCCTAGGCATCAAGGAACTATACAGGATTTCCAGTTGGGCAATTAAGATGCCTTGAAACCACATGGCAAGAACACCGCAGAATGAGTTATCTAAACCTGGAGAAGAGAGTATTTTAAAATCCATTTAGTCCAAACACCTTCAGAAAATAATCTTGAAAGTCTTCTTCAGCAAACTGCATTACAAATCTCTCATGTGAATATTCCTGCACAGTTTTAGGATTTTGGATTCAATATGGCCCCACCTTTCAGAGTGATAAACAATCTCTAAGGATTTGTGAATCAAAGAAGTGACTTCACAGTTAAAGCAGAGGCATATTGAAAATTTGAATGTGGCGAGCCAGGTTCTTGTCTCCAAGAGGTGCTGTCCAGTCTCAAATTTATATTTAATACATTTGACTTGTTCCAACTGGTGGCCTCTAACAGCCATTGAGAGGGCTTCCCAAAAGCTTGAGAACACCAAAATCTTAGGCAGTTTCCGCACGGCAGCAGAAGGGGTCGGGTTGGCGTAGATGACGCCGACCCGACCCCTCTGGGACCGTTCATGTGGAGGGCAGGGGGGTCGCGCAGGGCAGGGGGCATGTCTCCGGAGCGGTCGCGCAGGGCAGGGGGGGTGTTCCCTGGCCTCGGCGACGTGCCGGAGGGCCGCAGGACAGGTAGGTCGGCCTGACGGCGGCGCAGAGCTGCGCTGTCATCAGGCTGACCTACCTGTCCTGTGGCCCTCCGGCACATCGCCGAGGCCAGGGGACACGCCCCCCTGCCCTGTGCGACCGCTCCAGAGTCGCAGGACAGAGGGGGCGTGTCCCCAGGCCTTGGCGACGTGCCGGAGGGCCACAGGACAGGTAGGTTGCCTGGACATGGGGGGAGGGAAGGCGCCATGGAGCCGCTGCCGTTCGCACGGCAGCGGCTCTGAGTCACCGTTTTCTAAAAACCTCGCTGTGCGAACAGCTCCCTGGGGGCGTTTTTGCCCCAGGGCGCCATATTCCGCCCGTGCGGAAAGGGCCTTAGATTTGTCAATTTCATCTCAAATTAATGCCATAACATTAATGTGAAGTTACACTGAGTTAGCAGTTAGGAGTGAGCGACATTGATAAGAAAAGTTTCTTTTGCAGGAAGAAATTGACAAGGGACAAACACAATAATGATTCCTTGTTGCTGCAGGTCATATTTGGCCAGAAATGTGATTCTTTATATGTGGCAGTGGGCTATGTGTTTCTGTTCTTTCAGGCAATGGTGCCCACTCCAGTAAGTTTTTTATTCTGGGCTTCCATTTTGTGCAAACACCTGACCTTTATCCATCTCCCATATGGTTGCCCAACCTCCCGTTCAGCCATTTTCTCTTATCCCTCATCCTCTACTTTCAAAAGGAACATTTTTCTCTGTTATATAGAACTAGCAATGTAAAGTGAAGGCAGAGGTACACATTAGCATGGTTGATTAGATCAGCTTTGTCAATTCACTTAGAATCTGTGATCTTAATCCTCAGAGATATAAACTAGAATGGCCACTTGAATCAGCTTTGTCAATTTCATATGGAACTACTGATGTAACTACTGATGATTAGGACAGAGGGTAATTTTGAAGCTGGGAAAGAACTGAAAAGAGTAATAGGAGTAAATCACTGCATGTAACTGGGTGCTGTTGAAGTTATAATTTTGATATTAGGATGCTGCATTTTAATGGGGTTAATTTTAGCATATAGAGCTATATTTAACTTTGATTTTATTTGTGCTCTATTTGTTTGTTCTGTTCGCCGCCCTGAGCCCTTTGGGGGAGGGCGGTTTATAAATAAATAAATAATAAAATAATAAAATAATAAAATAATAAAATAATAAAATAATAAAATAATTGTGCATTACTAGAGATCAAATTTGACTTGAAAATATGGTTCTTAGTAGAGAAAGGGCTTTGTGTTTCTGTTCCTCCAGGTAATGGTGCAGAAAATGTTTTGCCTTCCATTTTGTGTTGGTAATTCTCAGTACTGGTGGAGGCTGAAATATTTTTGAATTGTTGCTTCAAAATGTAACTGCACAGTAGCACTAGAGCAGCTGCACAAAAGAAAAAGAGAGGGGACGGTTGTTCTTCTGAACCATGGATGACAAGACATCCCACCACCATCCGGGATAATACATTTTCACCAGTAGCATATGCAATAAACACAAGGGGAAGTGAGAAGAACCAAAAGAATAGAAGGAAAGGAGCTGTGCAGAATGATTTTACAGAAAATGTTCCCAAGACACAAGATCTGACCACTGGGAAAATCTGTACTAAACTGTGCATGTAGAAAAGGCCTCTTTCTCACTGCTTGCTCAAATATACCCTTCTGATACAAACACTTCTTAAACTTATTTTTTTTGGAAAGAATCAAGGATGTCTGAAGCAATTAGCCTATGAAGTAAAATCCATTTAATCCATAAACCTTGGCAAAAATGAAACTTCTTTAAAGATTAAGGTCAACTGACGTGTAATTTTTCCACAATTTTTATGTATACATTTGATTTCATTCTTCCTGTTTATAAAACACTGATTTTGTGGTTCATTTACACGGAGAAAAAGTGTTAATAGTTAAGACTAAAATCACATTTGTTTTATGTTTGCTTTTATTGGCATAACCCATGATGTATGCTGGAAATCTAGAGGTAGAAAATCCAATCCTACAGTACTCCAGAGGTGCCTGTGCCTCATCACTTCCATGTTCCAGAATGACATACTATGGAATGCATATATGAAAGCCAATTTAGCTGAATCCCAGTGGAAATCAGCAACAGAACAATCCCCACTCATCCAAAACAATCCCATTAAATCAGACAGATAAACTTTGTTCACATTTATAACAGTGTTCCTGAACATTATCTGCTTTTGGACCTGACATTCACATTTAGACATTATGGCCAACCATGACAGTAACTAGAGTTAGGAATAGTAATTATTTCTCATGTTCAGTGTCATGATTCACTGTGTTGTAGTGCAACACTCAGCATTGCACTTGAACATAAGAACATAAGAACAAGCCAGCTGGATCAGACCAAAGTCCATCTAGCCCAGCTCTCTGCTACTCGCAGTGGCCCACCAGGTGCCTTTGGGAGCTCACATGTAGGATGTGAACGCAATGGCCTTCTGCGGCTGTTGCTCCCGATCACCTGGTCTGTTAAGGCATTTGCAATCTCAGATCAAGAAGGATCAAGATTGGTAGCCATAAATCGACTTCTCCTCCATAAAGCTGTCCAAGCCCCTTTTAAAGCTCTCCAGGTTAGTGGCCATCACGACCTCCTGTGGCAGCATATTCCAAACACCAATCACACGTTGCGTGAAGAAGTGTTTCCTTTTATTAGTCCTAATTCTTCCCCCCAGCATTTTCAATGAATGCCCCCTGGTTCTAGTATTGTGAGAAAGAGAGACAAATTTCTCTCTGTCAACATTTTCTACCCCATGCATAATTTTGTAGACTTCAATCATATCCCCCCTCAGCCGCCTCCTCTCCAAACTAAAGAGTCCCAAACGCTGCAGCCTCTCCTCATAGGGAAGTTGCTCCAGTCCCTCAATCATCCTTGTTGCCCTTCTCTGCACTTTTTCTATCTCCTCAATATCCTTTTTGAGATGCGGTGACCAAAACTGGACACAGTACTCCAAGTGCGGTCGCACCACTGCTTTATATAAGGGCATGACAATCTTTGCAGTTTTATTCTCAATTCCTTTCCTAATGATCCCCAGCATAGAGTTTGCCTTTTTTACAGCTGCCATGCATTGAGTTGACATTCCCATGGAACTATCAACTAAGACGCCTAAATCCCTTTCCTGGTCTGTGACTGATAGCACTGACCCCTGTAGCGTGTATGTGAAGTTTGGATTTTTTGCCCCTATGTGCATCACTTTACATTTTGCTACATTGAACTGCATTTGCCATTTCTGAGCCCACTCACCTAATTTATCAAGGTCCGCTTGGAGCTCTTCGCAATCCTTTGTGGTTCTCACCACCCTACATAATTTGGTATCATCTGCAAACTTGGCCACCACGCTACCCACCCCTACTTCCAGGTCATTTATGAATAGGTTAAAGAGCACTGGTCCCAAAACGGATCCTTGGGGGACACCACTCCCGACATCTCTCCATTGTGAGAACTTCCCATTCCCATTCCCTTGCTGGCTTCTATACACACACACACTCTTTGTTTCCTGTTTCTCAACCAGTTTTTAATCCATAGGAGGACTTCCCCTCTTATTCCTTCATTGCTGAGTTTTCTCAACAGTCTCTGGTGAGGAACTTTGTCAAAAGCCTTTTGGAAATCCAAGTAGACAATGTCCACTGGTTCAGCCTTGTCCACATGCCTGTTTACACCCTCAAAGAACTCTAGTAAGTTTGTAAGACAGGATTTGCCTCTGCAAAAGCCATGCTGACTCTTTCTCAGCAGGTCTTGCTTTTCTACATGTTTTATAATTTTATCTTTAATGATAGATTCTACTAATTTACCAGGAACAGATGTCAAACTGACTGGCCTGTAATTTCCCGGTTCCCCCCTAGATCCTTTCTTAAAGATTGGTGTGACATTGGCCATCTTCCAGTCTTCAGGGATGGAGCCTGATTTCAGGGATAAGTTGCATATTAAAGTGAAAAGATCAGCAATTTCATGCTTGAGCTCTTTAAGTACTCTTGGGTGAATGCAATCTGGGCCAGGGGATTTGGTAACATTTAGTTTATCAATGGCTGCCAGAACTTCTTCCTTGTCTACCACTATCTTCGCTAGTTCCTCGGATTTGCCTCCTAAGAAGCTTGGTTCAGGTGCAGGAATGTTCCTCACCTCCTCTTGGGTGAAGACAGATGCAAAGAATTCGTTCAGCTTCTCTGCAATCTCCCTGCCATCTTTTAGCACACCCTTTGTTCCTTTGTCATCTAACGGGCCTACCGCTTCCCTTGCTGGCTTCCTGCTTTTGATGTACTTGAAGAACTGTTTGTTGCTGGTCTTGATGTTTGCAGCCATGCGTTCCTCATAATCCTTTTTTGCCTCCCTTACAGCTAACTTGCTTCTCTTTTGCCACCATTTGTGTTCCCTCTCATATTCTTCATCAGCCAAACTGGACTTCCATTTTCTAAAAGACATTTTCTTTTTTCTGATAATTTCCTCAACCTCTCTTGTTAACCATGGTGGCTTTCTTTTGCACTGGGTGCTGCCTTTTCTAACCTGTGGAACACATTCCAGCTGAGCTTTTATGACTGTGTTTTTAAATAACCTCCAAGCATCCTGGACAGTTTTGACTCTCTTGATTTTCCCTTTCAGCTTCCTGCGCACTATCCCCCTCGTCTTTGAGAAATTTCCCTTTCTGAAGGCGAATGTAACTACATTAGTAGTTGCCACTTGTTCGCATGCTGAGATACTGAATCTGACAGCATTGTGGTCGCTGTTCCCTATCGGCTCACTTGGAAGTTACCATAAACCATGCTGTGAGAAATAGTGATAGTAGTAGTCCAGCAGCAGAGTGGATGAAGTAATGAGGAAAAGAAGCTTTCTCTAAGGCCCCTTCCGCACACGCAAAATAATGCGTTTTCAAACCACTTTCACAACTGTTTGCAAGTGGATTTTTCCTATTCCGCACAGCTTCAAAGAGCACTGAAAGCAGTTTGAAAGTGCATTATTCTGCATGTGCAGAATGAGCCTAAAAGTTAATTGGAATAAAGTCTTGCAAAAGGCAGACCTCTCTCAGTTCTGTTCTGGCTAAACGATGCTAGGAGTAAGTGAACCCTTTGACTAACTACATAGCAGAAATCGAATCGTAAAAGCTTCAAGAAACTGCTTCAAGAAACTAATAGTCACCAAAATTTGTGAAATGCTTGGAAGGACATATCCACAGAGAACACAGGCTGAGGAGCTGTGTGTGTATGTGTATCTATACACACACATGCACACACACACACACACACACACACACACAAATGAAATAAAGGGTCCTTCAAAAACAATATTAGAATGGCTCAATGAATTTCAGCAGGCTCTGGCTTCCATCTTAAGCATTGTGAAAAGCATTTTACAGCCCACTTTAAAACCAGTCTTCAGAATATTTAATGTGTATAAACCTAACATCGTCCCCACACAGCTATGTGTATATAGCACTGACACAAATTTATCTCCGAATTCCTGAATATATGATAAGTACACTCCTCTAGTAATAGCATTCAGATGAGGGACAAAATGGGAGAAAAGGATATTATAGAGCAATGAGAACAGCACTATTGAGAGAGGACAATTCTGATGATGGGATCAGTCAGGAGTAAGGACATTTTTGCACATGCAGAATAATTCACTTTCAATTCACTTTCACAATTGTTTGCAAGTGAATTTTGCTGTTTTGCACAGTAAAATCCAGGTGCAAAGTGAATGGAAAGTGCATTGAAAGTGCATTATTCTGCATTCGTGAAAGTGCCCTAAGAGCCTCAAATAAAGGCTAATCCTGTGCCCATGGAACAGAGCCCAAATCAGAGACATAGTCTTCTCCCAGTGCTAGTGTAAGAATTTCCTCCCACAGCGGGCATGCTCACACATGCACATACTTCTCCATTTTACATATAAAGCATCCAGTTCATAACATTTTAAGCATATTTTTACGGGTGGTTTATTTTTACAAGATGAGAAACATGTATGAAAACTACAACTATGGAACCAGTTTGCCCTAGTTATTGTCTTGTTTTGTCAATTGTGTATGACATGTTCTTAGGACAAATGGATCTTTTGAGTTCTGTGCCATGAGCAGGTGTGACTTCTGGTCTATGAACTGAAGTTTCTTCTTTCTTTCCAGTTTACTCCATTGCAAAGGTTTTCCAGTTGAAAAGCAGAAAATTCTTGTCTGATCACATACATGATATAGTTTACAGTGGAGTTCTGGTTTAATAATTATATGGTAAGCACATGATGTTTTCTCATTTTTCATGGTACAGAATAGAGTTCTTCTGGCTTTGGACATCATTGCATCATACCAATTAACTCAAAAGGAGACTCTTGCACATCTGATAGCTGTCAGAATATTTTTCACTGTCAAATTCCTTTGCTCTCATTTTTCCAGCTGATCAGCTGTATCTGTGTGGGAGGGAATCTCTTTTCTAAAGGGATTCTGCAAGACCAATCAAGTTGCCTTTGTTCATCTCACTACTAGAATAATTTATTTCTGGAAACAAGTAGTCATGCAACCAGATGCATGATGTAAGGCAAAGAAATGGAAAGTTCTTTTTTAATGTGATATTGAATGTTTCTGTCATGTTTCAGGTGGTCATTGTAGACCTGTGCTCTGACATCATTGAGTTCTCTTACAGTCATTTTTCCATTCCCTCATGCTTTGGTATGTGTTCTAAGGCTTGTTTTTACTTTCAGACTATGTAATCCACTCTGCTACTATGATATGTCACTATATTTAATTCTGAAGAGCTTTCCCCTGTTCAGACAGAGAACACTTCACAATGGGATCGTGCAAGACACGAGGAAGAAGAGGCTTTGGTGTATCTGAAAGCAAATTCAGGCATGCCTTTGGCCATCAAACTGGAGCAACATAAAGCCCTCTCAGATCATATATCTGGATCATATCACAGATCAATAATATTGCAAAAGCAATTGAAATGTTACCTGAAGCCTTATGAGACTTTGGGTGTCATTTTGGGGTTGCTATAGGAACCCTGGAAGCCAAGACCTTTGTCCTCTCATTATGCTGTAAGGCCTTTCCATTCAGTATAGAGCCCTCCACCAAGGATTGTTTGTCAGGTGATATGGCCAATACTAGGCCAAATATTTTTCACAGGAGTAATGTATAGAGGCCCTGACCTGGATGGCCCAGGTTAGCCCAATGTCATCAAATCTCAGAAGCTAAGCAGGTTGACTCTGGTTAGTATTTGGTTGGGAGATCATCAAGGAAGTCCATGGTACCTACACAAAGGCAGGCAATGGCAAACCACCTCTGATCATCTCTTGCCTCGAAAAGTCTAGAGGATTGGCCTAAGTTGGCAGCAACACGATGGCACTGTCCACAACCAATGCCTGGAGACACTTTTCTTCCATTTATTTTGCACCAATAATAAGATGGAAACATCAGTTAATTCTGTTTTTTGTCCATCTAGATTACTATTTTGATATAGCTTGTTCTGTATTAACTCCTTGGGAGTCCATTGCAGAAAGGGTTGCAATTGTGCTGTTGTGTAACACAGTCCAACTTTAGACATTGCTGTTCCACTTTTTTTTTCATTTTTCCATATATTGACCAAACCAAAATTCAGTGATTGGATTCTAAATGTTATATGAAGCAAATATAAAATCTTATATAGCCTGATTGTCAAGAAATGCTGTATACCAGAAAGGGCCTAATTCACTCCATTCTAACATTTTTTAATGCAAAATCTTGTAACTGAAGGAATAAAATTTTTTCATATGGTACATGGATAACATGCAACGCTCTGTATTACTTATCACAAAAAGATTTGTAGCTGTGATCAGAAGGAGGGGGGAGGGGAGACAGAAATGCCTTTGCCTCTTTTCTTTCTCTTGATTGGTGCTCCTGCTTTGAATTTTTTAAAAGGAGAAGTGTCATAAAACTGATCGTTACATGTAGCTGAGCCTGAGAGATTGCAACATGCCTAAAGCCATCCCCTGAATTCATGACAGTGCTGCTATGCAGAGCAGCAGCTTCCAGCTCATAACTTTCACCACTAAGCAATAAAAACCTTCTGCAGCTTTGTTGTGATGTAGTGTCTGGAAGCTACAAATGCGATTGATCTGTATCTGGAAGCTACAAGGGCTGTTATTCCTGAATGCAGGAGAGTGTGCTGAATAAGAGATTTCCTAAGCCATCTAGCAAGCTTCCCAGCTGATACTCTAAACCACTGTGCTACACCAGATGTATTCATTTGTTGACATCTATCAAGTTTGTTAATTTACACAAAGTAAATCCAGTAGTTCTGTACTCACACATGTTGCAGGCATAATCAAATCCATTTCAGAATAAAAAGAGTGGTTCATCCTTCATCCAGGAAATATGCATTTACTGTAGCAATCTCCATCCAAGGTTTATTGTCATGCACCAAAATGTATTCTGCCATATTCTATTGCCATTGCAGGCACTACTCTTTTTTTAACATTTGCTTCAGTTTATTATCAAATAATAAAATTTCAACAAATTCATTAGATCTAAAAGTATTTAGTAATTCTTTGTCTGCAAGAGTCATCCAGTCCTTAAACCAACTCATTAATGCTGCATACACACCAATCCTCTTTCTTGCTTATCACAAAAATGTCTATATGATATTCTTGCTTTTTTGTTTTCCCATACAAAATTCAATATATATTTTTTCCAGACTTCAAAACATTTGTTTGAAATTATGATTGGGATAGATTGGAATAAAAATATCATTTAGGGTAGAATGTTCATTTTTATTACAGCTATTCTGCCTAAGAGGGAAAGCTTTAGTTTCGAACATTTTAGTAGGTTGTTTTTTATTCTTTCCATTTTTTTCATAATTATTTTGGAAGAGTAAAGAATTTTTTGTTGTAATTTCTGTTCCTAAATATTTTACCTTTTTTCTTTTGTAAATTTCAATTGCTTTAGCATTGTTTTCCCCTGTTTCTTAGAGGTATTGAATAGTAATATTTTAGATTTTTTTCTCATTTATTCTAAATCTTGCCAAATTCCCACATTTCTCTATACAATTTTTCAAAACTTTGATAGATCTTTGTGGGTTTTCTACTATAATCACCAAATCATCCACAAATGACCTGAATTTATATTCATAATTTCAAATTCTAATCCCCTTTATTTCTTTTTCTTTTTTTAAATTTGGTGGCTAAGACTTCTAGAGATAATATAAATAAAAGAGGGGAGAGAGGGCAACACTGTCTGGTCCTGTAAACTGGCTCTGATTTACAAACTCTGATTTACAAACTCAAAAGCTTGCCTTTGAATCTTTAACTGCTCATGAATTTGGCATAGTATTGCTAATATTTAGATCTGTGGGAGTAGTCCTCTAATTACATATTGCCACACATCTCATAAAAAGTGTTTGGTAATTTACCCCTGGTTGGACATATGGTGACTTCACGCTACCTCATTATGGATCCAAACTCAAATTATCAGAACATTATTTCTGAAGATATTCATTGTTATCTCATGAACTTTAACCCAAATTATTTTTTTTTAAATTGTGCATTCCCACCAAATATGAAATAACGTACCTGAACTTTTGTTACATCTCCAGCAAGATGAGTTTTTAATCTTGAAAATTTTGGCAATTAAATGAGGTGTGAGATATCACCTATGAAATACTTTGAGGAAACAGCCATGAAGAAGCATTCATTCCAATCCAAGGGACTGTCATTATAGTTTTAGGGTTTGTCATTCCAGACCTTGGAAAGACCTTGGAGACTGAGTCTATATTCATAAATTGATTTATTCATAGTTGCCTTTTATTCCATACTAGTGGGGCCCGGCCACGTGTTGCTGTGGCAATTGTCCTTCTCATCACAGTCTGCAACCCACACAGATGTCCATGCAGGTCCAATGATCTCCAGCATAGCCTTTTGGGGTGGTCAAACGGAATCCCTCTTTCCCTTTTCAATTCACATTGTTTATTCTTTCTTTCAATTCTTGTTATATGGTGGTGTCTTGTTCTTTTAGTATAACGTAACCCTTTCCATTCCACAACGGAACTGCCCAGAGTGCGAATCCCGCTGTCCATGAGGCTGGTTGACACGCACAGTTCTGGCTTGGGTAAGGCAGAACTGGGGCAAGGAGGCTATCCCAGTCAGGCAACAGAGGCAGGGTGGTGAGGCGCTCAGATCGAGGCCAGCTCCCTGGGTTCTTAGAGGGCCATGTGCAAAAGAAGTGGAGCCAGTAGTGTTGGTTTGCCCCCACCCCGTGGATTTTCTTAGAAGAAAAAGGCAAACTCCAGCTCGCGTTTAGTAAAAGAGAGCTGTGGTGAATATGGGTGAGGAAGTGGGTAAGTGGTGGTTGGATGTGAGGGAGGGCAGAGTGAGGTGTGTGAGGATGAGCTGGATGTGTGTTGTGTGATAGTAGTGGGTGAGGCACAGAGAGTGAAAGTTACCTGTGTGTGCAGGCGGGGACCCCACCCACGCTCCCATACGGCAAAGTGTGTATGTGTTTCACTTCTACTCATATTACCTAACAGTATTACTCTATTTACTGTTTTCACTGGTACCATCTGTGGCCATCTGGTAATTCTAACATTCTAAGCCTCCTCATACCAAGCCCCCCTTGTGGCCACAGACAGACATGCTGCACAAACATTCTAAGGGTGACAGTTAAACACAGCCAGCTTCGTGGCCTCGTGTGCCAGGAAAAAGACATTTTACCTGGCTCAGGTATGGACTTTCGGCGATTTGAAGGTCCGATTACCTGCCCAGAACATGGAGGAACATCATGTGAAAATTTGGGGGTGATCCGTCCAGCCGTTTCGGCGTTAGGGCGTGACTAACAAAGTCACTGTTAGCTTTTTATATATATAGAAGACTTACTTCTAGGAAAGAGGCCTGTAGCTCATTCTGCTTTCCAGTGTTATATTGGAGCATTCCCTTGGTTTTTGTGATCTGTTTCTTGTTTAATCCTTGTTTAATCCTTACTTTGTAATGGTGGGAGCAGGCCAACTCTTTTCAGATGCAAGTGCTTCTTTCCAGTGGCAAGAAGATGGAGTGCTTTGCCACACTAGTAAACTAATCCTGAGATTGGCTCAGGGTTTTTTTTTTTTACCTCTGATTAGGGTAAATTTGCCTGGTCAACTCATTAATGGCACAGTCCCCAGCCTTCCTATTATTGAAAGAGAGCACTCCATTTTAAAGATTGGAGGGGTATATAGAAACTCATACCTCACCTATCAGTCCAACATTATCCACTGATCCATGTCTTGTATCCGACTAAGATTTTATACATTAAAAAATTTCTCATGAACATTTTTCAACATCCTCATGGGTTATTTCATGGTGTGTGAATATAACAATGGAATGAAATATCTGTATGTGCTATGACTATTTTTATCTCTGGAAGCTATCTCCCACAGTATAAATTATTCCTCTATAATTTTCCTTCCATCATGGTACATCCACTTATCCAAGACTATTTCATAAAAGAGATTTTGTAATGAATTCTATAGTCATTTACATGATTCAAAGCATTGTTTAAATATATAATTATGGACTATACTGTTTAAAAATGTTTAAGGCTGCGTTCATAAATCCTGTTTTCTATTTTTATTTTAAGTCTTGGCAGAATCTATATGAGAAATAAGCCAGCAACTGAAATGGCCAAGTCAAGCCTTTGGGAAACTGATATGATCCAACAAAAGACGTCATGCTTCTTTGAAGATTCATTCCAACCACTGATGTCACAGCTGTGAATTCATCCTTGCTATACAATAACAGACACTAGTTTAACAGGTGTTCTTTCATCCTTTTGTCTAAGAAGCAATGCAATCACCAATCAACTACTAACGGATTATTTTTTATCATGGAAGAGATACCCTCATCCATGAGACCTATTTACCAAAGTGACCCTCACACATTTGATGACCACTTACTTGCATCCATAAGCAGGCTTCAGTAACTTCTCTTAGAAATGTGACACATTTGGCTGATGGAAAAAAGTTAACATAAGGGGCTTACAAAAGTGGGTAGTTGTGTTGGCCAGTAAATCAGACTAGGACTGAGCACTAGAACTATAGTTCAAGCCCCCTCTCCCTGTGGGGCAGAACACTCTTATTCTCCAAGGCCCTTTCCGCATGGGCCATATACGGCGCCCTAGGGACGGCAAAAACGCCGTCCCCAGGGAGCCGTTCACACAGGCGGCACTGCTAAAACGCAGCAGCGCCGACCTGGCTCCCCTCCACCACCCCCAGGGCAGTGTCAGGCCACCTCCAAAAACCTCCCTCCTGGAGGGAGGTTTTTGGAAAACAGCATGTTCCCGCTGGCGCGGTGCGAACGGCACCGCCGGGAACACGATGTTTTCCCCATTCCTCTCCCACTCACCTCGTCGTCCTGCGTCACTCTACTGGACTGCTGAGACCCTCCCTCGCTGTCCTCCGACCCCTGGAGGTCGGAGGGCAGTGTGGGTGGGTCTTAGGAGTTTAGCAGGGCAACGAAGGCGACGAGGTGAGTGGGGGGGACGGGGAAAACAGCGTGTTCCCAGCAGTTCCGTTCACACCGCACCAGCGGGAACGCGCTGTTTTCCAAAAACCTCCCTCCAGGAGGGAGGTTTTTGGAGGTGGCCTGATGCCGCCCTGGGGGTGGTGGAGGGGAGCCAGGTCGGCGCTGCTGCATTTTAGCAGCGCCACCTGTGTGAATGGCTCCCTGGGGATGGCATTTTTGCCATCCCCAGGGCGCCGTATATGGCCCGTGCGGAAAGGGCCTTGGAGAATAAGAGTGTTCTGCCCCACAGGTTAGAAAGGTAGGATATAAATCCAAACTCTTCGTCTTCCTCTTTTATATATGTTCAGCGTAGCATTTGCAATGTATGATTTAAGCATTCAATATATTATCCTAAATATAAATTTAGTAGCAAATACTTGGCAGTCATTGACTTTTGATCCGTCCACCGCCATTAATGACATGTTTTACATATTAAAATATCGTTGAGATTGCCTGTTAGTTAAAAGTTGTGGCTGCTACTTCCGAAGTCTACAAAAATTACTATCCTCAATTGTTGTTCAGAACCAAAGAGAGGTTTTAAAATGAAGTATATTTGAATAGCATGGAACAATAGTAAGTTGTACTGTAATCAGAGACTGTTAACCCCAGTAGAACATTGTAAATCAGATTTTACATTTTGCTATAAAACTCAGTCAGAATAATTCTGGCCTGCCAGACTTTAAACATATCAACCATATTTGAATGAATAGTCAAGGCTGAAAAAAGTGCCCGTCTTTCATTCTGTTTTACTATCAAATAAATATGAATTGCATCTGCTAAGCATCTATTTATAAAACATAAAACAGGAATTAAGCCTGCAGAATATCATAACCAATCCAAACATTGCTGTGAAATGCAACTGATATTAGTGTCACTGGGAAAAGTCCAGTGATCTTGATTACTGTTCCTTTCCCAACCAGTGCTGGATACCAGTATTACACTTGAATGACACACTTAAAAGTGATAAAAACACTTTCCCCAAAGAGCACTATTTCCATTGTTCAGAATATATTATTATATTTCTGTGGTGGGGTGTATGTTTTTTCATGCCTCCTTTCTAAATAAAACACCCCCAGGTGACTTACAATCAATGTGAAAAAATGATAAAATATGGAAATGTAAGATCCATAACATCATATTATGATATAATAAACTAAGGCCCCTTCCGCACATGCAAAATAATGCGTTTTCAAACCACCTTCACAACTGTTTGCAAGTGGATTTTGCTATTCCGCACAGCTTCAAAGAGCACTGACAGCAGTTTGAAAGTGCATTATTCTGCATGTGCGGAAGGAGCCTAAGTTATTAGTAGAAATGTTAAGTTATAAAATGCTACCAGTCAATCCAAAATTAAAACTAAAATGGTAGCAGCAATATTAAAGGGCTGCAATAGAGGAGTGCAATTTTGCTTATAGATGCACTGTCGGCCAGTTAAAACAAAATTCAGACATAGAATAGGAGCATACTAAATTGGTTCAAAAATCTCAATAAAACGCTCACTTTTTAGTGATTGCACTTACAGATTGCACTTACAGTGATTGCACTTACAGTATTTAATCTAGCAGCTCATTCTAAACATATGCGGGCATTATTTTTGATGAGTTCTCAGTATTGTTTTGTCTCTTCAAATTGAAATTTGTCTTCAAACTAGCTTGCATCTCAAAGCCCTTTCATATCATTCTCTCCCTTTTTGGTACATGATACTTGAAGAATTAATATATGAATATAATTACAAGCATGATCCTTGTATATTTCCTCCCAAGTAAGACTTGTTTCAATTGGACTTGAAAAGAGTACATAGGACTATAACCTTTGCCTCTCCTGATCAACAGGGATTCACCTCATCTTTACTGGCAATAATCAATATATATTAATGGCAGTATATAAAGAGAATTATGTAGGTACAAACATTAGTATCTGGTTTCAAAATTAGCATCCCGAGAAATCCACTTCTTTTTTTAAAAAGCCAAGTTTTTGGCTGCAGAAACATGATTGATAATGGATGTACATCAGTCCCTAGTGAAATGGTCAAGAAAAGGGGCCTTAATGTTCTCTGAAAGAGAATTTAAATATTTTTGTAGTATAGGGTGGACACAGCCATCCCAAATATAATGTTGCAAATATTATTTTAAAGCAAAATACCGTTGAGCTGGAATTTTAAGCACAGTACATATATTCCCAGGGAAGGTAATTTGAAACCAGACTTTCACAGATAGTTTTGTGTTAATAAGAGAACACATTTCACAACTCAGAAGTTACAGAGCTTGTTTCCAGTCCTTGCAGAAAAATGAAAACAGGTGTGTACTTCACTGTGGTAATCTTCTGTACCACCAGAAGTTGTCAAAATGGCTTTAACATCATCCACAACAAACTGAGTTAGACAGATTGCTTCATTTTATTTTCATTGTGCATGCCACTTTTCCTCTTCTTTACGAAAAGCAGAGATTGTGAGGTAACTGCTAACAGTCTACCCTCATTGCTAGAATGTACATGAATTAAACCAGTGTTCTGATTTATCTGTTTTCCAGTAGTGGATGTCATTGGTTACAGCCAGTGGGAAGACAGAATGTAGATTAAATATCAGTGCAGAACTGGGCATGACCCTCAGGCAAGTTCACCTGCAGCCCTAATTGTAAAATAGATTTTTCAAAAATCAAAAGCACCTTTTCTGCTTTGTTTTTGAAAAACAGTGAATTAGAGCAAAATTTGACATAACACTCAATTAAAACTCCTTCAAAAAATGAAACAGCACAAACAATTTAAAAAAATCAACCCCCTTGTTAAAATCCTGGGTAAAAGGGGAAATTATAAGATCATCCTTCTGGAACAAAATTATGAAAATGAATTTCTTGGGAGAAATCCAACAAACCAAAGAGCAGGTAGCCAGAAATCAGGGCTGAATGCAGTGAAGTCAAATGAGATATATCTGACACATTAATTATTCTTTATCACTGTATACAGTTTGAAATATTTGAAGCCTTATATTTGAAATAATTAGATAATTAGATTTCATTTTAATTGAATACATACTTGTGGTTTTTGAAACAAATGTATAGGATAAAAATGTAAGGGGGTGCACACATGTAAAAACTGGTTTAAAACTCTTGCCCAATCAGGAAGACTTCGCTTAGTGTTTGTTTCTGCTTTATAAACATAGGAACCTGCTTTTTTACCAAGTCAAACCATCTAGCTCAGGATTGTCAACTTTTATTGGCAGCAGTTAGCTGGGCTGATTCCTATAAGCAGGAATATTTTTATGGGATATTTATGATGTTTATTTTATGATCAGATTTATAAACTGCCCTTCCCCTGAAGGGCTCTGGATATCACTCCGTGATGTAACTACAAGAAGTTTGAAGTGATATAATGATATATGGAAGTGATCTATAGAAAAGCTGTATTGAATAATTCTTATCGATGCGCAGACAACATTGTAAGGGAACATTCAAAGAAAATCACTGACTTTGACCAAAGGACAACACTGAACTAATGAATTATGTTGAGCCCAGAAAAGTTTTTTTGCATTGAGTTTTCTGGAAAGATTTAAAAGAAGAGAGGGAATTGGCTTGACAAACCCATAATACATTTAGACATACAAATTTAAGCATGAAAAAATGGAAAGTGTTACATCAGAACTGGCCTCATATTTTGGTGATGAACTTCTATAGAACAGCCACATGCTGCTGCTGTATGGAATTCTGGCCAAGAAATCAATGTGGTAAGAATACACTGCTTCTGACAATAATTCACACACGTAGACTCAACCAGCCCCAAATGTGTTATGTTAACTGAAGATGAGAATGCTGATTTTAAGACCAAGAGTGACTCTGGGCCAAACTACATGAAATGTTTGTGATTCGCCAAGACTGACTGTTTCTCCACAGTCACACAGCTGCTTGGGGTGGGGGTGGGGGAGCCTGTAGAAGAGGATATCAGCCTGCCCTCCCTCGCGCCCCCATGCCCCATGTTCTGAGCTGAAACAGCCCCAGTTGGAAGACATTTGCATAACTGAGGAACTGCACATGCTCAGTGTGCTCCATATGCAGCTTCAAAATTATGCAAATAACTCCTGTTTTGACTTAGGAAAAAGGCTGGGGGGGGAGGCAGGAGCCCTTTGTCCCCCATATAACTGTCCTGGGTGAAATAAGACTCCTTCAGGATTTAAGAGTTATGCTCCCTGCAGCTGCTGGGTGACTGCTGGGAAAGAAACCTTTGGTCTGGGAAACTAGATCCAACTTGTTAAAAATATCATGTAGTTTGGCCCTCTTTATGGTAGCAATGAGTACAAGGTAGTTTCTAAACAAAGTGTGAGACCAAAACTGAAGAGAATACCATCTGAGCAATAGTCACACAATATAATTCAAGTGATATCATCAGTCAGGTTAATGAAGTGAAGACAAAACCAGACATGTTTGGCAATACTATTTCAAAGCCTTTTGAGCCATAACAGTTACAAAGTGAATGTTTACACTTTGTAACACAGAGAAGTTCAAAAGAAGATTTTTAAAAAATAAACTGGTTGTGCTATTGTAACCCCTATGCCCAGAATGGGTTGGCCCAGAATGGGTTGACCCAGTAAGGGGGTGGAGACTCGGAGCAGCAGAGAGGCTGCAAGAGCTCTTTTGCAGAAGAAGCAAGGCTACCAGACTCGGACCTTGATTTCTATAAGCCCTTAACACCTTGTTAAGGTAATTTCAATATTGTTGGGAGCTACTGGGAAGGTAGTTGTTGTTTTGCTGTGTTGTAAAATGTTGGAGTTTATTGTTTCATAGGTTTTCTTTTGTGGTTGTAATGGGTGAGAGTTCTCCTGGAAACCTTCATCATGTTGCAACCTGTTCATCAAGCCCTTGGAGTCTTCAGGAGCCAGCCAACTTGCAAGAAGAAATTGGACTTGGCAATATCAGTAGACTGTAAATAGAAGGACTTGAAATGCAACCTGAACAGGACCTTGAATCTGTAAATCTAACGTTGATGTTTAATGTTAATTGTAAAGAGAAGTAAACCATATTGTTGTTTAAAAATTGTTGTTGCAACTCATTCCAAGTACTGCCCCACAGAACTCACAAGCTGAGGTTACAAATGGCGCCCAACTGGCGTGGGGCTTGGAAGTGAGATTGCAAATATAAATTGCTTGCAATGGAAGTGTGCAGCAAGTTGGGGTTTGATCCCCATAAAACTGTTTTGTTATGTAAGTTCAAGAGATGTTGCTGTGTTTGAGTAAGCATGCAGAGCCAGTCCCCACAGAGGCATTAAATCTACAAGCCAAGATGAGTTATAAGAGAAAAAAATTGTAAGATTATTTTAATAATAACAACATGAGGCAGGTATGGCAGGGAATTCAACAAATTACCAACCATAAACCAAACAATGACATTTCTGTGGATGGGGATTCTTCTCTGGCGGAGGAGCTAAATCACTTTTTTTGCCCGCTTTGAAACAGGTCTATCAGGAAGGAGATGACACACAGCCACCAGAGTGATTACACAGGCAGCTCGCTGACTCCTCACTGTGGAGGAACATGAGGTGAGGCAAGCTTTGAGGAGCTGTGTGAATCCAATGGAAGGCTGCTGGACCGGATGAGTATTCCCGGGTCGGGTAAGTTAAAGCGAATCGTACGCTTAACCAACTGGCTGAATTGTGTTTTTACTGGGATCTTTAATCGATCTTTATCCCAGTCCACCATTCCATCTTGTTTGAAAGCTTCTACCATTGTTCCACTACCAAAAGAGATTTCCTGCCTGACAATCTTCAGGATTATAGACCAGTGGCACTTCCACCCCCCCATCATCATGAAGTGTTTTGAAAAAACTTGGTCCATAGGCATATTAGTTCTTGCCTTCCAGATACATTTGATAAAACATCAGTTCAAGCATATCGGATCATTAGATTCACGGAGGACGCCATTGCCATTAGCCTCCCACACAGCTTTGACGATCTAGGAACAGCAGGGGAATTATGTGGGCGAATGCTCTTCATGCGGACTTTTAGTTCCAAAAGCATTTACTACAATCTCAGCCACAAAGACTGGTGACAAAACTTGCAGCTGGATCTCGGACTCTCACATTCAATCTGTTTGTGGATTAGGGATTCTTTGTCTGATCGCTCCTAGAGGGTTAGACTGGGAAATCGGGGTTTCCCCTCAGTTCTTAATTTCAAATATGGGAACGGCCTCCCCATGGCTGTGTGTTGAGCCCTTTACTGTTCACCCCTTTATACATATGATTGTACTCCTGTCTATCATAAGTAACAATTCATTATCAAATTTGCTGATGACATTAACGGTGAGGTGGGGCTCATCTCTGAGGGGATGCTGAGTCTGCCTATCGGAATGAAGTGGACCGAATTGCTCTCATGGTGCAGGGGAAAATAACCTGGTTCTTAACACTAACAAGACAAAGGAGCTCATAGTGGACTATAGAGAAGGAATTAGGCCTAGAAATTCAGCCCTGGACTATAAATGGAGATCAAGTGGAAGATGGGTGAGCTATTTTAAATTCCTGGAAGCGTTATGACAAAGAAAAGAGGATTTGACCTGGGGAGTGCCAGACTAACAAGGAAGTTAAGAAAGCCCAGCAAAGACTGTAATTTCTGGGACTTTTAAGGAAGCAACAACTAGATGGAAAAACTTCTTGGTGTCCTTTTACCGCTGTGCTATAGAGAGTGTCCTAACCTACTGCATCTGTGTATGGTTCTCCCAGTTGCATAGTGGGCAGACAGGAAGGCGCTTCCAAAGGGTGAGATCAATACTGCACAAAAAGGATTACCGGCTGCCCCTCTCCCTCCTTGGAAGAAATCTATAATGCCCGGGTCTAAATAAAGCCCTGTACATTCCTAAAGGGACCCGCCTCTATTCCAGCACACTCTCTTTTTAAACGGCTACCATCTGGCAGACGATACAGGGCCCTCAGAACTGGGACAAAGAGGCTTAGAGACAGCTTCTACTCTAGAGCTGTGGCTATGCTAAACTCCGCTGCTTCATATTGATGTATTTGGGGCTATGTAGGGGGGAGGATGATGATGTATGAGTCTGAAATTGCATGAGTCTGAAATTGTATGAGTCTGAAATTGTGTGCATCGAGGAATGCTGCTGTAAATCTCGCTGTGCGTGCACAATGACAATAAAATGCTTACGCTTATGCTTATGCTTATGCTTATGCTTATGCTTATGCTTATGTTAATTTAAAACACTGTTTGGAAGTTAAATGAAGGAAGGGATTCCAGTTGCAATCCCCCATCCCTTCTGCAAACTGCTTGGCTGAATTGCAACATTTGCAAACTGCCAGTGCAGCCAAGCTTAAGGAAAAGACAATGTTCTGCATTCAGATGCAATCTTCAAATGTGGGTTCCTCCAAGAATTACAGGAATCCTATGGGGAAATCATTGTTTAATGATTTCCAAGCTGTGATTGCAATTACTGTCGGGACGCATAGAATTTTAGCAAGTGGGGGGAGAAAACTGGCCCCTATGCCCAGCAGAATGGCTGGCCCAGAATGGAGTTATTGACTCCAGTAAGGCAGGATGGAGACTCCTATGCAGCAGAGAGGCTGCAGGACTCTTGCAGAAGAAGCAAGGCTACCAGACTCGGACCTTGATTTCATATAAGCCCCAACACCTTGTTAAAGGTAATTTCAACATTGTTGGGAGCCACTGGGTAGTCAGTAGCTGTTGTTTTGCTGTGCTGTAAAATGTTGGAGTTTATTGTTTCCAGTGGCTTCTTTTGTGGTTGTAATGGTGGTGAGTTCTCCTGAAACCTTCATCATGTTGCAACCTGTCTATCAAGCCCTTGGAGGTCTTCAGGGAGCCAGCCAACTTGCAAGAAAGAAATTGGACTTGGCAATATCAGTAGACTGTAAATAGAAGGACTTGAAATGCAACCTGAACAGGACCTTGAATTGTAACGTTAAATGTTGATGTTTAATGTTAATTGTAAAGAGAAGTAAACCATATTGTTGTTTAAAAATTGTTGTTGCAACTCATTCCAAGTACTGCCCCACAGAACTCACAAGCTGAGGTTACACTATGTTATTTTATGTACTCGACATTCTTATCTAAAAAATTGGCAGAAGACTGCAAGTTCTGCATTGAATATAAATGACAGTTTTTCCCCTCAATTGATCTATATGTCTTGGTCAATCTTGCCCTGTGCATAAATGTGATCAATGCATCTTTCCACTCCCAGAGTAGCAAGAATTTATAAGTCTGTTCCTAGAAGTTGTTGGTATTATGGTGCAGGTTATATACATACATGGTGGGTCTTGTACACATAGAAGAAGCTAATAGCAAATAGTGACAGTCACGTTAACCCATGGCCTTAAATATGTTGTTGCACCTTCTCCAGAATTATTTTTGTTAAATTATGTAGAATCTCATCCACCCCCATCCCCATTGTATACATTATACATTATTTTGGCTATTTGAATAGAGTTAGCTATGATTTGGAAAGTAAAGACTCCAACACATAGTGCATTTGTAGAGAAAATTAAATCCTTTATGTATTAAAAAATCTGTATTGCTAAAAAACAAAGATTTTTCTTGGGTAGATAAAATTTAGGGTCACTCATATAGAGCAATTATTATAAATGTATGTAATACTAGCAGTAAAGCCCGCTGTAGTAAACAATACAGCGGACTCTAGAAGCTGTCATTGACAGGCATAGCAGCAAGGCAACATATAGTTTCCTCTTCTTTAATTTTAGAGGACATGTCTTCGAAACTTCACAGACTCGATATGAGAATCCATGCCAATTCTCAAGTCTGTGAAACTTCGAAGACACATCCTCTAAAATGATTTATAGATCAAAGTGAGGTTTATATATTTCTCATGGATCACATCATAAAAAGGACAGTAAAAGAAAATGTGAATTAGAGTCTCAATACCACCCATCCCACAGGGCCACAGCCTCTCTTCCTGAGGAACATTATGAAACCTTCCGTACAATAACACAGAAGGCATAACACTAAATCTAGTGAAAAGCTTTGCATTGGATAGGGCTCTGCAGGTAATAAAGATGAACAGATGCTTGACCATATTAATTGGAATCCCCAAACCCAAAGGAGAACAGGTCTTGAAAGCAGCATTAAACAGAGTTTAGACATCGAAGTAAGAGTCTGCATTTGATTCGTTTCAAAGCCTCAAAGGCAAAGAGAACCCGAAGTGCATCAGTGGATAGTCCCATGTCTTTAATTTTACCATCAATGAATGCTAACCAATTTAAATAGTCAGATTCAGTGAGCCTCTGAAAAATTAAACTAGAGGAGTCTGAATTATAGTGAATATATAGCAAAAATGTAAATGTCTTCAATCACGCCATGGTTTCTAAAATGCTCTGACCTGTCTCAATGAACAAGGCAGCATATGAAATGCAATTTGGTATCCCCAAAATTCTGCCCCAAAATTTTGATTGAATGTTGTTCAAAGAATGGCTAACAGTGCTGATCCATAATGGGGCACCAAATAACAATTAATAACCTATTTTTGCATTGAAGACTTTAAGCGCTATGGGGACCTATTGGTTCCCTCTATTATAGAAAAAGTGCAAAAATCAGGAGGATCCCATGAGGATCTGTGTGTTTTCACCACATTTTTGTGCCACTGTGGTGCCACTCAGCATGGGATGCAGGATTATTGTGTTTGGACATGTGTCTAGGGGTATGAGCTGCGATGTGCAGGTGATTTTTGGGGGACCAAGTAAAAAAAATCATGGGGACCCATGAGGATTCATATTTTTCAAGCAGGCTTTTCACTGCGGCCCCATGAAGTGTGGGATGTGTGATTGTTTTGTGCTCAGACATGTGGCTAATGGCTGGAGTTGTGATGTGCTGGTGATTTTGGGATGACAGTGCAAAAATCATGAGGATTTTTCAAGTAGGTTTTTACACCACTGTGTCACCACAGAGCATGGGTTGCGTGGTTGTTTTGGTGCTGCCTGTACACTAAGACATGTTCTATAGTTTCATTCCAATGCAAAAATCATATGAATTAATGAGGACCTGTTTAAAATCATCTGGATCCAGCTTTTACCCAGATTTGTGAGTTGGGCCATGTTCTATAATGTGATGTTGACTTTGAAATGACCTGGTGCAAAAAAACTTTGTTTGGTCGTGGTGGTGGAGGGCGGCTGCCCATACAGGGGGGTAGGGGGACACTCAGATTTTGCCCCAGGATCCATTTTTCCTAGCTACGCCTCTGGGGGGGGGGACATAGAGGGATAGATGTAATGGAGTATTTTTCACATACAGAAAGATTCCCACCCACAGATCCCTGTTCACATTATAGATTAATAGCAGGAACTAAATTAAACCGCCATAATCTAATCAGATCTTCCTGCAGGTACTCATATTAAAACAATTGTTTAAGGTTAATAGATGGAGTCTTTTGCATATTTATTTATTTATTTATTTATTTATTTATTTATTTATTTATTTATTTATTTATTTATTTATTTATTTATTTATTTATTTATTTATTTATTTATTTATTTATTGGTTCCACTTTTATACCGCCCTCCCCCGGAGGGCTCAGGGCGGTTCACAACATAAATACAAACAAGTGGATACATAAGATAAAAATACTAAAAATTATTATCAATTAAAATGCAGCGCTACAGATCATAATCATTTAAAAAACAGATGGCGTCCAACCCATAACTCCTCTGGTTTAAACATTTAAATTTAAATGTTAAATTTAAACATTTATTACATACATACATTAAAATTTGATATAATTTTAATTTACCTTTACTTCTGCTAATTTAATTTCTGTTGCATTAAATTGTTTTGTAAAATTAGTAATAAATAAAAATTAATAAAGATAAAGCATACCAATCTGATGTTAAGAGTAAAGAAACATATAGCTCAGATTCTGAAATTTTCATTTTTTTCTGCAATGCAACAAATCTTGCACAGTAGCAGAAAAAAGAGACTCACAAATTTAAAACATCCATAACTACCCATAAAACATGTTTGTAACTCTAAATAAAATATTTTAATTGATAAATATTACATACCTCCCCAACAAAATTAGGCAGAGTTTTACATAGATTTAAAATGAGTAAGATGCAGAGGGCCATCAGGCAAAACGATCATGTATGCTTTTGAGGATGAATCTGCTATTTTACAGAATCTATGCCCAAAATTGAATAGTTAGTTTTATATGGTGTTGTTCAAAGTTAAGTGAATTAGCAGGAGAGGGAAATTAAACAGTCAGTACAACTAAATGCAAAATGTACATGTATCAATATACTACATATTCAATTTTAAAGAATTAATATGGTGAGGGGTAGGTCTCTGTAAATGTGTCTGGGACTAAATCACAAGTCTGCATGTACCTTTGTAACCCTCCCTGATTGTGGAGGACCTAGTAGCGACTGCAGAGCTGGGCTGGAGCTTAATGGAGAAGCTCCAAGAGGAGGGGAGAGAATCCCCAGCATACAAGTGTTATCCCAGAGCAGCCTACATAGGCATAGGAAGAGAAACCCAAGGCAGCTCCATGCCCTAATCCTGCAAAATGCAAAGTTGAAAATCCTTCTCATAGGATGGGCAGCCATGAGGCAAAGAAGACTTTGAAATTGGACAGTGAGGCCCTTTCTGCATGGGCCGTTTACAGCGCCCTAGGGACGGCAAAAACGCCGTCCCTAGGGAGCTGTTCACATGGGGGGCACAGCTGCTTCGCAGTCACGCCGCCCTTGCTCCCCCTCAGTGGCACGAAGCCAGCATTTTCCCACCTCACTCCCCGAGCGAGGTTTTTGGAAAATGGCGGCTTCCAGCCGCTGCCGTGCGAATGGCAGTGGCTGGAAGGCGCCATCCCCCCTTTCCCTATCGACTTACCTTCCCTGCGACCTTCTGGCGTGTCGCCGAGGCCTGGGGATACGCCCCCCCCGCCCTGCGCCTCCGGAGCGGTCGTGCAGGGCAGGGGGGCGTGTCCCCTGGCCTCGGCAACGCGCCGGAAGGTCGCAGGGAAGGTAAGTCGATAAGGCGACGGCACAGCGCAGCGCCGTACAAATGGTCCCGCCGACCCAACCCCCAGCGTGGCCATGCAAAAGCAGCCTGAGATTCAAAACTGTGAACTTTTCCATCCACATTCTGAGAAAACCTGTTTTTTTGGTGTGAGGTTTTTGATACTGCATGAGGTGAGGTTTTTTATTTCAGAAACCAACATTCTATGACAGTATTACTGAAGGTAGATGCAGGCAGGCCTGCTTACTCTGGAAGGGTTTGCCAACTCCAGATTGGGAAACCCCTAAAGATTTGGGGCTGGAACTGGGGGAAAGTAGAGTTTGGAGAGGGAAAGGGCTCAGAAAGGATGAAATACCATGGAATCCGCCCTCTGAAGCTGCCATTTCCTCCAGAGCATTGGTTCTCAACCTTCCTAATGCCACGGCCCTTTAATACAGTTCTTCATGTTGTGGTGACCCCCAACCCTAACATTTATCCATTTTACAGATGGAAAACACTGATGCAGAGAGTCTTAGGCAACCACATGAAAGGGTTGTTCAACCCCCAAAGGGGTCACGACCCACAGGTTGAGAACCGCTGCTCCAGAGGAACTAATCTCTGTTGCCTGAAGTTCAGTTGTAATACCAAGAAATCTCCAGTCTCCACATGGAAGTTGACAACCCTAGTTTCACCTGAGGCCTTTAATGATCAGCACTATGTGTTTGTTATTTCACAGTTAGTGACTGCTAGCAAATGAAGGTATGAATTTCTCTAGGAAAGAACATTACAGTAAGAAACTGCCTTTCTCAGTCAGCAATGGTGCTGTAACAGAAAAGTAAAATTGAAATGAAGATTATAGTTCAGTTAATAGGGTTAGGAAAACAGTTTTTTGTAAACTGGGCAGCATAAATGATGCGCATGTGTTCCTTTTACAAAATGTTTAAAAACTGAAGAAATTCAAGGTTCATTATTTTGACCACAAACATGTGTCCTGTGAAAGAATAGATGATGCCATTATTCCCAAAAAAGAAACAGGCGCTGAATCTTATTAGCCAATCTTATTATAAAGAGAGGCAATTTTTCCAGCTGTTTAAAAACATTGAAATGCTATGATAGATTTAATTTGGAAAGACCTCTGGATGTCACTATTTTCATATTTCATCTCAGATACAATGTTTCATTTAAATCAGCAGGATTCCTCTGGCTCATCCAGTAGGGAGCCCTAAGTGATTGCCTAGGGGAACCAGAGGCATGGAGGAGAGCCAAGCATCTCTGTGCACCCAGACATCCTCTGGTCCAGCAACCAGATCTGCTGCAGGAAGCAGCTGGAGGGATCCTCCTGTTTTCTACCCCCCCCCCACCTTCACTGGAGTAGCAGGGCCACGCTGGGCCCCACCAGCCATCTTTCTGCTTCCCTCATCACCGCACTGGAGGAATAGGACAGGTACAGCTTTTTGTCCAGTTCTGGCAGGTCAAGGAGGGATGGAGATTGAAGACAGTGGATGCGGCCACACAACATCTCCAGTAAGTGGAGTGAAGGAGGGCAGGTGCTGCTGAGCCTTGCCACTGGTAACTGGAGGATAAGCTTGAGAGAGGGAGGAGGCAAGGAGGCTATCCCAGTCAGGCAGCAGAGGCAGGGTGGTGAGGCGTTCAGATCGAGGCCAACTCCCTGGGTTCTTAAAGGGCCATTTGCAAAAGACGCGGTTAGACCATGCTGCCATGCCACATTGGTTCACCACAGGGAAAACTGGGGGACAAGGAAGGTGGGTGGCAGTTTTCTGCTATGGGGCAACTTCTCACGGTGCCTCAGGAGGGGGTGAGCTTGTCAAGGGTACTATAAGCATTAGGGTCATCCCTGTTCCTTTGAAATGTTAAATTATTTGTTAGGGCATTATCTGAAGGATGGTTAAGGTGCCCTCGTTCTTCCCTCCACCTAAGCCTTAATGAATTTAATAACAACTAGCAGGGCCCAGCCACGTGTTCCTATGGCAACTGTCCTTCTCATCACAGTCCGCAACCCACACAGATGTCCATGCAGGTCCAATGATCCGCAGCATAGCCTTTTGGGGTGGTCAAATGGAATCCCTCTTTCCCTTTTCAATTCACATTGTTATATGGTACTGTCTTGTTTTTTTAGTATAAGGTAACCCTTTCCATTCCACAACGGATCTGTCCAGAGTGCGAATCCCGCTGTCCATGAGGCTGGTTGACTCAAGCATTGGAAGTCCTGGCTTTAGTAGTAAGGCAGAACTACAGGGCAAGTGAGGCTATCCCTCAGTCAGGCAACAGGAGGCAGGAGTGGGTGGAGGGCTGTTCAGATCGAGGCCAGCTCCCTGGGTTCTTAAAAGCGGGCCATTTGCAAAAGAAGCGGTGCCAGTAGCGTGTTGATTAAGCGCCCACCCCGCAGATTTTTCTTAGGAAGAAAAAGGCAGAAGCTCCAGCTTCGCTTTTACTAAAAAGAGAGCTGTATGGCTGAATATGGGTGAGGAAGTGGGTAAGTGGTGGTTGGATGTGAGGGAGGGCAGAGTGAGGTGTGGGAGGATGAGCTGGATGTGGATGAGAGTATGTGTGTTATGTGGTAGCAGTGGGTGAGGCACAGAGAGTGAAAGTTACCTGCGTGTGAGGGGGGGGAACCCCACCTGATGTCTCACATGGCAAAGTGTGTATGTGTTTCACTTCCACTCGTATTACCTAACAGTATTACCTATTTACTGTTTTCACTGCTCATCTCTGCCCATCTGCACGAACATTATAGGGGCATACCAACCCCTCAGGCCACAGACATGCTGCACGAACATTCTAAGGGTGACAGTTAAACACAGCCAGCTTCATGGCCTGGTGCGCCAGGAAAAAGATGCTTTACCTGGCTCAGGTATGGACTTTCAGCAATTTGAAGGTACGATTACCTGCCCAGAACAGGGAGGAATGTCATGTGAAAATTTGGGGGCGATCCATCCAGCCGTTTCGGCGTTTGGGCATGACTAACAAAGTTACTGTTAGCTTTTTGTATATATAGATTAGCTTACATGTGGCAATAGTTGACCCCATCCAATAGCACACTCCAGTATAAACTGATGCCACCCTCCGTTCAATGAAAAGAACAGATCCATGTTAGGTTATCTATTTGCATTTACTTTATTTAACTGTTGTTCTTCACTTATAGCCCACTTTTTTCCCTGAGACTTAAGCTAATCACAAAATATGTAAAAAATTCTATCCGATTACACAAGAGATCCCATAATCAGTGCAATAAGGCTATAATTACAAAACTAGAAAATAAGCACGCAAATAAACAAAACCTGTCTATGCAGTTTAATTACTGGTTTAATTAACAATTGCATTTTCCATTCTGTGTTACTGTCAATAAGACCCTTTGTCCTGTTAGTTATGAAAACCAGATTAAAAATTGGCCTCAGAAAAAAAGTTACTCTTATGTGATTTCATCTGATTTGTATGAAGCTCTTTTGCAATAGATACTGAATGGTCCTAATTTTATTCCTCTTTATTTTTTGAAGAACATATTCAATTAATGCATTTTCAGCACACCAACTTTCTTGTAATTTTCTACTTTTCATTTAACCTGGGAAATGTCACCAGCTAACATGTTTGTTCACTTATTTGAAAACACAGAAAACAAATGCTGTCTCAGTGGCCCTTTTCTTTGGAACTGATATTGTTCATATTCTGCCTCCCATAACAAGGACTGAAATCAGTTGAAGGATTCCATGGAGGCAAGGGACTTGTCCAGTAAAGGGAAACCAGATCCAGGCTTCTGAAGAGCACTTGGATCAGGGTTGCAGTCTTGGTAGTTGGGTGTTGGGAGATAGAAGCAAGTTATGCAAATCAACTGGTTGAACCAGCAAGCCTCTTTCTTTAGCCCTTGAGAGCAAGAGGCCCCACCTGTTCTTTGGCTTCTGCAAAGCACTGTATGCATTCAGACATCACCAGTGAGTTGCCTCCTTGTGGGCCCATTGTCTGACTCTGTCACTTTGGCTGGCTGGAAGAAGATGGGAGACTGGCAGTCAAGGATCTGCCCCACAAGGCAGGGGACTGGTTCCCCTGAGTCTGACATACTTAGGGTTGCCAGGTACCCCATGGCAACCAGCATGGGGTGGGGGGAGTTAGGAGGAGCATACCAGCAGCAAATTGAGGCCTAACTCTCATGTCCATGTTATTTCATGCGCACAATGGAAGTGATGACATCATGTGTGGTGTGGATGCTCTGGCATTTGGGCAAAAACTTTATGGTAGAAACCTCTTTTTTGCACAAATACAACGGCACCAAAGAGTTGAATATCTGTGATCCATTATGCATGGAACACTTACCTTGGGGCTCTTCTGTGTGCAGTGGGCTTGTAGTGTGGTCTCCTCACGTTTCTCAGTTTACATGTGAGGAGGCACTCACTTCTTGCTATAGAGCTTTTCTGCAAAGAACTCTCCCAGACCTGGTTTCCTTAACTCTACCCATCAACTAATTCATAAAGGGACAGATCTCATTACACCGGTCGGCAAGATTCCTTAGTCCTTTAAGTTGCATTTATATTCATATTACTGTTTCAAAAATAATTCCCTCCCCCAAATGAAAGAGGCTGCTAAAGATGACCATGTGTTAGAGCTGATATTCTCTCCCCCACACACACACTTCCTGCTGCTGCTGGAGGTCAGAAAGGCTTGTTATTTCCAAGGAATCTCTATTTGTTTGTTTGTTTGTTTGTTTGTTTGTTTGTTTGTTTGTTTGTTTGTTTGTTTGTTTGTGTTTGTGTGTGTTTGTGTGTGTTTGTGTGTGCGTGAGTGAGTGAGTGAGTGAGTGAGTGAGTGAGTGAGTGAGTGAGTGAGTGAGTGAGTGAGTGAGTGAGTGAGTGAGTGAGTGAGTTGGCAACATGGGGGGGAAGGGGGAAGACATGGTTGGCAGTGCAAGGGTGTGGGAAGGCTGGCCATGGATAGGGGGAAGATGTTAGGGACAAAGCTGTGCTCTTTGGCAAATCTCTCGCATTTTGATGGTGAAGCAGATTAAAATCATAGTAGAAGTGGTCTCACTTGCCACAGAGAGAATGGAAAGTGAACATGGTGCTCAAGGAACTATGTCTGTACATGAAAGCTTGCCGTAATGGACATTTGCCACCATCATGCGGCAGACACCTTCTACATAATTGACCTGTATCAAAATAATCTAATTAATGAGTCTAGTTGCCTTATTTGTAATCTCCATTGTTTGGCTGTGCTGTTTGGTCAGGTGAAATGTCTGATCTTGGATATTGAACTGAAACAGCAAAAACTATAGTTAAGAGACTTGCAGTTGGAGAGTTCAGAATGAGCCCTCTACCAAGGTCCTGTTGAACCCAAACACCTTAAAATGCAGGCCCATTTCATAACCTATTGGGGAACAGCACTGGGGAAAACCTTACAGAAGCAGAGAGGACAAAAAAGGCAAACAAACCAATTCTAACATTTTTTTCCCATAGTGAACACAATGTTTTTTCTAGGCTTTTTATTAAATAATAAAGCACATTTCAGTTTTGGAGTTCTGGAAGCAATTATATCACATCTGCTCACAGTGGATGTTTTGTGGTATGGATATGCTTTGAAGCAATAAAGTAACATCAGTGAAGATTTGGACTATTTATTGAAAGCGGGTAGCTGCCCAGAGGTTTGTAGTATCTGCATTGGTCAAATCAAGTACAGTTCAGTAGCTAAGAATTACATAGAGTGAAACAGATTATACCAACTAATTGACTATCACAACCATTTTTAAAACCTGGAATTGTACTATCATTGTCATTGCAATAGCTTATATTTGCTGCTCATATATCTCTTTGAATGTGTAGCTCAGTCTTTTAAAATTCCATATGATTTGTATGTATGATTTGAGAGCTTGTTTTCAGGTGGATGTTGTTTTGTTTGCTTAGTTTTAAACTGAAAAGGAACCTGGTAAAATAGGCCACTTGTTGCAAAAAAGGCCTAGGTCATTTACACATTTGTACTCTGCCTTGAAATGAGATTATGTTTACTTCGTCGTAAACTTTCCTTTATGCATTTATTTGCCCTTTCCAAAGCCACCACAGGACAGAGCAGAGAAACTGTACAGTTTCCAAATGCTGTCAAAATGCAACTTTTCCTGTTGCTTTGTTTTTTTTCCTGTTGCTTTGTTTTTTCTCTGAAGCAAAACAGCTAAACAGGAAGCATAATTCTTTATCTGGGTTTTGTTGCTCCTTCCTGCCTTCCTCAGCTTACCTAACAGCTTTTCCCACTCTTCTGACCACCATTTCCAAACCATCAGAAGGGTGTGTGTGTGTGTGTGTGTGTGTGTGTGTTTTAATCACTGGAGATCTAACACTGTAGCAAGGGACCAATCTATTGAGCTATTAGATGCCAGGAAAAAAGGGAGGAGCAGCATCCCTAAATGGATTTTGCAGAAAAATAACAAGGCATGCAGCATTTAGACTGATGAACTCACAGGAATATTTCAAATAAGAAAAAACACTTTTAAAATGCCAATAGTATAGGCAAAAGAACTTTTCTAATGTGGTACATTTATTGTGTATTATATATACATAATAGAACTCTCTGCTCCTCCCCTATTATCTGTGTGATTTAGTTTGGTCCTACTGGGTGGAGATCGTGGTTTCAGTTTCTACTTCTTGTATGTTGGCTAATGCTGATGGTTGAAAGAGGTGCTCTCCTTGCAAATAAAAGCAGTTGTTTTGGACCAGCTTATATCTGCTGGACCTGAGAACCAGTGCCTGAGTGAGTACTCCAGTGAGTACTCCAGTCCAATCTCTTGTGTAAACAGGAAACCACAAGAAAACACCACTGTGAAGCAAACAGCCTCAAAGCAAGCAGTCAGTACACAAAAAGAGGCACTTAAATGTCCTCAAATACTAATTAAATGTTACTGCGTGCACTCCCAAAAGTTCTTCCTGTTTGGAAACTTAAACTGTGGTCTCCTCATGCCTAGAGAGGAGGGCTCAAGCAGCAATACCAGAAAAAATATTTTTCCAGAAATTTGCTTCAAAATGCTCATAAAGGCCCACAATATATATATATATATGGAGTCAATTAACAGGTCATTACTGCCCTGTCATCTGGTTGGGCTGGAGGGAGGCATAAGTCCTCACAGGGTGGCAGGATGTTAACACTGCTGCACTGTTGTAGAATGAACTGATTCACAAGCTACTGTAAACGTTTAAATGGCATCTTTTCTTTGACAATGTAACAGAACAATGTATAGGGAGGTTTTTGGACTTGGTTCTTCCTAGTTCAGAACAATCCACAGCCAAGGAGACACGCCACTTTCAAAACAGCAGAGATGTATAGTTTCAGCTATCAGACAATCACTGTGCTAGAAACAGTGAAGTGATGTGTTCAGATTTAGTTCTCCTCTGCACAAACATGTCACTTCTCTGGATCCCAGCCCATGCAAAGAAACATCTGTCATTCAGCTAAATGTGTTTCAACTTCTCACTTTATAAACTTTTATGACACAATTATTATAACCAGTGTTATAAAACTTCAATAGGTTATTGTGACCCATGTTGCTTACCTCCTGTGGTGTATCACACAATGCTTTTATAGAAATTAGGATATAATGAGATCACATGGCCAACAAAAGACTTCTCAAGACAAATAAAAGTAACATATTAAAATCTGTATTTACTTTAATTAAATTGTAAATGGTAAAGAGTCTCAACTCAGACTCTTAATTAACTTTCAAAGAAAAACATAGCTTTAATTGATTTTTAAGTGCCACATAAAAAGATCATTGCATTTCTTAAGAAATTCACAATTGTGTTACAGATGTGAAGATCATGGCCTGTGTATGGACTGTATTAGTCCTTGTGGACTTCAAGACAAGTAAGTGCTGGAATTCTACCTCTTAGCAAAAGCAGTTTTACTTTTAAGTTCCAGTTCACTTTGACCCTTGCTAGTAGCTGCTTCAATTCAAGCGTTGTTTCTGTTTTCAATCAATCAATATCAATAAGCCTTTATTGGCATACGGAACATACAGTATAAATACAGTTAAAATTATAAGGTAAAAACTTCACATTTGATCATAAGTTCAGTTTGCAAACTTCAGCCAGGAACTTTGCCACTGTGAGACAACAGTTAAAATCATCACAGTTTAAAAGCATATTTACTTTAATTGTTTCTGTTTTATCCTTGTGGTTACAATAAAATTATCTGTTAGTTATGTATGTTTTGTGTGGGCTTCTATTCTTGACAGTTTGAGTCAAATGTTACTTTCAGTGTCAAAGAATGCAAAGAATTATAGTTGGGTCTGAGAACTATGGACTTACTTCCCTCATAGAAGCCCTTACTTCCCTCAGTCCTGGCCATTATAGTCAGGGAGGCCTTGTCTCAGCCCTTTCTGATAATCCAATGTGATGTAGGACTCGGATTGGTTCGGGCAGTAACTGTTCAGCATACAGAGCAGGGCATCATGGAGGCATCCTTTTCAAAATGTATGATGCAGAACACTCATAGATATTTTGGATAAATGTACATGATTTTTTTCAAAAAAAAAAGCTATTGCAAAATCTTTGAATATCCAGTCACAATTCTGAGCATTCAGACTTTTGTACACCAGGAAATATCTGGAAGGAATTCACCATCTAAGTGTGTTCTGAAGAATTTTAACGAGAATGTTTTGTGGAAAATTAAGTCCAGCTTTTTTTCATCACTTTTTCATGAGTAGCAGTAGACTGTGAAGTGCCTGAAGTGGGCCAGATGTTGGCTTTTATTTTGCACAAAGCGACAAATAATTGCAAGATGATAAATCAGTTTTTAATATATTTTTTAAATGCTTGCTTTGTTGAAAATTTAATTGGACTTTAAAAAAATCAGTTCCATTAAGTGTCTTCCAAAAGCATAAGCAGGGATTTGTTCAATTCCCTTGCAAACTGCTTTAGAATTATACAAGTGGAGACCTGTGAGAAACACGAGGGCAAATTTCCTTACTGGTCCCTGCTTTCTCCCCAGCCACCTACCCTTTCCTTTAATTAGCCTGCCTCCCAGCCAACTACCTTTGTCTCTCATATTTTTTCTTCCAAAACCTTCTATTTTTACCTCTTATCCACAACACTTATTCCCACCTTTGCCTTGCCTTCTCACTGCCGTCTTCCTTGCCATTCTGCCTGCCACTCACCTTTCTGTCCACCATTCTGCCTGCCTACCCACTTCTCTTCACTATACTGTCCGCACATCCACCATCCTTCTGGCTGCACAGGGATATTTACTGTGCTAACCCCGGAATATTTTGACTGTGCAAAAATGACCAAAGTGTGGTGGGGGGAGCCAGCAGGGCACCTGCCAAGATGGGGAGGATGCCATAGAAAATGGGCAGTGGAACCTAGAAAATGACACACCATAGTCACCTTTTCCAAAGAAACAGCTGACATATAAAAACTCAGACCTACATGCACATGCGCCCACAACCAACATGAGAGTGTTGTTTCAGCGCCGTGCTGATGCATTAATTCAACTACATGCAAATTATTTTTTTTAAAAAACACTCCTATGAATGATGTCACAGGGAAGACAGAACCCTGGGGCATCAAAATCCAAATTCTCTGAAGAGAATAATTGAGCACTAGTGCAGAGAGTAGGAATGGGGCGGGGGGATGGAGAAAGGGGAATGTGTAATTGATCACAGATTCTGAGAGAAAAGCTTTAGAATGAGAGAATACAACTCAACGGAGGTCCTTGCTGTTGTGGATGATATAGGTTCCCATTATACCCTACCAATTGTACGCTGGGATAACTCCTTTGGACCAAAGCTCAACATTCTCTTCGCCACCTCAGAAATGACTCTATATAAACAGTCAACTTTAATCTCCGAGCCATCCTCTACACTCATAGTGAAATATGAAAATCTAGCAAGAGTGATAGCTGAAGTGATGCTGAGTCAAAAGACAAGTAATTCACGGCATCAACACGCCCTCAGAAACACATCCTTCGATGAAGAATGCCAAAGAACTAAGATCCAATTAAGAACTATTTATTCGAATTACACTACAACTAATGGCCCCAATCTCCCTTTAGAATATTACAGCTTAAAATCTGCACTAATTCATCGCTTCCCAAAAAATTATTTAAAGACGGTTCAATCTGAATGAAACGCCCTTATACATGCAGCAAGTGAAAAGAACACTAGGAAACAATAGGAACACTTTGGCAGATAGTAACCAAAAGAATAAGTGGTTATGTCCCCCTATCTAATACAGTCTACTCAAGGCAATGGTTTTGATTATTTCACCCAATATTTTAAGGGCATCTCTCTAGACAATTCACCTCCAGATATGGACTACTTGACCAATGAACCTTATTGGCCTTCAGTCACAGAAGCAGAAATAAAGGACTTAATTAAACAACTGAAGCCCAACAAGTCATCGAGCCCTGGTCAGCTACCTCCAGATTTATTTAAGGAGTTTGTGGACTGGTGGGCACCCATACTAGCCAAACTCTTTACCGAGATTAATGATACGGGTGAAATGCCAGGGACCTATACCAATGCTGTTATTGTACCAATTTATAAAAAGGGTGACCCCAATTTACCATCTAATTATAGGCCAATTAGTCTGCTATCTATAGTGGGGAAATTGTATGCAAAACTGCTCATTAACCAACTACATCAGGGGTCTGCAACCCACGGCTCCGGAGACGCATGCGGCTCTTTCAGCCTGATACTGCTGCTCTGCATGGCCTGAAAGTCGAAGGGTATCATGAGTGTGTCCCTCCAGGAAAGGTGAGTGGAGGGGCCAAACTGGAGGGGTCAAACCGCACGGAACCACCTCTCCGGCTCGGTAGATCTTTGGGGCTGTGAAAAATGGGTCCAAATGGCTCTTTGGGTTGTAAAGGTTGCTGACCCCTGGACTACATAAATCGATCAAGCAGAATGAGGTATTAGGTGAGGAGAAAATTGACCTTAGAAAAGGGTATGCCATGTTACATCATTGCTTACTCCTCAACCTACTATTTCATAAATATATAAGGAAAGGCCACTCCAAACTGTATATTGCCTTCCTTGACCTCAAGGAAGCATTTGATTCGGTTGATAGGAATAGGCTCTGGCAAAAACTTGAAATCCTGAGTGTAGAAAAAAGATTACTCACCCTGATAAGATTACTACATATTGTCAAGTGAGATGCACACAGCAGAGTGAGTCCACACTCAAAATCACAATTACAACTGTTGTAAAACAAGGCTGCCCCTACACTATTTAACCTGCTCTTGAATGATTTGGATCCAGCTTTAAAAGCATTGAACTCCTCCAGCCCTTTGGTAGGCAATATTGCCTTTCCCATCTTGTTGTATGCTGATGATGCAATCCTATTCTCAAGAACTAGAGCAGGGTCTTAATCGCTTAATATCAAAATGTGCAGATTATTGCACAAACAATAGATTAAGTATAAACACCATGAAAACCAAAATCATGGTTTTCTCCAACAAATACAAAGTACACAGATGGTCTATACATGGAGTTCCCATTGAACAGGTTAAAGTCTTTAAATATCTAGGGGTCCATCTACAATCCAACACCAAGTGGGTTCATCATAGAAATGCTGCGGTGAAGGGCTGCATTTATTTATTTTCTATAAATTCCAGATCCTAAATGACACTGGGTCTTGACTAGAGCCAGGTATAACGTCTTCTCCCCTGCCCTTATACAAGGCCGCTTTCAGAAGCTTCCTTTATCGGATAGAGTATGCCCATATTGCCCTACTTTGGTTGAAACATTGGAACATATTATATGCCACTGTCCTAAATATAAACTACTGTGGGAAGGCCTATTAACATCGATTATGAGCAAAGCCCTTCCCAAAGTCCGCATAGTTAAATTACTGAATGGGAATGATACTGTAATCCTAGGGAAAACAGCCCATTATTTGTTGCAGGCCATGACACTAACAGAAATTAACACCACGGGCAATACTCTCTCCCTGTTACAATGATATTCAACATAAATATCTGCAACAAAGATAACTGAATTAGACTCTGAATTTAATATAATTTTTAAATAATTTTGTTAAACAAATATGATAAATAAATCAAATGTGGTCTATTGCTTATTTCCATCTTTGGTACTTTTGCTTTTTTCATGTATGGATCTTGGGAGTATGGATCTTGGGAGTCTATTGTCGTACTTTCCAAGTTTTACTTAAAAAATAAAGACATTGTTTAATTAGTCACTACATTTTAAGCATCTCATATTATCGTGGACAGAATGCAGGGAAGGTTAAACTCCTCTCAGTAAATATGCTGTCCAGTGGAAGAACCCCTATGGGATATGTAAAACCTAGAACCTAGTGTACATTGCTCTATTTTTCTAATCATAATTCTCCCTATGCCTCCATCAGCACCAACTGAACCAACACCGCAAAATATTATCTCTATGACAACGTTTATGCTACCAAACTGCTTCTGTAAATGAACTGGAATTTTCAACACTACAACTAGATATAGATGGCAACCATAACCCTTCCTAAATCTTGTACTTATTACCTGTATCCATCTGTATTTTACTCTGTTATGCCAAAAAAGCTTATGTATTGTATTGTTATATTATCATTGAGAGAACACACTCCGGGGGAGAATTGTTAGTGCATAAGTGGCCAGTGAGTGGATTCTCCCCCTCAGAGAAATGACAGCGAGAGGGAAGTGGGGTGACTCAAACATAGATGCATTTTGTGCACAGGCACAAAGGTTCCTCTGCTTTATTTATCCTCTAATTTCACCTTAACCCCTCCATTTTTCCCAGCATTCTGATTTTTCTGACAATTGGGGGGGGGGGGTGGATTCCCAAATTTATTTTAATCTGTCCATGGCCCAGATTTATTTTAATTGGTACATGGCACTGATCCAGTACCCGCAGATGGGACTATTGACTTGTTGACTAGCAAATATCCTATTAGTAGGGGGAAATATGAATTGGGATTACCTGTCCATTGGTTTAAAAAGTCATGGGGTTATGCTTGGCAAAGTGTCGCACCAGTGGGCATCTCTGCCTCAGCTAAATATATTGCCCTTGATTATACCTCAAGCACCTGCCTTATGATGACATTTGCTAAATACCCTGAACATATTCAGAGGAACAATAAAGGCAAATGTGCCATTAAATAGCTGTTTGGGTCACATGTGAACTAAGAAAGTTGCTTATTTTTGTTGGGTGTTCCCTTGAAAATGTGAACAAGGAGCATTCGTTTTATGGACTCTTAACTGATTAATGGTCTCCAGCTGTGACAACTTGAATTCTCTACCAAGGAAGAAATAGTTGGTGCTGATGGAGGCAGTCCTTCACTATGAAGTATATTGTTCCTTCAGTGCTGGATGCTTTTTTGCTTATAGAAGACACAACCTCTTTCTGAGCAGAAACATACAGCCCCATGCTTGGAGGAAAAAGACAACTATAGGATCCAGCCCTATATTTTTTTCATATTTAAGGATAACATTTCATATTATAAAGTTTAAAGTAATAGATGGAATTGCTGAATGACCCCCAACTTCAAATACAATGTATGTGAAAGAGAGAGAATAAACATTGTTTATAACTCTGTACATTTGCATTTTATTAAGAATACGATATGTATGGATGCATGAGTGCATTTGTTTATATGAAATGATTATTAAGAAACAATAACTTAAAACCATATGCTTTTAATAAAAGAACCAAATGTATACAAGGGAAATATGCAGAGATTATTTCCAAGACACTGTTGGAGAAAATTAGTTAAATTAAATGTGATTTAATTCAGTGTTCAGTCAATTGGTTCACTGTGCATACTAGGAATAGAAAACTGATAGCCCAGCCTGCAAGCTCCAACTGCCTGGTTTTGCCAGACTCTGGGCCTCCATGGGTCACTGTTATGCAATCTACCTCAAGCCCTCTTTACCTACTCTAAATTTGTACATAACAGGGTGCTTAAAGGACCAAAAGAACAGGTTATGCAAGCTATTGTTTATTTAGGGAAGATATTTGTTATAAGCAGGTTAAAACTTCAACACAAGTTGACAAAGTTCAGCTATTTTTTTTACTAACAATCCATAGATTCATAAGCACTTGGGTATGACTAGAGCATTCTATTTAGATATTGCTATTGCTTAAAAGAAAATCACTAGCTTTCTGTCCATTTCTTTGAAGGCTCACCTTTGAATGTTTGTTTGTTTACCTAGCAAACAATGCTGACAACAGCCTTATGCACCTTATGCAAAACAAATGCCTTATTTCCATAACTTACCTAATATTGTGTCATCCTGATGTACTGTGTCTTCTGTAACTAGAGGTCAATGATGTGAAATGGGATAAGGGCACAATACTGTGAAAATTTACCTTGTATTGTGCTAGATTTTACAGATGGCAGGGAAAATTACATGTATGCTGGCTTGCAATGTTAGTGGATATGGACGTGCCTATAAACAACAAAGCTGAGAGTGATGCTTGTATTAAAGTAGAACAGGCAACAGGAAATAGAAGTGCTGAGATCTGGCCTGGACCTAGGGCAAAAAACAGAGGAAGGATAGGGGAACAGTAATCAGGGAAAACAGGTTCATGCCAGTGGTATGTCACAGTGGTATGTCACTTCCAGCAAATACCAGAGCAGAAGTCACATTACTGGCATAACGTTAATGCCACACCGCAGGATTTGGGGAAAAGTCTATGGTAAAACCATAGTTTTGCCTGAATGTTAGAACATCATATTATCATCAAACCAGTGACATGCCATCACTCCTGAATATGCACCAGAAGTGACATTGCACCAGCGGCATAGCACCATTTTTGAAAATAAAAAGTTATCCCACCAATGCTCAGTTAGCCAGCGGGCAATATAAAGCAGGAGCAGGAAGCCTTGCTAACCTAGACTGATTTACTGAGTGATGCAGCACTAGTTAAGCCATCTTTAGTATCTACAATAAACCTTGTTGGGAACCTACATTATGCTCAGCTGCTTGATATAATGCTGTTGTTTTCAACAGCAGGCAAGTATTTCCCATAATATCTAGTTTTGTACTTGCCTACTCAGAATTGTAAACTTAACTCTTGTTTTAAGCATGTTTACAGATTAAACATTTTGTGAGAAATGAAATGTATGCTTACAGAATAAATCCCAAACTTACCTCACAAGTTTATATAATTTGCATTTTCCTTAGAATTCAGGGAATTTAAAAAAGCTTGATTTTCCACTTGCATAATTACATTCCTGAAGGTATAATAAATTGTTCTGGAACTGAATATGTTGGGGTTTTCCTTTCACATTTAAGCATGTCAGTTTTGCAACTGGTTTGAATATGGAAGGAAGAACAGTTTTTTTCAGGGTTTCTGTTTCTCTTGTGTGTGAGAGAGAGAGAGAGACAGAGACAGAGCACGTGCATGCATATGGACAGGGCGGCCAGTTTATCTTCATGCTGTGAAACATGTTGATTCACATCAAGCTGCTATAAAAGCCACAAGAATAGGCTAGGCCAGGATTTTTGCCCCCGGTCATCTATGTGAGTACGTGCAAGATAAGAATTGTATAGACATCTTCTCTTCCATTTGGCAGATGCAAAATATCTTCTTGGAGTGTCATCATTTTACTCTTTTAAGAAAGTAATGAAAGCATGCCAGAAAGTACATACTGTGCAGCAACATTTAATCACTATTTTGAGAATAGGGAATAAGCTTGTTAAAATGATCTCTATTTGTTGCCTATGTAAACTAGCAAGAAAGTGTCACCACTTTCACAGAACATTCTAGCTAACTAGGAAAAATACAGGGAATCAACATCATTCCTCGTTCACTTAAACATATTCTGGGAAAATGGCATTATACCATACTATTCTGCACAGTTGTCTTAATACAAGATTCTGCACTGATTCTGGAATATTTGACAGATTCTAATTGTCAAAAAAAGTCCCCTAAGCCAAGGGAAACTCTTGTGCCGAACTCCAGCTCTGCCCCAAAGCTGGAAATAAAGCCTACCATCAGCCCTGCAAGAGCAGCTGGTGGTTCAATTGGTAGCAGGCTGAGGCCAGTTCACCAAAGCAATGGTATGGAAGCAAAGAACTCGCTGGAAAAGATGGAAAACTTTTTTAAAAAACAAGCACAGAATAACTCTGATAAAAATAGGAAGCTGGGAAACAAAAAGACAAAAATCCTACTCCCAGCTTTCAGAATTGATCCAGGTTTAAAACATAAATGCAAGATGTTACCTTCTGGACTCAATTCTGTCCAGGGGAGTTCTGGGCAGTCCAGCTCTCCCTTTTCCAAGGGTCCAAATGGTGACCTGGATCTGCAGTAAAGTTCCTCAGGAACACTCATTGATCCTAGCTCATACCCATTTTAACTCCAACATCCCATGTGGGTATTTAATTCTTGACCTAATCAAACATAAGCATGTTTTCTCTGGCCAATACCCCCTCCTTGCTGGAATGACACAGCAATTTAATTCTACTGGAGATGACAAGCAATTATCTACAGCTGGCCATTAACACCTGGTCTCAGGAAAGGGAAGTCACAGCATTGGAATGTAGAGCAATTAGCTGGCCTGGGCATGTCTGGAACACAAAAAAAAACTCTGAGAAGTCTCCATAAAAAGAGATACTTTTCAACATTAATATTCAAACTGTTAAAGTTCTAGTGGTATCAAGAAACAAGAACAAGCTTTATTGAAAGAAAACCTTTTTCTTTATTGAAAGAAAACCTTTTATGAATGACAACAAACTGGGCTCTAGTGAACAAAAAGAAACAGTTCGATAACTCTGATTCAGTGCACTCCTGAAAGGAGCAGTGGAAGCGTTCAGGATAAGCCACTCTGCCAGTCTATCTCAAAGATATGCCAGTCTATCCTGCAGAGACACAGGTGTAGTGACCCATTGTAGCTAGCCACTATTGGTTACTGTCACAGCAATGTCATCAACCCCTACCAACATGTCAAGGAAGGGGCTGCCACAATGACTAGGCATCAGTTAGTTGGCTTCCTTAGACACCCAGTCTGAGAACACCTACCAGAACTGGTGTTGTTTCACCAGCAAAAATTGCAGTGTAGCCGTAGGCACGCATTCAACAGAAAGGGTATGGTCCCTCCCACAAGACCAATGTAGCAGATGATGGCAGCTATAGTTGCAGTCAGTCACATCCCTCCTCACTGGCTGGAACTCCCCTCTCTCACACCCAATCACATACACACAAACACCAGCACTACATGGACCTAAGCCAGGATGTGCCATAGCTCAGATCATAGGATGACTCTCAAGTCTATGTCGTCCATCCTGAGAGTGCACAGTATTTCATTCTGGTGGCAGAAAGGGAGGACACTGAGCACCACAGAAAGAGCAATTAGCATGTATACCACAGGGGAAGAGCAAGTCTCCTTACCATGTGACTAACATGTCTCATTTCAGAAACCGCATGTGTATCCTCATGTTTGAAGACAAACACCAAGGGAGCAGGCAGACACTGACAGATGATTAAGAGCAAGGATCCAGCAAGCCTGGATCAGAAGTCTGTACACATCTCTCCCTTCTCCCTCTCATGCTGTTTTGGCACTGCCTCAGTCATGCAGGTTCTTACAGCTAAGGCTAGTGGGGTGTACATATGGGAGCAACATGAAGCAGTGTGCATATGGGAGCAACATGCACCCAGCAGCACACCTCATGTCATGCAATGGGCCATACTCCCAGGAAAATGTACCTAGGATTGCTGGATATGGTGTTGGATGGGGGAAGGGGGCATTTGCTGGCAACCCCATACCGGATAGTAAGCATGGTTCCTTGCCAGAGTACTCCTTCCCCCAAGATGGGAGACGGAGTACAACTGGACTTGTGGAGAGTGACCAGCAGTTGGATCACTGGACCCAGCGGAACTGAAAGCCATGTGCTGGCTGAAATGGATTCTGCTACTTTGCCCTTGAGTTGCTATCACACTGCTTAGGCAGCCATCAAAGCAGCAAGTCCATCCAGCTCACAGGCATGCTGCAAAGCTCAAGGGCCATGCCTTGTTATTGTTTCCTTGCTGCTGCTCAATAAAGTCTGGAGAATCTACAAATCTGACACTGTCTGTTTGTGATTGAGCAAATGAGACTTGCTTCACTCCCCCGCACATACCCACCCTCACACACCATACCACACCATTCTGCCCGCCTTCTGTGGTTTCCTGAAGTGCCTCCAGCAATTATCTCACTTTTACACATCTGACAGGGTGGGCAGCAACTCAGGGGACCACATGCTGGGATTGATGTTGTCTGTGCCATTGGACCACAGCTTTGTTTAGCTGCAAAATATTACACAGTCCAGTGGCAGCATAAAGGCTGATGACATAGTTCTCTATGAACTTTCATGTGTTGCAGCTCACCTTTTCAATAGACTGAAATGGCAACCCCTCTGCAGTCCCAATTCCCTTCCCATTCACACAGTCTGCTGGCTTTTGTGTAAAACTCACACAGAGATTGGGGTGGGGGTGGTCTAAGGGGAGATCTGTCTGCTTTAGCAATAGAGGAGGTATCTGGATCTCACACTCTTTCACAGTCCTGCTGGCATCTGATAAATGTAGTGTGGGTGCACAGATGTCTAGGGATGGATGAGCTCACAGCATGGAGGAACTGCAAAGGGATGTCTCAGCCAAAATGATTAATGTCTGGGGTGGCCATCAGCTGGAGCACTGTTCACTCTTTTGCAGTTCGCAGTGCACAGGAACAAAATTTCACCTCTGAAACTTGGCTTGTCTCTGGCCTCCAATAGGGGGATTGAGCCAGGAACCTTAGCCATGCTATTCCAGTACCTTCCCACCAATGCCATGCCTTGCAGTGTTCTCTGCCTGGCCCCATATGGCTGGAGGTGACATCAGGGTGGTAGTGACATGCCTCCTTTGCATCTGCATTCAAGGCCAGTGATTAGGATGTCAGTTTTGGAGGTAGATTCTGTGGATTCCTGTTTGGCCTCTGTTTTTCTTCCCCCTCCCCCTTTTTATTCTGGGGAAGAGGGTATATGGCTTGGATCAGGGACAGCTGTGTGTAGGCATCACTTCTGCTGCCAATCATACCCTTGCCAGAGGGACCAGTAAACATCCTGTCATCCATATGAAAACCCTTTCCATGTGGACTATGGAGGGATGCTCAGGCCATATGCTGCTGTTGGAGTTGCACTGTCACTGGTTATTTCCTCCCTGTCTTCTGAAGCTCCGTGGGAAGTGGTGATGGCAAAGGCTTGTGGCCATATCAGCACACACTGGTTCCTGAATGTGCCACATCTATTAATGTGGGTGCCTAGTGTTGCATTTAATTGCATTTAATTGTTTTTATAGGAATATTGCATTTGAAGTTTTATTGATTAAAATTTTAGGTTGTAACCCACCCTGAGCCCTATGGGAAAAGGGGAGGACATTAATTAAGTAAGTAAGTAAGTAAGTAAGTAAGTAAGTAAGTAAGTGCCACATGGAGGGACATCATTGAGTGCTACTGCATGATTGATAGGAGTTGCCAGGGTTGCCATGGAATGGTGCAAACCTGCTGTATGGCTTGAACATTTCAGAGGGACACATTTTTCCCCCTTGCAGAATGTCCTTAGGGATCAGGCCAGTGATACTGCTATCCTGGCAGTGTATCTAGAGAGGCAGACCTGCAGGGATGAAGGTCCTGGACAGCTCAGGGCTTTAAAGGTTAGTACCAAAACTTTGAACCACTCTTGGTACTCCACTGGAAGCCATTGTAGGTGGCAGAGCAATGGACAAATATACTCATGCCATGAGGTCCTCATAAGGACCTGTGCAGCTACATTCTGTATCAGTTGGAGTTTCAGGTCAGTCTCAGGGACAATACAGCATACAGCATACTATCATGTTGCATAGGTCAGGGCGTGATAAGTAGGGAGCCAGCAATCTGGCCTGGTGAAGATGGTAAAATGCCAGTTTGGCCAAATTTGCTACCTGTGCCTCCATAGAAAAGGAGGCATTAAACACCAAGCTTCTGATGGTTGCCAATGGTGTTAACAGCGCCCCATCAAGAGTTGGGAGATAGTCGCTTCCCCCCCCACCCCGGTAACCCCAACCTAGTCACAGGACCTCCAGTGGTAAGATTCAAATAATTTAACAACCGTTTCCAGCGCAACCATTCTGGTCACGTGCGGGGGTGCAAAATCAGCACTCCACCTAACTAGAGAGTCAAGCCAAGGGAGGCGGAAGTTTGACGAGACACAGAGCCTCCTCAGACTTCACCTCTGCCCAGGCCCACCCACGTCATCCTCGGCTGAGAGAGGACAAAGTCTGATGAGGGAGCCCTGCCCACATCATCCTCTTTGACAACATGGATGGGGTGGAGGGACGACAAAGTCTGACCAGGCTCTGTGCCTCGTCAGACTTTGCCCTCCCTCAGCCTTGCCCATGTCGTCCCAGGGCCCGTATTAAGGAACACGAAAGACACTGTCAGCTGAACCATCCTGAAAAATCTGCAGTTGCAGAACATGTGTTAAACAAAACTGAACATAACATTTTATTTGAGAACACTGAAATTTTAGACAATTCAGAAGCCTACTATGTCAGACTGCACAGGGAGGCCACTGAAATTCACAAACACAACTTCAATAAGAAAGAAGAGACTTTGAAGATAACCCCACATGCAATACAATGCACTTGACCACACCTTTGCATAGCAAGTTCCACCCAAACAGTTAATGATTGGTTCCCCACCCTGGGACATGGACAATATACCACACTAAACTATCCCTTCTCACTTAGACACAGTGAGAAACATACTTTTCTCTGTGATACACCTCTGAAGATGCCAGCCAGAGATGCAGGCGAAACTTTAGGAACAAAATCCACCAGAAGACAGCCACACAGCCCGGAAAACCCTCCAGAACCAGTTGAATCCGGCCGTGAAAGCCTTCGACAATACATTTTAAAAAATAACCAAATGGTTTTAATTGCAGAATATTAAATAAACATCTAACAAGTTAACTTACATCATGGAATACAATCACAATCAGAGGGGGTCCCATTTATTATTATTATTATTATTATTATTATTATTATTATTATTATTATTATTATTATTATTATTATTATTATTATTAGACCGCCCTACCCCCATATTGGTAGGGGAGGGTTGCTACATGCCAGTCTGATTTTTTAAAACATTTCCTGCCCCCTTGCTGGTTTGGCTTAGTTGTACCAACATGTACCAACAGAGTCTGGCCTGGCTCAGTTATTACACCAGAAGCAGACTAAAGCGAAATAGGCTAGAACAGTGGTTCTCAACCTGCGGGTTGCGACCCCTTTGGGGGTTGAACGATCCTTTCACAGGGGTTACCTAAGACCATCGGAAAACACATATTTCCAATGGTCTTAAAACATAAGAACTAGCCTGCTGGATCAGACCAGAGTCCATCTAGTCCAGCACTCTGCTACTCGCAGTGGCCCACCAGGTGCCTTTGGGAGCTCACATGCAGTATGTGAACGCAATGGCCTTCTGCTGCTGCTGCTCCTGAGCACCTGGTCTGTTAAGGCATTTGCAATCTCAGATCAAGGAGGATCAAGATTGTTAGGCATAGATCGACTTCTCCTCCATAAATCTGTCCAAGCCCTTTTTAAAGCTATCCAGGTTAGTGGCCATCACCACTTCCTGTGGCAGCATATTCCAAACACCAATCACACGTTGCGTGAAGAAGTGTTTCCTTTTATTAGTCCTAATTCTTCCCCCCAACATTTCCAATGAATGCCCCCTGGTTCTAGTATTGTGAGAAAGAGAGAAAAATTTCTCTCTGTCAACATTTTCTATCCCATGCATAATTTTATAGACTTCAATCATATCCCCCCTCACACGTCTCCTCTCCAAACTAAAGAGCCCCAAAAGCTGCAGCCTCTCCTCATAGGGAAGGTGCTCCAGTCCCTCAATCATCCTTGTTGCCCTTCTCTGCACTTTTTCTATCTCCTCAATATCCTTTTTGAGATGTGGCGACCAGAACTGGACACAGTACTCCAAGTGCGGTCGCACCACTACTTTATATAAGGGCATGACAATCTTTGCAGTTTTATTATCAATTCCTTTTCTAATGATCCCCAGCATAGAGTTTGCCTTTTTCACAGCTGCCATGCATTGAGTTGACATTCCCATGGAACTATCAACTAAGATGCCCAAATCCCTTTCCTGGTCTGTGACTGATAGCACTGACCCTTGTAGCATTTATGTGAAGTTTGGATTTTTTGCCCCTATGTGCATCACTTTGCATTTTGCTACATTGAATTGCCATTTCTTAGCCTACTCACCTAATTTATCAAGGTCTGCTTGGAGCTCTTCGCAATCCTTTCTGGTTCTCACCACCCTACATAATTTGGTATCATCTGCAAACTTGGCCACCACGCTACCCACCCCTACTTCCAGGTCATTTATGAATAGGTTAAAGAGCACTGGTCCCAAAACGGATCCTTGGGGGACACCACTCCCGACATCTCTCCATTGTGAGAACTTCCCATTTATACCCACCCTTTGTTTCCTGTTTCTCAACCAGTTTTTAATCCATAGGAGGACTTCCCCTCTTATTCCTTCATTGCGGAGTTTTCTCAACAGTCCCTGGTGAGGAACTTTGTCAAAAGCCTTTTGGAAATCCAAGTAGACAATGTCCACTGGTTCCCCCTTATCCACATGCCTGTTTACACTCTCAAAGAACTCTAGTAAGTTTGTAAGACAGGACTTGCCTCTGCAAAAGCCATGCTGACTCTTCCTCAGCAGGTCTTGCTTTTCTACATGTTTAATAATTTTATCTTTAATGATAGATTCTACTAATTTACCAGAAACAGATGTCAAACTGACTGGCCTGTAATTTCCTGGGTCCCCCCTAGACCCTTTCTTAAAGATTGGTGTGACATTGGCCATCTTTCAGTCTTCAGGGATGGAGGCAGATTTCAGGGATAAGTTGCATATTAAAGTGAGAACATCAGCAATTTCATGCTTGAGCTCTTTAAGAACTCTTGGATGAATGCAATCTGGGCCAGGGGATTTGGTAGCATTTAGTTTATCAATGGCTGCTAGAACTTCTTCCTTGTCTACCACTATCTTCGCTAGTTCCTCGAATTTGCCTCCTAAAAAGCTTGGTTCAGGTGCAGGAATGTTCCTCACCTCCTCTTGGGTGAAGACAGATGCAAAGAATTTGTTCAGCTTCTCTGCAATCTCCCTGTCATCTTTTAGCACACCCTTTGTCATCTAACGGGCCTACCACTTCCCTAGCTGGCCTGTAACCTGGGATAACAGCATTCCACTGGTTCTCCTCATTCCACCATGTCTCTGTGATACCCACTATATCAGGGGTAGGGAACCTGCGGCTCTCCAGATGTTCAGGAACTACAATTCCCATCAGCCCCTACCAGCATGGCCAATTGGCCATGCTGACAGAGGCTGATGGGAATTGTAGTTCCTGAACATCTGGAGAGAAACCCTGGTTCTACACTATCAATGTCCTCCTTCAAAACTCTGTACTCCTAGCTCTCCCCATTTTTTAGGAATTCGAGAGGCTTCTACTATTAGCATAGAGACACTTGTACATGCTCTGTCTCTGTCCCCTAACATGGGATTTATGTGTTTTGCCCTCTAGCCTTTTGTGGAGCACTATCACTTATCACATTGCTGTCGCCTCACTTGTATAGTGGATTTGATTTAGAAAAAACCTCCCTCCTTGTCTGCATCCCCATGGACACTGTATTCGAACCGAAGTCACCTCAGCTCCTGTCAGCTTTCCCCAAGGATCCAGTTTAAAAAGCTGTTCTGCCACCTTTTAATGTTGAGCGCCAGCAGCTTGCTTGTTCCTCTTTGGTTAAGATAGAAAGCCCGTCCCTTTTGTGCGAGACACAAATAATTTTATGGATTGGGGGGGGGTCAGTAACATGAGAAACTGTGTATGTAAAGGAACTTAGCCTTTGGCATTAGGAAGGTTGAGAACCACTGGGCTAGAAGGAAGACTGCTTCCCTTCCTGGAACAAAAGCTTAATAGGACCTTTAGAGGGCCTCAGTTCTTTGCCAGATCATCCTTCCCATCAGCCCATTTTGATATTAGTCACTGGATGACATTTGATGCACCTTAACTATGTCTCACCTGAAATCTCCTGAGACATAACAGGTCAAATTTCAGGTCTCAAAAGACACTGGGTGATCCTGCTGTTATATCCTTTAGTGAGGAAAAATCTTCATATGCTCCTTCTCCCTCCAGAAACCTTCTCCTTCCCTTCAGGCTTAGCTATGCTAATGTGTGAGTACTTGATCATATATTGTTCTAGTACTGGAATATGTAAATGTTAAATTCTAAAGAATTCAGGTTCAGAATTCGGGATTATTATTACTTTTAAGTGATGCAAAACTTTTAAATTGTAGTATTACTTTTAAAACATGTATAGCTTAAAAGTAAGAAAGTAAGAAAATTCCAAATTTTTCAAAGAAAGTAGAGTGAGGAAAGCACATTGTGTATATCCATCCAGTTGACTGAGTTACCACCAAGGTCAATGGAAAATGTTGCATCCTAAAATTCCAGAGTTTACTTTTAATCTGATGGAACGATGAAAGCCACACTGAACAGAGCAACCATGATTTACAGCTATTTTGTCTTCTGCCTGGAAAAGAAACAAGCAGACTATTTAAAACAGTAGCTGTTTTCCTCATTCATCTGTTTTGGATCAAACTAATCCTATATTTGGATGAAAGGTAGCACAAAGCTAATGTTCATGATGTTCCCAAAGTATTTACTAGTGATTTCTTAATGGCATTTGTCTAAGGATCTTGGATCATCCTTTTTCTGTGATATCATAGTAGCAGGAAAAAAATTGCTCATTAGGATGATCATTAGCACATTTGTTTTAGAATAGTAAATTACAGGAACATATTTCTAGTTTTCACAGTAATAAGAGTTCCTGCTGAAAAAAACCCTCCATCCATTAAAAATTTTTTTTTTAAATCACTAAATCAACTGCATTTGTTTCAACTACACCATGATACAAAACAGAACAAAAAATATCTTGATGTTTGTTTGTTGTACATTTATATTATCTTATTAAAGTCTTGGACAGGGCTCCCCAACGTTTTTAAGATGGTGAACACCTTTTGTATTTTGACACAGGGAGGTGGAAACAACCACAAAGTAGCAGCCATGGGAGTTGGAGCCATACACAAACCCAGAAAAAGTACAGGGGAGGAAGTAATGAAGTTGTATTTTATTCTCAACTACCTCCATCCAACCTAAGAGGCAGGCATAAGAAAGAAGGGGGGGTTAATCCAGCTAGTTAAACCAGAAACACCTAGATTGGTACCAATTATGAATTTCAAGCAACATGTACCCTGATTCTATTCTAAGAATTGCACTTGATGTGCACCAGATATACATCTAAGGTACTTAAGTTGAACTGCTTCCAAGGGATGGAAGTCTCATTAGGTAAGGTATCAGGCACTATGGCCGTTTCCGCACGGCCCATTAACGACGGCCTGGGGGCGCTAAAAACGCCGCCCCCAGGCCGCCGTTTTCTCACGAGGCGGCGCTATGCTGCAACGCAGCAGCGACCTTAATCCCGCTTCCCTCCCCTCTGGCTGCCCTCAGGCCGCCCTAAACAACAACCCTTCAAAGGGTTGTTGTTAGAGGAAGCCGTCTTCCTGGCGGTAAGGTCGCGTAACCGCTACCGGCGGGAAAACGCTAATCTCCCTTCTGCGCCCCACTCGCGATGTCCGCAAATGAGTTGTCTGCTGGGCGTCGCGAGCCCATCGCCCACACTGTCCTCCGACCTCCAGGGTACCAAAGCGTGGGCGGGGCTTCCAACGCCCAGCAGGCGCATCGACGAGGACTATCGTGCAGTGGGGCGCAAAGAAAAAGAAGAAGCGACTTCCATGCGGAGTCAGCCTGCTGTCTGTCGACCTCTGCCAGTCGGCCCGTTCGCGATGCTTGCATTACGCAAAGCGGGGTTCCGCCCTTCACGCCGCCAGAACTCTTGGCGGCGTGGGGGCGAATGGAGGCCGTGCGGAAACGGCCTTTGTTAAGGATCCTGGTCAAGAAAATGGAAACTGGTCTTTTGGCATTACAGCATCAAGAACACAAAGGATATTTATACGCACATCCAAAGTATGTTACTGAATTGTCAAACCCTACAATGAACATGAAAGAAGTTCTCAGTCTCTTCTTTCCTCTACTAGCACAAAGTGGCACTGTGATATCCTCACATGTCAGCTTCCTGGTTTGAAAGCAGGGAGAAAAGTAAATCCTGTGACAGAGATCCTTTGCATGATTCTCATTTTGTGTTATGTGATGCTGTCATGTGGGTGAGCTGTGAACGAGCTAGTCCATAAATTAGCTGCTGCTAGGGAACACTTGCAGGATGCTAAACAGGATGCATGGGGAAGATAGCTGTGATGGATTAGCCCACACTGAAGGGTTAATGTGTGTGTTAAGGTGCAGATTAGCTGGCCTTAGGAAGAGCCAAAAATGTGTACAGCATGCTCCTTATATGGAGGTACCACCTGATTGGCTGAGAGAGGTGCAGTTTGCCTATAGCCTCAGGTAGGGGAAGCTAGAAGTGCTGGTTATATAAAAACAGGAGAAAACCTGTCAGAGTAACATTTAGACACACTTGAAATCTGAATCATTTGGATCTTGATCTGAGGAGAAGTCTGACTGTCAGCAAGAGCTCTTTGAGCAGTGTAAAGCTTTGCTAAGCTGAATTGGATCGGAGTCTGTGGAAGGTGACCCGCAGCTCTGTATCCAGGCAGAGTGTATCTGTCAGTGCACAGTTCCAACCTGTCTGGGAGTGAAGTCCAGAGGGGTAGTGAAACCCAAATAGGGACTAGTGAGGGAGGAAGGCTAGGGAGCCAAGAGTCCTCTAAGCTCCAGCTGGTAGTGTGGGACAGTGGATGTACTAGTAGCTAAGAAGCTGAAGACTTTTAGTTCTCCTTGCCATATGGAAGCTGCCCTAAGTGAATGCATGGCTAAGCCCTTCAAGGGCCTTTGCACAGGCTGCCCAACAATGTGGGATCACAACAAAAGAATTAGTTCACATGCCTCTATGTTGTGTAAGGTGATGGGTGGAAAGGGGTGGGTTCTTGAATGCAATAATATCTGTTTATTTTCCACTCCAAACTCAATTCCCCAATGCATGTCTCAAAGAGAAATATTTTAACTGCACTGAGGTTTTTTTGGTTTTGTTTATATTCTTGAAATATATCACGTAGAAGCTAAAATGGAATGACAGAGTGACATTAATCATTGACCTGGACATCAAATAGTAAATCTAGTCCATAAAAACAAGACATGGAAATAATGAGGTTATTTACTTAGTCACCCATCCAATAAGGGAGTGCTCTCTTTTGTACTTTAGATTGCTTTGACCCTGTAAATTTACACGTGTCAAACAAAGCAAAGTTTCCTTTGGGAGATTATTCCTGCAAGGTCGAAAGCAATAATTCTAACAATAAATCTCAGACTAAATAACATTTATTTAAAAATTCTTTTAAAATACAATTTTTGTCTCTTATTATTCTTTTTTTCCCCTTATAGTGTTTGTTTACTGTCAGCTTTATCGCTAGTACAATCCTATGAAGAGGTAATCTGACCTAAAACCATAGATTTCAATGGATTTTGACTGGAGTAATTTAGCATAGGATTTCACTATTAATTTCCTAGAAAAGAGGAGAAGATAAGAGTTTTGGATTTATATCCCACCTTTCTCTCCTGTGAGGAGACTCAAGGTGGCTTACAAACTCCTTTCCCTTTTAATTCCATGTAGGTTGCATCAGAACATGCCTGTTCATTTATGGCTAAGGTATAACACAACACTTGGTTCCCTCCTTGTGAAAGATTAAATATTGGCATCAGGGCAGATACTAGTACATTTATAAACAATACTTTATTTAGAGGGCTTCCTTCATTTATTAGAGATTAAGAAAAGACCAGATGTTTTGTAGAGTCACATATGTCTCAAAACATTGCAAAAACAACATCAGGTGTTTTTTTGAAGTTACACAGCAGTTTATTTCATAAAGCATAAAATGTGTAACAACTGTTCTTTGATTTGTAGAACTTTGATTTATTCAGGACAACCTTGTAAGTGTTTGTGCAGATGCAGGAACTCCGAGCTGGAATCTGGACTCGGAGTTCCTGCATCTGCACAAACACTTACAAGGTTGTCCTGAATAAATCAAAGTATATATATATGGTTGTAGGGACGGTAAGTCAATCGGGCAATATATATATATATTAACTTGACCTACTGCTAAAGTGTCCTTGTATATATATAGGGACTATATATACAAGGACACTTTAGCAGTAGGTCAAGTTAATACTACAAGCAGATCTACATACAACGGTACATAAAATGAAATGTAATAATAACTTTATTTACCCCACTGGAAGAAGGAAGGAAGGAAATCTTCCTTGTTCTGTAAGCCAGACATTTCAACAGCTGACCTGACGCCATCCCCTTCACCCTTCTTCATCCAGCCTTGGATCATAATTCATATGTTCTCCATAGTTAGAACTTCTTGTAGGAACCCCTCTGAGAATGTAGGTATTCTTACAAAAATAAACTTGAGGGATTTTTGAATTCATGTGCTCCTTCCTTCCCTTCCTCATATATGACAATCTATGACTTGCCATGAAAGCTGAAGTTCTTAATTATTGAGACAGGTACATTGTAAGGACGAAACAGAAAAGGCATAAGAACATGAAGCAGGGGTGGAATGGGAAGCAAAAAAACATGATTGAGAGGAGAAAAAATCCCTGGACAAATGCCCTACTCTCAGCCCCTTAGGCCCCAATTCCACCAAAAAAAAATGGGGAAAAGAGGGAGGGAGAAAGAACCAACCCATCACATACTCCTTTTTTTTTTACATGCACAGCTTACAACAGATTTTCCTAGTGGTCAAGCTTTGGCCACTTCCGCACAGCCACGCTGGGGGTTGGGTCGGTGTACATGGCACCAACCCAACCCCCTGGGACTGTTTGCATGAATGGGATGGCGCCGCGCTGCGCTGTCGCCCGATTGACTTACCGTCCCTACAACCATCCAGCGCGTCGCCGAGGCCAGGGTACATGCCCCCCTGCCCTACGTGACCGCTCCAGAATCGCAAGGCAGCGGGCATGTCCCCAGGCCTCAGCAACGTGCCAGATAGTCGCAGGGACGGTAAGTCGATTGGGCAAGGGGGGACGGATGGGCCCTTCCAGCTGCTGCCATTCGCACTGCAGCGGCTGGAAGCTGCCATTTTCCAAAAGCCTCGCTCAGGGAGTGAGGTGGGAAAATGGCGGCTTCGCACCGCTGGGGAGGAGCGAGGGCGGCGCGGCTGCGAAGCAGCTGCACCCCCCTTGCAAACAGCTCCCTCGGGACAGCGTTTTTGCTGTCCCCAGGGTGCTGTAAAAGGCCCACGCGGAAAGGGCCTTTGTGTCCTGGAAATCATTTTACACAACTTCATCCTGCCCCCAGTCATTTCCCCCATTCTCTCTTCAGTTGTATTTGTTACATACGCACAACTGCTATAAATGTATTATTTCTAATGTTGGTGGGTTGTCAACCATGACATAGAGGAACAATCCACCCTTTTTTTCTTTTACGCAGGAACTCTAGCATGACTGCACAGTTACATTGAAGCTGCAATTCAAAAAATGATTCAACCTCCATTTCTACCATTGAGAACTACCCACACAAAATGGAAGCAAAACAAAACAAAACAACCTACTGGAGCAGGCACCATTATCTAAAGGAACAGAAACACATAACCCTCCCAAAACACTCCCCCATATTTTTTAGCCAAATGAATGCAGTAATGCAGAATAATTACTGAGGCAGACCTTTATCAATTTCACTCCTAACTGCAGACACAGTGTATCTTTGCCTTAGAATTACATCACCAGTTTGATATGAAATTGACAAAGATGATCTACTTACCCTTGCTTCTTTGTATCTGTGCCAGACCATTAACATCACAAGCTCTATGTGAAATTGACACTTCCTTAATTGCTCCTGCTTCTTATATCTGCTCAGTGATATTGCTAGTTTGAATGACAAAAATAAAAATAAAAAATTCCTTTCAAAAATGGCAGATAAGGGGAAGGAGAAAATGGCTGAAGGGACGATGGGGTGACTACATGGGGACATGAATAAGGGTTGGATTTTTGGCAGGGAAGAGAAATAAAGTTTCAATATGATCATACGCTCAAGGGAAGTTGGCTCAGAAACAGATAGAAAAATTGTGGTAAAAGTAGCAGAGAAAAATTGTAGGGAACATATTTCTGAAACCAAATAGAGAAAAAGGCATGTGGAAATTAAAGAACAAATGTAGTGTTTGGTAGCAAGATTCGTTGTGTGGAAAAGGCCAGTGTGGGCTGTTGGGGGCCTCCTGCAGCTCTTCCAGGCTTGAACATGACAATATGCTCATTTGTGTCCAGTTAGACTGGACTGGGCTCATGCATGCATAATTTACCTAAGCTTAGAAGCTTCTTTTCTCAGGCAGGAATATGCTTGGTCAAGCATGGGTGTCTCACCTGAACCAGGAGCCTCCTTCTCCATGCTAAGCTTACCTCACAATTTGCCTGGGGTAAGAACCATCTTCCAAACTTGGTTTGCCTAGGTAGAGACTGTTAGAGAGGGAATAGATTGCAAAAACGGTGGAACTGAAATATTAATTTACATAAAAATATGTAATTTGCCTAAAGATGGAAATCTACGTCTGTTGCTCCCCCCCTTTAAGCAACAGTCTTGAAGAAGCCATCAAACCTGTGATTTTTTGAAATCTTTTAGTTCTGTTTCTTTTTCCCAACACCATATTGCCCCAAGAACACTCTCTAATCCTGCACACCATCACTGCTTCCAGTGATTGGTTCCACACCACAAGCTTTAACATATCATTGGCTGTTCATCTATCCAAAACACTTCTGCTTGGCTTTAGATCTTAATTTTCTTTTCCTAAAGGATCTCCAGTTTCCCTTGTTATTTGTCCTGGCTATAGCAGGGTTTGACACCAGCTCTGCTTATTTTGGGTACATCTTCTAAAATGTTTTTGTTGCTGTTGTAAGTTTTTAGCCTTCTCCTGATTTCCCCACTTTTAAGGAAATGAAAGCTAGTAGATGCCACAAGGAAAATTCCTTCAAATGGTTAGCAGCTTGTATGCTATATTGTTATATAGATTATTTTAATATGGTTTCTTTTTCTGCAATTATTTTAAATACCAGGGAATGCAGCAGAGATTTGGCCTGGGATCTAAACTATCGTTTAGGTGAGTCCAGGGGTTGGCTTGCATTCAGCAGCAGACCTCCACAGCTTATCAACCTATATGTGAAACTCTCCTGATTTTCCATAAGGAATTGGAGACTTGTTCTCAAAACCAAGATCACAAAGCTAGTTGCCCAATTCTTTTGATCTTATACTTGGGTTGCAGAATTATTCACCCAGATTCAAGGGTCAAGCTTTTGCAACCTCATCTGAGAGTAAGCACCACAGAATATAGCCAGCAATATCCTACCATTTCTTATACAAAATGCCTCATTTGCCCACTTAAGTGGTCTTGCAGATCCTTCCAATCCAGGTTGTATCTAGGGAGGGCATGTTATTTGGTAGTTGTAGAATTGTTCTCAAAACTTGGATTGAATCCTCTCCATACTAGAGAGATTGCTAATGATACTTACCGGTGCTCCTTATATCAATTGGCCAAGGGACATGGCACTGAATAACTTTAGTGTGACTGGGACATATGCCCCCCCTCCCATCTTTGTGCCAGTAAATTTTATGTACAGCACCAGCAATTTTTTGTAGCCCTAATTATAATGTAATTGTAATTTCACATGTGAATTCCCAGGTCCTTTAACCTGAAAGACCATGCCTAGATGTTTATAAAATGAAACCTGTTCTATAGGGGTCCCATTAAGCTGCAGTGAGAGGACCCTTGGCTTATTTGCAAATACCATCCATCATTTGGGTCTTGGCATAGTTGACTTCTAGCTGATTCTCCTGGCAATAGTTAGCTAAAGAAAGCAAACCTCTCTTCATACCAGTCGATGTCCTTGATAAAAAGGACTACATCATCTGCATATAGCAACAGCAAAATATGTTTGTCAGCCAGTTCTGATAGGTGATAATCTAAGTTCTTAAGATGTGTTACAATATCAGTTATAAAAAATTGAATAGAATAGAAGTGGTGCTAGGAAGCAAGCCTGCTTCACCCCCTTTATTATGGTGTTGGTAAAGTCATTAACTCTAATTATGGTATTTTCATACAAAGCTCATATCAGGAAAAGAAGCTGTTTATCAATGGAAGTTTTGCTTAATTTTTCCAAGAAAATATCCCTTAATATTTCGTGAAAGGCAGATTTGAAATCTATAAAGGCTGTAAAAAAGATACCATGGCATTAGAATATTGTGCTATTAAATGATCAAGAGTCTTACGACGATCTAAAGTGGAACGTCTCCCTCTGAGCCATCCTTGTTGCTCTGTTAGACAGTTGCCTTGTTCAAGCCAGCCTCTCAAATGTCTCACATAAAGTTTTCTTATTGTACTAAGCACATTTCTCAGTCTATATCTGATGGGTTCATTCCTTCCTATTCCTCTCCTTACTATAATAGCCACCTCCCATCCTTTTGGCAGCCTTACGGTTCTGTCTTTTTAAAAATAGTTTTTTTTACATTTTCCACAAAAAATTACAGAAAAGGGGGAAATATTTTGAAAAAAACAAGTAAATATAAGCAATAATAGCATTACATGGATCTGAACTGATAGCTTTGCTGAGTCCTAGTTCTGACTAACTTGTGTACATGAATTGACAAAACCATCTTAATAAGTCTTCTTTTATTCCCCCCCCCCTCCCCGAACTGAGAGGTGTTTTTCAACTTAACTGCTTGTCTGAGTTGTTCCCATGTCACCAATATTGACTCATTCTTTTTGGTTTGAATGGTTGTTTTATATTGTATTTTGAGTTCTTTTGTTTCCTTCAGTGATTCTGAAGTTGGATTACGTGTATACTTGGTTCTGATTAGTTCTAAGAGCTTGCTTAAGTACCCTGCATTCCTTATTAAACCATGATTTGGAAGATTTATTTGTCAATTTCCTCTAATTAGAATTTATATTAATCAAACCTCCCTGGTTTTCTTCAAAGTGCTCATATTCATGGAGGAATGTAATAGCATTCACTCTACCAGCAGTGGTGTAGTGGTTAATAGCAGGTGTACCCTAATCTGGAGGAACCAGGTTTGATTCCCTGCTCTGCTGCCTGAGCTGTGGAGGCTTATCTGGGGAATTCAGATTAGCCTGTGCATTCCCACACACACCAGCTGGGTGACCTTGAGCTAGTCACAGTTCTTCTGAGCTCTCTCAGCCCCACCCACCTCAAAGGGTGTTTGTTGTGAGCGGGGAAGGGAAAAGAGTTTGTTAGCCCCTTTGAGTCTTCTATAGGAGAGAAAGGGGGATATAAATTTTGTTGTCTTGTTAAAAACCTTTATGATATTTCATTTGAGGAGTTCAATTTAACCAGTTTAGTCAAATACTAGCTGCAGTTGATTCATGAGAAAACTACATTTCATATTAAGAGGTTGTGGTAGACTTTAAAACTTCTTGGCAGGGAGGCTTTGGGCACATTCTGGGCACACTCATGCGGGAGAAAAAGTAGGGGGGGGGGCTGGTGATCATTAATGGGTTATAATGCCCAATGCACCCTTCTTTTCCACCCTCTGTCTTGTGCTCTGCTGAAGTGTTGCAAGCCCTGGAGGAGCCTGGAGTCAAATACGACAGAACAGGTCAACAAGGGCTCCTTCCGCACATGCAGAATCATGCACTTTCAATCCGCTTTCACAGTCACTGGGGAAGTGGATTTTGCTATTCTGCACAGTAAAATCCATCTGCAACATGCATTGAAAGTGGATTGAAAGTGCATTATTCTATGTGTGCGGAAGGGGCCAAGGTGACTCCCATGGCTCATTCCCCTGTTCTTCCCAGGATTCAAGACAGAACTGGCACATTATGCCCCAGCTGTTTCTTCATGAGCCCAGAGCTTTTCCATTTTTACTGTGAGCTCTTCTGCAATATCTTCCACACTTACGCAGACAACCTCCATTTCCTGCATTCTGATTGGCTGAATCTCCCCCCATTCCCCCCACTCACTTTCACTATTTTAGTTTTAAATGACTCTGAACACAAAACAGGCACTGAGAATCAGTGCCCTGCCCCCCCCCCCGACTAAAATCCTTGCATGTGTGAAAGAATCACCATTCTCTACCCCCTCTGTCTAAAACCCTTACAAGGTGCAAAAAATTGCCCTGATTCTGCTGTCAAGGAGTTTTTAACGGCAGTGGAACCTTCCGGAGTAACGAAGGAGCGTTCCAAAAGAACCTCAAATTCGGTGGTTTTTGAAAGGTGCAGAGCAAAGCCAATACCGCAGGGTGGTGCCGGGGCAACAACGTGGCAGAAACTGCAGTACCGGGAGCAGTGAAGAACTCCCGGCTGCACAGGAGTATTCTCTGTTTTCATTTGTGCAGAGGGTTTGAGGGAATATTCAAATGTTATATGTTGATAAAATAATGCAAACGTGTAATTACTTCACAAACAGTTCATAGAGGTCAGCATAATTTATTCAAGCATTTCAAAGATTTGTTGGTTATGTACAGTGGTGGGATTCAAATAATTTAACAACTGGTTGTTTACAAGCACCATTTTAACAACCGGTTCTGCCAAATTGGTACAAACCTGCTGAATCCCACCATTGATTATGTATGTATATATACCGGTAAATAAAAATATGTGTATAATATGTGGGGGCATCAATTTGTATTTTTGCCACCCTTAAAAAAAATGTAGATGCAGCTCTGTTCCAATTCCTGGAAAGACATTCCAAGGGCTGCGGGGCTGCACAGAGGAACAGCTGTGAAGTTGATTGGGCTGGGGGAGGGTGACAAGGAGCCTAACTTGTTCCTCATTCCTGTCCTGCAAGCTGAGCTCTACTGAGAAAACAGGTCAATTCCATCCCCTTGTCCCTTCTCACCTCAGTCCTCTATCCCTCAGCATTGTTCCTCTGTATGTATCCTGCAACCTCAGCAATGGTATTATTCCAGGGCCAAGAAGAGCTGCAGAAAATAAAAAGGAATGTGGGAAACTCTGTGGGGCTTCTGCTTGTGGATGGAAGGCTGCGGCCCAGCGGATTTACTTCTGGATAGATATGCATAGAATAATACTGTGAGCTTCTGGTGGATTACCTTGTTGGAGTTTGACCACCAGTTGTGTGACTATTAGGTAGTAGCTGTGTTTCATTCAGATACTCTCTTTGAGGCACATGAGCATCTGGGTGATATGCACTGATCTGTTTAGAGCATTGCATGTAAACATGCTTTAAAAGAAAAAGAATCTTGACCAACTTTTTTTATTATTGGCTGCCAGTGAGTGAATACTATATTTTTAAAACCTTACAAATTCATTGCTAAAGGTAAAAAACAACAACTATTTTTAAATAACCTGCAAAAGACAGACTTATATTCATTACAGATGTGTTTTGGTAAACATGTTATATTATACATTGTGAAAGAAATCAGATTAGCATTTCTGTCTGTCTTTTAAAATGCACATCTTGAAATGTTTTCCATAAAATAGTTTCCCCCACTTGTACCGATCTCAAATGCCAACAAACATTTAGCAGTCAACACATGCCTTTACAAGGCTGCTTCTGTAGGAAGTAAGCCAGAGGCTATGATCCAGACAAACAGATCACCTAGAGAAGCCAAAGTGCCATAACAGCAAGATGTTCCAGAGCTAACAATGGAGAAGCTGTGGCAATACTTGTGACACTCATTTACTAATCACCGCCAAAACCATCAAGTTACATTTCAAAAATGTACAAAACCATGTATTCCTGGTGCTGCTTTGGTACTAATGTCACTGAAAGCACTGGTGTGTGGTCATGCGACACATATACACAATGTAGCTCCCACACTAAGCTATGCTGAGAGCTAATTCAAATGTACTAATGTAGGTTTTATAGTAAGCCTTTTTAAAACTTCTCCCTTTTCAGATAAAAGGGAGACCACTCACATGAAAGTACTTCAATCTCTGACATCCCCCATACATGAAAACCTGCTCCCATGTCACATGTCCATGTCAAAGCCTTCCTACATATCCAACGAAAGGATGCTGCAAATTTTCCTGCAAACACATTCAGTGTTTGAACTTACCATATTCAAAGGTAGTCATCAGGTGAGCTGATCACCTGATCTGTTTGATTTTTGCCAGTCAACTAAAACTAATTTGGGGTGTTGTGTGGTTTCCGAGCTGTATGGCCATGTTCTAGTACAGTGGTGGTGAACCTTTGGCACTCCAGATGTTATGGACTACAATTCCCATCCGCCCCTGCCAGCAAGGCCAATTGGTCATGCTGGAAGGGGCGGATGGGAATTGTAGTCCATAACATCTGGAGTGCCAAAGGTTCGCCACCACGGTTCTAGTAGCATTTTCTCCTGACTTTTCACCTGCATCTGTGGCTGATATCTTCAGAGGATCCTCTGAAGATGCCAGCCACAGATGCAGGTGAAACGTCAGGAGAAAACACTACTAGAACACAGCCATACAGCCCAGAAACCACACAATACCCCAGTGATTCCAGTCGTTAAAGCCTTCAACAATACATAAAACTAATTTGCATCATATTGCACAAAAACAATGTGATGCAAACTGATCAGCAGCCATTAACATCACTAAAGACTACACAAACAAACAGCAAAAAATAGGAAACCCAAGGGGTAAGAAGAATATTAGCCAGTGTTCGACTAGTTTGATTGTGATCTAATTCACAAGAACTGCTCCTGCTAGGATGCCTGACAAATAACATTGTTACACTGAGCCCCGCTGTGGCAAGGGGGAAGGGGAATATAAATCAAAAGAATAAACAAATTAGCTTCAATATGGTGTCTGTAACATGGACACAAGTTTGAAGTAAATAGAAATTGGTTTTTATTCACAGAACAGGGTCTGCCAGTTTGCATTTGCTTCACATTTAAATGTACTCCACATTTATCTTTTCAAGATAAAATATTTTGGACACACATGGATACACTGCCCATACTGAATCAGACAGTTGGTCCATTTAAGTCAATATTGTCTGCTCAGACTGGCAGCAACTCTCCATGGTCTCAGACAGAGGTCTTTCAGATGACCTATCACCTGATACTGGAGATGCCATATACTCTTTATGCCAAGCAGATGCTCTGCCACTGAGCAATGGCCCTCTTCCAGTCTTGAACTGCAGGAGCCCAATGGATCAAAATCCCTTCCACTGCCTACAAGCTGTTTGGGCTGATACAGGCAAATCACTGTGGTGTTGTTGCTGCCACTCAAGAGTCAATTCCCAATACTGCAAAGCAATGGGGATTGTCAGGAGAAAAATGATGAGATAAACATTTTACATAAATTCTATTCACATACTGAAAAGATGAACAGCAGCATAAGCTTTAATCATGTTGATTTATTTTAATTAAAATGTATAAACTTCTTTTCTGAGAGTTTAACAATGTACAAGATCAAATAAAAGCATAATTAACTGCATTTTTGCCATCCCCAGGCCGCCGTATTCCGCCCGTGCAGAAGGGGCCATAGAGTTGGAAGAGACCCCAGGGGCCATCAAGTCCAACCCCCTGCAATGCAGGAACACAATTAAAGCACTCCTGTCAGATGGCCATCCAGCCTCTCTTTAAAAACCTCAAAAGGAGGAGACTCCACCACACTCTGATGTAGTCCATTCCACTGTCAAACAGTCCTTACTGTCAGGACATTTTTCCTGGTGTTTAGGTGGAATTTATTTTCCTTCACCTTGAACCCATTACTCCTAATCTCTGGAGCAGCAGAAAGCGAGCTGGCTCCCTCACCAACATGATGTCCCTTCAAATCTCTAAACATGGCTATCATGTCACTTCTTAACCTTCTCTTTACCAAACTAAACATAGCCACCTCCCTAAGTCTCTCCTCATAGGGCATTGACCTTTTATCATTTTGGTTGCCCTCCTCTGGTCCTGTTCCAGTTTGTCAGTGTCCTTCCTGAATTGCGGTGCCCAGAACTGTACACAATATTCCAGGTGAGGTCTAACTATACTACTATTGATACTGCCCAGAATCATATTGGCTTTCTTGGCTGCTGCATCACGTTGCTGAATCATGTTCAGTTTGTGGTCTACTAAGACTCCCAGATCCCTTTCACATGTAGTGTTGTCAAGCCAGTTGGCACCCATCCTATATTTGTGCATTTCATTTTTTCTGCCTAAGTGTAGTATCTTACATTTATCTCTGTTGAAATTCATATTGCTTGTTTTGGCCCAGCTCTCTAACCTGTCCAGGTCATTTTTAATTCTGACTCTGTCCTCTGGGGTATTAGCTACCTCTCCTAATTTGATGTCATCTGCAAATTTGATTAGCATGGCCTCTATTCCATTATCCAAGTTGTTGATAAAAATATTGAATAGCACTGGGCCCAGGACAGAACCCTGTGGCACCCCTCTAGTCACTTCTCTCCAGGATGAAGTTGAGCTATTGATGAGCATCCTTTGAGTTGGATCAGTCAACCAATTACAAATCCATCTACTAGTAGTCTAGTCCCTATTTCACCACATAATTCAAAATACACACTCCTTCTACCCTATTTCTCCCCTATCCATATACCACTTGAATATTACTAAAGAAAGCAAATATACTACAGAGATATGCACATTTAAAAAATACTGGGGATATTCAGATTCTCTGATACAGTTTAAGGGCTCAGTATTCCAAAATTGTTTGGGTTTCAGCATAAATTATGGAAGGCTTCGGAGTGGCAGTTTTCCAACTAAACGACACCAGACTTCAGAATCTATTGCTGCCATTGAACCCCAAGTTCTATGGAATTCTGAACAAGGTGTCCCCAGAAATTATACTGGTCTCCATTGTTTCCTATGGGGCCAATAGTCAAAGGTACAAGAACAATGACCATTCAGAAGCCAAAATTCAAACAGAACCAACAAGCTCAACAGAGCCCATGTCAAACTAGAGAATTCTGGCAGAACAACAAGCCAGTGTGGCAAACCCAGCAGAACCGATTTTTAACCAGAGAATGCAGCTTAAGCAAGGGGCACTATTGCAAACCCGACAGAAACAGTCAAGCCACAGAAGCCAACCATAACCCAGAACCAGTGTGACATGCCCCACAGAAACAATGTCAAACCTGGCAATCTAAGGCAAGCCTATCTTGTGTTTTTTTTTTAAAAAAAAAGCAAAAACCTTAAATATCTAAATACCTACAGTGTTACTAAAACCTAACCAGAAAGTTTCTGCTGCAACAAGTAACCTTTTAACAACTAGCAGAAACACTCCAAAACTCCACAAAAGCAGGAAGAATCTGAAGAATTAATCTGGCATCTGATATATGCTGAAAATAAAAGAAACATTTCTACACTTGTCTTGTTTTTTAATGAAGGAAAGATAATTTTGTGATCATGACAGAACTCCATCTACTGAAGACATTTTCTCCTTGTTTCTATGGAGTGGGGAGCAGTTTGCATTTTTTTTTTTGCAATGCTTCACAAGTGAAAAGTAAAGCAGAGAATGAGGAGTAAGAACTTTTGAAGTAATAAAATTTAAGTGCATAAAATAAAAATCCAGCAGCTTTCAAATTATTATGAAACTGAAATAGTACATTGTGTTCAGCATTTATTTTATGCAGATGTCATACAAATAATACTTACATTCTGAATGGCTTTATTGACCTAAGAATATTTATTACAAGAGTCTGTGCAATCCTTCCTAGTAGTTTGTTTGTCTGAAATTTGCTTATTATCCAGTTGTGAGGTATGTAGCTTCCAAAAGCTGAACTTCTGCTGCTGTTGCCAAACCAGCATCTAAAATGCCTGCCCATTTTCAACAGCTAATTTAAAATTCTTTTTAAATATATATTTTTCCCACTAAGCAGCAGTAAACAGCCCAAAAGATGAGAAGACTTCAGAAGTGATACACTGGCAGAATGAGACCAGCTAGAAAATGAAATCCCTATACAAAATGCTGCCAAAGTCTCTGCTTGAAGTAATAAGGGCAGCCCTAATTTATTCCATCAGAAATGTTTGGTTTCCACCAGTGTATGAATTCCTGGGCAGATGTGAATTGAGTGCTACTGGTGTTCTGATGCCAAACAGCCACATATGCCATCTGGTCCAATCCACATCTCCCTCCTCCCTGTCAGAATTTTTTCCAGCTAAATAGGAATAGGCAGAAACAATAAATATCTGCAGTGCTTAATAGATTGAGCATTTTTAAACCATGAACGTATTTTGGAGCCATACTCTCGCTACCTTTGAAAAGAACTTACAGTGGATCTGAAGAATATGCCAAAAATGAGATGAAATTGGCAGATATAAAGCATTTGTGCACTGATGAAGGTCAAGTGTTTGTGTCTTTTCATGTCAAAATAGGGAAATGAAGAGGGACTTGAGAAAAATGTTCAAATTGAAATATTCCTTGGAAGAGAAGTGTAAGCGACTTTTTGACCCTATTGAGGAGAAAGCTGGGAGTATAAATGAAAGTAAATAATTTTAAAATGTCTAAAACTTGCATTGGGTTTTTTACATGTGACCTGAAAGGCCTTTCTGGCAGGGGAATGATGGAGACATTTTGCTTTACTTAGGTGCTAAGCAGACAGAGTTGCACAGATGGTGAGTAAGAAACAGAGACACAGTTCAATTCTGCACAGAATGTGTATAACGGGTTGCACCCGTGATAAATGAACCTGTTTCTCTTTTGTTCTGTTTGCATGGTCCCATGTTCAGGGAGTGATCTGGCTCCTCCTTGTACCTTTGCACAAAGGCGCTTTGTGAGTGTGTTTTTTTTTAATTTTGTTGGAAAAGAGGCAACACAGGCATCACAATCTTCAACCAGTCAGATTGGCTGGCCCAGTGGCCACAGTTTGATTTTATGTGTCCAGTCGTTCCCAGTCCATTGGCCTGCCATTGGTGGCCATGGTGTGGAGAGCCCTCCCCCCATCTTCCGACCATCCTGGAAGCCACCATTGAACCTGAAGCAGGGTGCTTGGATAGGCGCACAGTTCGGAAGCCAGGACAGCAGTGGCCAGCATGGAGCTGGAACAGCTGTGCAAACTGTTTCTAGAGCTCTGTGAGAATGCCTGGGGATGCTGCAGGACACCACTCCAGTGGCCCCTGCCACCATGCTTTGAGCCAGAGGTGTCTGCCAGTATGGGGGCACAAGGACAGCACAGATACTGCTCCAGCCAGCATCCCTGCCCTGACCCTGTTGTGGTCACTGCTGTTGGTATAGTTCCCTCCATCACTGCTGGTCCTGAGCCATGTGCAGCTGCAAGTATCCCCCAGCCCACAGCAGGGGTCTGATCAGGAGAAGGAGAAGGGGGATGACAAGAGGGATGGGCTCACACAGAGGTGCCACCTGGCCACCCTGCATGCCAACACATCTGTCTTGTTCCCCCCTCCCACAGGTCATGGCTGGATTCATGCAGCTGGGCTTCCCTCACTGTGTTGGAGCCACAGACAGGTGCCACATCGCCATCAGACACCCGGGAGGGGTGCCAGGAAGTACATCAACCACAAGATGTTCTCCTCCATGCTGCTCCTGGCCACCTGCAACCACACAGGCAGGCTCTACAATGCTGAGGTGGGCCACTCCGTCCACAGCAACAATGTCCATGCCTTCCTGGATTCCCACTTCTGCAAAACCATAGACAGGGATGTGTACATCCCAGGCAGCCCAACACTGACTGTTGATGGTGTTGATATTCTATCTCTGGTTCTCAGGGATGGAGCCTTCCCCATGAGAAAATGGCTTGTGAAGCCATATGCTTCAGCCAATGGTGGGATTCAAATAATTTAACAACCTGTTCCGGTGGTAGGATTCAAATAATTTAACAACTGGTTTTATACAAGCTGAAGTGGTGCGAATCTGCTGAATCCCACCACTGGCTCCAGTCCATAATGCCAAGGAAAGGCACTTCAATTTCAGACTGTGCCAGGCCAGAAATGTGGTTGACAAGGCATGGTGGCTCTGCCTTCTGTCAAGGCCCCTGGTCATGGCCACAAATGTCCCGACACTCATGGCTGCCTGTGTGATGCTACAGAACATCTGTAAGAGTAAAGGCCACGCCACCTCAGAGACTGACACAGTGGCCTGCTGCTGTCACAGCTGCCTAAGGAGGAGGCTGTGGTCAAGAAACCTGCCCATCACACGTACGGAGATGACGCCAAACTCAGGGAGGGCAGGACTGTAAGAAACACCCTTTCAAGGTTTCTCCACAAAGGCTGCACAAGAGGACACACTGGCCACATCAGTCCACACTGAGGGGGATCACTGCTGGCCATGGGACCACCCTGTTCACCCTGGCACCCATAGAAAATGTGGGTATGAGCTGCCTGTGGCATAAACCAATTTGTCAGTGCTGCTGGCTGCCATCATGTAGGACTGACAAATGTGAAATAAAGATGTTCTGTACCATGCAGGTGCTTGTGCTCACTGTCTCTGGAGGTGGGGTGGGGGGAACACATGGGGAGGCCAAGGGATAGGTGGGTGCCACATTGCCACAGTGGGGAAGGGGGAAGCACACAGGGGCCACTGCCCCACAGATGGCACTCCTGGCCTGCCTCAGGAGCAGCCCAGCAGGGGCAGCAGCCCTGGGACCCAGAGGGGAATGATTGGGTGGGAGGGTGTTGGTGGGGTGCTCCAGAGCCCGGGCCCTAGGACAGGTGGCTCCCAGCCGGGCTCTACAATAACCCACTAATGCCTTCAGGGACCTCGACATCACCTGCATAGTCACGTGGCCAATTGCTGCCCTCTCCCACCACAATTCCCGGCCTCCCATCCTGAAGGCATTAATTCATTGCCAGCATGCCAACCTGATACAGGGGAATCTACTGGCAGGCAGAGGAGGTGGGCCTACTGCTCCAAGCAGTCTGAGAAAACAATTTTGCCAGGTTGCTCATGGGCAGCACCCACCTCCCAAACAGGCAGGTCTACAGTTCTGGACACTGCCAGAGAACAGAGCACTCTGGTTATATTTCCATTCAACCTGCTCTGACTTAATAGAACTCGTCCACAAAGCTCTCTCACCACTCAGACCTCTCCCTGAGCAAACTCCTCAGAACTCTCTCCAGAATTCCTGTACACTGGTTATAGAACTCTTTCCCCCCCCATTCCCTCTAGCCAATCACATGGAGTTCTAATTTTAACCCTTTGAGGTCTTCATTTTATTTGCCTGAATGTGTCTGTATCTATTCATCACAGGGAGGAAAGGAAGGGGTTGGCCCTTCAGTGGGCACCATTAACCCACAATTAGTTTTAGAGCCTATTGAATTTGTTCATAACAATGGGCTTCATTGCTAGCTTCAAATAAGTGCTGTACCCAGTTGTTACCTCCAGTTGTTAGCTATTAGCTCTGCCAGAGAAAAGGCAGTTGTTAGTTAACTGATTAGTTAACTTTATTTATAGTCTGCCTTTCTCACCAAGATTCAGTGCTGCTTACAAAATATTCAAAATATAATAAAAGCATAATATACAATACAAAGACTGGGTAAAAAAAGGAAAATTAGAAGTAAGATAATACACACAATAAAGAATTCAATAAACTGCTATCCCATCTCCTTTATAAAAGCACCCTCCTGAACAATTCCATTTTATTACAGCCCTATTCCCTTTATAAAAACGTCCTCCTGAATGCTAAGAATGTGTTAAGAGATTGTTGGATATTTGAATGCATTTTTAAACAAAACCAGAGCTTGTGAATTAATGGAGCTGTTCCTTTCCACATCTTGCATATTACTGTGAATGTCAACACTGAAGTAAGGCATAGTCATGGAACAGGTTTTACCCTTCTAGAACATTCTGAGAAAGGAAGCAAACCTCTGAATACATAGTCACCACTCTGGCCTGTTATTATTCTACATGAGAGAATTCTTAATTTTCAGGAACTCTTTCCCTTTCCTGTCTGAAAATAGAAAAGAATGAGTACTGTAATACCTCGGGATAGTCTTGGGTTTTTAGATAGAACTGTCTTGTCTGTTCATGGTTCCAGGTGCTGCATATAAGTATTTATAAATTTGGCCACATTGAGAAAGCAAAATACCAACCTATGAGTCTATGTGTTTGCACAATACACACCCCAAATGAGACTGGTTGTCTCTGTGATACATTCTGTTCTCTTCCTCCTTACAGTTTTGCATTCCTCTTTATAAATCTATATGTCTTGGCCTAAAAACATAGAGAACACTAATCTGGAGTCCAAATGAGGCAATTTTACCATATTTGTTTTATTTTCAGAACATTATGTCTTCACCAAGAATGCTGGTTCAGGTACTTTAATACTGGATATACGTTTCAGGAGTTACTAAAATCACTTCTGTATCTTACTAGCAACAGAAATCATCTTAAAAAGGAATATAACATTTGTGATTTGGTTTCAGCACTTAGCATGTGTGTGGCAAAAACTTGAACTTGAAACTTTCTGATGCTGACGATCTCAGTGTGATTAGAAATGATGACAACAGTCACCATCTGTAATAACTCTGGAGTTTCTGGCTTTCCAAAATCTCTTTTCAGGCAAATTTCAAGGAACAGAAGACATACAACAAAGAGTGGAGGTGGGAGATTCGGCTCTGACCACTGTACCATGCTGCCTCTGAGTCCAGCAGAATGGCACCTGTGCAACAACCAGCCTCCTGTATGTGTGGCATACCAGGTTGCAGCTCTGCGGAAAAGCAGCACATCAGTCAAAAAATTGCTGCTGCCTGGCTGTGAAACTGACTGGTAGCCTGAGCATGGTGGTTGGTTGGAAACTGATGTTTGGAGGGTAAGAACATAAGAACATAAGAACTAGCCTGCTGGATCAGACCAGAGTCCATCTAGTCCAGCATTCTGCTACTCGCAGTGGCCCACCAGGTGCCTTTGGGAGCTCACATGCAGGATGTGAAAGCATTGGCCTTCTGTTGCTGCTGCTCCTGAGCACCTGGTCTGCTAAGGCATTTGCAATCTGAGATCAAGGAGGATCAAGATTGGTAGCCATAGATTGACTTCTTTTCCATAAATCTGTCCAAGCCCTTTTTAAAGCTATCCAGGTTAGTGGCCATCACCACCTCCTGTGGCAGCATATTCCAAACACCAATCACACGTTGCGTGAAGAAGTGTTTCCTTTTATTAGTCCTAATTCTTCCCCCCAGCATTTTCAATGAATGCCCCCTGGTTCTAGTATTGTGAGAAAGAGAGAAAAATTTCTCTCTGTCAACATTTTCTACCCCATGCATAATTTTATAGACTTCAATCATATCCCCCCTCAGCCGCCTCCTCTCCAAACTAAAGAGTCCCAAACGCTGCAGCCTCTCCTCATAAGGAAGGTGCTCCAATCCTTCAAACATCCTCGTTGCCCTTCTCTGCACTTTTTCTATCTCTTTGAGGGAGGGAGGAACTTCTGCTTCCTTAAACTGAGCCTGAGGAGATTATGGAGGAGCCCAGAGAGGAAACTGCCCAGGAGTCTTTGGTCTACCTCTGACATCCATCTTCATCCAGAGCCACTGCTGCTGGAGGTTCCACCAGTTTGCCCTCATCTATTCACAGACTGAGGCTCGGGAGCCTGTCAAAAATCAGTGCCTGATGGTGAGGAAGGAGGAAAAAAGGGAAGGAAGAGAAAAGCATGGAGGGAAAGCATGAGGGAAATGGGGAGAAGGAAGGAAGGCAAGATAGAGAGGCAAGGATAAGGAAGGAAGAAAAGATAGAGAGATAAGGAAAAGAAAATAGAGAAACAGAGGAGGGCAAAATTAATGAGCAGAAAAAAGTGAAAAAAGAAGAAAAGGGCAAAAAGAAGGATGGTGAGGAAAATGACTCATGAACAGAGAATGGGAGTTCCCAACCTGAACAATTGTTCTCAAGGTGAGCAAGTGCATCAATGTTGGATCTGGCAATAATATTTAATATCATTGTCTCATAGCTGTCTCATAGCTCCATGTGTTTCATGGAGGAACACAATCGTTTTTTTGTGAAACTGTTCATATCATTGGCATTACAGCATACATCTGTAATTTATATCTCATGCTCGCAAACTATTTCTGGCATTCTGACTCAACTATCAGGACTAATAGAACTGAACGTTTTTTTAGCTGTCCTTTAATACGTCATTTCTCCAGGTATCACAATGATGCAGAATAAATAAATACATTTTATTGTTACCTATATAATGTATATTTATATGAAATAATTACGAAAATATGGTATGATTGTGGAGTACCGTTTCTAATCTGGTTACTATGACCTAATCTGTCCTGTGGCAAGGCCTTGGAAAAAAGATTGGTAAACATTTAATTGCTGTGAAATGATTCTGTCTTGGAGGAGGTACCCCCCATCTGTACATACATAGCCACTTTTCAGCTGTACGGAAGGGCCTCTGTGTGTGTGTGTGTGTGTGTGCGTGTGTGCGAGCGTGTGTGTGTGTGTGTGTGTGTGTGTGTGTGTGTGTGTGTGTGTGTGTGTGTGTGTGTGTGTGTGTGTGTGTGTGTGTGTGTGTGTGTGTGTGTGTGTGTGTGTGATGGGAACAATGTTTAGATTCTGGGACAAGTAGAGTGTGAAACAAATATAGAATATTGCTGAATATTTCTCTCCCTTTTTCTCTCTGAGGATTTGGTAAGGGGTAGTGAATCTGCTTTAGTCATGCTTTTTGGTCTGTTCCCTCTTGGTATATATACAAATAAAGCAAATGGTACAAAAACACCATAACATTCCTGTGTTTCCTTCAAAAGCAGTTAACCCAGATAAGAACTATCCCTGGAACATCTTCATTTTCTGAGAAGAAGAAGAAACATGTTACCTTATAAATAACTATAATGCAAATGTAGCAAGATATTAACTATTTTATGTTTAAAAGTTCTAATGTTAGCCTATAATTTGGTAACAGTTACACTCATGTAACTTGGTGGTGGTTCAAAATCATCATCACTGGCATAGAACTCCAGGTATACCCACACAAGGGCCATTTACACACTTGTGGTCTCCTTTGCATTGAGCATACATTCCCTCCAGATTGAATTCTCTGTAACACTTATGTTTTCCCCTTTCCCAAATTCACCAAGCCTTAGATCAGAGAATCTCAGTGGTTTCCAAAATTACTGAAAATGTGACTTTTCCTCTCTCTTCACAGGGAAAGCAAAGATAAACACCATATGTTTAGCTTGCATTAGACTTTCTTGTTCTTCTCCACCTTCTCCCACCCAATCAATAGTAGTTCCTCCCACTCTTTGGGCAACAATTCAAAGGAATCCATAGAGCTTTCTTTTTCTAAAAAAAAAAAATTAACACTGTTGGTCTATCACTGGAGCAGTAGACCAGTGAAATCTTCATGAAATTTCCATGGTCTAGCAAAATAATTCTAGACCAAAGTGGCACACTCAGGGGGAAAAAAGCAGCAGAGAGCAACCTCTCCAGCTGGCGATTGCAAGGAGAGAAAAGGTGGTTAAATTAGCAGATTGCCTTGGATGAAGACTCTTTGCAGCTGGAGAATCCCATTTAAACAAAAAAAATGGGAAAACCCACTGCAAAACTGACAACAGTGGGGTAAGGGTCAGGGATATCTGCCTTAGGGAGGTAATTTCCAATTGTTGCCATTACTTATCTGCCTCGTTGTAGTTTATTTCCCTTCCAGTCAGTATCATTTAAACCATTTCCAAGTATTCATCTCTATCATGGGATCAGCTACCAAATGAAGACACATAAAGGCTTTACACTGAGAGGACACATTACAGCTCCTTTTAATACCAGAAGATGTATTGTGGTGTGAAATGTGAAGCAAATCTACATTATATGTGTATTTAAGGCTGTTTTTGCATGGCAAAATTACACCAGGGTTGAACCAGGATCATATATATTTGGGCTTTTTTATCCCAGTTTCTCCCTTTGCTCGGCTCCCTGCTTCTGCCCAGGAGCAGAGTTAGGTCCAGTAGGAAATACTACAGTTTGCTCCACATGAGCCAGACTTCTGTATTTACTTTGGAAGCATATCTAGGCATGCCCAGTGGCCTGCATTCTGATTGGCTGTTGTTTTTGAGTAGCAGCTTGAATGAACATCAGGCAGGGAGATCAGGCAGCTGGGTGGGAAAAATAAACCGGTCCTGCTCCAGATTGGTTTTTCCATGGTACAGGCACAAACAATGTCACACCAGGATTTTTAAAAAGAACCTCCAAACTGGTGATTTTTGAAAATCTCAGGCTAAGGTAAATATCGCGGGGCAACACCAGGGCAGACCCTGTGCAGCTTCAGGAACTGTGCAGAATTCCCGGCCGCACAGATATTTTCTGTTCTCACCCAGGGATATTTTGACTGTGCAAAAACAGCCTAAGAGTCCCTATCATGTGTTTTTCACCAAGTGTTTTTTAATCATGTGACTGTTATTTCAAAGGATGCTAAGTCTGGCAGTCATAAAGTAAGCAAGTTTATGCTTTGTTTTGTTGTTAAGTATAAAACAATATGCAAGATAAAATAAAAAATACCTTCTTACTGGGAAGAAATTTTATTCCATTCAAAAGAATCCTAATCACATCTGTATCTCCTAAAGTCAGACTTTGAAAAATTATGAAGTCAAACTGTGCAATATCAGAAGCACAATCCTGAAAGATCGCACATGTATATTGTTTCTGGTTTCTTTCTTGGCTTAAATCCAGCATAGCTAGCTTGGCAGCTTGCTTGGCTCTCTCCAGTGAAAACAAAGTGTACTTGGAGATCTGGAGAAAAATGTCTTGTCCATTTAATAGAGGCTTAATATCTGAAAATGGGCAGTTGTAGCTTTTCCATGGCATAGAGATAAATAGCATCATCAGGTAAATAACATCTTATTAAACCTTTGTTAAAGGGACAGGACATATTTTCTCCAAGCATGTGAAACCCATATATATGCTTCCTGAATATAAACACACTTTAAAGAGGGATGTGGGTAAATTGTAATGTGAATGTTATAAAGGGGGACATCCTCCCCCCCCCCCACATTCCAATGAGTGTTAACAAAGTATTGTCGAAGGGTTTCACGGCAGAAATCACTGGGGCGTTGTGTGGTTTCCAGGCTGTATGACCATGTTCTAGTAGCATTTTCCTCTTGCTGGGAGAATGATGATTTCTGAATTGGAATTGAGGTCTTTGATGACTTTTCTTTCTTTCCTCGTTATGTTACTAATGCTGCTAGAACACGGAAACCACACAACATCCCAGTGATAACAAAGCTTTCTTGTGTGACCTGTGTGATGCAAATATCCCAATACCTCTCATCTCCTTTTCCCAGCTGCGTGGGTGGGGGAAGGGAGGAGTTTCTGTTGGCTATATCTAACTGTGTCTTGGCCTGGCTATGGAGAATTATGGTTATTGCCTTGCATAGTACTTCCAAAAAAAGACTGATCAGATTCAACTTACATCATGCATATACTAGAATGAACTGTGAGCAGGAGGTATTAATGTCTAACACATTGATCATATTGCAAATAATTTTTGTTTTGCAGACTATTCGGTGTCAGGTTAAATTTCCTTGTTAAATGCCTTGTCTTCATCACTATTTTCAGGCTTAAGTAACAGAGGGGTTTCCCCTCAAAGCTGATGTACTGCCTTATCCTCTGCAACCAGATCTCCATAGTCCTTCTGTTTTGTCAAACCTTGCTTCTGCAGATGGAATGAAGTAAAATTTGGTGTCTATTTCGTGACAACAATCTGACATTTGTGGTTCTTGGAGGCAGCACAAGAAGGAAGCAGATTTTTCTTTGCCTCCTGCAGAAAGGCCAGATTGAGATGAGCCGGAAAAAGGTAGACAGGTTCTTGATCCATTCTGCTTCAACCTCCCAGTTAGTCTAGAAATTAGAGGTGGGTAGGAGAGACCACTGCAAATTCTTTTTTTAGAACAACAAAAGCCTAAGTTCTTCTTTGGTGCACTATTTCATACAATTTAGTTATATGGTGACCAAGAACTGATACTATGGCCCCTTCCGCACATGCAGAATAATGCACTTTCAATCCACTTTCACAATGGTTTGCAAGTGAATTTTGTTATTCTACAGAGTAAAATCCAGCTGCAAAGGGAATTGAAAGTGCATTGAAAGTGCATTATTCTGCATGTGCGGAAGGGGCCATAGTTTAGTACTATAAATAGTGGGAGGGAAGGCAAACAAATCTCATCAGACTCCAGATCTCATCAGATTTCAGAAGCTAAGCTGGGTCTGTACTTGGAAGGGAGATATCCAGGAAAGACTCTGCAGAGGAAGGTCCTGAAAACCACTTCGGCTTAAACACTTGCCTTGAAAGCCTCTTGCTGGGGTTGCGGTGAGTCAGCTGCAACTTTACAACACTTCACACACACATACACACACACACACACACACACACACACACACACTGAATATAGAATAATTCTCAGCATACAAACGTTGCCAAATACACTATAAATTGCATTCGTTCATATTTGTCTGTTCAGTAGTCTCAAAGAACCCTTATGGTTTCAGTTTAACCAAAAATGTGCCTTAAAATAAATGGACAGAGCAGGATAATTCTGCAAAAGTAATTCAGGCTAAAGCAGAAAATATGTACCACAGACATGTGGCAAAATGTTTCAACCCAAAAAGCTGGGCCACAAATTTTCTTTCCTGACACAGCAAAGTCTTGTTTCCCCTTTCCCATTCTTCAGTACTCTTCTTTGGCTCCATTAAAATGGGTGTTTGCCTTTTTTCTGGAGGTTGATAGGATTGAAGTATATTTTAGTTCTGGAAATTTGTTGTGTTCAAACCACAAATGTAACTCTGCCAGGGGCTGGCTCTTCAGGGTCCCAGGGCAGAATAGGTTTTTATTCTGCCTTTAATATTCTGCCTTTTTTCTTGAAGGAAATCTTGGCTTCTGAAGGGGGAAGTGCTTTAGATTTGGAACTATTCTTCTGCTGCTTTGTAAGTTTGTTTTCTTTCTTTTTACCATTTTCTACACCATTTGTCCTCTTGGTATTTTAAGGACTTAAAATGTTTGATATTAAGCTTCCATCTGAGTTTTTCCAAGTTTGGAATGATTAATTCTAGGTACAGGAATATATTAACTTGTCAAAGGGAACTTAGAGAAATTAATCCTCTTTCTTAACCAAAAATGTGCTTTAAAATACATGGATAGACTTGAATCTTCTTGAAGTGTGATTGCAGGAAGGGATGTTATTCTTCTGAATTTTTCTCCATGCTTTTCATGTCCAGATTACCTGGTCATGTTGCTACAATACACACAATAAATTGGGAACTCTCCATTATTCCTTTTTAATTTCCAAATTTCATTCAGAGTTCATTTACAGTTTGCTATAACTTTCAGGTCCTTCTTAACATAATCACCCATTCCTCTGTTACTAATGTCCACATGCACATTTATAAAATATGAAAAGATCATCTTCAGGTGATTGTATGTAATGTCATATCAAGGATCTTTTATACACTGTTTAGCACAATCACAGGAGCTAAACACTGAAAAAGATTGCTTTTTATGGTATTTTATCAGTTTCTGTGGTGGAATTAGTAATATAGAAAGGGGGAAAAGACAAAATTGGCCAAACCCACATACCCTACTGCCAGTATCTGTGCACAAAATAGATGCTATATAGATCAAAGCCCATATTTTAAATTGAGAACAGTGAGAACAGTGTCCTGGCCCCTAATAAACAGTTTTGTTTTCTAATAGTACAATCCATGGGGGCAGAGGGAGGGCTGTGGAGCCAGCATGACCCTGGCATTGGCATCATTGCCAGTCCACACAGCATAAGTGGTACTTATGCCAACACAGGGGGAACGTATGTCAACACCAGGGAGTTGAATGGCTCTGAAATGCCCAGTTGTGAAACTGCAGCTGTGCCCATGCTCTTCCACTGCTATCCAGGTAAATAGGACTTTCTCAGTCCCAGTGGTCAAAACTCATATAAAGGGGTGGGGTTGTAGAGGCCTGGTTACTTTTATAGCAGTTGACTTAAATGGTGATGTACAAGTTCTGGATAACAGTTGTCACAACAGCTTCTAGACCTTACCCGTTAAAGACGTTCACTTTGGAAGCCTTATATGCATTAACATGTACATTCCACCTAAGAGTTCTGAGTCCCAGGGAAAAAGGGGCCTTTGGGATCTTCTAGCAGTTACTATGGAATCTTTGTTCTTCTAGTATGCTGCTTCTAACTTTATACTAAGTGAATATTATAACGCCAGAATAAGATTGGCTGCATCAGATGAAAGAGTGAGCATGGACATCCAGATGTTGTCTCCATCCATTAAAAAAGGTGACAAAATAGATCTACAGAAATGTTGAGAGGCTTTCACAATTTGTTCCACTTTCACTTGGCCATCAAAACATTTCAATTCTATTATATGTGGACAACATGGCCATAATCTCCCATACTAAAATTGGTTTGAGAAGGCTGCTGCTGCAACTGGGTTTATACTGAAGGAAGAAGCTCTTAACATCAATTATGAGAAGTCTAAAGGGATGGTCTTCAGGAAAAGGGCAAAATATAATCTTAGGGTATACCCAGAAACCCAATTAAGCAATGCAGTGCTTTTTAATACCTTTGATACCTTTAAACTGGAATGTGCATTTGGCAACAGTTAGTTAAGGATAGTAGGGTCTATTTTGCATTTTTTCTATACAAAGGGAAGTCTCCTTAGGGTCCTGTCTTAAAATTATATTAAACTAAGGTCATCCCTCACCTCCTATATGGAGCGGAAGTGTGAGGATGGAAAGAGAACACTTTAACTAGTTTAGAAATTATTCCAAACAAATTTTAAGGCATATTCTAGTCCTCCCCTGATGAAAGTAGAAACTGGTCTCTCTTAGGGTGCATGCACATCTAGCTCTTCTAAAATATGGAGAAAAAATAGATCAGCTGGATTAAAATTGTTTAGCAGTCAATCATTTAATCACATGTTGTCTAAAGATTAAAGACGCCTTGATTTCCTTAATAATATGCTGTCCCAATGCTCAGTCCCAGATGACTTTCTAAGATGATCAGCGGACAGTTGCCAACTTAGAGACTGGGTGTAGAGATCTGATGCCTTGATGGATATAGATCAATAATCCTGAAATCAGTGACCGCTCCATGGTTTATTCAAAAATGATCATTTTAGAGTTTCCTGCTTAGGCAATATGCCACAGCCTTCATATTCTTCATGCTTTCAAAAAAAAAATGCCAATAGCCTGAATGCTATTGTCAAATGCCAAAAGAGTAACATTTTTGTATCTGTAACACAGGAGGACTTACCCCATTATATATTTGACTGTCCACTGTGTGTGGAACCCAGGGCTAAATGACTTGCTGGGATGGTTTCTGCTTTAAATATCTACTCTAATGCTGAGAAACTAATATTTTTGCTATCAGACTCTGATAAGTATATTTCTCATAAAATGTCTTTATATGCCCTGGCAGCAAAAAAAAAAAAAAAAAAAAGGTCCCGTGTGGTTGTTCTTTTAGAGCTGGTTCTTGGTTGTTATGTTTTATCGGTATATTGCTGAATATTTTAATTTAATTTATCATTTATACTCATAATGTTTTGATACAATTGTTGATGTGTTTGTAATGGCCTCCAGCTACATACAGATAAATTCAGTCACTGCAGGAGCCTGTGCTGGTGCCAATAGAGGTGTTCTAACTTCAGAGCCAACTTCAGTTGGCTTGAGGGCTTTCAGCCCCTGGTTCAATTCTCAAACAGGAAGTGGTGAGGGACAGGCAAAAACAATGGAGCAGACATTTTGCCCCGTAAACTACAAAGGGGTAACAGGCATGGACGTAGGTAAGGGGGGGTTCTCGGGTTTGAACCCCCCCATTCATGTCCAAAGCAAACCTTCAGGGATTGTTTGGGGTACTCTCCTGGTGATACTACCCAGGTTTGGTGAGGTTTGGTACAGAGAGTCCAAAGTTATGGACTCCCAAAGAGGGTGACCCATCCTCCACTGTTTCCATAGAAGATGGGGTCTATACCTTTGAGGGTCCATAACTTTGGACATCCTGAACCAAACTTCACCAAACCTGGGATGTACTACCAGGAGAGTCTCTTATTGATACCACCCAGGTTTTGTGAAGTTTGGTCCAGGGAGTCCAAAGCTATGGACTCCCAAAGGGGGTGCCCCATACCGCATTGTTTCCAATGGGAGCTAATAGGAGATAGGGCTACACCTTTGAGGGTACATAACTTTGGACCCCCTGAGCCAAACTTCACCAAACCTGGGTGGTATCATTAGGAGAGACTCCTAAAGACACCCTGAAAGTTTGGTGCTTCTAGCTTAACCATTGCACCCCTGACAGCAGGCACCCCCCCCCCAAATTTCCCCAGATTCTTCTTTTAAATCCACCCCCTTCGGCATGGATTTAAAGGGAGAATCTGAGATCCTCAGTTTAGAAGAAGAAGAATTTGGATTTATATCCCCCCTTTCTGTCCTGTAGGAGACTCAAAGGGGCTTACAATCTCCTTGCCCTTACTCCCTCACAACAAACACCCTGTGAGGTGGGGCTGAGAGAGCTCCGAAAAGCTGTGACTAGCCCAAGGTCACCCATCTGGCATGTGTGGGAGTGCACAGGCTAATCTGAATTCCCCAGATAAGCCTCCACAGCTCAAGTGGCAGAGCAGGGAATCAAACCTGGTTCTGCCAGATTAGAATGCACCTGCTCTTAACTACTACGCCACATTGAAAGTGATGCTGTTTCAGGGTGGGGGATAATCCATCCCAAAACAGCATCACTTTCAATGTTGTTTAACTAGGGACCCCGGATTCTCCCTTTAAGGTGGATTTAAAAGGAGAATTTGGGCTCTCTAGTTTAAACACCATTGAAAGTGATGCTGTTTGGGGGTGGATTCCAGCATCACAGCAGCTGCCGGGGGGGGGGTGCAAAACTCAGATTTTGCACTAGGCTCCATTTTCCCTCTATGTCTCTGCCCAGAAGGGCGGGGCAGGGCAGGGCAGGGCAGGGGAGTCTGCCATCCCCGACCTCGGAGAGCTTCTTTTATAAGCGCTAGACCAGGGGCGGGGCTTGGGGAGGCGTGGCCATGCCCTAGGGGCAGGTGGGGGTGTGGCCCCCCCGAACCCCCCCATAAAAAATCCATACCTACGTCCCTGGGAACAGGACAGCCCAGCTGATGGGTCAGCCTGAAGATCCATCACTGTAGCAGGGTTGATTCTTCACAACCCCTCCAAGCCATACTCTTGTAGCAGGGATGCCCCTTCAGTCCATAGTGAATGGAGCAGTCCCTTTCAGCCTCATCCTTTGCCTCTGGGCATGCCTGCAGCCCCAAACCACAAAGCTTATCAATTGCCAGAAGTTCCGTGGGTGAGTATGGGACTCAGAGATACCCCCACTCATGCGATAGCAGCCCCACTCACATCTTCAGAGCAGCCACCAACCCATTCTGCATGCAAGCTGCACACAGCAGTCAGCCGTGCATTTGTGAGGGATGAGGGTAGAAATCAGAATGTGCTGTCAGTCTTGCAGGTGTCACTGCACCTCTGCTATATGCTGCAGCTAAACAATGGAATTTCAGTGGCATATGAAGGCCAACAATAAATGTAATCCTGAGCCAAGGTCCAATCCCTCTGATTTGTGGAGGGGAGATCAGGTATAGTTGCCAGCTCTGGGTTGAGAAATATCTGGAGATTTTGGGTTGGAGCCTGGGGAAGGTAGGGTTTGGGGAGGGACTCAGGATTCACAGATGGGAAGGGGGAACAAAAAAGGGCATGGAGTGAGTCTAATCTGTTCAAAAATAGCTAGGAACAGAACTGTAAAGCACACCAGACTTTATTGAACAGCAAATTGTGTTGAGGTCCTGTGCACAAGATTGCCAGCTCCCTCTGTCAGGAATGGTGCCTGGTGCCTTTATGAGCCACTCCCGGGGGTGTGGAGAGGCAGGCTGAACTGACTTAGCACAGCATGCATTTGAGTGGGATGCTTGCTGGATGGAAGATTACTTGAGACAGGATACACCAGAAGCCAGGCTGCAACCAGTAACTAAGCAGAGTGGCAGAAACTGTACCAGTCATGGTTCAAAGTCACCCTGTTGAATTACCACCTGTGGAACTGCCAAACAGAAACATGTGCAGTAATGGCAAACAGCACAGATGCCATGTCCACTACAGCCTTGTCTGTTTGGCCCCAGTAGAGTGTGTAGCTCTATCCCCATGGGGGGCCTCTGGTTGCCAGGAACCACCCTGAAGTGCATGTTGAAGCTGTCCAAATAACTATAATTGATGCTATAATTTACCACTACACGCCTGAGAAGAGGATCTAAAGTGGTAGGCTACAGAGTTAAGGAGGAGATGGTCCTTATTACCTTCCCAAGGACATTTATGTAAAGGAAATAAATGTGCATTGAATTATCTCCCAACATGGTAGAAACAAACATTTGCTTTTTTCCATAACTTTTATTGATATTTAGAGGTGAGACAGCATGCAGAAAGGGAATGCAATAATTGTTGCAATAACTGCAATGATAATATCTGCAGCCCTTTCCTTCAGTAATATAATTTATTATAAACCCCTTTTTAAAATATTTGAATACACAGTACATGGTTTATTTTAAATGCTTTCACAAATATGCATTTTTTCTTCCTTTTAAATATTAGGCTAATCTATGGATCCTGATTAATTGTTCTCCAATCATTTCTTGTCTGAGACCTTTCTGAAGTAAACAAATTCAGACACTGGAACACTTTATTCTACTCAAAGTTTAATATTTCTATACACAGCATCTTTTAGCAGACATTTTGGTCTGTGCTGCTACTTCTGTGACACATACAGATTAACAGCCCCAAGATCTACCATCTAAAGATAAGCAAGCAGGAGGTTGCTTTGAGAATGCTGCCCCATGCTGGCCTAGGAAGAGAAGTTCATAGGTGGTTTAACTGCAGTTGTTTAGCACCTGTTCATGGCTGCTAAATACCCAAATGTTTTTTTGACTAGCTCTTTTTTCCCTTCAGATGTGCCAAAAACATACAGCTCTGTAGAACTTGCAGTTTCAGAATTGTTGCCACAAATACAGATTGACAAAGAAGGGTTTACTCTTATAAAACATGGTTGTATTTCTGTGCCAAAAGGCCCCATTCAGATAAACAAGAGCTATTTTTGCACTAAAAAAGGAAATCTAGAACAAATCACCACCACACACATTTGTGAGTAATGTTTATGGTACAGGCTTATCAATCTCTCTGGAGAATCCTCCTCACCCCCAAATATTCTGGAAGTAGTTAAGTAGGTTTTTCTAGCTTTAAGAGAAGCTGCAGAAGCTACATTCCTAAAGCTACTCTGCTCAAAACAACTCATGTTCTATTTAGGCCCTTTCCACATAAGAAACTTACAATATTTTCAGGTTAAAATAGAATGTTTCTTTCATGAAGTTCCACATTGTTTTTCTCCCTTTGGTTCAAAAAACATTTCCAAGTGGTTTTTTCTCTGTTTTTTTAAACCCTTTTACAATAATTCCTTTGATTGAAACCTTTCCAAGGCATCTTCCCTCACTGTATGGACATATTTACAATGTTTTATCCTTCCCACTGCCATTTTCCATGTTTCTGTGTCGTCGCCCATGTTCCCCTTTTTCATGTCCTTGACTTCACTCTTTTTCCCCTTGCCTCTTTATTTTTATAATTTTTGTGTTTTTGTTGTTGTTTGAATCAATGAGGCATCATTTCTATGTATAACACCCCCCCCCCAACAAAAACCTGTCATGGCCGCCATGAAATGTTTGGGGGACATGAGTGTGACACATCATGGTAATGGGTGGGGATTGAAAACATTCTGGAAATGTTCTAGATGCCTTGTGCAGAAAGGGCCTTACTTATTCTACCTTCAATATTCATTTATTTCTCAACTATGCTCAGTCCTTATCAGATCGCTTTAGTAGTGTTTTTCTTTTTTTAATTTTTAAAGACTTTTTAATTGTATTTTATTTTTTGGATTTTTCTGAGGAATACCCCATATACATAGAATCCCCCAGATTGTTTGTGGGTGACTTGACTTTGCTGCATCACCATGTGAAACACTTTCTTTTTTATTAGATACATCATAATCACCACAACAATCTTTATATTGTAGTAGGGACATTTTCTGATGAGAACAGGCTGCTACAATCAGATTACTAGTGCCTTAGCATCTGCACTTACTTTCCAGAAATATCCCTAGTACAATATACATTTTACTTTATTAAAGCATGAGCCAACAAAACAAAAAAAGTTCCTTTTTTCCTACCAAGCCTTAATTGCCCAGTGTGCCTGTCTCTTTCCCTTATTACACTTTAAGAGTTCTTGTATTTTTTTAAATGATAACACAAAAAGTTGGTAATAGACATTCAATAAGAACTTTTGTGTCTTCAATACTAACATGTGCCCTTTTCTCCTCACAACTGGGATATGCATGCAGAACCCTTCCTCTCTGTGCTGTTTTCTCCTCCTTAAACCATGTAATAGATTGCTTTGAGAAATAATGTTACCTACCAAACTGTAATAAATTTTGCAAAGGAGCCAATAGCAGCTCCATAGGTTTCTTAAAGCAGGAGAAAGTAGCATGGAGGGGAAAGCAGACATCATGGCAACCAGCAGGAGACTGGAGAGGATGTCGAGGAGGTTTGATGGTGGTGTTATGATACTTCCTGGAAAAACCTGGTAATGATGTCACACCTCTCTTGGAATCCTTGGAAACTCTATGGTATGTAGCAATTCTTAGAGAGAAATGACATCACTTCTAGTTTTCTCCAGAAATAGTATCATGCAATCTTTGGGTAGAGATATTTTTTTCTTCCCAGTGGTCACAGCAATGATGGGAAACAGCAGGAACTGAGGGCAGGGGCTTGACATTCCTATCTGGAAGATATAAAATTGCCATTGAGTGTTGGCTTCACAGTCCTCATGTCATTGTTTAATAAACATGAGGCCTATATAACTGGTCTCACAATGATCTTTATGAACATTTGAAAGTTGGCTTTCTATTTCACACCGTACTCAACCATGAATACTTTTTGCAAGGTGTCCTTACTCAATAGTTGATTCCATCTTTACAATTTTCTTTCTCATGTTTGCATTCAAAAAGTAGGCTAAGGCTTTTTCATTAGGACAGTAAGTTTAGAGTGGGTGGTGAAAAGAGGATTTTTAATGGCTGGCTTTAAAAAGGCAATAAATTAACAGGTTTGTGTATGTGCTGTATATTCTTACCCATTCTGAGCCATCCAAAGCAGATTTAAAAAGTATAATTGTGCTCACAATTGCACTGATATTCATTGAACTACAAAACAGTTAAATGATAGAAATGCAAGGAGAATAAGAAACAACTGACACCAGAGGCAGGAAAATAATAAATGGATGGTTTCATAAAACTGTTCGGCAAATCAAGTCTGTCTAATTTACATTGCTCTTCAATTCATAGCTGCTTTGATCTTTCCAGTTATTCACACCTACATGGATTATGTAGTGACCATAAAAAGTTATCTCAAGGTAAAAAACAATAGGTGAGCATGTAGCCAGAGGTAATATGAAGTAGTTTTTTTAATTACTAATATGTGCTTATTCAGATAGAATAAATATTATAAGCTATGTGTGGGTGTATGGAGAACTTCTGGCTGAATCTGTGGAAATGCTGGGGGGATTTTAGGGTAAGAAAAGCAACATAACTGGAAGAGGATAAAGAAAAATGGAATGTTTTATATGTTCACCTGAAATTTGTGAAGCAATTATTTTTCATCCAACAAAATATTTGCTCCCCCTTCCCTCCCTTGCCTCAGAGAAGAGAACTTCTTTGTTTCAGTTCCTGAAGCAAGAACTTTTGGCTTGCACTGAAGGAATCCTTTCATTGATAATATAAGGATTACCTTGGTGTATTGGATCAAGGAAGGTTAATCTAGCACTGTGGTTCCAACAGCAGTCAGTCAGATGCCTCAGGCAGCCCAATCCATTGCGGGGGGGGGGGAGGTGAAATGGCTTATGGATCTGGCACAGAGTCATGCCAGCTGTTTGCCCACTATGCAGTTATGCCAACAGAAAGGGCAAATGTGAAGGCAGGTGAACATTGCGGAGCTCTGTGGCACCCAACCTAAAAAAGTCTGCTGCGTGAACAGCTGTACCAGCCTAATGCTGGATGCCAGCGTGGCTGGGGGCAAGCTGAGGGCAATTCCAGGTGTGGATCCAACTTCAATCAACTTATCCCAGATTCTCAAGCTAGGAACACCTCTAGCATAGGTCTCTGACTTAGGCCACCTGAAAGGTTCCTTAGATCCTAAATTTTCAATACTATTAAACCTTTCTTTGAACAGTTGCCCATTTGTCTATGGGTCTTACATCCTGTTCTGGCTAAGTGCAAGGCACCTGTTATTAGTTCACTTGGGAAGCAGAACAGACGACCTTCAAGTAGCTAGAGATTTTCAGGAGTTTGCTGTCTTCCCGTGTGGCCAGGAAGTGACAAGAGGCCATTCCAACTTCCGGAGCCCTCTTGATTGCGCTGTAAGTCTACTAGCAGACACTAAATAAGAGACTGATTAATATATCTGGATGGGCTTATATTGTAAGAGATACATATATTGTATTAGTGATTCTACTTAATCAACTACATCAGTGATACCCAGTGGGTTGTTGCAATACTTCAGCAAGGTGCCAAATGTTCAAAATAAAATTAATGAAATTAATCTGCAACAGGGAGGGCATAGTAACAAAATCCAAGCAAAAATACCCAAAGTGTGACAAATGAACTTACAATATAATGAAATCCTTCCTATGTTATAACTTCACTATTATGCATTCAATTTTATATTCATAATTAACAATTACAGTAAACACATATGTTGCCCTGTTCATTGTCATGCATAAATATTTCCAAAAATCATAATAATTCCTTTAGTTGAGTAGATAAGAGACTCTAAATAAAAAAGCAGTCACTTGCTTTCATTTCTTCTCACAATAGTATCTTTAAAAAACCCAAGTCATAGTAACAAAACCAAAGTTAAGTACAATACCTTTTGAAGCATACTGTCCTTGAGTAGAAACTTCACTCCTGCTGCTTGAACAATTTCTTCTTTTCAAGTATTCAGTCCAAATACATTACAATATTTATGTGAAACGTTTTAAAACAATGTTGCATTTTCAATATGATAAATTGTTGTTTTTGTGATAATATTGCAATTTAGATCATTGTTTGACTTTTGAGACAAAACAGGCAATATTGGATACTTGTCAAGAAGAAGATCAAGCAGGATGATTGAAGTGGGTCAGGGAGATGTTGTGACAGGACTTTTTCAGTAGTGGCCCTGAGATTACAGAACAATCTCTCCTCTGAGGCATGTCAAGCATTTTCTTTATATTCATTTAGAAAATAGGTAAAGACACACCTATTTCTCCTGGCCTCTGGCTGAAAAGATGGCCTTTGGCTGAAAAGATGGTTTCCCTTTCTGGTAATATCATGAATTTTTAAACAGATTTTATGAATTTTAAACAAGTTTTATTATTTCAGGTTGTAATAGTTTTTTGTATTGAATTTTATGACTTTAATTAGTCTTATGGTGTAACCTGCCCTGAGACCTTCAGGAATAGGGTGGGACAAAAATATATATTAATAAATAGATAACTTCCAATAATGTATCCAGAAGGGATGTCAGGGCATTTCAGCAACAGTTTATGAATTTCCTGGTTCATTATGTGTTGCCACGATACTGTGACATTACTTCCAAGCACATAAGTAGAAGTGATGTTGTGGCCATTTTTTTTCATTGTTTTGCTCCTGCTATTCTAAAAGTGGAAGACATGACTGCCCTAGACAGAATTCTTTAAGTTGAGGGAGTGGCGTAGCACATGTGAGGTCTGTTGACTGAAAGAGAAATTAGGAGTAGCCACAGTGTGGACATGAGATAGCAGGAAGGGAGATAAAAGGGAGGGCAGTAGCCCAGACGAGAGAGAAACAGGTAGAGTGCCCTTACACTGTTCAGAAGGTCTCTGTTCAGAGGGTCTCTGTTCAGAGGAGAAGGAACCAAATGGTGGCAGGAGCCCTCTTCCCTCCCAATTCTGAACCCTTGGGAGTCCTAATGGAAGGTCCTTCTTCTGGATCAGTGTGTGTGGGGTATCCCTTGGCACCAGGGGCGTACCTAGGCAAACTGTAGCCCGGGGACAAAACTTGAGTTTGGTGCCCCCCCCATGGGCGGCCCCCCTCCCCCATCACGACCAAATGATGATTCTTTTGCACCAGGTCATTTCTAATCACCATCACATTATAGAACATGCCTCAACGCTTGGCAATATTAGTCCATACCTACTCTCATGCCAGAAATCAAACCTTTAGGCTTTTTTTTTTCAAAATTCTTTCAAAATTTTTTCTCCCTGCTGTGAAAACAATATACGCTTGTTATATCCAGCACCCCCCAATTGACCCCAGCATTGGAAACCACAGCATAGTGCTAGAAAGAAGAGAGAGAGGGAGAGGACAGAGACAAATTTCAAGTCATGTTTTCCACAGTAGTTGCACACATTGGATTTTAATACTGACAAAGGCACTTACTGACATGAACTCACAGTCTTCTGAAAATAACTTAACTTAGAAAACATAGTTCCTTGGAGATAACCTTGAACAACTGCTTTTTTTCCTCTGAAATATGTTTAAAACCTAGAAGGTAAGAAACTCCATCTATGACACTAAGAAGGCACCTCCTTAGATTATCTAAGAAGCTCTTCAGTTCAGAACTATTCCATTGTAGAGAGATAGAACCAGCCAGCTTTGCTGAAGTTTGGATGTCTGGGCACTCATTCTGTGGGCAGCAGCTTCACCTTCAACTGGGTGCCCCCGCCAGCATTTGCCCCTCCAAAGCACACACTTCCAGCAAAGTTGACTGGTTCCTTTCAGGACACCTCAGCAGCAGCCCTGAAGTAAATTTGCAGTGCCTCTCTACGCAGAGCAAGACCCCCAGCAGAGCACTGCCATTGAAATTCTCTACCACAGAGACAGCTTGGCATAAACAGCAAGCTCCTCACCCAATCCCACACCTCTCACTGCTTCCAAATAGAGGAGAAATAGCAGCATTTTCCCCTCCAGAAGAACATCAGAAGCAATACCCACACCCTTCCCTACTGCCTTCCACACACCTCCCTTTTAAAATGAAGCCACTCTTACAACAACACCTAATGAACTACTTATCTTTATCCATAGGGGCACATTTGCAAGCCCCGAACCTCCTACCAAACCCACACAGCACTAACCCACAGCTGCAGAAACACACAGCCCCCCCCCCCCAAAAAAAAACTGAAGTGGGAGACTCCACAGATTCTGCCCAGGGCACAGCAAGAACTACAGGAAAACAAACCACTTCTAAAGAAAAGGTTGTTTTCTTTTTTAAAAAGCTAAGACAACAAACTTAAAAAGTAGAGACCAAAGCAGAGTTAGCAAAGTTAGTTAGGCCTAGCCACAAAGCAGGGGGGGGGGGGACAAACTGGGAGACACCTATATAGAAATTTCAAACCTACAAACTAACAGAAGAAGGTAAAATTATGAAACCACAATACTGGGCGCAGTGTGTAACACACTTCTCTCTCTTGAAGATGCCAGCCACAGATGCAGGTGAAACGTTAGGAACAAGATCTACCAGACCCGCGGCCACACAGTCCGGAAAACCCACAACAACCAGCGTTGAATCCAACCAGGGAAGCCTTTGACAATACAAAATAAATTTTGCTCTTTGTAAAATAAGATGTCAATGGTAGACTTTTCTCTTACAATAAGAAAAAGTTCTTGAAGTTATGTGAACACATAGTTCAGAAAGCTAGTTTTAAGTCTACTGAGTTATACCTTAGCTAAGATTTTACATCCTCTTTATTAAGGATTTTAGTTTTAAGAATAATTGAATAAGTATAAAGAGATCCCACCAGTGAATTGGGATCCAAAATTTTAGTAACAGGTTCCCTCGCCAGCTCCCTCAGCAAAGGGGGCAGAGGCATACCTAGGCAAACCGAAGACCCTGGGCAAAACTCTGAGTTGGATGCCCCCCCATCGGGCACTCCACCTACCACGCACGACCCCAAAATATTTTTGCACCAGGTCATTTCTAAATCTCATCATCACATTATAGAAAATGCCCCAACTCACAAATCTGAACACAGCAATGGTGAAACACACCGGTTCTTTGATAGAGACTGGTGAGATAAAAGGTACGAAAGGCTGAGAATCAATGAACTGGCAGTACCTGAAAGGGATTAACCCAGTTCAGGGAGTTACATTATTAGTCGCAATGGTGCTATATGGAACTCTTCATCGCTTCAAGGCAGTATGCCTCTCGGGGAGATGGAAAGCGGACCCAATTCAGTCAACCCCTCTCTCGGCACACACAAATAATTAGTAACCCACTCTCGGGAGCTGGTGAGAACCTGCTGGATCCCCACCTCTGGATCCCACTCCCACCTTCCGTTATGGCCTTCGCTGCAAAAGGCAGGAATGCCTGTTTTCAGCTCTCATATACTTAAAAGGAACAAACCCTCTCTGGAAGAAGATGCAAATAACGGTTTAATTTAGTTTGTTCCCTCCTCCACTCTGTCGCTTCTGGGCTGGCCACAAAATTTACAAAACAATGGAGATCAGACCTGGAAGCCAACCTGCTCGAACAAACAGAACAAAGAAGATATTCTTTGGAATGGCCTCTCTACCCCCAATCACATTCTCTCTTGTAAAGGTGGCTAAAAGCTCCTTTCCTTTCCTCCCCCCACATCCCTTTGCTGGCCCCCCAACATCAGAGAGAGAGGCTGCCCAGCACATAATGGCAATGCAGGGTAAATACTAGTATTGGGGGGGAGAGGGGATTCTTGGGGTAGGATTCTTTAGTTTTTAAAACTAAAGAATTTTATCTCAACCTATGCAGAGGGAACCTGTCTTTGCTGATGCTTGCTGATCCAAGGCCTGGGCTCCTTCAGAGGGAGACAGTCTGTTGGTTAAGCAGTTTGTAATGCCTCCTCCCCTCCTTTCTCTCCTGTAAGGAGGCTCTAGGTGAGTAATCAAGGTGGGCGAAAGGTCCTTTTCCTTTACTCCCACACATCTTTCCTGCTTCCCCCATCACAACAGAGCCCCCCCCCCCAACAGAGGCAGAAATGCAAGGGGGGGAGGAAACCCCAGGGGGTAAGGGAAGAGAATCCCAGGGGCGGGTTTTTTTCTATTTTCCTTTGGGTGGGGGTGTTTGGGATGCAGAGCAGCTTGGGATGCAGAGCAGCTGCTGGATGCAGCTGCTGGATGCAGAGCAGCTTGAAAAAGTTTTTAAAAGGAGGAACAAAATGAGTACTCCTTTTAAAAACTTTTTCAAGCTGCTCTGCATCCAGCAGAGAGCGGAGATCTTGGGTTTCCCCCTTCCCTTTTTTTAAAAAAACAACAACCTTTTCAAGCCTCATGCTGCAGCAGAGAGTATCCTGACGTCTCCGGTTTGGTTTTTTTTTTTCTTTTTCAAGCTGCTTAGGGAGAGGAAATCTTGCAAACCCCCCCCCTTTTAACTTTTTTACTTTTTCAAGCTGCAGTGTGCCAGCCATGGAGGGAGACTGGGACTCAGGAGTCTCGTCTCAGGAAGGGTTTAAAAAAAACCTTTTCAAGCCACTGAGCAGCGATGGCTCAACTTGGGGCAAGGAGGGAAGGGGAGCAATGGGCAGGGCCGGCGAAAACAAACCTCTCTCTCTCCTCTTGTGACGAGGCGGCTGCGAGGGACAGGGCTGCTGGCAGCAGGATTTGGAGGCAAAAGCCGGAGCCCGCTTCTTTCCCCACGTGCCTGTGCTGCCTGCCTGCTGCTGCTTCCTCCCAGGCCTGCTCTTCCCTTCCCTCCTTGCCCCAAGTCAGCAGGGGAGGAGGCAAGCATGCTGGGGCAAAGGGAGGCGGAGCTCCCTGTCCTGCTCTGGTGGCTTGCTTGCTTGCTTGGGCTGAGAGGTGGAACTGGCCCAGTGGGCCACCGTCTGAAGTGGGCGGGGATAAGGCAGGAAACAGGAAAACAATCTGGTCCACTGCTTTCTCTGCAAAGGTTTGCTGGCGCCCCCACGTGACCAAACACGTGACAAAAATTGGTGCGCCCGGGGACAAAGGATACCCTTTGTCCCTAGGCAGGTCCGCCAGTGCTTGGCACAGCAGGACTGGGGAGATAAGAAAGTTACATTTTGTTAGCAGAATTTCATACCCTTGGCATATTTCATGTGCAATACTATGTGAATGTTATTCTTCCTAATGGAATTCACCGGAATTATTATTTTAAAAGCTTTCTTTTGGGTAATACTAATTTAAATTTAATCATATAATAATGCAATTATATAATCACATAATTTAATGTATCTATTCTGTTTAGTGAAAGAAGAGTTGTTATGAAATCAATGATAAAATGTTGCAATTTGGAATAACTGAACTTGACTGTAAATCTCATATCATTTACGCCAAAAGGATTCTGCTGAATGAATGGAAATAGCCTTCAAACTGCAAAAGTTATTTTGGTCCTTGGGAGAGAAGCAGCCACTGTGATGATCATATCTATTTACTTCATTTATACACTGCCCTTCTCCACAATGGGAACCCAAAGCAATGTAACTTGTTTGCCCTCTTCCATTTTACCTCATAAGACTATGAGAATGGTTCAGCTGAGTGTACGACTGGCCCAGAATCACCCAGTAAACTTCCATGACAGAGAGAACATTCATAAGAGCATCTAGATCTAGAACCTCCTCGTCCAATGTTATTTTATTGAAGGTTCAGAAAGGTGGAACAAACATTACCAGCACAGTGTTCTGTCCAAAATTTAAAAATAAAAAAAATGAACCAACGTTGAATTTCTAATTTATCTGGCCCACCTCGGAAACAAGATCAGATAATTTAAAACTCCAAAATATGAGCAGAAATTTAAATGAAGGGCGTGTCAGATGCAACTTTAATGGATTGTTTAATTTCCAGGCTAAATGGAAAGTGCTAACTGTAAATTCTAAATAACCCACTTTCAGTTTAATCTGTCTGGCCAGTTCCACTCAGCACAAATAAAACATTTTCAGGATTGGGGAAGAAAGCATTTTGGGGTGGAATTCTACACAGTTCTCCCCTCCCCTCCCCTCCCAAAAAAGTTTTATTTCTAGCCTCAAAATATTTTAAATCCATTCTTTTCTCTAGGAATTAATTTGGCTGAAACGTTTTTTAAAAGTCTTCATTTGTGTTTTGTCCCTTCAAAATGTTATCTTTACCTGCAGGAGCTCATTGTCCTGTTTTTCGGAGCATTTGAGAACATTTTTGATATTTTGAGGGGCTTAATCTTCACAGCATCAACTACAGAAGACTCAGGGAACTGCAGCATGAGACTGTGGACCATGAAGCACTAATTTGTCCACACGCTGGGGAAATAGGGAGAAAAAGGAAATGGCAGCCAGGAATCATTTGAAGGTGGTGAGTATGACAAAAGGGGAGGACTGAAAATGTTTTACAGATGTTTTACAAATGCTTTCAGATATTTGTATGGAAAGGGTCTTTATTATACATCCAGGGTACCTTATGCAATACTTCCCAAGTTCATAAGGTTTGTTTCGTTTTATCTATATTGTAAGTTGTATTGAGCTCCATATGGAAGAAAGACAGCTGTATTTAAAATAATATATATAAATATGTTCCTCCTATGAATTGTCATAAGAACCCCCTCTTTTTGGGTCACGCCTGTTGGATGTGAGACTTATACTTTGTTTTTCCACTGATAGTGCCTATATCACAAAACTTCCTCCCAAGTGTTTTCTGTTAGATTCACCCAATCAGACAACTGATACCAGATTTTCTATACCATACAACTTTCTTTGGTTTTAAACCTTGCTGCTTGTTAGAATTCTTCTGCTGTCTTTAAACATATACATATTTTAAATTACAGTATTGAGCTGTTTGAGCAGTTTTTAAACTGAATTTACAAATATGATTCATTTATTTGTTGTTTCTGCCTCTATGGTAGAAAAGCTGCATGTAAATTAACATATAAAACAGTACTTATACACTTGTAGACCCAGGTGCAATATCTCATGTTCAAAATATCAGGTATTATGTATGTCAAGTCTGAACAACACAAAATGTATAAGATAGTTCTTTTGTGGGCCTGGTAGACAAAAGTTGTCTAGGCTCATGGTCAGAAGATGATTTCTTCCAGACTTATTTTGGAAGCAAGGGTCTCTCTGATGTTCCAGGCACATCCTTTTCAAAGTCTGCTTCTTTTAAGAAGGCCCAGTTGTCAAACCTTTCACCCAAGTCTCACAACTCCTGTGAGGCAACTCTGAGGTTCAGGAAAATTTATTCTCTTTGACTGCCAAGCACCCATCACAAATCCCAAAGGAAGAGAACATGCTACTTTTTGCCATTTCAATTATGATAACATTGGACAACATAGTCTGTGTTCTGCCAAAAAAGTCATACATTAATAGCAAACAAACTCTAAAATAGTTCTTCCACGTGTGCTTTATTCCCCATAAAATCTTTATAGTGTTATCTGATTCCATCAAGGCTCACTTCACCTGCTGGTTTTTTCTGTGATAAATACAAGACAAATAAATACTTTCAAAGGCAGAAATTAAAGGATAACAGTGGTTAAAAATTTGACATTTTCCTGGCTGCATAATCCTTTTTTCCCCACACATCTCACAGCTCCATCCTGAGATTCCTCCTCAAACTATGCAAGTCAATGGTTGCATTCACACAGCACAAAGAAAAAAAGATTTGTATAACTCTGATTAGTTTGTTGGATGTAACGAATAAATCCTAGTCATGTATATATCTTCTAATTGGTTTCCTGTAGTGGTATGCATTTGCAAAAATATTTTCATTCCATATTGAAAAATTGGGAAGAGTATGAGTATTGTTTCAATATGCTCTTGGAAAATATTGGAACAAAACTCCAGATATTGTATTACAACCAAGCATGTCCTTCCCAACCCTTCCATGTAGAAACAAAACAGAGGAGAGAAGGAGAGAAAGAAACCACTCTCAGATAATCAGAGGTATGTTGACCCTTTGACTTCTGGTCTAGTCATGACATAAGATTGTTGGTCACAAGTTTGCTCCAGGATCCAAAGCTCCAGTTAATGGTTCAAAAGGAGTTGCAAGTCTCCCCAAATTAAGGGAGAGAGCTAAAAGAAGCTTTATAGACTCTCAAGATTGTCTCCCCTGCCTAGGATCACACAGAACAGATGCTTACCACAGTGATTTGCTGGGGTAGAGAAGTCAAGTCAGCAGCACCATCACCATTTCCTACCAGAGACTTCTCTTTTCCTCTAGAAGACAACATCCCAAGTCGTCACCTCTTATAAAGAAATGAAGATAAACTGGCAATCAATAAGAGTAGACCAGAATTGGTTGCAGAAAGGTCTTCCAAAACCTTTAAGATCTCTCTAAAAGGTTGGACTTATACTAAACAAAAAGTTTTAAAAAGAAAAAATTAAATAAAAGAAGCTGTTTTTGAAAAAGAAGCTTAGAAATAAAGACATTAGAGAGAAATAGCTGCTTTGTGGCTATAAAAATAAGACTGAGCTGACTTTCTTTGTTCTCTGGCTCACTGCCAGGCTGAGGCTGGTTTAGACCAGAAAAAAGCGCTACTAAAGAAAGAAGTTTTGCTGAATCAGAGAGAAAGGACTTGAAAAAAGGAGAGTGTCAGCTATACTATATTATAAACATGGAGACTTTCTGCGGGGGTGGGGGGGTCCTAATTCTGATATTATCGGAAGTGGCAATATCAGAATTGTGTCAGAGAAGGAGGAGCAATATCAGAAATTTCCAATCCAGTACCCATTTGAATATCAGGCATCTTATTTGGCCAGCAGTATCCAACAGCACATCTCTACTTTCTCATTTCCCAGCAGGGAGAAAATCATCCCTAAATTACCATCTCTGTGGTCAAATGAGCAGCAACAATAGTCAATGAATAGTTGGTTGGGAATACAGACCTAATAACAAATCACAGTTACCACAAACTTTGGTTGTCAAAACATGTACTGAAATCTCAATTTGCTATAAACCAATATACCTTGGTCTATTGAATCATCTGCCACAGCTTATCTGGATTTGATTGAATCACATTTAATAAACCATGTATGTACCATGTATGGGTACAATCATGAATTGCCATTTTAAAAATGCTTTTATCATATATTAAGGGATAGAGTAAACCAAATTTAGATCAAGAAGCATTTGTATTAGATAAAGAAGCATTTAGATAAAGAAGCATTTCTTCTGCCTTGACATGGATGGGCCAGGTTTGCTCAATCTCATCAAATCTTGGAAACTAAGTAGGATCAGCTCTAGTTAGTGTCTGGATTACAGATCACCCAGGAATACACAGAGGAAGGCAATGACAAACCACCTCTGTTAGTTTCTTGCCTTGAAAACCTTATTGGGTCACCATAGGTCAGATGTGACTTGATGGCATTTTACTCACACACTGTCACACACTTCCTACTCCAGTAAATAAATGTTCAGTTATATTCTGACCATTCCGGTGATGACTGAGAGATGAAAAATTGCAAATAGAGTTTTTCCTACAGGATTACAACCCAATAAACAAAATACACATTGAAGGGGAGGGAGGGGCACATGCCAATCAGAATTAGAGGGCAGGAGCCATTGTAAAGGGGACCAAGTGGCTAAAGATACATTTGCAATAATTTCTTGAAGAGAAAGGGAAGAAGTGAATCATATTGAAGTTGGAAGACAGTCGGGGAAAAGGGAGAGCAACAAGGAAAATATAGTTTGAAAACTGAAGTTAGCATCTGATGAACAAAGAATTTGAGAAGGTCAATAAGAAGAAAGAAAGCAAGAAATATGACAGCCCTCTGTACAATGTTAATATTAACTACAGTTTGGAAATTTTAATCTTTTTTGACAAGTATAGAGATTTCTTCAGGGTTCTTCAACAAATCAGGAGACAAGAACTAAACCAAATGATTATGAGAAACGCTGACAAAAACTAGATGTTACAAGCAACACAGAACTGTTGGTGCTCTTTCACCCCCTTTCTTGGTAATGTCTAAGATAACATAATGTATTAAGTCTACTTTATCATGCTGTGCATTTTGCCTGCTGCCAATCCTAATAAGTGTGATGGATGTAGGAAAACACACAGCATGGTTAATGGCATCACATCACACAGTTTCTTGTGTCTCATAATCTATAGCTCCATCCATAAAATATCAGCTGGTGCACTGTTAAATGAAAAGTTAAGATCCAACTTGCTCTCCTTTTTTTCCCTTCCTAAGATAATCAGATGTATTTGGCACATAAATATTTTATCAAAGCTTCATTCTCAATGTTTATGGAAATGTGTTCCTAGGTTAAGATTAAAAATAAAGCTGATACCATGTAACAGACATCTTCTTTTGCCTCTCAGAAGCCATAGTAGTAAACTTGTACTAGCCTATTCATCTATGTTACTGAAGGGATAATGATTCCCAGTACAGAGAGTTTTAAATGTATTTGAAGTACCAGGGATCCATTGTGAAAAACCAAAAGAGTAACTCTGTTCTACACTGTCAAGTTGTTGAAAGGAGAATCTTTATAATCAGCAATAAAGAATCCAAATTTTCAGCAGGTCTCTTGTAGACACTTGTGAAGTTTTTAATATACTTTATCAGAATTATTGCTATTTATAGACCACATACAGTACAAAGTTTGTTATCCAGCAGTCAAGGGAATGAGGACTGCCAATTAATCAAATATCCTGAATATGCAGGTTTATTGCATTTTCCCATCCCCTGTCCAGAAGAATCCACAGAGATTAACCCCCACCCCCCACCCCGGAAATGCTATAGCAACAACCCCCATGTCTGGTGGATCACATCTCCTACTCACAGAAAGCAGAAAAGCTGCTCAGCTGCTGTATTCCTTATAATTTGATCATGACAGATATATATTTTGACTGTATTGTTGCCCTTGATTTCCATAGGCTCATATATATTTTTAAAAAAGATTATACCTTTCTTTTGAATTGACCACTTAGTAAATTGAATGTAACAGTTATTTTAAAGTGTTTCCTATCACTAGGCTAAAATATATGAACTTCAAGGTAAAATGTGTTTAGATAGTTATAATTTCAAAGAAAAGCTTGAGTCTGCCAACATTCATGTTGTCATATTAAATTAAATGAAAAAGTGCCCTAACTCGCCAACGAAAATCAGTCAGTTTGAACAGTAAAGTATTGATATTAATATTTACCAATCTAGCTACCTACCATTTAAAAATATCTTATTATCTTACAGGTTATTTTGGGTATGTTTGCTGTAAAATGTTATGAAAAATATTTTCCTAAACTGTGTTATATTTCAGGTGGAAGCCATATTAGCATGCAGTAATATCCCAAGATAAATACTAGGTAAATACCCTAAAAATTCAGGAAAATTCAGATTCGGATTTATTTGGGCATAAAATTGTCTGTATGCCCAAATAACACAAATAACAGATTCGGATATACCTGAAAATTCGGGTATATCTGAAAAATTCGGGTCCATTTGAATTTTTTTGTATTTTAGGGTGTTTTTCACATTTTGGCCTGCAGGGGGTGCATTTGTAAAGCTAGCAGCACCAAAATTTCAAAGTATCACCCGGAGACTGTCCTGATGATACCACCCAAGTTTGGTGAAGTTTGGTTCGGGGCCAATGTTATGGACCCCCAAAGGGGTGCTCCCATCCCCCATTGTTTCCAATGGGAGCTAAAAGGAGATGGGGGCTACCCCTTTGAGGGTCCATAACTTTGTCCCCCCTGAACCTAGCTTCACCAAAATCAGGTGGTATCATCAGAACTGTCTCTGAAATTTTGGTGTCACTAGTTATAAAAATGCACCCCTGACAGGCACCCCCAAGAAATTTGCCCAAGATTCTCTGTTCTGCTGTGCCTTGGCTCCATTGTAGCCAATGTGGAATTTCTGAGTGTATAAGCAGGCTGCACATTTTTGAAGATTTGCTTCTGGGGATTCAATTTTATGGGCTCCCAAAAAGCTTATTTGTTTTCCTTCTCCTGCACATGAAGCCTACTGGCTGAGTTTTCTCAGAACTCTCTCAACCCATGCCCCCCAGAAGCAAAGTTCACCAAGCTTGGATGCTATTATCAAGAGGCCTCTTGGAGCCACCTTGAAAGTCTGATGCCTCTATCTTCAAAAATGTGCAGCCAATTCCCCACTCAGAAATTCCCTAGAATCTGCCAGGCTCTTCAGCAAGTTCTATGGTGGGAAAATTACTTTTCCCACCATAGACTTCAATGGGGCTTTCTGTTATGCCCAGCTGGCTCTGTGGTAGAGGTTTCAACGGGAAGCACACTGGTGGGGTCTTGCTCGGGGTAGGGGCATTTCCTGCAGGACTGCTGGTGTGAGTCTCCTGAAAGGAACCAGCCAAATTTGCTAAAGTTTGTGTGGGGTAGGAAAATGCTGTGGGCACCCAGTTGGGTGAACTTGATGCCCACAGCATTTGCCCCTCCCAAGCAAACTTTAGCAAATTTGGCTGGCCTGTATGTTTTTCCCACCATAGAACTTGCTGAAGACCCTGGCTGATTCTGGGGAATTTCTGAGTGTGTAAGCACTGGCGTCAAACTTTCAAGGAGGCAACAGACTTTTAAGGTAGGTAGCTAGATTGATAAATATTAATATCAGTAGTTTACTGTTCAAACTGACTGTTTTTCCTTGTTTCACATTGGAAACAATGGGGAATGGGGGCACCCCCTTTGGGGGTCCATAACTTTGGCCCCCTGACCCAAACTTCACCAAACTTGGGTGGTATCATCAGGACTGTCCCTGGGTGATACCCTGAAATTTTGGTGCTGCTAGCTTAGAAATGCGCCACCTGCAGGGGGTCCAACCCTAATAAATACTGAGTAGACAAATACTGACCTTGATGGGCCATTGGTCTGATTCAGTATAATATAGCTCCATACAGTAATGTGCAGTCAGGTAGGAAATCCAATTACCAAAAAGGAAGTGCTCTGTAGAATTTTCCCTTTAGAAGCACTTTGCTGTTTGTAAATTTTAAATTTTACTGGAGCCTTCATGGAATATTTTTCCTGTCATTTTTTCCTACAGAAAAAACAATTGCTGCTAACCTGCCTTCCATTGAGGACCTGTATACTGCACGGGTCAAAAAAAGGGCTGTGAAAATATTTACTGACCCCTCGCATCCTGGACATAAACTGTTTCAACTCTTACCCTCTAAACGTCGCTACAGAGCACTGCACACCAAGACAACTAGGCATAAGAACAGTTTTTTCCCGAATGCCATCACTCTGTTAAACAAATAATTCCCTCGATAATGTTAAACTATTTATTATATACTTATTATATAATTACTGCACTACTTTTTTCATCATTCCTATTACCCATCTCCTCCCACTTATGACTGTATGACTATAGCCTGTGCTGACATTTTATTTTATTTTATTTTATTTTATGATTTTACATTTTATGTTTTCATTACTACTGATTGTTTCCTGATTGCTTACTAGACCTATATGACAATCATTAAGTGCTGTACCTTATGATTCTTGACAAATGTATTTTTCTTTTATGTACACTGAGAGCATATGCACCGGAGACAAATTCCTTGTGTGTCCAATCACACTTGGCCAATTAAGATTCTATTCTATTCTATTCTATTCTATTCTATTCTATTCTATTCTATTCTGTCATTGCTATATTTTTCAACAACACCAAAATGGAATACAATATATGCAAACAGAAAAAAATACTTAAAAATCACAACAACATATGACTGTGTTGGAAAGGACATGCCAACCAATGAACAAAATCCTGAAGACAGTACTGCAAAATGAGGCAAATGACAACAGTCATCCAGTATATTGCTCTGTTTCAAAATGTATCTTAATTATAAGATTGCAGAGTGGAAGACAAATGAATTTTCAAGTGGTAGATTTCCATTACTAGACAATCAGCAAAACACATTGCAGAATGTTTTGGCTGTCTTCCAAATAATCAAGGTCTAAGCTTTTAACAGCCCAATCCAGATTTGGGGGGGGCAGTTTGTCCTGTGGAGGTGATGCAGGGCCATGCCTGCAGATTTGCACTCTGGGACATTTACCTCAGCAGAAGGGCAAACACACCTGTGGGAGGCTGCTGTGCTCCTCCAGGACTCCTGGATGCAGCGCTCCTGAATGCAGCTGAATGCCGCATCAGCGCTCTCACACTGCCAGTAGCCCTGTCAGTGCAGCAGGGGTATGGCAGGGCATTCCCAAGGTAGAGCCAACATTCGTTGGCTGCCACCTCAGGTTTGAGGGGAAGTGCGTGACGGGCTGGGCCTAAGTCCATTGTGTCCTATGGAGGGCTTTCAGGTGGCGATGAGGTTTTTTTTAGTTTTCCTCCCTCCCTGTGCTGCTGGAAAGTTCTCTAGATGTGGTGGGGCAGGGATAAGGACTGGGGATCTGGATTGGGCTGTAAGAGTCACATTCTGATTTACAGTACTGGAAAACTTCATTCTCTATGTGTTCTTCTGATGAAGATACATTTTAAACAGAGCAATATACCAGATTTCATGTCAGAGGCATACTTAGCACATGTTAATTAGTATTCATTACTACTTCTTGAGAGAATCTTCTTGAATTTGTATTTAGTTCACATACGTTTAATTCTGTTCCAATAATCATTTGTGTCATTATGCAATGGTGTCTTAAGGATTTTCTTCATTGATTACTGTATTTTCAGCACAGGATAGTTACAGATCTTGCTGACAAGCAGTTCTGATTATTCTGTAAGCGTCTGTCTTTACTTTTTTCTAACCTATAAAACCACAATGCCTCCAATCTTTCTGCAGCTTCACACCAAAAAAATGACACTGATTTATAACACAAGATTAATTGCCTGGTAGATGCCGTGGGCACATGCATCATAACAGCTACAGAGTAGGAACTGATAAGCCAACATATTTTCCTCCTGGCATAACTTTAAAATCATTATAAGAAAGACATATTTCTGCCTTGATGTAAAATGCTTTGAACTCAGAACAATGAATGTTTTATTCAAAGACTTTAAAATTATTTATCATTCAGTTCTTGGCAACTAAGAACTGTAAATGATGGAAATATGTTAGACACACACACACACACACATAACAGAAAGATTTCATACCATTATGGAGGCGCTTTTCAAAAGTTTTTTACTGGAAAGCACTGCATTACTATAGAAAACAAGCAATACATTTAAAATATGTAGTGTGTGCATCTAATGCTTATATCTTTGTTATGCACATGATGAAACACTTCCTATTTTGTTATTTCTTACGGCAAAATAGTTCCCCCTAGTCCCAGTCTTAGTTCTATTTTCTTTTTCCTAGTAGTTTCTTGATAGCTATAAAGACACACATTACTGGCAGCAAAGCCCACTGTGGGAGAAATTCAATGGCCCCTAGCAAAGGGTGGAAAAGGAAGCATTTCTCCCTGCAATGTAGCACCCCTCTGTCCCCAGCGTAACGCTCACCACCTACCTGGTGTGGGTCTGTGGCTCAGAAGTGGGAGAGGAGTGGCTTAGAATAGGAGGGAAGGTAAGGATGGGGGGGGGGAATCGGTAAGAGTAATGAATAAAGTTATATATATGACAAAGAAACTTCTAGGCTGGGGCATTCCGAAGATGCAAGAATACTATAAAGCATTTCAGATTAAGAGTCTGATGGAAATTAAGGAAAATAAAATAGATAAATGGATTAAATTTGAGAATGAAATAAATGAAGGGATGGTAGGTATGGAATATTCACAGATGATATGAATAAAGAAAAACAAAGAGTAATTGGTCCAAGAAAGGTGATGTTGGAAATATGGGAGAAATGGAGGAAAAAAATGGATGCCTGGCATCCTGGATTCAACACCACTGGCAAGCATGGGAGGAAAACAAGGTGTAAAGGTGATAAGGAAATTGATAGAACAGGGGATACACACAGTAGCAAATTTAATAGGGGAAGGAGGCGAATTGATGATGTTACAGAATTTCATATAAACAGGAGGCACAGAGAATTGGTTAGTGCTAAGAGGAATTTGGGAAAGAATAAAGGTTTCAAGAATAAAAGGAGAATGTATAATGGCACAATGCCTGAAAAGCTATGAGAAAGATAAAACAAAGATCCTAGGTTTCATATACAATTGTATGATAGAGGATAAAGAATTCATGAAAAGAGTTTTAAAACAAAAATATTGAAAAGCATAAATAATATAAAAATAGAAAAGTACGTAGAGATGGAAAGAAAAATAATACTTAAATGGTATAGAGCTCCAATACAACTAGCTCATATGATTAGAGGACTTAGTCCAAAATGTTGGCACTGTGGAGAACTGGGGGCATACCACACTCATATGTTGATTGAATGTTTTTAAAAATTGGGAAAAATATTATTGTATATAGAGAAACTTGTGAAGATTAAAATAGCTTTAAACAAAGGTTTGCTGTTTACAGGAATAATTGAGGAGAATGAAATAGATAAAAAATATGGTTTAATGTATAAAAGGATGATAAGAGCTGCACATGCAGTAATATCATTGGGATGGAAAAATAAGAAGAAATTGACTATTTTGAAATGGCTTGAGTCTATATGGGAACAAATACAACTGGACATTTTTGAAATAATGGCAAGAAATAATTTATGGCAAGAGAAACAGACATTTGAATATCTGGACACAATTTATGGACTGGATGAAAGACATTGGAGTCAAAGAAGAAATATGGGAGAAGAGAGTACAAAGAATGAACTTATTGCTGCTTAAATAAATGAGAAAGAAAACTGAGTGGGGGAGGGGAAAAGGGGGGAAGTATGGTTTGGAATATGTCAACAAGGATGCATATATTGTATAAATGTACTGAAATTTCAAACTATACAATAAAATTTTTAAAAAGATAGGGGAGGGTGCAGAGGACTGGCTTGAGGTGGAGGAAGGGTTGGAAGGTGAGGTTTGGGTGTGGGCAGGGTGGAATGGGGAGGCTTGGGGTGGGGAGGGTTGGAAGCAGTGGTGGGATTCAGCAGGTTCGCACCACTTCAGCAGAACCAGTTGTTAAAATAATGCTTGTAAACAACCGGTTGTTAAATTATTTGAATCCCACCATGGTTGGAAGGTGTAGTTTGGGGGAAGGTGAGGCTGGGGGTGGGAGTGAAATGACAAGGTGATGCTTGAAATGGGTTGGGGTGGGGGATGGTTGGAAGATGTGGCTTGGGGTGTGGGAGGGTGGAATGGTGCTGCTTGAGGTAGGGTGAATCATGCTTGCTGGACTCAGTAGGCTGAGTTGCTCTGAGGGCCTGGTCTGCATGTTGAGGGGGGTGGGGGTGGGGGTGGGAAGGGCTTGTTCAGGGTATGAATCAATGTGCCGTGTGCTAGGGTGGTTGCTGGGAATGGGGAGAAGGGGGGAGGGCTTCTGGGGGCCCGCTGCTCCAGGGAGGGGATGGCATGTCCCCCATTAATGGGGGATTAACTTCATGAGTCCTGCTTCCTTATTGGTGGAGGTTCATTATTGGACATTCCACTCCTTAGCATTTTATTATTGGTAAGATAATTACATATTACCTGTGAGGAGCCATAAGTAAATTGTGGAGACGGTGCATCCATCGCTTCCTACTCCTACCCTTGGCATTCTACTCACACACACACCCCTTGTAATTCTCTTCACCTACATTCACCCTTGGCACTCCATTCACCCACTCCACTTTCTGTTCTTCTCACTTACCCCACACCCTTGGTATTCTCCCCAACTGTCCCCCTACCTTTGTAGCTCTCCGTACCTATCCCTTGGGAGGCTTGAAGAAGTGAATCCCATACCTTCCCCATCCCCAGCCACCAAGTCTGAAACAACTGTAGGCCCCACCACACACTACTGAAGCCAGCAGCCATCAACTGCTGGCATCCTCCTCCAGCACAATCAGACCAGAGCAGCTGCTGGTGTCCTCTTTTGCTGCTGCCTGATCTGGAGTGGCTGCTGACATCCTCCTCCAGCATAGCCATGCTGGAGCAGCTGCCAGTATTCTCATCTGCTGCTACTGAGCTCAGAGTGGCTGCCAGCATCCTCGTTTGGAGCAGATGGACCTGGAGCTGCTCCAGACATTCACAGTCGCAGTGGCCAGGTCAAGAGCTGCTCCAGGCATCTGCTGCAGTCAGGCCCAGAGCTGGTCCAGGCAGCCCAGACAGATTCCTGTGACAGCCAAAAATGTGATTACATTACTTTTCATTATTTAACCACAGATATACCACTTCTTTCTGCTCTCATCAGAGCCATCAAGGCAGCCAACAAGTTGAATTATAAATAATAAAATCATATCTTTAATACCATTAAACCCACAAAAACACATCATTAAACAATTAAAACCAGGGCTAAAATACATACAGAAACATGAAAATTGCAATGAATACATTGGGCAGGAGAGAAAGATCACTGAGGGAATGACAAATGAAACAAAAAAATCTTCACTTGCTGATAGAAGGTGGTAACAGAAGGAGATAGACAAATGTCCCTGGGTAGAGAGTTCCAGTTTTTGTTTTTTGTAACCATATTTGTTTCCAACTCAAACTGAAGGTAGCTAATAAAGAAATATGAGCAGGTAAAAGGAGACCAGTGAGGAAGCCACACTTTCTCTCCTTCCTCTGCAGACTGGCTGGTAACTAATAGAATCAGCTGAGTGAATAGAAGGTGAAGGGCATAAGAGTAATACAAACTGGCAGTTAGACCAGGCAAGCCAATCAAATGGGTCTTTCAGGGTGAAGCATTTTGAGTTTCAAACCAGGACTGGGGGTGGGCATGATTTGAAATCCACACCTGAGCACAAGCAGGCAGGGTGTAGCTGGGGAAAATGGAGCCTGGGGCAGACTCCAAGTTTTCCGCTCCTCCCTATGGGGCCCCATGCACCACCACCCCCGCACGCTCCACTTACCTTAGCCAGCAGTGGGGCCTGGTGGGGCGGGACTGGCCAGGGGTGCTCGCAGCGGCCTCTGCCAGCCTCTGCCAGGCCTGGCAGGGTGGGGCAAGGGGGAAGAAGGGGTGTGGGGGCAATTTCCCACCCCCATGTGACCCCCAAAGCCATCTGCCTGGGGTTCCTGTCCCCATCCTGTCCCATGGTAGCTATGCCACTGCATGTGGGTATCTCAAATTGAGTCAAATTGTTGGTCTATCATGGAAGCCACTGTCTACCATATGACTTGTAGTGGCTCTCAGGAAGACATCTTGGGATGAGGTATTTCACATCTCTTTTTCACATGCGTCATGGTTGCAACAGTATCAGACTTGTGCATCTGAGAGACATTGAACTCATATTGTAAATCTAGTACAAAGTGCTTGTGGTAGCCACAAGAACTTTGGGCACTTTCACACATGCGGAATAATGCCATCATGAAGCATTTAATGTTCTTACAACAAACCTGCCAGTTCCTCATGGATACCAGGAAATGAAATACCCACAAGATGAAGAAACATGCAGAAATGAATGAATTTAGTGCAGGGATTAGGTATGTAAGAAGCGTTTAGCACAGCTTGATCTTACTCCACATCAAGATCCTAGTATCAGGAAAGGGTGGAGGAAAAGCTCTTCATCTCACTTCCATGAGCTTGAACTGAAAAAGTGAATGTTAATAGCTTGTAGTATGTGTGTGCTTTCTTTCCTGTATGTGCACTTTGACAGGGTGGATTCCTCAGATGCAGACAACAGTCCCTGAGAATTTCATCCCAATTTGATTCAGTAACAGAGTTCTCCTAAGCAGAGTGACACACCCATTGGCTTCAATGTGTTATTCCTTTCATTGCTTCTTCTTACTCATAATTGCCTGAAATGGGAAGGGAAATCTTTTTCATTAAAGATATACTGTCCGATAACCCCTTTCAAACTGATTAAGGGGAAAAAATTAAAAGTGGGAAGTGAGAAAATGTTTCCTGTGCTCTTCATTATGGAGGCTAGGATACTAGCCAGGTTTCTCCAGAGAAAGCAGGGGAAAATGTGAAGGTAATGAAACCAGTCTTTGATCAGGCAATCAGGTTCGGAACGGCTATCTATGAGCTAAAATAAACCATTGTTTTGTACTGTATCTGAACTGAGCCTATTTGCAAGAATCCCTTATTTATTTTTTCTAATCAGATTGTATGACTTTATGAAGCTGAGTACCGTTATGAACTGAGGCTGTTTTCGTTCCTAGTGTTTGAAATTCTTAATTACGTCATATTATTCACACGCGTTAGTTTGTGCTGTGTCTAAACTTGCTAAAGGTCTTCATAACTTGAGTTGCAATGCTATTCCAGTACTGATAGTCTGGTCCATAGAAAAAACTGTACTGATTTTTTTTATTGGGTTTGCTCCTGTATTATTCTATGTTTTTATTTTCCAAAACCTATGTGCAGATTTTGGATGTAATGAACTCCTGTGGAGGGCACATCAGCAGGCCAAGGGAAACCACACTTCATAGGAAAACTCAGATATTTTCATAGGTAGAAAATATTTCTTTTTCTACCTATGCAGTAGCGTAGTGGTTAAGAGCAGGTGCATATCTGGAGGAACCGGGTTTGATTCCCTGCTCTGCTTCTTGAGCTGTGGTGGCTTATCTGGGGAATTCAGATTAGCCTGTACACTCCCACACACGCCAGCTGGGTGACCTTGGGCTCGTCACAGCTTTTCGGAGCTCTCTCAGCCCCACCCACCTCACAGGGTGTTTGTTGTGAGGGGGGAAGGGCAAGGAGACTGTAAACCCCTTTGAGTCTCCTGCAGGAGAGAAAGGAGGGATATAAGTCCAAACTACTACTACTACTACTACTACTACTACTACTACTACTACTACTACTACTACTACTACTACTCTTCATCAACTGGCTGATACCATTCTATGTAAATTATGGATATTCCTTTGAAGGCTAGCATAGTCAATTTTTCCTAAGCAAGAATAAACATTTTGTATTGCACAGAGCCATAGACAATATGTGCTAACACCTACAATCTGAACATATTATAGCAAGAGTGTTTTTAAAGGAGACTTTCCATTTTCAGAAATGTACAATTTGCATTTAAGGTCAGAGGCACTTCAAGTTTTGGAACAATTTATTCAGTTTCTGCAGGGCCAATTCCTTTTAACCTGCCCATGCAAGTAACTAGTGTTCAATTTCCTGCAATGACACTGTTAGATATTTCTCAATATCCTTTAGTATTCTTTAACCTTTTCTTTTAGCTATAGCTGCTCTGACAATATAATGAGAAAAAGTGAAATCTGCATAGAACATGAATTTTTCATTCCTGCTAAATGTAGTAAACTTGACACCCTGATGAGCCATCACAAAAAAAGAGCAAAGGTAGAAAGAACTAAACCTAAAAGATGAAAACATATTTTGGGCAACACAGGATAGGCAAAATTTTCAGAGATGTATACAGAATAATTCTATTTCAATATAGGGGGATCATTAGTTTTTACATGGAGACAAATTGGAGCTAAATAGTGCTAAAAACTTGCACTGCAGGGGCCACTCAGCTCAGACCCAGCCAGCATCACCAAGCCCACATTTGATATCAGCTTACCTATTGGCCCCTCCTGTACTGCCACTAGTTGGCAGCACTGCAGGAGAACGCAATGGGTAAACTGACACCATTGAATGCACCGTTGGCCAGGCCTAACCCAAATGGCCTCTGTGATGGTGCCACGGGTATTGTGACTTGGCTTGTTCCTATGTGCCAGGGGTCCTTTAGGATAGTGGTCCACACTTTCCCTGTTAAGTTAAATGGTCTGCTCAACCTATTTTTACCTAGAGAGTCTGTTGTATTTTGATAATGGTACTGTAGGAAACTGCACGCTGCTTATTATAACTGTTGGGCAATGTTCATGGATGTTATTTCTTTCGTTGCTTAATATAAGAATCAGGCATGATCTCTATTCTGATCTGTGGCTCACAGGGATTTTGAATTTGGTAACTGGCAACAGCACAAGACTTGATGTTGCTCTTAAGAGGATCTTTTTTTCATTTTTATTCGGGATAACGCCAAATGGACTTTTGTATGTTACATCATATGAAACTCTATAACCTGAAATTATTCACCACAACCCAACAACATGCATGGCTCACATTTAGAGGAGAATTTTTAAAAATTCTGTTCAAGTTATAGAAAAAAGTGGCCATTGTCCAGGAAAATAGTATATAATACTTCAGTCTGAAATGCATCATTTTGTGGATCCTTGTGCCAGTTGATTCTATGTAATTTTAATGAACTTGTTTAGAAGATGTTAATGTATTATAGTAACTGCTAGGGCAGAGTGAAGTGGCTTTCACTGCACATAATAAAACCTCCCTGTAGTATTTAACGTTTCTTGTTTCGCCTTTTATGCTCCCCCTTTTTAAAAAAACGGAGGCAATGGATTTTCAGACTTCATAAATTCAGTTTTTCAGGCTTCAAAAGAAGCAGGCCTGCAGTTTGGCAGTGCTTCTGGCCCCCACTCCAGGTGATAGCCATGGCTAAGGGTACTGCAAGCTTCAGCTGGTATTATGGCTGTTCTTCTACCAGAACATGAACATCTCTATTTTCCACACATCTCTCAACTTCCACAGTTCATGGGGCTGATATTCAGAACGGTCTAGAAATTTCCACTGATCCAGAATTCTTCAGAGTAAGAGCTATGTGGATAGCCCAGATTAGATGTATGCCTATTATGGTCACTATTATGGTGTAGTGGTTAGAGATAGTAGAATCTGAGTAGAATGGTAATTTAAATCCCCATTCAGCCTGAAAACTCAGTAAATAACATGAGGTTGCTCACTATCTTTCAGTTGAGATTTCTTGCTATTTACCAGCAACCCTGAAATCCTTTGTGAGTGGGGCATGAATACCACAGTATATCATGCTGAGGCATTACTTCCGGTTTTGTACCCAGAGGTATGTCATTGCATCATGACATTGTCAACAATCTAGGAATTTCTCCAATCTCTATGATAAAACCTGGACATTCCTGGAGCATCTCCACCACCCTGCAACATCACAACATCACAAGGGCTATTGTAACACCATGTGATGCCATTTCCCCCTCCATTTTTCTCCTGCTGCTCTGCCAAGCAGTGGCAAGAGCCTGGATCTTGGAAGCAGAGGGTATCTCTAGAGATACCAGTCTTCTGGTATGGGTAAGGATCCCCCGATGTCATCATTGCTCAGAGCAACAGTAACCATTGGGTTAACATTATGGTGTCATTTCTGGGGGAAACCCAGAAGTAATATCACACCTGTAGGAATTTCTGGAAGTTCCATGGTAAACCCACTTCTGGATTTTTCTCAGAAGTGGCATGACACTATTGCCAACTGTCACCCTCCCATGTCCCTCCTCAGGGTGGTCAACCCTATGTCTCTTCACAGCAACAGACCCAGCACCCCTACTCTCAGTCTAGCCTATTTTGCAAAAGCAATGTAGGGATATTGTATGCCAACCTGAACTCCTAGGACAAAGCGGGGGGGGGGGGGGATAAAAATGAAGTAGTTATTTGCTTCTGGGCTGAAGTCAATGTTTAAACATTTCAAAACTGCTGAGACCTACATGCAGGATACTTCAGGGAGCATTTTTTCCATACATATCCACTTCCCCATGAGTTATTGTTTCAAGTTCTTTCTTTATCTGAGGTAAATATATCCTCCACAAGAAATAGGACTCTTTCCTGTGTTGGCACTAGTGTTAATGGAACTCACTTTGAAAGGATGTCTTATCAGTTCCCCAGAGCTTTTCAAGCAGCTGTTAAAACTTGACCAGTCTTGCAATACCTCCCGAATCCTGATGTTGCTTCTTCTATTCTGTCTAAAATGGAATTCCATTGCTGATTTTACATAATTATTTTTATGTGTTATAAGCTGAACATCATCCTAAAAATAGTGCAAGATACTGTAACTAGTGAAACTACAGAAGTGTAAATTTACATATTTTGCTTGAGGCGTCTGAACTTGCAGCATCATCATCAGGTGTCACATTACCTTCTTTGAGTTAGCCTTCAGACTTAGAATGGCCAGGCAGGGAATACAAGTTATCTGAGGCAAGTCCCTGCTGGCACTCCTCTGTACTGTTTCCTGTATTGGTTCACTGTCCAAGATTTCTGAGAACTGAGACATTTTTAAATGTTAAATGCACACTTAGGAGGAAGGATTCTAAGATTCATTATAAGCCAAGGAGTAGTAGCTATTCTAGATTAATCTATCTATAATAAAGTCCACTTTGTGGCAAATCTGTATAATGGGGTGGCACACAAGGAAGGCATTCATTCTCAGAAGCTTACTCCTAATTGTGAAATATATTTCCCATGGATATTTTTCAAACTTTAAAACCTGGTACTTTCTGAAGGCACGGCAAAATCTTCCTTCAAATACCTTTTAATGGTATCTAATCTGGTTCTGGAAAGAGAAAGCATGATTGTTAGAGACTACAATCAGGGGCGTGCAAGGAAATAGCAAGGAGGGGGCATTCCGACAGCGCAGTCTTTGCTTCTTTCACTCCCCCACTTCTCTATCAATCTTCCTTCTGCCTCTTTCTTCCCCATCCCTTCTCTATCTTTGGCCGTTTCCGCACGGAGGCGGAAACGGCTAGGTCGGCGCATTTCGCGCCGACCCGACGACGCTGGGACCGTCCGCACGGACGATCCTGGCAACAGCCGGGCAGCTGAGGCCTGGGGACATGCCCCCCTGGCCCTGCGCGCCTGCTCCAGGGACAAGGTAAGTGCCGGGTGGGGGAGGCGTCCCGAAGCCGCTGCCGTTCGCTCGGCAGCGGCTTCGGGGGGGCGTCTCCCCAACAAGAGCGCTTCCAAGCGCTCTGGGGAAACGCCGGCTTCGGGCCAGGCGGGTGGCGCGAGGGCGGCGCGGCTGCGATGCAGCTACGCCCCTTGTGCGAATGGTGGCCTGGAGACGGCGTTTTTGCCATCTCCGGGCCGCCATTAAATGCCTGTGCAGAAACGGCCATTCTTTCCTCTGTCTCTTTGTCACCCACTCCCAAATTCGCTGTTAATCTTCCCCACCTCTTTATCTCCCCACCCCTTCTTTTGTCAGTCTTCACTCTTGTTTTTCTCCCCACTTCTCACTGATTTTATCATCCTCCAGTTAGCTTCTGGTTAAGCCAGACCCTAGGCTGCTGCTAGGCTTGGCTGTGCTGTGGTTGCCCTCTCTGGCCCTGCCTTGACCTCCTCTTGGGCCACAGGGACCTAAGGAGCCAATGCAGCAGTGGTAGGTTCTCCAAGTACCAGTATGACGGCAGCAGAATCCTCAGGAGCCAGCAGAGCAATCACAAGAGCCCCTGGGCACCACACCAGTGCCAGAAGCCTTGCAGCCCTCAGTCATCAGGAGATATGGGAAAGTCTGCCTGGAGGCTGCCTGCCTCTGTTTTGTCATCTGTGCATGAGCAAACAACATTACTGTTTGAAGGCTATTTTTCTGCAGACCCGTGGAGATCTCCCAAGTTTGCAGAGCTATCTGTTTTCTCTCAGTGTCAGCCCAATCCACAGATTTAAGCATCCACAGAAGATGAAGAGTTATTTATACCCCATTTTTCTCAACTATAAAGAATTTCAAAGGCCTTACAAACTCCTTCCTTCCTCTCCTCACAACCGACACCTTATGAAGCAGGTGAGGCTGAGAGAGTTTTGAGACCAGCCCAAGGTCATCCAGGAGGATTCGTGTGTAAGAGGAGGGAACCAGTGTTCTCCAGATTAGGGAGGCGGAGTAGAAAATCAAACCCAGTCCATCACTCATAACCACTACACATGCTGGCTCACACCATGCTGTGCCTACTCTGACTATTAGATATAAGAAATTGATGTTTAGTCTTTTTTAGGTTTCCTGTGATTGGCAGCTATCTGGGTCTCCAGGAAAAAAATAGGATTGAAATAAGAATAAAAATGTTTTAATTCCAACATATTGGCCATCAGTCCATCTTTGCTTTCACAAGGCCAATTTTGTATGTATTTGGTAAATGGCTTGAGACTTTTTCTGAAAATATTAGGTCACACAAGCAGTATAACACAAATCGCTGACAGCTTAAGCAATGTGCTCTTGCTGTCTTCTCAGGATTGTTTTGAAAGGAGGCTCCAGGCAAGAATGTATAAACAGAGTGCTTGGAAACTCTGTGAGGGAGCCAGAATGTAAATCCTAAAGCTAATAACTGATGCCTGGAACCATCCTCCCCCCTTTTCCCTCTCCTGAGAGAATGGTACGTTCAATCTAATTAATAACATGCACCAAGTATTTCCTAATGAAGCCTGACCACTTTCTTCACTGGCACAGGAAACAGACACATCATCTAAAGTAACAAAAAGACTCAATCCACCACAGACCTATGGAAATAAACCCAGGAGAACTTCTTGGTGAGTGGAGTCCCACAAATGTCCCAGTTATTTCAGATATTTTTGCCCACACAGCTAGACACCCTAATTTAGGCCAAACTGTTTGGCTTTCAGGCAATTCAAAGCCACACTATTTTGGGGGAGAACATAGATTAGTCCAGCTGTCAGGGACAAAGAATCGTATTTTATTATTTCACTGGCAGTGCAGTTTTACAGCATGTAGGTTGTGAACAAAAACCGCATCATGCTGAATATGGACAAGCTCAAGTGTCCCTGCTCAAGCACTGCAACCACACAGAGGTTCACAATAGCCTCTATGTGAAAAAAACAGGATTCATTCAAAGGCACAAGGCACCAGTTCATGTCTGGGCAGACTACTAGAGACCTCTGCTTCGACTGGGGGAATCCAGACATTTCCTTCCCATCACTTGCTGCTGAAAAATTATGAACAGAGGAGATGCATTTGCACAAAGACCTGAAGTCAGAACAGAAGGTTAAAACCTCTTTATCATGTAGCCCTTTTATATAGGTGCTTCAGCAATTCTAAAGCAGGGCTCTAGTGACCTTCAAGCCAAATTTCTGAATGAACAATGAAGGATGTCAATCCCATTTGTAAAAACTTTTTGTTCCAAGGAACACATCCTCTTAAATATGCACTGTGCCTGGAAATATAATGGCATATTGAATCATGTCTGTGCTCATGCAGGCTATGAGCTCTTAAGACCTTTCATTGTTTATACACCTCCTATGTATATTGATACTGGAACACAGTGGCTTCCATTGCAAGCCTTTTCTAGTGCATGTTCCTGGGATACATTCCAAGGAATTTGCGTTTTATAAGTGTTTGTCTGGGGGCAAAAAGTAGTTTTCTTAAAATGAATGTGAAGAAGTCTAGGATCTAAATTATTATCACAATACACATTATGTTTTAATAGGTAGAATTGCAAATGTGTTGTTTGTACTATAAATCCCAATTTAAGGTGTGTTTCTCCAAAAGGCGCAAACTTAATAACTTCAGAAGATATCCCTGCCAAGGTTACTTTTACACAGACTTTCAGTTTTCCACATTTGTCAAATACTCATAAGACTTAGGCAATTTAAAACATTAAATTGTGTTATTTTTGGAGTTAGTGAGGTGAATAGGTCAAACTGTTCATTTTTTTTCCATGACTAAACTTGGGAAATGCCTTGCTGCCATTTTAGAAGAAGGTGTGCATTAAGTAAAATTACTGAATGCTTCCTTTTTATTTAGTCAGGCTATTGTCTACCAACAAAACCTGAGGAACCAAAAATCTAACATAATTCCACAGGGACTACAAAGCACAACAGGAGACTATTTTCTTAGGACTTTTCTCCATGCTTGAGAGGTGGGTGGGAGTGAGCGGTCAGTGAAAACTGACAAAAACTTTATGCATGAGGAAAAAGGCAACTCAAAATCAGCTTCCAGAAAAACATCTAGGTAAGAGGGGTCTCAAAATAACCACAAAAAGGGAGGGACAAAAAGCCTGAAATGAAAACTATAGGCACAAAAATGTGTATAGAAATCAGCAGATAAGCCAAAGCAATATAGGACGATTCCCCACAGTCAATTTATTGCTTGATACTCACGTGAAAAATCACGGTTTAAGCAAGAACTCCCCACAGCTTAAGTGCCGAACACAGCTTCATCCTGGTTCTGGCACATGTCCCTCCCACCCCCCCGTTTGTCCCCCCCCCCACCTTTTTTTCAATCACACGCTCAAGCCGGTTTGGTGGGGAGAAATGGGACAGATGCAGCTTATTCATCTCACCCTTCAAACCTTCCAGCCAATCAGAGCGCAGTGGGCTGTGCACAGAGTGTGCGCAGACTTTTTTTGTGCCACGCTGGGCGTGGCTATGAAGGAACGTAAATAGGAAGCTATGGTACAATGATTTTGATAAAATGTTTATGCATGACTAAGTTCAAACATTAAAACGACAATAAGAATACCATGAATACTCAATCAGGGATGGAGTAGTGTTCCTGCTTCAACACAGTAGCTAATCAGAGGCAGGGAAATTCTGCCTACGCATCTACGTAGTGATGTAGTTGCACACAAAAAAAGTTCCTGCCCCAACACAACACAACAGCCAATCAGGACAAGGAAGAACAGACCTGCCAAGCAGATTGCATGTTCGTGGGAAGTATTACATTGTTTGAAACCACGATAGACATCAAGGTCTTCACTAGACACACGCTGCAGTGGGGAGGGAGAAAACGTGATGAAAAAGGTGCTGTCTCTTAGAACTGGGATGTATCCAGCTTAATTTCTCAGTGACAATTCACCCATAGAGCCAGAACCAAAGGAACCAGAACCAAGGTACTGACTTAGTCACATGCCTTAGCAAGGAGAAATTCATGAATGTTGTCTCAGACATTACTCTAAGGCAGTGATTCCCAATCGGTGTTCCGCAGTATCCTTGGGTGCCGTGAGCATGTCCCAAGGGTACCACTAGAATGCTACCAACCCCCTTCCCATGGCCCCCTGCCCCCCATGCCCCCCATGCCCCCATGCTACCCCCCAGTGTTTCCCTTCACCCTGGAAGGAGAGTGGTGGGACCCTACCTCAACCCATGCCAGCCCTCACACGCATGGAGCAGAGCCCAGTTCAAGCGGCACCAGCTTATCCTGCCTACCTTCGACTATGAGTACCGCAGTGATTCCCAGGATGTGTGCAGAAAGTAAGCCCTGCCATCACTTTACTCACCATGTCTGAGTAAACTGGGAGACTTGTAGCAATCACAAAAGCAGACCACCAGCAGACAAGATAGGAGTCTCTACACACTCAGAGAAGTTCTCAAACTAGAAAAAAAAAGACTTTGCAAACTAAGCAAGGGGTTGGTGGAAATGCCTTGCAAGAGCTGAACATGCTCCAGGAAGTTAAAACTGCAAAGTGCAGTTGAAAATCAGTTGAAGGGGGATGAGGGATTTCCAAGTTGTTCTCTATTAGCCACAGCAGTTCCTCATGGATTATTCTTATAGAGAATATAAAGGTCTGATTCAGCAAAGAAGGTTGCCCAGATACAAGGTAGTGGCTTCTGGATACTTCGAGGTACTACAAAGTCCTTCCACATCACACATATTCATGCACGCACATAAGGAAACTGGCTTGAGAAAGATTCAAAGGCCTCTAAGAAGCACGCTGAGTGTTTTTTAAAAAGGAAAGCAGACTCAGAGTAACAAATAAATTGGCTTCTTCAGTTCCCTAACAGTTTATAGTATCCTGGAGGAATAGAGGAGAGAGGAGATTATGCCATGAGGTAGACATTCTCTGGTCCTTCTTCCTCTTCAGACTGCGATGCCATAAGCTGTGAGGGATTTTAACAAGTGAAGCTTCCAAAAAGAATGGGGGGTGTCCTTTGGAAAAGCAATTTTCCTGATCTTGATTAATCAGTCAGCCATCCCTCCACAAGAATTCTTTAAACTTCAGAGTCCCAAAAAGCTTATAGCGTGCTGAAAGGGGGGGGCAGAGGCGAAAAGTGGACACATGTCATAAGAGTCACAATCATAGAGCACAAAGACGGTATGGTAAAATGCCTTCTTGTACTGGCACTTAACCTCAGCAGTTCAGATAATTGCATTATAGAACAAAACTTACAGGGGTCAAGACTAGCTCCAGATCTCAGTAATATTGTGCTACTGGAGGAAGTGGGGATTCCTTATTATTTTTTTCTTCCCTCCATGATTCCTCGTGAGGACTCAACTTGTTCATGTTTCCATTTCTTGTGTTCACTCCAATAAAATGAGTTTCCTTTTGCCTACGTGTTTATATGGTGCTGTTTTATAAGCCTTCCTGATGTGAACAAAAGGTCAAGAGCAACTCCAAACATATCTCTGCCTGAAAACATTTGATAACTAGCCATGTATCCATGCATAGAAAAACCATTCAACACAGAAATAAACTTGATTCCTCTGTGCACCACCAATTATGAGGGTAAGAACCAGGTGTTTTAAAGATTCAGGCAGATTTAGACTGCCTGTGAGCTGGAATAGAACAGTGAATAACAGAACAATCCTAAAGCAGGTCTACTCAGAATCCTACTCAGGTCTATTGCTCCCAGGAAAGTGTTCACAGGGTTGTATTGTAAGAGAATGAGCTAGGAGCCATTGGTTCAAATTATACCTCTGCCACAAACTCAATTGGAGGCCTTAGACATGCTACTTTGGCTAAGTCTCATCTGCTACTAAATTAGACTACCTTCCAGGGTTGTTGTAAAGATTATACGGATGATAGTGTACACTCCATGTTGGCATATATTTTCGTCAGCCAAAGAATACTTTGTATCTTTCACTCAGAGGGTTTTTAAACAAACACAAACAGAAGGGTACAAACAGAAAGAAGGAAATGTATGACTTTCACCTAACATTCTCTTGTTCATCAAATGCATGATATTGAGGTTTCATGATGGACTAGTGTATCCTAAAAATGGCTGCAGTATGGTCATGGAACTGGGGATAAGAAGCTACAATTTCTCTCATCCCCAAATATAAATGGCTGCTTTTAGTGAAGGTTTCTTACCAGGACCTAAAGCAGATGGGGAGGGAGTTTTTTCCTAGTCAGAGAAGTTGCTCAGGGGAGGAGTTAATAGTCCCTACCTTCCTAAGCCATTGGCTCTGATCTGGATTGGGCTCCTACCACAGTAGCATTTTATGACCAAATTAAAGATCTGGGGTTTTATGTATAGCATATCATTTGAATTTCTATTCTCTATTTCATCTTCTAAAAACTTAGGCCCTTCCCGCACAGGTGAAGTGACCCAGGGACAGCAAAAACATCATCCCTGGGCTGCTGTTAGCACAGGAGGCACTGCTGCATTGCAGCAGCGCCATCCTGGTTGCTGGGGAGCAGTGTGAAGCTGCTGCTGTTAACCTGGCTCAATGAGCGAGGTTTTTGCAAAGCACCATCTTCCCGTCGCCGCACTGGCGGGAAGAAGCTGCTTTCCCCCTCCCCTCCACTCACTGTCCCATCCAGCGTTGCTCTGGAGGGCTGCAGAGCACCACCCACGCTACCCTCCGACCCCTGGAGGTCAGAGGGCAGCATGGGCAGGTCCTCAGAAAGTGCAGCCCTCCAGAGTGACACTGGATGGGACGGTGAGTGGAGGGGGGGTGACCAGAGGCAGCTCCGTATGGAGCCACCTCTCTGGCTGAGGGGAAAGCCAGGGCTACTCGCACGCTAGCATGCGAACAGTCCCCGAGCCTCAACCAGCATAGTCTTCTTGCATTCAGTGAAGCCTTCTACCACACTTGGAAAAGAATACTCTCCACACAAGATGTGGTCTCCTTCACATTGGACATTTATGCCATTTGGGTTGGATTCTCAATTATGCACACATTTTCACTTCTTCCAAACTCACTGTGCCTCAGATAATAAAATCTCCATGGCTTCTGAAACCTCAGAAAGTGTAACTCTTCCTCATCCTTTGTGGGGAGAGAAAAGGGTAACAGCGTGCATTTTCTTTCTCTGGATTTTCTCACTTCTCCCCACCTTCCCCTGCCCTAACAACAACAGTTTCTCCTGTTCTTCTGGCCATCAAGTGAAAAAAACATACAGAGTATATAAAAGGAAACGAGGAGGGAGCAGGTGACAAGTTGGGGAGGAAATGTAAGCCAGATCTCTTCCCCACTCCTTCAGGTGGCTTTTCAGCTCCAGAGTTCTGCTCAAAAGAAAAGACCCACCACCTCAAGCCCAGACATGACAACCTCAAACCAGGTAGAGAAATATGATCCAAAGACCACCCCCTGCTTCCCAAACTGCCTGCCAACTTGAGAATGAAGAAGAATAAGATGATGTTTGCTTGTTTGCTTTATTGTCACACTGAAACTGACCAAAAGGGTGGGAAAGGTGGCAGGCAACCTCCCCAAATGGAGGTTGCACAGAGAGAGTGAGGAAGCAGGGGGTGGGCAACATGGTGGAAGGGCTCAACTAGGGATACTTCGCAGTAGGAGGATCCCAGATGCAACCAAAAAACAAACAGGAAAAACCCACAGGAAAGCAAACAGCCCCAGGGTAAGTAGGGCAACCATAAAGGACCTTCTTCTGTTCAGTGTTTCTTACCTTTTTTCCTAACATTATCAACTTCAAGGTAGGATCTGGAGTCGTCTGAGAATCGCAACTGATCAGGCTAGAAAGATGTTAATTACTCTGGAGAAAATGGCCACTTCAAATGCCAGAAACAAAAGACCCAGAGTAACATAATAACACTGTACAACCTTCCATCCCAAAACTCCACCTTCCCTAGGCTCCATACTCAAATAGCCAAAAATTCTGTGAGCTGGACTTTATCCTTATACTGACTGTCTGACTTCTTATCTTTTTTCTTATCTTACCTCTTACCTTTTCTATTCTGCTTTCCTATCATTTATTATAGTAGTGTTTATTTACTTGTACATTGCAGCTAACGTTACAGCCTGGGGGAAACATTCCTGTTTCTTTAATAATGGTTTAATGGGATGTTTTTACCAGGTGATGTTATTTGTCTCCATGCCATGATACAGACCTTTTTATTAAGGTTGCCTATTTAATATATCTTCATGAATACGAAAATTTGCTTCGCTGAAATTTTCGCTTGAGTCCCTAGAGTCCTCAGTACAGTTTTTATCATCTTATCCTTAATTGTAAATAATGTATTTGATGTTCTAACAGAAGCCATTTATGAGCAGAGTTTAAAGCGGAGCTACTCTGGTAAGATGAGAAGGTCTAGTAGTCTTCTTGCACTCACTGCAGCCTTCTACCACACTTGGAAAAGAATACTCTCCACACAAGATGTTCTTTCCATAGGAAGGTTTTACTTTAGCAGTTGCAAGGTTACACAAGTCTATTCTATACAAGACTATAAGACTATACAGAATTCTTCAGCAAGAACAAAGTTGAACACATACTGAACTAGACACTCTGAACTAGACTTAACTTAGACTCAACTTAGCATATACATATGCATCCAACTTAGCATATACCTTATGCATCCAACAAGGATACTTTCCCCATCCCGGCAACAGCCTCTCATTGGTCTAGAGCAGTGGTGGCGAACCTATGGCATGGGTGCCAGAAGTGGCACTCAGAGACCTTTCTGTGGGCACACGTGCACAGAGTTCACCATGTGGGGGTGGTGGAAAATCACACACACACACACCCCACACACATCTAGGTTGGCCTGGGCACGATCCTTTACCTGGGAGTAAGCTTGGTTGCTGGCAATGGGGCTTGCTTCTGAGTAAACCCTCCTAGGGTCATGATTCACCCATTCGAAGCATTGCACAGTTACTTCATCAAACTTACTCCCGAGTAATGCATGCCTCGGAGCCAATTGTTTTTTCTAAACTAAAACCTCAGTATTCAAGTTAAATTGCAGTGTTGGCACTTTGCAATAAATAAGTGGGTTTTGGGTTGCAGTTTGGGCACTCGGTCTTGAAAAGGTTCCCCATCACTGGTCTAGAGTCACAGTTGAACTCACCAATCATGTTAAAGGTTAACTTTAGTTACTTCACCCTAGACTTACTGTCTCCAGCCTTGCTGTTGGCAAACCTCTGCTGATTAGAAGATTAACTTTTTGTGAACCTTTCTTTTTTATATATCATGACAGCATTATCAGGAAGAATCAACCTTGCTCTACAGCACACTTACTCTACCCCATATCTGAATAAAAATCAGAACTAATCTATTATGATGCCAGCATGTAGGTAATTGTTTGGCCAAAATGGATGACTACCATTTTATCAGAATATTTAGGCACTAAAAACATTTTGATATTTATTTAAGTATCTGTAGATAACAATGTCATTTTCTCTGTTCAACACTAGATATGACTTTTCACCTTCTGTAGAATGGCCATACTTACAGTTGCAATGTTTGTTAGTATCTAAATATTCACTATGGGATTAAGTGACTCAGATGCCCCTTTGTTCCAGAAAACCCCAATTGAATCGAGGATGAAAACAAAACCTACAATATTGATAAATATTTGATGTTCCTTAATAACTATGATACACAGTCTTGGGAATGAATGGAATAAGAAGTTACAGTTGCCTGTTTTGCCAAACCAATGAGATACAGCCTTAAAGTTTGTACCTGCTCACTTCATAGATTTTGAGTTGAGATTTATTCAGCAAAAAAATTACAAGTGAGCAGTGGTGGAGAGCCTGCCTGGAGAGGAGGCTGTCATGTGGAAGATGATACCAATTGTGGTAGTTGACAGCTGCAGCACTGAAGCGTTATGCAATGAGCTCTCGCTCATCCCTACAGTGGGGGCACATCCCCTGCTGCCCCCCCCACCATCTGCAATCCCCCAGCATTAGCTGACACCTGCTCTTCCCTCTGATGGTGACTCTCAAAGTGGGAACACCCATTGAGGGGCCATCAACAGAAGAACCCAGAGGCTTTATTTTCTCCACAAGTGAAAACAACATGAAGTTGCCACCATCCCCCACCACGACCAAACAATGATTTTTTTTTGGCACCAGCTCACAAAACACCTCCCACCCCCAGCAAAACATACACGGCTCTCTCCCCACCAACTATTTTCTAATTTTGTCCTCACACAGGTTGTCAGCCTGAGAAACAGCTCCAAGCCAGTACAAGTGGGCATTAAGCATGTAAATCTGTCACAAATCACCCCCAGCAAAACATTTACCAAACAAATGTCATCTCTCACAAAATGTCATCTCTCACAAAACACCACCAATGGAATCCACCCCAAAACAGCATCATTTTCAATGGTGTTTAAACTAGGGAGCCCTTGAAATCCACCTTAAAGGGAGAATCTGGGGTCCCCAGTTAAAACAACATTGAAAGTGATGATGTTATGGGGTGGATTCTCCCCCACCCTGAAACAGCATCACTTTCAGTGTTTAAACTGGGGACCTCCGATTCTCCCTTTAAATCCATGCCGAAGGAGGTGGATTTAAGAAGAGAATCTGGGGGAATTTGGGGGATGCCTGATGTCAGGGGTGCAATTGTTAAGCTTGCAGCACCAAACTTTCAGGATATCTTTATTCTGATGATACCACCTAGGTTTAGTAAAGTTTGGTTCAGGGGGGCCAAAGCTATGGACCCTCAAAAGTGTAGCCCCCATATCCTATTAGCTCCCGTTGGAAACAGTGGGGATGGGGCACCCCTTTTGGGAGTCCATAACTTTTGACCTCCTGAACCAAACCTCACCAAACCTGGGTGGTATCATCAGAAGAGTCTCCTAAAAAAACCCCTGAAATTCTGGTGCTGCTAGCCTAAAAACTGTGCACCCTGCAGGCCAAAAATAAAAAAACACAAAAAACACACAAAAACCTGATTTTTTGTGCTCCCCACGTGACCAAATGGGGGCGACTGGGGACATTTGACTCCCTATATCCTCATGGCAGATATGCCCCTGGAAGTACCTAAGGGAATGCCAGGACCACCATTATCCTGGGCAGCAACGAACCAGCCTCAGGGCCCAGGGAGGAGGGGGACTCTGCCATTGTGGTCACCACTGAGTCCCCAGGGCCAGAAGCTATCAGCAGGCCCCTGCAAGCAGACAGACTTGATATCTTCAAAAGGCAGCAGAGTTGGGGTGGTGGGGAATGGGGAGTGGGGAACCAGGAGCAGTGATGACTCTCAGTGATGATTGGGCCCTAGGGATGGGGTTTGCTCTCAGAGAGAAGGGGAAAGGTTTTTATAGAAACTACAATAAAATATCTTGCTTGAAAACCCATCCTTTTAGATAATATGTGCCATCATTTTGAACACTGATCTATTTTTTTTTTGGTGCTTTTGTTGTCAAATCTACCGTAGTTGCATTTCTTTCTAGTTGCATGTGAGATATGCAGTAAGACCAAATTGTATTATCAGGGGAATCACTGAGTGGGATAGAGCTAGTGTAAATTTAAAAGGAATCACACAGTTTGAATAAATCTGCACAAAATGAAAAGAGAAAGAGAGTACTTTCCACCCCTTCTGTTTCTCAAATCTGAAAAATTGTATCTGGGTAATAAAATTATATTACATACTTATAACTCCCTGACCTAAACAGAGCTGGGAAAGTTAGGAATGACGTGATCCACCAACAGCCAAGTAACTGCATCTCTGCTAGGTAACAAAATGTATAAACATTTCATTTGAGAATCCCAGAAGGCGCAGAGAGTCTAGAAAGAATATGAAGGCTTGCTTCCTGTGTGTGTGATAAGCGAGAGTCAGAACAGGAAACTGAAGATACATAAGATCAAGAAGATTGCTTTGCAGACTCCCAAGATGGAGGTCAAGCAGTATATGTCAAGCAGGTCAGGGTCTTCACATGGATGGGGTGGAGGGAGCTCAGGAATTTTAATGCAGAATTACACATCACTAAAATTACCGTTCCCATGATTATCTGGGGAAAACCATGAGTGTTCAACTGTAGATTTCTCTTTATGTACAGATATAACAATATGTGTAACTGTGCTCATGTAGAGAAAGGCAGGCAGGCAGCTTTCCACTATCCTATCATTCCCAGACTTAAAATCTGCCAGAGACTGTGCAGTCAATCTACTTCTCAGATTACCTGCATTGTACATTTCTCCACAAGTGAAAACATATGCCATGTGGGCCCACAGGAAATTTTTTAAAAGCCCAGTATGGGGAAGATCCTGATGCTTTATCCACACACGGCTAATTTCATACCACAGCAAGAGCTTCACTTTGGCTAGCACATTGGCACGTGCACAAATAACATAATGATAATTGAACCCCACTGCAGTGGCATTCCCAATAGGTCACATTTAGTATTACTGAGAAGAAATGAGTTGACTGGGTAGGACCCCTCACTAATGCCAGCAGCCCACACCTATCCAGTCTTCAACCATGCACTTTCATAGCAATAAGGGCTTGCTTCCACTGTTCCCTCAATCACTTTACAGCATTGTATTGTCAGGTAGCACTGCTATCCACAATAAACTGATGATGATGTCATTGAAAACATCAGGACTATAATGATTGCAGAACCTGCAGAAAAGTGGTTAAAATGAAGACATATTGGGGATATGTAAATCATTGCAACTCAACCTATTTTCTGCTAGAAAAGTAGAACCAAACGCAATGGAAAAGGTCCCTATCCACAAAAACAGAATTTTATTGGTGATTGGAAGTTTTTTTTAAAAAAAAATCCCGTACACTAAAAGAAATAGTTAAGCAAACTAACATAACATTCTCTTGAGTTTTGTGTACTTGCAAAAATGACAGTAGCAATCCTTGCACATATGACATTCCATATACATTGGCAATATGTAAAAGGATTTTAAACCACAAAATGTCCAGAAATTAATGTTTAGATCTCATAAAATCACCTTCTTTGTAAATATTTGAGTTCCGCTGATATGACTTCTCTTCCAAAAACTTGGAGAGTACATAATGCATCTGGCACAAATGTTTGCCTTGAAATCATTCTTGAAATTGCCACTTAATGGAAGTTATAGAAGAGACTGTTGTTTAGGAGCCAATGTAAACATTACCAATTATTCACCTATTAGCACGCACTTTAATACCTTTTCATGCTGAATCTCAATAATACAGATGAAACTCATTATAATGGGTTATATTAGGTTATACATCTTCAGTTGTGCAAGAGAATATGCATGTGATTACTTTTTTTTCCTCTGCTAATCCCATCTGCATCAAAGATCTGGAGTTTGTCATGTGTGACACATTGCAGAACTGGATCCAGATGGAAGTTGAAGCATTTGCTCCTCTTGTTCAAGAAATGCCACAGAAGGAATAGGCTTTGGTGCACAAAGGTTGAGTAGTTTACTCCACCCAACCTGAACTTGCGAAAACCCTTTCCAAATACTGTTCATTCTTCAACAGAGTAAATGTGTTGCTTGCTTTTCCAACTATAGTTAATTCCTCAAAGCAAGCCAGCTTTACCTCCTCCGTTGAGTTTTCTTGAGTTGTCATTTCAGGGCACTTTCCAAGTTGGAAACTTCTTGGAAATGCATGTGTAATGTTGAAATCTCAACAACACATGAATTGAGAGAGGTGATTCAAATTTATTGTTGTAATAGCTTAATCATATTACAGATTTGTTAGTGAACAAATAGGGGCACCAAACAGCATTTTGAGCTGGAGTATCATTTTCCTAAAATCTGCAGAGAACATTCTAACTTGAGTTGTTTGAATATGCTTTTGTGTCTGGTGGGGATGAGTATGAATACCCATACTTCCTAAGTAACCCCGGTGAAATGCTTAAAATAATGCAACATCCATGGCAGGGTTGGAACACTGCTGAGAGTGCAATGGAAATTTTGGCAGTAATAGATGTGTTCTTCACCCATGGGCATCTGTTTAAAAGTGCCATTTCCATTTCATAAAATAAGAAATATTATATTCAAAAGACTGGAGACTAGCTTTGCCAACCTGAAAGACTCTGTAGTCTTTGAACTCTTGCACTTTTAGTACATCTTCTGACCAGTGGTGGGATTTAAATAATTTAACAACCGGTTCCAGTGGTGGGATTCAAATAATTTAACAACTGGTTGTTTACAAGCACCATTTTAACAACCGGTTCCACTGAAGTAGTGTGAACCTGCTGAATCCCACCACTGCTTCTGACACTGAAATCTTCCTTCAACATGACTACAAGGTAACATTCTATGATGGCCACTGACTTTGACCTCTTTCTTACCAGTCCTCACCAATAGTGCCCTCCTATCTATTTGGGTCTGGTCCCAGCTGGCAGAAACCTTTTCTGTTTTCCTTTTCATTGACCTTTTCTATTGTAACCTGCTTCTAGTTAAGAACATAAGAACACAAGAAAGAGCCTCCTGGATCAGGCCAAAGTCCATCTAGTCCAGCACTCTGCTACTCGTAGTGGCCCACCAGATGCCTTTGGGAGCTCACATGCAGGATGTGAAAGCAATAGCCTTCTGCTGCTGCTGCTCCTGAGCACTTGGTCTGCTAAGGCATTTACAATCTCAGATCAAGGAGGATCAAGACTGGTAGCCATATATCGACTTCTTCTCCATAAATATGTCCAAGCCCCTTTTAAAGTTCTGGGTTAAGAAGATAACCCTTGATCAGCTAGTGAGTTTTGCACACCACTGTAAATAAAACCTAACTCTAAATAAAAGTGAGGAAAACATTTCAAAAATTTTTAGTTATTTGGTAGGAAGCACAAACATTAATTAAACCAGGAGCATGTAGTCTATCAGGACAACATAGGCAGGATTTGGCCCCATTTTTACATTTTGTTCAACTCCTCCTCCTAAGAGCTCAGGTATATAGTTTTCTCCTTTCCCAATTTTACCCTTACAATAATCTTGTGGGGTCTATTATCCTGAGTGATAGAGACAAGACCATAGTCACTCAGTGTACTTCACAGCTTAGTGGGGATTTGAACCTGGATCACCTGGATCCAATCTTCATGCTCTTTTTGCACTTGTTCTCTAATCCTAATGAGTAATTCCAGTGAATGACCATGCATGCAAAGGAACAGTAGATTCTGTGATTGCTTAAACTGTCACCTATATTCAAGAAGGCTGCCATTCACAAGACCAGCAGATTATATGTATTCACTGTGCAGTCAGCACAATTTTATATTGATCTAATCAATTGCTTGTTCACCCCATAGAATGGAAAGTCACATCTGACAGTCTTTTACTGCTACAGTGGCAGCTGTTGAGACTTGGTTGTAATGTCTTTCTCGTTTATTAAAATTTGTTAAAATTCCTTTAGATCTTTCCACTTTAAAAATAGTTTCAGAACTTTTTCCCCATTTATATTGTGTATGATTATTGGCATTCAGACATACTTGAAACAAAATAAAATGCTAGCAATTTTTGGTTTTCATTATAACTGCATTTTATCAAAAAAAACCCTAAATGTTGACTATCCTAAATGATACAAAGGGAAGAATTGTTTTTCTGACCTAGAAAGACTTGATGCCTTTCCAGCACTTATATGAGACAATTGTTTGTGTCTTTTTAATAACTGAGATTAATTTATTTCCAGAAGTCAAGAGCGGCCAATAATGAACTTTTAGTACAAGAAGCAACTACTTCACACTAGGTACTTCACACATGTATGAGACATTCCACATCCAACCAGTATATGACTTAAAATTGCTCAGCATACACAGTGATAATGAATTTGAACAATTTATATTTTTATATTTATATTTACCATAATATTTGTGTAACATTTGTGAGGATCATAGATGGAAAGGTTCAAAACAGACATTATTATGCCCTTGTTACAGGTGGAGGAACATGCTTGGTCAAGGCCATTCACTGTCTAGCTCAGGGGTCCCCAAACTACGGCCCGGGGGCCAAATGTGGCCCCCTGAAGGCATTTATCCGGCCCGCCAGGCATGGCAGCGATGGCTCCATTCATGTGCAGTGGGGGCTCGAGGGAGAGGAGGAACTGGCCCCAACGGCCGTTGATTGCAGTTACATGATGGCACCCCCAAATCTCCATGCATTTTCTGACCCAGAGTTGGAAACCTTACATGTGGCAATGCCTGCTCCGCCCTTCCCTCTCGGCTACTCCATGTGTTGCTCTCAGGCTTTCTGTTCCGCCTCACTCCCATTGGCATCAGCCAGGCTGGCGAATCGCTCGCTGGCTGCTAGGGAGGAAAGAACCCAGGAAGATACCTGATCCTGGGTTAGATGGAATGCTTCATTGGGAAAGTTCTGCTTTTTTTTTTTAACAGGGGAAGGTATTCCACAGCCTCCCCAACAATATTTGGAGCCCACCCTGTACTTGACATACTTTGGTCACTGTTCTAAAAATAGACCATGACAGAAAGGCTGAAAGGCTGAAAGGTGAAATCAAACATTTTACAATCATTTGTGCATAGGAATTTGTTCATAGTTTTTTTTAGTCCGGCCCTCCAACAGTCTGAGGGACAGTGAACTGGCCCCCTGTTTAAAAAATTTGGGGACCCCTGGTCTAGCTGAATCTGAGTTTTCTAGAATGAGCTCAACTCTCGTTTTCTTTTGCTTGAAAGATGCTTTTTAAAAAAATCTATTTTTCACAAATGATATTTGAATAGTAACCAATCTGCTTGTTCATAATTTATGGAAACAGGTGCCATTTTATGGATTTCTCTTGCTACAATTTCTACATCCTTGTCATATGTGTTTGGTATTATTTTCATTCATTCATTCATTCATTCATTCATTCATTCATTCATTCATTCATTCATTCATATAGCCAAAGCTCTCTGACCAGTTTACAATATAAAAGCTTCCTCAAAGAGAATTGTCTTGATATGGTGCCGAATAGATTTGGGTCAGGTGGGCTACAGCACAGGGGTTATTCCAAAACTCGGGGGCAATGCCAAAAAAGCCCTCCCTTTAGTTGCCACCCTTCAAATATCATGGGGGTTGCCACCCGAAGAAAGCCCCCCAAAGCAGAGCATAGTATCCAAGTAGATTGAGGTCAGAAGAGGCACTTTGGCAGGTATTGTGGTCCCAAGTCATGTAGGGTTGTATAAATTAAAACTAGCATGTTGAATTGGAATTGAAAGTATACTGGCAGCCAAAGCAAATGAGCCGGAACTTGGCTTATATATTCATCCCTCCAAATCCCTGTTAGTTACCTGGCAGCTCAAAGTCCCTCACATTCAGAACACCATCCTCAAATCTGGCTAAAAAGACCAGGTCTAGAGTATGCCCTGACACGTGTGTTGGACCAGTCACATATTGGGACAGTCCCATGGCTGTCATAGTATCCATGAAAACCTGAGCCACCCCAGATAAGGTGCCTTCAGAAAGAATGTTGAAGTCCCAACGGCCTGGGGGCCTCCAACATTACATCATAGACATCAGTCAGCTCCGGTAGGGATACTGATGTCCCACTGCCCCAACACAAGGCACAAGCACTCCAGATTAGTCATTGGGTGAACAGGTTACCTGAAAAGAGGTGGAATTCCTGTAGCAACTCCTCCCCCCTGACTCTCACATCTACTCTGATGCTCAACCAGGTATCAAGGTGGGAAGAACTGGGAAAGGCTAACTTCACCCTGGTCCCCAACTTGGTCTTGGTTATATATGTCAGATCTGCTGCCGCCTCCTTGATTATTTTACACCAATCTGGCATTTAATAGCAGCATCCAGAGACCCAAGGGTTGGCTAACATAGCAACTATCAGACCTCTGGATGGGGAGAGAACCAGAGTGTGGCACAGCCATTAACTACCTGGGCTATGTTCCCAATACCTGGCCAATCCTCATTTGTTCAGGGTTTTATGTGGCCCTCTGAACAAGCAATATCAACACTTGTTCACAGAGCTGTGGTCTTTACTGCATGGATGATTTGCCTGAGGATGGTATGAGGGTCCCCCTACTTACATCATTTGGCCGACTATGCAAAATGGAATTATTCAGGGGGTCTTTTCTGTAAAGATAGCAGGGCTATGCTGTAACAGAATGGTTCAAGAAGGGATTTTGGAAAGAAGAAGAGACTAAAGGTGTCACGAGATCAAGGCTATAATATTTGTTTGCTGCATGTTTCACCATATTGTCACTGCATTGTTTCCTAGTGATAGGATAGAATATGCATTTTATCTGCATGCTGCATCAGCTCTAATCTGTCGTGCTTATTCAGATTTCTTCAATCCAAACACATTTCTTGTTAGATATATCTTCATGTTGATTATATTGAATTACAAATGCTTAATCCACTTTGAGTCTGTAGGAAAAGTGACCTAGAAATGTAGTAAATAAATAAATACGTACATAAAATTTAAATAAATAGAAATAAGAATTTTAAAAAATCACTTCTCAGTTTTAAAATGCAGCCTGGATTGAACTGGATGGTATAAATAGCAACATAAATGAAGCACATAATAATGTTTCTTTTTAGATGAACAAGCTAGAGATTCATTAGTAGGATACACAAGGTGAGGAATGAAGCCATGAAGATGGGTTGTAAGTAAGCAGGTCAAAGACTGCCAGTTCTTCCCAGCTAGCTTTGCTTAGCCGTGGTTTGTCTTCCCTGTCTGAATTCCTTGAGACTTTGTGTTTAGAATCTTTTCCACATGAATTATTTACAGAGTATCTTGCCAAATGTTACATTTTTTTTCTTTGAGTTCCACACATTTTCTTCTGTTTGGCTGTGGAAACTTTTTCCTTATTTTTCCTCCACTGTTTCCCAAGCATTTTTAACATTATATTTTTTAAAAATCTGTTTCCAAGCCAGCTTTCCTTGAATATGTGATCATATTGAAATGGTCTTTACTTCACTTCCCTGCCAAACATTTGTCTTTATCAATGCCTCCATGTAGTTGCCCAAATTTCCCTTCAGGCATTTTCTCCTCCCCCTCATCCTCTGTTTTCAAAAAAATATCTTGCCATATCACATTAGTGACGTAACTTTAGGACACAGACACAAGCCAGGTGGATTGTAGCAGCTTTGTCAATTTCATCTTGAATTAGCAATGTAATGTTAAGGCAAAGACACAATGTCCACAGTCCGAAATGAGTGAAATCGACAAGTTTCTTTTGCAGGAGGAAACTGACAAATGACTGCTGCAATGATGATTGTATGTTGCTGCAGCTCTAATTTGGCTGGAAAATGAGGTTCTTTGTAAGGGGGAGGCTACATGTTTCTGTTCCTTCAGATAATTGTGCCTGTTCCAGTAATTGGGGGAGGTGTTGCTTCCATTTTGCGCAAACTCTTATCCCTTATCCGTGCTCCATATAGTTACCTAACCTCCCCCTTCATTTTCAAAAGAATTAAAAATAATCTTTTTGTTTTGCGCCCAGATGTGCAGAGTTCCATCTGGTGAATAACCACAGGACACGTCTTGGAATTCCAATGGGCTGCAGCCCTTTTTATTGAGGCAGAAGCTGGGCATGCAAGAGGAGCACAGTCTGCACCCCTGGCTGACCCCGGCACCAACCCCAATCCATATTGGGGGGACAGAGAGGTACTGGGCCACCTGGGTGCCTGCCCATTGTGGCCCCCTTCCAGCTGGGGTGTCAGGCTTCATTGCAGAGGCCTCCGTGGCATGCGCCATGAGCCCGCCCCACCCCAAGCCTCTTATGGAGGCCCCCAACTGCAGGGAGGTCCGGCACGCAAGCTCGGCCTCCCCATAAAGATGCACTCCTCTGCCCAAACTGCCAAGGCTGCAACAAAGTAAGCAGCAAAAAACCCTGCCCAAATAGGGAGAAAGCGTGGGTCAGTTTGCTCCAGGTGTCGAAGAAGGCCGGAGCGACTGCGTGCTGCCTAATATATAGGGAGCGTGTTCCAACCCTTCAACTCGCATGAATCACGAGATCAGGGTGGGTGTGGCTCAGCCATCCAGTCAGCCCAGGGCACACATGCTCACTGCTCTGGAGCTCACCATGTGCCCTGCCCCCTGTCGCAATTACGGCCTAGTTGATTCTAGTGCCATTATTTATTGAACTAGTAATGGAATGTTGAGGCAAAGGTACAAACTAGCATGGTCAATTGGATCAGCTTTGTCAATTTCACATAGAACTACCAATGTAATGTTATGGCAGAGTGTAAATTTGAAGCTGGGGTGATTGAAAAAAGTATGAACAATAATCACTGCATGTATTTGAGGAGGTGTGTGGAATTATTTCACAGATAATATTTTCAAGACACAAGGTTTGACCACAGGAAAAATGTGTGGTAAGCTGTACTTGGAGAAAAGGCCAAGGTGCGGGAGGGTTGACTTCTTTGCTAAACTCCAGCTATTGCATGTTATTGTAGCACACTAATTTGTTCTGTGCTGTGCAGTCCATGGGGTGTGTTGCACTGTTGCACTGGAGCTGGATTCTAGGTACACTGGAGAATATTACCTATTTGGGTAATAGCGTATGCTAAAACAACTAATACAATATTTAAGACTCACAGGAACAGGCAAGAGATGCCCCTTTGAAACTGACTGATTTATTGGGGTATGAACACAATAACTAACAAGTGCCTAATAATTAATAACTAACTTTCCCTCAAAATAGGAAGTTGTTAAACATTATATTCCAAAAGCAGTTACTGTGTGAAACGGATTAAAAGTGCAATCCTATATAAAGTAACTGCATAGGATTGTGCTGTAAGAGCTCCACTAGAAGTCAGTGAAATGTGAAGAGCCTCTGTGATGTAAATAGCAAGCATTTCATGATTGACTTCCATGATATGATAAGATAAGAATCAGGTTTGCAATACAGAGTCAGGAAATTGGATGGCATGAAAACTGCATGAACGATGATTAAATAACACACCCATCTTTTTTTTAAACCCAACTGCTTTGGCATCGTGTCTACATTCAGTTACCATTCAAACCAAAAATTTCTACAGTACAAACTGATGAAACAATTTTGCTTCCTGCTTTGAGAGCTCGTTGAGCAAAATAGGGCTAATTAATGTAGCAGTTTTCAGTTTGTCAGAATGCCAAAAAAGAGTGGGGGGAGAGATTAATTATACTAATAAATGGCTTAAAGTTGGAGGAAATGTTCATACTTGACTATAATTTTCAAAGGGCTTTTGAATTATTTTAATTGTTTATCTTTTATTTCAAAATTACCACATAAAAGGGGGTGAGAAAATATTCCAGAAATTATGTAGTCCTTAATCAGGAAATATATTTTTCTAACAATTTAAACAATTTAATTAATTAATATTTTCCCATGAGACTTGCTGTGCCAAGCTTTAACTCTGCCCACTATGCAGTCAAAATATTAATTTCACATAAAGCAAATGTTAAAACCATAAGCAAGCGTAGTATTCTAGGCTAGATAGCACCAACATTTGTACTCCAAAAATTAGTCCTTGTATTTAGTACTTGAGTCAAAAGTTGGACGGCAAACCCAAACTGCTTAAAATTCAATAAGCAAATCTAATAGAAGCACCTTGAGTTGTTTTTCAGGTTCACTTACTGGCTGACTATTTGTTCAATCTGCTTTGTCTTTTGATAGAATGATCCATTCAATTACTGGATTCATTAGCTGCTGCATATCTGGCGTCTCCAACTCAAGTGTGGCTGATATTAAGAAAGACAAGTGGGAACCTACAAGGAAATTGGAGGGGTGGCCATTGTATTCCCTCTACTTCCTGTCCTTTCCTCTACCTCTGCGCCTTCTCTCAACCTTTTATCCTCAATTTTAATCTGTCTTTATGCGTCTCCGGTCAAATAACCACTGAGAAATTAAGCCTGATACATCCCAGTTTCAAAAGAAATGGCACCTTTTTATCGCAGTTTCTGTCTCCCTGCTGCAGCATGTGTCTAGTGAAGACCTCGATGTCTATTGCGGTTTCAAACAATGTAACACAATGAACACATGATCTGCTTGGTGAGTCTGTCCTTCCTCGTCCTGATTGGCTGTTGTTTTGGGGCAGGAACTTTTTTTAAAAAACTTTTTTTTCATGCAGCTACTTCACGACGTTGATGCATAGGAAGAATTTCCCAGCCTCTGATTGGCTATTGTGTTGGAGCGGGAACAATACTCCACCCCTGATTGAAAATTCATGTTATTCTTATTCTTGTTTTAACTTTTGAACGTAGCCATGCATAAACAATTTATCAAAATCATTGTACCATAGCTTCCTAATTCTGTTTCTTCATAGCCATGCCCAGCATGGCACCAAAAAAGGCTGTGCACTCTCTGCGCACAGCCCACTGCACTCTGGTTGGCTGGACGGTTTAAAGGGCGGGAAAAATAAGCCACATCTGTCTCCTGTTTCTCCCCAGAGAACCAGCTTCAGCACGTGATTGGAAAAAAGGTACACTTCAATGCAGGTTCCAAAAAAATGCATGATAAGGGGGTGTAGTGTGCCAGAACTGGGATGAAGCCGTGTTCGGCACTTCAGAGCAGCAGTGGCGTAGCGGTTAAGAGCAGGTGCATTCTAATCTGGAGGAACCAGGTTTGATTCCCCGCTCTGCCGCCTGAGCTGTGGAGGCTTATCTGGGGAATTCAGATTAGCCTGTGCACTCCCACAAATGTCAGCTGGGTGACCTTAGGCTAGTCACAGCTTTTCAGAGCTCTCTCAGCCCCACCTACCTCACAGGGTGTTTGTTGTGAGGGGGGAAAGGCAAGGAGATTGTAAGCCTGAGTGTCCTTCAGGAGAGAAAGGGGGATATAACTACTCCTCCTCCTCTTCTTCTTTTTCTTCTCCTCTCCCTCCTCCTCCTCCTTTTTCTTCTTAAGCTATGGGGAGTTCTTGCTTAAACTGTGATTTTTTGCATGAGTATCAAGTGATAAATTGACCGTGGGGAAATCGCCTTCCTACCTTTACCTCTCCCAATGCCTGACTTGCTCTTTTAATCTGTCCACCTAATTCATGCTGCCACTCTTTCTGCCTATGTACCCAATGCCTCCTGAAACACACATACGCTCACTCTCTAGTCCCCCTATGCCTCCATTGTTATTTTTTTTTTCTGTATCCTTCTGGTCTTAAACATACACACACACTATTCTTAATTTTTCTTTCTTTCTTCTTTCCTCTTCCTCCACACATATGCCCATACCCACACCCACACTGTTGTCAATTTCTCTTTCTTTTACAGTTCCTCTGGTCCTCTCTCTCTCATATATATATATATATACTGGGTCTCCCAAATTCACACACAAAGCTTGCATCTATATGCAATTCACTAATCACTAGCAAGACTCTACAAAACATAAAAAACCCCATGTAAAACACATCTATGAGCTGCTCCAGATAGGGAAAAATCCAGTTTTCTCATTTCATTTTGTCTTCAAAGATCCAAAATGAATTGCAACATGCTGAAAAACCAAACCTTCCAAATAAAACTTAGATAATGATAAATAAAAACATTGATATAAATGTATACACAGATTAACAAAACTCTTACAAGATCTTTCTGAAAGCCAACTTCTCCTGTCACTAAACATGAGCTCATGGAAGCAGATCTTAGACTTCTTCCACAAGGTGATCTGACTCAGAATTTGGCAAGTCTTTAGGAAGTGGGTGTTTCACAGATGTCATGTAACTACCAAGATCCTCTATGCACCCTTATGTTATAGACTTGAAGCACTGTCCAATATGGATGGTGTAACCTGAAAGTCTCCCCTGATCAGTTTTTGCGATCAAGAAGTAATGTAAACAAGGAGCTAAAAAGAATCCAGAGATGATCATTTGTTTGGCTCAAATCATCATCACTTTGCTCAGAAGGCAGTAACAACACAGGTGGATAAAATACATTTCCAGGGAACAAGTCACATCAGGAGCTAGAACTGTAGTGGCTCCTATGCAATCATCCCTGTGTGTGAAAGGGATCCAACTCTTACTGTAATCTGCTCAGACAACAACCTTTTGATTTCAAGGATGAACAGCAGTGGATCCTGGTTTGTTAATAATAAGTTGGTATCAGCCCTCTATATTGTTCCTAGAAATGTTTGCCAACATTTGTGCAGCTTATTTAAAGAGCTGTCTGCATTCACCTTATCTATATCCCTAAATGATAACCAGTCCACAGATGTAGTTGTGTTTGAAGTTTGAATCTGATTTAAAATGGTCAAAGAAATCTCTGTACTGTCATTCTAGCATTTCTATTGAGAAATTGTTCACAAAAAGCTGGTTTTGTTTGTTTAATCCATTCCACTTTTATCCATCAGCATTTGTATTGCACAATAGAACTCTGGGCCTAAAAGGGCAAAAGACAGCTGTGGAATCCACTTCTTTCCTCCTGACCTCCCATATCAGAACTTTATCAAATACCATGAACCTCCAACCTTTCAATAATTATGTTTAAATATACAACAGATAATAAATGACTGGAAAATAAACCTCTTGGGTTTTACAAGCAGACATAAAAAGCAAAGGGGGGGATGCAATTTCTGTCTTGTAAAGCAGGCCACAATTTTATTGACAACAAAGGGTCTGTAGCATCTGTAACTACTTTACTCCTCTCCAGTTCAGGGAGTCATACTAATGGGAATGGTTAGTGGTATTTTTGCACCTCACTCTCTAACTCCAGTGTTAGGGCAGCCCAAATTTAGGTCCAATACACCAGATTAAAATACTTCCCTTAGCCTTTGACAACCATCTACCCAAAAATGTACTGAGATTCTGAGATGTGCTTAGGTTTATTTTATGCCTCACCTCAAAGTGGCTTACATCTTTCTCCTCACCTCCACTGTATCCTCACAACAACCCTGTGAGGTAGTGACTGAGAGAAAGTGACTGGCTCAACTTCACTCAGCAAACTTCCATGGCAGAGTGCAGGTTTGAAACTGGGTCTCCCAGAACCTAGTCCAACATTCTAACCACTATACCACCAGTTTTATCATAGAGACGGTGCTGGGAGTTTTGTTATTTTACAATTTCAATTTTTGTGTTACAGTGGCATTTGCAGATAATGTGTGCATATGTGCAAAAGATAGTGTGTATTTAACTTGCTTTAAATTTGGTGGGATCATGTCCTAAACATGTTAAATACCAATTTACTTCTATTGAGTTAACAACATCCCATCCTGTTCTGTCTGGTAATCTATCACATTTTTGCAGCCTTTTCTACAAGGAATTCATGGTAGCACACATGACCCTTCCATGTAAAAAAAACAACAACTGGCCGCCCAGTTGTAAAAAACCTGACATGAGTGTCCCAGTGTTAATATATAGGGGAGCTAATAAATGGTAAGCAGTCTTGGCATCGCTATGCAATGATACAGTGAGTAAAGGGTGGAAAAAATTATTTGAGGAGGGTGTTTCTTTGCCAGCAATCCTTAAGTGCACATGCAGAGTCCTGAAATTTGCCCAAAATGGATCATTACATTTTGGACATCATAAATATTCTAATAACATCATAAATTTACTGTCTACTCATTTCTTTTATCATGGATATGCTTTTGTTCAGCAAAAAAAACTTTGACAATAATTCCAGTATTTTCCAACCATTTTGAACAACTATAATCTTTTAATATATTTTTTAATTTGGATTAATTCTGGAAAATATTTCATAGGACAGATTTTAAGCCATTGTCAATTATATTATTTTAAAAACAAAATGAAACAAGCAGTGTACAGTGCCAGGAGTTCATTCTTATTGAAATGTAGAACATACAATTCTAAAGCACAGTTTCAGAAAGAAATTTTCCATTTGTTGACTTGAAATATATGATGAGATTTATTGTTCCAATGACTATCCTATGAAAGAATCATAAATAATACTTGGAACAGCCATGTCAAACTGCTGTGTAGCATACTGCAGCATCTAAAGGCCAACTCCAAGAATTATGGCAGCAAAAGAGAGACCTTCTAAATGCCCCAATAGCTTAAAAACTCATTGGGGTCACAGTCAAAATAACCTGGGTTGAGCAAGAAAAATATCCCTGTGCAGCCAAGAATTTTGCACGATTTCCAGTTCTAAAGCAGGTTTGCCCCCCGATATTTCCCTCATCCCAGAGTATTAAAAAACTGCCAGTTTGGAGGTTTCTTTAAAAAAACCCAGGGTGAGCCTGCTAGAGCCTGTTACCATGCGAACATCAATCAGGAATAGGACCGGTTTATTTTTCCATCCCAGACGCCTGATCTCCCTGCCTGGTGTTTATTCAAGCTGCCACTAAAAAATGATAGCCAATCAGAACGTGGGGCACTGGGCATGCTCAGAGATGCTTGCAGCTGCCACTTAAAAACAACAGCCAATCAGAATATGGGACACTGGGTATTCTCAGATATGCTTCCAAAGTAAATACAGAAGTCCCAGGTTCATGCGAAACAAGCTAGAGTATTTCCTCCTAGTCTTCACTGGATTCCTTCAAAAAATGGGCAGCCATGCAAATGGACACCCCAGGATAAAATAGACCCAGGTTAAAAAAAAATATATGAGTACACAGGAAAAAATTTGCCATGCAGAAACAACCTGGGAGTATTAAATATAATGACCACACCCTAATTCTCAATGAGATGTTAAGTAAACTGTTTTTAGTTTGTATTCCACAACCAGTAGTAATAGAAAACTGGAAGAATAACAAAATGTAAGCGCTTGAAATCTTCGGGTACTTTCTTTTATAGCAAAGTTTATTGGTCATGAAAAAAAAATATTTTGCCAACTGAGATTGTAAAATCTGAACTCCAATACTATGATTCCATAATGCCTGAAGGACATTTATTTGGAATTCTTTCCAGAATTATGAGCGAAATATTGAATTTTCATTCTACTCTTCAAACATGTCACCCAATGCTATTGCATATTGGTTGAGAATTAAATTTTGTCAAATGAGTGGTTCACAGGAGAAAGAGTGCCTAAGGCCACAGACAGCTAATTGCTGGAAACTCTCTCTGGTATCTCTGGAATCTCTCTCATGGACTTCTGTTACTGCTTGCACCACTCTGACTATGGGCCTTTCCCCACTTTTCCCTGGCCGCTGTCACTGCGCGCAATTCCCAGCGTGCAGCATCCCTGGCGCGCGCCCGGGCGTCCCCACACCCCCGCGCTCTGCGCGGGGTCATCAAGAGGCGCCCTTTGCAAGAGCGCCAGGGATGCCTCGCACTGAGGGGGTGCGACAGCGGCAGCGTCGGGGCGGCTGCACTGTCGCCGCCCCTCTAGTGGGGAGTGCCGGGGGACCCCGCGCTACTCTCCTCAAGTAGCGCAGGGCTTAAGGTAAGTGGGAAAAGGCCCTATATCTCCTGGCACAGGAGTATGAGCCTATTCTGGAGCAAACAGTTTCAGAACCTGAGTTAAAATTCCTTGCCTAAAGTTTCAGGTCTGATTGGCAGTGGTGAGGGCAGCAGCTATGAACAGCTGGAATGTCAATTTTTCAGTTCTGCACTTTACTTCTGCAGAGTTTTTCTCTCCTATCATTTCAGACCTTCTGCCTATTGTAAAGAATTTACAAAGTTGCTTCAGTTTTTACAGATTTTTCTTTCTTTATCTGTGGAATGATGAATTATCAGCACTGCATCTCTGTTAACACTCCAGAGCAACGCTCTGAACTTGACAGTATGTGTTCCTCCACGACCATTTGCAAATAAGTCTTGCTTATCACAGTTTGCACTTGGCCCTCTCATTTTTCATGACAAAATGAAAAGAATAAGAAAAGTAACCTAAAACATATGCAGTGTGTCCTTCTATAGACCCATTGAGCACATGTGTTTCACAGCTATGAATCATGAATAAACATGAGAGATGTTCTGCCCCCCAAGTGAATCTGTTTGAGGTGCCCTGTACTTGGCTAGGACAGAGTGGGGGGAGACACAAGCCAGGTTCAACAGTTCTTACAATGGGTTTATTACTTGAGAGAAACAAGACCCTAACTCCTCCCTTGGGTCTATCTAAGTCAGAGTACTTGCTTGTCTTGAGCAGGTTTGAAGCTAGAGACTGTGTCTTCTCTTGTTGCTTTCAAGAAAGTCCACTGTGTCTTGCTTCCTTTCAGTTCTTTCAGTCTTTTAATAGTTCTAATTACTGTTAAACTTAACCTGTGCTCTATGGACCACCATATAATAATATGGACGTCATGAATATTCCGGACTCCAACTACCCATAGCACCTCAGACTGACTGGCTAGAACTAAAACAGGGGATTGCTGGGTAAAGAGGGAAGCTGCCTATTAGGAAATGTCTTAAAGGGGCAAGGGGTAACTAAAATACCCTCCCTTAGAAGACTTAACAATGAACTAAAACCATGCTAACTATGGTTATGAATCTCAATGGGGAAATAACAAAAGTCTCTGTGGGGGCATAACAAGAGAAGATGGATAAAAAGAAATTCAAGTGAAGGGTAAATAATACAGTAATTTTTAGTTAGGAAATCTGTTGTTAACTCAGGAAATCACCAGGTCTAACCCAGAGGATGGCAACTCTACAGGAAAGGGGTAGAAACTATGGGAGCTTTCAGGAAAGGGAAAGAGGAGCTAGTGGGGAAGGAGAAATTGGAGATTTGTCCTTGTGGGTTCCCTTTGCATATTGTAATAGTGAAGAAAACTACATTTGAGGGTATTTAAACCCAGTGACTAAAGCTGTGAAGGGCAAGCCAGATCTTTCCACAAATCTGAAAAATGTCCCATGAACCATCAGGGACAAGCCTGACCTTGACAGAAGCCATGGTGGGTGACTTGATACCACCTGATTTGCACGACTAGGACTGCCATTCTCCAGTTGGTAGCTAGAGATCTCCTGCAATTACAACTGATCTCCAGATAAGAGAGATCAATTCACTTGGAGAAAACGAAAGTGAACTCAGTGGCATTTTATCCCATTAAAGTCCCTCCCCTCCCCAAACCCTGCCCTCCTGAACCTCCACCCTCCTAAATCTCCAGGTATTTCTCAGTCTGGAGCTGGCAACCCAACGGAACACTAGGCCTGGCTGCTTGCTAGTGTTCAACAGCAATCATATCATGAAAGCCAATCTGGTGTAGCAATTCAGAGTAGGGTCCAAAAAAATCCAGGTTTGAATCCCCGTCTTGCTGTAGAACTTTTTCTGAGTTTGTCACATACTTTCAGCCTGACCTGAAAGAAGGAAAGTTTAAGACAGAGAGGCACATAAAGATAGGTTGGCTGTTGAGTAGGAAGGAGAGAAGGAAGCAGGCTATGCGGACTTTCAGTAATGGAAAAAATAAAATAATGGGGGGAGAGGGAATGAGATGCCCCTGCAAGTTGTGAGGGTTCCTGCTTGTTCCTAAATATTCATGGAATCTATTGGCAAGAGGCTGACTAAAGATTTTGCACAAACCATTTGCTTCAAATTATAACAAGTTTCATCACAAAGGAAGACAGGCATTTCCTTGAATCTCCGCAAAGCAACGCCATCCTAATTCATGGATCAAAACATTCTGTTTCCATAGAAGGTTTTAGTAACTTATTGATGGGGAAACACCATTAATTCCCAGACTGTCACTCCTACAAAATTCATTAATAATGCACATAACTGAGCTTAGGCATTTCTTATTATGAAGCAGTCAGTAGCTTTTGCCGGTTGGTGCAACTAAATAACTTCTATGTGACCTAAAATGGCTATTGGTGAACACTGGAAATTATATCTGTATTCAGCACAATTCATTGAAGCAAAGTGCTTGAGGAGCCTTTTCAAAGGTGAGAGCCTTTTCAGAGGTGATGGCTGGGAGTGAACTGAGGGCCACCTGCATACAAAGCATATCTTCCATAGCTTAGCTATTGTCCATTCCTAGTCTCATTCATTATTTATTTATTTTTATTTATTTATTTTTCAGTTTTATAGACCGCCCCATCCCCTAAGGGCTCTGGGCGGTGTACAACGTAATAGCCATCATATACAAATAAAAACAGATGAAACCTTTAAAAGCAGAGGTAAAATGGGAGACTAAATATACTAGTTAAAATTACTTTGTAAAATGGCATCCGACAATTTCATTTCCAAACCCTCTTTCAAGGAGGGAAGGACAGCAAATCCCAGAGTAACAAAGGCACAGATGTAAAGGCCATGGGAGGGGGCACTATCAACGGCTGGTACCTCCAAAGGCCCGGCGGAACAGCTCCGTCTTACAGGCCCTGTGGAATTCCATAAGGTCCCGCAGGGCCCGGACAGCTGGTGGAAGAGCGTTCCACCAGGCTGGGGCCAGTGCTGTAAAGGCCCTGGCCCGCGTGGAGGCCAGCCGTATCATCGAGGGGCCAGGGACCACCAGTAAATTGGCCTCCGCTGAGCGAAGAGGCCGTCCTGGGACATGTGGGGTGATGCGGTCCCGAAGATACGAAGGTCCCAGGCCGCGAAAGGCCTTAAAGGTCAGCACCAACACCTTGAAGATGATTCGGAACTCTACTGGAACTCTACTCTATTCTCCTCTCACAGTTGACATGTGACACTTCTAGGATGGTAAAACATTTGCAGTGGAAGAAAAAAGGAAAGGCTCACATGGGTTTTTTGGGATTTGATATCCTTCTGTTTATACCACCATTATACCACCACTGTACCAGTATTACACTGATATCACGGTGTGATGTGGTGTTAAAGAGTGTTGAAGTAGTGTCCAGGTGACAATCCCCACATGCCATGGGAGCTCACTGGGTAACCTCGGGCCAGTCATATCCCCTCAACCTAAGCTACCTCACAGGGGTGTTGTGAGGATAAAATGGAGAAGAGAATGATGTAAGCCAAGTTGAATCCCCACTGGGGAGAAAGGCAGGGTATAAATGAATTAAATAAATAAACAAGCTAAAAATTAAGCAATTCAACATGATTGCATGCTCAAGGAATGCTGGCTCAGAAATGGACAGAAAACAATATCACAAAAAAAGTGTTCAGGAAAACAACAGAAGAAAAATGAAGAAAAAACTTTTCTGGAATCAATCAGGGGAAAACATGCAGAATTAAAAGAAATAAAATGTAGTATTTGGTGGTGAGAATCATTGTAAACAACTTGTGCAGAAAAGGCCTAAGAGACACTGCAAAGACTTTCATTTCCAACCGCATTAAAGACACAATAAGTAGAGGGAAGGACGGGAAATTGTCCCAATAAATTTTTCCCTTCTCTAGCCATATCTCTCCCCTCCCCTCAAGTTCCCAGGCAGAATTGGCAAAACAGCCATGAATCCCTCATAGAATAAGTCAAGGAGAACCAGTAGAAAGCTAGGCAAAGAGGGAAAACATTATCCTAACCTCTCCGCTCTCAATCGCATATTTTAAGCAAATCATGACACAGATCTTCCATTAATATATTCTCCAGATGATAAATCGGCAGGTCAACTCGACTGGCCAAGATTTAAATCACTTGAACCATGTGGGTGGAACATGTAAACGGATTCTCACATGGAACAATCCATAATATAGACTTTGTTGGCATAAATCAGACCTTTCTAACAAATGGTTATATAAAAGCTGCCACATTTGGAGTGAGTTTTGATTGAAGTCATGACACTGAAATAATATTCCACAGATCTATGCTAACAAATATGTATCATTGCTCTGACATGATAAAATATAGAAGACATGGCCCTGAGATATCTATTCCTCGGCCACTAAATCAAACATGCTAGGTTCTAAAAATGGAACTGACTAGGTCATTTTCTGAAAATGTCTGCCAATAAACAATTGCCTCCTACAGATCTTTTGGATAGTTCGTGATCAGACTATGATTAGCACAATAAGTCCAGCTCCTAAACTGCATTCAGAGTAAGGAGACATAAGGAGACTAAGGATACATAATATTTCATCAACAGCTGACTGTTAAAATCATAAAATTATTATTTTCATTTTCAGTCACCTTGAAGTCTTTCAGCAGCTTGTTTCCTGCAGTAATATTTAACTTCAGTGAGTCATTTTGTGATAACTGGGTTGAGGAACATTTTCTTACCTCCAGATTGTAATTATTTATACCAATCTACCTGTCCTAAATGCTAAGCAATGTCACCACATTCAATGTTATGTTTTGTGTCATTGCAGTTATGAAGACAATTATACCACCCACCCTAAAAACTACATTTACTGATACCAGGGCACATCATTAACTTTGTTCACAAGAGAGAAATCAAAGTTTTAATGTCCTAATCTCGACTCCAATCTGGAGAACTGGGTTCAATTCCCCACTCCTCCACATGAAGCCTGCTGGGTGTCCTTGAGCCAGTCAGGTCTCTCAGAACTATATAAGCCCCACACAGAGAGAGGCAGTGGCAAACATCTCCAAACTTATCTTGCCTTGAAAATCCCACAGAGTCACCATAAGTTAATTGGGGCTTGATGGCACTTTCCACGGCCACCATACTTTTGTTAAAAGGAAAATAGACTATTACTGAAAGAGAATACAAACCTGCATTCTAGAGAGGGCAGATTGCTTTGCAGGCACAGTTGACACCATTCTGTTAATAAAAACCACCAGTTTATTTAAAATTTCATATTTCTAGGTAGTGACATAGGCATAGATTTTTAATGGGGTGAGTTTGGGGGGTGGGGCCACGCCCCCACCCGCCTCTGGGGGCATGGCCCTGCCTCCCCATGCCCTGCCCCCAGCCCTAGTGCTTATAAAAGCAGCTCTCTGAGGCCAGAGATGGTAGAGTCCCATGCCCTGCCCTGCCCGCCCAGCACCCCCCCCCCGGCTTTGCTCCCAGCCGGCAGCTGGCAGTCCCTTCTGCCTTCCCCTCCAGGCACTGGCGTAGCTAGGGAAAATGGAGCCCGGTGCAAAATCTGAGTTTTGCAGGGGGAACCCATGGACGGCCACTGTGATGCTGGAATCCATCCCCAAACAGCATCACTTTCAATGGTGTTTAAACTAGGGAGCCCAGATTCTCCTTTTAAATCTACCTTAAAGGGAGAATTTGGGGTCCCCAGTTAACACAACATTGAAAGGGATGCTGTTTTGGGGTGGATTATCCCCCACCCTGAAACAGCATCACTTCCAATGTTTAAACTGGGGACTTCATATTCTCCCTTTCAATCCATGCCGAAGGGGGTGAATTTAAAAGGAGGTGCCTGCTGTCAGGGGTGCAATTGTTAAGCTAGCAGCACCAAAATTTCAGGGTATCTTTAGGAGACTCTCCTGATGATACTACCCAGGTTCAGGAAGTCCAAAGTTATGGACGCTCAAAGATGTAGCCCCAATCTTCTATTAGCTCCCATTGGAAACAATGGGGAAGGGGGCACCTCCTTTGGGAGTCCAGGACCCCCTGAACCAAACCTCACCAAACCTGGGTGGTATCATCAGGAGAGTCTCCCAACAAATCACTTAAATTTTGGTGCTGCTAACCTAAAAACCACACCCCCTACAGGCCAAAAACTGAAAAACACTAAAAAATACAAAAAACCACAAAGCAGGGGCGGAGCTTCGGAAATGTAATAGGGGGGTTGAACCCGGGAACACCCCCCCTTACCTATGTCCTTGTTTCTAGGGATTATCAACATGAACAAAGTTTATATTCTGAATATCAGCATCATATGTTAAAGAGAATAAATGCATTTCTCTGCAGAAATGAAGTATTTTCTCAATAGGACTTATTCCTAAATAAGTGTATACAGCACCTTTGCTTACACAGAAATACAGAAGCCACATGTCCCCCAGACAAAAGTACCCCCCCCCACACACACACACACACACACAGGTCTCCAGGCAAAGGTTCCCTGAAGCTCCTTTTATACTTTTCATATACAAAGTAAATGTCATATAAAAACAAAGGATGATTGTAACGTAAAAGGCGCTTATTATACTGCGCTGCCACCAATGTAACGTAAAGGGGACACCACCCTTGCTGGGGAACACAGACACTGACAGAAAGAAACACTGGAACAGATTTTAAATGAACTAAACTGAAAATGTTTATTTATGGCTTGACAGAGAGGCTTCTCAGGTGATTTGAGAGGTTTCAAAAGCTTGTCGGTTACAGAAGGCAAAACTTATTTCTTGAGATGTTACCTCACAGGCACTAGATGGTCTCTGTTCCACACACACCCTTTCTGGATTCATATAATCCCCAAGTCTAAGTCTGAGTAGGACTGGCACACACTCAACCACTCTACCCTATCAGTCCCCCTCTACTCGGAGCCCCTAAAATGCCCCCCCCTTTCGGACTGGACTTCACGAGGTGACTGGGTTTTAGAACAGGGGACGGACCAGACTATGTCTGGGCAGGGACTAGCTACCAGGCACCTGAGTGGCCGGTTCACACTCCACCCAAGACTCAGGGCTCTTCCACACACCTCCCCTCAAAGCTTCCTCTCAGCTTGAGGTCAGAATCCTTCTCTTGTCAGGAGCTGACCAGGACTGCCCCAACTCTGCTCCTGCTCTCTGACAGACTCCGATCAGCACTGCCTTCACTCTCCGTGCTGTAAGAATACTAGCTCCCCCTAGCTTTTGCCAAACGTTATTGGACCTTTTCCACCCAATCAGGTGGGTTCTCTACTTGTGGAGCCTTTTTCTCTTTTTCTGGCTGTTGCTAAGGCCTTCTCCCTTTGGCCTGCTGTACACCAGCCCTTCAGGGTGGGGCAAGTTCGTTACAATGATCCCCAAAGGATGAGCTGGGCCTCCCGCATTTTTTCTCCCTAGTTGCCTCCTATCTTTAGTCTGGTTTCTATAATAAAAAGGTAGCTCAGAATTTAAGATTGCTGAATAATACATACATATATTGATCAGATACAGATGGATCAAAAGATGCTAGTCAAAAATAATGAAACGAGTGATCACAAGTAGAAAAACCAAAGGAGCATCATTAGATACTAATTAAAATGGCCTAGATGTGCACTCTTCCTGCTTCCACTGTCTAATTTTTAATATTTTCCAAAGGTTCAGTGCAACAGAAGACAGAGATGTTATCCTGAACTCTCTTCTGAAACATCCAGAACTGGTTAAGGACAGAATAACATACTAAGAAGAGTATTACTTTGATTTAATAAGACTGTTCTTTTGTTTTCATTGCACTGGATCAGTAAAACACTACAGTTCCATCAGCATCTGGAATCAATGGAATTATTAACAGTAGTTTCTGTCTTCAAAAATAGAATTTCAAGTGAGTGGCATGGGTTGTTGTTGTTTTTTAAAAAATTACTACATGAGATGCCAAACCGTAGTGGAGGTTTTAAAGCATATAAAGATTTGCATTCCCATCCCACGAATATAGCAATCCACTCAAAACAATAGGCGTGACTCTACAACATGGACTGCCAGAATTTTTTCCATAATAAATTTTCCATAATAAATTCCATAATAAATTCATAATAGATTCACAAAGAAGAATATTTACACCCCATCTTTCTCTCCTGTAAGGAGTGTCAAAGCAGCTTACAAACTCCTTCCTCTCCTCACAACAGTCACCTTGTGAGGTCGGTAGGGCTGAGAGAGTTCTGAAGAACTATGACTAGCCCAAGGTCACCCAGCAGGTTTCATGCGTAGGAGTTGGGAAATAAATCCAGTTCACCAGAATCCACTGCTCATGTGGAGGAGTGGGGAATCAAGCCTGGTTCTCCAGATTAGAGTCCACCTGCTCTTAATTACTACGCCACGCTGGCAAAGTATCCTAGGCCATTTTTGCACGGCCAAAATATCCCAGGGTGACCAAAAAAAATATCCCTGTGCAGCCAAGAATTCTGCACAGTTCCCGGTCCTAACGTGGGCCTGCTCCAGTGTTTATTTATTAATTATTTATTTATTAGTTAGATTTTTATACTGCCCTATCCCAAAAGGGCTCATGTTGCCCCATGACATTTACCTTAGCCTGGGATTTTCAAAAATCGCCAGTTTGGAGGTTCTTTTAAAAAGTCCCGGTGTGACCCTGCTTGGGCCTGTGCCATTCAAAAACCAATCAGGAGCAGGACCGGTTTAGTTTTCCCACCCAGCCACCTGATCTCCCCACCTGACGTTCATTCAAGCTGCCACTCAAAAACAAAGCTTGGCTATCAGTACTTAAAAACCCCAGAAGCAAAGGTCAAGGATACGCTAAGTTCATGGACAATGGACTCCACCCAAAAACAGGATTTGCATTCACCAATACTGCTGCTGCTGCAGGGAATGCAAATGTGAATCACTCCCTGGACTGAAATACTATACTATCAACCACACCTTTGCATAGCAAGTTCCACCCAAACACTTACTGATTGGTTCCCCATCTGGGGACATGACAATTTATACCCCACTAAAATATTCCCTTCTCACTAGACACAGTGTGTAACAGACTTCCCTCTGTGATACACCTCTGAAAATGTCAGCCACAGATGCAGGCAAAATGTTAGGAACAAGTTCTGTCAAGTGTTTTCTGCCCCGCCCCATAGTGCCCCCCCCAACACACACTCTTACTTTAGTTCAGCCTGAAAGTGCAGGCTGGAAAAGCAGTCTGTTCACTTGAGGCTAAAAATGGCCTGGTGAGAACTACACTTCCCAGGATCACAAGGTCTCTTGGGAAGTATAGTTCCCACCAGGTCGTTTTTAGCCTCAAGTGAACAGACTGCTTTTCCAGCCTGCCCTTTCAGGTAAGTGTGGGGTGGGGTGGGGAAGCCACGGGGGGGCACAGGGTGGGGCACGGGGGGGCACTGCCACCTAGTAGCTCCACCTCTGCACTACTGCACCACCCTACCATCTCCGGAGGGCATTCTGGTGGAGCAGAGAGGCGGAAAATCCAAATTTCCCCACCACTGGAAGGCCTTCTATAGGGCTTAATGGACTTATGCCCACTGAAAGCATGGCATAAGTCCATGCTGAAGGCCGCAAAGTAACTGGCCACAAACTTGGGGTAGAATCAGCATGGGATCACTGGAAATGCTGATGTGGCATGCAGTTCCACATCCAGGTATCCTAGAGGACTGCAGCATCCACCCGCCAGTGTGTTTAGACCTCCACTGGGATAAATGCCCCTGAAACGGTAAAACTGCTGGCAAAGGCCTGCACCACCTCCATCAGCGGATTTGTTCCCCCCACCCCACCCCCAAATTGGGCCATTAAAATCACAGCAGGAGCTTCCTATTCAATTTCTAATGTTCAATTCAAGGTTCAGGTTATAATCATTAAAGCCTTTCACTGTCCAGGAAATACATATCAGAATGACCATCTTTTCCTATATGTCCCTGTATGCTCATTGCATTCCTCTGGTTTCCACCTTTTGGCCACCCAGTTGGAATCTACTAGCCTTTTCCCACTTTATGGAGCATATTCCTGAGTAGTTCAGGGGGATATCATTCTTGGAGATATTATAAGTCTGTTTTGTTTGCAAGTGTATTCAATGGGATTTGATCTGTAGGAATTCTTTTGGCTTTTAAGCATTTTTTTTCATTAGGTTATTTATTTTCTTCACTGTAAATTGTCTTGAGCTACAAAAGAAAAAGCAGGATGTAAATATTTTAATAAAACAAATAATGTAGATAGTTCTATGCTTCACTCAGGGAAATGACATGACACTAAATATCATTTTACACTACAGGAAATAAGATGTCTCTTTGAGACAGAAAATTCCAGGAAATTGAATGTATGTGGAAAATATTTTCTGCAATAGGAATGGAGTTTAGTCACCATATGACATTTTGTATGTGTAATTCATTTCATTTCATGCACATTAAAAACATTATCCACTGCCTAACATACAGAATTAGATAGAATTATTGTTGTTGTTGTCATTTAATTTTGATTAATATTACAGCTGCCAGTTCTTAAGCTGGTTGTTGGCCTTTCATTACAATTCAAGCCTCACCCAGAGGCCTGGGATGTTGTAATGTATTGGTGTAGTATTCATGCAGAGCCCAGCAGGACTGTCTTCTGAATATGACAGGTGTTGATTCTGTCAATTTGAAGATGTTTCAAGTGCTGCCCTAGCATTTTCGGAATAGTGCCATAGTCTATGTACCTCTATTTTCAAATTGTGGTATTTAGTCACCTTCACATGTTCTTTTTCAACAACCCTGCTATCACCAGGTACCACGATGTCAACAATGGTCACTTTCTTGTCCTTGATCATGTGATGTTCGATATATCAACACTTTGTCCATTTGGATTTAAAAGTCCCGCAAGATCTTGACCATCTCATTTTCCATAACTTTCTCTGGACAATGTTCCCATTAGTTTTTAGTTGTCCTAATGTTGTAATACCTGCATAAATTCCAGTGGATCTTCTTGGCCACTGAATTGTGCCCCTGTTCATACTCAGTCTGGGAGATCTTTTTACAGCAGCTAAGTACATGATCAACACTTTCATTGGCTTCCTTGCACAGTCTGAACTTTGCATCATCTGAGGATTTTTAAGTTCTGGCCTTGATCATATTTGTCCTAATCACCTGCTCTGGAACAGCTAAAATCAAGGATTCAGTTTCATTTTTCAGAGTTCCAGTTGTTAACCACAGCCAGGTATTTTCAATGCCCACCTTGTCCTTGATCTTCTCCAGAAATTGGCCATGAAATACTTTGTTGTGCCAGCTTTCAGTCCTCATTTTAATCACATTTTTTTCTGTACTCCTGTTTGGTCCTCTGAGCTTTCAGTAAATTTCTGTCCCTCGCTTCAGTCAATGCCTGTTCTTGATTTTCTGACACATAATTGGCCAGCACATGTTTCTCCCTCTTCACTGTTTGCTTTACTTGTAGTAATCCTCTGCCACCAGTTCTCCAGGGAAGGTACAGTCTATCATTATCACTATGTAGGTGTAAGGCATAGTGCACTGTCAGAAGTTTCCAAGTTTTTCTATCTAATGAATCCAAATCAGCCTGTGTCCAGTTTATGATTCTGGCAGTGTAACTGATGATGGTTATGGCCCAGGTGTTAATGACCTTGATGGTATGCCTGCCATTTAATTTGGATTTCAATATTTTCCTGATCCTCTGAGTGCTGACCAGTCTTCACTTGCTCCTGATCCTCTGAGTGCTGACCAGTCTTCACTTGCTCATGCTTGATGTTATCCAGCGGCAAAATGCCCAATATTTATAGGCTTCTTTTTTATTGCACTTGATTAGTTGGCCATCCGGCATTTCTATTCCATCACTCTCAGTGATCTTGCCCCTATTTGCATGGGGATGTGTGGAGACTCGTTCCAACAAAGACACTGACACATACTTGTTGGAAAAGAAATCGGCCGCAGCCCAAATTTATTAACATATAACAAAACTTTGAAGCTGGGCAAGCATAACAGAGCACATCCTGGCCCCCAGGCAGCAAACCGCTGACCTGGTTATAGGGCAGCCCCAGCTGACCCCTTAGGCCCTTCGGACAGAACCCCTGTCCGGCACATCCCCCGAGGGAACCGGAACAGGAAGTTACTAGATGCCACATGGACGCAAACCCAATTTGTGACACCCCTCCCTGCCGGGCAGCGAGCTCTTGGCACGGCCCCAAGGCTTGTCTTCAAGAGCTCTATCGCCACCACGGACCTCATATGGAGGCCCCCATGGGAAGGTACGGCATGCAAGCTACTGCCTTCCCAAAATAGGATGTGCTCTTATGCCCAAACCGCCCAGTGAACTGCGACAATATACAACACAATAAAGAACCCCAATAATCCTTCCCGCTAAATTACCAGGAGATTGGAGGGGAGGGCCTTTGAAAGCAGCCGGCCTCGAAGAGGCCGGTCCCCGCCGACGCAGCCCTTTATAGGCTGCTCAAGGCCCCTGTCACGTGCCGGCACCCAGCCACGTGACAGCCTCAGTCGGCCAGCAGGGAAGGAGGCTTCCACTCGTTCCTCCCCCCTTGCAATGGCGCCTCCAGGCTGAAGCCTGGGGCGCGATTTATCTCCACAATGGCACACTTTTCCTGACCAAACTCCATTGAAACGTCTGTGCTGAATATTCGGACTGTGTTTACTGTGTTTACAATTTCTGTGTCTGATTTCCTGTAGAGCTTCAAACCATCCATGTACAGCAAATGTGAGATTTTTTCTGAGTCTTTGGCCATTTGATATCCCAACTTTATTTTCCTTAAAATTAGTTAGTGAGATCGTGGCGATGATAAACAGTAAGGGTGATATTGAATCACCTTGGAACATTTCCATAAATGGAAGAAATAGTAATAGTGATAATAATTATTATTTAAAATGATGTAGTTGGCTTCAAATCCATTAACAACCTTGATTCAGAGGATAATATGTACACTGTGATGCTTGACTGGACTTCAATATACTGGCTATATACACTTTTCCATTGAGGGTCATCAGGATCACGTATGACTAGTAGTGGAAAACCTGATTTGGATATGGACCACAGGGCCAATGGTTATAGCCTTTCACATAGCTTTTGGAAGCACCCCAACTTGTATTCATGAAATGTATGCATACATGAAATGTATTTCAGGATGCTACATTTCTAGGATATTCAAAAGGACAGTGCAAATGAAAGCATGAGGTACACCTCTGGTCCTAGCATGTATGAAATACCTTTAAATTAAAGTTTCATCACATGCACAAGATGAATAAAGTTGCATCATGGGGTGACTTATCAAATTAAAAAATTAAAGTGAAACTCAGTACTAAGGTTAGATACAAGGTAAAATACAGGCAATACAGTGCAATCCTATCCTAAGAAACCCTTGATTTCAATAGACTAGAGTAGCACTGCATAGTACCACTCTGTTGATCAAATGCCAAAGGGGAAAGTAGAGGCTTTTTTATTATTATTTATTCCATTTATGGAATGATTTTGATATGACTATCACCATGACCAACCTGACCAATCATTCTCTGACTGTTTCCGCATGGGCAGAATACAGCGTCCCAGGGACGCTAAAAACAGCGCCCCTGGGGAGGGGTTCGCATGGCCGCTGCTGCTGCGATGCGGCGGTGGCGGCCTCGCAACCCCCGAGCAGCGCAAAGCCGCTGTTTCCGAACCTCGCTCAGGAAACAGCAGCTTCCAATCGCTGGAAGGCACCATTTCCCCCTCTTTCCCGAACACCTTACTGTCCCCCCGACCTTCCAGCACATCGTCCAGGCCAGGGAACACGCCACCTGCCCTGTGACTCCAGAGCCTGGGTGATGCGCTGGAAGGTTGGAGGGACAGTAAGGCATTCAGGGGATGGCGCAGCCTCTGTGCAGGCTGCGCCGTCTTCCCTGCCCCTTCCGGGACCATCCGTGAGAACGGTCCAGGAGGGTGTGTCGACATCGTTTATGCCGACGCACCCCCGCAGCGTGGCCATGTGGAAATGGCCTCTGTGACAACTAAAATTACATTCTGAGAGATTATAGATTTCTGGAGTTTTAGGCTAAAGCCATATGCATATTAAAATAAGACAATTTCTTGGTCTTCAAAAGATGGGAATAACATACATCCTATTTAATGAGAGAGTTCTGCAAAGCTACAGCTTATGAATAAGTTTACTGATCGCAAACATTCCAAACAACAAACCCAGCTGGTTAATGTCACAGATGATCTCTTGCTGGTCTTGTCAGTGTTCTGGAACCCAAAGGCTGTAGGTCATGGAATGCCATTCTCTCATACTTTTGCAAACTTCAGCTGTGCGCATTGAACTTTCAAGGTACTCCAATCTCTTTTGAGGCGTGTGACATCCATATATACAGCAGCCCATCAAATGATGCTTGAAATCTTCCACTCTCTATTAAAAACATCTCTGCTTTATGAGGGAGACTAAAGAGAATAATTTCCAAGTATTGTCCAAGATGTCTTCCAGCCGGGAAATACCAATACTGCTAAGCAATGATTCCTCCCATTTACTAGCGTTAAATTTTAATCACAAATACAGGTATTCAGGAAAATATGTATCAGGGATAATCTGATTAAGAAAAGTTCCAGTCCAAAAAACATGGCTGTGCAACTTTTTAGAAAAAGCTTTTCAACATGAAATAAAGCAGACCTACCTAATGTTATTGCATTGTAAGGGAAGGCTTGAACAGCCATCAGTGTTCAAATCAAAACTATATCCTACTAATCCAACTAACCACATACAACAAAGCTCCAGTTGGAGGCAACAATGCTACACTTGCAATCAAAAGCCAACAGCCAGTTCAATGAGACCCAGGTTAACATCAGTGTGCAGACCTACACCCCCTCTGCAAATCAAATGTATGGCAGGTTGCAGTTGGGATAAAATAACCCATGTTCCTGTTTTTGTGTTCACATGCATTTGTGCAGGCAGTGATTGGAGCCCAATCCGGGTTGCTGTTGTACCTTCACATGGAGACATGTCTCTTTTTTTAATTTACTTCCCACTGATGCATAGGCCATTTCCGCACAGGCCAATAAAAGCAGGGGAAAGTGGGTTGCATGAACCCGCCATCGCCCTGGCCCCTTTGCACAGTTGGCTGCCCTGTGGACAGCCAGAGCATTGCCCAGGGCACGCACCTTCGCACAATGGCACTTCACCCCCACCTGACTTTTTTGTTTCCCTGCCTGCCTGCGAAGCGCTGTTTCAGAGAAGCCATTGAAATCCACAAGCACATGGACAATTTCAACAGAAAGGAAGACACAATGAAAATGAACAGAACTTGGCTGCCAGTGTTGAAAAATACTAGAGTCAAGACAGTGACTAATCAGCTCCACACAAACATAGGATGACTATAGACAAAGGAAACAAAGGCCAGGATACTTCTATTCAGATGGTCCCACCTATTGACCTTGCTATCTTCACTGTTACTCCCATGCTATAGACTTCATTGTTACTCATACTTCTATTCAGATGCCCTCACCTATTGACCTGGCTGTCTTCTTTGTTACTCACAGACAATGTTTCTTCACCCACCCTGGACACTCCAACAGGTATATATACTCCACTTGCTTTCCCAAAATCAGATCCTCTGAAGATGCCAGGCACAGATGTAGATGAAACGTCAGGAGAGAATGCTGCTAGAACACGGCCATACAGCCTGGAAACCACACAGCACCCAAATTCCAATTTAATAGATAAATAATTAAAATGAAAAAAAATTATAGATGGTGACTAAAATATCAATGGACTCTCAAATAGCCCTTTTATAATCATGAACAAACCCATCCCGTTACATGATTCTTACTGTTCAGAATGGGAAAAGAAGGAAGATACAAGATTCAGGGGAGGGGCAGCATGATGTAATCGGTCCATGGCAGTCTCAGCTATAAGTCCAGTGGAACATTTCAGTCTTACAGGCCCTATGGAATTGGTTAATATCCTGCAGGGCCCTGATGTCCACTAGCAACGGGTTCCATCAGGCAGGAGCCAGGGTTGAAAAAGTCCTGCCTTTAGTCAAGACCAGGGGTCTGCAACCTGCGGCTCTTCAGATGTTCATGATGGCAGGGGCTGATGGGAATTGTAGTCCATGAACATCTGGAGAGCCGCAGGTTGCAGACCCCTGGTCAAGACTAACCAAATGTCCTTGGGGCTGGGATCATCAGGAGCTTGCTACCATTGGAATGAACAACCTTCCACAGGCAATATGGGAAGATGCACTTTCAAAGATACGAGGGCCCCAGATTGCTCAAGGCCTTAAAGGTTAGCACGAAAACCTTGAAAATGATCAAAAACTCAATTGGCAACCGGTGCAGCTGGCAGAGATCTTATGTGCTCCCTCAATAGAGTCCCAGTGAGTACTCTTGCTGCAGTATTCTGAACCAGTTGAAGTTTCTGAAGCAATCTCAAGGACATGCCAGAATAGAACAAATTACAGTAATCTACCCTGGAGGTGGCAGTCACATGGATCACTGTGGCAAGGTCCAAGTGAGTCAGATAGCAGGCCAACTGTCTGCCTGGCAAAGATGGGAAAAGGTCAGTTTGGCCATTTATGCGACCTGGGCCTCCAAAGATAAGGAGGACTCCAAGGTCACACCCAGGCTTTTGGCAAAGAGGCCAAAGCCTCATTGTCCAAATTCGGCAGTTGAAACCCCTGCACCATTGTCCCTCGTCCCAGCCACAGGACTTCCATCTTCGATGGATTTGATCTCAATCTGCTCTGCTGCAACCATTCTACCACAGCCTCCAGACACTGAGCCAAAATATTAGGGGTGGTGGCTAGCTGGCCCTCCATCAACAGAAGAAGCTGGGAATTATCAGCATATTGATGACAACCCAGCCCAAATCTCCAGACCAATTGTGCCAAGGGTCGTATGTAGATGTTAAATAACACTGCGGAGAGGATTGCCCCTTGAAGCACCCTACAGGCTAGAAAATGCTGCTGAGACATCCTCTCACCACATACCACCTGCTGTCCCCAATCCTGTAGAAACAAAGTCAACTATTGTAAGGTGCAGATACCAGGTGCAGACATTCAAAAGTGGGGATTTGGCAGATAGAAAAAAGTCCACAATGGTATAAGTATATATTTATGCAAAGTGAAGTTAAATCAAGGAGTTTAAATTTTCTTAGAATTCTGTAATATCCTAAAAATCCAGCAACCTGGTGCCTCTTTCATTCCAACAGTTTAATCCACAAATAGGTTAAGAGAGTTTTTCATAATACTGGAGAATTTGTTTGTTTTTACTATGAAGGATATCCCATAGCACCTCCAAAGCAGAACTTGGTATGCACTGCGAAAATGTGCACAGCGTTCCTCATTCAGCACAATTCCACTGAAGTGCCTTGCATGTCTAACAAATTAAGACTGTAAATGATAACTTAATTGATGGTGATATGGTGATGAAGCTCTCAGAGTCTTAGTTATGATTTGGAATAGAACTTGGACTTGTAACAGTAATCAGAATATTAAAATCAGCTATAGCCTCCAGACATCTTAATGAGCATTGCTGTCTTGTTCTATCAGTTCACAAGACTGTTTTCAATTGAAAGGAAAAAAATTTTTTGTTCCTTTGAAGCCCTATAAGTTAGGAAAATAGCTGGTGCTTCATTGGAAAAACAAAATCAGTGCACAGCATCGAAATGCCCAACAGTTTATCAAACACAGACCTAGCAGTAACACAGAAGTATTAGGGCTTCCTTGTGCAGTGTATTTATGGTTTCTTTGCTGCTGGTGGACACCAGCCTATCATATAATCAAACCCAAACAAATGCTGTTCACTCTACAGCCATCATCCTAACAAACACAAGCCACACAGAGGGAGCAACCTTAATTCCTATCCTAGATGTAGATCACAACATTTGCTACTTGCCCAACTTAAACATTAAACAAATCTAAGTGGTTTTGCATAACAAGTAGTCTTGGCTGGGATTCATATCCCTGCTCCAGGGTATCATCTGAACCAGTCCTCAGCCCCATTATCTATTTTCAGGCAGAAGCTAAGTTCTGGAAACTCCTTTTCCACTAAGAAAAAATATTGGACAGAAAAATCCTCTGCTGCTGGGTTTCTTTGATCCTTTAGCCAGTTGTTAGAAAAAAATTTCACAGAAAGCCTCTCTCTTTTTTTTTGTTTCTGAATATAAGTATCAAACAACCAGAATGACTCCATTTCATGTCTGTTCATTGAGGCCTGGGTTCTGTCTAAAACCACATTTATACTTTTCCCATCCTCTTATTAAGCCTGTGCACAAGTTCATGGGGATCTGATGGGCAATGTGCACCAAGCTACTTCTACCTTACCAGTTGACTGGTTCAAAATACATGGAACAGATAATATCCATTTTATTTATTGGTTGGTTGGTTGGTTGGTTGGTTTTTCAAATTTCTTAATCATCCCTCCCAGAACTGGTTTGGGGCAATTTACATAACAACAATATAATGAAAGTATCTCGGTGTACATAGACCCATAAATTTGGAAAGTCAAGTAGTTGCCTAAAATTTATGATAAATTAATTTAATTATAATTAAAACAGTCTAATTGACAATTTAAAAAATATGTAATAAATTTAATAAATACCACTAACTGGACCAACCGCTATGGCTGGATCAGATGGTAGACCAATAAATTATGGCAACAATCACAGAACTTCTCACCTGCAGTGGAGTGGCATATACCTTCAGGGCAGTGGTGGGATTCAGCAGGTTCGCACCACTTCGGCAGAACAGGTTGTTAAAATGGTGCTTGTAAACAACCAGTTGTTAAATTATTTGAATCCCACCACTGGTACTGGTTGTTAAATTATTTGAATCCTACCACTGCTTCAGGGGACAGATGCAAACATCTATCCTCAATGTAATACCTGGAGGAACAGCACAGTTTTGCAGACCCTGCAGAACTCCATGAGGTCCTGCAGAGCCTTGATCTCCTCTGGGAGGCTGTTCCACCAGGAGGGGCCAAGGCTGAAAAGGCACTGGCCTGCATTGAGGCCAAACTACTATAGACTATGCATTATGGAAATGTTATTTAGTTCAATTTAAGGCTTCATATGTTAACATCAGTATCTTGGCCCTTGGAATGAACTGATAGCCAGTGCAGTTCCTTAAGGACCAGCATGATGTGAGTCTGGCCAGATGTACTGACTAACAGCCAAGTTGTCACATGCTTCACAAGCTTCAGCTTCCAGACAATCTTCAAGGCAGCCCCATGCAAAGTTCATTGCAGAACTCCAATTGAGAGGTTACCAGAGCATGTCACATTGTGGCCAAGGACCCATTTGCCCAAAATGGGCATAGCTGGCAAACTAGACTGAGCTGCCGGAAGCCCTCATGGCCATCGCCACTACCTGAATATTAAAGGACAGCAATGAATCTAAGAGCGCTCCCACAGGTCTTGTATGCAGTCCTTCTGAAGCAATGAACCCCATCCAAAACTAATTGCCCCATGATCTTATGGCCTTGTGGGACTGAAAAACAGAGAACCTCAGCCTCAGTTTGTTGGTCTTCATCCAGCCCATAACTGCTTCCAGGCAATGGTCCAGAACATGGAGTGCATCTCCTAACTCTGATTAAATTGAGAGATAGAGCTGGATGTCGTCCACATATTGTTGAAACTTGACTCCAAATCCTGGGATAACCTCACTCAGTTAGGCTTCATGTAGATGTTAAACAGCATCGGGGATAAGACCGAGCCCTGGGAAACCCTACAATGGAGCTCCCAGGACTGTGAGTGCAGAGAAGCTGAATGAATTCTTTGCACACACCGAACCACAGAAAGTTTCCCTATACCGTATAATGGACTCAAAAACATTCAGATTTTCATGAAAAAACTATACTGGAATGGGGATTCAGGAATTATTATTTTTTTTGAGAATCTCAAAAATTTTGGCATCCAATAAAATTCAAATTTTACTAATTTTTAAAATGCTGACCCCTAGCCTAAGAAAGTCTCTCAGGTAAAGCTGTTAGTCAAATAGCACCTGTGATAACAGCTCCATGTATAGCCAAACAATATGTTCTCCCTGTGATTTATCTCAATAAGGTTTTCAAAAACCTTGTACACAGTCAAGTTGACCATGTATGATAGAGCCCTTGTGAAGCATATTTCAACCCCCACAGCCATGCTGACGTCTCGCAATGCCATGAGATGTCCCTGTGACCCTGCATGGCTACGCAGCTGTGAGGCGGCAAATAAAAAAACCCAGGAAAGCATGGCTGATTAAAGCGTCTCCTGCCCAGCCGTTCGCTCATGAGCGGCTGCAACCCAGGTTTTTTTAAAAAAGAAGAATAGCAGATGGTGTGATTCTCAAAAAGCCCAGTTCAAGAGACTTAACATGGGGCAGCCTCGCTTTAGAGGTGGGATCCATGCAAAGTTCCCCCTTGAAACAGGTTTTCTATCATCCATAGCCTGACCCATAACTCAAAAGAAAAAAAATTAAAGCTATGAAGGAACAAACAAGGCTGCTGGTGAGTTTACATACTGGCAGGGATCATACAAAACTGCTGTTTTCTTTTTTTTATAAACCAGAACCTCCACACATATGGTTGCCATCTTATGCAGAAAAGGCTCAACCGGGGCTAGGGCCTGCCCCCAGCCTGGTGGAACTCTCTACTACTTGAGATTAGGAATGTGGTCCAGTTCTACAGGGCCCTGAAAATGCAGAGAATCAGAGAACAGTTAACTTAACTAGAATTAACTGGAAAATTCCTCTAAAATAGTTTCACTCTTGACAAGGGTGGTTTGTTTGTTTTAGATTTAAATTTTTTAATTTTTTCTGCAACCCTGGGCTTTTTTCAGGTTTGTTGGAAGATCTGTTCACTGATCCAGTTTCTGAAGTTTAGTATATACAAATGGAGCCATGTTGAGAATTTGCTATATTGATTATGCATTTTCACTGTGTTACATTGTGTCATTGAAATATCTATGACTTGATGATCTGCTATGATTCCCCGCACCCGCACCAAGCCAGCTTTGCTTTTAACTGCAACAGTCTTCTGTCTTGTGTTCAGTTTTTCCCTTCACTTCATAGGAAGATTCAGTCTCTTCCAGTTGCAAACAAATCAACAGCCTTCTCTAGCTTCAAATTCCTTTTACAACTTCCTTATTTTATAATTCCTCAGAATTTTTCTAAATACACAAATCATCCAAAAATTAGGGCTTGAACTAGGACCTGTCTTTGGGTTCTTTTACAGTGTAATAGCTCACAATGTTATTGAAGTGTATACGTAATAATACATCGTTCTCATTACCTCAGTTAATCTTAGTCAGAAACCAAATATTTAGGCAGACACCAAAGGAAATGGGATTTCTTTTTAACGTAAGGAAAAATGATAACAAGAAACTCCAACAAGAAGGTCCAATCCCTCACCATCTGTCAGAATATGATCCAGATTTATATAGCAGACTTTGTCCACTGAGAAAGAGTCGCTGATTCAGCAATTTTACTACTTTTCCATAGCAGGGGCATATTTAAGCAGTCATTAGCTTGGTTTTTGAAAGACCGCAACCCTCTTAGGTTTCACCACATTTCCTCTTTTTCTCAGTATGTTCCATAATTTCTCACAATCCTTACAAAATATATAAAGAACAGAGCATGAGTTCAAGTGAATATGCAACTAAATACAGCCAGCTGCTGATAGTTCAAGAAATAACAACACAATGAATCCCAGCGTGGCACAGTTAACTGGGAAACCTGTCTTTAGACTTTTCTGCATTCTTATCTTCCTCACTTCTGGTTGTTTGTTCTGGTTGCTTCAGGGTTTTTTTATGTTCTGTATTGTTTTGCATGGCCATCTCCTTTGCTTTCCCTGCAAAGGCAAGGGAAAGTTGCACTTTACCCACTTTTGGAAACTGTGGGGATTCTCTGATCTGTGGTGCAGTGAGTTCAGGAGTGTGGGAAACGTGTTCGCAATCATGAATTTGATCCAAAGGGAATATACATTCACTTCAGAACTGAACACAACTGCATAGAAGGTCATATGTATATTAACTCCTGGGTTAAAAGTTGGAATCCTTTTACCCCTTAACCAGCTCTAGATCGCTGTCCACATCATCTGTTCTACACATTTCCATCCTGCAAAAATTTTAGAATTCATACCTCCTGCCTTGTGGGTTATTGGTATGTGGGCCAGAGGGATTACCTACTAGTCAGGGAGAAACTTCCAGTTTCCAGTGCTTTCTCCTTTCTTGCCCCTATTTTTCTGTAATATCTAGAACATGTTAGATCTGCAGCCAAGCAGGAATAAATGAAATCATTTTTCCCCTTTGGCTTTGATGGGTCCATTTTTTAATGCAACATGTAGTTGTTATACATTACAAGAATAAAAAGAGCTTGAATTTATACCCCCTTCTCTCCTGTAAGGACACTCAATGGGGCTTACAAATTCCTTTCCCTTCCTCTTCTCACAACAAACACCTTATGAGGAAGGGGGGGCTGAGAGAGTTCTGAAGAACTGTGACTCACTCAAGGCCACCCAGCTGGTTATGTGTAAGAGAGGGGAAACAAATCCAGTTCACTATATAAGAGTTTTCCGCTCATGTGGAAGAGTAGGGAATCAAACCTGGTTCTCCAGATTAGAGCCCATCTGCTCTTAACTGCTACAGCACACTGGCTTCTCATGAAAAGTCTTAAGAAAGATTAGCTTAAAAATTTATGTACGCATGAAACCTTCTGAAAAACTGTCAATTACATGGGGAATATGGCCTTGTCCCAAATTAATTTAGCTTCAATGATCCATACAATGGTAACCTCTGCAACTCGCTTTATGAAGGGCTGTCCTTGAGCCTGCTCCAGAAACTCCAACTTGTACAAAATGAAGCAGCACTGAGACCCTGTGGTGGGCATACATATAACCTGGGCTCTGCCAATTGAATTTTTTAAATGGTCCACATCAACATTTGTTATTTTTGTCTTGTTTACTGTATTTGGCATCCATTCTTAGAACGTTTGCAAAGTAAGAAAAAAAGAAAAAAGGAAATAAATCCTTATAACTGATGCAATGAGACCATATCCTAGGGTGCTATGACAATAGAAAAAATGATTTTATCATTAGCATCAGAAAAGATTTCATATTTTCTGGCAGTAACAGAACCCAGGATGTTAAGTTCTGCTGTTGTTTAAATTAGTGTTCCTGGGACAGAGTAGGTGCTGTTCATTAGACAAATATAGGAACAAAATTCTATATCCAGCCAAATGTTATATGGAAAGACTGATAGTATAAACATATGTCTGTCAGACAGAAAGGAAAGAAATATATTATCTGCAGCCAAAGAACATGTTTTAGCTGTTGAAAATTAAATCAACAGTGGCACCTAGTGCCCATGAATTAATGATTTTAAAAATTAAGCAAACCCTGAGAACTTTTCATTGAGATTTCCTCTGTGCCCATGCTTTGATTTCCTATAGACAGCAATATCTTTTTCAAATTCCCATAAATGAAACTAGAAAAATTTTCTATTTGTAAAAAAATTTTCCTTTGGAAATTATGAAGTATTTTGCAAATGTCAATGAGCATGTGTTTACAAAGAAGGAGAACTACAGACTGCAGGAGGGGGGACTTCCTTCTCCCCCTTCTCTCAGGAGGAGCTTTGCTGTGGTTGCCAGTTGTCCTGGTACTGGGGATATATGGACACTGCATTATTTTGATGTATATCCCTCCTTTCTCCCCAATGGGAATCTAAAGTAGCTTATATAATTCTCTTCTCCATTCTATCTTCACAACAACCTTTAAACTAAGAGAATGACTGCCCCCAAATCAGCAAATTTCCATGGCTGTGTGAATTTGAATCTGGGTTTCCCAAATCCTGCTCTGACACTCAAACCACCACATCATACTGCAGCACTTGGGAGATCATTTCATCAAAGTCAGAATATTTGTAAACTACCTGGAAAATAACTTACAAAATCCCCAGTTGTTGTTGTTGTTGTTGTTGTTGATGATGATGATGATGATGATGATGATGATGATGATGATGATGATGATGATGATGATGATGATGATGATGATGATGATGATATTTAATGAACCGCCCACTCCCGAAGGGCTCTGGGTGGTGTACAACGAAACAATAAGGAAGACAATAATACACAATAAATAAATAATCTAGTGACTTCTTGGGAAATTGCCAATGCACACACAGAACAACCTTTCCCGCAAGCAGTTCTCTATTAATTTCAATGGAAGACATAGTTGTACTTACTAAAAATATTTATATCTCTATTATTTTCTGATCAATGGGACTGAAAGGGGATTTCTGTGTTTATGAGATTATGTCCGCATGCAGCTGCCCCACCATTGCAGTGAACAGGGGCTGTTGCTTCTCAGGCTCATTTCATGTAGAGTAGCTCCAGGGGGGTCAGGAAGGCCTCTTCTGTGCATGCAGAATAAAGCACTTTCAATCCACTTTCACAATTGTTTGCAAGTGGATTTTACTCTTTCGCATAGTAAAATCCAGCAGCAAAGTGCATTGAAAGTTGTAGCAGGGAGTTTTAATTATTGTACCCATTAGTTTGTTATCAGCTTAGGTCTGATTGGAATTGTTGAACCCATTGGGAGGCCATAGGATGGTCAGGGATTCCAGTGATGACTGGGCAGGGGAAGTATGGCAGTAGGCCCAAGCCATAGGAGAGACATAGAGCGAGATACAGCAATGCTCATTCCTTGTCTTACCTGTGGCCTATCCCATGGGATGTGGGGTGTGGTGTTGGAGTAGCAAACTCTGCTTCACGTCTGGTGTTGATGAATGCAAGCTCCATTAATAATAAGACCGCTGTTCACCGTGATTTTCTCAGAGAGCAGGATGTGGACCTTGCATGTATCATGGAGACCTGGATGAGGGAGGTCGAGACTGTTACCCTTAATGAACTCACTCCACTGGCTCCGTGATAATCCACTATCCTTGGACACAGGGCCAGGGTGGCAGCATGGCGATGGTCATTTGGGAATCCATCTTCTTTTGGACATTCCCTGTCCCATTGATTGTGGGAATAGAGTGCTTGGGCCTCCATTGGGATTCCTTGGAGAGGTTGGCTGTACTGCTGGTGTACTGGTCACCTAGCACCCCAGCAGACAGTCTATTGCGACTCTTAGAGGTGGTTGCTGAGTGGGCGCTGGAGTCTCCTAACCTGATAGTATTGGGGGACTTCAATGTCCATGTGGATCCTGCCTCCTATTCAGTGGCCGCACATCTGGTGTCATCCATGGCAATGCTAGACCTCTCGTTACTAAACACCAGGATCCCTACTCATCAGGGAGGCCATACTGTTGATGCTATGCTAAACTCCGCTGCTTCATATTGATGTATTTGGGGCTATGTAGGGATGGGTGGAGGATGATGATGTATGAGTCTGAAATTGCATGAGTCTGAAATTGTATGAGTCTGAAATTGTGTGCATCGAGGAATGCTGCTGTAAATTTCGTTGTGCGTGCACAATGACAATAAAATGCTTATGCTTATGCTTATGCTTGATCTGATCTGTGTGGTGGGTGTGCATGTGATCCTATTGTTGATTGACAGAATGCCATGGTCCAACCACTACATCCTTAAGGCCCGGATTGATGCTGCTGTGCCTCCCTGTCTAAGTGACGGACATATTTTGGCCCACCTTCAGAGGCTAATAGATCCTGAGGGATTCCAGAATATCCTGCAGGATACTCCTCCCACTGGTGCCTCTCTTGTGAGCAGCTGTTCATCGTAAGAGGATGAACCAGCTGTTGACTCAGAGTCCTCTGCGGGGCCCTGGAAGTTAGGAGTTTCTCAGAGTCCACCCTCAGCACCCCAAGCAAAGAGTCCTTCTGGTTCACCACCCCTTTAGAGCAGTGTCGCAAATGGTTACGCCTTCAATTAGCTAAGTGGAGACGATCAGCTCAACTGGCTGCTCAGGACATTTATTGATATTGTAATTGTATTGTGTTTTATAATGTTGTATTGCCACCCTGAACCCTTCGGGGATGGGTAGGGTATAAATTAAAAAATAAATAAATACTTTCCTCAAAAAGTATTCAAAAGCTGCTGCTAGGACAGAGCTTGGTAGCATTCAATTTGTAACAAAGCAGATGTTTATTCATCTCTTGTTCATTTGTTTTACCAACTGCCAATCTGCCTCCAAGTATGATTCAAAGTGCTGGTTATGGACCTTAGACCAGGACCCACTGTATTTTCATGAGTTTGGCTCCAGGCCTCAATTGCATAGGAAGGTAGATTTGCAAATTCTCCAAATGAGCACATTTTTGATAGTGCTACTGTAACTTTTTCTCTGAACTTAGACTGTTGCCAGTCTCAGAGGTCAGAAAATGACATTTTTGTTCTACCTCATTTTTAATAGTTTTAGGCATTTTTCATCTGTATTTTTGATTATATTGTTGCAGTAGATCTTAAATTATTTAGTATTGTGGAATTTTAGGGCTAAACTAGCAAGTATGCAACAATCTCCCACAAAGTTAGGGTTCTTTTTTAAATGGAAAATCACCATAAGAATCTGGAATCATAAATGCAGAAACATTAGGGGAGGCAAAGTATGTTTAATCCTGTCCCTTCTACTACTTTTATGCTCAGAACAGTTTCCAGTTTCCTACATATGACCTGAAATGCAAGATGTGAATGGGGTCTTATGTAACAAGAACCTTAACATTCCTCTTAGTTGTAAACAATGGCCAACTTAAATGGTCAGAGCAAACAGGCTTAATGAAGTTATATTTAAATTGTGTCTGCTAACCAGTTCTCCTTGGGGAATATGCTTGCAGTGTATCATTTGGACAAACACCTTCATGTGTAATCATAAAACCTTTCTAAGAATAGATTTTGCCTCCCCCTTAACTGCACAGCCAAGTTCATTAAAATGATTTAGATGGTAGCAATGCATTTTTGGCGGAGGGAACAAGCTATGCACTTATGTCAAGGAAGTCTGATCCCAAAGGACTCCACTTTCAAGGCCTAACCAGACTAGCTAAGAGGAAACTCGCCTTCCAGATGTCTCAGAAATACTTCTGGCCAATTTTTTTACACCAAAAAGGCTCCAATTTACTGAAATCTGATGTCCTAAGAGTAAGTAGCAAAAGCATACTAGTTATTCTCTGGGAAAGTGATCAGGCAACAATATCAGCCCACTGTAAGATTTTATTTCCTGACACAACAGCCTGAAAAAGGGCTGGTCATTCTAGGGGTATCAAATGAACATTCCTGTTGTTGCTAAACAAGGAAAAGAGGAGGGGGGGGCACAAAAATCACTCACTGCAATTTTTCAAGAACATAAAAAGGGAGAATCCATCCTTGACCTTATCATTCCATAACTTTTGTAAACAAAGTATTGTCGAAGGCTTTCACGGTCAGATTCAACTGGTTGTGGTGGGTTTTCCGGGCTGTGTGGCCGTGGTCTGGTAGATCTTGTTCCTAACATTTCACCTGCACCTGTGGCTGTTATCAGATTTTTTGCCAGCCACAGATGCAGGTAAAACGTTAGAAACAAGATCTACTAGACCATGGCCACACAGCCCAGAAAACTCACCACAAGCAGTTTGTAAACAAACCTCATCTTTTCATAACTATCAGCCCTTAAATCTTATTGATTTATACTTCCACTTTTATATGCCATTTTAGACATGGCAATTTTTCATATTTCCATAATCTAGTCATTGTCACACCCAGCTCATAATATGCTCCCTTTCTGAGGCAAGTACATAATAAAGCAACCTCAGGATCATATGGTCTTCTAAATAATGGCACTTCCAAATAATGTGGAAAACCTTTTTATCACTTTCTTATAGTCCATGTAGGCTTCAGTCTCAAAGGGCAGATCACTCTAATTGCTTTTGATCTCCTCTGTCTGGAATGTCGTGCACCTGTAAAACAGATCTTGGTTAGCAAAGCAAAGCTTGTAAGAGAGGGGGGGAGGGAGGGAGGGAGGGAAGGATGTAGGTAGGTAGGTAGGTAGGTAGGTAGGTAGGTAGGTAGGTAGGTAGGTAGGTAGGTAGGTAGGTAGGTAGGTAGGTAGGTAGGTAGCTAGATAGATAGATAGATAGATAGATAGATAGATAGATAGATAGATAGATAGATAGATAGATAGATAGATAGATAGATAGATAGATAGATAGATAGATAGATAGATAGATAGATAGATAGATAGATAGATAGATAGATAGATAGATAGATAGATAGATAGATAGATGTGGCAGGAATTAGTGTTCACATATTTGAGACATATGCTTAACTGTGCTTTTTCCAACAAGCCATTTCTGCTGCTCTCTTCGAGCTCCCTTTAGTGAACAGCTCCAGAAAAGCCTTGAGTTTTCATTGCTAAAATAGTTCCTTGGCAGTGGGCTGTAGCTGACATTGAGAAGCTGTTTTATTAACTGGCTTGTTGTGTACAGTCTGCCCCGTGCCAATGAAAGGCAGCCTCATCTGTGTAAAGCACTCAAAGCAACTTGCAGGTCATCATAGAATAGCTGAATAGCTGCAAGCCACATATATATCTTTCAGTTAGCAAGAACTGATCATAAGCTATTCCTCCATAGCTTGTATCCTGCTTCTTCTAGATCAGGGGTCTTCAAACTATGGCCCTCCAGATGTTCATGAACTACAATTCCCATCAGCCCCTGCCAGCATGGCCAAGTGGTAGGGCTCATGGGAATTGTAGTCTATGAACATCTGGAGGGCCATAGTTTGAAGATCCCTGTTCTAGATACTCCAATACTGTGAATAACGACACAATTCCTGAAAAACTGACACACCAGACATACTGAAACTGAAGGACCTTTCAAAACATGAGAAGGTGTTTAAATTGTCAGTCTATGCTTTAGAATTTTGCATGGTTTATACTTTCTAGCCCAATTCGCCCATGTCCCGCATTGTTACAATAGATCCAGGTAGGTTTCCATTTCTTTGGAAAGATCCAGAATTGTGGCACAGTGGAGGAGCAGCAAGGGGCAGCAGGGTGCGTTGCGCACCAGGCGCACGTTTGGGGGGATGGAAAATCATCCTCGGCCCCTCCCCTTTTCCTTGTGACCCACTGCACCCCCCCACACACCTCCCATAGCGCCCCCCTTGCCCCCTTTTCACATTTACCTTAGTTCCTTTTCTTTTTTCTAGTACTTTTTCAGGCTGAAAAAAGCGGCCTATTTACAGTTCAGGCTCAAAAACGGCCTGAGGAACTACAGTTCCCAGGAGACCTTAGGGGCTCACAAGGTCTTCCTGGGAAGTATAGTTCCTCAGGCAGTTTTTAGCCTGAACTGTGAAGAGGCCGCTTTTTTCAGCCTGAAGAAGTACCAGAAAAAGAAAAGGAACTAAGGTAAGTGTGGGAAGGGGCAGGGGGCCGCTGTAGGGGGCCAAGGAGGGCGGGGGGCATGGGGGGTGGAAAAAACACACTGCGCACTGGGCGCAGTTTGGCCCAGCTATGCCTCTGTTGTGGCATGACAGGTTCTGAATCTCTCCATGACTCACATTTCCTCTTTCAGTCCTCTTCCTTTACTAACACACAAAAGGCTGCAAACAAAAGTGAATTTTCCCTCCTTTCAGTGTATCATTGGATGTGACATGATTTATGGAACCATCAGAATGCTCATTTTTATTCATCATTTACAGTTGTAGCTAATATATTGGTAAAGTGCAGTCTCTGGGCTTACATGGAGCCATGTTTGCTGGCCTAGATGGGAGGCTGGGAGTGGGGAGGAAGTGATTTGGCTATTGGTGGTCTCAGGTGGCAGCGGGGATCCGGGGGAACAGTTGGGGAAGCTTGTGCAGCTGAGGTCGTTCTCTCTGGTGGTTGATCCCCTTCTTTTACTTTTCAACTCTCTCCCCCTGCGGCCTGACCAGTCAGGCAAGCCTGATGCAGCCAGAGGGCCAGGGCCAGCACAGCACAGCAAATAAGGTTTTCCCTCTAGTCTATCAGCCCTGCATTTATACAGCCACTACACCGTGAGGGGTTAATTGGCCTTGTGGCTTTGCCCCACCCTCTCACCCTTTATCAATTATGTCATTTGTATTACTTTATGGTTCATCTGTGATTATTTCTTTCCTGTCACAACTTGGTGGTGGTGTCTGCATGGGACTCGATCTATTTTGGAGGGAAAGCTGGCCTGTGCTCCCCTTCCCTTCCCTTTGAGGATTCCATTGAGGGATTTGGGGGAAGGGCTTGCAGGTGGCATGCCCAGCTTGGTGGCTGTCAAGGCAGCCTCTATCCAAGTGGCAGAGGAATCACACAGTAGCCTAAGCCCAAGTAGACTCCCAAATACTGTTATCCCATGCTATTCCCCAGCAGGTGGGCTTGGAATAGGAGGTTTACACATTAGTCAACAGGCTGTGGACCTTCTTATGACACGGTACCTTGTGACTATAAATCAGTACATGTCGCTGCAACAGTGCCGTGGATGACTGTGAAAATAGGTTTTTTTGGATTAATATCCTCACTCTGGTCCTGGGTATGTGAAGCATAAAGTTATATTTTATATATCATGCAACTACACATACAGCTTCTTACACATGCAACTGCCAGTTCAGCAAACAATATGCCTACTTGAGTGTTCACTAGTCACAAGTCCATCAGAAACCCATGCATGGTCACTAAAGAGCGTCCAACAGATACCACGCAGATATAAAAAAAATCTTTACATTTGTCAGTTTGATTTGAATCATGTTATTTCAAATTATTTTCTGGACATCTATTTCAACATTTGTTCACTCTCTTTTGGAAGATCTATTTTGAAACAGCTTTGTTGAGCTGTCATTATACACATTTTTTTAACTGAATGACAAATATGCATTCAAATTACCCACAAAACATTGAGGCCAGAATCTTGACCAATCTGGTGCTTCATAAGAACATAAGAACATAAGAACAAGCCAGCTGGATCAGACCAAAGTCCATCTAGTCCAGCTCTCTGCTACTCGCAGTGGCCCACCAGGTGCCTTTGGGAACTCACATGTAGGATGTGAACGCAATGGCCTTCTGCGGCTGTTGCTCCCGAGCACCTGGTCTGTTAAGGCATTTGCAATCTCAGATCAAGGAGGATCAAGATTGGTAGCCATAAATCGGTTCTCTCCATAAATCTGTCCAAGCCCTTTAAAAGCTATCCAGGTTAGTGGGCCATCACCACCTCCTGTGGCAGCATATTCCAAACACCAATCACACGCTATGCGGAAGAACTGTTTCCTTGTATTAGTCCTAATTCTTCCCCCCAGCATTTTCAATGAATGCCCCCTGGTTCTAGTATTGTGAGAAAGAGAGACAAATTTCTCTCTGTCAACATTTTCTACCCCATGCATAATTTTGTAGACTTCAATCATATCCCCCCTCAGTCAGCCTCCTCTCCAAACCAAAGAGTCCCAAACTGCAGCCTCCTCATAGGGAAGGTGCTCCAGTCCTCAATCATCCTTGTTGCCCTTTCTCTGCACTTTTCTATCTCCTCAATATCCTTTTGAGATGCTGGCTACTCAGAACTGGACACAGTACTCCGGCGCGGCACATTCACTGCTTTGTATATAAGGGCATAACAATCTTTGCAGTTTTATTTTCCTCAATTCCTTTCCTAATGATCCCCAGCATAGAGTTTGCCCTTTTTCACAGCTGCCATGCATTGAGCTTGACATCTCTGCTGGAACTATCAACCATGCCTTAAATCCCTTTCCTGGTCTCAGACTGATAGCACTGACCCCTGTAGGCAGGGCGTGAAGTTTGGATTTTGCCCTATGTGCATCACTTTACATTTTGCTACATTGAACTGCATTTGCCATTTCTGGAGCCTCCACTCACCTAATTTATCAAGGTCCTTTGAGCTCTTCGCAATCCTTGGTGGTTCTCACCACCCTACATAATTGGTATCATCTGCAAACTTGGCTACCACGCTTACCCACCTCTACTTCCAGGTCATTTATGAATAGGTTAAAGAGCACCATGGTCCCACCCAAAAGCGGATCCTTGGGGACACCACTCCGACATCTCTCCATTGTGAGAACTTCCCATTTTACACCCACTCTTTGTTTCCCTGTTTCTCCAACCAGTTTTTTAATCCTGTGAGGACTTCCCCTCTTATTCCTTCGTTCATTGCTGAGTTTTCTCTCAACAGTCTCTGGTGAGGAACCTTGTCAAAAGTCTTTTGAAATCCAATTGTGAGACAATGTCCACGGTTCAGCCTTTGTCCACATGCCTGTTTTACACACCCTCAAAGAACTCTTCTAGTAAGTTTGTAAAGACAGGATTTTGCCTCTGCAAAAGCCATGCTGACTCTTTCTCAGCAGGTCTTGGCTTTTCTACATGTTTAATAATTTTATCTTTTAATGATAAGATTCTACTTACTAATGGTCTACTCAGGAACAGATGTCAAACTGACTGGCCTGTAATTTCCTGGAGTCCCCCCCCCTAGATCCTTTCTTTAAAGATTGGTGTGACATTGGCCATCTCTCCAGTCTTCAGGGGATGGAGCCTGATTTGTGGGATAAAGTTGCATATTAAAGTGAGAGAAGATCAGCAATTTCATACTTGAGTCTCCTTTAAGAACTCTTGGTGAATGCAATCTGGAGCCAAGGGGATTTGGTAACATTTAGCTTTATCAATGGCTGCCAGAACGCTTCTTCCCTTTGTCTACCACTCATCTTCGCTTAAGTTCCTCGATTTCCACTCCTAAGAAGCTTCTGGTTCAGGTGCAGGAATTGTTCCTCCTCACCTCCTCTTGGAAGATTGAAGACAGATGGTAAAGAATTCGTTCAGCTTCTCTGCGAAATCTCCTGGCTGCATCTTTTAGCACACCGCTTTGTTCCTTTTGTCTCATCCTAACGGGTCTACCGCTTCCCTTGCTGGCTCTCCTGCTTTTGATGTACTTGAAGAACTGTTTGTTGCTGTGGTCTTGATGATAAGCAGCCATCGCGTTCCTCATAATCCTTTTTTGCCTCCCCCCTTACAGCCTAACTCTGCTTCTCTCTTTTTGCCACCACCATTTTGTGTTCCCTCTCATATTCTTTCATCAATGATCAAACTAGGACTTCCATTTTCTGCAAAGACATTTTCTTTTTTTTCTGATAATTTCCTCAACCTCTCTTGATTAACCACATGGTGGCTTTCTTTCTTTTTGCACTTTCATGTGCTGCCTTTTTTCTAACCTGTGGAACACATTCCAGCTGAGCTTTTAAGACTGTGTTTTTAAAATAACCTCCAAGCATCCTGGACAGTTTTGACTCCTCTTGATTTTCCCCTTTCAGCTTCCTGGGCGCACTATCCCCCTCATCTTTGAGAAATTTCCCTTTCTAGCCGAAGGCGAATGTAACTACATTAAGTAGTTGCCTTACTTGTTCGCATGCTGAGATACTGAATCCTGACAGCATTGTGGTAAGCTGTTCCCTACTCGGCTCAACAACACTGACGACTTCCTGCACCAGGTCCCTGAGTCCCACAGAGAATTAGATCTGGGATCACCTCTCCCCTGGTTGGTTCCATAACCATCTGCTCCTAAGCCACAGTCATTTAGCATATCCAGGGAATGCTCTCTCTCCTTACTATGACCCTGAACATGCATTTTTCCAGTTTATATGGGGATCAGTTAAAAAATCACCCATTACCACCTGGCTATATTTTGTTTTGTTGGCCTCTCTAATTTTTTTTTTTTTTTCCATCTCTGTGAATCCTCTTGTGTGCACTTTTGTGGTCTGGGGGGGCTTATAATATATTCCTAATATTAAACTGTCCCTTCACACCTGGTATTGATATCCACAGTGATTCTGTAGGGGAACCAGCTCCCCTTGCATTGTCTATTTTATGTGATACTCATGTTTCTTTGGATGTAAAGGGCAACTCCACCCCAATGCGCCCTGTCCTATCCTTCCTATAGAGCCTGTAGCCTGGTATAACAGTATCCCACTGCTTCTCCCTCATTCCACCATGTCTCTGTAATGCCCACTAAATCAAAGTCCTCCTTCAAAACTCTGTACTCTAGCTCCCCCATTTTAGGTCGAAGGCTTCTACTATTACTAGCATAGAGACACCTGTATACCCTGTCTCTGTCCTTAACCTGGGATTTATGTGCTTTACCCTCAAGTCTTTTGCAGACACTATCCCTTGTCACATGCACATTGCTATGTTCCTCGCTTGTTCCTCGCTTGTTCCTCCTTCCCTTACCTAGGAAAAAATGGGGAGCTTATGAATCCTATTTTACTACACTGTGGATGACAGGAATGCTACTGCACATCTCTAAGTCATTTTTAAATTAGTTTTCTTAACAAAAACAAAACAATCATTGACACTAAAGGTCACTCTAAGGTTAGATGTAGTTGTGGAAAAATATCTGGCCAGTACATTCCATGGAAGGTATTTGCACCATCTTTGAAAAACTAAGAATACCCAAAGCATAAGGATTTTATCAACATTAAAGAGCTATTGCTGGCATCTGGAACTGAACAGGCAAGGTTAAAATATCTCAATTTCTCAAAAAAAATGGTGAAAGCTTTTTTGCTAAAGCTTTTTTTATTCTTAGGCCCTGTGGCAATATACTGCCATCTAATGTACAGGAAACTGAACTTTTTTCTCATCATGTCACAGCTGACTTGTGGTGACTCCATAGGATTTTTAAGACAAGAGACTTTCAGAGGTGGTTTGCCATTGCCTGCCCCACATCACAACTGTGTTATTCCTCGGAAATCTCCCAGCCATATACTAGCCAGTGCCACCCTGCTTAGCTTCTGAAATCTGATGGAATCAGGCTAGCCTAGGATTTACAGGTCAGGGCATCAGAACTTTGGGAAACACAAAAGAGATGAAGTTATATGGTGTGTAAAGCAGGATCTCCAATGTCATGCCCATGTGCAAGTTGCTGAGTGCCTTGCCTGGTGCTTTCTTGTTGCCTGCCAAGTATTTTTAGAAAGTGAATGGGACAGAGTGGGGCTCTTGCTCATTAAGCTTCTGATTGGCTACTAGAGTTTGATTGGCTGTGCAGATTTTTAAAGGCATTGTTTTGTCATCTGCTTCCATCACAGCACACTGTGTCACTGAAGGTAAGTTGACAACCATTTTGTGGATGGCACCAAAAAGATTGGAGACCCTTGGCGTAAAGTGTGTCCAGAGCAGCTTGTGCAGGACCAGTTTCCTTTTGGAGGACAAAGATAATAATGGAAACTTTGAAGTTCTTTGTGGTAGTATCTGTGTAAATATATTCACAGCTTTGTGCAGCTACCCTTCATATAATCAAAGGCTGTTTCTGCACAGCCAAGGGAGAGAGCCTGCATCGGCATTAATCATGCCGATATTCTGGGGTCACCACACAAACGGCCCCATGGGATGCGCATTGTTGAGCAAGCTCCGACAAAGCCAGCGTATTCCCTCCATTCCCCAAAGCGTCTCCTTACCTTCTGCTGGCAGCCACGTCGCTCTGATAGGTATGTGACATCACCATGGTCACAGCGATGGCTGAAACAATCGGAGACCAGTGGCGCGGTCCCTCCCTCAGAGTGACCATAGAGCCGCACACGACCGTCTCGCCAGAAGGTAAAGAGGCTGCTTAAATGGGAGGAGGGAGGGGAGGGAACGCTGAGCCCACCGCTGCCATTCGCGATGGCAGCCGGATGGAAGTTGGCGTTATGGTGGAAAACTCGGCTTCCCCAAGCCGGCTTGAATAATAACTGCTTGGTAGGGGCACAGAGCACTGCTGCATCGATTTGGCAGTGGCACCTGTGCAAAGGATCCCCACCAAAATGGTGTTTTACCGGGCTGAAGCCGTTGCTTTCAGCCCGTGCAGAAACCACCGATGCTTCAAAGATTAACGCTCAACCAGTTTTTAGAAAACGAACAAACAGAAATAATGACAATCAACAGGCGAAGGGTGAGCTCAGAGACGCGATAAAATGGCATCAAGGAAGAAGTTCAGGGACAGCACAGAGGTGTGGGAAACGTAGTGAATAGATGGCACAGCAAGTGAAGCTGTTTTGAAAATGTTACAACCAAATTGTTTTAAAAGGGGATTCACTGAAAATTTTTGGAGGCTGGAAATAAACCATTTTCAGAAACGAAGGGGGATAAAACAACACAGAACTCCATGGAGGAAATCTTTTATTTCCTGCCTCAAAGCATTTTAAAAGGTTTGTGTGGAAAGAACCTGGGTGATTATGCCAGTCATATCTTCTCAGCCTCTAATGGTTTTTAGGAGTATAGAATGGGAGATTCATGTGTACTACCCTGAGTATTTTGGAGGCAGGATTGGATAACTCTGGAACCAGCAGAGAGGAGTAGCAGCAGAAGAAGACTTGGCCAGGAAGAGCAGAGTGACCTGCTGGTGTTCATTTTGGAGAGCTTTTCTCAAAGCCACAGCTTTTAAAACAGTGTATTTTAACAGGGGTTATCTCTTTTTCTCCTTGCTTAAGGCTCTCTGTGAACTAAGGCTGCACTGGAATCTGGAAGGTGGGGCTTAACAGGGGGGGGGGTTATACAGAGTTCATCTCTTGTTCCTCTTTGTCCTGAGAGGTGGGGCTTTAGTTCAGTCTCTGGAACCAGCAATTTTAATTTAATTTTTTTGTTTTTAAATTAATAAGGACATATTTGACAGATAGAATGCGTGCAGATAATAGCTCCAGGGGGGCACCCGACTAAAAGCTTAATATTTAAATATATAAACAAATCAGATATGAAGGCAAGAAAGCCAGCTTGGGGGATGTGGGGGGCTTTCCAGTGTTTTGCACACTGAGAGTGTCACATTTCATGACTATCTGCCACTAGGACAGAAGTCGTAAGGTGGAGTGTGCCCTGCACAGGTATCGAGCTCTCATAGCACTCAAAGGAACGTGTGCGTTCCCTTGAAGCCAAGGTGGCAGACACTGGAGAAACTGAAAGAGGCAGAGAGGGGTGACGAGGCCCGAGGCTTTTCAGGGACCTAACAGCCCGGTCCCACTCTGGCCTGCGACATCTCTTCTTCAGGACATGTCATGGAGAATGAACAGGCCTTGGGGTCAAAATGGAGGGATGGGTGCCAGTTCGAATGGTGGGGAAGATGCCCCTTAGATGGGATCCCTTCCTTAACTGGTGATCCAGCTATCCTCTCGACTGGGAGGATACCCTGGCGGGGGAGGTGGGGGCTCCGCTTGTGAGTAAGGTGATTTGATCATTAGAAATGTAGAGAGTTGGGTTTGTGAGAGGCTGATGACCGTGACAGTGACTTGCCTGCCTGGTCGCGAAGGTTGCGGATGTCGCGCTTACGTCTAGATAGGCTTTTAGACAGTGCTGGGGTGGAGTAGCCAGTTGTGGTCCCACATTGGCACCAACAACATTGGGAAACAAATGTAGCCGGAGGTTCTGGAAGCTAAATTCTAGGCTGCTAGGAAAAAAAAAGGTTGAAGTCCAGGGACCTGCTGGGTGGCATTCTCAGAATTGCTACCCGTTCCACGCCAAGAGGCGAGGCGAGAAGCTGAGGCAATGCGAGAGATACAGAGGTCTCAATGCGTGGATAGAGAGAAAGGTGGTGTGTAAAGGCAGAGGGTTTCAGATTTGTCAGGAACTGGGGAACCTTTTGGGACAAGGTAGGCCTGTAAACAAGCGGGGAACGGGAGCTTCATCTTAACCAAGAGGAACCAGGCTGCTGGCTACCAACATTAAAAGGTGGCAAGAACAGCTTTTAAGAAGCTGATCACTGGGGAAAGCCTACCCAGGAGCTGAGGTGACTTCGGTTCGGAATACAGTATCTATGGGGATGCAGACAGAGAGGGAGGTTTTTCTAAATCAACCACATACAAGCGAGGAACATAGCAATGTGCATGTGACAAGGGATAGTGTCTACAATATATATATATAAACCTTTAATGGCATAATTAAAACAGCAGCAATATACCAGAAAAAAATGCATGCGACCTCCAGTGCTTAATGATGCACAATCTCCAGCGGCCAGTTATAAACCGTTTGCTGATCGACATTGTGAGCACAAAAAAAAAGTTAATGCCAACGCTTCCAATACACTTGGTGGCAGAACCACAATCCAACATCGCTACCACAATTGGATAGATTAATATTATCAATGGGGTTTTTTAACCACGGGTTTTAGATATTTATTCCTGGCTAAACTGTGTAAGCGAGGGCAGTCAGTAATATCCACGTGTTGGATTGATTCTTTAAATGTAAGCTGGAACTGCAGGGACAAAATCTTTTCCATTAAAGGCACTTTCTGTATTCTGGCCCTGAGTGGTGGTAGCTGAAGGGAGAATATTGCCGCACCTGGCAAGGAGTCAGGGGGCTACGTCACAGAAGTTTGGGTCTTCTAAGACCAAATGGAAATACTCTGTCATGGTATAGGGTTTTAATGGTGGTTCCAAGTGCAAGGGAGAGCAAGCGCTTATTAGCCTGCTGCATCAGGGTGAACTATACTCGAGATGGCATACAATCTCTTTTTTTGATGAAGTCAGTTTTAGCTTCATTGGTAATTATTATTAAAACCAATGCATCCAAGGATAGACCCATTTCATGGATTTTAAGCCTCAACAAAAGGACCACCACTTTCGGTTTTGGCTATGAAAGAAAAGAGCCTGAAATTGCCGTAAGGTAAAACTTTTGTGACAGTTGTTAAAATAACAATGCGGTATCCAGAATTGGAAGGTCATGCACCATGCTCTTGTATGGAGTAGATGTTGTTAGCCCACCTCCAAACAGACCGCCCAGCATATGGGACTGAGTGAGGTAAGTCGGAAAGTATACGCATAGAGAAAGCATGAGGCTGAACTCTTTCCATACTCGCGGCTCTACGTTTGTATCCACAGTGGGATTCCAGTATAGTAATTGCATGGTGATTTTAGCATTAAATGCCTTAATGGCTGCAGGTACAAATTCATGACCTTTGGTGCGAAAATAGCGGCTAATGGCCTTGCAACTAAGTTTGCTTGATTCAATGGCCAATTTCCTTTGGGTAATAGGAAGGATAGGACAGGGCGCATTGGGGGTGGAGTTGCCCTTTACATCAAAGAGAGCATAGTATCACATAAAATAGACAATGCAAGGGGAGCTGGTTCCCCTACAGAATCACTGTGAAGATATCAATACCAGGTGTGAAGGACAGTTTAATATTAGGAATATATTATCGTCCCCCAGACCAAAGTGCACAAGAGGATTCTGAGATGGAAAAAGAAATTAGAGAGGCCAACAAAAACAAAAATGTAGTGGTAATGGGTGATTTTAACTATCCCCATATAAACTGGAAAAATGCATGTTCAGGTCATAGTAAGGAAGAGAGCATTCCTGGATATATGCTAAATGACTGTGGCTTACAGAGCAGATGGTTGTGGAACCAACCAGGGGAGAGGAGTGATCCTAAGATCCCTGAATTCCCCTCTGTGGGACTCAGGACCTGGTGCAGGAAGTCAATGTTGTTGAGCCGACATAGGGGAATCAGCGACCACAATACTGTCAGATTCAGTATCTCAACATGTCGAACAGGCAGTGGCAACTACTTCAATGCTTAGTTACATTTGCCTTCAGAAAGGGAAATTTCTCAAAGATGAGGGGGGATAGTGCGCAGGGAAGCTGAAAGGGAAAATCAAGAGAGTCAAAACTGTCCAGGATGCTTGGAGGTTATTTAAAACACACAGTCATAAAAGCTCAGCTGGAAATGTGTTCCTTACAGGAAAGTTAAGAAAAGCAGCAGCACCCAGTGCAAAAAGAAAGCCAAACCATGGTTAACAAGAGAGGTTTGAGGGAAATTATCAGAAAAAAGAAAATGTCTTTTACTAGAAAAATGGAAGTCCAGTTTGGCTGATGAAAGAATATGAGAGGGAACAACAAATGGTGGCAAAAGAGAAGCAAGTTAGCTGTTAGGGGAGGCAAAAAAAAGGATTATGAGAGAACGCATGGCCTCGCGAACATCAAGACCAGCAACAAACAGTTCTTCATGCGTACATCAAAGCAGCAGGAAAGCCAGCAAAGGGAAGCCCGGTAGGCCCGTTAGATGACAAAGAAACAAAAGTGCTAAAAGATGGCTTGGGGAGAATTGCAGAGAAGCTGATAGGCAATTCTTTGCATCTGTCTTCACCCAAGAGGAGGTGAGGAACATTCCTGCACCTGAACCAAGCTTCTTGGGAGGCCCGAATCCGAGGAACTAAGCGAAGATGATGGTGGTAGACAAGGAAGAAGTTCTGGCAGCCATTGATAGAACTAAATGTTACCAAATCCCCTGGCCCAGATTGCATTCACCCAAGAGTTCTTGAAGAGCTCAAGCATGAAATTGCTGATCTTCTCACTTTTAATATGCAACTTATCCCTGAAATCAGGCTCCATCCCTGAGAGACTGGAAGATGGCCAATGTCACACCAATCTTTAAGAAAGGAATCTAGGGGGGGGGACCCTCGGAAATTACAAGGCCAGTCAGTTTGACATCTGTTCCTGGTAAATTAGTAGAATCTATCATTAAAGATAAAAATTATTAAACATGTAGAAAAGCAAGACCTGCTTGGAGAAAGAGTCAGCATGAAAGCTTTTTTGCGAGAGGCAAATCCTGTCTTACAAACTTACTTCAGAGTTCTTTTGAGGGTGTAAACAGGCATGTGGGACATGAGGGGTGAACCGATTGGACATTGTCTACTTGGATTTCCCAAAAGGCTTTTGACAAAGTTCCCTCACCAGAGACTGTTGAGAAAAACTCAGTACAATGAAGGAATAAGAGGGGAAGTCCTCCCACACGGATTAAAAACTGGTTGGAGAAACAGGAAACAAAGAGTGGGTGTAAATGGGAAGTTCTCAGCCAATGGAGAGATGTCGGGAGTGGTGTCCCCCCAAGGATCCGCTTTTGGGACCAAGTGCTCTTTAACCTATTCATAAAATGACCTGGAAGTAGGGGTGCAGGTAGCGTGGTGGCCAAGTTTGCAGATGATACCAAACTATGGTAGAGATTGGCAGGAGAATCGACCAAGGATTGGCGTAAGAGCTCCAAGCCGGACCTTGATAAATTAAGGTGAGTGGGCTCAGAAATGGCAAATGCAGTTCAATGTAGCAAAATGTAAGAAGTGATGCACACATAGGGGCAAAAATCCAAACTTCACACTTTTGGCCACATCGCCACAGGGGTTTCCAGTGCTATCAGTCACAGACCAGGAAAGGGATTTAGGCGCTCTTAGTTGATAGTTCCATAGGAGAATGTCAACCTCAATGCCATGGCAGCTGTGAAAAGGCAAACTCTATGCGTTGGGGGATCATTAGGAAAGGAATTGAGAATAAAACTGCAAAGATTGTTATGCCCCTTTATATAAAAGCAGTGGTCGCGGCCGCATCTTGGAGAGTACTGTAGTCCACAGTTCTGGTCACATGCATCTCAAAAAGGATATTGAGGGAGATAGAAAAAAGAAGTGCAGAGAGAAGGGCAACAAGGATGATTGAGGGACTGGAGCACCTTCCCTATGAGGAGAGGCTGCAGCGTTTGGGACTCTTTAGTTTGGAGAGGAGGCGGCTGAGGGGGGATATGATTGAAGTCTACAAAATATGCATGGGGTAGAAAATGTTGACAGAGAGAAATTTGTCTCTCTTTCTCACAATACTAGAACCAGGGGGCATTCATTGAAAATGCTGGGGGGAAGAATTAGGACTAATAAAAGGAAACAGTTCTTCACGCAACGTGTGATTGGTGTTTGGAATATGCTGCCACAGGAGGTGGTGATGGCCACTAACCTGGATAGCTTTAAAAGGCTTGGACAGATTTATGGAGGAGAAGTCGATTTATGGCTACCAATTCTTGATCCTCCTTTGATCACAGGATTTGCAAATGCCTTAACAGACCAGGGTGCTTCGGGAGCAACAGCCCATGAGAAGGCCATTGGCGCTTCATCACATCCTACATGTGAGCTCCCAAAGGCACCTGGTGGGCCACTGCAAGTAGCAGAGAGCTGGACTAGATGGACTTTGGTCTGATCCAGCTGGCTTGTTCATATGTTCTTATTTTCTTAACGTACCTCTCCCCCAAGATTTTTTGAGTCATCCCAGCATGCTCACTAGATCAAGCACTGCAATACCTCTCAGAATCATCCATGGAAACATACAGGAATAATGTTGAATTAGAAACCCACAAAAGATGTCAGCTTCCCCACAACAACAGGATGCTCTTTAGACTGCTCCAATGCAGAAGCTATCATCTTTTGAAAGGCCCTGTCAGAAAACAGCTGCCTATTTAACATGAACCAGCAAATTGTGATCTGTGGTACCAGTGTGTTCTCCTTTTTGGTAGTGCAGCGTTAGAAATTATTCAACACTTTGTGCAGATATCTTCAGAACATTTTGCTCAGCCTGCTGTTATAAATTATTCTGATAAAGGCTATTTGCCCAGCCCTTGCCATATATGGAAATATCTTTGCAGGGATGAGCACGTATTTGGGGATCTAAACAAACAGAGAGTACATCTTGAGCTTTGGTCTGAATTTGTGGATTTATGTTTGGCTGTTAATACACATATTTTAAATTGTTCAACAGTATTTACTTTCTTCCCCTGCCTATAATTTCTTTTCTGCTTCTGTATTTCGCCAGCATTTAGATTTGTAATCTCACCTTCCCCCATCCCTTTCATGTTCTCTCTCTTAAACTGTTGTATTAATACATTTTATATACATAAATGACATTCTTTTCAGTTAAAAAAAATACGAGTTGCCTTTTACAAGATTTGTACCGAAGTAAGGTTATAGGTTGGAAGGAGTCACAGAAATAAGAGCAATGGAAGATGTGTATTAAGTCCTAAAAAAGTAAAGGTAGTCCCCTGAGCAAGTATCAGGTCATTACTGACCCATGGGGTGACATCACATCATGAAGACTACTAGGCAGATTGATCACGGAGTGGTTCACCACTGCCTTTGCCAGCAGTCTACACTTTATCCACAGCAAGCTGGGTACTCATTTTACCACCCTTGGAAAAATGAAAGGCTCAGCCAACCTTGAGCCAGTTACTTGAAACCAACTTCTGTTTCAAGAACTAAGGACGTGAGCAGAATTTTGACCGCAGTATTGCAGCTTACCACTCTGCACCACAGGCCTCCTTTTCAGTCAAGTCCTGGAGCTGTGAAAAGCTGTAATCTGGTTGTACCTGGTGTTTCAGAACTGACCCAGAAATACAGAGTTTGTGTAATCAAGGTTCCAAATATACCCTGGGGTCAGTCACCTCTGCCCTATGATGAGAAGGCAACATAGCCAAGATGTTGCTAACCAGGAGCACAGCATATTTAAAATAAAATAATTATTTAAAAAGCAGAACTGTTCCATATCTGACTGGGTTCAGCAAAGGAAGGGAGGAGGGTGCCTTTCAAAAGGACAATACCTTTCAAAAGGACAATGTCCCACAATGGTTTACTGTTCATAGAAAAATCTCATTGAAAACAGGTTCAAGATGCTTAATTTGACAGGCTCTGTCTCTCATGTCCACTTACTGTCCCCTGTGCCAATTTAGTCCATCATTCTTCTAATTCTCTCAAAAAACGAGCAAACCCCAAATTCTCAGTCTCTCTTTCCTACCATTGCACAGCTGCACAGTTTCTTCCCAAGCATTCTGTATCCCCTTTGAGCTATGTCTTTTATATATGAATTCATAATTAAAGTCATCTTTTCCCTTTGCTTTCCCCTATTGAGACCACTCATTCCGATTACCAGTCATGATTTAATACATCTGCTCACAAACTCTGAGGCCCAGCTGTAACTTCCCCATTTGAACAATGGGAAAACTCCTACTACATGCTAGCTTGCTTTAATACTGGAACACAACCAAGCTTTCAAGAATGATGTCATGACAATCTTGCTAATCCAATTGTCTGTAACAACCCTATACAAATTAACATATATATTCCAGACTTTAACAGCCAGAAGACCAACGGCCAAGACCATTGTGTAAGACCAAATTCTGCAACCAAGCCCTACATTGTAGGCCTACTTGGCACTGAGGTGGCAAAGCTTTGTACAAGTTGTACCTCTTCAGATTGCAGGTGTAGGCTCACATGATGGAATGGGTCTCCCACTAAAGAACTGGAAAAGTGAAAATTGGGCTAGCATCCTTCTCCTCATATTTAATTTCGGTCTGGAAGAAACTTCTTGGTGTGAAGAGTCACACAAACTCTTACATTGTCCTGCCTGCCAGCTGAGATTTGCCTCTGGAGTCCTGGTCTTTGTTCCTCTGACTGCTGACGTAAGGTGGGAGGCAACCCAAAATAGGTTTTGTTGTTGCTGTTGAAGGCAGATCCCACCTTTGGAATGACTTCTATTTATACAGAAGCTTGCCTGGCACTTGCTTTATTCTCCTTTAGGGACCAAGCCAATTTTTTTTCTTTAGTTCTTACTTTTTTACTTACTTTTTTACTTACTTACTTTTAAGTAAGGGGTTCCATCTTTTAAAATGTTTTATAGTATTTTCATAGCCTGAAGGCTGTTTTATTAGTACTGTTTTACACTGTTCAGTGTTATGTGCTCTGGATTGTTTTTATTGGCTGTTTTAATTGGTGTAATTTTTAGTAACCTAGATTGTTTTATTGATATGTTTTATTGATACTTGTTTATATTATTTTTTTTCTGTGTTCAGTTGTGTATTACTGTTTTAAGCTGCCTTGCACAAGTCTAGAAAGGCAACATACACATTTTCTAAACAAATAAATACATTCAAGGATTGAGGTTTGAAAGACCCAGCACAGATTATCATCTCAGTAAGAAGCGGGCTAATGAGTAAGGGAGGGGAATAGATCTCCAGGCAATCTTTATTGGAAGGAAATTCCTTTGCTCTCAGTGCTAAAATAATGTTCAGCAATCACCACCTGAGCAAGAAACTAACTTCAAGAAGCAGCATCTTTTTATGGGAATAACCAGTCAAGCACATCTGACTTCCTGTTTTGAGTCACTGAAGGTCTTGATGCCAAACAGCTCCAAATTCTTAGGAAGAAATAGTCTTCCAACTAGGTCATTCACAAATAAAAAAATCTGATCTCCAGATGAAAATCTTCTTTGGTTGACTCCTGTATACCAAGCAATTGTTAAAGACTCAACAGTTGAGCAGATTTTTTTTTTTTGGTCAGTCAGTAACCTTAATCCCAACCTAATTTCCTTTAGGATCCTACTTAGTTGCTGCAATAACCTAATACTTTTAGATGGGTGACAAACCTTAGTGAGGGTCTTCTCTGTTGTGGCACCAGAACTCTGGAACTCTCTAAAGAGGTTCACCTTTCCCCTTCTGTTGTCTTCCACCAGTAGGTGAATTGTTTCATCTGGCATTACCTCAGTGAGCCACCCATCTGGCCCTAGGTTTCAATTGTTGATTTTATGTACATGCATTTTACTGTAGTGTATGTGTTTATTTTAGGTTGACCTAAAAAGGGTGTCTTGGGGAAAAAGTCCGCCAAAAAAAGCTTTTTTCCCAAGTTGTCCTCAGGATGCCTTATTTCTGCTCAAGGCATCTTTTTTTTTTGAGAACGCACCCAGGATTGGAGCCTGCAGAGCCAGCATTCTGGGGAAACCTTCAGCAAATGGCAGTAGGGAAAATCCCTTCAGCTGCACACAAAATATCGAGTGCAAGCTGAGGGTGATACTGACCAGAGAGCAAAAAGATCAAGTAGGAAAAAGTCTCTTTTTCCCTCTGATGCCGTTATTTATTTGTTTGTTTGTTTGTTTTTATTGGATTTATATACCACCCTCCCCCAAAGGGCTCAGGGTGGTGTACAAAATGAACATATACAGACAGAGCAAAAGTTAAAACCAAACAAATATAATATAAGCTCTGCCTCATTACTCAAACCAGTAAACAACAATACAACCAGCATCCGAGAACTAAAACCAAACCCTCCCGGGGAACCCAAAAGGCCCCCACTAAAACGGGCCACATAGTTAAAACAAACAGAAAACAAGGGGAAGGGGGTAGGAGGCAAGGGGCACCCTCAGCAGCTGCCCCCCCCCCCCCCCAAAAAAAAGCCCGGCGGAAAAGCTGTTGTACAAGCTCTGCGGAACTCCCCAAGGTCCTGCAGGGCCTGGACAGTGGAGGGAGGCTGTTCCACCAGGCAGGGGCCAGGGCCGTAAAAGCTGTGGCTCTAGTGAAGGCCAGCCGCAGAAGCAACCTCTCTTTAAGGCATTTCCTGATAGTCTTATTATGGGTGTGCAGAGTGAAAAGAAGCAGTTGTCTCTTTTTAATAAATCCTGTAAGGGGGGAGGGTTGTTCTGTATGGAATGGATCAATGATGTGTTTGGTTTGGTTTTAATGCTTCAAAGCTGGGTTACTATTATATTTGTTTTAAATCTGTAAGCTGCCTTGGTGGCTCTGATCAAGGCAGAAAGAGGATTTTTAAACACAAATAAATAAAATAAATAATTGATTGCCAATTACAGCCAGCAATATGGGTACAGTGGTCAGAAAGTCTGGGATCTGGGAGGCCTAGGGTTAAAATCCCTTCTCAAGTGTGAAGGTTGACTGGTGATTGCCAAGAGAGAATAATTTTGTCTGTTACAAGGCCTAGAATCCTTTTTCTTTCTCATTAGCTCAGTGGATTCAGAAAGCAGGTGTTTGTCAATTGGGGATGTGTGTACTGTCTCTCCAAGAAGTGCTTGCTAGAAGATATGGCATCAGCTAGAACTAATAATTTGGGGACTAATTGTTTAGGAGAAAGGGGCAGGTTTACTCGTCATCTAGAATTTTCTGATCAAGGCAGACCTTTATTGGATAACCAATAATCACTTAACATGGCCAGTCAAAACCATAAATTATAAGAGCAGTTATTATCCTTTTCTTTGTTCTATGTTTTGCCTCCATTCTGCCAACAAGATTTCCATGATATAAGCTTTTGAGAAGTTCTCTTTGTCAGATACATCAGTTAAGCTGCAACTGGACTCGAATCTTGCTTTTCCACTGCAGAGTAACATAGATACTCACCTGAAACTTTTTTCCCATTGTAGTGAGACAGTGATAGAAGAAGCTGCATTCTGAGAAATTCTCCCTTCCATACAACATTTATATCCCTAGAACAATTCTTGGTTTCGATCTTAAATAAATAAATTACTCTCTTTCTTGTAATTTGATAAGATTGGCAATTTTATTTTAAAGTATAGTATTTGATGATGGGACACACTGGTTTCATTTAAAATTTTTAAACAAAAGGAGGATTTCTGGTTTTGTACTGCATTGGTGTGGCTTGGAAACAAAACTAGGATTTTGTAACCAGAGCTGCAAAAGTAATTGATGTGGAAATCATGGTTCCTTACAACAAGGCGAAATGGGAACAGGTTGTAATAACGTAGTAGGGAGGAAAATGCATATTCTTAGAGACATCTTCTTGTATGTTCCAAAGCTAGGCTTTGAGTTACACTGAGCTGTTGTATAAAATAAGCCTTACCGTTTAAAAAAAGTAAGTCTTTTTATTGCATGAACTCTGAAATATAATTGTTATTGGTAAAACAAACTATTTAATTGCTCGATATAACACAATATTCCAGTGTTGCCTCTCCCAGTGCATAACACTCACACAAATCAGAGGAAACCAATTTAGGTTGTTTTGCTCTGGACAAAATCAAGAACAAATAATTTTCTGAACTTGTCTCAAAATTCATCCACAAATATTCCGTTTTTAGTGTTTGGGACTACACAGCTGTTATTGATTCTGAGAAAAACAAAAAAGCATGTTTCCGCTGTTTTGTATTTTCAGTGCTTGATTCTCCTCTCTAGCTATTGACACCCTTCCAAGAGCTGTATTTCCAAACTGCAATATTTGAGTCCTCTGAAATTGTGCCTTCTAGCTCCTCTATTTAATTCTTGCCTTCATGAGTTGTTACTAGTGATGCTCCTGGACTTGAGCTTAAATTCTGAGAGCTTGCTTCTTCTAGGCAGGTTACTTTTTTGGTTCCAGTAAACATGACCTATCCAACATTCTTGTTTATGATACCCTACAGGGGTTTATGAAAAGTAAAATTTGATCCCCTACTTGGTTTCACTGTTGAATTGAGCAAATGTTTTTGCTTCCTTGAACAGTTGTGTGATAGCTATTCAACAACATATGTTTTCCCCACCTACCCTAGTTATAGAGATTATTTGGGGGAAAGTTATTAACTTAATTTTGCATTTTCAAGTACTTGTTAAATTTCAAGCATAGTCACACCCTTTAAGTTCATTGAAGCAAATGGGCTTAGAAGTATGTAACTCTATTTAGGATTGTAGTAAGAGACAAACCAAGAAAGGGAGGTACTTTAATGTCTTTTGAGGACAATCATCTCCTTTATGGTTCTGTATTTTGACTAGCAGGCTGACATTCTGATTTTAGCATATGAACATTTCCTTCACTGTTTACCTCTGTAGCATGACATGCATCACTTGTTGAATATTCTTTGTTGAGATGTTGTTAAAGGTTAAGGACAGAGCCAGAATGCCATCAAAGTTATGGGTATTGTCACTGCTGAACTGCAGAAGCAGTTACAATGACATAACTCAAGAATCTGCATTATGCACACTATTTGTGTCGTCATAGCTTCACAGACATCCCCCAAAACCTAAAAAAAGAGGAAAGGGGAAAAATGACAAATGTGTGGGATCACTCTATTATTAATTATTAACTATTTATTGATGGATGCTGCTGCTATAGTTTTAAGGTTTTGTATTTTAATTGGGGTTATTCGATTTGTTTTATGTTTGCTGTGGTTTGTTGTACACCGTCCTGAGCCCTTCGGGGGTAGGGCAGTTTATCAAATCGAATTAATAATAATAATGATAATAATGATAATAATGATAATGATAATGATAATGATAATGATAATGATAATGATGATGATGATAATAATAATAATAATAATAATAATAATAATAATAATAATAATAATAATAATAATAATAATAATAATAGGCAAAACAAATTTAATTCATCTACTGTTTACATGGAAATCATGCACGGATGAGCTGCAAGGAGAGGAAACCTTCACCAAATTGCGGAGGCAGGAGAATCTCTGCAGCAGCACCTGAACTGGCAGGCACAACTATGAAACTGAGAAGTGCTCTGTCAGCCAGCAGATGGGAAAAAAGAAACCATTTTGGCTGGCAAAATGGATCTTTTTAAAATGTCTGCAGGACATTTTATTTCTACTGTGCAGAAAAGACCACAGTCAGGAAAGAGGTGGCCATCCCATGCAAACACAAGGTCCAAATTGCTCTTTGAGATCACTCAGGATCACTTAATGCAGATTAGTTAGCCCTTAAAAACACTCTTTAACCACATAACTGAACTCATGAGCAGGTTGAAAGAAGAATGCATTTTCCCTGTCCTTCCAATGTGTAATAACTGTTCAGAGAGATCTAATATAAGAGCAGTTCTAGATGTAAATCCTGGAAGCCAGAGGCGTTCATCCCATTGGGCAAAGTGGGCAGTTGCCCAGGGCGCCCCCTTGTGGTGGGTGCCAAAAATGCAGGTTCGTTTGTGGAATTTTTTTGTATTTTCAGTGTATTTTCTGTTTTTGGCCTGCAGGGGGTGCAGTTTTTAGGCTAGCAGCACCAACAACTCAGGGATTTTTCAGGAGACTCTCCTGTTGATATCACCCAGGTTTGGTGAGGTTTGGTTTAGGGAGTCCAAAGTTATGGACTCCCAAAGGGAGTGCCCCATCCCCCATTTTTTTCCAATGGGAGCTAATAGGAGATGGGGGCTACACCTTTGAGGGTCCATAACTTTGGATTCCCTGAACCAAACTTCACCAAACCTGGGTGGTATCATCAATAGGGGCTCATGAAGATACTTTGAAATTTTGGTGCTGCTATCTTAATAATTGCACCCCTGACAGCAGGCACCCCCTAAATTGCCCCAGATTCTCCTTGTAAATCCACCCCTCTCCTGTTAATGCTTGTTTTCTTTCTTTCTTTTATTCTCTCAATGTGTAATAAAGGTTGTTGTTGTTGTTGTTGTTGTTATTAAATCCACCTCCTTCAGCATGAATTTAAAGGGAGAATCTGAGGTCCCCAGTTTAAACATTGAAAGTGATGCTGTTTCGGGGTGGGGGGAATCAACCCCAAAATAGCATCACTTTCAATGTTGTTTAAACTGCGAACCCCAGATTCTCCCTTTAAGGTGGATTTAAAAGGAGAATTTGGGCTCCCTAGTTTAAACACCATTGAAAATGATGCTGTTTGGGGGTGGATTCCAGCATCACTTGTTTAAACTAGGGAGCCCAGATTCTCCTTTTAAATCCACCTTAAAGGGAGAATCTGGGGTCCCCAGTTTAAATAACATAAAAAGTGATGCTGTTTCCCCCAATTGGGGGGACTGGATACAACAGCATAAAATGTTTTCATAGCAGTAATAAAACATTTTGAAATTGTTTTAAAAAATATTTCTGCTGTGTGGCATGGCCCATTGCTGTGTTCAGATTTGTGAGTTGGGGCATGTTCTATAATGTGATGGTGACTTTGAAATGACCTGGTGGACAAAATTATTGTTTGGTCACAGTGGGGGAGGGTGGCTGCTCATGGGACGGGCATCAAACTCAGGTTTTGCCCATGGCTCCAGTTTACCTAGGTACGCCACTGCTGGAAGCACTGTGATTTTCCTGATCTAATGTGATATAATAGATAACCAACAAAGACTTTCTTTTTGCTACCCTGTTATGACTATTGGATTTTCCAGACTATCATAACTCATTTTTTAATCTTCGGCACTTGCATGACATCTAGTTGGTTGAGTGGAGTTTGATTTGTCTTCAATCCTCATCCTGGGTAAATTCAACCAATAATAAGCACCAGGCGATATCTAGGCAAAGGGTTTTTATTGAGATATGTATAGATGTATATCTTTGTATTTTTATTTTGTACAGGAAAAGGTGAGAAATGAGCCCAATGGGGAAAAAAACCGTTCTACACCCCTAGAATTATCTAGAATGATAGTGGATGAGAGTGTCAGACCCTATCTGGAGAACCGGGTTTGATTCCCCACTCCTCCTCATGTGCAGCAGACTGTAATCTGGTGAACTTTGTTTGCTTTCCCACTAGTCCATAAGAAGCCTGCTGGGTGACCTCGGGCCAGTCACAATTCTCTCAGCCCCACCTACCTCACAGGTGTCTGCTATGGGGAGAGGAAGGGAAGGAGTTTGTAAACTGCTTTGAATCTCCACAGATAAAACCAATATATAAAAGCCGACTCTTCTTCTTCATCTTAGCTCTGCTGCTTTAAAAGTGACAGAAAAGACACAAAGAAAAATGTGGCAACCCCATCCACAAATAATAAGTGATCTTGATCGTCACAGAAGAATGACCAGAGGCAATGAGGACACAGAGTCTTGCACTTTTAATAGCTGTATATTGCGATTTATCATACAGAAAAAATGAAAGCCAAAGCCTACAGAAAATTGCCTTCCCTCTCACTGGAACACCCTAGAAGTAGGGCCCTCCCAAAGAATTTTTAATAGTTTTGTGGGCTGGATGAGCCTTAATCATTCTCAAAAAATGCCTTATGATTTCAATTTGTGGCCTATCTTTATTAATAATCATGTTTATATAAAGCATCTTTAACAGCACAAATTCCTATTAGAAATGGAAAAAGCTGCTAGAGTTCACTTGGATATTTCCCCATCCATGCTTTAGTCCCACATTGCAACCAACTGTAGGGGTGGGGGGGTGGGGGGGGAAGGACAATTACTCTAATCTTGAAAGTCCAAGTAACAGGTAAAGAATAAAGCAAAACAGCCCCAACAGCTGCTTGCTATAAATTCCCAGTGCCAGCAAATAGATTCATATTTTCAGTTAGAATAGAGAACAATGGGAGATGTAGAATGTATTGTCGAAGGCTTTCATGGCCAGATTCAACTGGTTGTTGGGGGTTTCCCGGGCTGTGTGGCCGTGATCTGGTAAATCTTGTTCCTAACGTTTTGCCTGCATCTGTGCCTGGCATCTTCAGAGGTGTATCACAGAGGGAAGTCTGTTACACACTGTGTTACACACTCTCCTTACAAGTACCCCAAGTCTGATAAAAATTGGGTTGAGGATTCACTTTTATTGGTCCCCAAATGGAGGAAAAATTGAGACCAGTAAAATTGCACCCTCTGACCCAGTCTTTATTGAACTCTGGGGTTCTCGTAAGGAGAGTCCCCAGCAGCTACGTGACACACTTGATGCTTATAGCTTAAAAACAGCCTTTAACACCCAAAGAGCCATTTGGACCCATTTTCCATGGAAAAGAAAACACTTGGAGCCACAAATACTTTTTGACATCTAAAATGACGATAACACTGTATATATTCTCATGCAGGGAGAAGTTCCCTTCCTTGGGCCCATTTTTACCCATCAATGCAAAAAAAGGGGGGGGGGTAAAAAGCCTGTTGTTTTGTACATGATTCAAATGACCAGCAAGAGAACCCCCGTTTCACACATTTCTCTTCTTGTGTTGAAAAACACTGATTATGCCCCCCAAAAAGAACCTCAAGTTCCCCCCGAAAAGAACCTCAAATTCCACTTGGATGGTGGATCAAAATTGGTGCCTTCAATGGGGTTGTTAACTTCCATGATGGGGCTGAACTTCTCCCTCCCTGAGAAAATGTCTGCCATGGAGGGTGGACTCGACAGCCATATTCCTCACTCAGCATGGCCCCTGCCCAGGTCACAAAAGCCACAGCTTCTGAGAATCTACCCCCAAATGTCCTGGGATTTGCCCGCTGGGAGTTGGCACCCCACAACACCCATGGCTGAGGATGATCCCAGCCTTCCTCCCTTCCACGATCTACAAGCTTACCCTCCACTGGCTGACTCTGAAGTAAACCTTCCAAGATCCACATGCAAGGCTTTCCCCATGTGCTCCTGCCCTCCTTGGTAATGCAGAAGCAAACAATTCCCACCTACCCCACCTGCCCATCAAACAGCCCAGACGAGTGCAACCTTGCAGGGCTGCAGGTAATAACTCCTTTAAAACCTGACATCATCTTTCTCACCAGGGCTCAGTCAGGCTGCCATCCGCCAGTAAAACCCCTGGAGCTCAGTGGGGCTGCTGGGGGGGGTCTGCAACCCAAGGTGGTGCTGCTGGGGTCCCCCATGTGGTTCCCCCCCAAGAAGGACCCGGGGAGGGGGAAATGAGGCCACCCAAAGCAGGGTCGACCCCTGACCCCCCATTCAAGGGAGGGCGGACTGAGGTTAGGATTGCGCTGAAAATCTGCGCTCCTGCAACTCCCTCCCATTTCCCGCCCTTCGGCGCTCAACTGTTCAAGAGGATCCACCAGCAGTGCTCCACTACAGGGAGCTGCACGGGCTAGGAGGCTTAAGAGGGAAGGGAATGAAATCTCCTTTTCTAACTCTTGCTTCAGTGAAATACTGTGGTCCTTAGCCAGCTACTTTACCTCAGATGAAACCATTAATTAGATCCAGGTACATCGTATACATCGTTATAGGATTTTAATTTTATTTTTAAATTGTTTTTGTTGTAAGGTGTTTAGGAGGTGAATAAATATACTAAGAAAGCTCCATCTTGGATTTACCATTCAGAATAACTGTGAATCAGAAACCTGCAAAACTGTGAGCATCCCTGATTATAAAACCAGATCAAAAAGTCCACTTTCTGATTGATTAAAGCTCTTTTGGGAAATTGACTGGGGGCGGGCAGCTTTCCAACTTCCATGACATCTTTCCAAACTAAAAATATTACTGGTTTTAACCATCTTATCAAATCAAGCCAGGAGACTCATTTATGAAAGCATTTCCAGGTTACCAAATGTGGAACATCTGAATAAAATTCCATTAAAGTTTCCAAGCTTCTGCCTCATGTGAGAAATACTAAGGTTTCTGGACAATTGCATTATGGCTATTTCCCCTAATTTAACAGCCTTTAGTATTTAATAATCTTTACAGAATGAAACCATTCTTATAGAACATGATATGACAACACAACAAAACAATTTTACATGTTCATAATGAAATATTGAAGGGTTCCATATGGACTTCATTCTGTAAAATTTAGGCCCCTTCCGATTACTGTTGTAAACTGAATGTCATCCATTGTTGGCCTATTTCCAAATAAAGTGATACAGAGAATGTGCATTCATATATATTATTTCAATCCAGTAATTTCTGAAGCACTCTGGCTGGGTCAAACAGCACCGCTACTGTTTTCTTGCCTTTTCTGGTGGTGCATTTGTAACCTACTTATCCTTGGCCATATCAATCTCAATTGGATTGAGGAAAATAGGAAATAATATATGACTGCACCCTGTGGCTTAACAAACAAATATGAAATTGCTTGAACAAATTAACAAACCTTTAATTTTAATACAACTTTCTATCATTTAAGGATAAATAATAATGAACATATAGTGAGTATATATATACAGCACAACTCAATTGTACAAAATCTTCAGTGCTTTTTTGAGAAAAAGCACCCAGAACAGTTACCACCACTAACAGTGCCCAATAATCAAAGAATAGCAAGAAAGTCCAAACTATTAATAAAGCAGGTGCTTCTCTCATCTGGCCTTCTGCATCTGCTGCAGGTCTTTCCTCAATTTGGGCCTGTAAAAAAATAAGTAATTCCCTCAATTGAGCTGTAGGCCTTCCTTCTCCAACTGCAGGCCAATCAACTCAGAAGGGTTACATAGGTCGTTTCCCCACTTTGAAAAGAAAAGCGAGGCTTACGAGGGCCGTTAACCCGCATGAGTGTGTTCTGGTAGCACGCAGTCATGCTACCCCACTGCCAGCGCATCTCATGGGTTTTCACAAAGAGCACCATTCTGAACAGGGGCAGAAATGACGCGCGCTGAGGGGTTGCAAGGGCGGCAGAATTGGGGCGGCTGCGTTGTCGCCACTCCAGTAGTGGGGAGTGTCGCTGGACCCTGTGTTACTTGGAGTGAGTAGCGTGCAACAAAAGGCGAGTGGGGAAATGGCCATAGTTAACAACCTAATATTTCCAATACATTAGGGAAATTCTAATATATTTTTCTTTCTTATTGGCCCAACACATACCTGTAAAAAATAATTCCCTCAATTGACCTGTAGGCCTTCCTCTCCTACTGCAGGCCAGATCAACTGAGGAGGGTGGGGCTCTTGCAGTTGGTAATGTAAGCAAGCTTACCAACTGCACATGCTCAGTGAGCTTATATACCCTGGGCCCTAAGATCCAAACAAAACAAAAAAATAATAAAATGGAATGGGTTACACATTATTTTCAGTTTTTCTTTTTTAATGTTCTGAGATTCGAGGTATGGCAATCCATCTGAATGCTGGTGATATGGCACTGAATTGCTATATCGCTAGCATCGAAATGCATTGGAATTTTTATGGCGCTATAGTGCAAATTTCAGAATGTTTAAAAAAAAGAATCTGCCTCTAAAAAAGGCAGGAAAACAATACCAGCACTGTTTGAACTGGCTAGAGTGCTTTAGAGAACGCTCATAGATGGATTGAAATGAGCTGAATGAATGCCTATCTATGTAATGCCTTACTCAGAAATGGGTAAACACTAGATGATGTCCTGTTTATAATGGTAATCTGAAAAGTCCACACTGTGTTAATATGTATTCATTGATTTAAAACTGAAATGTTGAGAATTTGCAAAAAAAAAAAGGTAGTAACAAGCATATTCAAGAATAGCTTCAATTGGTTGCTAATGGTTATTGGACTTCATAATTGAAATATGTCTATTTAGATGTAATACCTGTGATGTCTATTGGGTTTATTTCCTAAAACTGTAACTGTTGGATCCAAAAGGCCAGAAACAAAGTTGTGCTTACAGAATGAATCTTTCCAACCACAGCCTTCTGTACTCCCAAAATGCTGCACGGGGGGGGGGGGGGGGGTTATAAAGGGCTCTTAGGCCCTTTCCGCATGGGCCATATACACCATATACAGAGACCGTTAGCAAAGGACGCATTGCTGCTTTGCAGCAGCGCCGTCCTGGTTTTCCCTGGGCGGTGTGAAGCCGCCTCTGAAAACCTCACTCAATGAGAACCGCACCACAGGGAAGACTCTGTTTTCCCCATTGGCTCCACTCACCATCTTGTGCAGCGTCCCTCTGGAGGGCTGCAAAGACCCGCCCATGCTGCCCTCCGACCTCTGGAAGTCACAGTCTTCCAGAGTGATGCTGGATGGGACGGTGAGTGGAGGGGGGTGACCGGAGGCGTACGGACCCATGTATGGACCCGCCTCTCTGGCTGAGGGGGAAGTGCCGGCCACTCGCACACTAGCGTGCAAATGGCCCCCGAGCCTCCGCCGGCATAAATTATGCCGGTAGAGGCTCGGCTCCGCACGTGTGCGGAGAGGGCCTAAGAATCAACATGGAGTGCATGGGGACTTGCTGTAAGGTTAGGCTTGGCAATTCTGCACTGGGCCATTCTTGAAGATTTGGGGTTGGACCCTAAGGGAGATGAAGGTTGGAGAGGAGAGGGTCCTCACTGTGGTATAATGCAAGAGTCTATCATCCATAGCAGCTGTTTTCTCAAGGGCAATTGATCTCTGTACTCTGAACAAGTGCAGAGTTCTACATTAGGGTCACAAAATAACAAGCATGCATATTGGATGGGGGATTACACTTTGGTTGCAGTGTATGTGAACAGGTTTTTGGAGCATTGGAAGAGCTTAAGCTAAATAAGAGTAGGCAGTTGATGCAGCCGCAAAAAAGGTTAATGCTTTCTTGGGGTATAACAACAGAAGCATAACATCCAAATTACAAGATGTCATAGTCCTGCTGTACACTACATTGGTCAGGCTGTACCTGGAGTATTTTGTGCAGTTCTGCAGGCTTCACTTCAAAAAGGATGTGGATAGAATGGAGAGAGATGAGAATGATAAGGGGCCCAGAGATCAAGCCTTATGAGGAAAGGCTGAGGGACTGGGACTGTTCAGTTTGGAAAACAGGAGGTTGAGGGCAGACATGATTGCTCTCTTTAAGTATTTGAAAGGTTGTCACTTTGAAGAGGGTGGAGAACTGTTCCTGCTGGCAAAAGGATTGGTCTGCCAATAATGGGTTTAAATTACAGTTGGAAAGGTACCTGCTGGATATTAGGGAGGGGATTTTACAGTGAGAGTAGTTCAGCTATGGAATCAGCTATCTAGGAAAGTAACGAGTTGCCCCTCATTGGCAGTCTTCAAGCAGCAGTTGCACAAACACTTGTCAAAGATGCTTTAGGCTGATCCTGCACTGAACAGGGGATTGGACTAGACAGCCTCTATGGCACCTTTCAAGTCTATGATTCTATAAGCAGAAATGAGTTTATACATTCAAGAGTGAGCCATCTTGTGTGGAGCAATACGTGTCTGTGAAGAAATCCTAAATTGCATTGTTGTTCAGTTTCACATTTTTTTACTTGCATAGCCATATCAGAAATGCCAATTCAGTTTGGCTTTTGAGTAATCGTTGGTTTTTACCCTCTACCAATAAGATGAGTCTCTTCTGAGCTGCTCTGAGGAATTTTTTTCATGCTTCAGGGCCATTGAAAATGGTAGCTGAGCCTGTGACATCACCACTTTTCAGAGCTCATGCCCCACAAATGTGTTTCCAATCATCACAGAAACTGACTGAGTTCTTCCCACATCCCTGCTCTCCTGATGACCTAGGCAAACTTGGCATCAACACTGACAGCTTGATGTAGCAACAACATGGCAGTGTTCTAGTGTCCCGCTGTGAGGCTGAACTCCTAGCACATTCTGGTGCATTTTTTCCACATGATCTGTATAAGTAGAGCTTAATATGAAAGGAGGGAACATTTTTTGAAATTTTTCCTATATGAGGAAAAAAATCTAGTTGTTATCATTACATCAGAACTGGCCCCTTTTGAAGTCGCAATGGAGCTGGCAACTGCGTACACTACCTGGCTACCTGGCTGCTGAGGAGCAATGGCTGAAACACTCTTGTAATCTAGTCTAAAACCTGAGTCACTCCAATCTCCTCCATTTGCATGTTGAAAAAAAAAAACAGTCCCTGGCGGTCTTATAAAATAGTGCTGTTCCAGGATGGAGACTGGAAAAGTGAAGGCTCTTTAATTTAGTCCAGGTTTATTTTAGATACTCCAATATTATTAAATCAGTATTTTTCTCTCCTTTGTAACCCCACATAGCTGTCCCTTGGCTCCTGTCTCATTCTGAACCAGCTTCTGAATAGCTAATGCCAAATCCCAACCCCATTCTGCTTCTGAGCAGCACATACAGTGTTCATTGAAAAGGAGCTAAAGCCAAGCAAGTGTGAAGCTGTTTTCAGTGTCAGTCTTTTGTGTTTTTTCCACTTGCTACTTCCTAGTAGAAGATTGTGCAGCCAGCAGATGAAAGGGGGAGTGGAAGAAAAATAGCTGCTTTTACTTAATAAGTGTGTTTAAAAATTCAGATGCAACTCTTCACCAGCTGAGTTAATTAAAGGCCATTATTCTTTTTAACGATGTCTGAAGAGATGAGTGCAACATGCCTTATGTGTCACATTCCTTCTCGGACATGTTTCCATAATCACAGTTCAGTTACAGTGACAAGTAATAAAACAGAAGAAAACAATAATTTTAAAATATTCAACTTGGAAGACAATAGTACCAAACATGCACTGTCTTGTAAACATTTTTAAAACCGTTTCTAATTCAAAGCTGATGAAAACAAAATGTTTAAAGCAAGTTCTGATATTTTTAAAGAGTCTTAACTTTTTTTATGGAGACAAAAGCTATGTTCACTCATACACTTTTATGCACCATCAAATAATGTACTTGTGTTTCTGCATGGTCAGTTTACACACTGGGTTTAGAACTTCATTTGAGCCCTGTTCACGCATTACAGTAAACACATGTCTATCCTGAACAGGCATATGACATGCCTGTTTGTAAAAGAGCACTAGAAAGAGAACAACCCAGGGGCCTACCTCCTATGGCCTCATCTGAATGGCTGATTTTCCCTTCAAGGGCAAGACAGCCTCCTGTCCATCACACAATCCCCTTTCAGAAACTCATTGACACATGTGAGACCTTTTTTGGGTTTCTACATGGTCAATTAGGCAAGCTTTTTCTTCCAATATAAATGGTTTATAAGAACAGAATAAGAAAATAATGGTAGAGTAACACTTTTCATATTTACATCTGTTTATAAACCATTCTTTTTCTAGTGCAGACAACACTTTTGATCTTATATCTGCCTTGATGAAGAGGAGCAACCATATTTTCATGCCCACAGACATAAATGATGCCAAAATCAGTCTTATGAAAGTAAATTCCATCAGAACAGTTTCCCATTACTGCCTTTAGTGTTGTAGACCCAACACAGTGGACAATGATCAGTATGCAGGGTAAACTTTTGCATAAAGCCTTAGTTTCCTTAGAATAGCCAACCTTATGTCAGCATTCAGTTCCATTGACTGTGCCAGACTATGGCATAAAATAAACAACTCAAGTATAGATGGAAGGCTTTTTAGGCTCCTGAGAGACCTTCACTCAGACCTTACCATCAGGGTTAGAGTGGATGCTTCTGGTCAGCTAACAGATTCAATAACTCTCAGAAGGGGATTAAACAAAGTTTTCTGTGGCCCCTTCCCCCTTTTTAAAAATTCAACTTCTCTAGTAATAGCAGAGCCCAGGTTATAAATTGTAAGGACGATTCTCCTCCTTCCTGGGTTGGCCCGAAAATGTTTATCCTGCTTAATGCTGACGACATGGCAAAACTGTTGCTCACTAAGGTCAGCTTGAGAAAGATGTTATCTATACTAGTAGTTTACTGTGAGAAGGAATTGTTGAAAGTCAACTATAGTAAACCAAAAATATTAGCATTTGGTAATGTGAAATCCAAGTTGAAATGGTCCATTTATAATAACAATGTTGCACACTGCTTCTCCTGTTAAAACCCAGACATTATTTTCCAGGCCTCTCTTTCTTGGCAGGTACCCTTAAATGCCTGTCTTCTATCAGTCTGTTGGTCCATTGGTGCAATTTTAAAATTCTACCACAGGTAGGCAACCTATTGCTCCCGCACTGAAAGCTTTTTAGGATATTATCTCACAGCTACCAGGTGGAGTAGAGATAGGGACTGGAATGTTAAAATCTTAGCAAAGCTGGATGCTATAAAGAACATCTTCATTAGGAAAATCCTGGGTCTTGTCCATGGAACCCCAGCAGCACACAAGATCAAAAATTGGCCTACCCTCAACTGCCATGAGAGTTAATGCTCTCTGACACTCATTTGGTTAAATCTGTATTTTAGTTCTACTTGCCAGATAATCAGTGGATAAAGAACAATTATATTCTTTACCTCCTTTAGAGTCAGTTATATCCTGGGACCGCAGTAGAATCCATAAATGGCTAACCAAAAAGAGATATGCGGCTGGCCTCCACACGGGCCAGGGCCTTTACGGCTCTGGCCCTGGCCTGGTGGAACACCCTTCCTCCGGCTGTCCGGGCCCTGCGGGACCTTAATGAGTTCCACAGGGCCTGTAAAACGGAGTTGTTCCGCCGGGCCTTTGGAGGGACCAGCCGCTGAAATGGTGCCCCAGGTGCCCTAGTCGGCCTGTTATTCAGGCTACCATCCAATGTGGCTCGCCTCCCTCCCCTCCCCTTCTTTTCCTCTGGGAGAATCTTAATGAAATACGGGGCTGGTCGGACGCCTCCTATTATTATTACTATTAATGTTTGTTACCGCTGTTTTAAAGATTTTAGTGACTTGTTTTACCATGTTTTTATGTTGTACACCGCCCAGAGCCCCTAGGGGATGGGGCGGTATAAAAGTTTAAAAAATAAATAAAAATAAAATAAATAAATTATGTGATATTGACCCAGTTCGAAACTCTGAATACTCTATATGATGTCCTCACTATAAGGCTAAGAAAACTTACTCTGGATTTCTATCAGATCTTTTCAAGCCCTCTTTAAGGAAAGCTTTTACTAAGGCACATTTCCAATTCATGCCTACACTGTTTGTCAGGGCAGAGTTGATAAAACCTCTCTTCGACAATACATCATATTAACTATCTTGTGGCTGATGTTAGTGCAACTATTGCCCGTATGGTTGCTACTTTTACTCTTCTGTCAATTAGGCTAAGGAGGAATGTATTTGTGCTAACTCAGAGGGGACAGTATATTAATAATATATGTTCATCTTTTTATTCTACCTTATTAAGATACCTTAGATTTTATATCATGCATTTCCTTTTTTTGGTTGAGTATTGTTGTGAAGGTATGATGTTGTATTATGATTTTACTTTTTTCTTATTGTTCTGTTGTAATTGTGTGTACATGTGTATAATGTTAAGGCCTATGGCTTCAACAAAATAAATCTACATACAGAAACAAACATTATTTTAAAAAAACAAAGATGAAAACAAAACTAATGAAAACCAAAATACTGCATATATTTGCTTACTGTAAAGTACAGGTAAATGGACTAAAAAATAGATAACATTTATATTCCTTTAACATGAATATGTGTAGAACTGAATATAACTGATTACCGGTACTTGTATTTTGGATTGAGGTTTAATAGCAACTGTAGAACTATAGAAGCAAGGGGTTTATAATTACATCTATGGAGAGCAACACCCTTCAAAGTCCATTGAAGTCAATGGGCATAGGAGGGTGTAACTCTGCTTGGTACTGCTGTTAGTCCCAGAACTGCACTCTATCAGTTAACAATAATAACACTTATATATTTATTGGGAGAGAAGGCAGCATGGTGTAGTCTGATCTCATAAGATCTTGAAAGCTAAGCAGGGTATATACTTGGAGGGGAGGCCCAAAAGGAAGTTTCTGCAAAGGAAGGCAAAGGCAAACCACCTCTGCTTCTCAATGCAGTGATTTGATGTTACTTTACACCAGTGGTGTAGCACTAAGGAGACAGGGGGGCGGGTGTGCAACGCACAAGGCGTGCGCTGGTGCAGGGGCATGATGGGGCGTTCCGGGGTGTGCGATGCAGGGCACACACGTGCCTTGGCCACAGTTCCCTCTCCCTAAGGCTCTCCTGATCACAAGATGAAAGAAGCAGGGTATGTAAATAGAACTTTTGACTGGCAGACAAGCTCTGAATGGGTTAATAAAAGTGCACCTGGTGGGTATCATCACTGCAACTTAGCTGTTTTCATCCTTTTTGCTGGCTTGCATTCTATTTTGTTTTATGGTTGTTTTAGTTTACTTCCAAACTGTTTTTATGCTGCTCCTTCTAAAAGTGCACTATTGGTTCAATTGACTGCAGGATTTCTTTTTCTGTTCAGATTAGTTTTAATTTTTGATTGTATGCTGTAAGCTACCTCGAGCAGTTGTATGAAAGAGAGTGTTTACATTTTCTAAACAATCAAATAACTAATACAAAGAGGAGCAATAGAGCTAGCCCAATTAAAATGATGGGCATAATACCAATAAACTGAAATGAAACTAATATTTTTAGACATACCTGAACTGAATAATACCATTATAAATGAAAGTCATATTGCCTCTCTTTTACACATATTCTGAAACTGGATCTAAGAACACATTGTACAGTCATACCAATGACTGTAATTGATATCCTACAGAGCTTGTTGGCTGGCCATTTTTGCCGCATGTGAAACTATAAAACATTAATTCCACATGTGTACATAATACTGTTTTTCCCACTCGGATCAGAACTTTTAAAGCATTCCTCTAATAGAGAAATGTCTGTTCTACTGCACTGTTCTTCATGACTGATTCTATTCTCACATCTGGTAAGTCACAAGGGTCTCTTATAAGCACACTTGAGTTACTAAAGTATGAAACCACTTGTGTAAAATACTCAAGCCAGGTTATTTTTTTTAAAAAAAATCCTCAAAACATTTTTTTAAAGTAATGCACTCTACACTCTTTCGTCTTTCACCATCAAAATAGCCTCCCTGGGATATTCATTCATTGTACCAATATCACACCAGTTTCTAAGTTTATATTCATCCATATTTGTTTTTGCAGATATCTTGAGAGTTTGGTAGTGATGTTATACAAGATTGGAAAATTATAGTGGTACATTGGGTTGGATGCAGCCAACTTTTTCTCTCAATCAGATCCAATTCCACTTCTTACTATACCTTCCATGTCACACAGCATTTTTATCTGAACAAGGGAAGATCAGTACCTTGATCTTCAGATAAAAATCTTCATGCTTCAAGGAAAGTAGCTAGTTTTTGCATCTTTGTGATCAAAGTAAAAATGCCATAAAAATGCCTTAATGAAAAAAATTTAATTCTATAATTTCTTAAGAAGTATACATGTTGTATTATGTTTTATGCAGAATTTTAATTATTTTATTTGAAACTTATACTTTTAGGATTTCAGACTATTAGCTATGCTTTCTCAAATCTGTTTTGTGGTATTTACTTGTCTATGATTGTAATAAAATTTTGTTTGATTTTATCCCCATGATCTTTTTGAGTGGTCAAAGAGAGCCTCTCCTTTTGCCATGAAGCTTGTTGGATCAGACCAATATGATTGATAAATTTCTTATACACTGCATGGTCCATTTATGGATCTTTTTGACCTAGTTTCTGTGATGGATGTTGGCAAGATCCTGGATTCAGAAGGGACTGGAGTAGGTGGTCCTTCAGGTATGTTGATCCCAAATCATATATAGTTTTGAAGTTCAACACAGCAACTCATATTGTACTTGGAAACAGATTGGGAACCAGTGTAGATGGGCCCAGACTGGAGTGATAAAATCCCTATAATCTTCTGCTTATAGTTTTCCCCATCTTTAGATCCCCCCTCCCCTGCCAATGCCACGTGAAACCACTATACAGGTAAGAGAGATTTATCTGGCAACTTAGTTCAATTCAATTCCAAAACCTTTATTTGCATTTTAAAATCATGTCAAAACCACTACTGGTCATGAAGGCATATTGCAAGGGAGGATAAACTAAAGAAGAATAAGAGAAGAGTTTTGGATTTATATCCCCCCTTTCTCTCCTGAAGGAGACTAAAAGGGGCTTACAATCTCCTTTCCATTCCCCCCTCACAACAAACATCCTGTGAAGTAGGTGGGGCTGAGAGAGCTTCGAAAAGCTGTGACTGGCCCAAGGTCACCAAGCTGGCAGATGTTGGAGTGCACGGGCTAATCTGAATCCCCCAGATAAGCCTCCACAGTTCAAGCGGCAAAGCGGGGAATCAAACCCAGTTCCTCCAGATTAGAATGCACCTGTTCTTAACCACTACGCCACTGCTGTAGTACTCGGGCAGAGATACAGTTTCTGAAATTTTAGGACTCACTAACAACCCAGATCTGTGAACCTGTGACAATATGGATTGTTTATCGATGTCAAATAACCTCTGTTTCAGTAGTCTGAGTGCCTGATTCCCATCTATATTTAGTAAAGAGTCAGTTGGAAGGCCAACAGATTGGGAGCCAGTGTAGATGGGCTAAGACTGGAGTGATAAAGTCCCTATAATCTTCAACTTATAGTTTTGCCCATCTTTTTTAGATCCCCACCCCCATGAATGCCATGTGAAACCACTATATAGGTAAGAGAAGTTTATCTGGCAACTTAGTTTTTATTAGTTATTGCTAATTATTTATTGTAGTTTTTAAAATTGTTTAGCTGCCTCAAGTAGGTCCCCAGAGAGGTAACATACAAATTCATTAAATAAATACATAATGAGCTGCACCAGTTATTCCTGAATGGAATTCATAAATATCTCAGCACAATCTTTTTTAAAAAAAATGTTTGGGATAAATGTGTTTAGAATTATTGCCAAGTTTAGCATCATTTTATGCAAGTTTTAATAGCTGTGAAAGGTTCATACCACTTTTTCTACAAGATAGAATGAGAAACCATCTTTAAACAGTTTAGGTGTGACTTCATTGAATTCATAACTGAAGGATGTTTCACATGTGCTTTTACTACAAGTGTAGGTGAGTATTTCACGCCTTGCATTTTGTAGCCTGGCTGAAGTGTTTAATTACAGAATCATGCAGAGGGCCAAATATGTAAGGATCGTAGAATCAGAAAGTTGAAATGGGTCATCCAAGTCACCTTCTCCAACCCCCTGCTCAATTCAGGATTGGCCTAACGCATCCCTGACAAATGTCCTGCATTTGTGATTATTAGTTGTTCAAAATTGACCTCCTTCTTAGTTGGTTTCCCCCCTGCAGCCATCATGTTCTTTTAATCTTATCACCATTTGATGTTATAAAAACCATGAATATTCTTTTCTTCATCTTCGATTTTTTGCTATTTTAAAAAAAAATTCCTTGGTTAATCAATCATATTCTCCTAAGTAATGAGGTCAATTATTCTTCGTATGTTCTTCTCACAATAAACGTCAATTGTAGATATCAATGGTAAAGTTGGTTGGCTTAGTTTACTGATACATTGATACAATGGTGGGATTCAAAGGATTCAGCAACCTGTTCCGGTGGTGGGATTCAAATAATTTAACAGCTGGTTGTGTACAAGCACAATTTTAACAACCGGTTCTGCTAAAGTGGTGTGAACCTGCTGAATCCCACCACTGCATTGATACCATCTGTGTGATTGCAATGTTGTTGGATCATTCCCTTCTTTATATATTAATGTTATATGTGCATCTTGCCACATAGGCAGAGTATTTTTCCTCTCCTATTTCATTCATTACCTTTTGTAAAGGTATTGCTAAAACTTCTTCAAAACATTTATAATAAATTGCTGTCAGTCCATCAGATCCTGGTCCCTTATCCTGTTTCAATTTTTTATAATGTGATTTCTTGTATTGTTATTGCTTCATTTAAAATTCTGTGTTCCAATGTAACATTTTTACTAATTTCTGTAAGATTTCTTTCTTGCCTTCAGCTTCTATAAAATTTTCATATTTCATGGATTGACAAAAGTTCCTTGTTCATGTATCTCTTTCTTGCTCTGGGTACTTGACTTGGTTTTCTTTCTTAATTCCTAATACCATGCTTTTTTTCTTTTTTGTTTCTGAGACAGTATGCTAAATATCTTCTAGGTTGTTAGCATGCTCAAACTGTCTTTGATTTTAAAATTTCCATTTTTGCTGAGTTTCTTCTACCCCTAAATGCTTTAGTTGCTCCAGTCCTTCAATTTGTCTTTGTTCAGAGTGATTTTATGTTCCTGTTCTAACACCATCATTTTATCTATTATTCTTTTTACTTTTTCTAGGTTTTCTTTTTTTCTTCCTTATAGCTGTTGCCAACAGTCTCTGAAATAAAAGCCTTACTTGCCTTTCATGCAGCAATTTTGTCTGTGTTGTTCATTCTAGAGTATTCAATAAGATATTTCTTGCATTGCTGTACAACCTCACCTCCTAGTAATAATGTATCATTCATCCTCCATCTTCTTTCTGCCCTCTTTCTTGTTTTCCAGTTGAATTTAATTGGATTTTGATCAGCTACTGTTTTTGGCTGAATTTCCACATTTTCAATACTATTGCCTAATGCTTATAAAATCCAGCACTTGTCAATTTTTGAATAGGATTGATGTCAATCTGAAAAAAATATGAAGTTTCTTTTGTCTAGATGTAATTTTCTCCAGACAGCTATCAATTCATGTGCTGAAATATGCCGCCCCCTCCCCCCCCCCAAGAAAAACTTTTTTTAGAACTATCCCTTTTCAGGTCTAAAATTCCACTATTATCTACAAAGATTAAAATCCAATAGTCTATGTTTGTATGATCTTTATATGAACTTTTTGTTGGCCTAGTGCACAGCGGAAGGACTAGGTGCCAACTCACCCTTGCTAGAACAGGAGGTAACTGCTTGCAGTATAAGAAAAAGAAACACTCAGACAGTAGATTTAGTTCCAACAGGAATACTTTATCTCTTGTTTCTCAAAGGAACAAAAATAACAATAACTATCCCACTCTACTCTGACAACAATCTGAGCCCGAACCTATGAAGAAGATTGAAGGAGAGGTACTGAATTGGGTATGCAGTCTTCTTATATAGTTTTGTCCAGCAAATCATTAGCTAGATGATCTAATCATCCTGGCCTGTGACCTTTTCACTTCTGCTGACTGTTACATGCCAATCACTGCAGACCCAGACAGAGAGGCTCCGACCTTTACAATTCTGCTGACTGTTACATGCCAATCACTGCAGACCCAGACAGAGAGGCTCCGACCTTTACAATTCTGCTGACTGTTACATTCCAGTCATTCTAGACCAGCATATGACCACCTTGCAATTTTCAATATCCTGACACTTTTGAGATCTTGGCAGCCATGGGTTTCGTACTGATTTTCACATTGAGCTATTGTGTGCATATTGACATCTGTAACTTGTCATAGGCCGTTTCCGCACGGCCAAAACGCAGCTGTAGCGATGGCGTCATGAAATTGCGGCGCGCATCCCAAAAGCGTTCCCCACACAGACGAGGCGGGCTGCGGGTGATCCGCAGCCCGCTTGAGAAATGTGACGGTTCGCCGCGACAGCGCTTCGCGAAGCCCGGCGTCTCGCGATGATGCGCCCTGCTGGAAACGGCCGATGCAGGCCAGCGCCATTTGTGACGACAGCTCCGTGGCGGCTGTTCGCACGTGTGCGGCGTCGATGCGTCACATGGGGAAAAAAGAGTGGTTTTAAGCGTTTTCTGAATACACCGTCTTCGGCGCCCGGTTTAAAGCGTTTTCAGCTGACAGCGACTACTTTCTTACCTCTCCGCCTTGCGCTTCGCGGCGTCGCGGCGAGCAGCTCTCGGCTCTGGCAGCTTCTTTTTCCGTTCGCGACTTGGCGATCATATTTTGCCCGTCGCGAGAGAAGCTTGGCCATAGTTTAAGATGAGCCTGGATTGGCACAAAATCCAGTTGTGATCAAGTGTAAAGACAAATTTGCAGGTGATGTCCAATTGGGTGCTCACCCACATGGACTGGTTCAGGTTCTTAAAAATTGATATGTGAATCTATCAGCCAACTTGCATGGACATAATCTAGTCATCATTCAGAACTTTGACATTCTATTGACTTTAATAGAACAAAATTTACAAAACAAAGGCTGGTTCTGCATGGGCCAAAAACAGTGGTGTGAAAACAGTGTGAAAATGGTGTAAAGGGGTTTAAAACAGTGTAAAAGGGTTTATACTGTTTTCACACTGTTTTCACACCGCTGTTTTTGGCCCATGCACAATCAGCCAAAAACACACAAACACCCTCAATAACTCTGGTAGAAGTAGAGTTTTCCAGGTAAAACTTGAGATGGTATTTGACTTCCTATAAACCAAATGGTGTGTGAGTAGGGGTGTGCTGCCTCTGTGGCATGTTGTAATAGTGTTTGTGTTGATTAGTTTACAAGTTAATTGGGTAGCCTTTTTACCTTTAACTCTTGGTTTTCATTTTTTATTTATGCAGTCTAATATATGGTAAGGCACAGCTGCTAAAGAGGTTACTTTTCAGAGAAAGATCTAGGGAGAAGTACCACCACATGAAGAATTAATTTTGTGCTATAAATATTTACCTCCATGAGTGATGTTGTGTATTCTGTCACACTCTACATGTACAATGCCAGGAAAAATAATATCTGAAACCAGGAAAAATATTTGTGGTCAGTAATTTTGCAGCCCACACACACTGAAAACTGTATTTTTTGAAACCCATCCTGATGGAATTATTGACCATTATCCCACAAAGAACAGCTAGTTGGACTCAGTTTCCAAAATTATTTGATAAGCTGATGCAAGAATTTTTGCTGAATGTTGAAAAAGAACCTATTCTGTTTCATCTGAGTTAGGGTTAAAATTTCATCTGAGTTAGGGTTAAAATTTACTGTGTTCATATTTTTAGGCTACTAAAAATCTGCTTTTAAAAGAACATTCTTTTGGCCTTGTAAAACAAGAAATGCACAAGATTTAACACTGATGTTTTATTTTAGGCATATTGTTTGCAACTGTAGGTTTTTCTCCTATTTTTGACAGAGGGATCAGCAATATTTTTATAAATAATCTTTATGGTTGACTGATAATGATGTCTTTGATTAAATGTATTATTTTATCTTCCACTTGGGAGTATGAGATGTTTATATGTTATGATTATTTTCATGTACATATGTGCTGTACATATGTACAATCAGAATCAACAACTGGCTGTTATGGGTTTTCCAGGCTGTGTGGCTGTAGTCTGGTGGCTTTAGTTCCTAACATTTCAACTGCATCTATGGCTGACATCTTTAGAGACATGAGATTGTAAGATGTGTTTCTTGACACTTTGATATAGAGAAAAACACATCTTACTGTGACATGCCTCTGAGGATGCCAGCCATATATGCAGGCAAAACATTAGTAGCTAAAACTACCAGACCACAGCCATACAGCCTGGAAAACCCATAACAGCCAGTTCAAATACATAATTACTAAATGGCATCTATTTATTAAGTATGTTTAGGTTGATAGTTTGGTGTTTACATTTCTATTTGAGACCATAAAAATATTTGCGGTCACTAATTCTGCAGCCCATGAACAATGAAAATTGTGCTTTTTTGACACCCACACAGATCATTCACCAGCAAAGCACAGCCAGCTGAATAGGGGCTAGGTCTAGGACTTGACTCTCCTTTCAATGGGGCAGGCCCCCTGTGGGATAGCTCTGCCTCTCCCCTAGTGGAGGGGGAAGAACAACCTCCAGCGTTTGATCAGGTGGGTGGCAGCTGTCCAGCTCTGGGTTCATCACGTGTTCACACTCATCCCCATGCCTCCAGGACTTCAGTAAGAAAGTGGCAGCTATTTCACTTTGGCAATGATTTGTGTTCCCATCTCCTCTGAGCTGCTCGGGGGTTCCCATAATTATCCCTCCCATGACTTCTGGGGCTTAGTGGGCATCCATCAATCGCAGTGGTGATACGTGCCACCCCTACTTAAGCAGCGACTTAGCCAAAGCTGGGCACACCCTCCCACATTGCAACGGCCACCTCTGATTCTAGGGAGGCTCAGACAAGAGCTTAGGGTGGGGGTGGAGGTGGGGGAGGGTTGGAAGGTCTGGACACCTGGACCAAGGAGGGTCGACACTGCTGTTACTGATGATTTGACAGCAGCATACAACCTAGTCGATCATGACATCTTGACTCACTGCCTTGCCAATGCTGGGATCCATGAATCAGTTTTACAGTGGCTGTGCTCATTTCTCCATGGTTAGGGATAGAGAGTAGCAGTTGGAGAGAATTTCTATGTGCCACTCATTTGTATGTGGGATTCCACAAGGGACAATTCTATTTTTGACATTATTTAACATCTATACATACCCTCTGTCCAGGCTGATCTGCAGTTTTGGGCTTGAGTGCCATCACTATGCTGATGACATTCACCTCTATCTGTTGATGCAAGGTCATCTAGACCCCAGGGGTCCTGGCCAGCTACCTGGAAGCCATTGTGAGATAGTTGAAACAGCCAGTTAAAACCGAAGCAGGCTAATGTAGTTAAGTTCACCTTCAGAAGGGGAAATTTCTCAAAGATGAGGGGGATAGCGTGCAGGAAACTGAAAGGGAAAATCAAGAGAGTCAAAACTGTCCAAGGTGCTTGGAGGTTATTTAAAAAAATGCAAATGAATAAATAAAGCATTTTCTGAAAAAACTAGACAGTAGGTGCTGTACTATCCCCTTGCACTATGGCAGTCATGAAAAATAGCCTTGCCCTTGCTATGGTAGATTTCACAACCCTACAAGAAGAAACAAGTTTGACCAGATGAACAGAACTGCCTTGTAGCCCTTCACATTCCATTCAGCCCTCACATAAGACAATAGCAGGTCCTGAGGGGCTTTAAAGTTCACAATATGTACCTTAAATTGAATTCAGAGGCAAACAAGCAATGATACGAGGATTTAAATGGCAGCAATGTGCATAAAATGCCCAGCCTCTGTCATAAATACACTGCATTTTGAACAAATTGAATCACTGCATTTTGAACAAATTGAAGCTTCTGCTTTGTCTTTAGGGGTATGGAGAAATGACTTCTACCCTGGAGTCACATGCATTAGTGGGTCCAAACTCTACTTTTGTCCATGAATCTGGCTGTATAACTGGAAAAAGTAAAAGTACAAGGGATGAGTCATCAGTCACCAGACACAGAGCACGCCAGTGTGAGACAAAAGGTTTGTCAGCTGTCTTAGGTTGTCACCCCTAAGAGAGAAGGACAGAATGCAAAATAACATTTCTTCCTTTTCAGTCTGAAAGATTGAGAATGACCCTAGGGGAATAGACTTTGAACAGGAGAGTATAAATTAGCCACAATGAGGAAGGGAAAGGAGCTTATAAACCACCTTGAGTCTTCTTAAAGGAGAGAAAGGTGAGGTATAAATCCAAACTTCTCCTCCTCCTCCTTCGGTTCTCATTATTTTCTGGCTTTTGGCCACTTTGGCTCAATCTTTGAAGGACTTATAACCCAATCCATAGCACATGGTAACCAAGAACCACTTCTAGGCTGCCATAGTGCTTCCAAAGGGGTTGCACAAGGCACAAGAACCCCCACCCCACCCCACCCAAAAAACCTGGCTGCCTGAAAAAAAACTGTTGACAAAATTACTTCTGCCACCCGTCTGTGTTTGGCTTCTCTGATGGCGTTTTGCCCCTTACAATGGTGGCTCGGCCACCCATGTTTATGCAAGCCCACGCTTCCAAGATTCTATTCAGCCCTCCCTTCCTTCTCTGGATTGGGCTGTAAGTCTTTTCAATGGGATTCTATCTTGACACTTTCAAGAATCCCTTGTTCAAGGCTTCGGTACTGGAATTAGATTGAAGCCACCTAAAGACAAAACCCCACATGATGCAATTAAAGTGATTTATTAAAACTGTGTGAGAATATTTCTAACAGTGAGCAGTAACTATTCAAATAACACTGCTAAATGAAAAGGACTAACTATACAGTAATCACATTTGTTCAGATTGCCGGGTGTTATCCTTTCTGGCTGAAAACCTCCAGTAATCAAATACCACTTATCCAAAGGTTGGCATTAACAGACAGCATGCCTGACCCACAAAGCAGGTACAAAATCAAAAAGTCCAAGGTGGAATCAAAGAGTCGTGAATAAGACACCAAGAGCACAATTGGACTGAAAATGCTAAACTTTATGTCCAAGAGTTTGTGTTGGCCTGAGCTCGTTTGACCAATCAGATGTGTGACTGGTGATATCTGTTAACTACATAACCCTGTTACTAGCCATGTGGCAAGGGGGGTGAGAGTGAGATGGAATAATGGAGACTTATCAGCACTAAGCCCAACCAGTTCTCACAGGTGTCAAGACTAGGGTTGGAGATTCAGACAGTCCGAATCTGGATTTTGACTGAATCTGCACTGATTCGGACAGATTTGGACGAGCAGGGGCCAAATCTGAGCTGTCCGAATCCCGGTAGGGTGCCCCTATCCCCCATTCTTTCCAATTGGAGCTAAGGAGATGAGGGCTACCCTTTTGAGGGTCCATAACTTTAACCCCCCTGAACCAAACTCCACCAAACTTGGGGGGTATCATCAGGACAGTCTCCTGATGATACCCTGAAATTATGGTACCGATACATCTACAAATGCGCCTCCTGCAGGCACCCCCAGAAATTTGTCCAAGATTCTTTGTTCTGCAGTGACTTAGCTGCATTGCTGTCAATGGGGAATTTCTGATAGAGGGCTGTGGAGTGCACATTTCTCATGGTAAACCCACAAAACTTTCAGGGTATCTTCAGGAAAGTCTCTGGATGACACCATCCAGGTTTGGGGAACTTTGCTTCGGGGACAGTGGGAGATGAGCCCTACCCTTTTTGGGTCCCAAGAATTGAACCCCCTGAAGCAAAGTTCCCCAAACCTGGATGGTGTCATCCAGAGACTCTCCTGAAGATACCCTGAAAGTTTTGTGACCATACCTTTAGAAATGTGCACCTCACAGCCCTCTACCAGAAATTCCCTATTGACAGCAATACAGCTAAGTCACTGCAGTACAAAGAATCTTGGACAAATTTCTGGGGGTGCCTGCATGGGACACATTTTTAGATGTATAGGCACCAAATTATCAGGGTATCATCAGGTGACTGTCCTGATGATACCCACCAAGCTTTGTGCAGTTTGGTTCAGGTATGGACCCTCAAAAGGGGTGCCCCTATCCCCCATTGTTTCCAATGGGAGCTGATAGGGGATGGGGGCTACACCTTTGAAAGTCCATAACTTTGGCTCCCCTGAACCAAACTGCACCAAACTTTGGGGGGTATCATCAAGACAGTCTCCTGATGATACCCTTAAATTGTGGTGCCACTATGTCAAAAAATGCACTCCCTGCAGGCACCCCCAGAAACGTGTCCAAGATTCTTTATTCTACATCTACACAATCCATTGCTGTCAATGGGAAATTTCTGGGGGTGCCTGCAGAGGGTGCATTCTTAAGGCTAGCAGCACCAAACCTTCAGGGTATCATCTGGAGACTGTCCTGATGATGCCCCCCACGTTTGGTGAAGTTTGGATCATGGGGGCCAAAGTTATGGACTCCCAAAGGGCGTGTCCCTATCCCCCATTGTTTCCAATGGGAGCTAATAGAAAATAGTGGCTACCGCTTTGGGAGTCCATAACTTTGGCCCCATGATCCAAACTTCATCAAACTTGGGGGGGCATCATCAGGACAGTCTCGAAATGATACCCTGAAAGTTTGGTGCTGCTAGCTTTAAAAATTCTGGTTTGTGTTTTTCACCCCTCCTCCACATGAAGCCTGCTGGAGTGAGTGAGCGGTGAAAAACACAAACCAGAATTTTTCAAGCTAGCAGCACTTGGGGAGTAGCATAAGGACAGTCACCTGATGATACCCTGAAATTTTGGTGCCAATATGTCAAAAAATGCGCCCCCTGCAGGCCAAAACGTGGGAAAACACCCAAAAAATAAAAAAACACCCCAAATTCCTGGATTTTCCCACAGCTTCGGCCCAGTCCAAATCTGCAAGGTTCAGAATTCGGCCAATCTGAACCCATTGATCCGAATCTGGGCCAAATCCAAATTGGAACGAATCTGGCTGGTATTGACCAACCCTAGTCAAGACTCATGATTTCATCTTCACTAATTGAATGGAATATGGCTACACTGTTCTCAGCCTTGAAGACTAGAGAGCTGACAGAATAGAAAACACTTCCTCCCAGCACTTAAATTCTTACCTCAGTTGCAAAAGTCAAAGGTTGCTGAGTCTCAAGCAACAGCACACTTATTTTTCAACTCAGCATCTATTGTATGCAACAGCATTTTTAGGGAGGCAAGAGGGGGCAAATGACCCAGGCTCCAATTGCCTGGGTCACGTGGAGAAGCGTTTTGGCCACCCACCCATGCTACCTTCCTCTCACCAGTGCCCAACCCCCAGCCAAACTCACCCCCCACAGTGCACCCCCCTGAACTCCCCTCTGAACACTCCCACAGAAAAAACTGTGGGGCGGGAGGTTTGCTAAGAAACAAAAAACAATGCCTACCTTCAAGTTTTGGTTTCTCTTGGTAGAAAGCAAGGAGAAAGGAACAATGCTTTCCAGGCCTATTTTGACTTCTCAGCTACCCTTACTACTGTTCCCTGGTGGAAGGATTTATTGGCCTAGTTAGTAGCTACCATCAGGCAACTTGCTACCATTAAATCTGGCATAACTCACCCAGATATGGTGACACTATGATGTGATGCCCCACAGTTTTCCTGGGCTTGTGGCAGTCTCCACACAATCTATATGAATTGATGTTGTTCTGCAGTGGCCCCACATAATTCTTGTATGCAACTTGCTATCACACAACTTTGGCAACTTGGCAAGATTTTTCCCAGGGAAGGAAGGAGGGAAAGATGAGTCAGTGTGCTATAGTGTGGTTCAATTGTAGGATCGAAGACACCCAAGTTGAAATCCCTAGTCTCCTACAGAAGTTTTCCAGGTAAGCTTGAGCTAGCCACACTGTCAACCTAACCCACCTCACTGGGTTGTTGTGAGGACAAAATTGAGATGAGAATTACGTGAGCTGCTTTAGTCTCAAATGGAGGGGGCGGGAAATAATCGTGTAGAGGTTGAAGTAAATAAAAAAATAAAGCTTAAGTCTGCAGAATAGCAGATAAAAGATAGGTTTGTTGGTGAGAAGAAAAGAAGGAAACAGGAGAATGAGATATGGGGGCTGCCCAGAGGAAATTGTGTGCAGAAGAGATATAGGGCAAAATAATGTGACAAAGTCCTTGCACTTCCCCTATGAGTGTATGAGTATAAACAGAATACAAAATGCTCCTTCTTATGGGACACTTTTGTCTTTCATTAGACACACATACATATAAAGTATTTTGTCATGATATTAAACTATATAATACTAATATTTTTGTGTTAATATCACATTTTTTCAACTGGAATGCATAACAGGATGTCAATTATAGTTCAATCACTTATTGCCATCTAGTGGAAAGAAAAAATGCTCAATACAATGATGGTTAAAATTGGATAGTTCTTCTTGGTTGCATAAGTTTCAAATCAGGTTTCCTGTGTAATATTTATTTTGCTACATCCAAGATATCATATACAGAATTACTTATAGACTCAGCAAAACCTTTCTTTGGTTTAAGATGGTGTAAGTACAGTAGAGGAATTATTAAACCTTCCTTTGGTTTAAGGTTTCTTTGGTTTAAGATGGGGTAAATACAGTAGAGGAATTATTAAATCATTATTACATTTATTTCCTCGAAGTAGCTGTACAGACTGTTGTTGGGTTCTGCATGCCACATTAGTCTCCACTAAATCTGCGCCTGGTGTACTGTGTGCATTGCAACTATTTCCCCTGTCTGGCCCTTCCAGTGTAGACAAGTGTTTCCTTATGACCTCTTTGCATGTTAGCATATTTCCAACTATTAAAATCTAGGTTTAGAATCAGTTATCAACCCTCTCTAAATGTCCATAATGCAAGGCATGAATTCTTAAGTTTTGCAAGATACATGGATACCTTAAGATGCCATGTGGGCCAGTTGATTGCTTGGTAGTCTTTTGATTTAGTGCAGCAGTGATTTGTTCTCAAATACTGAGTTCACTGATTATGTAAGTAGATATATAAAAAAGTTTTAGTACCTAGTAAAAGCAGTGCAGGATAGGGCAGCTCTGAAACTTGCATAATATACTTAGTACAGTGTCTAAAATATATATTAAGGGCTAAGGGAAAACTGAACAATTGCCTGGGGTGAGGTAACTGGACAGTTGTTTGGGTACGTTTGCGCAACAGTCTCAAGACCAAAATGGAATTTCATGCACAGAACACGCTGCATAGATCTTTAAGACTTGTGTCTATATTATTCCTTCATCCCATCCTAATAATGGACTCTTGGAACTTACTTTCAAAAAAATTCCCATTAATTTCCATTAACTTCTGCAGGATAGAGCTGTGGACTGATTGTTTTTGCTCCTGATGTTTTGCGTGCATCTATGGCTGGCATCTTCAGAGGAATGTCATAGTAAGATATGAGAAAAACACATCTTACCATGACAGCCTCTGAGGATGCCAGTCATAGATGCAGGCAAAACGTTAGGAGCAAAAACTACCAGACCACAGCCATACAGCTCAGAAAATCAACACAAGCCAATTCTAGTCATCTTTATATATAATTTGTTACTGGCTGTCATGTCTTGCTTGAATCAGTTGTAAAGGATAGGCTGCCCTCGGACTTCAGGTTTTCCCAGTGAAGGACTTAAATGTGATTTTTCATAGCAAGAAAAAGAAGTCAGGAACTGACACGCTCCTTGACCAGCCTTGTCTTTTATCTAGTCTGCAAATTTCCTGGATATATGTCTATTTGCTATCTGAGCTTATCAGCAGAAGTCATCTAGGTATTCTTGGAAAGAAGCAAGATCATTCTCTGACCTGGGATGGAAGCCTACTTAATGTGACTGCCACTTTGGTAATGATTTATTTACATCCCTGACATCCCATCTTCTTGTTAACAATTACAACTACATAATAAAAATACACCATAAAACCAATTAAAAACCAGAGCTAAAAATCCCCATATAAAACAAAATACACAAATTTAAACATAAGGAATGAAAGAGATTACTGAGAGAATGCCAGACCAAAAAAAACCCAACCATCACCCATTGGTGGAGGACAATGATGTAAGGGGACAGATAAATGTCTTTGGGGAGGGAGTCCCATAGTTTTGGCACCACAACAAAGAAGGCCCTGTGAGCAGAGGTGGGATCCAACCAGTTCTCACCACTTCTCTAGAAGTGGTTACTAATTTTTTCTGAGTGCCAAGAAGGGATTACTAAAGCAACCTCCCGGCCCAATAGGGACTGGAGGTGCGTGTGTGCGGCTGCGCCACTGTTTGAATCCCACCACCATCGGAACCTGTTATTAAAATTTTTGAATCCCACCACTGCCTGTGAGGCCCTACACCTTTCGCACACTATGAGGCAGATTTTCCTACCATAGACTGAACCACCTTTGGAAACGTGTGATGGTCTTAGACTAATGGTATAACAATGCCCCCCCCCCCTTTTAGGAAGATATTTTTCATCACCCCACCCAAGCAAACAAACAAACAAACAAATAAGTAAGCTATTTAATTTTGTATAAAACTGATAAACACAATTTTCATATAACACAGAGGAATAATAATCAAATGCTTTATTGATTGGAAAAAGGCTTGTCTTTGTAAGAATGGCCAACATTTTTTTTAAACAAGTATTACCTTTATCCAATAATAACTGAATGCTGTCAAGTTTCAACTAATTCTTGGCAACCTCAACCATTGGATGTTCAAGGTAATAGATGAGCAGAGTTGGTTTGCCATTGCCTTTCTCAGCATAGAAACCTTAGTCTTCCTTGGTGGTCTTCCATCCAAGTACTGACCATTGATGACCTGCTTAGATCCAAGTTATAAATTCAGCCTTTAAAAAAGGTCTATTCTAGCCTCTGTCTAGGACAAACAATATATTTGCATAAATGTTGTATTAACCAATTGTTTTGGTAAAAAGCAAGGAAGCAGATGGTTTTAAAGCAGGCTTACCTCTCACTAATACAAAATGTATCTCAAGTAATTTTCTTGAGAGAATAGTTTGTATACCCCAAGCTTTTCAAAGTGAGACCATTGTAACAAAGTAGACCTATAGAAGGATTATTATAAGATGTTTGACAAGTCTGCAGAAGCTGCTTTGCTAAGGATTGGGAAGCTTAAATTCTTGTGCGTAAATCCGGATTTTGTGTGTATATTTCATATAGTACCTTCACCTAAAAACAAACATTTTCCATTGATATACAAATGTAGTGATCCTGCATTTAAGGGATATTAATATTTCCTTTTGAACTTGGAGTGATAGCACTGGCTGGTCTAATACAGTATTCACACAAAACATATTTAATTCTGAGTTCAGGGTTCACACCATAGACAGCGTACCTAGCCCCTTTTGTGCATATGTTGCCCTTACTAGACTGTTCCCCCCACACAGGAACAATCTGACCACATTCATAATATGCTGTTATTTTAAAAATCAATCGCAATTATACATACAATCAATTAAAGGGCAAAGGTTGGCTACAACAGAGGGTCGGTTTATGGAAATAAGTTGTAAAATTAATAACATAGGATAGTTTGGTTTTGTGTTTTGATTTCAAAAAGTCAACACAACGATAGCAGAGAAACTGCTAAAGAAAACCTTTATATTACACAGAGCTAATCCTCTCCAAAATGTTTCAGTCATTTGCATAGTAGAAAAATGGAATATCAAGCTTGCTAAAAATTATTAAAAGAACTATCGAACACATATAGGAAGCAAGACACAATTATCTGAATGCAGCAGAATTGGCAGCATTCATAGTTAATAATACAGCCAGTGTTAAAACACTTGGAAGTTCTAGAGATTTAAACAGGTGAGCTATTAACGGGGGCATATCTGCCAGAGGGACATGTGGTGTCACATGTCCCAAGCACCACCCATTTGATCATTGCCCCCCACGCACCCCTCCAGCAGAGAGGCGCTCCCCTTCTACTGAAGGTAGTGGCCCTTTCCTGGGGCTGGGACGGTCACAGGTGCACCCACCTGAAGCCACAAACCCCCCGGCCCCCAACGAAGGAGGCAGGAAGAGGCCACCGATGGAGGTGGAGCTGCCGGGAATGGCAGTCGCCAGTGGGTCGTGGTGGGGCCAGGAGCCTGCCATGGGCCTGCCAGGAGCCGCTTGGCTTGGTCCCATCAGACCTGCTCGGGTCCGCCGCAGACCTCTTCCGGCAGGCTGGCTACAATCATTTCATCTGCCAGCTGAAGGAGCAGCCTGGTCTCTGCCACTTTGCATGGTGAGCTTAGTTAGAGTCCAGGAGCGGCACTGGGAGGGCCTATCAAAAAAATGGAGCCCAAGCAGAGGGTATGGGGGCGCAAAACTCATTTCTTGCCCTGGGCGCCATTTTGTGTTGATAGGCTAAAAGCAAGATTTTGTAGATTTCAGTATAAATTGCAAATTTATTTATCAAGCATGGTGCAAATGAAACATTTGTTAGGAGTTAAGTGTTTTCTTTCTCCTTCCTATTCATGTTACATGGTTTTTATCAAGTGAACATGGTCTATCACTAAGCTTGTCAAACGAGCTGACCAACTCCATAGGAACTAGTGGAATACTCTGCCAAAGAATTTTTGAAAACTCCTCTGAATATTTTCCAATGAATATTTCTCCTCTGAATATTTCCCTGTGATCACAATATACATTTTTATTTTCATTACTATAGCATCTTTTCCCCAAAAATAATAAAATGTTCCAGCTTCAAAAACTGAGTAGTCTCCACCAAGGTTCATTCCTCTAAAACCCATATCGAACAGAATAATACCAAACAAAATTAAGACCAGTATTAGGTACACATACTATATGTACTAATCATTTGCACATATTGAAACAAAAAGAGAAATCAAGAAATTTTTCTCATAATAATTATACAAATAAAGCGGAAAATTCAGTGTAATATTCTCCAGATCTTGTCTCAGTATCTGTCTCCAGATACTGTCTACCCTGAATATATGATACCTGTCCTTGACATTTAGTAGCATTTGATCACTATATCTGCTTGTTTGTTTGTTTTGGCAGATGATATCTCAAAGTATTTTACAGATTTGGTAGCTGATTTGACATGCTATGGTGTTGACAGAATTTAACAGCTGAAAACCTTATGGAATTATGCTTTTGATGACCACCACAATTAAAGCAAAAGAAATGCCAGCATGTCTAAAAGATTTACATTTTTATGCAAGTTTTTACACTAGAAATACACATTTCAAATTCAAGGTCAATGTAATATTTAAAAACCAGCAAATGTTGAGCATTTGGAGAAAATAATTTTAGATGTAGTACTGTACTAGAAACTCTGGCATAAGATTGTCAGTGAAATATCACCACCTCTACCACTGGTGGGGTGGAAGGAGGAGTTTGTCTTTGTCTAAAGAAATAAAATAACTTGTTTGAACACCATCTTAGCCTGTTTTACAGCAGCTGTGGAAAGTGACTCTCATTTTATTGTGCTTTCATTTCAACAGTGCCGTACGACTTTGAAAGGCACTCTTCTTTCTAACCAAAACATATACCTTAAGAAAGAAAGATAGAAAGAAAGAATACAATTGTCAATCAGAATCCCTTAAAATTCCTCAGTATCTGAGCTCATATTCAGTCATAACCAACAGGCAACACTTGAACCAGACTGCCAGTGCTTGAATCAGTCCTGCAGTGTATCAGCTGCTAATGCTTTTCCCCTGCAGATCTGGGTAGACAAGCAGACATCACGTGCTGAAGCCAGATGTGCCTGAGCCATTCACTGGATCCGCTGAGTAGGGGCAATCAATATATTTCACACTGTACATTTCATATTGGAAACCAAACATTTGCCAAATTTCAGGCAAGTATGAATGCTGAAACATTAAGAAGTCCTGAACTTGGCTATCAGTTTCACCTTTAAAAAAAATAAGAAAAATTATACTTTTTTCCTTTAGCTGAGAAACAGTTGTTTTCAGCATTTTTATCATGTGTCTGCTTCCTAAAATTTTCACTTCATTTTACTTGCCTTGCTAATTAGAATTTTTTCCTATTTTGCAATTAATAGTGTGCCAATTAATCTGCCAAGATTGGTTTCTAGAGAACCATGAAGGAGACAAATGATAGTCATACTGTCCTAATCTGAAGTAGCAAAACTAATTCTGTGAAGTCCATTTGAACCTGGAACTTGATCTCGTGCTACTGAAGTCTGAAAAATTTAAAATTGCATTGTAGTAGGCCTAACACTAATCAGAAATCAAACTCACTAAATGGCTTACGCAGTTTTTTCTTATAATAAAACCAGAGCACTCTTCATAACACTATATTTTCTTATTTCAAATTTTTAAAATTTCCAGAAAATATATACTATTGAATAATATTTTTGCTAAACAAATCTGACCTTTTATACATACAGAAAACAAAAATTTGGGAATGTTTTCATTTTAACAAACCAGTCAGAATTTGGCCTGAACATGCTGGCACTACTGTGAAATCAGACTGAATGAGTATAGAAGAAAACAATTCAAAACACCGTTTTTAATCTGTGGATTGTCCTTTCTGAAAGATTCTCTTGACAGGATCATGTCCTTTCCTGTTAGATGTATATCATTTTTTCTTTCAGATGGAAATTCCTACAGGGAGTTCTAGACTTATGAGTTGTATTTGTTTCTGCCTAAATCAGAACTCTCATTCCATTGCTACCAGTGGCTGTCTACCATAAACTGAATCTCTGCCTCCACTGAGAGAACTTGGTAAGCCTCCTCATCTGGACTACCTTTGTCCAGAAAGGCTAAAAACAGATTTGTTTGTTTTTTGAGAAAGAGACAGACAGACACAGGCAGTCCAGTGTTATTCTTAGAAGTGTAGTATGGGATACATGCCTTTTTAGACCAGACAAATGTACAGAAGACTTATTTGTACTACAATCAGTTCACTAGAGAGGAAAATTTCTGAAGAACTGTCTGAATTCATTCCACAAAAATCACAGTCATTTTCACAAAGGTCACAGGATGATATACTCTGCAACACTTTAGAGTTATAGCTTCTCACAGCTCTTCTCCCTGTTTTGAGAGAATGGTTAAAATGGTTATTACCATATATACTCATGTATAAGTCGACCCAAATATAAGTTGAGGCACCTAATTTTACCACAAAAAACTGGGAAAACTTACTGACTCGAATATAAGTCTAGGGTGGGAAATGCAGGAGCTACTGGTAAATTTCAAAAATAAAAATAGATACCAATAAAATTACATTAATTGAGGCATCAGTAGATTAAATGTTTTTGAATATTTATTTCAAAGAAAAACAGTAAAGTACCTCTGTAAGTAGAAAAGAGGGTCAACAAGAACAATATGGTATCAACAATAACTGTAAAAGTGCAAAAACCTTAGCTCAATCAGCAACCAAGCTAAAACACAAGAGTTAAAATCCTTCAAAACTGGATTCCTCATCATCATCTATACGTACAAATGTAACCCAACTTAGATTTTAAGAGGAACATTATCAGAAATGGAAAAGGAGTTCAAGTCTTTGACAGTGTGATCCCACCTTGTGACCCTTAACAATCACCAGACTTGCAACAAAAGAAACTTTAAATCTGTTTTCTGTTTCATAAACAATAGTGTGCAGTATAACAATGAAATATCGCAAGCCAACACAGAAACAATAATCAGCATATAATAGTTCTGGCCTGCTATGCAAAACAGACTAGCAAGATCTCAGTCCTTTACAGTTCTCTCTAGCTGTGTACTGTGGCACTGTTGATAGACTTGTAGTTTTGCTGTTCTTTGCTGAACCCTCTCTCCTTATTGTCAAGCCTTCAAGGGTAGCCCTGAACTATGCAAAAACAGTTCATAACAATTACTATTACCTATCCTATTTTAACAAGTTTAAATTTTGCATGATTCAAGGAGCATTATATATTATTTCACCAGTGATGCAGGTAGAGGTTAGATTCAGCAGGTTCGAACCACTTCAGCAGAACCAGTTGTTAAAATGGTGCCTGCAAACAACCAGTTGTTAAATTATTTGAATCCTACCACTGGATGCACGTATCTAAAATGCTACATGGTTGACATGGTTGTTAAAAACCAAGATCATAGAAATTCTCCTGTGATCTGTGTCTACAGGAGGTCTCAGACTTTACTATTATTTGGATTGATGCATCATCCCCAAAGGATATATAACATGCTATACAGCAATGGCAGATTATTATTTCGGTTTTGGGTTATTATTTTTATTTTTAATGTCACAGTTGCCAGTTCTTTAGCTGGTTGTTGGCCTTCATTACAATTTGAGCCTCACCCAGAAGCCTAGGAAGTTGTAATGTATTGGCATAGTATTGTGCGGATCCCAGCAGGGCTGCCTTCTGACAGACATTAATTTTGTCAATTTGAAGATATTTCAAGTGCTGCCCTAGTGTTTTCAGAATAGTGTCCAGGATGCCAATTACCACTGGGATGACCTCAGCTGTTTGTGCCATAGTTGCTGAATCTCGATTTTCAAATTGTGGTATTTAGTCACCTTCTCAAGTTCTTTTTCTGACACCAGATACCGCTATGTCAACGATGGTCACTTTTGTGTCCTCAATCACTGTGATGTCTGGTGTATAATATGCCAATACTTTGGATCCAAAAGTCCCACAAGATCTTGACCTTCTCATTTTCCGTGACTTGCTCTGGCCAGGGTTCCCACCAGTTCTTAGCTGTCCTAATGTTGCAATTCTTGCATAAATTCCACTGGATTATCTTGGCCACTGGGTTGTGCCTTTGTTTGGACTCAGTCTGGGAGATCTTTTTGCAGCACCTGAGTACGTGGTCTACAGTTTCGTCCGCGTCCTTGCACAATCTTCACTTTGCATCATCTGAGGATTTTTCAGTTCTGGCTTGATAATATTTGTCCTAATTGCCTGCTCTGGAGCAGCTAAAATCATTGATTTGGTTTCCTTTTTCAGAGTTCCAGTTGCTAACCACAGCCAGGTCTTTTCAATGTCCACCTTGTCCTTGATCTTCTCCAGAAATTGGCCATGAAATGGTTTGTTGTGCCAACTTTCAGTCCTCATTTTAAACACATTTTTTTCTGTACTCCTGTTTGGTTTTCTGAGCTTTTTAGTAAATTTCTGTTCTTCACTTCAATCAATGCATGTTCTTAATTTTCATTCACATAATCAGCCAGCACATGTTTCTCCTCCTCCACTGTTTGCTTAACTTGCAGTAACCCTCTGTCATCAGATCTCCCGGGAAGGTATAGTCTATCAGTATCACTGCGTGGGTTTAAGGCATAATGCATTGACATAATCCTCTGAGTTTTTCTATCCAGTGCATCCAAATCAGCCTGTGTCCAGTTGATTATTCTTGCGATGTATCTAATGATGGGTATGGCCCAGGTGTTGACGGCCTTGATGATATTTCCACCATTTAATTTGGATTTCAATATTTTCCTGATTTTTCTGGGTGCATTCTCTGATGACCACAGTCTTCACTTGCCCATGCTTGATGTTATCCAGCTGTAAAATGTTCGATATTTATAGGCTTCCTTTTGGTTGCAGTGATTAGTTGGCCGTCGGACATTTCTATGCTATCAATCTCAGTGATCTTGCCCCTCTTTCTCACCACCATGGTGCACTTTTCCAGGCCAAACTCCACCAAAATGTCTGTGCTGAATATTCAGACTGTGTTCACTAGTGACTGGATTTGTGTCTGATTTCCACAGAGCATCAAATCATCCATGTTCAGCAAATGTGAGATTTTTTCCCCTGAGTCCTTGGCCATTTGATATTGTAACTTTATTTTCTTTAAAATTACTGTTAGCGGGATCCAGAGGCATAGCTACCAGAGGGCCGGGGGGGGGGGGTGCGCGTTGCACCGGGTGCGTGCCTGGGAGGGCGCAAAAAAATTAGGTTTGTTTGTATTTTTGTGTTTTTTTCAGTTTTTGGCCTGCAAGAGGCGCAGTTTTTAGGCTAGCAGCACCACAATTTCAGGGATTTTTTGGGAGACTACCCTGATGATACCACCCAGGTTTGGTTCGGTTTGGTTCAAGGGGGTCCAAAGTTATGGACTCCAAAAGGGGGGTGCCCTATCCCCCATTGTTTCCAATGGGAGCTAATAGGAGATGGGGCTACACCTTTGAGGCTCCATAACTTTTGACCCCCTTGAGCCAAACTTCACCAAACCTGGGTGGTATCATCAGGAGAGTCTCCTAAAAATACCCTGAAAGTTTGGTGGTGCTATCTTAACAATTGCATCCCTGACAAATTTCCCCAGATTCTCTTTTTAAATCCCCCCCCCCCTTTGGCATGGATTCAAAGGGAGAATCTGAGGTCCCCAGTTTAAACATTGAAAGTGATGCTGTTTTGGGGTGGATTCTAGAATCACAGTGGCCGCCCATGGGGAGGGGGGGTGCGCACAAAACTCAGATTTTGCACCGGGCTCCATTTTCCCTAGCTACGCCTCTGGTGGAATAATGGTGATGACAAACTGTAAGGGCGAGAGTGAATCACCTTGGAAAATTCCTCGCTTTATGTTGACGGTCCCAGTTTTCATTTTTGACTGTCCGTTCAGTTTCCCACTATCTTACCACTTTTTCATTGAATACTTGAATATTTTTGCTGACACCAATTGTGCATACGCTATATTTTTATTTTTTTAAAAAAATATTAACTTTATAGAAGGCATACATGCATAACTTTATAGAAGGAAAGGAGGAGGTGGTAAGCAGATGTGTTAAATGGCAAGGGAGGTTCAAGGCAGTGATACTGAGTGAGTGAGCAAAGCAAATAGGAAAGGGTCACCTAACCAGCTGTCATGGCTGTGTATCCTTTTTCCTTCTGTCTTTCTTCTGTCCAACTTTTGATATCAGAATACTGTCACATTAGTAGCCAACAAAATGATAATTAATAATGTGTTAACTGAACAGGTCCAGTATTAGTTCTTTATTTTGGACACAGGGTCAGAGCCATCGACTGGTGTCGATCAACAATATTCCACCATTTTATGCTACTTAAAACAGAGAAAAACAATTGCAGCTCCTACTGTTAATGCAATTAACTTTATTTGTATTGCTATTAATGCTTGTGCATCACACAAAATTTTCCATTTAATTCCCTTTCTTAAATTAAAGAGCTTATTCCTCGCACTGCTGAACATAACAGGGTATTTCAACACTGGGTGAAATGTCAAAAACTATGTACACTTACTGGGTTCATAGTAATCCACTACATTTACGGAAGCATCTTGAGTATTTGCAACCTTGAAATATCTCACAGTTGGAACATCCACACAAAACTGTGTTTCATTCAACTAGAAAATAAGACAGAATACGTTAAAACAGTACATCTTTCAAAAGGTATGAGAAGATGACTCATTAATACCTAAGCTCCTCATTGCTAAACAAAATAATGCTATTATTTCATTGAGTGATTGAACATTCTGCTTTAACAAAACTCGAAAGCTATATGAGCAGTTACAAATACAGCCTCCCACAAAACAGGGGGGCAGGTGGCATTGTCAAAGTACACTTGCAGATAAGAGAGCATGCCACACACTGGTTCTCACACACACACAAACATGTTTCAAATTCACATGAGCCCAGGGTTCAATCTCAGTTTCTTCCTTATGTGGAGAACACATACTGGGAACACACTGTAAATTCTATTTTAGTGTGCTTCATTAGTTTCAGTTATGCCTACTAGCAGCTTTAAAGTACTGATTTTAATTTGGCAGGTTTTATATATTTTATTGTTTTTATTGGAGTTCGCATTATAAGTTGCCTTCACTTCCTATAAGCCAGGAAGGTGGCTAATAAATATTTTAAATAAATAAAAAGTATATTCAGCAAGCTGGCTCCACAAAATCTCTATTCAAAACATGCTGAATTTACCCCTTTATGTATTCCTATTTTGACTACAGAAGGAGGTCAATTTCTCATGAAAATACTGTCGTTTTACCAGTTATTTTCTTTTTTAAAAAGCTGACATTGCAGTATTAATTTTAGTCTAACAGAATTTTGACAAAAGGGTAGTATTTTGTATGTTGACTTACATAGTCCAAATATAAATGTACTTTGCCTTCTTCTTTCTCTAGTTTCCTAATCATATCACCAGGCGGCTCAAAACCAGGTAACAGAGAAAAACCACTCAATAATCCAACTTCCATAAGAACCATACCAGTTGTTGAAGACGTGCCAGTTCCCAAATACCTAAAAAGGGGAAAAGGAAAAGGGACATTTTATATGGAAATAAAACAATCAAATACTCCATATTCTGTTTCACATAAAGATGTTAGTAGAGCTGTATGTTCCACAACAGAACAAAGGCTCATTCCGCACATGCAGAATAATGCACTTTCAAACTGCTTTCAGTGCTCTTTGAAGCTGTGCAGAATAGCAAAATCCACTTGCAAACAGTTGTGAGAGTGGTTTGAAAACGCATTATTCTGCGTGTGCGGAAGGGGCCAAAGTATGCCAGACCTTTTTTGTTGTAGAATGCTCTGCCTGGGTCCTAGCGCCTACCTGAGTCCTGCTCCCCCATCCATTTGAAAGTAAAAAATACATTTTGGCATAAATACTCTTACATCAAAGTACCATTTCACTAATGCTCAAAATAACAGTTTTGACCAAAGCAGTCCATAAAAATGAATGATAATTCTCATATTCGTTTGGGACTATATTCTAATGTGGAAGCATACAATTTTCTCAACTGCTGCCCCTCAACTGATCAAACTAATATCTTTATGTGAAACAGAGTATAGTATCAAATAGTGAGGAAACTATGGCTTTGTTCCAAAACTGGACTAGGCCCTCTGTTTGCATGAACAAAACATGAGGACAAGGGCATGAATGCTCATGTGCAAAGATTCCTACAGAATAACTGGTGGTGTTCCTGTGTAGCCATATGATATGCACATTCTTCCTCACCTTTGACTGGAAGTGTCATGCAGACTGTATGAACAGGGAGCCTCATGATCTGTGTTTAAGCACAGAGAAGGGTGGATGTTAATTCCTCCACTGCAAAGATGGAGGACACTGGTTCAAGAAAATGGACTGGATCCTGTAGAGAGGGTTTCAATAGACAGAAGGATTTCTGTCTGGAACATCAATTTCCTTCCTCCACCCTTCTGCTGCAGTCCAAAAATGCAGCCAAAAAGCTACTTCTGGTGAAAGGTAAGGTTGCCAAGTTCCAGGTGGGATCTGGAGATCACCAAGGATTATAACTGATCTCTAGACAAGAGACCAGTTCCTCTGGAGAAAATGGCTGCTTTGCAGGATGGCCTCTATGAGCACTATACCCTGCTATACCCTCAGCACTATACCCTGCTGAGCTCCCTTCCCCCCCCAACCCCTCCCTATCCATGCTCCACCCTTACATCTCCCAAATTTCCCAATCTGCAGTTGGCAACCCTAATGGAAGGAGATCTCCAGGAACTATATATGGATAAGTCTGAGATCTGCTGTAGAAAAGGGAAACAGAAAAAATATATATCCCCTTCTTTATCACACCACACTCGTCCTTCTTCAGAAATTTTCTGTGGAGTCCAAGACAGTTTTTGAACCAGCTGCCAGTTACTTGGAAAAAGGAAAAGCAGAATTGTGACTAAGGGCCAAACTGTATGCAATGATGTTATTTAGCTGCCAGGAGGACACCACCACCATTTTAAAGTGAAGTAGGCTGAGAGGTTCTTATGCCTCTCCCCCCTTGTATCTTCCCTGGTGGCTGTTTCAGCACTTGAAAAGGCATGGGAGGTAGAAACAATAGCCCTGCACTACAGGCCCGATTAGGATTGGGCCCATACAGCATTTTAAACATCATACTCTCTCCCACGTCTCAAAGTCAGAAATGTGCTCCAGCTATCCTAACCTGTAGCCCTGTGATTACCTATGGAGTAACATAACATTGCAATCACTTGTAGTATACAAAAAATTGGCAAATGCTTGTGCAAAACATTCATTTCCCTACATTTGGAAAGTATTAAACACATATATCCATCAAGTGATTAATTTGACCCAGATTTTTCCACTGCCACAGCTTGCAAGCGAGTATTTCTTCTGCTATGTTTCTTCCTCCTACAGGGAAGAAACCAAGCAGAGGGACAGAATAAAAAAAGGGGGAGGTAGAAATGCCAAGAAGATGGTCTTGATCTCTTGCCTGCTAGGAGAAGTGGGATGACAATAGCAAAAGATACTTGAAGGCAGGAACTCCCTTGGGCGACACTGAAAAATGATTTTGTTTCCAAACAAGCATTTATGATTGAGGAAAAGTAGTTACAACCATCATCAATGAAATTAACAGTAGTTAAGATAGATGAGATCAAATCCTATTCTGTTACACTAACAACTAAGTTTGGGTAGGATTTGCCCACATGGTAATAAAAATCAGGGGGAACGACATCATTCAGAGGAGCCAGTCAAGAAATTCTGCTTTAAAACTATACACACATAGTTTCTCCAGCAAGTGGTAACAACTGAAGGGGCCTTTCAGATGACAAGAGTTCTATTCTGTTTACCAATTGGGTGATGACAACATTCCATACTCGTTGAAATAAGGGTGGCTTTTTGAATGCACATTGCTGTTTTGTAGTTCGTTCAGTTGGTGGAATTGTAAGTCAAGCAGAAGTAAATCCACTGGAAACTTAATTTGTTGGTGGTCTTCTTAAATAACACTTCTGATAATTTGCATAAGTGAACTAAAATTAATTTAATAGTGCCTCTAGAGTCCCCTCCTCTGTCAACCTCCAGCGATGGCTCATGTAAGCACTCCACCACCCACAATGGCTATCCTGAGAACCAGATCATTGTGATGACACACAACTAGACTGTGAAATATATTTCTAGCTTTTTTATTTTGTATGAGATAATATTTTAGAGATTTCTGATGGAACTCTTGAAATAGGTGGCAGAACTATACTGTTTGGTAGGAAGGGAGTGTGCCTGACAGGAGCAGCAGTGGCGTAGGAGGTTAAGAGCTCATGTATCTAATCTGGAGGAACCGGGTTTGATTCCCAGCTCTGCCGCCTGAGCTGTGGAGGCTTATCTGGGGAATTCAGATTAGCCTGTACACTCCCACACACGCCAGCTGGGTGACCTTGGGCTAGTCACAGCTTCTTGGAGCTCTCTCAGCCCCACCTACCTCACAGGGTGTTTGTTGTGAGGGGGGAAGGGCAAGGAAATTGTAAGCCCCTTTGAGTCTCCTGCAGGAGAGAAAGGGGGGATATAAATCCAAACTCTTCTCTTCTTCTTCTTCCTATCTTTACTTTGAATGCCTGACAGTAGTTAGAAGTAACTGAATAAAACTATGGCTTTTATACAAGGACAGTTTGGAAGACTTACTTTTCAAAGCAACACTCACAGGCTTGGCAGCATGGCGGTTTAAATGCAGATAGGGTTTTGAAAGAAGTTCAGAACAACTGCTGACTGCAGTTGGCTCATGAGATTAGACACAAGTAAAACCATCTGTGGGATGAAGTGCCAGGCCAAAGTAGTTGCTATTGAAAACAAATAACTAAGCTGGAACAACATGTAATTATGTCTGTGTTGTAACTGCAGATGAGAGGAGATCAGACTGCCATCAAGGTACAATTATTTTCCACCCAAAAAAAAGTGGCTTTTGGATCTTATCGAACAAACTGTTGCCTATAGGCTGAATCCTCCAGTTTGAATAGACAATCTATAGTCGGTGCTTATTATATTGTTACTGGTTCTTGACCTCTGCCTTTTGGACGTCATACCTCGCCTCTGCACTTGTCTGTCTGGTGGATTCTGACCTCAAATACACTCTGTGGACTGATCCTTCTCTTTGGCTCAGGTCTGAGATTGTTTTGGCAGTTCCACATTAACTTCTGATCCTCTGGCTACCTGATCTTTGGCTTGATTTCAGACTCCTATCCTACCCGGTGTGAATATCAGTGCCAGAAGCACTGTTCCATTAAGCATAAGCCTTGGGCATCTCTGACTGAGCAGTGGAAAGGAGGGTTGGATGGTGACTTGGAAGGCACGCACAGGATTGGCCTGGTGCATTGAATGCCTATCTAATACAGGGAAGATAAGGGAGAACAAAACTCCGTATCCCTATATACATGTGAACTGCACATTTTGTGAACTGGATTAAACCCTTCATTTAAACATTATTGCAATTCACCCTCACTGCAGTCACATGAAGAAGACCATAAGTATACCTATTTTACAGCTGAGAAAATGAGATTTAGCAGGAGACATTTTGTCAGAGATTCTTGGGCTGCAATCCTATGGACACTTTACCTATTGAACAACCTAAGACTTATTTCTCAATGGATTTGCTTAGAATTGCTCCCTTTTGACTATCTGACAGATGTGGGATCTGCAGGGTCTCTCAAATCCAAGCCCAACAGCCCAACAGGTTCAAATGCATTTTAACTATGTGCATTGATTTTTAACTGTGTGTATTCACTATGTATTGGTTTTTAACGATGTAAGACGCTTACAGCATTTTATATTCTTGGAGCTTTCATTATTTTGTTAGCTGTCTTGAGTCTGAGGAGATAAGGCAGGATATAAATATTCTAAACAAAATAGATAAATATTAGTCAGATCACAGTGGTTCTAAAGGGATATAAAACCACACAGTTAGCTATATCTTGGTTGCAATATTTATTTTATGTGACATGCTTATGGTACTTAACAACATTTTGTTAATATTTTTTCTAAACGTTTCTATCATTTACCCAATAAAACTATCACTTCTAGTGTTTCATTACATATGCAGTGTCTGATCCCTTTCGAACCATGTTATTCAGGGAAAAGCTCTACATGAAGATACAAATCCTCACCTGTCTCTCAGGTTATAAAAAACTTATATAACAATTATATAAAATATATATATAAAAAAATTCTTACCTAGTGCAAACATTCAAAGTTACATGATTTATATGATTTTTGCTATCCTTCACAACAACATCCAAGTCAAAGGCTTCGTCACTCTGTGCCGCTCTACTCTTCATATCCTTAGGCGGATTTTTCACATTATACATAATATTGAGCTACAAAAGAGCGAACATCAAAAATTGGCAACATGAGTGCAGCACGTATAATGCAGTAATATCAGATCTTACAGAGGGGTAATGACAAAGAGGCAAGCATGGACACAAGGCAATCTGGACAATAGGTTCCAATTTTTTGCAGAAGAAGAAGAGTTTGGATTTATATCCCCCCTTTCTCTCCTGTAGGAGACTCAAAGGGGCTTACAATCTCCTTTCCCTTCCCCCCTCACAACAAACACCCTGTGAGGTGGGTGGGGCTGAGAGAGCCCCGAGAAGCTGTGACTAGCCCAAGGTCACTCAGCTGGCATGTGTGGGAGTGTACAGGCTAATCTGAATTCCCCAGATAAGCCTCCACAGCTCAGGCGGCAGAGCTGGGAATCAAACCCGGTTCCTCCAGATTAGATACACGAGCTCTTAACCTCCTACGCCACTGCAGCATGGTATATGGCAGTGGTGGCGAACCTATGGCACGGGTGCCAGAGGTGGCACTCAGAGCCCTCTCTGTGGGGACACGTGCACAGAGTTCGTCATGTGGGGGGAGCGGAAAATCCTCCCCCCCACACACAAACACACACCTAGGCTGCCCTTGCTTCTGAGTAAACCCTCCTAGGGTCATAATTCACCTGTTGGAAGCATTGCACGGTTGCTTCACCAAGCTTACTCCCGAGTAACGCGTGCCTCAGAGCAAACCATTTTTTCTAAACTAAAACTTCAGTATTGAGGTTGAATAGCCATATTGGCACTTTGCGATAAATACCGTATATACTCATGTATAAGTCGAATTTTTCAGCACATTTTTAATGCTGAAAAAGCTCCCCTCGACTTATATGCGGGTCATTAAAACATTTTGTGTGTTTTTACTTTGCCAGCCAGCAAAGGGTACCCTCAGAAGACACTCCTGATGATACCAGCCAAGTTTGGTAAAGTTTGGTTCAGGGGGTCCAAAGTTATGGACCCCCAAAGGAGGTGCCCCCATTCCCCATTGTTTTCAATGGGAGCTATTAGTAGATGGGGCTACCCTTTTGAGGGTCCATAACTTTGGACCCTCTGAACCAAACTTCACCAATCCTGGCTGGTCTCATCAGGAGAGTCTCTTTATGATACCAGCCAGGTTTGGTGAAGTTTGGGTCAGAGGATCTAAAGTTATTGACCCCCAAAGGGGATGCCCCATCCCCCATTGTTTACAATGGAAGCTAATAGTAAATTTTCCATTTCTGATAATATCCCTCTTAAAATCTAAGTTGGGTTACATTTGGACATACAGATGATGATGAGGAGGAATCCAGTTTTGAAGGATTTTAACTCTTGTGTTATAGCTTGGTTGCTGGTTGAGCTAAGGTTTTTTGTACTTTTAAAGTTATTGTTGATACCATATTGTTCTTGTTGACCCTCTTTTCCACTTACAGAGCCAGTTTACTGTTTTTCTTTGAAATAAATATTCAAAAAACATTTAACCTACTGATGCCTCAATTAATGTAATTTTATTGGCATCTATTTTTATTTTTGAAATTTACCACCAGCTGCTGCATTTCCCACCCTCGACTTATACGCGAGTCAATAAGTTTTCCCAGTTTTTTGTGATAAAATTAGGTGCCTTGACTTATATGCAGGTCGACTTATACACGAGTATATACGGTAAGTGGGTTTTGGGTTGCAGTTTGGGCACTTGGTCTCGAAAAGGTTCGCAATCACTGGTATATGGAATCAGGATTTATCATTAAATATTTTGTAATCGAACAGTAGATTATAAACCACTTTGGTCCCCAATGAAAAGAAAAGCTGGGAGTGAATAAATGAACAAAGTCAAAGAAACAGAATCAAACACACTATTCTGAATCATTTACCGCACAGGTGTCAAACTCACGGCCCTCCAGATATTGTCTGCATGATGCTGGCAGGGGATGGTGGGAACTGTAGTCCATAACATCTGGAGGGCTGCAAGTTTGACACCTATGATTTACCAGGTACACTGTCAGTAATATATTACTTTGAATAATGGCCACAACTCTTAATTTCTGTGAATTGTGAGGCATGTCTATTGCAGCTGCCGTTTCATATAAGGTTTGCATTTCCTGCACCATCTTGTTGATTTTTGAAGTGGCATAAAATAAAGTCGTTATACCCAGGAAAATGATGATACTGCAAATATCTGCAAATATCTACTAATCCAAATACAGGACAAAGAACACTTGAGAAACCATTCTTTCCCCAGACTTTTTAAATTTTAATGTGCATACATGCCATAGGCTAGCCTAGGAGCACAGTGTGACAGATTAGGCTCTTATGGAGTTAACTTGCAAGAGCACAGTAACAGCCAGAGCACAGCCTGATTGGCTGGGCTGTAATGCTATAGCTGGCAGCCGCAGATAGGGTGCACTGGCTGCTATAAAAGCGGGAAGATGCCTGTCAGAAAGCAGTTGGGGAATAAAGAGGGAGAATTCAGAGTCTGGAAAGCAGCCTGAGAGATAGTGTGACACACAAACCCTGTCATTTACTCAGAGTCAGTCAAAGGAGATAGTGTCTAAGGGCAAAGAGAGCCAGAGACCAGTAGCGAAGCTCCCAGGGGGCGGGACACACCAGGCGCACAGATTTAGGTCACATGGGGGGGTGCAAAATCACCCCTGGCCCCTCCCCCACGCAGCGCCCCCCCCCCACACACACACTTACTTTAGAAAACTGAGCAGGCTGGAGAACAGGCCTTCCTGTTCTGGTGGGAACTACATTTCCCAGGGTCTCCTGGGAAATGTAGTTCCCACCAGAACAGGAAGGCCTGTTCTCCAGCCTGCTCGGTTTTCTAAAGTAAGTGGAAGTGGGGGAGCGTCGTTGCGGGAGGGGGCGCTGCTGGGGGCCGGCGTGATTCCCCCCACAGCAGCCCCCCTGCAGCGCCCCCCCACACTTACTTTAGGAAACCAAGCAGGCTGGAGAACAGGCCTTCCTGTTCTGGTGGGAACTACATTTCCCAGGAGACCCTGGGAAATGTAGTTCCCACCAGAACAGGAAGGCCTGTTCTCCAGCCTGCTTGGTTTTCTAAAGTAAGTGGGATTGGGGGGCACCGCCATGGGGGGGGGTGCTGCCATGGGGGGTGGGCAAAAAAGCCAGAGTGCACACTGGGCACAATCTGGCCCAGCTACGCCTCTGCCAAAGACAAAGGGGAATAAGGCAAAGGGGGCCTGTGTTCTCAAAGAGATCTCAGACTGAGGGGAGACAGCCTTGTTTCCACAAGAGATGGAAGGATCAGTGCACACCAGAGGCTAGAGGCCTAGTCGGTGGAAGACTAAAGGGAAACTTATTAATTACACGGAGAGCCTCCTAAGCCAGTGTAAAAATCCCTTTGGAGATAAGGGTGGGTGTTTAAGGAGTGGGTTCTGGACCATGTGTGGAAGATTTACCCTAAAGTCTATACTGAAGGTCATCTTACTGAAACTACTTACTCTGTAACCATCTAAGAAGTACCTGCCTAAAGTAATGCTTATGTGCCTCTCTGAACCATCATCCTGAGAAGAGAAGTCTGTTAAATAAAAATCCAGTTTTTTTGTGTTTTAAACTTTCAAGAGCCCCTCTATACGTTCAATTTGGTTCAGTTTCTGGTGGCAGCTTTATATCTATAGTTTAGTGTTCCCTGACGGGATTTTCTGTTTAAGAAGCCTGTGTGCGCATCAGTGGAGGGGAGTGCCTTAGGCCAACAAAGTCAGCTATCCAAAATAACCACCCTCAGTAACAGGCTTCCCTCCCTTTTTGGGACCACTGTCTACCCTCAGGAAGTGGGTGCTGTTACACACAGCAATATTTCTGCTGATGTTCCATGTTGGAACTTTTGGAGACATTCACTCTCTTATTATTCCTTAATTTTTGTATTTCACTTTCCTTCACATCACATGTGCTGGTAACAAGAGAAATGCAGCAATCCTAAGCATGTTATTACTAGTAAGCCCATTTTCTTCAGTGGAACTTATTCCCAGGGATGTGTTTTTAAGTTGAGATTGAAAAGAAACAATGAGAGACAGATGCTTGGGTGAGCCACACACTTACATTTAAGTTCATTTGTGACTACTTTATCTGGTCATTTCAAATGGCAAGTTCAAACCTGACATTGGTACAGATGTTTATTCAGATGGTCCTGTAGTGAAGAATCATTAAGGATAAACAAGCACTTTTTATGAAGGCCATGACTTTCCAGTAACAGAACCCAGAAGTGAAACCGGACAGTCCCATCCATTCTTGGCAATAGAATGCAGTACAACTGTGGCACCACCCCAGCAACTTCGAGAGGGCTTTCCAGTAGCACAAAGAGCAAAAACTGTAATACAACCCCCACCACCACCATCACCACCACCGCTGGAAAGCCCTCCATAGGTTTCACAGGATGGGTGGCATGGGTCCAAGGGGTGCCATGCCCCTGGCCCATTAGTGTCTGCTCTACCCCCAGGAACACTCCGCCCTCCCCCCATGCTGAGATGCTGAGCGGCAGGCAGATGCTGGCATGTTTGCCTCGTCTGCCAGGGAAACTGCCTCTTTGGATGGGGCTCAGTAATGCCTACCACTCAAAAGGAAGATGAGACTGAAACAGCTGTTTGAGTTGTATTCCAGGACATATCCCATGGAAGCAGTTGACTTACACTGAAGTGTGCTTCAGCCAAATGAACTGACAAGGTAATGGCACATTCCGCCCAGCAGAGGGCAGTGATAAACTATTCATAAGAACATAAGAACTAGCCTGCTGGATCAGACCAGAGTCCATCTAGTCCAGCATTCTGCTACTCGCAGTGGCCCACCAGGTGCCTTAGGGAGCTCACATGCAGGATGTGAAAGCAATGGCCTTCTGCTGCTGCTGCTGCTCCTGAGCACCTGGTCTGCTAAGGCATTTGCAATCTGAGATCAAGGAGGATCAAGATTGGTAGCCATAGATCGACTTCTCCTCCATAAATCTGTCCAAGCCCTTTTTAAAGCTATCCAGGTTAGTGGCCAACACCACCTCCTGTGGCAGCATATTCCAAACACCAATCACACGTTGTGTGAAGAAGTGTTTCCTTTTATTAGTCCTAATTCTTCCCCCCAGCATTTTCAATGAATGCCCTCTGGTTCTAGTATTGTGAGAAAGAGAGAAAAATTTCTCTCTGTCAACATTTTCTACCCCATGCATAATTTTATAGACTTCAATCATATCCCCCCTCAGACGTCTCCTCTCCAAACTAAAGAGTCCCAAACGCTGCAGCCTCTCCTCATAAGGAAGGTGCTCCAATCCTTCAATTATCCTCGTTGCCCTTCTCTGCCCTTTTTCTATCTCTTCGATATCCTTTTTGAGATGTGGCGACCAGAACTGAACTCAGTACTCCAAGTGCGGTCGCACCACTGCTTTATATAAGGGCATGACAATCCTTGCAGTTTTATTATCAACTCCTTTCCTAATTATCCCCAGCATAGAGTTTGCCTTTTTCACAGCTGCCATGCATTGAGTTGACATTCCCATGGAACTATCAACTAAGACGCCCACATCCCTTTCCTGGTCTGTGACTGATAGCACTGACCCCTGTAGCGTGTATGTGAAGTTTGGATTTTTTGCCCCTATGTGCATCACTTTACATTTTGCTACATTGAACTGCATTTGCCATTTCTTAGCCCACTCACCTAATTTATCAAGGTCCACTTGGAGCTCTTCGCAATCCTTTGTGGTTCTTACCACCCTACATAATTTGGTATCATCTGCAAACTTAGCCACCACACTACCCACCCCTACTTCCAGGTCATTTATGAATAAGTTAAAGAGCACTGGTCCCAAAACGGATCCTTGGGGGACACCACTCCCTACATCTCTCCATTGTGAGAACTTCCCATTTATACCCACCCTTTGTTTCCTGTTCCTCAACCAGTTTTTAATCCATAGGAGGACTTCCCCTCTTATTCCTTCATTGCTGAGTTTTCTCAACAGTCTCTATTTGTCAGATCTTCACTGCATGCTTGCACATGCATGCTTGCTACCAAAAATAAATTACCTCCTACATAGCAAAATAAGTAAAGGTGAAACTGCCAGCAATTAAAGGCTGATCCCATCTAGTCCAGCTCTCTGCTACTCGCAGTGGCCCACCAGGTGCCTTTGGGAGCTCACATGTAGGATGTGAACGCAATGGCCTTCTGCGGCTGTTGCTCCCGATCACCTGGTCTGTTAAGGCATTTGCAATCTCAGATCAAATAGGATCAAGATTGGTAGCCATAAATCAACTTCTCCTCCATAAATCTGTCCAAGCCCCTTTTAAAGCTATCCAGGTTAGTGGCTATCACCACCTCCTGTGGAAGCATATTCCAAACACCAATCACACGTTGCGTGAAGAAGTGTTTCCTTTTATTAGTCCTAATTCTTCCCCCTAGCATTTTCAATCATAGTCATCATAGTCATCATAGCCATCATAGTCAGGATCTTAACACTCAGTTCCAAAGACAGAAGGGCACTGGCATATTCAGAAGAAAAGGTTGTGATTCCCACTGATTTCCAATCATGCACACAGAGGCATACTGCAGACTCCTTCTTTGACCCCTGGGCTGTTCCTGAGGGTTGGCTGTCCCCAGGAACAAAACTGAGGAAGGAACTCAGTGGACTGCAGCAGGATGGAAAAATGGGTAAGTCCTGCTCCAGGGGAATCTCACTGGACTCAGCATCATAAGTTAAAAGCAGCCATATAAATGCATACTTAGCAGTAAAAGTATATACAGCAACAGATGCAGTAACTATTACCCATTCACTGAATGCAGTGCTATGTCCTTTTAATTAACAGTGCCATTTAGGGAGGCATATGTTTCAGATTCCATCTAACTATGTATGTTTCTGGCTAGCATCCATTCTACACCCTGATCCACAGAGAAACAACTAAACAGTAAAGGTAAAAAAAATCCCTTAACATTTGTCCTCTGTTGATAACACAGTCCAGGGGCAAAGGAGTCTGAAGTATGCCACTATGTGCAGGACTGGAAATCGGTGGGAATCACAACCCGCTCTTCTGAATATGCCAGTGCCCTTCTATCTTTGGAACTGAGTGGGAAGTATAAATGGGGAGGAGAACCATCTTCTTACAATATAATGCTTTCTCCAATCTAATCTTTAACATATCAGTGCTTTGAAATCTTGCTATTAATCTTATCCCTGAGATGGAGTGGGGGGAAAAATCTTCAAATTGCCAGGTTTCTCTTTCAAATGACACACTCAGAAGCTTGCAAATGCACATTTGTGTAAGCAGACATTTGAAGTCCCTAAATTTTTTTTAAAGTATATGGAACTTCAAGGTTTAACAAGATGAATACGTAAACTGATTAATAAAATATAAGAATAGATACAAAAATTATAAGATCATATCACCCTTTCATAACTGAGAATGAATCCAAAATTATCAGTCCAACTCAAAATAAATGCCACAAGATTCCCCCCAAATCAAGTAAAATGTGCTTTTTCCCTATTAGAGGCATGCTGTGAATTTGGTCAAACCAAGCTGGAAGCAAATCAGTAATTTGTCATCACACACACATTGCTGCTTTAACATTTGCCAAGAATAGCAAAAGGGGGAGAATTTACCAGTAACACAAGAACATCTGAAGCAACAAACTGAATGACCCCTTCAGAAGGATTTCACTGGAAGGACTAATGTTTACTTTTCCATTCCTTCTTGACCCCAGACAAAGAGAACTCAGTGCAAAAAAATTTTAAAGTTCACTTAGGGGTACCTAAAGATGCCTTACCTCGCTACGGTACCTGGGCAAGATTAGGAAGGCTTGTTCTCCCCTACAAACAACCACAACAGTTTGCTGCCATAAGCAGAGATGGTTTTATTAACTCGGTTCTTGGACACATTTGCATGGTGGTTTCAAAAGAGAGCTGTATATACAGCCAACACACCCCTATCCCTTCCCAGCTTACATTTAACAGTGATTTGCATCTACCCTTGGTACTTGTGCTTGTCAGCCCCATAAGAACTGCACGGACCAAGTCACCCATTTCTAATCCATCTGTTGTGCACAGTTTACATATTCCCTCTCATTAATATGCTTATGATGTACAATGTACATCACCTAGGGTTTTAGCTGAGTGGCTCCAGTTCTTGGTTGTTTTTATGGTCTACTTCCAGCCTGAAGATTGTTTCATGATCATTTCCAACTGCTGATTGTTGCTTTATGCTGTTTTTAATGCCTGACTTGCTTTTATACCGGTTTTATGGCTTGCTTATTATTAATTTTAATGCTGTTGCTTTCATGATTTTATTGTGCAGTTTACATTATGAAATGCCTCAAGCAGGTCTCTGTAGGTAGCGTGTTTTTTTTAAATTCCCCAAAACATGTTAAATGCTGACATTATGTGCTTTAACAATGGTTCTGTTGGAATTTCACTGCAGAGTAGACCTGGCTTATGGGGGGGGGGGGTAACCTACACATTGCATGTGGTTTGCCTGACCTGGCAAAACTGACCCCACTTTCAGTCTCCACTCCAGAGAATCTCTGGCATGGCATAGGTTTTGCTGATTTTGCACTGCCTGAATGGGCCTTGGTACTGAAGGATTTCTGTGTATTGCAATGGATTATTCTGGGCTTGCAAAAGTGGCCCCCTGTATTTAAGACTTTTGTGCAGGGCTTCTTGCTCTTGATTGTGAAAAAATTAAAAAAGTTTAAAATGCTGGCATTCTGTAGTTTGACAATGGTTCTGTTGGGCTTTCACAACCATAGTGGACCTTGGTTCTGGTGGGCACTTGCACATTGCATTTGGCTCATCTAGGCTAGCTAAAGTGTCCCTGCTTGATTTTCTTGTGCTGTTATTCTCTGGTTTGACATTGGTTCTGTCCAACTTTGTCACAGTGACTTGTGGTTCTGCTGGTTTCCTGAATTCTGGTTTGATTCTGTTGGACTTGTGTTGGTTCTTGAAGCGAGAGGCATGGGCCTATGGGTTACTCTCAGTCAAGCCTCTGCTTTTCCCCAAGAGAAGAAAAATATTTTTTTCCTTCTCCTGGAAATAATGGAGGATGGACAGGAGTACCTTCTTTGTGGACCCATAAAATTCAACCTCCAACCCAATATTTTCCAAATTTGGGGGTTCTTCCAAGGAGAATCACGAGCAGTTATGCTGCAAATTTGGTGCCTCTATCTTAAAAACAGAGCCCCAGAAAGATTCCCCATAGGCTATAATAGATTCAAGTTTTTTAGACTCCCTGCCCCCCCTTCCCCCAAAAAATCCATACCAGTATGAAAATTTGAGACAGAAATCCCAAAAAATTCAGCTACAATATATGCAAATCTATTATACAATAGGGATCCAGGGCAAAGGTGTATGTATAAGCAAAGGTATAAGCATGTATGTAAGGGCAAGCAAATGTATGTATGTATGTATGTATGTATGTATGTATGTATTAAATTTATAGGCCGCCTCATCCTCGAAGGGCTCGAGGCGGCTCACAACATGGCTGTTTCCAACAGCAGTTTAATACAGTATAAAAACTTAACCCATTAAAACACAACAGCAGTTGTGCACAACCCTACTCGCTATACAGCAAACTGCACTTTTCTTTATAAAAGTCTTAGATGAGATAGAGATACTGTAATGTATTCCCAAAAAGTATGCCATGGTTTTCAGTTTCTGGGCCAGCAAGAAAGCCATAGGCTGCTGTTTATAAGGGTCTCACCAGCCTTCCCCCCCCCCCCAACTCTCCCCATTCTTACAAAGCTCTCTGTACAGCACAGTCTTCAAGGAAATGGGAAGATCACTGGCAATGAAATTCAAATGGCTACAATCAGTGCTAGCACTTGGCTGGAAATTAGCATTCCTGCATCAACACCACACACCAAGGCTGGGATAGATATACTACAATGTATGAAGTGCTGCTTTGCCACATGGACTCATAGGATCAGGAGTCTTTAACAGAATGAAATCTTAGAAAAACAATAATAATAATCACATGCTATTTCCTTCAGCAGATATAAAGCAGATTCAGTTGTATGTTGAAAGGGGGAATTTCAAAGTCTATTTCTTTTTATTCAATGGGAATCTCGCCAAGTAAAAAAAAGGCAAGAGGTGCTTTTAGTAAACCAAAACTGTATTAGATGAAATTCCTTCAAAATCCTCTTTTACTTTGCCAAGTTACAGAGGATAAATTGCAGACTTATGGAATTATACCAAGATAGCTCTATGCTATAGATTTCATTTTGCAGTGTTGGTGCAAGAATGGATATCCAACCATAGGCATTCATCCATGCTTTGTCAGAAAAACCTTCTCCTTGTCCCATCTACTTAAAGCAAAGATCTGACAAATTTGAGAATAAGGGCCCAAGATGGATACATGGTCACCACTTAGCCCCAGACCCCACACACTGCTTCACTAATGCCACATAATAATATAAACAGCAAACTAGATTAACAGTGCAATCTTGTGCACACTTACTAAAGACCAAATACTCAAGAATGCACTGGGGCATACTTCAGACCAAGTATGAACAGAACTAGAGTGTTGGGAAAATATTCAGCATACACTGCTACCTAAAGTTCATTTATCAAGATGGCAAATGTATAATGTAACATTTATGCTTGACTAATCTATGGATTTCAAATCAGCTTTGGCCATTTCAGGTTTATTTTTTTATAAACCTGTGATATTTTGCTTTCACACATAGTTTCCAGCAGTTTTTCTGGTGTTGGAAACAATCACTGTTAAATGTACTGCCTTTTGGTATGATGGATGAATAAATAATTCCCTAATGCAAATCAGAATCCAAGCTTGGCCTTCGCTACTGAGTCTCAAATTATTCTCTGGCCCATTTGAACTTCGTTGTAATCAGAAACAGCATTTTTGAAAACACATAAATCAAAATAGTGATTTATGATACTCCAACATCACACTGTATTTTACATTAACAACATAAAGGTTAACTGCAACACCTATGAGTTCAATGACATATGCTTTGTTAATGACACACATTCTACAGTTTGTGCAAAGTGAAAACAGCACTCTAGATGAACTTAAAGATTTGTATAACAGGCATAGTGTTCCTAAGGTAAATCAGGCCCTCAGTGTCTTAACTCCTTTAATCCACAGAATACATCTTGGATCCATAAACTACACTGCCTCTTCTGACAGCATCCTCAAGTAAAGGCAGACCTCAAATACAAATGTAGTCACATGATAATACCTTCTGGAGCTATCCTCATTCCCAAATTAGGGAAACCCAAGATCATTAAGTCACAGCACATGCCAAAGTTAGAATGGGACTCTGGCAAGTGGCCTAATTAATGCAACGTTTGAATCCAACCCTATCAAAGTAAAAGTTATCCATCTTTTAGCATTTTTAATTCAAGTAGCCTTCCACTGCAAAATTCTTTTCAAAGAGTAACTCCTTCTCCCTTAAAAAAGTATACCAAGGCTACATACCTGAAAGATTCCAAAGCCATGGCCATTGGTTAAAACTGTAACCTCCACCGGTTGTGTAGCTGCAATCTAGAAGAAATGGAAATTTTATAATGCTCAGAAAGTGTAGTGAAGAGGAGGTGCTACTTGAACAAAGCTTTACTCCTTTACTACATCACCTCATTGCTTTTGAGAACAAAGCGGTTTTCATTATCAAGCCTGTACACAAATGGATTTTCTTCCTCTGTTGAATGGACAATGACATCCATTTCTATGTCACTGCCGGCAGTATGCACAGCACAGGCACTCAAAGCCTGCAGGGCCACAATGGTGTCCTGTTCAGAGAAACAAGAACAAATTGTATTTGATATGAATGATTGCATAGCAAGTCTGCCTTGAAGTAGAATAGCTCAGATAGACTCTTGGAATAACAGTTTATAGGGAAGTCTCCATCCTATCAAGACACTGCATTGATTCCTTCATATAACCTGTGAACATATGCAATGTTTTGGAAGGTCTGAACTGAGCAAAACTTTCACTGGACATTTAAAAAAGCTTCCCCCCCCCCCCCCCCTAGCTGAGAACAGGCAGGAGGGGGGGAATTCAATGGTTTTCAAGTCAACTCAGTCACTGTTTTAGAAATGCCAATAGAGCCAGCTAGAGACAGTAGGATGGTCCAGTCCCCTTCCCCTCCCGGCTGTTGGCCTATAAAAGAGAGATTTGAAAGAATGGAGTGCTAGAAAGACTTCAGGAACGGGAAAAAAAACCTCCTGGAGACTTCACTAAAAGCTCCTTTGACCTGGCCTGACCTGGTCAGTTGGAGAAGAGGGATGATAAAAACTCCCCGGAGCAAGGAGAAAGGGTCTCTTTTGTTCTGATTCCATCAAGGCAGACAGAACCCTTGTCTGTGGGGGCAGCCATTGCCATGTGCTGGCCAGCACAGCTGAAAAAGGCTGTAGTGGAAACCCTGAAGAACACCTAAGTTAAGGAGCCTGCTTATCTTTAACATAGGGCAGGGATTGTGTTTTACTCTTGCTCAGTCTGGGGCTAAGAGTGTGCTTGTGAACACTGCTTTTCAAGTGAACATTGTTTTTTTTAATACCTTATCACTTTTAACACGGGTAGTGGTTTTTTGTACCACATAGACCTCCACTGGTCTTGACATGTTATTTTAAAAGGAATGCCAGAAGGAAGGGGAAAGGCAGTCAGTTGACAAGTGGCTACTCCCCAGTGGTTTCCAAGTCAGAGCACGACTGTCCTGTCACAAAGTCCACCAAACAGTTCAGTTCCAGCACCAGCACCAGCACCAGCATTTCCCTACTTGCCCTCCTTGTCAATGATTGCCACCTTTGGGCAGCAAAAGAAGGGAATAAGCAATATTCACTGCAAGACAATGGAAGTAATAGTGGCAACCACCACAGCCAGGGAGGCAGCCAATGGAGTTCTCCATTTGGCTGTAGCAATCACCTTAGCTGAGGAGCTGCTGCAGTCAAATAGAGCCCTCCGCATACTCAGGGAATGATTTTTTGACTTCTTTGGCATTGGTAGCAGGAACACTTAGAATATCTAACAAGAGTGGTACCAACTAGGGTGTGCACCAATTTTTTCAGTATTTTTCAAGTTCAGATTTAAAAGACCTGGAAATATTTCAAAAAATCCAATGGCTTTTTGAAAAATTTTGGGTCTATTAAACCTGGTCTGGAAAAATTTCAAGCCTCTAAAGTCTACATGGGTCTCGGAAGCAGAACATGCTATGGAGCTAAATGCAGGATTCAGCTCCACACCACCTATCACCACTTGTATGAAGATCATGCTCTCTAACCTGTGTAGAAGAATAACCTCCAAGGTTGTTCCTTTGCTTAAGTAGCCACTTCATAATGGGTATTCCTTCTAATAACCTCTGTTGTTTAACATGAGACAACAGAGCATAGCCTGCAAGTTCAATATCAGTAGAATGTGGCTGCCAGGAATCAGATAGTTCAGTTGCTGGGGATGCCCAGAACCTGAGTTCTCCTGGAAAAAAAATTAAATTTCTGTCATACCACAACCACAAAAAATAACATTTCCATAACTTAGCGAAAATGTGCATATGTCATCTGTACTTATGCACATGAAACAAATTTAAAAAAAAACAATTTAAATGTTCTATTTTGCTCTAATTCTTAAGTCCCCATCTTATGACTCCTCATCAGTAAGCACTACTGATCACAACCTGGACATTAACAACATCCTTGGAGAACAAACTCAAGGATCAGCCACAATTAATCGCTTACCTATGATGAAGGTACTTATAAAAGACCAGCATTTTAAAATATTTGTTTGTCACATTTACACCCTTTATTTGAATGTCAGGCTTGTACATAACAAGTTGCCTTGCTGCCTGCTACCACAAAGTTTGCTTTCAGGTGATCATGCAGAGAATTAGGCGTAAACTGTAAGAAATTGGAACAATATTTTTGATGCAAGGTCCCTTAATTGACCAACTTAAATTTGTATGGAGACTGGCTCCTGAAGGGGTGTCTGCACCAATAGCTTTTATGTAATTAGCAATATGGGTGTTATAGACTTACCCTTAAAAAATCTGAAGTGCACAAACAAAAATTTTATTATGTGAAGAGACCCTAAAGGAGCCTGCAATGGACACCCCTTTCAACCTCCTATATCAACAGGGCAGGAAAACCACTCTCTTACTTTCCTGCCTTTTCCCTTAAGGGACTGAGATGCTTCAGAAATAAGGTAGCATTTGTTTGAAAGCATTTTCCCTCAGCCCTGTTATCACACCCCAGAAGGCAAAGGATGACTTTTATTTTTTTTTTCTTTTCCATGCACTCCCCTCTGTCAGGCACACTAAAACAAATATACTGTGGCAGAAATAAACTTCAACAAGAACACAGATTTATTTAAACAGGCAGAGGAGATAATAAAGGTAAGAACATCAAACTTGGAGATAGATTTGGATGAGGCAAATAAAGCAAGAGAAATAGATTTACACTAATTTCAAGAGAGCTTGGCTCAGAGACTTATAGTTGTTGGTTTCTTTAGAAAAACACTTAAGATTACTGTTATGGTTCAGTTTAAATGTTGGTTTCAGAGATGGTATACAGATTGTACAATTCCTCTACTTAGGTGTTCTGGTTAATGGCTATTCACAAACAGGGTCCAAACACTGGCTTGATACTATTCACTGTATCCCCTCCAAAGCCACACACAGTTAGATAACTAAAAAAAAACATAAAACACTTTACTGAGGTAACCAAAGCAAACCCTACTACCACAGACCCACTGGCACACTTCTCTCCCTAGAATATATTCCCCCTAGTTTATAAAGGCTGTTCAGCTAGCTGATTAACAAACTTTCCCATCAGCACACCTTGTCTGTGTATGTGATTGCTTACACCCAGCACACAGGCTGATATCAACAGTTCCTGTCACACACTCTGACAGAACTATCCTCAGAGATGTTTAATTTTCACTTCAAGGCAATCAGCTCTTAACAGCAATTATCAGTAGGAATGATGTCAACAAAAAACCTCTCAGACTGTCCTCACAAGGGAAATATCCTCTTCTCCCCTCCTCTGCATCACACTATTACTTACCTAATCAGAGTGCTGGAGGCCACAGCCAATCAGGTGGCTCCTCTTCTGCTCCACTCTGAATGTAATCAGTAAGTTTGCTTTTGACAGAACTGCATTGTAAAATAACCTTTTCCTCACAATCCGTCACAAGCCCCTTTAGATTAGTTTACATTAACCCGTGTTGTTTTTCCCCATATTACTTACTGCTTCTGAAAGGTTTTTGAAGAGACACATGGAAACATAACAGCAGGGAAGGATTAGAAATCCCCTGCTCTGTAAATGGAATTCTGTGAGTGGTTCTTAGGATCCAATATATTTAAATAAAATGCACATACCTTTCCTCTCAGAGTCCCTTTAAGCTTTTTTAACAAACTAAATATCAACATTTTGCATTTTCATTCTGTTTCTAACACTTCTATAAATGCTTCCCTATGTAAAAATGTGTCTTACCTTGATGTTCTAATCTGCCATTCAGGATGTTCAGTGCCATCTTTGCTTCTGTGCTCTTAGCCAGCGATAAGGCATATGTCACAAGGGCCAGTGTATAATTATCTGCTATTCCTTCACTTAACTTCATTTCTAGAAAGTTCAAAGCCTTTCTAATGTTTTTGTCATACTGGATAAACAAAAATGACATTGTAAGGAATACAATTCAACAGCCTAACATTTACTCAAAGACATGGTGGTTACACCAGTGCAAGTACTTTAAGTAAAATCATTAGTTAATTAATATTAGGACTATTTGCTGCAATTATGTGAGAGCAAAGAAAACTCACAGAATATTGTTTGGGTCACAGAATTTTCATATGAATTCCCCAACCTGCTGTTGGGAAGTGAGTTTTTTTTCTGCTTTATCATAGCATCATGTACCATCTGGGATTTCCCCAGCTTTTATCTGATTAGTCTCAGACCTGCTTTGCTGTGAAGTTTTGAAAAAGATTGCAGCAAAGCCTGGATGGATACCATGTGGGTGGGAAAGTTTGGATTTTCCCACCACCAATGGGAGCTGTTTCCTTTAACACTGTTCTCACAGTGACCATTCCCCTCTGGCTTTTTAAAATATCACCTATTGAATATTGTTATATCAATAAAATAACAGTCTAAAACTCTGTATATCAGATTCTCTGAATTCCCAGCTTTCATTAAAAGGTCAAATCAAACTTCTTTGTGTGAGCATATTAGCACTGACCTGTCTTTAGCGCCTTGGCTTGTTTTTAGTTTTAGTAGCTGGGTTTAAATTTATTGACTTGTTGCTGTTGCTTTTGTAGTCAGCCACCTCCAGCAGCTTCTCCTGGCATCAAAACTTCTGCTCCCACCCCTGCTGTGCACTTACTTCTAAATACAATTAAAATGTCCTCCTTTCCTATTAATTAAATATTAATTCCTATTAAATAGGAATTTAATAAATTAATAAATTTTAATTCCTAGTAATTCCTATTAAAATTAATAAGCCCTCTTTTCCTATTACTCTCCTCATTCATGAGGTTAATGTGTCAGTATTTTGCTTGTTTCTCTTTTCATCCTCTCAATTCAGAGATGTTTCAGAATGAACAGATGTTCTTTCTTACACACAGTAGTGAACTGCACAAGAACTGTAGCTCATTTTGCAAATCTCAAAGGGAAACTTTTGTTCACGCTGTTTGTACCAGGGGTAGCTCTTTTGTGTTAAACTTTCTATTTGGCCAGTATAGTTTTCATATCAAATGATAATTTTTCAGCCCCACATATTTTTAAAAGCTTAGATGTGTTCATTTTTTAAAACAAGGAAAGGGATTCAGCAAATAAACACTTATATACTCCTGGCTGTTACAAAAAAAGGGAGCTTAAAAAAGAGAAAAAGTGGAAGAATGATTCTGGGGTGGAAGTGAGAAAGGAAAGAAAAAATGAAAATAATTTTTTCATTGGACCACCCAAGAGCACAGAGTTGTGTTTGCAGCTGATAAAATAGTACAATACCACCCTCTGCACTGTAGAAAAACTACAGACTAGTTTGGAGCCCAGCATCAGTTTCTCCCAGTGGACAGAGGTGGTGTTGTTGTTTTTTGTCAATTCCTTCCTCTCATGCTGTTCCCAGAGATCTTCCGTCCCCAAGGAACAGTATTTTGGGAGCTCTGTGAGTTGCAGAGGAAGAAGGAAATTGGAAAGTTTTGTTCTGCTAATTCTGCTGTTCTGTTCTGCCTTCTGTAGGCAGAAAGTGATGCTAGATCCAACCCACTGTCAAGAAAAATGTCTAAAACTGGGCTAGTTGAGATGGGACTGACTGTTACAGGCCATGCTAACATGAGTCATAAGTTTAATGGATTTCACAACACAGGATTGACACAAATACAAATACAATTCTCCTGAATCAAGCAAAAAAATTGTATTGCATGGGCTAAAATTATGCATGTATTGTGACGTGCAGAAAAATTGACATGATGTTTCAAATCGACCCTCCTACATTGATAAAGCTGATATTTTTGCTTTCATATGTGCAAATCAGTAGGACAGGGACTGAATTCACGCATCTGAATTCAACCACCACATGTGCAAATGCAGTTATAAAATCAAAGCCAACAGCCCATTAGGCAAGACCTAGAGACCCTTTCAGACTGTATATTAGAACAGCACAGTTGTAATATTTTTCAAAAAAAATTGGAATATAGCTGTTGGAATGATAAATAAAAGGTTTAATGTAAATGAAGAATTGTCAAAAGAAATGCCAACCGAATTCCTTTTTTCTGTGTGAAAGAAGAATAATACAACTTAGTGCAAGCCATAAAGTAGTTGACACTCTTATTTTTTTCAATATCAGCAAAAGAAAACAGTTATGCTATTTATGAATCTGTGTTCCCTGCTAGGGGTAAAATGTAGTCGACTGGGGAAGACAATGGCAAACCGCCCCATAAGCAAACTCTGACTGGAAAACGTGTAGTGATATCACCCCATCTTTACTTCTGTTCTATAATTTAAAATACTATTTAACTTTTTAAAATACATCAGTGATATTAATACCTGATTTGTTTGATACTCTAATAGCGCTGCCGTAATATAAGCTGTAAGTGAGACAGTGCTATTAGTGCCCCCTTGCAGTTTAGTGTTTAATACTTTTCCAGGTTCCAGGAATTCTCCACTCTGTGACTGATGCTTAACCATCCAAGCAGCTGTTCTCTCCATTGTATATGGATCAATATCTATGTATGGTTGAGCTTGAAATAAACTTTTCAGTACAAAGGCTGATAACCTAGGAAGAAAAGATACTCAAATATAACACATGTGCAGTGACAAATTTTACCATTTAACACAAAGCTATTATTTAGGTTGCATTAGAGACACAAAACTCCTTCTTCAACATGCAGCAAATATATGCAGTAAAAGGGAGCCCAAATTGCACATGATCATTATAAGGGATTGCAAGTAACAGACACAGTACAGCACTGGCTTTCCATACCTCATCTTGAAGAATTCAGTGACCTGTTCCACTTTGAGTGCTAGTTACTTTTGTGCAATAATAGCAGCACTTATGTCATGTGAGTGTGTGCCTAGCAATGTTCCAAGGTGATGCACAGGAGGAAACATGAACTGAAATCTCTGACAACAATGCAGTTTGTACCTGGCCCTGATGCAGTATGGAGTGGGCAGGGGGAGAGACAGGGTTCCCAGTTCTGGGTTGGGAAATTCTGAAGGTTTTGGAAGCAGAGCCTGGGAAAGGTGGGATTTGGGAACCCTCAGCATTGTATAATACCAAAGAGTCCTTTCTCCAAAGTTGCCATTGTCTCCAGAGGAGCTGATCTCTGTAGCCTGGAGACCAGATATAATTCCAGGCTATCTCCAGTCATCACCTGGAGGTTGACACCACTAGACTCCAAAGTCTGCTTTCTATAGCAAAGTAGAGATGATAGTGAACTAGGTAAAAAAGTTGAAATAGCTTCAGTACAATTCATTTATCTGGAAATCTTGTCTGAAAAAGAAGCCTATTACAGCCTTGATGAAAAGGAAATTCCATACTTGGAAGGTTTTTATGAATTTAAATTCTTAGAAGAAATATTTTAAAACTGAATAAACAAGCTTTTTTTTAGATGAATTTAATTCTGTCCAGTTAGTTTCCCCATCACATAAATATCTCTAATACCTGAGACTGGCTGCCATCCTTTTTCTTGATGAAAGTTGAGATTAATCATTAATCTTGATGAAAGTTGAGAAAGTTGAGATTAATCATATATTTGATATTCTGCATTATTATTTGCAATACTCTGTACAGATGTGATCTAGGCTAAAATTGACAGCTTATTATTTAAAATGTTACTCCAAGACTTATGGTGTCTAACAAAATCAAGATAATGGTCAAATAATTAAAACAGAAAACAAAAAAATTAGCATATTAGAACAGCTTGGACAGTCATACCTGCAACATACCTGCATCTATAGAAAGTCATGAGGAAGGGTAACTTTGAACCACCATGGACAGGGCATTCTGAAGCACATGGGGACTCAGCAAAGGTTTGGTCCTTGTGACTAATTCTTTACCTGTCAAAGTGAAGGCATTTTGGAGAAAGGCCAGGATCATGGAGCATAGCTGCCATGGCTGCTCAAACAGAAGAAACCTTGAAGGTATATGAACTGCAGGCTATGAAGGGCATTAAGGGTAAGGACCAGCAACCTTTGTTCAGCCCAAAAACAAATTGGACGCTAATGCAATTTCTGAATAAATAAACTTGCTTTTCAATAGTTTGTAGCAGCCTATTTTCAAAGTAGCCATGCCCAAATTAGTCTGTTCTGTTCCCTTTTGGTTGGGGAATTAGCTGAGAACAGACATGCGATGTCAGCAGCATGTGATTGGGGAAATCTGCACCTATGTATACAGAGGTCATTCCCTGAAGAAATCTACTCAAAAACCAAGATTAAGGAGGTGGTTACATTTTTATTCAAAGACAGTGGTACCCAGCCACACATTGCTGTGGCTCAGTCTGGTGAAGTGGAAAAGAAAGAAAAGAGAAAGCGAACGGTTCTAACATGTGTCATTGCACAATGCTTGCAAGGGAGGGGATGGGCAAGGGGCCCCTCGCTCCCCGCCCTCTCTCCCATTCCCTTCCATGGCACCCCGCCCCCTCCCTCCCTCACATTCCCCTTCCTCTGCTAGGGTGGGTGGGCCATGTCCAGATGGCGGACCCTGTCCCTTTCATTCCCTTCCCTTGCATGGTTCCAACTGTCACAGGTGTGGCATGTACACAATACCTCTCACAGTTGTGACATGTACATAACAGGAGATGTGGAAACAGTATGAAAACCTGGCCCTACTCGAACTGAATTAAGAGCTGGGAACACTCAACTTTTGATGAGGCTTGGCTATGTTGATGAAATTAAGACGGGGCAGTCCAAGTCTGGATGACCTTGGAATGTTAAAGCAAAGAAACTCTGAAAGATTGATGGCTCTCTTAATGGTTGAACAGGACATTTAGGATTAACTTTGGTAGAAAAAGTGCAGGAAGATCTAGCCGTTTGGCTGATGGAATCAGGGTGCGGGCATCTGCAAGTTCTTTGTGAGGTTCGAGACAGGTATGCTTTCTCATGGCTGCACTGTTGTTATCCAGATTCAAGTAGATGAGTTGTCAGGGAATGCATTGTCTTCTGTTATGAATACTTTATTTGAGAAGGGGAAAGACAGAAAAACCCTCTTGATATCAAAGCCCTGAGATTAACATTGACATCTCTCCTACCTTTGCTCTGCTCATAAATCTGGGCTGTCTATGATACCAAGAAATGACTGGTATGACCTTAGAAATGACCCCCTTGCAGTGTTCACTACTTCAGTGAAAATAGCAAAAATTTATAAATGTTCATATAAATGCTGGAAGTGCACCAAACATGCTGGTACCTTTTTTCACCAATGGTGGTCTTGTGAATTAGCTGTTCAATTTTGGAAAACGATAAATATAGAAATTAATAGCATATTGAAAATTAAAATTTCCTTAAAGCCTGAAAAATACTTATTAGGAATGATTGACCTGAAATTAAATAAGAACCAAATCTGTCTATTTAAACATATAGTAGTAGCAGCAAGATTAGTTTGGTCTAAATATTTGAAATCAGACAAGACACCATCAAAATGTGAATGGCAAATCAAAGTGTTAGAACTGGCTAAACTTGCCAAAATATTTGATGGAATAGATTTTAAAACAGACAAAGATTATCAAAATGAGTGGCAGAAATGGTTTCAATATGTATGAAAAAATTTCTATATTAGCTTTATATTTCATGAAACACAAAAAATGTAAAAAAATAGAAATATTTGGAAGTCACCTAAATAAAAAAATCTTTCTTTTTTCTTTTTCTTTCTTTCCTCTTTATTTTTGCAGTATATTTATCATGTATAATGATTATAATGTTCTTTTTTTAAGTCCTGTTTTTCCATTTTTCTCATTGAATATTTGGATGTATTTCTAATCAGCAACAAAACCTTATTAATTAAAAAACAGAAAAAAGAAAAATGAAACGGTCCCCTTGCCTGGCTATAGGCTTGCATGCCAACAGAAAAAAATAATCCTATTTTTCCAACAGCTGTAGCTTCTGGTTTGTCTTCAAAGGCTGCTCTACATAAAACATATTACAGAATTGGGTCCTAGAAGTTACAAATCCAGTGGAAATTTCTAATATAAAATGTAACCAATCAGTTGTTATCCAGAGTGAGCTCATTTAAATTTATGACACCAGTTTTGAAAGCACTGCACTGCTTTCCCAGGGCCAATTCAAAGTGCTGGTTATTGCTGCAAAATGGAAAGCTATTTCTGCCCATGCTTCTTCTGAAGCAGCACCTCCACTTTGGAATGACCATCCTGAGTTTGTACCAACCTTTCTGCAAGTTATAGATTTACACAAGGCTGAATTTGATTGATGTCTTCAATAGGAGTTTTGAATGACTATTTATTAGTTTTAATATGTTTTAATATGTTGACTCAGGTGGTTCAAAATGCCTTTCCCACAAGGAAGGGAAATAACTGTACAATAAACATAGTTGATATGCTTAGTCACCACTAATATACCTAGTCACCACTGCAATCTGCTTAGCCAGAAGCAAAGAATAATCCAACAGCATCCCCCCAACTCTGCACCCCATCGATGAGGGGCAAACTAAAAATCTCTTGTGATGGATAGGTTAAGAGAGGCCAATTGGAGCTGACAGAACATTGATGAAGGAGACAGTTACGAACAACAGTTAGTTGAGTTGGGAGTGAGTCGAGCGGAGTGAAGTTGTGGAGAAGTGTTCCTTAAAGCTGACTGAAAAGGGTCAATTTGAAGCAAAGGATCCCAAAAGCTGGAATAGGAGGAGAGTTCAAAAGTTCATTTGAAAAGAAATGTTATAACCTCTACCTGACCTAATCCGTTATGTTCACACAAGAAAAAAAAGATAATTCCTTGTTTGTTTAACCCACAGGCTAGTTGTTTCAGGGAAACAAGCACACACACACACATAACTGAGGTCTTGGTCTATATATATTTTAGGACATGATGGCAGCATTTGAATGAAGCAGTGTTTTAGTAACCAATCCCAATAGTTCTACACAGTGTCTGAGTGAGGGAAGATCACTAAAGGGGACTTGGCTAGCCTGTCTGCTGGTGTCTCTGAGACCCCTGCCGCACAGGCAAAATAATGGCCGTTTCCGCACGGCCACCTCGCGCCCCCACGCCGGCAAGAGTTCTGGCGGCGTGGGGGCGGAAGCCCGCTCGCACGCAAGCGTGCGAGCAGGCCAAGCAGAGGCCGCCGCAGGAGAGGCAGCTCCGCATGGAGCCGCCTCTTCCCGCTCCTCCGTCCGACTCACGATCACCCCCCCCCCCCCCCACCCCCCCCCCCCCCCACCCCCCCCCCCCCCCACCCCCCCCCCCCCCCACCCCCCCCCCCCCCCACCCCCCCCCCCCCCCACCCCCCCCCCCCCCCACCCCCCCCCCCCCCCACCCCCCCCCCCCCCCACCCCCCCCCCCCCCCACCCCCCCCCCCCCCCACCCCCCCCCCCCCCCACCCCCCCCCCCCCCCACCCCCCCCCCCCCCCACCCCCCCCCCCCCCCGCCCCCCCCCCCCCCCGCCCCCCCCGCCCCCCCACCCCCTCCCCCCCCGTGGACCCCCCCCCCCCCCCCCCCCCCATGGCCCGCCCACCCCCCTCCCCCCCCCCCCCCCCCCCCCCCAACCCCCCCTCCCCCCCCCACCCCCCCACCCCCCCACCCCGCCCCCCCCAGCTGCTGCTGCGTTGCAGCAGCGGCGCCTGTGCGAACGGCGGCCTGGGGGCGGCGTTTTTACCGCCCCCAGGCCGTCGTTTATGGGCCGTGCGGAAACGGCCAATGTGTTTTCAAACCACTTTCACAACTGTTTGCAAGTGGATTTTGCTATTCTGCACAGCTTCAAAGAGCACTGAAAGCAGTTTGAAAGTGTATTATTCTGCATGTGCGGAATGAGCCTGAGTCAGAAAAAAATCCTGGTATGTAAAACAGTCACAGCTCTCTATTTTTTAAAAAGCTTAGTGATGTCTGACTGCCTGACTCATCTGTAACCCAGAACCTGTGGAAAAGCAAGAGAGGCTGTGAACGGTGATAGGGATTCTGTGTGAGTGAGAAAAAGTTTGTCATACCTCTAGAGCCCTGGAATTAAACACTAGTAACATCTCCTGTTGCCTTTATCCAATTAAAGTTTGTTTCATCCATCTCTAGCCTCCAAAAATTGAGACAGAACCATGACAGCTATTCTTTGCTACTTAATGTAACTAAGCGTTAAACTCAGATTTTACTATTTTGATGGCACCTAACCCCAAAGTTCCAGATGATCGCTCTCATTAGCTTTATGTAGATAATGAATAATGTCAAGTACTGAGGAATGGCAAAAGGCAGAATGGAACAACACATTACATTTAATTCTGTGGCTATTTTTTCTGGCCCTCAAAAAAGAAAATAAATCAGATGTTGAAGAACTCTTTCATGTTACCGACTGCTGAAAATAGCCACATCCATCCCCACAGGAGAAAATTTGCTGCACAAGGTCCATCCCCCCGGAGAAAATTTGCTGCACAAGGTCTCTGCTGCACAGAACGAGGACCACAGATGTAATTTACCACCTCCAACATACAAATTGTCACAATAACTTAGGACTTGCAGGTGTATGTGACTTTGCTATACCAAACACTAATAAACCAAGCTCAAATACTGTTGCTCATCTAATCAATAACTGATGCATCTTGGTAACCATTAGACTTTTAAAAAAAGCAAGCAAGTAGTTTGGTTTGAAAAACAAAGGCCTACCATGTACTTCCGGAGGGATCACTGTTTCCAAAAGCACTGAAAGAGCCATCATCTCTTTGGAAGAGAAGCTCTCTTTGGTAGCCTGAAAAAAAAACCAGTATGAGAATTTAGGATAGTTACATTTAAGATGCCGTCATGTGCTAAGTTAAGCCACAGACTTATCATCTCTTAGGCCCCTTTCGCACATGCAGAATAATGCACTTTCAATCCACTTTCACAATTGTTTGCAAGTGGATTTTGCTATTCCACATAGTAAAATCCAGCTGCAAAGTGCATTGAAAGTGGACTGTAAGTGCATTATTCTGCATGTGCAAAAGGGGCCTTAGTTTGGTGTCCACAGCCTAAGATGATAAGAGGCAAGATACATGATGGATTCACTTACTTGAACAGGTTCATATTATCAAATATAATTATCAAAAAAAGAATGGAGTAAATCATGAGAGCAACACAGAAGAAGAATAAACTGGCAAATGACACACAGCAAAGACTATCTGCTCTAATACTGACATAATCATGTAAGGATATAGACACAGAAAGATGGGCAGTGTAATCCAGGAGAGGGAGATGCTGAGCTGCAGCCAGGGACATGCCAACCAAAAGCCTTGCCCACAAACACACACATATGATGGCATGAAAAGGAAGCAAACAAAGAAAGATGTATTTTGTGTAAAAGCTATAATACCTGTGAAACAATTTGATTTTTTTAAAAAAATAGAATTGCCAGAAATAACATCTGAAAATCATAAAGATCAGCATTAGTACTCTAAATGCTTCATGCTTACTACATAATTGTTCATCAAATCCATCAAGAATTGTGCAAGGAACAGTGGGTTTAAACCACAAGTAGATGTATAATAATGTTGCTGACAGATATAGTTGTATATTAAAATATAAAAAAAAGCACTGTAACTGTTAGAGACATTTAACACATGACACTGGATGTAATGACATGACACCAGCATTCCCTGGCAAATATGCTGGTAGAATATATATTTTTGTTGTTCTCTCATTGTGCATTTCTAAATAAAAGTTTTTAGCATGTTAGGTACAATCCTAATAAATGTAACATATATACTTATGGTGTTTAAGAAAAAAGGTGAACAAATATCTCCCAGGGATATTTACAAACACGGTATTCTACTTCAAAAGGCTTTCAATGTGAAAACATGATGCATATGAGCCACTGGAAAAATCAACGAATACTTGTGTTAGGATTTTTTGATCAAATAACTATTTGTAAGCAATGTTTGGAATCACATTTGAAATGACAATTTTTGAGCCTGTATACCTTTTTAGGAATTAATATATAATGTTTATTTTAAGTCATCCATGGGTGTGCTTCTATTACGATATAAAAAGAATAATACATAATTAAATATCAGTTAAGACCAGACCAGATACAAGATCAGAAGAAGCAACTGAGCAAAAAACAAACAGATTTTTTTTGTTTTTTAAATTAAAAACTTTTCCACCATCAATTTTGGTTTGGTTTCAAAAGTATGTTAAGAACAATCCTTTAAATCCCAATGCCAATAATGATTTTAAGCAAAACAAAGCATCACCAAATGTCAAATTTAACAATGCAGTTTATGACTCATTCAAAAATAACTTGAATATAACTGATGTTTGGAGATAGTTTAAAAACATTTTGGTAATATAAATCAATCTACAGGGAGTGACAGATTGCTTGCTAACATCAAAGAAGTTCCTTAGAAAACAGATGTTCATTATTTTTGAAACTAACTGTGTAACTTTAGGGTGGCCAAAGTACAGCGATCAGGCCAAATATAACCCATAGAGTCCAACAAAGCAAAAGAAATTGTTTCTGCTCTCAGTGGATTTTGTTTCCTCTTTGTGGGAGTCTGCTCTGGGATTTCAGAACAAATCAGACCAGAGATTAAACTTGGCCTACTGAGTTTAAAAAGGATGCAGCCTTTGTGATGGAAGGACAACTCAGTAGTCTGACATTCCAAAAAGGCACACAGTGGCTCGGTGATGGCATAACACAAAGCCATGGTCCACTTTAACTATGTCTGTTTTCATGCAGGGATCTTCCCCCTTATGGAAAACAAGAAGCCCCTGCATTAAATGGGAACGCCCACATAATGTGTTAGTTCTGAGCATAGTTCATGACATTCCTGGGGCTTTCTCCCTTAAAGTGGATTAAAAACAATCCCAAGCTTTCTTCTCAAAACTGTATTGATCTAGCTGTGGAGTGGGTGCAAAGGAATGAACATGTGGATTACTGTGAGAAAGCGTGCCAAAACTAAGCTCCGTTTTTAAAATGGTGCCAACAGTTCACTGCCATGAGTAAACTGCAGTGAAGATACATAAGAGCAAAATTATATTATTCAGAGAAACAATCTTGATTTCCAAGTTACAGATAGTTTTCAGATTGGATTCTATATCAGACTTGCTGCTATGCTGAATGTGAGAATAAAAAAAATTACAGTATGCCAACATATGTCACAGGAAAAGAGAGCAGGTTGTTGTATAGTATATAGTGACTACCTATTTGAGATGCTCTGTCTGTTGCTTTCAGTATGTTCTGTTTGTTTCTCACACATTTGTATTATGGCTAAGACACCAAAAGGGCACAAACTACCGAAACAAAGGGTTAGCTTATTCACAACATAATTATCAGAAAACAATGTATGTTCTCATTTCTAGAACTAAAAGATGGTGCAGGATATACCACCCTTACCTATAGCTGTGACCAGCCACTATATAAACAATCTTACCTTCTCTCATATATGACACAGCTACTGATTTAGTATTGTGCTTCAGCTCTCCTGTCTTTGTCAGGTAATCCAGAACATAAATATTAGGTGCAAAATTAATCATGTTCTGTTCTCCACAACCAGCAGGCATCTTGATCAGTGATGCTAAACCATTTATAGAAGAGCCAAGCATGTCACCTGAAAGATACAGTTTACAAGACAACATATGAAAGTGCTTTCAGCAGCAGTGTACAAATTTGACTGTTTCCACACTGATGTTTTACTCTGCTTTGGTTTCCTTACAGTAGCCCTGGTTTCAGGGATGTCTACATAAAATTCTCTCTTTGTTCTGCTTATGTGTTTCTTCTTGCTTTGTTGTGATTTTTTCCCCAAACATAGGCCCCTTCCGCACACGCAAAATAATGCATTTTCAAACCACTTTCACAACTGTTTGTAAGTGGATTTTGCTATTCCGCACAGCTTCAAAGAGCACTGAAAGCAGTTTGAAAGCAGTTTGCATGTGCGGAATGAGCCATAGTTTGATATGATTTTTTGGGGCCGGGGGGCAGGGGGGGAGCTCACAGTCACAGAGCCTTCTGATGCTATGAGGATGGAAAAGAGTGAATTTTTGTAGGCCACACAAACATTTTGTAGGTCCCTTATCTGATTTTATGGCTTTTTAAAAAACGTAATTGATAGGTTAAACTAGTCACTTTATAATGATATGATGCAACAACATATTAGTTCCAAGTTTTCATTTTTAAAGAGCAGGCCTTTCAGAGTTATATGGCAAAACAGGCTATATATTTCCCCTGATAGCTCTGAAACCAAAAGGTGTAGAAATTTTTCAAAAACATTTTTGCTGTAGTTATAGCACAATAACACTATGAATTACTGGTTTTTAAAAATGCCTGGAAAAGCCCTCCGGTAACAGTGATAAGTAAGAGCCCTTTGGCAAAGAGTAATAAGCTTCAGAAGTGAGATGGGGAGACCATTGAGGCAAACACTATACTGCAGGAATGGGATGGTGCATCTTTTCAAGAAATTAAATAGACTCATCCAACTTGACCTGGGACATAAGTCTGTCCCTCCCACATCTTTTCCCTGTGGTTTTCGAGTAGTTACTTTATCCTGTTATTTTATATAATTTTTGTACGCGTTCATTAACAGGCCAATCCAGATGGAGGGACAAATGAGCTGTGGAAACAACGGAGAGTTGCGCCAATGTATTTGACATCTCCACTGGCATAAGGGTACAAAAACGGTGGCAAACCCAGAGGTCTGGGCTACTGCACAGTTACGCTGGTGTCCAAGCGTATACCTACGGGGCAAGGCAGGTTCCCTGGGGTGGAGTCAATGTTAGTCAGCTTCCACCGGAGTTCCAACCTAGGAACACGGTCTCCTGTCCCTGCAGCCGATTTGTCCTATGGGGCAATTTGTGCAGCTGGAGTGATTTACACTTTTCCTCCTTACCACACCTACCAAAGCCCCCATGGAGGTGGCTGCCTCTGCGCATGTGTGAGGGTCCTAAGTGGCAGTTTTTGAAGAGGAGGTAGAAATAAAATGAGGTTTCTAGAACAGACAATACAAGCTTAATAATGATAATAAAGAATTCATATATGCAGGCCTATATATGAAACAAATATAATAACTTTGTAGCTTATGGCCTATATTTGAGCTTGAATATGCAGGGGTTCCCCAAGGTCTCAAAAAGGTTCCTTCGGGGTCAAAAGGTTAACAAAGGCTGGTGTAGATGAACAGATCTGGATAAAGATTTTCCCTAGTCAGTATTTAGTTAAGTCTGCTGATAGTTTTACCTGAGGGTAAATAGGATTTTTTTCACTGGACAGAGAGAGGAAGGAGTTCTAAGAACAACAGTCTTGACAACCTGAATTTTAAGATTATGAGAAAAAATTTCAGCCCCAGTAAAACCCATTGCAGGGGGAAATGCTTCTTCCCCCATCCTCTGCTTCTCGAACGCAACGGGCTTTGCTGCTAGTAATAAATATCCTACATGTTAATTTAATCAGTGGACATCCAGGACACTATCAACACAATCTGTTCTTTAACAAGAAAACAGACAATTTGGAAGCAGGCCCTAAAGAAGATGAAAATGGGGTGTTGTGTGGTTTCCAGACTGTATGACCATGTTCTAGTAGCATGACGTTTTGCCTGCATCTGTGGCTGGCATCTTCAGAGGATCCACACAACACCCAGAGGGGGAGCTGCAATGGAGACATCTGGGGTGGCTCACCTCGGGCGCCGCCAGTGTAGTCACATGGCAGGGGCATGGCGGGGGCATGTCAGGGCATTTCGGGGTGGGAGGGGGCACACGGGCAGTTCATGTCCCAGGTGCAGTTTCCCCTCCCTTCGTCACTGACAACACCCCAGTGATTCCGACTGTGAAAGCCTTCAACAATAGGATGAAAATTCTTACCAACAATAGTGAATTGCACTCTTTCACTGCCAGGTACAACCTCAGATGGAAAAGTGAAAATCAAAGTTTCTGCTGAAGGAGTTGGTAAATCTCCAAGTCCAATTCTTTTGGTCAAGTCAAGAAGTAGTGTCTGAGAATAAAACTGTTCTAATCCCTCAGCCTAAAAAAATGAAGTTTAAATGGATCTACTGTTATCATCATCATCATCATCATTAACCATTGGCTACATCAGTATCAGACAATGCTCCAGTTATATGTGTAGATTAATAAATGAAAAAGTGAATCTTCTTATACTTTTTTTCACAAGTGATGATATATCCTGAAGTAACATTTTGCCAGAATGGCATCTTATCGAACAGCAATATTCATCTTTTAAAGACAAGTAACTGTTCGCTTGCAGCAAGGTTTCAATTGAAAATATAGGTCTTCTCTAACCAATATGCAGTGCTAAAATATTCAGGGTACCAGATTTAATTCTTTATTCTTAGAAAACCAGGACAGAATTGTTTCACCTTGTCAGTCAGATTTTCTATGGCATCTAAACAGACTCTATATTTCAACTAATAAAATGCCACATACATGACCATTTTATGGTGGTCACATTACCTGTATAAGCAAAAGTAAAGCATTTCCAAGGTGTAGAAGGAAACAAAATCTTTGAATATGGTATTAGTCAATATCAATTGTGTTATCTCATAAAATACCTCAGTATTTGATACAATCGTCTCTCTGTCCTACCATCCAGTTCTGTATCGCCAATTATTTGATATTTTCTGTTGAATATTTCATTGATGCCTCAAACTCAATTACATCCAACACTAAACCTCTTATATATCTTTTCAAAATATTTCTCTACTCATAGAAGACATCCGTATTTCAGATAGAAATGTGTTGTGCCTAAAGTATTGACTATGTAATCTCTTTTGGAGTGAACCATTTGTTAATGTCACTTATCTTCATCTCATTAATGAACAGCTGTAAAATAGGTGCAACAAGAGAATCCTCCCTAATACTGTTACTCTGCATCAAACTGTGTTTTCACACAGTTTGGTTATGTTTTCATGGAGACCATACCACCATATTCTGTAAAGGATTCAGTATTAAATAGAACAGGGCTTACTGAGGATTCCAGGAAGTTCAGATATTTTTTATTTTTTAGAAAGCACTTTGGAGGTAATTGAAATTGAAAAGAAGTCGGATAAGATTAATATTTTTTGTTCCTAATCCATCCACTCAAATCATACTTTGTGGGGTTTAAAGTGTGTGCAACATTTCAAACCCCATGGGGAGAAATGATGGGTGGGGAGAGTAATTTGGCATGAGAAATGTGTGATTAATGGGTTAAGCACACACTCACTGTGGATTCTAGATTCCAAATTCCTATCCACTGCATCTGTTTTTTTCTAAATAGTCCAACAAAAAATGGAGCTCTTATGAGTGCACTGGTGCACAATGAGTTAGCCGCTCAGCTGCAGTGATGGACATCAAATTGTATCTGACACAGTGCACACAGTGCTGGGTCCATCCCAATGTGCTGGGTCCATCCCAATGTGCTGCTCATTGGCTGCACTCCCATAGCAATATATCTGGCAGCAATGGCAGTTTCTGATGCAGTGAGGTCCTTAAAAGAGTTTGCAGTGTTGGTTCTTCCCTACAAGTTATGATGGTATTCTGAATAACTGCTGCACCCATTCTATATATCAGGCTGCATGGCAGCCTTTAAAAGTTTATGTAATTGTGGACTTTAGAAACTTTCTAATAAATGACTAAACTAGTTAGTAAAAGGAAATTTTTACACTATTTCTCCAAGTGCTTCAGTTTTCTTGTACATGTTCTTTAAATATTAAATACATGTTCTTTAAATATAAGCAGCTTTATATTATCTTCACTAACACCAATTACCTTCACCAACACTTTTTGAATGACGGCATCAGATGCAAGGGCTGATATTGCTGTCACTTTGATAGGAATCTCTCCAATTTGTGTTGGTTTGATCGGAAAAATGACAGTCTTCCCATTTTCACTTGGCACCCATACCGACCGTTTGTTGTCTGTAGCATTTATATAATTAGAAATAACAATTTCAAATTGTTCACTTTTATCAAGTGTCACTGCAACCTAGAAAACAGAAGCAGAGATGTTCTCTTAATGCCCTACTACCAGCCAACTTGGTGCTACAGTATTCTTACAAACTTCCCTTTTTTTCTCTTTTGCTGCTTACCTGGTGGCAAAGAAAAGAAATCACTTAGAGGTAGCCTCTACAGTTTGCTTTCTAGCTTTCATCAATATTTAGCAACACCTATGAAAAATGTAAACAAGAGGAATAGGGGATGGGAACAGGCAACTGGGAAACAGGAAAATTGAGAACAGGACAGATAAGTCAGGAGGTGGGAAAGAAATAGAAAAAAGCAGACAGCATAAGAAGAAAATAGCAAGAGGGAAATAAATAAGTATGAGACAGCCACACTAGCATCAAAATAAAATTGAGTCACAGCATTCAGATATTAAAGTGCAATCAGGAAATCCAGTTTTCCATCCAACCTTCAATGTAGCAAGACTTTGTGTTGGCATATCAGAGTTTGTTCCCCCTCCACCAAATATCAGAATTCTAGATCTTAGTTTAATCCCTGGTTGGAATCCCTATTTGTAGAGGTCATCAAACTGTAATTCATTGGGATACATGCATTTGGATGTCACAGCAAATGTAAGCTAGATCAAACAAAGAAACTTTTCAGTAAAGTTCAATTTCCAAATTGCGGAATGTAGTCTTATTGTAATCTTATTGCAATCTTAAAAACACTTTCCTGAGAGTAAACCCACTGAACATATTTAGATTTACTTCTGAATCTACAGGCTTCCGTTTGTTACCTAACAGTTTTAAAATGTTTAAAACACAGAATATATGTCACAGCCATCTTTAGTGATTTCAAAATGTCATATATCTATGCCGTATGCAACATCAAAGTAACTCTCTGGTCTTTAAAATCTGATTGTGTTCTTCCGTTCAGCTTTCACAGAGGAAAGCCAAAATAATAATACTTTTTTTCAATTATGTACAAAAATTTAATAGTATTTTCCGTTTTCTGTGGCCAACATCCAAAATAAACAAGTTGTCTGTGAATGTGTCCCAGTTTGATAATGATCTACCCCAGCAAAGTTGACAAATGGTAGTAAAAGCAAATAAATAAAACAAAATAAATATGTTTTTCAGTATTTTTACCTCAATGTTTTCTTTCATGTAATTGAAGAGATGTACTTCCAATAAAAACTGCTCTCCTCTTATAAGAGTTAATGGGTGCTTCAAGGAAAGAAAAAAGGGCTGGAACACTTCTAACTGGAACACAAAAGTTATACAACAGTGAACCCTTGTGGTACACAGTTTAGCAGTTAACGCAACGTACGTCATTCAGAACATAGACCATTTCTGATTAGAAGAACTTCACATAGCAATGGAAGACATTTTACAGTTCTTAGGAAATGTGTCAAGATAGACGGAGAAGCTCAAATATAGATGTTAAAGAATTATGTTGCTCAGTATTTTTCAAGATCTGTTGGAGGGAAATCTTATGCAACAGTTTTAACTTTATGCAATAGTTAAAACTCCTGACGTTCTGAGGTTGCCACCTCGTAGGGGAACTCATTAACAAGAACTAAAACCAAAGAAAAACAGAGGAGCTAATCCAAACTTCAAACTGCACCTGTATATACCACTTCCAAAGTTAACAATACAATCCTAAACAGAGTTACGCCCTCATAAGGACATTGACTCTTAGAATTAGAAGGGTATAATTTTGCTTAGGGTTGGGCTGTAAGGCACTCTTATGTTCCCAGTTTCACATAGCAAAGGAAGACATTCACACAGCAATGGAAGACTTATGTCCCCAGCAGCAAACTAAGGTACATTTGGCTCTGAAAGTTGTTGCATGTATGCAATCTGATGCTATTCTTAAGGATTCTTGCAAATTGCCCCTCCTTCATAACAAACAAAGGACATTTAAAGATGACTCCTGCTTCAGACGATAGTTTTAGGGTTTTAAAAAGTCAGCAAATTCCCGATTCTGTCATGTTCTAGTGATGATCATCATGCCTTCCTTTAAAATGGGGATGCAAAGCTGCCTGCATTCTATTCCTCTGCTCCATTTTATCCTCACAGCAACCCTGTGAGGCAGATTTAGGTAAGTTTGTGTGGAGGCTCAAGATTACCCAGCCAACTTCCATGGCAGAGTGGGGATTCATACCTGGATCCACAAGATCCTAGGCAAACACTCTAACTAATAGGAAACACTACTAGGCCCCATCTCCATATCTCCTACATATAGTAAACAAGAAGTTGGCAAGCCTCTGATCCACTGTGTGATAGGAACTGTTTTAATAAAGAAGTCTGTCTGCCCTATTTCTGAACAGCAGCCCCATCAATCAAAGTATTAAGGTTTTTAATTGACATGAATAAGGCTAGTTAAATAATGCAAATAAATATTGTGCATTATAAAGTCTAAACTGTATATAACACTCCATGTTTTCACATTAAAATATTCTTTATTGGCACTGAAGCCCATTACAAATTAAAATAAAAGAAGGGGGGGATGGAGGGGGAACCCCCTCCTCTTCCATCCAGGAGAGCAGCCTGTATTGTTTGGAGTAGGGAAGGCTCCTGGGTTGGAGGAAGGTGGGCAGAGACAGGATGGAGTGTCATGAGTCCTGCACACCCTTTGGCTAGGGCAGGGGTCTGCAACCTGCTGCTCTGGAGCCGCATGCGGCTCTTTTGTCCTTGTACTGTGGCTCTGCGTGGCTTGGGTCCTCTCAGCCTCCTTCGGAGAATCGCCCTAAGCATTAATGGGAAAGAGTCCCCGTTCCTAGAGAGACACAGCCTGAGACTGCTATCCCAAGCCACTTCCAGCTTCCCTGTCCCAGCTGCCTGGTTGGCTGATGCCAGTGATGACAGTGCGGGGTGGGAGCGGAGCACCGCTGGTGGATCCTCTTGAACAGGTGAGCGGCAAAGGGTGAGAAACAGGAGGGAGTTGCAAGAGCACAGATTTTTAGCACAATCCTAACCTCAGTCCGCCCCCCTTGAATGGGAGGAGGTCAGGGGTCGACCCTGCTTTGGGTGGTCTCATTTCCCCCTCCCCCAAGGTCCTTCTTGGGGGAAGGGACCACATGGGGGACCCCAGCAGCGCCACCTTGGGTTGCAGACTCCCCAGCAACCCCGCTGAGCTCCAGGGGCTTTCCTGGCGGATGGCAGCCTAGCTGAGTCCAGGTGAGAAATATGATATCAGGTTTTAAAGGAGTTATTACCTGCAGCCCTGCAAGGTTGCACCTGTCAGGGCTGTTTGATGGGGAGGCGGGGTGGGTGGGAAATGTTTGCTTCTGCATTGCCAAGGAGGGCAGGAGTGCATGGGGAAAGCCTTGCATGTGGATCTTGGAAGGTTTACTTCAGAGTCAGCCAGTGGAGGGTAAGCTTGTAGATCGTGGAAGGGAGGAAGGCTGGGATCATCCTCAGCCATGGTTGTTGCGGGTTGCCAACTCCCGGCGGGCAAATCCCAGGACATTTGGGGGTAGATTCTCAGAAGCTGTGGCTTTTGGGACCAGGGTGGGGGCCATGCTCAGTGAGGAATATGGCTGTCGAGTCCACCCTCCATGGCAGACAGGGAGGTCTGTTATCATTTTTAAGAGTTCAAAATGTGTTCTTTACATAAATAAAATATCATTTTCTCTGTAGCATTTCATGGATTTCATAAGCAACACACTATAATTGTTTATACAAAGCATAAAGGTAAAAAAACAATATATACAGTGTTATCTTCATTTTAAATGTCAAAAAGTATTTGCAGCTCCAAGTGCTTTCTTTTCCATGGAAAATGGGTCCAAATGGCTCTTTGGATGTTAAAGGTTGCCGATCCCTGGGCTAGGGGTTTGTCATTGGACATTCCATCCCTTAGGCAATTATGTATAAGGATGTTAGTGTTAATGAACATAGCTTCAGCATAGAGGCAGAGCACTCAGAGACTGAACAAGGGAGGGAATGGTCATTATGAAACCAGAAGAAGAATTTGAATTTCTCCCACCAGCGCTTCTCTGCCACTCTCTCTCTCTTTTTACCACCACCATTTCTCCGGCTCTCTGTCTCCCCCACCAGCATTTCTCTGCCTTTCTCTCTCTCTTTCTTTCTCCCTTCAATGTTTCTCTCCCTCTCTCTCCCACCAGTGTTTCTCTGCCTGTTTCCCACTCTCTCTCTTTCTCCCACCAGTGCTTCTCTGCCTCTCTCCTTCTCTTTCTTTCTTTCTTTCTTTCTTTCTTTCTTTCTTTCTTTCTTTCTCCCACAGCGCTTCTCTGTCTGACTGTCTCTCTCCTATCAGCATTTCTCTGCCTGTCTCTCTAACTCTCTTTCTCCCACCAGCATTTCCCTGCCTTTCTCTCTCTCTTTCTTTTTCCCATCAGCATTTATCTCTCTTTTCTCTCCCTTTGGCATGCATGGGGTTTAGCAACAAGCATTTATCTCCCTTCAGCATGGCACAGAGAATTCGTTCAGGCCAGTTTAAAGAACCCTGGCCTTAACAAATGCTGATTCAGAATTGCCAAATCAATACAAGTCAATCCAAATGCATTGCATTGCATTTTGGCAGCTTGCATTCAGGCAGTTTGTATTTGGCCTGAATGCAAGATAAATTGCAGTGCAATTTGACTTTTTTTCTTTTCTTTTTTTGCGATGTGGCCATGCCTAGTCACAATAAGACAATCATGAGAAACTAGACTTGACTAGAATGATCTGTTACCTTGACAGGTATTTTTGTTACACCAAGTCCAAGATTTTCAGATATTACAAAAGCACTGGCTAGCCATGAAGTAATGGTATCAGGAACAGTGACATTCACAACTGCTTCTGTAGAACTGAAGACAGGAAGAAAATAGAACAATGTTATAATTCCATAAGTACAGACACTTGATAATTATCAGAATATTTTGGTTTGTTTTCTTGGTGAATTGGTGGGCAGTTTGCTGAACTGAGCCAATATGATGAGAGATTAAGAAAAATGAGGACAGAGTACTTCGCTCCTACATAAAATCTCATGGTTAATTAAGGATGTCTGCTATATGTCTGTACACTAACATTTTGATGGGCTAACACTTTGAAATATTATTTTAATTTTCCAATGGTTTTGCAATGAAAGTATTGTAGATAAATGTATGGTAGACTACAGTAAAGCTTTTGACTGCAGGGATTATGAAAAGTTATGGCTGGTTTTAAAAGAAATGTTTGTGCCACAACATCTGATTGTTTTAATGTACAATCTGTACTCTGGACAAGACTACTGTTAGGACAGAATATGAAGAAACAGAAAGGTTTCCAACTGGCAAAGGTAACAAACAAGGGGATATTTTATCTCCTTAACTATTAAATCTGCATACTGAAAAAATAAGGAAAGCTATATGACATTTAGATGAATTAGGAATAAAAATTGGTGGAAGGAACGTTAACAATTTGAGTGGTAACTGAGGACGTTTCTGCGCAGGCCAAAAAAGCCAGTAAAAGGACAGTAAAAACAGCGTTATAGGCAGGGAGTTTGAATGGCCATTGATGCAGAAACAATGCTGCAGCGATGCGGCAACACTCCAGCAGGCCCACAACGGTTTATTTGAAAGTCGCTCACTGAGCGTGTCTTTTCAACAATGGCGCTCCGCAGTCAGCGTTGTGGGAAGTGCCCGCCAGGAATCGGTGCCGCAGAGCCCGCCCTCCACAATGGCAGCCCACACTGGACAATCCTGGCACTGAACGCCTATGATGTCTACCCTGGGGGAAAAAGGAACACCATTTGCAAAGCAAAGCCATGAGAAGTGCCGGGGTTCAGCCAATGCGCCACCTGTCTACGGAGCACCCACCCATGCAAACGCTCCATTGCTGCAGCATTGCCAATAACACCAACAGCACAAAGCTGTAATTGGCTGTGTAGAAACGGCCTTAAAATGACTGCTGATGAAGATTAAAGCAGAAAGCACCAAAGCAGGATTACAACTGAACATCAAGACAAAAGTAATGACTATTGGGGAATTATAGTTTTAAGGTTTTAATGAACTTTCCCTAGCCTGGACTCTTCCTAGAAGCTAAAATTACTAATGTCAACCTATCATACTTCAGTTATATTATAAGAAGACAAAAGTCACCATTAAAGGGAAAGTTTACAGATTCAGGAAAAGAGGAAGACCCAGAATGAAATGGATTAACTCTATCTCAGCAGCCAGGACCCTCAGCTTGTAACAATTGAGCAAGGCTGTTAACAATAGGATATTTTGGAGGACATTAATTCATAGGATCACCGTAAGTCAGAAGCAACTAGACAGCACTTACCAAGCACATACATGGTTGTAGACATGCAATGGATACACATCTGGGAGTTTTCACTAGATTCAAATACCTAATGAGCATTCAACTGAGAGTTCTAAACTGTGTATTTGCCCTTCAGAATTTTACATTACTTGACAATAAATACCGACATATACATTTCATGATGGCCTTGTGGCAAAAATTCTGACACAACATCCAGTTCTGGGTACTCTTTTCATTTCATGCAGTAACTGAAGCCAAGGTGGCTTATTAATAAAATTGTTCCTCAACAACTGTCTACATATAGTCACATGTATGGGAGGATGGTCATACAGACCACTTAGTGGGAAAACCTTCAACAGAAAAAAAAACCCTGAAGAAAGAGTCCTCCAATCATATAGTAACAATCTGAGTTAGTCAAAGTTGCATGTAAATGGCAAACAGGCTGTTTGTCAGTTCTGAACTGTTTCATGCAGTGTAATCCTGCTACCTGTGCACAAAAGCCCGTTTGAAGAATTCTGTTTTGCATAGTTTGCAAAAAAAACCAGGAAACTGGGAGCCTTCCTGATCTCCTTAGGCAAGCCATTTCATAAAATGGATGCCACAATGGAGAGAGCATGTGTATGGACAGTTGCCGATTTTGACCACTTGCAAGTTGGGACCCATAGAAGGCCCTGCTGACATGGACGAAGCTGTCATGGCAGAGCATAAGGGGAGAGGCAGTTCTGCAGACAAGTGGGTCCCTGAAGGGCTTTGTATGTGCTAGCCATTGCCTTAAATCGAGGTATTTCTAACAAATGAGCAGGCAATGGAGAGTCTGCAGAATGGGAGCATGTTCCATCCAGGTTCCAAAAGTAAACTATAGCATTTTGTACCACCTGGAGTTTCTGAACTGGTAACTGTATTTTCCTTTATTTCCTAGTAGTTTATGCCATTCCATCTGGTCTATAGAACTTCCTCAATATTGGTGTTGAGGACTTACAAAAGAACTGTTATTTAAGTGCTATTTATATGTAGATGTTAATGTTTTATTAAATGTTGGTAGCCGCCCTGAGCCCATAAGGGAATGGCGGCATATAAAATTAATGGAATGAAAATGGCCACAATGCTGCCTTAAAAGTGCTGAAAGGAAAGGGATGCCTGACCTAGACTGATCCATCATCAACTAGAGGGCAATGCTAATTGAAGACGTACAGAAGCTAAATTCCTCTCTATTTTCTGTTTGTATAGTGGAGGCACTATTAGCATCCAAGTCTTATTTGATTACTTAGCTCAAGTATTATACTGTGATGTAAAGCAAGTTATTAATAGATCTTTTTATCCAGATGGCATTAGGGCAGTGGCCATGAAGCTTGAGCAATATAAAAAAAATTCAGGAAAATTCGGATTCAGTTTGATTTGGCTATAAAATTATTGGTATGGCTGAATTAGCCAAATCCTAGATTGGGCATACCCCAAAAATCGGGTTCGTTAGCATTTGTTGGCATTTTCAAGTGTTTTTTCCATGTTCGGCCTGTGAAGGGTGCATTTGTAAAATTAGCAGCACCAAAATTTAAGGGTATCTTCATGAAACTCTCTTGGTCACACCACCCAGGTTTTGTGAAGTTTGGTTCAGGGAATACAAAGTTATGGACCCCCAAATTGACCCCCATTGTTTCCAAAGGAAGCTAATAGGAGATGGGGGCTACCCCTTTGGGGGTCCATTACTTTGGACCCTCTGAACCAAACTTCACAAAACCTGGGTGGTATCATCAGAAGAGTCTCCTGAAGATACCTTGAAAATTTGGTGCTGCTAGGTTAAGGAATGACAGGCATCCCAACATTTCCCCAGATTCTCTGCTCTGAACTGGCTCCATTGCAGCCAATGGGGAATTCCTGGGTGGGTAGGCAGGGTGCACATTTTTCAAGGCAGAGGCACCAAACTTTCAGGGTGGCTCCAAGAGACACTCCTGGCAAGGACACCCATGTTTGGTGAACCTTGGTTCAGGGTGTTCAATTTTATGGACCCCCAAAAGGATAATTCACAAGTTCACAAAACCTGGGTAGTATCATCAAGAGAGTCTCCTGAAGATCCATTAAAGTTTGGTGCCTCTACCTTGAAAAATGTGCACCCCACAGACACCCTCAGAGATTCCCCATTGGCTGCTATGGAGCCGGTTCAGATCATAGAATCTCCCAGGCTCTTCTTCAACAAGTTCTATGGTGGGAAAAATTAATTGTTTTTTTCCACCATAGACTTCAATAGGGTTAGCTCCATTGCTCCATATTTTCTTTTTCCAGATTTGAACCATATGAATAACCTGTGATGGTAGAAAATACTGTCAAGTCACAGTTGAGTTACGGCAACCCCATAGAGTTTTCACAGCAAGAGATGTTCAGATGTGGTTTTACATTGCATGCCTCCAGGTGGGCTGAAAGAGTTCTGAGAGAACCATGACTGGACTGAGGTCACCCAGCAGGCACTATGTGGAAGAGGGAGGATTGAACCTGGTTCACCAGATTAGAGTCATGCTCTTAACCACTACACTCCACAGGCTCTCTATCAATAGCCTAGTGATACAAAATTCTCCATTGATCAGTGCACAAATGTTAATGCAAAAATAGAAAACTGATCCCTGATATGTTAAAAAATACACTGTAAGAAAATGTAAAGAAAATCTTTCCATTCTCTTCTTACCTTGGTGTAATTTCATACCAAATCCAAGTCTCTGGAAAATTTGTTCTTACATGAGGATTACCAAAATCAGCAAACGATTGTTTCATGTCTAGAAAGTTTGTAGATTCTTCGTATGCTACAGTATCATACATCAAACTATCTAGGAAAATAACAATACTGCCAGTAATTTTGTGATACTTTTATAACCAACCAAAATAAATAATATCACTAAAATAAATTGTACTGTAAAAAGTACAGGAAAATGCTGACCATATACACTGTTTCATAAACCATACCATGCTCCTTCTTTACAATCAAAAGCCATGTACAACTTATTAGATGTACCATGTACAACTTATTAGATAATCAGTCATTACTTACAGTCATCTATGAGTTCATGATGTCGTGGAAGGCTGGCATCAGTCAACACCCAGAGTTTACATTTCTGAATATAAAACATAAAAAGATATTTCAATTTCAATACATGACATATTGAAATATACATAACATACACACACTTTTTATGCTAACAATATTTTCTTAATGTAATATACTTAATACATTATGAACTTACAGTATATATTATATACCCGTATGTACTCGTGTATAAGTTCTGTAATTCCAAATATAAGTCGAGGCACCTAATTTACCACAAAAAACTGGGAGAACTTTTATTGACCCTCATCAGATAAGTCTGTGGGAAATGCAGCAGCCACTGGTAAAATGCAAAACTAAAAAAATAGATACCCAATAAAATTATTATTTTAATTGAGGCATCAGGTAGTTACAAATGCAATTTTGAACATTTACTATTTCAAAGAAAAACAGTAAACTAGCTCCCTGTAGTTGGAAAAGATTATCAACGGAAAATCACATCATGGTCCCAACCAATAACTTTAAAATACAAAACCTTAGCCTTCAATCTGGTGCAAACCAAGCTAAAACACAAGAGTTAAAATCCTTCAAAACTGGATTTTTGGTCAGGGAAGAAATGTTCGATGTTAATCAGTGTACTCAACATTTCAGAGTATCTTTAGGGAGACCCTCCTGATGATACTCTCACACCAGGTTTGGTGAAGTTTGTCTTCAGCTGGTCCAAAGTTATGGACTCCCTGCAAGAGGTGTAGCCTCCATCTACTATTGTAGCTTCCTCTATTGGAAACAATGGGGATTTGAGAGCACCCACCTTGGGGATCCATAACTCTTTGGACCCCCTGAACCAAAACATCACCAAACCTGGCTGGTATCAGTAAGATATTGAGTCTTGATGATGCACCATCCAGGTTTGGTGAAGATTGGTCTCAAGGGTCCAAAGTTATGGACTCTCAAAATGTAGCCCCATCTACTATTAACTCCCATTTGGAAACAATGGGGATAAGGCACTCCCTAAATTAAAGCCCATAACTTTGGGAACTCCCTGGAACCAAACATCACTGCAAACCTTGGCATGGTATCAGCAAGATATAATCTTTGGATGATACCACCCAGGTTTCCAGGAAGATTGGTTCATAGGGGTCCAAAGTTATGGATCTCCTCAAAAAAATGTAGCTCCCATCTACTATTAACTCCCCCCCATTTGGAAACAATGGGGATAAGGCACTCCCTTTGGGGGGTCCATAACTTTGGACCCCCTGAACCAAACTTTGCCAAACTTGGGTGGTATCATCAGGAGAGTATCTTGAAAAATCCCTGAAATTTTGGTGCCGCTAGCCTAAAAACTGCGCCCCCTGGAGGCTGACAAAGCTAAAAAAAACTCCTAAAAATATTTTTTTTTTTTTAAAATACACTCCTCACCTCTATGGCGTATAAGTGTTTTAGGGGTTCCTTTTTCCTGTGCACAAAAAATGTATTGCTGAAAATCTTGACTTTATATGTGAGTATATATGGTAACATAGAAGGAAAAACCAATACTAACAGTGGGGCATGAGAAGAAAGGTCTTCAGTAGCCATGAGCGAGCATTCTGCCACACTGCATCTGAAAATATGTTCATGCTAAAGAATGTGGTTTTGAACATACCTACTGAATCAAGATTAAGACTTTTCCACGTGGGGACCTGCAGGAACTTGCAAGGGGAAATCTCATTTCCCACTCCCTCTCCCTGTTGCTCTTCCTCTTTACCTCCCCAGGGCAATGTCTGAAATCTCTCCCCTTTCCTTCTGTCTACCAGCATGGTGTAGTGGGTAAGAATGGTGAACTCTACTCTGGAGAACTGGTTTTGAGTTCCTGCTCCTCCACATGAGTGGCAGATTCTTGCTGCCCAAGAAGGGGAGAGAAGCCACTGGCCTGCCAATAGAGACACAGGACACATTTTATGATAATAAAATTGGTCAGAGTTTGTTTTTATTGATTACAGGCTAAAGAAGGCAGAGATACAGCACAGGGATCAGATCTGATCACTGGGCAGCATGCTTGTTGAACCCAATGCACACCAAGTCAGTGGGAGCCGAAAGGGTTCTGGTAGCTAAATGGATCTTTCCCTGCTGCCAGGGGGTGCAGGCCATCCAGCAACCCCTGCCTGGACGTGCAGCAATGAGGCCCATCCCATCCTGAAGGCTCCTTAGATGGAATCCAATAATGAGGCGGTAGGCACACATGCTCCACCCCTTCCTCCAAGGATCAGTCCCCATGTGTAACCCACCAAGCTGTAACAAGATAAAAACAGTAACAATTCACATACCCATGCACTAGGGAGAGAACATCCGAGGTAAGCAGAGGATAGAGGTAGAGGCCTGCCCCATATGGACAGTCACATATGGCCATCCACTCCAGGCTCCCCTCACTTCAGCAAACCTTATTGCTCCGCACTGACTGGCCTCTAATGGCCCGCCCTGCTGGGCACCATGCAGCCAGTGCTGGGGAAGAGGAGGGTGGCCCTTGGTTTCCCCACTCCCGGGAAGCCAAAGTGGCATCAGTATGTCACATGCCATGTATTTATCTGGTGAATTGGATTTGCTTCCCTGCTCCTACACATGAATCTGCTGGATGACCCAGGACTAGTCATAGTTCTTTCAGAACTCTCTCAATGTGTCTGTTGTGGGGAGAGGAAATGAAGGAGTTTGTAAGCCACTTTGAGACTCCTTACAGAAGCAAAAGGCAAGGTATGAAAACTTTACTCTTCTACCCGCTGTCACCTACCTGCCTTTATCTGTTTCTCATCCTGTGTCAAGGCTGAACATGACTTGGTGTGGAAACGTAACCAAATTTAAACTGGCTTTAGTTCAGTGTATGAATTAGTAACACACACCATAATGCAAAGAAGATTTCATTCAAGACATTCAAGAAAAGTTTTTTAAAAACCATATATAGTTCAACGGCAGTTCAAATGAATAGAAAATAACAAAGCTAAACTAGCTATCTATTTATTTAATTATTACAGCAAAGATGTTGGTAGCTCAAGCATGGTGCTCCAGACGTGCAGCAATAGTCTTCAAGCAGCCCAGATGGGATAAGGGGAGGAAAACAAGGAATGTAAAGGGGGAAAGGCTACACTTTATTTTAAAAGCTGGCCATAACCTCCTGACCGTCCCAGACTAATCACAGGGCTGACACCGTGGAATATGCTGGATAGGAGTAGGCTGCTCCCTCCTTTACCAGATTCACAGCTGAACTGCGTGAGCTAATTAACAGGCTTGGAGGATAACTCTGACTAGTAACCGTCAACCTGGTGGGGTAGCTGACACCTGCAAACAACTCATAGTGCAGCAAAATGAAAATTGAGCTGGAATTTTCTCTCTTGACACCATAGCAGCCTCTGCCCTCCCCCCATCTTTTCTTTTTCTCACCTTCATCTTCATCTTTCAATTTTTTCCATGTCCCCTGCATCTTTAACATCCCTTAAATATAGGAAGTATATATACTTCCTATATCTTATCTTTTCTAGTTTGTCTCTTTCTCTCCTCTCTGCTGACACTAACCCATGCTTGGAATCCTTAGCCATTCAAAGTGACCACAGAGATTTTACAACATAATTTCATGAGATCTTGGTGTAAGGGTCCGTTACTCCAGTCATCAACTCAGGAAGGTTTCAAGAGGTTTATTGGTTCTGTGTCGTCCCAGGCTCAGCTGGCTGAAACTGGGGATTTCGCTCTCTCACCCCTGGTATAAATTTTACAGTTTGGTTCTACCCCTGAGTTCCCCCCACTCTCACATTCCCATAATATCAGCATATGAAGGACAGTGGGAGCAGTTGTATTGTTTGGGTATTCAAGTCACTCCTTCAGGAAGGCAGATAAGGGAGTGAGAGGTGAAGAACTCTTAACTAGTTACTTTGCGAGCAAGGGGAGGCCTCCATAGCCTTGAGCTATGATAATGACTGAGCCATCTGCAGCTGGGGTGTGTACGTGCGAACTGGTATGGCAAACTGGTATGTGCGAACTGGTATGGCCTCACGTGCCAGGCCTGGTATAGCGCAAGCCTGACACTTGGCGGTATTCCTTCTCAAATTTAAACCTCCATACAATCTACATTATATATTTTCTGCAAGCCTGGGATTTTTTCCAGATTTAAATAAAAGTCTTCCCATCTCTATATTGCCCCCTTCTGCAGATTTTCTGAAGTGCGTTCTGAGGCCCCTGTTCAGAATCAGCATACAAGAAGATCTTAGTAAGTTTTTATTTTCATTTAAACAGCAAAACATTTTGAGATGGGAGGGCAGGGTGAAAACAACGTATACCTTTTAGAACTGTACCTGAAAGACACTGTAGGAGCTTTGGACTTCACTATCATAGTGTGCTGTATTGTACAGATTTAGTTCATGATATATCTAAAAGGGGGAAAACACTGTAAATATTTTGAAAATCTTTAAAAAGTAATAATATCTTATTAATAATTTAATATACAAAAACTTGAGAAAAAGCATGAAATACAAAAAAGGTTTGAAAATAGTGAAGAACTAAAGTAAAATTAATAGCAGTTAATAAAAAGAAACAAAAATCTTATTATGGCCCCTTCCGCACACGCAAAATAATGCGTTTTCAAACCACTTTCACAACTGTTTGCAAGTGGATTTTGCCATTCCGCACAGCTTCAAAGAGCACTGAAAGCAGTTTGAAAGTGCATTATTCTGCATGTGCGGAATGAGCCTATGAATGGAATTAGTTGGATTTAACTATTGAAGAATAACAAATGTAATAAAACAATAGATATCATGCTTATAACAAAGGGTATTCTCCCTACTACCTTACACATTCTAATAATGTTTAAAACATTTCCAGTTTGCTTCTAATACATTTATTCTTTGATACCTCTCTTTGATACCACTTCTATAACTATTTTATTTACAATACCTTAGCCCCATTATTTTATCTGCCATTTCTTCACTGATGGAGCCTAATTGTTCCAATTCTAATTAATGCCAATATTTAGCATAAATTATTTTTGCTCAATGATAAATTATATTCTCGTAGTTGGTGTGTGGTGGTAAAGAAAGGTTTTAACCTTTCAGTGCTTTGCATATATTATATGTGCTACTGTTTACAAATTAAAAAATACTACTTGATATATTTTTTGAATAATTCTTATATAATTTAAAAGAAACACTTCTGGTTTTAACTTCTTTTCCAAATGTCTTCAACAGTTCTATATATTTTCCAAAAATATTTTGCTTGGGGAAGATCTGCCACATGTAACCTAGGTCTTCATCAGCAAGATCTTGGCAAGGACCCAAAAGCTATCAACAAGACAAGCTATCAAGGATACCTGGTATCCTTGCATATCCCAGAGTTACTCTGGTACAGCACAGCAGTGGTATGCCATAGCAGCCAACCAACATTGCAGCTGCAGTATGACTTTCCATCACAGGTACACTGGCATACCCACCAAGCTAGCACAGGTGGGAATTAGGCAGTTCCCTATGTTCCTCAAATAGGTACCGTCAGTGGCGTCAAAACCAAGATACTATGCAAGCCAGAACCACTTTGTAGTACACAGGTCACCATTATGCAAAGAAAGCATCCCCGTTCGCTCACACAAATGTCATGCCCCAAGATATGGACTCTCACATTATCTGCATCCACTGCTTCTAGGTCAGGACCAGCCAGTTCAGATGCTAAGTTGAACTACATGGAGCTCCATCAAATGATGGAGAAGGGCTGGCCTAAGGCAACACAGATGTTTTGCTTGTGGTGGAACACCACTTTTTCCACCTTCATCAGGTACACAGCCAGGACATCATGCAGCCCGGGGCACACACTGCCAGGATCACTACACCCTTTCCTATGCCCACTTGCTAACTGGGAAGGGTGCTTACCATCAGAACTGAGAAGTTGGGGCTGTCCCCCACTACTTGCAGTATTTTCTGAACACAATGTGAACACAGGTCTATGCATGCCAGCCATGCCTTCGCACCAAATGTGCTCCCCCCTCCCCCACCAATGTCACCACATGCCCTGGCAGTGAGGTGGCTATTCCCCATGGCCAGACCACAGGGAGACTAAGAAAAGAGGTTGGAACATGACTACAGCTGTCTCAGCTGTCAGAGAATTTTTTTCCAGATTCACTTCTACAAGTGTGGTGTAGTGAGCCAGTGTGGTATAATGATTAAGAGTGATGGACTTTGATCTGGAGAACCAGGTTTGATTCCTCACTCCTCCATATGAGCAGTAGACTATTAACTGGTGAACTGGATTTGTTTCCCTGCTCCTACATATAAAGCCTGCTGGGTTACCTTGGACTAGTCACAGTTTTTTAGAACTCTCTCAGCCCCACCTACCTCCAAGGTGTCTGTTGTGGAAAAAAGAAGGGAAATGAGTTTGTAAGCCACTTGGAGGCTCCTTCTGGGAGAGAAAAGTGGGGTATAAATCCACTCCTCCTCCTCTGTAATACCTATGGACATGTAATGCAAGTGCCTTGGCAGGGTCTATTGTCACGAGTCATGGGTCTTCTGGCCACCTCCATCAGGGCAACAGCAGTTGCTGTTAGATGGTGATATTGCAGAGCATAGCACAGAATACAAACAGCAACACCCAGGGCTGTGTGGCCTTGTGGTACAATGTAGTGCAGGCATCATAAATGCATCTTCACCTGTCCAAATACCATATTGATTATCATTTGGGTCTAACAACAGGGCTGGTTTTAGGCTGAATAGAATAGCAGCCAGGTACCTCCTGGTACCCACCCATGGCCAGTGTCCCCCATAGGCCTCTGGCACAGCCATTCAACTATCAGTAAGCCCCTACCCTCTGGCCAGGAAGTCAGCATACTACAGTGGCCACATACTATGAAAATCTGGGGATCTGTGCGCTTCCTGGGAACCTGGCAACAAAGTCGGTCAAGATGCCCTTGTGGTCACAGCAGACCCTCATACAAAGTCTGTAGAAGTGGTGGTAGTTGCCAAATGCCTGCAGCTCAGCCTTGGGAATAATGAAGGTGCCAACTCAGCCTTGGGAATGATGAAGGTGCCACGAATATAATCCGTGGCATCAACAATGTTCAAGTGTACCCAAACTGAACAGCATGGTTGTGGCCCAGCTCAGCCTCCTCTATAAGGAAGTGCAACAGGGTGGTGGGTCTGCCAGAAGCTGTCATCTGCCTTCCTTGCTTGCACAGCTGCTGGAATCTCCTACCAAGGGTGTCCTTGCCATCGTAGCCACGGGCCTTCTTGTGTAAGGCCACCGGTCCTTCTCCTTTCTATCTGTGTCACGACTAGGGCTGAGAACAAACAATTGTGCTTGTTAAATTTCAGGTTAGAGTTTTTAAAACCCAGAATTTTTTTGGTAAAGCTGGATAAAGCTGATACTCATTGGCTTTATTCGGCTTTTTGCTGAAATGTTTCAGGCTTTAAAAACCAGAACCCAAAATTTATGGGGGGGGGGGGGTTGCTTGCAGAAACCAGAGCTTTCCACTCTCTGCTTGCAAAAGCTGAAAAAGCCAAAACGTGGTGGTGGGGGTTGTAAACACCCCCTCCCAAAAGAGGGTTGGTGGAGGTGAATTTTTTTCTGAGTTGATCTGGGTTGATCCAGGTTGTTGATCCGGGTTGACCAAATCACCACCCCTAGTCGCAACATTTGTTTCGGTTTGTTGTGCCTGTGCTTTTGAAGGCGCTTGTCGGCAGGGGGGCTGGAGTGTTCCAGAACTGCAGTGGCCAGCCACAAATCCCACACTCTACAGGTATCTAGGGTACTGCTCCCTGTGCCTTCTGCTCCTGTGCTGGTGATTGGCTGCTCTCCCTATCTGTCTCAGCTGCAGCACTGGAGCTTTGTGCCAGTTTTCCATGATTACTAGGGACTTGTGAGATGCCTTCAGACCTGAGCTGCCTACCCCTCATTTTTATTATTCACAACAGCTAAAGAAATTCATTCAAATAAGCCTCTACATTTTTTTAGATAAAAAAGCCTTTCCCTGGGGTTATTACCAAAGCTGCTTATTCAATTTAACCTGTTCAATAACCTTTATTCCAAAACCAAAAGCATCTAGTTCATTATGCTGCTCTTTCAGAATCCGAAAAGGAATAGTAATTGTTCTAAATGTCTGCTAACTTCTAAGATGTTCTTCTTGAATATTTGCAAATTTAAACAAATCTCAACAGCACACACACACTCTCTCTCTTGTCACAATGAGACCGCTTACTTTAAAAAGCCTTCTCAGAAATCCCATGCCTGTGGTAGATGGGAGGAAACTTCTTTTCAACCACAAGCTATTTACACAGCTTCAAAAAATATTTCACAAGAACATTTCTATTAAACTTACAGCATCCTCTGAGATATCACTTTTTTTTCCAATCAGCTTTGTACTTTTGTCCACAACTAAAAGGCCAATGATTGTTTTAAGTTCAGTTACGCTGATTTTAAGGGAAATGTTTTCAGAAGGTTTAGCTTTATCTTTGCTCCAATACATGTTAATCTGCAGGTAAAAACATTTTATTAGTTTGTATTCTGTTGAAGATGATTTGAAACAGCTAATTATTTTCAAATAGGCTGTTACCCAAGAAACAAAAAATACCCACATGTAGCCTTCACAGATGAACATCTTGATGCAGGTTATAGGATCTTTAGGAATAAAGTATAATGTAGAAGTCTTGTTTTGGAATCAGAAGAAGTTAGTAATTGGATTTCAGCTTGTGAAATAGTTTATAAATCTGAATTCAAAGGAAATCACTACATACCTGGTTTTTAAAGACATGATGTACAGGAACATTCAGAACATCATTTATTACTTCCCCACTTTCAGTAACATAGTAGGCAATTATGCCCGCCATTGGTGTCCAAGAATTTTCAGGTGTTAAAGTGAAGGTTGAGGAATTCAGCTCAGTTTTGCCTGCAGCTACAATTTGTTCTTTAGACACCACCTGAGTGGGGAGGAAAATCAAATTGGTTAAGCTGCCTAGAGGATGTGCTGCATTTAAAATTATAAAGCAATTACTTTATAGAGGTAGAGGTTTTTTCAGTGCTGCTACCTAGTGGACTCTGACAACTCTTTGCCCCTACCCACCCACCCACCCATTGCAGTGTTCAGAAGCAGTGAAACACATTTGCTTCCATTTAGCTTTTTGCTGTATCTGGAGTGTCTATTTCTCTTTGCACTTTTTGTGCATTAATCCAATTTGTCTGTGTTTCAAACTTTGCAGGCTTTAACATACTGAGCGGCTGGAGATACTAAGAAAAAATGGTCTCGATTCTAGTGTTTCCTGTGATTTTTAAAGTGAGCCCCCACCCCCCCAGTAAGTTTTGAATTTAGGTTGGTAAAATGGATGTAAAGAAATGTTGGTCTTTGATCTAATATTTCATATGACAGACAATTATATGTCAGTTATTACATATTTGATGTTCTGTAAATTGCCTAGAAGACCATAAGTCATGATAGAAATATTTTAAATACATAGGACAGTCTTTGTATATTTCTTTTAATGTTAGTAATTTACATATGGGATGGGCTTGTGTGGTTTTCTCATAGTTAGTGCATCTGCTGATAAAGTGTACTGAAAAAGGAGGCTCCACATGGTAGGTCTCCCCAGTTTTCCTACCCCAGTAGTAGCCACCACCCTTCTCTGGGACATTAGCAATTTAAAAAAAAATCAGAACTAGATATATTAATACGCTGCAATCGGTATAACAGATCTTCTGAATTCCTGGCTTTCTTTTTTTAAAGTAGATCTCTATTCCCTTCCACTTCCATCAGCGGTGCGGGCCCTGCGGGATCTTAGTGATTTCTGCAGGGCCTGTAAGACCGAATTGTTCCACCGGGCTTTTGGGGAGGCCAGGCACAGATTGGATGTCCCTGTGTTGCATGCTGTACCATCATTGGCACTACCGGTGTGACATCTTTCGGTATTGTCTGTCCCCTCCCGGCCTTGGGACTGGGAGCCATCATTAGTATTATTAATATTGTATTTACTGGGTTTTAGAATGCTGCTTATTCTGAGTTATGTATTTTAACTATTTATCACTTACTTATTGTGCACATTGTTTTAGTTGTGGTTTTGTTGTATACCGCCCAGAGCCCTTCAGGGGTGGGCAGTTTATCAAATTTAATAAATAATAATAATAAATAATAAACATTTCCCCTTAAAGCTATGCAAGGGAAGGGGGTACAGACTTGCTTTTTAAGATGGAAACTGAGAATTTAGAAAACCTGTTACATGTATTGCTATAACAGTAAATCAATGTAAAAATATTCTAGTGCTGATTTAAAAAAAATAACACTCCCTTTGGTGGCGGTGAGAAGAAATGGGTACTATGGAGATAAGTGTTAGAAAATGATTTGAGAAAGGTCAGAGAAAAGCCAGGGAAACCCCAAGAAAAGCAGGAACACACCACAATGCTGTTCAGAATTGGACAGGGGGACCCCCAACAGTATGGAACCCAGGGCAGATAATCCATGTGCAAATGGCCATTATGTCAATGAACCACTATGTTTTAAAAGCTCCAAAAGAAAGAGTATGAAATTTCTGTCTCATACAAATTATATTAACCGTTTCCCCAAATGAAACACTTGGCAGTTTTTCCACTGAAAAAGGCATAGGAACTATCTATGGACAATTCAGAGGCAACATTTCACTTTGACAATATATGCAGCAAAAGAAGCATAAGAAGCAAATAAAAGAATGACCACAGGAAAGGTCTCCAGCATTTCAGTAGGATCTTTAACAGACCTGAATTCTTTGACCAGCTGATGGTGATGCTTTGATATGGTGACTGATCATCTGAATCTGCTAACATGTTACAGAGATTGTCACCTACCATACATTCAACCTATAAGTTCAGCACAGAACTCATCATTTTTCAGCTTGTACTGAGGCATATCTTCACCAGGATTGTTTTTTTCTTTTACATGAAACTGGTCAATCACTGTTAATGATTGTCTCACATTGGCTTGAGAAATGAAATGATGGATCAGAAAAGAACCAATATATCAAAGAAAAAGAGTTTACTTATCACTGTGTACTACAAAGTATGCTTGCTCTTGAATTCCTATGTGGGGGGTAAGCATGGATGAAAAAATAATATAGTATTTTGTCTAAAAATTACTAAATTAATATTTTCCTCTTGAGAATGACATCACTTTCTTAGCTCCAAGCTTTTTTTAGCATCTTGCTAATACTATTTTTCTTATGGTACTGAATTTTTTAAAAAAAATGTAAAATAATTGAGATATAATCTACCATGTAGCTGATCTCTGTCACAGGCCTGTTGCTTCTAATGCTCAGCTCCAAAGGTGTCCCAACCTAGAAAAATAATGTAAATTGAATAAACATGTCAATGATGGTGTAATGTGTTTGCTATTGAATTCAAGAAATCGGAAAATAACTGGTGAAGATAGGTTACCTTTACATCTTGACTCATCTTTTTAATTGCAAGGTAAGTTGAACTGGGAGAGTAGAATACATCATTTATGACTAAAGGAGTTTGAACATCAAGAAATTTGGCCTGTCAAAAAAGCATCCAAGAAGTCTGTGAGTAAAGTAAAACAAACTAATGGAGCAATAAATATTTAAAGGACTTAGTATGTTCGTTGCCTCTTTTTTTTTGCCGTCAAGTCACAGCTCACTTCCGACATCCCCATAGGGTTTTCAAAGCAAGAGATGCTCAGAGGTGCCATTGACTGCCTCCACATCACCCTGGTACTCTTTGGAGGCCTTTCATCCAAATCCAAGCCAGGGACAGAGCTGAGAGTATGACTGGCCGAATATCAACCAGCAAGCCTCAAGACATGTGGAGATTTGAACCAGGACTTCCCAGGTCCTAGCCCAACACCTTAACTGCAACACCATGCTGGCTCTCTCCTTCTTTGCCTACTTCCTTTAAAAGTCATGTGACAAGTAGCACACTGCCTTCTGGTGTCAGCTCATCAATTCTTCTCATCTTATCTGATTGACAGAAGCTCTCTGGGTCTTTAGCATGGAGTATTATAGTTACTCCATTTTCTTTGAGGTGGCGAGGCCAAGGATTGAATTTGGGACCGTTTGTATATCAGCAGGTCCTCTATGAATGAACTATGACTCTGTCACCTGAAGAACACAACCAATAAAAGAAATTCACAATAATAAAGAGCACAACCTAGAAAGTATTTCTGAGCAATTCCTGTTGATTTTCATAGTGTTTTTCCAGAACCTCCTAAATTGGATTATTTCTGTTTGGTTTGCTATCTCACAACATGCATAGTTACCTGGGTTTGCAGAGTTACTATGCAGAGTTGGTTCAGTCCAAGCCCAATGAACTCCTCATGGAACTTAAAGATGCTTTGAATCTACTACTAGAAGAAAAAGTAACAAAATATGTACCTTAAGTTCCATAAATGTTGCATTAACCAGAACTGGAAATTCAATCTGAATCATGCCCTTTTCTGGGACGGAGTAATTAAGACTCTGTTCTGCCTGAAAATCGTGGCTGATGGAGATTGTGACGTTATTCTTTCGATCATCAGAGCTTAATGGACTGTTGTCAGTTCTTGTTACTTTCAGCTGAAAACAGGGAGAAAAAAGAACATCCATAAATAAAGTTGACATGCTTTTTCAGATTCACAACACCAGTAATAAGATGTAGAAATACCTGTGTTTTTGGAATGCCAATAGCATATCCAGCATTTACAGTTTATAACAGTGTATGTGCAATGTTCTGAAAAACTCTTCTGTTGACTTATGACAGATAATGTGCAATTCTAACAAGAGTATAACATTTTGTTTCAACCGGGCACACTTAGGCAGATTCCACATGGGCTAAAAACAGTGGTGTGAAAACAGTGTGAAAATGGTGGAAAATAGTTTAAAACCTTTTCACACCATTTTCCCATAGTTTTCACACTGCTGTTTTTGGCCCATGCAGAATCCGCCTTAGAGTTTATTCATTTCTGAAACCTAAACCCAGTACTGAAATAGTTACAGAGTAATCCTAACATAGTGACATTCTTATAAATCTACTCCTCAGTGGACTTAGAAGTAGCACTTCTAAGTAGCACTGTTTGGGACACTGTTTGGGGCAACACTGTAGCACTCTTTGGGGCAACAAGGTCAATTGCCCTTGATGGGGAACATAAGGCTTTTTGTGGACTGTTTGATCATTTGGTAACTCAATGTTTATTTTCTGCTAATCTCTACAGAAGAATGCAGTTTCATTTAAACTTCAAACCAAGCCTATGCAACCCGGGCCAGTGAGCACACAAAACCAGAAACAGTCCTCTCTAGATAGCTGTGCTACCTACTTAATAATTAAGTAGCTTAATAATAATTCCATCTTCCCAGAGAATTCAGGAAAGAAGGCGCGGCCATGGCTAGTGTGCAACCCACCATTGAAGGGCAGGAGGGGCCTCCCGACAAAGGCAGCATCATTGCCCTTACAATTGCCTCTCACATGTGCGAGAGCCGGGTCCGGTTTGACACAGTCCCACGAGATCGGTGGACCGTGTCATCACCAGGCGCCGGCAGGCACCTGGTATATATTCTGGCGTCCATGTGGGGCGAGCTCATTCTCACCCTGGACGCCAAAGCTTGCCCCACACCCATTCCTATTTTACTGTTCTGTTCGGTTTCTGTTTTGTTGCTGTTTGTTCTGTCATAGCCAGCTGGGGGATTGAGCATGAGGGGTGATCTGCTGGGAAGGGGGAGCTGGGGATGCTCTCCTGGTATAACACCTCCTTGAGTTGGGGTCAAGCAAGCCAATGGGCGGGATGCCTGGCAGGGGCTACCAAGGCTTGCAGTCTAGCAGCAGATTGGAACAGGCACCAGACAGGGGTCTATCGCCCAACTGGCATGCCCCACTACAATCTTGCCCTTTGCGATCAATTCCTCCAGCAGGTGGGCTGAAGAATTGATGGCTCTGGGGAACAGCAATCATGCTGCCCAGAATGTGTGGATCACCCTCCCCCCCCCCCCCACGCTGCACCAATTTTGCTTCCTGTTAACTCCTTGTTAATAAATATATCCGGCTATGGCCAAAATTTTGCCCACAAATAAGTTGTTATGGGATTATTGTTCAAGGATGGTTTTAATGTTGGCTTGAACCCACAGGATCCATTCCGAGCCCGCAATGGTTAAGTGAAAGAATCTAGTGATCTCTTACAGTGAGTGTTCAGTACTATCATGAGGTGTCGATTTGGAACAAAATTATGACAGTTAAGCTGCTATAACATCAGTCATCTATATTCTGATAACCGTTGGCCAAATCTAAGGATATTTAAATCCAAAGACTGTATCTGTGAACAGATGATATATTTTTTCTGCAAACCTGAAAAGTGTCCCAGGTGCTTGCAATGCTGAGACTGTTCCTATTTACTCCCCCCACATTTTTTATTCTACAATTATATTTATAAGGCAAATAGTAACTACACAGGAAAAAACTCACTGTGGCTATGAAAGACAGAGAAGGCTTCAGAGCTCCTGGATACCCAGAAAATTCTAATATGTAGTCATGCAACTTTGGAAAAATAGTAGTACTCGCATTTTGAGAGATTCCTGTTCATTAAAATATATAAAATGTATCTATTACAAACAAGTATATAATCAGTGGTTCCCAAGACTAGCAAAACAAATTCCTATTTCAGATATCAACAGTTTGTGCTGCTGTTAGTAAATAACTTAATAACAGCCCAACAAATTTAGACACAACCCCCACTGAACTGGAAACATACTTATACCCAAAATTACCAACTTGGGTATTAAGGCTTGAAACATTAAAAACAAAAGATTATGAGGACTATCAAAATAGATTAACCTATAAAAAAATAATTAACAAAGAGAATCAGAATTTTCTTTTTAAAACACGAGAGGAAATATTAATAAAAAACAATAAATGTAATTGGTTTACATATATGCAACTTAAAAATTATTTTGATGAAGACAAAAAATTAAGAGGATTTATGGAAAAATCAACTATATTTGATCAGTACATGTTGATGGAAAAGGAAAAAATAATTAGCAAAATCTATAAAATACTGATAGAAGTAAAAACGGAAAAGGAACAAATGAAACATAATATGATAACCTGGGCACAAAATATAGATAGAAATATAAATATGGATGAGTGGGAAAGAATGTGGATAAATAACAAAACGTTAACAACCACAGTAGCTGTAAAAGAAAATAATATTAAACTTTTTCACAGATGGTATGTAACTCTATTAGCAATATCAAAAATTAATAGAACATATGCGCCCTTATGCTGGAAATGTGGCAAAACAGTGGGCACATTTTACCATTGTTGGTGGCTGTGCATAAAGATTCAGACATATTGGAACAAAGTTCATAATACCATAGAAAGAATATTAAAATATAAATTTGGAAAGACACCAGAAATATATTTATTAGGTATATGGGATGTAGAGGATAAGATATTACAGAAATATAAGATGATTATGTATTATTTAACCATAGCAGCTAGAATGGTATGGGCCAGACATTGGAGAACTAAAGAATCGCCCAAAGAAGAAATCGATTGTAAAGATACAAGAACTCAAAAATACGGACAAATTAACTGCACTTCTAAGAAAAGAGAACTTGGATTCATTTGAAAGAAATTGGAAACCTGTTACTGATTATCTTTTGTCATTAGATGAAAAGAAGTATTATGTTTTAAATATGAATTAATTAACGAGAAATGTGATTGGTTTTGAAATTTAAGATAGAGAATATATCAGAGATTACTAGAAAAAGGATAGAGAGAAACTATCTCTTGCTGTTTTCTTTTAATACAATTTAAATGCACAATAACGTTGATGAAGTCACAATAGAAAAAATATAGAATAAGACGTGACAGTTAGGAAATAAAAATCATGATTAATAGGAGATATGAAACTGTCAATATCCTCAAATATTATAGAGAGAAAGCATAACCTAGTGTGTTGTGTTAGTTGTGTTATATGTCTGTATTGTTTATTTAATGTTCAATAAAGTTTTGAAAATTCAAAAAAAAGAAATTAATAGTAGAGATTATTACAAATATTATTGTAGAGATAGTAGAGATTATTACAAATAATAGAGATTATTACAAATATTATTGGCATTTACTTGAGCTGGATTAGTTGAGATATGTGGTACTGCTCCCTTGGGCTACAAATTAGGTAGACAATTTTCTAATAGGACCAGATATTACTTTGATAAGAACTGGAACGTGAGTGTGACATGCTTGAGATTTTTTTTCAGGTTTCAATTATGAATGCTGAAAATTAGTTCTTGGGCCTATACAAGTCCTAAATGGGGAAAAAGTCACTGTTTTTCCAAGTCAGGTTGGAGAGGTCACTGGAAGCCAATACATGTAGATTCTAGATCTCAACTGAATTTTCTATCTGTTTCCCATGTTTCCCAAAAACTAAGTTTTAAATTAAAGATATGCTTTATTCTTGTGACAAGTGTAATTTTATGCACAATTTGGGTTAATGGGATTTAAGCCGCCTAACTACTTGACAGATTGAAGCAAAATTTGCAGTGTTAATAAGCAGTTACCACCTAAAACAAAACATCACTTTTGCAGTATAATGCTTTGCAAATAGTGACTGTGGGTGTTTTCAAATGGAAGTTTTTTCTGTAGTCTATATGCTAACCTAGGCTCATTCCGCACATGCAGAATAATGCACTTTCAAACTGCTTTCTGTGCTCTTTGAAGCTGTGCGGAATGGCAAAATCCACTTGCAAACAGTTGTGAAAGTGGTTTGAAAATGCATTATTTGCGTGTGTGGAAGGGGCCCTAGTTTTTCTCTTACCTTCCTCACATCTTCATTTTCCATTTGTTGTCACTCTGATCATTGCTTCCTCATGCTTTCTCAAAGTGTATCAAAGATGGTTGAGAAAGCACCCCCCACACAAAAAACACAAGGAAAACTGAGGAAAAAATGAAAAATGAGGATGAGGAAGTTTGACGAAACATCATTGAAGACTGGCACCTAACCATATGATTGTGTTAATGCAAAAAGACAGTCTGCTGCCAATGAAAATCCTCTGCTGTTCCCGCAGCCTACATTGTTCCTTGAACTCTTTCGTTATGATATTAAACAACTGCTACAGTTCCTTAAAGGAAAGTCCATATTAAACAACATGCCTGTAAGTGATTCCGTAACCACAGCAATCATTTCTACAGGTGGTACATAGTGTGGGTTCCATTCCCTTTCTTTGACAGTTATAACCTGCATCTCTTGCTTGTCAAGTGTGAAGTTCACAGATCCATTAATCTGAAATCAAGAAAAAAGTCAATGATTAGTTTATTTACCTTTTAAAAAGAATACCTCAAATGAAAAATCAGGACAGACTATACTTGCTATTGCACTTCAGGGGTGGTAGTCATTATTACCATAATATCTCACATTATCAGGATACAAGTCCACAAAGACTTAACAAAATTTATTCCAACAAACTTATATGAGTCAGAGTCCACTTTATAAAAAGTATATACTGAAATAAATTTTGTTCATCTTTAAAATGCCTCTAGACTCCTGTTTTACTTTGGAGAAAATGTGACTTCTTTCCTGTCACCAGAGGGTTGAGGAACACAGCTACTGAATAAGGAGCCAGGGAGTCGGAGGATTGGCAACCTGCAAATCACTTGTGAGTTTGGTGTTTTAGAATTAAAAACTGTGCAAACAGATAGGGATAGACAGGGATAAGGTGACAGTAAGAAATAAAAATTAAATGATAAGGATCCAGTAATGACAGAAGGCATAATTGATAGGAACTGACGAAAAATAGATGGAATGAGTTAGGGGACGCCTGCACAATTTGTGACACACCAAACTGCCAGATACTTAGTCCCACTCCTTTTACAGTCCCATGAAAGTAGTGCTTCATCAGGCCACTTAAAAATATAGTTTGTGAACGACACTTAGTGCTAATAGGTTGTGCAGACCAGGAGGCAAAACAGAAGTGGACAAAACACTAAGGAAAGACTAAGGGGGTCCATGAAAGGATTTTTTTTTAAAAAAATCACAAATATTTCTGGAACATGCTTGAAAGAGAAAAGTAATCTTGTAATGAGGTGATGGATTTATCTTGTCAACCAAGAAATTCTTAAGTGAAAAAGTGGTCTTCAAATACATTTTAAGTATAGATGCTTAAAATAACTCACCGTCAATACTTTAGTGATATTTTTGTTCCGGTCCCAATAAGATGAAGAAAAGCAAGTGACAGTTACTTTCCCTTTCACAGGTTTTCCATATGTATACCTGAAACAATCAGATCATTATTTGGGGGCATTCCAATTATAAAGACAGGAAACCAATATCATAAATCAACAGGAATCTATTTGCCTTTAACATAATTAATGTACATTATAACTTTGGAAAAGGATGTTAGGGACATCTTATTTTGGGCTCTGGGAGTACTTCAAACCACACTGGATCAGTGTAGCCGCTGTCTACTGTTCTAAAGAATTAAATAATTTCTCCTTTCTATTACAAAGAACAATAACTAGCACAGGATCCATATAACATAGTTGGACAATACAAGAAACATTAAACTGTTATTCGATTATTAAACTGCTACTAGGTGACGTACCTATACTTTTCAAAACTCTGATCAAATATCTGGCTGGAACATCTCCTATCTCATTCACCACTGGATCTATTTACCCTCCTTCACTTCTCCTACCTGCTTTAGGACAGACATCAGGACTTGCCAGACAAACATCAGTTTGCCCTGGTAAAGAATTATTCCCCAGTAACCAAATTGTGGGGTTATAGTTAGTTAGTTAGTTAGTTAGTTAGTTAGTTAGTTAGTTAGTTAGTTAGTTAGTTAGTTAGTTAGTTAGTTAGTTAGTTATTGTCGTATTTATATACCGCCCCATCCCCTGAGGGCTCTGGGCGGTGGACAACAGATTAATATCACATAAACAATACATAATCAATATAAATAACATCATTAAAACATAAAATTACAGCATTCTACAAAAACCACTTGGCGTCCAATATTAAACTATTAATAAAACCCTCCCAAAGAGGGGGACGGTAGATCTAGATGTCACAGCTCCCAGGGTGTTAAAAAGGGAGGGGCAAACATCATTTAATACAGGGTTACATTCTCATACAAGTTTGCAAATCTCCATCACACAATAAAAACCCAATGTCTACTTTGGAGTAATCCAATTTCCTGCAATAGGACTAAATGTCTACTTTGGAGTAATCCCATTTCCTGTAATAGGGCTAGTGTAATTCAATACTAAAACTGATTGTTTAATTAATTATGTTTTGATCTTCTTTTTTGCCTCCTCCACACACCCCAAGGTTCACAAAGTCCATGTCAGTTGCTTAATTCACTCTTCCTAGCAACAGAACAAAGCAATGAAATTCTCTGATTGCTTGAATGAAGGAGCGTAATCCACAGGAGCAGGAAAATCAGGAGGACATTCTGAGGCAGATTCTGCATGGGCCAAAAATAGCAGAGTGCAGTCGGCGTAAACAGAAACACAGCTACCCCGGGGCATATGCATGGCCAGGCATCACGTGGACAGCATGCAAATGGGGCGCGGCAGGGTTTTTTTTGTTGTTGGGCGTCCATTCCTGCATAGCTGTGCAGGAATGCACACATGACTGCCCACAACGACACTGACATCCCACGAGACCTGAATACGACCCTGTGCGCCTGCACGGCTTCACAGAAGTGAGCCGGAAATAAAACACACTCGCGAAGCCGAAGCAGAAACACCTCCTGCCCGGCCATTCGCTCGGCACCATTACTCTGTGTCCTAGTCTCTGGACCAGCAGAAAACAAGTTAGCTCCATCTTCAACTTGACATCAGGTATAGCACCTCCCACACTCCTGACTTTTTAAAACATTTTTTTCACTGTGACAATATTATCAACCATATGAGAAGAGAAAAACTAGATCTGCATTTCTTGAAGTTTGAAGCCCAAACTTGACATTGTGTGTAACATACGATTGCTATGAGGACATGTAGTCAGACAAGAGCGGTGATTTCCCCTTGGGAACTCAGTTCTGAAACACTGCATGGGCCTGATTCAGGCTGATAGGTCAGTGCAGATACACTTCAACCACCCTCCCTATGCTTTTCTCAACCTGGAATGACTCCAGTGGATGCTACTTGTCCCATTAGTGGGCTGCACAAGTGCTAAAGATATACAGCTCTCCTCCACAGGATTGCAATTTAAGGGTAACATATTACAATTGTTCCAAAATTATTGATCTTGCAGGATTTATCCAGTCTACCAAATCCAAACTAGTTTATTTATTTTTATTTATTTATTCTTTAGACTTTTATACCGCCATATCCCCAAAGGGCTCCAGGCGGTGTTACTCTGTAATCTTAGGTACCACCATTTGAAACAAACATCATCAATATAGCACTTGATATTCTTGGTGGTTTGTTTGCTCAAATAAAATTAACAGTAGTATCTTGCCATGGGCAGCCATAATTTTATCAACAGGAGAAATGAGCCTAACAGCGCAATCCTAAACAGATTTATACTCTTCTAATCCACTGACATCAACTGGACTAGAAGGGTATAACTCTAGTGATACGCTGTAAGTAATATAAGTGTATATTACTTACAGCGTATCACTAGAGTTATACCCTTCTAGTCCAGTTGATGTCAGTGGATTAGAAGAGTATAAATAACCGATTTAATAACCGATTGATCTTCTTTCAGATTAAAAAATATTTAAACCCAATCTCAATTTCAAAACTTTCTTGAGTGTTTCCATACTTAGTTTGCTCATCCTTCTACCAGATGAGCAGTACCAGACATACTGACTAGCAGAGAATAGAACTGGAAGCAGTGAATCCATCGCTCTTGGAGGGGGGGATTTCTGTGTGAAGATGCTTTCTGTGTAGACATCCAGTTTCATATCCACTAAATAAGCATGTTCCACCCTAAGCCATAAGTAATTCCTACTCATAAAAGGCAACATGTTCTTTTTACTTACTTTGCTGTGACAGCACCACTGAAACTCTCATCTTTCAAAGAGTAAAACAGAGGTGTTGATAGAATGACTTCAAATTTTGGCAACACTAAAAAAATAAAAAGTTATAGTTGTTTTATAAAAGAAATGGGATGATAATGACTGGGAAATTATAAGTACCTTTCAATTTTTTGCTTACATACTGTTGCACTCATGGTTCAGAACAGGCTTTTGATGAAGAGAGTAGGGTCATAACAAATGTCTGTGAAATTTTGGGTAGAACTCATTGATTTGTTCATTGTACCCATCATACTGTCACACCATTTCTCTAACTTTGTAATCCAATTTCCTTCATTGTTGTGTATATTACATTATTTTATTATATGTAAAGCAGTACTTGAATTCTGCTTTTTACAAATCTGTCAGCCTTGAGTTTCAGTGTCAAAGGTGAACTGTAGGTAAATAAATAGCTTATGTTTTACACAAATAATATTGTACTAATCAGAATCATATGATATTTCAGTAATAAAGGTTTTCAGTACAATACAAATAATATGTTTATATTATTATTATATCCTGATCAGGCTTGTAGCTCAGAGCTCTTCCCACTCTCCACACATTTCAGTAATAAGGTTTTTCAGTAACATGTAAATATGTTTATATGTCTGTTAATGTGTAGAAATGGGAAGAAAAGCCTTCCTCCATTTTAGTATCTGTAATTACAGGTAAGCTATCAAGCGACAGAAAAACACAGCCATGGAGATTGTTGGCAGAGTGGCACTGCCTACCTCTTCCAAACTGAAGTCAGGAATTCAGGGATCCTTTCTTCCTCCAAACATAACACGTACCAAAAACTATAATCAAACTCATGGCCTAAAAACAAACTATTGTACTATTTATTCAAGAACATGGGAGAGAAAGCACAGGTATACTAAGGACCAGCTACCAGGAGTTCAAAGAAGTACTGCTCTGCTACATTGGCATGGAAGCCTCTTTCTCCAGAATTCTGGACATCCTGCCATATTCCACTTCCAAATACTGTGCCATAGATTGCTTACAAAGGAACACAGTCACAAATGTACAACATCTCTTCTTTAATAGTTCCACCCTACCAATATGCAATTACTTTTTCCGAAAGAGAGATTGAAAGTAAGGAGCATAAACTTGGAGGCTTCTAGGGAAAAGCTAGGGGCCCCATGGCGCAGAGTGGAAAGCTGCAGTACTACAGTTCAAGCTCCGCTCATAACCTGAATTCAGCCTGATGGAAGTCAGTTTCAGGTAGTCTGCTCATGGTTGACTCAGCCTTCCATCCTTCCAAGGTCGGTAAAATGAGTGCCCAGCCTATTAGTGGAGTAAAGTGTAAATGACTGGAGAAGGCAGTGGCAAACCACCCCATAAACATAGTCTCCTGGTAAAGGCTGTGATGTGATATCACCCATAAATGTGTAAAGGCCCAGTTCTTGGATAGGGGACTACTTTTACCTTCTTACAACAGCTTAAAAGAACTCTGGTGTCCATAGAAGCATACATTCTTCTGTACTGCAGCCACTTGTATCACCAAAGTTATCTCAGGGATTATTAGCTATTTAATTCTCAATTTTCTGTTGTATCTGTATTCTAGGGGGAAAGTTAAATCCTTTGTTTTAGAAGCAGGGAGGCTCAGGAGCAGTTACTATACAATCACAATTTGGACTCATTAGCCAAACGTTTAACAATTGTGCATTAAAGGTTCATTTTGGTTGCTCTAACACACATTTATCAGCCATTTCCAAGACACTCTGCCTGTGGGCAGTGGTGCGGTCGGCGGCCAGGAGAGCAGGAGGCGGTGAACGGAGAGGAAGGCTGTTCCTGGCATGGTGGTCATTGAGGGCTGGGAAGGTCAGTCGCTGGAAGCCAGCGGTACAGAGTGTGTGTTTGGGGAAGCAAAGGTGTGTGTCAGTGGCGTGCGTGCTGGCCGATGGTGGGCATGCGCATTTGGAGGTGGTGGTTGGGGAGGGGGAGGGTGGTGGCGGTCTGCAGGCGAGTTAGCCTGGAAGTTGAAGGAGGCGTTCTAAGCTGTGTTGTGTGCATGCACCGTGCGTTTTTGGTGGAAATTTAGGGTTTGCATGGCACAGGATTGGTCCCACAGTGAGGGAAGGAGCAAAGAACACGGAAGGAGGCATGTTGGATGGCTTGTGAAAATTTCACGCCATTTGGTCCAGCCGTTTGGGAGATCACCTGTTACCAACAAACTCACAGTTAGCTTTTTATATATATATATATAGATGAGGCATGTACAAAGTGGGTCTTCTGACATTCTATATATTTAACTTGTAATAGTTAAGACATCTTTGGAACCTTCATTCATTTTTTTTCCAAGAATTTTCTTTTTCAGAGTCTGAAAAAGAATATCTGTTATCAGGCAGGCAAAACTCACCATATTCCATCACAGTAAATGTTTGATAATGAGTTTGGTCCTATGAGAAAACAAACAGAGAACCCACTATAAAACATGTTCAATTTCCTGTGTTGTGTCATGGAAAAAAATCTAGCTACTACTTTTTAAAAATTAGGCAAAAGTTGAATTGCATTGTTTCAAATCTGACAATTTGGGGTTTTATAATCACCAACATCAAAAGTCAAAATCAGTATCCTTTAAATACCTATGCAACTGTGTCCCAAAATCCTTTAAAAACTGAAACGCCTAACAAATTGTATTATAAGACTCTGCGGGCCATAGCCCGAATTCACAGATGCAGTTTTCTAAAGAGAAAAGTTTACAATGTCAGAGCCTAATTATACTCTGTTCCCATATTTCTGTATGCCTATTGAATTAGGAAATCAATTCATGTACCTGAAAGTATACTACAAAAGATTGGGCTATAACTGATTTGATAGACTTTGAGGCATCACAGGACTTTTTTTAAAAATTACAACAGGTTGGCATTTTTCCATTTAGACTTTACAATATAAGTACAAGAGTCTTAAAGTGGCTAACAACTGCCTTCACTATCCATGCTTTCTACAAATTATACAAAACTGAATTATTCAAGAGGGTTTTTCTACACAAATAATAGGGTAGCACTGTACAAATAGTTTAACAAAGTTACTTGGATACATGTGGACTATGGTCTATAGCACTGTTTACAGTTTGCTGTTAAGTTTGGATTCTGCTATGTAATTTTGGTTCATTTAAACAGTTTGCTTTGCTTCAGTTTAGTTTTTATATTTATGGTTGGTTCTACAACCCAAATCTTATTTCATTCTCAAATGTACCATCCTGTTGATGTTATTGACTCACTGTGTAATCTACCTTGACTCCTAGTTAGAAAGGCGGACTATAAATAAAATAAATAAACATAACATATTAAGAATGTCATCTCTATATAATGTGTTCCCTGGCTTATGCAAAAATAAATATAATAAATCCATATTTCTGGGAGGCAATTCAATTCACATCACGAGATTTTGTCACAGATTTCATTGATAAAGGTACTGCATTTTAGTACACAATTCATGATACTAATACACACATGTACTTCAACCTGTATCGACCAATCACCCAGCACAGGATATCTGGATATTTTAAATGTCTTGGAAATCATGCCCAGTTTTCCATTTTCTGCCAACCACTGTTGAATCAAATTGCGCCGAGGATCCTGTAAAGAAATCCATATCATGTGTCAAACTGTGGATTTAGCAACATGACAAATGTGAAGAACATTCAAGCTGAAGAATTAAAGCCACATATCTTATTGAGTTCTAAGAGTATTTCATCAGGTAACATGGAGTAGATTGCAGTCACAACAGCTTCAGAAATATGGAATTTGTTCTAGCAAAAGCCATCTGTATGCAATTTTCACCAACTCTACCGCTACTGATGAAGGGTCAAATCAGTTTCTCAGAAAGACCAATGTAGATTTTTTACCAACCTGATTTGATTCTCTCTGTCATAATATCTATTTTTATCATGACCTTTCTTCAAGAAGATACAAGTGGTATACATGTTCCTCCCAACACTTTGCTTTCACAACAACCTTATTATATAGGTTAAGCTCAGAGGAAGTGGGACTGGTCTAAAACAGGGGTGGTCTAAAACAGGGATTGGTCTAAAACAGGACTACAATTCCCATCAACCCCTGCCAGCATGGCCAATTGTAGTCCATGAACATCTGAAGCACCATAGGTTGGTTACCCTAGTCTAAAATCATTCAGTGAGCTTCATAATACAAAGCCAGGATTAGAAACCACGTTCTCCCATGACCACATTCTCCCATGACACAGTAGCGAACCTTTGGCACTCCAGATGTTATGGACTACAATTCCCATCAGCCCCTGCCCTGGAGTGCCAAAGGTTCGCCACCACGGCCCTAGTCAGACACTCTACACCCCACCGGCCAATCACTTAGCATTATGTGACTTGCTGTGTAATGGAGTCCCTGTACTCTTTTTTTAAAGAAAGGGATGAATTTCTGAGCAAAGAATCATCACAAGTACTTAATTTCTGCCCATCAGCTTCTTGTTCAAACTTGATCCCTTGTGAAACAGGAAAGACACTGGGGTTTCAACTTGTAACAAATAAATTAATGTCTGTACTTACCCGAATATACAAATTTACTAAAGCATTGAGTGGCTTAAGGTCTGGATGCAAAGTAACAATTCGTATGTTCACATCTTGCCCTGGTTTGTACATAGACTTATCCGTCTGGATAAACACCGAGAAGCTCTTATGTTCAAATGAAAGGTCTGTTTGGTTAGAAAACAACAGTACGCCCTCCGCATACCCTTTGACTAGCAAACTATAATCACCCATAGGACTGCCCAGTGGGAGCTGAAAGGGGAAAAAAAGAAAGAACAGTTCACCATGGTGAAATTTCTTTAAAGTTTCTGATTACATGGACATAATTGACACAATGAATAATCAAAACTCACAAAAAAGGTTAAAACTAACTACAGGGATATCAAAACTCCCCTCACAAAGTTACCATTTGATAATCAATAGAGTGTTTCACATATACATTGTATATCGTAAACTTAACGTGTTAACTACTTAAAACTGAATGAGGGGAGAAGTGAAGGGATAGCAACACCAGACATTTTGACTCTGCGTTCCTAATTTTTGCTCTGGTAAAATTACTCCCATCCCATCAGTCAGTGTACACAACTATCCCAACCTTTCCACCTTTGTTAAATAGCTCTAGTCCAAAGTGCACTGTGTAAGATGATTTATTTTAAGTTTACTTGTTTACTTACTAATCCGATCTGCGGCTTTATCCACCATCAGCCATCCAACATAGTCTGTGTTGATTTAGTGAAAATGATGCTGTGATCCTATCTGCTAATATTTGCAGCCTTACATCTACTTTTGCAGAAATCTGCTGTGATTTTCCAGCAGCTCAGTTCATATAATGATAAGTGAATCACACCAAGAGAGGAAGATAACAGAGCAAGAGAAACAGTGTGAATTCCTAGTCCCTTCAATGCCTGCCAATTCACTCCAACAAATACCCACCAACAGCGTTTTTCTAACATACAGTCTAGATCTGGCTTCCAACTGAAGTTTGAAAAATAATAATAATAAAAACACAGTTGGGAGACATTTGTAGAGTGGAAGTGGCAGACAGGGAAAAGATTTAGCACCTCCTATTCATACAAGTACCCAGTGCTGAGATTCAAATAATTTAATAACCAGTTCCGGTGGTGGGATTCAAATAACTTAACAACTGGTTGTTTACAAGCACCATGTTATCAACCAGTTCTGCCAAAGTGGTGGAAACCTGCTGAATCCCACCACTTCAAGTATCCCTTTTTTCCACCCTATTAGTGTTGTGAGAGAAACACAGGATGTGAGAAATCTCTATTTGTGTTTTAACATTTACCTCAGCTCTAAATCTAAATGATTATCTCTATCACAGGAATTGATGCCAAGTCTCTACCACAGGTCTAATCCCATGAGACAGTGTGTTGACATAACAAATAACAGAATCCATTCCAAAAACCACTGGTTAAGCACAGCAACTCAGCCCCATCACCAGAATTGGCAGACCTGTACCACTTCACACAAGGTGACTCAGAAAAAAAGACAGAAGGGGTCTGACGTGGGTTCAGGGTAACATCCCAAACCCTTTGCTTTGTAAAGGACTTCCAGGAAAACAAGAAGCAGTTCTATTTGTTTATGTTACATATCTGAAGGAATATCATTCCACACGTTACTCACAAAACTAAAATGTCATGAAGATTAAATTAAAAGGTACAGAATAAATTCAGGAAACATTTTTAACAAATTTTAGTGCTTCAGGAAGATAATACTTACAGCTGGAAGAACAAGTGTCCCAACCGAATCTGTATTTTGAAAGAGAAGAAAATTATCAGCTATAGCCATGCTAGCTTTAAAGCCACTAAAATTCCTCCACCCAGAAAACAGGAGAACACAAAGACTGGAAGAGCTTCTTCCATGAGAGTAAGCTACCTTACGCCATGGGATAGAAGAAAAAGTCTCACTTTTTAAACTATCCATTACAGTTTAAATACATGCAAATAAACTCTTAAAGATAAAAATGGCAACACATTACAACTACATGTAAAATTAATCTTTTTTTATTCATGCCAAAAGTAAATACAGAAACTGAAGAATACATCAATCACTTATACAAATATATTTGATACATCATTGAGAATAATTACTGGTAATCAACATAAAATAATATATAATAAACTATTCAACTTCCATAAGTGCATACTCAATGGTAATTATTAGAGAGAGAAAAAGAAATAAAAAAGAGAATATATTTTAAATTCCTTGCAATATAGAATATTTTTGTTGCATTTCTCTTCCAGGTATGTAATCCAATGTGGCCATTGATCAATAAAGTTGCTATTGTCTTCAAGATCCTCACAGCCTATTATTTTTGTGAGCTTAACTAGTTCCAACAGTTTCATTTGCCAATCCAAAATAGTAGGTATTTTCGTACCATTCCAATTTTTAGCTAAAACTAATCTGGCCACCTTGCCAGATATTGAAATAGGGTCTTATTATTATATAATTTTGCCTTTTTATAACATTATACATTTCCAAAACATATATTTCTGAAGTGCATTTCATTGAATTTTTTTAAATTGTATTTCTTCATGAATTTTTACTGATACCACCCAGGTTTTGTGAAGTTTGGTCCAGGGGGTCCAAAGCTATGGACTCCCAAAGGGGGTGCCCCCATCCCCCATTGTTTCCAATGGGAGCTAATAGAAGATGGGGTCTACACTTTTGAGGGTCCATAACTTTGGACCCCCTGAACAAAACTTCACCAAAGCTGGGTGGTATCATCAGGAGAGTCTCTTACTGATACGACCCAGGTTTTGTGAAATTTCGTCCAGGGGATCCAAAGGTATGGACTCCCAAAAAGGGTGCCCCATCCCCCATTGTTTCCAATGGGAGCTAATAGGAGATGGGGGCAGTGGCGAAGCTCCCAAGAGACAGGGGGTGCGCGACGCACTGGGCGCACAGATTTGGGTCATGTGGGGGGCTCAAAATCCCCCTGGCCCCTCCCCCTTCCCCCCCCCCTTACTTTAGAAAACCAAGCAGGCTGGAGAACAGACCTTCTGTTCTGGTGGGAACTACATTTCCCAGGGTCTCCTGGGAAATGTAGTTCCCACCAGAACAGGAAGGCCTGTTCTGCAGCCTGCTCAGTTTTTTAAAGTAAGTGTGTGGGGGGCGCTGGAGGGGGGGGCGCCGCAGGCTGGCCGGCGTGATTCCCTCCCACAGCGGCCCCCCTGCGGCGCCCCCCACACTTACTTTAGAAAACCGAGCAGGCTGCAGAACAGGCCTTCCTGTTCTGGTGGGAACTACATTTCCCAGGAGACCCTGGGAAATGTAGTTCCCATCAGAACAGGAAGGCCTGTTCTCCAGCCTGCTCAGTTTTCTAAAGTAAGTGGCAGTGGGAGTGGGGAGGGCGGTGCCGCGGGGGGGTCAGCGTGATTCCCCCCACAGCAGCCCCCCTGCAGCACCCCCTCACACTTATGGCAAGTCCATCCGGACCTTCAGGTCGGACCATGGCACTCTATCAACAGAGGAGACGACCATATCAACCCCAGACCCAAAGACCAAATCCAGACTGTGTCCGGCCTCATGAGTGGGGCCAGTTCTTACTAATGAGAGACCCAGTGTCACCATAGATGACACCAGGTCCACAGCTACTGAACATGAGGAGGCGTCGACATGGACGTTGAAGTCACCCAAGACAATAAGTCTGGGGAACAGCAACGCCCAGTCTGCAACCACCTCCAACAGCCGCAGCAGGCCATCCCCTGGTGCGCTAGGTGACTGGTACACCAAAAGGACGCCAACCTCTCTGAAGCCATCCACTCCAGGCCGACACACTCCATACTGGTGATCTCCGGGACTGGGGCAGCTCTAAAGGGGATAGAATCACGGATGAACATTGCTACACAACCACCCCGGCCCTGTGTTTGTGACCGGTGGAGATACGTGAAACCTGGGGATGTGGCCTCACACAAGGCGACAGTCTCGCCCTCACGCACCCAGGTTTCGGTGACACAAGCCAGGTCCATCTGCTGAGCTCCGAGAAAATATTGTACTTACAATAGGTGTTCTCAATATACTGCTGCCACAGGTTTATCTTCTGGTATATAATAGGGTTAATACAAGTTCTCACTATAATGCTGTAACAGGTTTATCTTCGAGTATGGAATAGAGTTAATACAAGTTGCATCACAAGATAGCTCTGTGAATAGGGAGCCTACTTTGTATAATGAGCATTGCATCTTACAAATCCTTGTTAATTAAATATCCATGGACAAAACCAGACATGAATGCATTTCTGACAGCCTTACTTAAAAAAAAACAGCTGCTGAGGAAAGGAGGCACAAATTCAAGTGGTAGCCACTTCTATCACCCACATCGTTCTATCACCCACTCAACAAACATAATTTTTCTCACTACGATACTGCCCCACCGTAGCAGCTATTTCTGTGTAGAAAACATTCAGCTATGCCATAGAAAAAAACACATATCGATTCCTCTGCAATATGTTTAGTTTGCCCCTTAATATTTTTTTTTACCAAAAACAGTCTACAAAAACTTTTCAAAAGCTGCTTTAGCACAGAAGTGTTTCTCTTCCTTGCCTCCCAAACTGGAGCACTGGGGGAAGGTCTTTAGACCTTCCTGACACCATTTTCACTCTGCTGTGTTTCTAAAATTGTGCACGAACTTCCATATATAGAAAAACTGCTTAATTTTATCATAGCTGCTACTTCTTTAATTTTGTTAGGAGACTTATTATTATATTTTAGCCAATGCTGTGATGATGCCCAGGCTTTTTCCTAAGTTCGAATATCCATTTTTTTATCTTACACATGGAAAACACCACAGGGTGGGGGTGGGACTCACCTACAATCCAGCCAAATTATTAGTAGCGGCTTGAAAAGAATAAAAAGAAGCTAACTATTTAAAGCAGTGGGTATACAGACTGCTACTAAGCAAATATCTGTGGCAAAATGTCAAATATTCTAATCCAAAGAGTCTACAGTCTGTCTTTGTTACATGGCTCTGAAAGACTCTGTGGGCATCTACTTGAACTTTTTGGACTCATATGAGGAACCATAATCAAAACATAAAAACAAATTCCAAACTTTCAAGCAGAAAAGATAAGCAATGTTAGGCCTTGATCTTACTGAAAACTTGGGAGCTTAAGAACTTCTTAAGCTTTCCAAGTCTGAGATTTTCAGTGCAATCCTAAGAAAAGGTATTCCAGTTTATACCCACCCGTTTCAATGGTGTAATTGTACACAGGATTGTACTGGCCCTTTCCACACAGCGGAAAGGGCGCTCCTCCACCAGCAGGAATTATGCTGGTGGAGGGGAGGGGGCCGTTCGCACATGGAGCCGCCTCTTCTGCGTTCCCCCCCCCCACTCACCTCGTCCTCCAGCGTCGGTCTGGAGGGCTGCAGGGACCCGCCCATGCTGCCCTCCGACCTCCAGGGGTTGGAGGGCAGCGTGGGCGGGTCTCAGCAGCCCTCCAGACCTACGCTGAAGGACGAGGTGAGTGGGGGGGGGGAACGCAGAAGAGGCGGCTCCATGGGAAGGCTCCGCTTTCCAAAAACCTCCCTTGGGAAGGGAGGTGGAAAGCGGCGCCTTCACGCCACTCGGGGCCGCACAGGACGGTGCTGCTGCATTGCAGCAGCGCTGCCTGCGCAAACTGCTACCCAGGGACCAGTGTTTTTCCGTCCCTGGGCCACTGTTTTTGGCCCCGTGCGGAAAGGGCCACTGTTTGTTTTTAAGCTTAAGAGCAATCTCACTGGATAAGCAGAAAATAATCATGTTCTCAAATGAATTTTCCTTTTTTAATTAAAAATGTTGTTACTACTTAAATGGATTTATACACAAAGAAAAAAATCACTGAGCATAAACTACATTAACAAGGAATATTAACACTAAAGGTAATTTTTTATTACCTTATATACTTTTTTGTGCTGAAAAAAGCCCCCCTCGACTTATACGCGAGTGAACGGGTGGCGAGTGGGTGGGGGGAACGGGTGGCGAGCGAAAAAAGGCTGGGAGCTGAGGGTGTTTTTCTGCACCTGCTCCCTGCTATGTGGACACAAAGGCAGCTCCCAGGTAAGCCTTGGGCTGTTGCTTCGCTGCACTACAGGTGGTCAGTAGCTTCATTCACAGTGAATATTCAGTGAATAGGTGTGAATATTAAATATTAAAGTTATATGTTACAGAATTTTTGTTCAGGCCAGGAAGCTCCACGAATGCTAGGGAGCCATACAGATTGGGAAATCCGCACCATTGAAGCCCATGGTGGAAGGAATCCCACACACACACAGATGCCCTGGGGTGTAGCCACTGCCAGCACCTTTCTCGGCCCCCACCCAGTGTTTTTGGAAAGCAGGTGGGACTTCTCTCCAGCTGAGCTTGCAGACCTGCAAAATAGACTTGCTTTGGGGCAGGGGCTGCCATCACCACACAAGCATCTTCACTGTGTAATGATAAGCAATCCGTGTTGAAGGAGAACCTGTAGGCACTTTTTAAAAGGGGAAATCTTGTTGAGCATCTTCCCTATGAAACTCTGAAGAGGTACTGTCTGTGAGAGTTATATATTCCACTTCAGAACTTTTAAAGTTATTGTTGATACCATACTGTTTTTCTTTGAAATAAATATTCAAAAACATTTTATTGGTATCTATATTGTTTTTGTTGACCCTCTTTTCCACTTACAGAGCTAGTTTACTGTTTTTCTTTGAAATAAATATTCAAAAACATTTAACCTGCTGATGCCTCAATTAATGTAATTTTATTGGTATCTATTTTTATTTTTGAAATTTACCGGTAGCACCCTAGACTTATACTCGAGTCAGTAAGTTTTCCCAGTTTTTTGTGGTAAAATTATGTGCTTCGACTTATATTTGGGTCGACTTATACCGGAGTATATATGGTATTTGGCATCAACAATGTAGATAAAATTGGATCATTATAGCTACTACTGATAATAGTCTCATTTTTCTCTATTGGATCTTATTTTAACAATCCCTGCCATTCAAAACTACTTTTCATCAATTTATTTTTTACTGCTTTATCCAAATAGTCTATCAAGGGTTTCTAATTGTCCAAAACTTAACTAAGTTAAGCTAAGGAGCAGCAGTGGCGTAGGAGGTTAAGAGCTCGTGTATCTAATCTGGAGGAACCAGGTTTGATTCTCCGCTCTGCCACCTGAGCTGTGGAGTCTTATCTGGGGAATTCAGATTAGCCTGTACGCTCCCACACACGTCAGCTGGGTGACCTTGGGCTAGTCACAGCTTCTCAGAGCTCTCTCAGCCCCACCTACCCCACGGGGTGTTTGTTGTGAGGGGGGAAGGGCAAGGAGATTGTAAGCCCTTTTGAGTCTCCTACAGGAGAGAAAGGGGGGATATCAATCCAAACTCTTCTTCTTCTCTTCTAAGTTCTTTTCTTTTAGTAACAAGGTTAATTTGGCCATCTCTTCCAAATCTATCTCACCTACAATTCTTCAATTGTACATACAGCTGGAGTTTACCATTTCTGCACATAAAGTATGCTTGCAGTTGTAAAGTTCCATGTTTTCTTTCTAGAGATCTACCCATAAAATGGAGTCATCCAGATAAATTTTCCCATGCCCTTACTGTTCTATTTAAGAATAAATCCTATTAAACATAATTAAATCTTCATTCAAAAGGATCTAAAGATACTCTTTATAAAGAATACAACATAACACCTTTTTATCCTGAAAGTGTTGATGTGCTGTAGAATTATATTTCACCATGTTACATTTGGAACAGTAATTATGTCATTTAAAGTAATAGTTCTTAAGTTCTACACAAAAAGCGCATCAGTTGGTTACATATTCTGTGTAGAAATGTTCTGAATTCTTATATGAGCCTCTTTTGCAGCAGAATCCAGCTTTAACAAACGTATACCTAAATTTAATGCTCATCAGGTCTGATTCACCAAAGGGAATTTCAAAGCCATTGCCTCAGACAAAGGAAATTTTCCAGCCTAGTTCTTTCCCTGATTCTCCATAGTTGTTAGTTACTACACACAGAGAGAGAGAGAGAGAGAGACAGAGACAGAGAGAGATTATTATTCAAGGACATGCTAGATTATCTCACACAATTCAGCTGTGAATCTGGTATGGGAGGGGAAACCTGCTCCTACCATGGAAAGTACCATGGATAGTGCCCTATGGCTGGTAAAGTTGGCCGGGAGCTTATGGTGAGTTTTTTTAATAACATACCTTTCTACCCCTCCTTGCTACCAGGAAGGTATTTGTAAAATTCTCTGGAAATTATTTATCAGAAAAAAGGATTGCACTGTATTAAAACTCCAGTAAGTACGATAGATGGTCAGTATTATGATTTTTGCACATTCTACTGAGACTGAACTATATGCCTTGATTTTAACATCCAGCTGAAGTACTTTTCTGGATGTCTTAAATTCAGAAGTTTTCAGCTTTTCCGAAATTAGACAGGGATTACAGCAATGTCTGAGTCACATCGCAGAGCAGGAGGATAAGCAAAACAATAGCATGTCTTAGCATTCATCAGTGTTTTCTTGGCTGCTTTATCAACATTAAGCAAGCAGGCCTCTGCTGCTGGCACAGAAAGTTTTCCCAGTGTTTATATGATCCCTGCTTGTCTGAGCATGTTAACCATTTTCATAGTCACTGTCTATTACCTCTTGGTTGTGATTTTTTTTCTTAACTCAGATTCAAAATTTCATCTTTCACCTAAATAAGCACCAATTAACTCCCAAGTCTTTGATGTTTCACAATTGTGGCAGGTCTGTTATATATACCTTAACTCCTGGTTGCATGCTTTACTCAGAGTATCTTTCTTACACTTTAGATTATAGTCTCCATATATTTATGGCACCTACTCTTCATGGCCTCAAAATAAAACTTCCTTTCCTTTCTTTAAGTGGAAGGTTTCTCCTTTGTATTTGTGCCATGATACAATAGAGATGTACCAAGTTACTGTAGAACGAGAACACCTGAACTTTTGTCAGCTTGCAAGAATAAAAATGTTGAAAATGAAAAAAAAAAACCCCACCCACAACTTATATAGTTGTGTGACACCTTAATTGTTCAGAAATGAGTTAACAAAAAGCAGAGTTGCATCCTTTTAAGCCCTTAGACTTCAATGGCATATACTTAGGATGCCACCGAAAGCCATTTCACCATTACATAACAACCCAGGTTTCCTAATAAGCATTCTCACAACAAAAAGTAAAAGTCAGTCCTAGCCCCCTGAAAAGTGCTCTTGAAATATACCCATGCTTCAATCACTTTTTTTGGAGTAACATTTTTACATGCTTACCTGTCTTAGGTGGATACCAAGCCCTTTGGGGATTGGGCGGTATAGAAATCCCATACATACATACATACATACATACATACATACATACATACATACATACATACATACATACATACATACATACATACATACATACAAGGCCCTAATTTGTTAGTCAGTCTAAAATGTAATGGACCAAAGTCTTCCCTTTATACCCAGGTACCACAATAAGCTGGCAGTAAGTGGGATGTGGATAAACATGCTCCAATGCCAGCCTCATGTGCACACTTTGCTCCTTCTTCCATTCCTCCTCTCCCCTCCCCTTCCTCACATGAAGACTGCTAGCTAGAAATTTACAAAGCTGCACCAAATCCAACAGAATTTAATGGGTGGTGAAGGGTATACCACTGATTAGGGACTGAATACAATGAAAGCTAGCATTGACTTAATACAATTCAAGCTAGCATAAGATGAGGTAAGTCAAATCACATGCCTGCACTTATCATGGGTAGCCACAGTTACGTGTTGTGGGTTTTCCTAGCTGTGTCGCTATAGATTGGTAGTTTTTGCTCTTAATGTTTCGCCCATATCTATGGCTGGTATCTTCAGAGGCATGTCACTGAGAAAAATATCTTACCATGATATGTCTCTCAAAATGCCAGTCACAGATCTGGGCAAAACATTAGGAGCGAAAATTACCAGACCACAGCCATGCAGCTTGGAAAATTTACAACAACCAGTTGATTCAAGCTGTGAAAGCTTTGACAATGCATTAATTAGAGTTAGTTTCCAATTGGGATACTCTGTAGGAGACGGGAGGGGAAAAACAGGAGGAGCAAGGTTCTAACAAGTTGGGCTCTCACCCTCTTTAATGTCTGAATTCTGCCATAGATTGATTTATTTATTCAGGCTATTTCTTTGTCGCCTCTCAAAAGTCCTGCTGGAGGCAGCTTACAATTAAAATCACTACAATACTAAAAACAAGTCATTGGACATAAATGATGTAAGAACTAGTTATAGACCATTAAAAATCATAGACCATTAAAAAGATAAGATAAAAACCACTAATTAAAGGCCGTGGTATAGAGATATGTTTTTACCGAGTCAAAGATAGTGAGTTCCAATCTACCCTGGGACTCTGAAATAAATCCCTTTCTGAAAGTTTGACAAAAACTGAGCTTTGACTCTCAAACATACAGTAGAATATACCAATAAAAGCAACAGGCTTTATCGAAAAGATTTTTAAAAAGGTTCAGGCTTAAGTAGAAAGCAAAGGACAAGCAGATGCAATAAAATAATGGGCAATCCTATCCACAAGCAGGGAGCCTGGCTGTGGTGCCTTGGCTGTGCTCAGTCACAACCCCAAAGAGACAGCACAGGGAAGTCAAAAATTCTCCCTGCCACCAAAAAGCCTCTATGTAGCTGAACAGACTTACGTGACTCAAAAGGGTTGCATGAGTCCGAATTGGCTGGCACAGGCATAAACCGGTTAATGGCCAGGAGGAAGCCAACTAATTTTAGCTCCAACCCAGCCATGCCCCTGGACCACCCCCACAGTGTTGGTGAAACTGGCTGGGGTGCTGGGACACTGGTGTAGAGTCCCGCACTGCAGGAAACCAGTGGCATCTACACTCTGGCATTTCACTTGTCTACCAGATGCCTTGGGCAGGGTGTTTCCTCCATTGGAAGCCCACACCACTTCCACTATCAGATTCAGACCCCCACCCCCACCCCTGATGGGGCTCAAAATCCTGCTTCTGAACATACATTTACACATGTGAAGGCAAGAAGGTCACAACATCTTCAAATTAGCATAAGTAACAAAGCAGCAAATAGGAGATGCAACAAGACAGTTCCATTATTGGTCCTGATGATATTATTTGGCCATGCTTGGAAAAACGTGCCAGATTAGATGGGGGGGCATCAATCACATCTGACTTATAGGCGATGTCAAAGGGTTTTCAAGGCAAGAGACATTCAGAGATGGTTTGCCACTGCTTGCCTCCATGTCACAATCCTAGTATTCATTGGAGCTCTTATTAGCTTCTGAGATCTGATGAGATCAGCAAATCTAATGCAGCAAATCTGTTTTTCTCCTCCCAGAGAAGAAATATGGGCATTTACCTCTTGTCCCATAGGTGGAAAAGTAGCTAGGGGGAAAATGGCCACAAAGAAAAACATTAAGAGGCTTTTTTTCACCTCTCCCCCACACCTCCGCCCACTGAACTTGTCCTTTTAGGAATGAAAGCAAATGGTACAAATACCTTAATGAAATAAACACATGCTTAAACAAATAAACACGTTCAAGATGTAATTTCAAGGGCGAGGAAAAAAACACATGCATCTGCAAGCCATGTCAAATTTGGACCTCAGGGAATCTTCTTATAGTCATCTGGCTCTACTTCTTAAAGGAAAGAAGGAATCCAAGTTTGGTTTTTTGGGAAGTTTTTTTTAATTTACAGTCTGAGATTTTTATTTTTGATAATGAATCAGAATGTGAAGTAGGAGTGAGAGTACAGGATGACTCTTCATTCATTCGGAACTGTGAGATTTTTTTTTCTCTTTGTAAGTCCATACAGTGAATTCTCCTTTACAGAATGTTGCTAGAACCAATTAATATTTTCCATTTATTTGTTGCTTCAGAGTATTCAAAAGGTTTCCCATATATTAGCTCAATAACACTGAAATTAGTTTATTGCAGGTGGGAGTGGATGCTGAAGGCTATGTAAATGGCTTCATAAAGCTTTGTCATTGCTGAGACAAGACTTGTGGTTGCTTGGAAGTGGACTACAAACAGCCTTACTGCAGAAAAGAAGGCACAATCTAATTTATGTTGTACAAAATGGGGTTTTTCCAGGGCAAATACACTGTCCCTTTCTTTCTATTCTGTGCTTGCCCAAAAAGCAAATTACAACCTCTCACATACAAAGCCTGCATTATGCCTGCTCAAACCTTCTTTCAAACCAACTTGCAGCACAAACCTGTGGCTGCCGACCCAAGAGTAAATTCCAGATATACCTGAGACTTCATTCCTAACAGTGCACAGGATTCATGTTTTATCCTCCTCCTGCATAACCTCCTTCATATTATGGACATTTCCAAATGGCATACACCCACCACTCTTCCTTGATTCCGAATGCAGAAAGATAGCATTAGAAAGGGTTATTATGGATACTGCTTTTCAGGATTATTCTACACCACAGGATCGCTGTATAATAAATACATAGATGTGTTATTAATTTCTTGCCTACCATCTACACATTTTCCTGCAGAGTTGTGTTTGTGTTGTCCAGGTTTCACATTTCACAACGCATAACTCCTGTTTAGAAATTACATCCTTAGTAGTGTGACCAGATACATACAACCGCCATTTCGTCTGCAAGGGAAAAAGTTTGGATTTTCTGCCTCAGTACACCTTTTCCACATGAATTCAGAGTCTGGTACTACATGTTCTGAAGCTGGAATATATGCATGTTTTCCCTTTCAGATTGTGATCATGCATATTAGGAAGATCATGTATGTTGTTCCATATGTATCATCAAAATCGCAGATATACAAATAACAACATTTTAATCTTCCCACATATGGTATATAACTGCAGTATGGAATGTAATTATATGAGAGGTATTTAGTGGATATTGCCTATGTTTTCTTAATAGTTGTTAACATAATGTACCCTCTTTCTATCTGATGGTCACATGCTTTTTCATAATGTTATGGCTTGGTCTCTATTGCTATACCATCTAACCTTTAAAAATCACATTTCCATGTTTAACACTTCATGAACCTTTTCTTTATTTTACTAGTTCTTTTGATGTCACGCATTCCACCATCCAAGCCAGAGTACACGTATAAACCTCCATACAGCTCTAAAAAGATGCATATCTACAAGAAAAACTATTTAAAATAGTAAACACCATAAAAGTGTAATTTCCTCTTCCAGAAAAGTCAGACAACCCTTTTGTTTAGAGGGGTTCCTTCCACTTTTTTTTGCCACCCTTCTCCTGCACTGATATACACATTTATCTAGATGTCTTTAACAGAAGAAAAACACAACTGTCTCCATACAGAATAACTGTTAACATAAATGAAGAAGAATTTGGATTAATACCCTGCCTTTCTCTCCTATAAGGAGTCTCAAAGTGGCTTCCAAACTCCTTCCCTTCTTCTCCCCACAACAGACACCTTGTGAGATAGGTGGAGCTGAGAGAGTTCTGAGAAAACTGTGACTAGCCCAAGAAAACTTAGCAGGCTTCATGTGAAGGAGTGGGGAAACAAATCCAGCTCACCAGATGAGAGTTCACCATTTCTAACCACTACACCATGCTGGCAATCCTATAGACTATTATTTATTGATGATAAATCACAGCACCAGAATCAACGGGGGCCGTAATTGCGGCAGGGGAAGGTTGCTTGCAAATCCCCAGCAGCAAGGCAAGCACGCACAGGCGAGTTGCAGGCAGAACCCCCGGTCTCGCATGATTGAAGCGGCGGGATGTGAAACGCGACTTGAAGAAGGTCCCTCAACCCCCTCCCCTTAAAAAAAAAGCGCAGCACATACAGTCTGACCCTCCTTGTTTGGTCGAGACAAAATCGGCCATCCCTCCCTCTGTTTCAAGGGTTTTGGGAATTGCTATTTATTTGTTATATTATTGTCGCAGCCCTGGCGGGTGTGGGCAGGGGATCACATCTTTGGAGAGGCCGAGCCTGCGAGCCGGACCTCTCCGCGGTTAGGGGCCTCATTAAGAGGCTTGGGGTTGGGCGGGCTCATGGCGCAGGCCGCGGTGCCTTGCAATCGAGCCCGACACTCCAGCAGGAAGGGGTATCACGAAGGGGCTTGCACCCTGGTGGCATCCTTAACTTCCTGTCCTATCCCCCACTGGGCAGGGACGGTCTGGGTCTCAGCAAGGGTGCTGTCCCAATGCTTGATATGCCCTCTTGCCTCCCCCAGCTTCCAGCAGTTGAATAAAATGGGCTGCGGCCCAATTCCATTCCAGCCACGGAGTTATGTTGTTATTGGGTGTAGTTAATATGATTTGCAACTGAGAAGCTCTGAACATCTGCCCACAAATAGAATAGTATAGCGAATAATATGCTGAACTTAGGTTTGGCCCATTCTGCACAGTAAACGTATAACAGTCGTGATTGCAGTCGTAACAAAGGAACCTGCTTTCCTGTTTTCACGTTCACATGCATTCTGTGTAGGCAGCAATTGGAGCCCATGGAAACAATTCAGGTTACTGTCATGCCTTTGCATGAACATGCTTCTCTTTTTTTTTTAATTACTTGCCACACATACGTAGCTACACAGGCCTGCACAAATGAACCGCCACAGCCATACTGATGTCCCACAATATGACCAGCTGCACCAGCGTAGCTACGTAGATGCAAGCCACCAAAAAAAAAATTAAAAGGAAAAGGGGCCTCCCTGCAATGGCCAGGCAATGGCAGGTAGCTTCTCCCTCACCATGGAGGAGGGGGTGGAAGGGAGACAAATACAGTGCCTCCTGCCTGGCCATTCACTCGGGAGCAGCTCCAACCCTGAATTTTTCAAAGAAATTGCTTGTTTGGCAATGTAAAAAAAAAAAACCGGTTGGGAGAAATAAAACAGGGCAGACTTGTTTTGGATCTGTGCAAAGTCCCTCCCAAAAAACAGGTGATATAGTGTCCTACACCCATGTTTCTTGGCATGGGCTTTGAGACCTTAGTTCGAATCATTGTTTGCTAGCGGTTGTAAGCTGGACAAGTCACTCTGTCTCAGAATTGTCATAAGGGCAAAATGGGATGACTTTAGCTAGGGTTATCTGAGCTTCCTGCAGAAACAGTAAAACATAAACATGAAAAATAAATATCATGCCATTGTGCTTGAGAAATAAGAAAGGCAACTAAAATATATGGAGTATAATATTTCAGAATATTATTGTTGGCAGTTTTTAAAGACAGTTTATTATTATTTGCAGATGTTTGATTTGTAGTTAATGTGACCAATGTGCAGTAGGTTTTACATTTATTCCAACCTTTAAAAGAAGACGAATTTTAACAGAGCTATATAACTTGTAAAATGATAAATAAGAATAGCTTTATATAATTCAGAATGTGACAAAAGTTGACTCATCTTTTTTTATATATACATATATGTAACCTTTGCCTTTTTTAATCCATAAAGGCTTTTTCCTCTACATTTTGTTACATCTATTTTTACGTTGTGTTACTTTTAAAATATAACATTAATTTTTAAAAATATATTTTGTGTTGCTAAGGCAGACCTTAAGAGCCTAAGGCAGAAGCATTCTGGTCCTATCCCCAGAATTCCAATTTCAGAAAGGAAAAATACAGGCACTTGCAGTCCTGAAAAGCATAACTCAGATTCTGGACCACCACCTCAAATAAACACAGAGGTCAGTTGGCTTTTCTAGAGCAATTCTTCTAACCCAGTTCTTGCCAGGGCTACAAATGTTCTTCCAGTCACATGCCTCTCCTATCCCAAGTATAAATTGTGGGAAAGTGATGTCATCAAGAAATAAATTTAAAGACATAGCCTGGTAGAGAGCAAATGATGAACAGTGCCAATAAAGGAGCAGGGAGAGCAGGCACCTTATTTTCCATAAGTTAATCACAAGCTATGCATGTAAATAACTAATAAACCAGGAAATAATTTCAGTCTTAAATAATATGCCGTTAATCACATTGCTCTTTTCTCCATTTGCAGTTTGTATACAGAGTGGGATATACCTATTTTCGAACTTTCAAAATTCAGTATCAATTAAAAAACAAATAACAAATAAGAACAAATAAAAAACAAATAAGAATCCTCAGGCATATTCAAGCCTACCAAATTTATTGCAGAATTTTTTGTTATTCTTTAAGTTTACATTCTTTGATTTATTATGAGCCTTTAAGGTGCCCCGGGACTCTTATTTTGTTTTCGATGCAATCAACTACACATTTCTATCCCATGAAATTAATGACAACGTTATAATTTCATCTTTAAAAACAGAGCCTAATTACTAAAGGAAGGACAATGCAATCATCTCACCTCTTTGAAACACAGCTTCTCCCCGTAGTACAGTGTTGCCGTCAATGGTCACCTCTGCTTTTACTGTAACCTCTGGTGGGCTGTTCTTCAGCAGAGCTACTCCAATACTCATACTAGTTCCAGGTCTGAAGGTCAAAGGAGCTGTCAACAAGTATCTAGGCCTAAAAAACAAAAAGAATCTAAATCAAAGGTATGGATCACCATGTGATTACTGAAGCTGTTGCCTTACAAAAGAAAGAACAGAATTAATAAGTGTTTTCTGTGTTCACTAATCTGAGGCTAAACTCACACCTGGATGCAGCCAAATTATTTGGTGAGGGGATTGTTGGCTATATAACTCTAGGTCTAGCAAGTATCTAAGGAGATCAAGGGAGTGCTAACGACATGGCACCAAGTCTGGAAACTTAAAAATTTGTCCATCTAATTAGTAAACTCCAGAAGGAACAAATCCGTTCACAAGGCCCCTGTCCTGAAATATGCAAAACTATAGCTTTGGGACCTACCATAGGGAATCCAGCATCTCTCACCACCACCACCCTCTTTCTGTAATCACAAGCACTAAAGTGGATTAGCCCACTGAAGAGCTCGGCCACCCAAACTCTTGAGATTAGCAAGATGTCTCACGAATTAGCTGAGCTGCGTTTAATAAGTGCCCTGTACTCGAAAGCACAGAACTCTCTGCACTCTTTGGACCGGATCGTGCATCCCAAATAAATCCGCTTTGCAGAGATGTCGCAGCGAAATCGGGCCTTCTGTTGACTGGCAACGAGCTGGGGACGAAGCCAACACTCAGCCCTGCTTTTCTCACGTTCCCTTCTCCCACCCATTCTCTTTCAATCCATACCCGGCGGCGGCGACCCATGAAATTGTCAAAAGGCACAAGACGAGATGGGTGGAGGAGCTCTGCTGAGAGCCCCTCCGAGCGGCATGAGCAGAGCTTGGCCACAACGGCATCCTGAGACTGGAGCTTGCAATCCGCTTTGCAGAGATGTCGCTTCGTGCCTTTCTTTCCACAGCCTTAGCTCAGAAGCAGGGAGCAGGGCGTCAGTAGGGGCAGGGAAATACGCCCCTTATGGCGAGGGAGCGGCAGCTTCTTCCCAAAAGAAAAAGCTCCACCCCGCGATTCCTATATTGCACCGTGTGTGTGTGTGTGTGTGTGTGTGTGTGTGTGGAGGAGGAAGGGGGGGGGTCTTCTACACTCTGCTGCGCTACTCGCGGGGTGAGGGTATCTCCACTCACATAACCTCCCCCCTTCCGACCTATTGCAAGAAGTACGCTGTTACCGATCCTCCCGCGCAGCTCAGAACTATCTACCCTTCCGCAGAAACCTATATTTTGGGCAAAAAGGGCAAGGAGTTTTTGCTCTCGTAAACAAATTTCCATGGTGTCTCTGAGTCAGAGATGGAGCAAAATAGCCTCCAGCAAAACCGAAGGGTGTTGCCTCTTGGCTGGCTTGCCACATAAGTGAGAGGCATCGAAGTACAAAATGTGCCAGAAGGGCATAGAAGAAGATGATGTTATAAAGTCACCACCAAACTACACAAATTGTGCTACCTTCTGTCTGACTCGCACATAGACAATGCAGCATTATAGCCTATTCTGCTGCCCCCAAGTGACCCATAATAAAGCTCCACAGGTCACATTTATATGGTAACAAAAATACTTAACTACATGAGTTTCCCACATCACAGTGATTTCATAGACCAAGTATTTGGGCCATTGAATCATACAAATTGTTGGGATAGGGTAAAAGCCGGAAGCAGCAGGAACGGCCCGGAACCCGCATTAAACAAGTTAGAGGACCACAAAAAACTGTGGCATGCATTAGATCAGTAGTTCCCAAACTTATTTGGCCTACCACCCCCTTTCCAGAAAAAAATATTACTTAGCGCCCCCTGGAAATTAATTTTTTAAAAATTTTAATAGCAATTAAACAGAAAGATATATCTATTAATGTTTCTACCTGTGGCCATCACCGCCCCCCTGGATCGCTGCAGCACCCACCAGGGGGCGGGGGCGCCCACTTTGGGAATCACTGCATTAGATGCACTCCCGGATTACAATCTAGATTCTAGAATGAAAAATGCAGAGGCAAAATGCCTCCAGAACAGCAAAAAAAAAAAGCCCCTAGCTGTTTTCTGGCTATTAAGGCATTTTGGCCCGGAACGGGGTAAGAGACACAGGTTGTCTCTGTGATTTTTGTTCTAGATTGTAGTTCTGGAGTGCCTCTAATGCATGCCACTGTCTGTTGTAGTCCTCTAATTTCTTTAGTGCCCGTTCTGGCCCATTCCAGGCCATTTTCTGGCTCCAAAGGCATTTTGATTTTGGCCCGAAACGGGGTAAGAGAGGTAGGTTGGTTCTGTGTTTTTTGTTCTAGGTTGTAGTTCTGGAGTGCCTCTGATGCATGCCACTGTTTGTTGTAGCCCTGTAGTTTGTTTAATATCTGTTCCGGGCCATTCCGGGCCATTTTCTTGCTCCAAAGGCATTTTGGCCCAGAACAGAGTAAGACAGACAGGTTGTCTCTGAGTATTTGGTCTAGATTGTAGTTCTGGAGTGCCTCTAATGCATGTCACTTTTTGTTGTGGTCCTCTAATTCGTTTAATGCTTGTTCCAGCCTGTTCCAAACCGTTTTGAGCCATTTTCTGGCTCCGAAGGTATTTTGGCCCGGAACGGGGTAAGAGAGACAGGTTAGCTCCGTGCTTTTTGTTCTAGGTTGTAGTTCTGGAGTGCCTCTAATGCATGCCAGTTTTTTTTTTTTTTTTGGTCCTCTAACTCGTTTAATGCCAATTCTGAGCTGTTCTGGGATTTTTTGCTGTTTTGGAGGCATTTTTTGACTGGAAAGGGTTAATAAATGTGTGTTTTCTCTGCATTTTTTTGTTCTAGATTGTAGTTTTGGAGTGCATGTAATGCATGTCACAGTTTTTTGTGGTCCTCTGTTTAATGCCCATTGTGGGCTGTTCTAGCTTTTACTCCATCCCCAAATTGCCTCTTAAAATGTAATAGGAACTATGCTGGATCAGTCCAACAATCTTAACCTAGCATCATAGGTCTCAAAGAGGTTCAGGGAAGTCTCATTAGCAAGAGGAATTCACAACTCATATCTGACAAAGGGAACTTTGAAAGCATGTGAATCTCTAAGGTGGGCCCCCCAGTATGGTGCCTGAGGGTGCCATGGTGCCCACTGACACCTTTACTGCTACCGGCCAGGTGTTTTCAGAAAATGGTCAGGGCCAGGGCAAGCTTTTGTCTAGCAAAGTTTCTGATTGGCTTTTGGAGCTTTGATTGGCTGTGAAGATTTTTGAAAGCATTGCTTTGGTATCAGTTGCTCCCACAGCACAAGGTTCTTCATTGTGGGACAGTGGGACTGAAGGTAAGCTGCAGCAACCATGATTTTATTAACTAATTTATGAATACATTTATATTGCTCTTGGTTCAAGGCAGTGACTGCTTCTGCTTCCTGAGGCAGCCATTTTGTCTAAGCACTGTAAACAGAGAATCCTGGATGTAGCAAGCAATGATGTTTGCAGGTTAGCCTGTTACTGGGGACACATCCATGTATAATGAATATTGTTCCTGTAATGATTATGGCAAGCTATGGAATAAATACGCTGAAGAAATGGTGTGACAAAAACAAAAACTGACTGGGAGCTCATTCCATTTTCTACTCTCAGGATTTTGGCACCAGCATCATTCATAATAACAGCTGTTACCATGTGGATTACTGAAGAGACTTTCTGTTTTAGGGATTATTCTCTGATTCTACAGAGAACTTCATGTGTCTAGTATTGATTCAATTTGCTATGTATTGCATGTCACATATTAAAATTCATTATTCACTTATGTGCTTGTATCAAAAATATTAGAGCCTATAGCAACCTGGGTATAGCGACTGTGGACAGTCTTTGTCCTTTGTCTCTTACAACATAGGTAAAACATATAAAATACATTTAAAGTGTAAAAACCAACTTTTAAAATCACAATGCAAGACTGCTAATGAATTTAAACAAATGTAGTCGCAAATAAGACTGTTTTCAACTGCCTACTAAAGATCAAAAGTGAGAAGGTCAGATATAACTCCCTGGGCAGATTGTTCCATACCTATGGGGCTGCAACTAAAAGGGCCCTCCCTTGTGTACCTTCCATATAAGCTTATTTGATTGATGGATCAGTCAGAAGAGCCACTCTCTTAAATCCCAGGCATATGGGGAAAAAAGTCCTTCAGATACCCTTCTTCCAAGCTTTAAAGTTCAAAACCAACACCTTGAATTGGGCTCAGGAGTGGATCAGGATATCAGGGTCACATAGCTTCAGCCTCTGAACACTCTTCAAGGGTAGTCCCAAGTACAGCACACTATAATATTTCAGTCTAGATATAACTAAGGCATGGATCACTATGACTAGATTAGACTCAGTAATGGAAACAGTTGACAAACCAACTAAAGCAGGGCAAAAACAATTCAAACATTAAAAGTCACCTGATTTTCTAAAGTAACTTTTGTGATGAGTAGCGCTCCCAAGCTGTGAACATGGCTTTTCATAATCCCATCCAAAACAGGAGCAATCTTGAATCCCAAGTCTGCCTTACTGCTAACCCAGAGAATCTTGTCTTGTCAGGATTAACTTTCAGTTTGTTCACCCTCATCCAGTCCATTACTATCTCCAGACAGTGTTGTTGGGTGTCTAACTCCCTACTATACAATGAGGAATCAAAATTGTAAATTATTTGTTGATATCTGCAGTTTTTCTAAATATTTCCTCCTTAACACCATACATCCCTGGAATAATATTTCTATTTTTAACCTGACAATAAGTCATTACTTTACTGGTTCTCTCACCAGATTCTCAAAAGAATTGTTTGAATCAGGTTAAATAAAATTCTAACTTTTTGGTTGTGCAACTTATTGGGTGTATAATTTATTGTTAACATTAGATTTTTGTACATTATTGATATTGTTCTGGAGAAGTATTCTGAAAGAATTTCATGAAGCAATCTTGCAATTTATTTTCAAATTGTAGCAAAAATTTATTCTGAGATTTTTTTTGTAGAAACATGAACAGTTATAAAGCCTTGAATGTTATTTTTTTTAGTGGGCCATAGCATAATTAAGAATCTTTATCATTAATTCCAAATACTTACAAATATGTTCTCTTAGAAGTTCAACAGACTGTTTATCACATAAGGTGGAGGTACTCCAGGGCTCTTCAAAATGAGAAAACCACAAGACAGGATTTTTGGAGGTAAAAAAAAAGTCCCTGTGGGCTCAAAATAGCACAGCCTCCAAGGATGAGTACTCTCACAACAGGATTCAAATTAGCAAACAACCCAGACCTATCAGATCTCCATGGGGAGTAGAGGCAGTCAGCGACAGAGGAAATTAAGTCAGTCTATTTCCCTCCATTGCCAAAGCACAGCCACAAGGCAGCAAAGAGGCGCCTCCCACTTGGAAGAGTAATGTGTGCCCAGACACTGAGAATTGGACTAATCTGCAGCCAAAGAGGAGAGGAAAGAGGACAACTCCCAAGATGATTCAGCAAGGGTGTTCCAGGGTGAGCACTATCAAAGACTATTGAAAAAAAGTAGACATTACTTTCAGCTACCAGATTTGGGGATGCTGAACTATCTGCTCCCTCATCAGCTTCAGTTTACCTGGATGCCAGAAGTTTCAAGCAGTTATCTGAGCCCATCTTGGCGTGCCTCTTTTTAGATTTTTTCAATTAGGTGCTAAAAGTAAAATGGCCATCCCCTGGCAACAGAATGTCTTCGGGCATGATCCCCAAAAATTATACCCTATCCAAGGAGGCAAGAGAAGACCTCAAAGTGCTTTTGGTTCATGCCCCGGTCATTGCATTCCACTCTGGTGCAATCTTATCTAAAGATGGCAAAGACATCTGAAAGGATCCTTTGGATCACAAAAATGAATCTGCTGTTAAGAAAGCATTCAAGACGGCTTCCTTGGACATCAGAGCTTCTGTAGTCTGTATCAAATTTTGACAGAGCAACTGTCATTTGGGCAGACGATCTCTTGTAAGACCCTGATGTGGATCTATCAATGTTAAGGAGATCACTGTTGAGGATCCAGAGGAACACACAATTTGCTGCAGAAGCCTCTCAGGATGCTATGCAATTCTGTGCCTGGGCTCAAACAGCCACTGTGCTTGTTTTCCAGAATTCATGGCTCAAGAACTGGGAGGTCAATTTCCTGACGAAATCTAATCTATCAACTCAAATGTCTTCAGAAAGACTACTCTTCTGGAAGTCCACTCTAGAAAAGGTCTTAATAGAGACAAAAGAGTAAAATGCTCTCCTCAACTTCTTTCTCAGCAAAAGACCAAGACCAGGGAAGCAAAAGTTACAGTTCCTTTTGCTCCTGTTTATCATTCAAAGTAAGGGAACACAAAGGCTTCAGATCTTCAAGTCCAAGCTACTATACAGCCAAAAATCAGGGCAGACATTTTTATGCAAGTAAGTGGAATACGCTGCCTTGAAGTATGGCGGAGTTCGCTTCTTTGGGGGTTTTTAAAAAGAGGCTGGATGGCCATCTGTCAGGAGTGCTTTGACTGTGTGTTGAGTGTTCCTCCATGGCAGGGATTGGACTGGATGGCCCTTGTGGTCTCTTCCAACTCTATGATTCTATGGCCCCTTCCGCACACGCAAAATAATGCATTTTCAAACCACTTTCACAACTGTTTGGAAGTGGATTTTGCCATTCCGCACAGCTTCAAAGAGCACTGAAAGCAGTTTGAAAGTGCATTATTCTGCATGTGCGGAATGAGCCTATGATTCTAAGTTGGATAGGAGCACCACAACCAAGAACCTCTCAGCCTGACTGCACAATAGGAGGCCACCTGATACACTTTGGCTCATTCCGCACATGCAAAATAATGCACTTTCAAACTGCTTTCAGTGCTCTTTGAAGCTGTGTGGAATAGCAAAATCCACTTCCAAACAGTTGTGAAAGTGGTTTGAAAACGCATTATTTTGCGTGTGCGGAAGGGGCCTTTGTTCACCTACTGAAGGTCATTCACAAAATCAGACAGGAGAGGGCCACAGTAATATCAGTAGTCTCTCACTGGCCATGGAGGCCATGGTTTTTGGACATAGTAGCCCTAGACCAGAGACCCCTCTGGAGATTGCTGCCTTGCTTGAACCTTTTATCACATGGTCCAATAGTACATACAGACCCAACCTGGCTTCAGCTAGCAGTACAGTTGTTAAAAGGGTAGATTTGGAGAATATAGGTCTGCCTGGTGAAGTAGTTGAAGTCAAGATTCAAGTTCATAGAAACTCAACCAGGAGATGTACAGCTCTCTATGATTGACCTTTAAAAATAGGCACAGAGTGAAAATGTCAGTCCACTGTCTCCCTCTGACAAGGACATTATGCTTTTTTTGTTTGATGGATGGAAACTTCGTCTGTGATCAGATACCTTGAAGAGGCAGGTCGTCACATTGGCAGAAGTGTTAGGTGGGAGATGTTTCCAGTATCTATCAAAGAACAACCTAATCAGGAAGTTCATAAAAGGTGCAATGCCGCTAACCCCACCAGCAATACACAGGGTCCCCACCTGGAAGTTAGGTAAAGTGTTGCATACATTGACCAAAAAACTGTTCCAAAAAGTGGGCATTAGTTTTCTGACATGGAAAGTGACTTTCTCATGGTTATCACATCAGCTAGGAGAATTTCAGAGCTGGTCGTCCTCTCCATCAAGAAAGAATTATGTACTTTCTATGAGGACTCAGTGGTCCTTAGAACATCTTAATTTGTACCAAAAGTAAACTCTACCTTTCACCTGAATCAGCTGGTGGTGCTGCCATCTTTCTGTCCAAAATTGTTGGTACATCCTAAGGAGTAGCATACCTTGGCTGTACGTAGACTAGAGCATTAAAAATTTACATCCACAGAACTGCGATGATCAGTCACTTTGTTTCTGCTCTACAAAAAGAACAATTTGAAGTGTAAGGCTTCAACTGCCCACTGGGTCAAACTGTGCATCAAAGTGCATATGAATCACAAGGTCTTCAGGTCCCTGGTCAGATAATAACCCACATGACCAGAGAAGCAGCAATATTGGCAAACTTCAGCACCAGATCCCCAGGAAAAAAGATCTGCAGGGTGGCGACATGTTCATTCTACACAACGTCACTACAGGCTGGACCAACATACTTCAGTTGAGGTGGCCTTTGAGAGGAGAGCCTTATAGCAAGTGGTGTTGCAAGACATCTAAAGTATGCTCATGTTTTGCCATCTGTCCCCCCCCCCCCACACACACACACATATATCCCGGTTATTTAACTCTGGTATATAACCAGCTTGGATAACTGAGCCCCACTAGTGAAGAATGACACATAGGACTTACTGTGAAGGTGTCTTCTCTTCAGTGGGGTGAAGTCATCCGCTTTCTCACCTTGTCTGCAAAAGGTCTGTGGAAGCACAGACTAAGTGTGGAGCAGGGCTTTTGTATAATTGGAAGGGATGTCCTCCTGCAGTCCAGGAGAGTCTGCAAAAAATTTCATAGCCCTGTCTTGAACAGCTGGGGATGTGACCTAATGAGCTTGGATGACTTTACCCCATGGTAAGTCATTCAACCTTCAGCATGTAGAAGAAGCAAAAAGTGGCAGAAGTATGAGCATGTAAAGGAAAACAAAAAAGGAAAAAACCCAAAATAAATTGAATTAAGGATCATATTTATATATATATTTGGCCGATATTTGTTTAGGGGCATTTGTGAATACAGTTGTTGCTGCCCAGGGATCTATGATGAGAAACTGGCAGTAAAGTAGATTGAGTCCTCCTTGCATGAGAAGCTAAGCAAGCGTGATTCTAGCTGCTACATATAGGAACAGGAAGCTGGAAATCACATAAAGAGTGTTCTAAAAGAAGAGCTGGATACAAGAAAGTGAAAATCTTTCATTATGAATGGTGGTTTTGAAAGTTTTGTAAGCAATTTCGGCTGCCTGTAAATGTTCCACATAAATAATAAATATACCAGGCAGGCAAGCTAAAGCAAGTGTGGCCTGGCTTCAGGTATGTGTGGTCTTCTAAATTGTAATCCTAAAATCCTAGCTTTCCACTGACAAGTTTAAAACAAGGGAACATATGGATTTCTTTCTTTACATTGTAATGGTCTTTTTTAAATGTAAAGTTTACTTAAAAATACATCTACATTACTAACAAAAACCTTTCCATCCCATCAACTCGCCCTCTTCCCTAGACCTAAACAAAAGATAGGGGACAGCAGTGGGACTTTTTAACAGTTCTCGCCAGTAGAGGGCTGAAGTGTCCCAGAAAGAAACAAAAAGCTATAACAGCTCAATCCTGGGTGTAAGCCCCGCTGAATAACCGGTCTGCAGCTTGTAAATATCTTAAAATAGAATTCAGGATGTGTTGAAGATGTAGTTAGATTAAATGACAGTGGAAAAGGGGGGAAGGTTTCAAGTTACAACAAAGGCTAGTGGAACAAAGAAGCAAAAGGACATTTTCCCTTTGAGAATATAAAAACAGCTAATCATATGCTTCTCCAGCACCGAATTGTTCTACTCTAAATTGTTCACAAATCCCTTCTAAGGCAAAGAGCAGGAAAAAGACAATCCTTATATTAATGAAGATGAAGATAAATTTAGGTGATACACTAAGTAAAGTGACCATAGAAGCCAAATTGAGTAATATTACCTAGTGGTTAGAAGGTAAACTGTCCTGAAGGAAAAAATTAATATCTTTACAAGATATTTGGCAATTATGCACAGACATTGTGATTAAAATATTACAGGAGACTTTATTTCAAATCTAAAACCAGATACTTAACCAATTAACAATTTTATGAAAAGATATGTATTATTATAAGCCACCTACAATTACATTTTCTTCATATCAGCAGTTCAGTTGTACATTTTTAAAGTATAAGGAAGATGAACAGAGTCCTCTGGAAAGGGTTAGATAAGATTGCATCTGTTTATCCATTAAGCAGGAAACACATCCATCGGTTAATTTATTCTTTATTATTATTTATTATATTACATGTATACCCTGCCTTTTTCTGGAAGACTCAAGACGGCTATGATAATTTTGATAATTATGATAATTTTATTCAAATCATACTAAAATTGGCACTATCAACTGAATAAGTGTGGACTTAGTTTTATTGCACTTGTACTGAACTGTGGTGGAAAAAAAAACAATACTGTGTTTCTATCCTTTGAAGGAGTGTTGAAGCAGAGACACATACAAAAACAAATTACCGGTAGTATTAATTTGAAATTCATTGCAACATATTTTAAAATAAATTCAGACAAAATATACCAAGCTGATCTGGGAGAAAGGTACTGGTAATTCAGAAACTGAAATGCTTAAAAACCCTTTAAAAGTTTTAAATGAATCATTGATCCACTGAGGCAAACTAGTAATTTAGAGCCAAATTCAGGAGTGGGAACCCACCAAACAGGTGTAGAACAAAAAACAGCAGCATGTGATTTTACAAAGGGAATATGCAAGGTGAAGAAGGGGTCACCATTTTCCCCTCTTTCAGCTCCTACTACCCCATCTGCTTCTCTTCCAGTGGGGTGACCAAGTGGGTTTGTCATGTGACTACGGATAAATGGCTGGGGAAGATAAATACTACTGATAAATGACTGGGCAAAAGCATGGGGGGAAAAGTCACTATGTATCTTTAGAAAGTGGTGTTCGAAGTCTACGGGGCTGCTCAAATGCACTGAACTTTGTGAAAACATTTTAATGGACATCAATAAATTATATCTATGTTGCATGCCATCAGATGATTTCATGAAAAGCAGCCATTTCTGTTGCTAGTATAATTTTGAATAGAATGATATGGTCTATGGAAAATCAGGGTAATGCAATCCATTTCAGCATGACAAAAATGCCCATTCACCTATGAATAGTAAGTGTCTCTAGTGTGTATTTCTTTAAATCAATTAAATACATGCCTGCTGGCAAAAGAGTCTGATCCTGAAGTAATACTCTCTTCATAAACACTGCTCTGAGAAATCACTTTCTTGAGTGACTATATATATATGATGGGACCTGGAGATTTTCCCAAATTACAATCAGGGACGTAGGTATAGATTTTTTATGGGGGGTTCGGGGGTGGGGCCACACCCCCACCCACCCCTAGGGCATGGCCACACCTTCCCAAGCCCCGCCCTTGGCCTAGCGCTTATAAAAGCAGTTCTCCGAGGCCAGGGATGGCAGACTCCCCTGCCCTCCCCTACCCCCCACCAGCTGGGCTCCCAGTCGGCAGCCGGCAGTTCCTTCTGCCCTCCCCTCTGGGCAGAGGCATAGAGGGAAAATGGAGCCCGGTGCAAAATCTGAGTTTTGCTCCCCCCTCCCCCCGACAGCCTCTGTGATGCTGGAATCCACCCCCAAACAGCATCACTTTCAATGGTGTTTAAACTATAGAGCCTAAATTCTCCTTTTAAACCCACCTTAAAGGGAAAATCTGGGGTCCCTAGTTAAACAACATTGAAAGTGATGCTGTTTGGGGGTGGATTATGCCCCACCCTAAAACAGCATCACTTTCAATGTGGCGTAGTGGTTAAGAGTAGGTGCATTCTAATCTGGAGGAACCGGGTTTGATTCCCTGCTCTGCCACTTGAGCTATGGAGGCTTATCTGGGGAATTCAGATTAGCTTGTGCACTCCCACACATTCCAGCTGGGTGACCTTGGGCCAATCACAGCTTTTCGGAGCTCTCTCAGCCCCAACCATCTCACAGCATGTTTGTTTTGAGGGAGGAAAGGCAAGGAGATTGTAAGATCCTTTGAGTCTCCTACAGGAGAGAAAGGGGGGGATATAAATCCAAACTCTTCTTCTTCTTTTAAACCCCTGGTGGCAAACCTTTGGCACTCCAGATGTTATGGACTACAATTCCCATCAGCCCCTCCCAGCATGGCCAATTAGCCATGCTGGCAGGGGCTGATGGGAATTGTAGTCCATAACATCTGAAGTGCCAAAGGTTCGCCACCACTGTTCTAAACTGAGGACCTCAGATTCTCCCTTTAAATCCATGCTGAAGGGGGTGGATTTAAAAGGAGAATCTGGGGAAATTTGGGGGGTGCCTGCTGTCAGAGGTGCAATTATTAAGCTAGAAGCACCAAACTTTCAGGGTATCTTTAGGAGATTCTCCTAATGATACCACCCAGGTTTGGTGAAGTTTGGTTCAGGGAGTCCAAAGTTATGGACCCTCAAAGGTGTAAACCCCATCTCCTATTAGCTCCCATTGGAAACAATGGGGGATGGGGCACCCCCTTTTGGAGTCCATAGCTTTGGACCCCCTGGACCAAACTTCACAAAACATGAGTGGTATCAATAAGAGACTCTCCTGCTGATACCTGCCAGGTTTGGTGAAGTTTGGTTCAGGGGGTCCAAAGTTATGGACCCTCAAAGATGTAGCCCCCATCTTCTATTAGCTCCAATTGGAAACAATGGAGGATGGGGGCACCCCCTTTGGGAGTCCATAGCTTTGGACCTCCTGATGATACCTCCCAAGTTTGGTGAAATTTGGTTCAGGGTGTCCAAAGTTATGGACACTCAAAGGTGTAGCCCCCATCTTCTATTAGCTCCCATTGGAAACAATGGAGTATGGGGCACCCTCTTTAGGAGTCCATAACTTTGGACCCCCTGAACTAAACCTCACCAAACCTGGGAGGTATCATCAGGAGAGTCCCCCAAATAATCCCTGAAAGTTTGGTGCTGCTAGCCCAAACAATGCACCCCCTGCAGGCCGAAAACCCAAAAAACCTAAACATGTTTTAAAAACCCACAAAGAGAGGGGCGGAGCTTCAGACATGAATGGGGGGGCTTTTGAACCTGAGGAAACCCCCCCCCCCTTACCTACGTCCTTGATTACAATGCATCTCCAGACTGTTGAGATCAGCTCCTTTGGAGATTTCCTCTTATGCACTGCCTGACTCAGCAACATTCCGGCCCTGCAAAGGATGGGAAAATTGTAGAGTCATTGGTTTCCTTTTGAAGCCAGTTGTTTCCTCTCACATGACTACTGACCGAAAAGGAGTTCCTTTGTGTAGGGGCAGGAAGTGAGGGTTCATTATGCCATTTTAGGAAGTTTCCTTATTTGATCTGCATCAAAAGTTGCTGATGCTACCAGCTACAGAGCCTTCCTTCACAAACCTTAAAACGAGTAATTTTATATCAAAGCAAAGCTCCTTACAATAAAAGTTTGTGGTTTCCTTACTGCTGATTTGCCTATGATCAGGCTTATACTCTCAACACATACTTCACACACTCAAGATGTGGCTTCTTGCTATAGTTGTGAGAGGGTGAATGCCAGGCTCCTTTGTCTGGTTGATGCAGGTACCATAAACTGACCAATCACAGTTCTTTCTATTTCCTTTGTACATTTCTTAGGAAACCACTCCAAAGTTGCTTGATTACCGGTAGCTGGTTTGTGATATATTTATATATATTTTTTCTCCAGAACTCTATGCATCTACTACACATGCAGGCTGAGTCAATACACAGTGTTGGTACCAAATAGGCAGGGGGTGCCAGTATTGGCAATGCTTACATCATTCGTATCTGCTAGGGTTGCCAATCTCCAGATAGTAGCTTGAGATCTCCAGATGACAGAGATCAGTTCACCTGGAAAAAAATGGACACTTTGGAAGGTAGGTATTTATGTTATTGTACCCCTCTAAAGTACCTCTCCTCCTCAGGCTCTATTCCCAAAATCTCCAAGTTCTTCCCAACCCACAGCTGACCAAAAGACCAGTGTTTTTACATCAAGGGCCCAAGCAGGGCTGCGGGGATGTTATAGCTAATGTAGCCTAAAAGGCACCACGAGAACAAAAAATGTGCTTGCTGTTAAGAAGCCTGGGCTGCAGGACAGCGTCACCTTTCATACACAAAACAGCAGTTACTTTAAAAAACTCAAGCCTCTGGAAGAGGCCCCAATACCCAGAAAATGAAGCCAGCTTTTATCACATGCTCTATGTATCTTCCCAGTATTTATCCCATTGAATCGTACAGTTCTGCAGCATTGTGGAAAAATTGGTTTAGTGTTCCTTTGTCCTTGCATCTCTGAACCGATATGAATTGGGTCCCACTAGTGAACTGCAAGGGTGTGGAAAACCCTACACAAAACTCCTGGCGTAGCATTTGGTTCTGGGTTGTGTTTCTGTTATTTCAATCTGTGTAGCTGTTTAGAGGATGCCATCTTCTAAAAACTTTAAAACCACCACCACACAAACTATGACAGGCATACACAATATATGTAGGACAAACCACACTGACCAAAATCCCCCTAAATCCGGAAGCAGTGCATGGTTGCAGAGGCATAGTTAGGGAAAATGGAGCCCGGTGCAAAATCTGACTTTTGCGGGGCCCACCCATGGGTGGCCGCAACTGGGGACCTCAGATTCTCCCTTTAAATCCATGCTGAAGTGGGTGGATTTAAAAGAAGAATCTGGGGAAATTTGGGGGAGGACTACTGTCAGGGGTGCAATTGTTAAGATAGCAGCACCAAAAATTTAGGGTATCTTTAGGAGACTCTCCTGATGATACCACCCAGGTTTGGTGAAGTTTGGTTCAGGGAGTCCAAAGTTATGGACCCTCAAAGGTGTAGCCCCATCTTCTATTAACTCCCATTGGAAACAATGGGGATGGAGGTACCCCCTTTGGCAGTCCATAACTTTGGACCCCCTGAACCAAACCTTACCTAACTTGGGTGGTATCATCAGGAGAATCTCCCAAAAAAATCCCTGAATTTTTGGTGCTACTAGCCAGCCTAAAAACTATGCCCCCTGCAGGCCACTGAAACTGAAACTGAAAAAGCACACAAAAATACTTAAAAACACAAACCAACCTGAATTTTTGTGCCTCCAAGCGTGTGCCTGGTGCAATGTGCGCGCGCACACACACACACACACCACAGCTCTGAATGGTTGTTCTCCACTACTGGGATATTAGTGCTTTATGGATTGTTCAAACTTCTTTAAAAAAATTACCAGACTATTTGGGGGCGGGGGGGAGTTCTGTATTTTGCCATTTTTGGTTGATCTCAACCAGGGGTAGGGAACCTGCGGCTCGAGAGCCGCATGCGGCTCTTCTGCCCTTGCACTGTGGCTCCACTAGCTGAGCCGCCAGCCCCATCCTTGCCCGCCCTGCAGGCAGCAGGGCGGGCGCACCAACTGCTCACAGTCTGTTGGGCCGCGCCACGGGCTTCCCCTCTCGCCCGCCCTCTTGGAGCGGGGCAGGCGCTTTCCCGGCAGCCGGCAAGGCCATTGAATCGTACAGTTCTGCAGCATTGTGGAAAAATTGGTTTAGTGTTCCTTTGTCCTTGCATCTCTGAACCGATATGAATTGGGTCCCACTAGTGAACTGCAGGGGTGTGGAAAACCCTACACAAAACTCCTGCAGGCAGCAGGGCGGGCGCATCCATGCACTTCTCAGAATGAGCGGAGTAAAAGGTTAAAAAAAACCCCCTATATATATATAGTGCTATCTTTATTTTAAATGTCAAAAATTATTTGCGGCTCCAAGTGTTTTCTTTTCTCGTGGAAAACGGGTCCAAATGGCTCTTTGAGTGTTAAACGTTCCCTACCCCTGATCTCAACTATAAAGACTAATTCCCCTACAGAAAATGGCTTCCTTGGAAGACAGCATTACAACTTTGCTCCTCAAATTCCACTCTACCCAGCTTTTGCCCCCAAATACCCAGGAATTTCCCATGGGAGACAGTCCAATAAACAGCCAGCGTCGCTTTGTAAAATGCGCATTATTCTGTTTTAAGGCGTATCTTGCCAGGCAGACAGCGAAATCAAGTTCGTATGGCATGAGGGTCAGCTGTCTATGGGCCCGATGCGGGGGGGAGGGGAGGTGGGAGAAAATTCCTTTTGGACACAGAAGAGAACCCAGCGACTGAACCCGTGAGGTTCCTCCAATAGCCAATCGGCGTGCGCCAGTATCAAAGATGGCGGAGAAATACAGGAGAATAAGCTACGGTGAATCCGGACTGTGGCTCCTTTCTGCCCAGGCTGCTGTCACATGACTCTTATCAGCTGACTGGCGCTAAGCGTCGGAGAGACCGGTGAGATCCTGGCCGAGGCGGAGGATCCAGTCTGGCTCCTGCCCTTATCCTGATGGGGAGCTTGAGGACCTCGGAACCTGAAGAAGAGGATGAGGAGGGAGAAAAGGAGAAAGAGGACTGCACGTCGCTCCTGCTAGGAGAATCTCAACCCACTAAAGCGGGTGAGAGAGCAACTTGCGGATGGTTCTCCCATTCTGATCTAAGGGCACCCCCCTTTTTTCACCCGCCTTCCTTACATTGAGGAATTGTTTGAGGTAGATAGGAAGGGGCTGCCCCCCCCCCCTCACATGTGGGATTCACGATTTGAGACTCTCTGGGATCATGTACGATCACAGTTTTAAAATGGAACTCTGTTGCAGTGTAAACTCCTGCGGTGGACGGAATGTTTAACTGTCTGGTCCTGAACATGTTTATTTTTTACTCCCAAGCTGAATTCAGTGGGAAGCTTCCAAGCAAATGCAGTCTGGAAGTCCAGTTCATGTCCACATTTACTTAGAAGCAGGTCTTATTTACTTAGAAGCAGGAGTTATTTTTACATAAATGTCTGTAAGATTGCACCATTGAGTGTGTTCCCAAAGTGGATTTATTAGCGACTGAGGCCTATTAAACTCAGAAGGGTCTAGTTCTGAATAAATATGTTTAAGGTAACTTTGATACTGCAGATGTCCTACACTGAAAGCACTTGTGAAACTGTGAAACCCATGTGTAGTTTGGCATATGTCATGATTCTATAACATATGTACATTTGCAGGAAAGGGAAGCATCCAAGAAAACGGGTAGAGGGTAAAGGTCCAGTGGGCTAACTCAAGTAGCATTTTGGATCCAAGTCCATCTGTTTACACCAAGATGTGATTAGCTGTATCATTCCAGGGTCCATATTGCATTAGTAAGCAGTAGTGAAAGATCTGCATATTTGCAGAGATCTTAATTTATTACAAATTTGGAAGCAAATGTTCTGCAAATGTTACAAATGACACTCATTATGCAAATATATTAGGTCTTATGTACTAAATTAGGTCTCATGTACTAAATGAAATTTAATCGATGCAAATGATTCAGAGTCAGCAGAGCTGTGTTCCATACTACCTGCACTGTTAAATACTGTGTGTTGGCAGAAAGTGCCAACTTATGGCCACCCTGTAGAGTTTACAAGGCAAGAGAAAAACGGGAATTGTTTGCCATTACCTGCCTGTGTAGCAGGTAAAGCTTAACTTTCTTAGTGGCTCCCATCCAAGTACTAACCAGGGCCCACCCTACTTCACTTCTGAAATCTGATGAGAGAAAGCTAGTCTGGGCATTCAGATCAGAGCAAAATACGGTGTCCTGATTGAAAAACTGTGCAATAACTAAGTTTTTAAAAAGGTCTTTCATTTGGGCATTAGAAGTCCATATCAAATGCCATGAATAATATTGTTTGAGTAAGCTAGGGATTCTTTCTTACCCAAGGAGAGAATAAATGATGTTATATTTAATCAGACAAAGGTAAATAAACAATTGAACAGACATCTTTCTTGAATTTCATACACTAAGTCTTCTTTGGGCAGCTGCTGCAAGGTTTAGTAGCCAATTTAGCATGTAATGCACAGATACTGTGCAACCCACTCCATGTGAGTTGAACAGCAGCATGCCTTATCATTTTGTTCAACATCCAAGGCTGGTTCTCCAGCCAAGTGAAATCCTAAAATGCCAGTATCTCTGGACCTTCCCATTGTGTCTGGCCAAAGATATCTCCCTCCCACCTTTTCTATTTCTCTCTCATTTTTTGTTAGCACACTAATATCTACACAAGTGAACTCTGCATTTTTTCCCCACATTGGAGCCAAAAGTTATCTAGGAGCAGTATTGTGTTATTAATAGAATTTGTCTGGTTTCAAATTCTTGCTCAGGAGTTCACTGGGTGACCTTGGAACAGTTACTATATTTCAGCTAATATATCTCAAAAGATTGGGACTGGAAGTTGCTTGAAAAGGCTCCAGACTGTGATCGTGACCCGTCCAAGGCCCATGACACGCCCATCACTTCATGAATGATCCAAGCTTCTCTACTCAAAGTCAAAGGCCTGGTTACTAGATGCTGGAGGGGATTACTTGAACACATCAATTCTGAGCATCCACAGGCATTGTGGCAGCCCTAAGTAACAGAATGAGGAACTTTGGAATGATCCAGCCAGGCTGTTCTTGTGTGTCTTCTGCTCTACTGGCTACATTAATTCTGCCTAGCAGAAAAGATTAACAGTGAGATTTGTAAATATGTTGTTCCTTCTCCCAGAATTGCATGCACTCGCATCATAAATTTTGTTCAGTTGTGCATATCTCTGGGGCAATAAACTTGTTTTTAAAAGGAGAGTTTATTTGAAAATGCAGATCAGCAAACATTTTATCAGCTGCTTAGTGGAAGGAAGAAAAACTGATGCAGTGAGATTAAGTTTGTGCTGTAATCTTTCAGATCTTCTTATCTGTGCTCCTTCACATGTCCCCAGTACAATGGCTCATCTAGCCTAATTTATAGCAGAAGTACAGCTGGTAGCCAGCAGACAAGTTTCTGTTGTTTCTTTCATATGAGTGACTGGGAGATAATTAGAGTATGGTCTGAATACAGGCGACCTCAGGGAAACTAAACAGGTTTGGTCTTGTCAGTGCTCGATGAGAGACTAGATACTAGAACAACAGACTCCTGTATTTGCACAATGTTCCACCTTTCCTCAGTCACAAGACTAAATATACCAATCAACTTCCTGAAGCAGAATATTTCAGGAACTTTGTGTTTCTGGACTTCCTGTTCAGTTTCTAGGCATTTATTGTTGGGCCAGCAAAACTGTAACTGGGAGATTATAAAACATGTTTTCAGAAAAACAGCTGGTTTTAAAACCAGAAGGCCATGGAGGTGCTAAAGGTAAGGAATGAACTATTGTGCCTGGTCTTGAAGCCCTGAAAGTAAATGAGCTAGTGAGAGAGAATTGTTCCTCTTGCAAAAAAATAATGATTTGTAACATAAAGTGTGAACAATATTTTTCAGCTTTCTAAGATATTGGTTGAACTGGTTAATGTTTGGCTGTTGTGGGCTTTCCAGGCTGTGTGGCCATGATCTGGTAGATCTTGTTCCTAACGTTTCACATGTATCTGTGACTGGCATCTTCAGAGGTCTATGACAGAGAGAAGTGTGTTAGTGAGAAGGGAATGTTTAGTGGGGTTTATATTGCCCATGTCCCAGGATGGGGAATTAATCAGTAAGTGTTTGGGTAGAACTTGGGTGGAACTTGTTATGCTGCATTGTATTGCAGGTGGGGTTTTCAGTCCATTTACATTCGTATTCGCATTTGCATTCTCTGCAGTAGCAACTATATTAGTGAATGCAAATCCTGGGTCTGGGTGGAATTCATTGTCTGTGAACCTAGCATGCCCTTGGCTTTTGATTCTGGTGTTTTTAAGTACTGGTAGCCAAGTTTTGTTAATTCTCAGAGTCTCCTTGTTGAAGTTGTCTTGGTGTTTGTGGATTTCAGTAGCCTCCCTGTGTAGACTGACATAGTAACCATCCGAGTTGTCCAGAATTTCAGTGTTTTCAAATAAAATGATATGTACAGTTTTGTTTAGAGCATGTTCTGCTGCTGCAGATTTTTTGGGATGGTTAAGCCGACGTGTCTTTCATGCCTTTTAATAGGAGTCTGAATGCTGCGTTTTGTAGTTCCTATGTAGACCTTTCCACAGTGGCAGGGAATGTGATAGAGCCCTGCAGAAGTGGGGGATCTCTCTTGTCCTTTGCTGAGCGTAGGATCTGCTGTATTTTTCTGGTAGGTTTGATGATTATGATTTTCATGCAAAGAACTAAAGTACGATCCTTTACCTGGGAATAAGCTTGGTTGCTGGCAATGGGGCTTGCTTCTGAGTAAACCCTCCTAGGGTCGTGATTGACCCGTTCGAAGAGTTGCATGGTTGATTCAAAGCAAAGCCAACAACTACCACCAACCTTACTCCCGAGTAACACATGCCTCGGAGCCAACCGTTTTTTCTAAACGAAAACCTCAGTATTCAGGTTAAATTGCCGTGTTGGCACTTTGCGATAAATAAGTGGGTTTTGGGTTGCAATTTGGGCACTCGGTCTCAAAAGGGTTTGCCATCACTGATCTAGGGGCAAAGCAATTAAAGCATCCTTTTTCCTATGGCTCAGCTGAGGTAGGGATCCACAGCCAAAGTCAATGTTCTTGGCCCTTCAGAGCCCATAATAAGTTGAAAATATTCCCCCTATTTCAAAATGCTTACCAACCAGAGCTATAGGATATTTATTTATTTGTTTTGCCATTAATACTATATTACATTCCTTTTCTTTTTCTCTTTTCAGCACCAATATGCTGCTCAGCTCGCTACAGTTTAGCAGTATGGGCCTTCTTTGGATTCTTTCTCTTATACGCCCTCCGTGTGAACTTAAGTGTTGCCCTCGTGGACATGGTAGAAACGAATACAACCTTGACGCAAAATACAACTTCTCAAACCTGTGAAGCCCATTCTTCCGCTCCAGTTGTTCCTCGTAATACTACGGTAACTTTACCAGACCTATTTTCTAAAATGTGTGCTATTTTAAGGTTTTATTTTTCAACAGTAGGAAGATGGTAAGGAGCTTGTATAGTCCATGGAAAGCTAAGAGGACACCAGGGTAGGCTTTCTTGTGAGAAACCCGCCTCTTAGAACCAAACCAGATGTGCTGAGGAAGTTCCCTAATTAGAAAGAGCCCCCCCCCCCCCCCCAATAAATATACCCATAAATTTGCACTTTAGCTCAGTGGAACCATTTCAGATCAGGAAGATGACTTGGGAAAGGATTAAATCCGCTCTCCTTGCTTGCCAAATCCCTGATCCACATGTGTAAAAATTAAGATTACATTTAAGTTTGAACACCTCTGGGAGTTCTTGAAGACATAACTCCCAGTGTATGTTTGGTTTGGTCCTGAGTGTGACTTCTTTGTCTGCAAGAAAAGCAGGCCATTTGCTTGCTTCTTCCTTTACAAAGCAGGTTTATGGAAGAAGGTAGGGAGGGAAGTCAGACAGGACCTTTTGTTTGTTCCAGTTCTCAGATTTCACTCCAGGAGCTTAAATTGATGTGTATGTTTTCTGTTAAGCATTTATTAATGCAACTAACTGTTTAAAAGAAAAAAACCTAAAAGCCATTGTGAAGAAATTTGTCTGATGCAGAAATATTTCTTAGCATTCTTTCATATGGCAGTTATTTTCCAGTGGCTACTGAAATACTACCTATCCCAGACTTCTTTATTGAATAACATTTCTATTTTTGTCAAGCAAGCAATCAAAACTCTTAGTTTCAACTAGACACTTAAAGGAGTTAGGATTTTTTTTCTTTTATCTGCTAAAACAAAGGTACCTTTTTAGCCTTCATAACATTCCTTTTAGTGTTTTTTAAGCCCTTCTCATTACCTTCTCACTTTATGGTTTGTTTTCATATGCAGATTTCTCATGCAGGCAAACCATTATCCTGACAGAATGGGTTGTGGCTCTTAAGTCTCCATTTAGAGATACTATGAGTTGGAACAAAATATTATTTCAACTAATCGAATGGGGACTCACTACTTGCCTGGGTGAAGTGGGAAGGAACAAGGGATAGCTCAGGGCTATGAATGGCCCCTGAAAGGTCCACCAATAGCCAATGTATACCTGCCCTCTAGCCTTATCCCCACTGACAGCCACACGATTCCCAAGGTGCTTGGTAGGTACCCCCTGAGCTGCCATGAGTTCCTTCACACACTGCTAACCACAGGCCACAGTGTCCCTCCATTTGCACTGATTCTCCAGTTCCTGATGACTGCCCACATGGATGAAAGGGTAGGTGAGTTGTCCGGTGCTGGTGTGGGCCCCACCCAGGAGGCCAGACAGCAACTCTGAATCTCATCCCTACCAGGGATCACACTGGCTTGAGGGCACGCTGGCAGCCTCCCCCATTCAATGTGGCCCCCAACCCACTGAGGATATGGGGTTCACTCACTGTGACCACAACCACTCATCCTGAGAGCTCCCTATGCCCAAGGACAGGACAACTGATCTGGCCTCCATGGCCTATTTTAAAGGATTGAGGCTGGAAAGATGCTGCATAACACTGGTATAGAAGGTCAGGGTAATGAAGCCTAGGGAGCAATGGAAAGTAACACATTGGTCACTGGAAAATTCCCATGCTATGCCTGGCCTCACTGCCATTCCCTGGGTCCATGACCACCTCACTTCCATCTCTCAGCCCTAATAGCCACCGTAGAGGGGATGACTGCCTTGTCACTGACCTCCATCTCTTCTTGGCTTGTTGCTGCGGTATGAATGCTGGGGGTGTGGTTCCTGAGGGCGGGGGGAGGCAGGCTGCATCATTTCCCCTGAGAGGGATCAACTGGGGTTGTTGATGGACTGTAACAGCACCAACTTTCTCATCCTTTGGATCCTTCACCAGGCCTACTATCCCCTTGCCAGTGTGCAACACAACCCCCTCAGCATGGCTGCAAGGTTAAGGCCAGGGGAACTGGTGAACAGAGTGCTTAAGTGTACTCTCTCCCCCAGTGCAGGCTGGGACCTTGTAAATCTAAGTTCTACCTGCTTGACAGTCCCAGGACAGACCCAGAAACAATGAGTCATGCAGTTAGTACCTGAATGTCCTAAATGTGCATGGTAATTGGATGGCAAGGGGCAATTTTTGTTCATTGCTACATGACTTCTTTCCATTTTTCTTCCTCAGGGGAAAAAGTATAACTGGAATGCAGATACTCAAGGCTGGATCCTTGGTTCCTTCTTCTATGGCTATATCATTACTCAAATCCCTGGTGGATACCTTGCCCGTCGAGTTGGGGGAAAACTGCTAATGGGTTTTGGTGTCCTGGGTACTGCTATTTTTACCTTGTTCACACCTTTAGCAGCAGATTTAGGAGTTGGATACCTCATAGCTGTGAGAGCTTTGGAAGGCGTGGGAGAGGTAATTTGTTCCTCCTTAAAGTTGACATTCTAGAAAGGCAGACGGTACAAGCTTTCTAAGTTGACCAGCTACCCTGTCATAGCCTCATACTCATGGAGCGCTGGTTCTGCCAAATCAGCTCCTTACTGTAGTCTGCATCTAATCTCTTGGTGTGGTTCAGCAGTTAGAGACAGAAGATTATGCTTTGGCAGATGTGTACAGGGACTGATGAGGAAAAAAAACAGTAATTTTTAAAATAACTTTATCTGTAAAATGAGAACGATGATATTCTGAGGTCAGGTTTGTAGTCAGGTGCTCTCAAAGGTCCCATAGAGACCAAGGGCAGGTACAGCTGTTGAGGGTCTTAGCTCAAATGCCAGAAGGTTAACAAATGTCTAAATTTCAGGCCCCCTTTGAGTATGATGCCCAGGCAAAATGGCTGTTCTGCAGTCACCTCCCATTCCTCTGTTGACCTCGTGCATAGGAAAAACTGTTAAGCACTTCATCAGTTATCAGTGTGAGATGATAAAAGGCTGTTCCAATTGTGTGCAAGGGTGAAACTATTGAAATTGTCTCTGGGGATAAGTAGAGAAAATAGAGAATTTTATTCTCTGTTTGTTAGCTAGTAACATTAGAGAGTAATGAAAAGTACCCACTGCATTGCCATAGCTGAGTACTCTAAAGGTTTTTTTTTAGTTTTCTGCCTAGACAATTCAAATTTATCACCAAAGAGCTAAATTCTGTACCATATACACATTTGCCTAACTTCTCCTTGTTTTTTACATACAGCAGTCAATGTTCTGAATAGCAATACTGCCATTAACATTGGTCATACTCTGCAAGCTTGTCTTGCAGTTTTAAAGATAGAAAAAAAACCCTGTTTAATGCAGTTAACTTCTGAGAATTGCATTTTGCACCCAATTCTGCATTTTTTGTGTTTTTTCCACTCGTTCAGAACTGCAGCATCCTGTAACTCTCAGAGGCTAATAGGACACTTAGGGTTAATGCCAGCAACAGGGGCAGCTATCTCATTCAAAGAAGAAGAAGAGTTTGGATTTATATCCCTCCTTTCTCTCCTGCAGTAGATTCAAAGGGGCTTACAATCTCCTTGCCCTTCCCCCCTCACAACAAACACCCTGTGAGGTGGGTGGGGCTGAGAGAGCTCTGAGAAGCTGTGACTAGCCCAAGGTCACCCAGCTGGTGTGTGGGGGGGGGGGTGCACAGGCTAATCTGAATTCCCCAGATAAGCCTCCACAGCTCAGGCGGCAGAGCTGGGAATCAAACCCGGTTCCTCCAGATTAGATACACGAGCTCTTAACCTCCTACGCCACTGCTGCTCAAAATCCATACTATGTTTGTAGTTTCTTGCGAAAGGCTTTGTTTGTTTTATAGTCTTCCATTTGATGTAGAATGATCTCTTTCCTTCCACACTCTGCTTTAGACTAAGTGAAACATGGACATTTAACAATCAAGACTAGGAGTGAGGGTGGAAATCAGTTGAACCCAAAATATTTGCGTAGCTGTTGCTTAGCAGAAACCCAAAAGTTCAGTGTAATTGTCATATCCACAAAGGATATTCAGCCGAAGAATTGAGGCTGGCAAAAAATTAGTTCAGCTTAATTGCCCATGAGCTATGCATGCTTGTTCAGAAAAATAGCTGTTTCTAAATTCAACCAGAAGTCTTTGGGGCTGTTTTGAAGGGAGAGGTTTCATTGAAGTAAAATGTTCGCTCTGAAAATGAAAGCTAATGTTACTGTACACAAAACTCATTTTCCAGGGTGTCACCTTTCCTGCCATGCACGTCATGTGGTCCTCATGGGCTCCTCCACTGGAACGCAGTAAACTTCTTAGCATTTCATATGCAGGTGAGCAGAGGCGTATCTAGGGAAAATGTAGCCCAGTGCAAAATCTGAGTGTTCTGCCCCCCCCCCCCCCATATGGATGGCTGCCCTCCCACACCACGACCAAACAATGGGGTTTTTTGCACCAGGTCTGGAAGTCAGTGTATTCACCTGGGGGGAAGGTGGAGGGGTGCAAGGGGCGATTTTCTGCCCCCTTGTGACTAAATGGCCGCAACCTGGGGACATTTGACCCCATATGTCCCCCCAGGCAATATGCCCCTGCAGGTAAAATGTCGAAGTCAAACCAGCACAGGGTTTGCTAGCCTGTCTGTAAGCAGAATGAAGAAACTGGGAATACATCAGGGGATTTACATTCCCTTTACCCAATCTTCAGCTACTATTCTTACCACCAATGATATCCCATGATTCATTGTTAAATTTGTATTGGAATGTGTAACGATCATTGATTTTGCTCTTTGTTCTCCTAGGATATGTTTTGGCAATATTTAAAAAACCCTTTAATTTCTAGGTGCACAACTAGGAACTGTTGTTTCTCTTCCATTGTCTGGCATAATCAGCTTTTATATGGACTGGATGTATATATTCTACATATTTGGTAAGTATTCTTATTATAAGAATATAAGAGAGAGAGAGAGACTTTTATGGACAGTGGAAAAAGTGGATAGCTTTTTCTCCATAATACTAGAACTTAGGAGTGCCATTGCAGTTGTTGGCAAATAAGTGCAGGACAGATAAAAGGGAACTACTTCTTTATTCAGTGAATAATTAAACTGTGGAATTCATTGCCAGCAGAGGTTATGGTGACCACAAGCATAGATAACTTTCAAAGGAGATTAGATAGATTCATGGAGGTGAGATCCATCCATGGCTACTAACCCTGGTAAGTAAAGGAAAATTCCATCTATGGTGGTAGTAAACCTCTGACTACTAGTGTTGAAAAAGAGCATTGGGAAGGGCCTTAGCCAATGTGTCCTGTTTGTTTAAGTCTCCAGAGAAACTAATTGGCCACTGTTCAAAATAGTATGCTAGGGGAACACTGGTTTGAGCCAGCAGGTTGTTCGAACATTCTTATGGCTCTGGTCATTGAAAATAAACAAAAAATATCATTGTTGTGCCTGCCAACCACTTAGAGCTATTGTTTGTGTGACATTTTTCTGTCAAGGGAATATGCATGTAGATAGTCAAGAAATGTCAAATATCAAGAATTCCACACCACATTAATACTTAATCTGGGCTAGTGGAACTTGTTTTGAATGTGATTCTGAAATAACAGTTTGCACACAGGTTTTTGTTGGAGTCATTCTGAGAAAATACATATAAGTGGGTTGGAATGAGTTTTTTATTGAATCCGTTGTTGGTTTTTATATGGTTGTGTAGAGTTAACCCCATATTGTCTGTACATTTGTTTTTTTGCTGTGTGTACATTTTAAGTCCTTCAGTTTAATAAGTAGCATTCTATTTTCTTTATGACAAGGGTCCCTAGGTGTGCTGTGGTTCCTCTTCTGGATTTGGGTGGTTAGTGATACACCAGAAAATCACAAGAGAATTTCCCTTGCAGAAAAGGAATATATCCTTTCTACTCTTTCAGATCAGGTTTGTAAGCTTGGCAAAGCTTTTCTATATTTCTGTTAAAATACTAGGTACTGTATATTTGTTGTAATGTTTCAAGATGAGAGTCTGTGGGTGGTGGAAGAAAATAACAGTTTGTATTCTCAGAAGTGGGCTCAAGGATTTTTAATATCAGTATCAATTTATCAAATGAAAACATAGCTCTCTCCTTTGGGGATGGGGGGGTGGGTTTCAAATCACTAAAAAGCAATGCCCCGAGGAAAAAAATTTATCATTGAAATTAATGCAAAAGAAATGACAAACCACGGTTAAGGATGTGGGAAACGTGTGAAAGAAGGAGGGTTCAAGTGAAGTTAACCATGGTTTAAGGGACAACTCAGTTAGACCTGAGCTAGTCCCAGTAGTTCAGACAACATTGTTGTTCTATTGCTTTGTTTTGTTTTTAATTAGATTTAAAGGTTTTTTAAAGTATCTGTATTGATTCCATCTGTTCTCTTTGTAGCTTTCTACACAGAAATCTGTACCTTGGGGTGCCATGCTGACTTCTCTTCCACTTTGGGCTATTGTTGTAGCACACTTTTCTTATAACTGGACTTTCTATACACTCCTTACCTTACTGCCTACTTACATGAAGGACATTCTGAAGTTTGATGTGCAAGAGGTAAGAAGTTATTTATTCTCCAGTTTATAAATGTCTAACTTTCATCCAGAAATAATCCAGAGCGTAAGAGTAGGGTTTCAGCAGGCATTAGTTTTTCCAGCTGTTGCTGACCACAGAGATTAAAATAATACTCAATATGCTTTAAACACATTAGCTTTAACAGCTCATTCCAGATCCCAGAGGCGGCTGGGGATGGCACCAATCCTGTGCTGCCCTTCTGCCTTCAGAGGGCTTTCAGGTGGCACGGGAAGATAGAAGAAACAAAAAGCCTCCATGGTCACCCCAAAGCCCTCCATAGGGGAAAATGGAGTTATACCACACAAAAGGCTGGTGTAAGTTTGTCCATCCCACTGCCAGCATTTTCAAGGCAAAAGCCTACCTCCAGAAATGGCCCCTGGACACCTCCAGTTGTGCTGGCCTACAAGTTAAGCTGACACAACTCTGGAAGTGGCAGCTGGGAGACAAGTCTGGCACTGTGGAGCTCCACAGCACCCGCCCGCCTCCCTTTTTGCCCTCCCAGCCAGCATAAATGCCGCTTACACTGGCTGGTAGGGCAAACACATCAGCATAAGCCCATACCTCCTCCCCCATCTGGATTGGGCTGTAAAACAAGCAGAGGCATTCTTCAAAAGGTGAGATCTCATTCTATGGACAAAGGGGCAAGAGGCTGTAAAATGACTTGTATTTGCAATAATCCGTTTCCTACTCCCAGTCTATTTCTTTCTGCATGGAACCAGAAAACAGATGTAGTTACATCCTGGCCGTGATGTTGGAGGCAAGTCTTGGAACTCCCAAAGTCTGAAAGCAGGGGTTCTCAGGTCACAGTCCAAGGTCCAATAACACAGTCAAAGGTGAAATCAGGAGGTCGTCAAAGGTCAGGAGGCATACAGCAGAGTCCAATAATTGCTACAAAATAGGTTTGGTAACTGATGGTGTGATAAGGAACATTGTAAACAAGTTGATTCCATACTGGCTACAGCCTTATGTAAGGAGTTTCCTTACAGGTGCCCATGGTTTCCACGTTAGCCTCTTCCCCACAAGTATCTCCTCTACTCATGAGGAGTACTATGACCCAGATCCTGTGGAGATTTACCAGTCTCTTCTGGCATTTCCTTTGGAGAGGGAAGGTTGTAGGCTGACAGGCATGCACTCCAGTGCCTGGTCAATGCCTCAGCTTTTGCCCTTCACTTTTTCTGCTCCTGGGGAGCCTCGGGAGACTGTGGCAGATCTGGTCTCAGGTGGATCCATTCTGGGGCCTCCATGCCAGAACTCTCTGCTGGTCTGGGGGGCAGTATTGGTGTTGGCTCAGGATCCTTCAGTGAGGCATGGGCACAGGTTGTCTTCCTCTTCCTCCAAGGAGGCCCATCCTCCCAGGGTGATCAGTGACAAGTTAACTTATTTTCTTGTTGTAGCTCTGCCTATTTTTATGTTACTTACTTTGGTTTCACCACAATTTCATCTTTATTTCTTTCTACCGTAATTGCTCTTCTCCCTTTATCAACCAGGAGGGTGAGAGACTTATTCAAGGTACAGCCTGGGAGACAGGTAGCAATTCTCACATACAGTTCCAACTGATCAAAAGTTGCCTTTGCTTCATGCTCCGGCAGCCTCAAAGTTTTATTTGTACCCAGGACACAGCACGGGAGGACTCAGGAATTTTCTGCATTTTTCCCCTTCAGCAGAATTGGCCGTTCTGTCTTCCACCTCTGGGGACCCACTTCAGTCTAAATTAACATAATCCTAATTATGGTGAGGTTGTAGTCGTTGGAGTGAAAGGCTCCTTAGGACCCAGTTATTTCCCTAGTAAGCCTAGATCAGCTGATTCTCATGATGGAGGTTTGACCAGCTGGGGTGTATATCTCCTGAATCTGTTAACCCTAGATTCTTGGTTCAGATAGATACCTGAGGGACTGCCTCTCCCCATATCGCCCCGTCAGGCCGCTCCGTTCTTCGGAGGAGGATCTGTTGGTGATCCCTGGCCATAAAGCAATCAGGCTGGCCTCTACAAGGGCCAGGGCTTTCACAGCACCTGGCCCCCACCTGGTGGAGCAGGCTCCCGAGGGAGATCAAGGCCCTGCAGGTCTTGCAGAGTTTCTGCAGGGCCTGTAAGACTGACCTGTTCCGCCAGGCATTTGGCCAGCCTGGTTAGGATCATCGCTGTTGTTACATCTGGCCTCCCATGAGCACAAGGGTGGGGAGGGGGTGGGATGATGCCATCTGCTTTTATATGGTTCCTGTTTTATTTTATGCTGTTTTTTATCTGATGGTTGTTGGTTTTATTATATGGGTGTTGGTTTATTATATGGTTGTTCATCTCCCTGAACCCTTCGGGGAGGGCAGTCTATAAGACCAATAAATAATAATAACAATAACAGCAACACCAATAATAATAACAACAGCAATAATAACAATAACAACAACAATATTTATTTGCTGAAACGTCAAGCTATCCATCTAACACTAGGAACTAGATCTGTCATATCCTAGTCAGAACAGATAATTTGAAACAGAAGTTATTCATCAACAGAAGGAGGCTAAGTTGATCTGCTTTCACTAAGTTGGGTGGCCAACCTCCACATAGCACCTGGAGATCTCCACAGACTCCACCTCCAAAATCTCTAGGTACTTCCCAACCCAAAACTGGCAACCCTATCACCAAGACACCTTTCTTCTTTGGCCTTAGATGAACACCAATGTTATGTCCTCCAATGCAACATCTGAAAGGAAAAATGGAACATATAGTTTAGCTAGCCTTGAGAGACTAGATCTGGCAGAATGGTCACTCTCTCCTCAGGGTTTATTGAACATCCAGCAACCAAAGACATGTTTGTTTGTTTCCACATAAAACTATAATCTCCTAGAATTCTTCACAATACATTTGACAAAGGGAGTACAGGGCATAGGTCCACTCAAGAGTTCATACCCTTAAAACCACTGCCACTGCCTGTCTACCCAATTGCCACTCCACACCTTTTTATCACTCTGAGGCAGATTTTCCCACCTTTTTCCTTTTGGGTTCCTTGGGACTAAGTAGCCTTTCTGGTAGCATGTGATAGTTTCAGGCTATAGTTCTAATTTCTTCCCACACTATGGTATAGAATGCCTTTTCTTTTCAAACAAATCCCCTTTAAAATGACATTGGAGAACTCAGGCATGTTTGAACAGGGAAAATGTATTGAACAAAGATGGAATTAAGAAGAGAATCTGCAGGTGGAAATCAGGCAGGAGTAAGCTATGTACAATCTTACGTAGACTCTCCACTGTTTCACACTCACTCTATAGAAATCTCCCTCATGAGATCACAAATACACTAGACAGGGAATCCTTCTTTGGGTATAATTCCCCTTCTAACTTGCTTAGGAATTCTTCCTCTATTTCCCAGAACATATATTCCCCTCTGACTGAAATGCTCTCAGGGTAGATTTTCACACACGATAAAGGAACTTATTTATTTATTTTATTTATTTATTGTTTCGATTTATAAACCGCCCCATCCCCTGGGGGCTCTGGGCGGTGAACAACATTCACATATACAATTAATTAAATCGATAACAACAATATAATACTAAAAACCATTAAAAGCTACTTAAAAACAGCGGTTAGCATCATAATAGGTGCCCTATTATGGCCAATTCAATTTAGATCACCCCAGTAAAAGAAAAAGGGAGGGGTCAGGTTCCTCTCTGGGAGGGATAATAGGTGGTAAAAAAGTGCAACAGATGAGTATGTGCAAGAGATGCAGCAGGGGAAGGAGAGGAGGGAAGGGAGGCGCCACTCAGCTGACTGGACCCTCCAAAGGCTCCCGGTGGAACAACTTCGGTCTTACAGGCCCTCTTGGAACTCATCAAGGTCCCATAGCAGGGCCCAGGACAGCAACTGGAGGAAAGAGTGTTCCCACCAGGCTGGAGGCTCAGAGGCAGTAATGGAGTCCCTGGCCCGTGTAAGGAAGGAACCAACCGCATCATCGAGGAGGAGCCAGGAACCGCCAGCAAATTGGCCTCTGCTGATGCACTTAGAGGCCGAGTAGGGGCATATGGGGAGTATCACGGTCTCTCGAATCCCTGAGGGGTCCCAGGCGGCGTGGAGCCTTAAAGGGTTAAAACCCACACCTTGAAGAAGATTGACCGAATTCCACTGGAAAGCCGAGGTGCAGCTGGCATAGCTTCACAGGTTGAATATGATGATCACAGAAGAGCCCCACTGTGAAAGGCAAGCGCGCCTTACGCTGCATGTTGGACCAGTTTCCAGTTTCGAATCAGAGCAAGGGAAGGCCAGCTGATAGAAGCCGAGTTACAATAGTCAAGCCTGGAAAGGTTGACCCGTTGCATGTGTATCACAGTGGCCAAGGTCTGCCTGAGAGAGAGAAGAGGCCAGCCGGCGGGCCTGCCGAGAAGATGGAAAAAATGCAGTCCGGGTTACAAGGGCCACCTGGGTCTCCCATTAGAAAGAGAGCGAATCCAGGTGGACCCCCAGACTGCCTTGACAGAGGGGGCCGGCGCCAAAATGGTCCCCTCCCACTCCGGCTGGCTGGAAATCCCTGCCTCCCCCCCAGCGGCCCAGCCAAAGGATCTCCGTCTTGATGGATTCAGTTTCCAGCCTGCTCTGCTGTAACCAACCAGCGTTGACCGCCTTACTCCAAAACAGTGCTGCTAGAGGCTGCAGGGGCGTGACACCTCCCCACCTCCATCAACAGAATGAGGCTGAGTGTCATCAAGCGTACTTTGGTGACAAATCAGCCCAAAGCTCCGTACCAGCTGAGCAGAGTGGTGGCATATAGATGTTAAATAATAAGCGGGGACAGCAGCGCTCCCTGCAAGGCACCCACATTGAAGTAGGGCACCTCCGAGAGGCTTGGTCCCGCACCACGCACTTGCTGGCAAGCGGTCCAGCGGTCAGAAGCGAGGCGAAATCCCATTTGAAGGACAGTGCCCACGGTATGCGGAAACAGCCAGGCGGTGCCAGGTCAAAAGGTGCGTGATGCGACCACATCAAAGCGCTTCGCGGTAAGATCTAACAAAACCAGCAGCGCCCGATCCGCCCAGATTGGTCCAGAAGACTGCATGCGGGCTTTATTATCTGTGATGGCGGCGAGAACCGTCTCCGTCCACGTTGCCCAGCCGCGAGGCTTGGAACTGGAAGGGGGTCAAAAGGCGATGTGTCATCCAGGAAGCCCTGAAGCTGCTCCAACACCGCACTCTCAATTACCTTCCCCAGAAGCGAAAGATTGAGGGCGGCAGGCGGTGGTGTCCAGATCCCCTGGATCCTAGCGATGGTCTTTTCAAGAGTAGGGCGGACCACTGCACTCCCTTCCAACCCATCCGGAAAAACTCCTTGCTCAAAGGGAGCTATTGATGATATTATTCCAACAGATGGGAGATGCGTAGCTCCGCCCGGCTTGAGGTTTTAATATAAACCAGGAGGGGAGCCGCGGATCCAGAAGGGCAGAGTAGTAGGAATCTAGCAGCAGCCAGGGCCCTGTCAGCAAGCGGCCTCCCGGAGGCTTAGGGAGAACTGGAGCCAAACAAGGGGCGGAGAGCTGGCAAGGGGAGACCTCCAGTTCCTCATTTGTAGTCAAAGTGGAGGGAAGATCCTGCTTGGCGGAGCGGCGAGATTTTGTCCTGCACAAAGAAGCTCATAAATGCCTCACAGCTAATAGCTTCAATTGATGATTTACAGAGCCTTCCGATAAGGAGGTCAGGGGACGGAATTATACGAAACAATTGTGCTGGAGCGTGAGAGCTAGCAGAGTCACGAGAGAAGGAGGAAGAAAGTTCTCTTAGCCTCCTTCATCGCCATGCATCATGCTAAGCTTTCATAAGCGTCCTATAAGATGTTCGCTGGCGGCTCCCGTCCACGAATTTCCCTCCCACACTTTTCGCTCAAACGTCTGGAGGTGCACCCCACGTTTCATGTGGCGGAGCTCCTCACCGGTATACCATGGAACCCACGCGCCGAACACGGGGGACGCCTTAGAAGGCGCCGGGGGGCAACAACTGCTGCTCGATGGCATCCCGGAGAGAAGCCGGGAATACCAGTCATCCACCTGCTCGCCCGGAGGTGTGCGGCAGGGGGGCAGGATCCCGCCAAGAACATTCCAGGAAGCCAAGTGGATCCATAATAAGTCTCAGCGAGGCCCGAGACGCCAAATCAAGCCCGTCGCCTAGGCCAGCGGAGTGTTGTACTTGGCAGAGTCCACCCGAGAACCCTCCAGAGGCGTAATGGTGGGACCATGGCACTCTATCGACAGAGGACCACGACCATATCAATCCCAGCCCGAAGACCAAATCCTAGCCTGTGACCCGGCTTCATGGGTGGGGCCAGAATTTACTAAGAAGGAGAGGCCCAGTGTAGCCATGGATGGTGACACTAGGTCACTTGGCAGCAGCTACACCACGAGGTGGGGTAATGTGGAGCCATGGACATTGGAAATTAAGCCCAAGACTATAAAGTCTAAGGGTACCCGCCAATGCCCAGTCTGCGCACCACCTCCAGCAACATGACGGCAGGCTACGGCTCTGATGATGCGGCTAGGCGACCGGTACACCAGGAAGACAGCCAAGCCTCTCCAAGGCCAACCACTCCAAAACCGACACATTCCATGCCAGAGATCTCGGGACTGGGGCAGCCCTGGAAGGGGATAGAATCCGCGGATGAACATTGCCACCCCACCCCGGCCCGGGTTAGAGTGACCCGGTGGAGGCACGCGCTGAGAACCTGGAAGAAGCGACCCTCGCATCAAAGGCGGCGGTCTCACCTTCACGCACCCAGGTCTCGGTGACACAAGAAGCCAGGTCCATCTGCTGTAGCCTCCGAGAAAATCTCGAGAATTATAAGCCCGGTTTTATTATTAATGGACCTGGCATTTATCAACACCAAGGAATGACGCGGAGTATTCCTACGAACCCTGCCATCCTCGTTCTTCGAGATAGAGTCCGGTCAGAAGGCGAGCGAGCATTCCACATATCTCGTCCGCCTTCTATAATCCCTAGCCACCGCCTACAGCTATATTTACCCGCCCCATTACCACCGGGATTCCTAATGGTCCCAAAGCAAGAGCCCCATTTCCTACTAATCTCCCTCCCTCTAAGCAGCCCGAACAAACTCCCACAAAAATGGGTCCAGTCTCACTAATACTAACTAACTAACTAATACTAGCCTACAGAGGCTGAGAAAGAATTAGGACCCAAACTACAACTAACAATATGGTATAATCCTGAAGGTTACTCACAAAAAAACTTAACATTTATACAATCGCGGTCTATAACAGCTAAACATTCCTATCCTAATGCTATCTACAAAGTTATAAAGCCACACCCAGAAATCAGGCACAGGAGGGACAGTAGAGAGTGGCTAAGATGGTCATGAAGAAAAACATGCTGCCACCAGATTCTTATGCGCCTTACTGGGACAGACTGAATAGATATCCACCACAGTTCTTACTGGAGACAGTAATGCAGTTATTGTATTGGCGAGGACAGTAAGGCATGTAGGAAATGTAGCTATTGCACAGAACAAAGTGACCAATAGAGTAGGGATCCCGCGTCATCCAAGCCCACTGCTACGCAGATATTCATCTAGGTCGGAGAAAATCCCACTAGAAGACCAACAATGCCAGGCAATAACCAGGAGGCTCCTGCCACCGCAGCGCCTGCTCCTTGTAAGGCCCTAGCAAGAGTGCTAACTATATATCGAATGCTTGCTCCTTATAGCATGGCGTGTTCAGCTCTCTCACGCCGGTGCGCTACAACCTGGCCTGAAATGGCCACTGACACTTGTGAAATGGTCGTGTCGTTTAAGCTAAGCTTGTGGGCGAGATATGTGGCTGCCTGTGTTGGAAAAGGTCTATTAGCCTGGCTCCACTGCCGATGTTACTCCCGTGAAACCGCTCAGGAAAAAATGCAGAGGCGCTGCCACCGCGGCAGGCTTAAGCGAGGGGTTGGCGGTATGCCTGGAGTTCCCCTGTTGGCGACTTCTCACCGCGTGAGGGAGCTGGCCCAGTTTCCGTGTGCCACAGATTTCTCGTGGTTGTAAGGCGCTTTCAGGGTGGAACCCGGCGCCCGGTCCGGCCTGGTCCAAACCCGCGCTGGGCCAGCGTGAGGCTCTGCCACCTCCCCTAAGCGTCCTCTCTTCCAAGCCCCCAGTTCGCCGGGGTGCAGGGCACCAGTATTGTAAAGCGCTATGGGGCGAGTCAAGACCGTCGTCACTACGCTCATCGGCCCAGACCCGAGTAGGAGGCACAGGCACAGGGGGAGTCTCTCTCACCGGCTCCTCCAGTGTCCTCTCTTCCAAGCCCCCAGTTCGCCGATGTGTGTTAACTTGATGTTAACACGCAGGAATCCAAATTCAAAAGTCCTTCAATCTTTCACCTTTCAGAGAGATACCTTCTCCTTGTGTTTGTCAGCTGGTTTGCTCCGCCGGTCAGAGTGCAGGTCAACTTACCCAGTCAGAGTGCTGGTCAGTTCCTGAGAAGTTTCTTCGCTTGCACTCTGTTTGTGTCTGCACTTTGTGTTTGGCTGCGCTTCAAAAGCTTGTTTATCTGAGCAAGTTACAAGTTACAAAACCTTGTAACTTACTGGGCACCTTTGTTAATGCCCGGAAGGAAGCATCAACTTGTAGGGCAATATTTTGTTCAGCAAGTCTGAAACATGGTTTGGTTTATCAATTAGGAGAGCTGACTTTTTACACAGGCTCTGTTCCAGTGAATTCTGACAGCAGCCCAGGTACATATGGAAAGCAAGAAGATCAAAAGTTTTCCCACTATTTCAGGAAAGCCAGGCAAAAAAAAGAGTAGTCTTAAGAATAATATTAATTCTGTACCCATAATTCCAGTATGTTTTGATACTTCTGGCACTTAACAGTGCAATCCTACATAGAGTTACTCCATTCCAAGTCCATGGATTTCTGTGACCTTAGACTGGAGTAATTCTATATAGGACTGCACTGTGAGCCCTTGAATATTCAGGAGATTTCAGAACATTTTCTTTTTTTTAGCAGTTGTAGATTATGGCTGGTGGGTTATATATTACCAGATAGCAATTGGACCAGTTTTACCCAGTTAGCTGCATAATTTAGTGGGGATTTAAGTCTCCCCATTCCCACTCTGATATACATTTCCACTTAATCAGCCCCGTGCTCAATATGCAGCCTTGGAAGTGGTGGGTGTGTGTGTGTGTGTGTGCGTGCGTGCGTGTACACACATACATACATACATACATACATACATACATATACGTATATATGTATATATGTATATATCTCAGTATGTGACCCATGAATAAAGGTGGAAAATTTGGAAATGCAAGAGCATCAAAACTATTCGTGTAAATCAGCACAGAATCATAGTTAACATCTAAACTGCTAGGGAATCCATTTTGGTGAGAACCACTCTCTTTTTTCTTTTTACTTGTATCCAATTAAGCCAGCAATATTGCTTTTAGAAATGCAGTTCATTTTTAATCTGTAATGGCACCATTATTCTTTTCTGATGCATTTTGAGGTTAATGGCTAAAATCATTAAAGAACATTCATTAAAAAATAGAGTTGAAACTTCTTAACAAGGCAGCCTGACTAACTCACCTACTCTGCTTATTAATTACTTTCAAATAGCAAATATGGAAATCTAATGACCAACTTCGCTAAAATTAATTAGGAGAGCTAGGAATTTTACCTCTAAGTTGTCATCGAATTAATTATTTCAGACAGATTCCTCTCTGTTCAAGTTGTTATATATTTAAAAATCTCTGCCAAAATCATGGGCAACGAAACAGGGGGTTTTTCCCCAGGAGAGGACATCAACACAGGATAGGCGACCCCCAGCAAATAGTGGCACACCGGACCATTTTGCTTGCCATGTGGGACCAGTTCTCTGCCCAGGGGGGCTGCAGGGAGCCCCTGAAATGCTGACAGCATCATTGCATCTCATGAGTCTGGCTAAGTATAGCCTTTCTCCCCACATACAAACACTTTGCTTTTGTTTGACCATCCAGCAGCATTTTCACAGACATTGTGGAGGTTTGCTTATTCCTGCAAAGGTCCATTGAAAAGCTACTCAGGAATAAGTAGTTTAGCTTGCTGTTGAAGAGGCGAGCTGGAACTCGTATTCTTGAGTACAATTACTTAGCGGGGAAGCTCCATTTCATGCAGAAGACTGAATCCTTCAGTGGGATCCACTACTGGGGAGTAAGTATTTCCTTCCAGTGTATTTGTAAGTAGATGTTGCATCTGATGAGCATGGACCTTTGTATGGTACAGGGAACCTTGTGCTAGCAGAAACATGTCTGTTGACAAAGAGCTCCTTTCATCTGTAGAAGATTCCACTGCAGAGTCATAGGATCCAACCCGGACTCCACTGCTCCACTGCAGCCTCCACAAGGAATGTGGAAGCCACAGAGTGGGAGGGGGCACCAGAGTCCAAGCAGGGGAATTTTCAACTTGACTCTGCTGCTCCAGCACGGCCTCCATAGCCCTTCCTTACTGTAGAAGCCATGCATAATTAATCATAATTAATACAAAATGATCATAATTAATCAGCATAATTAACCTACATGGTAACAAATAGAGTAGCTTTCATACCATGCAGATGAGCATGTCCTGATTCTACAGGGCTGTGTACAAAAAACAAAGCTGGACAGAGAGGACAAGTAGGGAGTGGGTACCTCCCATAAGAAGTGCCTAGATCTAAAGATGGTTTCCCTCACATTTTGACAATCCTATAACTGTATGAAACTATCGCAAATACGTCTGCCTGTTTATTGGCTTTTCTGCCTTGTTTTTGTAGTTAAATAACATTCATTAAACACATCCCTTGGAACTTAGCTATAAAGCTATAATCACATTGTAGTCAGTACGAATGTAATGTTTTTGACTTCCTCTGAGGCCCACCACTTCAGGCCCACCACTGAGGAATCCACTCACCTGTGTCTAGAGCGGGGCAAAGACTGCACCTTGGGAAGGTCCATGCAGGGCCTTGTGGTAGCTCTGAACACCTGTAGAGCCAGTGGCATGGCAGATACCTGAACAGGCTCAGGCTGGGGTGAAGCTGTGCAGCTTGGCGAATGCATGGAGTGGGGAAGGCTGTGGCTATTGGGACAGAGGGAAGGAAAAGCTGCATGGGAAGAGTGGGGGTACAGAGCTGAAGTAAGCCCTGGCATAAAGGAAGTTGGGCCGGGGTGAGGGGAGAATGAAGGCTCCACACAGCCTGGTAGAGGCAGTGACTGCAACAGACAGAAATGCTAGGCCCTAAGGAGTGCCAAGCGTCCACCCAGGAAGCAGTGGATGAGTTGCAAGGCCGAAGATTCTTGCAGTCACAAAGATTGGGGGACGGGGGCGGTCCCAGGTGCTATGGCCATGGGCTTCACCCACTGTAGGAACTGATGCTGAAATAAACTCCTTACAGAAAACACCTCAGTGTCAGTTTGTGGAGCCCAGCATTGGGGAGGAAGTTTGACATGCCTTGCTCTCTGAAGCCATCACACTCCTTTTGAGCTCATATGTCAGCTTCTCTTATCATAAAATGTCACATCTTCAGTAGTTGTCTTGATGAACAACTGAATGTCTGTTAATTTTGAAAAAGAAAGACTTTTTAAGAACATTCAAAACAGTTTTAAAATAACTTCCCTCCTTGATTGCATCTTGTTCCTTTTTCTTCTTTCCCCCTCCAGAATGGATTTTTATCCGCGCTGCCTTATTTTGGCTGTTGGCTTTGTATAATTCTTTCTGGTCAAGCTGCTGATTACTTACGAGAAAAGCAAAACATGTCCACACTCTGGGTGCGAAGAATATTTACACTAATAGGTAAGAGGGTATGGGGAGTGCTGATTTTAAAATGTAGACTGTCGTTCAGAAAGGATCTAACAGTGCAATCCTAAACAGATTTATTGTTATAAGTAATCTTAAACCTACAGTCAAGATAAAAAAATTTGCATTTTAAGATTTGCAGAAAAATCTGAAATCTTAAAAAATATAATGGGGGATTCAAGCCCCCAAATAATAGAAGCAACATCTGTAACTTTAAGATATTGATTCCTGTTGAGATCCTCTGATACGACATTCTAAGATCTTAGTGGCCATTCTTGGTATGCTTGGCAACCAGAACCACAGTAGCTGGGTGATGCTTTCAAAACTCTGGTTTCCATCAGTCAAAGCCAGGGAAGACTGAAAAAGATAAAAGGGAAGAAGAAAGGAAGCAGGGAAGGGGAGAAGCTGAAGGACGGAGAACAGAAAAGGTGGATAGGTGTGTAGGGGAGAGGGAAGGAAAGGAAAGGAAAGGAGGCAAAGCTGAATGTGGAGAGCAGATAAATGTTATTTGGTTGGTTAGGTGAGAGGGAGGAAAGGATGTAAGGAAAGGAGTGAAGCTGTGGGAACTGCCAGGATGAGGGAAATAGGAACTAATGTAGGGGAGGGTGATACAGAGGGGAATGAGATGTTTCTTCAAGTCCTCGTGGTTACTCTGCTTGTAACCTTCTGAAGCCATTGACTTCACCTGACTCAGAAGAGTGTGACTCTATTTAGGATTGTACTGTTAATATGATTCTTGCTTTGTTCTTCCCATGGGAGGTAATTTTTGGACAGTGTTAGTTATCACAAGTTATTTCAGTGTCAAATAACGGCCATGCCAGAAATTCATGGTACTTTTTCTATAAAGGTCTGTGTATTGTTTTGAATGATATATGTTGTTCCTGCTAATCCTGAATGTTCATAAAAACATTTGTCCTCCCTCTCAGCTAAAGAGAAGCTTATGCCATTTAAACCGTAAAACCAGTAATACTAAAAGAACAAATAAGTAGTACAAATGGTGAAAAACCACAGCAAAAAAAGCAATAAAACTATAAAAATAAAGTTAGGAATGTAATTAAATATCAATGCATACTAGCTCAACAGATATGTATGTGACCCATCAGGAGGCTCAATGAAACCTCCTATTTTTGCTGTTTACCTGGAACTGCCAAAATAAGTCAGTGTCAAACCCCTATCAGTTCAGCAGGTCACAAGTTAGCCAGTGGTGGTGAACCTATGGCACTCCAGATGTTCGTGAACTACAATTCCCATCAGCCCCTGCCAGCATGGGGCTGATGGGAATTGTAGTCCATGAACATCTGGAGTCCCATAGGTTCGCCACCACAATGTTAGCCCTTAGAAACATTGGTCTATATAGTGCGCTTCAGTATTTATTAGTTTTTAACCCAGCTTCCTTCCTGATTCCTCTTGGAAGAGAACTTGTGTATTTGTGTGCATGTCTGTGCAGATAGGAACAAAATAAGCAAGACGTGTGTGTTTTCTACTTCGATTGGTTCCCAGAATACTAGCCGTTTGGCATCCTAAAAATCTCAGGTTTGTTTTTAATTAAGTGTTTAGTCCTTGGGGTTTTTTGGGGGAAAAAACATGTTAGAGGGAACTTCCGGTGGCCAGAACACAAGGCATTAGGGTTGTCCTCATTAAGATTGCCCTCCTTGGCCATGGCTTGGACTGTGCCTAAAAGTTCTGTAGGTGGAAGGTGTTGATTTTTGCCAATTACCTCTCTTCCCACAGCAGAGCTCCCCTTCCAAACTACCTTTGTATGTTCCCTGTCTCCCAAAAACAGCACTGGAGGTGTACTTTGGGCTGCAGTAGGAAGTGGGACAGTGTTTGGTATTCACTGGGATCCTGAGGGATCCCTTAACTCCAACCTCCACAGCATTGCTTTCCTTACTCAGCCACTATAAAATCCTTGCAGCAGTCTTCTGGAACAACCTGAAATAGAAATTGCACAACTTGATGGTGATCACATCACAAACATATCATGCAGCATACAGTTTGCATCAACAATTTTAATCAACATTCTTGAGCATCTGTTTTCTCGGTTCATTCTCTGGTTACAAACTAGTCTTGACCATAACAAGACATCTGCTTCTGTGTGTCTTTATTACCAGTAATGGTTTTACTTGAAGAAAAACGTCAGCCTTGTAATCCTTAATGAGAATTGACTGTATCCAAGAGCTTGGATTCTATTACAGAGCAGAGTGCCCAAAAATGAATTTCTGAACTGAATTTTGCAATGATGCAGTGTGTACACTAGGTGGCAATCGACAATGCAGAATAATCACTTTCACTTTTTTCCTAATTGAATGTTCTTTAGTGTAGCAAAGAAATGATGGTAGTAACCAATCCATAACAAGGCATCAAGATTTCGAGATTTAAACACCTTGAAGGCTGGACCCCACTTTAAAAGCTGCACCCAAAAGAACTATGAATCTCTTGCTTAGGCTACATGCACCTACTTGTGCTGCACATCTCATGAAATTATGATAGCACTTATTCAGCCCAAACAAGTATGAGACAGCTCAGACAGAACCATCGCACAGCATTGCTTCTACACAAACAATCATTTTGCAGAAGTCAGGATCTCTGGAAAATGGCACATTAAATTTTAGTCCTCCATCCCTATCAGTTGCATGTGACCCATCCCAAGGAGACCTGTTTCTTTTCAGATACACCTCCCTGCCCTTCAGAACAGATTAATCAGGCAGAGGCTTCCATTACTACTGCTGTTAGGGTTCACAGGTCTCTCCTGGTAACTGGTGGGAGCTTTTATATAGGGGGCAGCAATCCACACACTCACATATCTGGGAGAATGATAGAGCCTCCCCCCCCCCCCTCCAGAGTGACACTGGCATGGTCTGATTCTGCCTGCCAAACAAATGAGAGTTGGAGGGCAGAGATACACCTGAGAAATTTCTGTCAGCCACCGTTTTCCTGGTACTTTTTCTCACTATTCCATTAGAAGGATTCTGCAGGGTTGTTGTTGTTTTTTAAAAAAGGTAATTGCTACAATGTTATAGTGCTGTAGCAACTACTGATTTTGTTGTTGTTTAGCCCTTAAAAAGACCTCTCTTGATATGGTGGGGAAAACGATTGCTGCAACATTTATATGCGCTCTCTTACACTACTCCAGAAGCTTAAATTAGTACAAAATGCAGCTGCACAGGCCCTAACAAGGACACCAGATCCATTGGTTGTTGATATGCTTCTGGATCAGGTACAAGGTACTGGTTTCAGCCTTTAAAGTCCTTAAAGGCTATATCTCTTCTGCTACGTTTCCCCAAAGATTATTCATTCTAGTTCTCAAGCATTCTAGTTCTCTAGTATTTATTTTTATTTATTTATATTTATATACCACCCTCCCCAAAGGCTCAGGGCGGTGTCCATCAACACTAAAACAATTTAAAACATCAAATACATAATTTACAATAAAATAATATAATACTAAAACTACAGATGGCTTCAACCCCTCCTTCCCCCTTTAGGTACCCACGGGAGGCCAGATGTTCTTATGGCGGAAGTTCCTGGCCCGAGAGCAGTCTGGTTGTCCTCGACCAGAGCCAGAACTTTTTTGGCTATGGCTACAACATGGTGGAATTCTCTGTGTGATGAATCTGGTCCAGTTCTTCAAGGCCTACAAGATGGAGGTGCTCCACCAGGCAAATGGTGGAGTACTTTCAGCTGCTCTGTTACATCTACCTGTTGCTGGGTAGAGCCCCCTCTCCACTTTCTTTGTAGATGGCCTGTTAGTCTCAGGAGTTGGCTGTGCTGGGAGCTTAGGGCACCACTTTATTTTTATTATTATTTATTATTCCACAAAGTTTAATCTGTTTTAACTGTTCCTGTCTTTTAATGTATATTTCACTTGTTATCCGTCCTGAGCCCTGCTGTAGTGGGGTGAAGATAAAAATCTAAATCTAAAATAAAATGGACGGGCAAAATAAAACGGTGCTGATGTGGGTGGAGCCCTGGGAAACGCATTCCTTTCTGTCCAGATGGCACAATAACATGCTCTTTACACCACAGCACAGCAGGTTTGGGAAGAAACATATTGCAGATGTGGGAAGGATGACTGGTGCACAATTAGAATGCAAGACTGTATGGATGCTCTGAAAAAGTCTGTTCCAACTTGGATTCCAGAGTAGAGAAAATCCTCCATTCTTGGAGTAAAAACCAACACCTGTCTTCCCTTTGCAGACCTATTTTAGCAAAGCCACTGAGCACAGAACACCAGGGAGATTTCCACAGAGTAGCAGCTGAGCATTGCTAGCATTGTAGTGAGCAAATAATGCAAGTTAATCTACTGCTCAAAGAATACATGAAATTGGAATGTGTTTCATTATCTTTTTGTTTTAATGAAGGAATGATAGGCCCAGCGGTATTCCTCTTAGCAGCTGGATTCATAGGTTGCAATTATGAACTGGCTGTTGCATTTGTAACCATATCAACAACGCTAGGGGGGTTCTGTACATCTGGTTACAGCATCAACCACCTTGATATTGCACCATCGTAAGTATTGCAAAAACTATTCTATATTTATGCTAAACTTTCAATATGTTTGCCTGAAAGCTCTGAGCTACCTTGCTATCACAAGAAGTCAGGGAAACATGTGTATGCTAGATGCATGTTAGTGAGAATATGATTCACTTTCTGATTTGAACCCAGATCCATCCAAGAACAGCCATTGGTTATCATGTAACCATGGTCAGGTTCCACTCTGTGGGATTTAGTCATGAAGGAAAACAGTGAACTAAATACAGGTAGTGCAGTGGCTGCAGAAATATATGTGACAATGTATATGAAGAGAAATGGAAGGTGTAAAAAAGTTTGAAATGATTTCATTCCTTGTGTTATGTCTTGCACATGCAAAGGAGATAGTGAGGACACAACCTTTTGTTTAACACAAAAAGACAGCAAGGAGCTCTTTTAGCCATTCCACTTGCACAAGGACCGTTGCATGCATGGAAATGGGTCTCAGTAGGGTTTACTCTCCCAAAAGCATGCATAAAATTGTAGCTGTGATGTGCTGTGGCTTTTTCCTGAAAGCCCCCCCCCCCCCCCCCCCATCTCTCAGTGTTCGCAAAGCTACTTGCATAAGTTGTTCTTATGTGAAGAAATACTTCTGTATAGCCCAGTGAGGACGAACCTTTTCGGGACCGAGTGCCCAAATTGCAACCCAAAACCCACTTATTTACCGCAAAGTGCCAGCATGGCAATTTAATCTGAATACTACAGTTTCAGTTTAGAAACGCATTACTCGGGAGTAAGCTTGGTGAAGTAACCGTGCAACGCTTCAAGTGAGTGAATTACGACCCTAGGAGGGTTTACTCAGAAGCAAGCCCCATTGCCAGCAACCAAGCTTACTCCCAGGTAAACGATTGCGCCCAGGCCAGCCTAGATGTGTGTGTGGGATGTGTGTGTGTGATGTTCCACCCCTCCACATGACAGACCCTGTGCACGCATGCCCACAGAAAGGGCTCTGAGTGTCACCTCTGGCACCCGTGCCATAGGTTCGCCACTGCTGGTATAGCCCATACGATATATGTTATTTTTCGCAAAGAACATGTTAATGCTATTGCAGCCCTTAAACATACCAAGGGCAAAATAAAGAGCTATACCACTAAAGGAGTTGTGGAATCTTGTTATGCACTTATCTGTCCTGTGAGTCTTTTGCTCTTTGATGCTTATCTTCATTGTCATTAATTTTTAAGTACTTCCAGGTTAGCAAAGGACATATAAATGCCACATTCCTTATTTAAGCAATATATAATTCATATGCTGAAACTTTAAAAAACATAAGTAATTTTCCAGCTCTCTGATCCAAATTTCAACCCATTTTACTGGGGGTTTGTTTGTTTGTTTGTTTGTGTGTTTGTCTGAATAGGGATACTGGGATTCCTCATGACTCCTGTGACTGTACACAGTGTATCTGTTATGTCAGTGCTATCCTGCACACAGTGCTAATCAAAATTAAACTGATGTTGCATCCAGCGCCACACGTGCTTCCTGGCAGCACTAGCAGCAATCCAGAAGTGAGGCAGGGTGTGCCTTGGGTCTCATGTCATCACGTAAACATATCAGTTGATGTGACCTGGGGCACACTTTGCAAAGCTGAATGGATTTCTTTCACATAGATTGCTGACTTTTTCACCAAAAACAGTAAAACTGGAGTTTCATGTTTTATGGGTAGTTTTCCTTCCCCAGAATTACCCTATGTCAGTGGTGGTGAACCTATGGCGGGTGCCAGAGGTGGCACTCAGAGCTCTCTCTGTGGGCACACGCAAACAGTCACCCTCCCCCCAAATACATCTAGGCTGGCCTGGGCCGCTGGGCTCAAATATTAGCATTAAACCTAAGAACAAGTTTTGGGGAACCACTGTAGGTAACCCTGCTAAGAGCTGTTAAACCTCACTGATTTTCATGCGAAGAACTAAAGTGTGATCCTTTACCTGGGAGTAAGCTCAGTTGCTGGCAATGGGACTTGCTTCTGAGTAAACCCTCCTAGGGTCATGATTCACCCGTTGGAAGAGTTGCACGGTTGCTTCAAAGCAAAGCCACCGACTACCACCAATCTTACTCCCGGAGCCAAGCACTTTTTCTAAACTAAAACCTCAGTATTCAGGTTAAATTGCCATGTTGGCACTTTGCAATAAATAAGTGGGTTTTGGGTTGTAATTTGGGCACTTGGTCTCGAAAAGGTTTGCCACCACTGCCCTATGTGGAAATTCAGGAGCATATGAACATAAGAACATAAGAACAAGCCAGCTGGATCAGACCAGAGTCCATCTAGTCCAGCTCTCTGCTACTTGCAGTGGCCCACCAGATGCCTTTGGGAGCTCACGTGCAGGATGTGAAAGCAATGGCCTTCTGCGGCTGTTGCTCCCGAGCATCTGGACTGTTAGGCATTTGCAATCACAGATCAAAGAGGATCAAGATTGGTAGCCATAAATCAACTTCTCCTCCATAAATCTGTCCAAGCCCCTTTTAAAGCTGTCCAAGTTAGCCATCACCACCTCCTGTGGCAGCATATTCCAAACACCAATCACACGTTGCGTGAAGAAGTGTTTCCTTTTATTAGTCCTAATTCTTCCCCCCAGCATTTTCAATGAATGCCCCCTGGTTCTAGTATTGTGAGAAAGAGAGAAAAATTTCTCTCTGTCAACATTTTCTACCCCATGCATAATTTTATAGACTTCAATCATATCCCCCCTCAGACGTCTCCTCTCCAAACTAAAGAGTCCCAAACACTGCAGCCTCTCCTCATAGGGAAGGTGCTCCAGTCCCTCAATCATCCTTGTTGCCCTTCTCTGCACTTTTTCTATCTCTTCAATATCCTTTTTGAGATGTGGCGACCAGAACTGAACACAGTACTCCAAGTGCGGTCGCACCACTGCTTTATATAAGGGCATAACAATCTTTGCAGTTTTATTCTCAATTCCTTTCCTAATTATCCCCAGCATAGAGTTTGCCTTTTTCACAGCTGCCATGCATTGAGTTGACATTCCCATGGAACTATCAACTAAGACGCCCAAATCTCTTTCCTGGTCTGTGACTGATAGCACTGACCCCTGTAGCGTGTATGTGAAGTTTGGATTTTTTGCCCCTATGTTCATCACTTTACATTTTGCTACATTGAACTGCATTTGCCATTTCTTAGCCCACTCACCTAATTTATCAAGGTCCGCTTGGAGCTCTTCGCAATCCTTTGCGGTTCTCACCACACTACATAATTTGGTATCATCTGCAAACTTGGCCACCACGCTACCCACCCCTACTTCCAGGTCATTTATGAATAGGTTAAAGAGCACTGGTCCCAAAACAGATCCTTGGGGGACACCACTCCTTACATCTCTCCATTGTGAGAATTTCCCATTTACACCCACTCTTTGCTTCCTGTTTCTCAACCAGTTTTTAATGCATAGGAGGACTTCCCCTCTTATTCCTTGATTGCTGAGTTTTCTCAGTAGTCTCTGGTGAGGAACTTTGTCAAAAGCCTTTTGGAAATCCAAGTAGACAATGTCCACTGGTTCCCCCTTATCCACATGCCTGTTTACACCCTCAAAGAACTCTAGTAAGTTTGTAAGACAGGATTTGCCTCTGCAAAAGCCATGCTGACTCTTTCTCAGCAGGTCTTGCTTTTCTACATGTTTTATAATTTTATCTTTAATGATAGATTCTACTAATTTGCCAGGAACAGATGTCAAACTGACTGGCCTGTAATTTCCCGGGTCCCCCCTAGATCCTTTCTTAAAGATTGATGTGACATTGGCCATCTTCCAGTCTTCAGGGATGGAGGCAGATTTCAGGGATAAGTTGCATATTAAAGTGAGAAGATCAGCATTTTCATGCTTGAGCTCTTTAAGAACTCTTGGGTGAATGCAATCTGGGCCAGGGGATTTGGTAGCATTTAGTTTATCAATGGCTGCCAGAACTTCTTCCTTGTCTACCACTATCATCGCTAGTTCCTCAGAATCGCCTCCTAAGAAGCTTGGTTCAGGTGCAGGAATTTTCCTCACCTCTTCTTGGGTGAAGACAGATGCAAAGAATTCATTCAGCTTCTCTGCAATCTCCCTGTCATCTTTTAGCACACCCTTTGTTCCTTTGTCATCTAATGGGCCTACCGCTTCCCTTGCTGGCTTCCTGCTTTTGATGTACTTGAAGAACTGTTTGTTGCTGGTTTTGATGTTCGCAGCCATGCGTTCCTCATAATCCTTTTTTGCCTCCCTTACAGCTAACTTGCTTCTCTTTTGCCACCATTTGTGTTCCCTCTCATATGCTTTAGTTCATGGCTAACATCCCACCTAGAATAAACCTCAGCTCCTTGTCTTCTGTGCTATTGCTATGTGACCCTTAAAATGTCAGTTCAGTTTCTAACATAAATACACACATACCCCCCAAAAAACATACAGTTGCCATTTTCTCTAGAATGTATTGCCAGTGTGCAAGTGAATATAAGTGAGCACTTGGAGTTGAGCCATGTGCTGCGTGCTTAGCGTCACTCTCACTAAGTTAACATGCTTCTGGCTTAGCACTTAGATTTTATTTCCCTTGTAAATGCTTCATTGACAAGCTGATGTGTGCGAGAAGCTCTTTTAATCCCTTTTGGACAAGTGGATGAGTCATTGCTCCTCAGGCTGTCTTGTGTGAAATTCTTTTCGGGGTCTCTTGTTTCAATATGTCAGGAGGCTTTGGATGCCAAAACATTTTGGTTGGCACTGAGAATATCTTCTCTTTTATGCCTGCCTAGTTTTCTGTAATGCATTTGGTATGCTGTACGAACGAATTGGAGGAAGAATATTTTTTTTAAACCTAGCCTTGTTCCCCAGTTCTGGAAATATTTTCAAGGAACTGTGACTTCAGTAACAAGCTGCTGCCTTAATTTCTTAGATATGCTGGCATACTCCTTGGAATCACAAACTCATTTGCTACTATCCCAGGAATGGTGGGTCCACTCATTGCTAAGGGACTAACTCATCATGTAAGTAACTCCGTGGTTGATTCTAAATACTGACAATGTTATCATGTGTTTGAGTATAAGGTCATTTTAATAACAATAGAAGGTTTCTACTTTTTCTCTGTTTATTGATATGGAACAGTAAAACTGCACAATTTATTTAGCGGTATGTTCTGTAGCACAGAGAGAACATCTGTTCAGAGACTTTCTGTACTAATGGCCATTTTTTTAGACTTTAAAAACCATATGCTTTAGTTGCTTGCTGCTTCAGCTTTGCCATAGTAACCCTTCCGATTTCAACAAAATAGTTTTTTTTAAGTACAGCTAAAACAAAATGAGGACAAGATGCTTTCCTTCTTGCCTACTGCCTGGGGATAAGAAAAGGGGATGGGAGCAGGTCTGCATGTATATGTTAAAGCCCCCTGTGATTTATCTTTTTCACTGAACTATCATTGAGTGTTGCTTATATATTCATAAGAAGCACTCCTAATTTGAACCATATTTTGTGTTGCAGTTTACATATTTTTTCTCCTGAACAAGTAAACACATTTTTCCTAACATAATTTTATCTAATCTTCACATCTTGCTTCCCTTCTGACTTTGTTTTGCTAAATTAAATGCAGATGACATAAATCCAGAATGGTAATCCAGACTAGTTTCTTTTTTAAAAAAAATTCTTTTACCATATACTGCTAAGTGTAATTTACATAATGAAACTATTTTACTGGTAATATTAAGGAGAAGATGGTGGTAAAGTTCATATCACTGCTGCATTGACTATAAGTCTCTTGCAGCATTGTGCTGAAGAGCATTGAATCATCTGTTTACCTCTTACCACACCAGTCCACTGCTCCTCCTAGAAGGGCATTGTGGAGTGTGGGGGAGGGGAAAGAACAGGTCACAGAACCTTCATGCCCTAAAAGCCACTAGGCCCAGTTGGGAGATGGGTAGCAGTAACGGAGGAGAATCAGGCAAAATGTCTCAACCTTCTTCTTTACTGATGGAGGAAGTTCAGCACAGCAAACTTTCCATTGGTCCAAAAGTTAAATGGGGGAAAATTCATCCTATTTCTATCTACATACTGCCACCAATGCCATTTGTGGAATCACAGAGGATTGCTGTAGGGAGGGGAATATATTGGTTTCACTGAAATTAAGATTTCATGTTGCAGTCTGTTGGATGCTTTTCTCTGGAATTAGCATTATATTAATTACTGTATTAAGTTACCATTCTTGTTGTCTAATGTTACATAGTGATTTTTTATGTATGTGCTTCTTCATCCATGGTAAAAATGATGGAAATATTAATATTCTTTTTTAGATAGTGTAGATAACTATATTGTGTTGAGTCCAGATGCTGCTATGTAGATGCCTGACACAGGGAAAGGGGCCTGTTGGGATTTCTCTGATGCAGTTAATAGTAGCCCTTTTTGAGAAAACTAGGGACAGGTGAAAGTGGAGTAAGATAGTAAACAAAAATTATGTCACATTAGAAAGTATGTTGAAGTATAACTCATTCTTGTGTACACTTCTGTTCAGTGATTTTTTCTTTGTTCCTTATTTTTTGACAGAATACAGTGGGAGAGTGGCAGGTAGTATTCTACATTGCTGCTTCCATTAACTTATTTGGGGCCATTTTTTTTGCGTTGTTCAGCAGTGGAGATGTACAAGATTGGGCAGTCAATGGCTACCACTTGCATAGGAACTGAAGAAATTCTGGGTTTAATCCCCAGGTTTTACAATCATGTGACCTGACAAGCCTGTCACATGACACCTACTGGAACTCTTTCCTATTGGAACTAGGAGTCATTCCATATTTTAGTACTCAGATTTTATAATAAGGAATTGGACAATACCTTCATTAGACTTATATTTCCACTTAATATTGAATACCTAAAGATCTGATACATGTCAATTAATGTATCAGCTTTCTGAAAGGTTGGGTCTGAATTTAAATTTTGGAAAGGAAACCTTATTGTTGAACTGGAGGTAAGTTGTAATTAAGAGGTCACATAAAGAAAATATAATGAAGCGTATCGATTTCATTTGTTTACCCGAAGTAAATTTTGTTAGAATCATTTCTGTTCAGTTGTATTTAATTTTGTGCCTTTATAACCAAAATAAGGAATGGAAATTAAAATGTGTTTCTTCTTTGTGCCCTCCTCAAATGTGCATTTGTCAGCAAATGACTACTGGGAAGTCTGCCAGTCCTAGGAGCTACACACTACTATTTAAGAAGGAAAATAAGCCAAGCAGTCCTCTACCACATGGGGAACGGTTCAAGCAGGAAACTTTAAGGGGAAGGGATTCCTGTGCACAAACTTTCGAAGTGGTTCAGGGAGAAAAATGGCAATTAGTTCCTAATAACAACAATAATATTTTATTAATTATTTATGAATGGTACAATAATTATGATTAGGAACTAAAGAATATTCACCCAGCCTAGCCTAATTAATTGTATTATTATTAGGAACTAGTTCCTTTGTAATCATAATTTGGATTCTAGTTGTGCCCAACCAGAACCATGTTAGCAGTGTGGGAGCTTCAGTGAAAACAACATGGTAGCCTGTAAGGGTGTGAAAGGGGATGTAGCAATCTGTGCCTTTTCCTCCACAGAGTCATTTGTCTGGTAACTGTTCATCTCTGCAAAAAAAATGTTAGCAGTTCTGGTCATGTCACATATTCAAACTTGCTGGGGATGTTTTGGGTACTATCAACTAAGGTGCATGTGCAAGGGGGATCAATCCACAAGTTGCAAATTAAATATGCATAATTAAGGAGGACAGAAGTTTATCAATAGGAAAAATATACTTGCTATGCACAGAAAAATAGTATGCCAAGTAGAAGCTTAGGTTGAATCCTTCTGGTTATGTTACAAGTTGGATCCAAAAGTTCCATTCTGCTAACAGTGAACTTTTCCTCTAGTGAAATGGACATTTAATTTATCCATTTAAAACATTTGCTGCCTTCACACCCAATTCAGGTCTCCAAGATGGCAAAAGTTACATGCCAGGTGTTTAAAAGGCATTCAAAAATATAACTGTATTCATCTTAAAACAAACCTACAAATAAAAACACACAAACAGGGAGGATGGCTAAATAGCTGCATCAGAGGAAAGCACCACCATTTGAGAAATAGAACTTTTACATCCATCCCAAACATGTAGACAGGGCATTCCACAACAAAACGACTCTCATACAGCAACCATCTGCAATCTGAAATTACAATCCAGAATATACCTTGAATGATACCTACATCTGACTTTTAAAGTCTGTTCAATTTAAATCTACAATTGGAGTGGCATGTTTAATTTCTACACCACCCTCCGCCACTCAGGGTGGTGCACAACAATATAATAATACAATACGTATAACAATAGCCATAACATCAGTAATAAACAGCAGATCAATAAACCATGGGCAATATTTCAATGTCAACAATACTCAAACAGAATCAACATGATAATATGTAACAAAACCCTCATAACAAAATATAATCAACATCATAAAATCATAACATTTGTTAATATAACAATGTCAAAGTATCCTAACGTCATAATATTTTATTTATTTATTTATTTATTTATTATTAGTTTTATATACCGCCCTCCCCCTGAGGACTCAGGGCGGTTCACAACAGGTTAAAACAAACATTAAAACATAATTTAATATCAATTATATAAAAACAAAGTCCATTTTAAAATGTGGATGGCGTCTGACTACTCCCCTCCCCGTGCCCACGGGAGGCCAGATGTCATGGTAGATGTTTTGTTTGTTTGTTTGTTTGTTTTTTAACCAGGCTGGCCAAACGCCTGGCGGAACAGGTCTGTCTTGCAGGCCCTGCGGAAACTCTGTAAGTCCCGCAGCGCCCTGCTCTCCCTAGGGAGCCTGTTCCACCAGGTAGGGGCCAGGGCTGAAAAGGCCCTGCCCCTGGTCGAGGCCAGCCTGATCATTTTGGGGGCAGGGATCATGAGTAGGTCCTCCTCCGAGGAGCGGAGGGGCCTACCGGGGCAATATGGGGAGAGGCGGTCCCTCAGGTATGCAGGTCCGAGACCGCGAACGGCTTTGAAGGTCAAAACCAACACTTTAAACATAATCTGGAACTCAATCAGCAGCCAGTGCAGATGGTATAGGATCGGTGTAATATGATCCCTGCTTGAACTGCCAGTAAGCAGCCTGGCTGCCGCATTCTGAATGAGTTTTAATTTCCGGATCATGGCCAAAGGCAAGCCCGCGTAGAGCGAGTTGCAGTAGTCTAACCTGGAGGTGACCGTTGCATGGATCACCGTTGCTAGATCAGAACGGGAGAGGTACGGGGCCAGTTGCCGTGCCTGCCGCAGATGGTAAAAAGCATAAATATTATATTATACAACATAAATAATAACATCATCACATAACATGTCAGTATAACAACATCCCAATATCACAACTAAATCACACAATAATTATACCACCATATAATAACATGACGAACAGTAAAAAACCAACCAATAAGACAACAGAAATCATTTTATAGCAAGGTTAGCATAATGCAACCTAAGAAAAACCAGATAGTGATTTCCTATCAGATTTCTATAGTAACACGAACTAAGATTTAGCAGCACTACCTACTCTAACCGATAATACAATTTACTACCAAAAACTATACCTTGCCTAATAAACAGCCTAAATATCATCATCATGGTGAAAAGAATTCAACAACCACGGTAAAGCACTCTTTGTTAAATATCCTACTAATAAACCCAATTTAACCCCAAAATTAACTATATGAACCCCCTAGTTTTTTAGTTAAATCGAAGAACAATGTCCATCAAACTCTGAGGGCAACCAGGTTCAGAGCCACCACTGGTGCCATGTTTTTGCTGGCATGCCCAGCTTCTGTTTCTGAATAAGAGTTTTTTGGAGGTTGTTTGGGGACCCCTGCCACCAGTCCCTGTTGCCGCTGCTGTGTTTGGGGACCCCTGCCACCGGTTCCCGTCTCCGCTGCTGTGTCCTAATCCCACATGGGGGGCTTCTTGCATTGTATGGGGGCCCCTGCCACAGGCCCCCACCACCGTCCGGGCTTCTCCAGGGTCAAAAAAAACCTTTGTCTAGCGCGGTACACTCACATGCTCACAGTCAACTCCTTCCAGGTCTGCCCAGCCAGATATCATTCATAGGTCTCAATCAGGCATTGCTGACGGGTCTCTGCCACCAACTCCCCTCACCTGACATGTCTAGGAGTCTGCAGCATCTCTTGGCTCAAACCCTCATCATCTGGGCTGCTGTTTGTCAGATCAAAAGCTGACTGAAGATGCCTTCTACAGAAGATAAGCTGGCCATTGCAACCCAGTCCAATTAAGTTCTAATGATGTTGTTATTAACTAATATTAACAGAACCCCAAGACAGTGAAAGAAAAACTCACACCTGACCCCTCCGAGGTCCTAAAAAAATCTAAATCCTGGAGCACCACGCTGCCGGTCTGCTCCGAGCACCATCTTGGATCTATCAAATTGTGTCAGCATAGGGAAGGAAATTCTGCTGAAATACATATAGCTTCTTTCCAAATAAAAGTAGACAATGTGATATGTTGCGGAAAATAATGCAGGTGATTGTACAAACTCATAAGGAATTACTACACAGTCCATGCTGGTTCCAGTGATTATTACAGACTGAACTCGCTGATGGATTTGTGTGCATAAGTACTCCTTTTAAGTGTAACATGCACTGGACTCATGATAAACATGAAATCCAGAAGTTCCGCTACTAAATTTCTTCAGTTTTTTACCCTTCCTGCTGATTCTCATATACCACACACCTAACTCTGCTGCTACCTTGGGACCAGAAGGCTTTTGAATCCGGACTTTGGCCCAGATACAAGTGAAGTATTAAGGCATTGGTTAGTACTTGGTAGGAAAACTGTCTCAGACAATACTTGTACCAGGCTCTGAGTTGCTCTTGGTGTATGGGAAGAAACTGGTCAACAGGAAGGAATTAACTGACCATGGACGAAGACAGGAAGCAGGCAGCCCTCTGGCTAAAGAGAGATTCTCCCTAGCACCATAGCATGAGTAGATCTGGAGGCCGTAAGCAGCCTGACATATAACCACAGACATATAACCACAGAGATATGCAGGGGGTTGTGGGAGCCCTCGAATACCATTTAGTGGACATGTCCTGGAGCCTTCTGGAAGAGTCGTTGAGGGAGCCTTCACATGTCCTGGAGCCTTCTGGAAGAGTCGTTGAGGGACTTATCCTAAAAGGCAGGGGATTTGGCCTTTCATGGGTCCCCTATAATTTGAGTATTGTGCCCTTTGTATGATTAGTGAGAAGAAACTTAATTTCCAGCTGTGTCAGGCTACACAATCATTGCCAGTTATCAGAATGTAAATGTTGGTAACAGCTTTCCAAGTATGAATAGCAACTGGTACTAAAAGTACAGGAAACGTTTTGCCTTCCTTTCAGCTAGCATTCAGAGCTTCCTAGTCACATTCACATTATGTAAGGATATTACTAAGGCCAACAGTTTAAAAATCTTTTTACCAACCAATTTGGCTTCCATTATTCCATTCTAAGCCCAGCATCTTTATTAAAGAATATCAGATACTGTACAAAAATGTTTTCACAGCAGAAGGAAATGTCAAATGGAACTATTTACAGGGGGGGGAAACTGTTTAGTCTGGGTGTTGGTGACATTTAAAACTTCAGATTTTCTCCCCTTGCCACATATACATTTCAAATCATTTCTGTAAAAGAATTTTATTCTGTGTTGGTGACCAATTGTGTTTATTTATTAATCAACTTTTACCTTACCTTTTCTTGACACGTTTGCCTCAGGGTGGCTGTGTTTTTGTTCCATAGAAAAGGGCTGTTATCATATGGGTTCAATTGCATTCCTATATCTTTTTGCTAGGATATGAAGCATAACTATATAACTAGCAATTGTTTTATCACAATGTTCCATGCAAGAAGGTTGCTGTGTTTAGAGCTTCTTTTCTGACAGAGGAAAAAGACAAATAGGGGGATTTAAAGTGACTAACAGCACAATGCTGAGCTGGTGCCTGCTTCTGGAACAATCGAGAGCAACACCAGCTAAAGAAAAGCTGCCACCACCCTTCCCCCATCTCAGCACGGGCTTTCACTGCTCTCAAAGGACAGATCAGTGGAATCTGAACAATTCCAAAGCCCTCCAATGAGTTCACAAAAAATGTAGCATTAATAATGTAATTACATAATGTCAATTAAAGCTCATAAACGTTTTTTCTCAAATGTATTTATGTTTATCTGAGTGCTGTGATGGTAGTATAACAGTTTGCTTTTAAATCAGTGGATCCTGTCAAAAAGTATCACCTCATTATCTTCCATGAGAACCTATTTCTATGAGATAGCAACAGGAATCACAACATCATTCTGTAACAACCGCTTTTGCTTCAGTCTCTTCATGTCAAAGTTAGGCAAAATCTGCAGTATACTGGGGTAAGATGCTATCACCTCAGGGTAAGTGTACTTGAAGCAAAGCAGTTATGTAATTGCTAAGAAAACTTTGGCTGAAAACCTTGAGCAATATAGTCATGGCCCCTCCCGCTGCAGCTGTCAGCTCGTCCGAGGAAGAGTTAACTGAGCTGTATACATTCCTGGCTTTTGACTTCTGACTTGATCAACATTGGACTCTCCCACAGATTTGGTATCTTGGTATCTTTGGAATTATTACTGACTAAACTGCTGTCAGTCCAGCCTTGGCTCTGATCTTCCTCAGTGCGGTGTGTTGTTGTGGCACCACACCAGCCCCCCCACCCCTGACTTCACAAATATTCCTACTTTTAGTCAGGTTGGGATCTTTCAACCTCAGTTTGCTTCCTGAAAAAAATGAAAATGACAACTGTCCTCACAGAATTGGCAAGAATAAGAATTACAAAACATTTTTCATCAGTCATTCCCACACAGGTTAACTGCCCCAAGTTCAATGCTTTTAGAAAGCAGGTTTGTTCTCTGTTTTCCCACAACCTAGTGCATTTGTGCATCTCTGGGAGTTTCCTCAGCTTTTCTCTGATGTTCCTCAAACCTGCTTTGCTCTAACTTTTTGGGAAAGGTTGCAGGAAAGCCTGACTGGGTGCTGTATGGGTCAGAAAGTTCAAATGTCCGCCCTTTTCCTTGATCTTTTTCTTGAATGGCAGCCATTTCCTCCTGCCACCAGAAGCTGCTGATTTTTATAAAATTTGGTACAAGAATGTTGTTATATCAATCTATTGTTGTGACAACACATGTAGCAAGTTCTCTGCATTCTCATCTTCTATTTTTTAAATGAGGATTCTAAGCCCATTCCTTGCAGAGATACAAGGAAAAAGGCATATCTTGGCAACCAAACAAGCTGGAGACTCACTTTCAAAAAAGAAAGAAAGCTGGGAATTCATAGACCTATACCGAGAACAGTATATGGCTATAACAATATTCTAGTGCTGGTTTGTTTTTGTTTGTTTTTTAATGCAAACGCCCTTGTAGTATGGCCTTTCCAGGGGACTGGGGCAGGGGAAGTGCAATATGAAAGCCCCTTTGCTGCTGTGCTTTATCTGCAACTGCATCAGAAATGAGGATATCACAAATTCCTTCTTCATATGGAAGCCATCTCTAAGGGCTATATTCTTTATTACAGAGTCCCCTACTCTTTTGAGCCAACAGACACATTTGGAATTCTGACACACCATGATGAGTACAGCAATAAAATGGCTGCTGCCAGGGGTGGAGCCAGCCACAAAATGATCGCCACAGCTTAATTCAGAAAACATCATAGATCCTTGTGCTGTGGTGGCGGCAGCTGCCAAAGCAACATTTTTTAAAAACTGCACAATCAATGAGAAGCCTTGCTCAGCAAAAGCCCAACCTGGCCCCACCCACTTTCTTAAAACTTTTGGCAGGCACCAGAAAAGTCTCAGGCCCTTTCCGCACGGAGGCGGAAGGGCTTGGGTCGGCGTTTCTAACGCCGACCCAACGACGCTGGGACCGTCCGCACGGACGGTCCCAGAAAGAACTGGGGAGACAGCGCCACTGGGCGCCGTCGCCCCGTCGCCTTACCTGCTCTCCAGCGCGTCGAAGCGAGGGAGTGGGGGGGGGAGCGCCGGGAAGCCGCTGCTGTTCGCACGGCAGCGGCTTCCAGCCGGCGTTGCCAGAAAAGTGCGCTTCCCAGTGCACTCTGGAAACGCCGGCTCGGCACCGGGCGGGCGGTGCGAGGGCGGCGCGGCTGCAAAGCAGCTGCGCCCCCTGTGCGAATGGCGGCCTGGGGACGGCGTTTTTGCCGTCCCCAGGCCACCATATTCCGCCCGTGCGGAAACGGCCCCAGTATGTTTCATGGCACCCACGGCCACCGTGTTGAGAACCCCTGCTTTATTATATGCATATCCCACTCTGCCTCCAAGGAATTGGAATGGTAATTAATACATGCTCTCACATACACAATGTTTTATTCTCACAACAACCCAATGAAATAAGAGTATGCTAAAAAATGATTGGCTCAAGCTAATCCAGTAAACTTTGTGTGAATGGACGGAGGTGGGGTTTATCCCAGTTTTCCCTTGTTTAAAATTCTGTCCACTATATTATACATGCTGTTCATCAGTTATTACTGTTATCAAGACAATTTTCTATTTATTTGCTCCACTGGGTACTGGCACAACCTCTCCCTTTGGAAGTTGATAACTAACATACATTGGTTTTAAAATCAGAATATTTTAGCAGTTGAAATAGAATCCATGTGCTGTATCAAATCAATGACAAATAAATACAGGAACATTTGTGTTCAGACATGCATCAATTTATCAACCTGGCAGTTCGTATCGAGTAGCATTTTAGTATGTAAAGTTTGAAAAGTATCAGAGCTGATAATATCATTATCACAATTAGACCTTTTCATGAAATTTGCACCTATGGCAGTAGAGCATCCTATAAACCTCTGTCAGAAACAAAGGCCGTTTCCGCACGGCCCATTAACGATGGCCTGGGGGCGGTAAAAACACCGCCCCCAGGCCGCCGTTCGCACAGGGCAGCAGCGGCGACCTGACTGCGCTTCCCTCCCCCCAGGGCGGCGTCAGGCCGCCCTAAACAACAACCCTTTAAAGGGTTGTTGTTGGGGAGGAAGCGTCTTCCCGGCGGCGCGGTGCAAACCACGCCGCCGGGAAGACGCTGTCTCCCGTCCCCGCCCCACTCACGGTGTCCTCGTCGTCGCCTGCTGGGCGTCGCAGCCCCGCCCACACTGTCCTCCGACCTCCAGGTCGGAGGGCAGCGATGGCGGGCTGCGAAGCAGGCGACAACGGCGAAACCGTGAGTGGGGCGGACGGGAAGAATGGGTCCCGCGGCGAGCCGCTTCGCCGAATCTGCCGGCCTCCGCTTCACCCGTTCATGTGAACAGGCTTGCGCCCCCACGCCGCCAGAACTCTTGGCGGCGTGGGGGCGCATCCTGGCCGTGCGGAAACGGCCAAATATTTTTCCCAAGTCAGTTGGCAGTCTACTCACTAGTAATATTGTAATAGCTACAGCAACACACACAAAATGAAGTTGGAAAGGTAAGTGGATGAGAAATAGCTTCGCTGGCTCTCTGATTTTTGTATCTCTGTAAGCTGAGAATTAAATTTGAATGTGAGAAGAAAAGTTGCTTTGATCTTTTCCTGTTAACCTTTAAATTAATCTGTCTTATCACTTTCCTTTGTGGTGATCAGCCTTTCTGACAAGTTTCGATCCAGTCAGCATTACTAATGTGACAACTGTGAAGCCACTACACCTGTAGATGGTTTCAATTATGCTGTTTTACTATTGAGATTCCCTAGCATCTGTTTTCTTCATTTCACAGTAGTTTGTGCAGATCAAATGTATTCTTTATGAAGTGACAAGAGCTTTAAGGATTTTCCGAGGATTAGAAAAATCAAGGTGCTTTTAATTGCATTTCATTTTTAGTGTAATTCTATACCAAGTCTCATCCAGTGTCAATAGCATGATGTTGCATTTCCTCACCTCCCCCACCCACTTCCCAGAGAATGGAGGAAGTATAGATTGCTACAGGAAAATATTAATATAATTAGATCAATAAAATATTGTGTATGATTCTATCTGTTTTATGTAAGCTTGGTAGTATTTACAACAGTCCTATATGCATGGACTAGTGCTTCAGCACATCAGATAGGGAAAGGTCATTTTCTAAATGAAGTTGGAGGAGGGGGCTGAAGACATTCTATGAAAAAATTGTAATTGGTCTGTGATAATTTATGTTGATGTACGTGGCTGTCATTTTTCTTTCAGGGCCTTAAGAAAGGTCTCTATGATGGCAGGAGAGGGGATGTGTTGAGAGCAGTGAACCCCTTGACTCTCTAGTATGCAAGTATAGTATAGTATGCAAGAGGAACTGAGGTGGCACACAATCAGAGAACCAATATTCAAATGTCTTCCATTTGCACCTCCATGTACACCACCTATCCTGTTATTTGTTTGAATAAAAGGAGAAAGCACGAGGTACACATTTTTCTCCAAGCAACCCCTCAGTTGAATCCATGCCAAATCACATTTGTCTGTTTTAAACCTCAGAAAGCTCAACTTTCTACCTCACCCCAGCAAAATCAGTGCACCAGGAGTTTGGATTCCCTTGCTAACTGGGAAAACAAGATTCCTTCAAATGTTTTTGTAACACAACACAAAAGGAAGCCATTCTGCTTTGTTCTCTTATGAAGGTGAAGGCAATAACTTTTGGTACTAGAGCACTGAATTAGTGATTATAGCCTGTTATGGCCATGACATTGATGATTAAACTCTCTGTTCTAAGTCTGAACTGTTATTTATGTCCCTTCAAGAAAAGATTAAAGAGAAACACACTGTAGTGACAGAATCTACCATTTAAAAACATTCCCTCACATATTACAGTGTTGAGGAACTGAGAATTTGGGTTTGCTCTGAGATCCCATGACTTAATTTTGTTCTAGAACCGTGGTGGCGAACCTTTGGCACTCCAGATGTCATGGACTACAATTCCCATCATCCCCTGCCAGCACGGCCAATTGGCCATGCTGGTGGGGGCTGATGGGAATTGTAGTCCATGACATCTGGAGTGCCAAAGGTTTGCCACCACTGTAAGAACAATGGCAGCTATTGGCTTGATCAAGAAGGCAAAATCATCTTTCTTCCATCAGTGGAACTGTGCTGAAAAGAAAAGAGGACTATCTCCTCACAGTCCCTCTGCAGCCCTCTGACATACATGGGTGTGACTTCCACATAGCTATTGTGATCTTAGGAATAAAAATGAATTGATAATGAAGATAAGTAAGGGAAAGACCCCTACACAAAAAGATCACTGCATCCAATCGATTTTAAGTATTGAATCAGCTAACAATCTGGCATCTGAGGTTGGCATTACACTCATGGCAGAGCTGTGCGAGGAACAGCAGGTTTAAACATGCTGAATACCTGGAACATCACCAGGTAAGTGGTTTTTTGTCCACTAATGACACATTTAAATCAAGTTTTAGATGTATTCCCAGGCTTCCAAAGCATTAACTTTTTATCTCATGAGCAACAGAAACTAAAATTCTAAAAGGTGGCCAAGGTGGAGGGGAAAAAATCTTTTTTTCATCACTATAATGGCAGCAAAATATAATTGTGCAACATTATTCTAGGTCAGGGGTAGGGAACCTGCGGCTCGAGAGCCGCATGCGGCTCTTCTGCCCTTGCACTGCGGCTCCATGAGCTGAGCCGCCAGCTTCATCCTTGCCTGCCCTGCAGGCAGCAGGGCAGGTGCACCAATTGCCCGTGGCCGGCTGGGCAGTGCCGCGGGCTTCCCCTCTCGTCCACCCCGTTCGAGCGGGGCGGGCATTTTCCCGGCGGCCGGCAAACCCAAGCCGCTGGCCCCATCCTTGCCCGCCCTGCAGGCAGCAGGGCAGGCGCATCCATGCGCTTCTCAGAATTAGTGGAGTAAAAGGTTAGAAAAACCAATATATACAGTGTTATCTTTATTTTAAATGTCAAAAATTATTTGCGGCTCCAAGTGTTTTCTTTTCCCGTGGAAAACGGGTCGAAAATGGCTCTTTGAGTGTTAAAGGTTCCCTACCCCTGTTCTAGGTAGTTACCGCTAAAGAATTACCAGTAGACATAAACGAAGAGTAGTAACTGATAATTTACTAGATTATTAAAGATGTTACTTCCAAAGAACATGCTGTTGTTGGTGGTTTCCCTACAATTATGGATATTTATTTCATTTACCTTCTTTAGAAACCTGGCCTTCTGATCTTTAAGTGGCAATATCAAGTTTTAGCTGCAGTTGAGAAAAGTTGTTTTACATACAGCTCTTCATAAGTAACATACATAATGTAACAGGCTGGTTGTAGTTACAGCTGAGGGATAGTTAGTTGAGATAGTTAGTTGGACACAGCGTTATCAACAGCCCTGGATACTTACCTTGTCCCTTTAATAAAATTTTTATGGGATACTATTTACTTTCACCAAAAAGCCTCAGCTTTGCATTTTCACACATTAAAACCTCATTAAAAGGACTGGACATTTTTCTCCAGACTTGTTGGCAAGTGTAGTTGGACATTCCTGTGATGTTCCTAACTCCTTAAATATAAACCCACAGTGTGTTCAGCATAATGTGGTTCAGTGTTTAGAATGCTGAATTAGAACAGGGTTCAGATCCCTGCTCTGTCATACAATTCATCACATGACCTTGAATCAGTTGTATACTCTCCAGTTAACCTACCTCCCAGGGCTGTTATGAGAATCAAATGGGGGAGAGCCACATATGTTGCTCAGAGCATCCTAGAGAATGAGTGCGACAAAACTGTAATTCCAGATTCTGCTGGTTTACTATTTGTGGACTTCAGTGTTTGGTTATGCTTTTAAATTTGGACTACAACCTTCACTGAGCTCTTTGGAAAGGCAGGATGAAAATTGTTAAAATAAAGAAAAATTCTGATTCTTCTTCCTTTAAGTAGAACATATGTTTAAACAAAGGACTACATTCTTATATGCAGTGATCCTTTTGCCCTGCCACCATGGTGTAGGACTTCCTGGCAAAAATTCTACTACACTACAAACTGAAATTTAACAACTGCAGCAGCTTTTCTCAGCATGATGAAAGGGAAAGCTGCAGCTATTGATTAATTTAACTGTTAAAGTCACACTAACTCTACGGGGGTGGGGGGAGTGACACTGTTTTACCTTTCACAGCTGACATGACCGCTTGGCAGAATTTTTTTCATGCTGTCCTTATTGTGTATATTCTGAAAGGTAACTGACAATAGAGCCTGTGCCAAGAGAATCAAAGTCTATTATAACAGCCTTTGATATGAGTTTTTTAACCTTTCAAAGTTCTAACAAAAAATTGACATAGCTAACAGCATTGTATATGTTTGTGTGGGAACCTTAATAGTTTCTTTATTCTCACAAACAATTTTGGGGATTTTTGCCATCAAGTCACAGTTGACTTACGGTGACCCAGCAGGATTTTCACATCAAGAGATGTTCAGAGGTGGTTTGCCATTGCGTGCTTCTTCATAGAGACCATGAACTTCCTTGGTGGTCTCCCATCCAAATAGTAATCAGGGCTGACTGAGATCTGATGAATCAGGTTAGCAAGTTGGTAAACCTGCATCTAGAATTCAAGGCATTGGTGGGGAGCAATGGAAGCCATGCATATTGAGACTGTGTGCATAAAATATTTCTTTTCTGATTACAATTTTTCTATATGAAAGGATTTTACACAGAAATTTTTGAAATAAACAAAAGAGTCTAGCCTAGCCTTTTCCTCAGCACATTAGTATTCTACATGTAGGATCTGGGGTGGAAGTGGAGAAAGCAAATACGTTCCCAGTGAGAGGAAAAGTAGGCCAATACAAGCCAAGCCAGTAAGTATCCTTGCTATGGTGGGGGCAGGGATAAAGTTTTTGTGGTACTAGCTTTCAAGTAAAAACTTTAAATTACTTTCATCCTTATTGCCACTATGGCAAAAGAATACCCCTCCCTGCATATTCTGCCATAAGGAAAGGAATCAACATTAACCCATCCCCAAATATAATACAGCTAAACAAATATGTTGCTGTGTTTACTACTAGCAGCTCTTATTTGGTAATCACCCCCTTGTGAGGGGTTTACAAGTAGGAAAAGAGGCAAAAATCTATGTTGCCCCCCACCCCTTTTAGTTGTTATGTTAGGAGAGAGATGATATGCTTTTGTAGGTACAGCAACAGGCAGAGGGAGAGTTGGTGGTGAGAGAAAATGAGGCAAGGTAGGGAGACGAGAGGAAACACTTGTGTGCTTTCCCCTCTCATGACTCTCCCAACCAAGAGCATCTAGTATTTAGTGTTAATGTGCCATCAAGCCTGTGAGTGCTGATTATCAAGCTGGTCCATGCCCAAATGACAAGCTTGGGAGGTGGTCTGGGAGGAGAGGCAAATGAGATTAGATGTGCCTTCCTGTATTCTCAGCGCAGCACACTGTTATAGGCTTGGTTAGGGAAGGGGAGTTGTCATATAGTCTCCACAAGTTCCTTTTTTCTCTCCAATGCATCTACTCATCCAAATTCAAATTTTATATGCAACTGGCATTGGCCACTAGTGACAGACTTGAGATTCTGTTGAAGTTACCAACCTGCTGCCTAACAATTTCTTTATCTGCATTCTGGAGGTAGTTTTGGCTTTGGCATTGGTGATTCCTCGTCTTTTTGTTCTGGTGGAGTTGGATATCCATGCTGAGGCTCCTCTGTCTATGGCAGTTCAGGACTTCATAGTCATGGAAATGAACCAAAATATTACTGTTTTACTGTTCCTGCACTACTACTACTACTACTACTACTACTACTACTACTACTACTACTACTACTACTACTACTACTACTACTACTAATTAATTAATTAATTAATTAATCTTCGTATACCGCCCAACCTTCGAACACCTCTGATAGGTTAATGATAGGTTAATTATAGGTTAATGAAGGGCTGCCTTCTCCCATGTGAACATGTCCATTCACTAAAATTCCTGTACTCTGTTCCACATGAAGATGACAGTAGATTGTATATTCCTCCACCACAGAACGAAGCATGCCAGACCTTTTTTGTTGCAGGATGCTCCGACTGGGTCCCAGTGCCTACCTAGCTCTGCTCCCACCATCTGCTTGAAAATTTGAAAGTAAAAGTACATTTTGGCATAAATGCTCTTGTATCAAGGTCCAAACAGAGAGAATATACTGGAAAAGAGGGAAGGAAAGTAGTTTTTGTATTTTTGAATGCAAGTTACTTTGAGGATTTTATCTTTTGAAAAATAAGACACAAATGTATATTTGCATCTAGCTATTTTTGCTTGGTTCGTTTAATTGAGTTGATTTAAGCTTCAATGTGGCCACTGAAACTGTTTGGAATTTGCTTATTATCCAAGAATGAGACAAAACCAATATGTTCAGATTTTGCTCTTCCTAGTATATCTCATGGGTCTACCATTACTTTATAATGGTATATAGTCAGCTTTTAAAATTTCTCCCCTTTTGGTTTCTTTTGATTTATCTGGGTTTTTTTAAAAGATAATCATTTTGTTATTCTATGGCACTGCCATTAACTATTATTTAACTGCATCCTTTGGAAGCCTATACATGCACTGAAGAGATTCAGATATAGGGTTGACACCTCTGATCTACTTCTAGATTAAAATATATTTCCTTTCTGCTACTGTTTGTGACCACATTTTATGAGACTTCACACATAACTATCTTTTAATTAAGTATGAGTTTCTCCTATAACAACCAAGAATTAGCAAGCATCAGGTTTTTGAATGGAGGGACAGATACAAAAGCATCTCTGTAATCATAGTTACATATATCCTGACAGGGAATTTCACAGATTAGTTAAAGTAATTAAACTACACAATCCTATGAATTATCAGGGAGTAATTCCTATTCAATGCAAGCTTGCTTCTGAGTAAACATTAGGAAGGGGTATAAGAGCTGCCTTAACTCTAGGTAGTAAATACAGTTGTCATGAAATCAGTGATACAAGGCCAAGGTCATCTGGAGCTGAAGAATTGTCATCCTTTATCTGAGATTCTCCAGCGAGATGTAAATAAAATTACAATTTGACACAAAAGTAGGAGAAATGACTTGAGGTTGTTTGAAGGGAAAAGCAATGTTCTTCTAATCTGTACTTAAAGTTTCCCACTTGCCAGAAAAACAAATGGTTTGGACTACTCCTGATGGCTGATCTGTGGAAACTTTTAATGACATGAAGTTACATCTTACCACCAGTTGACACCTGCATATCAGACCACTTTTAAAGGCGCATACACAAGGAATAGTCAAAATTTGACAGCAGTGTTCTGTATGTTAATTTTGTTAATCACCAAACTTGCACAGGGCAATGACCATACCCTCTACTTTCTACTGTCCATTATTTCTGAATGTATATTGAGTCGCCTGACTATTCTTTGCTTTCCCTTGTAGCAGTAGAAGAATTTGTGTCATTCCACCTAAATTAATATCCATTGTGTATATCATTTTGTTAAAAGAGATTCTCAGCCAAAAGCACTCCGAACCACCTCAGCCTCCTGGTTTTCTAAGGTGGCTGCTGTGTCAGCAGCACTCCCAAGCTGCAAATTTGGCTTTTCAAAAGCCAAATTCAAGTCCAATTCAAGACAGGAAAGGTCTCAAGACCCAGGTCTGCCTTTCTACTAACTTCTATCTTGTCAGGAGATCACCTTGTATTAGCCTAGGTAAAAAAAGTCTCTCAAATTGTGCCCCTTCTCGTGGCAGTGCAAGCTCATCCGAATCAGCTACACTCCATAAACTTCTTTTCAGGACATCCATGGTCTCATAGAACTTGGCTGGATAAGAACAGTACAGCTAAAGCCCATTAGGACCCAGGGGTGTAACGAGGCAAACTGTAGCCCTGGGCAAAACCTGAGTTGGATGCCCCCCCCCCCCACATGGGCGGCCACTCCACCACGACCAATTTTTTTTGCACCAGGACATTGGTGCCTGCAGGGGGTGCATTTTTAGACATATCAGCACCAAAATTTAAGCGTATCATCAGGAGACTGTCCTTATGCTACCCCCCAAGTGTGGTGAGGTTTGGTTCAAGGAGTCCAAAGTTATGGACTCCCAAAGGGGGTGCCCCATCCTGCATTGTTTCCAATGGGAGCTAATAGGAGATGGGGGCTACAGTTTTGAGGGGCCATAACTTTGGCCCCCCTGAACCAAACTGCACCAAACCTGGGGGGTATCATCAGGGCAGTCTCCTGATGAGACCCTAAAAGTTTTGAGACTGTGCCTTCAGAAATGTGCCCCCCCCCAGCCTGCAACCCCCATTGACAGCAATGCAGAAAACTCAGTGCAGAACAAAGATTCTTGGGCAAATTTCTGGGATGTTTCTGCAGGGGGCGCATTTTTGGATGTATTGGCACCAAAATTTCAGGGTATCATCTGGAAACTGTCCTGATGGGATCTGCTAAGTTTGGTGCAGTTTGGTTTAGGGTGTCCAAAGTTATGGACCCTCAAAGGGGGTGTCCCATCCCCCATTCTTTGCTAAGGAGCCGCTAGCCTAAAAACTGCGCCCCCTGCAGGCCAAAAATGGAAAACCACTTAAAATACCCAAAAACAAACCCTGCATTTTGATGCTCCCCACAAGGTGGTGCCCTGGGCAGCTGCACACCTTGCTCAATGGGCATTACGCCCCTGTTAGCACCCCGACCCACATTTCTGGAGCACTGGAGCACCTTCCTTATGAGGAGAGGCTGCAGCGTTTGGGACTCTTTAGCTTGGAGAGGAGATGTCTGAGGGGGGATATGATTGAAGTCTATAAAATTATGCATGGGGTAGAAAATGTTGACAGAGATAAATTTTTCTCTCTTTCTCACAATACTAGAACCAGGGGGCATTCATTGAAAATGCTGGGGGGAAGAATTAGGACTAATAAAAGGAAACACTTCTTCACACAACGTGTGATTGGTGTTTGGAATATGCTGCCACAGGAGGTGGTGATGGCCACTAACCTGGATAGCTTTAAAAGGGGCTTGGACAGATTTATGGAGGAGAAGTCGATTTATGGCTACCAATCTTGATCCTCTTGATCTGAGATTGCAAATGCCTTAACAGTCCAGGTGCTTGGGAGCAACAGCCGCAGAAGGCCATTGCGTTCACATCCTGCATGTGAGCTCCCAAAGGCACCTGGTGGGCCACTGCGAGTAGCAGAGAGCTGGACTAGATGGACTCTGGTCTGATCCAGCTGGCTTGTTCTTATGTTCTTATGTTCTTATGTTCTTATGTTCAAATGTGAAGGGATCACTGGTTATTCTCCGCTACTGCCTTGTGAAACTGATCTACCACCTAGGACTAGAACCATCAGAGCTGAATGCTTCTGATGTTTATCTCAGAAGCATCCAGCACAGAAGGATACCCTCGTAGTGAAGGCTCCCCTAAGCAACTTATTCACATATTTAGGTTGCAACAACTCAAAAGCAGGGGTGGGGGGGTTTGATCCTGTGATGCCACAGATTAGGACACCTTCGCTCTAAATTCCTGATTATTTCATTATATCTAAAATAAATAAACTACCTCCACTATTGAAATAATACTGAGGGAGGGCTGGTGTGCAGGAAGACCATGCCCAAAGAGATTCTGCTTGTGTACTGACTGCTAAGAAAGTCTGTGATGTTGGGCATGCGGAAAGGCCAGTATTGTATTCAGACAGTATTTTGAGATTCATCTTTTAGAACGATGGCGACCAAGTTATCATGGATGTAAGAAACTTGTATTTGTTCCATGTGCCATAATAATGTTGTTAATCTTTAAGGTGCCAGAAGAACCTGAAGGGTGGATCCAGCATTTCTGTTTCACTGGTACAATATGGCCCACAAAACATTCCCCCATTAGTGGAAGTCTGATTATACTCAGTTGGTAGTACAGCAGAAACTTAGGATCCAGTCATTATGGGTTTTTTTTAATTTACAAGTCAGTTTGCTTTGAACTTTAGCATTTAATAACTGTATTTTAGGGTTTTACAGAGATCCAGCATTGTGTAGATGTTAAGATGTCAGACTAGGATCTGGGAAACCCAGGTTTGAATCCCCACTCTGTCATGGAAACCTGCTGGGTGACATTGGGCCAACTGCATCCTCTCAGCCTCAACTGGCAAGTATTTGGATGGGAGACCTCCAAGGAATACCAGAGGTGTGAAAAGGATGCAGCAATGGCAAATCACCTCTGAACATCTCTTGCTTTGAAGATCCTATGGGGTTGCCAGATGCTATGCGTTAGCTGTGATTTGACAGCAAAAAGGTGGATTGACTCTTTGGGGTTCAGGAAAAGGTGATAAAAACTCATGAGCCTTCATTAAAGGGACAGGATTTTTTCCTCCAAGCAGCTGACACTCAAGTCCATTATGGCGTTAATTTTCAAACCTTCCAACATAAAGGTTAGTGTGCGTACATAAAGGAAAATTAATACTTTTCTAACTTCAGTTTGAAAATAAAGTATCCTGTTCTCATTATACCATCATTCAACATTAACAAATACAGTATTGGTAAAAAGATTAATTGGCCAAAATTATAATTCATAGTATGAGGTATGGTAAAATCTATATCACATACTGTTTTAACATATTTAATAAAGTCTGAATCTTGTCTAGTGATCTGCGAGTCAGTTTAACACATGATTTAAGTATTGTGGAAGCTGGCAAATATTCTGATTCATATTGAAACAAAGCACATTCGTGGTAATATTTAAACCACTACCAAAGATTTGTTTGACATTGTTCTGTTTGTTTTAGGCCTCTCCACCTGTAGATTATTTTAGAGAGAATCTTATGAATTCCCATTAGCTTTGTAGCCTGTATAGCTGAAAGGTGTCTAGTTAAATCAGTATTATTCTGCTGTGGTAACATATATATTTGAAACTATATCACATTTAGAATTCAGGACATTTTTTAAAAAAATCCATATATAATAAAATGAGAATTATAAGAAATGGTAAATATGAATGCTGCCAAGATACTACAATGCTCAGAAAGTCTTGTAGAGTTGTAGATAGATATGGACTGGAGTCAACATGCAAATACAGAGAAAGTTAGAACTAAATCTTATTGCAACCAACAGGACTTAAAGCATGTGTTTGTTTTACTGGGGTATAGGCATTCTTGTCTTTCTTTGGATTGTGCAAAATGTGTGCCAACACTTGAAGGTTGATTACTTTACACTGGAACTCAGTGCCATCAAAATTGTGATAAATATATAACTGAGATAAAAGAAAAGCAAGATTAAACTAATTAGTTCAGCAAATATTAACCAAGTGTTTTAAGTCATCCTTACATTTAGCTGTTAGGATACCATGAGCTGTTTTTACCAAGTGGAAAAAACTGTTTGAGCAAGTTAAGCATGCTTGCTTAAAGAGCACTGTGAATTTCCTCTGGCTGTGTTAACATTCCCACTCTAGTCTCCAAGAGGAGCTATATGAAAAAAAGGAGCTATATATGTATAAACAAGGAATTATAAATTGAATCAGCTGCAGGCCTGCACGCAGTATGTATATCTTTCTCTAAATATCTATAATTATTAGCCCTCCTCTGAGAAGTATAAAGAAGGTCACTTTTAAAATAAACAAAATAATGAAATGTGTTTGGGCAGTTTAGGTTAATGTGACTTGCAGTCTGTCCCTGAGTATATTTACTTGGAAACAAATCCAACTGATTTGGACTGTAGCCTTTACCTTGTAAAATATTTATGATTTTTTTCAAATATAGTTTCCTTAGGGGTAATTTGCTGACAGTTTTGTATATGTGTTCTCATTAATTTATCATGCATCATGGAAGCAGGTAATTGAATTATATTAATACTACACAATCATTCTGCCAATGTAGGCCTGAACTCTGCCTAGAAGCAAAAATGACTAAACTGAGTTATTGTATAATAAGACCACATGGAAAAGAAGACCCAACATGGAATGGATTGACTGAATAAATGAAACCATGGCCTTCAGTTTGTACAACCTGAGCAAGGCTGTTAACAATAGACCACTAATTCATAAGTTGGAAGCAGCATGATGACACTTAGCTAGGTTTACCAGTTCTGGATTGGGAAATACCTGGATACTTGAGGAGTGGAGCCTGAGGAACAAAATCCACCAGACCACAGCCACACAGCCCAGAAACAAAACCCACCAGAACCAATTTATTAGGAAGTTGCTCTACTGGCATAATTCATGAAAATGTAAAAAGATTAAGGTGGAAGTTGAGTACAATGAACATGCAAGAGAGAACTGTAATATTTTGTATTTTAAAGCATACATTAAAGGACATCTTAAGTCTGAGTGCAAGTTTGTAGCTAATCGTGACTGAGGGGAAAGAACTACAAGATGCTCTTTTAAAGGCAAAGTGAACGCTTTTTAAACCAAACTTTTCTGGTAAATTGCCTGCTTCCTAAGCGGGGAAGTCGGGAAAGGGCTGTTGGTGCTGCATGAAGAGGAATGGAAAATGTTGCATGGTGTACTAGTGAAGATGCAATGTATGAATGGATTTTGCGTAGAGTGGACGTTGTTCCGGGGGGCGGGGGAGTACGTGGTACATAATACAGTGGTGGGGGTTGCAGTACACTTCAAAGGAAGGAGAGAGATTCAAAGGAAGGGGGGGATAATGATGCTGCTTATTAGTTAAAAGGCATTAACTATGATCCCTGTGCCTTTGGTGTTTCAACAGACTGTTTAAAACTAATTTTGTGGCAGGAATAAAGGGAATTAGGAGGACTTTACAATTTGTCGTGCAATGTACGTACGAGTACAAGGAGAAAAAAAGGGTCTCCTGCCCAGCCGTTCTACTGAGGGGGAAGGGCAAAAGAGCCGACGATGCCTGCAGTGTCCAGCTGAACCCTTCTCTACGCATTGCAGGCAGAAGAGCCCGTCTTCAAATTCTCAAGATTTGCCAGGAGCGGAGGGCTTGGGTGATGCACCCATTACGTCTATGGTAACGGAACGAAACTCCGTTTCTGCAAAAGAGGCATAATTTTCCACGCACCCCGGGTGGCGCCCCGCCAAGCGAGGGCGGGTGAGTCAAGAGCGGCGAATGGAACGCCGGGAACGATGACGTATCGCGAGGCCGCCGCCCTCCCGGCTCCAGCTATATAAACAACGCTGCTCGCCGTCTCGGTCCTTTTCGCAACGGGTTTGCCGCCACTTCGGAGGTAGGCGCTTGTGGGCATGGTGGACGAACGGAGACCAGGCCGAGGGGGGAGGTGGTGGGGGCGATAAGGGGAGGCACGTGGAGCCTTTCAGCGGGGGCGCTTTATTCTCGAGGGTTGCAGCTTGACGACATTTCGGGGGGGGCGAGGAGATGGAAGGGTTGGGAGTTGGTGTGTGGGCCGCATTTGCGTCCATGAGACAGGACCCGAATTGTACCTTAACTCCCCCCTCCCCGTCGTGGTGGTTGGGGCGTTGTTAATAGGAGGGGACTTCCCCGTGTCTTATGCTCGCCACAGCCTCAAACGGGTGGGCGGGGGATGGGCTTTGTCGCGTGAGCTTCGGAGCAGACACGAGGTAACCGCGCCGGCGGGAGGGCGAGGCGGTTGTGGTCGTGGCAGGTGTGGCCTCCACTCGTGTCCCCAGGACTCCTCGCCGGGCTGCCGTTTCGTCCCTGGCCTGCTCCGGCATTGACGCTTCCATCTTTTCTTACTGCTTTTCTTTCTGTGGAGTCGTTTCCAGCAGCTTGCCTGTCTCCCTCGTTTGCTTCGCGCTGTTAAAAAAAATGGCCGCCCTCCGCCGTCACAAAATGGAGGACGCGGGCGGGGCGCGTGCCAGCCTTCTCCCCCCTCCCCGGCGGCGGCGCGTTCACGCTCCCTCGCGCCCCGCCTGGCTTTCGACACAAAGGAGCCGGAGCCGCCCCTCTGCCGCTCCCCGGGCCTGCAATGGCCGCATGGCGACGAAGGAACGGACTGCGGAAGGCCTCGAAGTCGAAGCCGTCTTCCTCTCTTTTTCCCACAATCACCCTCCGGCCTTGGGTGGGTGGAGCTGTAGTACTCGAGGAAGGCCCGGGCCTAGTTTTGACCAGGCTGGGGATTGAACCCACTTGGCTGATCGAGAACTCCCCCCCCCCCTCGTTTTACACTCAGGTCGGTTTTTTCCCGCAGAAGATAGGTTTTTTCCCCCGTGGTACTGTGAGTAAGTGGAGCTTTTAAAACTTTTTTCCTCTCCCAGGGTGTTTTATCTGAAGTGAAGAGAACCATCCCGTAAATATCAAAAATGGGGAAGGAGAAGACCCACATCAACATCGTTGTCATTGGACATGTCGACTCTGGAAAGTCTACCACCACTGGACATCTGATTTACAAATGTGGTGGCATTGATAAGAGGACCATTGAGAAGTTTGAGAAGGAAGCTGCTGAGGTGGGTTTCTTTCATTGACTCAAATTGTGGCGAATTTCCATAAATGAATGTTTCTGTTGAGATTATTTGTAGCCAATGCTGCAGTTATACAGTGGTAGTTAAAACTTTTTACAGTAGTGCAAGATTATGCCACAATTATACAGTGTATTGTAAATTACTTACCTTGGGATGTTTTTAAAGGTTCACCATCTTATTACTTTTAATTTCATTCTAAGTGTGGAACATCTGTTAGCAGAATTGCTGCTTTAAAAAAGTGTCATTGGGGAATGTGTAGGAGACAACCTGGATAGGCTGACCATGTTTAGCAGTTGTAATATTAGGAAGTAATGGATTGAGGTTTCATTGCTGGGCAAGTGAACCCTGTCTGGAATCTCTCACCAGAAGTGCTACTTGGCTAAATATAAATGGTATTATGTTTCACAACATAGATGTAAGCTGTATTAGGAGCCTGTTTGCTGGCATACATACTTACTGGTGTCTTGTATGTAGTGCATTAATGACTTTAATTTTGTTGCTAGATGGGCAAGGGCTCCTTCAAGTATGCCTGGGTTTTGGACAAACTGAAAGCAGAACGTGAACGTGGTATCACTATTGATATTTCACTGTGGAAATTTGAAACCAGCAAATACTATGTCACTATCATTGATGCCCCTGGCCACAGAGACTTCATCAAAAACATGATTACTGGTACCTCCCAAGTAAGCAAGCAGTATTTTAGGACATTTCACAATTCAATATTGTGTTACTGGTTTAATGAATAATTCACAAACATGATTTATTTTACTTGGTTTTTATATAGGCTGACTGTGCTGTCTTGATTGTTGCTGCTGGTGTTGGTGAATTTGAAGCTGGTATCTCTAAGAATGGGCAGACCCGTGAGCATGCCCTTCTCGCCTACACTCTGGGTGTGAAACAGCTCATTGTTGGTGTTAACAAAATGGATTCTACTGAGCCACCTTACAGCCAGAAGAGGTATGAGGAAATCGTCAAAGAAGTCAGCACATACATAAAGAAAATTGGTTACAACCCAGATACGGTGGCTTTTGTACCAATTTCTGGATGGAATGGAGATAACATGTTGGAGCCTAGTTCTAACGTAAGTTGTATTTCTGTTGTGTGGATGAGGGAATGCACTTAAGTTGGTTTGGTCTGGTCATGACTGAAAAGTGATACTGTAGGTGGATCACGATGTTAAATGTGTTGGTATCTAAGCAATGATGGCGAGAAAAAATCATATTCCTTAACCAGTGAACATGTTAGTCCGAGTACCATATTAAATTTCCACTGTTTTGGGTACTTGGATAACTCTTGCAAGAAGATGCTTTATACTGTGTTTCTTTGCAGATGCCATGGTTTAAAGGATGGAAAGTGACCCGCAAAGATGGCAATGCTAGTGGCACTACACTGCTGGAAGCTCTGGATTCCATCTTGCCACCAACTCGTCCAACTGACAAACCTCTGCGTCTCCCTCTTCAGGATGTCTACAAAATTGGTGGTATGTATTATTGGAAGTTTAGATGAAGAATAGATGTTTCTAAATTGATGAAAGCCATAAAACATGGACTCAACCTTTTGCTCCCAAAGTACAAATGATGCTAGAAAAACTGCTTGTCCTGCTGTTATTGCTGATAGTTTTTGCCCAGTTGCTGAAAAACGTAAATTGCTATGCAATAAGTTGAAATTGTTTTGTCCTTTCAGGGATTGGTACAGTTCCAGTCGGCCGTGTGGAAACTGGCATTCTAAAACCTGGCATGGTGGTAACATTTGCCCCAGTCAATGTTACAACTGAAGTAAAATCTGTTGAGATGCATCATGAGGCTCTAAGTGAAGCTTTGCCTGGGGACAATGTTGGCTTCAATGTGAAGAACGTATCTGTTAAAGATGTTCGTCGTGGAAATGTTGCTGGTGACAGCAAAAATGATCCCCCAATGGAAGCTGCAGGGTTTACAGCACAGGTACTTGGCATCATTTTAACATTTTAACATTTTCAGTTAGCTTTGGTAGGGTTTACAGTGATGCTGAATGACAGGCTTATTTGTTAAACCCTTCAAATAGGTTATCATTCTGAACCACCCTGGCCAAATTAGTGCTGGCTATGCCCCTGTGTTGGATTGCCATACTGCTCACATTGCCTGCAAGTTTGCTGAGCTGAAGGAGAAGATTGATCGTCGTTCTGGCAAGAAGTTGGAAGATGGCCCCAAATTCCTCAAGTCTGGAGATGCTGCCATTGTTGACATGATCCCAGGCAAACCCATGTGTGTTGAGAGTTTCTCTGACTATCCTCCTCTGGGTGAGTATCATTTCATGCTTAAACTGAGTCTTAGAGTCTTACCCTGTTCTTCCAGATTGTTTAAATGTGTTAGTTGGGGCTACCTTAGGTTACAGTTCTTGCTGTTTGGGATGCTTTTGGTTAGGAAGCCATTTGCAGTAAATTTTTATTTTATGGAAGTTTTACAGCTAGTCACAAGCCTCCCCTACTGGAGTCGATGCCTGAGCAGCAAACTGTGCTAGAGGAGGTTTTTTGGCCATATGCAGTAGACTTCTGCTCTATGTTGATGGTGGTACTGCAGAGGAGAATGAGATGGGAAGATTACTTTGAACATCTTGTAATAATTTTTATGCTGTAAAAAATTGTATGGCTGAGTACATGGAGATGCAATTGTATGTTTGAAAACTTACTATAATTGTTTTTATATTTAGGTCGTTTTGCTGTGCGTGACATGAGACAGACGGTCGCTGTTGGTGTTATCAAGGCAGTGGATAAGAAAGCAGGCGGAGCTGGCAAGGTCACAAAGTCTGCCCAGAAGGCTCAGAAGGCTAAATGAAAATTCTGTACATCTGCCACCTCAGTCTTAATCAGTGGTGGAAGCATGGTCTCAGAAGTATTTGTTTCAATTGGCCATTTAAGTTTAATAGTCAAGGACTGGTTAATGATTACAATGCATCGTAAAAGCTTCAGAAGGAAAGGAATGTTTGTGGACCATTTGTTTCGTGGCAGTTTAAGTTATTAGTTTTTAAAATCAGTAACCTTTTTTAAATGGAAACAACTTGACCAAAATCTGTCACAAATTTTGAGACCATTAAAAAAGTTTAATGCAAAGTCTCTGTGTTTTTTCGGGTTGGTAGGTAATTAACTTGGACTTCTTGCACTTAAACTGAAATGTAAGGTTTACAATTTTTTGACCTGACAGTGGTCTGTGAGAATATTTCTAAAGTTATTGCATCTCCAAAGTGTTTAGGATGACCAAAAAACCATAAAAACATCCTGTCTGTGCCAACTCTTGGAACTGAGCTATGATGCAGAAATTCAATCCTGTGCAGTAGTAAGTGAACCTAAGCCCCTTGAAGTATGATCACAGCCTTAATAGCTTCAAATTTTATATTCAAGGAAGCAAAGCAAGTAGCTGCTTATTCCTTTTAATTCAAGCTATTGCTAAGTGGTGTAGTTATGACTTGAAGTTCAGTGATCACTTTATTGTGAGTGTTCTGGTTTGATATGATTCTGTTTTATTCCATATATGAGGAGTATAAATTTTCTGATTAAGTATTTCTTGAGCTAGTAATAAAAAATGCAATGCCATGCATTAACTTTGTTCAAGAAATGTTATTTCCCAAGTGTGTTGCTGCTAACTTTCAAAGTTAGGGTTGGATTTTGCTTGTGCTTAGAGTTGGTTAAAATCATGACATATAAACTTTGAGATTAACACATGAGAAAGTACATTTGAGAAGAGCCTTCACCCCTATCTCATATTTTATATAAAACCAAGTCAAGTATGACATAGTGGACTGACTAAATATTATTAAAATTAGAATTTTAGGTGCTATACTAGACAAGGGCTTTTAATTTTAAGTATATCAATATGGTCAAATAGTAAGTGTTCCCTTTGGATCCAGTGAGGCCTAAGTTGTACTGCTAGTTGAAAGCTGGGACATTCCAGTCAGAAAATTTTTAAATCGTGTTGTTGGCTGCATTCTCTGATGACTATTTGAATATAGAGTAAGAACCAATTTCTATTATAGCTTTTCTATGATCTTTTAGTGACATTAAAACTCATTTAGTGTTAAGTGGTTCATACTGTGTAAATGCACATGTTCTGTAATGTTGTACCTGTAAACTTTTAAATATGGCCATAACACAATAGCCTTTTCTGTAGTAAAACGTTAAACAGCTGCTTGGTACTATAATCGCAGATAACGTGTTTGATAACCATTGCACTAGTGCATACAAGAAGCAATCCAACAAAATTTAACCACTCTTTAAAGGCTTACTAATTTCACTGAGTTGAGTGTGTGGTCATGGGACATGAATGTCCCTAAGTTAATCACATGCTAATAAATAAACCCCATGAACCCATCTGTCTACACCAGTGGTGGCGAACCTTTGGAACTCCAGATGTTATGGACTACAATTCCCATCAGCCCCTGCCAGCATGGACAATTGGCCATGCTGGCAGGGGCTGATGGGAATTGTAGTCCATAACATCTGGAGTTCCAAAGGTTCGCCACCACTGGTCTACACCAAGAGGTTATAAAATATGAAAAGGCATTAATGGGATGTTACAAGACCTCAAAGGCATATAGTACACATTGCTAGAGAAATTGGAAAAATGATATGGATCAGGAAGACTTCCACATACTGATGTGGTTTCATTGCATCTTGACATTTCAAATCAGAATCCTGGCAATGTTTGAAAAAGGATCTGACAAATACAGCCTTAACTAAAGATAAGGGTGTATGTGTCACACATTGCTTTTGTCAGCATTTTCAGAGTCACAGAACTAAACGCTATTGGGTGAAACACCTGAGATAAATTGCTGGGACATTGCTGAAATGGCATGAAAAACAGCAGATAAACAAGGTTTGATGATCTCATGTTATACAATATAAGACTATCTGGATAACATATTGGAGTTAAAGGATGATAGTTTCAGAATAAAGTTATTCCCAAGTTTGTAAAATGACAATTATGCTTGTAGTGGGGGATGGAGAGTGATACGGACTTTTATGTATTCTACGCCTTGGGAGCAAATAGGTGGTTTGACATGGTCTGTGCCAAATACTGCCCAAATTACATATAAACTGACCTTTTGCTATTTTGTCTTATGACAGTTCCCTTCCTTAGTTTAATTTTGCTTTCCAATGAATATGTGATAGTAACATGTTGGGTTGATGAAAAATACTAAATTTTGTAAGCAAACATTTGGACTTTAGTTTCTTCAATAAATTTTGAGACTAGAACTGTTTGACTTCTATGGGTGGTTTATTTTGAGGTAGGATAGATCATGTTTAGTGAGCAGTTTTTCTGACAGTTTCAGACCTGATGCAAATAGCAAATGAGCTGCTAATAACTTGGGCTGTCTAGTCATGACTGGAAAGGAATTGCATCATTTGGTGAATCTTACTGCAAATTCCCCATATTCATTTTTAAAACAGCATTATTTTTGGTTTGCAAACTTTTCTGGAACACTGATTATATAATAATTGAAGATAATATTGGAGCATTACAAAGAGTAGGTACATTAGATTTACTTGGCTGCTGTACAGGTAGGAGGGGCAAGTAGAGGCAAAGTACATAATCATGGACTGAAAGGAAAAGGTTAAGGTCATAGTGCAAGGGAGAGCTGCTTTGGGGATTGCAGAACATGGGAGCCAGGTCCGCACATTTGTGAATTGGGCACATCCAACGTTCCAGGAGGCAGACATTTTCATTGCTATGAAGTGCTTTAAACAGCATTATCATTGAGTTGAACTGAAGAAAACTGGCTGCCAGTACAGTGTTCCCAAAAGAACCATAATGCATACAAAGTAGATATTTTGTACATGTTTTTGAAATGGTGAAATTGTGTATAATACAGCCTGACTTCTCAGAAGGAGAGTGTGTGCTTATAACCCCAAACACCACATTTTGCTATTTCAAACAAATTCAACTTGTAAAAAGCTTGTAATTTGGGGGTGGGGGGTGTCGTTCCTAGTGTTTAATTACTTCGTCCAACAGGTTATCATGTTTGCTTAGTTAAGCTGGAGGACCAACATAATCACTCTATCCTGCACTGTGCTTGTTCAGTGCCCTCTTGTGGCCACCGTGCTGCGTGATAGATTTGGTTAAGAGAATTTCAGTAGAAGTGGCAAGATTGCTGACTACTTTGTGTGTGTATTAGCATAGGTTATAGTGCTTTGACTATTACAATCAGAAGAGTGATGAAAATGGCAAACTCTTCTTTGTTTACAACCAAAACTTGTTTCTTATAAAATTACAAACAGGAACTGCAAGAACTTGCCAGAAGAATCTAATTTCTCTTGTATCCCTTTGTCCATGCACTTTCATTCCTTCTGGCCAATACTTCTATGCTCACCTTTCCTGCCTCCTCTTCTCATTAACCAACCTCCCTTTTATCTGCACCCTGGTCTTGAGGTATATTTACTTTATATTTACTTTGTTCCATTATGAGGAACCAAAGTAGCTTACATCATTCTCCTGTAGACTGCTTTGTCCTTACAATGACCCTGTGAGGTAAGCTAGGCTGAGAATGTGTAACTGGCACACGGTCCCTAGTCAGTTTCTAAGGCAGAGTGATTTGACCCTGAGTCTCCCAAGATGCTAGTCTGAATCACTTAACCACTACGCAACACCAGCTTTCATAAGGTTGCTCTTGAATTCTCACAAGCAGACAGTCCTAAATTCCATGGTAGGAAGTTACCCAGTGACTGCTGTCAGGCCAAATCTGATAAGTCTTCCCCCTCGCAGGCCAAAACACTGGAAAGGGCCTTGCCTCCTCTTTTTTCCCTGCTTCCTCCTCCCCACTCAGAAGCAAACCTACCTTTCCAGCTATATTTATTTATATTCCACCTTCCTCTCTCATAGCAATTTTCTCCTCCCAACAACCATATGAGAGGCAGGTTAGGCTGAGAATATTTAACTAGCCCAAGGTCACCCAGAGAGCTTCCACAGCAAACACAGGTTAACTATGGAGTGTTAGCATAATGGTTAGCTGGTAAACCAAAGTTCAAATCCCCATTCTGCTGTGCAGTTAAAAGTGGAACCCATCTCATCCTTCTTTGGATTACTAATGTGTCTTGCAATGAGTTTACAATTACAAAAATTACAATAGTATTTGTAATTTTTTTATTGTTAAAAAAAACGGTTACTATGCAGTTGAAGAGTCACTTTTATTCCTTTTCCTTGCCAGAAACAACACAAAATAACCAGCCTGTGTGTACTGCACTTGTTTACTGAGGGACATTATTAATGAGATCCATTTGCAATTACTTGTATCATATTCTCCTACTGTAATAGATAAATTGCTATGTCTTAGTGGCATCCAGCATAAAAGAGCAGAAACTGTCTTATCTGACCACAGACATTTTTCACAGTGCAATGAGGTGGCATGCTGTCACTGGGGTAACTTTGTACTACTACCAGTATGTCGTCCATCCTTTCGTACTGTGGGAACAATCTTAAAGCCAGATGTCCAAAGAGCATAAATAAATAATAGTTTAATGGCTTCTGCTCAAAAAGCATTCTCATCAGGAACTTGGAGGTTTCACTGCTCCAGCAAATCTGCATCTGGAAAGGGAGAAGTCACTTAAATCCTTCTGCTCTTTTACGGTTGACTTTCACAAATCTTAGCAGATTGACAACAGCAGCTGGTGTAATTCCAGAGATTCTGCTGACAGCTCCAATCTAGAAAGAGAAACATTTATTTCTATAATTTATATGCCACCTTTCTCAAAGGGACTCATGGTGATTTTTGTACACTGGACAAAGCAGGGCGTTCAATAATCAATGAATGAAGATTTTAGAAGTTGGAAACCAACAGAAAGAACTGAAGCATAGCATACGTATTTAAATAAACAATGATTACATGAATATTATTATTATTAATAATAATAATTACATTTTAATAATTTTTAGAAGGGGCTCATGGTAGGTGATTATTGCAACAAATCAGTGCATTAAATTACAATAAATAATGAATAAAACAAAAAAATACCCGTGATATTAAAACCCTTAAGACACAGCAGCATTAACATATTCAGCATCACTTATTTATTAATTTATTTGTCTCCCTTGTGCCGTTTCCAACATTTGAATGTGGAATCTGGCTGACAATTTTATTGTAACTTTTCTGTCTGATTTTTTTTTTTTAATGAAAAGCAATCTTGATTGGGTCTTGGGAAGTCTGCGGCTGCTCCAATCCTGAGCATTAGTTGAGAGGCACAAGATGTGGATTGTGGAAAACGATGGAGGGACAGTGTAAGAGAAAGCAACAAGGGGATGAAAAGGATGAGGAAGGAAATATGACTCCAGAGTAGGAGGGGCAAGCGGTGAGTTTGACCACAGAACAGTTCTCATTCCTTAATTAAAAGAACAGATGCACTAATGCCTGTGATGTGCTTTCCCTTCTGCCATTTCACTCACACAGATTCAGCTTCTCTGAACAACTGTTCTTGGACCTGGAAAAACCAGGAACAAGAATGCAGAAGGGGAAACTTCTGGCCATCAGCCCTGACTGTAAATGGTTAACAGAACTGCAGGGCATCATGGGAAAGAAGGCGGAGATATGCAGATCAGAAGCCCTGGCAGTGAAATTCACAAAAGTGACAGAGTGGAGAGAATCTCCCAAATTATGGCTTCAGTCTGTCTTTGGAGGGGTGAAGACCTGCAAGGCAGCAAGATCGGCTTTTGGGGAAGGGGACTGAAGGTGTTTTGACCCCAGTTGGGCTGGTGGTGGCCTTGGGCCCCTCTGGTGTCACTCACCCCGCCCATGAAAGGCATCCCTTAGGACAAACCTCCTTTTCCAGCAAAGCATTTTTATCGCTTCTCGGCCTATCGGCTAAGATCAAGTGTAGTATCTGTTCTTATCAGCTTAAAATCTGATATGTCCTCTATTTGAGGACTATATATTAAACTGATTTTTGGGACTGGGAGATGGAATAGGGGCTTGCTCCATCCACTCCATGCATCAGCCTGGTATTGCAGTGTCTCCAGGAATGGTGCACCTCCCCACCTGGGGAGAATATTGCTAGTTAAAAAACAGATTGGGAAGTTTTCTATGGGGCTGACCATATAATCACAGCCCTACTAGACATAGTAAGTACACTCTGGCAGAGGCACTCAAGGGAGCCCTGGCTGCGCCAAACTATTGTACAGGCTGGTCAAGAGACCAATTGGCCAGTACATGAGGCAGCAAACATGCGCTTCGTGAAACTAGTGAACCTGGTGGATGCATGCCCGCATTGGCAAGGAATAAGATCCTACATACTATATACAGCAATATAGACCTCCTTTCCAAATCAACTGAGCCTAATAATAAGTAGGCAGCCGATGAAGGATCTGCAGAATGGGAGTAATATGCATGTTCTGTTTAACTCTGATGAACAGCCAAGCTGCAGCATTCTAAACCAGATGGGAGTTTCTGATTTTATGGGGAGACCAGTGAACAGCACATTATAGTAGCTTAGTCTAGATCAGGGGTCGGGAACCTTTTAGACTCAAAGAGCCATTTGGGCCCATTTTCCCCGGAAAAGAAAATTCAGGGCCCCCCACCGGGGGGGGGGGGGATTCCGCTTTCTTCTCTCCCCCCCCCCCGCCTCTGTCAGTGAGACGGGCCTTGAATGTGAGGCAGCTTTCTTGCTACCAGTGGTGCAGAGAGCCACCTTCCGGGCAGGTTTCACCACTTTCACAGCCCGGACAGCTATTCGCTGGCTGCTGCTTCATACTCCCCCCTCCTTCTCCCATAAGCAGAAACCCATCAAAAAAATCCCCTCGTTGCCAACTCCAGGAGGCTGAGCTGGGGGGATGTCCGTGGACTTTGTATTAGAGGATTTTTTGGGCGAGACTGGCTGAGTGCTGGCTTTTCTGCTTCCACGGCCCCCCTGGAAGAGAAAAAAAAAAGCCAACCGGTCTGGAATAAAGCCTCGAAATCCCCAGTCCAGTCAGAATCCCAACTCAGCCCTGGAAGATTAACACTGAGGCTCCTGATAGAGTTCACTATCAAAGACCGCGAAAACTGGGCTTCATGGCCCTTGTGTGGCAGCCTTTTCTCTTCCCCTGGGAAGTGGTGGTGGCTTGTGGCCGGAGGGCAGCTTTCTCTTCCCACAAATGGCGGTGGTGTAGTGGAGGCCGCTTTCTTCTCTCGAGGGGTGGTGGCGTGGCCAGTAGTGTGGCCGGGAGGCCGCTCTTCTTCTCAGTGGCGGAGGCCCAGGCCGGGGCTTTTTTCTACTCACAGGGGTGGCCCCGGTGGCCATTTCTTCTCCTAAGGGGTGGCCGGCGTGGAGGCAGCTTTCTTCTCTCGGGGGGGGTGGCGGCGGAGGCCCGGAGCCGCTTTTTCTCTGGGGGGGTGGCGTGACAGCGGCCTCTTTCTTCTTCTCGAAGCGGTGCTTACCGCGGATGCCGCTTTCTTCTAGAAGCGGCCTGGTGAGGCAGCTTTCTTCTCTCTCCCCGGTCGGAGACGCAACTTGCAGCGGCAGTCTCTTGCGCGGGAGCAAGTAATCCCACGCTGCCCAGGAAGGGGCGTGGAGCCGCACCACAGGCTCTAAAGAGCCGTTTGCGGCTCGCGAGCCGCAGGTTCCCGACCCCTGGTCTAGATGTTACTGGGGGGTGGATCCTGGTGGTAAGATCAGCCACATCAAGGGAAGGGGTCATTTTTATATGCTAGGCTAAGTTGATAGAAGGGCCTTTCGCAGCCATATTAACTTGTTTTTCCAGTAACAAAGCTATGTCAAGTATGATCCCCAAGATGTTTAACTAAGTTTGCAAGGGTCGGTTGAACTCCATCATATCAACATACCATGATGTTTTCATTATGGGCTATCTTGGACTCCTTTTACAAAGGGGTAGGAGAGAGATAGATGATGCTGGATTATATAAGAAATAGTGACAATATCTATAATAAGATTTGGGTCATGTCATCAGTTTATACAAATCACTCTGCTTCATTTCTTTCTGCCACCCTTTCTCCTCCTTCAGTTAGGTTTCATTTTGAGTACTAAAAAACCAAGTGGAAGAATGGGTTGGAGCCTATGGATCTGCTCTGCCAACAGTGGCAATTTCTTCAGCCACAAGAATATTTTTTTATTGTAGGATCCAACCATACATTCACTGCAGTAGTGAAAAATTACTATCAGTGAAATGTTTATCATTCCCAAAGGGGGACACCCAGAAATTAATGTGGGGATCCAAAGTACATCTGATTCCTTAACAAGCAACCCCCTTATTCAAATGTTCCAGTGATTCCCTCAGTTACCACAACAATTCAGATGGAAATTAGTTCAGTTTAGAGGCAGGTATGGCAGTTATAGTTGACACAACTTTCTTGTAACACTTCACCCCCTTCCATGCCAGCTCTTTACCGTCTGAGGTCGGTGGGAATCCAATTTCTCTCGCGCTTCCTGGGACAGAGATGCACTGATGGCAAAATAATCCAGATCCTCCGGGAGCTGGAGAGCTTCATCTTGACGCACTTCTTCTATTTCTGCCTGCTGAATGGACACAGGTTGCTTGTATACAGCTTTGAAGAATAACAAGGAAAACGAATAGAAGGGTTATCCCAGTGGTGGGATTCAAATAATTTAACAACTGGTTGTTTATGCAAAGCGCCATTTAACAGCGAAGTGGAGTGCAGATCACCTGCTGAATCCCACCGAAAAAAAAAACAACCAGCAGGAAAAGACTTGAAAAACTCAACAGCATACACCCCGGAAGCTTCTGGCAAATAAACAAGTTCTGGACACTTAGAAAACAATATTGTGCTGTCACAATAAAAATGAACTTAATGAATCCACATTTCCACCTGCCACCTTCAGAGAGAACAGAAATAACATCTTTCCCTAAGGGTAGGAGCTTTCTGGGATAACAACAATGATAAGCAATTTTTATACAACTCAAAACAGTTTCTCGTGGAACTGCAGAAAATGGCTTGACTGAGAGAATGGGTCTCCTGGATATAGATCTTCCTAGCAGTTTGGTGCTATTCTTTACCTTCTATTTTCAGCCTCTGAGCCAGTTGTCTCCATTCAGCAAACTTTCTCAGGGACTCAGGGAAAATTCTTGCCAAAACCTCCATATTCACCTCCTGGTACTGAAGGATGTCCAGAGCACTGGTCAATCAGAAAGAAAACTTTACTTCCGAAATGTGAATTTGAAAGGTTTTTGGTGGACTGTAATATGCTTAAACTTTTAATAAAAATAAAATTAAAAAAGAAAGAAAACATTTCTGATCATTACCACAGTGAATCTTAAAGGTATAGTAAGTCATGGGACAATGTCACATCACAATGATTACCAGGCAGTCTTGGTTTACCTGGTGGTTTGCTGTTGCCTGCTATAGTTCATTTTACTGACTTTGAAGGGTTGGACGACTGAATCAACCTTGAGCCAGCTAACCGAACACACGTTGTGGACAGAGTTTTGTTGGTAGTACTACAGCTTGCCACTCTGTGCCTCAGGGGTCCTTGAATTTATCTTAGCTAATATCTATTCTCACAGCTTTTTAAGGCATTTACAGGTTTACGTTGTTCTTGAATAAAATACGTTGTTCGTGAATAAATCCTGATCATAATGCATTAGGCATTGTTCAAGTACAAAACAATACAGCTGTCTTCCAATATAAGAACCATAGATAGGAGGTTATGAAGAACTATACAAGAAACCAAAAGTCAGCACATTTTCTCAGAAATTCACAGTGGATAGAACGTGAATATATAAAATGGAAGAACAGAGTATTCTAGTGGATGTTTTTGCCTACAACGTAACTAAGGATAAATACAACTGATATCTGGCAACAGAATCAAAAATAAAGAATCAGGCCTAGTTTTTGCAATACTAATTTCATGTACTTGAATTTATGATGGATACATGTTTGTTTTTCTAAAGCTGGAATTATCTTGGCACCATCTATTCAGTCTCTATTTGTATATTCCAGCAATGAATTCTATTTTAACTACAAACCTATTTTAACTACAAACCCTAGTTCACTTTCTGAATCTGCACAGAAGTCTGAACTCTGACTGTGTGAGCTGCTTTATTATTATTCATAGAGTTATTTCTCCAAGGAGAAAAGAGACCTAGTGAAAAGAGCCCCAATTTAACTTGTAGTGTGCTCTCTCTATTACACACACACACACACACACACACAGAGCTTCAATCTTGTATCAGGATCTTGATAATGTTGAAAGGATAGAAATAAAAAGACTGCATTAGGTGAAGGATAGGTTACAATGAGAGAAGGGATTGTGAATGAATTTTAATGATTTATTTCTGTGAGACAGGTGATCACATTGAAAATATTGCTCATTTCACTGATGCTTTCAGCAAAAAGCACCTGATCTAGAGCTCACTTTTGCTCCAATTCAGGATCTCACATGAACAAAGAACTGAGGCAAAGTAAGAAAAAAAGAAACATAATACCATTATAAAAATACTAAAAAATGCATTATTAAACCCTTCTAATCCCTTACTACTCAAGATAAATTTGAGAGGGCAAGAACACAAGGTACAGTGATTCAGTGCCATCTCTCTGTGAAGGCCTTATTAAAATACTCTCCTGCAAACAGCAGAAAAGGTAAGCCAATACCTGAGCCTGTGATTAGTACTTATGACAGCATCTGGAATCAGCTGAGCCCATTTTGAGCTGCTGAACTCAACAGCCTTCAGTGTTTCAATCCCTTCTTCCAGCATTGTGTCCATCCGAGATGCCTGGTCATATCGCTTTTGGGACACGCAGCCAGCTTCAGTGTAGCCTTTTGAAACAGAAAGTGGAAAATAAGGAGAGGTGGAAGGCAGAATCCTGGGTGCCAAAGAAACATGGCTGGACAAACGCATTACCTCGGAAGGTAAGCCTGCAGTCGGCGTTATCTGGACGCAGAGACATCCGAAACTCCACACGGCTTGTGAACATCCGGTAGGGTTCATTGGTACCCAGAGTGGTGAGATCATCGATCAAAACACCAATGTAGCCTTCAGTACGACTGACGATAAAGGGAGGTTTACCTTTGACTCGCAGGCCAGCGTTAATTCCAGCAATTATACCCTAGTGGAGAACAACAAGGCCATAAGAAACAAAGCAAAGTCACTGTATACATTGTGACTTCAAGCAGAATGCCAGCACACTGATGGAAGGGGGGTGGGGGTGTAGAAGCCACAGCCATTATGTATTTTAAATGAACTCTGTCCACCTGAAGACACAACTATGTCCACCTGAAGACCACAGTTAAGAGCAGCAGTTCATGTGGTGCACACATGAAAAATGCTATTGTCACCAACCACTGTATTCACCATAATTATGGTAACCAGAGTTGCACTCTTTTAAGTCCATAGAAATCAACAGGATTAGAAGACTCTAGCTCTGCTTGAGCTGGCCTTATAAACAAAATTGCATCAGAGCGGTTCTCTGATGATGGTATAAAGAGTTTGATTTATACCACATTTTTCTCAATCTGAAAAGTGACTTACAAAGTCCTTCCCTTCCTTTCTCATTGTGAGGCAGGACTGAGAGTTCGGAAAGAACCGTTACTGGCCCAAGGTCACCCAGAAAAGGTTCATGTGTAAAAAACTGAAAACTCCCAGCCCCCCGAAAACTCCCGGCCCCCCGCTTGCAGTTCTTCCAACTCTGCCCATCTGGTTCATGCAGCAGTGAGAAGGAGAGCTTATCCTCCTGCCTGCCTGCCTGCCTGCCTGCAGAATTTCCGCATCCTCCACCTGGCTCATCCAGCAGCTTTTGTTCCTCCTCTTCTGTTTGCCTCTTCCAATATTACAATAAAGATCTTGTGACCTCGCAAGATAGGTCTCAGAAGAGATGGCTGGAAAGGGGGACAGTCCAGCAGTTGTGGCAGAGAGCTACAAAGGGGAGAGGGGCAGTGGCGATTCCACCACCTAGGGACATGGGGAGTGCCCCTTTGTCCCGGGCACTTATTTAGTCCCGCGATGAAACCAACATTCAGGAGTCGTTTGTATGAGCATTTTAAAGTGTTTTCCGTTCCGACCTGCAGAGTAGCATTTTAAAGGCTGGCACCAAAATTTGAAATTTTCCTGCAGAGACTGTCCTAATTAATTACCACCCAAATTTGGTGATGTTTGGTTCAGGGGAAGCAAAGTTATGGACCCAAAGGGGGTGCCCCATCCCATTGTTTTCAATGGGGCCCCAACCTGAGATGGGGAGCGGGGGGGGGGGGGTGCCGTGTACCGGGCGCACACCTGGGGTGTGTGGAAAATCGCCCCCAGGCCCCTCTCCCTACCCCCGCCCCCCACCTCCTTCCCACACTTACCTTAGTTCCTTTCCTTTTTCAGAACTTTTTCAGGCTGCAAAAGGCCTGTTTGCAGTAAAAATAGCCTGAGGAACTACAGTTTCCAGAAGACCTTGGGGCTCACAAGGTCTCCTGGGAAGTATTGTTCCCATCAGGCCGTTTTTACTGTGAACAGGCCTTTTGCAGCCTGAAAAAGTTCTGAAAAAGGAAAGGAACTAAGGTAAATGTGGGAAGGGGGGAAGTGGGGGCGCTGCGGGGAGGGGGGGCGCCGTGGAGGGGCGGAAAATTAGAATGCGCACCGGGCGCAGTTTGGCCCAGCTACGCCTCTGCAGCTCAGAAAACAAGATGAAAAGGCAAGGGCCTGAGCATGAGGCAGGAAAACTAGTCGTGAGAAGAGGTGTAGATGGCCAGGAGAATCAGAAGTGAAAATGAAGAATGTGCCATCCAGTCGCAATGCTTTGCCAAGGCTTTCTTCTGCACAGAAAGCCCAAACTTCCTTGGTGGTCTCTCATCCAAGTGGCTAACCCTGCTTAACACCCAAGCTCTGATGAGCTGGGGCCAGACGGGCATTTTATTGTTTGATATAATCAATTAAATAATTTTTGGCTGAAATCCTCCAGTAACGTTAGTCAGATTTTCACAGCAATATATCTGCTTTTGCCACAATTTCTCCAACTCACTAACTTGGGCTGCAGCTTCCTCATAGCCCGTTGTGCCGTTTATCTGTCCTGCAAAGAAGAGCCGCTGAACAAGACGAGACTCAAGGGAGGCAGTCAGCTGACGTGGGTCCAGAAAATCATACTGAACTCCATAGCCTAGGAGAAGCAAAATCATCAAAAGAATCACTGTGGGAAACACCCGCTGTATAGATTCAGGCAAACATCAAAGACAGACGTCTGTGAACACACACATTTAATGACCATAAAAACATGCACCACAATGTGCCAGTGTGATGCAGTGGTTACAGTATTGGGCTAGGACAGGGATCTGCAAGCTGCAGCTCTCCAGATGTTCATGGACTACAATTCCCATCAGCCCCTGCCAGCATGGCCAACATCTGGAGAGCCGCAGGTTGCAGACCCATGGGCTAGTCTCGGAGACTGAAGATGAAACCCGCACTCTGCCATGGAAGGGCAGTTATACACTTTATTAAACCTACCTCATAGGGTTGTTGTGAGGATAAAATAGAGAGGAAACTGATTAAGTTGATAAAGTTCCCCATGGACGAAAAAAAGGGATACAAATGAAGTCAAGAAGTGAAATTATACAGAATGTTCTCCTAGGTACTGAGATGTACCCTCATTTGATTGGAGAAATTTGATTTCGTACCTGGCTGCACAATTTTTGCTTTTTCCAGACCTCTAATGTGGGTGACAAGCTCCTCCTGGATTTCAGATGGCAACGTCAGTGACATTCCCTGTGGGTAGATGACATTGGAATCTAGTCCTTCAGGCTCAAGCCAGAGCTGATGCACACGGTTTGGAAAACGAAGAACTTTAGACTCAAGTGAGGGGCAGTACCTAGGCACAGGAATAACCAGCCAGATCAGGATGCTGACATGCTGAGAAGGGTTAGGTGTGCATTCCTCGTGACTACCTGAAGCAGTGCAAGAGTCAGGCACTTTTTCCTTCTGCTGCAGTCCTTTTCTCAATATGTGTAGTTCCATTCACACATTCTCTCTGTCACCCTGCCCATTTTTTCCCCTCTCCTACTATCCCTGTAGCCTCCCTCTCGGTCAAACATTAGCCTGTAAGTTCCTCAGGACACAGATCCCTGTTTTTTATTTATGTCATTCTGAAGTGTCCTAAGTCTACACAGGTGAAAATACAAAGGGGAAATTCACCGAGGTCCTCTCGTTGTCTCTTTGACATGATTGTTCAGGTGAAGATTGTCACGGATGAGCTGATCCACCTTGGGGTTGGTGTGAGTCAGGAAACATGGCAGCTGATCTTCTGGCTGAAAAAGAGAGCAAGAACCACTCTGATTTAGTGAATGACTTAGAATACATTAGTATACCCAGGGATTTGTTTGTACAGTAACTTCTATGGATAACCATTTCAGTTTTCAGTTCATCTTTACCACAAAGCATGAACATCACTATTTCTACTTACTGCTAACAACACAGAAATGCAGGTTAACTTCTAGCCACTAGAATGAAAGTTTTAAGCTATTTTACCAGCACACCATTCTATTAAAGAGAGCACAGGCTCTCACAACTATCAATGCAATCCTCTGGTTACTGAGTGTAATACGTAGTTTTAAAAAGAGTTGTAGCTTTTCTAAGCCATAACACTGTTTAGTGTTGTACAATGTATCAGTTTCAATAAGCATAGACTGGAGTAACTCTGATAACTCACTCAATCTGCAGTCCTTTGCAAAGTCACAAAGGAAATCTGTTGCACAGTCAAGTGAGTCAGATATTAATCCAATTCCAGAACCCAAACAGATAGCCAGCAATGCTGGTTGTTCTGTGTGGATATGAGCTTTAAAAAGGCAGAGAGGATTCTAAAATGGTTCTCTCTGTGCTTCAAGAAGACATTTAACTTGAACCATTCATAATTTTAACAGCTTGTCTAAACAACAAAAAATGTTCATACTTAAAATAATGACAAACTGAGGGGATTAGTGCATGTAGCTGAAAGGATCAAAGAATTCCCTCATCTACACATCATAAGGTAACTATTTCAGGGGCAAGAAGCCACTGGTGAAGAAAGAAACTTATATTTAAATTACAGTCCTACATATCTAGGAGAGTTGATATCTTAAGACAAAGAATTCTAAAGGAGGCAGTTCTGAAGGACAGTAACAGAAAGGGCGAGGAAAGATTTTAAAGCATAGGTGTCGAACTCGCAGCCCTCCAGATGTTATGGACTACAGTACCCATCATCCCCTGCCAACATCATGCTGGCAGGGATGATGAGAACTGTAGTCCATGACATCTGGAGGGCTGCGAGTTTGACACCTATGCTTTAAAGTAATCCTTTGCACCACTCCCAGCCATTTTTAAGAAGAATAGTTACCAGTAAATATAATAGACATTCAAGCACTCTGGCGAGTTCCAACAATCAAGTCCATTCCATATCAAAGCAGGTGCTTCACATTATCCTTCTCAAGTGCTACATTCAGTAGCTTCAGAGATAGACAGTCTCCTGTACAAAGTCCCCTAAACAAGTCCCTCTGCAAGCCGCATGCATGCTCAGGACTCCTTACCTTGATCCACACCGCCTCATTAAGAAAGCTGAATGGCACAGGAAGGTTGTCAGGTGGTTGTCTCGTCATAACACTGAAGTCAACGGAGTCTTTCAGCAGCCGGGGCGGAGTCCCGGTCTTGAGTCTGCCCATAGTAAATCCCAGTTTCTCCAACGTCTGAGCAAGGCCCAAGGAGGGCTGATCTCCCATCCGCCCAGCAGGATGCATTTCCAGTCCAATGAGGATCATTCCCCTCAGAAATGTGCCTGTGGTCAGAATAATGCTCCCAGCATACACTCTCCTTCCATCCCCTTGTAGAGAGAGAGAAAGCAACAATAATTTGGTCTTGCAGTATGATAAGTTTCAAGGTAATTATGGTGCTGGTCTTTTGTTTTTTATTGATACAGTCTCATGCAGTCCTGCTCTCCAGTTCCTCTGCAATTACTGTGCATCACCTTAAAGAAATCAGGAAGTACCAGGAAGTAACTCACATCCTAAAAAGGGGAATTGTACAATATCAAACTCAGCACTGTAATTGCCACCATTTATGAACTGTTTAAACTTTAGAAAAGTCATATTGTGAGCCATAGGATCAACAAGAAGTCATTCTCATCCATAGATGAGCTCTATACAAGCTCTGACTAATCACCTGACTAATAGAGTGAACTTACAGGAAAAGAATAACATAAGGTAAAAAATAACATATTCTATTACTGTTATATTACAAAACAAGATAATACTTCTGGATATTTTATTCTTGTGACTTATGAAGGCAGGTTTGTTCCTACATTACTAACCCAGAATGACTCCGCTGACACGACATTTCCCAGGATGCCCAGCTTCTGCTTCTGTCAGCAGAAGATCTTCTACAGATGCCTCACATATCGTCAAACAAGGGGTTTGCAGAACTTCTTTCTACTAGGAAAAGAGAAATATTAACAGATGTGCACACATCCTGACAGGATCTTTCAAGGAATCCTAAGCAAGAAAACTGCCTTCTTCCTCTCAGGGACATCTCCTAACTTTATACAAGCTCTCACATTTCACCTCACATTTCTCCAGTGGCCCTTTCTGAATTCAACTGGTATAAACAATTATGTTTCACCATCTATCTAAGCACACAAACTATATTTATGCTTCAATTTAAACACAAACTTTCTCAAAAAGAGACTGTTAAAAGAAATTTTCCTTTAAATTTTTAAAATATGAAAAATTGATCTGCTTTCTTTGGCCATTCTGAGGACATTTTCCTTGATATATATCACTTTTAGTCAATTTCTCATTAAATTGCTGATTCCTTAGCCAAGAAGATTTTAAAAATACCCTAACCTTGGGCTCCCATAAAGTATTTTAAAATATTGTTTTATTTTTGCTGTAAACTGCTCTGAGCCCTGCTTTGGCACAGAAATGGTGGAATTAAATAAAATATTATTTTATTTTAGGATTTGAAGCATCATTTCTTTAACAATACCGCTTTTCCTACAATTAATGATTATGTACAAAGAGAGAATCCAAAGGTTTTAGTCATACAGTGTTAAACCAGGACCACTTCAGATGAAAAGCATGACCTTGAAAGTGAAACTTGTGGAAGTCTGCATGTAAGGTTACTGATACACTGCTTAATTCTATCTTGGCTCACATTTTCAAAATAATCATTAAGTCTTTTCCCCATCTTTCCCAAAAAGTTACACTCTTAGAGATTTAAGTAAAAAAGCAATGAATACATTTTTCTGATCAAGTCTCTTCATTTTACTGTTTTGTACATTAGTTTGGAAAATGGTTGGTTGATAGCAATTTATACATTTAAAAAACAAATGCACACTATTATTGGATGCACTCAAGCATCCGTCATGTTCCATGGGTTAATCAGAAAATAATCCAGATTAGTTCACCCATTTACTGCACCCCACACCTCAAGAGTCTATTGTGTGTCTCTTCCCCATTCATTTCTACATTCTCACCTGCATGTTTTCTTTGTAGAGCTTTCTGTCGATCTGAGCTCGGAGACCCCAGACAGCGGGTCCCTTGCGTTTGTTTAGCACTTTATAATGCACACCGGACTGATCACAAATTCGAGCACAGAGCCCATCCAGTGCATCCACTTCCCTCATCAGATGTCCTTTCCCAATTCCACCAAAGGAAGGATTACATGACATTTGTCCTAGATGGTTAAAAAAAGAGAGTGAACTTCTATCGGACTACAACAGGTATACAGATCAGAAGTTTAGGCTTCAGTCCCATCTCCCTTCACTGCCCCAATGAGGCATAACATAAACGACATATTGGACTGGGGACCTGAGTTACAGCACCCAAAGATAGTGAGCATTTGGTTTATTACTGGCATTTCCTTTATGCAATTTATCCATTGTTCAGCTAAATCACTGAAATTAACTGAAATGGCAAACACAAAAAGTAAACAACAGAAATCAGAGACTCTCTCATTTGTCTTAATCCAGCTATCTTCTTACTATTAACCACAAGATGATAAATAAAGGTAAAATTTCCCCTTCAGTCGTGTCCGACCCTGGGGTACCACTGCGAACAGTGATTTCATAGGCAAACCGTTTTTGTGGGGTAGTTTGCCATTGCTTTCCCTGGCTATTCTTTACCCCCTAGCTATGTGCTAGGTACTCATTTACCAACCAAGGAATGGATGGCTGGCTGAGTTGACCATGAGCCAGCTGCCAGGATATCTGACCCACAGGGGGCTCGAACTCCTGACCGTGTGAGTGGCAGTGCAAGTACTTAACCATTACGCCACGCGGCTCCTAAAGATGATAAATAGACATCACCTAATCTCAAATATGGTTAAATGGCCTGTTAACCAGATGACTTTCCACTTAATTTCTGCATTGCAACCAACTTCATTGTAAACTTCTTATGGTAAATTTCAGAAATTGGTCATACAAGCTTCGATGAAATATCAAGACATGGGTCTAAAGAAGTCTAACAGTGCAGCCCATCAGTTTAGATTGGAGTAACTTTAAACTAAAAACTTATAAATTCTGACCATGTGAAATGAACCAAAATTTCCAGACAAAATCCCTAAAAGCCCATGTAGCCCCAGGTTGTTCCAGTAAATTTGCTTGAAACCAGTATTATTAAAGAAACAATAACAATGAACAACAGTGGATCCAATAACACAGTGAAAGTATCCAATAGCCAGTACAGTCTATGCAAAAACAGATCAATAATGTCACAAATGCGACAGTTTTTTTGTATATGAGAAGAGACACTTCAATATGGGTAGTACTTCAACCAGCCAAGAGTAAAAACATCCCATGAAAGTGAGTATCAATATCTCTTCAATCAATCCACTGGTGTTCCATGGAAAGAACATTCATGGAATACAGAACGGCCAACAATTTCAAATGCTGCCAAGATATCCTGGAGAATATTAGTTGGAACGCTCATGGGAACAACATGGAAAGTACCTTTGTTTAAAAGATATGGAACTACTCTGGGTAGTAATACCCAACAACCTGGCAGTGAGATAACTTTTCCTTATCCTGTCCAACATGGTACCTGTCTCCTTGCTAAAGAAATCTTGCCCTCAAAAGGAAGATCTTCAACTATAGCCCTTATGTGAAGGGGTAATGAGGAAGACCTGAGTCAAGCATGTTTCCTCAGCCCTGTATTGAAAGCATGACACTATACGCCATGTATTGTGCAGCTTTAACTGCTGCTTCTCAAACCTGCCCAGACGATTGTCAGACTACTGCCCAGACCAAACTGTAGGGACAAAAAAAATACAAGGGTGTATTTGTCCTCGTCAAAGATTTTGTGGAAGGAGTATCAACTGAAGGGAGAGACTTTTCCCAAGGGGAAGTCTTAAGTCTCAAAACCCATTTGTGCCTATCCTTTAGAGAGAAATGATGACAAGTGCAGGTATTGGAGCGACGGCACTCGTCATGCTCATCATTCTGATGCCATCTTTGTGCCACACTCAGAATATTTCTTGAAGACAGCTATCATGAAGGAATGAAATCCTGAGGTAAAAACAGAAGTGCTCAGCGGAGCAGGTTCAAAAAGGATATTGACAAACTGGACCAGCCTGGAGGAGGGCGACCAAAATAGTAACAAGTCTGGATTCCATGTTCTGTGGGGAGAGACTTAGGGGCCTTGGTATGTTTAGTTTGGAGAACAGAGAGTTAACGGGTGACACAATAGCCATGTTTAAATATCTGAAGGGATGTCATGTTGAAGATTGTGCAAGCTTGTTTTTTGCTCCTCCAGAGACTAGGACACGGAGTAATGGATTCAAACTATGAGAAAAGAGATTCCACCTAAACGAAGAGCTTTGATAGTGTGTTCCTACATGGTAGGGAGTTGGATAGGATGGCCCTTGTGGTCTCCTCCAGTTCTACGATTCCTCTCTCCACATTGGCAAAGAGACAACTGAGGGAAAACAGCTTTCTGCACCTCCCTTCTTTTTAAAAATTAAAATAAAATTTATTTAGAATAACAATTTTACAAAAATGAAATCTCTAAGACGTATACATTAACAGCTAGTTACAACAGAAAGAAACAATCACAATCTCTTTGTTTATATAATATACAATGTAAGACTTCACTATCTCACTCAAAGAGTGTACAACAATCAATTAAGTTCCATATAGGACGTGTCAAAAGAAAAAAAAAGAACCTTATTGGGAGTCATAATAACATCCCAAAATGTATATAATAATTCCTTATAGCATCTTTATCGGGCGATACTGAATTTTCCTCCAATAAAATTTCCTACTGGTTTTCGAATTTCTTCTTTCCCACCTCCTTTCCTCTGACCATTTGGATGGGAAACCAGCCTCCTCTCAGCTCTAGAGGGAAGAGTGCTCAAAAGCTTCAGGTCACATCTCTACAGCTGGCCTGCATCTGTAGAGTCCCCGTGCAGGACTGCACTGAAGACGCAACAATGGACATGTCAGTGCTTGACACCAGAGTTACAGCTGTCATTTCCCTCAGGTATTTCAAGTCATAAAACAAACATTTAGTATAAAGAGGATTTCTCATACATCAGGAAAAGAAGCCACACCAACATTCACACACAATGCACTGCCTGCTCTGTGTGGGGATGAGGTTTAAAACACAGAAGGTAGCTGGTAACCAATGAGTTATGACATCAGTCCATCAATGACTCATCTTTACCAGCACTTGGTTTATGCCTCCCCCCCACACAGGTTAGAAATGGAAGTTCCCCACCAATCTGCTAGCTAAAGAGTCCCTTTTAGTTAATAAAGTCAAGGGTAGGGCAAAGAAATTTACAAGGCTCGGGTCTACAGCCATAATCAGGCTGTGAAGAATGCAATGCAGCTTCTAATACAGAAAATAAAATAATCATTTAGCACCTTGCCAAGGTTTTTTTTAAGCCACATGGCTAGCCATGTCATATGGATAAATTTTGTCCATCCTATGACAAATAAGTGGGTCCCAGATCAAATCAATCCTGAACTCTCATTGCAAAATAAAAAAAAAAATGAGATTATATTAAAAGAAGCCAAAACTCAACGAAAAAGACAATAACGCTAGGAAAAGTTGAAGGCATCAGGAAAAGAGGAAGAGCCAATATTAATGGATCGGTTTACTAAAGGAAGCCAACAGCCTCACTTTGCAAGACGCTATTAAACAATGCCATAAAATCTATTGACTTTCAATTTTATTTGATACGCCGATTACCAGTAGTATAGGACAGGGAGAGGGGAAAAAACCAACCGCCATTAAACTATCAAGACATCCTGAGGAACATATCCTGACTTTCTCAGGTTCTTTCAAGCCTCCGACAGTACCTAAATAAATCTACACTTGCTCTCTTACAAAAATGTGAGCGACACGCGCCTATTGTGCACACGACTTCAAAGCAGCAAGGTTTTAACTCAGCGAGACTGATCGACTTCCTTCCCATTCTTATTTACCTATAGTATCTATCTTATGCGTGAGAAGCAACGTCTGGGCTTGTAGCCGCGCGGCCGCCGAGGCTGCTTCTGTGCCCGCATGGCCGCCCCCAATAACAATAACGTCATATCTCGAAGCATGGAGGTCTCGACCGGCCGAGGCCGCGCCATTCCGTGCACACCGGAGCCACGCGTGGGAAACGGGAGCCGCGGTAAGGCGGCGCGCGCTGCCACACCAGGACAGCATGTACGCGTGGCCAGAACGTCCCAACTAAGGGGCTGCAAAGAACCGCCGGTCTCCAATCAAGCGCACTCTGTGAACGCCGCCATCTTGCCAGTGACGTAACCCTGACGACAAGATGATTGACAGGCACTTCAGAACCCACCCCTTTCCCAGGCGCATTCCCTCATGCGCCACCGGGGGTGGGAGGGTTGAAGGAGGGCTTGTCTGTCACACGCTGGGACTCGGGCGGCTCATTGCACAAAAGTCATGTGACCCGTTCCCTGGCTTAGACGGTGGCATCTGTTTCGCGGGGCATTTTTTAGAAACGAAAGTTTCTCTGCGGTGCTTGGGGAGGGTGTGGTCCACGCGCTCACTTGTCAGCGTGTTGCCCTTCTCATCCTGAGAAGGTTCATTCTGCACCCTCAGTGATATCTGTAGATGGAGAGAAAGAAGCAAGGAGCGCAATCCTCTGACATGCTGATGTTTATTTGTTTGTTCACATCACTAACACCTTGTCTTTCTCTCCATTGGTAGCCAAAGTGGGCTACGTTGTTCTGTCCTCCATTTTACCCTCACAACAACCCTGGAAGGTAGCTTGAGAGTGCAGAACTGACCAGCAATCAACGAATTTAACACTGGTTGATGCCACACACAGGGCAAATATAACAGGTGTAGGATGCCAGATAAACTTTTTTGGGGGGGGGACTTTGCACAGGTCCCACCCCCAAATCTAGTCAACCCTGTTTTATTTCCTTCAACCTGGGATTTTTGTAAATCGCTAAACCAGCAATCCTTCTGAAAAATCCTGAGTAAGTGTTGCTCCTGTGCAAACAGCCAGGCAGGAGGTGCTTTATTTGCCTTCCTTCCACCATGCTGTCCACTGTCAGGGAGAATCCGCCTCTCAGTGCTCTGCTGTTTCAGGGAGGCCCCCTTCTATTTTCTTATTTTTAAAATGTGTGTTGCACCTGCATAGCTACGCATGTGCAGCTAATTGTATTGTGTAGCAGGAAATTTAAAAAGAGAGAGAGAAGCATTTCCTTGCAAAGGTGCAAAAGTAACCCATTTTGTTTCCGTGGGCTCCAGTCTCTGCCTTCATGGCACGTATGTGAACAGGAAGAAGTGTTATAAATACTCAGACACATGCTCTATCAGGTTCTTAAGAGACTCTGCAACTGGCTCTATCAGGTTCAGGAGAAACATTGAACCCAGTTGTTAGAATTTAAAGCAGCTTTATTAATAAAGGGAGCAGAGCAGGTGGTGTCAGTGGTGGGATCCAAAAATTTTAGTAACAGATTCCCATGGTGGTGGGATTCAAACTGTGGCATAGCGCCAATGGGGCTGGGCGGGGCACAATGGAGGCGGGGGCAGGCATTCTGGGGGTGGGACATTCCTCAGCGGGACTGTGGCAAGGACGCAGCCACTACGCTGGTCCTTGGGCGGGAAACGAATACACGCAGGCGCAGGCTACCAAACACGCCGGTGCACCTCCTGCTAGACTGCTTCAAGTTCTGCGTGCTACTGCTGAGAGGAGGGGCATAACTAAGGCAAAAATCATGTGACAAAATCACCAATTAGTAACCCCCTCTCGGCACACACAAATAATTAGTAACCTACTCTCGGGAACCTGTGAGAACCTGCTGGATCCCACCTCTGGGTGGTGTGTACTGTTCTACTCAAACCAGCACACTGATTATAGTTGATTATATTCCCCTTCACTCCCATGTTGCAGTAGTCCCTCTCCTTTCCCCCATTGGCCAAGGGTGGTCAGAGTCACATCCTTTCCGATCCACATAATACATATCATGAACATACTAAAGCCCCCTCCCCATATGTAGCAAGTCCCTTACCATTCATTACCAATGCCCCTTATTCATCCAGGGGCGTGAATTTTAATATTTATTAGCCTACTAAGCAACTTCAGTTTAAGCGACCCTCTGGCCTGTGGTTTGCGGTGAGCTGAAGCAACTTGTGAGTTTCAGTCTTTACTCATAGGCATGGTTGGAATGCTTTTTAAACAGATCTGTTCTTGTTACTTTGGCAAAATAACCCTCCCTTCTGGGAAATTGCTAAAGATTTTGGCAAGCGTCCTGCCTTCTCATGCCTTTGCAAATCTCTTTTTTTCTGTTAAAAACATTTTAACTTCTTCATTTAAAAAAAAAGGAAAATGGGCTCCTTTATAATGACCGCAACCTGCTATACATTTGCTGTGCTGAATTGATCGTTCTAGCATGCTCCGCTTGGGTCCTAGTGCCTTGGGGACCGAACTAGGTAGGCACTGGGATCCAAGTGGAGCACCGCAAAAAAAGCCCAGGAAATGGCGGATGAATTCACAAATCTCCTGTCATATTTATCCTGAAAAGGGTGTAGCTAAGTAAAGGCTTTTGTGAAATGGCTGGGATTGCTAAGGCATGGTTTAGACATGTAGGGGAGTAAAAGGGCAGAGCCCTGAAGTGGTAGAATAGATTTTACTACTTAAGGTCACGTATGGAATGTGAAACTATTGTGAATGCTCCTCCATGTATAATTCAACACTGTTGTAAAAGGCTGAAGTCCATGAAAACTTAACACTTGAATAAAATCTTATTAATCTTGAAAGAGTAGTCTATACTCTGTTCAAGAAAAAGAACTTAACGCAGTCATGAGTGCTCCAGTGGAAGTCAGAGAAGCGTGCACCCGCATTGTAAAGAAGTGTGGATTCTCTGGCAGAGTGTGCCTGCATTGTAAAGAAAATGGCGGGCACAACTTCACAAGAAGGCAAGTCTTGCTAATAGCTGTGCGGAGCAATATAATGCTATTTTGTCAAAGTGCTATGTTTCCCAGTGAAGATAACAAGGGCAGGCAGGCACTTGGACCCAACGGAGCATTCCAACATAAAGCAGGTCCGGGAAGATGTGGCAAATTAATTCACACATCTCCTGAGTTCTTTATGTTGAAAAGAGTATAGTGGCGCCTTATTTTTGATCCGTTGAGGCTCTGCCAGGTGGAGCTCCCAACTGTCTAGAGAAAAACAAACATCTTGTCCCTTTAAGAGAGACTTAATTGATTTTATTTATCTTTATGGGCTTTAGGTGCTCATTTACTCTTATTAAATCTATTAAAGATGAAAGATTGGGGGTATTGACTGTAGGTTTAGTGAAAGGATTGTAATTTCTGCCATCTGGAGCTGTATGTCCTGATTTTAGTGTTCTCAATATTATTTAATATCATATTTTTATATGTTTGTAAGCCACCCCAAGCCCGACTGCAGTCAAGAATCAGGAGGGTATCAATGCAATAAAATAGACAGGAACCCACCCACCCACCCACCCCCGGCAACCCTAATTATTACAAGATGGGTGCGAAAACTGATGCTGTAATCTTTAAAGTGCCATTAGACTGGCTGCTACAAACTAATAAGGCTACCACTTTTTAAAATTTCCCTCCCGAATCTATTGTCATAAAAATAACAAGATCGGTCAAGAAGCCAAGCCTAAACCTGCCTTTGAGGAAGGCAAGAGTGGGTGTAGAAGGATTTCCACAAACTTGCCTCTCCTTATGAATTGGTTTCGTTTCTTTTTGAGAAAAGCCCCTCCCGTAATTCAGTGTATTTAAGTGAGACGGGAAGTGCTTGGGCGAGCAATCCGGGAGGTTTCAGGTGTGAGTGGAAAGGGCCGTCGGGTGTGAGTGGAAAGGTATTCGTCATCAGGTCCTCTGACACCCAAAATATTGGTCTCAAAGGAGGTGAAACAGGGTTGTGTGTTAGCACCTGTATTATTTAACCTTTTTAAATACGACCTTGCCCCCATTTTGAATAACTCCAACCCTCATTGTCCTTATCTGAATGGTGTTCCTTTGTCCATCCTCCTTTATGCCGGTGACGCAGTCTTGCTATCAAGAACAAGGTTAGGTCTCAAAAACTCCTTGATCAAATGCGAAGAGTATTGTCGAAACAATAGGTTGGTTATTAACCCTGTGAAATCTAAAATAGTGGTCTTTTCTAACATCTTTAGACCCATAAGATGGTCCATCCAAGGGGTTGACATAGAGCAAGTCAAATTGTTCAAATACCTTGGGATAACATTTCATCATAAGTTAAGCTGGACCACTCATAGGGATAACACTATTAAAGGTTGCAAGAATCTGTCCACTGCAGTTCTGAAATTTTTTAACATCCATGGTGGGATGTTTATTCCAGCAGCACTGAAGGTATTTAATGCCAAGGTGGTCCAGTACCTATTGTATGGTATCCCTGTCTGGATCCAAGGTTGGCACAAGAGCCTGGAGCGCATCCAATCAAACTTCCTATATAAGATATTTGGCACCCCACATTGTGTCCCTTATGGTGTGCTTTGTCTGGAATCAGGGCAACATCTATTAGAAACTAGGGCATGGGCTGTAACATTTAAGTTTTGGCTGCGACTATGCTTCTGCACAGATCCAAAAAGCTTATCTCTTCTAGAAATGAGGCAGCTTCAGCTTTCGAAGTGGTGGCTTCGTATTGAAAAAAAAAATCTTCTCCTTGGGTTTCTCATGGAAGTCTCTTCATATGCTTATTGCCACGGAAATGTACCATCGTCTAAAGACCAGACTGTATGACCAGGAATACCAACCTCTCCTGAGCGCTGCGCAAAGCTCTTGTTCCCCTCTATACTTTGGGATCACACCCCAGAAATTTCTAAATATACATTTAGAAAAGCTTGTTAACTATAAGTGCAGATGGGTCATGACCAGAGCAAGGTGCAACTCATTCCCCTCTGTCTATCTTCAAGGTCGTTTCCAGTGAGCATTGTTGTCGGTACTGTCCCAACACTATGGACTCAATTCCTCATATCCTGCTTTACTGTTCGAGGTATAATGATATTAGAACCGATCTGAGAGCTTTACTACCTCTAGAATTTATGTTTTTCTCAGACAAACGAAAAATGTCTAAGCTATTGAACAGCCCTAATGTAGAAATTTCTGAAGCAGTTGCCACGTTTTTGATCCGTATTCTACATGATGTGTAACAATGATCCTGTTATTGTACTTGGAATGTATGGTACTTCTGATTTTATGCCTAATAAAGGTCTGAGGTCCCCAGTTTAAAGTGATGCTGTTTCAGGGTGGGGGATAATCCACCCCAAAACAGCATCACTTTCAATGTTGTTTTAACTGGGGACCCCAGATTCTCCCTTTAAGGTGGATTTAAAAGGAGAATCTGGGCTCCCTAGTTTAAACATCATTGAAAATTATGCTGTTTTGGGGTGGATTTCAACATCACAACGGCCGCTTGGGGGGGGGGGGACACTCAGATTTTGCACCGCGCTCCATTTTCCCTAGCTACACCTCTGCCCAGAGGGGAGGGCAGAAGGGGCTGCCGGCTGGGAGCCCAGCTGGTGGGGGGGATGGGGGGGCAGGGCATGGGAGTCTGCTGTCCCCGGCCTTGGAGAGCTGCTTTTAAAAGCACTGGGGGCGGGGGCGGGGATTGGGGAGGCATGGCCATGCCCCAGGGGCAGGTGGGGGTGTGGTCCTGCCCCTGATCCCCCCATAAAAAATCTATACCTACCTCTTTGCTTCTGCTGATACCAATGGATTGCTAACTGCAGGTGCTGAGGTGCTGCAGGTGAAACAAGAGGCTCTTTAGACTTAGGTAGGAGAGGAAGGGACCAGCTGATAAATTAAACTGTTAGTTATTCTGGAATTTGATCCATTGAGGCACTGGCACTGCTAGAGAGAACTGTCAACTCCCTGGAGAAAAACAAATGTCTTGTCCCTTTAATAGACTTAATTGATTTTATTTACCTTTATGAGGGGTGGGCTTCAGCTGCTCATTTGCCCTTATTAAATCTATTAAAGATAAAAGATTGGGGATGCTGACTGTAGGTTTCATGAAAGGATTATAATTTCTGCCATCTGGAGATGTATGTCCTGATTTTAGTGTTCTTAACCTTATTTAATATCATATTTTTATATGTTTGTAAGCCACCCCAAGCCTGACTGCGGTCAAGAATCGGGAGGGTATCAATGCAATAAAATAGACAGGACTTTTTTTTCTCTGGCAACCCTAATTATTACGAACTGAAACTGATGCTGTAATCTTTAGAGTGCCATTAGACTGGCTGCTACAAACTAATAAGGCTACCACTTTTTAAAATTTCCCTCCCGAATCTATTGTCATAAAAATAACAAGATCGGTCAAGAAGCCAAGCCTAAACCTGCCTTTGAGGAAGGCAAGAGTGGGTGTAGAAGGATTTCCACAAACTTGCCTCTCCTTATGAATTGGTTTCGTTTCTTTTTGAGAAAAGCCCCTCCCATAATTCAGTGTATTTAAGTGAGACGGGAAGTGCTTGGGCGTTAAGTGAGACGGGAAGTGCTTGGGCGAGCAATCCGGGAGGTTTCGAGTGCGAGTGGAAAGGGCCATCCAGTTGCATGCAACTCATGACAACCCCTTAGTATTTTCAAGGCAAGAGACATTCAGAGCCTATTTGCCCTTGCCTGCCTTTGCGTGGAGCCGCCGGACCTCTTTGGTGGTCTGCCAGCCGGGGATTAACCAGGAAGGACCCTGCCTAATTTCCAATAAGATCGGGCTTGCCTGGGTCGTTCAGGTCATAGTCATTTTTTTTGTCCAGAAAAAGTTACTTCAATGGAGCAGAGAGCAGCTGGGAAAGGAGATGGCACGAGAAAAACCATCGCAGCCTCGGAGGAAGGGACGGCTAAGGCTGCTTCAGCCCCGAGGGTGCAGGAATCCTCTTCCAAGCGCCCTGCCAAAGCCAAGGGGTCACTCTTGGAGGAAGGGAACAGAGCCAATCAAGCGGGGAAAGAAACTGACCCTGGAAGACGAAAAACTTCCCTGGAGAAAAGAACCCCCGACGACCCGGCAGGAAAAAGCAGTGATTCTGTGGAGGACGAAGGACTCTAGGGAGAAGCAGGAGCTTCAATAAGGCTAAGGGCGGCTGCTCTGGAGGAGGCGGAGAGCCTTGTAGTCAAGAGGCACCGTGGTGGCCGGAGGAGGGAGAGCCACCTCGAGGGCTTAAAGGCAGCCCAGAAGAAAGGCCAGAAAGGGACCGGGCAGGAAAAAGCAGTGAACTCCCAGAGGACGAAGGACCTTCAGGGGAGAAGCAGGAGCTTCACGTCAAGGCGAAGGCGGCTGCTTCTCTGGAGGAGGCGGAGAGCCTTGTAGTCAAAGAGGCACCGTGTGGCCGGGAGGAGGGAGAAGCTGCCCCTCGAGGGCGAAAGGCAGCCCAGAAGAAAGGCCAGAAATGGGACCGGGCAGGAAAAAGCAGTGAACTCCCAGAGGACGAAGGACCTTCAGGGGAGAAGCAGGAGCTTCACGTCAAGGCGAAGGCGGCTGCTTCTCTGGAGGCGGAGAGCCTTAGAATAAAGAGGCACTCGTGGCCGGAGGAGGGAGAAGCTGCCCTCGAGGGCTTAAAAGGCAGCCCAAGAAAGGCCAGAAATGGACGGGCAGGAAAGCAGTGAACTCCCCAGGAGGACGGTATGACTCAGGAGAAGCAGGAGCTTCAATGCCACGGGCTGCCTGGAGGAGGCGGAGAGCCTTGTAGTCAAAGAGGCACCATGTGGCCGGGAGGAGGGAGAAGCTGCCCCTCGAGGGCGAAAGGCAGCCCAGAAGAAAGGCCAGAAATGGGACCGGCAGGAAAGCAGTGAACTCCCAGGAGGACGGCTGACCTTCAGGGAGAAGCAGGAGCTTCACGTCAAGGCGAAGGCGGCTGCTTCTCTGGAGGAGGCGGAGAGCCTTGTAGTCAAAGAGGCAAATCGTGGTGGCTGGAGGGAGGGAGAAGCTACTGAGGGCTACAAAGGCAGCCCAGAAGAAAGGCCAGAAATGGGACGGGGCAGGAAAAAGCAGTGAACTCCCAGAGGACGAAGGACCTTCAGGGGAGAAGCAGGAGCTTCACGTCAAGGCGAAGGCGGCTGCTTCTCTGGAGGAGGCGGAGAGCCTTGTAGTCAAAGAGGCACCATGTGGCCGGGAGGAGGGAGAAGCTGCCCCTCGAGGGCGAAAGGCAGCCCAGAAGAAAGGCCAGAAATGGGACCGGGCAGGAAAAAGCAGTGAACTCCCAGAGGACGAAGGACCTTCAGGGGAGAAGCAGGAGCTTCATGTCAAGGCGAAGGCGGCTGCTTCTCTGGAGGAGGCGGAGAGCCTTGTAGTCAAAGAGGCACCGTGTGGCCGGGAGGAGGGAGAAGCTGCCCCTCGAGGGCGAAAGGCAGCCCAGAAGAAAGGCCAGAAATGGGACGGGGCAGGAAAACAACCCCAGAGTGACCTAAGGACAGGGAGCAGCGAGGAGCTTCACGCCAGCGCCGGGTGGCTGCTTCTCTGGAGGAGGCGGAGAGCCTTGTAGTCAAAGAGGCACCATGTGGCCGGGAGGAGGGAGAAGCTGCCCCTCGAGGGCGAAAGGCAGCCCAGAAGAAAGGGGCTGGGTGGTGAAATGGGACCGCAGGAAAGCAGTGAACTCCCCAGGAGGACGGCGATTTCAGGGAGAAGCAGGAGCTTCACGTCAAGGCGAAGGCGGCTGCTTCTCTGGAGGAGGCGGAGAGCCTTGTAGTCAAAGAGGCACCGTGTGGCCGGGAGGAGGGAGAAGCTGCCCCTCGAGGGCGAAAGGCAGCCCAGAAGAAAGGCCAGAAATGGGACCGGGCAGGAAAAAGCAGTGAACTCCCAGAGGACGAAGGACCTTCAGGGGAGAAGCAGGAGCTTCACGTCAAGGCGAAGGCGGCTGCTTCTCTGGAGGAGGCGGAGAGCCTTGTAGTCAAAGAGGCACCGTGTGGCCGGGAGGAGGGAGAAGCTGCCCCTCGAGGGCGAAAGGCAGCCCAGAAGAAAGGCCAGAAATGGGACCGGGCAGGAAAAAGCAGTGAACTCCCAGAGGACGAAGGACCGCTTGTGGGAGAAGTGGAGCCATGTCAAGGCGAAGGGCAGTCTCTCTGGAGGAGGCGGAGAGCCTTGTAGTCAAAGAGGCACCGTGTGGCCGGGAGGAGGGAGAAGCTGCCCCTCGAGGGCGAAAGGCAGCCCAGAAGAAATCCGACCCTGAAGCAAAGACTGTGGAGGAAAGGAGAGTCTCCGAAGCTGTTCCCCCGCCGCCCCCTGCCCGGAGGAGCTTCCTGAGGGAGGTCGTGGAAAACCTCAAGCTGCCCAAGAGGAAGATTTCGGAAGCGTCTCAGCGGGTGAACTGGGTGAGAACCCGGCTGGTAAACGCGATCCGAAAGAAGACGTGCTTCAGCACTGTTGAGATATTAGGCACCGGCAGCTACTACGAGCAGCTCAAGGTAAAGGGCGGGGGGGGGGGGGGGGCGCACCGCGGATTTCCTTCAGCCGTTTAGCTGCGTCCTTCGCTGCTTAGTGCAGTTGCTGTGGCGGAGTGACCTTCCCCTAAATCTATTGCTAAATCCTGACTCCTGACAGCGAACTATGACTGGCAGCCCTTTGCCTTTCTGTTCCCAGCGGAATTAATAACACCTTAGGCGGGGCAGGCTTTGTATACTTCAAATAGCCCATCAATTTTTTGTCTCTAAAGTAGCTCATGGATTTTCATCTGCTAAATTGAGCCCGACACAGCCTGCCAACTCTAAAATTTACTTTAATAGTTATTTCATCCCAGATGCTGAGATTAAGGACTGATTCCCACTCCTTCAGCAAATACTTCTGCACAGTAGGGTTTGTTTAATTAATGAAACATTTACACTACACCTCTCCAAATTGGTTTACAGTTATTTTTACACACAGTGAAATGTTTTCAATTAAACAAGCATCATTCTCAGTAATACACATTAAGATAACAAAAAGCAGTGGAGAAACTGGGTATCTTGTTGTCAGGATGGTGATGCTGGACACATTTCTAGTGTTCTTGGAAAGAGACTCTGGTACACCACTACGCACACATCTTTAGTCATCTCCACAGAAAGACACTAGTACAGGGTTCACCAGTGTGATTTCCACGGGTGCTAGTTGGGGCACCAGCAGAGGTGGGATCCAGCAGGTTCCCACAGGTTCCCGAGAATAGGTTACTAATTATTTGTGTGTGCCGAGAGGGGGTTACTAATTGGTGATTTTGCCACATGATTTTTGCCTTAGTTACACCCCTCCTCTCAGCAGTAGCGTGCAGAACTTGAAGCAGTCTAGCAGGAGGTGCACTGGCGTGCGTGGCAGCCTGCGCCTGCGTGCATTCGTTTCCCACCCAAGGACCGGCGCAGCAGCTGCGTCCTTGCCACAGCCCCACCCAGGAATGCCCCGCCCCTGGATTACCCAGCCACGCTCCCGTCGTGCCCCACCCGCCCCATTGGCACTATGCCACAGTTTGAATCCCACCACTATGGGAACCTGTTACTAAAATTTTTGGATCCCACCACTGGGCACCAGCCATTCCAATCCTGACAACCACCCAGATTTTCTAAAAGTGGGTGAAGCCATTGGAAGGCAGGGCAGTTACCGGCTGCTCTAATTCTAATTAAAGAGTTTTCAAGAATTGCAATAGCAGCTGCAAACACTGGAGGATCAGGAGAACTAGTAAGTACAGAAGCTTCTGGTTCTATTCCTCCTTCAGTTTCCATCTGTTTATTCCTCTGCTTTTTGTGTGTCCCCTTCCAGCTTTCTTTCTTCCTTTTTTAAAAAAAATCCCCTTTCCATGATTAATTTGCAAAATAAAGATGTTGTCATGTTTGACTCTGCATTCTGTAGCAGCCATTTGGGGTTGATGCTGACCATCCCCTCTTAGAATTCCAAAGGTGCCTGCAAGCTCAGTAAGGCTGAAGGCCTTAGTAGACTGGAGTCAGAAAAGGTGAAATCATGAACACATTCTTGGTTTTAGTGATTGTCCTGGGTTTCAAGGTTCTTAATAATGCTGTTTGTAGTAAAAAAAAAAAAAGCTGTTGCTGTCTTTAATGCTCCCTGGGAAGAATATATTTGCTCAAGCAGCTTTTGAGGACCAGATGTGCTCACACAGTCCATCCTATCCCATCTAGAGAGCTAGTTGTGTATTGTACCTTCCCTGTCCTAGATTGACAGGGACAGGACTAGCTTACATGGGTAATTTTTTTTGCTTTGGGAGTAGAAATGAGGAGATATGCAAGATAACCATGTTTTTTCCAAGGTCTTTCCCCCACCCCAATTTTTTTCCTCAATATGAACATGAGGAACTTTTGGGAAGTTCTAGAACACTGGTGGCGAACCTATGGCACGGGTGCCAGAGGTGGTACTCAGAGCCCTCTCTGTGGGCACGCGCAAACAGAGTCGTCATCCCCCACATCTAGGCTGGCCTGAGCCACTGGGCTCGATTATTAGCATTAAACCTAAGACCAAGTTTTGGGGAAGCAGTGCAGGTAACCCTGTTAAGCGCTGTTAAGCCCCACTGATTTTCATGCGAAGAACTAAAGCACAATCCTTTACCTGGGAGTAAGCTCGGTTGCTGGCAATGGGGCTTGCTTCTGAGTAAACCCTCTTAGGGTCGTGATTCACCCATTCAAAGCATTGCACAGTTGCTTCACCAAGCTTACTCCCGAGTAACGTGCCTCTGAGCCAACCGTTTTTTCTAAACTAAAACCTCAGTATTCAAGTTAAATGGCCGTGTTGGCACTTTGCGATCAATAAGTGGGTTTTGAGTTGCAATTTGGGCACTCGGTCTCGAAAAGGTTCGCCATCACTGTTCTAGAAGGATCTATATATTGGAATGAATGAATGTTATACGATAGCATGGTTGCAGCAGTTGGCCATTCTCTATAGTTTTGTATTGGATACATTTAAAATTTTGTTAATAGAAAATTAACTGTTTAACTTACATGTTTACATTCCATAAATATACAAATTAATACAATTTCATATGCTAATTAATGACTTTCCTGCATTCTCATTTTCCTCACTTATAAATTCTGTATTTCCTCATTTTGCGTGCCTCTTGCTCTCTCTAGTGATTGATTTGATATCACACAGGTTAATGTTTGGCATAAAAACCTTCTGCTTAAATCTATAGGGGGATTGGTGAGATAGAAACCTGCGTGATACCGAATCACCTACTAGAGGCAGCAAACACATGTGGAACTAACCCTCCTCCTCAGAAGAAAAAGGAATTGCCAACCAGGAAAATGAAAATGCAGGGAGACCAGGGGGCAGGGCTTCATGTTGGTGGGCCAGCTCCTGTCCTCCACAGCCTCCTTTGGGCGTCATGAGCCGGCCTGTGGCTTCCAAAGGTAAGTGGGGGGCATGGGGGCACCCAGAGCACATGTTGCCCCAGAGGGCATCCCCCCCACAGTATGCCAGAGTGAGCTCCTTAAATACTTTCAGTCCAGAAACATTCTCTGATAGAGACACAATGTTCTGCTTTCAAAAAACACAGTGTAGCCCATAGGTGAATGAAGCAAACATCCCCTACATCCCCATACGATGTAGTGTGTTTCTTTAAAATGAGAGGAAAGTTGTAGAAGGATGGGGGAGTGGGTTTGAAAGAAATCGTGGTGATTGGTTGACACTGAAGAGTGACTGTGAAGAGTCTATGTTGAAATGGAAGAGAGTCAGAGTACGTATGAAACTTGAGAGAGAAAAGGTCTCCTGGGTACTACTGTGTTTCTCTGAAAATAAGACAGTGTCTTATATTAATTTTTGCTCCCAAAGATGCACTATGTCTTATTTTCAGGGAATGTCTTATTTTTCCGCTCCACAGCTGCATGTTCTGGTGTTCTGTTTGATGGGCATGCTTCCAAACAAAAACTTTGCTATGTCTTACTTTTGGGGGATGTTTTATATTTAGCACTTCAGCAAAACCTCTGCTACGTCTTATTCTCAGGGGATGTCTTATTTTCGGAGAAACAGGGTAGGAAGCAAGCCAGACAAATGAATCCATGTGCAGGGGCTGGTTCCCACTACACAGCCAAGAAGTGCTGAAACTCAGTGGATAGGTCTTTGAAAAGGTGCTGTATTGTGTCTCAAAGTGTCTTTCAACGCACTCTTTGGGAGAATTGCAACAGTTAAACTGCAAAACAGCCATACAGATTTCTTTCTCATCCATAAAACTGTATCTTGTCTCAGTCAGAACTGAAAAAGCAGGTTCTGAGTTTTTTGCTAGGTTCCCTACCCATTTTGAGAAATGAGGAAAACAGAAAAAAAAGTTAAATGTGTAGTTTCTTGCCCCCTCCCCAAATCCCCTTCATACTCTTCCCAGGTGCCTCAGCTTGGAAGGAAAACAAGACAAGGGATGGGGGTCAAAGAAGTTTAAGAAGAAGAAGAAGTTTGGATTTATATCCCACCTTTCTCTCCTGTAAGGAGACCCAAGGTGGCTTTCAAGCTCCTTTCCCTTCCTCTCCTTACAACAGACACATTGTGAGGCAGGTGGGGCTGAGAGAGTTCCGATGAACTGTGACTCGCTCAAGGTCACCCATCAGGAATGTAGGAGTGAGGAAACAAATGCAGTTCAACAGATAAGAGTCTGCTGTTCATGTGGAAGAGTGGGGAATCAAACCTGGTTCTCCAGATTAGTATCCACCTGCTCTTAATCATTACACCACGTTGGCTCTCCAGGTCAGCCAGACAGAAGAAGCTCTCTTTCATGTGCCGACACGAATACCAAGTTAAAATCCACATTAAAAGAAACACCAAGTCCAATATGCCACATGAAGTGAGTTTTGGTGCATGCAAAAGTGTGTCCTCTTGGGGTATGTTTTGGGGGTCCCGTTCTAGATCCTTTCCTTCTTGGCGAACAGGGTGACAGAACAGAGACTTGTTACCAGAAGTGTTTGAGGTATGAACTCTCTATCTCCACAGAAAATTATACTTTTGTAACTTCTAATGGTTGTCTTACAGATAAATAAACCAGATGAATTTGACATTATGTTTAAAGTGCCATCTGCAAGACTTGAGCTGGTGCCCGAGAATGACAGTGATTACAAAGGTGCTCATTATTTTGTAAAACTGAAAAGGAATCCTAAATTAAAGGAACTAGAAGAATTCGTAGATGGGGAATATCTTTCTGCTTCCAAAATGCTTTCTGAAATGAGGACCATTATAACAGATGAAGTAAAGACTATAAAGGGTAGGTATTAATTTCTTGTGGATAAAAAAAGATACTACCTCATAACCAGTTCCCTCAAGTCCCATATTTTAATCAACAGGCTCAAAGTACAAGTTAAAATCACATAACTCTCTTTATAACAGTGTTGGTCCCACAGAACAGAAAACTGCAAGGCTTTGAGTGATCAGAAAAATTTAAAAATTAACTAGTGCTCCAAATAGTATGTGAGCATCTGAATTAGTATGCATTCAGACATTAAAATAAAATAGTTTATAAACCATGGCTGGTTCAGTGTGATGACAGAATGCAGGTTTTCTGCTTGAGTCAGAAAAGAGACAAACAACAGACTATATACTCTGTTCCACAAAAAGATGACAGTAGGGTTGTATATTCATTCCCTACCTGCTGGACCTCCTGTTGTAGAATGCTCTACCTGGGTCCTAGTGCCTACCTAGCCCTGTTGTCTCTCTCCCCTCCCTCGTTTGACAGTAAAAATACATTTTGGCAGTGGCGTTCCTGCCTAGGGACAGGGGGTACCCTATGTCCCCAGGCGCCTTCCCCCATTATGGTCATGTGGAAGCTCAACATTTCAGTGAGTCGCTTTGTGTGTTTTTAAACGTTTTAAGTGTTTTTTCACGTTCCGGCCTGCAGGGGGCGCATTTTTTAAGGCTAGCGGCACCAAAATTTCAGGGTACCATCCAGAGACTGTCCTGATGATTCCACCCAGGTTTGGTGATGTTTGGTTCAGGGGGAGCAAAGTTAAGTGGACCCCCAAAGAGGGTTAGTGCCCCATCCCCATTGTTTTCAATAGGGAGCTAACAGGGAGATGGGGTTACTCCATTTGAGGGACCGCCACATAACTCTTTGGTCCCCCCTGAACATAACTCTCTCCACACTTGGAGTGACATCATAAGAATAGTTAACAGATGATACACCTCGAAATTTTGGTGTCACTAGCTTTAAAAAAATACACCCTTCCAGAGCAACTCCCCAAGAAGATTTTCGCCCTTAAGATTCTTTTGTTTTGCAGTGATTTTGCTCCATTGTAGCCAATGGGGAATAAACGTTTTAAGTGTTTTTTCACGTTCCGGCCTGCAGGGGGCGCATTTTTAAGGCTAGCGGCACCAAAAGTTCAGGGTACCATCCAGAGACTGTCCTGATGATACCACCCAAGTTTGGTGAAGTTATGTTCAGGGGGACCAAAGTTATGGTCCCTCAAATGGGTAGCCCCCATCTCAGGTTAGCTCCCTTTGAAAACAATGGGGATGGGGGCATTCCATTTGGGAGTCCATAACTTTGCTTCCCCGGAACCAAACATCACCAAATTTGGGTAGTATCATCAAGGCAGTCTCTGGATGATGCCCCTGAAATCATGGTGCCAACTAGCTTTAAAAAACGCTAGCTCCTCTTTGCAGGCCGAAAAAACACCAAAAATAATAGCTCCCCCCCAAAACCCAAATACCTTGCATCTCGGTGATTTGTTCATATTTGGGCAGGACATAATTGGACAATTTTGTCCGAATGTGCTCCAAATTTGCCCAGATTCCAGTCAAATCTGCTGTTTGTTTTCTATCTGGAATCTCCAACCCTCAAAAGTGATGCTGTTTCTTAGGGTGGGGGAGAATCTACCCCAAACAGCATCACTTTCAATTTTGTTTTAACCGGGATTTAAAAGAAGAATCTGGAGCTCCCCTAGTTTAAACCAATTCATTGAAAGTGATGCTGTTTGGGGGTGTGATTCCACTGGAGGTGTTTTGTGAGAGATGATGCTGACATTTGTTTTGGTAAATGTTTCTAGCTGGAGGTGATTTGTAGAGAGATTTTACATGCTTTTAATACCCACTTGCACTGGCTTGAGGTTGTTTTCTCAGGCTAACAACCTACCTCATAGGGTTGTTGTGGACTGTAGGAGAAATTAGGAAAAGGGTTGGTGGGGAGAGAGCCATGTATGTTTTGATGGGAGTGGGAGGTGTTTTGTGAGCTGGTACAAAAAATCATTGTTTGGTCATGGTGGGGGAGGGTGGCTTCCCATACGCTGGGCGGGGGGGGGGGGGGCAAACGCAGGTTTTGTCCCCGGGCGCCAGTTTGCCTAGGTACACCCCTGCATTTTGGCATTCAGTTTAATTATATAACAATCACACCCAATGGTGCCCAAACACCCACACACCATAATCCTGGTCTCCCTGCTGGTGCCAGCTGCCCAAGGGCAGTGAGCTGCAAGCCTCCCTTATCCAGATCCCATTTGCCGGCCGTGAGCCGCTGCCATACAGACCCACAACCCAGCTGCACCAGAGCAGGGGGCCTACCTGTCTGCTTCCCCCACAACTTGTTGGTAAGAAAAGCTGTCACCTTGGTGTTTTTCATAACTCTCTTCACTCTCAGAGGAATCACTGTCAGAATCTGACCCCAAATAGATCTTTAGTGGGGACATTTCATTGTTTTCTTGGAGGAAGTCAAGATCCCAAAATTGCCTCTCCTTTTTGATCAGATGTTGGACAAAACTGGTCCATATCTTGGGAGTTGCTGCACACACCCCTTCCTTGAATATTTTCAATGTCATCCAGTTTAAAGGTGGCATTATTTATTGTCGCATGTCCTTTTATCTGACTCCATACTAACTCAGTGGGGTTTAATTCTGCATGTGGGGGAGGGAGGCGAAGCACTTGATGCCCAGTGACAGCTGCCATTTCTTCTGTTTGAAATCGAATAAATCTGTGCTTTTGAACCAGAAGAACAAGCTCAGGCTTAACTGGCTCTGGCTACCCAGAGATCCTTTTTTGGATGCAGTTGTTGGGATCTTCTCAGACCTCACAGAGTGATAAGAGGCATTATCCATGATGATTACACTTTTGGCAGCAACTTGCCAAGTCATTTTTTGAAGTTGTCTCCACTCATTTCCTGATGGTAATGGCCTGTTGTTTTAGGCTGAAAAAGAAGCAATGCATTCTCCACAAACCCTTACTTGCTCCCACAGTGAGCATAAATCAAACAATTCCCTTTCCGACTGCAGGGAGAGCCAGTGTAGTATAGTGGTTAAGAGTAGGTGCACTCTAATCTGGAGAACTGGGTTTGATTCCCTGCTGTGCCACTTGAACTGTGGAGGCTTATCTGGTGAACTAGACTAGCTTGTGCACTCCAACACATTCCAGGTGGGTGACCTTGGGCTAGCCACAGTTCTTTGGAGCTCTCTCAGCCACAACCATCAGTGTGGGGCGGGGAGGGAAAGGAGATTGTAATCCCCGTTGAGTCTCCTTACAGGACAGAAAGGGGAGATATAAATCCAAGCTCTTCTTCCCAGATGGCCCCTCAAGAATGCCTCCTTAACAGTGAATGACATGCTTTCAAACAGCATCAAGGTTAAGAAAAGAGTTAAAAGTGACAGGAGGTACTTCGAGAGAAATGTCAGAATTTGAGGGAGAATCACTCAGCAGAAACAATATTAATGGGTAGAATTTAGAAATAATCACTTAGACACAGTTCAGTGACAGAACAGGTTAAAAAGTGTGTGCCAAAATGGATGCAACCCGTTCAAGGGGAACTGACCTTCCAGTAGTGGGAAACATTACACATTATGGATAAAAAACATAAATTTACTACATGCCAACTTTTGAAAGGAAACTGGTATAAGATGCTTTACAAATGGTACATAATTCCAGAAGATATTAGAAGAATGGATAAAAAAGGTAAGGGTATATTCTGGAAATGTCTAGGAAAAATTGGATCTATTTTCTATGTGGTGGTTTTGCAAAAAGGCAAAAAAAAGGATAACAATCCCCACAGAAATGCAAAAAATACTAAAAATTAAATTTCAAATGGACTCAAAAATTACGTTGTTCAGAATTGTCCCGGTAAACCTACCAAAACATCATCATGAATTATTTCTATATTTATTATTGCATCTAACTGGAAAAATAGAATATCCTGTTCAAGAAAACTGGGAAGATGAGAGAATACTTTATTATGACCAAACTGACAAACCTTGTTAATAGAAAGCCAGAGTGTGAATTTAAAGAAAAAATATAGAAAGGTCTGATTCGACATTCACGGTATATATTGTGAAATTTTATTTAAGCATATGTGTTGGATATCAAGGACACCAAAGTTTGTGTTTATCTAAGTGGAAGTTTTCCTTCAATATACTGATTATTGCAGATCCAGTCATTTTTCTTCTTCTAAATCTGTTCCTTTTCTTATTTTTTTGTGAAAAAAAAAATATATATAAAGGAGAAAAGGTGTGGAAGGGGGCCAAAAACCATCACCCACCTTCTCAGTCAGAGAGCAGCCATGCTTGCTTGAAGAAGGGATGAAGGCATGTCCTCCTCTACAGTCCTGTTTCTTTCTCATTTTTTTTCTCAAGTTTTTCTTTCTTTGACAAATATTAATGTTAACATAATATATATTATAAATAAAGGAAACCAAAGGGCAGAAAACTTCTAAACCTTTCACTTAAAAAAAGAAAAAAAGAAAAACTCCTTAACCAACTTGACAATAATTTGAATTGCACAGCAAGAAAAACTGCAACAGTTTGCATTGCTTTTTTTTTTTTTGCCTTAAATATGTGAGGTCATTTCTTGCCTGGCTTCCCAAGAATTCTGCCTACTGTGTGCCATTGCTTCCTTGCCCTGTGGATGGGCATAGGAGACACGCTGGTCAACCTTGAGGTTTCTGCAACAGCTTAGGCTCAGCTGATCTTCCCGAATGTGTGAATATACGTTCAGGACAAGTTGTTGGGTCTGATTTCAAATTGTCTGCTCTTTGCGATTGGATTTAAAATAACAGTGAAGAGAATTCTCTCCAGAAGTAGACGTCCACGCAGTTTGCAAAAGGCAACTATTGGTGATAGTTGTTCAATAAACTATAAGTACTCTTGTATCAAAGAACCATGTTCAATAATGCACAAAATAATGGTTTTGACAAAGGCAGCACAGAAATTGAATAATAACTCTCCTATTCATTCAATACTATATTCTAATGCAGAAGCAGACTATATTACTCGACCGCAGCACCTCATCTGACTGGGTAAGAATTCTCATGCTTTCTGTGGAACAGAGTATAATAGGGAGTTATGAACAAACTATGTTCTGTTAAGTATGCCTGGAAGAATAACCAAAGTTTTTGGCAACCAGCTGTGGTTTTAAGCCCCCTTAATTTATTATATCTTGTTTCTGCATGTTCTAGCTTTTAGAAGATCATGAAATATTGCTATTTTAAAATGTTTTCACACTATTTACTTTGTACACGTAAGGAGACACAATTTGGAATTTCCACAGAAACAGCTGTATTCCAAGTTTGAGCAATGGATTAATAGATCTAGATAAAAGATAAGAGATAAGGAGAAGGTAAATATGGAAAGAGGAAGATTGGAGATTTAATCCATTATTTATTTAAACCTGGGTATGAAAGAAAGGTTAGCCAAACAAGGTCAATATTGACAGTAATATTAAGTTATTAAATTCAAATGGGAAGTCAAGAAAGTAGAGAAACTACCTGTATTAGATAGTTAAAATTTTAGAAATGTATTGTACCAATTAAGGCATTTTTGTACCAAAGTTGAAATTTTGTAAATGAGTTGTTTTTAATAATAATAGAACAAATAAACTTCAATATATTAATAAAAAAAGGAATTTCCACAGACTTCTGAGGGAGGGAAATCCCAACCACTCCATGATAACTGCTTTTTCTTTCCCAAGCCTTTTCTCACCCCACAATGTCAATCATAATCTCTGAAGATGTCAGTTAGCATTCTTTGGTCTCTCTCTTTCTGCGAGTAATAAAACATGAATTAAAATAATTGGGGATTTTTTTTGTCTCCCCCTCTGTCTTTTGCCCAATTATGCAAACTTTTTGATATGCCCTGTAAGGCCAAGTTCAGACATTATTTGCTAAAACTAACTCCAGTGAAGATTTTTCATATTATTCTAGTAGCTTCTGGTAAGCCTTGAAAAAACACATCATCTCAAATGAAAGTCAGTCACATATTACTTAACTGCCAAATGGTTGCTGCAAGCTGTGACCAACTCTCAAATCATTGTTGTGGCAACCTGTGCTTAAAAATTTCATAACAGTGCTTCCAGTAGCCTTCGGCTTAATTCTAGTAGCTAAAATATACCAGTAGCAGTTTTCCTGCTCCAATGGGAAACAGCAAGTGATAAAAGCTATTCATATTGTGCTTAATTTATCTGCAGCTCCAACAATGTCCGTTTAATATGTCCCACACGCCTACTCTTTGTATCAAAAGTTTAAACTTTTACTTGTAAGTTAACCTCTAGTGCAATGTTTTGTATCGGTCTCTTCTATTTTGCTTAAACTTTGTGGAAAATGGAAATACAAACTTTTCTTTTGGCTGTTAACAGAAATGAAGGTAACTATGGAGAGAAAAAAACCTGGAAGTCCAGCAGTTACTCTTCAAATTGAAGACCCAACCTCCCTTATATCAGTAGATATCATTCTTGCTTTGGAAATGGAGGGTACAACCTTGTGGGACCATAAAGTGAATAGACAAGATATTAAAAATTGGCTTGGAATCCACGAATATGACAAGCTACGGATGCAGCGACGGTGTCTTGTGCCCAAGAATGCTAAAGTGGAAGGACACTTCAAAGGTATTACAAAAAATTTTTTTAAAAAAAATTTGGCTTAGTACGCAATCACCCCTTATACAATTTTCCATCTTAAAGGGCTTGAAATTTGATCACAGCAAGTTTTGGAGGTAGTCAAATCCCTTCCAGCTTGTGAACTAAATATTCCAAAAATTTTGAAATCAAGGGGTATGTTTTTCAGCCTCCCCCACCTCCTGCAACTGAGGTCTTGGAAAAAAGTGAAATATGCAATAATTCTTTTCTTCTCAAACCTAAATTCATTTTACTGTTTTAACAACGCAAAAGGAATATTTAGAACAGGGGTAGGGAACCTGAGGCTCGAGAGCCGCATGCGGCTCTTCTGCCCTTGCACTGTGGCTCCACGAGCCGAGCCGCCGGCCCCATCCTTGCCCGCCCTGCAGGCAGCAGGACGGGCGCACCAACTGCCCATGGCCGGCTGGGCTGCGCCACGGGCTTCCCCTCTCGCCCGCCCCGTTGGAGGCCTGGCTACGCTTTTCCTCGAGGGGCGGCAAAGGTCGAGAGCAGCCGGCTTCATCCTTGCCCGCCCTGCAGGCAGCAGGGCAGGCACATCCATGCGCTTCTCAGAATGAGCGGAGTAAAAGGTAAACCCCCCCCCCCCCAATATATATAGTGTTATCTTTATTTTAAATGTCAAAAATTATTTGCGGCTCCAAGTGTTTTCTTTTCCCGTGGAAAACGGGTCCAAATGGCTCTTTGAGTGTTAAAGGTTCCCTACCCCTGATTTAGAAGTTTGTAAGCTTTTTCTGTGCTCGTGGCATATTTATAGAACGTAACATCTAAATTACTTGAAATGCCATCCTAACAGTTACACCCATCAAAGTTCATACTAGATAGAAAGTTGAAGACGTCATATATTGTTTTTCAAATTGTTTTTAATTCTACTGACAGGACCAGGTAGACAGGCACAGAGTAGGGGGTCTCAATGAGTGAATGAGAAAGTGGTGCTGAAAGGGTTCAGATTGGTTATACACAACTTGGACCGCATTTTGAGCCCCACTCAGAAGATTACTGTTTGGCTCAGTGACTAAACCCTTGATCTCACTCTTCATATTTCACGGCACCCCATGGGCCTCTGCCACTTCCACCTTCCCCTCCCAGTGCCCCTGCTTGCCACCTCCCCAGAGGCGCATCTAAGGAAAATGGAACCTGGAGCAAAATCTGAGTGCCCCCCAGAACGATGGGCTTTAGTGGGGCTGTAGCAGATCCTACATCCCTTTCTCATGGCACAACACTTACCTGGTTCTATGTCTGTGGCTCGGGGGTCAGAGAAGTGTGGTTTCAGGTAAGTTGGAATGTGAGGATAGGGGAGAGTGGGGAGGAGGGACTGGGGATGGCAGGAGGGTGGAAAGGGAAGGCTTGGGAAGGCAGACTGGGAGAGGGTAGAACAGAGAGGGGGAGGGTGGGGGAGGGTGGAAAGGTGAGGGGTTTGGTAGGGCAGGGTGGCAAGGTGAGGCTTGGGATGGGGGAGAAAAAAGGTAAAGGTTTAAATGGGATGGGGAGGGTTGGCAGGTGAGAATTAGGGCGGGAGGAGGATTAGAAGGTGTGGGTAGGAGTGAGGAAGGGTGAAATTTAGATGATTGGGGTGGGAGGGAGAGGCAGGGAGGCTTTGCCAGGCCTATGGATGACCTGACTGGAGTTTTGGGGGTGGGGGAAGGGGCTTGCTGGGTATCCGGGGGTGGAGGCCAGCCCTGAACCCTCATCATTGCTGGATGCCAGCAGGATGCAGGGGGGCGGGGCCATCTGGAGCCATTGGGGGAGACCTGGGCACAATTTCGAGGAGGCTGTGAACCCACCAACCTCTGAGGATGGGGCTGGATGGTCAAGTTAGCCAGGAAGTGCCACAGCCACCACGGAATGGCATGGAGCTGGCCCAGGGGCAAAGTCGTGGAGCTGGCCCAGGGGATAGACATAAGAACATAAGAACATGAGAACAAGCCAGCTGGATCAGACCAGAGTCCATCTAGTCCAGCTCAGCTCTCTGCTACTTGCAGTGGCCCACCAGGTGCCATTGGGAGCTCACATGCAGGATGTGAAAGTCATATATTGTGAAAGTCATATAGACCCTGCCACAAGGTCATCAGCCACTTCCCCTTGAACCTCAAATAGGAGATTGTTGACCTACTATCTTGAATATTTAACTCGCCACTAAAATCATCCACTGTACCAGAAGACTGGAGAGCAACAACTGTTAAAACTGATTTTTATAAAGGGATCCAGAGGGGAATCCTGAAATTACAGGACAGTTAGTGTAAAATCTGTCCCAAACCCATTGGTAGAAACTGCAATCACAGACAGAATTATTAGATACATAGAGGAATAAAGCCCGCTGAGAGAAAATCAGCATGACCTCTGCAAAAGGAAGTCCTGCCTCACCAACCTTTAGGAGTTTTTTGAGAAATGAACAATCATGTAGATAACCAATGACCCAGTGGACATTGTACACTTGGATTTTCAAAAGGCTTTTGATGAGGTACCTCACCAAAAACTCCCGAGCAAGCTTAACAGTCATGGGACAAGAGAATGGTCCCTCTTTCCCAAGGAAAAAAAAGTCTTCCCCTGAAATCTTGCAGCTTTTTTCTGCAGCCCTTTATCACTTTTCTTCACCATGTCAGAGAGCTAGAATAATTGGACGAAGGTGCTTGTGTGCTCACCCTACCCTCAAAAGGTGAGAAGGGCAGATTAAAAAGCAGAGAAACTCAAATAATGCATTAGATATTCCAACAATATATGATTAATTATCACAAGGAATAATAATACCATGCAATTCCCCCTTTCAAAACTGATAACTTTTTATTAAAAATAAAAGCATTGGGAAACCCAGAGTAGATTTCGTTCTAGTTGCTTAGGGGTAAAATAATGTAAAATACTATAACTGGGGGATATAGTCTGTGGTGTGAACTTTACATCACAGTAGGCAAAACGGTAGACAATTAAGAAAGGAAATAGTGAACTAGGCAATCATCCTGGCTTCATATCTACTTCAATATGCCTTAGGGTGCCTTAGCATCCTTTGTATTGTCAACTTGGAAGCACACCTGTGAGGAATGGCAGAATCAAGGTTAATGGTAGCATGAGGGGCAGTAATGGCATCTTTTCACTCCAGTTCCTTACTCGGTAGTTCTAGGGAGTTGTCCCCTAAGCTGCCAATGTCAGATATTTAATCTATGATTTAAAAAAAAACACCGGATGCAAGAATGAGTTCTGCAATAAAAGGCTGTGCCTTTTCTTATTTTTCAAACTTAGATACATGGAGATTCTCTCTTTTTCACTTGCTGAGAAAAACTATCATCAAAGTATCATGGCAAATCAACAAAAGACATTGCTGTGAAACTTCGTGGAAAACAATGCTGCAGGTTTGTATTTTAAAATTAGTTTTCCGTTTTCCAAGTTTTCTGTAGCGATTGTATAGTCTAAAAAATAGAGCAAGAATGTACTGGTTACATAATTCAGCCTATTTCTGCTACTACACTAAAATGGAAGAATAAAGTTAGTGAGATGCCAAAAATGTAGATCGTGCAGAGGTGCAAATCAAGAATGGCTCCTCTCTGATACAATCTTGTATTTCTAACACTAGCCAAATTCTTCCCAGAAAGCTTAGTGAAATGTGCATAAAATAGGGATCTTTCATAATTTGTAATCACCAATAAATGCATGTTTTAACAGTGAAAGTTTTAACTCATGGCTCCCTGATGACAGTCCACAGAAAGGGGTGGGGAAAACAGGCACCTTCCATGAATTCAAGGCAGAGGCATAGCTCCAAGAGAGGCGGAGGACGCACCAGTGCATCGGGCGCTTTCCCCCCTTGCTACGCCTCTGATCCCAGGCTTCACAGTGAGTCAACAACTCCAGCAACACTCACCAATCAGGGAGCAGTGCCCCGTTGACATTCCTGTGAGTTGCAGCCACTGGTCATCAGTGTGGCCATGGCATCCTCATATAACAGGCAGAGTTCCAGAAAAGACCTAGCAACAGCCCAAGTGCATCAGTGGCCTGTGGGAGGAGCCCCAGGTGCATGTATGTTTCCCAAGTGGGGGAGGGGGAACTCCAGACATCAGGTGACAACCTTGCACAGTACCTCCAGTGAGAGCTTCTCCATCCACCGCACAGCTCACCAGACAAAGGTCTCCATGTATTAAATGGGTCGGAGGGGTTTGAGGGGAGGCAAAGTCCACACTTTGTGTTGCAAGACAAGGCAAAGGCCATGCTCAAACATGCCTCTTGCAGTATAGATTAGTGCCCTAAGCATTCCACTACAGTTCTGATGCCACCACTGGCTATATGGAGCCAGACAGGGAATAAAGCAAACAAAGAGGTGGCCCAGGGAGAGCAAGCAGGGCAAGGTCCCCGTGTTTGAGCCCCACATGGAGCATAGCCCAAGGTAGTCCAGCCATACAGTCAGAGTTTTGCCACTACAAACCACATCATCAGGAACAGGATGACCCTGCTAATGGACCTCCCCAGGTAAGCATTATTTTAACTGGTAGCCAAAATGGAAAGTGTCCCTGAGTGAGAGAGCCCTGTGTTGCATTCCCTATCATCTGCGTGATGTTTCAGGAAGCAGCTGATCTGTTGCTTCACCATAAGAAACATTTGTATGTTCTGAAAGTTGTTCGTTTGAATCTGTCAAGCTCATTAGTCATAGGCAAGCCACTCCTGCAAAACAGGTATAATACAAGCAAGACACAAATGAGGTGCTGAATTTGTATTGATCAAGGAATCAATACAGGGATCTTTCAGGAGCGGGGGTTTCTTTTTTTTTTTGGTTATTGCTCAGGGAAGAGATCAGGGACATAGGTATTTTTTATGGGGGGGTTCGGGGGCAGGACCATGCCCCCACCCACCACTGGGGGTGTGGCCACGCCTCCCCAAGCCCTGCCCTTGACCTCAGTACTTATAAAAGCAGCTCTCTGAAGCCGGGGACAGTAGACTCCCCTGCCATGCCCTGCCTCGCCCCCCACCAGCTGGGCTCCCAGCCAGCAGTCGGCAGCCCCTTCTGCCCTTCCCTCTGGGCAGAGGCGTAGCTAGGGAAAATGGAGCCTGGAATCCATGCCCAAACAGCATCACTTTCAATGGTGTTTAAGCTAGGGAGCCCAAATTCTCCTTTTAAATCCACCTTAAAGAGAGAATCTGGGGTCCCCAGTTAAAACAACATTGAAAGTGGATGCTGTTTTGGGGTGGATTATCCCCCACCCTGAAACAGCATCACGTTCAATGTTTCAACTGGGGACTTCAGATGCTCCCTTTAAATCCATGCCGAAGGGGGTGGGTTTAAAAGGAGAATCTGGGGAAATTTGGGGTGTGTGTGCCTGCTGTCAGGGGTGCAATTGTTAAGCTAGCAGCACCAAACTTTCACGGCATCGTTAGGAGGCTCTCCTAATGATACCACCCAGGTTTGGTGAAGTTTGGTTCAGGGGGTCCAACGTTATGGACCTTCAAAGGTGTAGCCCCCATCTTCTATTAGCTCCAATTGGAAACAATAGGGGATGGGGCACCCCTTATGGGAGTCCATAGCTTTGAACCCCCTGGACCAAACTTCACAAAACCTGGGTGGTATCAGTAAGATAATAAACTGATGATACCTCCCAGGTTTGGTGAAGTTTGGTTCAGGGGGTCCAAAGTTATGGAACCCTCAAAGGTGTAGCCCCTATTTTCTGTTAGCTCCCATTGGAAACAATGGAGGATGGGGGCACCCTCTTTGGTAGTCCATAGCTTTGGACCCCCTGAACTAAACTTCACAAAACCTGGGTGGTATCAGTAAGTGACTAACCTGATGATACCCCCCCCCCCCCAGGTTTGGTGAAGTTTGGTTCAGGGGGTCAAAGTTATGGACCCGCAAAGGTGTAGCCCCCATCTTCTATTTGCTCCCATTGGAATCTGGACTCCCCTTTGGGTAAAAAACAGGACTTCCCTTTGGGAGTCCATAACTTTGGACCCCCTGAATCAAACCTCACCAATCCTGGGTAGTATCATAAGGAGAGTCTCTCAAAATATTCCTGAAATTTTGGTGCTTCTAGAATCTAGCCTAAAAACTGCGCCCCCTGCAGGCCAAAAACCAGAAAACACTAAAAATTACAAAAAAACCCACAAACGGGGGGCAGAGCTTTGGAGATGTAATGGGGGGGGGTTGAACCCAAGAACCCCCCTTACCTATGTCCTTGGAAGAGATACCTTAGAATTACACGCAGAGTGCACAGAGGCAAAGCACAGTGGAACATCCCCCAAGCATGCATGTGTGATTGGCATAAAGAAAAGTCGGAGTCATTCTTAGTTTCTAAACTAATAAGAGGAGTATTTATTAGTGAACTCCATTAAGGATAGAAAAGTGGAGAGATAGGTTCTCTAACCTAATCTATCTGACTAGATGGGGATGGATGCACATGGCATCCCTCTGCATGCATGATGCAAGATGGATGGGGTTCAGGAAAAGAAGGGTGAACAGGAAGAAGGATAGAAGTACCTTGAGAGTATCTGTCTACATATCAAAGGGATAGTGTCAGCATGATAGAGAAAAGGTGTCAGTGTCTTGACCTTCTCTAGCTATCTGATTCAGTGGTAAAAAAAACCCTCTATGTTTGAGGCAGGAAACAGCATATGGTCCTTCAGCTACAACATTTTTTAGAACAGGCCGAAGTCAGATCCTAGACAAAAGACTAACAGAGGTGTCCCTTGGTAGGGGCGGGAACACATTACCCACCACCACAGCTGCACTACTGACATCATGTCTGGATTCAGAGGTGTCCCTTGGATTCAGAGGTGTCCCACCAAAGTACTAACCAGCTTAGCTTCTGAGTTCTGGCAAGATCATGCTAGTCGGGCCACCCAGGCCAGAGTGTGCACACTAGATCCTGGAATATAACCATCCTCTAAAACTAAAGATGGCAGAAGAGAGTGAGAGCAGAGAGAGAGTGAGAGCTTTTATGCACATCTCTATTGACAAAGAGCTGCTTTCTACAGTTGTATAAATCAAACATTCCACTTAATTTAACTTCTTGTAAGGATTTTCTGATACAAAGTTATGAATTTCACACTGTTTGCATTATTTCCCAACAGGAAAGACTGCCTTAAGCTTTTGAAGTTTCTTCTGGAGCAGCTTAAAACAAAACATAATGAACTGAACAAATTCTGTTCTTACCATGCCAAAACTGCCTTTTTCCATACATGTACCATGTGGCCCACTGATGAAGAATGGCAGCCTAAACATTTGGAAGAATGTTTTGAAAGACTTTTGGGTTACTTTGTAGACTGCCTCAAAAAGGCTGAGCTGAAACATTTTTTTATTCCTGAATGCAACTTGTTCGGCCCTGATTTCAAATGTAGTAAACTTGTCGAAGCAATTGAAAGAGAACGAGATAGATTCCCAATATTGAGATCCACAGGTGTGGCTACCAGGGGGCTGGTGTGTGCGCGTTACACTGGGCACACGCCTGCAGGAGGGTGCAAAAAATTCAGGTTGGTTTGTATTTTTTGTGTGTTTTGTTGTGTTTTTTCAGTTTTTGGCCTGCAGGGGGTGCAGTTTTTTGGCTAGCAGCACCAAAATTGCAGGTATTTTTAAGAAGACTCTCATGATACCACTCAGGTTTGGTTCAGGGGGTCCAAAGTTATGGACTCCCAAAGGGGGTGCCCCATCCCCCATTGTTTCCAATGGGAGCTAATATGAAATGGGGGCTACACCTTTGAGGGTCCATAACTTTGGACCCCCTGAACCAAACTTCACCAAACCTGTGTGGCATCATCAGGAGAGTCTCCAAAAAATACCCTGAAAGTTTGGTGCTGCTAGCTTAACAATTGCACCCCTGACAGCAGGCACCCCCTAAATTTCCCCAGTCTCTCCTTTTAAATCCAACCCTTTGGCATGGATTTAAAGGGAGAATCTGGGTTCCCCAGTTTAAACACCATTGAAAGTTATGCTGTTTGGGGTGGATTCCAGCATCACAGTGGCCGCCCAATGGGGCCGCCCCCCTGCAAAACTCAGATTTTGCACCGGGCTCCATTTTCCCCAGCTATGCCTCTGTTCAAATCAACATGATCTAGCTCCGTGATGGTGAACCTATGGCACGGGTGCCCAAGGCAGCACTCAAAGCCCTCTCTGTGGGCACGTGTGCCATCATCTCCCCCTCCCCCTTTGCCCAGCCAGAGGTGGCTGCCAGCAAATGCATAAGGAGTCACGCTGCACAGGGTGGCCGTGCACAAGGCACTCTGCCGGCTGGGGCTGAGCTTCAGGGAGGTCCTCTTGAGTCGACCTGATTTGCTGTAAGTACCATCTATCGCCCCACAAGTACCCCCCTCCCCCACAAAGCTTGGGAGACTGGAGGCTGGCACGCTTTTCTTGGTGTGTAACTTTTGGGACCAAACTAAAACTTTGTGGATAGGATTAAAAAGCAGCCCTCTGGGTGAGGGGCTTCTGTTGGGAGGAGTGTGTCTGCCAAGAGCAGGGCAGGCACAGTGGTGGGATTCAGGCGTTCGCCCCGATTGGACTGAACTGTTTGTTAGGGGACCCCCTCCCCTGGGAGAGAGAGTGATGAGGCTTTTAGTGCCTGGGAGCCCAGGGCTGGGAGGAGAGATCTTGCAAGGTCCCTAGGCTCACAACGACAATCCCGTTCCCACAGGATCAAAGCAAAAGTACAAAAGACAAAAGGCATTTCACACCAATAAAGAATTGACTAGCAGGAAAGGGAAAGGAGCATCCTTTACCGTCCTGAGAATCCCTTCCCCACCCCCTTGTCAGAATTAGGGCCATTCTAACAGAGGCAAATGTGGGACAGAGAGGTCCATTTCAAAATATTCTCCATGCTTTTACTTTTCTGTTCCTGTTGCATTTTGTGGGAAGTCAAGTGCTGTGATGACATGTGAAGGAAAAACGACAGATCAGATGGCTGCTCCACCAATTTAGCTTTCCTGAAGTTATCCCACCCCTCTCCTGATGCTGTCACCCAGGTTTGGTGAGGTTTGGCTCAGGGAGTCCAAATTTATGGACTTCCAAAGGGGGTGCCCCATCCCCCATTGTTTCCAATAGGAGCTAATAGGAGATGGGGGCTACACCTTTGAGGGTCCATAACTTTGGACCCCCTAAACCAAACTTCACCAAACCTGGGAGGTATTATCAGGAGAGTATCCACTGCAGGGGTCAGCCACCTCATCACACCCTCAGTTCTCTTACATGTGTGAACCAAATCTTGGAGATCAATGGATTATTTTCTATTGAGCCAACATGGTGTAGTGGTTAAGAACTGGGTTAGATTCTTAATTCTTCCATATGAAACTTGCTGGTTGACCTTGGACCAGTAACAGTTCTCTCAGAACTCTCTCAGTCCCACCTGCCTCTCAAAGTGCCTTTTGTGGGGAGAGTAAGGGAAGGTGATTGTAAGTCACTTTGAAACTCCTTAGGGTGAAGAAAAACACGGTATAAAAACCAACTCTTCCTCAGAATCAGGTGCAGCCAAACAGAAAGACAAGCTATTTTCCTGTTCTCTAACATCTTCTACTTACATAACCATAGTGCAGTGTTACTGGCAAAGTTCCTCCACTAATGGAACAATTATGACTTTGGCACATGTGATGGCTTCTATATAAGAGGGTGCCACAGAAGCTGTTCTTTCCCTCTTTTCTCTTAAGCTTTACTGCCTGCTAAGGATGCCTAGAGGCCTGGAGAAAAGGCTTAATGTGTAGAAATGGGCAGCTGGAGCTTTTTTATGACATGGAAATAATTAATGGTGAATAATATCCTATGAAGCCTTTATTAAAGGGGCAGGCCTTTTTTTTAAAGGCAGTTGGTAACTACTCTGTGCCTTCCGCTGATACCAATGGACTGCTACTGTAAGTGCTGCAGGTGAAACAAGAGAGCCATAGTGGTGTAATGTTTAAGAGCAGGTGGATTCTAATCTGGAGAACCAGGTTTGATTCCCCACTCCTCCACCTGAGTGGCAGAGGCTTATCTGATGAACCAGATGTGTTTCTGCACTCCTACATTCCTCCTGGGTGACCTTAGGTTAGTCACAGTTCTTCGGAACTCTCTCAGCCCCACCTACCTCACAGGGTGTTTGTTGGGGGGGGGGAAGGGAAAGGAGATTGTAAGTCACCTTGAGTCTCCTTACAGGAGAGAAAGGTGGGGTATAAATCCAAACTCCTCCTCCTCCTTCTGCTCCTCTTCCTCTTTAGACTGAGGTAGGAGAAGAAAGATCGAACTTATAAACCGTTAGTTATACTGGAGTTTGATCCATTGAGGCACTGCCAGATAGAGCTCCCAACTGTCTAGAGAAAAACAAATGTCTTGCTGCTTTAATAGAAACTTAATTGATTGTATTTACTTTTATGGGGGTGTTACCATACCGCCCTGGCATAGCAGAGGGGGGGAATGCTTATTCATAGGCCCTCTTGCCAGCGTAAAGGTGATGCTGGTGTTGCAGAGATCAGGAGCCCATTATCTGGCAATAGCCAGGTCTACCTAAAAGAAATATCCAGGAATTGTTTTCCTGTTGTCATGCTTTCAGGTTGCTTGTCATATCGGCACATGTTCAGCTCCACAGCCCAAGAAGAATGTGTTCTCAATACGATACAGTATCCCTGCTGAATGGATACTCATTTCCAGCCACAAGAAACTCCTGATGTCATTGCATCCCCAGATACTCCCTTCTATAACTAACTTCTTCTGACCACCTTGCCATGCACTCTATTGTTTCTCAAATAACCCATCTGGACACCTCCCAGAGGTTGTACTAACATCCTCCAAAGGTTGTCCTGATACCGCCTTCACCCTATAAATATCCTGCCCTCCAAAGGGCCAATTGCTCAGTGCCACTGTTGCCCCCTGGAACCAAGCGCTGGTTGTTTGGCTCTGAACCCTGGATCTTCTTCACATTGTGATCAGGTTTTATTACCCATATATCCCTTACCCTTTTCTATTTTCCAACCAATCTGTATCTTAGGAACTTTGTGTGTGTGTGTGTGCTGCATTGAACCAAGTGACTGTAAAAACCTTATCCATACAATAAAGATTGTTAAATTTGCATTACATTCCTCCCTGTGGATTTTCTTCTAAGAGCTGATCTTCGAATAAAGATTCCTTACACAGCCTCTCGCAACATTAATAAGCAGTCTGCTCTAAGCTAATATTCCCCACATTATTGAGAGACTGTGTCTCCATCATGTAAGGGGGGGGGGGGGTTTCCTCAGATTTTCAATGGGAGCCAATAGAAGATGAAGGCTACATCTTTGAGGGTCCATAACTTTGGACATCCTGAACCAAACTTCACCAAACCTGGGATGTACTATCAGGAGAGTCTCTTATTGATACCACCCAGGTTTTGTGAAGTTTGGTCCAGGGAGTCCAAAGCTATGGACTCCCAAAGGGGGTGCCCCCATCCCCCATTGTTTCCAATGGGAGCTAATAGGAGATGGGGGCTACACCTTTGAGGGTCCATAATTTTGGACCCCCTGAACCAAACTTCACCAAACCTGGGTGGTATCATTAGGAGAGACTCCTAAAGATACCCTGAAAGTTTGGTGCTTCTAGCTTAACAATTGCACCCCTGACAGCAGGCACCCCACCAAATTTCCCCAAATTCTCCTTTTAAATCCACCCCCTTTGGCATGGATTTAAAGGGAGAATCTGAGGTCCTCAGTTTAGAAGAAGAAGAGTTTGGATTTATATCCCCCCTTTCTCTCCTATAGGAGACTCAAAGGGGCTTATAATCTCCTTGCCCTTGCTCCCTCACAACAAACACCCTGTAAGGTGGGTGGGGCTGAGAGAGCTCCGAAAAGCTGTGACTAGCCCAAGGTCACCCAGCTGGCATGTGTGGGAGTGCACAGGCTAATCTGAATTCCCCAGATAAGCCTCCACAGCTCAAGTGGCAGAGCAGGGAATCAAACCCTGTTCCTCCAGATTAGAATGCACCTGCTCTTAACCACTACGCCACACTGGGGGATAATCCACCCCAAAACAGCATCACTTTCAATGTTGTTTAACTAGAGACCCCAGATTCTCCCTTTAAGGTGAATTTAAAAGGAGAATTTGGGCTCTCTAGTTTAAACACCATTGAAAGTGATGCTGTTTGGGGATGGATTCCAGCATCACAGCAGCTCACTGGCAGACCTGCCTAGGGACAAAGGGTACTCTTTGTCCCCGGGCGCACCAATTTTTGTCACGTGTTTGGTCACGTGGGGGCGCCAGCAAACCTGTGCAGAGAAAGCAGCAGATCTTTGCAGAGAAAGCAGTGGACCAGATTGTTTTCCTGTTTCCTGCCTTATCCCCGCCCACTTCAGACGGTGGCCCACTGGGCCAGTTCCACCTCTCAGCCCAAGCAAGCAAGCAAGCCACCAGAGCAGGACGGGGAGCTCCGCCTCCCTTTGCCCCAGCATGCTTGCCTCCTCCCCTGCTGACTTGGGGCAAGGAGGGAAGGGAAGAGCAGGCCTGGGAGGAAGCAGCAGCAGGCAGGCAGCACAGGCACGTGGGGAAAGAAGCGGGCTCCGGCTTTTGCCTCCAAATCCTGCTGCCAGCAGCCCTGTCCCTCGCAGCCGCCTCGTCACAAGAGGAGAGAGAGAGGTTTGTTTTCGCCGGCCCTGCCCATTGCTCCCCTTCCCTCCTTGCCCCAAGTTGAGCCATCGCTGCTCAGTGGCTTGAAAAGGTTTTTTTTAAAACCCTTCCTGAGACGAGACTCCCGAGTCCCAGTCTCCCTCCATGGCTGGCACACTGCAGCTTGAAAAAGTAAAAAAGTTAAAAGGGGGGGGGTTTGCAAGATTTCCTCTCCCTAAGCAGCTTGAAAAAGAAAAAAAAAACCAAACCGGAGACGTCAGGATACTCTCTGCTGCAGCATGAGGCTTGAAAAGGTTGTTGTTTTTTTTTTAAAAAGGGAAGGGGGAAACCCAAGATCTCCGCTCTCTGCTGGATGCAGAGCAGCTTGAAAAAGTTTTTAAAAGGAGGAACAAAATGAGATCCCAATTCCCAAACACCCCCACCCAAAGGAAAATAGAAAAAACCCCGCCCCTGGGATTCTCTTCCCTTACCCCCTGGGGTTGCCTCCCCCCCTTGCATTTCTGCCTCTGTTGGGGGGGGGGGCTCTGTTGTGATGGGGGAAGCAGGAAAGATGTGTGGGAGTAAAGGAAAAGGACCTTTCGCCCACCTTGATTTTCCCGCACCTAGATCCTCCTTACAGGAGAGAAAGGAGGGGAGGAGGCATTACAAACTGCTTAACCAACAGACTGTCTCCCTCTGAAGGAGCCCAGGCCTTGGATCAGCAAGCATCAGCAAAGACAGGTTCCCTCTGCATAGGTTGAGATAAAATTCTTTAGTTTTAAAAACTAAAGAATCCTACCCCAAGAATCCCCTCTCCCCCCCAATGCTAGTATTTACCCTGCATTGCCGTATGTGCTTGGCAGCCTCTCTGATGTTGGGGGGCCAGCAAAGGTGTGGGGGAGGAAAGGAAAGGAGCTTTTAGCCACCTTACAAGAGAGAATGTGATTGGGGGTAGAGAGCCATTCCAAATCTTCTTGTTCTGTTTGTTTGAGTTGGCTTCAGGTCTGATTCCATTGTTTTGTAAATTTGTGGCCAGCCCAGAAGGACAGAGGAGGAGGGAACAAACTAAATTAAACCGTTATTTGCATCTTTCCAGAGAGGTTTGTTCCTTTTAAGTATATGAGAGCTGAAAACAGGCATTCCTGCCTTTTGCAGCGAAGGCCAACGGGGGTGGGGTGGGATCCAGAGGTGGGATCCAGCAGGTTCTCACCAGTTCCCGAGAGTGGGTTACTAATTATTTGTGTGTGCCGAGAGGGGGTTACTAATTGGGTCCGCTTTTCCATCTCCCCGAGAGGCATACTGCCTTTGAATGTGAAGGTTCCATATAGCAATTGCGACTAATAATGTAACTCCCTGAACTGGGTTAATCCCTTTCAGGTACTGCAGTTCATTGATTCTCAGCCTTTCGTACCTTTTATCTCACCAGTCTCTATCAAAGAACCGGTGTGTTTCACCATTGCTGTGTTCAGATTTGTGAGTTGGGGCATTTTCTATAATGTGATGATGATTTAGAAATGACCTGGTGCAAAAAATATTTTGGGGTCGTGGTGGGGTGGGTGCCCATGGGGGGGCATCCAACTCAGGTTTTGCCCAGGGCTCAGGTTTGCCTAGGTATGCCTCTGCCCCCTTTGCTGAGGGGGAGCTGGCGAGGGAACCTGTTACTAAAAATTTTGGATCCCACCACTGGTGGGATCTCTTTATATTATTCAATTATTCTTAAAACTAAAATCCTTAATAAAGAGGATGTAAAATCTTAGCTAAGGTATAACTCAGTAGACTTAAAACTACTTTCTGAACTATGTGTTCACATAACTTCAGAACTTTTCTTATTGCAAGGAAAATTTACCATTGACATCTTATTTTACAAAACAAAATTTATTTTGTATTGTCAAAGGCTTCCTGGTTGGATTCAACTGGTTGTTGTGGGTTTTCCGGACTGTGTGGCCGTGGTCTGGTAGATCTTGTTCCTAACGTTTCACCTGCATCTGTGGCTGGCATCTTCAGAGAGAGAAGTGTGTTACACACTGCGCCCAGTATTGTGGTTTCATAATTTTACCTTCTTCTGTTAGTTTAGGTTTGAAATTTCTATATAGGTGTCTCCCAGTTTGTCCCCCCACCCCTGCTTTGTGGCTAGGCTAACTAACTTGCTAACTTGCTTTGGTTCTACTTTTAAGTTTGTTGTCTTAGCTTTTTAAAAAAGAAAACAACCTTTTCTTTAGAAGTGGTTTGTTTTCCTGTAGTTCTTGCTGTGCCCTGGGCAGATCTGTGGGTCTCCCCACTTCAGTTTTTTTTTGGGGGGGGGGTTGTGTTTCTGCAGCTGTGAAGTAGTGCTGTGTGGCTTTGGTAGGAGATTCAGGGCTTGCAAATGTGCCCCCCCCCCCTTGATGTGCGTAGTTCATTAGGTGTTGTTGTAGAGTGGCTTCATTTTAAAAGGGAGGTGTGTGGAAGGCAGTAGGGAAGGGTGTGTGTGCCTCTGTTCTTCTGGAGGGGAAAATGCTGCTATTCTCCTCTATTTGAAGCAGTGAGAGGTGTGGGATTGGGTGAGGCTTGCTGTTATGCCAAGCTGTCTCTGTGGTAGAGATTTCAATGGCAGTGCTCTGCTGGGGGTCTTGCTCTGCGTAGAGGCACCAAATTTACTTCAGGGCTGCTGCTGAGTGTCCTGAAAGGAACCAGTCAACTTTACTGAAGTGTGCTTTGGAGGGGCAAATGCTAAGGGGGCACCCAGTTGAAGGTGAAGCTGCTGCCCACAGAATGAGTGCCCAGACATCCAAACTTCAGCAAAGCTGGCTGGTTCTATCTCTACAATGGAATAGTTCTGAACTGAGCTTCTTAGATAATCTGGGGTGCCTTCTTAGTGTCATAGATGAGTTTCTTACCTTCTAGGTTTTAAACATATTTCAGAGGAAAAAGCAGTTGTTCAAGGTTATTCCAAGACTATGTTTTCTAAGTTAAGTTATTTTCAGAAGACTGTGAGTTCATGTCAGTAAGTGCCTTTGTCAGTATTAAAATCCAATGTGTGCAACTACTGTGGAAAACATGACTTGAAATTTGTCTCTGTCCTCTCCCTCTCTCTCTTCCTCCCAGCACTATGCTGTGTTTCCAATGCTGGGGTCAATTGGGGGTGCTGGATATAACAGCGTAAACGTTTTCACAGCAGTGATAAAACATTTTGAAAGCATTTTGAAAAAAAAATGCCTAAATGTTTGATTTCTGCTGAGAGTGGTATGGACTATTGCTGTTGAGGCATGTCTCTATAAATGTGATGGTGATTAGAAATGACCTGGTGCAAAAAGCAATCACTTCATTTGGTCGCGGAAGTGATGGGAGGGGGGTCACTTCCATGGGGGGGGGGGGAGCTTCAAGCTCAAGATTTTGTCCCTGGGCTAAGCAGCTTCTCTGTTTGCCTATAGGTGTAGCCCCTGCAGCAGCTTTGCCGGGGGGGGGCGAAAACTCAGATTTCCTGCACCAGGCTCCATTCTTCCCTATGCACTCTGCCCAGAGGGGCAGGGGATGCAGGATGGTAACGGAGCAGGGGAGTGTCGCTATCCCCAACCTCAGAGAGCTGCTTTTATAAGCTTATGTGAGGGGCGGGCCTGGGGAGGCATTGTACATGCCACAGGGGCTTCCAGTGGGGTGTGTGGCCCCCCCGAACCCTCCCATAAAAATCTATACCTACGTCCCTGGTCTCCATCCTGAGTAACGGGGTGGGGTTCAGATGCTCATCTGTCCTTATTAAATCTATTAAATATGAAAGATTGGGAGTGTTCTTAACTCCTGTGTATTAATATCATATTTTTATATGTTTGTAAGCCACCCCAAGCCCAACTGCGGTCAAGAATCGGGCTGATATCAATGCAATAAAATAAATAGATAGCACTTTTTCCCCCTGGCAGTGGCAGCCCTAATTATTGCAAGCTAGGTTCATTAAAATGATGCTGTAATCTTTAAAGTGCCATAAGACTGGCTGCTACAAACTAGTAAGGCTACCACTTTTTTCATTTCCCTCACAGATATATGGTCATAAAAATAACAAGATCGGTCCAGTAGCCAAGCCTAAACCTGCCTTTGGGGAAGGAGAGAGTGGCTATAGAAGGATTTCCACGAACTTACTTCTCCTTATGCAGTGGTTTCGTTTCTCTTAGAGAAAAGCCCCCTCCCGCAGTTCAGTGCATTTAAGCGAGACGGGAAGCGCTTAGGCCAGCTATCCGGGGTGGGATTTTCAAGGCAAGAGAGAGAGAGAGACATTCAGGAGCTTGTTTGCCGTCGCCTGCCTTTGGGTGGAGCCACCGGACCTCGGTGGCAGGTCTGCCAGCAGCCGGGATTAAAGCCATCACGATCGGACCCTGCCCAGTTTTCCCCAAGAAGATCAGGGCTGGCCTGCCAGGGTCGTTCAGGTTGTAGTCATTTATTTTTTGTCGAGAAAAAGTTACTCCCATGGAGCGGAGAGCAGCCGGGAGAGGAAAAAGCGCGAGGAAAACCATCGCGGCACCACCAGCCCCGGAGGAAGAGGCGGCCAAGGCTGCTCCAGCCCCCAGGGTGCAAAACCCTTCTTGCAAGCGCCCCGTCAAAGCCAAGGCGTCGCTCTCGGAGGGAGGGAGCAGATCCGGTCAAGCGGGGAAAGAAACTGCCCCGAGACCAAAAACGTCCCTGGAGAAAAGCACCCCCAACGCCCAGAAACGCGACCTGGCAGGAAAAAGCGACGGGCCTTCGCCAGAGAAGGAGGAGCTTCACGTCGAGGCGAAGGCGGCTGTGGAGGAGACGGCAAAATCTCCCCCTCGAGGGCGAAAGGCGTCCCAGAAGAAATGCGACCCCAAAGCGAAGGAGCCCGACCAGAAAAAAGCCTCCGAAGCGCTCCCCCCGCGAGTGCCGCCCCCTGCCCGGAGGAGCTTCCTGAGGGAGGTCGTGGAAAACCTCAAGCTGCCCAAGAGGAAGATTTCGGAAGCGTCTCAGCGGGTGAACTGGGTGAGAACCCGGCTGGTAAACGCGATCCGAAAGAAGACGTGCTTCAGCACTGTTGAGATATTAGGCACCGGCAGCTACTACGAGCAGCTCAAGGTAAAGGGCGGGGGGGGGGGGGGCGGGGGCGCACCGCGGATTTCCTTCAGCCGTTTAGCTGCGTCCTTCGCTGCTTAGTGCAGTTGCTGTGGCGGAGTGACCTTCCCCTAAATCTATTGCTAAATCCTGACTCCTGACAGCGAACTATGACTGGCAGCCCTTTGCCTTTCTGTTCCCAGCGGAATTAATAACACCTTAGGCGGGGCAGGCTTTGTATACTTCAAATAGCCCATCAATTTTTTGTCTCTAAAGTAGCTCATGGATTTTCATCTGCTAAATTGGAGCCTCCGACGCACAGCCTGCCAACTCTAAAATTTACTTTAATAGTTATTTCATCCCAGATGCTGAGATTAAGGACTGATTCCCACTCCTTCAGCAAATACTTCTGCACAGTAGGGTTTGTTTAATTAATGACACATTTACACTACACCTCTCCAAATTGGTTTACAGTTATTTTTACACACAGTGAAATGTTTTCAATTAAACAAGCATCATTCTCAGTAATACACATTAAGATAACAAAAAGCAGTGGAGAAACTGGGTATCTTGTTGTCAGGATGGTGATGCTGGACACATTTCTAGTGTTCTTGGAAAGAGACTCTGGTACACCACTACGCACACATCTTTAGTCATCTCCACAGAAAGACACTAGTACAGGGTTCACCAGTGTGATTTCCATGGGTGCTAGTTGGGGCACCAGCCAGTACTACTCCCGACACCCAGCCAGTTTTTCTAAAAGTGCGTGAAGCCATTGGAAGGCAGGGCAGTTACCAGCAGCTGTAATTCAAATAAAAGAGTTTTCTAGGGTTGCAATAGCAGCTGCAAACACTGGAGGATCAGGAGAACTAGTAAGTACAGAGGCTTCTGGTTCTATTCCTCCTTCAGAGTTTCCATCTGTTTATCCCTCTGCTTTTTGTGTGTCCCCTTCCAGCTTTCTTTCTTCCTTTTTTAAAAAAAATCCCCTTTCCATGATTAATTTGCAAAATAAAGATGTTGTCATGTTTGACTCTGCATCCTGTAGCAGCCATTTGGGGTTGATGCTGACCATCCCCTCTTAGAATTCCAAAGGTGCCTGCAAGCTCAGTAAGGCTGAAGGCCTTAGTAGACTGGAGTCAGAAAAGGTGAAATCATGAACATATTCTTGGTTTTAGTGATTGTCCTGGGTTTCAAGGTTCTTAATAATCAATGCTGTTCGTAGTAAAACATCTCTTTCAGCCTTTAATGCTCAAGCAGATTTTGAGGACTGTCATGCCCCCACAGAGCCTTTGTTTATTTCCCCTTTAGTTTCCCCAACAGATAGTATGGGTTTAGCTATGTTTTGTACAGTATTCAGTGGGAGGGAACCGAATTTAGTTCTGTCCCTTTAAGAAGCCCTAGGGCTGGTGTTCTACGGCAGTTATTACCCAGCAACCTGTCTGATTTGGCAGTTAGGGGCCAACGGAAGCTGGGTGACAGTGGCAGTTAGGTGCCAACGGAAGCTGGGTGACAGCAACAAGTTAGACAGTCCAAGATGTTTTAGACTCTCAGTATTTAACAGTCAAAGATGTTATAGATTCACAGTATTTAAGTTAAACAGTTATAGATGTTATAGTCTCACAGTATTTACAATAAATTCCAGACTCCAGAAAGTTTCTGCAACAAAGTAACCTTTATTTAGATTAGAAGCCCGGGAGGATCCTCAGGGGTCTGTCAACATTGTTACAATTAAAGCTTTAAGTATTGAACTGTTAACTGAGTCAGTGAGTCTTACATTCTGCTTTGGCCGGGTGCAGGCACCTAAATAACCACCTGGGGAGCAGAACAAGGACCAGATGTACTCACACAGTCCATTCTATCCCATCTAGAGAGCTAGTTGTGTATAGTACCTTCTCTGTCCTAGATTGACAGGGACAGGACTAGGTGGACCTCTTACATGGGTAATTTTTGTGCTTTGGGCTTAGAAATGAGGAGATCTGCAAGATAACCATGTTTTTTCCAAGGTCTTTCCCCCACCCCAATTTTTTCCTCAATATAAACATGAGGAACTTTTGGGAAGTTCTAGAAGGATCTATGATATATTGGAATGAATGAATGTTATAAGATAGCATGGTTGCAGCAGTTGGCCATTCTCTATAATTTTGTATTAGGTACATTTAAAATTTTGTTAGTAGAAAATGAACTTTTTAACTTACGTGTTTAAATTCCATGAATATACAAAGTAATATAATTTCATATGCTAATCAATGACTTTCCCGCATTCTCATTTTCCTCATAAATTCTTGCTTCTGTTTTTTCCCCATTTTGCATGTCTCTTGCTCCCTCTAGTGATTGATTTGATATCACACAGGCTAATGTTTGGCATAAAAACCGTCTGCTTAAATCTCTAGGGCTGTGATGGCGAACCTTTTTGAGACCGAGTGCCCAAATTGGAACCCAAAACCCACTTATTTATCGCAAAGTGCCAACACGGCAATTTAACTTGAATACTTAGGTTTTAGTTTAGAAAAAATGGTTGGCTCCGAGGCACGCATTACTCAGGAGTAAGCTTGGTGGTAGTTGGTGGCTTTGCTTTGAAGCAACCGTGCAACTCTTCCAACGGGTGAATCATGACCCTAGGAGGGTTTACTCAGAAGCAAGCCCCATTGCCAGCAACCGAGCTTACTCCCAGGTAAAGGATTGTGCTTTAGTTCTTCGCATGAAAATCAGTGGGGTGCTTAACAGTGTTTAACAGGGTTACCTACACTGCTTTCCCAAAACTAGGTCTTAGGTTAAAAGCTAATAATCGAGCCCAGTGGCCCAGGCCAGCCTATAGGTGTGGAGGGGCACTCTGTTTGCACGTGCCCACAGAAAGGGCTCTGAGTGCCACCTCTGGCACCCGTGCCATAGGTTCGCCACCACTGCTCTAGGGAGACAGGTCACATATAAACCTGTGTGATACTGAATCAACTACTAAAGGGAGCAAAACACATGTGGAACTAACCCCCCTCCTCAGGAGAAAAAGGAATTGCCAACCAGGAAAATGAGAATGCAGAAAAACCCTAACAGCACAATCAAAGGGGTGTGTGTTTCCAAACATGCTCAGAGAGCAGACTGAGCATTACACAGGTGTACATATGAGATAACAGTTACACTGGTGCAGGACCCAGCACTGCTTGGCTGGGGCACTGGTACAGCTCCATAGCAGTAGCTTACCAGCACAACTGAGATGCAGTTGTGAGGCATGGCCAGCAGAGTTGGCTCCTTAAGTACTTTCAATCCAGAAACATCCTCTGATAGAGGCACAAAGTTCTGCTTTCCAAAAACACGAGTAGCTCTTCAAGAATTTATCAGCTTGTCAGCATGGCCAATTGGCCATGCTGGTAGGGGCTGATGGGAATTGTAGTTCCTGAACATCTGGAGAGCCGCAGGTTCCCTACCCCTGCCATAGGTAAATGGAAGAAGCTAACATGTAGTGTGTTTCTTCAAAATGAGAGGTAAGTTGTAGAAGGATGTGGGGTGAAAGGGGGTGAGAGATCGAGGTGATTGGTTGACACTGAAGAGTGACTTTGAAGAGACTGTGCTGAAATGAAAAAGAGTCAGAGTGTGTATGAAACCTGGGGGAGAGACTGCTGTGCTGGAGATTGATAGGGAGTCAGTCTGAGCTAAACTGAGTCAGATTGTGTAGAAACACTGAGAGACCAGAACTAGAGTCAAATCCTAGTAAGGTCTAAGATATGTAAAGGAGTGAGAGAGTGGATTAATGTAAAGTCAAATTCACCTGCAGATGTTGTTGCTTCAGTTTGCTTTATTTATTGTAAATTATTTCTTGAAATGTTTCAGCTAAAGAACATACATAAATAAAATTTTAATGTTTTAAATGTGAGCTGGAATCCCACATTAGTAATTTCCCCCCAAATCATGTAGCCCTTCAAAACTGCTTTAAAGCTTGGACACACTACTTCAGGAGAAATTATAAAGGATTTTGGAATTTAATTCCTAGTGGCAGCAAAATTTAGATTGAGAAAGAGAGAAATAAATAAACATTATTTTGCACTATTATATTTATTTATAAAGAAATAAGTGGGCATCACACTCTTTCTGCAGTGGCCATGCACATGAGGCACAGGTAGTTCAAGGTAACAACTTATGACACAACCAATTTTCTCTCCACTGTGGCAGCCAAGCCTCCTCCCCAGCAACCAATCGCAATTCCTCCCAAGCCTGGAAACAAAACCCCATCAGGATTCCTCACAACTCTCAAGCTCAGGCACTTACTACAGGATGCCGTCTAATAGCTCTTCGGTGTGTGGACTTAGAGCAAGTAGCAAGGCATTCTGAAGATGGGGAAAGCACAGAACAGGCCACCTAGCAGTATTAGATGAGCACTTTGCACCCACACCTAAAGGGAAGAACAAGTCCACACTCTGTGGTTGACCTCTCCCATTCCAGAACTTAATAGGTACCCGATCTCCTAAAGGAATGACCACACACTAACAGATAAGAACAGGTGTCTTTCCCGAACCTTATTCCCTGTTCCTCTTGCTTGTGGCCAGAACACAGGCTACACATAAAAAAATTAGTGAACTGTTCCAAAGATCTCAGACACTGGTGATAACAATCTTTGTTAATGATCAACACAGGACTGTGGGCCTATCAACCTATGTGGCCCTCCTTAGTGGTCATATATACACGACAAAATTATTAAAGAAATACATCCAGAAATACACCTTACAGGTATTTTTATTTTGAAGCTGGAAACACTTTGATCTTATGTGGCCTGATGTTGGCTGTTAACATATTACTAATGGCTTTGGGTGCATGTAACATCAACCAGTGATAAAACTTACTGGCTGATGTTAGACGTGTCCTGAAACATTGATAATTATACATCAGATATCAGTGTGAGCTAATTTTGGTGGTAAAAGACCCATGTTTTGTGTTTATAGGTAACATCAGGCCACATAAAAGGATTTCCCATTTTCTGGTAAAATACCTGTAAGGTGAATTTCTGAATGTGTATTAATTCTGAAGGTGTCTTAATTTTCATTAATTATTTTGTTTTCTATATGCGGCCACTGAGTATGTGCTTTCTGTAATAATATAAGCACTGATTACATTTCAATTTTTTCCTAAACCTACCAGGCCCCACTCACCCCCCCCCCAAAACACTTGGGGTGCACCATAAAAAGTGTAGGAGGGTGCCGTGGCACCCATGGCAGCACATTCGGGTCTCCTGGTGTAGTTTGTTCAGTAGTTCATGTTGGTTGCGCTGGTGAAGTTCCAGAGTTGAGATAGCTGAGCCACTGGCACTTCCTGGATGTCACTTCATGTGAGATTGTGTGAAAGGAAAAAATGGCTCACCATTATCTGCGGGGCACCCGTTCACTGCCATCTGATCCAGAGTATAAGCATCAGGGAGCTGCCATCTGCCTTTCCCATGTGCATATAAAGGGGTTGTAAAAGTGTTTACTGCCACACAGGTAAAGCAGGCAGGAACAGATTCCTTGTTCATAGCTTGGGCTGTCAACTCACTTGGAAAATTCCTAGTCATTTAGGCCTAGAGCCTGAGGAGGTTGGGGCTAGGGGTTGTGAGGAACCTCAGCTGGTTATAATCCAAGTCCACCCTCCAAAGCAGCCATTTTGCCTAGAGTAACTTGTCTATTTTCCTTGGAGAGACCCTGTGTCACCTGGGTACTAGCCCTGAGGAGAAGAGGTCTCCTGGGTACTAGGAAGCAAGTCCAGACAAGTGAATCCATGTGTAGGGTCTGGCCCCCACTACTCAACCAAAAAGTGTTGAAACTCAGTGGATAGGTCTTTGAAAAGGTGCTGTATTGTGTCTCAAAGTGTCTTTCAACATACTCTTTGGGGGAATTGCAACAGTTAAACTGCAAAACAGCCATACAGATTTCTCTTTCTCATCCATAAAGCAGTATCTTGTCTCAGTCAGAACTGAAAAAGCAGGTTCTGAGTTTTTTGCTAGGTTCCCCACTCATTTTGAGAAGTGAGGAAAACAGAAAAAAAATTAAATGTGTAGTTTCTTGCCCCCTCCCCAAATTCCCTTCATACTCTTCCCAGGTGCTTCTGCTTGGGAGTAAAACAAGACAAAGGATGGGGGTCAAAGAAGTTAAAGAAGAAGTTTGGATTTATATCCCACCTTTCTCTCCTGTAAGGAGACCCAAGGTGGCTTTCAAGCTCCTTTCCCTTCCTCTCCCCACAACAGACACATTGTGAGGCAGGTGGGGCTGAGAGAGTTCCGAAGAACTGTGACTCGCTCAAGGTCACCCATCAGGAATGTAGGAGTGAGGAAACAAATGCAGTTCAACAGATAAGAGTCTGCTGTTCATGTGGAAGAGTGGGGAATCAAGCCTGGTTCTCCAGATTAGAATCCACCTGCTCTTAATCATTATACCACGCTGGCTCTCCAGGTCAGCCAGACAGAAAAGGCTCTCTTTCATGTGCCGAAACAAACACCAAGTAAAAATCCACATTAAAAGAAACACCAAGTCCAATATGCCACATGAAGTGAGTTTTGGTGCATGCAAAAGTGTGTCCTCTTGGGGTATGTTTTGGGGGTCCCGTTCTAGATCCTTTCCTTCTTGGCGAACAGGGTGACAGAACAGAGACTTGTTACCAGAAGTGTTTGAGGTATGAACTCTCTATCTCCACAGAAAATTATACTTTTGTAACTTCTAATGGTTGTCTTACAGATAAATAAACCAGATGAATTTGACATTATGCTTAAAGTGCCATCTGCAAGACTTCAGCTGGTGCCCGAGAATGACAGTGATTACAACGGTGCTCATTATTTTGTAATACTGAAAAGGAATCCTAAATTAAAGCAACTAGAAGAATTTGTAGATGGGGAATATCTTTCTGCTTCCAAAATGCTTTCTGAAATGAGGACCATTATAACAGATGAAGTAAAGACTATAAAGGGTAGGTATTAATTTCTTGTGGATAAAAAAGATACTACTCATAACCAGTTCTCAAGTCCTATTTTAATCAACAGGCTCAAAGTACAAGTTAAAATCACATAACTCTTTATAACAGTGTTGGTCCCACAGAACAGAAACTGCAAGGCTTGAGTGATCAGAAATTTTAAAAATTAACTAGTGCTCCAAATAGTATGTGAGCATCTGAATTAGTATGCATTCAGACATTAAAATAAAATAGTTTATAAACCATGGCTGGTTCAGTGTGATGACAGAATGCAGGTTTTCTGCTTGAGTCAGAAAAGAGACAAACAACAGACTATATACTCTGTTCCACAAAAAGATGACAGTAGGGTTGTATATTCATTCCCTACCTGCTGGACCTCCTGTTGTAGAATGCTCTACCTGGGTCCTAGTGCCTACCTAGCCCTGTTGTCTCTCTCCCCTCCCTCGTTTGACAGTAAAAATACATTTTGGCAGTGGCGTTCCTGCCTAGGGACAGGGGGTACCCTATACAATGTCTGAAGCCTTCCCCCATTTGGTCATGTGGAAGGCAGCATTCAGGTGCGTTTGTGTGTTTTAAACGTTTTAAGTGTTTTTTTTCACGTTCGGCCTGCAGGGGGGGCGCATTTTTTAAGGCTAGCGGCACCAAGAATTTCAGGATACCATCCAGAGACTGTCCTGATGATTCCACCCAGGTTTGGTGATGTTTGGTTCAGGGGGAGCAAGTTATATGGACCCCCAAAGAGGGTGCCCCATCCCCATTGTTTTCAATGGGAGCTAACAGGAGATGGGGGCTACCCATTTGAGGGACCATAACGATGGTCCCCCCCCTGAACCTCTCAACACTTGGAGATCGATCATCAGAATAGTTAACAGATGATACACTGAAATTTTGGTGTCACTGCCATCACCCCTTCGACACCACTAAGGAAATTTGCCCTTAAGATTCTTTGTTTTGCAGTGATTTTATGCTCCATTGCTTGGCAATAGAGTCAACGTTTTAAGTGTTTTTTTCACGTTCCCGGCCTGCAGGGGCGCATTTTTTTAAGAGCTAGCGGCGCAAAGTTCAGGGTACCATCCAGGGCATATGCGATGATACCACCCAAGGTTGTTGAAGTTATGTTCAGGGGACCAAAGTTATGGTCCCTCAAATGGGTAGCCCCATCACCAGGTTAGCTCCCTTTGAAAACGAAAATGAGGGATGGGGGCGTTCCATTTGAGGAGTCCATGGCTTTGGCTACCTGAACCTGGCTTTATCCTGAAATTTGGGTAGTATCCTCAAGGCAGTCTCTGGATGATGCTCTGAAATCATGGTGCCACTAACTTTAAAAGCAGCTCCTGCAAACGCTTTCTAAAAACACCAAATACCCCAAAACCCAAATACCTTGCATTAGCATTTGTTCATGTTTGGGCAGGACATGGTGGACATTTTTGTCGAATGTCAGATATTGCCCAATTTACTTTAGAAATCACTGTTTGTTTTCATCTGAGATCTCAACCCTCAAAAGTGATGCTGTTTCCAGGGTGAGGGAGAATCTGCCCAAACAGCATCACTTTTCAATTTTGTTTTAACGAGGATTTAAAGAAGAATCTGAGCTCTAGTTTAAACACCATTGAAAGTGATGCTGTTGAAGTGGAGGTGTTTTGTGAGAGATGATGCTGACATTTGTTTTGGTAAATGTTTGCTGGAGGTGATTTGTAGAGAGATTTACATGCTTAATACCCACTTGCACTGGCTTAAGGTTGTTTCTCAGGCTAACAACCTACCTCATAGGGTTGTTGTGACTAGGAGAAATTAGGAAAGGGTTGGTGGGGAGAGAGCCATGTATGTTTGATAGAGTGGGAGGTGTTTTGTGAGCTGGTACAAAAAATCATTGTTTGGTCATGGTGGGGTGGCTTCCCATAAGCTGGTGAGGGGGGGGGGGGGGGGCAAAAGCGCGGGTTTTGTCCCCAGGCGCCAGTTTGCCTAGAGTACACCCTGCATTTTGGCATTCCGGTTTAATTATATAATCACCCAATGGTGCCCAAACACTTACACCATAATCCTGGTCTCCTGCTGAACAGCTGCCAAAGAGCAGTGAGCTGCAAACCTCCTTATCCAGATCCCATTTGCGGCCATTGAGCAGCTGCCATACAGACCCACAACCAGCTGCACCAGGCAGGGGCCTACCTGTCTGCTTCCCCCACAACTTGTTGGTAAGAAAAGCTGTCACCTTGGTGTTTTTCATAACTCTCTTCACTCTCAGAGGAATCACTGTCAGAATCTGACCCCAAATAGATCTTTAGTGGGGACATTTCATTGTTTTCTTGGAGGAAGTCAAGATCCCAAAATTGCCTCTCCTTTTTGATCAGATGTTGGACAAAACTGGTCCATATCTTGGGAGTTGCTGCACACACCCCTTCCTTGAATATTTTCAATGTCATCCAGTTTAAAGGTGGCATTATTTATTGTCGCATGTCCTTTTATCTGACTCCATACTAACTCAGTAGAGGTTTAGTGCATGTGGGGGGAGAAGCGCGATACTTAGTGACAGCTGCCATTTCTTCTGTTTGAAATCGAATAAATCTGTGCTTTTGAACCAGAAGAACAAGCTCAGGCTTAACTGGCTCTGGCTACCCAGAGATCCTTTTTGGATGCAGTTGTTGGGATCTTCTCAGACCTCACAGAGTGATAAGAGGCATTATCCATGATGATTACACTTTTGGCAGCAACTTAGTGTTTTGAAGTTGTCTCCCTCATTTCCTGATGGTAATGGCCTGTTGTTTTAGGCTGAAAAAGCAATGCATTCTCCACAAACCCTTACTTGCTCCCACAGTGAGCAAATCAAATAATTCCCTTTCGACTGCAGGAAGCCAGTGTAGCCATAGTGGTTAAGAGTAGGTGCACTCTAATCTGGAGAACTGGGTTTGATTCCCTATATTGCCCACTTGAACTGTGGAGGCTTATCTGGTGAACTAGACTAGCTTGTGCACTCCAGCATTCCAGGTGGGTGACCTTGGGCTAGCCACAGTTCTTTGGAGCTCTCTCAGCCACAACCATCAGTGTGTGGGGGGGGGAGGGAAGGTGTAATCCCGTTGAGTCTCCTTACTGGGACAGAAGGGGAGATATAAATCAAGCTCTTCTTCCCAGATGGCCCCTCAAGAATGCCTCCTTAACGGTAGAATGACATGCTTTCAAGCAGCATCAAGGTTAAGAAAAAAAAGAGTTAAAAGTGACAGGAGGTACTTGAGAGAAATGTCAGAATTTGAGGAGAATCACTCATGAAACAACATATATTAATGGGTGAGGTAGGAAATAATCACTTAGACACAGTTCAGTGACAGAACAGGTTAAAAAGTGTGTGCCAAAATGGATGCAACCCGTTCAAGGGGAACTGACCTTCCAGTAGTGGGAAACATTACACATTATGGATAAAAAACATAAATTTACTACATGCCAACTGTTGAAAGAAAACTGGTATAAGATGCTTTACAAATGGTACATAATTCCAGAAGATATTAGAAGAATGGATAAAAAAAAAAGGTAAGGGGTATGTTCACGATATCTGGAAAAAAAATTGGATCTATTACATGTGGTGGTTTTGCAAAAAGGCAAAAAAAAGGATAACAATCCCCACAGAAATGCAAAAAATACTAAAAATTAAATTTCAAATGGACTCAAAAATTACGTTGTTCAGAATTGTCCCGGTAAACCTACCAAAACAATATCATGAATTATTTCTATATTTATTATTGCATCTAACTGGAAAAATAGAATATCCTGTTCAAGAAAACTGGGAAGATGAGAGAATACTTTATTATGACCAAACTGACAAACCTTGTTAATAGAAAGCCAGAGTGTGAATTTAAAGAAAAATGAAAGCCTTATTCGATTACGGTATATATTGTGAAATTTTATTTAAGCATATGTGTTGATATCAGGACACCAAAGTTTGTGTTTATCTAAGTGGAAGTTTTCCTTCAATATACTGATTATTGCAGATCCAGTCATTTTTCTTCTTCTAAATCTGTTCCTTTTCTTATTTTTTTGTGAAAAAAAAATATATATATAAAGGAGAAAAGGTGTGGAAGGGGGCCAAAAACCATCACCCACCTTCTCAGTCAGAGAGCAGCCATGCTGCTGAAGAAGGGATGAAGGCATGTCCTCTCACAGTCCTGCTTTCTCATTTTTCTCAAGTTTTTCTTTTGACAATATTAATGTTAACATAATATATTATAAATAAAGGAAACCAAAGGGCAGAAAACTTCTAAACCTTTCACTTAAAAAAAGAAAAAAAGAAAAACTCCTTAACCAACTTGACAATAATTTGAATTGCACAGCAAGAAAAACTGCAACAGTTTGCATTGCTTTTTTTTTTTTTTTGCCTTAAATATGTGAGGTCATTTCTTGCCTGGCTTCCCAAGAATTCTGCCTACTGTGTGCCATTGCTTCCTTGCCCTGTGGATGGGCATAGGAGACACGCTGGTCAACCTTGAGGTTTCTGCAACAGCTTAGGCTCAGCTGATCTTCCCGAATGTGTGAATATACGTTCAGGACAAGTTGTTGGGTCTGATTTCAAATTGTCTGCTCTTTGCGATTGGATTTAAAATAACAGTGAAGAGAATTCTCTCCAGAAGTAGACGTCCACGCAGTTTGCAAAAGGCAACTATTGGTGATAGTTGTTCAATAAACTATAAGTACTCTTGTATCAAAGAACCATGTTCAATAATGCACAAAATAATGGTTTTGACAAAGGCAGCACAGAAATTGAATAATAACTCTCCTATTCATTCAATACTATATTCTAATGCAGAAGCAGACTATATTATCGACCGCAGCACCTCATCTGACTGCACTATCTTTCTGTGGAACAGAGTATAATAGGGAGTTATGAACAAACTATGTTCTGTTAAGTATGCCTGGAAGAATAACCAAAGTTTTTGCAACCAGCTGTGGTTTAAGCCTTAATTTATTATATCTTGTTTCTGCATGTTCTAGCTTTTAGAAGATCATGAAATATTGCTATTTTAAAATGTTTTCACACTATTTACTTTGTACACGTAAGGAGACACAATTTGGAATTTCCACAGAAACAGCTGTATTCCAAGTTTGAGCAATGGATTAATAGATCTAGATAAAAGATAAGAGATAAGGAGAAGGTAAATATGGAAAGAGGAAGATTGGAGATTTAATCCATTATTTATTTAAACCTGGGTATGAAAGAAAGGTTAGCCAAACAAGGTCAATATTGACAGTAATATTAAGTTATTAAATTCAAATGGGAAGTCAAGAAAGTAGAGAAACTACCTGTATTAGATAGTTAAAATTTTAGAAATGTATTGTACCAATTAAGGCATTTTTGTACCAAAGTTGAAATTTTGTAAATGAGTTGTTTTTAATAATAATAGAACAAATAAACTTCAATATATTAATAAAAAAAGGAATTTCCACAGACTGCAATTTAACCACTCCATGATAACTGCTTTTTCTTTCCCAAGCCTTTTCTCACCCCACAATGTCAATCATAATCTCTGAAGATGTCAGTTAGCATTCTTTGGTCTCTCTCTTTCTGTGAGTAATAAAACATGAATTAAAATAATTGGGGATTTTTTTTGTCTCCCCCTCTGTCTTTTGCCCAATTATGCAAACTTTTTGATATGCCCTGTAAGGCCAAGTTCAGACATTATTTGCTAAAACTAACTCCAGTGAAGATTTTTCATATTATTCTAGTAGTTTGGTAAGCCTTGAAAAACACATCTCAAATGAAAGTCAGTCACATATTACTTAACTGAAATGGTTGCTGCAAGCTGTGACCAACTCTCAAATCATTGTTGGCAACCTGTGCTTAAAAATTTCATACAGTGCTTCCAGTAGCCTTCGCTTAATTCTGTAGCTAAAATATACCAGTAGCAGTTTTCTGCTCCAATGAAACAGCAAGTGATAAAGCTATTATTGTGCTTAATTTATCTGCAGCTCAACAATGTCAGTTGAATATGTCCCACAAGCCTACTCTTTGTATCAAAAGTTTAAACTTTTACTTGTAAGTTAACCTCTAGTGCAATGTTTTGTATCGGTCTCTTCTATTTTGCTTAAACTTTGTGGAAAATGGAAATACAAACTTTTCTTTTGGCTGTTAACAGAAATGAAGGTAACTATGGAGAGAAAAAAACCTGGAAGTCCAGCAGTTACTCTTCAAATTGAAGACCCAACCTCCCTTATATCAGTAGATATCATTCTTGCTTTGGAAATGGAGGGTACAACCTTGTGGGACCATAAAGTGAATAGACAAGATATTAAAAATTGGCTTGGAATCCACGAACATAACAAGCTACGGATGCAGCGACGGTGTCTTGTGCCCAAGAATGCTAAAGTGGAAGCACACTTCAAAGGTATTACAAATAAAAATAACTTTTAAGAAATTTGGCTTAGTACGCAAATAAAAATTTTCACCTTAGAAGGCTTGAAATTTGATCACAGCAAGTTTTGGAGGTAGTCAAATCCCTTCCAGCTGGTGAGCTAAATATTCTAGAAATTTTGAAATCACGGGTTGTGTTTTTCAGCCCCCCCGGCAGTTTTGGAAAAAACAGAAATATGGAATAATTATTTTCCTCTCAAATCTAAATTCATTTTACTGGTTTAACAACACAAAAGGAATATTTAGAAGTTTGTAAGCTTTTCTATGCTTTCGGCATACTTAAGGAACGTAACATATAAATTACTTGAAATGCAATCCTGGGACAAGCAGAACCTGTACATTATAGAGAGGCTTCACTTGGACAAAAGAGGAGACATACTGCGCTACTTGTGCTCAATATCAAAAAGGTGGCAGAATTCAAACTAATACTGGGGAAAGGTGACAAGAGCTGGGAAGTTTCCAGTTCAGCACAACTCAATCCAAATGACTGTTCAGAATGAAATTGGCTGGAGCACAACAGAAACAGGGTAGGATGAGAAGGTGTTGTATATCAGAGGGCATAGAGTCAAATAATTTAGAAAACACTAGGAACTGAGATATTGGGCTTTGGGGTTCAAGATGAAGTCCAAGATGTAGATGTACTAGCTGGGAGAAGTCACCACTGCATCCATATTAATGGGAAGTTACCCCTAAAGTCCAAAACAGTAATGTTTGATTTAAGAAGAGGGGACTTTTTTTCATAAAAATCAAGAGGACTAATTAGATGAAAATGAAACACAGGAGATTCAGACCTGCAGAAGATACTTTGGAAGGTATTTAAAAACATCCTAATTGAACCAGTTTCCCAGATTAGGAGAGGTACTGCTAAGTCTGAAAGGATGTTGCATGGTTAACTACCCATGTCCAGAAAGCAGGGACGTAGGTATAGATTTTTTATGGGAGGGGTTCGAGATGGGGCCACACCCCACCCGCCCCTAGGGCATGGCCACACCTCCTCACGCCCCGCCCCTGGCCTAGCACTTATAAAAACAACTCTCCAAGGCTGGGGACGGCAGACTCTCCTGACCTGCCCTCCCCTGCCCCCACCAGCTGGGCTCCCAGCTGGCAGCCATCAGTTCCTTCTGCCCTCCCCTCTGTGCAGAGGCATAGAGGGAAAATGAAGCCTGGTGCAAAATCTGAGTTTTGTGCCCCCCTCCCCCCCGGGAAGTCACTGTGATGCTGGAATCCACCCCCAAACAGCATCACTTTCAATGGTATTTAAACTAGAGAGACCAAATTCTCCTTTTAAATCCATCTTAAAGGGAGAATCTGGGGTCCCCAGTTAAACAACATTGCAAGTGATGCTGTTTTGGGGTGGATTATCCCCCACCCAGAAACAGCATCACTTTCAATGTGGTGTAGTGGTTAAGAGCAGGTGCATTCTAATCGGGAGGAACCGGGTTTGATTCCCTGCTCTGCCACTTGAGCTGTGGAGGCTTATCTGGGGAATTCAGATTAGCCTGTGCACTCCCACACACGCCAGCTGGGTGACCTTGGGCTAGTCACAGCTTTTCGGAGCTCTCTCAGCCCCAACCACCTCACAGTGTGTTTGTTGTGCGGGAGGAAGGGCAAGGAGATTGTAAGCTCCTTTGAGTCTGGTACAGGAGAGAAAGGGGGGATATAAATCCAAACTCTTCTTCTTCTAAACTGAGGACCTCAGATTCTCCCTTTAAATCCATGCTGAAGGGGGTGGATTTAAAAGGAGAATCTGGGGAAATTTAGTGCCCTGCCGTCAGGGGTGCTATTGTTAAGCTTTAGAAGCATTTCATTCAGGGTATCTTTTAGGAGACTCTCCTAATGATACTACCACCCAGGTTTGGTGAAGTTTATCTTAGGGTCCAAAGTTATGGACCCTCAAAGCCGTAGTTCGCCGATCTTCCTATTGGCTCCCATTGGAAACAATGGGGGATGGGGGCACCCTGTTTGGAAGTCCATAGCTTTGGACCCCCTGGATCAAACTTCAAAAACCTGGGTGGTATCAATAAGAGACTCTCCTGATGATACATTCCAGGTTTGGTGAAGTTTGGTTCAGGGTGTCCAAAGTTATGGGCCCTCAAAGATGTAGCCCCCATCTTCTATTAGCTCCCGTTGGAAACAATGGAGGATGGGGGCACTCCCTTTGGGAGTCCATAGCTTTGGACCCCCTGAACCAAACCTCACCGAAAATGGGTAGTGTCATCAGGAGAGTCCCCCAAACAATCCCTGAAAGTTTGGTGCTGCTAGCCCAAACAATGTGCCCCCTGCAGACCAAAAACAAAAAAAACACTAAACATGTTTTTAAAATCCACAAACGGAGGGACGGAGCTTCGGACACGAATGGGGAGGTTTGAACCCGAGAAATCCCCCTTACCTACGTCCTTGCCAGAAAGCCATAAAAGGCTAAAAAGCATCTTTTTTTAACAAAATGCAAGGTTTGCCCCAGTGAAGTGAACAGAAGCAAACATGCATAAATTATTTGGGGAGTGCCTTGCTAAAAGCATCAAGACAAAAAAAAAGCATTTCTTTAAATGCATCATCAGCAGGAAACCAACCAGAAAAGCATTTTGACGTTTGCTTGCTAAAGAAAGGGCGATAGAGACGCTAAACAAATTGTTAGAAGAAGAGCTGGATTTATATCCCCCCTTTCTCTTCTGTAAGGAGACTCAAAGAGGCCGACAATCTCCCCCCCACAACAAACACCCTGAGAAGTAGGTGGGGCTGAGAGAGCTAAGAACTGTGACTAGCCTAAGGTCACCCAGCTGGCATGTGTTGGAGTGCACAGGCTAATCTGAATTCCCCAGGTAAGCCTCCACAGCTCAAGAAGCAGAGTGGGGGATCAAACCTGGTTCCTCCAGATTAGAGTACACCCGTTCTTAACCACTACACCACTGCAGCATCTAGGAGCTATTAGGAGCTGTGGTCACAGGTAGATAATTCAAGGTTTTAAAATTTGTGGGATATGTTTCTACTATTTTCAGGAAGAGTATCAGAAGAACTAAATCAATTGTGATGAGAGATGAAGTTCTAGACCCATTGGGGAAATCAAAAATCAAGAACGTTCTTAGGGAACTCAAATAAGAGATTGTTGACTACTATCTTGAATATTTAACTCGCCACTAAAATCATCCACTGTACCAGAAGACTGGAGAGCAACAACTGTTAAAACTGATTTTTATAAAGGGATCCAGAGGGGAATCCTGAAATTACAGGACAGTTAGTGTAAAATCTGTCCCAAACCCATTGGTAGAAACTGCAATCACAGACAGAATTATTAGGATAAAGCATGCCAGAGGAATAAAGCCCGGGCTTGAGAGAAAATCCAAAGTATGACTCCTGCAAAAGCAAGTCCCTGCCTCACCAACCTTTAGGAGTTTTTTGGAGAAATGAAATAATCATGTAGATAAATTCAAATGACCCAGAGTGACATTGTACACTTCCGATTTTCAAAAGGCTTTCGATGAGGTACCTCCACCAAAAACTCCCTTGCAAGTTTTAACAGTCAAGTGGGATTAAGAGAATGGACCCTCTTTCCCCAGGAAAAAAAGTCTTCCCCTGAAATCTTGCAGCTTTTTTCTGCAGCCCTTTATCACTTTTCTTCACCATGTCAGAGAGCTAGAATAATTGGACGAAGGTGCTTGTGTGCTCACCCTACCCTCAAAAGGTGAGAAGGGCAGATTAAAAAGCAGAGAAACTCAAATAATGCATTAGATATTCCAACAATATATGATTAATTATCACAAGGAATAATAAATACCATGCAATTCCCCCTTTCAAAACTGATAACTTTTTATTAAAAATAAAAGCATTGGGAAACCCAGAGTAGATTTCGTTCTAGTTGCTTAGGGTAAAATAATGTAAAATACTATAACTGGGAGATATAGTCTGTAGTGTGAACTTTACATCACAGTAGGCAAAACGGTAGACAATTAAGAAAGGAAATAGTGAACTAGGCAATCATCCTGGCTTCATATCTACTTCAATATGCCTTAGGGTGCCTTAGCATCCTTGTATTGTCCAGCACACCTGTGAGGAATGGCAGAATCAAGGTTAATGGTAGCATGAGGGCAGTAATGGCATCTTTTCACTCCAGTTCTTACTGCAGTTCTAGGGAGTTGTCCCCTAAGCTGCCAATGTCAGATATTTAATCTATGATTTAAAAAAAAACACCGGATGCAAGAATGAGTTCTGCAATAAAAGGCTGTGCCTTTTCTTATTTTTCAAACTTAGATACATGGAGACTCTCTTTTTCACTTGCTGAGAAAACTATCATCAAGTATCATGGCAACACAAAGACATGCTGTGAAACTCGTGGAAAACAATGCTGCAGGTTTGTATTTTAAAATTAGTTTTCCGTTTTCCAAGTTTTCTGTAGCGATTGTATAGTCTAAAAAATAGAGCAAGAATGTACTGGTTACATAATTCAGCCTATTTCTGCTACTACACTAAAATGGAAGAATAAAGTTAGTGAGATGCCAAAAATGTAGATCGTGCAGAGGTGCAAATCAAGAATGGCTCCTCTCTGATACAATCTTGTATTTCTAACACTAGCCCAATTCTTCCCAGAAAGCTTAGTGAAATGTGCATAAAATAGGGATCTTTCATAATTTGTAATCACCAATAAATGCAAGTTTTAACAGTGAATGTTTTAACTTCTGGATAGTGAAATCCTGAAACTCCCCTGCTGCAATATAGCTACACTGAGGGGACTCTTTTGACATTGGCTCCCTAATGACATTCCACAGAAAGGGGTGGGGAAAACAGGCACCCTCCATGAATCCCAGGTTTCACAGTGAGTGTGCTGGAGTTTTCAGCAACTCCAGCAACACGCACCAATCAGGGAGCAGTGCCCCGTTGACATTCCTGTGAGTTGCAGCCACTGGTCATCAGTGTGGCCATGGCATCCTCATCTCCTCATAACAGGCAGAGTTCCAGAAAAGACCTAGCAACAGCCCAAGTGGCCTGTGGGAGGAACCCCAGGTGCATGTATGTTTCCCAAGTGAGGGAGGGGGGAACTCCAGACATCAGGTGACAACCTTGCAGAGCACCTCCAGTGAGAGCTTCTCCATCCACCCCACAGCTCACCAGACAAAGGTCTCCATGTATTAAATGGGTCGGAGGGGTTTGAGGGGAGGCAAAATCCACACTTTGTGTTGCAAGACAAGGCAAAGGCCATGCTCAAACATGCCTCTTGCAGTATAGATTAGTGCCCTAAGCATTCCACTGCGGTTCTGATGCCACCACTGGCTATATGGAGCCAGATAGGGAATAAAGCAAACAAAGAGGTGGCCCAGGGAGAGCAAGCAGAGCAAGGTCCCCTGGTTTGAGCCCTACATGGAGAATAGCCCAAGGTAGTCCAGCCATACAGTCAGAGTTTTGCCACTACAAACCACATCATCAGGAACAGGATGACCCTGCTAATGGACCTCCCCAGGTAAGCATTATTTTAACTGGCAGCCAAAATGAAAAGTGTCCCTGAGTGAGAGAACCCTGTGTTGCATTCCCTATCAACTGAGTCATGTTTCAGGAAGCAACCAATCTGTTACTTCACAAGAAGAAGAGGAAGAAAAAAAGGAAGAGGAAGAAGAAGAGTAGTAGTAGTTTGGATTTATATCCCCCCTTTCTCTCCTGTAGGAGACTCAAAGGGTCTTACAATCTCCTTGCCCTTCCCCCCTCACAACAAACACCCTGTGAGGTGGGTGGGGCTGAGAGAGCTCCGAAAAGCTGTGACTAGCCCAAGGTCACCCAGTTGGTGTGTGTGGTTGTGCATAGGCTAATCTGAACTCCCCAGATAAGTCTCCACAGTTTAGGTGGCAGAGCGGGGAATCAAACCCGGTTCATCCAGATTAGAATGCACCTGCTCTTAACCTACCACGCCACATTCGTGTGTTCAGAAAGTTGGTTTGAATCTGTCAAGCTCATTAGCCATAGGCAAGGCACTCCTGCAAAACAGGTATAATACAAGCAAGACACAAATGAGGAGTTGAATTTATATTGATCAAGGAATACGTACAGGGATCTTTCAGGAGCTGGGTTTTTTTTGAAGAACAGGCCAAAGTCAGATCCTAGACAAAAGACTAACAGAGGTGGTGTCCCTTGGTAATCTCCAACCTTACTAACCAGGGTTGACCCAGCTTAGCTTCTGAGATCTGACAAGATCATGCTAGTCTGGCCATCCAGGCCAGAGTATGCACACTAGATCCTGGAATATACCGGTAACCATCCTCTAAAACTAAAGAAGGCAGAAGAGAGTGAGAGCAGGTATTGCTTTTATGCACATCTCTATTGACAAAGAGCTGCTTTCTACAGTTGTATAAATCAAACATTCCACTTAAATTAACTTCTTGTAAGGATTTTCTGATACAAAGTTATGAATTTCACACTGTTTGCATTATTTCCCAACAGGAAAGACTGCCTTAAGCTTTTGAAGTTTCTTCTGGAGCAGCTTAAAACAAAACATAATCAACTGAACAAATTCTGTTCTTACCATGCCAAAACTGCCTTTTTCCATACATGTACCATGTGGCCCACTGATGAAGAATGGCAGCCTATAAATTTGGAAGAATGTTTTGAAAGACTTTTGGGTTACTTTATTCATTGCCTCAAAAAGGCTGAGCTGAAACATTTTTTTATTCCTGAATGCAACTTGTTCGGCCCCGATTTGAAATGTAGTATACTTGTAAAAATAATTGAAAGTGAACGAACCCATGGATTCCCAATATTGAAGTCAGCATGATCTAGGTAAATTCATAAAAGGATGTAAACCTCATTGGAAGCTTTCTTCAAAACTTAACAAACAGTAAACTAAAATAACAAACAAAATGGATATTTGTAAAAGGGTGAGGGGCTACAGCAGCAGGAAAAACGTTTTTGATTCCTCTTTTTGTCTCCTACCTTCACTGTACAAGTCACCAGTTTTTGTGTTGTGAACAAAAGGAAAGGCAGAATGCATCTTTCCTCTCTCTCCTGACACCATTGATGCATGTGTATACACATGCTTCAATCATCTTTTAGCAGGTCCCAGAAGCCACTGCAGGGGCATACCTAGGCAAACTGGAGCCCTGAGCAAAACCTGAGTTTGATGCCCCTCCCCCATGGGCGGCCAACCTCTCCCACAGTAACCAAACAATGATTTTTCCACCAGGTTGTTTCAAAAGTCACCATCACATTATAGAACATGTCCCACCTCACAAATCTGAACACAGCAGAAATATTTTTTGAAAACATTTTCAAAATGCTTTCGAAATGTTTTATTACTGCTATGAAAACATTTTATGGTGTTGTATCCAGTCCCCCCAATTGGGGGAAACAGCATAACTTTCAATGTTATTTAAACAGGGGACCCCAGATTCTCCCTTTAAGGTGGATTTAAAAGGAGAATCTGGGCTCCCTAGTTTAAACAAGTGATGCTGGAATCCACCCCCAAACAGAATTATTTTCAATGGTGTTTAAACTAGGGAGCCCAGATTCTCCTTTTAAATCCACCTTAAAGGGAGAATCTGGGGTCCCCAGTTTAAGCGACATTGAAAGTGATGCTGTTTTGGGGTGGATTCTCCCCCACCCTGAAACAGCATCACTTTCAATGTTTAAACTGGAGAATCTGGGGAAATTTAGGGGGTGCCTGCTGTCAGGGGTGCAATTATTAAGATACAGCACCAAAATTTCTGAGTATCTTCGTGAGACCCTACTGATGATACCACCCAGGTTTGGTGAAGTTTGGTTCAGGGGGTCCAAAGTTATGGACCCTCAAAGGTGTAGCCCCCATCTATTAGCTCCCATTGGAAACAATGGGGGTTGGGGGCACTCCCTTTGGGAGTCCATAACTTTGGATTCCCTAAACCAAACCACACCAAACCTGGGTGATATCATCAGGAGAGTCTCCTGAAGAATCCCTGAAATGTTGGTGCTGCTAGTTTAAAACTGCGCCCCCTGCAGGCCAAAAACAGAAAACACTGAAAATACAAAAAATCCCACAAACGAACCTACATCCCCCCACAAGGCTGCGCCCTGGGCAACTGCCCACTTTTCCCAATGGGAGGAACGCCTCTGCGCCACTGTTCCAGTAGCACCAATGAAGCTAAGAAATCTGGGTCTTTAGCAGGTGGGATAGTAAGCAGTCCAGCATCTGGACATGGCCCACCCACTGTAGCTGAGAGGGGAGGGAGGGGTGGCATGCAAGGGAGGGGAGGCAGGAGGCCCGGCATTTGGACATGGCCCACCCACCCTAGTGGAGGGAGGGGGGCATGCAAGGGAAGGGAGTGAGGGGTGGTCCCCCTCCCCTTCCCTCTGTTGGTCAAAATGGAACTTTCATTTTTTTAATGGTGGCTGCAGCCTTTGCACAGGTTCCCCATTGAGAAAGAAAATGCCAGTTCCCACCCTAGGAAAAAAACTAGCCAAAGCTATTCAAGGACTACCCTGTAGGCTTCGACAAAGCTCAGCTATCAGAGAAGTCGAATTCACCTCTGCTCATCACAGCAGCAAAGGAAAATCTGGAGGAAGAAAGTGCGCCAGCGTGGTGTAGTGGTTAAGAGCAGGTGGATTCTAATCTGGAGAACTGGGTTTGATTCCCACTCCTCCACCTGAGTGGTGGAGGCTTATCTGGTGAACCAGATGTGTTTCTGCACTCCTGCAGGAGCCTGAATAAATGCAATGAGAAGTTTAGCAATCTCAGGTAGGGGTGGGAACACATTACCCACCACCAAAGTTGTGCTACTGACATCATGTCTGGATTCAGAAGTGTACAAAGCCCACAATGAGACCAGCTGTGCTTCTCTTGAAGCATTTTTCTAAAAACCGTTTTATGAAGAGTTTAACAGCTTACTGCCTGTTAATTCAGCTAGGAACTAGACTACCAACTAATTAGAATAGACTTGAATAGGATAAGCTCAGTTTATTCCAATGCAAGAAATCAGAACTGAGCTTCAGACAGTTGAATGTTGATGGCTCCCTCCTTTCCTGCTGAATTTGTAGGTTCCTAATATGAAAGCCAATTTGTTTTATTGTTCCTTGCTCCAAACTGCTGTGATTTTTTTGGTTTCTGGGCTTAGCTTTAATGTACTCCTCTCTCTCTATATATATATGTGTGTGTATGTATAAATTTGTATAAAGACTCTTAACATTGGTATAACATAGATCTTCCTTGCTGGCTGCTATTTAAATTATAGTTTTTTTCATATTAATTTGCCATTAATTTATTGCAAGGTGCCCTGAGCATTTAAAAGAATAAAATACAAGAAGCACTGTGATTCATATTTGATTTCTTAGTAAGCTGGAAGTGTGTTTCATTGGTGATACTGATAATTTGCTTTGCTCCCAATCAACCCTACTCCTACCTGCAACCTGGAAATTTCATACCTAATCTAATCGAGCACAGCAGAGAGAATGCTCAGATGTTGTGTGTAAAGTGCCATCAAGTTGCAACTGACTCATGGCAGTCTGTAAGGTTTTCAAAGCAAGAGACTGACAGTGGTTTGCCACTGCTGCCTTCTGCATAGGCAGGATCTCCAGGATTCCTTGGTGGTCTCCCATCCCATCCTTCATCAGAGCAGACCCTGCTTAGCTTCCGAGGTTTGATGAGATTGTGCTAGCCTAGGGAATCCAGATCAGGGATTCCAGAAGTTAGTTATGAAAAATGTTAACTTGAATGAAAAAGCATTCATAAAAATGTCATAGAGATGCAAACCTATCTCTACAGCTCACCATTTTAATAAGTATAAAGAAAAGACACAGAAAGGGGAATGTTACTGAAAACACTTCCTTCATCAAAACGTGTATTGTCAGACAGGATACTGTTACAAACAATCTACTCTATAGAGTTTATTTGGCATGGTAATAATTATGTTTGGACATTCTACCAATGAAAACACAATAAGGCTAATTGTAAAATAAAATGAGGGTGGAGAAACCTGTTATTTCTTTTGAATTCGACAGAACTTTTGTTGACATTCTGTGAAACATATTTCTCCCTTAAAACTACAAATCAGGAAACAAGAATTAACATTCTTTCTTTACAACAGTGAAAATTACTAGTTTTTTAAATCTTAACCAAAGCCTGAAACGAAACAATACGTCTGTTATAGTACTATATTAAAATATTCTAATGTAAATCGAGACATTTCAAAAATAATTAGAAGCAGGCATAATTTTGAATATTTCTGAACTTTGCTGATCAAGATGTTAATGGAAAGCTGACAAACTATCAAATTGTATACAAGTTTCCTCCCTGAACATGAGAAGACATAATCCACGTATTGTCTGTCAATCAGCCCTATTCTATATTCTACTGAGGCCCTTATTCTCAAACTACTTAGAGAAGTTGCAATTGGCACTTTACTGTGCATATATAATATGCATTCATGTCAAATCTGGAAATATGTTTAGTTTCTGCAAATTGTGGAGTTTCAAAATGTAAGCTTTATGAAAATTTTACTGAAAATATAGCCTTTACTGAAGTTGTTACTAACATTTCTAAAGACACAGTGCTTACGATCTCCAGCTGCATTACATATTTTTCCATGATCTCCCACGAGGCTTTCCACAATCCTTTTCCATTTCTTTTTTCAACTGAAATTGCTTGTATCTCTGAGCCATTGAAATTAGCTCTTCGGGAATTACCTGATAATTGGACAACCATGTAAAAAAACCCATTCAGTCATCCATTCAATGCTATTTAAATTTATATCATAAACATTTCATCTCAGTATACTGTAAACTACTAGCTAATGATTTTGTATTAGAGTATATTAGGCTCAGCTCTGAAAACTGCTAACAAAAATATGCAGGATGTCTACTTTTAAAATCTGATTTAGCTACATTATTTACATCCCATATTACAGTGATGGCGAACCTATGGCACGGGTGCCAGAGGTGGCACTCAGAGCCCTCTCTGTGGGCACGCACACACAGAGCCCCCCCCCCCCACACATCTAGGCTGGCCTGGGCCGCTGAGCTCAATTATTAGCATTAAACCGAAGACCTAATTTTGGGGAAGCAGTGTAGGTAACCCTGTTAAGCGCTGTTAAACCCCACTGATTTTCATGCGAAGAATTAAAGCGCAATCCTTTACCTGGGAGTAAGCTCGCTTGCTGGCAACGGGGCTTGCTTCTGAGTAAACCCTCCTAGGGTCGTGATTCACCCATCGGAAGAGTTGCACAGTTGTTTCAAAGCAAAGCCACTGACTACCACCAAGTTTACTCCCGAGTAACGCACGCCTCGGAGCCAAACACTTTTTCTAAACTAAAACCTCAGTATTCAGGTTAAATTGCCGTATCGGCACTTTGCAATAAATAAATGGGTTTTGGGTTGCAATTTGGGCACCCGGTCTCAAAAAGGTTCGCCATCACTGCCATATTATCTCCAAAGATGGCTAGGCATTATTAAAACAGAACAGTTAAAAAGTGATGCCACATACCATTTTAATATTTTTCCATAAACTCATATTTGGAGAACTTATATTGCATAATTAATAGTCACTTTAGTTGATTACACTATGTTTATGTTTAAGTTATTCATCATAACATTATTACATCATAAAGCTTAAACGTAGAAGAGGGAATGCATGAAGACTTGTGGGGAGGGGAAATTCCATTCACTTTGCCAGTCTACTATTGCTCTGGTTCTACTTTCCCCTTCAGCAGTCTGGATCCACTCCCCACATTCTCTCACTCTTTTCTTTCCCTCCTTGCCTAATTGTCCCACTTATTTGTTGGTTGAGTATGCAATATATAAGCTGTGGTACTAGGGCTTATACCACTTCACCCTTTTCCATGCTTTCAAAGCATACACCTTGAAATTCAACCACCACTTATTACATTGGATAGCTCAGAGAACTCAGAAGAACAATTTAGGTGCCACTTGACAAGCAAGGGACAGAATGATCACTTATCACTCTCCCACACATCAAAAATTAAGCTATCTATGATTACAACACACTTGTTTTCTCCTCCTCCTCTATATATATACATAGAAGGATGTATTAAATGGAGCCCCTTCTCCTGAATTCTATATCTGGGACAAATCTTATTACTAGGAGGGAGATATACTATCTGGTAAAGCAGCCGGAAAAGGAGATTATTCAGCAGCTGAGATTTACCTTGGCCGCCACTGCTGCCCAGGGGTAGGCAGTGGTGTAACTAGGCAAACTGGAGTCCTGGGCAAAACCTGAGTTTGATGCCCCCCCCGGCGCGTGCCCCCCCGGCCCCCCTGTAGCTACGCCCAGTGGTGCATATAGGCAAATTGGAGTTTGCCCCCCTCCCCCATGGGCAGCCGCCCTCCCCCACCGTGACCAAGCAATTATTTTTTCCACCAGGTCGTTTCAAAGTCACCATCACATTATAGAACATGCCCCAACTCACAAATCTGAACACAGCAATAAGCCATGCCACACAGCAGAACTAATTTTTTGAAAACATTTTCAAAATGCTTTCAAAATGTTTTATTACTGCTATGAAAACATTTTATGGTGTTGTATCCAGTCCCCCCAATTGGGGGAAACAGCATCACTTTCATAAGAACATAAGAACTAGCCTGCTAGATCAGACCAGAGTCCATCTAGTCCACCAGGTGCCTTTGGGAGTTCACAGGCAGGATGTGAAAGCAATGGCCTGCTGCTGCTGCTGCTCCTGAGCACCTGGTCTGCTAAGGCATTTGAGATCAAGGAGGATCAAGATTGGTAGCCATAGATCGACTTCTCCTCCATAAATCTGTCCAAGCCCTTTTTAAAGCTATCCAGGTTAGTGACCATCACCACCGTTTGAGGCAGCATATTCCAAACACCAATCACACGTTGCGTGAAGAAGTGTTTCCTTTTATTAGTCCTAATTCTTCCCCCCAGCATTTTCAATGAATGCCCCCTGGTTCTAGTATTGTGAGAAAGAGAGAAAAATTTCTCTCTGTCAACATTTTCTACCCCATGCATAATTTTATAGACGTCAATCATATCCCCCCTCAGACGTCTCCTCTCCAAACTAAAGCTTCCTGCACACTATCCTCCTCATCTTTGAGAAATTTCCCTTTCTGAAGGCAAATGTGACTACATTAGTAGTTGTCACTTGTTCGCATGCAGAGATACTGAATCTGACAGAATAGTAGTCGCTGTTCTCTATCGGCTCAACAACACTGACTTCCCGCACCAGGCCCTGGGTCCCACATAGAATTAGATCTAGGATCACATCTCCCCTGGTTGGTTCTACAACCATCTGCTGCAAGCCACAGTCATTTAGCATATCCAAGAATGTTCTCTCCTTACTATGACCTGAACATGCATTTTTCCAGTTTATATGGGGATATTTAAAATCGCCCATTACCACTACATTTTTGCTGTTGTTGGCCTCTTTAATTTCTTTTTTCATCTCAGAATCCTCTTGTGCGCTTTGGTCAGGGGGACGATAATATATTCCTAATGTTAAACTATGCTTCACTCCTGGTATTGATATCCACAGTGCTTCTGTAGAGGAATCAGCTCCCCCTGCATTTAAACAAGTGATGCTGGAATCCACCCCCAAACAGCATCATTTTCAATGGTGTTTAAACTAGGGAGCCCAGATTCTCCTTCTAAATCTACCTTAAGGGGAGAATCTGGGGGTTCCCAGTTTAAACAACATTAAAAGTGATGCTATTTTGGGGTTGATTCTCCCTCACCCTGAAACAGCATCACTTTCAATGTTTAAATTAGGGACCTCAGATTCTCCCTTTAAATCCATGCCAAAAGGAGGGGGATTTAAAGGAAAATCTGGAGAAATTTGGGAGGGTTGCCTACTGTCAGGGGTGCAATTGTTAAGCTAGCAGCACCAAACTTTCAGGATATCTTTAGGAGACTCTCCTAATGATACCACCCAGGTATAGTGAAGTTTGGTTCAGGGGGTCCAAAATTATCGACCCTCAAATGTGTAGCCCCCATCTCCTATTAGCTCCCATTGGAAACAATGGGGGATGGGGCATCCCCTTTGGGAGTCCATAACTTTGAACTCCCGGAACCAAACCTCACCACACCTGGGTGATAGCATCAGGAGAGCCTCCTGAAACATCCCTGAAATTTTGGTGCTGCTAGCCTAAAAACCGCGCCCCCTGCAGGCCAAAAACTTAAAACCCACTAAAATATCAAAAAACCCACAAACAAACCTGCATTTTTGGTGCCCGCCTCAAGGGGGCGCCCTGGCAACTGTCCACTCTGCCCAATGGGCATTACGCCACTGGGGGTAGGGCAGGGAGAGGGGCAGGCTCAGCGCCGACATCCAGCTCAGCATGGGGCTTGGCTGCCCAGCTTCCAGCATGTGATGTGCCTGGAGGAGGCAGGGCCGTGGCCTTATATGGGCCGGCTGGGCCTTCCCGCGGCTCTTCTCACCCAAGCGCCAACCACTCAATAGGTTTACCTGGGTGTTTTGTTAGATATCGTTCAGGGCATTCCTTGCCTGCCAAGGGATAAGTTGGATACCGTACATTCGCTCCTCCAGGACCTCTTGGGCAAGAAAAAATTAATTCTTTGGGAGTTGAGGGTGGTCTTCCAGCATCTGAACTTTGCGGCTAGGGTTGTGGCACCTGGGTGGGCATTCTGTGCGTGATTGTCCAGGGCTACCTCAGGGGCCTCCTCCCTACACAATTTCATCAGATTGGGCAAGGGTTTAAAATTGCATTTGGCTGTGTGGCTGGAATTCCTCAACCATTACGATGGCGTCTCACTTTGGCAGACGCTGCTCAACACTGCAGCATACCTGGATTTGCCTGAGGAGCAGATCTGCACCATCAGGTGCTGGAGCTCCCTGGCATACAAGGGATATGTTCGCCCCTGTCTTGAGAACGAATGTTTCTTCTCTTTCAGTCCTTTCTGGCCATCGCAAGACTATCTGGTTTGTTGGCCACAGCACTGTTCATTAGACTGCCTAGTATGTCTCATCTTCTGGTTGGGGGAAACCTTAGCCTTGCCAGCTGCGCAACCATATTTTATAATGGACAGAGAGGGATGCGTTGGGAAGCCTTGCTGCCAATACTGGATGGAGCAGTTGCAAGGGACGGACCTCATGCCTTGATCATCCAGCTGGGAAAAAATGATCTGCTCACAGAAAAGTGTGAGTTGCTGGCTCGCCGCCTGGTGTTGGACTTGGAATTCATGGTGCGCTGGTTGCCAGGAACTATTTTCTGGTCACGCCTATTGGAGAGTCAAATATGGCATGGGGCATTGGCCCCGGAGAAAGTGGACCTGGCCAGACACAGGACCAATAGGGCAGTGGCACGCCTTGTGCAATCACTGGGGGGCAGGTGCGTCACCCACCTAGACATTTTGTTTTCCCTTCCAGTGCTGTATTGGAATGACGGGATCCATCTGTCGGAACGGAGTATGGACCTTTGGCTGCACAACATCAGATCTGATTTGTGTGATTGGTGAGGTGGCCTTGCTCTTTGGTGGGTTGCGCATGGGGATTGATCCATTCAGGGGAGGAGAAGCCTGTGTGCCGGCCCTCCCCATTTGGTGGGGGCCTCCATAAGAGGCCTGGGGAGTGGAGCAAGCCGTGAACCACATGCCCAGGCAGGGACTGCTGGGGGCTTGCGCCCCTGGAAGCAAGGGGAGTTCATTCAGAGGCCAGCATCCAGATGGCTTCCACTATCTTGCTGCTCTGGGGGTTGGTGCTTTTGCCATGCATCGGGCTGGGGAAAAGTTATTACTGGGGGACTGCAGACATGCTGCCCAGTGCTGGGTCCATTCCCTATGCTGCACATCTGCTTCTTTTTGCCAGCACACCAATAAAATGGCTATGGCCAAATTTTATCCACACAATGGGGTTTCTGTGTCTCCTTCTGCACCCTCAGACTGCTTCCTCCCCTCCTCAAGGGGCAACTAATGTTAAAGGGAATGACAGTGACAGCTAGTAACTTTGTTATGAAATAATGGTTTTCACATACAGATCTCTTTTTGTAGGTGTCATCTCATACAGGGTACCAAGATTCCCAAAGGGACATACTAATACTTAATTCTGGAAGAGATAAAATCCAGTCCCATCTTTGACATATATAGCATTTAGACTGTATTTGGTAGTTTTGAAGTGAAGGAAATGTCTTTTGAACAGATACTATATTAATCTGGTCTTGTTGAACCTTGATGAAGTGCTTGAAAAGGTCTGAGACAGTGTATTGTAAGTTGGGCTATGAGCAACGAAGATTCCTGGAAGCATTCTTCCAATGTGACAGTAACAGTTCAAAAAGGCAAAAAACAGTGATGGCAGAACAAATCCAACAACAAAAAAGAAAAGATACTGGATCTCTTCTAGATGGAGAGCAAAGGAAAATGCTAAAAACAAAGTTGAACTTATCTATAACTATTGTTCATTGAGTGTCTTCACAGGACTGAGCAGGCAGGTTGGTCACAGCGAAGTGACCAGAAGGCTTCCAGAAGCTTCAGAGCATTCCTCCCTCCCATCTGGAGCTGAGAGCTGGTTGGTTTCCTGCCCAAATGATCATGAGAAGGGGGCAGGGAGAGCATTCCTCCCTCTGTTCTCCCAGCCTCTGTGAAAGAGCACCAACCAAGCAAACTGCAGCTCATAGTGGGGAAAAGAGAGAGGGATGCGTGCCAGCACAGAACACATTTGAACAACAGTTACAAGTAACTGCAACTTTGCTGCCATTGCTGTGTCTTCAGTGCAGTCCCTGCATAGGAAAGCAGCAAGTAGGTAGGTGTGGGCTTCCATGAAGGTAGGTGTGGGCTTGTCAATGAAACATTGACTGTAAAACTTCTCTTCCAACAGCTACAGAGTGGGCCAGGTTTCTCCCATATTGATGTCTAAGAGATTATCCCTGTCACAGAAAACAGCTGAAGGGCTTGGGCCCTGGTGAAATGAGCCCTAACTGGAAGTGAACAATGCACTTTGGCACTGCTATGTGTTAGCTTAACGGCAAAAACTACCCACCAAGAAATAATGGTTTGGAAAGAAGCTTTGTCTGTTAAGACACTTAAAGCAAACAAAACTACTTAAATAAAAACTTTCTGATACCAAATGTGTAGAGTGATTGATGAGGGCTGAGGATTGGGAAAAATACAGGCAATATGTCTTGTGACATATAGACCTGGGGATACCATTTAGGCTTAAATTCTAAACTGGGACATAGGACTACTTTATCAGGATGGAATCTGGTGAAAGGGGAGTCAATCCAGAAATATGACAGCACTTCTACTCTCCTGGCTGAGAAAGGGATCAGAAAGGCAACCATATATGACAAAAATGACAAATCAGACCTTAGTGGCTCAAAGGTTTAGGCATAATTTGAAAGTTTACAACATTTGGAATCCATATTAGACCTTATTTTCCTAAGAAACCTATTTTGCAAACATCTGACGGTAAACTTCGCTTGGGGGACTACTGAAGTAATGGAAGCCATCAACCCAAGGAGTTTCTGGATGTGGTTGGCCTTCAAAACCTGTTAAAAATAGTGAACAAGGACTGAATGCCCTTAAACTATTTGTAAAATGGCATTAAAAACTGCCCCAATAAACTGTAAGCAGGACTTTTCTAAGGCTCATTCCGCACATGCAAAATAATGCACTTTCAAGCTGCTTTCAGGGCTCTTTGAAGCTGTGCGGAATGGCAAAAACAGTTGTGAAAGCAGCTTGAAAGTGCATTATTTTGCGTGTGCGGAATGAGCCTATGTTAATTACCAGCCCCAGATTGCTTAATGTCTCAGAAACGAAAGCCAGGATTTACTCCACAGTTTGGAAGGAGTGACAGCCAGTGGTGTAGGTAGGGATACATTACATAGCCTTTTGATATTAGGAAGGCAATTTTAGCTGACATGCATTTTGTGAAAATATAAGGAGTGGTAGCCAAATCAAATAGTAGCACCTTATATTCATACAGGTTACCTCCATACTGAATTCTTAAAAACTTCTTATAGGATTTGTGGATGGAAATATGATAATACACATCCTTCAGGTCTAGGACTGCAATCCAGATGTCTCCAAATAACAAGGGAATTATGTCAAAAAGAGACAGCATTCTAAATCTGGGTATGTTTAAATACTTCTTGAGAAGCCTGAGGTCCAGTTTGGGCCTCTTACCACCACCCTTCTTATCAATGAGGAAATCCCTAGAGCAGGGGTAGGGAACCTGCGGCTCTCCAGATGTTCAGGAACTACAATTCCCATCAGCCCCTTCCTGCATGGCCAATTGGCCATGCAGGAAGGGGCTGATGGGAATTGTAGTTCCTGAACATCTGGAGAGCCGCAGGTTCCCTCCCCCTGCCCTAGAGTAAAAACCCCTTCCACAGAAAGGCAGACATAGTTGACTAATGGCACCAGCTACTATTAGAGGTGAATGCAGAAGAACAGTGGTGGAGATAGACAGGTAGGAATAGATTTAAAGTGTAAACAGTAAACATACTTTATTACAGAAAGGACCCAGTGGCCTTGGGTAATCAACCATTGTAAAACTCTGTCAAGAAAAGGGCATTCAGTCTCCTGTAGTCATGTCACCTGTTTCTCTCTGGATGGTGGGTCCCTAGGGGACTGCCCCCCCCCCCCCCCCCAATCTACCCTTTGCCTGTACTGGGAATGCCACGCTGTTGTTGGAGAACAGATTGAGACTTGAACCCCTGGAGATGAAAGGATTCTTGGTAGCAATATGATTTGTCAGAATAAGTCTGATCAGAATAATGAGGGAAGTACCTCTTTTAAACCCTCAGTGTATTATGTTCTTTAAATTCAACTAAAGTATTGCTTCAATGTAAGTGTAAATAAGAGCATATGTCAGATTAACAGATATACATTAATCATCTAGAATGTATAAAAATGGCATCTGGCAGACATCCAGTCTCAGAAGGGGCATATTCCTTATCTATCTCGAGACAGAATACTTCTATGGCACCTGCTGTACAGATGCATCAACTAAACCACAGTATTTTTTCCCTTAAAAACTGTTTATTCATATGAAACTATAATAAATTAAAGTACACAAGTAGACCAAGATTTCTTTAGACAACTGCTTTGATACCCAAGCCATAAAAAAATCACCATCTTCAAGCAAAAACGTATTCATATTGAATATAAATTAGCATTAATATAAAAGCCTTTGTCACTAAGGTGCTTTTCTGTAAAGCCAAAATTTTTGGGGAAAAACAAGAAAAAAATAGAACATATACTTACTTGGCTTCCTCTTTCTAAAATTTCAATCAGTTCAGATGCAATTCGCCAATCATTCCTAGTCACTAGAGTTACAGCTTCACCTGTGCGGCTATAAAGAAGGTGGGTGGTTGAGATAACATATTTTGAAACTGTACGAAACAGCATTTTGTTCCAGTGGTCTGCTTGTGCAAGATCACAGATCTTCGCTATTTTCCCCACCTCCAGCCCCTATTTTTGATCCCTAAGAAGTTCTGAGACTTGTGTAGAATAACAACCATGTGGGTCAGATAGGAGAGACAATGAGGTGAAATTGTTTTTTCCTCCACATCAGTCAACATGGCTCTAATGACCCAAAAGGTGGGAAGAACAAGCATCATCTTCTTTCTTCATTCCATTGACCTGTTTGATTATAATTCCACAAAGGTACCATGACTCTGGGAACATTCTGAATGCAAGTAAAAACCTTTGCATTACACTCTAAAGCAGCTTTTACTATTTTGGACGCTCCTACTAATTGGTCCAACTGAAACAAGGTGAGTAATTCAGTGAGCTGGTATATTATGCTGTGCTGAAGAAAGTGATCTGTGTTTCATAAGCTATGGTAAAAAAACTTTCTATACAAATTCCTAGCAAGTGTTAGCTTTCTCAAGGACAATTAAGTCTGAAATTATGGAGAAAATACAATTTGTAACCCAACAAAGTGGCAATTCCAAATAACTGTACGTAAACTTGACTTCTCTTGTATTTGTTCCAATTCACTATTCAATATGTAAGTTTAGACGTAATACCAAACCACAATTCGGGGCTACATGATCAAGTCTTGTGCTCACATATTCGTTCCCCTTTGAATGTCGCTATTCCCCTTCCTCCAAAATCATAAGGAGTGGAGAAGAAGAGTGAAGGATCTGGGAGGATCCTGAAATAGGGACGTGAAACCAGTAGTTCTTCTATGAAGGAAACAGCTCCTAGGAAAGAGGAGTGATTTCTGTCAATGTCAAAGATGCAAAATTGGGACCCATGTGAATAGTTCAGCCTTCATGGACTTCAGCAATTTTGTGTCAGAAAAGTTTGTGCCTGTCTACCTAAAAAGTGACAGTCAAGTGATCTTTCCCAATAGTTATGAACACCTGTCTGTAGAACAAAACAGTTACACTTTTAATGACAAACTATCTATTGCATATGGTTGTACAGAATTTCCCTGATTCCTGTTGCCTTTTCACCTGCCAAGTTTAAAACTGAAACTTCTCCGACAGTCTGATTTGACCAGTTCTCTGTAAAAGTGAAATAAAACAGTTTGTGTAATGAATTTTTATCAGCCTGATGTGTACTATATTCAGGCATATACCAAAAAGGGTTTTCAGTGCCTCAGCATGTTGAGCTGAGTCAGAATATATATAAAGATTTTAACATTTGGCCCTGCCATATTTTGTCATCCCTGGCAGTGCCCCATATTGGTTCTATCTTGGGCGCTGCCAGCCCCTTCTGGCCTGAAGACCAGGTGCCACCAACATGGGGTTCAGACTGTTGTTATTTGATTTGTTATGCTGCACTTTGAATTTTAAATGTTTAGAAGTGTTTTTAAGTATTTATTGGATGTTTCAGTGTATTGTGAACCACCTAGAGCCTGTTGGGGATGAGGTGGTATATGAAATAAAATAAATAAATAAAATAAGTGACTCTAAGTATATGAGTAAAGGCCATGACTGGTCATGTAGTGCTAAATCATATTTGGCATTACACCTAAACCAATTTAATAGATCCATCTTTCAGAAGCTGTCCATGTAGGATTTGCTGGAAAACAGTGTTCAACTCAATAGCATGGTAACATCCTAGAACTCAATGCAATATGTAATATTTACCATATATACTTGTGTATAAGTCGACCTGCATATAAGTCGAGGCACCTAATTTTACCACAAAAACTGGGAAAACTTATTGACTCAAGGTGACAAGTTGAGGGTGTTAAATGCAGCAGCTTACTGATAAACTTCAAAAATAAAAATAGATATCAATAACATTACATTAATTGAGGCATCAGTAGGTTAAATGTTTTTGAATATTTATTTCAAAGAAAAACAGTAAACTATTCCTATAGTTTCTCCTGATTCTCCCTTCCACTCGGGTAGGTGGGGTGATTTAAAGGGAGAATCTGGGGAAAATCTGAGGGTGCCTGTCAGGGGAGTAATGTTTATGTTAGCAGTACCCAAACATTTCAGAGTATCTTTAGGAGACCCTCCTGATGATAAATACCAGCCAGGTTTGCGAGTTTGGTTCTAGGGGGGTCCAAAAGTTATGGACCCTCAAAAGAGCAGCCCCATCTACTATTACCCTCCATTGGTTAACACTGGGGATGGGAGCACTCCATCTCTTGGGATCCATAACTTTGGACCTCTGAATCCAACATCACCAAACCTGGCTGGTAATTTCAGCAAGAGATTATCCTGATGCTATCACCCAGGTTTAGTGAAGTTTGGTTCAAGGGTCCAAAGTTATGGACCCTCAAAATGTAGTCCCATCTACTATTAGCTCCCATTGGAAACAATGGGGGATGGGGGCACCCCCTTTGGGTATAAATTCCCCTTGGGGGGGTTTATGCAATTTTGGATCCCCTTGAACCAAACTTCAATTAAATCCTGGCTGGCATCACTGTGGAGTGTCACCTTGATAATACCCTGAAATTTTGGTGTCGCTTAACTGATTTCACTCTGGGGCCTACAAAGTAAAAAAACTCCTAAAATATTTTTTTTTTTTGTAATATTACCTCACTCAAGCAGATAAGTTCGATGTAGGGCTTTTTCCAGCACAAAAAATGTGCTGGAAAATTCAACTTATATGCGAGTATATACTAATCTCTACTCCAGCTCTCTAATTGTGCACGGGCTCCACTCCTATGAACATATTCTCTTCAATGTCATGTAGGGAAGCCTCAAAATTAAACACACATGAGTGATGTCAGTACATCTAACCCTAATTTTAGAGGCTAAGTCTGTTGCTATCAGTATACGAACTCTTCCTAAAATTAACACATGGAAAAATAAGAAGCAACTCAGAAAAATGTATAAAAATTATTTACTTCACTAGAATTTATTTAAAATATTTATGCTGCCTTTCCATCCAACCTAGGGTCTACAAAGGGAATTTAATGGAATATACATTCTAGGAAATACATCGTAACTGTATGATTAAGCGGATTTTTCTGTGAAGCATTTCAATATTGGCTGAAATACAGGCAGACAATTCAGCATTCTAGATGCTGTCTTTCCAGTATTTTACAGGATGCTTGAAACAATACTATCTTGCATCTGCCCATTTCCAACAGCATCCTATATCCACCTATCCAAATAAACAGTTTTCTAACTTTATTTACATTTGAGTGCAACTACATACTCTCCCTACAAAGATATTACAATTAGTAAGGTTAATACAACGTCTTATGCTGCAACTCCAACCTATCACAAGCTTACCTTTCTTGAAGTCGTCCAAAGCTTGTTCACGATCACACTGTTCTCTATTGCCATGTAAAGACTGAACCGGAATTCCTTGAAGACCAAAATCACTGGATAGGTCATCAGCACTGATTTTAAAAAAGTTACATAAAAATAGTTGGGTTTTTACAACAACAGTTAATTAACAATGATCTTTACATACACTTAATAATATAAACCCAATGTCTGGCACTCTCCTATGTATATCCAAGGATGCTCATTTCCAAATAAATGTATTTCTCCACATTAAAGAAAACTTATCTTATGGTAGAAGAAAATATCCACACTTCACACACTGAGGGAAGCTGAACCTCTATAAAGACACATAATGTGTATGGTTCAACTGGTATATAATTCTGATCTCAATGTCTGAACAAAAAAGTCATTCCTGGACTGATGTCTCAACATATGCACAATACTTAAGTTCTTCCAGCTCTAAACCTAAAGCTTCAACAGAAGATTATGAAAAATAATGGTTATGAAGGACAGAGCAGAACAAGACTCTGGGAGAACTCTTTCACTATAGATCTAGTGAACAATTTGTGATGTCCATTTCCACTCACAGTACTGTCTGATGACTTCCTGGCATTAACCAAGACCTCAATCAGTGCCTTTGATTGGTTGGATCCTCCAAGTCACAAGGCACAGGGTGGAACGATAGTAGGCAGGTAGACATAAGTTTGGACAGCTGAAAGGCCTTCGAGAACCATGGCTAGAATGGCTAATATGGTGTGAACAGGAGGTCTCCAAATAACTCATTTTTATCTTATAACCTCCACTACAAAAGAGATAGGAAGGAAATCACAGAACAGACAATCCAACTATGTCTGCTAGAAAGCATCTCCTAGGGACAGGCAAACAGCACCTACTGACAAGCAGCATCAACAACACTGGAGTTGTCGAATGCAGCAAAGAGGTTGACCTCTAGGTAGTCCCAATACCAAAGCATCAGATTCAGTTAGGTGTCTATGCTTCACAGTGCCCTAACAACTGACAGCATTCATTTGGATGTTATCTTCCCCTGTAAAATGCAGTGACTGAAGCAGTGTTGTACTTATCCATCTTCCCCACAGATAGCACACAAGGCTGTTCAGGGTATAAGCTGCTGTACCATGCTGCTTGTTGACAGTACATAGCAGTTGTGTTGTCAGTGGCAACCTGTACCACCAGACAGAGAAAGACAAAATACTTGTGCACTGCTGGAGGCTCCAGATGACTGATGCAGAACTTCTACTCTTGGATACACAGAGCTTGCTGATTGAATCTGTGTTGCAGTGGGTAATCCAAATGGAAAAGATGTTGCTATTGTAAAATTAGAAAATTAGATACAAAGTAGGAGATGTAAAAGGATCAGTCCCGTCTAGATTGTCCATCATCTACAATCTGTAATACTCTTCCTCATGCAAGAAGCAGTCACAGGATGGAAAGGATAGAAAAATCAAAGTTGCAGAGGATTCATATGCAGTCTGGCAAAATAGATCATAGAGATGGTGGCTGCCCCAAGACCCAGAAGGCACTGGATATGGAGAGCTAGTTGCAAGGTGCAAAAGATGACAATCAAAGTAACGCTCATGAGGACAGTTCTACCTGGAGGCAGGCATGCCATCCAGGGATTATGCAGAATAGCAGCACAACGTCTCCCCAGTCACCACGAGATCCAAGGAGTTCATTTTACGCAATGGAATAGGGAAAAACAAGAGGATGCTTTTCAGGACTTTCATTTTATACATACACACACATTTTCTATGCCCTCCTCTGCTCCTTCAAACAATAATAGTTGATAATGACTTAGAATATTTTGGAATATTTAACATTGCAATAAAGTTGCTTTCATAATTTGCTCCAAAGTCACAGAAAGTAATAAACACCAAGCTTACTCACTACAATTTTTATAAGGTGTGGATCAAGTGAACAACTTGGTTAACAATTGTAGCACTGTATCAACCAGGATGGATAAAAACTAATAATTTTTAATAATAAATAAAAATTTAAAATTTAAACTGGATTTTTTAAAAATAAAAGGCCTTTTGAGGGAAAAAATCTAGCTGAAGATAATTTAAATAACTTTCAATTTAAGATATATTATTTAAATCAAATCCACCCTAGTATCAACTGTTAACATTTATGCATTTCTTACTTAGGATGGCATCTTAAAACAAGTTGAAAGTAGCAACTCCACTTTATCCCCTTTTAGAAGAACTTTCCTCTACTGATGCCATCAAATTTACCTGTCCAAGTCTACTCCATTGCCCTCAGAAAGCAACTACTTCCAGTCTTCAGTTTGTGGACACTCAGTGCTTGTGTTCAAGATCAAATGATAGCTCTGTGATCAGGTCTAATGAAGGAATTCCTGAGTATGCCTTCAAGCTTATTGGAAGAGCAGAATGAGAAGTACTAGCTTTTTGTAGCTTTTGCTTCGGCTTCACCAGTGTCTGAGACTTATTTTTTGTATGTATGTTTGTTTTGCCTTTGGAAAGATGCCTTTGAGTTTAAGGGAAGTTCTTCAGGACAGAAATAAGGGTCAGGAAAAGTATGCTGATGAAGATACCTCCACTGTATTCTGAAATGATGCAGCACAGCCCAAAAACATAATTCCTTCTCATTGATTAGTAATAATTTGGTGGTGTCTGCAGGAATTACCTCTGTGAAATTCTCCAAGACACAACAAACATCATACCCATACCCATTCAAAGAAGAAACTTCCCCTCAATGTGACCCACACCTTTTAAATATGGTGTGTGCCTTAGTGGTCTGGACATTTATTCTATTGGTTCTAAACTGTTAGTGTGTTAACTGAGATGTGCAAGCCACCTTAAGCCAGAAGGAAAGGTGGGACAGAAATATTTAATAAAAATATTACTCATGTACAGTCTAAGGCTGCATCTTCTAAGGCTACATTTCTGAGGCATTTCATGCCTAAAAGTTCTTTCTATACATTTCTGAATTCCAATGCTGAGCAGCTGCTAAACCCTGTATGATGCACACAGACGCTATATCCTAAGAATAATTAAGGTCCTAAATTCCAGTGTTGGGCTGTCACAACCCACGTTACTTTGTTCAAATTGTGTAGACTAAATAAGAATTGACCAGTCCCTGTAGACCCGAACATGCCAGATAGGACAGTCAGCTGCACACAGGTTCATAACTGCTTCCAGTAAGATCTTTATACGTTTCTTGGCTCACAAGGGATCCTGGTTTTGGAATTCACTTCAAGCTGACTTCTAGGATATTGGGATGGGGGGTTACTGTCACCTTGAAGGCAACGTAATAACCAAGACCTTTAGTCAATAACCAGTGGTGACTAAGGGCGGTGGTATCACTTTTCAGAACACCAGATGAACATCTGGTTATATCCACATACCTTAGTGGAATCATCAACAGATTTAGGGACAATGTCCGTGCAAGGTCTGAAAATCAGTATTTTCTTTCTGAGTATGGGAAAGACTAAAATTTTGTACCAAGTCTCTATTACTTTGTGCCAATTAGGTGAAGTACTTGATTTCTGTGAGCAGGTAGCCTCTGCCAAATTGGCAGAACTCCTGTAGCTCTATAATTTCTAGATTCTTTTATCTATGTGCTTGGCAAAAAAACTTATCTGTATAGTATAAAAATTGGTAGGATAGTTAACCTTCAATGAGGGAAGATGGGCTCCTAGAGTAAGGAATTTACTTTAGAGTAAGTTCAGTTCACATCTACTGTTTATATACTGCTCTGAGCATTTGGTTCAACCTTTAGCATTCTTAACACAAATATGAGTCTCTTTGTTAATTAAAGGTGGGAACTTCTTGTGGCTGTGCATGCCATAGACACAGGAGCGACCTATATCTCCAGAGGGGTTAGGAATTGTTAATTCTCCCATCAGCCCCTGCTGATTGGCCATGCTGGCAGGGGCTGATGGGAATTGTAGTCCATAACATCTGGAGTGCCAAAGGTTCGCCACCATGGCCGTAGTAGGAGGGAGGAGGCAATTATGCTTAAGAATGACATTGATTCCCAGATTACTACTGTAAGGAGAGAAAAGCAAAGCAAAGAGGAAGATATTTGCTGATGATACTTTAGGAAAAAAGTATTAAGATCACAGCTTAAAGCCAGGAGACTTTAGACATATTTTGCTACATGCCTCTGATTTGTATTCTGTATTTTAGTTATAAATGTGGTAAAAAAGTTAAGCAAAGCTCAACTTATCAGTACCACATGGACTGAATGTGTTTTAATTAAAGGTGATTAACAAGTATTAAGCCAAGTATTTGTATTAGATTTCAGCTACATACGTAACCTTCTTTCCCACAAAAATGAGGACCTTGTCTTCAGACTTCATAGAATCAATGAAGTAACGTGTAAAAGCTCTTTTTTCTTCTTCTGGAATAACAACCACCTTCTGCTCCACTGTATTTACTGCCTGTAAGATCAAGTTCAGCAAGATCTTTTATTTCACAACACCTTCAAAGACTAACATGAGTATAACATGCAGTGAGTTATTAACAGGATGTATTCAACCATTGCCATGTGCCTAGAAGCAGTGGTGAGATGGTTAAAGCAAAGTAGTTTGAAACTGAATCCATCAAAGAAAGAGGTCCTGGGATGGGTCAGGAAGGTTTAGGCAAAGGAGGCTGACTCCTGATTCTTGTTGGAGTTCAACATACACCAGCTTCTTCAGTCAGGAGTCTGGGGATGATTTGAATGCCTCCCTTTTGTTGGAGGCCTAAATCACAAATAAAGGCAGGAGGGCATTTTTCCATCTTCACCAAGCTTGGCACTTGGCATCCTACTTGTCCTACCAGATCCAGCAACAGTGATCCACACAATAGTCAACTCCAGATTAGGCTAATGAAAATGGCTGTATGCAGAACTGCCCCTGAGGATTCTCTGGAAATTACAACCGATCAAAAATGCACCACAAACCCATGGAAAGCACATTCATAACTTTTGCTACGCCAGCTGCACATTACAGAGGATGAAATGTGGAGCATGACTACAGATCATTGGCTGGTGGGAGCAGCTTCCTCTATGACTAGCTTACTAGATTCCTGTAAGGGACACTGGAAACTCATTTCTTCTTGAAAATGCAAATTAGAACAGGTAAGGCCTGCCTAACCTCCTGGTGACAACACTATAGATTCTAGAGTTCAGGATCCATTGCCCCAGGTCCTGATGACTGAGCCACATGCCCTTAAAAGTAGAAAGCAATGTGGTATGGGACTTCGCTTAGAGGAGTGGTTAGGAAAGCTTTTGCTGAACTGTTTGTGACTGTGTTCTCTTAAAATGTGTTATGTGTCTGTCCAGCCTTAGCAGAGGATTGCCAAGTGGATGGCTTCCTGCTCCAAGTGATATATGGAGACTATCTAGCATTCTCCTTTGAATTAATAACTACTAGAACATTCCTTAGACCATCAGCAGTGACTCATGACATACTGGAACTTGAGGAGGGTGAACGATGGCTGATCATCTGAGTTGGGCTAAAGTATATGGGTTACACACTTCAGGTGCATGGACTGTTTCAATACCATGTCCAAGCATGGGGGTCTGACAAGTCTCAAACACTGGGCAGGCATGCCCAGTGAGTGCAATGGCATCATTACTCTCTCACCATACATATGGAAAAGGTAGGAGAAATTACTGATTTTTCCATTCAAGAAAGATAGTCACTTTTCTTTGCAGCCACAATATTTTAAAAGTCTTTATTTCCAGAAAAAATGTACTAAGAAACTAAAAATAACCGTACTGATAATCTCATTATGCTTAAAACTTCGATGGAATAGGAAGAAACAAATTTACCATGATGTAAGTTAAACTTAAATAAATGCTTGCTTCAGGACTTATATAACTTGTGTATTTTGCACTTTATAGAAAAATCTCCATTTTAACACATTAGTGGCTGATGTAGCCTGATCATGTCAGATCACAGAAGCTGTGAAAAATATTAGAGGTGTATTACCCAGTCTGTGGAAATAAATATATTCTGTGGGAAGAAAACAAATTTATTTTTCGTTTTCAAAGCCACATTTTAGGGCTTAATGAGGAACTTGATTTCAGCTGCTCATTTCTTGTGAGTATGAACTGTGTTAATATATAAGAAGAAGAAGAAGAAGAGAAGAAGAGTTTTGGATTTATATCCCCCCTTTCTCTCCTGCAGGAGACTCAAAGGGGCTTACAATCTCCTTGCCCTTCCCCCCTCACAACAAACACCCTGTGAGGTGGGTGGGGCTGAGAGAGCTCCGAGAAGCTGTGACTAGCCCAAGGTCACCCAGCTGGCGTGTGTGGGAGTGCACAGGCTAATCTGAATTCCCCAGATAAGCCTCCACAGCTCAGGCGGCAGAGCTGGGAATCAAACCCGGTTCCTCCAGATTAGATACACAAGCTCTTAACCTCCTACGCCACTGCTGCTCCCACAATAAGAACATTGTTGTTTAATTTATAAAATTGTTCTGATGACAAATATATATTACTATAGGAAAACTTCAAACATGGCAGTTAAAAATTATTCCTTGAAGAAGACTTACATTGAAAATGCTATTACGCGAAGGCGTTTGGATTCCTTGACAGGACATTGACGGAGATTCCCCTTTGAAGCGGAGCGCATTTTTACGGGAACTCTGTTCTGTGCCCATTTACTACAAATCTATTTACTTGTGGAGATTGTCCATGTATGAGCTTTTTGCTGTGCTCATTCATTCATGAACTCCAGAAAAATTTCATTAAAAGCTGTATAATGAAATGTTATGAAATGTGTACATAAAAAAAGTTTTTTGATTTATGAATGACTGAACATCAGGATGTGAACAACACGAATGTGTTTTTGATTTTGTGAATGAAACTATCATTAGATATATATAGAAACTGTTTAAGCAATTATTGTCCATTGAGATATTATATTTTGTGACTTATTTTGCCAGTCTGTGTACTATGCGTTCTCTTTCATATCAGATCACAGAAGCTAAAAAGGTTTGGTAATTGGAAGGGAAACACCACCACCCCAGAAAAACTCTGCAAAGGGAGACAACAGCAAACCACCACTGCTTCTTTCTTGTCTTGAAAGCCCCTTGCTGGGGTCACCATAAGTTGGCTGCAAATTGGCACACATACTTTTATATTATGCCTATATTTTCAAATATAGTATAGTGTCCTATATAAATGGACTAGACTGCTGTCACATGTGTCTATTAAGTGCCATCAAGTTATATGAATCCTATGAATTAATGACCTCCAAAACGTCCTATCCTTAACAGTCTTGTTCAGGTACTGCAAACTGAGGGCAGTGGCTCCCTTCTTGGAGTCAATTCATTTCATATTGGGTGTTTTTCTTTTCTTGTTGCTTTCAACTTTTCCTAGCGTTATTGTCTTTTCCAGTGATTTATCTTTTCATAATGTGACCAAAGTACAATAATCTCAGTTTAGTCATTTTGCCTTTTAGGGACAGTTCCGGCTTGATTTAATCCAGAACACACTTATTTGTCTATTTGATGATCTATACAGTTTCTGTAAAACTCTCCTCCAACATCACATTTCAAAGGAATCTACTTTCTTCCTGTCAACTTTATTCACTGTCCAACTTTCAACCCATACATAGTAATGGGGAATACTATGGCATGAATTAACTTGGTCACAAGTTCTAAACCTTTTCTAGCTCCTTCATGGCTGCCCTTTCCAGTTTTAATCTCCTTCTGGTTTCTTTTGGTTGATAATGATGCCAAGGAATAGAAAATCTTGAACAATTCCCATTTCTTCATCAGCTTGAATTCTGCCTTGGCACCTTTAACCTACATCAATCTTCATTACTTTCTGCCAGTAATGTGATATCATCTGCATATTATTAATGATCATTCCACCAATTTTCACTCTACCTTCATCTAAATTTAATCCATGTTTCCTTATTATATGTTCTGTGTACAGATCAAAGACACAGGGAAATAAAATACATCCTTGTCTGACACCCTTGCCAACTGGAAACCATTCTGCTTCTCCATACTCTGTACTAGCAGTAACTTCTTGTCCAGAGTACAAGTTGCACATCAAAACAATGTTACAGCACAGTCACTTTTAAAACCAACCATAGCCTTTGATGATACACCCAGGCAAAAGCTTTACTCTCACATATATTGACTGATTATTGTAAAACACAACCACCCTTAAAATTACAATAGCCCAAACATGTACAAAAAACGTACTGCTAAATCAAGAGTACCAACATAAACGATCATTGGATCTTTCAAATATGATTTTGCAAGGCGACGGACACCATCTGGCCATGTAGCACTGGTGGGAACAAAAGGAAGAAATAATTTTGAAAAACTTAAATCCAATTCTCTTCCAACCGTCTAGTAGTTTCCATTTTCTGCATCAATATGGTGAGTAGTTTGGAACAACAAAAACGGCATCTTTTAGCAACTGTTTAATTATGTTTGTTGGTCAGCTATCAGTATAAGGATGCCCAGAGCAGCACACAATCAAAACCCATACACATGTAAAAATGAGGTATAGTATCGAAATACTGTATTTTTCTACAAAATGTCTTTATGTGAAACTAAAAATCACTGAAAGATACACTTACCTAGTCATAATTGTTTGTCTATCAGGACGCACATCTAATAAAATCTTCATTATTTGAGGCTCAAATCCCATATCTAGCATCCGATCAGCTTCATCCAACACCTGTGAAAAGCAACCAACTTCAAAGTTATACATAGCAGGTTCCCAAACCATGACAAAATATTACATTTTTACTGTGCACTTATCTCAAGTGTGTGTGTTTATAATTATATTCTTATTGATATGGCTCTCAGAGTTTCAACATTATACCTCTAGTACTATCATTCCACTCTTAATTCAGCTATCTTAATTCTGTAGATAGGCACATTAACCCTATGTATGAACCAAAACAAGATATTATGTGAGGACATGTTTTTGTTTTAGAGGGCAATGGTTCATGCTTATCCAGAAACAAGGACTACAATCCAAAGCGCTATGCCTCCCCCAAAATAAATTTCACCATCTTTCTTCATGTGCAATCAAAAGCACCATCTGTTCATACACAGATGCTGGGCTAGATCCCAATAGTGAACAGAGCTCTTTTCTCAATGACTGCTTAGAAAGGTAACACACTAAATGTTCAAATATGCATTCCAGTAAAAGATACCAGATTTGAACAAAATCTTGTTGTTAAATACAAGGACTGCGGCTAACAAGCAACTTTTCTGTTAGGGCACCCATTAACATGTTTTTCTTTTCCATCTTCTAACAAACCATTTAATAGCTTTCAAACAAATGGGTATGTATGTGCCATCGAGTTGCAACTGATTTTAGCAAGATACTTTCCATCCCAGCCAAGATGCTTTCAAAACAAATGAGAACCAAAGGTGGTTTACCACTGCCTGCCTTCTTCTGCAGTCTTCCTTCCATCTAAGTACCAATGTCCTTAGCTTTTGAGATCTGACAAGATGGAGATGCATCATATCACCTTCCTCCAGCTTTTAAATGTGGTGGGGGAAAGTGCTATCAAGTCCCAGCTAACTTATGGCGACCCTGAAGTGTTTGCAAGGCAAGAGATGTTCAGAGGTGGTTTGTCACTGACCACCTCCAGCTCACAACCCTGATATTCCTTGGAGGTCTCCCATCCAAATACCAGCCTGGGCTGACCCTGCTTAGCTTCTAAGATCTGATGAGACTAGGCTAGCATTGGTTATCCAAGTCAGGGCAGTTTTCAAATACAGCTATATATTTTTGACAGTGGCTTCTCGTACTCATAACAGATCAGTGGGCTAATTCTTATCAGCTGCCGGGGGGTGGGTGGTTGTCATTTGCTCTACTTATTGAGATGGACTATCCCATCTATCCCACCTCTGGGCCTGCTAGATAGCAAAGACTGGTTTGTTTAAGTGTTGCTATGAAAAAAATCTAAAGCTCATACACAAACTATATAAAATCACCCTACATCTCTGATAAGTCGTCAGAACTAGTCACTACCGGACATAGCTTCACATTCAAATTATTCTCATTTGCCTCTGTAAAATTTTATCTCCAACAGCTGGGAACAGGACTGGAAATTTACTACTACTCCCTCCCCACACACACATATACTTAAACATAATTAAATTTCACAAGACATTCCCAGACTTATACAATATGTTAACTACTTGCCAAGTATGTTATGCTCCTCAAGTTTATGAAGTTGTTCATTTGAAGATCATTCAGTCTACCAGGAGTAGCAATAACGATGTCTACACCTTTCGTAACCACACTGATTTGCCCCTTCCGATCTCCACCGCCATATATGCAAATACTAAAGACAGTTTTTGCTCAGTATTTAGTTTTTGTAATTGAAACTATAACATACAGCAGGTTTTGCACATGCCATACAGATGCCAACTGCATATAAACTTATTTTCAAATATCAGGAAACCTTTTACAGAAACTTACATGTACATCTGTCACCCTGTTATATTTTTGTCATAAAGTATACTTTATGGGTTTTTTAAATTATTCTATTTATTTGCTAGCTTTTGAAGGTTTTCTCCTTACAGTTTTCTCCTGTTTTTTGGAAGAAAAAAAGAAAATATTACCTTTTAATTCCTTTATAAGAATATTTTGAGCATTCAGCCTCAACCTGAAGAGCCAGTTCTCGAGTTGGAGTGAGAACTAACATGCCTGGTCCACCACGTTTTTCTCTAGGACTGAAAAGAATGTCAGCATCATTTTAAATAGTAATTCTACAGAAAACAAATAATATAACGATTTGGCTACAAGAAGGCTTTCTAGAATTAGCCATCTGTAAGAGATGTTTTGTTCTTGTAGAAAGTTTGTAAGAAAATGATATGTTTTTATTTTCTTAAGAAAATATGTAGGGATTTCTTTAAATATGGTGAGGATTGAGTTTTCCAACGTTAGTCTTTGATTGAGGTGTTTCCTTAAGATCGCGTTAGACATGGTTTTTCTCAGACATTTCATCACTATATCCCTTAGTGTCTTGTGCGGTTTGGCGTAACTTGAATTAATTATATAAATTTGATCAATTTCTTTAGATATTTCATGGTAGGGGATGTCCCAAAATGTTTGATAAAAGTGGAGTAAGTCTTCGTAGGTTTTCGTTTGATGTTTCATGAAGTCCTCTTATTCATTTTTAGTTCTTAACAGCAGCCTGCAGATCTCACTTCAAAACCACAGTAATTCATATACATATCACAGGTGGTTAGAGGCCATTCTAAGAAAAGATTACACCTCTTGGATGTGGAAAAGCATCTGATATTGGATGCCATCTGCTAATTTGCCCTCCTGATAGTAGACAATAAATATCATGCATGGGACTTCATACTAGTGCATCATGTTAACAAATCCCTGGGAAGACATTAAAAAAGAACAAATCTAAACTGTTCCAGCTCTCAAAGACATCACAGACTTGTAATGTGTTTTGATCACAATACATTGCATATTAGAAATAACTGCTTCTTATTGTTGACTGTGGCCCTTTCCGCACATGCACAATAATACACTTTCAATCCACTTTCACAATTGTTTGCAACTGGATTTTGCTATTCCGCACAGTAAAATCCATCTGCAAAGTGCATTGAAAGTGGATTGAAAGTGCATCATTCTGCATGTGCGGAAGGGGCCGTCAAGTTTCTTACATTGACAGACACCCATGCAGTAATTTGTACCAGGATTACAGAAGTCAAAGCTGCACAAACTAGCCCAGGCCTGAGGACTGGAAGTTTTAATGCATGGGGTAGGGTAACTTCCACACTGACTGTTTGTAGAGACTCCCACATTGATGCCCATTATTAGTTAATATATTTGCATAACATGTGCAATATGCTAGATCTAAGAATGTGAACCATCAGAGAAACAGTGGAAGAGGACAAAAAGCATAGTGAAAGAATTGCCTACAACTCTCATGGACTTACAGCCCACGCTGAATTCTATAATCTTCTTTCTAACTCAACTTTAATTAAATAAACATGAACCCTATCACACAGACTCCAAGTTTTATACCATCTAGTTCTTACATTGGCTGTAAATCCAAGTGAATGAATCCTGGCATCAGATAAGCCAATGTTTTTCCCGTACCAGTCTGTGCTATTCCAATGAGATCGAATCCTTTAAGTATTATTGGCCAGGCCTGTGACTAAAATAAGCAATAAAAAGCATTTTAAAGTTCTGTTTGATTTCCATGCTAGTTCATAAATATTGATTAGAAATTAAACAGACAAGTTTTGATTTTTTAACAAATAAAACTGATACCTGAATAGGTGTAGGCTTCTGAAAGCCAACTTTCCTTATATTTGCCATAATATCAGGATAGTGCTGAAAAGCATCTTCAAATTCACAGACAGGATTGGGAATATGACGTTTTTCACCATTTTTCAAGTCATCACATGTGATATTATTGTTCTCTTTTCTTTAAAGAGCATCAAGAAATAACATTATACCATCTATTTTAGAATTATACAAAATATCCAGCAAAATTAACCACTCATTTTAGTAGTTCCATACCTAACCTGATACTGTGGTAGACCAAAAAAAAAAAAAAGCTTCAGCAAATTCTACACATGTATGCCACACAATAATTTGTAACTTTACAGCTTAATATTAAATCACTGACAGGGTGCACTGTGCTGAGGTATTTCAGAAAGTCATCAAAAAGGTTCTTGATTTGGCAATAATTTCATAATATCAGTTATGACAACAAGTCCCACAAGCATAACACCACTATAGACCAATTAAGGACTTTTAAACATATTACCTGACAGCAGATCTGGACATCCAACAATCAACAATTTTATCAAAATGCATTTGCACAATAAATTTGCTTCCCAACACACACACCTGAAAATACAGCATGTGAATGACAGGGAATTTACATTTATGAAAATTTCCTGAACTAGTCCCAAGTTTGTAGGAGCTTCTGTATCTTGCAAGCTATGCAGCTGTGCATTCTAATACCCCACAATGAATCAGGTTCAGTGTCCATACATATACCACTTGACCCAATATTCCTGTGTGAAGGATTCAGTATGGTTTTATGGTATTCATTTTAGTTACTTATAGGAAGTGTGACTGGAACACACTTATGCTCTTAAAAGATTACAGTGTCAAAGCTTGGGTATGCAATCCATCCTACCCGACTTCACAATATTACTTAGTTTACTTTATATTATTACGTATTATGTAGTAGACATCACCAAATCCGACTGCAAATATATATACAACCGTAGCCATAGCACTACTAACCAAACTTACTACAGAGCTAAAAAATTATAATTCTCACCTGTTCCTATCGATTTCCTCCTGTGACATAGAAGCAATCTTTGTTGACTCTTTGTAAAATATTTTTTCAATTGGAGGTAAATCTGGCAAAATTAAAAGGAAGATTAGAAAGCAAATCATTGTCAAAATGAGAATACAAATGAGTATTCATTTAGAATGAAAACAGCAATAAAGATTTTGAAAGAAAGCCCAAATCTGTTCCTTTCCCACCCAAGGGTGCTGAGTACATTTAGCAACCATGTAATCATTTTAAATAGGATTGCCAGGGATTGAAGCCAAAACAAATGCTTCACCATGATCCCACACCTGAATCTTACACCTTGACTCCACGTGGACTTTCCCCCTAGGGCTGAGTAAGCAGTTCTGCGATGTAGAGCTCATTTTCTCTTGAAGTAGGCAGTTCTGTTAGTGCAATTCCACTAGCTAAAAATGACTGGTTAAAGAGGAAGTGAGCAAAGGTATAGGATCCAAACCAATACCTTTAGAAAAATCAAGAGGTGGTCACTTGTTCCCCATACAATTAGAAGAATAATTTTCAAGAAATTAGACAGCTTTTATAGACAGAAAAATATTTATGCTGTGAAGGTCAACAACCTATTATTTCCTTAATAATCTGTTATACTAACCGGCCCATTTCATAGCTTCATATTTAGCTTTATTTTCTCGGAGAGAAGTCCAATTAATGGCCTGCTTCGGATTATTATTTACTGATGTCAAAGCTCCAGTATGATTGGCATGGTAATGACTGATCCCAATATGCTGATGCTTGAAGGAATCTGTTAAAACAAGAATAAGCTATGAAATGTTCTAGTAACTTATCAAATTACTGTGAAGTTTAAGCCAGTTTTTTATGTATGGGTGGTGGTGGTATTGAGGTAAAAATATTAAGTCTCAATAGTGTCACTAGCTAATTTTAGCTAAACATCTCACTCTAAACAGAACTCCAAGAAGTGGTTCAAAAAGCCACATCAAGGGCATATACACAGAGGTGGGGAATTCATCTGCAAATCCAGCATACCCCATGACTGAAGAAAAATCTGAAGGTTTTAAAGAAGTTTGTTCTTCAAACTAGAGAGCTAATGTATGTACTGTACAGACCTCAGAACTCCAATGAAAAATCCAGATCATGATCACAGTCAGCATTATACCAGAGATTAAAAAAAAAACCTTGAAGAAGAAAGAAAGAGGGACAGAAGAAGGACAAGGACAGGGAATGGCTAAAGGCTGGCGGGGGAGGAATGTGAAGGACATGGCAGAAGCCGCAACACATGGAGTAATTTACTGAATCAGCTAGACATGGATGGGAACCACTTCCAGCTGTTCCGGGGGTGGGGTGGGGGGCTCAGAAGGCCTAACCTACCCCCTTTCCTTATATATGATTAATGATGACAGCAGAGGCTTAAAGGAAAAAGAACAGAATATTTTCAGCTTCAACACTCCTCCTCTTAGATGCCCAGTTGATTTGGGGCTGATCTGATCTGGCAGAAAGGATGGAGAGGGAGAAATAGGGGATGCAGGACCTCAGTGGGAAAGTGACAAGTGGGGAGTAGGAGTAAAGACAGTATAAATTGGAATTTCTACTCCCCCAGAGTCTCCTGGGCTCCTGCTTGCAGTATCCCATGTCTCTGAACGCATGCCGTTTCGTCACGTGGGGGGTCCTGGGAACGGCAGGAGCTGGCCTGCAGGGAGGCGGGGCTTGGCGGTGGGCAGCCCAGGAGCCGGCCTGCTGCTGCGGCACCAGTCCGAGCTCTGCCCCCCCCCCCGCTGGCTTCCCGGCTCCCGTAAGTGGGGTGGGGGGCATGTGGGGAAGCTGTCATGACCCCGGGTGCAGTTTAGCCCCAGTATGGCACTTATTCTTGTAACTATCTACAGAAAAACTATGTTTATATATTCTCATTTTTAAACACTTTACAAAGTGGGGGTTGGGCGGTATATAAGTTGAAAAAATAAATAAATATAAAACAGATCTGAAGTTTTAATTTGTTACCTTTTCCATACTTTTCTTCTGCATTGCTTTGACCACACCTCTCAATAAGGTCATCAATCAACATTTTGGCTTTTGTCTGCTTATCATTACCACCAAATATCTTTACTTCAGCTTCACAATTTCCTCTTACAACCTAAAGATAATATTTTATTTATTTATTTATTTAAACTTAATACCCCGCTCTTCCTAGTCTAATGGCCAGGCTCAGAGCGGCTAACAAATCATAACATATCAATAAAACAATTAACAAGTTAAAACAATATCCAAACATTAAAATTCTATATCAATTAAGATCCTTCTATCCCACTTTAGTTATATTTGTACCAGATTGAAGGTGAGGAGGAGAATTTATGACTTATAACTAGCTACTTATAACTAGTTTCTCTCCCTGAAAATGGCTCGCAGAGGAGTGGAAAATGCTCTACAACAACAGCCCTGTGAAGTAGGCTAAAACCAGGGAGGGAATTAGCCCAAGGTCAAGCAGCGGGGATTCAAATCCGGTTCTTAGTGAAGGCCAGCATTCTAACCACTTGGCAGCACAGCCTGCCTCATTTGGGCAAGGGCTGAGGGCCGCCAAAGATTAGACCAGCATGTGATACTGTAATGACCTCGAGTTTTGCTTTTTGATCTATTAACATTTCTTAGCTCATTTCTGTACTTTCCTCAGATAACTCAAAATCCACATCCCAGACTTCTACTCTTCACTGGCTAATTATGTATGTGTTTGCTGCTCTGTGGGGGTGAATGTTCGTCGCAGCGAGATTTCTTGTATGGATGTATTTCTTTAAGCCCCGCTTTCACTTTTCATTGTAACAAGCAAGATGACTTCTAGCACAAATTTAATTTTGCCTCACTGCCAGAGCAGGAAATTTTGCCAGCGAGTACAGCTTTGCCCCAGACATGTTCTCTCCACCCACAACCAGACCTCCCATAACCTCATACAGCTTTGCATGCCTTCCCCTTGCCCCCCCCCCCCTCCATGCTGCTGGCTACTTCCCGCCTCTCTAAATGTGCCTAAGTGCACATATACAAAGAATGATATCTGGATCTCTTGATATAAAATAACAACAGAGAAGGCTTTTGAGAGGCACAGTACGAGCACCCCAGCTCTGCTTCTGCCCTCCTAATGATCGGGAGGGTTTTAAAACCCTGCTCTTAACCACTGAGTGAGTGAAAGATGTAGAAGGTGCAGGTTCAAATCTCCATTATGCTATGAAGCTTGTGGATATCTTTGGTTCATCTCTCTCCCAGCCCAACATACCTCACAGGGTGATTGTATGGGTACAAAAACATTTAATGTATTTTATTTATTTACAAATTATTACCTCGCCTTTCTGCTCCCATAGGGCTATCAAAGAGGCTAACAAATTCATTCATTCATTCATTTTTAGATTTATACCCCGCCATCTTAAAACCAACATGAAAGTAAGTCATTATAAGTTAAAATCGAACCTTAAAATAAATACAAAAGATAAAAAAACATAAGAAAGGGGGGATCACTATAGGAATGCCAAGGAAAACAAAAAAGTCTTTTCCTGGCAACAGAAGGGCACAGGCAAATCTCTCTAAGGAATGGGTTCCAGAGTTTAGTATCATGACTGAGAAGGCCTCTCCTGGGCTGTCACTTGATTAGTCTCAAAAAGTGTGTGAGGCACCCAAAGTGAGACCTCTGAAAAACATTGCAGTGGTAAGGTAGGTTCTAAGGGAGTAGGCAGTCGTTCAGGTATTTGTTCCCAAATTATACAGGACTTTAAATGTCAGCACAGCACCTTGAATTGTGCCTGGTAACAAGTGGAGGGAAGAGAACAGGAGACCAACATATGTTACCCTGAGCTCCTTGAAGGAACTATTATAAACTAATACAGACTTGGGCATTTGGATGATGCTTATCAAGGGCTACACCAGCACATTGATGTCTAACTATAAATATTTGGGGCTGAAACATTAATTATTTTAGGAAAATCTCTATTTTGAAATTATAAATATGCAGCAATATTTTTGTTTAAAATTCAGGGAAATGTTAATAAATTGAAAAAACTACACAAGAATGATAGAAGTTCCCTTTCCAAGTTCTATGAAATGACTTCTGTAGATACAAAAAAATAGAGATCTCACAAATAGGCAATCTTTTGTAACAGAATAAATCATAAATTTGAGGAAAGCATTACATATAAAATATTTTAAAATAAACAATTCACCTGTATTTTACAACCTGAAGATTCTTCAAGTTCTTTTATTTTAGCTCCACCTCGACCTGTTGTAAAAGTTAGCACATTTGCATACATCACCACTTTTGCAAAAGTAGCTGCAAAATTATAACTATTTACGTCACAAATCTAGCTAATGACTGCTATCAATATGCTGCTAAACAGGTCACTTGACCATATCAAATCAGTCAATTGTACAATCTGCACATGACAGATGTTATCTTTGTACAGCAAAAATGTCACAACGCACAAGCGAAGCTTTCCTAACTAAAATACTTGAATTGTTAGCTCTATTTATGTTATTCTGGTGATTTGTTTATATTCTTTTGCTGCCTCTTTTTACGAATTTCGACTACAGACCAGCAGCCCCATATTTCAATATTGTAAGATGCCTCCGATGAGCAGAGTCTGGAAGAGCAGACACAAATCTGCAGCCAAGCGCTCTCCTGCGCTTGCCTTCATAATAGCTGAGAAGAGTGTGTGAGTGTGCGTCCCGATGTATATGGGCGTCTCAAACTCATGCCAAGCGGCGCCTCCAGTTGCTTTCCTTTGAATTACTGGCAGCGGAATGCAGGAACAGAGAGGGCAGGAGAGTTCGAATGATTCCGCACAGCCTGTTTATAACGAGTTGCACTCAAAAATGAGTTCATCTATAATGAATGCAACTCGTTATAAACATGCTGTGAGGAATCACCCGAAGACAGCCTTCGAAACTGCATCAGTGCGCTTAGAAGGGCGTGGTCCGTTCCACGCCCACCAGAGACCCCCACGCCAGTGCTACCTATGAGGGTGCCGACCAGGGCGTTATCCAGGTGGAAGCAGAGCGGAGTCGCTCTTCCTGCAGGGGAGCCGCGAGCCCGATACTCCGAGGGCCCCGACTGCCACGGCTCACGACTGTCAGGAACCTTCCGCGAGCCCCCTTGCCAACCGTCGCCCCTTTCCTTTTTGTCTCCGACTGAGGAGCGCTTCTCACAGATAGCCGGAGGAGCTGTTTCTGTAACCGGACACCATGAAGGTAACGCCCGAGAAGGTTTAGGGGTGGCTCTGCAGGGTCCCTCTTCCTCCTCGTCGTCCGCCTCCCAGTCAGACATGACCAAGACGCGATAACTCCGCGAAGAAAGCCCTCCGCAAGCCTATAAAGAACTGACGGAACTAATACCCAACGGCCACCCTCGCGCGAGCGAACTGCCTGGCGCGTGCTGCGCTAAAACCGCCAGATCGTGGCAGCCTCTCTGATTGGCTGGCGCGTTCCTTCGGTGTCTAGGAGGTGATTGGTTGAAAGGCTTATTGGGCTCCGTTGGAACGCTGAAGAAAAAAGGAGACATTAGTAAGAGTTAAATGTACTCGTCGTTCAAGTTTTTTCCCTCCAGTCGCCGTTTCAACTCATAACTCGTGTGTTTTTTTTTTTAAAGAGACATATTTATCGCGATGTGAAATTAACAAAAGGCGTATGTTTGGAGAAGAAAACTAGTGCCGCCCTTACAGGCATGCTTCAGGACAGCTAAACGGCCGTTTTAGGATGGGCAGTTCTTAAAAAAGGACTAAGTAGTTGAAGCTCAACATAGCCCTTCCAAACGCTATTCATTTTCAGTGTGTACTACAGGGGGTAGTGCAAGTGGTCTTCGGTTTTAGTAGATTTCTAGAAAAGTGGTCATTTTAAGGCGGTAGCGCTTTTTGTGTCTGACCCGAGTGGCATTTAATCCCGAATAATTATTCATAAAAAGAGTTCCCTTGCTTGAGGAGAAGCCATGACTGTTAGGTGACCCGTTCCTGATTTTTGGCTTGTTCTTTCCTCAGGGTGATATATATGCTCATGCCCACCCCCTTTTTTCACAACATCCAAAAGGAAAGAATGGGCCGGAGTAATTGGGGCTTTAGTGCTGAAAGGGAATTTGAATCCGGATCCAACAGGCCACTCGCCACTGCAACACCTTTGTGAAATGACAAGTGAACGCAAGTCGTTCTGGACTGAAATGGTAAAAAAATATATCAGGCAGGAATTCTGATACCGCCCCCCCTCCACACCCATCCCTGTTTGTTTCAGTCAAATGCATTCATCAGAGAAAGTAGGATTTTAAAAAACTTGTTAAAGCTTCCCCCTCCTTTAACAGAAGAATAATTAGCAAATGGTATAGGAGATTAATTCAAAAGTAGTGTCGAATGACAACTTTCTTAATCACATTTGCTAAACCTCAGATAAGCAGACATTACAGGTTTAAATATTTTCAGATACTCAGTGGAATTATGCACAAGATTGTTCCTGTTGCAGTTCTGCATAAAGGCTTCTTAAATCCCTTAAGTTTTATGGACTGCTGTGCTCTGAGGGTTTATTTTTCCTTTTATGAAAAACCTTTGCTCAACCAGCTGCTATCATGAAAACCAAACTCAGGTGGTAAAAATATACATAAATTTTAACATACACAATTCTGCAGTGCATTTTAAGCACATGCTCATAATATATAATACACAAGCAAGTTTCCTGTCTTAACATGTGAGAGTATGTGTTCTGCACGCTTAACCCTAGCCCCTGTGAATATTTCCTAGAGCCTGACAGATGGTTTCCGGATCTCCAGTGAAGATGCAGAGTATATGATGGGCTCAATTTTGCAAGACCTCCGAGTTTGTCCATATTATTAGAGGGGACAAAACCTGGTAGGAGAGTAGATAGAAAAGGAGAACTTTAAATGTAAAGGGAAGGTTCTAGGGTGGGGAGCCTGTTTTGCTTAGTCTACAGGTACATTTTTAATTTTGAAAAAGGGTAGTGGATGCCACTAAAAAAGGCTGACACAGGGCCAATCATAAAACTACTGCCAATGGTAAAAAAATATATCACAAAATATAGGGAGGGTACCCGCCTGTGATGGATGGACCTGTTTCTGAATGGGTGCTCTCAAAGGTGATATCTCCTGGGGGTCTTCCTGCTCCAGTGAGGTGGAAGAAAGTGAAAACTTGATCTTTGCTTTGGGGAATAAGGAGGTGGTGCCAGGAAACTGGCAGGCACCATGGCACCCATGGATAGCAGGCCTCAGTGATGTATGGCCAATAAAGGATACTCCAGCACAGGTACCAGATGCAGAGGAAAGTGGATGTTACATAAAACCTGTTGTGCTGAATCCTTGTTGTTCAGAGGTTGTTCAGGTTTTTCAGATTGACATAATATTGACTTTTGTAACACACTGCACAAATATTTCTTCAGGTAAAAAAACATGTCACAGTTATTTTAAACAATTTTATTAACAACAATATGGATTAAATTTAGCATGAAATTACAATTAACATTTAGTGTCACTGGAAATGTCCCTTATATTTTTCCTTTATTGTCATACATCCAATGTTTCAGCATTTCTCTCTCCAATTTGGGCCAGCACTAAGATTGTATAACGCTCCCATTGGCAGAAGATGTTTTTGTTCATGGAAGTATCCCATATCTATCTGAAAGACTGGAAGGTTTACAAAACCTATTAAAACAATTCAAATACTATAGCAATCCAGACATTTCGATCAGTTTGTACAATGGTTGATAGTGGGGAGAGTAAAGCAAAAATATGAACCATTTTCCTTCTAAAATTTGTTTTATTTAGCCCTACTGAAATAAGAAAACATTCCGTTAAGGAGAATAAAAAAATGGCTCAGAAGAGCAAATTAAGTTCTTCTGTTGGCAAGTCTAGTGAAATCAGTAGAAACATAAGGGAAAGATTTGGTCTCTTATGCTAATTTAACCAGTCCTAAACATGGTCAGTCTATCAACATCCAAAATGTTTTTAGAAAGACAAGGACTGCAATTCTAACCACACATAGAGCCCAAAGTACACATTAACACAAGTATGTGTAATGCAGACCCTGGAACTCTTCCTTTTAAAATGAAAACTATTTTGAGAGTGGTGAAGATCGACCCCATCCAAAGAGGGAGAATCACTGTTGACATGTCATATGGCCTTGCACTGACGTCTTTGCCCCCTCTGCTGGAATAAGGGACATCCCTGTTGGCAGAGAGGGCAAGGATGCCAGCATCTGGCTGCCCCTCAGCTCTATGGTGGCAAAAGCCAGAAATAGTTGCTGCTACAGAGCTATGCTGGCATCTGATTGAACATCAGCATGGGCGATGCAGGCCAGGTCATTCATTGGTGGAGCTGATGTTAGTCAGCTTCCACCCAGGCTTTGCAGACCAGTATGTTTCAACCCAGGGCTTGGAGTTATGCATAACTCCATTTAGCTCTATGTAGGACTTTTTGGTGGTGAGGTTTTTCATTTTCTCTGCTTTCTGTGCCACTGAAAAGCCATCTGGAGGCAGGGGGGTGGCACAAAAGCAGCACCATCCCTGGCTGCCCTGGGCTGTGGATCGGCTTTCTGGCAGTGCAAGGAAGCAGAAAATGCAACCCCCACCCCCTACTGCCAAAAAGCCTTCCATGGAGCTAAATGGACTTTGGTGTAATGCTTTCCAAGCATTACAGCCCTGGGCCACACGTAACTGCCTGTGAACCCAGGGTGGAAGCCAATTAATGTCAGCTCCTCCATCCCTGGAAACACCCCATCCTCTCCCCGCCCCCCTGCGCTGGCGTCTAATCAGATGCTAGTGCAGCTCCACAGCGGCCCAAACTTCCAGGTGTCACTGTGTGAAGCTGAGGGACAGCCAGCTGCCAGCTTTGCCCCCTTCGCTGGCAGGAGTGCCCTTCGGCCAATGGAGGGAGCAAACGCATTGGCGCAGCCCCATGCTGGTTCCATGATACAATTTGGCTCCCCCATAGTATTGGGCTGTAAGACTGGAAAACAGGTAGGCAAATTTATATGCTACCTCTTCTCTTCCCTGTTGCTTCTGCTTACAAAACAGTTTTTTCCTTAAATAGGTGGGTGGAGGGGATGGGTTTCCAATACATGTCTTTACATATATGTGGTTTGAGATTTATGAGGATTAAGTCCCATTGGATTCTGGTTTAATTTTGAGTAAACATGCTTTGGATTGCACTGCACATTGCTTTTGTAACGTTTGTTTTATGTATTTTCTGCTAATTCTTTGTTCTGTGCTTTATAAAAACATCCCTTTTTCTTTTAGCATTTTGTGCATTAATTTTTAGAGTCAATGTGACAAAAAGATTACTTTATCCTAAGCATTAATGTAATCTGGAAAAAATGGAGTCATGTCACTTCAAACAAATGTCTAGTAACAGTGCACACTTGTGCAGTTTAACTTGGAGGACACTTCTGTTGAGGTAAGTTAACAGGAGTTTGTATTAAGTAAGGACTGCAAGCCCAACCCTGTGGACAATGCAGTTTATAAAATGTTCAAAATGACCTGACTGGTTCAGAAGTATAAAAGTATCTGTCACTCTATTTAATGACAGCAGTCAATTTTAAGTAAGTTTATCTCATACAAGATATGTAAGATTTTTGGGCATTGTGAGAAATTGTATGTTCTTTACCATACTGAATTCTAGGTTACAACATTATATTCATATTTAAATATAAATATATCTTTTGAGCCAAATGAAATATATATATTTCTAAATATACTATCATTACATTTTTTCTTTTCTGTTCTTTCTTCATCCAAGCATTACAGACATTCAGGTCACAAACTAATGATTTGTTTCATCCCTCAAAACTGTTCAGAAGAGTCAAATTATTTCCTGTTTTTTATGGCTTTCATAAGTTTTAATACAAAGTAAATAATAACTTCAATAAATAACTATCATAATATCTACTTTGTTCCCCACCATACCACACATTCATTGTGATGAATTCAGTAGTATTAAACATAAAAATAAACTACCCATGCAAATGGTGATATAATTGGGGGCTCAAGAGAGATTGGGTATGAACATTTAATTTTACTAATGACTTTAGTAAGAAAAACCATGATCCACAGCTTATGTTGTGGTATAAGAATTCCCATTGAGGCAATGTGGAAAACACCATTCTTAAACATTCAAACCAGATTTTAAAACCTTTACATACACATTCTTTAAAAATAAACATGTTTTATAGTAAGAAAAATCTTAATTCTTGTTTAATCTTTGTAAATGTGCACCATTACAAAGAAGGAAGGGCATACAATTTTAACTATAATTTTGAAAAAGTATTTCTAATTTGTCTGAAGTTTTTAATGTAACTTTCTTTTACATCATTATGTGCATAAGTAACATTTTGAGGACTCAAAGCGTATCCTTTAATTAAGGCAAAAATAGCAATTTCTGGTAGGTAAATCATGTAAGCTAAGAGAAGTAACTTGCTGCCTTGTAGTAGCAACTTGTTCTGCCTACAGTTTGAAATTGAGCTTAGCTTCAGTGCCATTGTTCAAAAAGACATTTGACAGGATGATACCTTGTGTTCATATTTTATAGGAAAATATGTCTCCTTTTGGTATAGTTGTTGTGGGTCCTGTACCTTGTTTTAGCTCCTCTATAGGCTTAAATGCAGAGTTAAGAGGTTTCACATAAAGCAAAAAAGGCACTATAAAACATTCAATAAATAAAAGATAGGAATATCTTTTGTAGGCAATGTACATTTTTTTTAATTTATAAAAAACAAATTGGATAATCTGGACAAATTGCTGAGATCCAGATAAGCAAATGTGTAAGTCTCTGACCAGGAACCAGTATTGTCAGAGAGCAGCTTTTACATGGACTGAGTAGTTGCTCCAAATCACATTTCCCCCTTCTGCCATGGCCTGCCATGGATGCAGTTCATCTGCACTCCTTTTGGGTTGGCAGCTGGATAACAGATATCATTTGTTGGGTATTCAGAACAGGAGTCTCTAAATGGTGTACCTAATGTGAATTCTGAGCTATACAGGGGGAAAAAAACTGTTTAACTTCACAAAAGATACCGTAGCAGTCGGCTTTCAGCAAAATTATACAGCACGCTACAGAAGATTGTAAAAAATATAATGCACAAGTTTAAATGGCAAGTGAAAGACAGCCATATGTTTGAAGGTGCTTCGTCTCAGAATGTTTCACTTGAGCTTTGACCAAGCAAAAGGTAGAGAAGAATATTGGTCATCTGCAGGTTTCATGTGAATGACAAAGTATAAACACTGCACAGTTTCTGTGTACTTTCACATAATGTTATAATGTAACATCCAGAAAATTCTTCTGTGTAAAAAAGAACGATGGCAGAAATTACTATGAATGTACAGTTCAAACTGCTTGCAGTACAATCTGCAGCATTTAAGGATGCTTAAGACTGTTGTACTTTAAATATATAACATTCTCAGCACAGCTGGCTCATAATCATGCTCCAAGTGAGCTTGGCATGGCACTCTTTAATATGTGGAATGCATTTAGAATCTTTAATGGACAGGTTTGAGCTCAGAACATCCTGGTTATTAACAAACGCAGGGGAGATATTTTGGGGAGACATCATAATTGCAATATTGGTTACTGATAGGAAGTGGGATTGGAATGTGCTTATGCTTTTAAACTATTTCATCGGCAAAGCTTGGATATGGAAGTATTTACTGGTATTGTTGAACAAGTCACTCCTAATGAAAATAAGAGGAGCTATTATAGAAAAAAAAATCCTGAAGGTTGCATATTACAAACAACTCATTTTTTGTTGACAAGATGTGGAGACACACACCATCCTGAAACATATCCTCAAATGAGATATGAGTTTCCAGGTTCCTATTTTCAAAACAGTTAGGAGTGGGTACCTGCAGCTTTGCCATCTGGTGGCTGCTTTTTAACAATTTGATTAGGTGTATATCCTTGGAAATATGGTACTAGGGGAGAATCTCTCTGTTTCCACTGTTTTTTACCTCCTGTTCTTGTGCACACTCCTTTGAAAAAATATTTTCTTTATGTCTTTTTATTCAATTTCCTGTACATTCTTTTCCTCTTAATTTGTGGGATTTGATCTTTACTACTTTACCTGATATTGTCTTTTCTCAGACTTCTGATTGTGCTATCATTCAACTTCAGAATATAGTTATAAAAACTGATTAAGGGAAAAAATTCTAAATTTACAACCAAGTTTTTTTGTTTTTTCCTTGCAGAGATTGCTGCCAAAACATTTCTGATCTACAAGGAGACCAACAACGAATTAGGACACTTTGAGATAGAAGGGGAAAATCAGATCAACCCTAATATTGTGGAATATTGGACATGTTTATAGCAAATGAAATAAAATGAAAATAAAAAGTTCTGTTAGTTACCTAAAAGTACTGTGCAAAATATTTTGTCTCAATCTTGTATCTCTGATACAGAATTCAACAAAAATAGCTGATGATAGCTTGCAACTAGCAGCCATTTCTAATCTCATATTATGGGTTTCCTTGCTAGCAGCTGTAGATAATTTTTTGTTGTTGTGAACATATATAATCTAATTTAGGAAATATATAATCTGAAGCAAAGTGCTTTTCTTTACCATAGATTTGCTTCTAAATGTTCAGATCGTTTCTTGTTTAATGAACCTGCAGCATCAGTTTTGTAGATTGCTCATTTATACCTATTATACTAAACAAAACTACAGATGTACTGTAGGTATAACTTTGAATTTTATCCATCACCTAAACATGCATTTTCATGCAGTTAAAAGATATGGGCTCATATAACTGCCTTTCTTATTGATTCATTTAATTTTTAAAAAATTCATCAAAAGGGTTTTAAAAATAGTCCATGCTCTGATATGAAGATTGAAGTGATTACTTAATATGAGAACAAAAATTATGCTATTTAAGTTTGACATGAGGCAGGTTGAGAGCATCTGTACCGTCTCCTGGTTTGCAAATGCTTTGAGATGATTTTGACATTCCAGTCCTCAGAGAGTTGGTAGAGAGAGTTGTTTCCACTAGCGGGTGGGAAATGGCTTCAAAAGTCTCTGTTTCTCTCTCTGCTTCCAAATCTTCATCGGTTATAAATAATTTTGATTCCCTCCATTTGCCATATAATTCTTGGCTACCTCTTGAGCTACTTGTGTCACTACCAGAAATCTGAACATTCAGTTCTTCTGCTGTTGACTGTATAAGATTTTGTACAGATAGCGATTTCCCTAAATCCATTTGCACTATCGGTTTCACTGAGACCAGGGGTTCCCCTTCAGTATCAAGGCTTTTCCCCCATGAAAGATCCTTTGTCACATTGGACTGTGCAATTTTTCCATTATCCTTTGAAGTAACAAGGCAAGCGGTGACCTCAGAAGTATTTTCTTGCGTGCTCACAGGAATAATATGAATAGGTTCCAATCTATTGATATGCTTTATTGATGAAAAGGGGGGTATTTGTAATGTTGTAGGTGTTGTTGGTTTAGATGCCTGATTTATTTGGTTTAGTGCATTGTTAGCTGTTAGTGTTGTAGTTCCATCATTTTGCACCTGTGCGGCTTGACTATGCACAGTTGGACTAAAAGCATAGTAAGCTTGAGGGCTAAATTCATTTGGTGACAGGATAAGTTGCAGGCCACACGGCATGTTGACACTGGCTGATCTGGATATACATCCACTAGTCTGGGCAGAACTAGTAAAATCTTTACTATCTACAGGACTTTGATAATCAGAAGTCTGATCACATTCAAAAGGTGGCATTTGAAATGAAGCCAAAGTCAATGCAGATACAGATCCTTTCTTCAAGACTTGTTGGTAGATATCTAGCAATGAGTCTAATTTCGACTCTATAGATTGGACCTGGGGGGGGGGGAAATGTAAAAAACAGTCTTAAGTGAAAATTAATTATTAGAAAGAATAATGCTGTTAACAGACATACATTATACAAATTATATGCAAAGTGAGCTATTTGACACATATTTTCAAAGACTAAGAGAGTAGGTCTTCTCAGAAGCCTAACCTGGTGTATAGAATGGGCTTTACTCCTAGGAATAATGTTCCTAGGGTTGTACTGTTAATGTCTTAAACCTTTGTTGAGAAACAAACATGTTGTTAATTAAAGGTACAACATTCAGGCAGCAAGCCACTAAGTATCCCCAGTGGAGTTCCACTGAAATCAATGGAAATATTTCTTGAAGCAACAAAGCTGTGGCTTGCAGCTTTCCAGACAGACTCTCTTTACATAGATCCACTGACAAAGTGGCTTAACAAAAATGTAAGTGGCAGTATACACCCCAAGCCACATCCTAATTTTGTAGGAAAAAATGGTCTTTGTATAGACACTGAAGAAAATTATTTTAATCTTATAAGTATCAAATATTTGTCATTACGTACTAACCAATAACAAGGAAGAAAACATGACATAAATAATGTTACCTGTTTTTCCACTTTGACTACACGTCCTAACATGCTGAAGTCATCAGCTGTTTCATTCTCTACCATATTCTTGTCTCGATTTTTTTTATCAGATGTTATTTGTCCTCTTCCAAGAATTTGGTCAACCCTGAAAAATACAAAATAGACTGGTTTTACTGGTAATAAGTATAATATTTTATAAGTGTCATCAACTTGTATACAAGCTTTCAAAAGTGAAATTTACAAGAAAGTTAAATATCTTATATTTCTAGGAAACATATTTCCTTTCTTTGTCTTTCTTCCATCCTTTCCCACTTTTATTCTCCTCTGTCTTGAGTTGGGAGGAAGCCTTGGCTTCTGGCTGGGTTGTTAGAGCATCTCAAAATGTCATCCAAAGTCTTCAAGGTGACCTTCAGAGACTTTTGACACCAATATGGGCTGTTGTAGCAACCTAACAGATGTCGAGGAATGTAATTTTTTGCTGTGCCATTAGAGAACAGTGCCATTGGCCAAGCCTCCCATGATGCCAAGTATTTAGCAAAAAACACTGTGTTGCACAATGAAATCTTATAGCATAACTGAAACACAAGGGGGAATCAGATGACATCTTCCTTCCTTGGTCTTCTACTGGCTCAGTTTCTGATGATACAAAAGTCTCTTTCAACCCATGAGGGAAGTGTATGTGGGATTTAATACTACCTGATACCTCTTCTTCACAGCAGCCTCTTGTGTCCTGCTGTCATTTTCTCCATGGAGTTTCCATGACATGAAGCACCAGCTGTTTGAGGGTCTCAGGAACATAAAAGCCCTGCTGGATCAGACCAGTGGTCCATCTAGTCCAGCATCCCATCTCACAGTGGTCAACCAGTTATTCTGGAGGGCCAACAACAGAACATAGTGGCTAAGAGTTTACCCTGATGTTGCCTCTTGGCACTGGTATTTAGAGGCTTACACCTCAGAATGTGAAATTTCTCTTGAGTCACCATGGCTAGCAACCATAAACCGACCTATCCTCCATAACAGGAGGCTAATTGGGAAAGGCAATGGCATATCTAGGGGAGCCAGGGGCAGATGACCCAGACGCCATTCACCTGAGTCACATGGGGGTGCATTTTGACCAACTGCCCGTGCCCTCCCTCATGCAACCAGCCCTCAGCCAAACTCCCCCCACTGTGCCCCCACAAAATTCAACAAACCACTGGTTCCAGGTTCTGCTCATTTGGCCCTTCTGCTCCAACTGCTCTGTTCCCAACAGGAGTCCCGCTGCTTGGCCAAGGCATCCAGAACTCACTGGAGCTCTGGATCCCAAAAGGCATGCTCCAAAGGGCCACCAGCACTGCGCCTGCCCGGCAGAGGCCATACCTTCTGCACCCATGCGCAGGAGTCCCGGTACCACATGAGAATTGGACAGTGTGCACACCAGCACCTGGACTCCTGCGAACTGCAGTGGAAGGTTCCACTTCTGGCATGTGTGGGGCCGGGATAGTGGTATGCCACTGGGGAAAGGGAGAGATCCCTGGCCATTAGCTCCTTCCATTTGCAGTTCAGCCCTGTGTCTGTATCTAAGAAATAAAATGAAAAATGAGGTTTCTTTACTGTTGTTTAAGAAACTTGCTGAACTATATCCTTCCAGAAATGTAAAAGCTTCATGTTTTGGCAGTGAAAACTCAGATTCCAAAATGGGAACAGTGGCGTTCAGCCCTAGGGACATGGGGTAACTCATATCCCTGGGTGAACACCTTTTGGTCATGTGGGGGCACCAAACGTCCCCCCCACATGACCAAACGGTTTGAGACTTTTGCCGGAGGTGAGGAGCTGAGCTTGGCACACAGCCTGCAGCCGGCTCCCCATCCCTAGGAGCTGGCTGAAGACAGCGGTACCTGGTGCCATGCTCAGCTCCTTGCCTCCATCCAGAGGCGCAAAACTGAGCTGGTTGCTGGAGCACCCAGTCCTGCCTTCCCCAGCTGCAGAGAGAAAGACTGGGAACCCCTTTCTCCCTGACAGGCGTGCTGGTGGGGAAGAGGCCTCACGCACTGCAGGAGGTCTCTCCTCACTGGTGCAACGGGCCGCGGACGGGGGGCCTCTGATGGGTGGAGGTAGGGGAAGTCTTGCCTCCCCAGTCCTGCCTTCACCGGCTGGGGAGGGAAGGATTGGGAGCCCCTGCAGCCCCGGTGGCTGGCTCAGCTTCTTGCCTTCAGCCAGAGGTGAGAAGATGAGCCGGCCACTGGAGCGCCCAGTCCTGTCTTCCCCTGCTGGGGAGGGAAGGACTGGGAGCCCCTGCAGCCCAGGCGGCTGGCTCAGCTTCTTGCCTCTGGGTGCAGCGGTATGCAGAGACGGGGAGAGAAGCCTGCAGGCTTCTCTTCCCCTCACCCGCAGCTTCTCTGGCACCACGGGTGCAGGGACGAGCTTCTCTTCCCATCCCTGCACCTGAAGTGCCAGGGAAGCCGCGGGTGCAGCGGTGTGCAGAGCTAACAGAGAGAAAAGTCTGCAGACTTCTCTTCCCCTCACCCGTAGCTTCCCAGGTGCCATGGGTGCAGGGACAGATTGCATGGGGGGAGGGAGCCTGGGGGAAGTTTTGCCTCCAGGCACAATCTGGGCCCCGTACGCCTCTGAATGGGAATTATTTGCATCTGTTCTTTTAATTAATTGGGGGAACAGCCCAGCAATACAAGATAGACGCCACCAGTGTATACAGCGACCTTTCTCCTAAGAAATCCACTCAAAGACCAGAATTGAGGCAAGAAAGGGTACAACTTTATTAGAGGATGAAAAATAGTAAAAAAAAATACACAGACTTTAAGAACCCTAGGAAATAAAGAGATGAGAGATAGCAAGAACAGGTGAGAGTATTGAGAAGGCTATATTTGCCATTCCAGAAATGAAGAGGTCCAATGGGAGCAAGAGAGGAATGGAGGATGTTTTTCACAGAGAACAACGTTGGGAGGAAATTCAAATGCAAAGAGCCATGGATTTTGGGGGTCCAGTTATAGGAAAAATTTACCCTCTGGCAATGATAAGGACAATTCTCCTGGGACAATGCAAAGTTCCATTCCCAGGCAAGGACAATGAAATTGGAAATGATTTGATGGGATTAAAACCTGGGAGAACCCAAGGCTGGATAAGTTTTGGGCAGTGCTAATTAAATTAAAACAGGGACATTCCAAGTCTTGATGAACTTGGACTGTTGTGATGAAATTAAAACGAAGAAACTCTGGGTGTATGACAACCCTTAATAGTTAGACAGGAGGTTTCTGAGATTAAGTTAATGTTAGGGGAAAAGGGCGCAGGGCAATACAGCAGGTTCACTCATGAGATCAGGGTGGACATTTGCAAATTCACTGTGGAACCTGAGCCAGGTGTGCCATCTCAAGGCTGGGCTGTTGTTAACCAGATCCGTGTGGCTGTGCCCTTAGGAGGGCCATAGTCTGAAGTTCTACATACCTAATTAGTACTAGCAGTAATGTCTGTTTGATGAATGATATGCAGACTTGTCAGGTGAAAAAAATAGATGTGTGTAGCATGGATGGTTTAAGGTTCATCCATAGGAACTTCACATGCAGCAAGCAGCGTGTCCTTCTTAGTTCAGCAGAGTATTCTTGGCTGAAGTGATATTCTTATAGAGTGTGGTTTGAAAGCTCCGTGTGTGTGTGTGTGTGTGTGCGTGTGTGTGTGCGTGCGTGTGTGTGTGTGTGCGCCGTCAAGTTGCAACCAACTTATGGTGATCCCAGCAAGGGGGTTTCAAGGCAAGATAAAAGCAGAAGTGGTTTGCTCTTGCTTTCATCTTCAGGATTTTCTATCCATGTACTGACCCAGTTTTAGCTTCAAAAATCTGACAAGATCGAGCTACCTTTCCCCCAAAGCTTCAAATACTTCAGACAAATAGATTTTTCCCAGAGTTAGAGAATGAAGTAGGAAAATTATGGGAAAGTTATAGAACCATAAAGTGAGATAATGGCAACATGGGATCTCTTGGGAACCATGAATGGTAGAGACATGTATTCAGAAGGATTTTATTGTTAAAGGAATTTCTTTTCCTTACCGTGACTGAAGGCTTTTAATTCTGCACAACATATCCAGATGACCAGCTGAATACTGTTCAATGACATCTTTAACATCATAAGGGCGCAAAGTTTCTTTAAATTTTCTCTTGGCAACATGAAATTTCATGATTCTGTGCAAGAAATATTATCCCAATTAATTAATCTGTATACATGTGGTATAATAAAATGAAACTTTAATATTGAATCACAATAGCAGTACCACTAAATCAGTTTAATTTAAAATTGATAAACAGTTACAATGTACTTTTTTTTGCTGTGATGCATGAACTATTAAGATGAAATTGGGCCTTTTAAAATGGAAACTATGATGTAACAAAAACAAAAATGTGTTTATTCAAATTAAAATCAAAATAGCCTAGTTAAAGGCCCTAAATAGGCTTCCAAACATCCAAAAATCACAACACATAAAGTCTTATGCAACACATTTAGATCCAAATGCGTTTTAGCCCATTGGCTTTCTTCAATGGTAAAAAATAATGTTACAGAATATATCTGACAAAAATGTAATAATATTGACAAAAAATGTCTTATAAATGACTGCGGTAAGTATCTGGAAAGCAGAAAATGATTAACTAATTGTATATGTCAGTGATGGCGAACCTTTTCGAGACCGAGTGCCCAAATTAAAACCCAAAACCCACTTATTTATCGCAAAGTGCCAACACGGCAATTTATCCTGAATACTGAGGTTTTAGTTTAGAAAAAACAGTTGGCTCCAAGGCGCACGTTACTCGGTCGTAAGCTTGGTGAAGCAACTGTACAACACTTCGAATGGGTGAATCACGACCCTGGGAGGGTTTACTCAGAAGCAAGCCCCATTGCCAGCAACCGAGTTTACTCCCAGGTAAAGGATTGTGACCAGGCTAGCCTAAATGTATGTGTGTGTGTGTGTGTGGGGGGATTTTCTGCCCCCCACATGATGAACTCTGTGCACGTGTGCCCACAGAAAGGGCTCTGAGTGCCACCTCTGGCACCTGTGCCATAGGTTCGCCACCACTGGTATATGTAATCATAAAAACAAATGAGTAATAATAATTTTTACAATTACTGAAAAGTTTAACATCATTTATTCGCTATGGAACCATTGTTCACTCAAGAGGTATGAAATGGTGTGCCAATATTTTCAATCAGGCTCAATTCTTTAAAAAAAAGACATTCGAATAAACTATAAAACTATTTTGTTTAAATCTTTCCTGAAAAACCTAAATGTTAAAATAAATACCTGGTATACAGGTGTCCTATAGTACCTCAACCATGTAGAGTTTTAAGGCAGAAATAATGATTGTAGGTGTAATACAATTAGCTGCTTGCTGAATAAAATTTTCAAAAAAGAAAAAAGGGTTGCTGACTCACAGCAATGATGCAATTTGGCAAATGCCCGAATGTGAGGGAGAGATCAGTTAAAAACTTACAGGAACATCTGGATAGCTGTGGCAAAAAACGTAAAAGAGAACTACAGAGCAAAGATGGTGTCAATGAAATAAGAAATTAGATATTTATCCTGTACAGAACCAGTCTATTTCTTCATTCAATCCAGAAGGAACTAACGTTCCTAATGTGTGGATCCAAAAGATTATCTAGTCTTCAGCTTTTGTAGCATATTGGCAGAGATAGCAGTAACTTTCTTAATAATCAAAAAACACAGATCTGTGTCTTTATGGTTCAAGGCTGAGAAGTGGTTAACTAGTAGAATTTTCTTTCTGCCCAGCCTTATGCAACTTCTGTGTTCACGAGTTCTGCATTTGGCTACTCTAGTCATAACACCAATATACAGAAACCCAAAGGGACATTGAATTGCATAGATAACACTTTCTGAACTGCAATTAACAAATGATTTAATAGAGTAACTCTGTTGTCTCTGTGCATCCTGCAAGTTATCAGTGCGAAGACTATGAGGGCACACTACACATCTAACAAAAGGAAAATTCCCAACAGGCCTCTCATGCCCAAGATTATATCTGAAGATGGTCTCAGTCTACTTTTAACCAATACATCTCTGAGGTTCTTAAAATTTTGTGTGTGTGAATAATGGGGTCTCCTGACATCTGGGAATATTGGACAAGAGATGACAATGTTTCACTATACTGGTTTTAATTTGTGTATACTTAGGTCAGTTCTGCATGGGCCCCCTCACATGAATATGCCCTCAAGCACATTCATATATGTTGAGGTGGTTCTCGGCCCTTCAAGTATCACTGAGAGGTGCTTAGTGGTCTCAGAGCTGCCAAGAGTTCACGGAAGCACCTCCACACAGAGGCGCCTTCATTAAGTTTCCCCACACTTACCTTCTCTCCCTGCGGACCTCTGCAGGGAGAGAAGGTAGGTGTGGGAAAACAAAACAGAGGGGCCTAAAAGTGGCGCCTCCAACCCGGTTTTTCACAGTGCCATTTGCACAGCGCTGGCTGGGAAATGCTATTTCCCAGGAAAATAGCGTTTCTCCGCCGGTTGCGGGGGGAAAGCACGGCACTGCCTTGTTGCAGAGGTGGCAGCTGTGCGAACAGCTCTCTTGGAACGGTGTTTTTACTGTTCCAAGGGCGCTGTTTTTGGCCCTTTCAGAGTGGACCTTAGTGCCATAAGTTAACAGAATCACCGTCCTGTTATGAGTTGTCTTTGTAGCCTTTGGAACTAATAGAGAATGTCAGTGTTTCTGGCTTTTTTTAAAAAAGCATTTTTCACCATTCTAGGTAAATATCCTCTTTTTAAAAAACTGCCTCATCAAACTGTTGGCTTGATATAGAAAATTGTTGTCCATTACAGTTCCTATGAATTCTCAACATCTGAGAATATGGAAAATTCATTTTTAGATTTGGGGGTTCGAAGCTAGCAGATCTAAAAAGAAATTAACATCAGTGGTTTTCTGTGAGTATCTTTTTGAATAAGTGTGCCAACTCTTTTAACTTCAATATCCAATAAATAAACACATTTGTATTTTTGTTACATAGCAGTTTCCATTTTAAAAGGCCCATTTTCATCTTGATCTGTTGGTTCTTTTCTCTGGTATTGAGATTCAGCTTTTGTCCCTTTTTTTGTGTCGGCATTTTGCACAAATTGTTACCATAGTGTCCTATTCACTATTGCAAAATACCTGTTTTGAAGGATGAATATGTTCAGCTGACTGATTATGTAATTGTATGTAATTTTTGAAATCAGATTTTTTTTATTGAAGTCAGAAAGTTCACAAATGCCTCACAACTAATGGGCAAATCACTATTATTTGAAACTCCCTGCATAAGGGCTGTTAAAGACTGAATCACCCTTAACAATTGTGCTAGGCAAGAGCTAGCAGATGCAATATTGGCCACATAAAAATCTTTTTTAGCAGCCTTCATTGCCATTTCATAGGCTTTCATAAATGTCCTATAACAGTGGTGGTGAACCTATGGCACAGGTGCCAGAGGTGGCACTCAGAGCCCTCTCTGTGGGCACTTGCAAGCAGAGTGCCCCCCCCCTCCCCCACATCTAGGCTGGCCTGGGCCACTGGGCTCAATTATTAGCATTAAACCTAAGAGCTAGTTTTGGGGAAGCAGTGTAGGTAACCCTGTTAAGCGCTGTTAAACCCCACTGATTTTCATGTGAACTAAAGCGCGATCTTTTACCTGGGAGTAAGCTCAGTTGCTGGCAATGGACCTTGCTTCTGAGTAAACCCTCCTAGGTTGGAAGAGTTGCACGGTTGCTTCAAAGCAAAGCCACCGACTACCACCAAGCTTACTCCTGAGTAATGCACGCCTCGGAGCTAACCGTTTTTTCTAAACTAAAACCTCAGTATTCAGGTTAAATTGCCGTGTTGGCACTTTGCGATAAATAAGTGGGTTTTGGGTTGCAATTTGGGCACTCAGTCTCGAAAAGGTTCACCATCACTGCCCTATAAGATGTTCTTACTCCTTTGTCATCAGTTATTTGTCAGACTCGCTTTAGTTGTCTTAGCTCCCACTTCATCCTCTGTAGCTCCCAGGTATACCAAAGAGCTAGTGTGGGACTGGAGGAAAGAGGTTATTGGGGGGGGGGGGTGATGATCTTGCCAATGGCTTCAAAAAGATGGCTATGCCAATCTTTCACCAGCTCATCTCATGAGTCACCTGAAGACATCAGATGCTGCAGAGCATTCTGGAAACCAATTAGATCCACGAGTCTCCCGGGTGAGTATAAATGTGCTTACTGGCTCTATAGGGAAGGGTCTGGATACCTAACTGGGCATTCAGGGCATGATGGTCCAACAATGGCAGTCTATCACTAGAGATTGGCCCAATCTCCACCTCAATCCCAAAGATCAAATCTAGGGTGTGAGCTGCATGGTGTGTGGTATGTGAAACAACTTGGGAGAGTCCCAGTGTTGCCATGGTTGACACTAGGTCCATAACCCGACTGGACACAGCATCATCAGCATGGATGTTAAAATCCCTAGCACAATCAGCCTAGAAAACACCAAGGCCCAGCCTGCCACCACATCTGGGCCAGGCTGATTTATTCGGTGGACAATGCTGATGGTAAAATTATACCCGAAAACTCTTTATTTCTTGGCTGATACCCAAGAGTTTATTGACAATTAACTGAGTTCTCAGAGTTGTGGTCCATAAGTGGCTTAGTGGGTCATGAACTGCATAAACCTGATATAGATTAAGACACAAAATAAAAAATGAACATAAGGGTTTGCAGATTTATAAAAATGTAGCTGTCTTATTACCTTCTGAGTAAAACTATTCATTTAATTGCTTTTATATAACAGCTTTCCCAACAATGGATAGCTGCAAATCTCTAAGATAAATGTTGAGTACATTGGAGAACAAGTAGCTGATATCACAGTGACTCAAGGGCACTGTCACTCTTTTTGCAAGATTATTGCTTCCTGTACTCTCTGTACTGATCTTGTTTGCACTAAGTATTGCAGGTCAGTGCAGTCAATGTTAGGCTTGTAGATATTTGATATGATGAGCTGGTGTCAGCATGTTGATTAGCCACAAAAGTATTGCAGTTGTTAGGAAGGTTAGCTTCTGAAACTTACCACAGAAACCTGCTCAATCAAAAATATTAGAATCTGATAACAGGACACAGTGCTAGGTTTTTGACAAATGTAAAAGTAACATATACTAGTAAATGTATGTTTCATTTTTCTGCTATACATATATTCCTGTGTGTCATCAGAACCCACCCCTCAGAGGATTAATAAAAGATCTCAATGGATGTGAGGGACTTGATATTGATGGCTTGTACCATTTAGATCTGAATGAATGCTACTCCACATTTGCTTCCCAATCTGAAGCTGGTCCAAGAGAATAGGGAACTCCATTATAATTGTATGGCCTATCATTCTCTGAGAGTTAATTATACATGCTTTCAAGTAAAGGCATTACATGCCCATTTCTTTTCAAAGTTCAGTACTGTCCTCATTTGAGTAACACACATTCCTTCTTTGTCTTATAGATTATAATACTGGTAATCAACTAATGGAGCATTCCATCACCTTTTGAAGGGCAAGAAAATCCAAACTTAGTTCAAGCATAACATCCTTCAACTTGTGATGTAATAAAGCTGTCTTTAGGCAGACCATCTGTCCAGAAAGTTTCAAGAGGTGTTTTTTTCCCCTACTAGTATATTTTTCATTTACCTGATTGCTCGGATAACCGTTTTAAGTGCTGGGGTGAGATCTTCTATGGATACATCACACTGGCATCCTCTTTCATCATAAATCTCATCTGTACCAATGCTGGCATCAGCTGTAAGAGAGAAACATCAAATAAATCCAAATCCATCCTGTAAGTTTAATAACTCACTGTAATTGTTTGATAAATGCAAATTTAAGGTTTTAAGTGCAGCACTAAAGCATGAAAAGGTTTCATCATAGTTGTGTTGTTGTATAGTTCTGTTTCAGTTCAATGCTTTTAACATTTTCTGGATCAAATCCAACTATTTCAGAAATGGGGAATTGTCCCTGTGCATGTTCCTTTAGGAATAGTAGACTAAATCAATTTGCTCATGGGACTAAACTACACATTCAGCAACAGTAGACTGCTGCTGAGCAACTAAGTGTGATGTTGAAAGATGGGTAGATGAATAATTTCAAGCAGGTTGAGTCCCTCCTCTGCTTAACATTTCTTTTCTGCCTAATTTTTTCCTAGCTGGACTCAAACCCAGAAGTTACCTCAGAAGGATAGAAATTTTAATATATTCAGCAACTACCCGGGGTGTATATATTCATTTCCTTTTATGGTTGTTCTGTGCAGCCTGGTTAAATGGAAGAGTGTGGAGCCTTACACGTAGCAGGCACATGTAATGAAGGGGCAAGGTGAAAGCAAGGGTCACCATCTGGAATTTGGTTTCTTGGTTTCTATGTAAAAGTTGATGCCCCTGAGATAGAGCATGGGGCAGGAACTTCCATCCCATGGGCAATATCAAGAATATAAATCAAGGCCCTTTGGGAGATAGATATGAGTTCTTTTTGCCTCTTTTTAAAGGAGGGAGTTCATCTGATGGAGAACGGGGACAGGTGGAGTAGACAGAAATACTCTGGATGAAGGAAGATAGTGAACTTGATTGCATATCCTAGGCTTATGATGGCCAAGATCCAGTAGTTGGATGTCATTGCTCCCCCCTCCCAAGCTAGAGTATGTTGATGCAGATAGATGAATGGAGAGAAGACACACACATACAACGGTGCGTTTTGTCTAGTTCAGGAGTCGGCAACCTTTACCACCCAAAGAGCCATTTGGATCCGTTTTCCATGGCCCCGAAGATCTACCGAGCTGGAGAGTTCAGCCCCTCCAGCGCTGGGAGGCGGAGGCGCCGGGCAGGGAAACGGCCTCTGCCAAATGCAGCAGGCAGCCGCCTGCTCCGTGGGGCAGAGAGGAGATTGTGGCTGCGGCCCGCCCAGTGCTGCTGCCTCTCAAACTGCGGGAGGCAGCAGTGCCGGGCAGGGAAACCCCCTCTGTCCGACGGAGCAGGCAGCCACCTGCTCCGTGGGGTAGAGAGGGGATGGCGGCTGTGGCCTGCCCAGTGCCCCCGCCTCTCGCGCTGCGGGAGGCAGTGGCGCCGGGCAGGGAAACCCCTTCTGCCCGACAGAGCAGGCAGCCGCCTGCTCCGTGGGGCAGAGTGGGGGATGGCGGCTGGGGGGATGGCAGAGGGGGGATGGCGGCTGCTCTGGAGGGACACGCCCATGCTACCCTCCAACCTCCAGGGGTTTGAGGGCAGCGTGGGCGTGTTCCCCCAGCCCTCCAGATCAGTGCTGAAAGGAGAGGTGAGTGGAGGGGACGCAAAAAGCAGTGCCCTCACGCACGGAGCCGCCTCCGGTTCGGCCCCTCCACTCACATTTCCTTCCAGTGGTGCTCTGGAGGGCTGGAGGGACATGCCCATGCTACCCTCCAACCTCCAGGCCACGCGGAGCTGCAGTATAAGGGTGAAAGAGCTGTATGCAGCTCTGGAGCCATGGGTTGCCGACCCCTGGTCTAGTTAGATGACAGCTGTGGCCTGCCCACTGCCATTTCGGTGCCACTGCCTCTCGTGCTGCGGGATGCAGCGGCGCTGGGCAGAGAAACCCCCTCAGCCCCACGGAGCAGGCAACCCTCCGACCTACCTTTCTAAAATTACCTCCTAATGCTACCCTCCGACCTCCAGGCCACGCAGAGCCGCAGTATAAGCCTGAAAGAGCCACATGCAGCTCCATAATTACAATGGAGAATCTGATGAGGAAGAGATTGCTACTGAGGATGTCAGGCAGATAGAAACCAAATGATGGATCTTGCTGTCGAGGAGACTGAGATAGGTGCTGAGAAGAGATATTGTAGAACTGGCTGGTCACATTGGGGCACTGGCATCAAAAAGAGACCTCCAGTCAACAAACTGGGGAATTGGACTGTGGATTCGATGGTGACTAGTGCCAGGGTTGGAAAACCAGGAGCTTGATCCGAGAGGTAATTTTAACCTTGTTTTTGGCTTTTTTAACAGGCAATTCTAAAGCAGCCCTTGAGCCCAGTAAAGCCACATCAGATGTCTGCCCAGATGGAATGGTATTGTCATGGCCCAGGCTCCCAGAAAGCAGAAGTCAAGAAAGCAGTCCAGTGCTTCATTGTTTACTGGAGTTTAGTCCAAGGCAAGGATCAACATAAGCAAAGGCTCAAAACAACATTGCTGCCATACTGCAGCCTTATTCCTACAGCCTTATATACAGAATGGTCTTCCCACTAATTGCCAACCTCCCCTAGCTGCACTCCCTTAGCTTGGCTCCAGCAAGGACTCTGTGTTTCTCCTTGCTTGCTCTAAAGCTGCCAACCTGCTGCTGTGCCTCCGCTCCTGTAGGTGGCCCTGCAGCTGCCTTTGTTGTTGTTCCCAGGGTTCAGGTTACCTGGGGGTGTAGGAGTTGACAGGCTGTCCCCTGACTAAACTTATTTTCAATAATATTTTCTCTTATTTATTTTAGACACCTCCAACTCTGCCCCACTGACTTCACACCCCTGCCTACTCTAGTAATGGTTATCAGATTTGCTACAGAACCCCAAATATGACACCCAGAATCTGGTGATGTTGCATCATAAGATCTTGAGGTACTTGCGGAGAGTACTCCTCCATTGGAAGGGATTTTAACTCCCTTCTTATTTAACTTGGGAATTTTCTGCAACCTTTGGTGTTTCCCAGGCCATTTCATGTTATTAGCTCAGAAGTGGGTCACCAGATGCTGGATCTGTGTCCTGTACTTGCACTGGTGCTCCTACAATTGTATGCAGTAAAAGCTCTAGCCTCTTCTCCAAATCACTGTGGTCTGTTGTTTATTTTTTCCCTTCACCCTCTCTCTTGCAAAACCATTCTTGCTTTGGTCCAACAGCCATGGTGTCTCCTGGGTTTCGCATGCCACAGTGTTACCAGACAAACCCATGGAGAGGAAGGGGCTGTCTGTACGACTACAGTGCCTCTACGTATCCTGAAAACCAGTGGAGTATTTGCCTAGGGACAATGGGTACCCCTTGTCTCTGGGTGCCACTCTTCTGGTCACATGGGGGATGCAAAATTGGCCCCCCACATGATCAGGAGATAGCAGTGGGGGGCGGAGCTGGGTGCCCTCAATCCTGCCCATGTTGATGACACATGGGTGGGATCAAGGGCACTTGGAGACGAGGCAGCAGGACTTCCTGCTGCCTCATCATCTCCGGGTGCCCCTGACCCCACTCCTGCTGATGACACATGGGCGGGGTCAAGGGTGCTCAAAGATGCCGAGGCAGCAGGGGGGAGGGCGTCTGGAGACAATTTGTCTCTTGGCGCCATTTACCTGCGGTGCGCCTCTGCCGCCAATCTTAGGGATGGCCTGGGAATGCAGTGCCAAGATGGATGCTATCCTCTGCACTGGCTCCGTAACAGCCATAAAGACAAAAAACCTGCCTGGACAAGCCTTCCACCAACATTAACTTGCAGAACAACTCACCCCACCATTTCCTAAAGTGATTAGGAAAAGACAACGCCTTAAGCCTGGCAAGACAGCTTCCCTCCCAGCCTCAACTTATCTGCTCCCATGAAACAAAGGGTATGCTAAAATGATGTCATCAAGAATTCCTGCCAGCTACTCTTATACACACGCATCTCATTTTCTAGTTTCTGACTAATCCTTCACAAAGACCACCCTCATTTACATTGGCATTATCCTGTTATTGTTATTGAATCACTTTTTGCACTTTGCTTGACTCCAAATTGACTCCAAATTGAATTATTTATTGGAAAGGCTGGAAGAAGTGCGAACAACAGCAGTAGAAACATTTCATTTAGCAACAACTAATAAGGGTGCCTTAACCACTATGAAAATTGGAGGATTTGGAAAATAAAAATGTGATGATAAAAATAAACTGATGGAATTACAGAACAAAGATGTAATAATATTCACATCTTTGGAATAGAGGAGCAGGAAGGGAAAGATGGTTTGTCTGACTTCACAGCTGAATGGTTTATCTTCCCAATTACCAAATACTCCTGGTCTTGTAGCTGATTTTGAAGACGTCCACAGAGCTATAGGATAAAAAACCTTTAAAAATGAAAATACAAGTCGTCGAAATATTATTTTTTAAATGGTCTTACTTTCTGGCATTGGCTTTGGCTGTGAACTCTTCAAACGCAGGGAAGGTCTGAAGCGAGTTCTGTCATTGAAACTCCAGCTCTTCTGCACTTTTGTTGGGCTGCCCTCTGCAGTAATGTCCGTACTTGGAGATCTTCGGTCTCCAACTGAAGGTTGTCGATTCTTGATACTTTGTCCTCTTGGGCTAGCCATTCGCACACGTTCCTTAAAGCTCAATTTCTGACTGTGAAAGGAAAACGAGTATTTTATTTCAGTCCAACCCACCGTCATCTTTGTATCATGTCAGCCAGGTACACATAGCGGCCCTGATTGACAGATCAGCGTGCAATCAAATATGCACTGTGTATAATTTTGAGTCCCTCCATTAAAATCAGAATACTCCTGAGTGGCACTAGAAGCTTCTATGCCTGGAATGAATCCCTAGATCAAGTGATGTGCCCAAAGCATATACATGGCTCTCTGTGTGCATTCTCCAACTTTATAGATCGACTCTGAAGAAAGAAAACACATGGCTATCTTTCTCTTGCTATTGCCTCTCATAGCAAGATGTACTCTGCAAGGAGATTTGGCCTTTAAGGAATCATGCCTGCACTTTTCTGTCACAAGGACAATGGCTCTCCTGTAGTTCCTACTGCCTACATCAGCTGCTGAGAAATTTTTTTTGTTATGCACTGTATTACAATAAAAATAAAACAAAATGCAATTGAACATAACCTTAGCAAAGCTTAGATTTTAACAGATTGTTATATCTTATGTTTTCAGGCTGCACAGCATAGGTCAGTGAGTTTCTAATAATCTGTATAGGAATAATATTTCTGAGGTGCTATTATTTTTGCATGCTACTTGCTAGAGTTAAGCAGGCAAGATTAATGTTGTTACTCATGCATTTTCCAAGTCATGACATCTTTAAACAATTCACAAACAGTATTGGCAGACAGTAGACTTCAGATTCCTTGTTACTCACAACACTCATTTGGGCATGACAAAAAACCAAAGAAGTCTAAAGAAATTTTAAACAATTAATAGAATATCCAACAAATATTGTCAGTGAAATGAGAAATTAACAGAAATGTGACATAACACTGAGTGACTTTCTGGTCCTGATTAGCAGCAGAACACACTGGGATTGAAAACCTAGTTTGTGATTGTATTGTCGATGTTTGTTATTGCTTGGTGGATCACATGGCACAGAACTTGAAATTTCAGACACAAACTGAAAACATCAAAGATGCAGACTGCTTATCTGTGGATGATATTTCCAGATTGATTGTTAACATATAAGTTGTTTAGAAATTCATAAAGTACAGCATGCTTAATAGGTTTTGTTAACATTTTTAAGCTTTCTGTAACTACTTACTCACCAAGAAAAATTGTATATTACAATATTAGCAGTATTCATAATTACTATTATATGGATATGATAGAAATAGAGATTATATGTTTGAGTATTTATAGTAAGGAGGAGGGAATTGTCTTGAGGTTTATGGATTAAACTTTTGTCATTGCACTGGAAAGATTTTCTTGCATGGAGAGAAGGTATTCAGATATTTAACTTACAAATATCTAATACTAGACTCGATGTTACTGGTTCCTGTGCTGGAGAGACAGTGTTTTTGTAGGAGCAAATCTTTTGGGACCATTAAATTGCACGTGACAAAGATTATCTGCCAGTTGCTATAGCCGCTAATCAAGTTGATGCCTTGTTTGTTCCACTTCTGTCATGGTCCTTGTATTTTAGTGCAGCATGACAATACGAAACATTTAAAATGGAAATGTATTCTACAATTATTACGAAACTAATAAAAATGTTCTGTTCCCTGCCTAACTGCCTAACCAGCTGCAATCTAAAAAGAAAATTTTACTCTTATACAATTATATGAAATGGAATGAAAAAAATAGGACGCTGTGGTTATGAAACATTTTGATAATCAGAAGACCTTTGTACATGCAGCCTAGTACATATTATTCAAATTCAAGCATAGCTCAGGCAGGGTACAGGATACCATACAGAGTAAATCAAGCACATGCTGAGCAGCTTCTAATGGTCATCTTAAACATAATAGCAAATCAAATAAACTATCAGAGAAATTATGTTTGAAGACATAAGTACAGAAAGTACCTGTTTGTGTAATATTCTCAATTTAATCTTCCTTAATCACAAAAAGTATGCATTTATGTATGCAATAGGTCTTTAAATGTTTATTTCTATATTTAGCAATCTTTTTCCTACATGTGAAGCATTTATTCAAAGAATTAGACTAGTTTTTCTACTGGTGAATAGGGGGAAAGTGTGTCCATTTTGACATTAAAATGTTACTGTATGATTGTATATGTTTTGTATGATATGAATGCGAGTGTAACATATATATGTTTTCCTCACATTTCCTAGCCAGTAAAAGCACTCATTGTTAAAGGTTAAATGATTGGGGATCTTTTGGGGGAATGTATTTAATTCTTGTGTTAACTGAAATGCAGTCAGGAAGAACAAACTGCTGCCTAATGGATTACAGTCTGATTATCTTAATATGCATATGAGCTACCGGTATATTTTAATTAATACAGTAGATGCAACAAAAAAAATATGGAATTGTGTATAACATTCCTACTAAATATGCAACCACATTTACAAATGAAAACAACTATTTTATTTACTTGTAGGGGTTTCCACATACTCCGCCAGCTCCCACCAGGTGTGCTGTCCATCCTTTCCTTCTCCCAGCAGTGGGCAATCTGTTCTGGCTCTTGATGGCTGGGGAGTTGCTGTTTAAGTGGCCTGGGACACGGGTTTGGGTCCTGGCAGCTAGCAGTCCCTGAATGTAGCCCACAGGCCTCTGGCAAGAGTAGGCAGCTAGGGCCTTGGTACGTGCCTTCCTCTCCAATCCTCTAAATCCTCTCTGCTCTGTCTGTCTTCGGAGATGTCTCCTTTTTCTCTGTCCCTCTCTCTCTTATTTGTGATTTCTCTTCTCCTGCTTCTCTTTTATCCTTTCCTCCATCCTACTCCTTTCTGCTGTGAACAGCACTGGGGCCTTGGGCCTGTGTGGAGGAGAGAATTCTCACCAAGAAGGGCAACCTTGGTGTGCTGAAGGCCTGTACGCCTTCCGATCCCCTGGCACTGTCACATTCTGCTCTTCCCTGACAGCCTCTTGACCCACCCAGCCTTCCCTCCCCCCAGTGGTGAATGGGTCTCTGCTGGGCCCATGGCTTGGTGTCTCTGAACTGGGCTGCCTAGGAGCTTGCAGTTAGTGAGGATGTGTGTGTGTATGGAGAAGCCGCAGGTGGTGGTGGCAAACCCCAAGGCTGCAGTGGAGTCCAGAGTGGCAGTTCAGCCATCCCTGAACATTACTGATTGTACTGTGACTTAATTTTAATTAGAGAAGGATGAATTTTATCATATTGAGGTATATGGGGCAAAGGTTTACAATAGGGAGAACAGTGGACACTGAGAGCTGTTTACAGGTTTCTTGAATCATGTCAAAATGGGAGACGTATAAACCAAGATGTTAAGAATGTTGAAGTTCCCCTGGAGATTCTGGAGAAAGCTGTAGGCAAGCACATAGGGAAACCAGAGATGTCGACTACCGGCACTCTGCTTATGTCCGCTTATTTTATCTGTCTTTTATTGACTTATTGATCTTTTGCCTGAATTATCAGGGACAACTGTACGAAGGCAGCCAGTGGTTCCTGCTTCCCTGTAGGCTTACTTATAACACCCTTCAGAGCTCCAGAATGTTCAACAAGCAGAGTCTGACTAGGGCCAATAAACCCGGGCTAACCAAGGTATAAAATTCATGTGGGGGTGGGGGAACTTTGCACGGATCCTGCTCCTAATGCAAGTCCACCCCGTGTTCCCCCCAACCTGTTTTTTTCAAGAATCGCACTATCAGCAATTCTTCAGTTGTAATGCAGATTTTTAAAGGTCTTCCCCACACAGCTGCACAGCATGAGAGATGAGAGGTTTTTCTTTTTAAAAAAGATGCTCCTGCGTGCGTAGGTGCGAAGCTCTGTTTCTTGCCTGCACAGAGGCATTTGAATGGGACAGCAGGAGAGCGGGCTACTTTATCCTGCCTGCTCTCCCAGTGCTGTGTAGAAGGGGCCTGACACATGACTATATTTGACATGTGACTAGTTTGAATTGTCACATTCAATTGATCCTTTCTAGACTGGATTATATCTACAACAGGGTGCAATGAGAAACAAGATTCTCATATCAAAGGCCAAGTGAACAGTACTGTTTCCTAAATCAGTATGTATATTTAGCTCTGAATAGATAGCATAGAATTCTTTGGTATGCTCTTAAATATGCAATTGCTTTGGTATGCTCTTAAATATGATAGATATTTATTATTACGGCCTTTTGGCCAGCCAATAGTTTAAAATCAGAGTACATGTGAATACATAGCACTCCACTTATACAAAAATATAATATAAATTAAAATCCATTATAAAATCTATTAATAAATAACATTCGCTTTTGGCTCTTAAATATGCAATTGCTTGTCACAGTTAAATTTTAACCCTTACTCAGGCCATTTTTGCTGGGAATAAGGAAAGAGGAAATGTTGTTACAGTTGCTAGGCAAATATGGGACAAGCTTCTGACTCAGCGGAATTTACAGGTGGGCAGGGACTGAAGCTTATACAAGTGAAGTAATGCTGACAATCAGAAATTAAAGTTGATAAGTGCCTATGATTAAGTTCATGGAATGTCAAAGCTGAGTCAGATCCCTTCTCCAGATCCCTTCAATGCCATGGTCCATGGTACACGTTTCACTCATTACAAGGATGCAGTGATGGCAGCCAGGATTCATGGATCACTTCCCATCCAGGGTAAGCTCTAACAGAACAGCACCTGCCCGTAGATCAGCAACAGAGCATCCATCAGGTGATGGCAGGGGCTTGCTCCCAGACATGCCCTACTAAGCTGAGGGAGGTATATAGCCCATCTAGAACCAGTAGATGGATTATGATTTCAGAGTGCCTAAATGACAAAAGTAACGTTTTCTAAACTCTGTACAACAACAATTCTAGCAGACTGTGTAAAATGATGTAATATATGCCTATATTATTAAGGATGCATAGTTATAGCCCTCTGTCTAATGGAAGCAAAGTCAAGGAAACCAGGCTAGATATTTAATATAAACATTTATTCAGATTCCAATTTTAAATGAACAAGAAAAACAAAACCATTTAGTATACTTCATATCCCATGCTTTAAGCTTGAAGAGTACACTAGAGGATTGTTTTGTAAACAGTAAAATATATATCAAATGTATGCATTTGCTAATTAGTACATGTGCGAAAGAACTAAGGAGTTCATTAAATTATCTGATAAATGTGAGCAGCCAAATAATTCTTTTCAATTTTCAGCTAATCAAGAAAGATCAACATTCAAACATGGCATAGACTGGAAAAAGATGGAGGATTTGAGAAGTCAGATGACTTAGAATTTGGGTTGAAATTAACTGAGTAAGAATGAGCTCAAAACTCTTCTAATAAGGCATTTGTTTCTTATCTTTTATAAGATAGGTACATCATAGGTATATATACACTTTTCTTTAGTGATTGTATTTTTCTGACTTGTTTATATCTCCTTGATGCACTAGATGTCACTGTGGAACCATTTCAGGGCTACAAAGAAAAATTTCCCTGACACCATTAGTTTCTTGGAATTATAACCCATATTTGAGGAATATGAGGTTGACGAAAGAAGTAGCCTTAGATCTGATTCCCACACTGAAAAGGCAACTTTATGAACGTTTCACAGTAATTCTATCAACCTTTTCACCTGTGATTCACAGACTGGAAAAAAGGAAGAAAGAGATTGACTACAATGGCATGGGGAAAACTACTGGCACCAAATGGGGACCTCTTTCACACCATTGGTTTGCTATGTGGAGCATCACCCACAAAATTGTTTTTTGGAGTACATGTGATCATCATTACATTTCAGGATGGAATCTGTTGAGTGTTCATCATGTTCAGAGCATATTCATGGGCCTAACAGAGGAATATCAGAGAGCAACTTTTGTCTTTAATCACTTCATTCTTATACATTTTTACCCATGGTAACTAATGTGCCTATATTAAGGCTGTAAAGAATTAGAATATCCCACATTATTTTTGCTTAACGTTAAAAAGGTAACAGTACAGTTTTATGAATTAAAAATACATTTTGTTTTGTTTTTCAGACTCAGAAAATTTGATGCAACTACTTTTGTGCAGAAAACAAGGAATTTTCCCCAGGAGATTCCACATAGTGGAATTAATATTTTTAGAAAATGACAAAGAGGTCAATATATTCCAACTGAAGAAAATAATTGTTTTAGCATATGCAGTTCTATACACTAAAACTGGCCTACTACAATTCTCACAAAGTGGGGAAGTGCAATAGTTCATTACTGTCTTCATATGTAGCATATAATTCTGCATAATTTAAGAGGCAAATATCATAAACATCATTACTGCAACTATCTTCCTGAACTTAGGAAAATATAGTTATTTAAAACCTCTGTATCTCTTTCTTAGCTTAAGCATTTCAGTCAGAACAACACAGCTAATATCAAACAAACCAAGGTGCACTAAAACATTGCAATTATGCCACTGCATGGATAGTTTAGGTACTGACACAAAATTCGTAAGAACTTTTTTTTTCTATTTTGGTATAAAATTGCAGGCAGCAAGCACAAAGGAAAATTACAAGCACTTGTGGCAAAGAAGGGTAGGGGATCCAGCCCAAATCATGAAAGGGCCCTTTGAGGAGTAAAAACTGTAAAGCATTAGGAAGGGAAATAAACTCTTCATGCACCTTATGTTAGTTGGCATTCCCAAATATCATGTGTTAGACAGGATGCTGGATACCTATGTTTCCGAGAGGTGTACATCCTGAAGAGCTTCTGTTTATTACTATAAAGCTTACTAGGAGTGAGGGGAAATAGAGGATCATATTACTAAGCATTATATAAGGAAAGGGTTAGGTTTTCCACGTAAGCCAAGAGAGGCCTCTACCAATTTTCTACAATGGTTCACTCATATAAAACAGAAAGCCAATTGTTAAAATTGAGGTTTTCCTTGACAAACAGAAGTCAACTGAGACTATGATAACCTTTATCTGGAAAAGAGAGTCAAAGCACTGGCCTTTCCCTTACATTTATCTTAGACAAAATCCCTGCAATTTGTAATAGGAGCTTCTGGAGTACAACATCAGGATAAAAAAGTATTACTTTATTGTAAGTGGATGGTGAAAGCCTACTTCACTAAAATTCATTTCTCTACTGTAGATCTTGAATTACAACCTCAGCATTAATCTTAAATGTGATATATCATACTAGATTCCTGTGAAGAATTAATTTTACCCAGGATGTTTAGAAATAGGACATAAAATACAAGAAATATACAGAAATTTGGTTTCATCGAAAGAAGTTTTAAACCTGTTCTCTCAGTCCTATTTTTCAAATAAACAACTAAGTGGAGGAAAGCTAAAACATTTTTTGTTATGGACATCACCGTGGACATCTGAACAAGCTGTTCATGTTTCAGTTTAATGAAAGTGACTTTTGTTCATACTGTGCATTGTTTGACTATGACAAACTTCTCAAGACATAGCTGCTATTGTAACGGGTGTATTAAAAGCAAGCTGCTGTGTGTAAAAGGTCTTCCCATGAGAATGTTCCTTCCGCATGATTTTCCTCTATACTACAAGAAGCCAACATCAGCAGGAATGCCAAAGGGTGACATGGGTATGTATCACACGCAAGGGACTTAAAGTTTAATCCTAAGTCTAAGGCCACTGATTTCAATGTGCTCAGAATGGAGTAACTCTTCTTAGGATTGCACTGTCAGTCACATGGACTGCTGATATACAGGAAAGAAATCTGCAGCTGCCCTGCAAACCCCCTATGCATCCCAATGGCTGCCGTTTTGCCAGAGTAAGCCCATGCCAGCAAAAGTGGGTGCTACTGGGCCAAAAGGCCACAGGAAGCTGACTAAAGTCAACTCCACTCCTGGGAATGCCCAGAGGAGTGCCAGCATTGAGGTTTCCACTGGGCGTTGTGCTGCCGCTTGCCTCCTCTATGCCAGCTGAAGTGCCCCTGTGTTGGCATCCATTTCTGTTTTGCCAGAGCAAGTGAAACTGATGCTGGCACATGGGTCACGCGGCTTCAAGTGTGGCTTTGCACCCCCTCCCCCTTTGGATTGTACTTTAAGTCACGAGCCACTGTATGATGGACCTGTTGAGAAAAGCAGCTTTGTCCATTGTAATTGAAAAAGTAAAGAGAGAGTGTATTTAAATAATTAAATCATCTACATTAGATATTGATCTCCTCAATGAAATTAGAAAAAAGGACAATATAAATAAAAATACAGCCTTTAATAGATTCCTTGTCCTTTTGGAGGTTTCAACTGCTTGGCTGGTTAATGTAAATTTCACATTTTAAATAAACAATGAACAACCCAGCCTTAGCATAAAAATAGTACAAAAACAGTCTTCATAATCTACTTTTTGGGCTAGAAATAGGTTGTAAATTTTTTAAAGAGATTAATCTTAGTTAAAAGTCTGGTTAAAAAGATGTATTTTGGCAGAGCACCTAAAGGAGAGTATGACAGACATCAGCCAAACTTCACCTCTGCAGGCTGGGACACAGAAAGCAAGACTGGTGTAAAAGATCTTAATTGGTGGAATGGAGACAGGTAGAACAACTAACAAATATGGTCTCCTGCTTTTCACAAACACAAGTTAGTTTTGTTCAGCATATCAAATATTTGATTTCATTCTGAGTACTAAATTAAATTTCCCATTTATACTCACTATGCAGCTTTGGGTAAATGATAGTTCCTGGACTAACCCCACAAGATTGTTGTAAGTATAAATGAGAAAATAAGTGTGAGGAATTTACATGCTGAAATGCTCTTTACAAGAGATAAATAATATTAAAGTCCAATATACTGATTTTAAAAAGAGTGTTTAAAAAGTTTGAAATTGAATTTGGAGTATAGCCTGAAGCTGCACTGGTTTTAAACAATGACAAATCATGCAAATTAGGCAAGACTAGTGGATGCAGCATAAGTGTTAAGTTAGACTATCACGTATGAAAAACAGCAATTTATACGGATGTTAGAAGGAAGAGGCGAAACTCCAGTTCCAAACTCATTTTCAGCCCCATCAAACAGGCTGGCCACCCACCTGTGGCATTGCAGCCTCACTGGCCTTCAGCTCCCAAGAAGGCTTCCTGATGGCGTGTGGAGGCTACCAACACAAAAAAGCCTGCTCACCACCAGAAACCCCCCTTGGGCTTAATAGACTTCTGCTCTTCAAAAGGTGGCATAAGTCCACAACCCCGACCACCAGTGCAGCAGGGGCGATGGCTAGCTGGGAGCCAACTAGTGTCACTTCTCCCCTGTCCACGCCCTGGACTACCCCCACTAAACTGGCGGCGGGGAGCACAGGAACACTGGTGTGGCTCTAAGTGCCGTATCCACTGCCGGGCAGATCTGCTGTGGCTTCCCACCAGCAAATCCACCCCTTTGCTAGTGCAAGTGCCCCAGGGAGGGAAATTCCACCATTGTGGCCTCACACTGCTCCCAACAGCAGATTCCCCCCTCCTTTGGATGGGGCTGTAACTGTAATACAGGGTACTGATAGGATTCCTATTGCTGGAGATGGAACAACTGGAAGGTTTTTTTTTCTTTTTTTTGAGCAAGCCATGTTATCCTGCTATATCATCTACCTTCTGGCTTTTCTTCTGCTTCACTTCACTGCAGTCCCTTAGAGCCTCTATTTTCCCTGCCATACCACTGGAAGACTTGTTTTTGTTTTGTTTTGTTTTGATAATTGTAACATCAGTATGCTTATAAAGTTTTATTGCCAATATGCTGCAATTTAAATCTGCTGGAGATGGGCTGGACTTAAGCAAGTGTGATATCAAATTGGCCACTAGCAGAAGAAAAATACATGCAGAACTGAAAAAAATCCTGAAGAAACATGAATGAGTGAGAAAAGTGAGAAAAAAGAGAATGAGAAAAAGGCCCAGGTCCATAAGTGTTGCTAAGCTATAAAACCATAACGCTTCTGGTGATTCCTAGAGCTACCCTACATCACAACTCGGTTTCCTCTGGTGACAAAATAGCTGGAAAGACAGTGCTGGCATTTTTTTTCTCCAGCTGCCACTTGGACTGTTGATGGACTGAAAGGGCAGCTGCTATGAGGTCTCCTGCCCTAGAGGGAGTCCTAGCAACCCTATGGCAGAGGCAGAGCAAGGGGAAACTGTGCTCGGGGCACGCATTTGCCCACCCCAGAATGCCCCTGCCATGTCCCCCCCACGCCTCCTCTGTGGCTCCACCCGGGGCATTGTGCCCCCCACCCTGTGGGCACTATGCCACTGCCCTAAGGTCTCCTTTATTGGCTAACTCATGTAAGAGGGATGGAGTGACTTGGCTCCCTCCTTCCCTGCAGCCTTCTGCCCCTTCATGAGGGTCCTGAAACCCTGGGAATAATGTTTCCCAGAGATGGAAATACCTGCTTCCTGGAGAAAAGAACTAGTATCCAATTCAATGGGTGTTCTCTTTTTTGAGCTGTCATGTCACAGCTGACTTATGATGACCCTATAAGGTTTTCAAGGCAGGAGAGTTTGCAGATGGTTTGGCACTCCCTGCCTCTATGTTTCAGCACTGGTGTTCCTTGGAGGTTGCCCATCCAAATACTCACTATGGTCAATCCTGCTTAGCTTCTGAGATCTCATTAGATCAGGGGTCTGCAACCTGCAGCTCTCCAGATGTTCATGGACTACAATTCCCATCAGCCCCTGCCACCATGGCCAATTGGAGAGCCGCAGGTTGCAGACCCCCTGCGTTAGATCAAGCTAGCCTGACGCTATCCAGGTCAGAACTCTCTTATCATTCCAAGGGTAATTGTGTGCTTAAAATGAAGGTACTGTAGGGTTGCCAACTCATGGTTGGGAAATCCTTAGAAATTTAAGGATGGAGCCTGGGGAGGGTGAGAACCTAAGATGGATATAATGCCAAAGAAGTCACCCTTCAAAGCAGACATTTTCTCCAGGTAAGTTGATGTCTGTCCTCTGGAGTTCAGTTGTAATCTGGGGAGATCTCCAGGCTCCACTGACAGAATGGCAACCCTCTTTAGCCAAAATGAGACAGTATGACTGTTCTTTCTAAGGAATTCGGTTTCAGGTAAGGGATGGTATGATAGTCATAATATACTTCCTCTGCGAGTTTAGATAGGAATCAATGTACAAAGCATAGAATGCACATGTATCATAGAGGAAGGCACAAGTTAATCATGTGCTAGAAAAATAGAAACTATAAGATGAAGATTTAACCAAGATGAAGATTTAACCTATTTTCAGTCAACCACGATTCAGTCAGCTACAGTCTCAATGATTTCAAAGTTCTTATATACCACTGAAATGTAAGGATATTATAAAGTTGTAACAACTCTTGTCTGTAGCTATGCTTTGGATGGCTAATTCTTAGTTTAGATTATAATTCAATTCCCACAGTTGCCTTCTAAGTAGGAAGAATTCTGTTCTTTTTTTCATTTTCATTGAAGTAGTTATAGTTACCTGGTTTCTGAGGAGCAAACGAAGGGTTATCAAATCATCTCAGAAATGTATATTAAAAACACTAAAACTAGCACATCAATGGGAGAGAGACTGTACTATGAGTTCTTTCAAACAATCTTACTTTTCCTAGACCCCCATATCTGTCCTTTCCAGTACAGAAAATGTAATTTGGGGTAGGATGTGGTTGTGGAAACAAATGTAGAAAAATAACAGAATAGTTATTGTAGCAGTGGAATCAAGTATCATATTCTTGGTGGTGATAGAAAGCAGTGGCGTATCTGTCCAGGGACAAGGGGTACCCCTTGTCCTCAGGTGCCACTAATCTGGTCACGTGGGGGGTGCAAAATTAGCCCCCCAAGTGACTAGGTCCGGTGCAAAGACAACGAGGCAGCAGGAAGTCCTGCTGCTTTGTTGTCTTCAGGTTTCCTCGGCACTGCCCAAGTTGTCATTGACATGGGTGAGGTAAAGGACACTCGAGGACTCCACCCCATCCCCCGGCCCTCCCCCGGGAGCCTGGCTTTTGCCCTCCCCTTTGGGAGCTTGGGGGCATGGCCCTACCCTGGGTGCGGGGAGGGGGGCATTGCCACACACCCCTGAGCTCTGCCTCCAGCCTCAGTGCTTATAAAAGTACCTCTCAGAGGATGGCAGTCTCTTCTGCTCTCCCCAGAGGGGAGGGCAGAAGCTGGGCTGCCAGCTGCCAGGCTCTGGGAGCCTGGGGGAGGGGAGGTGCAGCTAGAGGGAGGGGGGTGGAGCCCTGCCCCCTGGCACAGTGTGGGGGATGCCTGGAGACAATTTGTCTCTTGCTGCCATTTCCCCCGATACGCCTCTGATAGAAAGTGCCATCAAAACAAAGCTGACTTATGACAACCCTATACGGTTGTGAGGAACAAGACATTCAGAGACGGTCTGCCATTGCCTGCCTCTGTGTCAGTACTGTGGAATTTCTGGGAGGTCTCCAACCCAAAACTAGCCAGGGCCAACTCTGTTGAGCTTTCAAGATTGGGCTAGTCTGAGTTATCCAGGTTTTAGGCTGCTTTAAAAGAATTTTCACCTGCAATATTACAGTTTCCATTAACACTGATTAGCAAGTATGTCATATCTGTAATATCTGTGCCCTTTCCAAATCTAACAAGACACTCTCTAAATGTAATTAGCATATATTGAACTAGATACTGATCTTATTTTTGAACATAAAAGCATACCTTATTTTAAAAAGGGGGCCAGAATTCATGGTGATACATTTTTAAAAAGATGGCATTCTGTAATTTGGGGACAGCACATCCAGGAATTTCAATTTATGAACTCTGTAATACATGTGGGAAGACCAGTTCATTTATCTCATGAATAAAATGTTAATTTAAACATCTCAGTTGCCTGTAATGAGGAAGAATAAGCCTTGAAAGCTGCATCTCGTGTTCAACTGGCTGCCGTTTTATTTATCATAAGAAAAGACTTCAATAGCCAAAGGCTTAATCAAATCCTTATATAAGTAACTACCAGTATTTAGTGGTAGGCTACAAGTTGTTTTAGAATGCAATGTATAAATGATATTGAATAGAATTCTGTTTCCCTGACAATAAGAATTTTATACAAATCAGAATCCCAATGATTTTTCCCCTTTCCTGTAATTGTACTAAGCGTGACCTTTATTCATGCAGCACTGTGTGAGTATATTTTGATCCTGCACTACCAAATACGAACACATATTTCCAAATAATATTTTAGTGTTGTTTTTTAAAAATGAAACAAACATCACAAACCTGCTGGATGCGTCCCCTTGTTCTTTCCTTCAGATGTCAAAGAATGGGAGAAGGGGATGTGGAGGAAAAGAAATTTGTTATGCTAGCCGTCATCATCACATGGTTACAAAGTTAGATCAATATTAAATTACGGATGGATGTGTTAATTAAATTAATATGATTAATCATTAATATTCTATGAAGCAAATACAAAACATTCAAGCGGAAACTGATAATTACTGTGATATTAGGAAAAAAAAAAACCAAATGGTATCTCAAATGTTCAAGATGCTTAGTACATACCACCACAGAGTAAGTTGGCAAAGCATTCATTTAAGCAAAATGCAGTGCTTAAACAGATAACAGAAAGCTGTAGGCTTGTTATTAGATCAGTGTATAAAAAATAATGAATAAGGTTTGATTTGATTTTTAGGACTAGAATTTTCACATCAAAAGTTTGATGCCACATAATTTTACATAGTTTAAAACAGCATTATAATTTCTTTTCAATAGACTGTGGTTGTTTACATAACCAAAATAATTTATGAATAAAATATACTGAAGTATAAATGTCTGTTTGGGAAGACAACAATATAAATAAATGAATTTTTATACAATAAATCATGTTTACAATAAAATACTTGTTATCTTGGAGTTTGACATTTGCTCGCAGCAAAGTGCCATTATGAACTTGTTTGGGTCACCTTTTGAAATGTACTAGTCAGCTTTTGGTATCTGCCGAAATAGAGGGATGCTGATTGGAAAGAATGAGGTTTTGGAGAGACCTGTGCTGCCCATCTTTTATCACTATTAGTCACAGTTACTTAGGAGTTTTGTTAGATCCAGCTCTTTTTCTTGACAAAAACAGTTAAACAGGGTGGTAGAAGGGCCTTTTTTCAGTTTCCTAGAAGTTATCTCCCTTTTTAGACGATGGGCGATTCCTCACGGGTGATTTTGTGTGATATTCACGTGATCAATCACGCTTTTAATAAGAACTCCCCACCGCTCAAGTGCCAAACACAGATTCATCAAGATTCTGGTGCACGTTCCCCCCCTCATCACACGTTTTTTCAGAACCTGGATTGAAGTGCACCTTTTAGCCAATCAAGCGCCAAAGCTGTTTCGGTAGAGAGAAATGGGACAGATGTGTCTTACTGTTCCTGCCCTTGGAGCCTTCCAGCCAATCAGAGTGCAATGGGCTGTGCGCCAAGCGTGCACAGCTTTTTTTTTTTGCTGGGTGCTGGGCGTAATAACGTTGCTACGAGACGATTTGTAAAATTGTTCATATGGGCCTACTTAGCAACATAAAAACAAAAATAAGAATACGCATTTTCAATCAGGGGCAGAGTAATGTTCCTGCTCTGACCCAATAGCCAATCAAATTCCACCAACACAGCTACGTAGTGATGTAGTTATGTAGATGCGCATGAAAAAACAAAGCAAAAATAGGTCTCACCCCAATGCGACAGCCAATCAGAATGAGGAACAACACACCCACTGAGCAGATCACGTGTTCGTGGGGAGTGTTACAATGCTTGAATCCTTAATAAACATCAAAGTCTTCAGTGGAGTGGGGAGGGAGAATGTGTGATGAAAAGGTACTGTTTCTTTTGAAACCTGGATGTATCCGCCTTTAATTTCTCAGTCGGGACTCGCCCATAGTGAGATAGACCTACTAATCCAATTTGCACTACTGTAATGCCCTGTACATAGGACTGCCCATGAAGACAATGTAGAAGCTTCTGTTGGTGCAGAATGTATATCAAGATTGCTGCCTGATTAAGCATTCCATGTGTTACCCCAAGTTTATGATCACTGTACTGGCTTACAACTTGCTTCTGTGTTCAACTCAAGATGGTGGTCATCCACTTAGGGAAGTTCCAGTCACTAGACCAGGGATTATTATCTGTACTGGCTTACAATTTGCTTCTGTGTTCAACTCAAGATGGTGGTCATCCACTTAGGGAAGTTCCAGTCACTAGACCAGGGATTATTATCTGTACCTTCGCTTAGAGAAATAACAACTGTATCTGCATTGGCTTAATCCTTCTTGGCAAATGTTCCTGTTCTAGGAACTGTCTTCCTGAGGATACAAGAAAGGTGACAGTCTTGCGAAGGTGTAAGCAGAGCTCTTAGAAAATACTTGCAGTGGCTTGTATTTTCTGTCTTTTCCAAAGCAATTGACAACAGGGGCTGAAAGTGCTATGGAAATGGGGCGACCATGGTGCCAGAACATTTGCACTGATGCAGGGGCCTCCTTTGGGGGCACATTAGGGTCACCCCTCCCTTCACCCTTTGCCTAGCCCTGGCCGTTCCCTGATCCTGGGCTGCCTCTGCATTTAGCTTCTCCCCTGTTCTTCCATGTCCCTGCTGTCTGTTATTTGTCAATAAAGATCCCTGTCCCACCCGCTCTATGCGGGTGCTCCTGAGCCACACCCCCTTTCCTCATCTCTGCCTTTTTTTGGTTCTTTTCTGGTGCTTGGCGTGGTGCAGTGGCCCTCTTAGGAGACATCCCTGGGTATGGCACAGTTCCCTCCCCCTGGATTGCACTGCTCAACTAAATTGTATTTCTGTACCTATGCACAGATAACTGGCCCGCTCATCTCAGATGAATACCTTGCTTCCGTGTACTGATTTATATTAATAGTAATGACCATCTTTTGTTGACAATAGTATCCTCCCCCATGCAGAAGTGTTCTGATATTTTCTGTGAGAAGTAATATTGTTTTTTGCAGCACAACCCCCACCCCCCAAAATTTCTAAGCATGAAAACCTCCAGCTCAGAATCTATTCATTTTTTAGCCTTTCCTGTTTTTTTAGCCTTTCCATGTGGGTAGGTGACATTTTAAAAAAAATATGGCAATGGTTATGATGTATTAAAAATTAGAATGTTTCACTTCTGGCAAATTGCTCAGGTTACCAGGCAAGAAATCACTCACTCTATCCCTCTATCTATCCCTCTATCTATCCCTCTATCTATCCCCCTATCCCTCCCTCCCTCCCTCCCTCCCTCCCTCTCTCTCTCTCTCTCTCTATCCATCTATCTATCACTCTATCCTACCCACCCTAGACAGAGCTAGGATTACAGCAGCTAACATACATATTAAAATCACAATAAATATATAATTTTCATAAACGTAATTTAAAACAAGCACTTTCTCCAGTTGGCAGTAAATCAACATTGGCCTTAAAACTCATACTAGCACCTAAGGGGGAAATTATCAGAGCCAGCATGTCTCTACAAATCTTGTATGGCTTTAATTGTAAGCCTGGTGGAACACTTTGGTCTTTACATACTCTCTGGAACTGATGTCCTGGAGAGCTTTGATGTCTTCCAGCAAGGCAGGTACCATGTAGGAGCCAGGGCCAAAAAAGCCCTGGCTGTAGTAGAAGTCAGCCATATGTCTCTGGGGCCAGGGACCACTAATCGGCTACTATTGGAGGAACGTAGGTTCCTTGGCGGGCAGTATGAGGAGATGCGGTCCAGAAGATAAAAGTGGTCCCAGACCACTCAAGGCCTTAAAGGTTAACACCAAAACATTGAAAATGATCTGGAACTCAACTGGTAACCAGTGCAGGCAGTGAGGATAGATCTTACATGTCCCTTCACCAATGTTCTGAGTACTCCCGCCACCACAATCTGGACCAATTGCAGTTTCTGGAGAAGTCTCAGGGGTAGGCCAACGTAGAGCAAGTTACAGTAATCTAGCCTGGAGGTGACCGACACATGGATCACTGTGGCTTGGTCTGAGAAAGACAAATAAGGGCCAACTGGCTAGCCTGGTAGGGTTGGAAGAAAGTCAGTGTGGTTGTATGTGTGACCTGGGCCTCCATAGACAAGGAGGACTCCAGGATCACACCCAGGCTTTCTGCAGAGGAGGCAAGTGTTAAAGTTTCACCATCTAAATTTGGCAGTTGGAACCCCTGTTCTAGTATACCTCATCCCTGCTACTGTGGGGCAGCTATATAGAACAGTTCTTGATGTCTTGATGTCCTACTTTAATATGTATTTCTTTCCAATTTTATTGTTGACATAACCTGTACAAGCAAGCCTAACTTATTATATGCATTTTAAATTGAAATTTGATTATACTTAATGTGAAATTTTGATAAAATCCTGTGGGATCTGCTCAACTAGGGCAATGAGCTTGTTTACTTTGATCAAATTCTGCTCTCAGATGTGTAGGGGCTGCCTCTTTGTTGAGGATACATGTTTACAGTTAAGTATATCTGAAGTGATATTAGGGACCGAAAACAAGCATTATTTAGAATATTTTGTTTTGCTGGCTGGATTTCCAAGTGTTCTGCTTCTTTACTTCAGAGCAGTCATAGAAAGTTACTAATTTGACTGGAGAAACAGAACTGATATATGTGTGTGTGTGTGTATTTGACCCCCCCCCCCCCCCCCGGATGTTGTTTACTTGTGGAAAAAAATAGGTACTTGTAGGATGCCTATAAGTTTTTCCTCAGAGTGGGACAGTAGCAAATTTGGTGTAGGCAGGTGGAGAGATTTCAATTGGGAAATCACAGGGAGAAATATTAATCCTCCCCCAGCACAACTGCTCTAATAAAGAGGAATGCCGCCATTACTACTTTTAAATTAAAAAGAATGGGAAATCCAAACATAGTCTCCTGTCTTGGCTGTTTTCCTAAAATATATGCATTTTCAATAGCATAATCGTTTCACTACAACATCCCCTCTCACTGAAAAGGGATGTTTTTCCATGAATCATATCGGTACAACATCGCTAATGAGAATAAAGTGTTGTCCCTGCATGATGTTTATTGCTAGCATTTGCTTACTCAGGTTTCTTTCATGAAGAGAAATACATATGGCTCCAACTGACGATAAGGACAACAAGCTTCTATAGAAAATAGATTTCTGTATTGAGAACTAAAAGCACCAGTAACTTGTTTGTAGTGAATTAACCAACTGTTTGTGTTTTCTAATCTCAGGGCCCTATGTCTTTTCTGGTCTTAAGGCCATTGTTAATAAAATTATTTTAGTCCATTGATCTGAGTGTTCAAAGTACTAATTTATACAGCCAAGGATTCTTAAGTTCCAAGATTGAGGGAAACTTTTTATTCTCTCCATAAGCATTATTAGTATGAATTATGAAACAAAGATCCAATGAAATCAGCAGGTGTAAGCTTCTATAAATGTACAATGACTGTGCTCCAAACCGTGTGAAATAGAATGAATTAGCATTAATTGAGTCAAACAGGTGATATTTTGCCTAGATGGTATTAGAAGATGAATTTTTGGCAGGTTTTTGAGGTCTTGGTGGGGGGGGGGGACATTTTATGTCTTTACTGTTACATTGTCTGAGAAGCACAGAACCTAGGAATTATATTGGTCCTATGTTTGAATGAGTATAATAATGAAGGGAATTAAATGGAAACAGGCAGGGGCTGGAGAAAAAGAGAGAAAGAAAGCAACAGAACAAGACACACCAAACACTGATTTTAATAAGTTCAAACAGACATTGAGAACAGCACCAGCTGCCAATTTTTTTTACCTACTTTGTAGGGCTACAGGTATGCAAGGCCTTCAAATGAGGCTTCCAGGTAGCAATGGAAACCGATTTCTCATCAGCCGCATAACTACGCCATACACACTACGTGCAGGATATATGATAAAGAAAAAAGGCAAGAGGGAGCAGGGGATAAAACAAAAATGGAAAAGCATATTAGTAACCCAATACAAGTCATGGCTTTTTGTATCATTCATAGCACTGATACATGCCTGAGGGATGGAAGGATACTTTCATAATATCGCCAGGTGGCTGTCAGGTTTGTTCGTCTGGAATCAGTAGAATAAAACCGCCAAGCTGCCTGGTGTAAGAAAACAACAGAAAGCACAAAGGAACCAACAATATATGAAATGAAAGGAGCACTAATACTACTGTGGAAAATTTGGATTTTGTTCTAGGTGGAAGCAATACATGTTATGCTGGTTCAAATATTTAGTTCAATAAGTGTTATGCCAGCAATGAACAATGAAGATTGGGTTGTATTAAACTAAAAATTAAACTAATTTGAAAATAAACTGGGTTATCATATATCATTTATGGGGAGCAGGTTACTCATTAATATGAAGTAACACAACTGTGATGACTTTAAGGAAGCATTTTGCCATTCTGTCATTGATGCATGCAACTGGCTCTAGGTGTTTCTGTTCATGTACGCAATACATGTGTGGGGAGAAAATTTGAACTGGGGACTTCTCTCTGCTTGCTCTTAATCATCACAGTATACCGATTAGCATATTATAGAATCCACAATAATAAGTAATAGCATGAACATTCCATTCTCACATCTATCATGAGTTTGGCTAATCCTACAGTTCTACAATATAAAGCAAGACCCAAGTTCAGAAACCCTCCCCTGCTGTTTCATCAGTGGATGTCTTATGCAGTTGTATTAAGATAAGCACTAATGAATATTAATGAGTGCTCTAATGATCCTTCCATATGACCGTGCCTGTTACAGTTAAAAACCTCTTAGGGAACTTTCTCTTTGCATTCATCTACCAAGAATCCTGAGCTATAGTCACTCTAGTGGGTAACTCTAGTGTGCATACTCTACTTTTTACATATTCTAGGATGTCTGCATTATGTACAGTACATGTACCTCCTGGCTTCTAGTTGGAAGTACTAATTACAAATTAGTGGAGACAAAGTGAATTTGTGTCCTTTATTCTTATATCTGGCTATCAAACGATGATTAAAAAAACTCCTCTGCACACGGGTACAACTACACCTAGAATAAAGTCTTCTTCATATGCAAGGGAACTGCCAGCTTTGCAGAAAAATCTGTTTTTAGGGGTAAATGGGTTTCAAGAGCAATGTCTGAGTATGCTCAGATATAATAAAAAATCTTACTTTGGGCTGCCATAGCCACTTAAAATGGTGACTGTTATGGGAGCAATCTGGCCACAACTAGAAGGAGAGGAGTGCTGCAGAAGAGGAACTTTGATAGGGGATGAAAGAAGAGATTACCTGGGGTGGAGGAGTGGAAAAGCAGAAGCCACGAAAACCAGACAAGAAGGAAGTAGATCAAGAGACAGTAGAAAGAGAGGGAGAAAAATAGGAGTTTAAGACTTTGGGGGATATGGAGGCAGGGGCAGGGCTCGACAGTGGGCACCCGTGACACCTGCCTGGGCCACCCGCCGCTGCCAAGCCCCACCCCTGCCCCCTATGCAGGCCAGCTTTTGGCCGCCCCAGGCCCTGCTGGCCTGCATGGAGGCTGGGGGTGGCGCTTGGCCTATACGAAGGCCAGAGGTGGGGCTCAGGGGTGGGTGGCCCTGCCTCCTGCATGCCTCCAGCCTCCATGCAGGCCAGCAGGGCCTGGGGAGGCCAAAAGCTGGCCTTCATGGAAACCGGGGGGACAGGGCTTGGCCTGCATGGAGGCCTGGGGGCAGGGCTCAGGGGTGGGCACGCCTTGGAGCATGTGGTACACAGGGACGCTTGGAGAATGGGATGTCTCTGGGCACCATTTTCCCTGGATCAGAGCAAGAAAAAAAGAGTTGGGCAAGTGTGAGGGGAAACGCGTGAGACAGCAGCAGGGGGACAGAAGAGCCAGTGTGAAAATGCCACAAGGGGAGTGGGATTACCTATTCCCACAAGTCTTCTGGGAGGAGTTTACCCTTGTAGATTTTTAGAGAACAATATATGTTTCTTCTTTGAATTAATGCTAGTAATCTAAAAAAGATTCTTAAAATGGTCCAAGTTTGTACACTGCAACTGTCAATGTTAAGCTTGTTCAGTGGCCCTGTGACGGTTTGTTCTGCCATGCTTGCTTTTTTCCCAGCTATCATTCTGTTTTGTGAGTGGGGATACTCTGACTGCTCAATTCTTCCCTTCAAGACAAGCATAAATGACAAGTTGGGGAGTATGCACATGCTCTTCCATGTGTCACATGAACCCAGGTTAATGGGTTACTCACTAGCGTGACTATAGCTCAGGATACATTTTGCAGTTGAACAAGAGTATAATCCAGAATAATTCTGGAATACTGCTGCTAGAACACTTTAGAGAAGATTTGATTTAGTTTTCCTATCCATAAAAGAGGGAAGCATAATAAAAACCATGAGAATAATTTTGGGTCCATATAAATATATATAGAATAGAGCTCTTCGGGCAACATACAGGATGTTCATATTTTAACCACATGTACAAAGTCTAGAGAATTGCACAGATAACATTTCATTCACATTAACATGGTCTAATCGACTGCACTGAAATAAAAGGTAATTAAACAATTTAAAATTTCAAACAAGTTAGCAGTCTGATTTACTTTGATTCCTTCTACACATTGGTGTCACCATTATTTTTCATCCTTCAAGCTGTTGTATTCAATTGTATTAAAAACATTCTTTGGACATAGCTCTCTTCATTTGACATGGAAATATTAGCCTTGACACACTGTCAGAGTTCTATTGCTAAAAATTAATTGAATGTGGGCGAGTATGTTATGCTGTCATTTCTGTCATTTTTTGTATGAGTTTTGTGTTTTTTTTTAGAAAACTGTATTGTAAAGTGTGCCATACAAATATCCTGCAATCTATAGTCATCTAGTTCTTTTGGAATGATTACTTGCTGAAAGTATATCAATGCATCAACCAAACACTGGAGTACTGAGCAGAAAACTGATCAAACATGGTCTTCATTATTACTATGAATGCAGAGGCATGTCTGTTGGCAATGGAGCTTGTGGGAGGTTCTGGGCATTAGCTTCTGTCTTTTCCTCTACCTCTTTGTCCCACTCATGCTCCAGAGCAAATCAGAGTACTAGAGTACTGTCTCATTGCTGCCTTTTTTGTTCTTTTCTTCATATATGTGCTATAATGGTTTTAAGTTACTATAGCACTATAATGCCGTGGCAATTACCTATTTTTTAACAAAAACCCTCAAAAAACCTTTGATGGTACAGCAGGGGAAAAAACATTAGGAAAGTGGTATCTGAGAGGGGCTGACAAAAGAACAGAGCTGATATGGGCAGGGTTTTTGCAGCAGGAAAATACATATGTATTGTTGAAGGCTTTCACATCCGGAATCACTGGGGTATAGTGTGGTTTCCAGGTTGTATGGCTGTGTTCTAATAGCATTTTCTCCTGACGTTTCGCCTGCATCTGTGGCTGGCATCCTCAGAGGATCTGATGGTAGATCCTCTGAAGATCCTACCATCAGATCCTCTGAAGTTGCCCGCCACAGATGCAGGCGAAACATCAGGAGAAAATGCTACTAGAACATGACCATACAGCCCAGAAATCACACAACACCCCAAAATACATATGATTTCTTCCAGATTATATATCAGCATACTTGGACTGTGTTATTTCAAATACGATCACAGTAAAACTAGTTTGGGAAAGATCATATTAAGGATGAGGAAAACTGTGCAACGGGACAATTGCAAAATGACATTGTGTGGAAGGTTTGAAAAGTGTTCCTGTTGGGAAGGAAAATCACCACATGGAAGCAGGAAAATACGTGTAATTCAGTTCTGTTGAAATCAATAGAGGTTTTTAATACTTATGTTAGTTGGAATATACCCAAAGGCCACAATCCAATAAAACACATCTAGATTTTGGGCCACAAGTACTTTGTGAAAAAAATAGAAATTACATAAGTCAATTGTATAGTGATAAGGTAGGAACACAATGGAAAAAAACCCAGTCCCCAATAGCTGAATGGCATAAGTTCAACTTTTTAAAATAATGGGACATGTGTTTATTTAGAACATTTTTATTCAGTCCTTCCTCTAAGGAGATTACAGTTGAATACATTGGTTTGTATCATTGTTGGATACATTTTATGGTCACAACAACCCTGTGAGATAGATTAGGCTGAGAGTGACTATCCCTTGAATCATAAACAAGTTTGAGTAAAAAAAGAGGTAGATGCATAATGAAATTAAAGTGGTAAGCTGCCACCTAAACATCACATTCTTAGCCCCATGGAATATTAGATAATATTTGGCCAGTTGACTAGCATGCCAACCATTGTATTTCCTGAACATGCTGTATCATGAAAAATCTTGCAAATTATTTCTATATTCCCCTTAATCTCTACATGACAGAAGTTGTAAAAATTCCCTAAAGTTATTTTTTGGTTTACTACTTACTTGAATTAAACTGGCAGCAGGATTCCTTCTTTTCTCAAAATGTTTCTGACGATGCTGTTCTTGTACTTTTAATGCAAATCCTGACCCAAGAATGCCCTGAAAGAACAGGGTGGCAGATGGTCATGGGTCAGGACAATCATTTTGGTAAAGGCTAAAAATACTGAGTTCCAGAATTATGACAAAAATGTAGTTTCATCTGTGACTATAAGTAATACAGTAAGTATAATTATATGGGAAATATAATTTTGCAGTTATTTACATGTAATGACACACTGATACAATTTGAAGAGAAACAATCACATTTAAGGGTCAAAGAAGAAATGGCCCATGCTGACTCCTGTGGTTTTGTTTCCTATGAAGCATGGATAAGAACATAAGAACTAGCCTGCTGGATCAGACCAGAGTCCATCTAGTCCAGCATTCTGCTACTCGCAGTGGCCCACCAGGTGCCTTTGGGAGCTCACATGCAGGATGTGAAAGCAATGGCCTGCTGCTGCTGCTGCTCCTGAGCACCTGGTCTGCTAAGGCATTTGCAATCTGAGATCAAGGAGGATCAAGATTGGTAGCCATAGATCGACTTCTCCTCCATAAATCTGTCCAAGCCCTTTTTAAAGCTATCCAGGTTAAAGTGGCCATCACCACCTCCTGTGGCAGCATATTCCAAACAATTCAATCAACAGCCGCTATGTGAAGCAAGTGTTTCCTTTTATTAGTCCTGAATTCTTTCCCCCAGCATTTCTTTCAATGAATGCCCCTGGTTCCTAGTGTATTGTGAGAAAGAGAAGAAAAATTTCTCTCTGTCAACATTTTCTACCCCATGCACTTAATTTTATAGACTTCAATCATATCCCCCCTCAGCCGTCCTCCTCTCCAAACTAAAGAGTCCCAAATGCTGCAGCTCTCTCCTCATATAAGTAAGGAAGGCTCCAATCCTTCAATCATCCTCGTTGGGTTCTCTTCTCTGTAATCACTTTTTCTATCTCTTCGATATCCTTTTTGGAGATGTGGCGCACCAGAACTGGACACTAGTACTCCAAGTCGCGCGCTCGCTTTCACCACTGCTTTATATAAGGAGCTAAGACAATCCCGTTGCAGTTTTATTATCCCAACTCACTTTCCTAATTATCCCCAGCATAGAGTTTGCCTTTTTCACAGTTGCTGCCATGCATTGAGTTGACATTCCCATGGAACTATCAACTAAGACGCCCAAATCCCGTTTCCTGGTCTGTGACTGATAGCACTGGACCCCTGTAGCGTGTATGTGAAGTTTGGATTTTTTGCCCCTATGTGCACTTTCAATTTTTACATTTTGCTACATTGAACTGGATTTGCCATTTCCTGGGCTCCACACTCCAATGGCTTAATTTATCAAGGGTCATTGCTTTGGAGCTCTTCAGAATCCTTTGTGGTTCTCTACCCACCCTACATAATTTGGGCTATCATCTGCAAACTTGGCCACCACGCTTACCCACCCCTACTTCCAGGTCATTTTATGAATAAGTTAAAGAGCACTGGTCCCAATCCCCGGATCCTTGGGGACAATTCCACTCCCTACATCTCTCCATTGTGAGAACTTCCCATTTATACCCACCTCTTTGTTTCCTGTTCCTCAACCAGTTTTTTAATCCATAGGGAGGACTTCCTCTTATTCCTTCTTTCATTGCTGAGTTTTCTCTAACAGTTCTCTGGATGAGTGAACTTTGTCAAAAAAGCCTTTTTTTTGAAATCCAAGAGTAGACAGTGTCCACTGGATTCCCCCCTTATCCATGCATGCTCTGCTTCATTACACCCTCAAAGAACTCTAGTAAGTTTGTAAGACAGGACTTGCCTCTACAAAAGCCATGCTGAGCTTTCTTCCTCAAGCAGGTCTTGCTTTTCTACATGTTTAATAATTTCTTATCTTTAATGATAGATTCTACTAATTCTACCAGGAACAGGATGTCAAACTGACTGGCCTGTAATTTCCTGGATCCCCCCTAGACCCTTTCTTTTAAAGATTGCGTGTGACATTGGCCATCTTCCAGTCTTCAGGGATGGAGCCTGATTTCTGTGTGGGATAAGTTGCATATTAAAGTGAGAGAAGATCAGCAATTTCATAGCTTGGAGCTCTTTAAGAACTCTTTGGATGAATGCAATCTGGGCCAGGGATTTGAAGTAGCATTTAGTTTATCAATGGCTGCCAGAACTTCTTCGCTTTGTCTACCACTATCTTCGCTAGTTCTCTCTGGATTCACCTCCTAAGAAGCTTGGTTCAGGTGCAGGAATTTTCCTCACCTCCTCTTGGGTGAAGACAGATGCAAAGAATTCATTCAGCTTCTCTGCAATCTCCCTGTCATCTTTTAGCACACCTTTTGTTCCTTCATCATCTAACGGGCCTACCGCTTCCCTAGCTGGCTTCCTACTTTTGATGTACTTGAAAAACTGTTTGTTGCTAGTCTTGATGTTCGCAGCCATGCGTTCCTCATAATCCTTTTTTGCTTCCCTTACAGCTAACTTGCTTCTCTTTTGCCACCATACAATTTAAAGCACAGTCAGGCTGGACAGCAAGAGTCATACCGTAGTAAACCCTTTACCACACTCACTTCACTGAATCCTGTTTTCCCAGTCATTTTTTTTCTCATGGGGGTTTCTTCTGGTCAGAGTTTCCCACTGGGAGGAAAACAACTCTGAAAAGCCAAGCTAGCATCATAGGAATTTTCAAACCATCCAATTCTAACACAGAAGTCTACAGCAGTTTTTTAAATACCTAATTTTTTAATTGTGATTGATTTTCTTAGAGCAGTGAACAATATTATGTTTCATACATCATTGTGATGTACTAGATCATGACCTTTTGGTCCACCGCCTCACCAATATCTGAGTTAGGGGGTCAGCCTTGTGCTGGCTGGCCTCATTCCTCCGAGACTGGGGACAGCAGGTGTCATTGAGGGGAGAGAACTCCAGGCGTCACCCCATAACATGTGGGGTGCCACAGGGGGCAATCCTCTCCCCTATGGTTTTTAATATCTACATGCTCCCCCTGGCAAGCTTGGTCCAGAGTTTTGGGCTATATCACTTAGATCTTCACTGAAGGTACTCTTATACAGTCAGCCTATATAGAATGTTCCTGGACACAACAGGGCTAAAATAGAGTCTGACTTCAATTTTCCTCCATATATACCACATAAGATTTTTTTCCCTTTCTGTTGGTATTTGGCAAGTGCCAGTCACACAATCCAGTAATGGAGCTAATGTTGTGCATGCTAATTAGTGAGGTCAGAAGTCATGATATGGCCCGGAGTTGCTGTGGCTGGGTCACGGGGAGCGACTGGTAGACTTTTGCCTGCCTACACTGGACGGCGAGGCATTGCACTGTCAAAAGCCTGGGCATGATCCTGGACCCGGTGTTGTCCCTTGAGGCCCAGGTCGCTCAAACAGCTTGGGTTGTGTTCCATCATTTACAGCAGGCGTGGCAACTGGCCCTGTACCTATCTTCCAACCTATTTATATCTTAGGAATTTTGTGTGTGTGTGTGTTTGCTGCATCGAACCAAGTGCTTGTGAACCTATTATCCCTACAGTAAAGATTGTCAAATTTGCCTTTTACTCCTCTCTGTGGATCTTCTTCCAAGAGCTGACCTTCGTATACCCTGGTATTAAAGATTCCCTACCCAGCCTCTAGGGGCTGTGATTCCCTACCCAGCTCTAGGGGCTGTGAACCCTCCCCTTCCTTCTTGTGATTACCCACACTGAAATGGACCTTTAATGGGGCAGGATGTTAGAAAGTGTCGCTGATGTTGAAGACAACTGTGGCTCTTAGTTTTGTTGCTGTTTGATCAAATGTTTTGTGTATTTTGTAATATATTTATTTATTTATTTATTTATTGTTTCGATTTATAAACCGCCCCATCCCCTGGGGGCTCTGGGCGGTGAACAACATTCACATATACAATTAATTAAATCGATAACAACAATATAATACTAAAAACCATTAAAAGCTACTTAAAAACAGCGGTTAGCATCATAATAGGTGCCCTATTATGGCCAATTCAATTTAGATCACCCCAGTAAAAGAAAAGGGAGGGGTCAGGTTCCTCTCTGGGAGGATAATAGGTGGTAAAGTGCAACAGATGGTATGTGCAAGAAGATGCGGGGGAAGGAGAGGAGGCGCCACTCAGCGACTGGACACTCCAAAGGCCCGGTGGAACAACTCGGTCTTACAGGCCCTGCGGAACTCATCAAGGTCCCGCAGGGCCCGGACAGCTGGAGGAAGAGTGTTCCACCAGGCTGGGGCCAGGGCCGTAAAGGTCCTGGCCCGTGTGGAGGCCAGCCGCATCATCGAGGGGCCAGGAACCACCAGTAAATTGGCCTCTGCTGATTGCAGAGGCCGAGTAGGGGCATATGGGGTAATGCGGTCTCTCAGATACAAGGGTCCCAGGCCGCGTAAGGCCTTAAAGGTTAAAACCCACACCTTGAAGATGATTCGGAATTCCACTGGAAGCCAGTGCAGCTGGCGCAGCACAGGTTGAATATGATCACAGAAGGCGCCCCCTGTGAGCAAACGCGCCGCTGCATGTTGGACCAGTTTCAGTTTCCGAATCAGGCGCAAGGGAAGGCCCGCGTAGAGCGAGTTACAATAGTCAAGCCTGGAGGTGACCGTTGCATGTATCACAGTGGCCAGGTCTGCCTGAGCGTCAGCAAGAAAAGCAGGTTATCAAAAAAGAAAATAAATAAGTAACTATTTTTGAGTTTCTCACCTTTATTGATGATGCCATCCTGGGAAAAACTGCTATTCAATAAGTCAGTAATCCTGAATCAGAAATTATGACACATATTTTAAAAGCCTTCTGCTTTTGACGGAATCGGATATCCTAATTAAACTTTGCAATATAAAATGTATAGATAAATAATTCTAGAAATCAGTAATGTTGATGGTCTTTATGTCCCATAAGTGTGAGACATTTCTTAGGTTTAAAAAACTGTAAAAATACTCACAGCAGGTAGTGCAAAGAACGAAATGCCAAGCAGTGCAAATCCCGCAGAAAGCAGCCTTCCTAGCCATGTGAGGGGAGTTTTATCTCCATAGCCAATTGTAGTCAATGTGATCTGAAAGAAATGAATACAAGTCAACATAAGCAAAAAGCAGACAGGTAAGTGTTAAAAAACAATGAAAAGATGACATGAACTGGTATTTGAACAACCTGGGCTGTAAATCTGCATTTGGCAGGTTGAGTAAAACTGGACAGTCACAGGTACAAAATGATTACACTGCAGCAAAGCAGTGATTAATTTCTGCTAGGTATATGCAAAGTAAGTGTCACATACATGACTGTAGCCTTATGACAGAATTACATTCTAAGAAGAAAACATGGGATTCCCAATTTCCTATGTCATAGTTCATGAGGTAGGACACTTGAATTGAGAATTAATGAGTGAGAAGTTGCTTAACCCGTCCCCTTCTCAGCAATTCTTCTCTATAAATCCCATCTTGCTGATTTTAATTGTTTTTATATCAACTATGCTCCAAAACTGGAAGCAAGTCTTACAGGCAGAAATATTTGCATGTGGAATTTGCAAAAATCAGTCAGTTTAGGCAGATGACTCTTCTGCCAGCTTGTTTCCTCCCACTTGCATTTACTTTACTTCAGCAAACATGGATTCGGAAATTCATACTTGCTTAAGTAACATGCAGCTTACCAATTCTTTAAACAACAGACTAAGAAACCTTTGAAACAACTACTGTGTAAACCTTGAGATATTAGTCACATTTAGGTTAGAATTCATTGAGAAATTGAAATTGAAACAAGTAGAGGGGGAGTAATAAAATGTTATCACTTGGAGGGATTTGAACATTAGATTGGGAAATTAAGGTGACCTGGACAGCCCTCCCTTTAGTTTGACACACTGTTATCAAATATTTATGCAAGGCAAATTCATGAACAAGGGATCTTTGCTTTATGCACATTCACCTGAAACGGCCTAAAAACATATAAAACGAAACCATGACTTAATAGTTATAGCTTATAAATATAGCAAGACAGATTGTTAGGCATATTCTGCCAACCAAGTGAAGAATACTCATTTTGGAAGTAATGAGGGGACATTAAAACGCGGCCTAGTTACAGTTCAGGGGAAAAACTGCCTGAGGAACTACAGTTCCCAGGAGATCTTGGGGCTCACAAGGTCTCCTGGGAAGTATAGTTCGTCAGGCAACTTTCTCCTTGAACTGTAAATAGGCAGCGTTTTTCAGCCTTAAAAAGTACTACAAAAAGAAAAGGAACGTAGGTAAGTATGGGAAGGGTGGTGGTGGTGTGTGTGTGTGCTGCGGGGGGGGGGGGGGCCACAGGGGGGGCAGAGGGGCAGAAAAAACACTCTGCACACCAGGCGCAGTTTGGCCCAGCTACTCCTCTGCCTTGGGGCGGAGTCATAGGGGGAATGGGACAAGGTGCCACTTGAGGAGGCAGGTTGGAAGATCCCAAGGGATTTGGCTATGAGCCTGTCCTGACAAAGGCCCTGTATTGAGACAGGGTGAAAGGAGTGAAGCCATGTATTGTGCCGCATGACCATACTGGATGCTACTGCTCTAGCAGAGCCATCTGCAATATGTTTGGCTGCATTCATTTGAGTTTTAGCTAATTTTAAACCCTTTTGCCTACAGTGGTGAATGACTCGGGGACACATGCTAGAAAAGGTGCCAACATTATGCCATCATTACAGAGTAATTCACAACCTGGAGCATTATTGCTCCTGAGAATAAATACGATGCCCCAGAGCATCCTATTTCCTCTCTTCCTTGCCCAAAGGTGCCAGCACCATTACAGACTTGGACATAGCAGGCATCGCCTTCACCAGCATGAGTTGGGGAAGGATGGAGGTAGATAAAATCGGAGTTCAAATCATGTAGCTTGTACAGATTTTCAGTCTCTTTGGTGGACGGTGACCCCAAAGCAGTCTTCTCCCAGATATCTGGTGCTATTCACAGGATACCATTTACGATCAGTATCTGGCCCTGATCTACCTTGCTGATAATGTCCATGACAGGGTCTATAGCCTTTGGGACATTGTGGATATAGGTAATGTTCAGTGCCTTCACCATACAGCTCAGTTGATCCACTTAGTTTTTGAGGGCTTTGGTTGAGGCTGATTGCCCCAGGGAGTCACCATGCATTGTACTGGAATCAGAGTCCCTGGAACATCTTTCTGATTGGATGAAATACAGAGTGGCTGCAGGTGCAGATCTTGAGTAGGGTGAGTGAGATCAGTTGGGCTTCCAAGCTGCACTGAAGGCCACCACTTCCCCTTGTGGAATTGAGAAAGGCCTTCAACTGTCAGCTATGTGGCATAGTGTATTGCCAAGGAACCCCCTGCGACAGACACCCCCCCCCCCCATTTAACCTTCTGCATCACAAAGGCAGGGAAACCACTCACTCTTATACTTCCCACCTTTTCCCTTTAGGGACTGAGGTATTTCAGAAATAAGGAAGCATTAGTTTGAAAGCACTTTCCCTCAACCCTGTTGTCATACACCAGAAGGTGAAGGACATCGCCAAGTCATGCCAAGTGAGAGCATGGTCATTTTCCACTCCTCCCCTGCAAGGAGGAGGCTAAATGAGCTGTTGTGCCTGAGGAATGGTGGGATTGCTGCACAAGCTAGTGTCCCCATTAGCCCTCCTAAGCTGATCCTTCTCCGGGAAAGGTGACCTTCAATGATGAGTAGGCATTGAAACCCTACTGGGTGAAGGTGATTTAGCCTGCCTTGAGGAAGTCTTTTCCTCTGGTGGAGATGACCATCAGGTGTCTAGGTGAGCAAGGTCCCTGATGAGGAGAAGGGCCTCTTCCAGAAGGGGAGAAATACAATTCTTAGAGGCAGCCACCAAATGTTATGCCTTTAATGTAGACTCGTTAGAGAGAAGTGCTCTCAAAAAAGTAGTAAGAGGTGGTTACTCAGCTGCCATGTCCCAGGACAAACTTTCCCCATCATTAATTCCACACCATAGATGGCTGTCCTGAGGTTGGCAGCCTGATTCTGTCTTGCCATAAGAGAGAAAAGGGCACAAACCTGGCAGGAGGAAATAGCACATCCTTTGCACAGGCAAAGTAAACAGTCAGAATGCTAATTCAGATGAGACATTTTCGTGCTACAAAAAAAGGCAAAACTTAAAGTGCGCCATTTTATATAGATGCAGCAGCAGTCTTTCAAGTACTGAACTAACCCCAAAAATAAAATAAATTATAAAAACCAAGTTTAAGTTAGCTAAACTGGAAAGAAATAATACTGACTAATATTAGAAAAAGGCTAACTAGAAACAAAAACATGGCAATGAAAGTCTGAGGTAAAAAAACAAGCTCAGCTAACTAGACATGCTTCTGTTCAATGAGGAAGTAAAGAGAAAGTTGGAGGGATAGTATACCCCTTCCCCCTAGTCACGTGACCCTGGGCAGGAAGAGCAGCTAGCCCAGGGTCACGTGACTGGAGGGAGGGGAGCACTTGCTTCATGGCTAACACTCTTTTAAAGCTAACTAAAATGCTCCCCATGTGGGACTGCAGAGAGGTCATGACTCTGAACAAATACTGTTATTTTGCCAGTTTCTCAAACTTTTTTCCTCAGTAAATTGGCATCGGCCTGTTTTATCAAGAAAGAACCTGACTAATCTGATCTTCATCCAGATTGCTACTACTGCCAGACACTGGAGAATATGGTAATGAAAAGAAGAGGAATTTATTAGCAGAATAGAGTCAACTGTCATTTATCTTTAACAACAGTGAAGGCTCATAGTCACTGCAGCAAAAAAAAAAAAGTACTAGAAGCCCTGTAGATGTTTTTATAATTGAGAGCCTTAGAAAGAAAGAACAGGAACACCTCTCAAAAAACAACATTCAAACTGTTATTTCACACACTGCAAAGGTTCTCAAACCCCAGTAAGAACATTGCACTCAGTGTGTCAGAGACTCTTTACTTCCTTTTAATTATGTTACTTTTCAGCAGTACAGTAGACAATACAAAGACATCACATATCTACTTTCCAAGAGTACTAAGGATGCTTTCCCCTTGGCATTTTAATGTTTTGTGCATCCAGAGCTAATTTAGGTGGTAAACTTTTAATTGAGGGCCAAACTGAAACACTAGTTGCTTTAATACTACTGTTACAGTTTGATGTGACTGTAAATATGTAGCAGGTTTTTCTCCTGCTTCCATAAAACATTGCAGCATTTGTTCACTTTCCAGCATTTCCATATCTTTGCTGCAATCTTTTCAAAATCTGATGTATAAGGCAAGATTATAGCAAAGTTGTGTGAACAGGAAAGTGTGGGTCTTTCCCAGCTATGCCTATGTTTGTACTATTTTCCCTGCCCTACTCCCCCACACCTGCCATCTGAACTACCAGAGAGTTTTTCCCTTAATCCAATTAGCTAGTTATACCTAAAAGGACTCTTTTAAAATTTGTGCTGAAGTGGGTATGACTATGGAATAGGGACAAATTCAGGGTTTTTGTTTTGTGTGTGCCAGAACTGTGTGTGCTTTGACCTCTATCAAATCAGTAGCTGTGGAGAAAGGTGGAACAGAACACATGACCCTCAGTTCTTTAAAAATGACAATATCCCTTTGACTCTAGCACAGACTTGTGCTGCATGATTATTACTGAATAGCATTAGAAAGACTAATGGGCTGGAGATGGACAATCTTGTTCTGCTTGCCTCATATAGGATGCCACTGATGATGTTTCATGAAAACAGAAATTTCTGCCTAAGAAGCTACCGGAGAAATTAGATACAAAACTTTGATTTTACATATTCATGTTGTGTACTCAGATGCTCAAAGGCTGAATTATGAGTGCATTCTTGCAGTGGTAATATCTTATGTATAGACTTTATCACAACAGTATGTATAGACTTTATCACAACAGTTTCATATGGGGAGGCTATGAAGCTTCCCCAGATGTGTAGCTGCCACAAGGCGGGGGGCACTGGGCCCAGGTGTGCACCATTGGGGTCATGTGGGGGGGTGGAAAATCACCCCATGCCCCTCCCTCTTCCCCCCTCATCCTGCCTCGCCAGGCCTGGTAGAAGCCGCTGCTGGGCCAGCCTTGCTCTTGCAGCTGGCTGAACTAAGGTAAGTGGGATTGTTGGGGAAAGGTGCCCTGTGGGGGAGCGTGGGGGACTGTCTCCCACCCTGCCCCCCACTTACCTTAGTTCAGCCAGCGGCCTTGTCATGCTGTTTCTTCAGCTGGCTGCTCTTTGCAGTGGGGTGGAGGTGGGGGTGGGGAGCACAAGGGGGCTGTGGGGGCAGGGCCCCACGGGGGGGAGGGTGCCATTTTGCCCCGGGCACCATTCCTCCCCTATGTCACTGCGCTCCCCCCTTTTTACTTTGCAGAATGGCTCCTTTTTCTTCTTTTTTCTGTCTGTCCCTAAGATATTAAACTGGACATAGATATTTCCTTCCTCAGTCTAAGATACTGTGAACTGAAAAAACCCTTTGTCAGTATATGCTTTGAATATGGCACACAACAGATTGATAAGAATTCACAACACATAAACTGTTTTTATTCCACTGTTATGAGAAATAAGTCAGCTTGTCAGGGTGGTTTTCAGTTTTAAACTTGGCAGGTAAAAAGGCAGCAGGAATAATGGAAACTTCATATAGCTTATATACAGTAGATAGTTTGATGCAAAAATGTTGCAGCTTTTATCTCCTTTCATAGAAGTTATTTATCTCAGGGAAGGACGGGAAGTTCCACTTCTCTATTTCAGGATATTCTCCGATCCTTCACTGCTCTCAGCTCCTCCCACCTTCCATACCAACTGACACTATCAACTGACTCCCTCAGATCAACTGTAGAATTCTTTTGAATCCACTGTCAAGGTTCTCGAACCGGTATAATGCACTGGCAGTTAGCTGTCTATCACAGAGGCATTTAACTGAAATTGTTCTCAAGTGAACATTGCACAATTATCTTCTGATAAAGGTGACTCTAGATACCAATACATGTGCAATGAAATGGCATGGTAATTGCTTTCCTGTGGTTGCATCTCATGCAGCTCTAATAATATTTTGAAAAAGTGAATCACATGGGATAGTACATCATATACCGGCTCGCTGAGGAACTGAAATGGAAATGCCCATGTGTTTTCCCATAGTTTACCAGAGTACTGTGAGACACAGCCATAGGGAAATTTGAGTAACATCTGCATAGAGATAAACAACCATGATTAAACATTTTGGGAACCTCACTAATTACTTTTCTTCACTGAAAAGAACTCTTTTCTTATCTTTGTGGATTTGCCTGTCTTTATGTATGTCAATGTATATATGGCGGCAGCTATATAGCTATGGCAAAAATAACAAGCGGATCAAAATATTGTGCATGTGAATAATTCTGAAGAATTTTAAACGTTTCTTCTTTATTAAACGTCTCTTCTTTATTATCACTAATGGTTACATCTGAAACTACTGTAGTCAATGAGCTATTCATTCCCTAGATATATTATTTAATGAAGCAATGCATTATAATTATTTCTTGATGAAGCAGACATTTCAAAAATTATTTAAATATAATATATGAAATTTATACATTTTTATTACAATATGGTCAACATTTTATTTTATTACAATGCAGCTGAAATCCAATTCTTAATGAAACCATTAAAAAGAGGTGTCTCTGGTATCCAAGTACCCTTCTACCTTGCAGAAGTTTTAGAATTTCAAAACTTAATTCACCTGCCACTATATGTGTAATGATTTTAATGTGCGTGTATGTGTGTGACTTTAAACTTAGAGCTGTTGGAGAGAAAAAGGGGGGGAGTTAGAAGAAGAAGAAGAGGGTGATATGATTGGTTGGTTCTAGAGTGTGCATGTAGGAGGGCTGTGCTGGATTGGCAGAAGGTATCAGAGAGTCAGAGAGGACAGAAGGTGACGGGTTTTCAGAGTGAAAGGACTGGGAGAATCAAAACTCTAGTCAGTTATAGCTCTGTGTGAGCATGGCAGACTGTGTTAGGGCTTCCAAGTGAAAAGGCCCAGTGTTGATAGAATTAGTGTGTCAAGATTATACAGAGAAAGTCAGAGCCTCAAGAAACTATTGGGCAAAATAAAGACAAAGAGTATGAGAGAACTATGAGAGAGAAGCTGTCAGAACATGTCAGAGTGAATTTATGTTTAGTAAAGTCCTCAAAGTATTTGTTGCCTCAGTTTTATTTTATTTTGTAAATATTTTGCTTGAAGCCTTGAAGTTACCTATCAGTTATAAATAAAATCTTACTTTGTTTGAAGAAACATTGGAATCCTACCCCATTTCCCTTTGCATGTACACCCTACCAGAAGGAGATAAAGTTTTTATTTATAGGTGAATTTATATTCCTGGTACCAGCTCCTATATGGGGAAGAATTAAGGGAAAAAATATTAGTTGGTGCTTTATATTTATTTATAAAGAAAAAAAGAGTGGACATAGCTTTTGGTGGCTATGGGTGGAAGCGTCATCGCCATACGACTCGAGACCTAATCTTATGGCTGTCTCTATCATCACCTGAGATGCAGTCAAGATGGGTCACTATTATGGCAATGCCAGCATATCACTACCTGATATCATGCACTGAAGTTGGAAGTCCTTTCACATAACAGTTTGAAGAATTACATTATGCTGGTAAAAGACACGATTGCCATGAGCTACAGAGCTATAAAGTGGCATCTGAGGGAGTATGAGGGGTGTAACTTGATTTAGGATGGCACAGTTAATTGTCTTGTGACAATTAGATAATTAGATATTTGTGCAACTGCCTTAAGATAAACAACAGTAGTTCCAACAATTATTAAAAGGGCATATGTATTAGTTTTGTGAGTGTAATTTATAAAATACTGTACAGTGTAAGTATAAATGACATAGGTATAGATTTTTTTATGGGGTGGGTTTGGTGTCCCCAGTAGTCATTAGGGAGGAAAGTGAAAGGGAAACCACTCGCACCGCTATTCTGGTCAAGAGGGGCTGCCAAATCGGCCCCCCATGTGACCAGGAAGATAGCAGGGGGTGGAGCTGGGTGTCCTCGACCCTGCCCATGTCGATGATGACAAGGGCGGAGTCAAGGGAGCTCGAAGACTACGAGGCAGCAGGACTTCCTGCTGCCTCGTTGTCTTCAAGTACCCTCGACCCCGCCCATGTCATCGTCATCGACATGGGTAGGGTCGAGGGCACCTGGCTTTGCCCCCTAGCTGCCACTGCCCCCTGCCAGCTGGGTTGGCAGCCGGCAGTCCTTTCTGCCCTCCCCTCTGGGGAGTTCAAAAGAGACTGCCATCCCAGCCTCGAAGACCTGCTTTTATAATCACAGAGGTTGGGGGTGGGGCTTGGGGAGGCATGGCCATGCCCCCAGGGGCAGGTGGGGGCATGGCCCTGCTCCCTGAGCCCCATTCCCAGCCTTTGTGCTTATAAAGGCAGCTCTCCAAGGTTGGGGACGGCAGCCTCTTCTGAACTTTCTGGAGGGGAGGGCAGAAGGGACTGGCTGCCAGCTGGGAGGGGAAGGAAGGGGAGGGGGGCAGAGCCCCATCTCCAGGCAGGTGCTGGTGGGGGCAGAGCCTTGCTCTACCCAGGGGGGCGCCTGGAGATAATTTGTCTCTGGGCATCATTTACCCCCCCAACACCTCTGCTTTCAAGCACGCCCGACATGTAATGGGGGTGTGTGGTTTGAACTCGGGAACCCACCCCTTACCTACATCCTTGAAAAGTATGATGTTAATTTCTTGAACAGTAATAAACTAATACTATTAAAAATACAAGCCTAAAGTCACTGAATATGATATAAACATTAAATCATACATGGTGTACTTACTGTGCCCCACCACAGAGCATCTGCATATGTAGAAAATTGATTATTTTCATCTTTTTCCACCAGGTAGACGAGGAAAGATGAAAAAATGAGCACTAAAAATCCTATGTACCAGGCTGTGATTAATTCCTATAGGACAAAAATAAGAATTAAAAAGTCAGTATGGCAGCTTAGGTAGAAATCAGTAGTACATTTACAGGAATATTTACACGGTATGTTTTATAAACATTTTATCAGTTAAAACATAAAAAACCTCCTTGAGTGCTCAAATTCAAAAGAATCATGCTGCTTCAGGGCTTACATTTTAAAATCCTACATTTTAAAGCCCTCATCAAAGTTCTACTTTAGGCATGCCCTAGAGCTTGGATGGGCCCAGTGAAAATGTATAACTTTTTAATCCAAACAGTAAACAAACCTCAATGCCAGGCCAGAAACCTCTTCTGAAACTCTTTTCAGCGCCCAAAGAGACTTACTTTGCAGCATGGGAGCTGCTATTCAAAAAAACACAAGGTCAAAACCTCCAGGCGGAGGAAAGATGGCATGGTATAACCTGATCTCATCAAGTCTTGGACGTTTAGTGGGGGTGGTATGTAGGAGACCACCAAAGAAGAATCTGCGGAAGAAGGGAATGGCAAACCTCTCACTTGCCTTGAAAGTCCCTTGCTGGGGTTGCCATACGTCAGCTGTGACTTGACAACACTTACATATGTAAAGCTCCCTGGAGTGTGCATAAGCAGTTGAATAGTTCTTTTACTCCTGGTCTTAGAATAGTTAAAATATATATAACCAATTATGAAAGTTCTAAGTAATGTTCTGAATAATTTTAAAAAGTGTAGGAAATTTTAACTCTTCATTGGAATCGTCTGTTTTCTATCTTAGTATAAATCACAATGCGAGACATTCAAATGGACAACACATGGATGGGTACCTACTTTGCTATGTGCATAAACCACTGAACCTAACAATTTCCAAGTTCCTCCTCTTCGGTCCATGCGCACCATACGAAGGATCTGTAGGAAACGAAGACTTCTCAGTGCTGATGTTGCAAAAATGTTACCCTGAGTTTTTGCAGAAACAACTGCTATTGAAGCGATGAGTACAATTATGTCTGAAAGAAATACATTACAAAATATATTAATGTAAAACTGATCAGTAATATACTGTGTGAAGACACTTAAAATTCTGAAAACACACAAATCTGTGTTTATTTGGAATGCATGTCTAGCACTAAAGGAAGAAAGCAGGTCACTTTCTAAGGACTCGAGCAAGTTTTGTACCTAATCCGGGAAAATAAACTGTAATACTGAATCGTGGAATTAACATTTAAGCGATGCAGTTAAAACACTTTTTAAAGTTTTTTTTAAAAAACCCAAAGAACCTTGAAAAACAATAATGCCATAAGAAGTATCCTGTATGGATAAAGCTTTCAAGAGAAATGGAAAAATTTAAGTATCTGAAAAGCAAAGCAAATGGATTTAAGAATATCCTTACATGTTAGGAAAAAAGTATCAGTTAACCAACACTAAACCCTGTCAAAGCAAATGCCCTTCCATCCAATGTTGGTAGAATAGTTTGCCTGCAAAAGGACTTCTATTAAGCACTGTTTAACATGCATTTAAAGACTTGTACAATAGGGCACTCATCTGATTTGTATATGCCAGCTTCCAGAGACCAAACTGGAAACAATTGTTTAAATCAAAATTATAGGCAATTCAGGCTATTGTCATATATATATTCTTGGGGTGTGGGGAAGATTAAGTACAGAGTGTGATTCTTGGTTGGTCTTTCTGTTTCTCCCCCACATCACTATTTCTATGGTTCTCCCTCTCCAAAACACCTCCTGTTACTCTTCCCCTCCAGTGTTATACTGCCACAAAACGCCACCCCCAAATTCCTCTGCCCCCACCACCACGCCGCAGCTCCTGCAACCCCCACAACAAATCTTTTCCTCCTCAGAGGCCCCTTCTGCACAGTACATGTACAGCGGGTCGCAGTTGGAATAAAGTAACCCACTTTCCTGTCTACGCATTCACGTGTCTCCGTGCCGTGGGCTCTGTGCACATCGGAGCCCACGGAATCAATGCGCGCTGCCATCGTGCCTTTGCATGGAAGGCAAATATATTTTTTAATTTACCTCCCACAGATGCGTAGCTATGCAGGCATGCATGAGTGAACCCCCGCAGCCATGCTGTCTCATGATACGACCCTTTGCTCCTGCGTGGCTATGCTGATGTAATCCGGGAAATAATTTTTTAAAAGGAACGCGCAGCCAAATAAAGCATCTCCCTGCCTGGCTTTCTGTTTTGATCTATGAAAGTACAGCAAACAACAATTATAATAATAAAAAGTATCAGTTAATGATTCAAACCTTAAATTAACAGCAGACAAAAATACCCACTGACTTTGAAAAAAGATAAAAATAGCAAATTATACTTTAATATAAATTATAATAGCAAAATATAATTTAATCTTTAACATTCTCAAGAGAGAATCTTATCTAGACACAATTGCGTACAACATAAAAATTGAAAACCTGACAGAAATGTTTTCATCTGGCACCTGAAACACAGATACCAGAATGATAAACAGTTTCACAGACAGCATGTTACCATTAAAAGGGGCCTATCCTTTATGATTGATCACCCACCTCACCTCTGCAAAAGATGACATCCTCAACAAGGCCACTAATTTAATTGGCATGATTACATATATTTGATAGTAGAATTGAGTTAATTTTATGCCTATTAAAGGTTAATAAAGATAAAGATAAAGAATTGAGTTAATATTATTACTGAGATTTTCCAGATTTTCCTTGCTGCTGGTGTAGATGACAAAAGATGACATTAATACATCATTAGTGGATGCCTGGCCAATTCATCTTGGTTTTGAAAAAAAGAAGCACACATACGCATATCCCTTGATAAATGAGCTAATGTCTGAAGTGGTAAAAACATATCGTTTGGGATAAGAAAAGGTTTGTTCAGCTCACAAACTGTTTCTGCACACAGACAGGCAAGTTTTCCCCCACCTACTGATAAACTCTTATGATTCTTTTGTAACCAGTCCTATTTAAGGCAACCTTTTTGGCTGAAGTACTGAAACACATGCAACATCTACCTATGATGATGTTGGTGGGCTGGCAAACAAAGGCAGGGAGAAGGATTGTACTTGACCAGATATGCTTGGAGCAAGCCACTGCTGCCAGTATCTCAGGGATTCGCCTTGCATTTGACTGGCGATGGTGCAGTTCTTGGACAGGCAGAAGGCATGCCTGCTGTTTATTCAGCACTGCTGGCTGAAACAGTGCTGCCAAAGTGTTGGTTGCTTGAGTGGAGATCTGACCTTGAGTGTCAAACAATATGGTGTAATATAGTGCTAGGATGCGTCCTGGGGATTGCCTGTCTGCTGTAAGATTCAGCAGACTTCCACTGCATCAAATGGAAATTTGTGTGACTGAAAGATTTAAATACTCCTACAATATGAAAAGTTGGTCTAATAAAGGATATGTTTTTGTGTTACTTTGCATCTTGTATTCGCTGAGACTGATATAATCTTATTCCAACCAAATACTGAATTGATTTTGAGCCATATAATGGAATTTATGCAAATGTTCACACCATTCTTGGTAACAAGTCAGGAATCCCTCTTTTATTAACCAGAAATAACCACATAATTTTTAATAAACAAGTGAGAAGAATGTGAACTTTTACAAACCACCTTTAAACTTTTCACATACAAGTGCGTATACAAATCAGTTTAACTCTCTTCCTCACTCAACTGTTGCCATTAAACCACCATTCTATTGACCTTTCTACCTTTCTGTTTTGGCAGCCATCTTTTCTCTACCAATCATATGAGACTCAGCCAGTAAGTCATCCCTAAAATAAGACAGCCAGAACAAAAGGGGGAAGATCAGTTGTAATGCCACAAAATCTCATTATGCTCACTGGTAACAATGGTAGAGAGAAATGTACTCTCTATTTAGCTCCCAGACTATTAATAAGAGCTTTTCAGTAATTAATCAAAGGGGTACTTTAGTACAAAAGTTCTGGCAGCCTTAATGTTCAAGCCGTAAAATCAAGTTACCATCATAAATCTCAGTTCAATTGTCTCCAACGCACCTCCTCCCCCAGTCGTCCCTTATTTGGAAATGTTCCAGTTCTTAACAATTTTTTCTTTTCACCTATAGAAAATCAAGGAGCAGCCTGGTAAATAAGAATTCTGTGTTCCTTCGAATAGCTAGCTCTACAATGAAAGTTAGAATGAAACTCCAAGTTGAACCTTTGCCCACCAAAGACTAACACTGGCCTTTTCCACACATGTTGTTTATCTTGCACCAGATGCTACATTTTTTCTTTTAAACCTTTGTTTAGTTCTGAAAACACTTTCCTTTCATTTTGCCTCTGTTGTTTTCTGGAGCACTTTTACCACAATGTTTTTTTTTAATCTGTTTGTGAGCCAGCTTCCCTCATTAAACCAGTCTTTATTTCTTCACCATCAATCATCTGGCCCTTAGCCATGCCCCTGTGTAGTCCCAACCTCCCCTTCACCCATTTCCTCCTCCCCCTTGTCCTCCGTTTTCAAAGGAATTTTTGCGTGTGTGTCTTTGTCATATCACATTAGCAATGTAATGTCAGGGCATAGACACAAGCCAGATTGACAGTGTGTATCAGTTTTTCCAATTTCATCTCAAATTAGTAATGTAACATTAACAATGCAATCCACTTGGTAGGGAGTGCTGGGCGGCTGGAGATGGCATGACAAAGGCAACCCTATGCTTCCTGCAAAGGGGCTTTGGGTGGTGCAGAAAGGAGGGAAAACATAAAAACCTCCCACTTCCCAAACTGCCCCATGGGCAACATGGGCTTACACTGCACTTTTGTGTGGCATAAGTCTGTAGCTCCTGGGGTCAACATTCCCAGGCTGGAACACTGATGAAAGCCAATTAAACATTGGCTCCACCCCCAGGAACATCCTGGCCCATGTTCCCCCATTCTGACTTCCAAGCAGATGCCTCCACTGCTCTGCGATGGTCCCGACTTCCGGGTTTCACTGCCATAGAGCTAAGGGACAGTCAGCCACTGATGCCTTTGCTCCGTCCACCAGTGGGGTTGTCCATTGTGGCTGTGGATGGGACAAATGTGTTGATGTGACCCTTCGCTGCTCCCCTATGTGCCTTCTGACGGAACCAATACAGTTGTCGAAGGGGGTTAAGAAGGGATGCCTGCTAGCCCCTTTCTTGTTCAACTTCTTTATAAGCTATTGTGTGCAGTGGTTGGAAGACCCAGCTTTTTTCCCACCAGTTCTTGAAGGGAGGTAGATCCCAATACTCCTGTATGCCGATGACATGGCTGTGATGTCTATAACAAAAATTGATGAAAAGAATGCTATCTAGTTTAGCAGAGTATTGTAAGACCAACAAATTAAAAATTAACTGCAGCAACAAAAATCATTGTCTTTGGCAGTAGGAGAAAGAAATATAATTGGCATATAGTGGACCTAGATAGCGTATAAATCTTTTGCCTTTTATACGAATATAGTGTATAAATCTTTCGCCTTTTACTATTTAAATATTTAGGAGTAATACTTCAGGATACTTTATCATGGAAGGCCCAAATAAATTTAACAATGACGCTTTACAAGACGAAAAAAACGTGGTCACCCTGAAATACTCCCCATGGTTTTCTAAGGTTAAAAAGAACAAAAGTTTTGCTTGATACCTCACAAATCTTACAAATGCTAACTTAAGAAAATCATTTACAAGCCTGAGATTTCAAACATTTAAGTCAGAATATTTATTGGGGAGATATGTTAAAAGTTCAAACAAGTCACAATTATGTAGCTTAAATCAGAGTGAGGATTTAATGCACATTGTCCCTTCTATACATTGTCCCTACATTGTCCCTTCTATACATTTATTCAAGCCGAATATCTCAATGACATCTTGATGGGCCTGACAGGCAGTGATGGGGACAAAGTTGGCTTCCTTATGGCTGATGTGTTTGCTGAGGTTACAACCAAAGTAGCCACTTTTATGTTTCTAGCAGCAAAAGTCAGAAATAACTTAACTAAAGCTCCTATTTAAAAAGCGAAGCTGTAAAACTGTCGGTCAATACATACCCATTTGGGTATGCATAATTTTATTTATTTATTTATTTATTGTTTCAGCTTTTATACCGCCCCATCCCCGAGGGGCTCTGGGAATAATAGGATTTTATGCCCGGTTTTGGTAATTGTGATTTTTTTTTGGATTACATGTTTTCAGAGAGTCTTATGTTATTAATTTTAAGAAATTATAATAGCATCCCCTCCTACAAAACATAAGTGAAATAAGGTTGATTTTCATAGTCCCTTTTTGTATGAATAATTGGATTTTAAATCAGGTATATGTAATTTTATTTTTCAAATTCTAGCTTTCAGGTTTTTAATGTGTTATATGTTGTTATAAATACTAACAGTTAAATGAATTACTATTTTAAAAGTAAAATTGTGATTAGATTTAGATTATATCATGTGCTTATGTATTTAGCATTTTAAACCTTTTAGGTCAAATGTTTCTTGGGCTATCGTATGCGTATAAGGCTTTAAGCTAATAAACAATATTGGACTGGTATATTGGTTTGGTATATTGCTATGTGCATTCGCTGTAAGGCAAAGATGCACTATGTCTATTATTAGGAGCAAGTGAAATTGACAAGGAAACTTGTCTTTGCAGGATGAAATAGACAAGGGACTACAATATATTATTGCAGCACTAATTTGGCCAAAAATTTTGGTTCTTTTGTGTGCGTGAGTGCGTGAGTGCGTGAGTGTGTGTGTGTGCGTGTGCGTGTATGTACTAGGTGTTTCTCCTCCTTCAAGTAATGGTGCCTTCTCTAGTTGTTTTAGCTCCCATTTTGGGTTGGTAGTTTTCATTAGTAGAAATGGAGGTTGAGACATTTTTGAATTGCTGCTTTAAAATGAAACTGTGCAGTAACACTAGAGCACCTGCACAAAATTTTTAAAAAGTTGGGGAGGGTTGTTCTTCTGTGTCACAGATCAGGAATAATATGATTTCAGTAGAGTGAATGCAACTGAAGAGACAGGAGGGAAAATGACGAAAGGAATGGAGGTGTGTGGAATGATTTCACAGGAAACATTTCTAAGACAGAAGGGCCCATTATGAATGGAACACTTGTCTCTGGCCCTCTCTGCTCAGTGGGCTTGTAGTGGGCTCTCCTCATGTTTGTCTGTTGATATGCAAGGAGGCACCTAGGACTCCTTCCCCCTCTCTGGCCCCCCTCATGACGCCTATGTTTGTCATACAAATCTGTATTACACCTATGTTGGTCATACAAATCTTTATTACAGTTGTATTTCCATTATGTAATCCCATGTGGCTGCAGGTTAATGATTTGACCTTGTGGCATGGGTCTCTGCTATGTAATTGACAGTCTAGGTACCAACTTCATGAGAGAAATCCATGTGATTATGTCACTCATATACAGGCATCAATTACTTGGGACTGCATTGTGGAAAATGGGATCCAACATGACTGCAGCTCCTGGGAAGCAGAGCTGTAGGGAATTGCGCCCACGGCACGTGTGTGCCTGTGCCCCTGCCACACCTACACCCGCTCCCGCCCGCCACACCACGTCCCCGCACCAGCATACCCCCTGGGCAAGATGCCCCCTGTCCCCTGGGTGCTACACCACTGCTGGGAAACTTTCTGGAGACAGAGAAACTGAACTGAAGTTGCCTGAGAGTCACAATCTAGGACCACCAGAACAATCTGAGAAAAGGGTGCCGACCATAAACAATTGTGCAAATCTATCCTAAGTTCAACTTTAGCAGATCCAAAACACTTCTTTTCCCTTACTGGTAACATTAAGTTGTAAAAAAACAACAATTATATTGGGGAAAAATTATAATTTCTCTCATTTTTCCTCCTTCATGAGAATGCTAATATAGCTAACATGGCGGCTTTGCTGGGTTTGGGAAATGTTTACATTGGTATTCACTAAGGATATGATATATGCTAGTCCACAATTAATCTTATGGCACTTAAAGGAGAAAATCGTCAGTCTTTTTTTTTGATGGCTTATTTTTAAAATGTTTTGCAAGAGATCTAATTTTAACTCTGCTGGTTTGTGTGCCAGCTTTTCATCCTTTAGAAATGCTGTTTGCTTGAAAATATGATGGCATGTTCTAAGTGAGGCTATTTGATACACTTTTTTAAAAGTAGGGTTTTTAATACACCATTATTAAGTTTTATTTTTTGTGGTTTCATTCTACCTTCTGTTCAGCATGAAGTCTACAAAACATGGACAGGCATTTTAATCAGTTTCATAAAAGGTATGTAGGTGGGTAGCAGACCTAGCATCCTTGTTCCTGCTCCACATATATTTGAGTTGTTTTCACTCTGGATACATCATCTGAACATGGCTACAATGTGATAATGTTAGGTCTCATGAATTATGCTTGATCAGGATTCATCAATGTGGCACCCTCCAGTGCTTCCCTTGGCAGCTAGCCAAGCTTTTCAGAACGTGAGTGGGATATCTGCAAAGCTGGACTTGTTATTAGCAGTTCTCATTCAAATGAGAGGATCTTCCATGGTTGCAATAGTAGCAGCAACCAGTGGAGGATCAAATGAACTTGGAAACATCCAGGTTTGTCCTTTCATTTCCTCTGTAGGTTTTCCTTTTATTCCCCTTCTCTTTGTCCCTTCCTTCCCACAATTATTTTGAAAAATAAAGAGGGAAATATTACATTTGGTGCTACCCAGAGGCGGAGCTTCCATGGGGACATCTGGGGACAAATGCCCCGGGCGGCCATTGTTCCATCACGTGGGGGGGGCAGAAAATTGCCCCCACACCCCTCCTCCTTGACTTGGGGTGCTTAGCACAACCTGGACTAGCAGTAAATGGCAAGTGAGGAAAAAAGTAAGTCTCAGCTTGCCCCATGCCTTTTAGGCCCTGCTCTCTGCCTTCCGCCCTTGTCACTGCCTGGAGAGCCCCACACTGCGCCCTGCCAGGCAAGCCCTCCCCACCTTCCCCCACCCCTGCAAGCCCTCTCTGCCTCTCCACCACTCTCAGCAAGCCAGCAGGCCCTTCCCTGCCTCCCCCCACCCCTGCGAAGAAGCCTGGGCCCTCCCACCCCCACCCTAACCTACAGCTTCCCACCCTGCCACCCCCAAGTCTCATTTTCTAACCTTCCCCACCCTTAACCTCACTTTGCCTCCCCCACCCCAATACTAACTCCTCACCCTCATACACATCTACCAACTCCCCAGTCACTTTCTACCCTTCCCACCCAATCCTAATCTTTCCACCCTTCCCCACCCCTAGTCACACCTTCCAATCCTCCCCACCCAAGCCTTACCTTGTCAACCCTCCTACCCCCAGCCCTCACTTTGCCACTCTCCCCCACCCCAATACTAACCTGACAACCCTCCCTACCTTCATACTCATCTACCAACCCTCCCCTCCCCTAGCCACACCTTCCAATCCTCCCACCAACCAATGCCTTACCTTTCAACTCTTCCCCACCCCAACACTAACCTGCTAACCCTACCCACCTTCATGCTCTCCTACAACCATCCCTCACTCCTAGTCACACCTGCTTGCTGTGCCAGCAATTTGGGAGTGGGGCTCACCACCAGCTCTCAACATTCCAAAGGTACTAGATGGCTGTCAATGGTTAAATGTTACTTGGAAAAAAGGAGAACGGGACAGATGACACTTGCTTGGTGTAAAAATTCCACAGTATTTAAGGAGTTTAGTTTTATTACAGGTTTAGTGCAAATAGCTATACTGTGTAGGAACATTGTCTCATACTGGAAGATCAGTCTTTCATACTGACTAAGTTAAACTGGAGGACAATAAGGCTACACTGAATCTGGATTAGAACTGCTCCAATCTTTGATGTACAAGAATTATTAGAAAACATGCAGCAGACTTTTAAACTTTGCATTCCATGTATTTAATATAATCTACTATCAGCCCTACTATAATATAGAAGATCACTAACTGTTACTAGAGAGCTTAAAAATGCTAAAGTAGATTATTTTGCAACCATTTTTACAATTAAAACATTTGTTACTATTTTTTATATAATTTTATGGCATAATTATTGCCACAGCTGTTCATTAAGAACTGTAGTTTGCATTCGCTTGCTCAATGAGCTGATATTATTTATTTTTCTATTACAATAACCAGCAAGATGTGCAAGATCAGCAGTGACATCATAATAAAGCATTGAAGTAAAATTCTTTACTAGAATTTTGTGATGTACCAGACTTAAGTTGATTTTTTTTCGTCTGACCTTCACTTGAATTAACCCTGCTGAAATACAACAGTTCCTAAAAAAGAGAGTTCTCATAATGGGAAAGTAAGAAGATGAAAGGTCAAAAAAATGCTCTTGCCTTGGTTACCTGACCTGTCTGCATTTATTTCAGAGAAGAAAAAAGGAAAATGCTTGGCCGTGCTGCAAAACATATCGCCGAACTAGCACACCTTTACAAGCCTTTCTTCACAGGTCGCTATCTTATCATTACCAATACAGTGAGCGCTGGTTTTTTACTTGGAACTGCAGATGTACTTCGGCAATGTTTGGAGAGAAGAGAAAAGCCCAAAAAAACCTGGGACGCTGTCCGTACAGCTCACATGTTTATAACAGGATGTTCTATAGGCCCACTGTTTCATTACTGGTATTCCTGGATAGACAAAATAAACCCTGGAAGAGGAGCTAAAGGTATTAAAGTTGTCATCATAAAGGTAGTAATTGATCAGGCCTTTGCTCCGTTTTTTGCATGTTGGTATTTCATGGAAATGGGGTTGCTCCAAGGTCAAGGTGTGACCAAAAGCTGGAATGAATTCAAAGAGAAATTCTGGGACTATTATTCGGCAGAACTCTGTTTGTGGCCAGCAGCTCAGATGATCAACTTTCTGTTTCTCCATCCCAAATACCGAGTTTTATTTGTGAATGTAGTAACATTGGGATGGAATGTCTATCTTTCATACCTCAAACACAGAACCAAAGAAGACTGAAGAAGTGAAAGACAGATCAATTTAATTTAAATAATTAGGATGGATGCAAATATATATGGAACTGAAGATATATCCATCAAATTCTTTCTTCCATTCTCTTTGGATTAATAATCTCCTGATTCTCCTGATTAATAATAATTGAATATGAAGTATCTCCTGCCCTGAGGGATGCTGTACTATTAGACAAGATGAGGTACATGATCGCAAAAGAATAGTAAACGATATACATTATTTAAGTTATTATTGAATTTTTACTGTTTTGGTGTGCCATTTGGAGTTTTCTATTTCTGTTTAGATATAATTAGTGGGGCCCGGCCACACGTTGCTGTGGCAACTGTCCTTCTCATCACAGTCCGCAACCCACACAGATGTCCATGCAGGTCCAATGATCCACAGCATAGCCTTTTGGGGTGGTCAAATGGAATCCCTCTTTCCCTTTTCAATTCACATTATTATATAGTGGTGTCTTGGTTTTTTTGTATAAGGTAAACCCTTCCCATTCCGCTGTCCATGAGGCTGGTTGACACGCACAGTCCTGACTTGGGTAAGGCAGAACTGGGGCCAGGAGGCTATCCCAGTCAGGCAGCAGAGGCAGGGTGGTGAGGCACTCAGATCGAGGCCAGCTCCCTGGGTTCTTAAAGGGCCATGTGCAAAAGAAGCGGAGCCAGTAGTGTTGGTTCACCCCCACCCCGTGGATTTTCTTAGAAGAAAAAGGCAAACTCCAGCTTGCTTTTAGTAAAAGAGAGCTGTGGCGAATATGGGTGATGAAGTGGATAAGTGGTGGTTGAATGTGAGGGAGGGCAGAGTGAAGTGTGTGAGGATGAGCTGGATGTGTATGAGAGTATGTGTGTTGTGTGGTAGCAGTGGGTGAGGCACAAAGAGTGAAAGGTACCTGTGTATGGGGGGGAACCCCACCTGATGTCTCACACAGCAAAGTGTGTATGTGTTTCACTTCCACACATATTACCTAACAGTATTACCTATTTACTGTTTTCAATGCTCATCTCTGGCCATCTGCACGAACATTCTAAGGGCATACCAACCCCTCAGGCCACAGACATGCTGCACGAACAGTCGAAGGGTGACGGTTAAATACAGCCAGCTTCATGGCCTGGTGTGCCAGGAAAAAGATGCTTTACCTGGCTCAGGTATGGACTTTCAGGGATTTGAAGGTCCGATTACCTACCCACAACAGGGAGGACCGTCATGTGAAAATTTGGGGGCAATCCGTTCAGCCGTTTCAGCATTAGGGCATGACTAACAAAGTCACTGTTATCTTTTTATATATATAGATTAATCAATTAAGAGAAATTTTATGCCATCTCTCCAGCAAATTGCCTATGTGGTTTACAATTTTTTTAAAAAAAGAATTAATTAACATATAGCAATAAAAACATAGATCACAGTCTCATGGAATAGCTTAAAATAATATCCAGACTAAAATAGTATTAAAAGATTAAACTCTTGATTAGTAGCCTGGGTGACCATTTTGACCTGGCACCTTAAAGAAAGCATATGCACCTCAAGTGAAGGGCATTCCATTAGCAATCATCCACTATTGAAAAATTCCAGTCTCTGGTTCCCATCTGCCTCACCTCTGATTGTGAGATAGATCTTAACCAGTGGGTTGGACAACATGGGAGGAAGCAATCTTTGCTCATATCATAAGGAAAACAAACAATCCACGATTTCTTCAAGATGAGAACAGATTTTGGAATTCCTTAGGTTTCCATACTTTCACCCTATTCCCCTTATGTGCTGACTGAAGGCTCTTGATTTAGAACTAACCACAATTTCTTATGACAACTGAATTAAACATTTGAACAAACTGCAGTTTATTTTACAGATATAAACCATGATTCCAAACTATTTCTTAATCTTAATTTCAGACCCCAGTTTGTAGGCAAGAAACAAACTGCAGATTGAAAAAGCACTGGATTTGGATATCACAACAAACTGCAATTACCGGTAGTTCTAAATTAGAAAGGCTTCCATGGAATACAAGTAAAATGGGGACAGGGAATGTGAGCTAGAGGACTTTATGGCTTTTGTTGTTGTTATAAGCAAATAATGACTTGTTTATGACTTCTGAATGCAGTCTCAGGCTGTTTCCGCACGGGTGGAATACAGCGTCCCAGGGACGCTAAAAACAGCGTCCCTGGGGAGGGGTTTGCACAGCCGTCGGCCTCGCAACCCCCGAGTGGTGCGAAGCCACTGTTTCCGAACTTCGCTACCTGAGCAAGGTATTT